>NC_141188.1:38147500-40647500 GCF_055505025.1 Bos grunniens
ATTCTTTACTGCTGAGCCACCAGGGAAGCCCTAGAAAACATTATAATTTCCTTTGAAAATTAAAAATAGAACTGCCTTTTCCTTTACTTCTCTAAGAGCAGAAACTGGACCAAAATCTTGCATCTCTTCTATGCATCTGTGGAGTATGGGTCTTGATTATTAACATCCTAGGTTATCTGAATTACCTTAGATAGGTATACCTTAGAATTACCTTAGATAGTATAATTTAAAATAAAAAGTAAATGTAAAATAAGATCAAGTCAGGGGGGAGGTCAATCTCTGTAACTTTAGAGGAGGAAACATCTCTGAAACAAGTGAAGGTAAATATTGTACACCGGGTCTCTCACAATTCGAGTCCAGCCTCACCTCCTCTACACCCTGGACTTCAGCTCCAGTGGGTTACTGAATGGGGGTCTGAATCACCTGCAGAAGGAGGTCTTACTCTTCTCTCCACATCTTAGTCCTCCTTCATGGCAGCCTCTGGGATGGCTTCCCTACTGCTTCACTCCCCTCATCTGAATCAACTGATTTTTGATTCCTTCACCTTTGCTCCCATGGCATCTGTTCATACCACTGTTACAGGAAGCCTCCCATTGCGTTAACACTGCCTGTGTTCACCCGTCTTGTCTATTAAGCAGACCTCTGCAGAGACCTAACGATCCCCCTCTCTCACAGCAGAACACAGTAGGCACTTTTGAATGTGAGATGCATTCAACAAGAGTCACATTCAGAGGTGCTGTCACTGATTTTGATCACTTTTGAAAGCGTTTGTAAGACACAGGATGGCATCCCTCATTCAGTGGAAGTACGGGTGAAGTGGCCACACCATCACTCCCTCTTCTGCTGGAATCCTGCCCCGCCAAGGACTGTGGCCCTAGGACTGGGTGATCTCCAGAAGCCAGTTCAGCAAATGCCACTCTATCCAGCCACCAGCCCTCATTTTTAGGCTGCATTACTGAGGACAAACAGGTCAGGAAGGCCCCCAGAGGTCCTCAGAGATGCTAATCACTCCCTAGAACAATCTGTCCCTGAGCTTCACTAGGTCCTCCATTTTCTTGCAGTATTTCCCCATTATCCAATGACTTAAGCTTCTCTGTGTCCTGTGCTAGCATTGCCCTCAAATTTACTCAGTCAGCTATACCACACAGAAATGTTGGTGAAAATGTAACCAAATAAGATGAATATGAGATGGTTGGACGGCATCACAGAGTCAATGGACTTGAACTCCAGCGAACTCCAGGAGATGGTGAGGGACAGAGGGGCCTGATGTGCGGCAGTCCATGGAGTCGCAATGAGTTGGACACAACTTGGTAACTGAACAACAACAAGATTAATATACAGGCACCCCACTCATATTTGAAAAGTTGACTTAAGATAGAGGCAGCTTTGCATAGTGTGGAAGCAACGGACCACCTAATAAATCATGTCAGGATAATGATTAGCTACAGAAGGGATAAATAAATTTAGATTTTTACATCACAGCATGAAAAAATAAATTATTGTAAAAGAATATATCGATTGTATAGTGAAATATGTTTTAAACAAGACACAAAAGATATTAGCTTTTAAAGAAAATGTTAATATATTCCACTGCACCAAAATCTAAAGCTCTGTTCACCAAAAGAAACTCTTAAAGTACAAAGACAATCTACAGACTGAAAAAATGCATGTGCAATGCATATAAATGACAAAGAATTGGTATCTCAATGATATCATGAAGTCGAAAAACCAACAGGACAAGAACAAATGACCTAACAGAGTAATGGGCAAGGAGACAATTCACACCAAAGTAAATATTAAACTCTAATAAGCAGGGCAAAGGGGCTTCCAGGTGGCTTAGTGGTAAAAAATCTGCCTGCCAGTGCAGGAGACTCAGATGCCCTGGAGAAAGAAACGGCAACCCACTCCAGTCAGTGTTCTTGCCTGGGAAATCCCATTAACAGAGGAGCCTGGAGGGCTACAGTCCATGGGGTCAGAGTCAGACATGACTTCACAACTAAACAACAAAAACAGGGAAAAGCAAATAAAGACCCTTAAAAGATTTTTAAAATATTTATCCTTTTGGCAAATATTTAAAAGTCTAATATCAAGTGTTAACAAGAGTGTAGAGAAATAGGAATTGGGTATTTAGTTGTTGGGAGTATAAACTGGAGGATAATTTGGTAAAATGAAAGACATAGATATCTTCAAGCCAGTGATGCCACATCTAGGTTTATCCTAGAGAGAGTCTATGTACAAGAAGAGTTTTAAGAATATTAATTGCAGGATTTCATAAGGGCAAAAAATTGAAAACAATTTTAGAGGATATGCTACTTAGAGAATTACTAGGAGAGCGAATAGATAAATTATTGTGTATCAATACAGTGGGATCTTATATAGCATTTTAAAACAAGCTGACTCTACATACATCATCATGAATAAACCTTAAAAATATTGGTTGAGCAGAATGATATGTATACAACTATGTTACACATAAGCTTAAAATATACATAATACTATGTGCTATTTCTAGATGATTACAACTATAGCAAAAATATAAATAGCATAAACCTCTGAATTGTGATTGCCTATAGGAAAAGAGAAATCAAATGCTTTATCTCAAAAATTAACTGAAAATATCTAAGCAAATGAGACAAAAAGTTAGCATCCAAAATCTCATGCAGATACAAAAATGCCTGTTATTGTATGTCATTCTCTATATTTTGGTATGTTTTGAATAATTATTTTAAAAAGAAAGTGAAGCAATGAGGTACCATCTCACACCAGTCAGAATGGCTGCTATCAAAAAATCTACAAACAATAAAAGCTGGAGAGGGTGTGGAGAAAAGGGAACCCTCTTTACACTGTTGGTGGGAATAAAAACTAGTAAAGCCACTACAGAGAACAGTTGGAAATAGGACTGTCATATGACCCAGCAATCCCACTGCTGGGCATACACACCAAGGAAACCAGAATTGAAAGAGACACGTGTACTCGAATGTTCATTGCAGCACTGTTTACAATAGCTAGGACAAGGAAGGAACCTAGATATCCATCACCAGACAAATGGATAAGAAAGTTGTGGTATGTATACACAATGGAATATTATTCAACTAGTTAAAAGAATTCATTTGAGTCAATTCTAGTGAGGTGGATGAAACTGGAGCCTATTATACAGAGTGAAGCAAGTCAGAAAGAAAAACACCAATACAGTATATTATGGAATATGTAATTTACAGTATATGGAATTTAGAAAGATGGTAATGATGACCCTATATGCAAGACAGCAAAAGAGACACAGATGTAGAGAACAGACTTTTGGACTCTGTGGGAGAAGGCAGGGGTGGGATGATTTAAGAGAACAGCATTGAAACATGTATATTACCACATGTGAAATGGATGACCAGTCAAGTTTGCAGCATCAAACAGAATACTCAAAGCCGGTGCACTGGGACAACCCAGAGGGATGGGATGGGCAGGGAGACAGGAGCGGGGTTTGGGATGGGGGGAACACATATACACCCATGACTGATTCATGTCAATGCATGGCAAAAAGCCACCACAATATTGTAAAGTAATTAGTTTCCAATCAAAATAAATTAATTTTTAAAGGAATAAATAAATAAAAAGAAAGTGAGGGAAAAAGAAAAACACTTGCTCATGATGAAAACCATTGAAAAGAACATGATCACTCAGTGTTTTGCTTTATTTCCTTCCATTCAATTTCTGTGACTCTTTTACATGGTTGAGAATATATTTTATTATCACTTTTATGTTCTGCTTTTTGTTTACATAATACAATAGCACAAGCACAAGCATGTTTCATCATGGTCACACAATTATGCACATTAAATGGTTATGCATTTATTTGTCTTGCTAGTCTACATTTTGGAGCATTCAACTTTCTCTAATTTTGCTTGATTATGAAAAACTTAATGTTAAAAATGTCTTTGTACTGTTTCTGTAGTTCTGATTACTATGAAAGTGAAGTGAAGTCGCTCAGTCGTGTCCAACTCTTTGCGACCCCATGGACTGTAGCCCACCAGGCTTCTCCGTCCATGAGATTTTCCAGGCAAGAATACTGGAGTGGGTTGCCATTTCCTTCTCCAGGAGATCTTCCCGATCCAGGGACTGAACCCGGGTCTCCCGTATTGTAGGCAGACGCTTTACTGTCTGAGCCACCAGGGTTTTAAAACCTGTGAGAACTTAAAAGTTGACCTTGGTAAGTATGGCAGAGCTTTGAAACAAATCAGCAACAGGTGTGAAAATGTATAGTTCTGGGCAAAAATCAAGGTAGCTCCTTGCTAAGGGATCAATTTGTGTGCTATGCGAACTGTATCTGAAACTCTCTATGGAGTAGTGATCACCAGCTGATTAAAGATAAATAGCAGAAAATCTTGTGTCTCCAGACGGGAATCTGGCAATGCTGTGGGTCCTCCTGGACACCACTTCCCTCACAGGACCGACTGTACGCTCCCCAGGAGGGAGCCCCCAGGGGAGCTGTGATGCCAGTCAGGTGAACCAGTGCTGTGACTATGAAATGCTAACAGGAAAGATTAGAAGAGATCCAGGAAACACTAGATATAGATCTTACACAAAGCAGGCACATAAACCAACAAAAAGAAAATCAATATTATCATGTAATATTATTGAATATGCAGTATTTAATAATATTAAATGATAATGCTATTGAATATGTAATATTAATGTTAAGTGGAAGTTATTGAATATGTAGTATTTAATAATACTAAATGATAGTGTTATTGAATATGTGGCTCAAGTGGTAAAGAAGTAAAGAATCTGCCTGCCAGTGCAGGAGATGCAGGAGACATGGGTTCCACCCCTGGATTGGGAAGATCCCCTGGAGGAGGAAATGGCAACCCACTCCAGTATTCTTGCCTGAAGAATCCCAGGGACAGAGGAGCCTGGTGGGCTACAGTCCCTGGGGTTGTAAAGAATCAGACACAACTGAGCGCACACAAGCACACACACACACATACACGTAGTGTTTTAAAAAAATCTCCAGCATGAGAATCATGCTATTCTTTGAAACTCTAAATATCATTCTCATGCACTGAAAGAAAATCGAGTAACTACTTTAGCTAAATAAATAACGTTTTTTTAAAAACTCTTTTCCCTTTGAATATAGGTTTTAGAAATGCTGGAAAATTTTATCAGTTCACAATTACATTTTTCTTAGTCTACTTATTAAAAATACAATCCTACAAGGGCTTCCCTCATGGCTCAGCGGGTAAAGAATCCACCTATAATGAGGGAGACCTGGGTTCGATCCCTGGGTTAGAAAGATCCCCTGGGGAAGGGAAAGGCTACCCACTCCAGTATTCTGGCCTGGAGAATTCCCTGGACTATATAGTCCATGGGGTCACAAAGAGTCGGACACGACTGAACAACGTTCACTTCACTTCACAATTCATTACCTGAATATAAATAAAAATGTGACTCCCTGTACCCCAATGTTCATCGCAGCACTGTTTATAACAGCCAGGACATGGAAGCAACCTAGATGTCCATCAGCAGATGAATGGATAAGAAAGCTGTGGTACATATACACAATGGAGTATTACTCAGCCATTAAAAAGAATTCATTTGAATCAGTTCTAATGAGGTGGATGAAACTGGAGCCTATTATACAGAGTGAAGTAAGCCAGAAGGAAAAGCACCAATACAGTATACTAATGCATATATATGGAATTTAGAAAGATGATAACAATAACCCTGTGTACGAGACAGCAAAAGAGACACTGATGTATGGAACAGTCTTATGGACTCTGTGGGAGAGGGAGAGGGTGGGAAGATTTGGGAGAATGGCATTGAAACATGTAAAATATCATGTATGAAATGAGATGCCAGTCCAGGTTCAATGCACGATACTGGATGCTTGGGGCTAGTGCACTGGGACGACCCAGAGGGATGGTATGGGGAGGGAGGAGGGAGGAGGGTTCAGGATGGGGAGCACATGTATACCTGTGATGGATTCATTTTGATATTTGGCAAAACTAATACAATTATGTAAAGTTTAAAAATAAAATAAAATTTAAAAAAAATAAAGTGCAGAAAATAAAGATAAAATAATAAAACACAGGCCCTTAATTTTTAAAAGCAACATATTTTTTAACTTTTCATGTTTTTCTATTACTATTATGGCTTCTTTTGTAATGAAATAGCAGATGCTGTCCAACTGCATTAGAGCAAACTCTAGTGGTAATTGGGTAAAAATCTTTGAAGAATCTTTCTCTTATACCTTGCAGGAACGATGAGTTTTACTCTACCCAAAGACTGACTTGGCAAACCAGGAGCATTGAAAAGAAAGGTCTTTGGGAAGCAGGGATCAAGAACTCTTTGGAGTTCCTCATTACCCGAGAGCCCACAGGCATGCCCTTGCAGTCACGCCTCCAGCAGACACCTCAGCAAGCTGTCAGGGCAGCCACCCACGCCCTCCTATGGCATTATGATCATTAGCTTTTCATCTCAAGGGGACTTTACAAACATTAACCAATTAACAGGAGTTTGCAGATGTAAATACCAGTAAGCAAGCGGAACAGAAATACAGTTATATAAAAGTCCTAGCTCAGATGTGTTTACACATTTGAAATTTACAATCTAATTTCAGTAAATGCCATTTTCTGGAACAAAATTTAAAGGTCATAGCTATTAATGACATTACATTCCTTTATTATTAAAGAGTAGGTGCTTAATAAATTCTGAATGGAACTTTTAGGAAATTTGTCCTCCATCATCTCCAAAAGGAAAGAAAGAAAATTAAAAACATTGTTTATGAAAACCCTGATTTTTAGCCCAAAACAGGTGGAAATCCTTGAAAGAGTACTCTTCTAAAACCTCATTGTCTGCCCAGCTAAGATCTATGGAAGCAATGTGGTAGGGATTAAGCTAGCTGTTCATTCTGCTCCTATTATGTATGATGCATATTATAACTGTGTTCATTAATTTTATATTGTTTTCTGTTTTTAGTAAGGTAATTTATACTTAGAGATGCCATGAATGAAGACAATACTAACTGCTTAGTTATGGTGGGCAAAATTATTTTGATCATCAGCCTGAAAAGAAAATAAACTTAAAGAAAAAAATTGTGTCCTAAAATACTTTAACTCTTCTGCATCTATTTATCAAGGTGATCTTGCGATAATTTTCACTGTCACAGTAACCAGACATTCTGAGTGATACATAAAGTAAACGTATAAGAATAAAAGGTGAGACACCTTACCTAGGTCATTCATTCCTACTACCTAAAGAGGCTGGGCACTCTTTAACTAGGATGTTACTGAAAAATGGAGCTTTAATTGATTGTACAGTAAGCATGTTATCATTAAAATTATTTTAACATGCTAATTATGCTGTATATGGAAAAATAGGCATTGCTACTCCAATCTCATCTGCATCCCTTTTCTCGAAACTCTCACAGAATAAGAATAAGAGAAAGAGCATGTGACTATATAATCCATCTGAAATAGAAGTACGATTCATCTTTAGCATCTCCTGCAAAGTTTGTAAATACGTTTCCTTGCCTGTACTGAATAGATTTTCTTCTTAGTGTATCAGTTATGTAGACCATTAATGTTTTACTTAAAGTTCCCATTACCAGTATTGGAAAAGATAAATATTAACTTGCATATATCCTGAAGAGATCATTAAAGGGATGATCTGAAAAAAACCTTGAACCAGCAATAATCTAGTTTAATAAGTAGAATATCTAGTCCCAAATTTTAAAAACTTAGCATAGGAATTATGTGTTAGGGGAAAAGGATATATACTTTGGGATCAGATAAATTTGACTATAAACCTTGGCTTCAGGGCTTGAGAACTTGAATCCAACTCTTTATTAGATTCAGTTTCTTCATCTATAAAGTAGTGGTATTACAAGCCTTTAAAAATTAATTATGCGAAAGAGTCACTCTTCAAAAAAAAAAAATAGAGTCAAAAAAAGCATATGGCATATAGAAGCCAGGGAATATATAGGGACACAGGGAAGGTTGGATGGATGGTTAGAAGATAAATAATGGATAGATAGATAGATATAGATAGATTGAGAACCTCTGCATATTAACCACCATCTTCAACAAGTTAGAAGACGCTTACTCCTTGGAAGAAAATTTATGACCAGCCTAGACAACATAATAAAAAGCAGAGACATTACTTTGCCAACAAAGGTCTTCTAGTCAAGGCTATGGGTTTTCCAGTAGTCATGTATGGATGTGAGAGTTGGACTATAAAGAAAGCTGAGTGCTGAAGAATTGATGCTTTTGAACTGTGGTATTGGGGAAGACTCTTGAGAGTCCCTTGGACTGCAAGGAGATCTAACCAGTCCACCCTAAAGGAAATCAGTCCTGAATATTCATTGGAAGGACTGATGTTGAAGCTGAAACTCCAATACTTTGGCCACCTGATATGAAGAACTGACTCATTTGAAAAGACCCTGATGCTCAGAAAGATTGAAAGTGGGAGAAGAAGGGGACAACAGAGGATGAGATGGTTAGATGGCATCATCGACTAAATGGACATGAGTTTGAGTAAACTCCAGGAGTTGGTGATGGACAAGGAGGCCTGGTGTGCTGCAGTCCATGGGGTCGCAAAGAGTTGGACAAGACTGAGCGACTGAACTGAACTTGACAAGTTTATACCATCGTATCCTCCCATTTGTTTATCATTGTCAACAATCGTGGGTAACTTTACCTGAAATTGGACCCCAGTGGCTCAGATGGTAAAGAATCTGCCTGCAATGCAGGAGACCCAGGTTTGATCCCTGGGTCAGAAAGATCCTCTGGTGAAGGGAATGGCTATCCACTCTAGTATTCTTGATTGGAGAATGCCATGGATAGAGGAGCCCAGCAGGCCACAGCCCATGGGGTCGCAAAGAGTTGGACACAATTGGGTGACTAACATTTTCACTTTTCACCAGCAACCTTAGAAGAATTGAGGCAGTAAACAAGGATGATTAAAGGCAACCATAAGAATCGCCTCCCTCCCCCTTACTGGTGATGACAGGTATAACATTACCAATCTCCAAATGCCCAGACTCAGAAGTGCTATTCTGATCTCTGACTAGTAGATAAACATCATGGCATTTCTCTAGCATAAGAAATCAACCCTCTCTAGCTACTACATCATGCTACTAGTATTGAGAGATGACATAGTGTAGAGAGGTGACCTATAGTCACACAGCCTGGGTTTAAACCTTGGCTCTGCCACCTGTGAACTCACCTTAGGCAAATTGCTACTTGCCACCTGTGTGACCTTGGATAATTTACCTAACCTCTCTTTGCCTCAGTTTCCTCATTTGTGCAATGGGGTTTGTCATAGTCTCATTTTATAGGATTGTTGTGACAACTCAAGACCAAGTCAGTATACTTAAAATCCTATTTAAAAAAAAGGTTTATTTTTATTATTATCCTTTTCTACATGTTTTCAATCTCAGTAAAATGTATAGAATAAGTACTTTTATATTATTCCAGGGATGTTACAAAATAAAATAAAACTTTTATTGCTCATAAAATTTCAGCAAAATTAGAAACCTCTTACCACATCTTCAAGAAAGAATTGGCCTCTAGGTCTCACAAAGTTTACACAGGATGAGTGGGAATATCTATGGTATTCATAGGTTTAGGGGAAAGAAAAGAAATGAACTAATTGCTGGAAAAAAATATGAAAATCATAAGGACATTATATTCAGGGTTCTGTACATGAAGAGGGGGTTTAAAAAGATAATAAAAAAGACCCAGTTGACCTGGGTCTCTGGTCCTTAGAGCAGAGGTAAGGTCATCCTTGGAATCCTACTGAACTCCTCCTTCTATATCATTTGGTTTAGCTACCAAACCTCTTTCCAATGTCTGACCATCTCCCATCCTTGTTTCATTCATGCCTCCATCATTTCTACCCTTAGTTACTACATCTTTTTGTTTTCACATTCATTTTTAATTGGAGGACAATTGCTTTACAAAGTTACATCTTGATGGGTCTTTTTCATAGTCTTTCTCTCTCCAGCCACCTTCCACAAAGCTACTAAATAGTCTTTCTAAGCTATATTCTGGTAATTCTGCTCCTCTGCCTAGTATCCATCAGTTACCCTCCTGGTCCTTATAAGTCTATATAAGAAATATAAAGTCATCATCACCTACCCCACATATTTCTCCAGCCTAATCCCTCACCAACCTGTTCCTTTCAAGCTGAACTTTTGCTCTCATCCTCCAAATGTCCACTGAACATGCCCTGCATTTCCTGGCCATTATTCCAAAGTATCTGGAATTCCAGTCCTCTTGCAGGGTGGTGTAATGATGGATAAGGTAAATTTTCTCTTGCCTTAAGTATTGCAATTCATCTTTTCCATGTAATTTCCTTATTTTAAGCAATAAAAGAACAGCTTGTGAGAAAATGTTCTCAACAGCAGAATGTTCACTGAATTACTCTGAGGATTATTTGGACATGTTCTTATGTATCCCAGAAACTATTTTCTAATCATTCCTGAAGATCATTTTCTAAATTCTGACACTGCTCTTGAGTTAAATGGAGTGTGTATATTTGTATATATGACAAGTTAAGGAATCTACATTTTACGATATTCAGATAACTATAACGGCTGTCTCCTGCACTGAAACAAAATAGCCTTACAATTATTACACAAAGGAACTCGTAGAATGAACTTGAGAACTTTAGCTGAGGTCTCACTATGCCTTTAATTATGCGCTCAGCTATCTAGTGTGCGATCTCATAGTTTAAAAAGTTAATGTCCTTTCTCTACAAGTGCTCTGAACAGAATAGTGTTATTTTGCCTTGATTTTCTGCTTACTTTGGGGCTTCCCTGTTGGCTCAGATGGTAAAGAATCTGGCTGCAATGCAGGAGACTCGATTCCACCCCTGGGTTGGGAAGATCCTCTGGAGAAGGGAATGGCAACCCACTCCAGTATTCTTGCCAGGAGAACCCCATGGACAGAGGAGCCTGGTGGGCTACAGTCCATGGGGTCGCAAAGAGTTGGACATGAAAGTGAAAAGTGAAAGTGAAGTCGCTCAGTCATGTCTGACTCTTTGTGACCCCATGGACTGTACCCTATCAGGCTTCTCCGTCCATGGGATTTTCCAGGCAAGAGTGCTGGAGTAGATTGTCATTTCCTTCTCCAGGGGATCTTCCCGACCCAGGAATCGAACCCGGGTCTCCCGGGTTGCAGGCAGACGCTTTACCGTCTGAGCCACCAGGGAAGCCTGAGCTACTAACACTTTCTGCTTACTTTGAGCTAAAATTTTAAGAAAATGTAACTTTCACTTTGGGCCCAAGAGAAGGGAGTTAGGTTATTTTTGAGAGAACAGACACATTACCACATTACCATGACATTAAACAAAAAAGACTAACAGCAGCTCAGAAGGTAAAGAATCTGCCTGCAACACAGGAGACCTGGGAAGATGCCCTGGATGAGGAAATGGCAACCCACTCCAGTGTTCTTGCCTGGAGAATCCCATGGACAGAAGAGTCCAGCAAGTTACAGTCCATGCGGTCACGAAAGTCGGACACAACTGAGCAACTAACATGCTGGATGACATTCCCAACACTCTGACCTCAATTCTTCGACCTCTGTTTCCAGTTACATTTTCTAGCCATTCAAAATCACAACAGGAACTCTCCAGAGCCACATCACATCTGAAATGAATAGTCTGATCATCCCCTCCCTTTCCCCTTTCTCTCCTTCAGCACTCCCTAGCCACGTGGACTCCTTCACTTTCTCTCAGCAGCCCCTTTAGCCTTCCTTTCTCTCCTCATTCAGGATGGATGGCAGGCACCCTTTCAGACTCTCTCACCTTCTTGTCCATTCCTCCACCATTTCAGCAACAGGCATCATCCTTTCCCTTGTTCAGAGGTTGAATTCTTTAATCTGCATTTTCTTCTTCCCTTTCTGGTACCCACTTCTTAATTCTCCCTGCCAATCTCTCCTTCTCTAGCTTGCTACTCAATTCCAAGTCATTCTCCACAGAATGGCGAAGCTGTTATAGACTACATCCACTTCACTGGCTCAAAAGCCGATAATGTCGTCTCAATATCTATTGTTGTTGTTTGGTCACTCAGTCATGTCTGACTCTTTGCAACCCCATGGACTGCAGGACACCAGCCTTCCCTGTCCTTCACCATCTCCTGGAGTTCACTCAAACTCATGTCAATTGAGTTGATGATGCCATCCAACCATCTAATCCTCTGTCATCCCCTTCTCCTCCTGCCCTCAATCTTCCCCAGCATCAGGGTCTTTTCCAATGAGTTGGCTCTTTCCACCAGGTAGCCAAAGAACTGGAGCTTCAGCTTCAGCATCAGTCCTTCCAATGAATATTCAGCATTGATTTCCTTTGAATTGACTGGTTTGATCTCCCTGCTGTCCAAGAGACTCTCAAGAGTCTTCTCCAGCACCACAATTCAAAAGCACCAATTCTTTGGCACTCAGCCTTCTTTATAGTCCAACTTTCACATCCATACGACTACTAGAAAAGCTGTAGTTTTGCCTATACACACCTCTGTTGGCAAAGTGAAGTCTCTGCTTTTTAATAGGCTGTGTAGGTTTGTCTGGTGGGCTACAGTCCATAGGGTCACACAGAGTTGGGCACAACTGAAGCACACACTATGTTTGTCACAGCTTTTCTTCCAAGGAGCAAGTGTTTAATTTCATGGCTACAGTCACCATCCACAGTGATTTTGGAGCCCAAGAAAATAAAGTCTTTCACTGTTTCCATTTTTTCCCATCTATTTGCCATGAAGTGATGGAACTGGATGCCATGATCTTAGTTTTTTAAATATTGAGTTTTAAGCCAGCTATTTCACTCTCCTCTTTCACCTTCATCAATAGGCTCTTTAGTTCCCCTTCAATTTCTGCCATTAGGGTGGTATTATCTTCATATCGGAGGTTGTGGATGTTTTTCCTGGCAATCTTAATTCCAGCTTGTGAGTATCCAGTCCAATCATCCAGTACATACATGTGATGTATTCTGCATAGAAGTTAAATAAACCAGGTGACAATGTACAACCTTGACACGCATTACAAAGAATCAATAGCTCTTTGAATTTTTAGATGTTCTTTTTGTACATTTACTCCATCCTGTAGCCTAAAAAGGTTAGTAATTCACTACCCAATCACCAAATTTACTATAGAACAATTTAGGCCATGGAAAAAGTGAAACATGTTGACTGCCAACCCCTCTGATAACATAAAACTGATATTTTTCTCTACTGGTTATTTGGCTCTTAAATTAGGAAACTCACTGCACAAAAAAAGAACGATGTAGCTTCACACACATATAAATTTGTGTCTGATCCCATTAATTGAAGAGGTTAGATTCTGGTGCTAATGAGGGAAAATGCAGAACTTTAATACTCAGACATCAGTTATTTTCACACACAAAGAAGCTTTGTTCTTAAGCTTACCACCTTGTTTTCACATAAATCTGTGGTACTGGTCATGAAGGAGATTAAGGTAAAATATCTCTATGGCGATTTATTTAGCAATCATGATTGAGCTTCTTCTGTGTCCCAAGCTTTGTGCTATATGGGGGATACAAACATAAATAAACCATAACCCATCCTCAAAAGTTTTCCAGTTTAGTCAATAGTCACTGACATGCATTAGCATTACTGAAAAATAATCATCTTACTAATATGGCTTGTCCTGAACACAATATACTTATTTTATACAGAACTCTGCAACTCAGCAAGCATTTTCCTGGAATTATCTCACTTCGTCTTCCCAGGAATACCCATTTGCAGGTGTTATTAAACCTCAATTTGGAGATTTTTAAAAATTCAGCAATTAAAAAGTTTAAATGAATTATCTGAGGTCACACAGCAAGTGCATAAACTCAGGCCTTTTCTCAAAGTGAAGTTCTTTCTCTGTCACTGAAAAATGTATAAGCCCTAGCTAATTTATATTCAGTTGGAAAATTCACAGTGCATAAACTATTCAAGAGAATGGTTTACTATGAGAGAGATTCAGCAGATACAACAAACAACAGGATTAGTACAATCAAGGATTTGACATCATATGCTAATCTGGAAAACACTAAAATAATTATGTTTAAAATAAAAACATTATAAAATCAAAACTATAATTAAAGAAGCATATGAAAAAAGTGTATAGATTTCAGAAAAAAATATTTTTAATTAAAACTAAATAGAGTGGTTGAACATCATATACTACTTAAAAAGAATCATATTGATAAAGCACTTCAAGTTATCTGTAGAACACATTTAATAAACCTATACCTAAAGAAAGACCTACATAAAGGAGCTAAAAGTATAAATCTCTTAGAAAAAAATTTAGGGTAAATATTTATGACCTTGGATTTGACAATAGATTCTTAGATATGACATCAAAAGTGCAAGAAACAATCTAAAAATTCAGTAAACTGTACTTTATCAAAATTTAAAACTTTTGTGCATCAAAGGACACTGTTAGCAAAGTGAAAAGAAAACCTACATAATGGGAGAAAATATTTTCAAATCATATATCTGATTAGGGTCTAGTGTCCAGAATATATCAAGACAAACAACCCAAATGAAAACTGGGCACAGAACTTAAACAAACATTTCATGTACTTGGTATGGCCAAGTACATGAAAAGATGCTTAACATCATTTGTTAGTAGGGTTGCTGCTGCTGCTGCTAAGTCGCATCAGTCGTGTTCGACTCTGTGCGACCCCATAGACGGCAGCCCACCAGGCTCCCCCGTCTCTGGGATTCTCCAGGCAAGAACACTGGAGTGGATTGCCATTTCCTTCTCCAATGCAGGAAAGTGAAAAGTGAAAGTGAGGTTGCTCAGTCGTGTCCGACTCTTTGCGACCCCATGGACTGCACCAGCTCACCAGGCTCCTCCGTCCATGGGATTTTCCAGGCAAGAGTACTGGAGTGGGGTGCCATTGCCTTCTCCGTTGTTAGTAGGGTAATGCAAATCAAAACCACAATGAGATATCATTTTACATCCACTAGATGGAATGGATATTTTTTTTAATGGAAACTAACAAGTGTTCTTGAGAACGTTAAAAAAAAAAAAACCTGGAAGCCGCATACATTGTTGTTGGAGATGTACAGTGTAGTCACTGTAGGGTGATAGTTTCCCAAAAAGTCAAACATAGAATTCCCATATGATCCAGAACTCCACTCCTTGGTATGTATTTAAAAGTACTGAAAACAGATCTCAAAAAAATACTTGTAGGCAAATGTTCATAGCATCACTATTCGTGATACCCAAAAGATACAAAGATGCCAAAAATCCCTCAGGGGATAAGTGGACAAGCAAAATGTGGCATATGTAAAAAAGAAATAGTATCCAGCCATAAAAAGAAATACAGTCCTAATACATGCTACAACATGGACGAACCTAAAAATATGCCAAGTGAAAGCAGCATAAGACAAAGTGGCATATTATATGACTCTATTTATATGAAATATTCAGAATAGGTAAACCCATAGAGACAGAAAACAGACAGGTGATTGCTGGGGTGTGGAGTGGTGGGAAAATGGATGGTGATTTCTTAATGGGTAGGGGGTTTTCTTTTGGGGTGATGAAGATGTTTTAGAACTTAATAAAGGTGATGATTGCACAACATTGTGGAAGTACACTTTAAAATGGTTGATCTTATGTCATGTGAATTCCATCTCAATTTAAAAAGTCAGTATATCAAAATATTACTGGCTGGATCTGTCTTTACTGGCTGGATCTGTCTCCCTCCTTTTCATTCCCCCCTTTTATCCTTCTGGCCACCTCTGTTACCTTCCTCCTTCTTCTCTTCTCTGTATAACCCCGTGAACATCTCTGAGTGGTCCAGTTGTGGAGTGCACATAAGGAAGTGACTACTGGCTAGCCCACTCTCTCCACTATTGATTCACCTCATCTCATTTGGGTCACCTCTAACTCCCTCCTCCCTCTTCTCTTCTCCATGTAACCCTGTGAACCTCTCTGAGTGACCCTCACTGTAGAGAAATTTTTCATCTTTAATGTAGATGTTTTATCAATGGTGCTGTATAGAAGGAGAAGTTTTGAAACTACTGTAAAAATAAGACCGATAACCGGAAGCAGGAGACTTAAGTCCAAACCCTGACTCCAGGGAACTCCTGACTCCAAGGAACATTAATTGACGGGAGCTCATCAAATGCATCCATACCGACACTGAAACCAAGCACCACACAAGGGCCAATAAATTCCAGGGCAAGACATACCAAACAAATTCTCTAGCAACAAAGGAACACAGCCCTGAGCTTCAAGATACAGGCTGCCCAAAGTCACCCCAAAACTATAGACATCTCATAAATCATTACTGGACATTTCATTGCACTCCAGAGAGAAGAAATACAGCTCCACCCACCAGAACACCGACACAAGCTTCCCTAACCAGGAAACCTTGACAAGCCACCTGTACAAACCCACACACAGTGAGGAAACGCCACAATAAAGAGAACTCCACAAACTGCCAGAATACAGAAAGGACACCCCAAACTCAGCAATTTAAACAAGATGAAGAGACAGAGGAATACTCAGCAGATAAAGGAACAGGATAAATGCCCACCAAACCAAACAAAAGAGGAAGAGATAGGGAATCTACCTGATAAAGAATTCCGAATAATGATAGTGAAATTGATCCAAAATCTTGAAACTAAAATGGAATCACAGATAAATAGCCTGGAGACAAGGATTGAGAAGATGCAAGAAAGGTTTAACAAGGACCTAGAAGAAATAAAAAAGAGTCAATATATAATGAATAATGCAATAAGTGAAATTAAAAACACTCTGGAGGCAACAAATAGTAGAATAACAGAGGCAGAAGACAGGATTAGTGAATTAGAAGATAGAATGGTAGAAATAAATGAATCAGAGAGGATAAAAGAAAAACGAATCAAAAGAAATGAGGACAATCTCAGAGACCTCCAGGACAATATTAAACGCTACAACATTCGAATCATAGGGGTTCCAGAAGAAGAAGACAAAAAGAAAGACCATGAGAAAATACTTGAGGAGATAATAGTGGAAAACTTCCCTAAAATGGGGAAGGAAATAATCACCCAAGTCCAAGAATCCCAGAGAGTCCCAAACAGGATAAACCCAAGGAGAAACACCCCAAGACACATATTAATCAAATTAACAAAGATCAAACACAAAGAACAAATATTAAAAGCAGCAAGGGAAAAACAACAAATAACACACAAGGGAATTCCCATACGGATAACAGCTGATCTTTCAATAGAAACTCTTCAAGCCAGGAGGGAATGGCAAGACATACTTAAAGTGATGAAAGAAAATAACCTACAGCCCAGATTATTGTACCCAGCAAGGATCTCATTCAAGTATGAAGGAGAAATCAAAAGCTTTTCAGACAAGCAAAAGCTGAGAGAATTCTGCACCACCAAACCAGCTCTCCAACAAATACTAAAGGATATTCTCTAGACAGGAAACACAAAAATGGTGTATAAACTCGAACCCAAAACAATAAAGTAAATGGCAACGGGATCATACTTATCAGTAATTACCTTAAACGTAAATGGGTTGAATGCCCCAACCAAAAGACAAAGACTGGCTGAATGGATACAAAAACAAGACCCCTACATATGTTGTCTACAAGAGACCCACCTCAAAACAGGGGACACATACAGACTGAAAGTGAAGGGCTGGAAAAAGATTTTCCATGCAAATAGGGACCAAAAGAAAGCAGGAGTAGCAATACTTATATCAGATAAAATAGACTTTAAAACAAAGGCTGTGAAAAGAGACAAAGAAGGTCACTACATAATGATCAAAGGATCAATCCAAGAAGAAGATATAACAATTATAAATATATATGCACCCAACACGGGAGCACCACAGTACGTAAGACAAATGCTAACAAGTATGAAAGGAGAAATTAATAATAACACAATAATAGTGGGAGACTTTAATACCCCACTCACACCTATGGATAGATCAACTAAACAGAAAATTAACAAGGAAACACAAACTTTAAATGATACAATAGACCAGTTAGACCTAATTGATATCTATAGGACATTTCATCCCAAAACAATGAATTTCACCTTTTTCTCAAGCGCACATGGAACCTTCTCCAGGATAGATCACATCCTGGGCCATAAAGCTAGCCTTGGTAAATTCAAAAAAATAGAAATCATTCCAAGCATTTTTTCTGACCACAATGCAGTAAGATTAGATCTCAATTACAGGAGAAAAACTATTAAAAATTCCAACATATGGAGGCTGAACAACACACTGCTGAATAACCAACAAATCACAGAAGAAATCAAAAAAGAAATCAAAATTTGCATAGAAACGAATGAAAATGAAAACACAACAACCCAAAACCTGTGGGACACGGTAAAAGCAGTCCTAAGGGGAAAGTTCATAGCAATACAGGCACACCTCAAGAAACAAGAAAAAAGTCAAATAAATAACCTAACTCTACACCTAAAGCAACTAGAAAAGGAAGAAATGAAGAACCCCAGGGTTAGTAGAAGGAAAGAAATCTTAAAAATTAGAGCAGAAATAAATGCAAAAGAAACAAAAGAGACCATAGCAAAAATCAACAAAACCAAAAGCTGGTTCTTTGAAAGGATAAATAAAATTGACAAACCATTAGCCAGACTCATCAAGAAACAAAGGGAGAAAAATCAAATCAACAAAATTAGAAACGAAAATGGAGAGATCACAACAGACAACACAGAAATACAAAGGATCATAAGAGACTACTATCAACAATTATATGCCAATAAAATGGACAACGTGGAAGAAATGGACAAATTCTTAGAAAAGTACAACTTTCCAAAATTGGACCAGGAAGAAATAGAAAATCTTAACAGACCCATCACAAGCATGGAAATTGAAACTGTAATCAAAAATCTTCCAGCAAACAAAAGCCCCGGTCCAGACGGCTTCACAGCTGAATTCTACCAAAAATTTAGAGAAGAGCTCACACCTATCCTGCTCAAACTCTTCCAGAAAATCGCAGAGGAAGGTAAACTTCCAAACTCATTCTATGAGGCCACCATCACCCTAATATCAAAACCTGACAAAGATGCCACAAAAAAAGAAAACTACAGGCCAATATCACTGATGAACATAGATGCAAAAATCCTTAACAAAATTCTAGCAATCAGAATCCAGCAACACATTAAAAAGATCATACACCATGATCAAGTGGGCTTTATCCCAGGGATGCAAGGATTCTTCAATATCCGCAAATCAATCAATGTAATACACCACATTAACAGATTGAAAAATAAAAACCATATGATTATCTCAATAGATGCAGAGAAAGCCTTTGACAAAATTCAACACCCATTTATGATAAAAATTCTCCAGAAAGCAGGAATAGAAGGAACATACCTCAACATAATAAAAGCTATATATGACAAACCCACAGCAAACATTATCCTCAATGGTGAAAAATTGAAAGCATTTCCTCTAAAGTCAGGAACAAGACAAGGGTGCCCACTTTCACCATTACTATTCAACATAGTTTTGGAAGTTTTGGCCACAGCAATCAGAGCAGAAAAAGAAATAAAAGGAATCCAAATTGGAAAAGAAGAAGTAAAACTCTCACTATTTGCAGATGACATGATCCTCTACATAGAAAACCCTAAAGATTCCACCAGAAAATTACTAGAAATAATCAATGACTATAGTAAAGTTGCAGGATATAAAATCAACACACAGAAATCCCTTGCATTCCTATACACTAATAATGAGAAAACAGAAAGAGAAATTAAGGAAACAATTCCATTCACCATTGCAATGGAAAGAATAAAATACTTAGGAATATATCTACCTAAAGAAACTAAAGACCTATATATAGAAAACTATAAAACACTGGTGAAAGAAATCAAAGAGGACACTAATAGATGGAGAAATATACCATGTTCATGGATTGGAAGAATCAATATAGTGAAAATGAGTATACTACCCAAAGCAATTTATAGATTCAATGCAATCCCTATCAAGCTACCAACAGTATTCTTCACAGAGCTAGAACAAATAATTTCACAATTTGTATGGAAATACAAAAAACCTCGAATAGCCAAAGCGATCTTGAGAAAGAAGAATGGAACTGGAGGAATCAACCTACCTGACTTCAGGCTCTACTACAAAGCCACAGTTATCAAGACAGTATGGTACTGGCACAAAGACAGAAATATTGATCAATGGAATAAAATAGAAAGCCCAGAGATAAATCCACGCACATATGGACACCTTATCTTTGACAAAGGAAGCAAGAATATACAATGGATTAAAGACAATCTCTTTAACAAGTGGTGCTGGGAAATCTGGTCAACCACTTGTAAAAGAATGAAACTGGACCACTTTCTAACACCATACACAAAAATAAACTCAAAATGGATTAAAGATCTAAACGTAAGACCAGAAACTATAAAACTCCTAGAGGAGAACATAGGCAAAACACTCTCTGACATATATCACAGCAGGATCCTCTATGACCCACCTCCCAGAATATTGGAAATAAAAGCAAAAATAAACAAATGGGACCTAATTAACCTTAAAAGCTTCTGCACATCAAAGGAAACTATTAGCAAGGTGAAAAGACAGCCTTCAGAATGGGAGAAAATAATAGCAAATGAAACAACCGACAAACAACTAATCTCAAAAATATACAAGCAACTCCTACAGCTCAACTCCAGAAAAATAAACGACCCAATCAAAAAATGGGCCAAAGAACTAAATAGACATTTCTCCAAAGAAGACATACAGATGGCTAACAAACACATGAAAAGATGCTCAACATCACTCATTATCAGAGAAATGCAAATCAAAACCACTATGAGGTACCATTTCACACCAGTCAGAATGGCTGCGATCCAAAAGTCTACAAGCAATAAATGCTGGAGAGGGTGTGGAGAAAAGGGAACCCTCTTACACTGTTGGTGGGAATGCAACCTAGTACAGCCACGATGGAGAACAGTGTGGAGATTCCTTAAAAAACTGGAAATAGAACTGCCTTATGATCCAGCAATCCCACTGCTGGGCATACACACTGAGGAAACCAGAAGGGAAAGAGACACGTGTACCCCAATGTTCATCGCAGCACTGTTTATAATAGCCAGGACATGGAAGCAACCTAGATGTCCATCAGCAGATGAATGGATAAGAAAGCTGTGGTACATATACACAATGGAGTATTACTCAGCCATTAAAAAGAATACATTTGAATCAGTTCTAATGAGGTGGATGAAACTGGAGCCTATTATACAGAGTGAAGTAAGCCAGAAGGAAAAACATAAATACAGTATACTAACGCATATATATGGAATTTAGAAAGATGGTAACAATAACTCTGTATACGAGACAGCAAAAGAGACACTGATGTATAGAACAGTCCTATGGACTCTGTGGGAGAGGGAGAGGGTGGGAAGATTTGGGAGAATGGCATTGAAACATGTAAAATATCATGTAGGAAACGAGTTGCCAGTACAGGTTCGATGCACGATGCTGGAGGCTTTGGGCTGGTGCACTGGACGGCCCAGAGGGTTGGTATGGGGAGGGAGGAGGGAGGAGGGTTCGGGATGGGGAACACATGTATACCTGTGGCGGATTCATTTTGATATTTGGCAAAACTAATACAATTATGTAAAGATTAAAAATAAAATAAAAAAAAAGAAAAAAAATAAAAATAAAAATAAAAAGTCAGTATATCAAAATAAACAGAATTGTTGTATATTAGAGACATATAATTAAAAAGTATAATTTTAAAAATTCCCACTCACTATTAACAAATATTGTAAAACAATTACAAATAAATCCTCCAAAAAATACTCTAGACCTTTATGGAACACAAAAATATTATAAAATTTTATTAAAGGGAAAAAAACTAAATGAATAAATAAATGGATAAATATACCAAGGTCATAAAAGGTATGGAGATTCTATATAATAATTCCACCAGAATTAAATAATAAAATTAGTGTAATCCCTAGCCAGACCACGGCAGTGCTTTTTATCAATTTTGAAAAGATAATCTTGAAATTCATATTAAAGATAAAATGCCAAGAATAGTCAATATACTTTTATTAATAAAGAAGATAAGGAAACTTGCCTTACCAAATAGCATTTCACAGTAAAAAGTTAAAGTCATTGAAAAACAAAGAGGCTCTGGTGATAGATCTATAAATAAGCCAATAGGACTGAGCCAAGAGCTGAAAATCAGAACTATATTAAATGGAAACTTGATGTATGACATGTGGCTTTCAAATCAGTGAAAGTAGAATGGCATTGTGAAGAAAAAAAAATGCTATCCATATAGGAAAAAATTAAACTAGATCCTTACTTCATTCCATGCTGACAATTAGTTCCAGATTAATTAAAGGCACCAGTATGAAAAGCAAAACTTAAAAAATTATGGAAGACAATCCGCAGAGTCTCTATGTCTGAAGTGGCAAAGGACATCTGAAATCAGAAAAGTCCCACAAAATAAAGAAAAACACTGAGAAATTTAGCTACATTAAAATCTATCTGACAAAATGGCTATTAAAGCTAAAATACAAACTGCAGACTGGGAAATGTGTTTCCAACTCATGTAACTGACAGTAGATTTGGATCGGGAATATATAAGTAGATACATACATAGAACTCAATAGAAAAATGGACAAAGGTCACTAATAGGCAATTCACAGAGAAGGAAGCATGAATGTATAATAAGAAAATGAAAAGATTTCCAATCTCACTGGTTATCAAAGAGCTGTTTCACACCTGTCACAATGACAAAACTTTAGCCTTACAACACCAAGAATAGGTGAGATGGAAAAACAGGAATGGCTACACACAGCTTGTGGTGGTGTAAACTGTACACCCTATTGGAGAAATAATAATATGATTAGTCGTAAAAACCCAGCAATTCCCTTTTATATTAATATATCCTAGAAACACTTACATATGTACTCAGCAAGATTTGTACTAAGATGTTGACTGCCGTATGGTTCATAATTGGGAAAGTTTTAAAGCAACCCTAATATGTCTATCAGTAAAGGAATGAATGAGCCATGGTGGATGGACATAATAGAATATAGCAATCAGTATGAATGAACTCCATCTACATGTGTCAATACAGATAAATACTGAAAATAAAGTATTAAACTAATAAACTAATAAAGTAAATTGCAAAACTACCAAAAGCAAATATGAAAAATTAATATTTAGTAAATATAAGTAGCCAATGTCTGTCTTATCATTTCTGGATTTTTCTTTTTGAAAGTTTTCTAGTTAAAAATTGTGCACTTGCTTAGTCGCTCAGTCATGTCCAACTCTTTGCAACCCTATGGACTATAGCCTACCAGGCTCCTCTGTCCATGGGATTTCCCAGGCAAAAAACTGGAGTGGATTGCCATTCCCTTCTCCAGGGGATCTTCCCAAGCCAGGGATTGAACCCAGATCTCCTGCCCTGCAGATGGATTCTTTACCGCCTGAGTCACCAGGGAAGCCCTAAAAAATAGTTAGTTAAGTGGATAAAACACATTTTCCCTGTATTCAAGACAGACCCTGTGCACAGGTTAAAAAAGGCAGTGCCCTTCCTACTGCAGAATTCAAAATTGATGGGCAATTGATACATAAACAAATATTTGAATGGGAGATACAGATAATAGATATACAGAGAAGAGTCAGCAAGTACACAAAGGAGGGATGATCAGTTCTACCTGAGGTTAGAGAAGTTCAGAAGATCTTTGAAAATGTGATTACAAGTTGTTTCTCCATGAGCGGGAAGAATTCAACTCAAGTGCATTGCTTCACATTTCACTCCATCCACAATTACACTTATATCAGCATCTGGACAAAGAAACAGCCACAATGCTTGAAGTCAGGACCTGCGTCTTTAATTTTAAAGCCCTGTGCCTTGAAAGAACTTAGATAAATAAATCATTGTGGAAGGGCCAGACTCTGGCCCCTAGATATAACAATAGGGCTTAAACGAGTTACCTGAGTATAAATTTGGTGAAAGAGGTCATGGAAAGTCAGATTCAGGTTGATCCTTAGGCTGCCTACTTGGCCCAGCTGGACAAACCAAGGTCAATTGCTCCAAATTTTATGAACCCCAGCCAACTCTATGATTTTATCAGGACACTACTTTCTCACACTGTATAACAGATTATTTCTTAAAAGTTCAGTCTATACAAAGCTCCTGGAAGAAGATTTCTCACCTCCATAATTGTTCAAGGAACACTCCAAGCTATAGGCTCAAATTTTCCCCCATGTATTTATGCAATCTAGCAGTACTGAGGACATAATCCATTTACTGTTTTAAAGAACCACCTCTTCTGTCTACAAATTAAGGGACTTGATGGTTATTTCAAATGTATGCCAAGCCTCATTAACAAATTGGGAACCTCAATTTTCTCAGATTAGTATTTGATATAAGGCATTGCACATTACTGGCTTCCTCACTGGCTTAGCAGTAAAGATTCCTCCAGCAATGCAGGAGATGCAGGAAATGCGGGTTCAATCACCGGGTTGGGAAGATCCCCCGGAGGAAGAAATGGCAACTCACTCCAGTATTCTTGGTAGAAGAATCTCATGGACAGAAGAACCTGGTAAGCTGCAGTCCATGGGGTCACAAAGAGTTGGACACAACTGAAGCGACTAAGCATGCACGCGTAGCACATTGGTGTTTACCAATGGCCATCATAAAAATAGCATATGATCACAGCTTGTATCAAGTTCTTGACATTGACTTCAGAGAATCAGGTAAGAGTAGCGTGATGATATAATTTATCATTCAAGCCAGGACACTGTTGTGCATATGCTAGAAGTTATAGTCTTACTTAAAATTTAGAGGATTAACATACAGTTATCAATATAAGCCTTCCCATGGAAGCAATTTTTATTGGGTTTAATTCCATCTTCAGAGATAAGTGGACAATTCCAGGACTTTTATAATGGCTGTGGATCTGCACAATATTGAAATGCCTTAAATGTTTAAAACTGGAGCAACACACACACATTAAAATGTACAACATCATGTTAAAATTAAAATTTGGATCATTCTTTAAGATGTTTTTAATGTTCATATTTGTTTCTTGATGTCAAATGCAGGAGGCAGAACCAGTAAGAAGCAAGAAAGCAAAATTTCTGGAAAAAATACTTGACATTAGCATAACATTTTCAGTAAACATCTTCTACAATTAGGAATGTTTCCAAAAGGTATCAGAGGAGCTGAACACTATGACAATAAAGGAAGTGCTATGAACAATCCTTTTCATTATAGGGGACTGGAATGCAAAGTAGGAAGTCAAGAAACACCTGGAGTAACAGGCAAATTTGGCCTTGGAATATGGAATAAAGCAGGGCAAAGACTAATAGAGTTTTGCCAAGAAAATGCACTGGTCATAACAAACACCCTCTTCCAACAACACAAGAGAAGACTCTATACATGGACATCACCAGATGGTCAACGATGAAATCAGATTGATTATATTCCTTGCAGCCAAAGACAGAGAAGCTCTATACAGTCAGCAAAAACAAGACCAGGAGCTGACTGTGGCTCAGACCATGAACTCCTTATTGCCAAATTCAGACTTAAATTGAAGAAAGTAGGGGATGGCACCCCACTCCAGTACTCTTGCCTGGAAAATCCCAGGGATGGAGGAGCCTTGCAGGTTGCAGTCCATGGGCTCACAAAGAGTCAGACATGACTGAGCGACTTCACTTTGACTTTTCACTTTCATGCATTGGAGAAGGAAATGGCAACCCACTCCAGTGTTCTTGCCTGGAGAATCCCAGGGACGGGGGACCCTGTTGGGCTGCTGTCTATGGGGTCGCACAGAGTCAGACACGATTGAAGCGACTTAGCAGCAGCAGCAGGGAAAACCACTAGACCATTCAGGTATGACCTAAATCAAATCCCTTATGATTATACCGTGGAAGTGAGAAATAGATTTAAGGGCCTAGATCTGATAGATAGAGTGCCTGATGAACTATGGAATGAGGTTCGTGACATTGTACAGGAGACAGGGATCAAGACCATTCCCATGGAAAAGAAATGCAAAAAAACAAAATGGCTGTCTGGGGAGGGCTTACAAATAGCTGTGAAAAGAAGAGAAGCGAAAAGCAAAGGATAAAAGGAAAGATATAAGCATCTGAATGCAGAGTTCCAAAGAATAGCAAGAAGAGATAAGAAAGCCTTCTTCAGCAATCAATGCAAAGAAATAGAGGAAAACAACAGAATGGGAAAGACTAGGGCTCTCTTCAAGAAAATCAGAGATGCCAAAGGAACATTCATGCAAAGATGAGCTCGATAAAGGACAGAAATGGTATGGACCTAACAGAAGCAGAAGATATTAAGAAGAGATGGCAAGAATACACAGAAGAACTGTACAAAAAAGATCTTCATGACCCAGATAATCACGATGATGTGATCACTGACCTAGAGCCAGACATCCTGGAATGTGAAGTCAAGTGGGCCTTAGAAAGCATCACTACGAACAAAGCTAGTGGAGGTGATGCAATTCCAGTTGAGCTATTCCAAATCCTGAAAGATGATGCTGTGAAAGTGCTGCACTCAATATGCAAGCAAATTTGGCAAACTCAGCAGTGGCCACAGGACTGGAAAAGGTCAGTTTTCATTCTAATCCCAAAGAAAGGCAATGCCAAAGAATGCTCAAACTACCGCACAATTGCACTCATCTCACACGCTAGTAAAGTAATGCTCAAAATTCTCCAAGCCAGGCTTCAGCAATATGTGAACTGTGAACTTCCTGATGTTCAAGCTGGTTTTAGAAAAGGCAGAGGAACCAGAGATCAAATTGTCGACATCTGCTGGATCATGGAAAAAGCAAGAGAGTTCCAGAAAAACATCTATTTCTGCTTTATTGACTATGCCAAAGCCTTTGACTGTGTGGATCACAATCAACTGTGGAAAATTCTGAAAGAGATGGGAATACCAGACCACCTGATCTGCCTCTTGAGAAATTTGTATGCAGGTCAGGAAGCAACAGTTAGAACTGGACATGGAACAACAGACTGGTTCCAAATAGGAAAAGGAGTTCGTCAAGGCTGTATATTGTCACCCTGTTTATTTAACTTATATGCAGAGTACATCATGAGAAACGCTGGACTGGAAGAAACACAAGCTGGAATCAAAATTGCTGGGAGAAATATCAATAACCTCAGATATGCAGATGACACCACCCTTATGGCAGAAAGTGAAGAGGAACTCAAAAGCCTCTTGATGAAAGTGAAAGAGGAGAGTGAAAAAGTTGCCTTCAAGCTCAACATTCAGAAAACGAAGATCATGGCATCTGGTCCCACCACTTCATGGGAAATAGATGGGGAAACAGTGGAAACAATGTCAGACTTTATTTTTCTGGGCTCCAAAATCACTACAGATGGTGACTGCAGCCATGAAATTAAAAGATGCTTACTCCTTGGAAGGAAAGTTATGACCAACCTAGATGGCATATTCAAAAGCAGAGACATTACTTTGCCAACAAAGGTTCGTCTAGTCAAGGCTATGGTTTTTCCTGTGGTCATATATGGATGTGAGAGTTGGACTGTGAAGAAGGCTGAGCACTGAAGAATTGATGCTTTTGAAGTGTGGTGTTGGAGAAGACTCTTGAGAGTCCCTTGGACTGCAAGGAGATCCAACCAGTCCATTGTGAAGGAGATCAGCCCTGGGATTTCTTTGGAAGGAATGATGCTAAAGCTGAAACTCCAGTACTTTGGCCACCTCATGCGAAGAGTTGACTCATTGGAAAAGACTCTGATGCTGGGAGGTATTGGGGGCAGGAGGAGAAGGGGACGACAGAGGATGAGATGGCTGGATGGCATCACTGACTCAATGGACGTGAGTGTGAGTGAACTCTGGGAGTTGGTGATGGACAGGGAGGCCTGGCGTGCTGAGATTCATGGGGTCGCAAAGAGTCGGACATGACTGAGCGACTGATCTGATCTGATGAACAATCACACCAGGACAACAGGCACTTAAGCATCTGGGACCTTCAGGCCACCAGGACTTAACAGTCATCATAGGTACATTCCCAGGGAGCTATGTATGCTCAGTTGCTACATTGCATCCAACTCTTTGCGACCCCATGGACTATAGCCCACCAGGCTCCTCTGTGGGGAGGGATTCTCCAGGCAAAAATACTGGAGTGGATTGCCAGTTCTTCTCCAGGGGATCTTCTCGACCTGGGGATTGAACCCACATCTCCTGCATTGGCAAGCGGATTCTTTTACCACTGAGCCACCTGGGAAACCCTTATGTATCTACATGTGGTTATATTTCGTCACTCCTCATTCAGTCATCAGGAAACTATCTTATAATCACTTTATCTTGGAGGGTTCTGTAGGAAATCACATTGCTTAGAGTTAAGATGTTCTGTGGGTCCCTGCCTGAGGTTTATTTTTATGACCATGGTGAGCATTTGTCAACACCCACTTTGAAACTGTTCCAAACTAAAATCCTTGTGGCCGTGCTTTAGGGGCCTTGGTCACCCATCTGTTCATGTGCTGGAATAAACTAGAAATTATTTTTAGGGATAATCTTGGCTTACTCCTCGGTACTTGTTCAGTCCATCACTCTGTGGAGTTGGAATGGCCTCCTACATAATTCTGCAAGGAAAAACACACTATCAAAAAGACAAAGTATAATCATTAGACTGGGGGAAATACGGGCAAAGGAGAATACAAGAGAGCTGTCCCTTGTTCAGAAAACTCCAGTGCTTAAGGGTATGTGGGTCTGCATTTAACCAGAGCGCGGACCACCTGTATCCCCAAACACTGATTTGAGAGGATACTGTCAAACACAGCTACTCAACATTTTCAGTTAATAGCTTGGTTGAGAGAGAAATGCATTTTACAGAATTGCCTGAATTGTACATGTGTGCTCTGTTGTGTCTGAGTCTTTGCATAGACTGGAGCCCACCAGGCTCATCTATCTATGGAATTCTCCAGGCAAGAATATTGGAGGGGGCTGTCATTTCCTTCTCCAGGGGATCTTCTCGACTCAGAGATCAAATCCACATCTCCTACATTGGCAGACTGATTATTTACCACGGCACCACCTGGGAAGCCTGGCTAACTTTGCCTGCATTATATGTTGTCTATTCACTCCTATAAAAGCTGATCCATCCCTAAGTTAAGAGGACCACAGAACACCCTCGCACCTGGCCCGCATTGCTTCAGAAGCTCATATAATTCTCCTGCTAAGCTGTACTGATGTGTGCTGCCAACAGCCTACACAGAGTGACGGTAAAGAAACAGTCCTATGAAGCCTGTCCTATTTCTTCTGGAAGAAATTGTTTATTTTACTAACAGATCCTTTGCTATGAGGTCATTTAGAATAAATTTTCTCAGGGATCAGGACCACAAATAATTGTACGTGTTTTTAGAAATAGATATTATGTCTCACGGGCACAACAGCTCATATTTCCCTCTTAGTGTGGGCTGCTAGGAATCTGAAAGCCTCGTCTGTAGTCCTCTAACAGTGTTTGGGAACTAAACAACAGGCATTGTGCATTCTAACTTCCTCCTTTCATCACAGCCAATCATTCCATCCTTTATTTTCTCTTCACCATAATTCCCTCACTGTTAGAAGCTCTGGGGGCTTCTCTTGTAGCTCAGTCAGTAAAGAATCTGCCTGCAATGCAGGAGACCTGGATTCGATTCCTGGGTCAGGAAGATCCCCTGGAGAAGGAAACAGCCAACCCACTCAAGTATTCTTGCCTGCAGAATTCCATGGACAGAGGAGCTCAGCGGGCAACAGTCCATGGAGTCACAAGAGTCAGACACGACTTAGTAACTAAATCATCATAGAAGCCGTGAGGTACTGTACTTGTATTTGTGGGTTTCAAGGAACAAGGTAAGATATATATATAGTTTCACAAATACTGAGGTGAAAGTGAAAGTGAAATCCCTCAGTCGTTTCCGACTCTTTGCAACCCCATGGACTGTAGCCTACCAGTCTCCTCAGTCTATGGAATTTTCCAGGCAAGAATATGGAGTGGGTTACCATTTCCTTCTGCAGGGGATCTTCCCGACCCAGGAATCGAACCCGGGTTTCCTGCATTGCGGGCAGATGCTTTACCGTCTGAGCCACCAGGGAAGCCCACAATCTTGAGGTACATACATACAAAAAGAAGAAAGCTTATGAAACCACCTGGCCTCCTCTCCTCATCTGTGAAATAAGATGATTAGGTACTGTAATCTCCTCATCTCTCCAGTACTAATAGCATGTGATTCTAAATTTTGGTTTCTCAAATTGACTCAGCCACTGATTTCTCTGAACACCCTGAGGCAGATTCTACTCCTCAACCTCTCCATCTTTGAAATCACAGTCACATTTTATTTTATCCATATTCCTTACAACTTTATAAAACAACATGGTCTCTAAAACAGACCTACTTACTTTTCCGTAACACTAATTACAGCACCAGGAGCACCCATGAATTGTACTGCAGTGCTCTAGAATATCCCTTTGAATCACTTCCTTTCTGAAGGCTACCATCCTCCCCACCACCACCACCACCACCCCAACACACACATACACAGAGCTCTGATTTCATATTAACCAACATAAATTATTTCTTACAGTCACCTTTCAAACCAGCCACAACATTTTCATTCTGGTTTTCTTGCATCAAGAGCATAACAGAAGGAAAACATTTTCACTTTTTAATAGATGAACTGATACTACTTTTATTGCTATACTAATTCAGTTGAAAAGACTTGAGACGAAATGCAAAATCACCACCTTCCAGGCAGTGACTGAGAAGCAGTGTAACCTGGTGTTTACTGTGGTGTAAGACTGCCTCTATTCCAATCCCAGCTCGGCCACTTTCTAGTCCTGACTTCAGGCAAGTTACCCAATAGCTCTGTGCCTCTATTTTCTCATCTGTGAAATGCGAGTAAGCTGATACAGAATCAAATGAATGAATACAAGTAAAGCAATGAAAGATGCCTAACACCTGCTGCTGCTGCTGCTGCTGCTGCTGCTAAGTCACTTCAGTTGTGTTCGATTCTGTGCGACCCCATAGACGGCAGCTCACCAGGCTCCCCGGTCCCCGGGATTCTCCAGGCAAGGACACTGGAGTGAGTTGCCATTTCCTTCTCCAATGCATGAAAGTGAAATCACTCAGTCGTGCCCAACTCTTAGCGACCCCATGGACTGCAGCCTACCAGGCTCCTCCGTCCATGGGATTTGCCAGGCAAGAGTACTGGAGTGGGGTGCCATTGCCTTCTCCGGCCTAACACCTAGAAGCATACAATGTTGACTATCATTATCACTCAGTCAAAAAAGCTATAGAATTTAATAGACTAATGAATAGCATCTGCAATGAATTGAGCTGTAATTGCTAATCATAGAAATATAGATGAATCAAATTTCTTTTTTAAAGACATTTTGTTTCCTTTTTGGACAGCAGTTGTTGTTCAGTCCTTCAGTTGTGTCTGACTTTTTGCTACCCCATAGACTACAGCATGCCAGGCTTCCCTGTCCTTCACCATTTCCCAGAGTTTGCTCAAATTCATGTCCATTGAGTTGGTGACGCTATCTAACCATCTTATCCTCTGTTGCCCCCTTCTCCTGCCCTCAATCTTTCCCAGCATCAGGGTCTTTTGGACAGCAGCAAACTACTAATCTGTAAGGAATATAAAATATAAGATAGTGAAATGATTTCAATTGCATGCCAGTTTTCTCCTGGTATAATAGAAAGCAGCACAAGTCACTAATATATTAAAATATTTATGGAAATATTTGCATGACAATTATGTCAGTATTTTCCTACCTTCATTTTTGAAGTATTTGCTTTCTCTCTGGGAGGTTAAATTAAAAAGCTGAAATGAATGGAGGAAGATTAAGGTTTTAAGACACTCTAATGGCTGTAAATAAACAAATATGTCTAAAGTGGCCATGTGGTAAATCAATTCCCAAAACTTGGCCCTATTCACTGACATTTACATTTCGCCAGTGGCGCAGTGGTAAAGAATCCATCTGCCAACGCAGGAGGCACAAGAGACGTGGGTTTGATCCCTGAGTCTGGAAGATCCCCTGGAGGAGGAAATGGCACACTACTCTAGTATTCTTGCCTGGAAAATTCCGTGGACAGAGGAGCCTGGTGGATTACAGCCCACAGGGTCAAAAAGAGTCAGATATGACTGAGCACACACACACAGAATGCCTACCCAGACTGCAGAAGCAGTCACACACATGGTGCTTCTTAGGAACTATACTTCATAACTGACATAACTTATGTAATTTTTTTGAAACATTAACTTAAGTCATTAAGTAAAACTAACCATAACCTTTTGACATTGGTTCCCCATATGAATAGCACTAACCCTCCCTTTCCTCAGAAACACTGAACTATTTGTGTTTAGAGGAAGTGATTCTTCTCTTTATTTTAGGCTCATGTTACAGCTTGAGTTTTATGTGCCAATTTTTGAAAACAATTCTAAAACTCACATCATAAAACGTGAGTTATGAGCCCATGGAGAATTGTTTCAGTTTCCTGAGGGAGCTTAATACACAGCCCCGCCATCTGGAGAGCAGTCCCCATGTTACCCCCGCAGCACACCTACCCCCCTCCATCATAGATTTAGTTTGGGTCTAACTTCCGCCCCCTCAATTGATTTAAAGGCTGACCACTGCTCAGTGACATCACTCTTCAGTCTCAGTACCATTCCTTACAGCATTTAAATCTGTTACATCATGCAGGCTGAAGTATCTCTTCTGGAAGTCAGAATGACTAATGTTACACAAAACAGACATCAAACACTCGGCTGACAGAGGCTCTATTTGGAGGCATATCCCAACTCATCACCATCTCCCTGTTGAACAGTTCATTTCCTCTAAGTCACTTCCCAAATCTCTTTGGATGTCATGCTGTAACAGCAGGGCCTCATTTTATGTCACGCTTCCAACTCACTATGTACTATAGTGATCTATTATATTAGATTTATTTTATTTATATTAGATTCATGTATTTTATCTGTATTAACTATCGTATACATTTATTTTCCTTAATACTTCACCAGAATCTGAAGGGGTCAATCTTTGCTCTAGGGTTCCTAGAAAGGTCTAGATGTTTTTTTTGTTGTTTAGTCACTAAGTCATGCCCTGTGCTTTGTGACCTCATAGACTATAGCCCGCCAGGCTCCTCTGTCCATGGAATTTTTCCAGGTAAGAATACTGGATCAGGTCACCATTTCCCTCTGCAGAGGATCTTGCTGACCCAGGGATCAAACCTTCATCTCCTGCGTTGGCAGGAGGATTCTTTACCACTGAGCCACCAGGGAAGCCCAGAAAGATCTATATACCTGTCTTCTGTAACCAACAAAAGAATTTTTTTGCTTGATTTATTTTTACCTATTTAGTTATTTCAACCAATGTAACTCTTGGAGGCCATCCAGTCATTACTCACATTCTTCTAAGTTGTATCGGATCACAAAGAAGCCACCCCCAGGGACTAGCTTGCCCCTGTGAGATGGTGCTTCTCTGCCTACCTGCAGATTTCACTATCACATTTGCAGCCAGGAAAAATATCCTTCAATAACATGCAGCTTGTCACAATTGCTTTTTTATCATCTGCCATTCCGGCTTTTCCTGTTCTGGTTAAACTTGGGTAATTGTCTTATGAGGTTAGTATATCATCCATTTTATTCACAGAATCCTCCCTCTCTGACCTTTCTTCTTCTCCCTGAAGAGTAAACCAAGATAGCTACACAGAAGGTCTCAAATGACTGGAGCAAAAGCCTTTCCCATTTCACGAGCTTTAAAATGAAATATTTCTATCATTCAAAACTACTGCATTTCTGCTTCATGCCCAATACTATTATAGGTGCAGCTGTGAATGGCTCAAGCTGAGCATGTGTGTATGATCCTATGCATACTCCATGTGAGTGGGGAGGAAGGAGATAGGCAGTAAACAAGCACACAACACATAACACATCAGGTGGTTATAGGGCTTGGAAGGAAAATCGACCAGAGTAAAGGAAAAGTCCATGCAAGGTGCTGCAGGTGTGGGAGTGTGTGTGCTTGGTTGCTCAGTCACATCCAACTCTTTGCTACCCCATGGACTCTGTCAGTGGGATTTTCCAGGCAAGAATACTAGAGTGAGGTGCCATTTCCTCCTCCAGGGCATCTTCCTGACCCAGGGATCAAAATGGTGTTTCTTACATCTCCTGCATTGGCAAACAGATTCTTTACCACTAGTGCCACCCGGGAAGCCCGATAACTGTGGGAGAGCTGCTATTTGAACTAAGAAGGCAGAGCATCTGGGTAACATAAATATGGTAGAGAATACTTGTTAAACACACCAGTCCGGAGCCAGGCCACTTGGGTCAAATCCACTTGTGTTGTAAATGTAATAGCCATGTGAATGTTCTACTTATGCTGCATAATAAACCACCCCAATGCTCTGTGGATTAAAACAATAATCATCATTTCACTCATGAATCCATGTGTTGGGAATTCTGACAGTACAGCAGAAAGTGCTTATCTGTATATGCAATGTCTGGGGCCCCACCTGGGTGACCTGAAAAGCTGGGGGCTAAGCTGTGACAACTGGGGGTCACTGAGCATCACTCCTTCTACACGAGGTCCTCTCACTTGGCCCCCATCAGCCTCCTCCCAGCATGATCTCAAGGTATCTCAGAACTCCAAGAGCAAACACTGTTTGTCAAGAGAAAAGAAGTGAAAGTTGCCAAACTCTTCAGGACTGGACCCAAACATTGGCAAAGCATCACTTCTGGCATATTCTATTAGCCAAGGCAGACAGGTGCACTGGGAGGTGACTCCTCTCAATGAGAGAGTGTCAAAGAACCTGTGGACATTTTTACTCTGCCAGAGTGTCCTTGGGCCAGCTCCTTGATTTCTCCATAGCCCCATTCCTCAACTGTTAATATGGACAATAACTGAATGTACCTCTTAGCTTTGTGAGAAAAATTAGTTAATAAAAGTAGAGAGTCTGGAAAACAACTAGCATTCAATAAGTATTCATCGTTTTATTGTTTTCAAGCTATTTTTAATATTCTTTTAGTATGAGCACTGAATTTAAAATAGCATTTTCCGGTGGCTTCCCTGATGGCTCAGTGGTAAAGAATCTGCCTTCCAATGCAGGCAACATGGGTTCGATCCCTGATCCAGGAAGATCCCACATGCCGTAGGACAGCTAAGCCTGTGTGCCACGACTACTGAACCTGTGCTCTAGAACCCAGCAGCTGCAACTACTGAAGCCCTGGAGGCTGTGCTCCACAAGAGAAGCCACCGCAATGAGAAACACCACGACTAAAGAGTAACCCCTGCTGGCCGAAACTAGAGAAAAGCTGGCGCATCAACAAAGACCCAGCATAGCCAAAAATGAAATTAAATTAAACTTAACTAGAATAAAATAGCATTTTCCCCTTAGACACAGATCCACAGGACTTTAAATGTATATGATGGCAAAGAATCTGCCATCAGATATTTCTTTTGGAAATGTACAAAGTTTGGCTAGTTTTACAATGAGTAACAATAGCTCTGCCCCCTCAAGTTCCCCACCCCCTATACACACACACACTGAATCCCATGCTTTTTCACTCTCAACCCCAGGAATGAGTTGGTAAAAAAGGTTCTTGGTCATTTGGAAAGGGGTTGGAAGAAAGAAAAAGACTAAGATAAAATCAAAGCTGTTGCTCTGATCTGTTAATTTGCCAACACAGAAAATAAACCAAACACAAGATCTGTATCTCCCTTTTACTGATGGGTATGTAACTCTACTGAGGACAGAAAAAAAAAAAAACAAAAAACAAAAAACCAACCTTTCATTAGCAAGAATTTCTTGAAAAGGAAGAACAAACAAAAGCTATTTCAAAAATAAATAAGACAAATATAAAATCCAGTCAAATTTGTTCTCAAGTGGACACATTGATTTATTTTCTGTTTAACTTTTCCCTTTTATCCCTCCAACTCACTGTGGAAACCTCATTTAATAGATGAGAAAACAGTGTGTTGAATCAATCAACGTTGATTAAATTACATTTAACATCTGTTGCAGATTCAGAAATGTGAAGATTTGAGGGAGATTTTCGTATCTTCATTCTCATTTCGACTTGGAGCCAGGACGTCCACACAACCTGCCAGACAGATGGGATTAGTCAGCACTGGAGGATGGATGAGGTGTTCCTTTGGTGGAGGGTATTTATATACTTGTCACTTGGTCATGAAATAGAGACAGCTTAAATGTGCATTTCCCCAAAGTGAAAGAATTATTTCAGAGGGTGGTTTGTCGCCATATGCTTTCTCCTCTATTCAAGTTTTCCCCCATTGTTTACAATTATTCAATTCAATTCAATTCAGTCGCTCAGTCGTGTCTGACTCTTTGCGCAACCCCATGAACCGCAGCACGCCAGGCCTCCCTGTCCATCACCAACTCCCGGAATCCACCCAAACCGATGTCCATTGAGTCAGTGATGCCATCCAACCATCTCATCCTCTGTTGTCCCCTTCTCCTCCTGCCCTCAATCTTTCCCAGCATCAGGGTCTTTTCAAATGAGTCAGCTCTTCACACCAGGTGGCCAAACTCCTGGAGTTTCAGCTTCAACATCAGTCCCTCCAATGAACACCAAGGACTGATCTCCTTTTGGATTGACTGGTTGTATCTCCTCACAGTCCAAGGGACTCTCAAGAGTCTTCTCCAACACCACAGTTCAAAAGCATCAATTCTTCTGCGCTCAGCTTTCTTTATAGTCCAATTCTCACATCCAAACTGGAGAACAAAAGATTGGGGAGGATCCCAGAGATGATGTAATTCAGTATCCCATTATGTAATAAACCACCTCAAATTCAGTGGCTTACAACAACAATATATTATTCTCCTGATTCTGAGCTCACATGAGCAGTTCCTCTACTCTCTTTACTATGGCTGAAGCCTCTCAGGAGGCTTAATCAACTGGGAGTTTGGCCTCCCTCCAGGAGCCTGTCATCATTGAGTCTTCTAGCCCAAGCTTCTTTTCAGCACACTTTGCTTCCAAGATGGAGAATTCCCAGAGGACAGGCTCCACTATACAAGCACTCATCAACCCTCCACTTGGGTCATGTTTGCTAATGAGCCATTGGCTGCAGCAAGTCACATGGCTGAGCTCAGAGTCAATTTGCAAATTACCTCTCTCCTAATTTGATACTGTCATAAATTGGGCTCCTTGAAAATAGACTCTAAGACAAAGATAAACATATAAGAAATTTGTTGGGAAAATTATTGGGATCAAGGGAAGAGAGGGAAAAAAGCAGAATTTGGTGAAGGCAGAGTTGTCCTCAACAAAGGCAAAAAGTCAACTTAGCTGATGCACCAGGGAACTTTGAAGCTGGAATGACCCTGGTCCTGAGAGAGAATGAGAAAGCCAGGTCCATGTACCCCTGCCTTGACATTCACAAGCTGCAGGCTTCTCCAGGAAGGGACGTGATCTGGGGCAAGGCTTATTTCCTCTGAAATCTAAGAGGTATCTGCCTTCCAGCAGCTGGAGGAAATTCCTAAAGGAAACTTTGGACAACTTACTATATTTAATGCAATATTCTTTCCATCGCCACACAAGGTAATCCATAGTAGCCCAAGACAAAGTTTGAACTTTATCTTCTACAATTTGACTTATATTCTGTTCAGCCACAGTTTGAGACCAAGGTCTAATTGAGAATTCAGAGGCCTTAAATTTCCAACTGACTAGGTTGTTTCATATCAAAAATTCATGTCAGATACACCAAGTCCATAAGATGCTCCTTCCTTCTTCCTCTGAATCCCTAATGCAATTGTTTTTGGCGTATACATGCAACACATATATCCAGTTGCATCTACTGAACAGGGCTACACTGAAAAATTAACAAATTCAAAGAATAGTTTACTGATTTTTGAAGCTGCCTGGTTTTATCATAATTTCATCTCAATATAAAAATAGGACATAAAGATAATACATGGTTTCTCTATTGTGTCCTTATTGCATATAAATAAATAAACAAAAAATTGTTCATTGTCAGCTTAGTCTGCCAAGCCAATCAGAATAATTGTTTGACACTAAGAAGACTTTATCTTCCTATCAGTTTATGAAATATTTTACCTCAAATTATATCTACTGAAAAGGAAAACACAATAGTGTGTGCGCGCACACACACGCACACACCTCATTCATTGGCAATACAATAGCTTCCCTACTTAAAATCAGCATTATCTAAAATCTGGAATTTGATTACTTCAAATTCCCTTGACATCCTCTACTTAAATTAACATATCAGAGCACCAGGTTGAAGTCTCTCAAAGTCTTTGAAATTCAAACCTGCAAGACACAGGCAATCTGCCAGTTATCTGGGGAGGAAAGTTGGCGTCTATGATTCTATTTCCCCAACGTGCATTCCATGTTTATGTCATTCGGTCCAGTTCCACAAACCCTGCTGAAGAGTTACTATGGCCAAGATGTGAGAGATTCAGAAGTTAACCCAAGACAGAGTCAGCCTCACAGATGTACCTGAGTGTGTGTATCTTCAGAATTCTGTAAGTTAATTACATAAATTGAAGCATATGAAAGTGAACATTTTTTAATCTACAAAAAACAGCAATCCCATGTGGTTCAACCTAATAGAACTTAGAGGACAATAGAATTATTTTTTATAACAGAATGAAAAAAGTATTATGGGAACCAGGAGACGAAAATGTTCATTCTAATTAGGGGAATTGGAGATTTATGAAAGATTAAAAACTTGCCTTGATGGGTCAGTTTCAGCAGATAGATGGTTGATGGTAGCACAAAGGATCAGCTCAGAGGTAGTAGATAGATAATAAAGGCTCAGAGATGGTAGAGTTCATAGCTTAGTCTGGAAAATAACAGGTTCTTATGTTATTTGGAAGTTCCAAATGCTTTTTCTGGAAGGTTTTTTCAACAAAAGTATATGGGGTTTGTTGGTTTGTTTTATTTTGGTTTGGGTTTTATTTTTTGGTGGGAAAGACTGGAGCCTCCTGGGATCAAACACACATGTATACATACTCTTTGCCACTATGGAGGGAAGATTTTTAGACCTTTGAACCACTATGGAAATAAAATCCTGCAGCAACTGTCTAGAGAGGCTGAGATTTTTCCTTTTAGCTACCTGGAAAATGTAGAGATGCTATTTCAGGAAAACAGATGATGAAGTTCATGAAAGCATATCTTTCATTTAGTCAATAAAAATGTCCACCCACCTATTCCACCCACACTAAAGAATAGATAGGAATGAAATTGTGGCCTACACAGACCGAAAATAGGGGCAAAGCGAAGAAAGATACTAGAGAAAGATTAGCTTTAAACTCCTAATTTCGTTTAGAAAGTTTTCCTCATGCAAAAGCATTTGTATAAGCATTTTCAGACAAAATTGAGATTACTGGTTATGCCCTTTCATTTCTGAGACATAAAACTGAATTCATTGCTCACTGGCCACTGAAGGAATGAGTGTTGATCAGAGCTCCTTGTTTATTATTTGTGGGTTCATGCTCAGTCCCTCTATTAGGGAATGCTCCTCCAGGGATCACAGACCACATCTGTGTGAATAATCAAGTGTGGCAAAGATATATGGTGTTGTTCTCAGGGAAAATAAGAAAAGAGTGTGTATATGAAGTTGTTTAGATTCATCATAATGCTTGAGAATACAACCCCACTCCATTACCCAAACTAATAATGGGTCATGTGCAGTAGAAAAGGTTGCAGACAATATTGAGTCTGCACGGTAGCCACAGGCTTTCCAGTTGGCACAGTGGTAAAGAATCTGCCTGCCAATGCAGGAGATGCAAGAGATGTTGGCTCGATCCCTGGGTCAGGAAGATCCTCTGGAGGAGAAAACGGTAGCCCACTCCAGTATTCTCATCTGGAAAATTTCATGGACAGAGGAGCCTGGCAGGCTACAGTCCATGGGGTTGCAAAGAGTCAGACATGACTGAGAGACTGAGTGACTGAGCATAGAGGCATGTAGCTACTAACCACAGATGGCTAGTAAGTACCTGAAATGTGTATAGGCTGAGTTGTAAATTACACAGTGGATTTTGAAGGCTTACTAAGAAAATTAGAATGTTAAATATCTCATTAATAATTTTCAAATTAACTACATGCAGAACCAATAACATTTTGACATATTGGGTTAAATGATATATATTGTTAAAATTAATTCCACCTGTTTCTTTTTACTTTGTTGGCTGTGGCAACTAGGATATTTAAAATTATATATGTGGGTTGCACTACATTTCAACGAGAGAGCACTGGTCTAACAGTCACAACCCAACTTCTCTAAGCCTTGGTTTCAGTTCCTGTAAAAAGAAGAAAACAACTATTGTCCTGTCTCCCTGATGTGTCATCAAGATAAACTCATGCATAGCAAAGCATTTGGTAAAATGCTTTGTAAACTATTACATTCTGTACACTATTACACACTGTATAAATACAAGTGACTATCAAGAAGAATAATTCCTTATAAAAATGCTGCATATTAAATAAAGGTGGTGAACACAGATTTTAGCTACTGGCGTAGGATGTTAATGCACAAAGCAAAACTAAGAAATGTGGATCTGCCCTCCAAACCTTTCAATGTTTTCCGTTCACATAAAGCTGAAATACTAAGCACGCCAAGCCATCTGACAGGCTCCATGATGGACGCAGCCCTCCGAAGGCAGGATAATATTCCACGAGCATGTTCAAGGGGTGAAGTGAGCTATTATCCTATTCTCAGAAGCCAGCCTGGCTTGGCGTCTGAAAGGGTGTAGTATTAGCATCCACCAAGGTAGTGGGCGTATCAGTACAGCATTGGCAGTAAACAGCCAGCCATCTGAACCCAGGGCTTATGACTACTGTTGATCATCAAAATAATGGAATTTTCTAACCTACCATAAAATTATAGAAACTGAGCCTAAGTTGAAAAAAGTTAATATTCCTAACCTGGAAATTGCTTCATATTTTCAACCGTTTTTTTATTACTGCATCAGAATTTCCTGAAAGTACATGATCAGTACAAGAAATCTCAAAGACTGTGAGGCTAAGATAATTGAAGAAAGAAAGCATGAAGTCCACCTACACTTAAAACAAAGGGCTTCTCTCACCAAGCAGCACAACTTTAGGTTGATGGGCAGAGCTCCAAGGAGGTAGATTGAAAGTCCCCAAATACAGACGCAGGAAACAGAGAGTCAGCCAATTTTATCTACCATCCAGCCTCATCTTCTGACACGTTATCTCACCTTTGAGAGTTTACACACTGATTACAAAACAGTTGTAATTTCTCCAAACACATCGAGCCTTAGAAGCTGTGTGTGTGTGAATCTTGTGCTGGAACGGGCTTGCACTGTCCCCAGTGCTGTTGCCCTGGCAACCTGCTACTCCTTCCTCAAGAGTCAGCCAGTGTCACCTCCTCTGGGAACCTACCTCCAACACAGGCTAAAGCTTTCAGACCTGTGTTATAAAACTAACCTCCCTAGAATGCAAGCTGGTATGTATGGAAAACAGTACAGCGCTTCCTCAAGCAATTACAAACGAACTACCCCACAATCCAGCAATCCTACCTCTGGGTGTACACCCAAAGGAAACAAATGGTTATCTTGAAAAGATATCTGCACTCCCATAGTCACTGCAGGATCATGCACAACTGCCAACATATGGAAACAACCCAGGTGTCCATCAACAGATGAATGGATAAAGAAGATGTGGTATGTATGTACACAATGGAATATTATTTGGCCTTTAAAAAGAAGGAAATTCTGTCATTTTTGACAACATGAATGAACCCAAAGGGCATTGCTCTAAGTAAAAATAAGCCAGAAAAGCCAAATGCCAAATGGCATCACTTATGCATGTGTGCATGTATGCACAGTACTGACTGACTTTGTGACCCTGTGGACTGTAGCCCACCAGGCTCCTCTGTCCATGGGATTCTTCCAGACAAGAATACTGGAGTATGTTGCCATTTGTTCCTCCAGGGAACCTTCCCTATCCAGGGATCAAACCCACATCTTCTGTGTCTCCTGCATTGGCAGGTGGGTTTTTTACAACTGACCACTTGAGAAGCCCTGGTATATCACTCATATGTGAAATAAATTTTTTTAAAAAGTTGAGCTCACAGAAACAGAGTAGAAAAGTGATTTCCAGGGGATTGGGCAGGGGTGACAGGTTAGCAAAAAGGTACAAACTCTCAGCTGTAAGGTGAATAAGGTCTACGGATCTAACATATAACATGGTGACTATAGTTGATAACATGGTACTATAAGCTGAAATTTACTGAGAGTAGAACCTAAATGTTCTTAATAAATAAATAAGTAAGTAAGTTGGTGCACATCCAGTTAACTTGATGGTGGAAATCCTTTTATAACATACTTGAATACAAAGTCATCACATTGTATATTGTAAGCATCTTACAATTTTGACAATTATACCCCTGGAGAAGGAAATCGCAACCTACTCCAGCATTCTTGCCTGGGAAATCAAATGGACACAGGAGCCTGGTGGTCTACAGTCCATGGGGTCACAAGTCGGACATGATTTAGCAACTAAACTACCACCAAATGTTAGAATAATCACTAGCTGGAGCCTGGGGCAAGTATACATAGGAAGATCAGTCCTGTGAGTAGGATACGGGTGAAGCAGGCACTGGTCCCGCAGGGGATGTACAGAGAGCAAGAGAAGACCCATCTTGAGTGTGCTGACCAATACCCACCAACTTTGACAAGATTATAATCCTCAAAAACTTTCTATTATCACTATATTTGAGTGGATCACACTAAAAAGAAAATCTGGAGTCTGCTCACAATAGCTAGGCTTGGAGCTCAGGTGTCAGATGATGTTTAATATGAACCAGCCAAAAAACATCCTACGAAAAGAGGTCCTTGGCAATGGTGGTGAGAGAGGGGCTTCTAAACTTCTAAAACCCTCCAGGCAAATGGGTCATTAATATCTGAAATGTTATAGATCAGCAATTAAGATGTAGGCTAAGCAGTTGAACTGCCTGCCTCAAATCCTTCTAAGCCTTAGTTTCCTCACTTATGAAAGGAGGTTAATGAAACTACTGACTTCACAGATTTCTGCGAGAATCAGAGAACTTAATTCATGTCAAGGCGTTCATTAGTTCACACTTCTTCCATAGGAAGTGGTAACTCCTTGTAGGAGCTGGGCAGAAACAATGGCAGCAGTAACAACAGAAGTGGCTTAATTTGGGCATTCACACTTAGGGGAACACAGATGCAGCATGAAAAAAATTTCAAGAGAAAGAAAAGGAAGAGATCATTTCATGTGATAGAGGTAGTTTCTCAACTAGCTAAATGGAAAATTTGTCATTTTTACCCTTCCACAGAGTAGATTGTACCAATCTACTATTCACTGTTTACATGGGTGATTTTGTATATTTTTTCATGTATCTATCACAAATCTGACAATTTCAATTTTCCCCCATCAGGGTCACTTTACATTAAACCAGGAGCATCCCAGGGCCACCACCTTCTACAATATACCCTTTCCTCTTGATTTAAACCTCAAGTCAGAAATGTGCAAAACTGCTAAGCTGGATAGTCTGGTGCTGACTGTAACTAAATATTAAATTTTAATTCTCATTCATTCCCATTATCTATTTATTAAAAAAAAAAAAAACAAGACTAACAAACTAAGGTCTTCCTAGCATTCTTCTTTCTTCCACACATAATTGACTCAGGTTTCCCACAAAAAGAATACCACATGCAGAGTTCTGTTATTCTTAAACCTAAAAGGAAGAATGCTCAGTTTTTAAATCTATCCTGAACTAAATTTTTAGATTTGCTGGAAAGAAAAGCACAATTCCCTTTCCCAAAGCCAATATTTGAGTTGGTAGCCTGTAGCTTGCAAAGCACTCACCCACACTTCAAAGTTCTGCAAGCTGCTATCCTTAAGTGTTTCCTTAAATTGTAATCACCTGTGTTCTTAGTCTCCTCCTCATATCCCCTAGGAAACTTCTAAAGGAAAAAATTTTAATGAATTTAGTAAAACGGACACTTGCTTCCAAATGTACATCGTATCTTCCCACACATCTAAGACCAAATATTATCCAGGTTTTATATTTGATGAGATGAAGCTGGCATTTTGTCCAAACACTTTCCCATCTACACTCTACAGAAGAGAAATTGCCAAAATGTCAATTTCTTATATTAAACATTTTAAACTCTTCTGAAAGACTGACCAATGTATGCCCTATCTCCACACATATACACTGCTGCTGCTGCTGCTGAGTCACTTCACTCATGTCCAACTCTGCAACCCCATAGACGGCAGCCCACCAGGCTCCGCCATCCCTGGGATTCTCCAGGCAAAAACACTGGACAGGGTTGCTCTTTCCTTCTCCAATGCAGGAAAGTGAAAAGTGAAAGTGAAGTCACTCAGTTGTGTCCAACTTTTCGAGACCCCATGGACTGCAGCCTACCAGGCTCCTCCATCCATGGGATTTTCCAGGCAAGAGTACTGGAGTGGGTTGCCATTGCCTCCTCTGACACATATACACTGCCGTGTATAAAATAGCCAGTGGGAAGCTGCAATGTAGCACAGGGAGCTCACCTCGGTATTCTGTGATAACCTAGAGGGATGGGATGGGGTGGGGGGGTGGAAGCAAGGGATGTCCAAGAGGGAGCTTCACTTCATTGTACAGCAGAAACTAACACAGCATGGTAAAGCATATTAGACTCCAGTTTTTTTTTAAAGTAGTAGAAACTAGTTCACATAAGGATCACTCTCCTCTACCCATTTTCCAAGTTTGGCATGACTCCCTCTATCCTGATCAGCTTCCTACTGCTATTGGCCAACAGGCACACATAACTAAAAATTTTAAGGACACTGCATAAATGAGTCAAAAAATCTGCGCTTAGTGTAGCAAACTGTTGTTGCAATTCAGTATGGCTTCTACTCCATTTCTCTAATTTGCTATTAAGAATCCATGAGAGTGAACTGTACTGTCACGGATTGAAATCTCGCACCACACACTGAAAATCTAAAGTCACAACCAACTGCACTAACAATTCCTCCACAAACCCAAAACCTTAAAGGTCAGATGTATTTTATTTTCTCCAACCTGATCTCCTAAAAATAAATCACAGATATATTTCCCTTCCTCAATTTAATTACCCTCTGGAGAAGGCAGGTTAGAGTTGGAGGGTGTCATTTAGCAGCTTCTGGGGACTTGGAACCGCTTTCATTTGCATTGCTTCTTTGTAACAAGAATTCAGACAGACTCTGACTTCTTTTCCCAGAAAAAGGTCACAGTCTATCATTAGGAGCATGAATGAGAAATGGTAACACAGATATTTTTAATGATATAAGTTAGAGGCATTGAAAACAAATAAGGTATTGACATTTAAAGTATTCATTTTTTAAAAAACAGAGGGCACTATGGTGTCATTAGCACGTTCCTCATTATTGGTTTTCATCCATTTACGGAATCTGTGGGTTGGAAGGGGCAGTAAAGGTCATGGTGTCCAACTACCACCTGATGCCTCGAAAATTTTCCTTCCTCTGTGGTCAGTCTGATCTGTCTTCTAATAAATTACTTTTATAGTCAGTGAAGATCCGAGTCATTACAATTTATATCCGATCTTCAATTTTATGCATTGGCTTTATCCTCTTTGTTTTATTTGAACTCTAGAAAACAGTACTTTCAAAATGTCATAATTTTCACTTTGAATTCCTTCAACTCCCTTCTCCACTGGACATCAATTTCTGGTTATTTTCTAAACATCTTTAACATAATATCTTGAAATGCAATTAAGTCAAACAAGCACGTGTTTTAAGAGAGCTGATTATAATATGCACTATTCAGGTTTTTCATTAACCAGTTTCAAGAATAAATACGTGTGATTTGTGCCCACAGAAAAGAATATCTCAGTAGCAGGTATATAAAATGTGAGTAACATTCTAATGGAAAATGACTACTGTGAAATTCATTGCAATGATGATTACAGATTCAGTTCATATTAAGTCATATCCTGAGTTCACTTTCCTTTCTTCTTCTATTATCTTTGATCATGTTTCCATTCTTTTTATGATTCTCCATTTATCTCCAGATAGAAGCAATTGATTAGCATGGTAAGTGATTTTAAACAGAAACCATGTTTGCCAAGGAATGAAATGGCAATAATTCTAGGGTTAGAGAGATTGATCTACACTTAAAAAGCACCTACATAATTCAGAGCCTCACAAACACTGACCATTTGTGCCTTAGTGCTAGCTCATCATCACCAGCATCCTCAGAAGCTGAGAGCATCTCAGGGTTTTCTTTGATTTGACAAAACTGATACACTTAGTAAAGAAAATAATATTTTATTATAATATTTTTACTAAGAAAATAAATAATCATTTTATTAGTAAAGAAAATAATAGTGGTATACATAGGTGATTATGCGGCAGTGAGCAGCTGTACTCACAGTGGGAACAAGAAGAGGAAGCTGACTCCACTGAGTTTGAAAGGATAAACCTGAGTCAGCAAAGATAAGTTGGGGGTGGGGGGAATCTCACTTATCTGGTAACTGTGGATCTCTCTTAGAGTTGGAAATAACATTTGATGTCATCTGATTCTTGAACTGTGGTGTTGCAGATGACTCTTGAGAGTCCCTTGGACTGCAAGGAGATCCAACCAGTCCATTCTGAAGGAGATCAGCCCTGGGATTTCTTTGGAAGGAATGATGCTAAAGCTGAAACTCCAGTACTTTGGCCACCTTATGCGAAAAGTTGCCTCATTGGAAAAAACTCTGATGCTGGGAGGGATTGGGGCAAGAGGAGAAGGGGACGACAGGGAATGAGATGGCTGGATGGCATCACTGACTCGATGGACGTGAGTCTGAGTGAACTCCGGGAGTTGGTGATGGACAGGGAGGCCTGGCGTGCTGCGATTCATGGGGTCGCAAAGAGTCGGACATGACTGAGCGACTGATCTGATCTGATTCAAGCAACCTCTTCATTTTGCAAAAGAGAAATTCAGCATTTTGGGAGACCCATTTCTCCATTATCTTTATAATTGTTCTAGAGACTGTTAAGAAGGCAAACATTACTTTGATTCTTACAAAGACAAGGCAAGCGTATAGGAAGTAACTTACTATACATAAGCCCCCACAAAAATATGTGATAAATGTGAATAGATATCTTATTATGTGTCTCACTCAACTAATTGTCCCAAGACAAAGGACATTCAGTTCAGTTCAGTCACTCAGTCATGTCCGACTCTTTGCGACCCCATGAATCCCAGCACGCCAGGCCTCCCTGTCCATCACCAACTCCCAGGGTTCACTCAGACTCACGTCCATCGAGTCAGTGATGCCTTCCAGCCATCTCATCCTCCGTCGTCCCCTTCTCCTCCTGCCCCCAATCCCTCCCAGCATCAGAGTCTTTTCCAATGAGTCAACTCTTCACATAAGGTGGCCAAAGTACTGGAGTTTCAGCTTTAGCATCATTCCTTCCAAAGAAATCCCAGGGCTGATCTCCTTCAGAATGGACTGGTTGGATCTCCTTGCAGTCCAAGGAACTCTCAAAAGTCTTCCCCAACACCACAGTTCAAAAGCATCAATTCGTCAGTGCTCAGTTTTCTTCACAGTCCAACTCTCGCATCCATACATGACCACAGGAAAAACCATAGCCTTGACTAGACGGACCTTTGTTGGCAAAGTAATGTCTCTGCTTTTGAATATACTATCTAGGTTGGTCATAACTTTCCTTCCAAGGAGTAAGCTTCTTTTAATTTCATGGCTGCAGACACCATCTGCAGTGATTTTGGAGCCCAAAAAAATAAAGTCTGACACTGTTTCCACTGTTTCCCCATCTATTTCCCATGAAGTGATGGGACCAGAGGCCATGATCTTCGTTTTCTGAGTGTTGAGCTTGAAGGCAACTTTTTCACTCTCCACTTTCAGTTCATCAAGAGGCTTTTGAGTTCCTCTTCACTTTCTGCCATAAGGGTGGTGTCATCTGCATATCTGAGCTTATTGATATTTCTCCTGGCAATCTTGATTCCAGCTTGTGCTTCCTCCAGCCCAGCGTTTCTCATCATGTACTCTGCATATAAGTTAAATAAGCAGGGTGACAATATACAGCCTTGACGTACTCCTTTTCCTATTTGGAACCAGTCTGTTGTTCCATGTCCAGTTCTAACTGTTGCTTCCTGACCTACATACAGATTTCTCAAGAGGCAAGTCAGGTGGTCTGGTATTCCCATCTCTTGAAGAATTTCCCACAGTTTATTGTGATCCACACACTCAAAGGCTTTGGCAGAGTCAATAAAGCAGAAATAGATGTTTTTCTGGAACTCTGTTTTTTCCATGATCCAGCAATTTGATCTCTGGTTCCTCTGCCTTTTCTAAAACCAGTGACTGTGGCTCAGATCATGAAATCCTTATTACCAAACTCAGACTTAAATTGAAGAAAGTAGGGAAAACCACTAGACCATTCAGGTATGACCTAAATCAAATCCCTTATGATTATACAGTGGAAGTGAGAAATAGATTTTAGGGCCTAGATCTGATAGAGTGCCTGATGAACTATGGAATGAGGTTCGTGACATTGTACAGGAGACAGGGATCAAGACTATCTCCATGGAAAAGAAATGCAAAAAAAGCAAAATGGCTGTCTGGGGAGGCCTTACAAATAGCTGTGAAAAGAAGAGAAGCAAAAAGCAAAGGAGAAAAGGAAAGATATACGTATCTGAATGCAGAGTTCCAAAGAATAGCAAGAAGAGATAAGAAAGCCTTCTTCAGCAATCAATGCAAAGAAATAGAGGAAAACAACAGAATGGGAAGGACTAGAGATATCTTCAAGAAAATTAGAGATACCAAGGGAACATTTCATGCAAAGATGGGCTCGATAAAGGGCAGAAATGGTATGGACCTAACAGAAGCAGAAGATATTAAGAAGAGGTGGCAAGAATACACAGAAGAACTGTACAAAAAAGATCTTCATGACCCAGATAATCACGATGATGTGATCACTGACCTAGAGCCAGACATCCTGGAATGTGAAGTCAAGTGGGCCTTAGAAAGCATCACTATGAACAAAGCTAGTGGAGGTGATGCAATTCCAGTTGAGCTATTTCAAATCCTGAAAGATGATGCCATGAAAGTGCTGCACTCAATATGCCAGCAAATTTGGAAAACTCAGCAGTGGCCATAGGACAAAGGACATTACTACTATGCAAAAAAAAAAAAAGAAAAAAAATGGAGCACTGAGCTGAGAATTGAGAACCCTGACACTAATAGTTCTGTGACTTTGAAAAGGCTCTTATGTTTCCTCACTTAAAAAATCAGTCGGTGACATGAAACACCCTAAAATTCTTGGGCCATGTTGTCAGTCATCCCAGTTCACAATATTGTAACCAAAATATCTGAAATATAAAGATTCTAGAGTCACTCCAAAATCATCTGAGATTAAATGTCCCCTTTCATTAAGTTTTTGATTCCTAAAATTTTAAATTCCCTGCTTCTTCTTTATCCAGACTTATGTATTTTTTCCCCAAAATCCCCTAAATTGCCTGAGCCATGATTAAGCATTTAGAAGATTCTCAACAAACTTAAACCGTAATGAAAAAGCACTCAGAACATTCTTGTAGCTAAGGAACTTAAAAGCACTGAAACTGCAATATTTACAATACTTGAAACTTAAAGTCATAACAATTCACCGTCAGAGGGAAGTAAAACAACCCAAATGTGAAGGAAAATGGTTAAATATTAATATGGTGAGGTTTAAATTACAGGTCTGAAAATTCTCCTGAGAAATTCTTCTTCTCAATTTATAGGAAAGTTATCCATGTTAATACAGATTATCTCTATCAAACCCTAATTTCATACATTCTTTCTTCAATATATTTTTTAACTACCTCCTTTTCCTATTTACTGCTATTGTTGTTTAGTTGCTACGTCATGTCTGACTCTTTTGTGATCCCATGGACTGTAGGCTCCTCTGTCCATGGAACTTCCCACGCAAGAATACTGAAGTGGGTAGTCATTTCCTTCTCCAATTATTCACTAAATATCTGCTAAATTCCTATGTTTAAAACTCAGTGGCAAAACAAAACAGAAAATGTCAACAGTGTTATTTGTTTGTTTTGTTGTTTATTTATTAAATTGGATGGGTGGACAGGTGGGAAGAAATTTGGGGTTGTTTGCACCTATGCTGCTGCTAAGTCGCTTCAGTCATGTCCGACTCTGTGCAACCCCTTAGACGGCAGCCCACCAGGCTCCCCTGTCCCTGAGATTCTCCAGGCAAGAACACTGGAGTGGGTTGCCATTTCCTTCTCTGATGCATGAAAGTGAAAAGTGAAAGTGAAGTTGCTCAGTCATGTCCGACTCTTTGCGACTCCATGGACTGCAGCCTACCAGGCTTCTCCGTCCATGGGATTTTCCAGGCAAGAGTACTGGAGTGGGGTGCCATCGCCTTCAGAATCATTTTTCTCTTATAGAGGTCTCAAGATAAAAGAAAAGGTATCATCTGATGAGATCTTTAATTCCTCCTTGCACGTCAGCATTTAATTAATGCCCAGTTCTTTAATATGTTTAATGTGTTCTCAATCAATTCAGTTTTCAATACAGTGATTGATATTGACTTACAGTACTAGTGTTTTCTATATTTGTTTCACTAGTTTGTAAGACCTTGTTTTCCTTGGAATATCTTTGTGATTGTGTCCCACAAAACTCAATACTCATGGACTGTAATGAAATTATTCTATAAATTTATTTTACATTCATGTCATCCCTGAAAACAATTTCATTCAAGTCTATGGGATGTTTAATGTTTTAATCCCTGAAAACTTTAATAGTAGAGAGATGTCCATATATTGACTCACTACTCGAATAAGCATGATGCATTAGAACTGATATTACTATAGTATACATTGATTGCATTTATTTTATTTAGTTCCATTCACATAGTTCTCACCATTCATCACCCATAAAAATGAATGTCTCTTTCAACTTTCTTTTTAATTCTTTCTGCTTTAGAAATCTCTGCTCCCTCCACTCTTCCACATTTTCCCAAATGGGACCTATGATAAAACACATTTTCACCTATTTCACTAGTTCCATTCACTTACATTTATCTCCAGTGTATTTCAATATCCCTAAGTGTTATGTTAAACCAGAATGGTAAAAGTGATACGCAACTAACTCCCTGTCCTTCAAGCATATACAAAGTTCTTGAAGAGGCATGGCCATACCTTAATGAGATAATTACTGAACTTAAAAAGTCATAAATGAAAACCTTTTAAAGGAATGTGACAAGATAGTGATGTAAATTTAAGAACTTACCCCCTCCCAGGGACCTAGCAAATCTCCAGATGCTTATGGAACAATTTCCTCTGAAAGGAAATCAAGAAACACAGGATGTGACATCTACACACTGGGGGAAGGAGACAACAACCCACACCAAATGGTCGGAGAAGCTGAGACACAACTTTGCCATCAACCTCACCACCAGCTCAGCAACCCACAATGGGGAGGGAACTCCCCACTCACAGCTGCCCTCTGAGGAGCAGAGGGCTTGGGCCCCACCCCTGGTACCCCAACTTTTATGTCCTGCTCTCTCTGCTTCCGCTTTTCCCAGTTTAGATTTGAATCGTGCACCACTGTCTTCCATTCTCATCACAGGTGACAGGATTCAGGACAAGCTACCCCAAAATATGACACATTGGCATACTGAAGGTTTAGAGTTGAAAGAATCTGAGAAATAACAGATGCAGAAAGATTCTCTGATCCCCCAAGACAGGTCACAAGATTCTCAAGTGAGAAGTGTCCTCCCTACTCCTGGGGGAAAGGAGTGCCCTTACCTTCAAAGACAGAGGGACCCCCAAAAGCTATCACAATGAACAGGCCTCACTGTCTCCCCCATTCACTGCATTTGGCTTGTACTCTTTCTCAGCCCATCACATGTTCCCACAACTCCTCATCAAAGCTCACACAAAAACAGGCTTAAGCACCTCTTTGGTTCCTCATGAAGGTTCCTAGGTCACATGAAACTTATATTGAGTCCGTGTGTATGCTTTTCTCTTGTTAATCAGGGGCTTCAGCCGAGAATTCAGAGGGTAAAGAAAAAATATTTCCTCACATACACACAGAATCCCCATGGACAGAGGAGTCTGGTAGGCTGCAGTCCATGGAACTGCAAGAGTGGGACGACTTAGCGACTAAACCACCACCACCACATACACACAGGTATTCTCCAACTTCTGTCCTTCCCCAGAAACTTGAGCACCTGGATATCAGCCTCTTCACTCCATCCACTCCCTCATCACTTCCCCTTAACAGACATCACATTTTCTTACCTGGATTTATTCAAATCCTCTCCTAATTTTCTCCACTGAATCCTTTCTTCTCCAAAGTACCTGGCTCGGGGCCATGAACTTGAGGCACCCAGGAAGCACAGATGCTAAGGAGCAAAGCAGCACCAGGCTCACAGACAGGCTCCAACAGTCTGACCTGGCTGACCTCTATCAATCATCTCTGCTGCCATGAACACAAGTCCCTGCACCAGTGAGAACTCTCTGGTTGAATATCTGTTCCTTCTTCTCCCTTCCTGTCCCCCTTTCCCTGGGACTTCCAGCGAACTTAGCAAACAAGAGACAAATCCCAGCATCACTAGACATAGTACTGACGCACATGTGTGTGTGCTAAGTCATTCAGTTGTGTCTGACTCTTTGCAACCCCATGGACTGTAGCCCACCAGGCTCCTCTGTCCATGGGATTCTCCAGACAGGAATACTGAACGGGTAGCCATGCCTTCCTCCAAAGGATCTTCCCAACCCAGGGATCAAACCTGAGTCTTTTACATCTCCTGCATTAGCAGGCAGTAGGGCCGGGAGGAGCTACCCCCATGCCCCCATGCCCGAGGCCAGGGGCAGCAACGAGAGGAGTTACCTGGCTGCGTGGGCGCAGGAGGGCCTAGAGGAGCTATCCCACATGGAAGATCAGGAAGGGCGGCGGTGAGGAGATACCCCTCGTCCAAGGTAAGGAGCAATGGCTGTGCTTTGCTGGAGCAGCCGTGAAGAGATACCCCACGCCCAAGGTAAGAGAAACCCAAGTAAGATGGTAGGTGTTGCAAGAGGGCATCAGAGGGCAAACACACTGAAACCATACTCACAGAAAACTAGTCAATCTAATCACACTAGGACCACAGCCTTGTCTAACTCGATGAAACTAAGCCATGCCCGTGGGGCAACCCAAGATGGGCGGGTCATGGTGGAGAGATCTGACAGAATGTGGTCCACTGGAGAAGGGAATGGCAAACCACTTCAGTATTCTTGCCTTGAGAACACCAGGAACAGTATGAAAAGGCAAAATTATAGGATACTGAAAGAGAAACTCCCCAGGTCAATAGGTGCCCAATATGCTACTGGAGATCAGTGGAGAAATAACACTAGAAAGAATGAAGGGATGGAGCCAAAGCAAAAAGAATTCCCAGCTGTGGATGTGACTGGTAATAGAAGCAAGGTCTGATGCTGTAAAGAGCAATATTGCATAGGAACCTGGAATGTCAGGTCCATGAATCAAGGCAAATTGGAAGTGGTCAAACAAGAGATGGCAAGAGTGAATGTCGACATTCTAGGAATCAGCGAACTGAAATGGACTGGAATGGGTGAATTTAACTCAGATGACCATTATATCTACTACTGCAGGCAGGAATCCCTCAGAAGAAATGGAGTGGCCATCATGGTCAACAAAAGAGTCTGAAATGCAGTACTTAGATGCAATCTCAAAAACGACAGAATGATCTCTATTTGTCTCCAAGGCAAACCATTCAATATCACAGTAATCCAAGTCTATGCCCCAACCAGTTAACACTGAAGAAGCTGAAGTTGAACGGTTCTATGAAGACCTACAAGACCTTTTAGAACTAACACCCAAAAAAGATGTCCTTTTCATTATAGGGGACTGGAACGCAAAAGTAGGAAGTCAAGAAACACCTGGAGTAACAGGCAAATTTGGCCTTGGAATACGGAATGAAGCAGGGCAAAGACTAATAGAGTTTTGCCAAGAAAATGCACTGGTCATAACAAATGCCCTCTTCCAACAACACAAGAGAAGACTCTATACATGGACATCACCAGATGGTCAACACTGAAATCAGAATGATAATATTCTTTGCAGCCAAAGATGGAGAAGCTCTATACAGTCAGCAAAAACAAGACCAGGAGCTGACTGTGGCTCAGACCATGAACTCTTTATTGCCAAATTCAGACTTAAATTGAAGAAAGTAGGGAAAACCACTAGACCATTCAGGTAAGACCTAAATCAAGTCCCTTATGATTATACAGTGGAAGTGAGAAATAGATTTAAGGGCCTAGATCTGATAGATAGAGTGCCTGATGAACTATGGACTGAGGTTCGTGACATTGTACAGGAGACAGGGATCAAGACCATTCCCATAGAAAAGAAATGCAAAAAAGCAAAATGGCTGTCTGGGGAGGCCTTACAAATAACTGTGAAAAGAAGAGAAGCAAAAAGCAAAGGAGAAAAGGAAATATATAAACATCTGAATGCAGGGTTCCAAAGAATAGCAAGAAGAGATAAGAAAGCCTTCTTCAGCAATCAATGCAAAGAAATAGAGGAAAACAACAGAATGAGAAAGGCTAGGGGTCTCTTCAAGAAAATCAGAGATACCAAAGGAACATTTCATGCAAAGATGAGCTCGATAAAGGACAGAAATGGTATGGACCTAACAGAAGCAGAAGATATTAAGAAGAGATGGCAAGAACACACAGAACTGTACAAAAAAGATCTTCACGACCCAGATAATCACAATGATGTGATCACTGACCTAGAGCCAGACATCCTGGAATGTGAAGTCAAGTGGGCCTTAGAAAGCATCACTACGAACAAAGCTAGTGGAGGTGATGGAAATCCAGTTGAGCTATTCCAAATCCTGAAAGATGATGCTGTGAAAGTGCTGCACTCAATATACCAGCAAATTTGGCAAACTCAGCAGTGGCCACAGGACTGGAAAAGGTCAGTTTTCATTCCAATCCCAAAGAAAGGCAATGCCAAAGAATGCTCAAACTACCGCACAATTGCACTCATCTCACACGCTAGTAAAGTAATGCTCAAAATTCTCCAAGCCAGGCTTCAGCAATATGTGAACCGTGAACTTCCTGATGTTCAAGCTGGTTTTAGAAAAGGCAGAAGAACCAGAGATCAAATTTCCAACATCTGCTGGATCATAGAAAAAGCAAGAGAGTTCCAGAAAAACATCTATTTCTGCTTTATTGACTGTGCCAAAGCCTTTGACTGTGTGGATCACAATAAACTGTGGAAAATTCTGAAAGAGGTGGGAATACCAGACCACCTGATCTGCCTCTTGAGAAATTTGTATGCAGGTCAGGAAGCAACAGTTAGAACTGGACATGGAACAACAGATTGGTTCCAAATAGGAAAAGGAGTTCATCAAGGCTGTATATTGTCACCCTGTTTATTTAACGTATATGCAGAGTACATCATGAGAAACGCTGGACTGGAAGAAACACAAGCTGGAATCAAGATTGCCGGGAGAAATATCAATAACCTCAGATATGCAGATGACACCACCCTTATGGCAGAAAGTGAAGAGGAACTCAAAAGCCTCTTGATGAAAGTGAAAGAGGAGAGTGAAAAAGTTGCCTTCAAGCTCAACATTCAGAAAACGAAGATCATGGCATCCGGTCCCACCACTTCATGGGAAATAGATGGGGAAACAGTGGAAACAGTGTCAGACTTTATTTTTCTGGGCTCCAAAATCACTACAGATGGTGACTGCAGCCATGAAATTAAAAGAAGCTTACTCCTTGGAAGGAAAGTTATGACCAACCTAGATAGCATATTCAAAAGCAGAGACATTACTTTGCCAACAAAGGTCCGTCTAGTCAAGGCTATGGTTTTTCCTGTGGTCATGTATGGATGTGAGAGTTGGACTGTGAAGAAGGCTGAGCACTGAAGAATTGATGCTTTTGAACTGTGGTGTTGGAGAAGACTCTTGAGAGTCCCTTGGACTGCAAGGAGATCCAACCAGTCCATTCTGAAGGAGATCAGCCCTGGGATTCCTTTGGAAGGAATGATGCTAAAGCTGAAACTCCAATACTTTGGCCACCTCATGCGAAGAGTTGACTCATTGGAAAAGACTCTTATGCTGGGAAGGATTGGGGGCAGGAGGAGAAGGGGACACCAGAGGATGAGATGGCTGGATGGCATCACTGACTCGATGGACATGAGTCTGAGTGAACTCCGGGAGTTGGTGATGGACAGGGAGGCCTGGCGTGCTGCGATTTATGGGGTCACAAAGAGTCGGACACGACTGAGTGACTAATCTGATCTGATCTTTACCACTAGTGCCACATGGGAAGCCCACTGAATCACAGGTATAAGCTTTGTGGCTTCACTTTCTTTGTGTCTTCAGAAAGCTTTACACTCAGTCCCTACATGCGCTGGACTGTAATATTTGCTCATCTTTTCATCCCTCCATACCCTCTTCATGGTTCATGGTTGGGTACACCATGGCAAAGGCTTCAATGCCCTGGTGCAGTGGGGCTTGGCCATGTGTTTGCTTTCACTGAGAGAATGTGAGTGAAAGTCAACTCTCAGCTACAAGCATCACACGTTTCTGTTTTTCCCTTTGAATTTCTGGCAGCCTCCACAAGAAGCACAAGCCTCAGGTAGCCACTAACCTCAGAACGAAAGACCTTTGGAGCCGACCTGAACTCAGTGCACAACCGGAGACAGAACCACACTAGCTGATGTGCAGAGCAATGACCCAGAAACTAATCAATGTTATTTTAAGCCAATGAGATTTAGGGTTTGGTTGTCAGGCTGCTTTTCCTTCTATAAAAAGCAGACTGATACATCATGCTTGAGGTATGTTCACTCTGGCTTTTAAACCATTGGGCCTTAGCCAGTGGCATACAGTATAAGGGCTGACTCCTATTTTGAAGGCATATGTGTTCAGTCTAATAAAGATTTTAGAAATATCTCAAAAAGGAGAGGCCCATATTTTACAGTTCACTGGAGTTTTATGAAGGTTTGGATTGGTTATTGTTGCTGCTACTGACCAGGGTCCATACTGATCATTCTCTGCTATTAATCTACGTGGCTCAGGTCCTACCTGCCATCTTTCTTTTCCTGGATGCATTTAGTCATAGTCATGATTATAGCCTATTTTATGTGGATGCTCAGCTCAAATGGTACCCATAAACTTCAGATTCATTATATGTTCACTGTTCAAGTAAAGCTTTTTAAGATTTGTGAAGAGCCATAACGAATATGATTAGCATTAAAAATACATGCTATACAGTGAGGAATTGAATATGGAAAAATACCCACATTTTCAGACAAAGAAGGTATAAAATTGACTGAAAGCATTTTTGAGGTTAAAAAAATGCTTAAGGTCCTAATCCCTGACGTCATTAAAATGATGCTTTTTTTTCTTTCATATTTTTATTCCAAATATAGGTTCAGATTCCACATAAAATTAGGACTCAGGTAGCTTGGGAATTAAGAAACAGATGGGGAACTCAGAATCCAAAATTGGAATCCTTATTCAGCCTCTGATTTACTGTATGATACCTAAAATTTTGCTCTTTCATCTCTACAATGAGTTGATTTGGCAAAACATTCCAGTCAGCAATGTTTAAGCTATTTTGGAGTCAGCCTATTCAGGGTGTCTTTAGATATCTCAGAGGTAGTTGAAAAATTCTCAAAATATTGAAAAACAAATCTATCTTTAGTTCAGTTTAATTTATGATTTAAGCATTAAAACATGGAAATTTTTGAATGGTTGATTCTATGTGATACAGTTAATCTTAGCAGGGGCTTCCTTGGTGGCTCAGACGGTAAACAATCTGCCCACAATGCAGGAGACCCAGGCTCAATCCCTGGGTTAGGAAAATTCCCTGGAGAAGGAAATGGCTATGCACTCCAGTATTCTTACCTGGAGAATCCCTTGGACAGAGGAGCCTGGCGGGCTACAGTCCATGGGGTCACAAAGAGTTGGACACGACTGAGCACACACACAGAGAAACAACCCAAATTTTAGAAACAGTCGTGGATTTCTTTCTAATTTGAAGCTGAATAACATTTGGAAGCTACTCAACCTTTTCAAGCCTTGGTTTCTTCATCTGGGAAACATAATAACAAAAGCCCCTGAGGACTTGATGAAAGCAGCAGAATCATACAAAACATTGTATAATATAAAAGTACCAGGTCAGGCACAGTTACAGCCCAACAAATGAAAACTAGGTTTATTCATAGAGGATTGAAATCACAGAACAACAAGGCATCCAAAACTTGAAGCTCAGGTGTTGTGAGAAATGGACTGCTCAGAGAGGTGAATAAATAAGATTTAGGTGGCTTCTGGGATTGATTGTATGAGTATAGTGATTGAGTTCATATTTGTGGCAGTTGAGGAATAGAAGAGCAGATAGAGGGCTCTGCTTGAAACACCTCCTTAAGGAATCAAGAAAGACAAAATAAAACACCCAGGGTCTCCAATTCCAAATGCGCTATAAACACTAATGTCATCACAAACCAAAGTTACCAGGATGGTCTGACAGTCCAACAGCCTTATTCAACCACATGCTTCAAGCCCCATTCCACCTAATTCTCATCACCAAACTTGAAGAACAGTCATCCTTCTCATAAATACCAGTAATCTTAACCTTCAACATTGAACACCTGCTCTGTACCAGGTACCATGCTACCCACCTGACAAATTTTAGGTCTCTCAACCAAGCTAGAATTGAAGGGATGCTAGAATTCCAGCTTTAAAGATGAAGAAATGGGCTATCAGAAAGGTGGCACATGGCAAAGGAACAGAGCAGGGATCAAAACCCAAGTTAATCTGACTCCACAATTCATGTTAGTTCTAAAGACTATGACATGAGTGGTACAGTCACAGCGTGCTAAAGCTTGGGGTTGGAAGGAAGCTGAGACCTCATCTAATCCATGCTGCCTTCTATAGATGAGGAAACTAAATTCCAGATCAGAACACCCAAGTGACTTATCCACGTTCACAAAATAGGAAGGGGCAAAACCAAGGTTATAATCTTCTCCACATGATCGTTCTGCCTCCTTCAGTAAAATTCTACCATAAAGGCATACATTAGCAAGCCAAAACACACTGTTTCCCAGGCCTCAAGCCTGCCTGCCTCTCTCCCTCTGCGTGTGTCTCTCTCACACACAAATACACACACACACACACACACACACACACTGGGGAAAAACTGAACTCTGCTACTGCCAAGTTTATGCCGCTGAAACTTTGTGCATAAACTCAAAACTCAGCTATAAAATTTCTCATATGGTACCTCGATGAGTATTTTTTGGAGAAAAAAAAAACTGCATTTATTTATTCAGTGTATTTTTTGGAGGAAAAAAAACTGCATTTATTTATTCAGTGGACTGTGATGAAATGTCAGACAGTTGGCACAATTTTTTATAAGCTCCTTGGAAGAGGTGAGGATGAGCTTAAAGAGGTGCAAAGAGTCAGGGTAGAGTCTCATCTTGAATGCATGCTATTATAAGGAGGCTGTGCTCTGAGGGGGGCGGGCGGGGCAGGCACACTGTTGAAGAACCAGCCTCCACCAGCTTTTCTTTATCACGCAGGAAGTCAGTTCTTAGCGGCTTCACCAAGTGTCACGATCCTGGTGACTGAATGGGAACAGGCTTGCAGACAAGCTTTTTGACATCAGCCTGATGGTTTCAGTTTGCCAATGTGATTCTGGGGTTGTGCTCTTGTGCACAGGGCCATCATGAAGGCTTTTTTTTTGGTGGGGGAGTTGTTGTACTGCTCTGGGTACATTGTTCTGCAAATAACAGTCAAAGTTGAAAGCCTTGTCTCTGGGCTAGCCCATAACAAAATACATTTTGAAGACTGAGTGTGACTCCATAAGCCTTCACTGCTGACATCCATGAAGGCTGTGCTCCATCCTCCTACTATCTCCAATTCAACTTTTTCTGGAACTTTCCACATGCTCACTCCATCACATTTTGTTTCATTTCATTTTAGGTTCTAGTTGCTATGGATTGAATGTTTGTGTCGCAGCTCCCAAGATCATATGTTAAAGCCCTAATTTCTAGTGCCTTGGTATTTGGAGGCAGGGCAATGCAGGAGAGGCAGGAGATGCAGATTTGATCCCTGGGTGGGGAAGGTCTCCTGGAGCAGGAAATGGCAATCCACTCCAGTATTCTTGTTTGGAAAATCCCATGGACAGAGGAGCCTGGTGGGCTACAGTCCACAGGGTCACAAAGAGTCAGACACGACTGAGAGACTGAATAGCAACAATCATAACAAGAAAAGTAGAGCAAGCTTTCAGCTTTTTTGCAAAATGTTTCAAAAGGCATTTTCCCCATCAGGATGAGCACATCACCATGAATCCTAGACTAAGACCCAGACATCGAGTGAACTGAAACAAAGGCAACATGAAAAATTGGTTCCCATAGTAAAGGCTAGACGCACCTTCAAACGAATTTGTTGTGAATAATACATCAAGTACCTAAGAACTCACATCTTAAGCTTTTTTTTTAATACATTGTAAAGTGCAAAGCATCAAGAAGAGCAGTGATGTTCCCTGACATTTGAGGAAGCTAACTATCAAAAAAAAAGAAGTTTCCAATTTTTTGGACAAGTACAGAAGAGAATTCCTGAGCTACTGGTTGAGCATCACAAGGACTTTCTTGCTTTCAAATGTCTGAAGTTCAAAGACATATGCCAGTGCCAGGAGTACCATGGCTGAGACAGCCCCCACAGAAGTGCCTCTGAGAGAATTCTGCCAAGAAATAAGTCTGTGAAGGAGGAACAAAAGCACAGTTAATTGATGGGCTACAAGCCCTGACATCCACCCCAATGGCCTCAATCACCCATCTGAACAATGGTAAAGACATGGCAATATTGTAACTGGATATTTAGAAAGAGCTGCTTGTTGCTTGAAAGAAGGTATTCACTGGTCTAAAAACAGCTCTGAAGAAAAGAGTCAAAAGCATTTACAGATTCTTTTTATTTATGTATTTATTTTTAATTGGAGGATAACTGCTTTACAATATCGTGTTGGTTTCTACCATACACCAACATGAATCAGCCACAGGTATACATATGTCCCTCCCTCTTGAACCTCCCTCCTACCTCCCACTATTTACAGATTCTAAATTGGAAATTGGTAGCTCAGAATACAAAAAGCTGAAAGGACTTTAGCTTACGATTTGACACAGATTTATAAAGTTCCATAAAATAGTCTGGGTTTACAGGAACATATACTCTTAAGGAAATATGCAATATCAAATGAAATCATTTTTAACATTATAAGAAGTAGACAGCATGCAGCAAAGATGCAGTCATGCTGTGATGTCCTAAAGGGATGAGATGGTGGGGCAGGGGGAGGGAGGCTCAAGAGAGATGGGATTATGTATACTTAGAGCAGATCCACTTGGTTGTATGGCAGAAACACAACATTGTAAACAAATTATACTTCAATAGTCAAAAAAATACTTTAAAAAGATGCAGTCATGAGCAAGAGACCCTTTCTAAGGTCCCTGCAAATGATGCATATCTTACTAAAGCTTTTCTCAGAAGCTCCTTTGCTCATCAGTATCCCCACATGACAAAGTGCTCCTTGTCTGCGCTTGGTCTCCTGCCTCTTATTGGGGCTTCCCAGGTGGCACTAGTCGTAAAGAACCCACCTGCCAATGTAGGATACACAAGAGGTGTGGATTCGATCCCTGGGTTAGGAATATCCCCTGGAGAAAGGCATGGCAATCCATTCCAGTATTCTTTCCTGGAGAATCCCATGTCTCTTATTAGAGTTGCCCGATGCTTTTGAACTGTGGTGTTGGAGAAGACTCTTGAGAGTCCCTTGGACTGCAAGGAGATCCAACCAGTCCATTCTAAAGGAGATCAGCCCTGGGTGTTCTTTGGAAGGACTGATGCTAAAGCTGAAACTCCAATACTTTGGCCACCTCATGCGAAGAGTTGACTCATTGGAAAAGACTCTGATGCTGGGAGGGATTGGGGGCAGGAGGAGAAGGGAATGACAGAGGATGAGATGGCTGGATGGCATCACCAACTCGATGGACGTGGGTTTGAGTGAACTCAAGGAGTTGGTGATGGACAGGGAGGCCTGGCGTGCTGCGATTCATGGGGTCGCAAAGAGTCGGACATGACTGAGTGACTGAACTGAACCGAACTGAACTGAAGGGTAAAACCAGACTATGAATTTCTTGAGTGAAGAAACTGTGTCTTAAACATGTCTCTATCCCCAGTACTAAATAATACTCCTGACCCATAATATATGGTCAATTAATACTTGCTAAACTTTAAAAATGGCTCTCCAATAGAAAAGTCTGGGGAAAACATCAATAGATCCTCCAATTTTCTTCTCATACTATCAAACATAATCACAGGTTGAGTCCATAGAGCTCATGGAATGGGTAATGCCTTGAAAGGTGCCAAGATCCCTTTTTAGATACCTATAATTTATTCCCATGAATAAATGCTACAAAACATCTCTATGTCATTGACTTCAAGTGACTAATTAGAGGGAATTGCTCATGAGGTCATCTGTGTAGTGTGATTCCCAGAAATACAGTTCTATCACCTTCTAGCTTTGTAACATTAAATGCCTGGAGAGAATTAGCACAGACAATGATTCAGAGGCTCCATCAAAATAAAACCCTGCAAGAAAGGTGGTTTCCCAGGGCCTCTATCAAACCATAGCTCATAGATGCCCACACCAGCCTCCTGCATCCTCAGGAAAAGGCCCTTCCAATTGTTTACATTCAGAATATAGTGGAAATGAAAGGCAGTCAAAGTGATGGAAAAAAGATTACATGTCTAATTAGTGAGTTGGCAAAGCTTTCTCTCATTTCTCCTCATCATCATGGTTGGATATAATAACTCCCAATAGTCCTCTAGCACTGGAAATCTAGCAAATGCTCTAATTTATACCCTTTCACTTGACCTTCACAACAATCTCGAACATTACATAGGGGAGCATTATTTCCATTTCCAAATGAAAAACAAGACACCAGGAGCAGGAGAGGAATTAACCCAACAGCAGACTCTGATTGCACAGCCAAGGGCCCTTCCACCACCTAACTCTGATGCTGAAGTTGCTCTCTTGACATCTCACCTCCTTCAGCCCAGTTGCCTAGCCAAGCCACTCATTATTAAAAGGATGAACGTAGCACCCATATATAGTCTCTAGAATGGGAAAAAACAACAAATAGAGATGTACTGAGGAATTAAGAAAGTCACAGCTAACATAGAAATAAAAATAACTCTAAGAAAGCTCAGCAAGCTCTCTAATAATAGTCACCAAATTGACATCAACAAAAGAAATGAATATAATTCAATTCCTTGGCCACCACCATGACTAGACCAGAGAGAAACAAGGATATTCTCCAACAACGTCCTCTTTCTTCCTCCTTAGAAGCTATCCTGAGTACCCTGTAACCTAGACATCACCATGGAATCAAGATCCCAGTTCCCTCTCAAGCATGCTCCATCCTCCCCCGCCACTCCTCTCTCAAACAGGCAAGTTTACAGTGTTTTCCAGCTACACAGTCCCAGTTAAAGAAGTAAAGTCTCTGAGATGGTCTTCAGACAGTCTAAGAGGATGGAGCCCAAGAAGAAAATATGGCCACAATTCACCATCCTGACTGAGGGCCAACAGAAGCGCATTCAGTGTGGGTTATGGATTCGCAATTAGGAGGCTGCAGTTTGCCATTAGAAAGCTGCTCGTCACCCACCATGCTTAGAAAATGAAGTCTTAAGGATTTATTTTATTTCTAAAGATTATCTAATCTTAGGTCGTCCCAAGTGGTGCAAGCAGTAAAGAACCCACCTGCCAACGCAGGAGGTGTAAGAGATGCAGGTTTGATCCCTGGGTTGGGAAGATCCCCTAGAGAAGGAAATGGCAACCCACCCTAGTATTCCTGCCTGGAGAATCCCATGGACAGAGGAGCCTGGCAGGCTAGAGTCCATGGGGTTGCAAAAGAGTTGGACATGACTCAATTGACTTAGCACAGCACAACACATCTAAACTTTGACAAACTGAAAGATAACATACATAGGACTGAGCCCACCTACACAATTTTTCTCATGTAACTGTTAATAATTCAAGATTTCATATGCCTGGTTTCATTGGATTCACACTTAGAGTAGCATTAAGGTGTGATCTTTTCCTTCCATTCAAATGATATGTGCACAAGACTTTAACAGCAAATAATAAAAAAAGACTACAGCAAATTTTGTCTCTTGTACCACCTCCACTCTGCCTTCCAGCTTGTCTCCTCAGATTCACAACTTCTCAGACTCAACTATCTTTAACTATTGCTGAACATAAAGGGGATACTGTGTAAGACATGCCCCCGTCTTTCTTCCAAGTTTACTTTTTTCTTTGGCATCTTCTGACTTTGGTTCCTGTTCTCACATGGGGTCCAGACCTCCTCCTCAGAGTAAGTTGTTGAATCCTTTTCTCTTTATCCCAAATATGGATAAAAGCCCTTCGTTTATTTTCTCCTCCTCTCAGTTATAACAAGTTGTTATTACCTAATGACTCTTCATTAACAAAGTGAAGAGAGACCAAAGGAGAAACAAGCAAGTAAAATACAAACAGCACAAAGAGAAAAATTTGCTGTTCCCAGTCTTTGGGGAAGTGATTTTTATGAAAGAACAATTGTTTCTTAAGCAGCCTCTAAGATCAGGAATATTCTTCACTGGGATGCAGCTTTCAGAAATCAAAAGGAAAGAAAACAACTCAAAGACTTGCTTCAGGAAGCATAATAAACTCTGGTTTTTCCATTTCTCAAATGGTTTACTTTTTTTCTCTTCTGTGGCTCTGTTTTATCTCTTCCTACGATGTTCCTGTATTAGCATACAATGAAGATTTAAATATTTCTTGTAGTTATATTTTACACATGGGCAGCCTGCACTAATAGAGAAATCAGATAACCTTAGAGGCTGACTGTTGATAAAACTTCAGTAATAAAGACAAACAGAATTGCATTCATTCATCTTGCAGCAAACTATTGCTGTATATCTGAGAGTCATTTTGCCACATATTATTTATTTTATGAAATAATTATTGAACATTTCAATAGCTCTAATATAATAATATTTATATATAATATACACATTGCATATCTTAGAATTAATTTTCACAAAGTAATATCCCAAAAAATATATCTTCAAAAAATGTTCATTTATTGTAGCATAATTTATAAAACTAAAATATAGAAAATACCTAAATATTCAACACTAGAGAAGTGGCTAAGTAAGCATTAGTATACCTACTACCTGTGATACAGAATGCTTATGCTATAATGATTAGTGGAAAAAATGAGTATATAAGTGTATCTACACTATGATAGTAATTTGATGCCTATGAATATAGATTTCAAGTGACTATGGAAAAATAAAATATTTCATTTGTAAGCAGAAATGTAAATTTTCTACATTATTGTCAGAATTACATTTGTGCAAAGCAATTAAAAGGAAAGAATATAATGTACTTAAAGAATATCTATTCATGCAAAGAAAAATAAGACCTTAGACCTGCCCTCAGAAAACTTATGGATATGAGGAAGATTTTAAAATAGATTGCAAAAACTGTAATACGTAAGACAATATGTCATAAGAGAAATTAAAGTGCTGTGGAGAAAAAAAGAAGCAAGAAAGTACAATTTCACAAATTATACTAGCATAGCCAGATATTCTAGGAGATTCATCATTTGCTTCTGTAGCAATCAAAGAACCATTGCCTCACTTTATGACATTCAAGTGAAAGCGAAAGTTGCTCAGTCATGTCTGACTCTTCGACTCCATGGACTATACAGTCCATGGAATTCTCCAGGCCAGAATACTGGAGTGGGTAGCCTTACCCTTCTCCAGCGGATCTTCCAACCCAGGGATCAAATCCAGGTGTCCCGCATTGCAGGCAGATTCTTTACAAGTTGATTCACAAGGGAAGCCCAAGAATACTGACGGAGTGAGTAGCCTATCCCTTCTCCAGCAGATCTTCCCGACCCAGGAATCGAACCAGGGTCTCCTGCATTGCAGGAGGATTATTTACCAACTAAGCTATCAAGGAATCCCTCCATGACATTGAAGATGTGTAGTAAAAGACAAAAGGAAAGAAAAAACAAACATGTTTCCGAAGATACATCTAACAGGTACAGTCTTACCAACTTATCATTAGTAGACCCTTCACTCTTATTTACTTTACGTAGCACAATTGCCTGTCTGCACCCTGGCTTGCAGGGTAGGGATCCCAGCAAGATGGAGCCTCAGGACTAAACACTCAACCTGCTATTGTTTGAACTCAGCTGGAATGCATGGGGCAAGGGAGCCTGGTTGACGCTGTCCCCAGACATCAGCCTCTGGGCACAGAGAAGGGTGGAGAAGGGTGGAGAGTAAAGATAGATGAACAAACAAAAACTATCCAGCACAGGGATCTATAAGAATAAACTTTCATAATACCTCATAGTCAATGATGAAAAGTTGAAACCTTTCTCTATAAGATCAAGAACAAGATAAGGATGACGGCAATCCTTAAGTACAATACTTTGGACAGGAGCTTGAGTATGTCGAGGTAACCTCTGGAATCATCTTGACACCTGTACTTCGATGAACCAAAGTGAAAGTGATAGTCAGTCAGTCGTGTTCAACTCTTTGCACTCCCAAGGACTACAGCCCACCAGGCTCCTTTGCCCATGGAATTCTCCACATGCAAGAATACTGGAGTGAGTAGCCATTTCCTTCTCCAGGTAAACCACACCATTATTTTATGTTCTGCTAGGAAAGAGGGGGAACTATTGCCAGTTAAATAATGGACCATCTATTGACAGAGCTATTCCAATTTAGAGATGATAAAATGTGAAAAGGAAATATGTTTTTACAATCAATGAAACATGGTTTAAGTTTCCCAGTTTACCAGATTCTAGTATGTCCCCTAACACACCCTCCAAGAGCTGGGAATTCTATTTGCCTTTCCACTGTCTGCATAGAACAAGGATTTAGCACCATCTGTTTCTATGAAACAACTTTTGTTAATTTTCCATACTGCTTTTCCCTGAAGGACTTATTCTCTCCTTTTTTATTGTTGTTCCCCATGTTCCCAGCTATTCTAAACTTCCCTTACAGAGACGACACTGTGTTCTTTGAACAAAGAGACTGTAATATAAAAACAACAAGGTATAGAACAGTCTTGTGGACTCTGTGGGAGATGGCGAGGGTGGGATGATTTGGGAGAATGGCATTGAAACATGTATATTATCATATGTGAAACAAATCGCCAGCTCAGGTTCAATGCAGGATACAGGATGCTCGGGGCTGGTGCACTGGGATGACCCAGAGGGATGGGATGGGGAAGGAGGTGGGAGTGGGGTTCAGGATGGGGAACACGTGTACACCCATGGCAGATTCATGTCAGTGTATGGCAAAACCAATATAATAGTGTAAAGTAATTAGCCTCCAATTAAAATAAATAAATTTATATTTTAAAAAAAGGTAAATGACATGTGTGTCATTTTAAGTTAAATATTGTAACTTATTTAAATACTTTTGAGAAAAAAAATTTTAATGGCTGCCAAAATAGTAAGAGTACAGAGATGATATTGATCTTGAGCGCAATAAACCAGTTACAATTCAGAACTATGGGCTGCTCCTTAAAGTCATCTCTTAATCCTCAGAAATATCACACACAGAACTTAAAAATGCAAAATACAAAATTCTTCCTTTGGGGAATATCCTCAGGATTGACTTCACCCAATTCAGGTTTCATGCATGCTGAATGATAAACCTATCACTATTAAGTACCTGAAAATCAAGATGCAGCTTTCATTAGTTCCTTTATATTGTACCTATGCTATGCCTTCTGCAGCTGTTAGTTAGTAAGGGAAAAACGAAGCATGATTAAAATGAAACACAAAAAAGGAAGTCAAGGCAGAGAAAGAAGGAAGTGGAGAGAAGAAAATGGAAAAGGGAAGGAAAGAAAAAGAGAGAAGAGGCCAAAAAGGAAATAAAACAACAAAGAGAGAGGGCAACCGTTTTGGTGAAATAGCTTGATAGATTTTCCTAGAACTTTAGTCTTTCAGGTTTTGCATTTCCACTTGTATACAGAATTTTACAGTTTATACATGTGAATCCCCACTGGTTTGCCAGCAGAGGCTGTCTTCTTACCTGTGTTTGCCCAGCCTCAGCACTGTGCACATGGGGATATTCGAGCTCATCAGGGATGATTCGTTGACAAGTGCATACAATTTCTGTTAGGCTTCCTCTAACTCACTTATGGAAAAACTTGCTAAATGTTTGTTTAGTCACTTTGGGGGGTTATTTGCTTGGTGTTTTTCAGATATTCAAAACATTTTTTTGTTTTTGAAAGCAGAAATAAAATAGTAAAACAGGCGGAGAACATTTGAAGAGAGGAGAGTAAAGAAAAGGAGAAATGAGCTCTGAACTGCAGGAGGGATGTCATTAATGTGAAGGAATTAGTCCTCACCGTGTGCAAAGAACGGTATCAAATCAGCAATGAAGTCTTTGTTCAGAAAAGATGGTAAGTATACACTGAAAGAGTTCAGAGCAATGAAAAGTGCTTGGGAAAATAAATAAGCTGAAGAAAGATAAAGGAACCAATATGAGGTGAAACTGATCTTAGAACAATTTTTAAGATCTAAGAATTCCAGAGCAGGAAAGCTTGGGCCATTGATCAAACCCTTCATCTCTGGGAATGGAAATGAACGGCTGGTGCCATGAGACGCCCTGCAGCTGAGGGTCATGATCCTACATCTGCAGAGCGTCCCTGAGGAACCAAGGAGCATCTAGGGCCGAGTGTCACAAACCTTACCATGTGCACAAACCACTGGACACTGTTTTAAAACACAAATTCTGACTCAGTAGGTCTGAGATGGAGCCTGAGAGTCTGCCATTCTAACAAACTGCATGGGAGGCAAGGCTGCTGGTCCATGAGTCACAGTTTAAGGAGCAAAGTCTAGAACAGTGTTTTTCAGAGTGTGGTCCAAGGACATAAGGTTAGAATTACTGTGGTGCTTGTAAAATTCCATAATCCTGAGCTTCACCACAGGTCTGTAGAAATGCTGAAACAATCAATGGCTATATTCCAAATTTTCTTAAAGTATGCTGCATGCCTGCTAAGTTGCTTCAGTCATGTCCAACTCTTTGTGACCCCATGGACTGCAGCCCACCAGGCTCCTCTGTTCATGGGATTCTCCAGGCAAGAATACTGGAGTGGGTTGCCATGCCCTCCTCCAGGGGATCTTCCCAACTCAGGGATAGAACCCGTGTCTCTTACGTCTCCTCCACTGGCCAGGAGGTTCTTTACCACTAGCACCATCTTGCTGTCCCATAGAACCAGAGTACTCCTCCCAACCCTTTTATGCTCCTTATGATTACCAGCATTTTTACTACTGTTGTGAATATCATTTTAGCCAAAATTGAATTCTTGCTATGTGCCAAGCACAGTGCTGAAAAGCTTGTATGCATTGTCTTAGTTCTTGCCCCACAATGGAAAAAAAAAAAAAAAAAAACTTACTCTATTTTTGTTTTATAGTTGAAGAAAGAAACATTAAGAAAGTTAAGTAGCTTACCCAAGGATCACACAGCAAGTAGTCAGCTAAGCCTAGACTTAAACTTAGATTTATCTGACCCAAAAGTATCAACTAGTCACTTCTGTTATAATTGCCATCATTACTACCCCAATGTGGAATTAAAGATCTTAAAGCATTTACTTTTTTAATTTGTATTTGAAAGGACTGCTTGTTTTCAGAATCTTATCACTCTAAGTAAATGCTATTTACTATTTCTATTCTTTTTTGTCACTATGTCATTTTTAAATGAACATGTCAACCAAAAATAAAAGCCTTCATCTCTCCCTACACTGATGCAGAGCTCAGAAGGGCATGCTCACACTGGTTTGTTCAAACTAGAAAGCCAGTAGTGACTCCAGTGTGTTTCAGTTTTCAGATATTTCCAAAAATAATGTAAAAGAATAAAGTAATATTGTCCCTGTTTCAAGGAGAAAAAATACAGATGCTTAGTGTTCAGGTGTGGGTACATAATAATGTTCACTATTAATCTGCCACCTGATAAGCTGGCCTTGAACAGTTCTCCAGAGGGACTTATGCCTTAAATGGATGTCTGAACTCTGTTGGTGGTTTTTATTAGTACCCATCCACTAAACATGAGATCTTTATGTTTCTTAGATTGTCAGCTCTGATTACAAGATGAAAGCTAACAGCCCCTTTGACCAAATTGCATCTTGGCAGTTACAGCTGTGATCCACTTTACACTGATTGTTTCAAAACCCATTAAAATGAAGAAAATCAAGAGAGGGCTGTTCATCTGAGACTGTGGACACAAAATCATTTCTTGCTCTTAGATATACTGACACTGTGTTTACAAAGACAAATGTACAGTAATAAGATTCATGCCCTGAACAAAAGACAGTATGTTTCCCAAATAAATGGTAACTTTGTTCATGATGTACATGAACAAAATCATAGTTCTTTCATCTATATTTTCTTATTTACAGCTGAAAACGTAACTAGTAGCTAACAAAGGATTTGTCAAGCTTTTAGTTTCCCTTGGGAAGAGAAGTAGATTTACCATTCTTGCATTATATTTGCCTTTGAAATATTTTTTTTCCATCTTTAAAAATAAATCCTGCACAGATACCTCAAAAGATATAAAATCTATTTGCTACTCTTTCAAGAATGAAAAAGGCTTGTGTTTAGCTGAATAATGAAACACAGTCTCTTAAAAACTGCTTGCACCCTCTCTTAAGAAACACTTAAAAATTAAAAAGAAGGAAATTCAGAAACCCAGTATTTCTGTAGTTGAGTACCTGGTGTCCATAATCATAGGAAAACAAAGACAAAAAATATCCACTTATAATTTGGTCACTAGATTTTACTTCATTTTATTTTTCATTATTGTCACCTGGATCAAATAAATTCATTGGGTTTTAATTTATTTATTAGTAGGAGACTTGCTACACTTCCATTTAAAGGCAATAAATTAGAGGCCATGAAAAACATGTAATTATAAATATACTGAACTATGATACCTAAAAAATAGACTTGAGGGAAGATAAAATCTTAGACTGCAGTAACCCCCAAACAGTAATGAGTGAGAGAGAATTAGAAGTGCCTTTTAGCAACTTTTTAACTTCTCTTGAATATGAAAATCTAATGGTTGATTTTTCTTCAATACAAAAAAAACACCCTGTTTTCTTGTTTCCTTTTTGAAAGGAAACAAGAAGCTACAAAAGAGCATGAAGAACTATAGTTACGTATATTTAATGTGGAACTTGCTATCTATGAAGTTTGGCTGCAGACAGCCTTTGAAGTAATAAAAGTTGATCAAAAACAAACTAAAAAGCAATCTGCCTCAGCAAGTGGGCAGATTCCTAGGATGAATTTAGATTAGAGATATGAGAATTGACAATCACGGTCATTGCTGGAATTTAATCCAATGTTCTTTTACTCCTTCTACATGACACAAAACTTTTGGATAAAAAGTGAAAAATTCAACCCGAACAGGTAAATGTTTTATTTACACAATGTCTAACACATGAATGGTTGCAAATCCATCCTATCGAAATTTGTTTCATCCATTTACATGAGCCAAATACATTATTTCACCTTACTGTCAATATTTCCTAAGTAATTTTCACTAAACCTCATTTCAAATAAATGTAGTACAACTATTTCTACATTACTGATACTAGGATGGTTATAAGCACAATTGCCAGATGATATACTATAGAATGTGAACATGAAGTCGCTCAGTCGTGTCTGACTCTTTGCAACCCCATGGACTGTAGCCTACCAGGCTCCTCTGTCCATGGGATTTTCCAGGCAATAGTACTGGAGTGGATTGCCATTTCCTTCTCCAAGGGATCTTCCCAACCCAGGGATCGAACCCGGGTCTCCCTCATCGTAGACAGACGCTTTATCGTCTGAGCCACCAGGGAAGTCCATAGAAAAATGATTTATTTGCAGGCAGTAGATCAAGTTAGAAAATCAGGCCAGAAGACCAGGAATCAACAAAGTCAAGGTCTAGAGTTGGCATCTCAATGTGTCCAGCATATAACACCCGTCTCTTTCTTGCACAAATTCTAAACCCATTAAGAGCTAAACAAATGCAAATCAAAATATCACCTTTTATCACAGACAAGTATTTGGAGAATGTGGCTTAGCCTATAGAACAAAAATGGCTCACTGACACCCTCTGCAAGTCTAAAACTTGAGAAACTCACCAGAGGGAAAGTTTGGGTGTGGGTGCACAGACCACAAAGGTCTAGACTGTGGTCTAGAAACCTCTTCTAGAAACAGAAAAGAAAACAGAATACACAGTAACAGATCAGCTCTGCCCAATCAAGAATGTCACACCCAAGACTGTCAGTTACTCTCAGGAACCTCCTTCCTGTTCCATGAGGGTAAATGCCAGGAGAGTTAGTCTAGAGAAGTCCCTCCACCTAGTGACCTAAGAAGTTAAGAAGTATTTCCCCCAAATAATCTATAGCTGTTTGTTCTATTAACCCATTGGGTTTAACTGTCAAGCCTATGGTCAACCAGGAGACTATTATTCCTTTCTGACAAGAGATAAGAAATCCATCACGGCAGTTCTGATCCACCTTCACAATCTCTGTCCTCTAATACTAGCTATGGTTTCCTGTGGATCCTCCAGATAATGCCAGCAGATAGCACTGAGTTTGCCCCTGAAAGGTTCTGAAAATAGTCACCAATTAAATTAACTCTAAGGCCACATTATGTCTAAATTTCTCATTCCAAGTTATGTCTGGCCATATCCAACATAAGTCATCAAAGGTTTTGCAAAGAAATTGAACAACAACATCAATATATGGCATTTTTTTTAAATGCCAACACATGTAAGAGACATAAATTTGAATACAAATTACATTCCTTTGTAATTTCCTAAAGAGACATTAATGGCCCCAAATTAAATTCCCTTACAAGTTAAAGTCCACAGGATTTAAAGTCTAAAGTAATTCAATCCAAAATCAAATCGCCTTGCATTTGTGAGTTTAATGTCCAAAGCCATTATAGTACAAGATAAAATTTTCTTGTCCTTGCAAGTAAAAGTTCAAAGAAACTAAAATCAAAAGTTCTAAAGTTAAAGCCCTGTAACTTTATCATTATCATTTCTATCATTATTTCAAAAGTTTTTTCTTCTCAGTCACCGACAGAGGTGTTTTATTTTGAGCCTCAGTATTTCTGGGTTTCTTTGGCAGCTGCTGCCCAAATTATTCTCTTATTTGAGAATATGTGTGGTTCCTCAGGACCTCAGAATTAAAATCAGTCAAAACCAGGGGAAGAGAACAGGACAGAAACAATATCCGAAGTGATAATGGTCACAGATTGTCCAAGAAAAGATTTTGATAGAGTTGGAGCCTCATGAATTTTTTAAAAAAAGGTTGAAGACAGTCAGAAAGGTACAGGTTAAATGGCACATCTCAGGGAGTAGAGGGAAAATGAAAGTTGCTAGGAACTCTTATGGAGCTGATATTGGGATCGCAATATCAAATGTCTCTGGAGTCCCCAGAGCAAGGCCATGATGAAACATACATGCGCCCTCACGTCCACATAGGGAAGTCTTGGTGTTCCAGTGTCTTTTTCCCATTCTATCAGCCTAAAGTAGACAGTTCATTTTCAGTTACAATGCCAAGCTGGTGGGCAAAAATTTCCAGTCTCCTCTAAAGATTCTACCCCTCCCACCACCCATCTGATACATGAATCATATGGACTCAACTCCTTCACCACCAGAGTCCTACTTCATTTCTGGCACCTAGAAATCTCCCTATCTTGCTTTTAAACTTCATTATGTCCTATGGCTTAAACACTTGTTCTGAAATATTTTATCCATCATTTATGCTTTTAGTGTGGGCAATCAAAATCATGTATGATCAGTCTGCTATACTGATCAAAAGTTCAATTAGTGCTAAAGCAAGCTGATGTATGTATGCGTGCTTAGCTGTTCAGTTGTGCCTGATTCTTTGGGACCCTTTGGACTGTAGCCTGTCAGGCTCCTCTGTTCACCAGATTCGCCAGGCAAGAATAGTGGAGAGGGTTGCCATTTCCTCCTCCAAGGAGTCTTCCTGGCCCAGGGATCAAACCATCAGCTCCTACGTCTCCTGCATTGTAGGCGGATTCTATACTCACTAAGCCATCGGGGAAGCAAATCTGATGTATAAAACGGTTTAAATGACTCACTTTGCCAACAAAAGTCCATATAGTCAAAGCTATGGTTTTTTCAGTAGTCATGTATGGATATGAGAGTTGGCCCATAAAGAAGGCTGCATGCTGAAGAATTGATGCTTTTGAATTGTGGTGCTGGAGAAAACTCTTGAGAGTCCCTAGGACAGCAAGCAGATCAAACCTGTCAATCCTAAAGGAAATCAACCCTGATTTCATTGAGAGGGCTGATGCCAAAGCTGAAGCTCCAATACTTTGGATGCAAAGAGCAGACTCATTGGAAAAGACCCTGATGCTGGGAAAGATTGAGGGCAGGAGAAGGGGACAGAGGATGAGATGGTTGAATGGCATCACCAAATCAATGAACATGCGTTTGAACAAACTCTGGGAGACAGTGAAGGACAGGGAAGCCTGGCATGTTGCAGTCCACGGGGTCAGAAAGACTCAGACACAACTGAGCAACTGAACAACAACAACAGGATAAGCCTGGGTATCATTCCACTTAATATCAGGGGGAACTGCAAACATTCCACATTCTACTCCCACCACCTTCCTCTCTGCCCCATGAAACTACAAGCCAGGGTTGGTTTCCAGACTGATTCTGAACTTTGAAATCCCCTCCAAAGGGAAATATTCTATTTGGAAAGATGGAATCAGGCTTTTTACTCTTCTAGCTCCTTCTGCAGATTTAGAAGGGATGTTAATTTTAAGTGGCTAATGGCAGAGTTTGTCACTTCTCTGTCCAACTATAACAGGTACATTTTGTCACTAAAATATTTGATCATTATCTGCTGTCCTCTTCTCACTCTTCCCAGTACCCACTGCTCGTTCTCCCAGCTTAAATGTAAAAACTCTGCTTTTTGCTCATCAGGAGATATGATATATCTCATAACACTGTCCTTAGTGAGAGGTTTTCACTTTCAGAGACTGAACATTAGCTACAGTGTTTTCTACAATCTAGGTCTTATTTCCAGGGGGAAAAAAAAAGGAAAAATTTTCTAAGAGCATTTTAAATAGAATCTCTAGTTCTAAGTGAAGCAAAAGTGTGAAAATGTTCCATTTATTGATTAGCCTCTCAGGTCTTCACGGAGGTGCAACTACCAATTTCTGATCTTTCTATTCTGAAAGGCAAATTTATACAGTCCTAAAAAATATAAAGTTTAACTTTGCAAGATGTTCTTTTGTTAACTGGTATCTTCATTTTAGGGCTTTCCCAGGTGGCACTAGTGGTAAAGAACCCATCTGCCAGTGCAGGAGATGCCAGTTTGATCCCTGGGTAGGGAAGATCCCCTGAGGGCATGGCAACCCACTCCAGTATTCCTGCCTGGAGAATCCCATGGAGAGGGAAGCATGGGGTTACAAAGAGTCAGACACAACTGAAGAAACTCAGCACTCAGGTATATACATCTTCGTTTTATTCATATTTTAAAATGGTAGTATCAAACTTTTCATAAGCTTTCATAAAGTATTAAAAATGGGTAAAAGCATAAAGGTTGGAGATATCCTTGGTGCAAATAATTTGTGATAATGCACATCAATAATAATATGTCAAAGCTGGTTATTCCTTTCAAATACCTAAAATTGAAATTGCACTTAGGACAGCAGGCACGTTGGATATTCGAGAGCAGATTCATACTGTGTGTGCATCAGACTGTGTCAGTTCAGTTCAGTCACTCAGTCATGTCCGACTCTTCAACCCCATGGACTGCAGCATGACAAGCTACCCTGTCCATCACCAGCTCCCAGAGCTTGCTCAAACTCATGTCCATTGAGTCGGTGATGCCATCCAACCATCTAATCCTCTGTCGTCCCCTTTTCCTCCCACCTTGAGTTTTCTCCAGCATCAGGGGCTTTTCAAATGAGTCAGTTCTTCACATCAGGTGGCCAAAGTATTGGAGTTTCAGCTTCAGCATCAGACCTTCCAAAGAATATTCAGGACTGATTTCCCCTAGGATGGACTGGTTGGATCTTCTTGCAGTCCAAGGGACTCACAAGAGTCTTCTCCAACACAACTGTTCAAAAGCATCAACTCTTCGGCACTCAGCCTTCTTTATAGTCCAACTCTCACATCCATACATGACTACTGGAAAAACCATAGCTTTGACTAGATGGACTTTTGTGTAACATAGGAAGATGGTGGAGTAGAAGGACATGCACTCATCTTCTCCTGCAAGAACTCCAAAATTACAACTTGATGCTGAACAACCATCAACAGGAGAATGATGGATCCCACCAAAAAAAGATACCGCACATACAAGGGCAAAGGAAAAGCCCTAACAAGATGGTAGGAGAGGCGAAACTGCATTTAAAATCAAACCCCATACCCACCAGGGATGCTTAGAGGATTCAAACAAACCTTGTGCATACCAGGACCCAGAGACCTCACCGAGACTGAGCCAGAACTGTGTTTGAGTGTCTCCTGCAGAGGTACGGTTCAGTAGTGGCCTGCCACAGGGGCAGGGGCTCTGGGTGCAGCAGACCTGGGTATGACATAAGCCCTCTTGGAGGAGATTGCTATTAATACCACCATAGAGCTGCCAGAACTTACACAGGGCTTGGGAAGCAGACTCTTGGAGGGTACAAACAAAACCTTGTGCACACCAGGACCCAGGAGAAAGGAGCAGAGACTGACCTAGACTTGCCCGTGAGTGTCCAGGAGTCTACGGCAGAGGCATGGGTCATTGGTGGCCTGCTGCAGGGTCGGGGCACTCAGTGCAGCAGTGCATGCATGGGACCTTTTGAAGGAAGTCGCCATTATCTTCATTACCTCCACCATAGTTTGGCCTCAGGCCAAACAACAGGGAGGGAACACAGCCCAGCCCTCAACAGTAAATTGGATTAAAGATTTACTGAGCATGGTCTCACCCATCAGAACAAGACCCAGATTCTCCCTCAGTCAGGCTGTGTACACAGTGACAATTTTGCAATTAGCTTTGCTTCTGTACAGAAAATATATGGAAGAATTATTGAGTCTAATCTCATGAATTACCAGTACAGAATTATTCCTTGGATGTTCCATTAGATGCTTGTGACACTTGGAAATGTTGAAACCATCTCTCTTCTTCTTTGCCTTTCATTTCCGACCAAGAACAGTCTAGCTCAGGACAGCATTGCTTTCCCCTTGAGTCAACATTTCCCAACTTTTTTGCATTATAAACACTTCCACATTCTAAATAATTATTGTCTGTCCCCACAAGTACTTTAAACAACCACTTTTGCTTGGCATATTTTTATCTTAGATAAATACATTGATCTTAAGGCACTTAAAGTTTCAAAATATGAAGATGAATCTTTACTTATTATTTAACAAATAACACACACCATTAAATTTACTTTAAGCTAATTATTTAGGCATTCAGGTATGACTTAAATCAAATCCCTTATGATTATACAGTGGAAGTGAGAAATAGATTTAAGGGACTAGATCTGATAGATAGAGTGCCTGATGAACTATGGACTAAGGTTGGTGACATTGTACAGGAGATGGGGATCAAGACTATCCCCATGGAAAAGAAATGCAAAAAAGCAAAATGGCTGTCTGGGGAGGACTTACAAATAGCTATGAAAAGAAGAGAAGTGAAAAGTAAAGGAGAAAAGGAAAGATATAAGCATCGGAATGCAGAGTTCCAAAGAATAGCAAGAAGAAATAAGAAAGCCTTCCTCAGCAATCAGTGCAAAGAAATAAAGGAAAACAACAGAATGGGAAAGACTAGAGATCTCTTCAAGAAAATTAGAGATACCAAGGGAATATTTCATGTAAAGATGAGCTCAATAAAGGACAGAAATGGTATGGACCTAACAGAAGCAGAAGATATTAAGAAGAGGTGGCAAGAATACACAGAAGAACAGTACAAAAAAGATCTTCACGACCAAGATAATCATGATGGTATGATCACTCACCTAGAGCCGGACATCCTGGAATGTGAAATCAAGTGGGCCTTAGAAAGCATTACTACGAACAAAGCTAGTGGAGGTGATGGAATTCCAGTTGAGCTATTCCAAATCCTGAAAGATGATGCTGTGAAAGTGCTGCACTCAATATGCCAGCAAATTTGGAAAACTCAGCAGTGGCCACAGGACTGGAAAAGGTCAGTTTTCATTCCAATCCCAAAGAAAGGCAATGCCAAAGAATGCTCAAACTACAGCACAATTGCACTCATCTCACATGCTAGTAAAGTAATGCTCAAAATTCTCCAAGCCAGGCTTCAGCAATATGTGAACCAGGAAATTCCATGTGTTCAAGCTGGTTTTAGAAAAGGCAGAGGAACCAGAGATCAAATTGCCAAAATCTGCTGGATCATGGAAAAAGCAAGAGAGTTCCAGAAAGACATCTATTTCTGCTTTATTGACTATACCAAAGCCTTTGACTGTGTGGATCACAATCAACTGTGGAAAATTCTTCAAGAGATGGGAATACCAGACCACCTGATCTGCCTCTTGAGAAACCTGTATGCAGGTCAGGAAGCAACAGTTAGAACTGGACATGGAACAACAGACTGGTTCCAAATAGGAAAAGGAGTACATCAAGGCTGTATGCTGTCACCCTGCTTATTTAACTTATATGCAGAGTACATCATGAGAAACACTGGGCTGGAAGAAGCACAAGCTGGAATCAAGATTGCCGGGAGAAATCTCAATAACCTCAGATATGCAGATGACACCACCCTTATGGCAGAAAGTGAAGAGGAACTCAAAAGCCTCTTGATGAGAGTGAAAGAGGAGAGTGAAAAAGTTGGCTTAAAGCTCAACATTCAGAAAACGAAAATCATGGCATCTGGTCCCATTACTTCATGGAAATAGATGGGAGAACAGTGGAAACAGTGTCAGACTTTATTTTTCTGGGCTCCAAAATCACTGCAGATGGTGATTGCAGCCATGAAATTAAAAGAAGCTTACTCCTTGGAAGGAACGTTATGACCAACCTAGGTAGCATATTCAAAAGCAGAGACATTACTTTGCCAACAAAGGTCCGTCTAGTCAAGGCTATGGTTTTTCCAGTGGTCATGTCTGGATGTGAGAGTTGGACTGTGAAGAAAGCTGAGCACCGAAGAATTGATGTTTTTGAACTGTGGTGTTGGAGAAGACTCTTGAGAGTCCCTTGGACTGCAAGGAGATCCAACCAGTCCATTGTGAAGGAGATGAGCCCTGGGATTTCTTTGGAAGGAATGATGCTGAAGGTGAAACTCCAGTACTTTGGCCACCTCATGCGAAGAGTTGACTCATTGGAAAAGACTCTGATGCTGGGAGGGATTGGGGGCAGGAGGAGAAGGGGATGACAGAGGATGAGATGGCTGGATGGCATCACTGACTCAATGGATGTAAGTTTGAGTGAACTCCAGGAGTTGATGATGGACAGGGAGGCCTGGAGCGCTGCGATTCATGGGGTCGCAAGGAGTCGGACACGACTGATCGACTGAACTGAACTGAACTCAATTATTTAGGAGAAAGCATGATTCAATCTAGATGTTTTTAAATGACATTATAATGCTTAACCACTCCACTGGCAGTGTGGATTGTAGTCTAAGATTGACGGAAAGTCTTGACCCAGCTACAACATGGATAAGTCAAACAGTGTTTCTATAGCAAGGGGTATCGAAGGAAGCCAGGACAGTCACAATGCACAGCAGAGTAATCACCAATACCCCCTAGGGTAAGGGAAGGCCTATACCTGGGAGCCTAGGTTTGCTGATATTTGATTGAGACTCACATCACACCTTCTGAAAGATAACTATTTCCTCCAGGAAGGTCAAGGCTGGAGGCATAGCACTACTGCAGATAGGCTCACGGAGTATGAACCTGGCCCACAGTAACACCATCTCTCTCAAGGTCACCAACACACCACAGAGCACAGGACACCAAGTACCCTCAGGCACGTTCTTGTTGTTGTTTAGTTGCTAAGGGCAACCCCATGGACTGTAGTCCACCAGGCTCCATTATCCTTGGAATTTTCCAGGCAAGAAGACTAGAGTAGGTTGCCGTTTCCTTCTCCAGGGGATCTTCCCGACCCAGGGATTGAACCCACATCTGCATGTCAGGCAGATTCTTTACTGCAGAGCCACCGGGGAAGCACTCTCAGGCATAAGCCCAGTCTAATATGTCTTGATCCAAGGGCATAGTTGATCTCAGTTCCAGGGAAGTGAATCACAAGTTAGTTCTTCACTCACCTCTAGGAGTTCTGCTAAGGTTTAGGTTGGGAGTATATATTAAAATACGCATTGAAATTGGATTATGTGTTTCAATATTAAAAACAAATTCTAAAACGCTTTCTTTATTTTAGGTCCTTGCCTTTAAAAAATTCAGCTATTTTTGAGTTTGATTGTAAATAACAAGATGAAAGATACCATCTCAGAATGTAACAGGGAAGTAACACACTGAGGCTGAAAATAGGCTTCATTCCCAACCAAGGAAATCATAAAAGGAATGTCATTACCACTATCTATTTTTTTAATAAGATCTTGCTTCACTACATAAGAATTTTCTTTAGATGGTTGCCAAATTACAGCTTTGTCACAAATTATTTTAAACTAAATTGCAGATATATTAGAATTTTATCCTCTTCATTAGATTCTTAAATATCAATGTCAATATTCCTAATGCTTCATGACAGTAAGCAGTGGGTGCATTACATGTATGGATTAAACAACATATGATCAAATGTTTATCAATTTTAAATTAAGTGATAAATTCCCATCCAATTTATAATTTCTATACATGTATACTGGATAAACAGTAGCAGATTTCAAACTGATGCACTTTTAAAAGGGAAAAACTCAAATAATTAGTTTATTCAGTGGGATGTGAAAACACACTTCATTACCACCTTTAAGGATGAACCGTTGTCTGTCCCCTAATCAGTGGCCCTAAACTACTCTAACTGACCCCTAATCTATTAGCTTTTCTCTGTGCAGCTCAATCTACTGATACAACCAACCAACAATTCTGTTCATGTCACTTTCCTTTCCAAAAACAGTTTTCCTTTATCCTTCCCAATTCCCTCATTCTTGTAACACTCTCATGTAGAAATTGTGTGTCCCACTCTAACTGGTTTACAGTCTCGTTCTTACAAATGTAATTTTAAATGCACAATTCTTTGATTCTTTATTTCTTTTACTCTGTATGAACACTGTCCTAAATACTGTTTATCGTGACTCTCCACTGGTCTTTGGAGAGGCCCTTGGTCTTTGGCTGGATTGTCTATGTGAAATACCTTTTTCTAATCAGCTCTGACTTTTGAACACCATGTGCTAAGGAACAGAGGCAAGAAACAAGAGGTACATGTGGGGGGCTGCCAAGAAACTCAATATGCAGGCAAAGTGGATGCTTCTGAAGAGGGTACAGTGATGCCAGAAGCACAGACAGGGGTCAAAAGTGAGGAGCTCTGACACCATCCAAAGGACTTTCACCAGAAAACTGAGAGCCACGGAAGGTTTTTAAGCAGAAAAGTGGTATGAACAGGTATGTGTTTTAGCAAAGTCATTTTTGGTTGCATTTAGCAAATAAGACTAGAGTTAGGAAGACTAATCAGGGAAATCAGTTTCACTTGTGTGTATGTGTGCTCGGTCATGTTCAACTCTTTGCAACCCTATGGACTATAGCCCATCAGGTTCCTCTGTCCACGGGATGTCCCAAGCAAGAATACTGGAGTAGGTTTCCACTTTCTCCTTCAGGGGATCTTCCCAACCCAGGGATGAAATTCGAGTCTTTTGTTTCTCCTGTATTGGTAGGTGGATTTTTTACCACTGCATCACCTGGGAAGCCCTCAATTTCAGTAGTGCAGGAGAGAAATAGCCAGGATTTGAGTCAAGGAGTAGAGGTACGGATGCAGGGACAGATGGAGTCTGGAGATATCTGGGAGGTGGTACCATTGATACCCATGTGCAGAGTTCTGACATGTGAGACTAGACTGAAGCACAGCAGGTTGAGGCAGATAGCAAGTTCATTTCTGATGCATTGAATATAATACATGTATATTTAAAGAGATGTGTGGTGTGGGCAGTGGAATAGAAAGAAAAAGGAAGATGGAGGAAAAATACAAACACGAAACAAGAGATGTTGGGCACTGATGCTGACAATGATGATAAATGTGGCACATGATTAACACTTCACTCTGATTTCTGACACTAAAAAAAAAAAAAGAAAACTACAAGAAGAGGGCAAGTTGTTTTGCAGCTGTTGAGTAAACAATGAGCAAGCCAGGGCCTAATAAGGAAGTAAGAATTATTCCTATGGAACATTTCAGAAACACTTTGGAAAAGCAACACATACTGACCTTTGTCACAAAGTTATTTATGGGACCCCAGGTAGCACTGTAAAAATATTTCCCTCTCAACCCATCCATCGAGAGTGCAAGATGTCCCTAGGTGCCACTTTTGACCCTAACATGGCTTTGTGTTTTCAGAGGAGCCTTTAGAAGATATAATTTCTATATTTAACTATCTGCACATTCTTAATTAGTAGTAAAATGCATATTTTAAGTGAGTTTTTCTTCTCCAAATTAACCTCAGTATAATACATGGATTTGGCCACCTGATGTGAAGAGCTGACTCATTGGAAAAGACCCTGATGCTGGGAAAGACTGAAGGCAGAAGGAGAAGGGGGCAACAGAGGATAAGATAGTTGGATGGCATCACCAACTCAATGGACATGAGTTTGAGCAAACTAGTGATAGGATCGGAGAAGGCAGTGGCACCCCACTCCAGTACTGTTGCCCAGAAAATCCCATGGATGGAGGAGCCTGGTAGGCTGCAGTCCATGGGGTCGCTAAGAGTCGGACACGACTGAGCGACTTCACTTTCACTTTCCACTTGCACGCACTGGAGAAGGAAATGGCAACCCACTCCAGTGTTCTTGCCTGGAGAACCCCATGGACAGAGAAGCCTGGTAGGCTGCAGTCCATGGGGTCACACAGAGTCGGACACAACTGAAGTGACTTAGCAGCAGCAGCAGCAGTGATAGGATAGTGAAGGACAGGGAGGCCTGGCCTGCAGCAGGCCATGAGGTCACAAAGAGTTGGACACAACTTAGCGACTGAACAACAACAATACATGGATAAGGTCTTTTCAGAATGCTTTCCTCTCCCTTTGCTATTCATTCATTGTTTTCCTCAGGGAAGCCTTTATTGAACCCCCAGACAAGGTCAGCACCCCACTGATACACTCCAATGAAACCAAGTACCTCTTTTAGCGCTCAACACAGATGTCACTTTTATCTTACTGTATTTGATTAATACTGTTCCTTCACTAATCTACAACCTCCAGAAGGCAAGGACTATATTAGTTTCACTTAGTAGCTTATCCTTCAGGGCCTAGAATAGTGTCCAGCACTTAGTATGTATTCATGAAAGAGTTATAGAATGAATGGGCTTCCCTTGTGGCTCAGACAGTAAGGAATCTGCCTACAATGTGGGAGACACAGGTTTGATCCCTGAGTCAGGAAGATCCCCTGGATAAGGAACTGGCAACCCTCTGTAATATTCTTGCCTGGAGAATCCCATGGACAGAGGAGCCTGGTGGGCTACAGTCCATGGGGTCAAAGGGTCTGGCATGACTGAGTGACCAACACAGACACACAGAGAATGAATGTATAAAATAAAGAAAACAGGAATGAGAGAAATTAGCATTTAAACTTTGACTAAGCAGAGCCTTTTCTTCAGTTACAGAAAATTCACACAGGATCTCCAAGTCCAGTGAAGGTATTCCTGACAGAGGCTCAGCAGAGGGTACAAGCATTCTGCAAAGGCAAAGCAAGGAGAAAACTGAATAATTATTTAAATGTAAAGTATATTTCTCTGTCATGTCTTTGCATTTTTATGTTCTGCCGGGAGGTCTGTACCGTGAGATTTTCATAAAGAAAGATGAGGAAATAGATGCAATAGAATAAGCAGTGGCACAGAGACCTGAACTCTTCACATTTGGTGGGTGGTGGCAAGAGCTTATGGTGGGCATAGAGGTGAGGGGTAAGCTAGAAATTACACCAGAAATCAAGTTGGAGAGAGCGTTGAAAGCCATAAATCTAGATTTTAATCAGAATACGCTGGAAGAGGGGTAGCTGCTGAGGATTCGTAATGCAAAATTTACACCAGTTAGAGTTAGGCTTTAGAGAGCTGATTCTGGGAGCAAAGTAGAAAATGGCTAAGACTCACAGGGAGGAAAACCTGTTAGGGAATTACTGATACAATTTGTATCATAAGCATTTAGGGCCTGAAATAAGGTAGCGGCCAAGACAAAAAAAGGAGAAAGAGCTTTCACGATCCTTCTGAATGTTGGGTAATTTAGTGTGATGCTGATTAAGGAGGCAGAAGAGGTCTAGAGAGCTGGGTGATGAATTCAGTCTCATTACTAAACCACAGGACTGTCTGTGTGAGTAATGTCTAGCAGGCAGCTAGACACAAGAGCTGCAGTCCTAAAGAAGGCCTGCTCGGAAGATGCAGGTTAGTGAAAGTGAAAGTCGTTCAGTCATGTCTGACTCTTTGCGACTCCATGAACTATACACAGTCCATGGAATTCTCCAGGCCAGAATACTTGAGTGGGTAGCCTTTCCCTTCTCCAGGGGATCTTCCCAACCCAGGGATCAAACCCAGGTCTCCCACATTACAGACAGATTTTTTACCAGCTGAGCCACAAGGGAATACAGGCTGTGAAGGTGCATATACAGAGGAGATGGTCAAGGAAGGTTGTCCCGAAAGAAAGAAAAATAAAATTTAGGAGAGTATACTGAAGAAAGCCTACATTTACAAGTGAGAGGAAAAGGGGAAGGACAAAACATGGTTGGGAGAGAAATAGGAGTAATGACACAGAAGCCATATGGAAGGGGTGTTTATGAACCCCAGGCATCATGGCAATCAACAAACAACAGGAATAACTTCTGCTGGTTTAAGTATAAAAGAAATGTATTGGAAAGATGTTGGAGAGCACATAGAATTTCCAAGAGGTTTTGAAAAACACACTCAGAAAATAAGCAGAAACCACAGAACACTGGTTGGCCAAGAACACAGTGAAAATCATGCCATTGTTCCTCTGCTGAGCCATGGCAGCCACCGTGGCTGGCCCTGGACACTGAAAATGGCCACTGGTACCCTGGTTCAGGCTCCCCTCAGGATATGGACCTGCACACTGCTTGTTCCCACCTAGATCAACTCTCTGTTGATCTGTCCCTGATTCTTTGGCCACTAACTTGGGGTAGGAAGATTCTCTGGAGAAGGAAAAGGCTACCCACTCCAATATTCTGGCCTAGAGAATTTCATGACCTGTATAGTCCATGGAGTCACAAAGAGTCATACACGACTGAGTGACTTTCACTTTTATTTGCAATTCAAACCCAGACATAAAGCATCTTATTTGCCAAATCCACCCACCCACTCCAATTGCCAATAATGCAAAGGATAAAGTCAAGTCCCTGGGATATTTATCTTTGGTGGAGGGAAAGAGGACATTCTATCGAAATGGAAGATTATTTAGGGAGCAAGGGAGAAAGGGGAAGAAGACAAGGAAAAGAAAGGGACAAGGTAGGAAAGATAGAAATGGGGGGAGGGATGCTGGTGGGGGAAGCCTAGGACCAGCTTTGAGACTCTCCAGCATGGAGTTTTGCCTGAATTAGGACGTTCAAGACCTACTCTGTGATAATATATGACACATCAAATCTACATAGCATCTTTACTTGAAAATAAGTCAGAAATAAAGATGGTATCCCTCGTTTAGGAGCACAATCGGTTTTAACAGATGATTCTCAAAGCGAATTCTAAGAATCACAGTATAAATCTGACCTCTCACGATGGCATTTTCCTTGTGACCTTGCCTACTCTGAAGCCAACTGTAATTAAGCATGCTCATACGGATGTTAAATTATCCAACGATGACAATAGTACAAAGAAAAGAACTGCGAGAAATTCACAGGAAAGTTAATTGAAATACCATATGTACTGTCTGAATGTATTTCAGTATTCTTAACTGACCTATGATTCCTTGAGTAATTATCTGCAGATCTTCAAAACTGGTGAGAGTTTAATCAAAAAGCAAATAAAAAGGCATGTTACATCTTTTGTACTGGGAATAAAAATAGAGTCTAATTCCATATAAAAAAATAACTTGGGCATTATGGAAAGAGTTACAGCAAAAAAAAAAAAGCGTGTGTGTGTTGTGGGGCTGGAGAGATGAGACTCCTTCTATTGCCAAGCTAATATCCTTTTTCCAGAAATTCTCACCATTAGAAATATATCTTTAATATTCATTTTCTTTAGAAAAAAAAGTGTCTCATCCCTATAAATTCTCTCATATCCACTGAGTACTTAGAATGCTTGACTCCAAACACAGTGGGAAGGGATTTTTTTCTTAATACTCACATGATCATTTCAGCTAATTCTTGTACTAAAGCAGTAGTTGGGACCCAAGGAGCCCCAGATTTCTGCAGACATGCTTTAGAACCCACCACAGAAGACAGAGACTCAGTAGGCCTGGTTCAAGACTCCTATGAACTTATACTTCCTACATCCGTTCTGTGATGTGAAAGGCTAAATGCTGCTCTGTGCTGTGCTGTGCTTAGTCACTCAGTCCTGTCGGACTCTTTGCAACCCCATGGACTGCCGTTCGCCAGGCTCTTCTATCCATGGGGATTCTTCAGGCAAGAATTCGAAGTGGGTTGCCATAGCCTTCTCCAAGGGATCTTCCCAACCCAGGGATCCAACCCAGGTCTCCCTCAATACAGGCAGATTCTTTACCGACGGAGTCACCAGGGAAGCCAAAGAATACTGGAGTGGGTAGCCATTCCCTTCTCCAGGGGACCTTCCCAACCCAAGAATCAACCCAGGGTCCCCTCCATTGCAGGCAGATTCTTTACCAGCTGAGCTACCAGAGAAGCCCAAATGCTGCTCTAAGGGAATACAATTCATCACTGACCAGTTATTCACACTACTGCTATGAATAGTAGAGTTTACTAAAAACTACGTAAGTATCCATTTTAGAACCCCAGACATAAAGAATGTTAATATTCCTAAAAGCCAAATGCTGCTAAATAAGAAGGGGGTCTCAGCTTCTACCACCCACCCGAAAGGCTGGTCCATCTAGGATCTGGACCTCCAGATGAACTTCAAATTGAGGGTTGCCAGATTTACCATAATAGCATAGAATGCTCAGTTAAATTTGAATTTCAGAAAAATAATGAATAAACTTAGTATAAGTATACTTATTGTAGCAAACCCCAAGTAATATTGGGGGATAAACTTCATACTAAAAGGCTTTTCATTGTTTATCTGAAATCCAAATTCATCTGGACATCCCATTCCTCATCTGGCAACCCTACTCAGGTCAGGCTCAAGCATGTGGATCTTCTGTGAAAGGAGTTTATATAATCCACAAGTGTGTCAAACCTTGCATCAAATATGTGAGTATTTTATCATCAGGAAGGTCTACTTAGTGGGCAGAGCCAACAAATCAGCCTGGATAGTACTTCAGAAGTTCAGCACAGGAAGTGATCCTGGCAGATGCCCTACTACTCATTTTGCTTCTGGCCTCCTGACTTAGCCATCCTCTCATCCCAGTAACTGACTTAACCTTACTGATCTGCCGAAGGTAGACTTTTTCCAAGTCCTTCAGTTCAGAGGGATATCAGCTCCCAACCTGGCCAGGTGCAGAGCCTCGAATGAACTCCTTAGTCCTTTCACTTCTTCATGGTTATAGATATAAACAGGACCCCTTAACTCCATGAACCAGGGTTCCTAATACTCAAAGCTGGAACCACTTAAGAACCCCAAAAGCAGCTCAGCCTTATTGCCTAAATCACTCTCTAACCTCTAACCTTATATCCTTCTGAAGTAACAACTTCTCAGTAAGGACGTCACTAACCATAATATTGAAAGCTACACATATATCTCTTTCATGGCACTCAAACAAGTTCATTTTGTTTAATTTCTGTCCCTCTTCACTAGAAGGTCAGTTCCAAGGGGACAGTCTTTTTGCCTATCTTATTCAGTAACTAAAGCAGGACAGACACTCAAAAATATGTTTTTGGAATACCATGCCCTTCTAGTAGCTGGATTACTAGCAGTTATCATCTTGTTATTTTGTCCTAGGCCTAAGTCTCCTTTTCTTACCCAATACCAGGGTCCTATACTTGGGCCCTACATTCCTTCCCTGGCCAATGATTTTCCAAAAATGTCCATCCTACCGTAGCCCTCAAAACCACACAGCCAGCTGGCTGGTACTTGCCATCAAAGCTTCTAGACCTGAACTTTCTGTCTTCTTCAGTTCAGTTCAGTTCAGTCGCTTAGTCGTGTCCGACTCTTTGCAACCCCATGAATTGCAGCACTCCGGGCCTCCCTGTCCATCACCAACTCCTGGAGTTCACCCAAACTCATGTCCATTGAGTTGGTGACGCCATCCAGCCATCTCATCCTCTATCATCCCCTTCTCCTCCTGCCCCCAATCCCTCCCAGCATCAGAGTCTTTTCCAATGAGTCAACTCTTCACATGAGGTGGCCAAAGTATTGGACTTTCAGCTTTAGCATCAGTCCTTCCAAAGAACACCCAGGATTGATCTCCTTTAGAATGGACTGGTTGGATCTCTTTGCAGTCCAAGGGACTCACAAGACTTTTCTCCAACACCACAGTTCAAAAGCATCAATTCTTCAGCGCTCAGTTTTCTTCACAGTCCAACTCTCACATCCATACATGACTACTGGAAAAACCATAACCTTGACTAGAAGGATCTTTGTTGGCAAAATAATATCTCTGTTTTTAATATGCTGTCTAGGTTGGTCATAACTTTCCTTCCAAGGAGTAAGCGTCTTTTAATTTCATGGCTGCAATCACCATCTGCAGTGATTTTGGAGCCCCAAAAAATAAAGTCTGACACTGTTTCCACTGTTTCCCCGTCTATTTCCCAGGAAGTGATGGGACCAGATGCCATGATCTTCATTTTCTGAATGTTGAGCTTTAAGCCAACTTTTTCACTCTCCTCTTTCACTTTCATCAAGAGGCTTTTGAGTTCCTTTTCACTTTCTGCCATAAGGGTGGTGTTATCTGCATATCTGAGGTTATTGATATTTCTCCCAGCAATCTTGATTCTGGCTTGTGCTTCCTCCAGCCCAGTGTTTCTCATGATGTACTCTGCATATACGTTAAATAAGCAGGGTAACAATATACAGCCTTGATGTACTCCTTTTCTTATTTGGAACCAGTCTGTTGTTCCATGCCCAGTTCTAACTGTTGCTTCCTGACCTGCATACAGGTTTCTCAAGAGGCAGGTCAGGCGGTCTGATATTCCCATCTCTTTCAGAATTTTCCACAGTTGATTGTGATCCACACAGTCAAAGGCTTTGGCAGAATCAATAAAGCAGAAATAGATGTCTTTCTGGAACTCTCTTGCTTTTTCCATGATCCAGCAGATTTTGGCAATTTGATCTCTGGTTCCTCTGCCTTTTCTAAAACCAGCTTGAACATATGGAAGTTCACAGTTCACATATTGCTGAAGCTTGGCTTGGAGAATTTTGAGCATCACTTTACTAGCGTGTGAGATGAGTGCAATTATGCAGTAGTTTGAGCATTCTTTGGCATTGCCTTTCTTTGGGATTGGAATGAAAACTGACTTTTCCAGTCCTTTGGCCACTGCTGAGTTTGCCAAATTTGCTTGCATATTGAGTGCAGCACTTTCACAGCATCATCTTTCAGGATTTGGAATAGCTCAACTGGATTTCCATCACCTCCACTAGCTTTGTTCATAGTGATGCTTTCTAAGGCCCACTTGACTTCACATTCCAGGATATCTGGCTCTAGGTGAGTGATCATGCCATCATAATTATCTTGGTCATGAAGATCTTTTTTGTACAGTTCTTCCATGTATTCTTGCCACTTGTTCTTAATATCTTCTGCTTCTATTAGGTCCATACCATTTCTGTCTTTTATCTGTCATTTCTGTCTTCTTAAACCTCCCTATAACGTCAGAGTCCATACTAACCTACCTATAACCTACAAAAAGAGGAGTGCAGAGCCTTCTTGATTTTGAGACCAAAGAGGCACTATAGCAATGTGGAAGAGATCTTCCTTCTCACACTGTGTAAAAGTCTCCAACTTTCTAGTGTCTTTTCTGTGTACAGTCAGCCCTCTGTATCCATGAGTTCTACCTCCACAGATTCAACCAGATGCAGATCAAATAAATCCCACCCCCAAAAAATTCAAGAAAGTTCCCAAAAGCAAGACTTTATTAGCTGTGTACAACAATTTATATAGCATTTACAGTGTATTAGGTATTATAAGTAATCTATAGGTTACTTATTTCAGGCATACAGGAGGATGTGTGCAGGATATGCAAACACTACACCATTTTATTTAAGGGACTTGAGCATCCACAGATTTTGGTATTCACAGTGGTCCTAGAACCAAAGAACCAGTCCCCCATGGATATGGAGGGACAGCTGTATACATATTAGCAGGCTGTACTTCCATGTCAGGACTCAGTGAATGAGGCAAACTTCTGAAATTCACATGATCTACTGCTTTCATACTAGAGGAATAAACTGACTTCAGAACACAAGTATCCTGACAGAACAATATATTGCACTTGCATTTGGGGGGACTGTTAGTGTTCTAAGGGGGCTTCCCTGGTGGCTCAACAGTAAAGAATCCTCCTGCAACGCAGGAGACATGGGTTTGATCGCTGGGTCAGGATGATCCCCTGGAGAAGGGCATGGCAACCCACTCCAGTATTCTTGCCTGAAGAATCCCATGGACAGAGGAGCCTGGTGGACTATAGTCCATAGGATCTCAAAAGAGCCGACACAACTGACGCGACTTAGCAGGCAGTGTCCTAAGAGCGTACAACCACCACTAGATGGTGTGGTTTTGTGATTTACAATAAGAAAAGTATGTTTGGTCTTCACCCCTGTTTCTAGGATAGAACTTCCAAAACTAGGAATTTCCTAAGTGGCAAGAGAAAAAAATATTTTTGTTATGTCTAGAGTTAAAGAACATACATATAATCAGTAATATAATACTAAAGTTCTCTCAGAATGCCTGGAATTATAGCCTGACATTCAGCTTAATTGGGTTTACCATCAATTCCCAAGGGGGTTAACTACTGAGAGTATATCACAGTCATTATTTAAGAGTTTTCCTTCAATCATAATCTTCAACATAACGTGGTAGCAAAGTTCTGGCACAAAATATTGGAAAAAGCATTTTAGTGACATCCTAAAAATAAAGATGAATTCTATCATCCATCATGTTTTCTGGTCATCTTGCAGTTGGCTAGGAAAAAAATAATGATTTTATAAGAAATACGGGTTTAGAAGCCAGAGTGTGACAGCATGTGCCTTTGATTACCAATTCCCTTTGTAAATAAAGTTTCAGTGTGAAACAAAGCTGAAGTTCAAAATTATGGCACAGAAATACTCATTGCCTATTTTATTTTTTATTTACAGATTTGTGCTCCAGATGAAACAACCAGGAAATTACTGATATCTTACCCATTAAAATATTGGATGGTTTATTCTGCTCCAAGTTACATCAAAATCTGGTCATTTAGACGACTGCTTTAATAGCAAATTTTCAAATGAACATTTTCCCCTGGTGATGCAAATGAATAATGCAAACTTTCTTGCTTTTTTATATGATTTATATATTCTTCAAAGTTAAAAATAACAGAGATTTTAATGTCTCTTGTTATAAACATGGTATTATGAAAATCATGGAGTTTGTTTCATGCTTTTAGGTCTTTTTTCTCTGTTATATAAAGAATCTCTGTCATCTCCTGGTAGAATGTGATAAATAATTTGACTGCTAAATATATTCTACCTCCCAGACAACTCAAATAGTAAAGTCTCAAGGAAATCCACAACTGCTTTTACATCACTCATTCTACAACTGTGCCACTCAACATGGTAGTCTCAGCATACTAGTCACCATGGTCAAAAAATAGTGAATCAACTCTAGGTTGTCCACAGTAGACTCACTTCAAATATAATGATATACATAGGTTACAAGCACTAATCAAAAGTAAGTTGTAGTCCATATTAATATCAAACAAAGTACACTTCAAAACAAAGACAATTTCCAGGGGATAAAGAAAAATATTGCCCATTGATAAAAGGATCAGTTCACACAATAAGGCACAGCAATTCACACAATAAGGCAAAGGAATTCAAAATGTTTACCGTATTACACTGGAGTTTCAGATTACATGAGACAAAAACTGAAAGAACTGAAAAGAGATACATGCAAATCCATGATTATGATTAGAGAATTTCATATTCCTCTGTCAGTAACAATAGAACTAGTAGATAGAATCTTGGTAAGGACTGAACAATGCCATTAACCAATTAGATGTAATAAACATTAATAGAACATTCCAACCAACAACACAGTCTTTTCTGGTGTACATAGAACTTTCAACAAGATATGTCCTGAATCATAAAACAAATCTTAAAATATTTAAAAGAATCGGAATTATGAAAAATATATTTCAGACCATAATGGAATTATACTGAAAATCAGTATCAGAGAGATGAGAGAAAAAGCTACAAATGTGGAAACTAAACAACATTTCTAAATAATCCATGAGTCAAAAAAAGAATTATAAAGGGAAATTTTAATATTTTTTACTGAATGAAAATGAAAAAAATAGCAAAAACAATTTGCAGAATATAGTATTATATTCTTATAAGAGAAAAGAAGAATGTCTCAAATTAACCAAGATTCTACCTTAAGAAGCTAGAAACAGAAAAGCAAAATAAAACAAAGTGATTCAAAGGAAATAATAAACATAAGAGCAAAAATCAATAAAATTGAAAAGAGGAAAGCAATAGAAAAAATTAATGAAGCCAAAGGCTGGTTCTTTGCAAAGGTCAATAAAACTGACGAATGTCTAGCAAGAATGAAAGTAAAAAAAGAGAGAGAAGAGGATTTGCCTTATGCTAAAGGAAATGAAAATGAAAGAAATATGATTACTATACACACAAAAGTAATCTCCTCTTCCGTTTGGTGAATGAACATCACACCAATTTTTAGTCTTTTTATGGACCTACGTGCCTTCTTCAAGGTAAAGGGCAAGGATACAAATATTAGAAAGTTGATTTCCATGATGCACGGTTATGGGCACTGAACAGAATTTACCTGTGTCACCATTTTCACAATAGAAACTTTCCCCAGCATTTTGACAGGAATCAAACCAAGCCAAGCATTAGCCAAAGTTCACCTGCTCAGCTGGAACAATGGAACAACTCACTTTGGCTATTTCAAACCCTCACAAAGACATAGAGAAAGTTAAAGGATAATTTTAAAGATTTTTTTAAAATGTTTCCTTGAGTTTTATAAGTCGCTCTAGCAAGTTAATTGAACCCAAGCAGGGGATTGTGGGAACCTCTGACATATAGCCAGTCAGAAGTACAGGTAACAACTTGGGTTTGTGATTAACATCTTATAGGGCTGAGCCCTTAACCTGGGAAATCTAATATTATCTCCATATAGACAGTGTCAGAATTGAATGAATTCTCAGACACACTGTGGGTATCTGAGAAGTGTTTGTGGTATGAGAAAACCCCACACACATTGATGAAACTGGGTTCAGAAACATTTTATTAATGCTCTAATATACCCTTCAAAAATACCTGTAGATTCTGAAAATGGACAAAATGACCATGAAAATGGGACAAAAGCAAGATTTAATTATGAAAGTGGTGAGTATCAAAAATAAGTCTGAATTGAATTCTGACCAGCAAGAAAGAACTATTGTATAACCCTAACACCAGAAGCAACAGGAATCTTTAAGAAAGGTGGCCATGTTCTCTTCAAGTTCATAAAAACCAAGGAGACAATAATGGGCAGGACTTCCCTGGTGGCTCAGATAGTCTATACGCAAAGCGGGAGACCTGGGTTCCATCCCTGGGTTGGGAAGATCCCCTGGAGAAGGAGATGGCAACTCACTCCAGTATTCTTGCCTAGAAAATCCCATGGATGGAGGAGCCTGGCAGGGGTCACAAAGAGTCAGACATGACTGAGCAACTAACACTTTCATTTTTTCAGACATTCTATGCGTTATCCATGCAGATATCAACAACAACAGCAACAGCAACAACAAAAACAGAAAAGATTAAGATGAACCCGTGTACATGCACTATAAAAGAAAGGAAGGTGCAAATGAATTAAGAAGCTCTGACAACCATAGATCTACCAATACAACTACAAATTATCCTAGAGAAGAAGAAAAGGGCAAAAGCAGCCAATGAAATTAATTTGTAAGGGAACACTCTAATTAATGGAAAGACATCTGCATAACCAAGAAAGCTACAAAAGAAGAATAAAAATATCTGAATTGACTCAAGAAAGAACTGCAGAGTGAGCAAAGACTTGAAAACCTGGTACGAACAAGAGGAGGGGGAAATACATTTGCAGTAAGTTCAAAACTGAAGGAAAAAAGAAAGGAATTGAACCAGTGCTTGGGGCAGATGGCGAAAAGTTAACAGATGCAGAAAGAAGACAAAACGCTCCATTTTTTTCTCTAAAATTTTAAATGCTATTTCTCTCATTATTTCCAGCCTGGAAAATTAAAATTGAGAAACAGAAAGAAAACCAGAGGGAATTACAGCCAAGGTAGATAATGAATTGAGTAGAGGAAAATACAGCTACTTTAAAGCAGCTTCTGCCTGTAGCCCTAACAAAACATGCCCAACATGCTGAAAGAACATGCAGATTTGGCTGCACACCACAGAAAAGGAGATGGATGAAAAAAGACTGGCAAAACTCGTTGCCATCTTCAAAATGAGAGAAAAAATAATTGTGGAAATACAATTTGGTGAGTGATTGATTTCCAAAAAAGTTCTAGAATAGTTTATTACACCAGAGGAAAGTTGTAGTCTAAAAGAGCCAGCATGAGTTTACTCAAGAGCAGATCACAATGAAAAAATTTCATTCATTTGTACAAAAACAACCGAAGGATTTTTTTAAGATATTAAAGTTTTTCCCTCGGAAGTCTACAGAAATGCCCTCTTCTAAAAATTCAGTTCTCAGTTCACATGCTACTTCTTTACAGAAACTTTCACAGACCACTCATCTAAAGTCCTTCCTTCCTGCTCTCAGTGTTTTATTTTCACTCACACTGTTTAATTTTTATGAAACATTTATATAAAATTATTTTGCTTGTTTATTGGTTATATATCTGGCTCCCCACCCTTATGAGACTTTAAGAGCCAATGAGAACAGACTTTATTATTCCCCATTGCATCCCCTTTTCTTAGAAAAAAAAAAAAATGTCTGGCATCAAATAGGCACTCAATAATATTTTGAAATGAACTGATTAATTAACAGATTATCTGAACTGAAGGAACTTAAAAGTAACCTAAGCCACACACAGTCCCTACTCTTACTTTCAACCAATGATCCCTAGAATGTTTTTCTTAAACCTCCAATGGCAGGTTGCCTCACTTCAGCTACTTTATCTCACAACAGCTCTAATTGTGGGTAAGCTCTACTTATATTAAACTGCTGCTGCTGCTAAATCGCTTCAGTCGTGTCTGACTCTGTGTGACCCCATAGACGGCAGCCCACCAGGCTCCCCTGTCCCTGGGATTCTCCAGGCAAGAACACTGGAGTGGGTTGCCATTTCCTTCTCTAATGCATGAAAGTGAAAAGTGAAAGTGAAGTCACTCAGTAGTGTCCGACCCTCAGCGACCCCATGGACTGCAGCCTTCCAGGCTCCTCCGTCCATGGGATTTTCCAGGCAAGAGTACTGGAGTGGGTGCCATCGCCTTCTCTGTATATTAAAGTAAACACTATCTATTCTTTGTGTCCATCCATGAATGTCATCAGAACCTAGCTCTTCCCATAAGTCAATATGTAACAACAGATGTAATCTCTTTTACATGACAGTCATTCAACATTTGCTTCTCCACACTGAATAGTTCCAGTTCATGAAAGCTTTCCACATCAGGAAGAATTCAGAGACTTCTCACCATGACGGGCATTGTCTCATTATGAGCACATTTTAAGTCCATTTGGACTGTCACAATGTAGATGGTCACTACCATCCTTTATCCTCACAATCAAAGAAGCAAACACAGACACACAGACAGATACTAAATTCCCCACCCCCACAGCTGATACAACAAATCACACCCAGAATTCTGTTTGCTTAAATGAGAATCATCTGCAAATAATCTCAATACAACCTTCTAGACCACCACTACCTTCTGATCTCTTTGGTACTAAAGAGAAAACCAAATTGTCATCCCTGTACTAGATATTACTATATCCTAAAGTGACATAAATTTTTGGCAAATAATTGATATGCTAGTTTCAGGGAGCCTCGTAAAGTCATTAATTCATTTTCCCATGTGCTGCTGCCAAGCAACATCACCTCCATCTCTTATTTATGCAGTTTCATTTTTATTTTGTTTCTGAAAGCAGTTGCATAGGCCTATGTTCAACTACACTCAACAAGGATACAAGGATGCATTTAATATATAAAAATGTAGTACTTCACTGGTGGTCCAGTAGTTAAGACTGCATGCTTCCACTGCGTGGGGGGACAGGTTCGATCCCTGGTCAGGGAAGTTCTGCATGCCATGCAGTACAGTCAAAAAAAAACACAAAACCCTATACAACTGTAGACTACCCTGGCAGTTTAGTGGTTAAGACTCCACACTTCCAATGCAGGGGGCATTGGCTTGATCCCTAGTCAGGGAACTAAGATCCTACATGCCATGCAGAAGGGCTAAAAAATAAAATAAAATAAAAATCAATAAATTTAAAAAGTAAAACTCATTATTTGGTTAAATTTTTCATAATTGTGTTAAAAAACAATATAATCTATTATCACAAAATGGAAGAAGGGAATAAGTACCAAAAAGCCATCAAAAACTATGACTGTAGGGAAAGACCTAAGGATCTTAACCGATTTTAAGCAAAAGGGGCAGAAAGTTTATTTAAAGAAATAATGGCTGAAAACCAACTAGTATTCAGAGGCATATGAACATCTTGATCATCTTGATATATGAAGCTCAGAGGTTCCCAAACAGGATCAACTCAAAAAAGATTACACCAAGACACATTATAACAAATTCTCAAAAGTCAAAGACAGAACTCTGAAAGGAACAAAACAAAATCACCTCATCACATACACAGGAATACCCATAAGGCTATGAAGAGATTTCTCACAGAAACCTTGCAGGTCAAGAGGGAGTGATACATCACACAATCCTGATGATATATTCAATGTGCTAAAAGTTAAAAAAAAAAATGGCCAAGAATACTATACCTGACAAAACTATCCCTCAGTATTAAAGTAGAAATAAACATTTTCCCAGACAAACAAAAGCTGAGGGAGTTCACCACCACTGGAACTGCTTTAAAGAACTACTAAAGGGAATTATTCAAGTTGGTATAAAAGGATGCCAATCAGTAACATGAAAACATATGAAAGTATAAAACTTAATGGAAAGCATAAGAATATACTCAAATTCAGAATACTCTAATACTGTAATGGTATATAAATCACTTTTAATTCTTATATGAAAGTTAAAATATAAAAGTATTAAAAATAACTAAAGGTATAATATTTTTTAATGGTAAACAATATAAATGATATAAATTACTACATAAACAATATAGGAAGACATAGAATACAGATAATGTTCTTTTTTTAACCTAGGTGTTTTGCTTTGTGATAAACCTTTATGCTTTATATCTTTGTATTGTGTATTTATGTACACATTTGTCATATTTCACAACAGAAAAGTTGTTTTAATACGCTTAAATTATAAACAAATGAGCCCTGATAGTGTTAATCATTTGAAGCTAGAAGCACTTCAGAAAGTATAAGAAACTGAAGTAGGAGACAGCATTCCACTTGAGTAAATGGCTTCTCCTTTCTGCCTCACAGAAAGTGGACTCCACATGGGCAGTTCCAGCCAGTGGGAGACGTCATAATAAGGCATCATGAGAAGGGAATAAAGGGACACAGAGGCACCAGGAAGGGTTGCCTATTACAAGGTCCATCTTTCTTTTCCCCTCATGCCTAAGAGGCTGAAAGAGAAAATACATGTGTCTCAAAGGCAAAAGAGCAAGCTTTCCACATTGATCATTAGAGCTTCCCACACAGGCTCAGAACAGCCCTGGCTGGACGGTGATATTCCTCAGGAAAAGTAAAAGTTTTCAAGTTAATGCAACTAAGTTTTCTGCTCACATTCCAGTCAAAGGAGTGAATAAAGATAAGCACATGTGCAGGGAACTGGACATTTCTAATAAGCAAATCATGACTATGGGGAAAGCCTAAAAATCCATTAACTGTTCTTAAGGCAGATCTTTGGGGAGACTTCATTATCTCTGTTTTGACTGCTTTAAGAAAGAGCTTGGGAAAGCCTATTAGGGAGCTTTACAAAATAATCTTTTGACAAGCGGCTCTTGTACTGGACTGTGGAAAACCTGACAGAACTTTGATTTTTTCCTTTTGATCCCTTCTCAGTTTTGTTCACAATCAAGCTGCCAGTGAAGGTATCAGCAGCCTTTCCTAAGTACCGTATGGTGCTTTTCACGCTTACCTTACTTTTCTCCCTTGTTAAACATGGAGACTCCTGAGACAGAAAGGCACACACTGCCCTCATCAGGTCAAATCGTCCAGCAATATGGGATTCTTTGGAAGAAAGATCATAAAACTGAGTGTAGCAGATATGCACAAAAAAGGAAAGGCAACCCACTCCAGTATTCTTGCTTAGAGAATCCTGTGGACCGAGGAGCCTGGTGGGCTGCTGTCCATAGGGTCGAACGGAGTCAGACACGACTGAAGCGACTTAGCATGCATGCATGCATTGCAAGCCTCTAGGATCCCACTTAAGGTTATTTCCATTGAATGAAACCTGCTGCTAAAGAAGTTTGTTTTAAATGAATCATTCTTTAAACAGATCCTTATTTCAATATTCATTTGTGAGCATTTTCTCTTTAATTCTAACACCACATACCTAGTTGTCTCATATCCTCACTTTTCACCAAGGAAAGCAACCCAAGGAAAAAGAAAAAACTATTCTTTTGCTTCTCTCTCCATTTCTCAGAATCAATTCTTTAATTCTTAATAAAATCAAGAAAATTCAGAACCATAAACAGTTTCCATAATATATCCTATTACATGATGTTAATCCTCCTCTGAAATTTTTAAACGAGAGCTATATGCTTTATCACTTTACCTCCTTTTTAAATTGCCTTGGGGAAATTTGGATTTTATTAATAAGTCATTGCAAGTGAAGTAAACATTTGATGATGCTGATGGAAAAATTTGTTCATTAGAATCTTAGAATCCTTCTGGAGTAAGAGCCAATGATGGTAATTGCTGTTTTCACATTTGGAAATGCCTACTTATGTGTGGAAATATGCGAGGCACTAGGAATTCAACCTCAATGTAAACTAAACTGGCCATAACCCATATGATATGATTTTAAAGAGATGCTTGTCAAAAAAAATTCCCCATCTGCCTGCCTAGATATCAGAAATTTCCATATCAACTACTTTTTAGAATAAGTCTATAACTCAATCTAACTGCAAACGATAACACAGTAAACTTAAGTAAAGTATCTGGTGGTGGACAGTCTCTGAAGAAAATACACGCAAGACAGGCAAGGGATTTTTTTGTTTCTTTTTTTAGCTTATAAACAGAAGTTTATTTCTCATGGTTCTGGAGGCCAAAGTCTGAGATCAAGGTTGTAGGGTAAAGGTCTTTTTCCTTTTTTAAAAGTTTATTTTTAATTGGAGGATAATTGCTTTACAGGGCTTACCTGGTGACTCGGTGGTAAAGAACCCACCTGCCAATGCAGGCAACTCAGTTTCAAATCCTGGGTCAGAAAGATCCCTGGAGAAGGAAACAGCAACCCATTCCAGTATTCTCGTTTAGGAAATCCCATGCACAAGAAATCTGGTAGGCTACAGTCCATGTGGTCACAAAGAGCCTGACGTAACTTAGGGACCCAAAAACAACACAATATAGACGGTACACAAATTACTCATATGTTGTGCTCAGCTTTTGCTAAATAGAAAAACTAGCATTGTCAGTTACAATATTTTCATTGTCTATAAGATAAAATTGTACCAATTATTCAGGAGAAGTACAACTGCTCTTGGTATTAAGAGCAGATGGGAATATCGTCTGGGGATTCTCATATGAAATATAACGAGAAAGGCAATTAGCAGCCTTGCTGGCAATTCACATTTTGTCTCATTTTATTGGATATTTTTCTGTTGATTTTCAGGAGAAGTGAATGGAATTACACTACAGTGCTAATGAAGACCGAATTTTCTGAGAATCATAGGCACGTTAACTTCCTCTTTCATGAGCTCCTGCACTTGGTGTGTTACACCCATCACACCATTTACTTCACTCAGTTCTCATCTCCCTATACAATCAACACAGTGTCTTCTTGCACATAGCCATAATCAATAAAAGTTTTATGACTGAATGAATAAATGAATAAACGAAGCACTTGGCACCCAAAAGAGGGAGAGGAAGAAACGATGGCAACCACAACAAAAACTGTGTCTGCTTCACAATTTGGCAGGAGTCAAAATCTCTGACATGTAATTTTCAACCTAAGACAGGTACTATTGATAAAGACAGATACAGATGACCTACCGTGACACTGAACTACCACAGAGATTGAATGTCATGTATTAATCCTGTTCAGAAGCAAGCAATATAACTTTACAACACTTTTCTATATTTTTCATCCTTTTTTTTTTTAGATTTTTTATTCTAACATGAAAATAGCTATTTGATAATAAGTCAGTATAAAATGGGATTCCCAGATGGCTCAGTGGTAAAGAATCTGCCAGCCAATGCAGGAGACGTAGGAAAGGTGGGTTCTATCCCTGGGTTGGGAACATCCCCCACAAAAGGAAATGGCAACCTACTCCAAAATTCTTGCCTGTGAAATCCCATGAACTAAGGAGCCTGGCAGACTATAGTCCATGGAGTCACAAAGAGTCAGACACAATTGAGTATGCATCCACGTTATAAAATGCAAGATGCAGTAATATGCTATATCAAAGTCAGAAACAATTAAGGGAGAAATTGCTAACCCAAGACTTTATTGTTTGAGCTAACTTCAGATTTTGTTATGCAAACCTTTCTTTTTCTGCTGGAGCTTTCATTTCAATTCTCTGCTCTTCCCTACATTTTAGCCAAGTCATTGGCTCAGTTGGCAAATGACAGAGCTTTCCTATAGCTGAAACTGCATTTGTCACTTCAGTATCATTGTGTCCCGTCTCTTAGGATTGGTGTAGTCTTGTCTCTAAGTGCAATGATCTGTCTTGTATCTCCCTTCTGAGTGAGATTTATGAGGGAGAGCATTTGAATTGCTCATCTCTCTCCAATTCAGTCATCATTCTGACACTAAAATGTCTCAGAATTTTTTCTTTATTGCAAAAGAAATGTTCTCTCCTTTTTTCTCTTCAACTAGCTTGTCCTGCCTTTTTCCTATAAAATAGCACAAGATGGGGAGAACTTGGACCCCTTGGGGCCTGCACTGTCTCAGCTGCAGCCAAGTATAACAACACTTCATCTTTTTCTCCCTCTCTTTAGTCTTCAAATTTTATTTAGGCATCTAACTAAAGTCTGAATGCTCTTAAGAGCAGTATATTTAGTCTAATATCTTACAAACAATAAGTAGGAATTAAACATTTGGCTAATTAACTAAAGCTATGGTTTTTCCAGTAGTCATGTACGGATGTGAGAGTTGGACCATAAAGAAAGCTGAGCACCAAAGAATTGATGCTTTCAAACTGTGGTGCTGGAGAAGACTCTTGAGAGTCCCTTGGACTGCAAGGAGATCAAACCAGTCCATCCTAAAGGAAATTAGTCCTGAATATTCATTGGAAGGACTGATGCAAAAGCTGAAACTCCAATACTTTGGCCACCTGATGCGAAGAACTGACTCATTTGAAAAGATCCTGATGCTGGGAAAGATTGAAGATGGGAGGAGAAGGGGACAACAGAGGATGAGATGGTTGGATGGCATCACCTACTTGATGCACATGAGTTTGAGCAAACTCTAGGAGATGGTGAAGGATAGGGAAGCCTGGTGTGCTGCAGTCCCTAGAGTCACAAAGAGTCAGACACGACTGAGCAACTGTATAACAAATTAATTATATAGAGAGGAAAGGCTGAAACATACAGGTTTCATGGGGCAGACCCATTTCATGATGACTACAAATGTATAGTTAACAAATAAGATAAATATCATATATTCTCATTTCCAATAGTGCCTAAAATGGCTTGAGAAACTGGATAGAATCTTGTGGTATATTAAGATGGGAAAGGAGCAGGTTTTGGAGAGCATGAGAAAAATCAAGATTTCTGTTTTGGTTATGTCAACTTTGAGATGGCCATAAGACCTCTATGTGGAAATGTAAAGCATAAAGTTGATCTTTGATCTGGCAGCTTGTGCTAGTTCTCTGTGGTTGAAGAAGTTAACATGATTCAGAGAATAACTGAATTTCAGAACTTTTAAAAATTCCTAGAAAGCACACAGTTCATTTAACCTAGATTCGGATTGGTGCAGGCCTCACTGAGTTCAGCCGGTTTGTTGCTAAGATTATGAATCTGAGTTGTTTGGTACGTAGATCCTGATATAAGTACTTTTTTCTGTTACTGACAAATCTTTCATTTACTTATACCTGATTCCTGCATCTTGGTCCAAACTTGGGGTGGGGACAGGGTGGAAGGTAGAGGGCAGGAGAAGCCATTTATTTATTCACTAACAACACAGCCATATGAAGTCCCAATAAATTTCACCACCAGCCTACACTTCTGCCCTGTGTTTGCTATTTTCATGGCAAGAGCTACCTAATTCTACCTATAGCCTAAGCACTGGCCCAGATTCTGGAGCTCATTCAGCCACAAAGAAGGGAAAATGCAAAGCTTTCTGACACATGCCATTCTTTTTATTATTATTATTATTTTATTGGAGGATAATTGCTTTACAATATTTTGTTGGTTTCTTCCATACGTCAACATAAATCAGCCACAGGTATACATATATCCCTTCCCTCCTAAATCCCCCTCCCACCCCATGCTCCTCTCCAGGTTATCACAGAGCACTGGGCTGAGCTCCCTGCATCACACAGTACACAGGGAGCTGTGTGTGGTTGAGCTCCCACTTGCTATCTGCTTTACATGCGGTAATGTATATGTTTCCATACTATTCTCTCAATTTGTCCCACCCTGCCCTTCCCCCACTGTGGCTACAAGTTCTGTTCTCTATGTCTGTGTATCTAATGCTGCCCTGCACATAGGTTCATCAGTACCAACTGTCTAGATTCCATATGCATGGTTAACACACAATATTTGTCTTTCTCTTTCTGACTTACTTTACTCTGTATAATAGACTCTAGGGTCATACACCTCATTAGACTGACTCAAATGTGTTCTTTTTTATAGCTGAGTAATATTCCATTGTATGTATTTACCACAGTTTCTGTATCCATTCACCTGCCAATGGACATCTAGGTTGCTTCCATGTCCTCAGTTCAGCTCAGTTCAGTCACTCAGTCATGTCCAAATCTTTGTGACCCCATAGACTGCAGCATGCCAGGCTTTCCTGTCCATCACCAACTCCTGGAGCTGGCTCAGACTCATGTCCTTCGAGTTGGTGATCCCATACAACCATCTCATCCTCTGTGTTTCCGTTCTCCTCCTGACTTCAATCTTCCCCAGAATCAGGGTCTTTTCAAATCAGTCAGTTCTTGACATCAGGTGGCCAAAGTATTGGAGTTTCAGCTTCAGCATTAGTCCTTCCAATGAATATTTAGGACTGATTTCCTTTACGATGGACTGATTTGATCTCCTTGCAGTCCAAGGGACTCACACAAGAATCTTCTCCAACACCACAGTTCAAAAACGTCAATTCTTCAGCACTCAGCTTTCTTTATAGTCAACTCTCACATCCATACATGACCACTGGAAAAACCATGACCTTGACTAGACAGACCTTTGTTGGCAATGTCTCTACTTTTTAACATGCTGTCGAGATTGGTCATAACTTTCCTTCCAACAAGTAAGCATCTTTTAAATTCATGGCTGCAGTCACCATCTGCAGTGATTTTGGAGCCCAAAAAAATAAAGTCTGACACTGTTTCCACTGTTTCCCCTTCTATTTGCTACGAAGTGATGGAACCAGATGTCATGATCTTGTTTTCTGAATGTTGGGCTTTAAACCAGCTTTTTTACTCTCCTCTTTCACACTCATCAGGAGGCTCTTTAGTTCTTCACTTTCTGCCATAAGGGCGGTGTCATCTGCAGAGCTGAGGTTACTGATATTTCTCCCGGCAATCTTGATTCCAGCTTGTGCTTCCTCCAGCCCAGCGTTTCTCATGATGTATTCTGCATATAAGTTAAATAAGCAGGTGACAATATACAGCATTGACAGATTCCTTTTCCTATTTGGAACCAGTCTGTTGTTCCATGTCCAGTTCTAACTGTTGTTTCCTAACCTGTATACAGATTTCTCAAGAGGCAGGTCAGGTGGTCTGGTATTCCCATCTCTTTCAGAATTTTAGTTTATTGTGATCCACACAGTCAAAGGCTTTGGCAGAGTCAATAAAGCAGAAATAGATGTTTTTCTGGAACTCTCTTGCTTTTTTGATGATCCAGCAGATGTTGGCAATTTGATCTCTGGTTCCTCTGCCCTTTCCAAAACCAGCTTCAACGTCTGGAAGTTCACAGTTCATGTATTGTTGAAGCCTGGCTTGGAGAATTTTGAGCATTACTTTACTAGCATGTGAGATGAGTGCAATTGTGCAATAGTTTGAGCATTCTTTGGCATTGCCTTTCTTTGGGATTGGAATGAAAACTGACCTTTTCCAGTCCTGTGGCCACTGCTGAGTTTTCCAAATGTGCTTGCATATTGAGTGCAGCACTTTCACAGCATCATCTTTCAGGATTTGGAATAGCTCAACTGGATTTCCATCACCTCCACTAGCTTTGTTCATAGTGATGCTTCCTAAGGCCCACTTCACATTCCAGGATGTCTGGCTCTAGATGAGTGATCACACCATCATGATTATCTGGGTCATGAAGATCTTTTTTGCATAGTTCTTCTGTGTATTCTTGCCACCTCTTCTTACTATCTTCTGCTTCTGTTAGGTCCATACCATTTCTGTTCTTTATTGAGCCCATGTTTGTTTGAAATGTTCCTTTGGTATCTCTAATTTTCTTGAGGAGATCTGTAGTCTTTCCCATTCTATTGTTTTCTTCTATTTCTTTGCACTGATTGCTGAGGAAGGCTTTCTTATCTCTCCTTGCTATTCTTTGGAACTCTGCATTCAAATGGGTATATCTTTCCTTTTCTCCTTTGTGTTTCACTTCTTTTCTTTTCGCAGCTATTTGTAAGGCCTCCTCAGACAGCCATTTTGCTTTTTTGCATTTCTTTTTCTCAGGAATAGTCTTGATCCCTGCCTCCTGTACAATGTCATGAACCTCCGTCCATGCAGTTCATGATACATATTAAATTATACTTGATGAGACAATCCTTGGAGAAAGTTCTGAGATTATATCTCTGTGAAGCACAAGGGTAAGGATTACTATTTTCTATGAATATCCTCAGTGAGCTCATATAATTCTGGGGCAGCCGCTACAAAAAGAAACTATACAATTCAAATCTGGGACACTGTCATGGAAATCCCTGCCTGCATAACAAAGTAGGAAATCAGAGAACAACAAAACTCAATGCATTATTCATAATTGTACCTCTGGATCATATACAACCATCATAAAAGCCAAGGATGTTTTCAGTTTATATTACAAGTAATTTAGACATGATATGCCTATTTATAAAATGACATAACAGCTTTCAGATGCAGTATGGGAAGTTCCATAGTTTCATTTTCTGTGAAGATGCTTTAAAGTATTCACTGTTCTAAACTTTGAAAAGCACAGACAATAAAATCACTGAAATAATCCTTACATGCATATTAAAAATCAGAGACACCACTTGACCAACATACATCCATGTAGTCATAGCTATGGTTTTTCTAGTAATCATGTATGGATGTGAGAGTTGGATCACAAAGAAGGCTGAGCACCAAAGAATTGACGGCTTTGAATTGTGGTGCTGGAGAAGACTCTTGAGAGTCCCTTGGAGAGCAAGGAGATCAAACCAGTCAATCCTAAAGGAAATCAACCCTGAATATTCATTGGAAGGACTGATGCTGAAGTTGAAGCTCCAATACTTTTTGGCCATCTGATGCAAAGAGCCAACTCATTGGAAAAGACCCTGATGATGGGAAAGATTGAGGGCAGGAGGAGAAGAGAGCAACAGAGGATGAGATGGTTGAATGGCATCACCGACTTAATGGACATGAGTTCGAGCAAGCTCTGGGAGACAGTGAAGGACAGGGAAGCCTGGCGTGCTGTAGTCCATGGGGGTCACAAAGAGTTGGACACAACTGAGAGACTGAACAATGACAACAATCCTCACATGAAATAACAACTGGGACTATTTTCCTGAAAGCTGTTCTTTCCTCTTGTCCCTTAACTCTTGGTTCCAAATAGAACTCCCCAAAAGAAATAATGCATTCTGAATCCATTTCCCAAAGTGTAGCTCTTTAAAGCACCAAAAAAGCCTTATGTGCATTGTCTACATAAAGATTGCTTTTAATCCTCAAATGAAAGTTATATTAAAAAAAAGAGAGAGAGACAAATTCAGAGGCCCAGAGATCCTGGATCCTGAGATCCAGGTTACACATCTCAGAGTAACCTGGACCTTGACACCCACTATGTAAAATAATAGAGGAAATTAAAAATGAGAAACTAGGATCACAAACAACTTCTCTTGGGGAAAACAGAAATGTAAGGACCTTTAAAAGGAAAAGGAACTGGTCCTTGAGTTTTAAAAACTTTGAATGAGATACACTATTACTGAGAGCTTGTATCTTTGCTTAAATTTCTCCATCAGTATTGTTCAAGTATGTGTGTAGATATTTGATTTTAGCTCCCTAGAGAGTTACTTCTGAAGAAAAGCGCAAATAGACTGACCTAGAGTCCATGCTATTATAGCAGGAAGAGACATTATTTCTACATGTATAAGGTTTGGGGGGCAGGAATCGGAGGAAGGGGATGTTGAAGAGGGAAAACACATTGACTTGTATTTGCGGTATGTATTGTTTCCTAGAAGTTGGAAATTACTCTATTTGTCTACAGAATAGCTCAAAAGGAAGCCCAAACTATGACTCGGCCAGTTCAGCTAAGGTAGACAGATTTTCCTACAGCAAAATAAAAGGACAGAGAAACCTAGCATTGCAGCTAGTTTTTCCTTTTGCTTTGTTTAAATGCTGAGCCCAATTATTAAAAAAAAAAAAAAAAAGAATGGAAACAAAAGAGCCAGTCTACTTTGCACATTCCACAGTCTCTTTTCCCATTTCCAAACAAACAAAACTTGGTATTCTATAACAGTAATCCTTCCATTGTCTCTCAGTTTTAAAGCTTTTCTGATCTTTCAATGGAATTGATTTCTGCAATAACCAGACTCCAGTTAACAGCCAGTTCATGCTTATTGGCACTGCCTGCATTATGCTGTCTACAGCTCATCCACCTTGATCCCTTAAAGATACTTGAAGAAATGGAAATATGCCCTTTGTCAATGCCTAAGCTCTTGCGGCAACAAGTCTGTAAACAACAAGAAAAATAAACAGGCTATCCTATTTTATTAGAGCCTAATAATACATACTCACTAGGCCTTTTGCTTAAGCACTGAAAACAAAGGCAAATACACCATGGCAAGAAGGACAGAAATGCATAGTCACACATGGCCGTGGTCACCAGACCCACACTCCAAGGAGTGTTCCTGCCAAGGCTCATCTGACCTGTTGCTACCCTCCTCACTCCCAGGCTTTCTGTATGGATTTTCCTCCTCTCCTTCCTTCTCTCTCCAGTGTTACATACAAAGGGACTCCACCAGCACATCATTAGAATTTAATTCACCTTCCTAGAAAACTCATTGTTTCCAACTTGTTCAATAGCATCCACACCAGATTTTAGCCTTTATACAGTTGGCTCCCACCTCAAAAGCAAAGTTGTTTCTGGAGCTTTGAGAAAAGTCTTCAGGGATAAAATCTGCTTTTTGGTCTAATGACAAAAACAGGGATAAAAATCTGTTTTTTGGTTTAATAACAGCTTCCCTGATAGCTCAGTTGGTAAAGAATCCGCCTGCAATTCAGGAGACCCCGGTTCGATTAGTGGGTCGGGAATATATGCTGGAGAAGGTATAGGCTACCCACTCCAGTATTCTTGGGCTTCAACGTGCCAGCTAAAAGCCAGAGCTTGTCTGTCTAAAAGGGAGGAATGGATCTGGGGAGGCATGTAGAACTTCCTGCCACATGCTTCTCTCATTATTTTGTATAACTGAGCATGATCTAGGTGATCATCTTCACACAACATCATAGACAGCATGGACTTTCTTCCGTGCTAAGTTCTTCAAATGCATTGTTTTATTTAATCCTTGCATCAAAACCATAAAGCTGGTACATTTTTAATCCCATTTGACAAATTAAAAAAAAAATGACTTAGGAAAGTGTATCAATTTCCCCAAGTTCCATTGGACATCTGTGAAATTTTCAAGTGGAAATTACGTTTGTGGCCTAAATTGATTGCATAAAGTAAACCATTTTTCTGTTTCATCAACTATCCAAGCATTTAATATTTAAAATCAGGAAATACAGAGTGATAAAGTAAGCAAACACCAACATAAATAAACATAATTTGAAACAAATATGACAGAGGAGTTTTTGGTTACTGTTTTGAAGCAGGGAAAGGCTGCATAGAAAAACAATGGGACTTTTAGGTTCCCAAGAAGTCTGATGATTTGTGAGAATTATTAGCTAACTAATGAGGCACAGTGCTAAAGAATCCGCCTGTCAATGCAGGAGACTCGAGTTCATTCTCTGGGTTGAGAAGATGCCCTGGAGAAAGAAATGGCAACCCACTTCCATATTCTTGCCTGGGAAATCCCAAGAACAGAGAGGTCTGGCAGGTCACAAAGAGTAAGACATGACTGAGCGACTAAGGAATACCACCACCTCTTCTCACAACTCATTAGCCTTAACCAGTCATAAGACTTTGCCTAACTGCAAGAGATGGATGAGAGAAGCTGTCATCTTCTTGTGAGGTCAGAAGAAGAGAACAAAATACAAATAAGATGCAGAAGATTTACTACACAGCAGATGTTTAAAATGAGCTATTATTTTAGTATTTAATTATCCTCAAAATTGATGGATTAGGACTGGAACTTCTTTAGTCTTAATCCCACTATGATTATTTATGTTTGTCTTTTTTTCTTCAATTGGCTTATATGCTGTGTGTACTCAATCACTCAGTTGTGTCCAACTCTCTGACCCCATAGACTATAGCCACCAGGCTCCTCTGTCCATGGAATTTTCCAAGCAAGGATACTGGAGTGGGTTGTCATTTCTTACTCAATTGGCTTATAAATTAAGCTAACATTGTGCATGCTACTATACCAGGCTGGATTCAGTACTGAATTCAGATTATCCCAGAAGCTGCCTAGTAGCTAGCCAAACTACCTACAAGCCTGCATTAACTTTGTTAGGCTGTTACTATTTAATAAATCATTACTTTGTAAATAACAGTATAAGATTTCAGGCCACTAGGATTTAATTTCTAAATTGCCACATGTTGGCATGTAGTGGAAGTTTTGCACTATTAATTGCTGTATCATAATCACGATGGTGTGATCACTCACCTAGAGCCAGACATCCTGGAATGTGAAGTCAAGTGGGCCTTAGGAAGCATCACTATGAACAAAGCTAGTGCAGGTGGTGGAATTCCAGTTAAACTATTTCAAATCCTAAAAGATTATGCTGTGAAAGTGCTACACTCAATATGCAAGCACATTTGGAAAACTCAGCAGTGGCCACAGGACTGGAAAAGGTCAGTCTTCATTCCAATCACAAGGAAAGGCAATGCCAAAGAATGCTCAAACTACCACACAATTGCACTCATTTCATACACTAGTAAAGTAACTCTCAAAATTCTCCAAGCCAGGCTTCAACGGTACATGAACCGTGAACTTCCAAATGCAAGCTGGTTTTGGAAAAGGCAGAGGAACCAGAGATCAAATTGCCAACGTCCACTGGATCATGGAAAAAGCAAGAGAATTCCAGAAAAACATCTATTTCTCCTTTATTGACTCTGCCAAAGCCTTTGACTGTGTGGATCACAATCAACTGTGGAAAATTCTGAAAGAGATAATACCAGACCACCTGACCTGCATCTTGAGAAATCTATATGCAGGTTAGGAAGCAACAGTTAGAACTGAACATGGAACAACAGACTGGTTCCAAATAGGAAAAGGAGTATGTCAATGCTGTATATTGCCACCCTGCTTATTTAACTTATATACAGAGTATATCATGAGAAACACTGGGCTGGAGGAAGCACAAGCTTGAATCAAGATTGCCGAGAGAAATATCAATAACCTCAGATATGCAGATGACACCACCCTTAAAGTGAAGAAGAACTAAAGAGCCTCTTGATGAAAGTGAAAGAGGAGAGTGAAAAAGTTGGCTTAAAACTCAACATTCAGAAAACGAAGATCATGGCATCCGGTCCCATCACTTCATAGCAAATAGAAAGGGAAAGAGTGAAAACAGTGACAGACTTTATTTTTGGGGGCTCCAAAATCACTACAGATGGTGACTGCAGCCATGAAATTAAAAGACGCTTACTCTTGGAAGGAAAGTTATGACCAACCTAAACAGCATATTAAAAAGCAGAGACATTACTTTGCCAACAAAGGTCCATCTAGTCAAGGCCATGGTTTTTCCAGTAGTCACGTATGGGTGTGAGAGTTGGACTATAAAGAAAGCTGAGTGCTAAAGAAGTGATGCTTTTGAGCTGTGGTGTCGGAGAAGACTCTTGAGAGTTCCTTGGACTGCAAGGAGATCAAATCAGTCCATCCTAAAGGAAATCAGTCCTAAATATTCATTGGAAGGACTAATGCTGAAGCTGAAACTCCAATACTTTGGCCTTCTGATGTGAAGAACTGACTTATTGGAAAAGACCCTGATGCTGGGAAAGATTGAAGGCAGGAGGAAAAGGGGATGACAGAGAATGAGATGGTTGGATGGCATCACCGACTCAATGGACATGAGTTTTAGTAAACTCCAGGAGTTGGTGATGGACAGGGAGGCCTTGTGTGTTGCAGTCCATGTGGTGGCAAAGTGTCAGACACGACTGAGTGACTTAACTGAACTGAACTGACTGAAATCCAGAAATTCTTACCTTCTCATCTTCTTCTAAAACAGAAAGGTATGAATAAATCTCTTTCTTTAAAATGTATTATAATAGACTACATTTCACCTTATAACAAACCAGTGCAAGAAATAAAAATTACAAGGATTTTTTCTACCCTTCATACAATGTAATGTTATCAGAGATCTAGACTGTCTCTGTCACTCAAGTAAGCCTTAGTCAACAGCCTTGTCTAGAACAATAAATCATCACAGAAGTGACCTTGAGGAGCTCAAAAGATATTAGTTTGCTTGCTCTTCAAATGTCTTTAATAAGTACGCTTATAGATTCAGATTTGGGGAATCAAGGCTAAGTTGGCCAGGAAGACTTCTTAAAGGGGCACAGTCATAAAGGCCTTCGACAGATTGTGTTTAATCATGGAGATTGGCCACAACACTTGTTTCCTATCACTGCTGTTAGAAATCACAAGTTTAGGGACTTACAACATAAATTCATCATGTTACAGTTTTGGAGGTTAGAAGTCTGAAATGGTCTTACTGGGCTAAAAGTTAAGGGCCTGGCAAGGTTATGTTCCTTTCTGTAGGATTTGGGAGAGAATCTGTTTTCTTGCTTTTTCTTGTTTCTAGACTGCTCATATTCCTTGGCTTGTGGCCCCTCCATCTTTGAGATAAGAAATTGCCAGTTGAGTCCTCTAATCACATCACTGTGATGCTCCTCTTGCCTCTCTGATCCATTATTAAAGACTCTAGTGATTACACTCGGAGAAGGTGATGGCAGACCACTCCAGTACTCTTGCCTGGAAAACCCCATGGATGGAGGAGCCTGGTGGGCTGCAGTCCATGGGGTTGCTAAGAGTCGGACACGACTGAGTGACTTCACTTTCACTTTTCACCTTCATGCATTGGAGAAGGAAATGGCAACCCACTCCAGTGTTCTTGCCTGGAGAATCCCAGGGACGGGGGAGCCTGGTGGGCTGCCGTCTATGGGGTCGCACAGAGTCGGACACGACTGAAGCGACTTAGCAGCAGCAGCAGCAGCAGTGATTACACTGTGCTTTCTTGGTCAATCTAGGATAATCTCAGCATCTTAAAGTTCCTAACATAATCACACCTGCAAAGTCTGTTTGCCATATGAAGCAACATTCACAGGGTATCTTATTCCATTCTTATAGCAAAAATATCATTGATATAAAAAAAGACTTGGCAGATTTTACAGCAAGCATTTATTTCTTATAGTTATGGAGGCACCAAGATCAAGGTGCTAGCAGATTTGTTGTCTGGTGAGAGCCTGCTTCCTGGTTCATAGATGGCCACCTTCTCACTGTGTCTTCATGTGGCAGAAGGGTAAGGTAAGTCTCTTTTATAAGGGCAGTAACCCCTTTCATGAGGGCTCCACCCTCATGTCTTAATCACTTCCCCAAAGCCCCACCTCCTAATACCATCATATTGGGAGTTGGGATTTTAACTATGTTGAAAGGGGACAAGGTCACTGTGATTAGGATGTAGGCATCTTTGGAGGACCATAATTCTGCCTACCACAGACATTACTCCCAGCAGCTCAGGGTGACTTACATAATTAAGGTTCTTTTTCATATGCAAACAGAAAAAAACAAGTTTTGTCAGAGGTTTGTGGTCAGCCAAGAAGCTAATTGCCTAAGTAGTGCCCACAGCCTTCAGTGTCAACCTGGCACTCAGTCCTGTCAGTTCCAGTACTACCTCTGCCACCCAGTGAGACTAAGTGATCTTGCTTCCAACAGTAACATGCTCCTTCTCTGCTGAGTCATTGCAAAAACATGTTGGCCATCTTGGCCTGAATCAGTCGTTATAGAAAGTAGATTGAACTGTACTTCAATGAAGCAATCTCCAGGAGGGAAATTACAGTGCTACTAAAAAGTAAGGATAAAGTTATGTCTCTGATTTGGCTTTATTACATTTTCCATTCTTGCTACTGCACTTTCTAAAAGAGGTTTTTAATCAAACTGAGTCTACCAGCTTTCTTGCAAACCAAATAGCATTGTTTTCACTTGTAAAATCAAATCTAATAAAATTTCTTCATGAATCTTCTCTACAGGGAAAAAACACCCCAGAGGCTCAAGAGACTAAATGAATGTAACAAACTAAGTAGAAGCTTGCAGTACAAAATTATGGATCATCTTTTGAGCACAAATTTTTGAGATATTTAATTTGGACCTATCAGTTCAGTTCAGTCACTCAGTCGTCTCCGACTCTTTGCAACCCCATGAATTGCAGCATGACAGGCCTCCCTGTCCATCACCATCTCCTGGAGTTCACTCAAGCTCACGTCCATCGAGTCGGTGATGCCATCCAGCCATCTCATCTTCTGTCATCTCCCTCTCCTCCTGCCCCCAATCCCTCCCAGCATCAGAGTCTTTTCCAATGAGTCAACTCTTCACATGAGGTGGCCAAAGTACTGGAGTTTCAGCTTTAGCATTATTCCTTCCAAAGAAATCTCAGGGCTGATCTCCTTCAGAGTGGACTGGTTGGATCTCCTTGCAGTCCAAGGGACTCTCAAGAGTCTTCTCCAACACCACAGTTCAAAAGCATCAATTCTTCGGTGCTCAGCTTTCTTCACAGTCCAACTCTCACATCCATACATGACCACAGGAAAAACCATAGCCTTGACTAGACAGACCTTTGTTGGCAAAGTAATGTCTCTGCTTTTGAATATGCTGTCTAGGTTGGTCATAACTTTCCTTCCAAGGAGTAAACGTCCTTTAATTTCATGGCTGCAGTCACCATCTGCAGTGATTTTGAGCCCCAAAAAATAAAGTCTGACACTGTTTCCACTGTTTCCCCATCTATTTCCCATGAAGTGATGGGACGAGATGCCATGATCTTCGTTTTCTGAATGTTGAGCTTTAAGCCAACTTTTTCACTCTCCTCTTTCACTTTCATCAAGAGACTTTTTAGTTCCTCTTCACTTTCTGCCCTATGGAGACATCCAAAAATGGAACAGTTGTTGATGAAAAAGGGAAGATGAGTTCGGGGTCAAAGAGAAGAAATAGGAGATAAGAGGTGCAAGCCTATATGACCCCAATGCAAATGGCTGTATTTCATTCATTTCATTCAATTACTGTTTTCACCTACTATGTGACAGCCTTGATGCTAGTGATTGGGAATATGAGAACATTCATCACTGGCTTTATGGAGCTCACTGATGGAGAGAGGCATACATCAAATAATTGAGGGAAGTACACCATAAATGGGAATAAGAGTTATGAAAGAAAAATGAAAACATAAGAGAACTAAAATAGCATCTGCTATTTTTAATTTTAATTTTTAATAGCATCTGCTAATTTTAACTAAATTAGCATCTGCTAATCCCAAGCTATTTTATATATATAGGATGAATAAACAACAAGGTTCTACTGTGTAGCACAGGGAACTATATTCAATATCCTGTGATAAACCATAAGGGAAAGAACATGAAAAACAATATATATGTTTGTCACTGAGTCACTTTGCTATACAGCAGAAATTAATGCAACATTATAAATCAACTATACTTCAATAAAGCTTTTTTAAAAAGAAAAAGAGAACTAAGCTTTTCTGGGTGAGGAGGGATGTAGGGAAGAGAAATTTGAGCTAAGAGGCAAAGGAAGAGTTTTGGAACTTCCCTGGTTGTCCAGTGGTTAAGACTCACGCTTACACTGTAGGGGGCATGGATTTGATCCCTGACTGGGGAAGATCCCACATGCCACGTGCTGTGGCAAGGAAAAAAAGAAAAGAAAGGAAGAGTTGGTATTAGTGAAAGAAGCGGCTAGAAAAGCAACCTAGTAGACGGATCAGGATGTACAAAGGCTTTGCTTCTAAAATCATGGCTGCCAACTGGTCTCCATCAGTGATGGTTTAGTAATCTCATTTCAGTCCATTAGCTATCAAAGAGTTATGACTCAGGAAAATCATCATTATAAACAATTGATAATTCTAAATGCAGAATTCCACAGTTCCAACAAATATTTCAATAGTAAATATGTCAGCTAGACGTCAAGCTAAGAAAAATAGAAAGTTCAGGACACTGCTTTTCTGCAGAGATGATAGTAGAGTGTAAGAACTGGGCAGAAATGCACATTTTTTTTAAATTGGCAGGTAATTGCTTTATAATATTGAGTTGGTTTCTGCCATACAACAGCATGAATCAGTCATAAGTATACACATACCCCCTCCCTCTCGAGCCTCCCTCTCCACACACCTTCCCCCATCTCACCACTCTAGGTCATCACAGAGCACCCGGCTCAGCTTCCTGTATTATGCAGCAGCTTCCCACTAGTGATATGTTTTACACATGGTAATATACATAAGCATATTAAAAAGCAGAGACATTACTTTGCCAATAAAGGTCTGTCTAGTCAAGGCTATGGTTTTTCCTGTGGTCATGTATGGATGTGAGAGTTGGACTGTGAAGAAGGCTGAGCGCCGAAGAATTGATGCTTTTGAACTGTGGTGTTGGAGAAGACTCTTGAGAGTCCCTTGGACTGCAAGGAGATCCAACCAGTCCATTCTGAAGGAGATCAGCCCTGAGATCTCTTTGGAAGGAATGATGCTAAAGCTGAAACTCCAGTACTTTGGCCACCTCATGTGAAGAGTTGACTCATTGGAAAAGACTCTGTTGCTGGGAAGGATTGGGGGCAGGAGGAGAAGGGGACGACAGAGGATGAGATGGCTGGATGGCATCACCGACTCGATGGACGTGGGTTGGTGATGGACAGGGAGGCCTGGCGTGCTGCAATTCATGGGGTCACAAAGAGTCGGACACAACTGAGTGACTGAACTGAACTGAACTGAATGTATATAAGAAATACACATATTTTTATTTGCTTCTAACTTTGATTGCTTTTTTTACACATTCTGAATTAAATATTTTAAGTATAATTCAGCCATTTTATTTAATACTAACCATATGAAGTTGGGTTTAATATATTTAAGAATGTTGAAGAAGTTATTTGTTCATCTGAAGCCTCAGCCTTTGCAAAGAAGTTCCCTTCTCTTTTTTTGTATCAACTTGTAGGTATTTTCCCTTTAGAAAAAATTTCAGTGACAGCACTGTAGCCCCCTTACCCCTCTCCAAAGTTCAAATACTTACTCATCATTGTTCACTGACTCTATACCCTTAGATGACTTTTTGGTTTTGATCCCATCTCTGCACAATGTGATTTTATAGCTTGTAAACTGCAAGAGCATTCACAGTATTATAAGAGAAACTATCTTAACATTTCTGGTCAATTTCTTTTAGCCAAGGAAGTTTGGTAGATCTCTGAAATCTGTCAGAACTGTCAGGATTTACCCTAGTCTTGCTCTACTATGGATCTTTTTGTGTTTTCTCATCCCTAAAGTTTAGCTGACATTGTAAATCTCATTTTCTTTTATCTGTCTTTGCCATTTTCTCTATTGCTTTTTCTTTCAGAGAGTATACTAGCTTGAAATCTTTCTGCTTTTCCCCTATCTGAAGATTGACAGAAAACAATGATGAGGCTGTCTTTTGCCAAAGGGTTCAATATAAAACGAATAAAAGTAGACATCATATTACTTTTATAAAATGCCAGCAATAAAAGTTTTCCTTATATTTAACACTCAATAAAAGGAGAACGATTTTGGTACATCTCTATACACAAGAAAAAAACAAACTGCCTTTGAGCACAAAATGCACACTATCTGCCAATGTTCTTATTACCGTATTATATATTTGGTTAAGACACAAATGACTCCATGTGAAAGACTGACCTCTGTTTTATTACCTATGTTTAATTTGCTTTTTGGCATACTTGGAAATTTATGAGCCCTCCAAGGGGAAGAATTTGCAGCGATTCTGGGATAGAAGGAAGTCATACTCGGTTTACCTCACTTTCCTTCATCCTCTAAATATTAGTTCCCTGTGGATCAGCCCTCCGCTCACTTCTCTTCATTTCATACTCTCTTGCCCAGGTGATCTCATCCAGTTCCATAGCTTAAATGAAATCTATTAACTTCATGCCCTCCTGGCAAGATATTAACAGAATGTGAAAACCCTCCCACTTCAAACCTCCAGAAACGCTGGACAGAATGTAAAAATTCACTTTAAATGGAGGAACTGAGGTTCTAAGAGATAATGCCAGAAATGACAAGGAAAGGGAACAGCAGAGGTAAGCAAATGCATCAGTGATGCAGTTGCCTTCAAGTAAAATGATAAAAACCCATTAGGATACCTAAAAAGAAAGCCCCAAATATACAAATGAAAACCTGGCAGATTAATGATGATATCCACAATCATATAGGGAAATATTAATGCATCCGTCTGTGCTGCTGATAGATCAAGCAGTCGAGAACTAGTACAGATATAAGAACTTGAGTGCATGATGAACAAGCTTTATACATATATAAAACTACATACCTAACAATTAGAAAATACATATTTTTAAGAGAATCATTAATTTTATAAAAATGGGCAGCATAATAGTGTAAGACATTTCCATGAATACTGAAGGGACTCTTTGATACGAACCAAAGTTTGTTGTCAATGCAATAAAAATGAAATGCAATTTTAAAAAAGGAGGGGGAAGATCCTGCTGAAAATGCAATCTCACTGTGAACTACATTTAAAGAAGAAATCATCATGGAAATACTATAATATTTTAAACTGAAAGAGTATATATTAAAAATAATAAGATAGATATAAGTTTCCAGTAGTGAGGCAGATGGGAATTACTGACACCTACTACTACAAAGCACTTTTATATGTTTGAAAGAAAATACTGAAAATAGAATAACTTTTTAAGTACATGTATGAGATTACAAAAATGCAAGAAAAAGTATGAAGCCAAATACAAAGGCAGAACATTAGTCCAGGGAAGTAAATAAATACTGAAACCATCAGCTATCTTAAGAATTTATATATACATGCACTCTTGTATACAGCGTGGTAAGTTCACTTCTGTAGACAAACTCTCCGTGGAGGCTTAAGTAGACAAACACATAAAAATAAACTGAAGATTTCCCCTAGAATCCATGGCAAATGGTAGGACCACTTATAAATGCTTTAGGCCTAAATCTATGATATCTACTTGATCTAAAATCCACAAGCTGAAAACTGTAATAAAAGTATTTAAGGCTATACATTTTCCACAAAGTGTCGATTTAACTACATCATGTAAATGTGGATGTGTAGCACTTTCATTTTTGTTCTGTACTAAGTATTTCCTAATTTTAGTTTGAATTATGTGTAAGCATTTTTAATTTTCAACTAAATGAAGTTTCTCATTATCACTTTACTATTTATTTCATATTCAATTGCACTGCCATCATAAAGTGTATAATAGTAATTCCTTAAAATTATGACTCAAAACAAAGTCAGTTTTCACAAATGAGTTCTATGTGTGTTTAAATGAATATTTTCCAATTACTTGTACGGCATACTACTTCGGATATGTCTGATCAAGAGGGCTTACCATGGAATACAATGTTGGTTTAACATTAGAAAATTGTTCAAGGTACTCCAAAATTTGTCTGAAGAAAAGAAACAAAAATAATTTGTTTAGGAAGTTTGTAAAAAATCATTTAACAAACTTCAGTATCTATTTGTGATTCTTTAAGTATCACTCAGAAAAATAAAATGCAAGTTCTATAATTTGATAAAGGTCATGTTACAAAATCACTGCAGACAGTGACTGCATCCATGAAATTAAAGATGCTTGCTCCTTACAAGAAAAGCTATGACAAACCTAGACAGTGTATTAAAAAGCAGAGACATCACTTTGCCAATAAAGGTCTGTTTAGTCAAAGCTATGGTTTTTCCAGTAGTCACGTATGGATGTGAGAGTTGGAGATGCACCATGACATCTAGAAATTCTCAGATTGTGTTTACTCAATTCATGGGATTCTCTTTAATGTAAAATTTATTTTTATAAGTATATAATACTGTACTTATGCTACTTTAGTTTCATTTATATAAATTGTATGTATATAATACATATATATGATATATATGTACATTATTTATCTATGTATATTTTGTAGGTATACTTTTTTTTAATCCTGAGCTCAGATCAAGTGTAGCAACTTTCATATTTAAAAAGGTCTGCAGTCAAACTTTTACATCATTGCTCAGCCTTTCATACACACACACCCACAGCCAACTCTCATTTACCCACCAATAAGCCCCTCAGTTATCCAGTCAACTTTACACACACACACACACATACAACCTTCACACTCCTAATTTTAAATTACTCTTTTGCTTCTCAGAACTACAAAGATCATGCATCAGGTAGACTGGGTGGGCTTCTGATGCTCAAATTTGGCTATTTTCTGTAGGTATACTTTTATAGACTAAGAGAATAAAGCTGTGTTATAAAAGTGTGATTGGCAATGTAATAAAATCCAGCCTTTCATACTACAAACACTTTGGCTTTTCCAGAAATTCAATTGTCATTCAAAGATGGCAGCATCCTAATGCCTACATCCTAATGCCTGTGCTTCTGGGTTCTATTCTTTCTAGCCTTTCCTTGCACTAGCTCCTGCATTTCTGTTACTGTCAGAAGGTAACAAAGATCTTCTTGCAAGTTTAAAGTTGAAAGCAGAAAGATAACATCCTAGACACATGGAATGAAAATCCATTAATATAAGGTAATGAGTGGAATTGGGTTCTACAAACACTGTGTTATCAGTTTTATCACTGAATAATTTTTTATGTAAACTATTATCTGTACACAGGAGACAAAGTCATTACCTCTAACAAAAACAAAAATCCCACTTGTGCCCAGAACTTTAAGCCAATAACTGGAACCACTGAGACCCAAGGCTGAGACACTTGCTCTAATACACAAATAATTAATTTCTTAATAGTTATTTTGTTAGCATTGGTGATATTCAATGCCCAGTGGGAAGGTAGGTTTGTTGATAATAGTAATCATCCTTATTCAAGTGAAAGTTTTATTTGCCTCATATAAAAATGTATTTATATCCATTTTACAATGTTTAAATTAATAATGCTTTTTAACATTTCTTCAAATATTTTAAAATAATCTCTAAGTTAGATTTCGTTAAGTCAAAAGCCAAAGGCAGTCATTCTTTTCTGTATCTTTTTTATATGTTCTGTAAAAAGAGAGGGGGAAAGGAGTGAGGAAAAGAGAAGAGAAAGGAAGTGAGAAGTAACTCAGGCATTTTCACTGATGAAGTCCACACTTTTGTCTCTCTGTCCACCTCGGTGACACCAGTCAACACGTCCTGAGTTTAGGGCGCCATCTGGTGGGAAGAAGGGGTAGGGGACTTGTCTTGGAGCTGTGTTTACAGTGTGAACACACTGTTTCTCCTTAGGTCTTATGATCCCTGGGGGGCTGGGATCATAGCATGGGTTTTAACGCCCCTCCCCCAGCTAGGCCTGACACTGCTCAGTCTGTGTTCAGATACCCTGCACGTCTGCCACACGCCATGCACTATGCATCTTAGTTTCTGGGGCAAAACAGTGAACAAGGACGTTATTCCAATGACCTAACCGGGGATGTAGGGAAATCAGCAAGTAATTATAACAGAATGTGAGGATGGACTGTGACAATGGTAGACCATAGAAACCAGCCTGGGGAAGGGGATGGGAGTGACCAAGGAACTTCTAACTAAACCGAGATCTGAAGAAGAAGGAAGGGTTAGTCTGCCAGAAAGGAGGAAATAGCAAATGATATTCTGGGGCTAAGGAGGGAAAGCCAGGAGGAAAGCAAGAAGCTGGCAGGGCAAGTTTGTTTGCAACAGTCATGGTGCTTCGGGTCCACGTGTATCACACAGGTGCCTTCTCCATTCAGTGTGTTTGGTGACAATACAGGAAGTGGAAGACCCATTCCCCTGCCTTACAAGAGACCCAGTTCCTGTCTTTGAACCTGGAAGGTACCACAGGGTTAGAGAGGGTCGGTTCCTGAGACTCCATGGGCTAGTGTCCCAGAAAGACCAGGACTTGCCAGTCAGAATCTAGTGCTGCCTCTTACTAGCTGTGTGACCATGAGCCAGCTACTCAACACCTCTGGCCTCAGCTTCCTAAGTAATATCACCTCCCAGAGTTATACTGAGGATTAAATGAAAAAGCATCTGTAAAACATGGTGCCCTTTCTCTTAGTGAGTTAAAGCCACTCATTCATGTCCAACACTTTGCAACCCCATGGACTATTTAGTCCATGGAATTCTCCAGGCCAGAATACTGGAGTGGGTAGCCTTTCCCTCTCCAGGTGATCTTCCCAACCCAGGGATCGAACCCAGGTCTCCCACATTGTAGGCGATTCTTTACCAGCTAAGCCACAAGAGAAGCCCACCCTTTCTCTTAGGAGCTGCTCAATGATTATTCCTTCCTTATCTCACTTCTTCTATCTTCAGTGCAAATGACCTTTGAGAGCAAATGCTTAAACTCCCCAGGCCATACACACACACGCTTACATTCACCCACAACTCAGTTTCTATCCAAAAGACCCTAAATAATGCTCCCTGGCACTGCTCTCAAGTCATTTCTACTGGAGCCACAAGTATAGGAATGTGAAAAGCACTTTGGCTATTTCTGAATGGACTGGTTCAAAATTAGGAAAGGAGTACATCAAGGCTGTACATTGTCACCCTGCTTATTTAACTTATATGCAAAGTATATCATGAGAAATGCCAGGCTAGAGGAAGCACAAGCTGGAATCAAGATCGCTGGGAGAAATATCAATAACCACATATATGCAAATGACACCAACCTTATGGCAGAAAGTGAAAAGGAACTAAAGAGCCTTTTGATGAAGGTGAAAGAGGAAAGTGAAAAAGCTGGCTTAAAATTCAACATTCAAAAAACTAAGATCATGGCATCCAGTCCCATCAGTTCAGTTCAGTTCAGTCACTCAGTCATGTCCGACTCTTTGCGACTCCATGAATCGCAGCACGCCAGGCCTCCCTGTCCATCACCATCTCCTGGAGTTCTCTCGTACTCACGCCCATCAAGTCAGTGATGCCATCCAGCCATCTCATCCTCTGTCATCCCCCTCTCCTCCTGCCCCCAATCCCTCCCAGCATCAGAGTCTTTTCCAATGAGTCAACTCTTTGCATGAGGTGGCCAAAGTACTGGAATTTCAGCTTCAGCATCATTCCTTCCAAAGAAATCCCAGGGCTGATCTCCTTCAGAATGGACTGGTTGTATCTCCTTGCAGTCCAAGGGACTCTCAAGAGTCTTCTCCAGCACCACAGTTCAAAAGCATCAATTCTTCGGCACTCAGCTTTCTTCACAGTCCAACTCTCACATCCATACATGATCACAGGAAAAACCATAGCCTTGACTAGACAGACCTTTGTTGGCAAAGTAATGTCTCTGCTTTTGAATATGCTGTCTAGGTTGGTCATAACTTTTCTTCCAAGAAGTAAGCGTGTTTTAATTTCATGGCTGCAGTCACTATCTGCAGTGATTTTGGAACCCAAAAAAATAAAGTCTGACACTGTTTCCACTGTTTCCCCTTCTATTTCCCATGAAGTGATGGGACGAGATGCCATGATCTTTGTTTTCTGAATGTTGAGCTTTAAGCCAACTTTTTCACTCTCCACTTTCACTTTCATCAAGAGGCTTCTGAGTTCCTCTTCACTTTCTGCCATAAGGGTGGTGTCATCTGCATATCTGAGGTTATTGATATTTCTCCCGGCAATCTTGATTCCAGCTTGTGCTTCTTCTGGTCCCATCACTTCATGGTAAATAGATAGGGAAACAATGGAAACAGTGACAGACTTTATTTTCTTGGGCTCTAAAATCACTGCAGACAGTGACTGCAGTCATGAAACTGAAAGATGCTTGCTCCTTGGAAGAAAAGCTATGACAAACCTAAAAAGCATATTAAGAAGCAGAGACATTGCTTTCCCAACAAAAGTTTGTCTAGTCAAAGCTATGGTTTTTCCAGTAGTTGTGTATGGATGTGAGAGTTGGACCATAAAGAAAGCTGAGCACCAAAGAATTGATGTTTTTGAACTGTAGTGTTGGAGAAGAGTCTTGAGAGTCCCTTGGGCAGCAAAGAGATCAAACCAGTCAATTGTAAAGGAAGTCAGTCCTAAGTGTTCATTGGAAGGACTGATGCTGAAGCTTAAGCTCCAAGAGTTTGGCCACCTGATGCAGAGACCTGACTCATTGGAGACAACCCTGATGCTGGGAAAGATTGAAGGCGGGAGGAGAAGGGGACAGCAGAGGATGAGATAGTTGGATGGCATCATGGATTCAACGGACATGAGTTTGAGCAAGCTCTGGGAGATGGTGATGGACAGGGAGCCTGGTGTGCTGCAGTCCATGGAGTCACAAAGAATTGGACGTGACTGAGCGACTGAACTGAACTGAACTGAACCACCTTGCTCTGCAGAGAGTCCAATGCAGGACAGGTGTGTGCAGGCACTGGCACAGACCCTACCAGGAGATGCAATCAGTCCTGTCTACGCTGCAGCTGCCTCTCTGATTTCCATTAGAAGAGGAAAAATTCAAAAGCAGCATGCTCCCACTTGTTTTTGTTTTATTTTCTTCAAAATAGAAGTCATTTGTAAAGTTCTCCAGTCCAAAAATATCTAAGCAAATTGATCAAGCTTACAAATCTAAAGGACGTTTATGTGGTTGTGTTCTAAAAATTTGAGCTTTCAGACACATTAAAACCAGCTGGTCCCAGAGATGGTTTCACTCACCCTTCTTCGACATAAATTATATATGCTCTGCTGCTTCAAAGTCTCTTTAGCTGTAGCACAATATTTCTTTCCTTTAAAAATGCAACAGATCAGAAGAGAGTTGGAAATATCATCTGAGGCTTTATAAAACAAAAGAGATGCTGCTAAAGAAATAAAAGTGCACTCAACCAAAAGAGAGAATAAACCTTCAGAGAATGAGCTGGGACAACCCTATGAGTCTCACCAGGAAACCAAATAATAAGCAAGGCAAGTTAATAATGAATGAACAAATAGACTGGAATTAGATACTCTAAACCCCAGAGAAAAAAGCCCTCCTCCTGACTGTTCTGACTTTGGCTCTGTTTCTTATTTATTGAAATCAAGAGTAGTGTATATCCTGGACTGACCCTTGAAAAATATATGATCTTCAGAAATTCCACTCTATGAGAGGTTAAGACACGTGAATCAGTGTATAGGGGTTAGATTTTAATAAAGTAAAAATGAAGAGTTAATCCTAAAGCACACTTGAGTTTAGAAGTAGGGTTTTCCTGCCCCAGAATGACATCCCACAGCAAAGGGCAGAATGGAGCATGGAAAGTGAAAATGTTAGTCACTCAGTCATGTCCAGCTTTTTATGACCCCATGGAGTGTAGCTCACCAGGCTCCTCCATCCAGGCAAGAATACTGGAGTGGATTGTCATATCCTCCTCCATGGGATCTTTCCAACCCAGGGATTGAACCCAGGTCTTCTGTGTTGTAGGCAGATTCTTTACCATTTGAGCCACCAGGGAAGGCCAGAATGGAGCATACTCTCTGCCAAGAAAGAGTGAAGTCAATCACCTGCTAATTGTACTGAAACACACAATTATTATAGTTTCTGCTGCTGAAGCCCTATGCCCTCTGGCAGTTGATCACCCACATATGTTTGGGGAAATGTGGATAGAACATCATTCTACCAGGGATGGGTAAATAGCATCTATTATAATGACTCATTGGTAACTCATCCTTGGAAAAGCCCACCACTAATTTTTCAAGGTATATAAAATATTTAGTACTATCCTTATTTTCAGATGAAGAAAACTGAGTCTCAGAGGTTAAGGAACTTGCTTAAGGCCACATCCCTTAACCTAGTAAGTGACAGAATTAGAACTTGAACCCTAATCTTTGACCCCAGACCTTTGGACCTTGTCCTTACAGTGGCAACCTCCCCAGTACTGCACATTTCCCCTCACTTAACCTAATTAGGCAATTGGATATAGCTCAAGTAAAAATGTATGTCATTACCCAGAAAAATCTGTCTCTCTCTGTCTCATATCTCTATCTCTCTGGGTGTATGTGCGTCTCTCTTTGTGTGTATATAGCCTTGTACACCTTTTCCTATGTAAACATACATATTTTTCACAAAATTGGAATCATCCTGTCTACTTGGTTTTGTATTTACCTTTAAAATATATTTTAAACATTTCCCCCTTGGCACTAAGCATTCTGTTATATTGTGCCTTTTAATGGATAAACTCAGTTTGCCTGAAAAATGCAGGAAAAGAACCTGAAAAGGCATTGTTATTGTTGTTCAGTCACTAAGTTGTGTCTGACTCTTTGCAGCTACAAACTACAGCTTGCCAGGCTCCTCTGTCCTCCACTGTCTCCCAGAGTTTGCTCAGATTCATGTCAATTGAGTCAGTTATGCAATCTAACCATCTCGTCCTCTGCCGCCTCTTTTCCTTTTGCCTTCAGTCTTTCCCAGCATCAGTCTTTCCCAGTGTGTAGGCATGAAAATGAAAAGGCATTAGTATAATGCATTAGTATAAAATAATGTTGTTCAATTTAGAACTAACCAGAACATGTTTATGGATCAAGGAGAAAAACTCCACCAGGTGACTGAAGAGGACTATTTAATAAATAAACTGAGGGTAAATACAGGAGGAGAAGGCAGAGTTAGGTTACAGGACAGCGGGATTTAGCCTTGGGAATCAGCAAGCATATTTTCAGATGGAAACAGACGTACTTTGAGTTGTATAGTTGAGGAAATGATGAAGAGATTGCTGGTTGTCTTTGATATTTGCAATAAACTAAAGGTGTAGTCATCTTTTAACATATAAGAAAAAGAGAAGTTAATTTCAAATGATAGTTGAAAGTCGGCATTTTCCCTGAGGGCAGAGAAGTAGGAATTAAAAAGGAGATGAAACCATCATAAATAGGTACAGATTGTATTAGTTAACATGAACTTAGAGCACATGGAAATAGAAATAACTCCATAGATATTGCTGAGGTTTTGAGATTTAATGGCTACACAGATTTTATCTAAATGAACTATTTGAATTTGCTTTGCCCTTCTGTTCTCATTCGCAGGTTCATAAAATACTCTTGAACATCCACTAAAAGAAGGAAATCTTTATGGGTGAAGAAGAGATAAACCTGTCTTATTCTTATGTAACTTTGAGTTTTTATTGTCTTCATAGATGTGTGACTTTCTGGCCTCATCTCTAGGTAGAGTAATAATTTTATTTGGACTTTTCAAAGAAACTGCTATTCAACTTGAAAATCCTAATTTCTAATTTCCAAACTACATAGCAAAAGACTTAAATACTAACTGTTTAACCTTTGTTTTTTCAGTTTACATGGTCTATAGAAATTACTAGTGAAACATTTCTGTATCTATATAATAAAACCTAAGTCGTGTGTGCGCTCAGTTGCTCAGTCATGTTCGGTTGTTTGCAACCCCATAGACTGTAGTGTTCTTGCCTGGAGAATCCCAGGGATGGGGGAGCCTGGTGGGCTGCCGTCTATGGGGTCTCACAGAGTCGGACCCAACTGAAGCGACTTAGCAGAAGCGGCAGCAGCAGACTGTAGGCCACCAGGGTCCTTTGTCTATGGGATTTTCCAGGCAAAAATACTGGAGTGGGTTGCCATTTCCTGCTCCAGGGGATCTTCCCAACCCAGGGATCTAAGCCACATCTCTTGCATCTTCTGCATTGGCAGGTGGATTCTTTATCATTGTGCCATCTGGAAAGGAAAATATAGAAGCTGATATGTAATTAATGATGAAAATTATGAAAATTTCCTACTCTTGTTTCTCTGTGACTTAAAATTTTGTATGTTGTGTTGTTGTATCCTCAAGTTGATGCTATAGCCATAGTAGCAGAAGGTTTCTAGCATAATTTATTCAATAAGTGTCAGCAAAAGCCATCAATTCTGTTCCATCCAGTGCTGACCTTGGAAATCAAGGTCAGTTATGCCACAGCTGTGTGGTTTAGGAAAGTCTTTTGTTTTTACTCGCTGCTTTGCTAAATGAAATGATTTAACTTGGTTGTTTTTATGTTCCCATTCAAGGTCTTGAAATCCATATCTATATTTCAATTTGCATAACAGGACATCATAATAATTAATAACATAGTTAGAGACAGCCCTGCTGTGTAGATTACATTAATGGATGTATTGGAAAACAACCACTGAAATGAACCCTTAAGAGGCTCAAGAATAACATTGCTGCTGGCAGTGTTGGTGTCTTATTAAAGCAACCAGCAGTTTTAAAGGTCGGCTGTGTTGAGTTGCTTATGTTATGACTAGGCTCCTTTCCCTATCAGATAATGTTCATACAATGATACCGAATGTAAGTGAAAAAGATCACACAGTACCCAGTCACCTCAGGAAATGGTCACAGTGTACTAAAGGAAATAAGGCAACAAGAGCAATTATGAGAGTCAAGCTGTGACATGGAGAAGGTTGAAATGACATTTTGCATTTAGAAATTCTATTTATAGTCACTGGAATTTTTCATGAGAGTTTGGTTTTGGACTTCCATGTTTGGGACATAATCTCAGCTTCAAGGCAAATTTATCTGAAGAGCATTATGTGAGTCTCTTAATTCATCTGAGTTTATATAGTATGTGAGGGAAAATAATCTGATATTTTGGGGAGAAAGCCCAAAGATAGCTTTCTCATATTAAGGAATATGTGGATGTTTAACATACATATAGTGACTTACTGACAACACAATTAATTTCAAACAAACAATTAAACAACTCCAATTAAGTAATTCTAGTATACAATCTATATTGTAATCTATTTCTATCTAGAATGTCTCTGGATAAATGCAGTTTCTGCTGTTAAAACAGATGCCCTTTTATTGCAGAAAGATGGTCTTGCAGAGAAAAGGCATCAGATGATTAAAGACTTGTGTTCAAATATAGCACTGTAATAAGGAAATTCATGTAATCAATCAGGGAAATATACTGGGAATTCTTGCATCTGTTAAGGAACAGGGGACCAGCTGCATATTGCCCCAGATTACTTCATAAATACTTAATAATATATTATATCATCTGGCTACTCAGTTTACAACTAAAGTTGGTTTGTCACATTTGTCAGAACAAAGTGCCTTTGTCTTGTGAAAAAGGAAACCAAGGAGTCCACCAGACACCAATGTTTTACTGTTTTACAATTTTAGAGGGTAGGATAATAAGGAAAGCGCCTCTTTAGAAAAAACATGAAATAAGATATACAGAATAATTTGCTTATCAAGTTATTATTATCCATGCTTGCAGGAAATTCCCATGAGGAAATGAAGAAATAAATGAAAGCAACTAATTTCTTTTCATGTTGTCAGTATAACTGCTCCAAGGGACAGGCGTTCAAGTAGTCGACTTGTCAGGAAATAGAAGCAGAGCAGGATACAAAGATTTACAGATTTCCTGTTTCCACATCAGAGAACGCGGGCTTTCTTGTTATCATTAAGATTTGATCTCTGGAAACAGAAAACGTCTGGCCTCTTAATCTCATGCCAAAAGGCCAGAAAAACTCACAAAGTCACTATCGTTTGTCTCACAGACTGTCATTTGATTCTTTGGGTTAAAAAGCCCAGTGGAAGCAAAAGCTTAAGAGCCTTCTACGCTTCCTGGGACTTAAATCATTTAACAATCCACAAATTAAATTATTAAACAGGAAAGAAAGGCAAAGTCCCCAGAGTCATGACGCGTCTTTGTCACTCATTTAGATTGTCCCATCCAGTTAAACCTACTAGTTAGAAAACCCAGACTAAAACAGGGGGAGGAAATGGCTGTAAACTAGCCAGATGGACTCGTGTATTTTCCTGCACAGGTCCAGAATACTTTTCTAACCACTTGGTAAGGCCAGGGGTAGGCTCTCCATTAGTTTTGACATGTTTCTCAATCATTTGGCTATTATCTCAGTACAGAGGAGCCTGGCGGGTACAGTCCATGGGGTCGCACAGAGTCAGACACGACTAAAATGAGTTTGCATGCATGCACATATGTTAAGAAAGACTATGGGTGTGTACAGCCACATAACTTATGAAATATGGTGTACGTTTATACCCCTAAAAAATGAATTTACAGTTTTAATTTTTTCTCAAATTATAGCTAAAAACTGGTGTTTTGTTTTTTAGTTTACAGTTCATTGTATATGAAGGTAAAAATATTTTTTGGTTTATTTATCAAATAAATAAATGTGTTAAATTTTTATTTCCTCACTTTATGAAATTTTATTAGTCTCATTTTTCTATATGGTCATTGCCTTTTGTTAATTGGTTACACGAAGGAGGTTAGCATTTGTCATTGATGATGGCTGTAATAATGATTACATTTTTTGAGTTATTGGCCCTTTTTCTTTCACACATTTTAAAAAATTTTGTTCAGTTTTTTGCCTGCACTTTAATTTTTGGTAAGGAATGTTTTAAAAAGTAGTCTGCTTTTTTATGGAAGTATAGTTTATATACAGTAATATTATGGAAATTTCTGGTAACGATTCATAATGTTTAAAGGTTATATTCTATTGATAGTTATCATAAAACATTGGCTTGTATATCCCCTGTTGTACAATATATTCTTGTAGCTTATTTTATCCCTAACTGTTTGTACCTCTTAATCCTGTATTGCCCCTCTCCCCTTCCCTCTCCTCACTGGTAACCATAGTTGTTCTCTATACCTGTGAGTCAGATGCCACATTTTAATAAGTGTGCAAGATAATTCACAGATCACTGATGTTTTTAAAGCTCTCTGCTTATTTGTACCACATTTGTTGTTGTTATTTAGTCCCTAAGTCGTGTCCAACTCTTTGTGACCCTATGGACTGTAGCCTGCCAAGCTCCTCCATCCATGGGATTTTCCAGGCAAGAATACTGGAGTGGATTGCCATTTCCTTCTCCAGGAGATCTTCCCCACCCAGGAATCAAATCCACGTCTCCTGCACTGGCAGGCATTGGCAAGCTGATTCTTTACCACTGAGCCACCAGGGAAGAATGCATGTACCACATTCCCCTCATCTAAAGGGTCTTCTCTTCTCCAGTCAAACTCCCCAAGCTCAGAGCTCTTCTTCATGAGGCTGCCTTGTACCACTCCCCTTCACCATGCTCTCTTTTGTAGAATTCCTATTGCAAGTTTCCACTCATTTTGACACCTAACATTCTATTTGTCTTTCTCAAAACATGCCAGCCTTCCCCAACTATATTGTAATTGCCTGAGTAAAGGCTTGATTTGCTTTCCCCAATACACCTGAAATTGAAGAAAGTAAGGAAAACCACTAGACCATTCAGGTATGACCTAAATCAAATTCTTTATGATTATACAGTGGAAGTGAGAAATAGATTTAAGGGACTAGATCTGATAGATAGAGTGCCTGATGAACTATGGACGGAGGTTCATGACATTGTAGAGGAGACAGGGATCAAGACCATCCCCATGGAAAAGAAATGCAAAAAAGCAAAATGGCTGTCTGAGGAGGCCTTACAAATAGCTGTGAAAAGAAGAGAAGCAAAAAGCAAAGGAGAAAAGGAAAGATATAAGCATCTGAATGCAGAGTTCCAAAGAATAGCAAGAAGAGATAAGAAAGCCTTCCTCAGCAATCAATGCAAAGAAATAGAAGAAAACAACAGAATGGGAAGGACTAGAGATCTCCAAGAAAATTAGAGATACCAAGGGATGATTTCATGCAAAGATGGGCTCGATAAAGGACAGAAATGGTATGAACCTGACAGAAGCAGAAGATATTAAGAAGAGGTGGCAAGAAAACACAGAAGAACTGTACAAAAAAGATCTTCAAGACCAAGATAATCATGATGGTGTGATCACTGACCTAGAGCCGACATCCTGGAATGTGAAGTCAAGTGGGCCTTAGAAAGCATCACTATAAACAAAGCTAGTGGAGGTGATGGAAATCCAGTTGAGCTATTCCAAATCCTGAAAGATGATGCTGTGAAAGTGCTGCACTCAATATGCAAGCACATTTGGAAAACTCAGCAGTGGCCACAGGACTGGAAAAGGTCAGTTTTCATTCCAATCCCAAAGAAAGGCAATGCCAAAGAATGCTCAAACTACAGCACAATTGCACTCATCTCACACGCTAGTAAAGTAATGCTCAAAATTCTCCAAGCCAGGCTTCAGCAATATGTGAACTATGAACTTCCAGATGTTCAAGCTGGTTTTGGAAAAGGCAGAGGAACCAGAGATCAAATTGCCAACATCCGCTGGATCATGGAAAAAGCAAGAGAGTTCCAGAAAAACATCTTTTTCTGCTTTATTGACTCTGCCAAAGCCTTTGAGTGTGTGGATCACAATAAACTGTAGAAAATTCTGAAAGAGATGGAAATAGCAAACCACCTGGCCTGCCTCTTGAAAAACCTATATGCAGGTCAGGAAGCAACAGTTAGAACTGGACATGGAACAACAGACTGGTTCCAAATAGGAAAAGGAGTACGCCAAGGCTGTATATTGTCACCCTGTTTATTTAACTTATATGCAGAGTACATCATGAGAAACGCTGGACTGGAAGAAACACAAGCTGGAATCAAGATTGCTGGGAGAAATATCAATAAGCTCAGATATGCAGATGACACCACCCTTATGGCAGAAAGTGAAGAGGAACTCAAAAGCCTCTTGATGAAAGCGAAAGAGGAGAGTGAAAAGGTTGGCTTAAAGCTCAACATTCAGAAAATGAAGATCATGGCATCCGGTCCCATCACTTCATGGGAAATAGATGGGGAAACAGTGGAAACAGTGTCAGACTTTATATTTTGGGGCTCCAAAATCACTGCAGATGGTGACTGCAGCCATGAAATTAAAAGACGCTTACTCCTTGGAGGGAAAGTTATGACCAACCTAGATAGCATATTCAAAAGCAGAGACATTACTTTGCCAACAAAGGTCCGTCTAGTCAAGGCTATGGTTTTTCCTGTGGTCATATGGATGTGAGAGTTGGACTGTGAAGAAAGCTGAGTGCCGAAGAATTGATGCTTTTGAACTGTGGTGTTGGAGAAGACTCTTGAGAGTCCCTTAGACTGCAAGGAGATCCAACCAGTCCATTCTAAAGGAGATCAGCCATGGGTGTTCTTTGGAAGGAATGATGCTGAAGGTGAAACTCCAGTACTTTGGCCACCTTCTGCGAAGAGTTGACTCATTGGAAAAGACTCTGATGCTGGGAGGGATTGGGGGCAGGAGGAGAAGGGGACGACAGAGGATGAGATGGCAGGATGGCATCACCAACTCGATGGATGTAAGTCTGAGTGAACTCCAGGAGTTGATGATGGACAGGGAGGCCTGGCATGCTGCAATTCATGGGGTCACAAAGAGTCGGACACAACTGAGTGACTGAACTGAACTGAACTGAAAACACCTGGATAGATAATAAAAGTTCATAGAACAAATATGTTCAATACTTTCTGAGTTGAAAATCATTTCGGTGTTTTCATGCTTTAGAAATATTTTATTTTGTAAAATATCCCATTGACTCTTTAAAGTTTATTCCATGTCTCAGAAGAATTTAAATATATATTTGTCTCTTCTAAATAAACTGATGAAACATTTCCACTTGTACCAGCCTTCCCTAAAATATACTAACATTCATTGGTTTATATCCACGTTCCAAACACTTTGACTTATTGTATTTAAACCCTGATACTCAGCAAGGAAATATGTTCTATTGTTTCCCAGACCCTTCTTGGAGATGAAGAAAATTTAGGGATCTTGCCTAAGGTCACACAATGGGAGCGCTCAGTGATTCTTAACCATTAGGAAACAGTCTGCTTCATTTGCCTGCATAATTAATATCACTGTTAATTCTAATTAAACAGAATTATGGAGAAATGTCAAGGTATATGGAGATTAATTATAGGATGCCTGTAAGATATTTGATTCCTTGAGAAAAAAAAATTAAATAGGCATGGAAAAGATTCCACTTTGGTGTGTTAGGTAATTCTCCACCATCACTACTTATGCATACACATGAATCTCTAACAGCATTTCTAGTTTCTTTTCATGTAAAGTTAGAGGAGTTGAATGATAATCATTAATTGACAGTCTTCAGAATTTGCTCTAATTTGGATATGCATCAAGCTTATGGCCTGCAGATAAGCTATTATTTTTAGAGAAAATCTTTTTTCCTGAAGTCTAAAACAGAATAGTAATGTGTTGACTGAAGTTAATACCCTATGGCCCTTCTGAGTTTTCAGATGCTAGCCAAGAGCCAACTTTATAAATAATCCCCTTTCTTCACAGTTTTATTATGCTGTTGATTGCTTTCTATTTAATTTTTAATATATGAACATCTTTCAATAGCGGTAAATATCATGCTCTTATATTTAATGCCAATACTGTTTCCAGTTGTATGCATTGTTTATTTAATAAATCTATTGGTAGATTTTTTTAGTGTGGCTTCATATTTTATTCTAATAAACAAGAATGCAAAGAAAAAATGCCCTATGGCAATGTTGTGATTATTAGAAAAATCTAAATTAACCCAAATTTTTAACAACAAAATTAAACTTGTTAGTAAAAAGGTGCAAAATTCAAGGAATAAGCCAACCAAAATCTTCTTCACATCCGAAGCATTACTAATGCAGTAATTTATACTGGTAGTTACCTTCAATAGTATTTCAGAAGTTATATATACAACAAACCTCTCTGTGACAAACATATTTCAATAATGTGTGTTCTTTGCCAAAAGACCTACAGCAGAAAGGGATAGAGGAGGAAAAACAGGGGCTTTGGAGCCAGGCAGACCTGAGGCTGAATCCCAACCTAATGTTAACCTTGGGTAAGTTTAACTTCTTAGATAACCTTTTACCGAAACTGGAACAGAAGAATAGAACGGCTCTCTTGCAAGGTTTTCTCAGGATAAATGCAATGTCTGTAAATTTCGTTAAGATGTTTAAAATATTATAGCTAGCTTTACTACTGCAGGAATATTAGTTGCCACTCATATTGTGAAGATTACGAATAAGTAAAAAGGATACACTTTTTAAATGATCCTACAGGGAGACTTTAGCAAGATACCAAAATAAAACCCTCAGACTTCATTCCCCCAAGGAAACACCAGCTTAACAACATATACCATCTAAAAACCCTTTACAAGAACTCCAGAAACTAGTTAAGAAATCACAGTATCCCAGACAAGTGTGAAGCCAAGCCCAGCCTCTTGAAATGGATAAAGAAATCTGGTGCATTTAACCCAGGATAGCTCTTGCCTCAGGCCAGCACAGAAACCTACCTTAATGAAATAGAGACCTAAGAATTATATGACAGAGTCAAAATAACCATCTTAGAGAAGTTCAATGAACCATAAGAGAAAACTGACAACCAAATGAAACCAGGAAAACTATGCATGAACAAAATGAGAATATCAATAGAGATAGTGTTTTAATAGAATTTCTAGAACTGAAGAATACAATAACTGAATTGAGAAGTACAGTAGCAGATATATTTTAAATGGATAACCAGCAAGGTCCTTCTGTATACATGGAGAACTCTGTTCAATGTTATGTGGCAGCCTGGATGGGAGAGGAGTTTGGGGGAGAATGGATACATGTATATGTGTTACGGAGTCCAAGCTTGCTCTGCTCGCCGCACAACAGGCCAATGAATCTGAGAGATGAGAGGTTGAGGCAAGCAAGACTGAGGGAGCCAGCTGACCAAGAAGTTGGCACGCTAGACCTCAAAATCTTGTCAGGGCCTGGTTGCCAGGTTCTTTTATGGATCGGAGATGGGGGAGGTGAGGAAACACAGTAAAAAGACTATTCAGTCCTTGCAAATATCCCCTAGAATGGCAAGCCTCAGGCAGTGAATGTGTTAGTCTCACTTCCTTGCAGTCCTTCACAGGTGGGTGACTCAGGTTATCTCCCTGAAAGAAAGTGTAGTTTCTCAGTCATGTCAGAATCTTTGCGAACCCATGGACTGTAGCCCTCCAGGTTCCTCTGTCCATGGAATTCTCCAGGCAAGAATACCGGAGTAGGTTGCCATTGCCTTCTCCAGGGGATCTTCCCAACCCAGGGATCAAAACTGGGTCTCCCTGATTGCAGGCAGATTCTTTACCATCTGAGCCATTGAGGTCCTAAACTGTTTCTTTGGGGGTTTTTTGGCTTCTCCCCACAGCAGTTCCCAGACCAGGGATCAAACCCACACCCCTCCATGCTGGAAGCTCGGAGTCTTAATCACTGAACTGCCATGGAAGCCTCAATCTCCCTGAGACAGGCCTTTATGTATGTTTAGTAACAAAAAAGGGTTAAAGTCACAGAAGTAGATCCACTGAAAATTAAAAATTAACCCTTCCCAGTTACATATGTATGGCTGAGTCTCTTTGCTGTCCACCTGAAGCTATCACAATATTGTTAATCAGCTATACTCTAATATAAAATTAAAAGTTTAAAAAATTTTAATATAGCAGCAGTGTTCAAGAGACCTCATAAAACTAAAAAAAAAAAAAAAATCAATAAACTCAAAGGTATCTTTGAAATTATTGAGTCAGTGAAACAAAAAGGAAAAAGACTGAATAAAAGTTGGGGGGAAATGTCTAAGGGATTCACGAGACACCATTAGGTGGGCCAATATACACATTATGAAAGTCCTAAGAGAGAGAGAGAGAAACAAACAAATGCATATAAAGAGATCAGATTCGTGGCAACTAGAGATGGTGGGTAGGGGAGGGGAAATTAGATGTTACAGACTTCCATTTACAAGATAAATATACTAGGGATGTTTGCTTCTTTAGAATTTAAACTGCTCTACAGATAAAGACAGTTAAATGTAAACTGTTCTGTGGCACATAGAGGACACCTGTGTGTTTCTCCTTAGGAAAAACATTAGGAAGAAGCAGGGAGAAGAGTGGAAACTGTGAGCACCATTACAGGAATTGCCTGTGGCTGTCATCTTACTTCCCTTGCTGGTGCGCATGCAGAGAAGCTTTATTTTTGGCACAATATTAATAATCCAATATCAAAAGAACCTTGTAGTTACATTTCTGGTAAGGTGAAACATTTCCTGTTTTGCTAGTGTCATTTCTCAAGCCTTGGGACTCATGGTCAGGAATTACACTTATATATTATGGCAATAGTGAAAGCAGAATGTGAAATGAATAGCCAGGCTCCTATTTAAATCTTCATCCCAGAAGTCTGACACTGGTTTTGTGGTTTCAGTTGAAGTTGTGTGCTCTGTGCTGTTTCTCTGTCATTGTCTGACTCTTTGGGACCCCACGGATTATAGCCCATGAGGCTCCTCTGCGCATGGAATTCTCCCGGCAAGAATACTGGAGTGGGTTGCCATTTCCTCCTCCAGGGGATCAGCTGAAGCTAAAGGTTATTATTTATACTAACTCCTTCACTGAGGCAAATGCTACTGAATTGCTAAATTGCAGCTATTTTCACAGTGTCACTGCTGAGCCTTCCAACAGAGAATCAGTTCATAAATAGTAATTTTGTGTTGGTGTTGATTGTCAAGCCAATTTAAGGTAGCTAGAGTAACTCGACAGGTAAATATGAAAGACTCAGTGAAACTCATACTTTCCCTACAAAATAATCTTGAACATGAACCATGCATTGAAGGAAAATTACCAAAAACAAATGAGGTACAATATATCATGGCCAAATAACAGGCTTTACTCATCGTTGCTGTTGTTCAGTTGCTCAGTCGTGTCCGACTCTTTGCAACCCCATGGACTGCAGCATGCCAGGCTTTATTCACGCATGTGACAAATATCTCCTGAGTGCCCACTATGTACCTGACCCCATGGCAGCACCAGAACTGTAACTGAGAAAGACACAGTCCCATTCCTCAGGTAGTATAGTGTCCAGGGGAGGAGTTAGAAAGGAAATTATTATTTTTAAGTGTGGGAATTTCTTGGCGGCTCAATGGTAGAGAATCCACCTGCAATGCAGAAGATGTCAGAAACTCGGGGTCGATCCCTGGGTTGGAAAGATCCCCTGGGAGAAGGAAACGGCAACCCACTCCAGTATTCTTGACTGAAGAACCCCAGGGACAGAGGAGCCTCATGGACTATAATCTATGGGGTTGCAAAAAGTCAGACAAGACTGAGCGCCTGAACACACACAAGTGTGGGAAATACTCTAACAGGGCTATGTGAAAACTTCACTCTTCCTGGTAGGATCAGAGAAGGCTTTTGAATAGAGAGTTATTTCAGTTGAATTTTGAGGGCCTATATTTTTTTAACTTTTTATTTTGTGTTGGTATATAGCCGATTAACAATATTATGATAGTTTCAGGTGGACAGCAAAGGGACTCAGCCATACATACACATGTATGCATTCTCCCACAAACTGCCCTCCCATCTGGGCTGCCACATAACATTGAGCAGAGTTCCCTGAGCTATGCAGTAGGTCCCTGTTGGTTATCCATTTTAAATATAGCACTGTGTATATGTCCATCCCAAACTCTTGAGGGGTTACAGTTTAAGTAAGTTCTTTCCCATCTGGTCTAAATGGTGACCAACTGGGCAACCAATCACTTAGAATTTATCTCATTTAACCCCAAGAGGAAAGTACTGTTATGTCCCTCTTTGGTGAAAAGAGAAACTGAGACTTGCAGAAGTAAAGTAACTTGCCCAGCATCACAAGGCTGGTAAGAGACAGAGCTCAGATGAGTGTCCAGACAAGCCAATGGTCTGAGCTTGCTTTCTCCCTATCTGTACGTGATCATCTATTCCAGTTGGTAAAGGGGGAAGGACAGTGCAGGCAGATGAAGCAGCTCACACAGAGCTCTGATCCCCTAGAATTTAGAGTGCATCTAGCAGAGTGCTGGCAGGTGAAGCCACCAAAAGCACAGGTCAGCTAATGGGAGGCACATACGTCCTGTCCAGGCGCCGGGCCTTTATCTTGTAGGTACTCTAAGACTGGTCCTGCTTTTTCCTAACTTCTATGTGTCACCTTCCAGAATGGGGGAGGGAGCCACCTGACCTCTGTCTGCAGGCTGGTATCAACCATCACAGGCAGAAGAAGCATTTGCTAAAGGATTAGACACAGGCAGATCTATGGCCCAAACCCTCAGGTGACTCACACTCTCCCTGCTCATCCCTGACCCCTCATCCCTGATATGGGCTCTTATCCTATTCCCAAATGTAGGCCTCACCATGTACCCCATCTCTGCAAACAGAACCTAATATAGTCTTTGTCCAACAACCCAGACTTAGAAACATGTCAATGATTCTCCTCCCCCCAGCACAGCAAGCCCCTCTGCCTACCTGTTAGCCTAATTCATGCCCCCTGATCTGCCAGGATGCACTATTCCGCCAAAATGAACTGCTTCATACCCATCCCATTTAAATTCAGAATCATTTAACTTAAGTGAAAGTAATCCACTTTTAATTATGATACAGACAGGAAATCCAATACTGGAGAGACAGAACATAATGAGTTGGAAGCACTAATCTGGTATATTGTGACACCTAAACAAATTTATAGTGATGATATAGACATGATTTTAAAAGTCATCATCAAAGAACTATACTATCAATTTATATCAAGTTCAAGAACAGGTAAAGTAATACATCATAATAGAAGTCAGAAAAATAGTTACCTCTGAGGACAGAGTCTTACTAATTAGGAAAAGGCAAGAAGAAAATTCGGAATAATGGAAATGTTCTCATCTTGATTTGGTTAGTAATTATATTTAAGATTCCAGCATTTTACTGGCATGAACATTATACCGGAATATTTATAAATGCAAAGATAAAAGAGGATAGACAAAGTTTGAGAACTGATTTATTTATCTGTCCCTAGTTTTCAAATATGTTTATCCTTAACCACTGAAGAAGATGAATGTCTGTACTGAAATATTTTCTCCTACAAAAGCAGATATTTCCACCTCTCACCATCAAATTCTACTAATTTTAGTTTGTGGAAAAAACAGAATTATTTAGTTAAGGTCTACAGAAGACCAAAATTTCAAAGCATGCCTGGAAAGAATTGGCAACTAGCAAGAACAAATTGAATTCCCCTTGCTTTTTTTTTAATTGATAATTTTATTACATTAACTTGGCTACATTAAGACAATTTATTTTTGTTTGGCTGGCTGTAGCTAAGTGTTAGTAAGAGAATGTTTTTGAAACAGTTACATTGTTATGGCCTCTTTATGCTCTTTTAATTCTTCTCATTATGCTTGTGTCCTTTACCTCAGGCTTTAAATGTTGCCCACTCCTTATATTGAAAATTAAATGCTGTATTCTAATCTCTAAAATACAAATTACTTTGAGAATTTCTGTTAGTAAGAACAATTACCAGTCATGAAATACATTAATTATCAGACAGCTACCATATAGAATCATTCTTTGGGGCATAAGATCAATGAATTAAATTTCTTTGGGGGTGATATTCAGAGATGACTTAGGGTGAAATCTTGTTAAGCTAAACTGAGTGAAGACAATACATTATTTAATAGTGTCTATTCCAATTGCCTGCAGAAACAGCTCATCAATCTTACCATCTTCTAGGGATGCAGAGGGTATAATTCCACATCACCTGACACAAAATAAATGTGAAAGTGCCTTCTGTAAATTTTTGGTGTTCGAGTATGATGAACAATTGAAAATTAAAATGGATTTTCACTTAATCTCAAAATTGGATTTTGTCATAAAATGACAAGTTATATTTAGAGTATAACAAGGTATTGGCTGGGCTTGGTAAAGATTGTTCCAGCAATTACAAGATTTAATTTTTAAGAGTTTTATCTCTCTCATCCCATCTTTCTCAAAAGAACAAAGATTTGATCCCAAATTTAAAATTTGGCATAGCATGTATTTTGCTAAATTAGGAAATAAATTTAATCATAGAAATTCTATTAATTTGGTGTTATGAATTTATGATATACATTTCGTGTGTGAATAATTTATCAAAGAAACTGTAGAGTCCAATTATAGAATTCAAACAGAGTGTTGTCTTCAGTACAAGCTCCTCTACACATCTGTGACTCCTCTATTCCAGTGAAGCACGTGTTAGACTATGGCATTTGTTTATCAATACATCTCCATAATTAGATTACTGGCTCCTCAAAGAAAGGGGTAATATCTTTTATATTTGTGTACTCCTATGACCTGCCTCTTGAAAAACCTATATGCAGGTCAGGAAGCAACAGTTAGAACTGGACATGGAACAACAGACTGGTTCCAAATAGGAAAAGGAGTACGTCAAGGCTGTATGGAGAAGGCAATGGCACCCCACTCCAGTACTCTTGCCTGGCAAATCCCATGGACGGAGAAGCCTGGTAGGCTGTAGTCCATGGGGTCGCTAGGAGTCGGACACAACTGAGCGACATCACTTTCACGCATTGGAGAAGGAAATGGCAACCCACTCCAGTGTTCTTGCCTGGAGAATCCCAGGGACAGGGGAGCCTGGTGGGCTGCCATCTATGGGGTCGCACAGAGTCGGACACGACTGAAGAAACTCAGCAGCAGCAGCAGCAGCAAGGCTGTATATTGTCACCCTGCTTATTTAACTTCTATGCAGAGAACATCATGAGAAACACTGGGCTGGAAGAAGCACAAGCTGGAATCAAGATTGCCGGGAGAAATTTCAATAACCTCAGATATGCAGATGACACCACCCTTATGGCAGAAAGTGAAGAGGAACTCCAAAGCCTCTTGATGAAAGTTAAAGAGGAGAGTGAAAAAGTTGGCTTAAAGCTCAACATTCAGAAAACGAATATCATGGCATCTAGTCCCATCACTTCATGGGAAATAGATGAGGAAACAGTGGAAACAGTGTCAGACTTTATTTGGGGGGGCTCCAAAATCACTGCAGATGGTGACTGCAGCCATGAAATTAAAAGATGCTTACTCCTTGGAAGAAAAGTTATGACCAACCTAGATAGCATATTCAAAAGCAGAGACATTACTTTGCCAACAAAAGTCCATCTAGTCAAGGCTATGGTTTTTCCTGTGGTCATGTACGGATGTGAGAGTTGGACTGTGAAGAAAGCTGAACGCTGAAGAATTGATGCTTTTGAAGTGTGGTGTTGGAGAAGACTCTTGAGAGTCCCTTGGACTGCAAGGAGATCCAACCAGTCCATTCTAAAGGAGATCAGCCTGGGTGTTCTTTGGAAGGAATGATGCTAAAGCTGAAACTCCAGTACTTTGGCCACCTCATGCAAAGAGTTGACTCATTGGAAAAGACTTTGATGCTGGGAGGGATTGGGAGCAGGAGGAAAAGGGGATGACAGAGGATGAGATGGCTGGATGGCATCACCGACTCAATGGGCATGAGTTTGAGTGAACTCCAGGAGTTGGTGATGGACAGGGAGGCCTGGCGTGCTGAGATTCATGGTGTCGCAAAGAGTCAGACATGACTGAGCGACTGAACTGAACTGAACTAAAGGCCTACTGGTGTGGCATACACAAGATTCCCAACAAATATGTGATGGAATAAATGAATTAATTATTCTTACCTCCTTTATTGCAATATCTGATTCTCTCCAAATGTTTTATCTCTTCATTCCTCATTTATCCCACAGTCTCTAATTCTGGCTTCATCTTGCAAGAATATTCCATAATATTCTTGAGCCCTGGAATCCACTTTTAATTGATTATTCTTTTAATTCCTTACTAGTTTTATTAACTCTTATCTAGCTAAACTGTGTTGTAGCCTTTCAAAGTCACCTTGAAACTGAAATCCTTAAATCAAAATTGTTTCTACAACATATTAGAATCTAAGGGCTGGAAGGATCTTAGACATCATCTGGACCCACTCCTTCATTTACCAAGACAGAAAGCTGAGACCTACAGAAAATAAGCCACTTGACTCAAATTTTACATTCCTTGTTCTCAGTTCTACTTTCTTTATTTGATATTAAATACTTCTGCCAAAGAATTTGTCTCATTGGAGAGATATGAAATTAAGGGCTCAACAGAATGAAAGAGGTTATGGAAGTAGAGCTGAGTAAGTCAAATAGGCAGCAGCCCTCTTAAAACAAGGTAGGCTTAAAACAAGCACACTTTGTAAGGCAGTGAAGTCAGCTGCATGCCTGGGAGCCTGAAGTACTCTGTTAGGAAATTAATCCATTAGTGCTATGAGAAATATCCAGTTTTTCTCTGGCCCAATCTTGCTTCTTCCCTTTTCCTCTCACTATTCCTCAATAACGCTTTACTCCTGTCTCAAGAAAGCTTGATGCTGGAGCTCTAACAATGTCACCAAGATTTGATTCCTCTCATTCCATTTCTTGGCTCTAAAGTCCTCAGTACTGATGCAATCCTCAAAATCTAGACCAAGGAGGCTATAACTCTTCTTCATATATTCTCTTCTTCAAGTCTAGCAGAAAAGGACACATCTCTTCCTGAAACCTCATAAAAAATCTCACTGTTTGGGTCCATTTTCATCCGTAAAGTATGACCAAGTGGTAGCATGTGCTCATTGATGCTAGCCAGTGAGGACCAATTCCAGGCAGTAATGATGTGATCAGGCCACCTAAACCACATGGGCTGAGAGTGGGACTTCTCCAGACAAAACCTGGGGCTACCCAAGGTTGTAGGCCCCCCCATCTGTGTAGCCATCTTGAATTTGCCCCTCTATGACCCGGGACCTGGAATACCACTAACATCCTTCCCAGACTGTGCAATTTCACCCCAGAGCCTCAGGTAAGAGACTAAGAACTTTGCTTCTGCAAGGCAAGACCTATTTTACCAACTGCCTGCTTCTGCCAAAGACTCATGCCACACACCTCTGCATGGGATTTGGCCACACTTTCGAGAAATTCTTCTGCTACGTCACTATCAACCTTCTTGCAGACAAATGTATTTGTCTCAATCTGTCCAAATTATTTTTTTACAAAGACGCAAAGAGCCGACTCATTAGAAAAGACCCTGATGCTGGGAAAGATTGAAGGCAAGACGAGAAGGGGATGACAGAAAATGAGATGGTTGGATGGCATCACCGACTTGATGGACATGAGTTTGAGCAAGTGCTGGGAAATGGTGACAGACAGGGAAGCCTGGCGTGCTGCAATCTATGGGGTCACAAAAAGTCGGATACAGAGAACTGAACAACAACAATGCTACTCTTAAGCTTCCCTGGTGGTCCAGTGGTTAAGACTTCGTGCTTCCATTGCAAAGGGGATGGGTCTGATCCTGCCAGTGCCTGCCTCAGTTTTGATATAGGCCCATCCGGGAATAAGTTGCTTCCCTGATATGAAAAGCATTTATTTATTTATCACTTCCCTGATATGAAAAGCAATCAATAAAAAAATATAAATGTATCAATTTCAACTCATTCAAATTTAGGATTCTACCTTTCAAAAAGAAACTCTGAATCTGAACCCAAAAATGAAACATTTTTTAGGCTTTGAGGCCATTTTCCCCATGATGGAAACATGTGATTTTATTGTTTGAGTAAAAACCAAAGTTCTCCGACAAACTTAGGTCAAGAGAAAAATGTGCACTCTCAGAGACTAATTAAACTACAAAATGTAATTGTATTGCTTAATATGGTCTAGATTACCAGTCCTATTGTCAGAATATACATAGTGAATGTCATTCCTACCAGCTTCCCAATTAATAAACATTTTCATCAATACTTAAAAAGACACAAAAGGTCAGCTCGAAAGGTATACCACACAACTCAAGTGTTCCTTCACCACGGACTTGATGTGGAAAGGGAGAAAGAGTGTGACAACAAAGCCGGAAATAGCGTCGTTTCTCGTTACCGTGGGTTTAGTGAGAGAGAATGTGCTTTTTTAATGAAACTTTCTAGAGGACAAAAGATAGAATATTTTTACGTAGAATGCTTTTGTGTTAAGATGACATTTCTCTCTCTGTTGCCTTTTTCCTGCACTTTGTTTGCTTACTGATCAGATTATTTGCCAATTTGTTAACAAAATGAGGGCATGGAGCAGGTAATGGTTGGATTTGCATTACATTTCACCCCCCTGGAGAAAGTTGATGTGAAAAATACGTATTTTGAGCTTGGCAAAGTATCATTTTTTACTATGACTTTATTTTTTAGATTTGGAAATCAGTTTATGGGCTATTATTGTAAGACAAGTTTTTTGTTTTTTTTTTTCCGAACGCAAAAGGGAGATCATTTGATTCAAATATAGGCAACCCAAGAAATGTAGTTTTTTATGATTGAGACTAAATGAAGTTTTAAACAAGACTCAGGTAATTCTTTTTTTTATGTACTAGGACATACATGTTTTAAATGAAGTACAGCTGATGTACCATATTACATGTGACAGGTGTACAATGTAGTGCTTCACAATTTTTCAAGGTTATACTCCATTTATAATTAAAGAGTATGGGCTATATTCCCTGTGTCCTACAATATATCCTTGTAGCTGATTTTGTAAATAATGGTTTGTACGTCCTCCTCCCCCTTCCCTCTCCCCACTAGGTAACCACTAGCTTGTTCCCTGTATCTGTGAGCACTCACTTAATTCTTAAACTTTAGCTGACTCCCCTTTGTACTCTCCTTGTTTGCATTCTACTCTCTCTTATAACATCCCTCCCAACAGGGCATGTTTATGGCTAAATAGATCTTTCGCAGTTTCAAACTCCTTAGACACTTCTGCTACTGTTTTGGGCTATCAACCCTTTGCTCCAAGGGAATCACACATTTGTTGTGGGGACCTTAACAGTCTGCGATTGGCAAGTGATGGCAGGTCCCATCTGCTGCTGACATTTTCAAACTCTAATTATCATCATCACATTACTTCAGCCTCTCTGGACAACGTGCATCTCTAATTCCCGGACTGTGTCCCTCATCCCACCTCCCCATCTCCCAAAGGATTGCTTTCCACTAATAACAGTCTTGGAATTAACATCTACAATTCTCTCATGACCTGTGCAGCAATATATGACATTTATAATTTATGAATTGAAACAGCTCCAAAGACTGGATTGAGCCTGGGGTATAATCCTGGCCTCACGTCTGTACCACAGGTTAGAAAACCCCAACCCCTTTTGTTCTTCCCATGGTGGCAGGCACTTCTGCTACTCTGCCAAGTGACACTCTGCTGATCATGTGGCAGTTTACTGCCAAGGTAGGAAAAGCCGTTGTAGGCTTTCAGAAGGTCTGAGCATCCAAATAGGATTTTGCAAGAGCAGAGTTATTTGTTCTATGACCTTACCTGCCTTTAGGGTGACTGACAGTCCAGAAAATTGAGTTGCCTCCAAACTCATTCATAATCCATCCCATGTATTTTGGTACAGTCAAGTAAAATTGTCAACACAGAGTAATTCATAAAGGGTTATCTCAAATGCTTCATAGAAGGCTATATAAAACACTTTTCTTCCAAGGATCTCAAGCAACTGCTCCAAGAATCTGAACTATATCCTAATATGAGGATTCAAGTCAGAGATTACCTCTTCACTTGCAGGAAAACATAAAATAAAGTGGGGGGAATTTTTGACTAATTTTTCACAGCCATGATTCATATGATTCATGATAGGAAATTGATCATACTAGAAACAACAAAAGTCAAATCCCTTTCCATGCTATTCTTAGAAAAATCTCTAAGTACAGAGAAAAATAAATAAATAAACTATAACAAGTAAGACTCTTTTGCTAGTCCCAGTTGTTAAAATTCAATGAAAATAGAAAGAAAATTGTACAAGACTGGGACCCATCTTATAATGAGAATTTTTGAATTCTTAGGGAAATACCTAGTTAAATAGTACCAAGTTAAATAGCTTTACAATCCATCTTTGAGACTATGTTCTACCAATATTTTATCCATTAATTGTTGGTGATATAGGAAAGCAATAATGAGAAGAACATTGTATCCTATGCCTAAGAACTTAGGAGTAACAGAAACTAGGTTGCAGCAAAGTTATTAAAATACTAGGTGGCATGAGGCTCAAGACTCTCAGTCCCTCCGAGAGTAACTCAAACATAAATGGATGACCAGAGAATTTGCAAAAACCAAGCACTCAGTTCAAATAGACTGGATGAGATCTCAGAATGAAAGGACTGGAATGAGAGTGTAAGTTAGAAAATAGTAACAACCCATTTGCCTGTAATTTGTCTGGAGGAAGCTTAAGACCAAAATTGCGATGGAGGGCTTGGAATATAGAAAAGGAAAGTGGAGAAAAAATGAGAATTTTGGGTGTTTATCCAGCACTATCCTGAAGGAAGAAACACTAAATCCAGGACAAACATATGAACCTTAGAGGGATAAATAATGTAGCTCTTAAGACCATTGGCTTTGGACTCCAACCTCTCAAATTTGCCAGTCTTTGACCTTAGGAGAGTTACTTAAACTCTGGTTCCTCCATTTTTTCATCTACTTACTGGGGAGGACACCTCCTGGGAGGTTACCTCATGGAGTGGTTGGGAGTATTAATGAAGTGATATAAGTTAAGGTATTTATAATGTGCCTACAGGATGATTCATAATCATATATTACTACAACTCTATTTCAGCTCAGGGATGATTCAAAATGCCCTACCACCAGCTGGTTGAAATGACCAAGATTATCCAACTCTCCTTGCCTTACTATCATGCTTACCAAGCAACCTGTAAATTATTCACTTGGTCTCTGAAGTATCCTGATGTAACAAAGAGGGTGCCCTGGGTGAGGTTATGAATATTCCTCCTCATCACCCCATACTCTGCTGTGATTTGATAAACTGGTGATCCACTTTGTATACTGTCGTCTCATATAGAATGATTGGCATGAGGTCGGCCCTTCTCGGTTTGCTCAAGTCCAGGGCTCTGAAGAACCAGGTCCTGGACTGCTCGAAATGCAGCCCAACAAAGGCCTTTGCACCTTCATACCTCTCCTGGAGACATTCAGACTGCCAAACTTCTCTCTTTTCTACCTGAAATGTCAATTAGAACATCCACGTTCTGAAGTGAATACAACATCACTTATCCACTACTGTGAGTATAATTATAATTTATATCTGATAGGTTTGAAGCCCAAGATTCAACTTAATTTAGACCTAGATGGATGCTTTACATCTTTTCTTAAAGACAAGATCAAATGATCTATCATGTTACAACTGGCACTTAGAGCTGATTTTACCAATTAATGTAAAATTTTAAAAATTAATCCTGATTAGACATATTGTAGGAGAGTAGGAAAATGCTGATGATATGGTAAAATCTTTAAAGATAATGTGTGCTGAAGAAGTTATCCTCAACAATCTCTTCTGTTTTTCTATATTTTCACAATAGTATTCCTTAGAGAGTCCAGCAAATATAAGTAAAATGATATTTCCTTTATCAAAAGAATAAATCTTTCTAAAATATATTACACATTCTTTCCCAGCTTAGGTAAAGAAAAGAAAGTCTGCTGAACATAATTTAATTTTTCTTGATGGATCAAGGGCTCCCATCATGAACATTAATTATTGTTTTATGCTGTGCACTTGGGATTTTGATATATGGAGTTGATTATTCCTCCTCTGAATTTTTCCCAACAGCTGAGCTGTTGTATTTTTTTTCTCTCTCTCTTTCCAGCTTTATGTCTGCTATTTACAGTCTCCTTTTTATCTTCTGTCCATTTTATGTTTAATTTTCTTATTTCACTTTCTATAGGGAAAGGTATGTAGTATGAGATCAAAAAACCATAATTTACTTCTGAACAAATCTGATTAGAAAAACTATAGACAAACAACCAAGTATCACTTATTTACTATTGATATCAGTAATATTCACGAATGTGATTTAGGTTTTGAAAACCAAGGGATTCTTGAACCAAACCCCAAAATACAACAGACATTCACAAATACCAGGTTGAGTTCCAAGTGCTGACTGTAAAAGGTGTGGCATAGAAGCACAGACCAGAATTCTGCTTCCTGTAAGCAGCTAGTTTCCAAAAGAAACAGAAAGGAGGAAGCTGAAGTCTAGCTTCTGAATTAACCAGTAACTTCTAGAGGACTGAAGAGTTCAGAGAGGCCAGGATGTTCTCCCATATGGTTCAATTAACATGGGAAAGGAAATTCCACCCCAAAAGAGCCAAACAGACAAAGACTGGAATCTCAAATCCACCACAACAATGTGAAGGCAATCTTGGATTAACAAACCTCACTAATCCCCATAACTTTGCCCATAATCTCTTGAGATTCTTTTCTATAAATGGAATTATTTTTCATAGAGAATGCTGTTAAATGATTTGCCAGTGGTTTTAGATATTTACAAATTCTCTCTGCTCAGAAAATATTTTCTCTTGAGGCTAGGCAGACATCACCCTAGCTTTTCTTGTAATATTTTCTCTCATTCATGATCATGACTTTTCAGTCTAATTCAACTCAAGAGCCCTACAGGCTTCCAACTCCAAGACAGGCTATAACAGACTTCTCTGAGTCTGACTCAAGTCCTTCTTAACAAATACCCACTTATATACTAGAAATTAATAAAAATAATCCCCAAGGTCATCTGAGTAAATTTCATATTGATTCCAAATCAACTTGTGTCATATAGAAATGAACCCAGGGCTTTAAACTTAGTTCTGAATAACAGCTCCCTGTGATGATAAGTAAAGTCATCTAATGCACACTTGTTCTACTTTCCTTTCAGTTTAACTTGTTCTGAAAACCACTCCTCCCAGGTACCTTTGCAACTAAGGTTCAGGGTGTGCTTTAGGTTCCACTAATACGAAGTACTCATGGAAAACAGAAGTCTTCAGAAGCTACTTCTATAGCTCCTATTATTTCTGCTGGTGCACAGAGATACAGGGATCATGGGGACTTGGTTTTCCCAAAACAGTATCAGCAAAGATCTGAGTGTCCAGTAACTGGTTTAGTGAATGCTGAGAGGCAGAAAGCAGATTATCCATTTTGCTCCTGTATGTACTGTAATCTCAGCCTGGCTCTGGAGGGCCTCATTCTGATGCCAGAATCTAAACCCCAGATCATAGCCAAGACAGTGTGGTCTTGGAGCAGCAGTTGGCATGAAACTTCATGACTCCCAGTTACCCAGATGCAGTAGAGACAGCAGTTCCTTTGGCTTGATAGTTCTGTAGTGGTGTTCTGGGAGTCATTCCAGGAGGCCCAGGTTAGGGGCTGCTGCGTCAGCACTTTCCATAATTTTATAAATACTACATTTCTTAAATTAAATTCCTTTTCATTAAAATAGCTTGAATGATTTCTGTCCTTTGCAAAAGAACCTTCCTAAGTTGTTTCCTGTCTATTACATCGTTTCCTTGTGTAAAAATAAATAAAATGTCTCTCATCTTGTAGGCCGATTGTGATAATTAGTGGTGATTCATTTTATGCAGTGAGTACTGCATGTGTGCTCAGTCACTTTATGCTGTGAGTACTGAGTCAGTAAATATAACTGAGAAATGCTAAATGGAAGCCTTCTCAGAGGTCTTCAGCACCATGGACAGTTCTAGCTTTTGCTGAAGCAGGTGTACCACAGCCCAAAATGCAACTCACTGGCTCCCCTCTCTCTTAGAAATCTTAGATTTCCTTCAAGATTAAGGATTCTCCTCAAATAACATTACAGTTATACCATCATAAAATCTCTTATGTGTCTGGCACAGCTCAGGGTAGGATTTTGATAGTATCTAAAAAGTTTAAGGTATTTTACAAATAAAGTTTTTATACATGATATTTGGTTCCAGTGACCCTAAGGAAACTGGTTTAGTGTGTGATGTAAAGAACTTGCTGTACTTAGTTCACTTCATGGACTAAGAATAGTGAACTAAGAATATACTTAGAAAGTATATTCATGGTATCATAGGTGGAAAAGACTGATTATAAAACAGGAATATTTCATGTTTGTGTGTGTGTATGTATATATATAATTTAAATATATAGCAAACAGCCTAAGGAGTGCTACATACTAAATTGGTAGTATTTATCTCCAGATAACAGGATTGCAGGTTTTTTCCCCATTTTCCTATATGGTTATTAGGATCTTTGAAATATTCTTAAATGAGCATATCTTTCTTATAAGAATAAATCATAACTTTAAAAGATATATGTGAAGAGTGTGCTTAAGTCTTTTTTTTTTCTTTTTCTACTTGTATCCAATCTCTCTGAATCCTCAACTATTAATTCACCTAATGGTCCATGCCCACTCAGCCATCCACATTGCAAAGGCTGCTCTGTTACAATGAACGCCAGTGCTAATCATTTGTTGATAAATAGTAAATTTTGAAAATTCAGGTCAGTCTAAAGACATGGGCACCTTTATAGCATGTTCCTGAGCTTACAGAATCTCTCCTGCACCCATGAACTAAGAAATTCTCCAGTATTTCACTTACAAGCTGCATTGATAACAAGCAAATATGTTTTAATTCCTCAGTGATTGAGCTAAAAATATACATTGGCATGGGGGGCAAATTGAGAGCCTGGTCCATTGCTACCAAGTCAGGAGATGTTCTGCACATGTGAAATTAACTCAATGACAGTAAATAAATGCAACTTCTGCCCAAAGTCTCCCAAGTAGAAGCAAAAGTCAGCATCTAATGAGAAGAGGGAAGCTATTCCTACATTTAGGTTTATATTTCTGCCATTTTAGGGGGATGTCTGATTTACAGTGTAGTGTCCTTTTGAAAATCACTATTACTTACTGAAATCTTCAAAAGCAAATACAGCAATGGTCTCCATTAGAGTGTTATATTGGTGTGTGTGCATATGTGCTCAGTCGCTCAGTCATGTCCGACTATTTGCGACCCCATAAACTATAGCCTATCAGGCTCATTTGTCCATGGGATTTTCCAAGCAAGAATACTTGAATGGGTTGCCATTTCCTCCTCCAGGGGATCTTTCTGATCCAGGGATCAAACCCACGTCTCTTGTAGCTCTTGCATTGGCAGACAGGTTCTTTACCATCTGAACCACCTGGGAAGTCCTTTAGATTAGTGTACATAATCTCTTTTCTCATATATTGCTTTATTCTCTTTTATAAATTTTAATATTAACTAATCAAAAACTGTAGGTTCATGATTTCAGATTAATGGCACTGCTTTCTGCTAAATATCAGGCAGCAGCAACCTACTGGTTCCTCCACTGTAAATGACTTGGTTGCACTGATGTCCCGTTTTCTTCCAGCTCTTTAGTTCTCAAAACCAAAGAAATATTCTCAGTCTATTCTTAGTTCTTTCATTTTACAACTTCGCCATACATTAAAAAAAAAAAAAAAAAAAAAAACCTCTGCGGCTCTAAGCACTTGTACATACATGACCTTGCTTGTCCCTCACCACTACTCTGCTATAGTCTCTCTGCAGGTACCATGGACAGAGCCTAGAATTGGGTTAAAACTAAGGACCCAAGGCCTGGCTACTGAAGTTCCCCGTTTATCAGGGAGTTTGTTGTCTGGTAGAGAGTTTAAGATTCTTACCTAACCAACACAGACACAGCATAGCTTAGCACAGGAAAGCTCACCCTATCTGACATGGGAAGCTCCTTTAAAGTGATCTAGTTCAACCACCTCACTCTGTAGGTGAAAACCCAGAAGTCTGGACTCCTTCACATGAGCAAAGCTAAAAGCATTGTCTGTTTTCAGTCTGACTCTTCCTTCCTCAATCAGCTTTGCCCTTCGAGAATGAATAATTTCCTCCAGAGGACAGGGAAATAGATGGAGTAAATTCCCTGAATCCCTCTGTAAATGGTGCGCAGTTTATCTGGTTGTCAGGTCTTTTCTTTAAAGGTCACTCTCCCGTGGTAAGAAACTTTCTGACGTTCTCGTTAGAAATAAACTGAGTTGTTTGGAGAATGAAGATGTGATTGGGCATGGATGCTTTTTCTCTGGAGTTTTTCTCGGTTTTTGGTATCTTATATACATATATACAAATTGATCACAAAACTTAACATGAAAAATATGAGAAAACAGATATAATCTTTGACGAGTTGTAAGTAATATTCCATTTATCAACATTTTATTGTATAAAATATGCTAGTCCTATATGGCACCCCACTCCAGTACTCTTCTTGCTTGGAAAATCCCATGGATGCAAGAGCCTGGAAGGCTGCAGTCCATTGGGTCGCTGAGGGTTGGACACGACTGAACAACTTCACTTTCACTTTTCACTTTCGTGCATTGGAGAAGGAAATGGCAACCCACTCCAGTGTTCTTGCCTGGAGAATCCCAGGGACAGGGAAGCCTGGTGGGCTGCTGTCTCTGGGGTCACAGAGAGTCGGACACGACTGAAGTGACTTAGCAGCGTGGATAGCTTTGTAGTTTCTTACATAATAAAGGTCATTTTCAATGTTGTTTTTAACCCAAATACTAAGGCTTTTCTCCTTGCTCTGATCTTTCTTGTATTCCTCACAGAAAGCAAGGCATCTTCTTGTCCAGAAAGGACCTGAACAGAAGGTGACTGACCCAGTAGAACAAGCCCCAGCCCATGGGGAATGGGCAGATAACAATAACTAAAATTTACTGAGCACTTACTTATTGCCAAGCACTGTTCTAAGCACTTTAATACATTAAATTCATTTACCCTCACAGCAGCCCCTGAGCTTGGTATTGTCTCAGAAGTTCTGGAGTGAGCCATAGGTGGAGTTGAAAAAGCACATACAGGATGCTGAGAATACCTCGCAGAGGAGAGACACAGGGGACAGGCTCCGGATGAGATCCTGAGGAAGTGGGAGTGCATCGTGAGGGCAAGAAGGCAAGGCAGAAAAGGAGCAAATGCATTCCCCATCTGCTCTCAAGGTCTTCTCTGCTAAAATAATCTACCTGCAATGCAGGAGACCTGGGTTTTATCCCTGGGTCAGGAAGGTCCCCTGGAGAAGGGAATGGCTACCCACTCCAGTGTTCTTGCTTGGAGACTTTAATTTCTTTAACAACAATAAATGCATTATTACAGACTATAACCCTATTCTCTTTCCTCTGTCCCTCCTCTTAAAGACTTTACCACTATAAAATAGAATATTAGAATATGTAAAAGTATACATGCAACAAACTTGACATAGATAGGACTTCCTAGATTCAGGTGCCCCCTACACACACCATGGATAGAATACTTCCCTTTACTGTACCCTCATGGCTATCATTTTAGGGAAGAAATATAAATTTTTTTCATATAAGCCTCTCCCATTGAGGCAATAACAACTGTTCAGATCTTCTGAAAACTTGACAGAATCTATGAAAAGATTATAAATGTTGATTAACAGTTTCACTGAGTATCAACAAGCAAAATTAAACAGAGTTCAGGCTTTTTTTCTATTGCCACACCTTGAGCAATTTCAGACTGCTGTTGTAAAGAACTATGACCCACCAAAAGGTAGTTACACAAAGGGAAAAAATAATTCTTGCATCATGCTTCCAAAATAGACAGAAAGGGAAATTGGAGATAGAAAATAATGTAGTAAAAGCAGTTATCAAAATTGAATGTTACATTATTTGCAATGGTGGCTCAGTGGTAAAGAATCCACCTGCCAATGCAGGAGACATGGGTTCGATCCCTGGGTTGGGAAGATCTCCTGGAGAAGAGAATGGAAAAGCACTCCAGTATTCTTGCCTGGGAAATCACATGGACAGAGGAGCTTGATGGGCTACAGTCCATGGGTCGCAAGAGTTAAACACGACTTAGTGACTAAACAACACAAACTTATTTCCCATTTTCGTATTTGAAGATGGGGCAACAAACACAGCATTTTGCCTACTGTATGCTGTCATCCTCATTAGTACAGCTCACTCAGCTTCTGCTACTAGGTGTGTTAGATCTCAGCAAACAGGAGAGTTGAGAATTTATTAGGATGGGCAGAGCAAAGGCCAGGAGGGAATAATGTAAATATCTTCATGGCCTCTCGACAGATACAAATCAACTGGGTGCTCTGGGTCCAACACAGGCAAATGTCAGTATTCAAAAAGTTTAGTATGGTGAATGAAGATCAGAGCGGCTGGAGACAGTACAACTCCTAAGAGGCAGGTGGTGAGGGGTAAGTTCTGGATAAAAGGTAGTATGTCCAGGATGATGCAAGACACTAGCCACAGATAAAAACTCTGGAACAAGGAGAAGTGTCTGTCAGGAGGAGGTTCCTAGGGTTCCAGTCAAACAGAATTCAAGTTCAGCCCAGTTAACCACCGTGGATAGACTTGGGGGTTTTGAGGATATTGAAGGGCTAGGCGATGGCTTCTCAAGGAGTTACAATTGCGGGCATTAGACTGATTCCTCACCTTCCCTCCTAGATAAGGCAAGGTGCTAAGTATCCTTACAGACGTGGTCAGAATTGACACAAAGACTGAACATAGCTACTTTCTCCAGCTGAAATTCTTTAGGGCTTGATGCTGAGCAGCGCTAAGAGAACCTGAGATTGACACGCCCTCCATGTGATAAAAATGACATATGTGTGGCCCCGGGTTGCCTCTCCATTTGCAGATACAGCTGATATTTACAGCGCCCCTTGCTGTCTGCCATTTAGGTTATGTCTAGACAGAAAAATACGCCCAAAGAATAGTCAATCCAAAACTTAACATTTGGGGAACAGAATTGAATCAACTGCAATAAGAAGGATACATCATGTCTAAACCAATCCTAAAATGATCCTCTCCTACTACAACAACAACAAAAAGAATCATTTTGAAAAGGTCAATTCTATTGCACTGTGTGGTCGAGGTCTGAAATATTTGCCTCTTAAAATCTCCACTCCAAAGAATAATTTACAATCATGGTCACTGGCAAAACCCACCTCTTACTGTTGTTTCCAAATGAGTCAGAACCATTATGCTATGATTACATATAGCCCACAACTGCGAAGTTTTGCCCCATGATTTTTAGGAAGCTTTCCAAACTATGTCCTCCTTAACCCTCCAGTCCATCACAAATGCTCCACCTAGTTGTTTAATTCCAAGGAAAACACGCTCTTTCTTTAGTCTTAAATCCACTCTCTAATAGTAGATTTTTTTTTAATGTTCCCTTTACAACCATAACTCTGATTCAGTAATTCCCTGGGTTGTATTAACAATGCTCTTCTTTGAGAGGTGATATTCTGCTCTTAGGGGTTCCCTGGTTGCTCAGCCAGTAAAGAATCTGCCTGCTATACAGGAGACCCAGGTTCAACCCCTGGGTCAGGAAGATCCCCTGGAGAAAGAAATGGCAACCCACTTCACTATTCTAGCCTGGAGAATTCCTTGGACAGAAGAGAATGGTGGGCTACAGTCCAAAAGGTCACAAGAGTAGGACACGACTTAGTAACTAAACCACCCTGTCCTAAGGGCTGTTTCTGCTTCAAGAGAGTTTCCACTGTTCCTAATTCTGTATTGTTTCCAAAATTAAGTTCTTTGAAAGCTTCAGGTTTATTCAAAACTTTTCTGCCCCAAGTGTGCTCTAACTCTTCACTCATCAATTTCACTTCTAGGACTCCTTCCTAAGGAAGGAATCAGAGCGGAACATGGCTACTGATGCATTTGCAACAGGGTTATAGAACGAAGGGAAATGACCTAAGCGTCCAGTTACAGAGCTGGTTAAATAAACTATGTTATATCCCCATTCCAGAATCTACGGTCTTTAAAAACAATGTGAAAGAAAATGCAATAACATGAACCTTATTAACAGTATGCTGTTCCTAGTTGCTCAGTCATGTGTCACTCTTTGTGACCCCGTGGACTACAGTTTGCCAGGCTCCTCTGTCCATGGGATTCTCCAGGCAAGAATACTGGAGTGGCTTGCCATTTCCTCCTCCACGGGATCTTTCCCACCCAGGGATTGAACCCAGGTCTCCTGCATTACAGGCAGATTTCTTACTACCTGAGCCACCAGGGTAGCCCAAGAAATACTGGAGTGGGTAGCATATCCCTTCTCCAGGACATCTTCCTGACCCAGAAATCAAACCAGGGTCTCCTGCTTTGCAGACAGATTCTTTACTGGCTGAGCTACCAGGGAAGCTCATTAACAGTATACTGCTAAGTGAAATAAATCTGGTAACAAAACAATATGTATGATACCTTTTGTTTTTAAAACTCTATCTACTTTATAAAACCCGTTTCGTGTGCACATATAAAAATCACTTCTTGTACAAAATACAAAATGACATGTCTATACTGGTTTCATAATGTTTTCATGATGAAATTTATAAGTGCCTTTAAATTTAAAATATAAAGTAATATAACTTTTAAATCATGAGTGAAAGCTTACTGAAAAAGAGGATTTAATATCGGATGTCAGTCAAAATGACCAGGTTTCATCAACCATTAAAATGGAAATTCCTTGCTTTAATGGTGTCCTACTAAACTGATGCAAGTAAAATTGTACCAGTAAAACATCCTCTAACACAATATACATGGAAAGGATATGTATCCATTTCTCATAGTGATAATAATATTGTGAATCATTCATTCTCCTTTTTTGAAACTTTTTCTAAAAAACCTTTCCCCTCGTTTGTTTCCTCCATCTCTTCTGCTACTCAATGGCACATAAGAAAAATTTATGTCTTCTCTGTTCAGCAAGAAATGGTAGAAATGGGAACTGGCTTGAGCCTCTGCCTCCAACAGCCCAGTTCTCTCTAAAACTCTTCTAACTCCCAAGACATTGGCTCTATATATTCAGCAGAGGAATAGAGGTCAATGTAACATGTTCATTAAAATAAGTATTTATACACTCTCTATATAAGCATGATATATGGCTCCTCTGCTCGCAGGCAGCTATGTGATGTATGTATATTCACCTACAGCCTCAGCTTTATGAACTGAATTCCTTGGAGATGTCAGTGCTCCAATAACTAGGTACACAGTCAATAATTACTTTCATCTTTCTCCTTTTATTTACTCTTTAAGAGATTCATTAAGATGAAGAATGACAGCCTTGCTTGGCTAAGCCATTTTGATTACTTTCCTAATTCATTTATCATGACCTTTGGAACTATTAGTTTGGTTTTTGCCTTCCAGTCATCCAGAATCTTATTTTATTAAAACTAGTTTTTGCATCCTCAGTGGTTCTTTTCAGATGGGCCTTTTGGTCTACACACTATTTAACAGAGGTGACATATGGTAGAATTTTTCTTTTATTAAGACACACAAGTGTATAATATATATGGTCACTGAGAGTCACTATATATGTTTAAAATTGGTACTGGATCACTCATAAACTTTCTTTATGGCTATTCATTTTGTAGCCTTGAATCCTTCCACAAAAAAAGGAGTGCTAAGGAAAGAAGGAAAGGTGAGCAGTGGCTAATGTGGGAGTTCATATCACAAACAAGGGGCTGTACTAGATGCTATGCTGTGTCACTGATCCTCACAGAAACATTACAAGTAAGCAATATCCCACCTATTTTAGAGATAAAGAAGTTGTGGCTCAAACAAGAGTAAGTGACTTGCTCAAGGCAACACAGTAAAGTCACACAATAAATACTGAGATGGAACCGACTATGCCAGTGGCTCATGCCTTATTCTGTTGACCTGTTCCTTCTCCTTTCTCAACCCTAAGCACTACAAAAATAAGTGTCAGATATATGTCACTTCCATGACACAGAGGTAAAAGTCTGCATCTCTATTGTCTCTTCCTTGAGTTCTTCTTCAAAGGAGACCTGCCAGACATCCCTTAATCCTTAACACGGAGTACCAATCATTGAGAGGTTAAACGTGCAGAAAACTTACTCTAGCCTGTGGCTGTCTTAACGTAGAGATCCAAAACACCCTGAAAAAGACACTGTCAAGGGAATGAGAAAACGAGACACACACTGGGAGAAAATATTTGCAAAAGACATTTTTGATAAAGAACTGTGATCCAAAATGGACAAGCAACTCTAAGACTCAACAGTTTTTAATTTAAAAGATGTTCTACATCATATGTCATTGGGGAATTGCAAATTAAAATGAGATACCACTACGCACCTATTAGAACTTCCAGACACCAAAACGCTGATACCCCAAACGCTGGTAAGAATGTGGAGCAACGAGAGCTTTCATTCATTGCTTGTGGGCATGCAAAATGGTACAGCCATTTTAGAAGACATGTTGGCAGATTATTTTTTACAAAACTAAGCGTAATTTTACCACATGACACAGCAATGTGCTCCTTGGTATTTACCCGTAGAAGTTGGAATATTAAATCCACTCATAGACCTGAACACAGATGCTAATATCAGCTTTATTCATAGTTGCCAAAACTTGGAAGCAACCAAAATGTCCTTCAGTAAGTGAACGGATTAATCAACTGAATGGATTCATACACCCAAACACTGGAATGTTACTAAGTACTATAAAGAAATGAGATGTCAAGCCATGGGAAGACAGAGGAAACATAAACGCATATTATTAAGTGAAAGAAGCCACATGAAAAGGGTACATACTGTATGATTGCAACTATGTGACATTCTTGAAAAGGCAAAACTATGAAGGAAAAAAATCAATGGTTCCTGGAGGTGACATTAGCAAGATGGCTGACTAGGAAGTCCCAACACCCATCACTCCCACAAAAGCAACAAGAACAATAAATAAACAACTACAAACTGATGAAACTAGCTCTGGGAGAGCTCTAAACTATAGTGAGGAAACAAGAGAAAGCTGGTGGGGCTAAAACAAAAGATGGCTCTCCAGAAAAGCATAGGAAGCATTTACCTGCCTTGTCCCTACCCCAGTCCAGAGCAGCTCAGCATCAAGAAGGATCCCGCAGAGGGATCTTACCCTGCAGGGAAAAGGAGAGAAGGAGACCACTGCAGTCTCACCACAGCAGAGGTTTGCAGCCTGTGCTGTCAAGGATTCCACAGTCTTCATTAAAACCGAACTCGACTGACACAGCCACCCCGAGTCCCCACTGCTGACTCACCTCCTCAAGGATGGAGCTGCCTCTGCAGTAAGACCTGCTGCTACCCCCATGCCAGCTCTACATGACCAGGATGCCACTGCACCTTGCCATACAGGGGACTGGAGCTGCCATGGCTCTGCACCCACGCTAGGGCCTTAAGTCAGGGCTTTGACAGGGGCCACACTGCTGCTGCTCTGCGTCCCATTCCTGGACCCGAAGTCATGCTTTGACCGGTCATTACTGGTGCTCAGCTGTACTGCCCTGCGCTGTACCAAGTAGGGGCTTAAACCCACTATAGCCAGGCTCACTACTGCTGTAAGTATCCAACCCCCAGGGCTCAGTCACAGCTTTGCCCAAGCGGCTGCTCTGCACACTCCCCCAGGGGACAAGTACATCTCATCAAGATATCACATGCTAAGTCACTTCAGTCATGTCCGACTCCTTATGACCCTATGGACTGTAGCCCACCAGGCTCCTCTGTCCATGGCATTTCCCAGGCAAGAATACTGGAGGGGGTTGCCATTCCCTTCTCTGGGGGATTTTCCCAACCCAGGGAGTGAACCCACATCTCTTATGTCTCATGTATTGGCAGGTGGGTTCTTTACCACTAGCGCCACCTGGGAAGCCCGCCAAGGTAGAACTCAGAGCCATAGTAAGTGGTGTTTTGCTCCCTCTCAGCAGACAAGAGTTAGGGTGTGGATGAAGCAAGGGAAGACGAACATGATTTTAGATAGCGCTGAATTTACTGATACAGGTGAATCTAACGAAGTTCTTGGATTCAATATGTTAGCTGCTGGGAGTAGTTCTAATTGTTTCGTAGTTGATAGATTTAAAAACTGGACTCGACAATCAATGTGATACACCACATCAACAAAAGGGAACCTTCCTATATTGTTGGTGGAAATGGAAAACAGTATGGAGTTTCCTTAAAAAAAATTAAAAAGAGTCACCGTATTGTCCAGCAATCCCACTCCTATGCACTGATACTCCAATTTAAAAAATAAATTTTAAAAAAAGAGGGGAAAAATGATTTAATGCAGAAGCAAACATGAAAATCCTGTGGTCTTCTAATGAGACAGACAGGGAAGAGACTTGGAAAACTATGAAAATGTAAAAGGCTCCACTTTTCCCACCGGTGTGTTTATTTTGGGAAATAATTATTTTTCATATTAAATGCATGGGTTATTAATATTATTCTAAATAAATTAATGAAAAATTAAAAAATAAAAAGGTCCTCTTGAGAGAAAAAAGAGCAATATTATAATATGGATAATGTTTAGATTTATGTAAAAATAATGGAATAAATTTTTTAAAAGAATAAGTGTGATTTTACCTAGGAAAATGAGAAATCACTACTGTCCTGCTCAACCAGCGGAAGCTGAACTCCATTAATACTGCTGTAAGAAGGCATGTGTCAGAACTCAACAGCTTCACAATCCAGGGTGGGTCATATTTGGCCAAACATTGATAAACACCTCAAATATGAAATAGAAACCAAATAATCACTTTAAACTGCAAAATTCCACCTGCACTGTTTACGGTTTACCAATCTGATTAAAATGTACATGCCATTCACTGCAACTCTGGTAAAGATCTCTATGAGCAGAGATTTTATTTTGCTCATCTCACCAAAAAAGCAAAAAGTCATAACTTAGAAATAAACTTCTTGCAACCCCATTGATAATCCTAAGACTCTAATAGACCTATTCAGATTTGTCTCCAAATTGGTGCAAATTACTTGATTAAGAATTTATAATAATGAGTATTAGAAATATCTGTAATGATTATAACCCAAAATGACAACAGACTTTCTGTCAAAGTATGAAAGAAAACAGCTTTTACTATATTATCTTTTGCTAAATGAGCTTAAGATTCATTGAACCCGCATCTCTCGCATCTGTGTCTCCTGCATGGGCAGGCGGATTCTTTACCACTGCGCCACCTGGGAAGCCCCCTTTAGTTCCCATTTGGGTGCTTATTTCACAAAAGCATTAGAGGCAAATAAGGTAATTTATCACTGTGGTCATTTGTCCTGTGTTTTTACAGCATCAAATCGTGTTTCCAAGATGTCCAGCACTTGCGCCAAGAGAAAGTGAGGGACAATGTCCACAAAATGGACTGAGCAACCAGGGAGTCAGGAAGCCAGGCAGGAATTAACACTTCAAAAATAACTGTAAATTATTTACACCAAAGTACTACATTTAAAAAGTAAAAGATATACATTTTAAGATCATTCCTTAACTCCATACACAAAAATCAGCTCAAAATGGATTAAAGACCTAAATGTGAGACCAGACATGATAAAACTCCTAAAGGAAAACATAGGCAGAACACTCTCTGACATAAATCAAAGCAACATCTTTTTTGATCCATATCCCAGAATAATGAAAATAAAAGCAAAAATAAACAAATGGGACCTACTTAAACACAAAAGCTTTTTGCACAGCAAAGGAAACAATAGACAAAACAAAAGACAACTCACAGATTGGGAGAAAATATTTGCAAATGATGTGACCAATAGGGTTTCAGTTCAGTCAGTTCAGTCACTCAGTAGTGGCTCTTTGCAATCCCATGAATCTCAGCACACCAGGCCTCCCTGTCCATCACCAGCCCCCAGAGTTCACTGAGACTCACACCCATCCAGTCAGTGATGCCATCTAGCCATCTCATCCTCTGTCATCCCTTTCTCCTCCTGCCCCCAATCCCTCCCAGCATCAGAGTCTTTTCCAATGAGTCAACTCTTTGCATGAGGTGGCCAAAGTACTGGAGTTTCAGCTTTAGCATCATTCCTTCCAAAGAAATCCCAGGGCTGATCTCCTTCAGAATGGACTGGTTGGATCTCCTTGAAGTCCAAGGGACTCTCAAGAGTCTTCTCCAACACCACACTTCAAAAGCATCAATTTTTCAGTGCTCAGCTTTCTTCACAGTCCAACTCTCACATCCATACATGACCACAGGAAAAACCATAGCCTTGACTAGACGGACCTTTGTTGACAAAGTAATGTCTCTGCTTTTGAATATGCTATCTAGGTTGGTCATAACTTTCCTTCCAAGGAGTAAGCGTCTTTTAATTTCATGGCTGCAGTCACCATCTGTAGTGATTTTGGAGTCCAAAAAAATAAAGTCTGACACTGTTTCCACTGTTTCTTCATCTATTTCCCATGAAGTGATGAGAGCAGATGCCATGATCTTCGTTTTCTGAATGTTGAGCTTTAAGCCAACTTTTTCACTTTCCACTTTCACTTTCATCAAGAGGCTTTTTAGTTCCTCTTCACTTTCTGCCATAAGGGTGGTGTCATCTGCATATCTGAGGTTATTGATATTTCTCCCAGCAATCTGGATTCCAGCTTGTGCTTCTTCCCGTCCAGCATTTCTCATGATGTACTCTGCATATAAGTTAAATAAGCAGGGTGACAATATACAGCCTTGACGTACTCCTTTTCCTATTGGGAACCCGTCTGTTGTTCCATGTCCAGTTCTAACTGTTGCTTCCTGACCTGCATACAGGTTTCTCAAGAGGCAGGTCAGTTTATTGTGATCCACACAGTCAAAGGCTTTGGCATAGTCAATAAAGCAGAAATAGATGTTTTTCTGGAACTCTCTTGCTTTTTTGATGATACAGCGGATGTTGGCAATTTGATCTCTGGTTCCTCTGCCTTTTCTAAAACCAGCTTGAACATCTGGAAGTTCACGGTTCACGTATTAGTTTCCAAAATTTACAAAACCTCAAAACAAATAACTCACTCAAAAAATGGGCAGAAGACCTGAATAGATATTTCTCAAAAGAAGACACACAGATGGCAAATAGGCACATGAAATGATATTCAACATTGCTAGTTTTAGAGAAATGCAAATCAAAATCACAGTGAGATACCACCTCACACTGGTCAGAATAGCTATCATCAAAAATCCACAAACAACAAATGATGGAGAGGGTGTGGAGAGAAGGAAACCCTCCTATATTGTTGGTGGGAATGTAAATTGGTACAGCCACTGTGGAGAACAGTACAGAAGTTTCTTTAAAAAACTAAAAATAAGAGTACCATAGGACCCTACAGTCCCACTCTTGGGCATATAGCTGGAGAAAAACATGACCCTAAAGGATACATGCACCCCAGTGTTCACTATTTACAACAGCCAAGACATGCAAGCAGCCTAGATGTCCATCAACAGAGGGTGGATAAAGAAGATGTGGTACATGTATACAGTGGAATATTACTTAGCCACCGAAAAAGAATGAAATGAAGCAATTTGCAGCAACACAGATGGACTAAAGAGTATCATGCTGAGTGAAGTAAGTCAGAGAAGGAGAAATATAATATGACATCCGTTATGCATGGAATCTAAAACAAAATGATACAAATGAACTTACAAAACAGAAAAATACAGACTTAGAAAAATGAACTTATGGTTGTCAGGGAGAATGATAGTTAGGGACTTTGAGACGGTCATGTACACACTGCTGTATTTAAAATGGATAACCAGCAAAGACCTATTGTAGAGCACATGGAACTCTGCTCAGTGTTGTGTGGCAGCCTGGATGGGAAGGCGGTTTGGGGGAGAATGGATACTTGTATATGTACAGCTAAGTCCCTTTGCTGTTCACCTGAAACTACCACAGCATTGTTAACTGGCTATATCCCAATACAAAAGAAAAAGTTTAATGTTTAAGGGAAAAAATTAAAATACATGTATTTGAATTAATTTATTTAATTATTTTTAATAATAAAATTTTAAAATTCTATTTTAATGATCAAGTACAAATCCATTGATGACTAACAATAATAATTCATCAAATGCATAGTTTGTACAATCGAGAGTCCTTGACTCCAAGAATCTCACACTGTGTTGGGGTAGGCAGATGGTAAGGTTTCGGTACTTAGGGTTAGCAAAATGTATGTAAGTCAAATTAGGAGTCCCAGGACTCCTTTCAAGGGAGTAATACTGACTTGGGATTTGATGGTAGAGTAGTTATTAATTAGAAAAACAGGTGTTGGGAAGATATTCCAAGCAGAAGGGAAAGCAATTCGGAAGAGATGACAACACGACAGAGCATGATTTATTCTCAACACTACATCTCAGATGAGGCAAAAACAGAAACTAGGAGTCAGAGAATAAAGTCAGAGAATAAAGAGACTCACATGCTAAACTGAATAGACAATTTATCTGTAAAGCAATGGAATTTTGGGGGACCATTTCAAAAGGGGAATATCATCTTCAGGCTTGCATTTTAGCAATGTAATGAGTGATGGGAAAGAAGAGACATCAGAGAAAAGAGACATTAGAAAGCTATTGTATCCTATTTTAATTACTGAAATCTCTCATAATGACAAAACTGTCAAACAGGACAGTAAATGTGGAGTAATTCAATCAAACTTCTTGGAAAAGACACATTTAGCAATCTGGGATAATGCAGAATTACAATACAATATAATTACAAATGATATTTCAATCATTTGAAATATCAAATGATTCAATACTGGTTCTTCTTTTTGTCATTTTGCAGACATCATTTTAATATGAGACCAAGTCACAAAATATTTAGTGCACAAACCAGCTTTTTTTTTTTTTAAGATCTAGCATTTTTATCATAGTCTTTTATCTTATTTTGGACCACTTATACCCAGTACTCTATCCCACTATAGACTGTTGAACTTAATCAACAAAATCAAAAGTGATTTCTGACCAGATTTATGGAGGACATGGAGAAGGCAATGGCACCCCACTCCAGTACTCCTGCCTGGAAAATCCCATGGATGGAGGAGCCTGGAAGGCTGCAGTCCATGGGGTCGCTGAGGGTCGGACACGACTGAGCGACTTCCCTTTCACTTTTCACTTTCGTGCATTGGAGAAGGAAATGGCAACCCACTCCAGTGGTCTTACCTGGAGAATCTCAGGGACGGGGGAGCCTGGTGGGCTGCCGTCCATGGGGTCACACAGAGTCGGACATGACTGAAGCGACTTAGCAGCAGCAGCTCATGGAGGACATGAACATTTATACTGTCAAAGTGTTTGCATAACTAAAAGTACAGTAATAAGATCAAAATGCCTCCAGTTTTGCTTAGAAAATAGTACTTTATAAGTTTATTTCATCTATGAACCCAAAGCTTAGAATGCTTTTGCTGTCGTTGTTGTTTGCACTGAGTCGTGTCCAACTCTCTGGAACCCCTTAGTGGACTGTAGCCCACCAAGCTTCTCTGTCCATGGGATTTTCCAGGCAAGAACACTGGAGTGAGCTGCCATTTCCTCCTTCAGGGGATCTTCCCAACCCAGGGATTGAACCCACGTCTCCTACACTGGAAGGCAGATTCTTTACTGCTGAGCCACCAAGGAATTGGAGAAAAGCTAATCAAGACTAAAAAATTTTCCTTAATGTTATTTTCTGCATTGATTCTGTAGACTTTGGGAAGATTTTTTTTCTTTCTTTCTTTACCTATCTTTCCTCTATCTTCTCTTTTCTAAGATATACCAACCTGTTTTACAACGATCTCCTCAGGCCTTAAAAATGATGGCACGTTATCAAAATTTAGAAAGAAATGCTCTCTGTAGAAAGGGTTTCTGAGACAAGCAGGTGAAAGAAAAACCAGTGTGTGTGTGTGTGTGTGTGTGTGTGTGTGTGTGTCCACTTTGCAACTGAAATATCTTAAATATCCATATAAAAATACTAAAAAGCAAATAAACCAGGAAGGAAGCATAATATAAAGAAAGATGATCAAAGACAAAGGCACAAGTGGTTGAGAACTCTTGGCCCTTTTTTCTCTCCATGTGACTGGATGCGGACGACTATCTCCTCCTTCAAGAATTTAGCTCCAAGCCTTGACTTACTAACCAACAGCCCCATGGTGCCTCCTTGGAGTTCTATCCTGTGTCCCAGACTCTAGAGCTAATTGCTTGTCAAACAACTCCAGCTAGGTATTCAAGTGCTTCAAACACAACCTCTCCAAAATGTCCAAGGTCAGTTTTCCCTGCAGTATTTCTCGTGTCAACAAATGGAACCCACCACCCTTCCAGTTTCCCACCTTTGAGGACAGAGAATGAGCGAGCAAAGAGGACGCTAGTGTTAGCCTGGATGCAGTCTCCTTCATCTCTCATATCCAATCAATCATAAAGTCCTGATAATCTTACTTTATTGGTGTCTTTAGAATCAGTTCAGTTTTTTCATCTTAAACGCCACTCCATCATTCTCTCCTAGTGAAATACTGTAATAAAGTCTCTTGGTCCCTCTGCCTCTAGACTAGCCCAGATCCTATCCATTCCTCATGCTATCACCAAAGGAATCACTCAAGAGCAGATCCAGTCACATCACTCAACAACTTAATCTGACTCTTGAGAATCTTCTAAATGAAGGTGAACCTCCTGATAGGATCTGTCATGACTGCCCCATCTGTCTCTCTAGCTCCCTCCTTGCCACTCCCACCTTCCCTCAGCCTCAGGGATGCACCTGTACACAGCTACTTGCACTTCCTAGACTGGATCATTCTCTCTCATTCCCCAGCCTTTACACATGTTATTAATATTTTCTGTCTGAGACACCCATTCCTGTTTCCATTCTTAATAGATACCTATCTGCCTTTCAGGACTCAAGACTACATCTAGACTGGCAACCCCCCTCTCTGGACACCATTAGTGCTTTGTCATTTTATTTATTCACCACGCCTGCCGTGAACTGCAAGCAGTTTGAGCTCTGACTGCCTTTGCCATTTTATCCCCAGGCTTAGCCCTGTACCTGGCATAATAGTAGGAGCTCAACATATGTTTTGTTAAAGGGATTTGGTATCTCTTTTACTATGAGTCAGCCTTTCAGATTAAATTTTAAAGTTTGGTTACAGCAGCTAACAAAAGAATGGAAATGTAAGAATGCCATAATTATGAAATTAACTCAGGATGAAAGCATTAAGTAAAGCAGAGCATCACTGCATTTGTCTAAATGATGCCCTCCTATCCTCCTTCCATCGAGACTGGATTAGGTTTCTGCGCAGCCACCTCAGCTCTCTTGCAACCCTCTCTAACTGCATTGTCCTCACATCTCCTGGTATGCTTACAGACTAATCTGGGAGTTCTTTGAGAGGAGTGGCTACGTTTTATTTATGTTTTTATCTCTAACTGTTGATAAATGTTGAATGAATAAGACACAGCCACAAATCTTTTGCACTAAATAACATGACATCAAAATATATGGAGGAAAATGGTTGTAAATGAAAGTAGGAAGGACAGTCACGCAATCATGAGATATTTTAACTCACTACTATCCATCTATGACAAGTCAATTTAATAAAAAATAAATAAGGGCATAGAAGAATTGAACTATATAACAAGGTTACATTAATATATGCTGAACTTTGTAACTCCAGAAATGGGGAATGCTTCTATAAATCAAACATTTACTAAAATGAATCATAACTGATTCACAAAGAAAACTTAAACTCAGCCCACACAGCTCAAATGATATAGACCAAGTTCCCAAAGGAAATATAAAAATAAAAAAGAATGAAAAAAGGAAAAGAGAGAAAGAGCAGAAATTTTAAAATATCCAACCACTTGGAATATAAACACTATTTCCCTAAATGATTAAAATGTTGTACTAGAAGGAATATTTAAGTTTTAGGCTATGGAACTTACATAAAAGCAAGTGGATAAATATGAGTAAATAAAAAATTTTAAGTTACATAAATCAAAAATGTAACAAAATTAAAAAGGCAAGGAATAAGCTCTTTCAAAATATTTGCCAGAAATATAAAAAATTAACATCCTTAAAGAGCTGTTACAAATTGGCATATTAATGCATATATATGGAATCTAGAAAAATGGTACTAATAAACTTCTCTGCAGGGAAGGAATGGAGACACAAATGCAGAGGTAGATGCAGCAGAGGAAGGAGAGGGTGGGGCGAACTGAGAAAGTAGCATTGACACATATATACCACATGCGTGAAACAGATAGCTAGTGGGAAGCTGCTGCCTAGAGCAGGGAACCCGGGCTGGTGTTCTGTGATGACCTAGAAGGGCAGGGTAGAGGGTGGGGATGAGAGGGAGGCTAAAAGCGGAGGGTGTGTGTGTGTGTGTGTGTGTATATATATATATATATATGTTGTGTTGTGTTAGTCGCTCAGTTGTGTCCGACTGTTTGCGATCCCATGGACTGTAGTCCACCGGGTCCTCTGTCCATGGAATTCTCTAGGCAAGAATACTGGAGTGGGTTGCATTCCCTTCTCCAAGGGATCTTCTCAACCCAGGGATCAAACCTGGGTCTCCTGCACTGCAGGCAGATTCTTTACCAACTGAGCCACCAGGGAAACCCTATACACACACACACACACACACACACATACATGTATAGTTATAATTGATTCACCTATTCAACAACCTATTGTACAGCAGAAACCAACAACACAACATTGTAAAACAATTATCCTCCAATTGAAAAATAAAAATAGATACAAAAATAAAATGGAAAACCAACAAGGACCTACTATATAGCACAGGAAACTCTGCTCAATATTATGTAACAACCTAAATGGGAAACAATTTGAAAAAGAATGAGGAAGCAAGTGCTAATTACTCAGTTGTGTCCTACTCTTTGCAACTCTATGGACTGTATCCCACCAGGCTCCTCTGTCCATGGAATTCTCCAAGCAAGAATTCTGGAGTGGGTTGCCATTCCTTTCAGGGGATCTTCCTGACCCAGGGTTCAAACCCGGGTCTCCCGCATTGCAGGCAGATTCTTTACTGTTTGAGTCACCAGGGAAGCCCCAACCACTGAAAAAGAGTAGATACATGTATATGTGTAACTGAATCTCTTTGCTGAATACCTGAGACTAACAGAACATTGTTAATCAACTACACTCCAATATAAAATAAAAAGTTTAAAAAAGTAAAAAGAGTCCCTGATAGCTCAGTTGGTTAAAAAAAAAAAAAAGTAAAAAAAAAGTAGTGAGAAAAATACTATTTCTACAATTTTAACAGTAAATGACATTAATATACAATTTTATAAAGTAAATTTAAAGTGAAAGTTGCTCAGTCATGTCTGACTCTTTGTCACCCCATGGACTATACAGTCCAAGGAATTTTCCAGGCCAGAATACTGGAGTGGGTAGCCTTTCCCTTCTCCAAGGGATCTTCCCAACCTAGGAATCAAACCCACGTCTCCAGCATTGCAAGCAGATTCTTTACCAGCTGAGCCACAGGGAAGCCCAATTAAATTTAAAGGGGCTATTAAATATTCAAATAGTTTAATTTCACCAAGAAAGAACTGTAATTTAAAGCAAAATATCATTTTTGCCTATCAAACTAGCCTATGAAATTTTCCTATCAAAGTCTCGACTTTTTTATTGCTTTGTCTTTATTATTTTGCTTCTTAAATGCTTGTGTTCAGTGCTGATAAGATATAGTGAAAGACATACACTAAGCCTTCTGTTTAAAACAGTGTCAATTTGTTCAATGTCTGTTGAAAAACAGCTTAGAACTCTTCAGTGATGGTCTTATAAAAGTTGACATTATAGATGGTCTCTGATTTAAATGGTTCAACTTACAATTTTTCAACTTTACAATGGTTTGAAAGTGATACATGTACAATAGAAGACATGCTTCATATTTTGAATTCTGATCTTTCCCAGACTACTGATATGCAGTATGGAGCTCTCTTTTGATGCTGGACAGGGGAGGGAGCCACAGCTCCCAGTAAGTCACGAGATCACAAGGGTGAAATCTCATATGCTTACAACCATTCTGTACCTATAAGACCATTTTCATGTTCATGTTCAGTATACAATTCAATAAATTACATGAGATATTCAATACTTTTTATAAATAGACTGTGTTAGGTGATTTTGCCCAACCATAGGCTGATGTAAGTGGTCTGAGCATGTTTAAGGTAGATTAAACACAGGCTAAGCAATGATGTTCAGTCAGTAAGGTGGATTAAATGTACTTTTTTCTTTTGGATTTATGATATCTTCAACTTATGATGGGGTTATTGATGATGGGGTTATTGGGACATAATCCCATCATAAATTGAGAAAATCTGTATTTGAAGTGACAATTCCCTCTCCAGAGATTCAGCTCAAGGAAGTATTCCCAATTGCTTCCTCAGATTTGTGCATTAACATATTATTTCAAAGCATCATTTATACTAGCAAAGAATAAAAATCATTTAAATGTCTAGCAAGAGGGAAGTGATAAACTACAGTGCATATGTAATGCAATGTTAGGCTTCCCTTGTGGCTCAGATGGTAAAGAATCTGCCTGCGATGCAAGACACCTGGATTTGATCCCTGGGTCAGGAAGATCCAGTGTTAGGAAGATGCAATATTGTGATATTGTGAAGCCATCACAGTTTATACAGTTTGTAAATGCATGAAAATATTTATGATCATTTCAGTTAGGTCACTGTATAACAAACCACCCCAAAACTTAATGCCTTAGAACAACAGCTTATATTCCTCACTGCTGCTGCTAAGTCACTTCAGTCATGTCCAACTCTGTGCAACCCCATAGACAGCAGCCCACCAGGCTCCCCCGTCCCTGGGATTCTCCAGGCAAGAACACTGGAGTGGGTTGCCATTTCCTTCTCCAACGCATGAAAGTGAAAAGTGAAAGTGAAGTCGCTCAGTCGTGTCCGACCCTCAGCGACCCCATGGACTGCAGCCTTCCAGGCTCCTCCATCCATGGGATTTTCTAGGCAAGAGTACTGGAGTGGCGTGCCATTGCCTTCTCCTCACAGTTCTGGGTTAAATTTGGCTGGGATCCTGGGACAGCTGGAAGGGACAAAGGGGCCTCTCTCATGAGTCCAGTCTTTGGTTTTCCTCCACATGACCCACTCCATAGGATTTCTTGAACTTTCTCAGAGAATGGGGACTGGAATCTAAGAAGAAATGTTCCAAGCATCCAAAGTAGAAGCTGTAGGTCTCTTAAGGCCTAGCCTCAAAAGTTATTTAGTGTCTCTTCTGCTGCATTTTATCAGTCAAAACATGTCCCAGGGCCAGGCCCCAATTCAAGAGAAGGGAAAACAGATTGCATCTCTCAATGGGAGAAGCAGCAAAGAATCTGTGACCATTTTAATCAACTCCAGTAATATGACAATGCTGTTGATTAGTCACTCAGTCATGTCTGACTCTATGCAAACCCAGGGACTGTAGCCCCTCGGGCTCCTCTGTCTGTGGAATTTTCAGGCAAGAATACTGCAGTGGATTGCCATTTCCCTGTCCTGGGGATCTTCCCAAAGCAGAGATCAAGCAATAAGTCTCTTACACTGGCAGACAAATTCTTTACCACCAAGCCACCAGTTGAAGCCCATATGAAAATAAGTCAATAAAAAAGGATTAATATATGTGTAACAATATAAACTCAACTCTGATATGTAATATTCCTACATATTTATCTATATTCTATGAATAAAAAAGCATATTACACATAGATCTATATTTTACATATGAATTAAAAGTCAAAGGATAAACTACTACAAAGATTATCTCTAGCTAGTAGAAGGAGTACAATCATAATTTTCTTCTTAAAGTTCTGTTTTTTTCCAAAGTTATGAGAATGTATTACTTTTTCAGCTGGAACATAAATGTAATTTAAAAGATATTTTATTCCCATATAGAAACACTTAAAGCAATGGCCTACAAAAGGCTAGAAAGCATTAAAGCAAATTGAATCAGAAATGGAAGAAAACCAACAGCAAATTGAAAAGCAAAAATGGGGGGCTGTATAATTCTTTTTTTGACTGTACAGAATATTAAGACATTTGAATCATCAAACATTTCATAGCAGGTTTATGACCACACTGAACAAATGTGTAACTGGTTTTCATCTTTCATTGTATTTACATGACACATGAGTATTTTCCTGCCTGCAAAAAAAGATAAAATGAGGCACTTTCTTTGTTTTTCATATATACATCTAAGCCACAATAGAATAGATGCGGCAGAAGCCTTGAGGCAGAGATAAATAAAACTTGAAAAATTTTAATGGATGTATTAAAAAAACATTTCAAAACCTAATAACAAAATAGACATGCTCAAAAAAAATAAAATTTCACTATTGTTTCTCATGATTCTATGGTTCTGTAAAGAAAACAGGGGCCGGTGTTTTCACAAAGTTACTGTACTATTTCAATTCGTTGCTGTTGTTCGGTCACTGAGTCATGTCCAACTCTGTAACTCCATGGACTGCAGCACACCAGGCTTTTCTCTCCTCCACTATCACCCAGAGTTTGCTCAAATTCATGCCCATTGAGTCAGTGATGCTATCTAACCATTTCATCCTCTGCCGCCCCCTTTTCCCTTCGATCTTTCCCAGCATCAGGGTCTTTTAAAGTGACTTTTGGCTCTTGGCCAACGTGTTGGAGCTTCAGCTGCAGCATCAGTCCTTTCTGTGAATATTTAGGAGTGATTTCCTTTAGAATTGATTGGTTTATCTCCTTGCAGTCCAAGGGACTCTCAAGAGTCTTCGCCAGCATCAAAATTTGAAAGCATCAATTCTTCGGCATTCAGCCTTTTTTATGGTCCAAATCTCACATCCATACATGACTGCTGGGAAAACCAAAACTTTGGCTATTTCAGTATCACATCATAAACTAATGTTGCATGATTCTGATGGCAACTTTAGATGATACAGAATGAAAACACTATGCAAGGGGGAAAATATGCATTCCTCTTACACAACCCTTTATGTTCAAGAACTCAGCACTGCTATTTAATACAATTGTCAGGGGATTCCAGGTTTTATCTTTGCATCTTGATGACCAGGAGTTTTGGAATCATTTTTGACTCACACCAAAAAATCACATATTTGAAAAAAAGAATTCTCTCTCCCTCTAGAAAACAACAAAGAAATCCATGGTTCAGCAGTTTAAAAGAAGAAGAAATGCTGGAAAACATTAGCAAAAAAATGTGTGTATGGATGCATGCTATTTACAGATGTGTATGTATTGAACTCCAAAATATCACCTGTTTCCAATTTAAGAATGACTTCTGCTGATGTACACAGGCCAGCAGAAGTATCTCTTTCCTTGCATCCTGAGGTTTCTAATCCCAGGTATTAATTAGATCCCACCTCCAGCCTATACATGAATTCTTAGCAATCTTTCTCCAAACACTTGCATATGGTATGGCAATTTTTCTGGGGCCTAGGGTTTCTCCAGTGGCTCAGCAGTAAAGAATCTACCTGCAATGCAGGAACCATGGAGACAGAGACATGGGTACAATTTCTAGGGCAGGAAGATCCACTGGAGAAGGAAATGGCAACCCACTCTAGTATTCTTGCTCGGATAATCCTATGGACAGAGAAGCCTGGCAGACTACAGTCCATGGGATCGCAAGAGTTGGACACACAACTAAACAAGAACAACTGGGCACTAAGCAGTAATGACACATCCGTTCAGTCACTCAGTCATGTCCAACTCTTAGAGACCCCAAGGGCTGCAGCACGCCAGGCTTCCTTGTCCATCATCAACTCCCAAAGCTTGCTCAAACCCATGTCCTTTGAGTTGGTGATGCCATCCAACCATCTCATCTTCTGTCGTCCCCTTCTCCTCCCACCTTCCTCTTTCCCAGTGTCAAGGTCTATTCCAATGAGTCAGTTCTTCACATCAGGTGGCCAGAGTATTACAGTTTCAGCTTCAGCATCCGTCCTTCCAATGAACACCCAGGACTGATTTCCTTCAGGATAGACTGGTTGGATCTCCTTGCAGTCCAAGGGACTCTCAAGAGTCTTCTCCAATACCACAGGTCAAAAGCATCACTTCTTCAGTGCTCAGCTTTCTTTATAGTCCAACTCTCACATCCATACATGACTACTGGAAAAACTATAACCTTGATTAGACAGACCATTGTCAGCAAAGTAATGTCTCTGCTTTTTAATATGCTGTCTAGCTTTTCTCCCAAGGAGCAAGTGTTTTTTAATTTCATGGCTGCAGTCACCATCTGCAGTGATTTTGGAGCCCCAAAATATAAAGTCTGTCACTGTTTCCCTTGTTTCCCCATCTATGTGCCATGAAGTGATGGGACTGGATGCCATGATCTTCATTTTCTGAATGTTGAGCTTTAAGCCAGCTTTTTCACTCTCTTCTTTCACCTTCATCAAAAGGCTCTTTAGTTTCTCTTCGCTTTCTGCCTTAATGGTGGTGTCATCTGTGTACCTGAGGTTATTGAGATTTCTCCCGGCAATCTTGATTCCAGCTTGTGCTTCCTCCAGCCCAGCGTTTCTCATGATATACTCTGCATATAAGTTAAATAAGCAGGGTGACAATATACAGCCTTGACATACTCCTTTCCCGATTTGGAACCAGTCTATTGCTCCATGTCCTGTTCTAACTGTTGCTTTTTGACTTCCTAAGATTTCTCAGGAGGCAGGTAAGGTCATCCGGTATTCCCATCACTTGAAGAATTTTCCAAAATTTGTTGTGATCCATACAGTCAAAGGCTTTGGCAGAGTCAATAAAGCAGAAATAGATGCTTTTATGGAACTCTCTTGCTTTTTCAATGATCAAATGGATGTTGGCAATTTAATCTCTACTTCCTCTGCCTTTTCTAAATCCAGCTTGAACATCTGGAAGTTCACGGTTCATGTACTGTTGAAGCCTGGCTTGGAGAACTTTGAGCATTACTTTGCTAGCATGTGAGATGATTGCAATTGTGTGGTAGTTTGAACATTCTTCGGCATTGTCTGTCTTTGGGATTGGAATGAAAACTGACCTTCTCCAGTCCTGTGGCCACTGCTGAGTTTTCCAAATGTGCTGGCATATTGAGTGCAGCACTTCCACAGCATCATCTTTTAGGATTTGAAATAGCTCAACTGGAATTTCATCACCTCCACTAACATTTTTCGTAGTGATGCTTCCTAAAGCCCAGACATTGCATTCCAGGATGTCTGGCTCTAGGTGGGTGATCACACCATATTGGTTATCTGGGTCGTGAAGATCTTTGTATAGTTCTTCTGTGTATTCCTGCCACCTCTTCTTAATATCTTCTGTTTCTGTTAGGTCCATAACATTTCTGTCCTCTGTTGTGCCCATCTTTGCATGAAATGTTCCCTTGGTATTTCTAATTTTATTGAAGGGATCTCTAGTCTTTCCCATTCTATTACTTTCCTCTATTTGTTTGCATTGATCATTGAGGAAGGCTTTCTTATCTCTCCTTGCTATTCTTTGGAACTCTGCATTCAAATGGGTATATCTTTCCTTTTCTCCTTTGCCTTTTGCTTCTCTTCTTTTCACAGCTATTTGTAAGGCCTCCTCAAACAACCATTTTGCCTTTTTGCATTTCTTTTTCTTGGGGATGCTCTTGATCCCTGCCTCCTGTACAATGTCACAAACCTCTGTCCATAGTTCTTTAGGCACTCTGTCTATCAGATCTAATCCTTTGAATCTATTTGTCACTTCCACTGTATAATCGTAAGGGATTTGATTTAGGTCATACCTGAATGGTCTAGTGGTTTTCCCTACTTTCTTCAATTTAAGTCTGAATTTGTCAATAAGGAGTTCATGATCCGAGCCACAGTCAGCTCTCAGTCTTGTCTTTGCTGACTATATAGAGCTTCTTTGTCTTTCGTTGCAAAGAATATAATCAGTCTGATTTCGGTGTTGACCATTTGGTGATGTCCATGTGTAGAGTCTTCTCTTATGTTGTTGAAAGAGGGTGTTTGCTATGATCAGTGCATTCTCTTAGCAAAACTCTGTTAGCCTTTGCCCTGCTTCATTTTGTACTCAAAGGCCAAATTTGCCTGTTACTCCAGGTATCTCTTGACTTCCTATTTTTGCATTCCAGTCCCCTATAATGAAGAGGACATTTGTTTTGGGTAATGATACATACCATGTAGAAATATTTTTGATATGAGAGAAAATCATAAAATGTAAACTTCTGTCTCTGGGTCATCCTTCCAGCAAATAGGATCAATTAAATAGCAAGTACTCCTTTCAGTTCAGTTCAGTCACTCAGTTATGTCCAACTCTTTGCGACCCGATGAATTGCAGCACACCAGGCCTCCCTGACCATCACCAACTCCCGGAGTTCACCCAAACCCATGTGCATTGAGTCGGTGATGCCATCCCTCCATCTCATCCTCTGTCATCCCCTTCTTCTCCTGCTCCCAATCCCTCCCAGCATCAGGGTCTTTTCCAATGAGTCAACTCTTCACATGAGGTGACCAAAGTATTGGAGTTTCAGCCTCAGCATCAGTCCTTCCAATGAACACCCAGGACGGGTCTCCTTTAGGATGGATTGGTTGGATCTCCTTGCAGTCCAAGGGACTCACAAGAGTCTTCTCCAGCACCAAACTTTAAAAGCATCAATTCTTCAGGGCTCAGCTTTCTTCACAGTCCAACTCTCACATCCATACATGACCACTGGAAAAACCATAGCCTTGACTAGATGGACCTTTGTTGGCAAAGTAATATCTCTGCTTTTGAATTATGCTATCTAGGTTGGTCATAACTTTCCTTCCAAGGAGTAAGCGTCTTTTAATTTCCTGGCTGCAATCACCATCTGCAGTGATTTTGAAGCCCCCCAAAATAAAGTCTGACACTGTTTCCACTGTTTCCCCATCTATTTCCCATTTTGGGTCCAGGTAAATACACATAACATTTTTAATATATTTCTATAAAACTGAAAATAATCCTTCTAAAGCTTTGACAATACATATTTTATACTCAGTTAAGCTATTTCAAAATGTTATATAATTTCTGAGGGCTAAGAGGAATTTCAGACTCTTTAAACACTAATGAGATCTCAAGAGATTATTCTAAAATACTTCTAATCCTTCCCTACTGTTTCATCACTGGTTCATACACAGTTCTTTTACCTTCATTAAGCTTCAAAGTTTTTTCTTAAATAATTATTTTAGTTGTCCATGGATTCTGAATGCTTTGTACTAGAAGATAAAACAGCAGCTTAATTTGGTTTTGTTTGTTTGTTTCAGGGATTTAGACTTTTGAGATATTTTCAGTTTTCATCACCTAATGCCTGATCAATCTCACTCGAACTCAAATTTTAATCGACTTGATACATCTTTGAAGGAAGAATTTAATGTGTTGGATACTGTTTAGTTGGGTGACTGGGTTCTGCTTTACCTAAAACTTTAACACACTTAAATAAATCCATTTATAACTAGGATTCTAGGTTCCTTATAGCACCACAGTTTTTTTTCAGTCAAATTCTACATTTCTGACCTCATTCACATTTTTTCCATATATCCTATATTTAAAAAGAGAGAGAGAGAATGAAGGGCATCAAGATAAACTTATTGAAGCAACTTGTTAAAGCAAGCTTCAACTAATAAGAATATCCCATATTCAAATCCAGAGCCACAGTGGTAAAAAAAAAAAAAAAAAAAAAAAATCTGTCTGCAATGTAGGAGACCTGGGTTCAATCCTTGGGTCAGGAAAATCTCCTGGAGAAAGGAATGGCTACCCACTCCAGTATTCTTGCCTGAGGAATTCCATGAACAGAGAGCCTGGCAGGCTACAGTCCATTGGGTCGCAAAGTGTCAGACACAACTGACTAACACTTTCACTTTTTCATTCTCAGATCCAAGAATAATATAGTTTCTGTTTTCAACACTGAAAGTGGGAGCTTTCTTTTTATGTATTTCTTAATAGCTAGAGCTTTGTTGTAGGAAAGATTCTTATCATCTTCCGTTATTGCAGATACTAAATTAAGAATGATCAAACTGAGCTCATTTTAGTGATATAGATAGTGAGAGCAATAAAAGTATTCCCATTCCCTATAATAATCTCTCTGCGGTATCATTTTTATACTTCTTTGTATGGGTTTTCTTTTTTTATACAAACCACCATATTTCCACAGAAGGCACAATTCCTTACCTTTGGACAGAAAAATACAGTTACATTTAGAAGATGGCATTTCTGGATGTCCTTCTCTAGTAAAGTTCTGCTTCTATATTTGATTAATTGCATCAAACTAACTTTAAGCATATGTAAATACCTCTCTTGTCTTGAAGTGCTAGAGTTTTATTAATACAAGATTAGGAATGGAAATAGACATTTTTAAAACTGCCTTCATGATTTATATTGGTTTCTTAGTAAGCTATGCCAAAGTTCAAATTGTTAACCAAAATTACTCCATAAAAAGTTACCTATTATTGTAAACTTGCTCAACAAAGTGTCTTTTCCTTAAAAAACTCAGCTTAGTTCATAAACATTAGAGTTAATCTTTTAATCTCCCAACTCTCTTTTGCAGTAGAGGCTGTATTTACACTAGAAAGAATTCTATTCCCAGCTGTCAAAAAACATATATTTATTTATCCCTATTTCACTGCTTTCCTACTGAAGAGGTTGTCATTATATTTAATTCCATCATGACCCAAGATAAGAGTTCTTCTCTATACTTTTATGCTAAAAGGTTTTAAGGCATATACTTCATCAAAGCATAGGATGAAGCATCCTGCTATGAGGACTCTAGTTATCTCAAAAAAATTAAAAATAAAGTGTGGTAAAGTTTAAGTCATTTGCTGTTTGGTTTCACATTCATTTTTATCAGTTACACTCAATTTTAACACTAGCTCATTTGGAATGGAATGGTTTAACTGTTTCAAGCTGTATTATGAAATAATGAAAAACTACCTGCCCATGCTTTTATTACTTAATATTTTATAGTATTTTATAATTTAATATCAAGTCAACTTGACTCTTTCAGCAATCCTTTGTTAGGTAGGGCAGAAACTGTCATATCTTTTTTATAAATGAGAAAATCAAAGAAGAGGAGGTTAAGTACTACCAGCCACTGGAAATGTTGAGCCTGGAAACCCTACCTGTGAGCCAGGGCTTTTGCAACCGTATGGATGCATTGATAACACCATCTATATAAGAAGCCCATATCAAATGTCTCAAAAATAACTAGTAGAGTGATTTAAAAGTTTTAAAGAATGCAGTATAAGAAGTAAAATGCACAGCCTTTGCCCATACGGAGTTTTCATTCAAGAACTGAGTGAGAGAACTATTAAAAGGAAAAAGAGAACAATTTCAAAATACATACACAATGTATGTTAATATGGCACAAAGTCATTACTGTCTACCTCCTTCCACATACAGCACACTGCAAGGATGAGCATTTCTTATACAGCCTTCACTTAAGAGAGGTGCACTCTCTATCCCAGGTTAGAAGCTATATAATGTCAGCATGCTTTTGCTGTTGTTCAGTTGCTCAGCTGGGTCTGCCTCTGCGACCCCGCGGACTGCAACATGCCAGGCTTTCCTGTCCTTCACCATCTCCTGGACTTTGCTCAAACTCATGTCCATTGAGTCAGCGACACCATCCAACCATCTCATCCTCTGTCATCCCCTTCTCCTCCAGCCTTCAACACACTAAAAGTATCTTAACAAACGGATGCAGTTTACATCAAAGGTAACAATTTAAAGAAACAAATTGCATACAGTTTACAATTGAGAAGTCAAAAACTATTTAATATAACATGATAAAGGCAATTGTGAAATATGTGGACCTAAACTTTTGCTTCCTTTAGCAAACATTACAAATAACATGTCAAGTTTATTATTTTAAAAATAATCAGTGAAATAATAAGCAATAGCTCTCAGGTGCTCAGACATTCAGTTGTGTCTGACTCTTTGTGACCCAATGGGATATAGCCCTCCAGGTTCCTCTGTCCATGGGATTCTCCCGGCAAGAATACTGGAGTGGGTTGTCATATCCTCCTCCAAGGGATCTTCCCGATGTAGGGATCAAACCTGCATCTCCTACATTTCCTGCATTGGCAGGCAGAATCTTCTTTATCTCTAGTGCCACCTGGGATGCTGCGATGGTGGACAATACCTAAAATGAGTTTATCTTCCTTTCCACATGATAGAGATTAAGGAGGATGCTGGAGGAAGGTGACTATTGCCCTCCCAAAATCCTCCTCATGGTTCAAGGAGGCTCCTGGAAGTTCTAGGTGATAAGCTTGTATAGCAGTAGCAAGAACATTATTACTATCTTCACCCACCTCTTTATAGAAACAAATTCTTTGAGATTTACTTGAATTTTAGGTTGATATCAGTTTTCTCTGTTCCATAAAGAAACAGGAATCAGGAAAGTGCCCTAAGATCCTACATCCCAGCCAGAAAACACCTAATGAGCTGAAAGTGTTGGTCACTCAGTCTTGTTCAACTCTGCAAACTCACAGACTGTAGCCCATCAGGCTCCTCTGATGGAAGGAGTTCATGGAATTTTCCAGGCAAGAATACTAGAGTGGGTTGCCATTTCCTTCTCCAGGGGATATTCCCAACCCAGGGATCAAACCCGGGTCTCCTGCATTGCAAGCAGATTCTTTACCATCTGAGCCACCTGGGAAGCCCCACACTTAATGGGAATTATCAATTAATTAATCAGCATTATAAATTGCAAAGAGAGCTTCTGAATATCCACTCTAATGAGAAAGGAAATATAATCACTACAGCAACAGAATAAAGGAGAAGAATAGCTTTGGTGGGAGATACTGTAACTGAAGGATTTCATATTAATTTCACCAGAGGGTATTTTCTAATATCACCTTCCAAATTAGACCAGCAAGAAGGATAAAAATCAGAGAACTATTCAAACTCACAGATAATCTCTCCTATTTTGAACACACAGTGTTTTTGATACAACATAACAAAGGTGCTTCAGATTTGAAGGCATTTCCCTCGCTTCAGCTTCAGTCACTCTTTTCCTAAATATCACTGACTCCCTTACTGGACCTTGTTACTCATCGCTATCACTTTTTTCATCTCCTTACCATGGAAATAAAATATACATGCAGGAACCCTGGGCTGAACTTACATCAGGCTCCACTAGAACTTTGTAATAGGACAAAGCAAATTCTGAGATACAGACTTGAAAGTGTAGACAGTTCTATGAAGCTTGAGTTTCCAGTGTTTTTCCTAGAACCAGCCCTTAAGCACATATTTCTGCTCTTCTTTTATTTATACAGACTTTGAACATTCTTTGCTACATTCAAAACACAGAAATCACAGCAAGAAGACATCTCGAGCTATTTTGCAAATCTATATATTCAAAAAAGTGAATATTGACTACCAAAAAACATCATGTCTTTAGTATTTACGTCTCACAAAGAGATTCAGAGACAAAGAAACTATAATTTTTATTATTACTAGAAGAAGGAGACACATCTAAATGTGCATATATTTCTCCTTATTTACTTCTACTTTGCTAACAAAATATTTACTGAAACTCTACATTAAAAACCCATCTGTGACTCTTTCTTCCATTTATAACCTCACACGTTCATTCTTTCCCCCTAACCTATATTTCTTTTTCCTCTGTATGACTTCAACATTATAAATGCAGAAATAATACTCTTCTGTCAGTTTTTAAATTTCTCTTATAATATGTAATATCATAGGGTTTATTGGGTTCTTTTTTCCATTCTAGGAAGTGTCATAATTCCTTTCCTAATAGCCGTAGCTGCTATTTCTCTGAAGAAAACGGGGGCTTGACATCAGAGGTACATGTTGCTTTAAGCTGAGTATATCCTGAATGACCTCTCTTAGGCGAGTTTGTAGGTAGGATGTCTCTGAGCACGGTTGACAAAACTGATTCCTTTGGACACATGTCTATGGGTGCACCTGCCCCAAGTCACAGAAGCACACCTGTCTATCCCAGATACCTCCTCAGAAGAAGGCTGGTCCAGCAGATGACAGCATTTCTTCCACATTGCCCCTGAAGGGAGAGTGGTTATGAGGAGTGACAGGGGGAAACACTTCTAAAGTTAATCTTTTAATTGCCCAACTCTTTTGCAGTAGATGTTATATTTACACGAGGAAGAATTTTATTCCAGCCTGTCAAAAAATATATGTTTGTGTATCCCTAGTTTGTGCTGCATGCTAAGTCACTTCAGTCATGTCCGACTCTGTGCAACCCCATGGACTGTAGCCGTCCAGGCTCCTCTGTCCGTGGGATTCTCTGTCCGTGGAGTGGGTTTGCCATTTCCTCCTCCAAGGGATCTTCCTGACCCAGGGATCAAATCTGTATCTCCTGCATTGGCAGGTGGATTATTTCTGCTGAGCCACCAGGGAAGCCCACCAAAGAAGGTATATGGATGTTGAATAAGCATATGAAAAGATGCTCAATATCTTAGGGAAAGACAAACTAACACTACAGTAAGAAACCACGATGCATCCACTAGAACAGCTAAAATTTTTTAAACTGAATATAACAACCAGTGGTGGGAATGGAACATTACTCTGTCCTACTTAGTGTCTACCAGGATCCAGTACAGTGTCTGGCATGCTAAATAAATGCATACATACGTAAAGAACAATTCCTCTTAAACTGAACTGGTGGGACTTCCCTGGTGGTCCAGTGGCTAAGACTCCACGCTCCCAATGCAAGAGGTCCACATTCAATCCCCGGTCCGAGAACTAGATCCCACATACCGCAACTAAGACCCAGCAAGTCCCAATAAATGTTTAAAAAAACAAAAAACCTGAACTTATAAAGAAAGAGGAAAAAGTCACAACAAAGTAGGAATTGTGATCAATGGCAAACGCTGCATGGATGTAAGATTCAATAAAGACAGCAAATGCTCTGATGTGCCCATTTTTCCTTTTGCGGATCACGCTTTTGGAGTCCTATTTGAGAAATTTTTCTTAGCCTAATGTTACAAGAGTTTTCTCCTTTTTTCTTAGATGAGCACATAATCCAAGTTTGACATACAAAAGTCAGCTCTGGCCTCTTTTATGGGATCGAGCCACTGTTTTCGTTTCTATTTCATTTCATTAGCATTTTGATAAACTGGTAAAATGTGAACTTACATCGGATATTGGCCATCTTTGTTACTGTGTGGCGTGTTCCTGCCTGAGAATGAAAGCAGACCCAAGAAAGGGAGAGAGGAAATTTCTGGCCAGCGTTAAGTCTTGCACTTTTCAATCGTACGACCCAACACTTCCTCTTTACTTAAGGAAGTTTGAGTCTGTTTCTCTCATTAGTAATCAAACAATCCTGATGAGTAGAGTGATTTTCTGGAGCCATTTCAGTACAAGCAAATGAAATTCCTAATACCTGACCACGAGGCTGTTGTCAAGAAAAGAATAATAATATATGTAAATTGTTAGCATCACGCCTTGTTTGTTGTTGTTTAGCCTCTCAGTCGTGTCCGACTCTGCGACCCCATGGACTGTAGCCCGCCAGGCTCCTCTGTCCTTGGGATTTCCCAGGCAAGAATACTGGAGTGGTTAGCCATTCCTTTCTCCAAAGTGAATGACATTCCTAATACCTGCCACAGGATAGCCGTTAAGAAAAGAACAATAATATGTGTAAATTGTTAGCACCACGCCTGTGTTGCGTGCTCAGTCGCATCAGTCGTGTCCAACTCTGTGTGACCCCATGGACTGTAGCCCACCAGGGTCCTCTGTCTGTGGGGATTCTCCAGGCAAAAATACTGGAGTGGGTTGCCATTTCCTCCTCCAGGGGATCTTCCCAACTCAGGGATTGAACCCAGGTCTCCTGCATTGCAGGCGGATTCTTTACAGTCTGAGCCACCAGGGAACCCCATGTACCATACCTAACAAATATTAATCTCTCAAAAAATGTAAATACAATGCAGACATCAGCCAGATTGCAGAGGGTTGAAGACAAAATTAAAGATGAAGATAGAAATAGGTACTGGTAATTTTCAAGTATTTTTGCTATCAAGCGAAAGAAGGAAGGTAAAGCTGATAGAAGGAGGTTTAGAATGAGAAAGGTTTAAGAGGGATTTCTCTTCTTGCAATATTCTGTTAAGATTGTTAACAAAAATTTGTTTCATCATGTTCAGTCAATATCAAACTAAATTTAATTTTGGTTTTTTCCTAGCACCTTCAGATTCTTAATTATTACTGCTCTGAGGCTTGCTGATCTTATAAAAATCTCATTACAAACTTTAAGAGACTATATGAGAAAAATAAAACAAAGTGTTTATGAACTAGACCTTTAGATGGAACACTTTGATGAAATGTCCTTTCTTTATAATTATTAAAATATTTTCTAGATACTGTTGCTGTTGATCCACTTTTCTCTGATACCTGTTAAAATAAAATTATATTAAGTTGCTGTGTATTATTCTTTGATACCCAAAGTGATCATATTAGAATCATATCAAGTTATCATTTTTTTAAATGAATCTGAAACTCATAATTAGGGATTAGATTAGTAAAAGCTAAATAGGATGACAGACATGCCTCAAAATTACAGGGATAGTGTCATCCTGAATCTTATTTCTTTTCTATACAATGTTAATTATCAAAAAGTCACAGGTTATTTTGTTATTCTTTCTAAAGATGCATTATTTTAATAATGGAGTCTTGTATATACAATGTCTCAATTCAAAGTGCTAACTCGCTAATGGTATAGTTTGTGACACTACATTAGAAAAATAAAATGTTGATTTGAACCAGATTAAGTTAACGTTACGTGTTTCTCCAATTACCAATAAGAAAATATCTTATGCTATTGCTATAATTCTCCAGTGGGTGTTGTTGGTGAAATGGGGAATGTCAAAGTATGAACCAATTAAGCAAATCTGATAACTAAAGTTTCATCTTCATATCACCAAGAATTACAATAACACAGCTGAAAAATATTGCCATCCACTTTAGAGCAGAATAACAGATAATCTAATTCTACTTTCTATAAACATGTAGTAAAATTCTCTAGACTGTATTAGGGATAACTAACATGTGTGACTCTCATTGTTTATAAATCCTTTTACATAAATATCTCACTCAACTCTGTGAGGTAAATAAGAACTTTTGAAGATGCAGAAAGCTCAAGTTCAGAGACATTTATTGACACCTAAAGGACAGTTACTAAAAAATGAAATCAGAATTCAAACTCATCATTCAAATCAGTATTTTATTGTTCTAGTATATCATATACATCTAGATAGATAGATTATAGATAAAAAGATATTAGTAGATACAGATAGATAAAAAGATTAGTAGATATTAGTAGATGTAAACATACATATAATTTCTTCTACCAAGATACCCCCATACAAATTCTAAAATAATAAAATTGAGAACTCCCTAAGTTCCTCAGATCAGATCAAGCTTCATATTGATCTTTTGCCTCTCACAGTCAAAGCTGTTCTTTCACAAACTTCTTTTAAATTTTGATTCTCTATAAGAAAACAAAAACTGCTCAAAGACATGAGTCTGACCCCACGGCTGCAGGCATCTTCCAGATAATATCTACAGAACACACCCCTCCTTGACTGAAACTGTCCAGTAACACGGAAAGCGGCTGTGTATCTCCTGCTCAGCACCTGAAGCCCACTGTGCTCCAACCTTTGCTGCAACCAGCAGGTTCCTCTGCTTGGATTATTCTCCTAATGAACAAAGCCAGATGGTGGCCAGTGAGGTTACCAGATAAGAAGAGTTTCCTTTTCTACAAACTCTGCCTGAGTGTTTCATAAAAGAAACGCTGCCTCATCTTCTCCAGACTTTCCAATAAGCTCATATTTCTAGTACTTTCAGTCCTTGAGAAATTTCCAAAAATGTTTTTCATACGAAAAGACTTCTTTGTGGGTGTATATTCTCATGTTATTGCATATGTGTATAGACTAGACCACCTGATCTGAGCACTTCTATGCTACAATTGACTTACTTTTTACAATAATTCTATGTGGGGGACTGGGTACAGTTCTTACCCCCACTTTCCAGTTCTTACCATAAGGCTTAAGCGGATTAGTGAGTAACTGCCAATGTATTGTTGTCTCTTAGTCAATGCTCAGTCTCTTAGTCATGTCTGACTCTTTGCAACCCCCTGGTCTGTAACCCACCAGGCTCCTCTGTCCATGGGATTCTCCAGGTAAGAATACTGGAATGGGTGGCCATTTCCTTTTCCAGGAAATCTTCCCGACCCAGGGATTGGACCTGCATCTCTTCTTATCTCCTGCTTTGGTAGGTGGATTCTTTACCACTGAGCTGCCTGGGAAGCCCTATTGTGCATACTTTATCTCAACTAGATTTTACAAAGTTGAAACTCTAGGGCTGAAACAGGACCAGGCTTGTCCCTTTTCTGCCCCCACTAAGCTGCCTCAGCAACTGTACACACAATCCCCTGGTACATTTCTGGATAATCCACAGGCACTTAGAGATCTTGGCAAATTGAACTAGTCATACTACAGTTTGAGTTAACAGAAGAGAATCTCTTTTCAAAGAGTATAACTTCAAAGACAGCATTTAAAGATAAGATGCTTTAAAAATACACATGGGAAACATTTTAAAACATGAATACTATGATCAGGTAAAGGTTTCAACTTCCTACTGAGATTGTAAATCAATTATTTAATTTATGACTGTGTATACTTAAGAAGATAAAGAGTATTTGTACCAAGTCTAAGATAAGTTACATGTTAAAGGTAGAAGAGAAAGGGACAATAAGAAGTAAGCAAACATAAGAAAGGACATACAAGCCTCTGACTGAGGTCCAAAAAGGATTGGAACTTGTCGATAATTAATATGCTCTAAGTTAAATTTGGGGCTTCCCAGGTGGCCCAGTGGTAAAGCATCCACCTGCCAATGCAGAAGACTAGGGTTCGATCCCTGGCCTGGGAAGATGCCCTGAGGGAGGAAAAGGCAACCCACTCCAGGATTCTTGCCTGGAGAATTCCATTGACAGAAGAGCCTGGCCAGCTACAGTCCATGGGGTTGCAAAGAGTTGGACACAACTGAGCAACTAACACACACACACACATAAGTGATGTTTAGGTTCAGAAAAAATAGAAATTATTAAGCTATCCTCCAGATCTCAAAGTTCTCAATTAAACCTCACTAGGGATCAATCAAAATATTATTTTTTTAGTAATCTGATGAGGACACAATATAAAATTATACTTTTTATTTTTTAAATTCTCCTTTTCCCACAAGGAGTGTGTGTGTGTATGTGTGTGTGTGTGCATGTGTTTGTCTGTATGAATGATTGCCCCATAATCCTCAACCCAAGTAGAAGTGTTAGAACCATTTTAGGGTGCTATGATTTGGGACTGTTTGCTACCAGAACATAACCTAAACTGATTCACTCTCTCTCTCTGAAGAGACTACGTACATATTCTTCTTTCGAGTTAACCTGTTCTGAGGGACTGCCACATAGTACCTGGTTAACAACTGCCAAGCATGTCACATCTTCTGAATAAAGCCTGGTGATCAATGAAGCAGTAAATGTCACAGTTAAATCGCTCTCACTCCAACACCCACACTATCATCCCCAACTCAGACTGAAAGGTTAGATTCCTTTGTAAATATCTCCAAAGGCTCAAGAAAGGATTTAAGATCTGGATACAGCATTCCTAATTTCTTGAAGAATAGGCTACGTGTGTGCTCATTGCTTTGTATGCCTTTGCATTGATGCACAATTCAGTACATGATTCATACTCTTCTGCTTACTATCCTCCTCCTCAGTCCTCAAACTTCTCTTCAATCAGTGAAAGACCTTTTGGAAAGTTTTAATCTTTTTTTTTTTTTCAAATATATTTTGAAAGAAAACTCCCAAAGATGTGGGAGAACATTTTCTAGGTCCTGTGAGGGCGGCTTTGCACATCATATAACAAAAATTATTCATCACTGTTACACACTCTTCCCTCCATTCAGTATAGAATCAATTGTAATCCAAAGTCCTACACATGGAGTCAGACCTGAAAACAGTGAAAGAATACAACAAAGAATCGTCTCCGCCTTTGTACTCAAACAGACAAAGCTGCTCAATATGGAATAGGCATTTCTTCATGGTTTTTTCCACTGTATGATTTAAAGAGATTTTTGCATTAATAACAAAAATAAAAATCCTGTTTTCAATTTAGTTCATAATTAAAACTCTCTTTTAACTCTTTTCAAGCCTACCTGAAGCCAACAAGAAAAGACTTTGTGCAACAAAGCTGAATGAGACATCTTACTGAAGGTCACATGTAGAACTTTGAACCTCCAGTTGTTGAATGCTTCTTTCACTCTGAAAACACTTGATCAAACAGAAGAATCTCAACATTGTCATGTGAATGACATTCATTATTCTCCTTGGAGAATTACATAAATTTCTGTGTATTGACAGCGAAGGCCAACAGCCTCTTTACACAGTCCAAGACTAAAAATAAAACCCCAACAGTTCAGTATTTTGGAGAGAAAATTTAAAAGACTTCTTGTAATACATTTTTAAGTTTAGAAAACTGTACATTTATAGACTGTAAAAACTCAATGAATTTGAAATATCCAGTCCCTTCTTAAAAATAATCCATCACATTTCTTTGAGGAGTTTATATCATATGAAAGCATTACTTCTTGCTTTTGCATAATATCTAGGAAAATCTTCCTAGTTCAAATTGGAAACTACTCTTCATTCCACTACCATTCAATTAAAAAGAAACGATGACTTACAAAGTTGTGTTTGCTTTTATTTATATAAATTAACAATAATCCCAAGCAAGTTCTTGGTCTTCTAAAGTTTATATTTGACTTCACATATTATGAAGTTTTCTTCTCCTGATGTCTTCTTCCCTGATAATAATATTTTTACTGATATCAATTTTATATTGCATTTTATACTTTTCCTACAGTTTAAGAATCTATCATTATTATTACAAGAAGAAGCTGAGTTTTTTAACCACCTCTTACTATAACCTGCAATCAACATATTCATTTCTCAGGCTCCCTCTTAGCTTTTCTTAACCAAGAATAACATTAGAAGTAAAATGATTCTTCTTTATTAATGTCCTTTGTGATGATCAGTTAATACTGAGTTTGAATTTCACAAATAATTGTGTACTCACATATTTGCATTTTTCAGTAAAGATTCAAGTTCAGCATGTATTTTTCTATACTGAAGTAAACTAAAAAGAATTAGCAAATTCACTAGAACCCTGATTTTATTGGACTTTAGGAGAAGGAAATGGCAACCCACTGCAGTGCTCTTGCCTGGAGAATCCCAGGGACGGGGGAGCCTAGTGGGCTGCCATCTATGGGGTCGCACAGAGTCGGACACGACTGAAGTGACTTAGCAGCAGCAGCAGTGAAAACAAAGGGCTTCCCAGGTGGCTCAGTAGTAAAGAATCCACCTGCAATGCAGGAGACCCATGTTTGATCCCTGGGTTGGGAAGATCCCCTGAATAAGGAAATGGCAAACTACTCCAGTATTCTTGCCTGGAAAATCCCATTGACAGAGGAGCCTGGTGAGCTATAGTCCACGGGGTCACAAAGAGTCAGACACGACTTAGTGACTGAGCAGCAGCAGGCAGAACAAGACAGTCTTCATACAGTCAGGCCTTCCTTTTTTAATCTTTCCATATTTCCTCATGCCTGCCTGTTTTTAATCCTGCCTCATGATTAATTACAAGAGCCCAAAAAAGAAGAGCAGTTTGCCTTAGCTCATATAGAACCAGAGAGGTCTTAAGAAAACAGTGAGATCCAACTCCACAGGGGCTCTCAGATGATATCAAATACTGCCAAACAATACTACTGTGGTAAAGCCACAAAAACAAAAATATCATTAAAAGCCACTAGTATATAGCAAAAGCCTAAATCTAAGGTCTATTCATGCGTATGTGGACAGGGGGGATGTCCATGTATGTGCGTGTGATGTCTGTGTATGGTACCTGTGTGTGTACACGGTGTTTGTGAGCATGTGTGTGTTGTGTCTCCAAGTGTGTGTGTGTGCATCATATTGTGTGTGCATAGAGTCTGTGTATTTGTGTCTGCATGCATGTGTGATGTTTCTGTGTGTATCCACGTAGAAGAGAGGTATGCAGGAGAACAAAGAAACAGAAACGAGGGAAAAGATGGTAGAAAGCCAAAGACCATTTTCCCTCTTTCAGAGCTGATGTCTCCCATGGGACCAGGAAGATTTTTGAGGCTGGAAGGTGTGGAAAATAAACATTTCACAGCCAGCTGTGCCACTTAAGGCACGTTCTGATAATGAAGAAAGTTCAGGAACCCCAATCCAGACAGACGTCATATGCCCTTTAAGGCTGCATACAGTGTGTGCATGCGTGCTCAGTCATGTCTGACTCCATGGACCACAGCCCGCCAGGCTCCTCTGTCTCTGAGACTCTCCAGGCAAGAATACTGGAGTGGGTTGCCATTTCCTGCTCCAGGGGATCTTCCCAACCCAGAGATCGAGCCCAAGTTTCTTGTGTCTCCTGCATTGGTAGGCGGATTCTTTACCACTCGCACCTCCTGGGAAGGCTGCAAGGTCACAGGTCATTTTTAGTGGCCTGATTTTAATTGTAGTGACATATGTGAGAAAGTATAGATGACAGAGTTTCCAGGTTTTCTAAAGCTTGAACCCCCGCCGAATAGAAACAAAAAGGAATTCTGCCAGGCCCATTGTAGTTCTCTGTGACTTAAAAAAAAAATTTCAGCAGCAGAACCATACTTTTCAGGAGACGGTGTGCAGGTTTACTGCTGAACTGCTTTGATCAAATTTTTTTAATTTATTTATTTTTTATTGAAGGATAATTGCTTTACAGAATTTTGCTGTGTTCTGTCAAATTTTTAAATTAATATTTTATGTGCCAGGAAAGTGTCCTCTCCTTCCAATCCCCATCTAAGGATTTATTAACAGCCCCTCCCAAGAGACCAGGAAGCAGGGCCTGAAGGTACAGGAATTTTCCCTGGCTATTATCTAGCAAAACTTTCTTTTACAGCAGTAGCTATAACCTGGCAGGTGTGAGCAAAATAAATTCAATTCAGATTCTTTTTTTCCCCTAACCTATATATCCCTCTGAAATGGACTGGAATGGGTGAATTTAACTCAGATGACCATTATATCTACTACTGTGGGCAGGAATCCCTCAGAAGAAATGGAGTGGCCATCATGGTCAACAAAAGAGTCCGAAATGCAGTACTTGGATGCAATCTCAAAAACAACAGAATGATCTCTGTTCGTTTCCAAGGCAAACCATTCAATATCACAGTAATCCAAGTCTATGCCCCAACCAGTTAACACTGAAGAAGCTGAAGTTGAACGGTTCTATGAAGACCTACAAGACCTTTTAGAACTAACACCCAAAAAAGATGTCCTTTTCATTATAGGGGACTGGAATGCAAAAGTAGGAAGTCAAGAAATACCTGGAGTAACAGGCAAATTTGGCCTTGGAATATGGAATAAAGCAGGGCAAAGACTAATAGAGTTTTGCCAAGAAAATGCACTGGTCATAACAAACACCCTCTTCCAACAACACAAGAGAAGACTCTATACATGGACATCACCAGATGGTCAACGATGAAATCAGATTGATTATATTCCTTGCAGCCAAAGATGGAGAAGCTCTATACAGTCAGCAAAAACAAGACCAGGAGCTGACTGTGGCTCAGACCATGAACTCCTTATTGCCAAATTCAGACTTAAATTGAAGAAAGTAGGCGATGGCACCCCACTCGAGTACTCTTGCCTGGAAAATCCCAGGGATGGAGGAGCCTTGCAGGTTGCAGTCCATGGGCTCACAAAGAGTCAGACACGACTGAGCGACTTCACTTTGACTTTTCACTTTCATGCATTGGAGAAGGAAATGGCAACCCACTCCAGTGTTCTTGCCTGGAGAATCCCAGGGACGGGGGACCCTGTTGGGCTGCTGTCTATGGGGTCGCACAGAGTCAGACACGACTGAAGCGACTTAGCAGCAGCAGCAGGGAAAACCACTAGACCATTCAGGTATGACCTAAATCAAATCCCTTATGATTATACAGTGGCAGTGAGAAATAGATTTAAGGGCCTAAATCTGATAGAGTGCCTGATGAACTATGGAATGACGTTCATGACATTGTACAGGAGACAGGGATCAAGACCATTCCCATAGAAAAGAAATGCAAAAAAGCAAAATGGCTGTCTGGGGAGGCCTTACAAACAGCTGTGAAAAGAAGAGAAGTGAAAAGCAAGGGAGAAAAGGAAAGATATAAGCATCCGAATGCAGAGTTCCAAAGAATAGCAAGAAGAGATAAGAAAGCCTTCTTCAGCAATCAATGCAAAGAAATAGAGGAAAACAACAGAATGGGAAAACTAGGGATCTCTTCAAGAAAATCAGAGATACCAAAGGAACATTTCATGCAAAGATGGGCTCGATAAAGGACAGAAATGGTATGGACCTAACAGAAGCAGAAGATGTTAAGAAGAGATGGCAAGAATACACAGAAGAACTGTACAAAAAGGATCTTCACGACCCAGATAATCATCAACGGTGTAATCACTGACCTAGAGCCAGACATCCTGGAATGTGAAGTCAAGTGGGCCTTAGAAAGCATCACTACGAACAAAGCTAGTGGAGGTGATGGAATTCTAGTTGAGCTATTCCAAATCCTGAAAGATGATGCTGTGAAAGTGCTGCACTCAATATGCCAGCAAATTTGGAAAACTCAGTAGTGACCACAGGACTGGAAAAGTCAGTTTTCATTCCAATCTCAAAGAAAGGCAATGCCAAAGAATGCTCACACTACAGCACAATTGCACTCATCTCACACGCTAGTAAAGTAATGCTCAAAAGTCTCCAAGCCAGGCTTCAGCAATATGTGAACCGTGAACTTCCTGATGTTCAAGCTGGTTTTAGAAAAGGCAGAGGAACCAGAGATCAAATTGCCAATATCCGCTGGATCATGGAAAAGCAAGAGAGTTCCAGAAAAACATCTATTTCTGCTTTCTTGACTATGCCAAAGCCTTTGACTGTGTGGATCACAATAAACTGTGGACAATTCTGAAAGAGATGGGAATACTAGACCACCTGATCTGCCTCTTGAGAAATTTGTATGCAGGTCAGGAAGCAACAGTTAGAACTGGACATGGAACAACAGACTGCTTCCAAATAGGAAAAGGAGTACGTCAAAGCTGTATATTGTCATCCTGCTTATTTAACTTCTATGCAGAGTACATCATGAGAAACGCTGGACTGGAAGAAATACAAGCTGGAATCAAGATTGCCAGGAGAAATCTCAATAACCTCAGATATGCAGATGACACCACCCTTATGGCAGAAAGTGAAGAGGAATTCAAAAGCCTCTTGATGAAAGTGAAAGTGGAGAGTGAAAAAGTTGGCTTAAAGCTCAACATTCAGAAAATGAAGATCATGGCATCTGGTCCCATCACTTCATGGGAAATAGATGAGTAAACAGTGGAAACAGTGTCAGACTTTATTTTTGGGGGCTCCAAAATCACTGCAGATGGTGACTGCAGCCATGAAATTAAGAGACGCTTACTCCTTGAAAGAAAAGTTATGACCAACCTAGACAGCATATTCCAAAGCAGAGACATTACTTTACCAACAAAGGTTCGTCTAGTCAAGGCTATGGTTTTTCCTGTGGTCATGTATGGATGTGAGAGTTGGACTGTGAAGAAGGCTGAGTGCCGAAGAATTGATGCTTTTGAAGTGTGGTGTTGGAGAAGACTCTTGAGAGTCCCTTTGGACTGCAAGGAGATCCAACCAGTCCATTCTGAAGGAGATCAGCCCTGGGATTTCTTTGGAAGGAATGATGCTAAAGCTGAAACTCCAGTACTTTGGCCACTTCCTGCAAAGAGTTGACTCATTGGAAAAGACTCTGATGCTGGGAGGGATTGGGGGCAGGAGGAGAAGGGGACGCCAGAGGATGAGATGGCTGGATGGCATCAGTGACTCAATGGACGTGAGTTTGAGTGAACTCCGGGAGTTGGTGATGGACAGGGAGCCTGGTGTGCTGCGATTCATGGGGTCGCAAAGAGTCGGACACGACTGAGCGACTGATCTGATCTGAAGAGTTCCTTATGTGTTTTGGATATATTAACCCCTTGTCATATATATGGTTGTAAATATTTTCTCCAATTCTGTAGGTTTCCTTTTCATTCTGCTGACTGTTTTCTTTACTGTGCAGAAGCTTTTTAGTTTGATGTAGTCCCACTTGTCTACTTTTGCTTATTTTCTTGTACATTTGGTTTCAGGGTTATTTCTTTCAGTTGGATTTCCTTAAGCCATATACTTACTTCAAAGACCTCCTTTGTTAAAGCTCTTGCTACATGTTGCTAAACTGCGTAAGTTTCTAGCTTATACTATCAGAGGCAATAACAAATCCTTATTCTAGCACCAATTATCTTTTTTAAAAAAATAATAAAAATACAACTTTTCTTCCTTATTTCACTTTACATTTCTCTACTGGAGAAGATAAACATTACCTCTACAGTAGTATTTTCTTACCCAGTACTTTGTAAATGGTCTTCCTTGCCAGGATATTTTAACATTGATATCTATTGTTTTTTTGATATATTGTGAAGACTTTAGTTCTTAGTCATATTAACAAATAAACATTATCTCTACAGTAGTATTTTCTTACCCAGTACTTTGTAAATGGTCTTCTTCCTTGCCATGGAATTTTAACATTGATATCTATTGTTTTTTTCGATATATTGTAAAGACTTTAGTTCTTAGTCATATAAACAAATATATATATATGCCCATTGTTTTATATAATTTTTATTTGCCTTTTACTTTAGGGTTTTATTTCCTTACAAAAAGATTTTCTATTTTAGATAAAACCTATTAAATTTTCTATGTAACTTCTTTTATCAATTTAAGCCTAGAAAGTTCTTATACATAGAGATATCAGCTATTTCTGTACATACTCATCTAACTTTTTATAGTCTGATAGTTTTAATTTAACTCATCAGGACATCTAAATTTCTTTTTAAAATTATAAGAATTTGAACTAGATTTATAAATTTTTCCAGCCAAGTTTCCTTAATTAGTTATTTAAAACTTACAAGTTTTATATTTATTCATTATGCCTACTTAATCATATATTAGAGTCTGTTTCTGGCCTAACCTTTTCCATGACTTTTTGTCTATTTTTGTATCAGAAACACACTTTTAAGTACTATTATTTAATAATATCTTCTATTACATGACAATTATACATAATGCTTCTTTTTAAAATGTCTTTGCATATCTTACCCGGTTATTCTTCCACAAAAATTTCAGAAAAATAGTGTCCTACTCAAAAATTAACTCTATAAGTGTATTTAACCAAAACTATATTAATCTATATGTTAAATTAGGAAAAGTAAATACCTTTATGATATCAATTTTTCTATAGATATCAATTCTTTCCAAATTTATGTAAAGATTTAATTCTGTTTCAACCAAATACAAGTAAGTTTACATAAAGTTTCTTCATATACTTTTTAAGTGTTTTTTGATAAGGTTATTCATGTATTTTATTATGAAGGTCATTTTACTAATATATTGTATCATTAATCATTGTCAATATAAAGGAAAAGTATTTTGGACTTAATGATATCTCATCTTTTCTAAAACTTAATCAATTATAATTGTTTAATTTGTACTCAAACTTTATAACTAGGCAGTTTAAAAAATGATAATGAAATTCTATCAACTATATAAGAGATTTCCAAATATTGCTAGCTAAATAAAACAGAATTTGATGAAGAATCCAACAATTACCATGGATAGGAAAAAGTTCAAACTGAGCTAAATATCTCATTGAAAGAAAGATTTCTAGATATCTCCCCTTTGGGGGAAGTGAGGAAGACCGTCAGGGTGGTCTCACAAAGTGGCCAGAAATAGAAGATTAACCGAGATGATCTGCAAAGAGCAATGGTTGCAAAATAATCCGCCTACATAAGACAATCAAGACATCTAAAATTTCATCATTAGAGCAACCTATGAATGCCTCTTTTCATGCCTTCATAGAGAAGCAACATATGCAAATTTTTTACTGAAGCATGGTTGAGATTCCACATCGCATTAGTGTCAGGTGTACTACATGGTGACCTGACATGTACACGTTATGAAATGATCACCATGATAAGTCTAGTAACTATCAGTCCCCATACAAACTTATTACTTTATTGACCATATTCCTTATGCTGTATATTACATCCCATGGCTTATTTATTTTATACCTGGAGGCTTTTTAACCTCTTTATCCCCTTCCCCTATATCACCCACCATCCCACCCCCACCAAGTAACACATATAATTAAAATCTGTGTGTGATTTATAAGAGCTACTTTCCTTTTCGTGAGAAAAACTGAACATGTGGGAAGCATCATCTCCCAATGAAAAGAGAGTTTAAAGAAGTATAAATGCCACCAACACCAGTCATACTTCAGTTAAGAGACAATTTTTTCTCAGGCAGGTAGTTTACTGGTTTTTTCCCTGACCCACAGCCTCCTTCTCTCCTTTTCCATCATCATCAGTCTTCCCTCAGAACACCTGGGCTCTAGTTTCCCTTCTTCCAGAAACAGAAGGTACAGCTTCAAGCTGCCACTGATTGCCTGGTCTCAATTACTTAGAAATTAGGTGTTGAGCAAAATGATTACTTTGAAGTCTTATCATTTTTAAGTGTTGAGGTTTTAATAGTATTTGTGAAGGGAAAGGGTGAAACATCCTACCAACTGTATTGATTTTGCTGAAAGACAATGTCCAAATCCTTCAGGACAAAAAAAACTATTTGGTGTTTCACTGTCTAATCCAAAGCAAAAATGAAATGTCATGAGATGTGATTTTTAACTATTATATTAGTATACTGATTTGCTATTTTTAGACCCTTCGACTTGAGAAACGAAATAAAATGTACATCATTCTGTTGGGAAACTATTCTTTTCGGGCTGGCTGTCCTGGGGCAGGACTGAACACACACACCTACCAATCCCCACTAACAAAACTGTGAAGGAGATGTTTTTACAAGAAAGCATAAACTTATTAATACAAGGAAACTGGAAAAGCAGTGGCAGGCATGCAGGGAGTGAAGAAGGAATAAGCAGAACACAGAGACTTTTCAGGGCGATGAAACTACCCTGTATGACATTATAATGGTGGATACATGTCATTATACCTTCATTAAAACCATAGAATATACAACATCGAGAGTGAACTCTAATGTAAAAAAGGTAGAAGGTGGATCTGGAGAAACAAACAGAAAGTACCAACTCAGAATTACTCATCTGAGCTTTTCTGCCTAGAAAAGACTACCTTGGTCCATTTTCCAGGGTCTAGAATGTTTTTCATCATCTCCTTTTGCACAGAAACCAGTACTTTAAATATGACATACTGTTTTCATTACCCCTGATTAAAACTCTTTCACAGCCAGGATTTTCAAGTTACCTTAAAACACAGTGTCTTTGAAAAGTGTTTAACTCCCAAACCCATTAAGAGATTTTGGTGTTTTTTTTTTTTTATTAAAGTATTTATTACCCAGCGGGCATTTAACAACCTGGATTCAATGACCAGCAACGGGTCATAATAATAATTGAAAGAAACATCGAATCTGCCTCGGAAAGGCCAGACTGGCCTCTAGTCTATCCTAGACTTCTCCTTTCTTAGATTGGGAGGTGGACTAGTTTTCAGGGCTTTGTTTGCCTCTTTGTTTCCTTTTAAGACTTAAGGAAGAAAATTCTGGCAAGCTTCTTAGAGATGTATGATGCCGTGAGACTGAGTTAATTTGACAGTCTGTTAATTTTGTTCTTCAGCTGTAACATACAAGAACCACTGCTTCATGCTTTGTAACACAAACAGCAGGCTGACATCAACTTCATTTTTGTTTCTTTTCTGAGAATCAATTATTTTATGAGAAAAGGGAAGAAAATTTCACCTTTTTTGACAGCTTAAAAAAAAATAAACAAACAGACTTCGGTATCCCACCCTGTGAATTTTGCTACAATGTCCTATTTCCATTTAAGTTGCAAGTTCAAACATAGACCTGATGTACAGAACTCTTAAATATCCGAAATGTTCTGAGTTGGGTTTGTTTTTTTTTACAAGAGAAATGAATAAAACAGACACACAATAAATCAGTATTTCTGATAAAAATGCTACTCTGCTTACTATATTTTCCATTACCTCTTCTAATCTTTTCATTTACAAATTGAATTCCCTCCTTTCTCAAAACAGATTCAGGATTTCAGACTAAAACCCTGTAGTTATACTACTGTCCACAGTAGGCTCACAATGTATGTTTCACTTAGTTTTTATTATCACCCCTGAAAAATCTACCCACTCTTTTTCACTGGTGGTCAGTGATGATGTTAGGATTTCTTATACTCTTGGTATTCCAGTAAGAAGACTACACTCCTTTCTAACTAACTTGCTGACTTTTCTGCATCACCGAAGTGCCCTCAGTTCAGTTTAGTTGCTCAGTCATGTCCGACTCTTTTCGACCCCGTGAATTGCAGCACTCCAGGCCTCCCTGTCCATCACCAACTCCAGGAGTCTACACAAACTCACACCCATCGAGTCAGTGATGCCATCCAGCCATCTCATCCTCTGGCGTCCCCTTCTCCTCCTGCCCCCAATCCCTCCCAGCATCAGAGTCTTTTCCAATGAGTCAACTCTTTGCATGAGGTGGCCAAAGTACTGGAATTTCAGCTTCAGCATCAGTCCTTCCAAAGAAATCCCAGGGCTGATCTCCTTCAGAATGGACTGGTTGGATCTCCTTGAAGTCCAAGGGACTCTCAAGAGTCTTCTCCAACACCACACTTCAAAAGCATCAATTCTTCGGCACTCAGCTTTCTTCACAGTCCAACTCTCACATCCATACATGACCACAGGAAAAACCATAGCCTTGACTAGATGGACCTTTGTTGGCAAAGTTATATCTCTGCTTTTCAATATGCTATCTAGGTTGGTCATAACTTTCCTTCCAAGGAGTAAGCATCTCTTAATTTCATGGCTGCAGTCACCATCTGTAGTGGTTTTGGAGCCCAGAAAAATAAAGTCTGATACTGATTCCACTGTTTCCCCATCTATTTCCCATGAAGTAATGGGACCAGATGCCATGATCTTCGTTTCCTGAATGTTGGCTTTAAGTCAACTTTTTCACTCTCCACTTTCACTTTCATCAAGAGGCTTTTGAGTTCCTCTTCACTTTCTGCCATAAGGGTGGTGTCATCTGCATATCTGAGGTTATTGATATTTCTCCCAGCAATCTTGATTCCAGCTTGTGCCTCTTCCAGCCCAGCGTTTCTCATGATGTACTCTGCATAGAAGTTAAATAAGCAGGGTGACAATATACAGCTTTGACGTACTCCTTTTCCTATTTGGAACCAGTCTGTTGTTCCATGTCCAGTTCTAACTGTTGCTTCCTGACCTGCATACAAATTTCTCAAGAGGCAGATCAGGTGGTCTGGTATTCCCATCTCTTTCAGAATTTTCCACAGTTGATTGTGATCCACACAGTCAAAGGCTTTGGCATAGTCAATAAAGCAGAAATAGATGTTTTTCTGGAACTAGGCCCTTCCTATTAAGTTTAAAATAAAGAGGTACTCAACCTGTACTCGGAGAAGGCAATGGCACCCACTCCAGTACTCTTGCCTGGAGAATCCCATGGATGGAGGAGCCTGGTGGGCTACAGTCCATAGGGTCACTAAGAGTCGAACACGACTGAGCGACCTCACTTTCACTTTTCACTTTCATGCATTGGAGAAGGAAATGGCAACCCACTCCAGTGTTCTTGCCTGGAGACTCCCAGGGACAGAGGAGCCTGTTGGGCTGCCACCTATGGGGTCGCACAGAGTCGGACACGACTGATGCAACTTAGCAGCAGCAGCAACCTGTACTAGTGCATGAAAATATCAAAACATCATTTCTGACTGATCATCAATTGATTCCAATGCTACCTTTTGAGACTAGGAAAAAAATAGTTGGAAAATAAGCATTTCTTATAACTGAAAAATAGATCTGCAATATGTTCTCACAAGGCAAAGGAAAAAAAAAGTCTAGAAGGCATCAAATCACTTCCAGGTGGTTAAAATGAGAGTGTTCATTCTTTCAAGGGAATCACATAATTAATGGAAAGAGTTCATATCTGCTACAAAGGCATTGAAAATATTCTCAGTTCCCAATTTATTTTGCAAAAACTGAAATATTTCTTCCCAGTATTTGTTCAAACACCATAAAGTGACCTGGTGATTTACCTTCTACTATAATGTTAACCAGTAGAGATGATCTCAGTGGAATAAACTATAAGAAATTTTCAAAATTTCCAAATTATCCACCATAATAAGCACTTAAATTTTGGCCCATGAATCATAGGCATTTAGCCCTGTTATTCTCCACATACTGCCCATCTCCTTTTGACAGCCTTTTCATGATTAATCATCATCTCCTCCCTCTGGTGTATTATTTGTACATTTACAAAATCAGAATAGCAGAACACAACGCCTAATAGTTCTTTGGGGTTTTGCTACTGCTCTTTTTCCTTAACTAAAATACAGCCTTCCTGAAAGCATAGTACATGCATACTAAGTTGCTTCAGGCATGTCTGACTCTTTGCAACCCCAAGGAATGTAGCCCACCAAGCTCTTCTGTCCAAGAGATTCTCCAGGCAAGAATACGGGAGTGGGTTGCCATGCCTTTCTCCAGGGGATCTTCCTGATCCAGGGATCGAACCCCAGCTCCTGCACTGCAGGTGGATTCTTTACCAATGAGCCACTGGGGAAGCCCTGAAAGCATAGTGCCTGCCTTTAAATTCTTTTCTAATACTCCAGTCATTAACCAAAAGAAGGTCCCCTGCATGAGTGACACTTGCCTTAACAGAACTACTCAGCCCTACGGTTCATCTCAGGAAGTTCTGCACCTTATGGATGGCTTTAAGAATTCTGCTTCTCTTAGGGATCTTCTAGTTGGAAGTAGGAGAAAAGTCTCACATTGACTTACACAAAAAAATATTTACTGTTCCTTTAAATGAAAGGTCACACTAAGAAGGAACCTGAGAGATTCTTTATTCAGGACTCAGATGATATCAGCAGTGTTCTTTGCTTCTCTCCCTGCAGTGGGTCCTGCAACTTCAGGCTCCTCTTATCTTTACACACAATCCAGAGCCAGAGCGAAAGTCAAACAAAAGCTCCAACAGAAGCCTGGGTTGAGTCTTCGTAGCTGAGATTGGCCAGGTCAGTGGTTCTGACTGGCTTAGCTTGGGTAAGGACAGCAGGGTGGAGGCAACTCCAATCCAAAGCTTCTGGGCCAGGAGGGGAGGCAGAATGGCCTCCGGGCAAAACTGTGGTGGGGGAACATGGACACAGTGGAACAAAACCAACCCATAGCCACTTGTGGGACTGCATCCACTTCTGCCTTTCAGGTAATTTGCTATTATTTTCCTTAGCAATAAATTTTGTCAGAATAGTAACCCTGTGTGGGGTCCATAGTGTTGCAATTATGTTCCCTAATGGCAAACACATTCCACAGGACTATTGAATGAAATTCTTATTTTTTTTCCTTCCAGAAATGATTTCCCGATTTGTATGATATAAAATAACAGATATACTAATGATGCACTCAGACTTCCACTGTCCTTTAGTATGCTCTTCTCAAGATCTCAATATAACAAAATCATGTGGTTTTCATTCATTATCTGTCTTTTAACATATGAAAAACTATAACACCATAGATAAATACTTTCTATCAATTTATGAAGTCTAATTTTTGTATTAATCATCTGCAATTCTTAATAGGTCCTAAAAGATCTCCCTGAGTTAACAGGTCTTGACTCATGATTTTAGCTATTTTTACCACATCTAACATGGCACTAAAAGCTCCCCATGGCAAGAGGGAACGTGTTAAAAGTCTGTGATTAATGCCTCTCCCTTGTTCCCCGATGCCTTCCCTAAGAGGCCAGTTCCTTTTAGCGCTTTCAGGCCAGGCAACTGTGTTCACCAGTGTCACTGCCTTTTTCTCCTTTGTAAACACTTGAGAAACAAGTCAAATGTCATTCTATCATTTCCTCTCCTTCTTGCTTCCCTTTAAATACTTTGGAAGAAAATTATTTTTCCAAAACTGTATTTGGATTTATTCATCCAGTAAAACTGTATCTTTGCATATTGTGAAATAGTTTTTAAGCAATGCCAAGGATTTTTTAGTTTCGTTTTTGCTTATTTGGCTTTTTTTTTTTTTTTTTTGCCTCTTGTCCATTTCATCCCACATTTATTCCTTTTCATAAAGTTGACTTTTTTCCATTCAAACTTCTGTCAGATTTTTATCTGTCCTATCTTCTTTCCCTGAAGGCATCTTGAAAGTGAAAGTGAAGTCTCTCAGTCATGTCCGACTCTTTGTGATCCCACAACCCGACCAGGCTCCTCCGTCCATGGGATTTTCCACACAAGAGTACTGGAGTGGGTTGCCATTTCCTTCTCCAGGGTATCTTCTCAACCCAGGGATCAAACCCAGGTCTCCCGCATTGCAAACAGGCACTTACCTTCTTAAAGATGCCTTCTCCAAACAGCTGTTCAAAGGACTAGGATACTGCTTAAACCTAAAATCACCATCCTAAAATTATTTCTGTTTTATTATCCCCTTGTCAAAAATGAAAACTGAAAGAAGTCATAAAATATTGTTAAACTTATTAACATTTTGTATTTACATATACAAACACCATAAATCCCAAAATAGTCAGGTGAAGTCCTGGATATTTTTACCTATTGATTTTAATTAAATTTAAGTTGTCAGGATTGCAAGTAAGAGAGAAAGGAGAAATAGATGGAAAAAAAAAAAAAAACACGAGCAAGCTTTTTATCCCAGCTCTTGGGGGAAAAAACTAATAAGCCACCTCCACTGTGAATTTCTAGTGAATCATTAACCAGGGATTTGTTGCCTTGGTTACTGAGCCAGGTAGAGATTTCAGAAAAAAAGCAATGTGACCTATGAGCTCAGGAAACTGAAGAAGTGAAATTTCTGCATGATGATATTTGCAGTTTCTACAGAAAGAAATGAAAAGAGTAAAAAATGTATGTTAAAATGGAAAAAAGGATATCTTGAGTTCTGTCCCAATGTCAAGACATTTACACACACACACACTTAATCATAGCATCTCAGTGTTAGTTTGCTAACAAGATTTTATAACAGACCAGTTCCAATATATGAGACGACTCCTATCCTAGACAACAGAATACTGTGCTCATCAGGGGTCACTGGACATGGGCTTTTCCATTGAGTTATGGTTCTACGATTCATTACATTATACTGTATCAAAATAAAAATCACAAGAATATTCCTACCAGCCCCAAAACCGAAAGGAAAAACTAGAGTCAGAATTTGAAGGCATGACTTCAAGTAGTAAACCTTTACCTTTAGTACAAAACTCAGGTTCACACTCAAGACACCAGTGGTTTTCTAACTAACACCTGCCCAGTGATGGGAGAGACCATTGTACCCATAATAGTTCATTTTGTTCCATTTCTCTGGAGAACTCTGGATCCTACAGGATCCAAGCCCTACATCTTATTTTTTTGGTGCCAATTCTCCAAGCCAGTCCAGTTTATACTAAAACCAAGACCTGAGGATAGGAAGTAAAAGGCTGGCAAAGTCACAGCTGCCCTTTAAAGAGAATAGGGCATCTAAATAAGAAAACATAAGAACCTTAAATTCTGTCAATGGCTAGTGATAAACAGGCAGCATGACACGGCCGGTAGGTCAGAGGCTCTGGGGTCAGCTGGCTGGGATTTGTATTCTAGCTCCACTGCTCACTGACTGAGGGGCCTTGAAAGTGAAACTAAACTCAATTTCCTGTCAGCTACGCAATGGGAATAATCACACCGACCCCAGAAGACTGATTGTTATCAAAATTCAGTGAGATAATACAGCCAAAGCTTCCAGCTCAATAAAAATTAGTATCTTTCTTTCCTCCTATTTCCCATCTGCACCCCTCTTACTTTTCATTTAAAAAGTAAATTTCCTGAAATATTTAAACTTGAGATTCTAAAATTTAGAACATTTTCCATACACATCTTTAAGTGATACTTTTTCTAAGTGCAATATTACTAGGGCTTTCTTGGTCTGGAACCCTTCAATACACATAAACAAATAAATACCTTAAAGCAAAGCTGAAAACAAAAGTTAAAAGGGTAGACTTAAGGTTCAGATTGAGGTGTAAATTCCTAAAACACGCACATCATTTAATTTGTGCCCACACTGGAATGTGGTCTCTGAGTGTTCCCACCTGGTCTTACAGCCTCAGACAGGAGGTATTCATGATTAAGATATATTCTCAATCATAAATTACTTTGTGTTTACAATCTTCCCATTATCCTGTATCTGCAGTTGCAGGATTTCTTTCACCATCATTTATTCAGTTTGGGAAATACTTAAAGTTCTCTGTTCAAGCTTAGCACTGGACTAAGGTAAATGAGATGAATAGTCGGCATCTGCAATTTATCACAAATTCAACAGAAGATGCTGAGATTTGCTTTATTCCCAATCAGGCTTTATTTAGACTTACCTTTTTATGACCATAATGGGCTTTCTGCCTTTATTTCCTGTCAAAGTTCTTAGATGCTTATTACTTGATATTTATTTATCCTTCACCTTTCAGAGGCAGCCAAATCCTAAGATGTTTAAATATATGGTACAGATTTTGAATTTTTTAGGGCTCAATTTTAGTTAGAATTATCTTGCCGGTGGCAAAACAAAATGGCAGAAATACCACTGGGGCTTTGAATCATCTGCTTAGTAAAACTTTCTTTTTCTTACTTCCTTCATGATTCAAATATTACCTTATATTTCATATACAAGAAATGATTTTTAAATATTAGCCAATAAGATTATGTATTTAATAATGATATATGAAGGTACCCATTTTACAAAGAACATTTTTACTTTATGATTCCCTATATTTTCCTGTAGAAGTCTGTTACATGAACATGGACCTTTGGCCTGCTGCTGCTGCTGCTGCTGCTGCTAAGTCACTTCAGTCGTGTTTTACTCTATGCAACCCCATAGACGGCAGCCCACCAGGCTCCCCCGTCCCTGGGATTCTCCAGGCAAGAACACTGGAGTGGGTTGCCATTTCCTTCTCCAATGCATGAAAGTGAAAAGTGAAAGTGATGTCGCTCAGTTGTGTCTGACTCTTCGAGACCCCATGGACTGCAGCCTACCAGGCTCCTCCATCCATGGGATTTTCCAGGCAAGAGTACTGGAGTGGGGTGCCACTGCCTTCTCCGGACCTTTGGCCTATTTAATGTCAAATATTGGGGTAGATATAACAAAAAGTATAAAGTGGTTTCTGCTTTCAAGGGGTTGATAGTCTCCCAGAAATGAGACGCATATAAACAAATCATTATTGTATCAGTTTGTCAAAGGTTCCATGGAAAGACAGCCTGGGGCAGGATGAACTCTGAAGGTTTATTTGCAGTGCATGATCCCCAGGAAGCAAGAGTAAGGAAAACTGTAAGTATAGCTGGGAAGATGGGGAGCGAGGCAACGGGACAGATCACTGGGCTGGCAACTGCTTCTCAAAGAATCCTGAAAAGATGCAGCGGGCCACTGGTAGTGCATTTTCTCAGCTACTCGGATGTCTGCACGACACACTCTGTGTAGAGAGAGAAGCCTGTGGGAAAGAAGGAGGACCTTCCTACCTGGCTGCCTCCTGCTGGTTTCAACTGGTTGACTTTGATGCAATACAGAATCGATTCCGTGCCAAGCAGTTTGCACCATCAAGCCCTTAGGCAGACCCTGGGAAGCCAGAGGCAGGCATGCAGCTGGCTGATCTGCCACCATGGTAGGTAAAGCAGAGCTCACAGAGAAAGATCTGGGAGGTAGATGAGCCCAAGAGACTCTGGAAAAGCAATCAGGTACAAACAGAATGCAATAAAGCCAGGTAAAAATGTTAGGGAAACTCAGACAAGGAGCCACTGAGGAAGGCTGAGGTGACTGTGGCTGGAAGAGTGAACTGATGGAATTACATTTTTGATGAAAAGAGTATATGCATATTATGTATGCATAGTAGAAGATAGTGTACTGGTTCTTAGAATGGTCCACATTGTTCGATCTAAGTCTTTAAATCTGTATCAGTGTGTTGGCTACTGTTCTCTAACAAGAAATCTCAGCTCCACTAGGGGCAGTGGGCTTAACAAAGGATGTGGTTCAGAGGAGAAACCAGTAAGCCCATTTACTGCCCATTCAAACATGTTAGAAGATTTAGCGTCAGCTTCCAAAGGCTGAAATTGATAGCTGACCATCTTCTAAGACAGCTGGTGCCCACTCTATCAGGTCCTGCCTTTGTGACCTTTCTGTCCTTTCCCAGATGAATTCCTCAGAAGGAAAAATAAGCAAAGTCAAATATAGAGGTGATAGCTAGCCTAAGATTTTTGGTTTTATGGTGCTTTGGTTTAATTAAAACTGTACCTTTTAGAATTCAGCCTCCATATAGGCTACTGCTGCTGATTCAATTTGTGGATCCATATAATCAGTCATTTTCTCATTTTATGGGTATTAAAGTATAAGTAGATGAGCAAAAAATTTAGATAACCAATGTTAATTTTATCAACTCAGCACAAATGGTTTCATTCTGTTCACCTATCTACATCTTCTCCATGAAAATACATGTCTTTTTCCATTTTTTAATGTAAGTTTTTATTTCTTCTCAGCAATACTGTACTTAGTAGGCATCTGTGCACTTTGTACCGTTCTAAACATTATGTACTGTGCTGTGCTTATGCTCAGTCGTGTTTGACTCTCTGCAACCCAATGGACTGTAGCCCACCAGGATCCTCTGTTTATGGGGATTCTCCAGGCAAGAATATTGGAGTGGGTTGCCATGCCCTCCTGCAGGGCATCTTTTCCCAACCCAGGGATTGAACCCTGGCCTCTCGCATTGCAGGCAGATTTCTTTACTGGCTGAGCCGCCAGGGAAACCCTCTAAACATTATAAGTGGCTTCAGAAAATAAATCACCCCCTTTATAGAGTTTGCTGTTTGGTTAAGGAGACAATCCAGAGTCAGAATCTCAAGGATGGGAGCTACTATGGGGATTTGTTAAGGCCAAAACACACACCTGAAACACTAAATAAAGATAACAACCTCAGATAAAATAAAAATTTTTATAAGAGTTCAAAAAGAGAGAAATAAATATGTTTGAAAACTCGAAGATTGAGGAGGAGGAGGTAGTAGATGATTGCAACCTGAAGAATTCCTAGACATTAAACAGATAAAGCAGAAAAAAAAAAAAATCCCAATTATAGGGAAAAAGTAGGAGCAAAGGAACATAGGTAGAAAGAAGCACAGCAAGTTCTCAGGGCAACAGGGTTGGGGGATAAGAAGTCCAGTAGTGCAGAGAGTTTGGCTCAGTGGTAAAGAATCTGCCTGTCAGTGCAGGAGACAAGGGTTCGATTTCTGAGTAGGGAAGATCCCCTGGAGAAGAAAAGGGCCCACTCTAGTATTCTGGCCTGGGAAATTTCATGGATGGAGAAGCCTGGAGGGCTTCAGTCCATGGGATCGCAAGAGAGTCAGACACAACAATCAGCAATTAACCAACAATAACAAGAGCGGAGGGTACTGGTTGGGGAGGAACAGGAAATACAACTGGTAGGATGGCAGATGGGAAATTTTGAAATTCCAGGACACTGTGACATGGATTTTTAGACATACATTAAATCCTATAGCCTGACTCTGAGGCTAACTTTACTCAATCTTGCTAACCTTCCAGAAGTCCAAAATAGAATTACAAATGGTACAGTGAGTGGCTACACCAGAACTAAGTGCCTGAAAACAGGAAAAGCCTGTATTATCCCAATGAGACAGGATGAATCACTCTGTATAATTCAGAAGATGCACTTCAGTGTATTTAAAGTAGACCAAGAAGGATGATCTACACATTCAAAAAGCACAGATTTGTAATCAGCAGTCACCCCTTTTCCTCTCCAACCAAACACATGCACACATCATTTGAGAAAACAAAACAATACCATTTCTTAAGATGTGAAATGCTCCCTGTCTCATAGTAGGTGGAAAATTTCATCAGCCCTTCTTTGTATTTCTACAGCTTTTATTAATTAAGCATACAAACAAATTTTCTGTAACCTCAGCCTGAACTTTCATTATTTTCTTGAAATTTTTATTTTCTTTTGTCAGTTTAGTTCAGTCACTCAGTTGTGTCCAACTCTTTGCAACCCCATGGACTGCAGCACACCAGGCTCCCCTGTCCTTCTTGATCTCCTGGAGTTTGCTCAAATTCATGTCCACTGAGTCAGTGATGCCTTCCAACCATCTCATCCTCTGTCGCCCCCTTCTCCTTTCGCCTTCAATCTTTCCTAGCATCAGAGTCTTTTCCAATGAGTCACCTCTTCACTTCAAGTGGCCAAAGTATTGGAGTTTCAGCATCAGTCCTTCTAGTGAATATTCAGGGTTGATTTCCTTTAGGATTGACTGGTTTGATCTCCTTGCAGTCCAAGGGACTCTCAAGAGTCTTCGCCAACACTATAGTCCAAAAACATCAATTCTTCAGTGCTCAGCCTTCTTTATGGTCCAACTCTCACATCCATACATGACTACTGGAAAAACCATAGCTTTGACTATACAGACCTTTGTCAGCAAACTGATGTCTCTGCTTTTTAATACTCTGTGTAAGTTTGTCATAGCTTTCCTTCCAAGGAGAGGAAGTATATGAGAGCCATTCATTCACCTTACTCCTTGTTTCTTGCTTTCTTTATACTGCTTGTTTGCCAATTTGGTTGTAAACCCACACAAGCAGAAATGAATGCAGATCTCAACTATCATTCTCACTAGACTTCAAAACCGAACTTTACTGTGTGTTCTGTCGCAAGTTCTGTTGGGTTTCTCAAAATTGCTTGCTATTTTTTGAACAATAATATCATTTCAATTATATAAATAGTTAGTATTTATTTCACCTGCAATATATCAAGCATTGAGCTAGAGAGTGGGAAAGCCAAAGATGAATAAAAAATAGACTCTCTGCCTTCAAGGAACTTGGAGTCTATTGGAGGAGACAGACAAACAAATAAATAAATGTGTTTCACAGTGATCTTCACTGAGGTCAGTGGGAACTCAAGAGGGGCATCTTGGCCAACCAGCAGAGAAATGAAGGCCTGGTGGAAGTGGAAAAGAACAGGAGAGATAAATTATCTTAAAGTCTTGCTAACAGAGGAGATTGTTGAAAAAAAAAATATTTAGCATGGATAGTCAGAAGGAAATGAGGTGAAGCTATCCCAAAGGGGAGGGTACAAACCAAGGGGAAAAGGCAATAAACAGTGTGTTATGTCCAAGGAACCAGAAATAGTGTGCAGCCACTACAGCATAAAATGTGAGGCAGGGAGAGCGGAAGACAATGCTTCATATGGTCCATGATGGACTCTGAGGCGGATCCGTAGGGGATATGGATCAGTGAAGGCTTCACGCCAATAAGCACCATATTTGTTACCCACTGAACAGTCTATCACCTGGGTAGAAGAGCTCCCTCAGTGACAGTTTACTAACAGGTCTTAATCCAGAGAAAAGAAGTCCTGTAGACACATTATCCAGCCCACGAGCTTGCGTGTTACGGTGGTCTCCTGGCCAAAAAAGTTCATGTTCTTTCCTGTGTATGTGTGTGCCAGGGAGATAGATTAATCTGTATCTAATAGTTTCTCGAAAACCACCTTTAGAAGAAAGTGCACAAATATCATTGTGAATTATGTGGCAAAGACAGCAATGAAACCTTAGCTTATATTATAATTCTGAGAGCATATAATTCCGGAAGCAGTGTATGGAAAGGCCTCTAAACACTATCACTCAGAGAACAGTGAGGTATAAATTGCTACTGAGACAGAAACCAGACCTGCTAACACAGTAATTACTGGAAGTCAGAATCTCCACAATTATCAGTACTCAGGGTCCACTCAGTTAAGGTGTCTAAATATAGCAATCCCCTGAGGGGCTCTCTCAACTGAGGTACATGAGTCGGCCAGAAGTACTCATTGGGAATGACTCAACCCACACTCAAAGACAAAAAAAAAAAAAATACAAATATAAATAGCAAGGCAATAAGGTTCTGAAATTGACTTTCAGGTCCTCTGAAGACACAGGCAAGCACACGAGGCCGGCATGACTAACAGCAGAGCACCGGATGGTTCAGCAGGGACCATCGTCTTCCTGGATGGCCCCGGACATGCTGGGCATCTCTGTGCTGTGCTGCCCTAGGGCTGGTGCCACTTCCTTTCAGTATGATCAGTCTTGGTATATGAAAATATTCATCATTCTTCTGCACCTGTTGATTTATACTGTTTCATACGAATATGCTTTGCAAAATGCTTGCAGTCTGCTTTACTCATTGTCTCTTGGAATAGCTTTTATTTGCCTACTGGCTTAGGCAGCTCTAACATGAACTTCACAGGCTGAAGTCTCTAACAGGTGTAGAACTCTAGAGTGCTGGGGCCAAGAGGAAGGTTTAATCTGTTCCCTTGCCAGAAAGAGTCTCTATGGTGTTGGGGCTCCAGCTACAAATAAACCTACAGTGTATATGCCCTTGATACTTTCTACCTTAATCATTCTGTCTCCAAGAGTAAAAACTCAGAAGCGACATTGCATATACTATACTTGCTATGTTCGGCATACTCAACTTTCTCCCCAGTGTGAAATATTTAACCTTGTTATCAAAAATTACTGTATTTTAAAAATATAACTGAGAAATCCAGATTTTAGAAACCACTGTCATGCTTTTCTGGGAAAAGAGACATAGTTCTACACTGTAGTTTTTATATATTTTATCATGGAACTCTATGCAGTCTGCCTCAATTTCTACGTCCCATGTTCAGTTCAGTTCAGTTCAGTCGGTCAGTCGTGTCCGACTCTTTTCGACCCCATGAATCGCAGCACTCCAGGCCTCCCTGTCCATCACCAACTCCCAGAGTTCACTCAGACTCACGTCCATCGAGTCAGTGATGCCATCCAGCCATATCATCCTCTGTCGTCCCCTTCTCCTCCTACCCCCAATCCCTCCCAGCATCAGAGTCTTTTCCAATGAGTCAACTCTTCGAGTGAGGTGGCCAAAGTACTGGAGTTTCAGCTTTAGCATCATTCCTTCCCAAGAAATCCCAGGGCTGATCTCCTTCAAAATGGACTGGTTGGATCTCCTTGCAGTCCAAAGGGACTCTCAAGAGTCTTCTCCAACACCACACTTCAAAAGCATCAATTCTTCGGCACTCAGCCTTCTTCACAGTCCAACTCTCACATCCATACCTGACCACAGGAAAAACCATAGCCTTGACTAGATGGACCTTTGTTGGCAAAGTTATATCTCTGCTTTTCAATATGCTATCTAGGTTGGTCATAACTTTCCTTCCAAGGAGTAAGCATCTCTTAATTTCATGGCTGCAGTCACCATCTGTAGTGGTTTTGGAGCCCAGAAAAATAAAGTCTGATACTGATTCCACTGTTTCCCCATCTATTTCCCATGAAGTAATGGGACCAGATGCCATGATCTTCGTTTCCTGAATGTTGGCTTTAAGTCAACTTTTTCACTCTCCACTTTCACTTTCATCAAGAAGCTTTTGAGTTCCTCTTCACTTTCTGCCATAAGGGTGGTGTCATCTGCATATCTGAGGTTATTGATATTTCTCCCAGCAATCTTGATTCCAGCTTATGCTTCTTCCAGTCCAGCATTTCTCATGATGTACTCTGCATATAAGTTAAATAAACAGGGTGACAATATACAGCCTTGATGTACTCCCTTTCCTATTTGGAACCAGTCTGTTGTTCCATGTCCAGTTCTAACTGTTGCTTCCTGACCTGCATACAAATTTCTCAAGAGGCAGATCAGGTGGTCTGGTATTTCCATCTCTTTCAGAATTTTCCACAGTTGATTGTGATCCACACAGTCAAAGGCTTTGGCATAGTCAATAAAGCAGAAATAGATGTTTTTCTGGAACTCTCTTGCTTTTACCATGATCCAGCGGATGTTGTCAATTTGATCTCTGGTTCCTCTGCCTTTTCTAAAACCAGCTTGAACATCAGGAAGTTCACGGTTCACATATTGCTGAAGCCTGGCTTGGAGAATTTTGAGCATTACTTTACTAGCATGTGAGATGAGTGCAATTGTGCGATAGTTTCATCATTCTTTGGCATTGCCTTTCTTTGGGATTGGAATGAAAACTGACCTTTTCAGTAAGGTCCCATCTTACCAGAAGCCAAATCTACCCAGGATGGGCTTGCTGATCTTGTACTCAGCTGTCTTCTAAATACTGATCCTGGATCTAAGTCTTTAGTTTATAGTTTTTTATGCTTTCTATACTGTGATAAGAGAAGGCAACGGCACCCCACTCCAGTACTGTTGCCTGGAAAATCCCATGGATGGAGGAGCCTGGTAGGCTGAAGTCCGTGGGGTCGCTAAGAGTCGGACACAACTGAGCGACTTCACTTTCACTTTCTACTTTCATGCATTGGAGAAGGAAATGACAACCCACTCCAATGTTCTTGCCTGGAGAATCCCATGGATGGAGAAGCCTGGCAGGCTGCAGTCCATGGGGTAACACAGAGTCGGACACGACTGAAGCGACTTAGTAGTAGTAGTAGAGTAGTATACTGTGATAAACTTCCTAGTTATCCAAACTCTGATTTTGAATTATTCTGTACCTAAATAGTTACAGCTGCCTCTGCTCACTTCTGCTCTCAACTGAGGGATGTATTCAAAGTGTTAGTCACTCAGTCATGTCAGACTTTTTGCAACCCCATGGACTGTAGCCCACCAGGCTCCCCTGTCCACAGGATTCTCCAGGCAAGAATACTGGAGTGGGTTGCCATTTCCTTCTCCTGGGGATCTTCCCCACCCAGGGATCAAACCCACATCCTGCATCACAAGCAGATTCTTTACCGTCTGAGCCACCAGGGAAGCTCGTGAGGGATATATTGGGTTGCTTAATAATTTTCCTCCATTTTTTCCTCCACATTTTCCTCCACATATTCACCTTTTTTGACCAGAAATTCAGGGGAGAGAATTCTATTGCTGCTCTGGTAAAATGCCTAGGGAGGGCCATGATTGTCACATAATTTGAGAGGAGAGAAGGGTAGGAGTACTTATCCTATAAAGCCCAGAATCAAGGAGATATGTTCTTTCAACTCCACAGGATACTGAAAATCTTCACGTCTCCAACAAAATGCTATAGTGTTCCTGGAACTCCGTGAGTTGCAGAAACATTTATAAATGTGTTTCTAAACAACTTACCACTCCAGACTTGGAGACACTGGCAACTATGCTACCAGTTCTGACTTCAGCTTCTTATACTGGCACTCTATTCCTAAAAAAAGAAAAACCTTCTTGTTATGGAGCTCTAGCCTTGACTTGTGGCAAACTGTCTCTGTGATGATGATAATTAATTACCTTTCAGCTTTGGTATATGACTATGTTAATAAAACCTCACCCACATTCTGCACGGTGATGTTGTGATGGCAACTGATACGTGTAGAAGCAATTGGGAAAAAATGTAACTTGATATTATAGCATCAGCACTAGAGCAAGTAGTACAAACTATGTTGCCAGCCTGGTGAGGAAATGTGTTAAGGAAATGTGAGAGCTGAGGAACAACAGTGGGGAATTACCTCTTCCTCTAGCCACTGCCTGGCTTTGGTCCTCCCTCAAAGACAGGGATGATTAATGGTAACCTTTGAAAGGAGAGATGCAGAAATGTATGCTTTCTTACTATCACAGAAAGTTCTAAGTTGGTCCGGAATGGAGCATAGATCTTTGTGGTTACAGCATCTCCTTAGTTAGATCAGAGTCACATAACCCCAGAGATGGAAGAGACTCAAGTAACCATCTATCTCATTTAGCTGCCTCATTTTGCAGATGAGGACACCAAGGCATATGACCCAAACCTACATGGCCACTTCACAGCACAGTGCCTGGACCCAGTGCTTCCTCCTCTGTACCTCATCACCTACTGCTCCCATGGTTCAGCATCGTTTTGTAATAGGTAGCAGAAAGGGCAATTGATTCATTTACTCATTCATTTAACAAAAATTTACTGAGTCCTTATTTTGGACCAGGAATACTGAAGGCACTGGAATTGTAACAGTAAATAAAACAGTCAAGAATCATTGTCTTTGTCTTCTCAATAAGTGGTGCTGGGAAAACTGAACAGCTACATGTAAGAGAATGGAATTAGAACATTCTATAACACCATAAACAAAAATAAACTCCAGACATACATCTTTGGTTAATTCATGTTGATGTATGACAGAAACCACACCAATATTATAAAACAATTATCAATCAATTCAAAATAAATATTTTTTAAAATAAATACATAAGCTCAAGATAGACTAAAGACCTACATGGATATATGACAAAAACCAACACAATATTGTAAAGCAAATATCTTCCAATTAAAAACAAATAAATTTTTTTTAAAAAAAGACCTAAATTTAAAACCAGATACTATAAAACTGTTAGAGGAAAACATAGGCAGAAAACTCTTTGACATAAATCACAGCAATATCTCTCTGGATCCACCTCCTACAGTAATGAAAAAAATAAAAATAAACAAATGGGGCCTAATTAAACTTAAAAGCTTTTGCACAGCAAAGGAAACCATAAACAAAGCAAAAAGACAACCCACAGACTGGGAGAAAATATTCACCAATATGCAACCAACAAGGGATTAATCCCCAAAATATACAAATACCTCATGTAGCTCACTATCAAAACAAAGAAACAAACAAACAACGCATCAAAAAATGGGTGAAAGATCTAAACAGACATTTCTCCAATACAGATGGCCAAAAAGCACACAAAAAGACGATCAACATCTCTAATTATTAGAAAAATGCAAATCAAAACTACAACAAGGTATCACCTCACAGCAATCACAATTGCCATCATCAAAAATTCTGCAAGCAATAAATGCTTGAGAAGGGGTAGAAAAAAAGGAACCCCACTATACTGTCGGTGGGAATGTAAATCTGTACAGCCACTGTGGAGAACAGTATGGAAGTTCCTTAAAAAGCTAAAAATAGAGTTACCGTATGATCCAGCAATCCCACTCTGGGGCATATATCTGGATAAAACCACAATTTGAAAAGATAGATGCACTCCCATGTTCACTGAAGCACTGTTACAACATCCAAGACATGGAAGTAACACAAATGTCCATCAACAGAGGAATGGATAAAGATGTGATACATATATGCAATGGAATATTACTCAGCCATAAAAAAGAATGAAATAATGCCATTTGCAGCAACACGGATGGATCTACAAATTATCATACTAACTGAAGTAAGTCAGACAGAGAAAGACAAATATCATATGATGTCACTTACATGTGGAATCTTTAAAAAATGATACAAATGAACTTATTTACAAAACAGACTCACAGACATAGAAAACAAACATATGGTTACCAAAGAGGAAAGGTGGGGGAGAGGGATAAATTAGGAGTTTGGGATTGGCATATACGTATACAAAATAATCAATCAGACCTTATAACATAGGGAACTCTACTCAAAGCCACCGTTTCTGTGGAGTTTACCTTTTAAAATAAGAGACAGAATAACAACTGCTAGGAGAAAATAAATAAATAAAGGAAGGTATGGGGGAGTTGTACATGAGGTAGCCAGGGAAGGTGACTTTTAAGTAAAACCTGAAGGAACTGAGAAAATTAGCCAAGCAAATATATCCCAGACAAGCATTCCAGACAGAGGCAAGAGCAAAGGTTTTGAGTTAGTGTGTGTGTGCTCCTGGTGTGTGTAAGGAACAGCTAGGAGGCTGGCGTGGCAGGTGTGGGTGAACAACGAGGGAGTCAGTGACGTCCAAGAGGCTCAGCAGGGGACGAGTGGATGGAGAGTTCTGTAGGGCACGGTAGGGACAGCAGTGGACTCAGACGGAGAGCCATGGAGGAACACCATGACCATGGGTTCACTTGTACAAAATTACCGTGATGATATGGTTAGGAAGAGAACAAGAATAGCAGCAGGAAGGATTATCATAATAATCCAGAGAGATGAGAGTGGTTTGGGCCAGAACGGCAGCACTGGGGGCGGTAGAGGGGACCGGGTTTGCTGATGACCAGATGTGCAGTGCGAGAAAAAGAGAGGTGCCACGCATGATGCCAGAATTTTCACACTGACAACTGGAACAAGAGTTGCCGTGAGCAGAGACAAAGAGACAAGAGACATTGGTTTGGAAAAGACGTACTGAATATCAGGGGCTCCGTTCCTGACATCATTTTGCAGAGCGTATCTGATGTTTGTGTGGAGGTGTCAGCTGGGTGGTTGGGTATTTAAATTTACAGTCCAGAGGACAAAGCCTAGCAAAGATACAAATTTAGGAGTAAAGCAAGTAGAAAGTATTGAAAGTCATGAGACTGGATCAGATCACCCACAGAGAGTGAGGACAGATGGAGAAGGGCCTCAATTACCGAGCCCCAGGGTTCTCCCACATGTAAACACTGAGCTGATGTGCTAGAAGAGAATATCAGGGCACTAGAAACCCAACAAAATAATTATGACGAATTTTCTCTGAATCCCTATCTACACTCCACACACCCTTTCACGTTTAAATCCTTGTTCCCTTTTATTAGCTTACTATTGTATTATCCAACTTGATTATCTTACTCATCAGTCTTTACTTCAAAGGACTTATGATATTTTCCAAAACCCACATACCCTCCTACTCTCTGGAAGAAAATATTTGCTGCCATCAATTACACTCAAAAAAATATGCCACAACAGCATGGATAGGAGGGGAATTTGGGGAAGAATGGATACACATATATGTATGCATGAGTCCCTGTGCTGTTCACAGCATTGTTAATCAATTATACTTCAATATCAAATAATAAGGTAAAATTAAAAAAAAAGAAAATGCCAACATGCCACAAGACATCACTAAAAATGTATAGTTTTCTCAGATGACCATATGAAGGGGGAAACAGTCATTTGTGTACATAACTTCATGTACGTATGTGAACACCGCTAATATTTATTAAGTGCTTACTAGTGCTGGTCATTCTAAGTAGATATGTATATATATTATCACAATACCTCATAATAATCACATGAGACAAACACTATTATTATTCACTTTTAGAGATAAGGAAAATGAGGCTTTCAGATGTTAACTAACTTGCCAAACTTATTAGCTAGGCTGGTTAAGAAGAACTGAACCTGACAGTTTGACTCCAGAACCCCTACTCTTTAAACTTTTGTCCAGAGTGTGCAAACTGGCCACCAATCTAGGGGATGGATTTAACTCATTTAGCTGTTTGGGTTTGGGCTGCAAGCTGTTTTCAAAAAAGAAATGTGCTTTGAATGTATTTAGGAGGTACGCATGTTCATTACATCACAGCCTGCCCTGGTCCTTACCAGCTTCATCCTTCCCTCTTTGGCATGTAATTTGCCTGCACACCGAGTACGTTTGGGTTGTTGACACTTGCTGTGCTATACATCTTTCTTTGATCTTTAACAGGCTTCTGAACCACATATTTTATTTCTTGCACACACACACACCACCAACCCACCATCAGGAAAAATTAAACAAAACAAGGCTGTCCTTTCTTTCCATCCTTAATACTTTTCCCTGTGGTGGTCATTCATAATGTCTGAGATTATCACCTAGATTTACCTCTCCAAACCTAGTTTGAATTTAGCTTCCACAATGTAGGGGCAGCTTGATTTTCGCCTGGAAGCACAGAGCTGTACCCTTAGCATGTCCTATAACAGGAGGACTCAACCTCCAAGAGGGGCTTCATCTCATTTGTTTGATGTTGTCATAACTCATCTCTGAGCAGTAGCCTACGACACATATGTGTGTTGTAAGTGTGAGTAGATTCAAGTTATTTTTGTTTGGAAATGGCCAAACCACTGCTGATAAGCGTTGCCTTGAGAACTCTTGCTTAACCGCACGCCAATTAGACATTCAGGACTTAAGAATATTTTCTTAAATTACCTACATCAGGAAGCTAACGTGTTTCTTCAACTGCTTCTGCTTCTTGAGTATCAGGAAGGGCACTATGATTCTGGCTCTATTTTGGATTTAGAGGGGAGAAATCTGAGTTCAATGTGTAGCCATTTTTTTTTCTTTTTTGCTTTCTTTACAGAAAGTAAGAAGACATTTTAACAAAAGCCAGATTGAAACTCTTTTTGCTATAAAAGGAAATGACGGAAGATATTATTTATTTGTGTACCTAAACTGTTGGGTATATTATCTTAGCAAATATTAAAACCAGTTTTTCAGAAGCTGCTCTTTGCATTTTGAGCTCCAGCAGAGCAAAATAAAGCCGGGTGCTGAGCACCAAATTGGGCATATGCCTTACCCACCTAATGGGCTGATTTCTGCACCTGGGGCACTGGAAGAGCACAGTTATTAACTGCTAGGAGTTTTTCTTTTTTTGCCAGAGGAAGGGTTGGATTTCTTTTCCCTTTATATATTAGAACACAAAAAGCATCACCTACTACATGTTTAATGATTCAGTTCACTAATTAGAACACCAGAATTCATTCTTATTTAGAATTGATTAAATACTTTAAATATATAAAAAATAACTAACACACTCTGCCAAGTTTGCACATGAAATTCACAAAGTGATTCTAATAATAAATAGCTATAACAATTGTCCCCATTTCATACATGAGGCAACTCAGAGAACCAAATGACCCTCCCAAGATCACACAGCTCCAAGTGATAACTGTGCGGGGACTCCAAGCCATGTCTTATCATTCCAAAGCTCATGTTTCTTCCATGAGTTGGCTGTCCTTGTTGTTTGGCTGCCCTGATGCTGCTGACAGACTCATTAGATCGGTGACCCACTGTCTCACCACTCTGAGTCAATAATTTGCATTAGAAATGGATAAAGAGAACAGAAAATTATTTGCTTGCCATCATCTGACAACTTTCCCTGAGTCAGTAGAAAAACATAAAAAGCTCCCACAGTTTGTCCCTAAATCACATGGACAGTTTTCCCCATGGGGCACCAGCTATGCAGGGTGTTGCACACAGAGAAATTTTGTGATCACATTTCCATTCCTTCCCTTCATCAGTGTGGTAATTGGCACCATGATGCTCCTGGAAAAGGGTCTAATACAACATGTTTTCCACATATATTTCACCACAGAACCCACTTTATCGAGTAACCAGACAGATGAGTGTCCCTTGGATTCTCGTGGGGAGCTACTGTTCTTAGGAATCCCACAACTAACAAAATTTTGGAAAGCGTGTTCCCAGGAGCATCTCTCATAGCTCAGAAACACAGTGTGTAGGACAGTTGGAAGTAAACTTGGAGAATTCATTCTCTTCCAAAATTCGGTATAGAATAAAAATATAAATAGTTTCAGAAGCAGCTGAGAACAAATTTGTGAAGGGCACATTTATCATAGCTTACCGAGGGAGACTAGCAATGATGCAACCTGATGTCCAGGCAAATGCCACTTAGCCAGCTTCTACCCTGCCACTCCATGCCCCTCTCTGGGGTAGGGTTCCAGACTGTCTGGCCCAGGCATGACCCAGGAAGACAGCTCTTGGGTTCTTAACTCAAATTTACTTCAGGGTGGCACTGAGAACTGTATGCATTCTTGTTAGCCATGAGGAGAAGAACCCAAGGCTTAAAAATAATTATATTTTAGACTCATCTACATTTAGAATGTCTCACCACATCCCAATATATTCTTTGGAGCTAATACTTATTATTTCTTATTCACTTTCCTTCAGAATTGAATAAAATAAGAAAGCAATACTTTATAAGAAATATTATATAAAACTCCCTTCTTTCCCTGAAATGAATTCCAGAGATAATATATAACTTACTTGCATACACATAATCTTTTTTTTTAAAAAATAAATAAACCATTCTAACAATATCATAAAGGAGAAATGATCATTTATATTGGAACAATATGAATTTTCACATACGAATGCTCAACCATTGTGGCATTTCAGGATATGGAGAAATCCTGACTCACGCCCACTAAATAATAGCAGCCCCACTTTCATTGTGACCACTCAAAACACCTCTTTCTCCTTTTCCAAAGGAGAAAGGATGCCTCTATGCATCCATGTCTTTCCATTTAGAAGTAGTATATTAAATAAATTTAAGTAAGAATCAATAAGTTCCAATTACTGCCTTAACAGATCACTCTAGCTATTGAGTGCAGGGAGAAGGGTGAAAACAGTAAGACGGGCCAGGAGGTGGTGTGATCATCTGAGTAATAAATGCTACGTTCGTGCAACTGACAACCACATCTACAGTTAGTCTGTTCTGTGGCCAGAAGCCTATTGGGTATCTCTATCTTAATATGCTGGTGATATGTGAAATATTTCAATCCTCAATTTAAATTTTAGAATCCCCCGATTCTCCTACAACAAAAGAGCATCTCTAATTTTAGCACCACATCCATCCTGCATATCTTTTCTGCAGTGTCTCTTGAATTTTTGCTTTGCCTTACATCCAGTCTGGGGTGGCAATCTTTGAGCCATCCTAGGAACTTAAATTTTCACTGAAATCACCCAGAAATTGCAGTGTAAAGGTTCCTTTCCTTTCAGACCAGAAATTAACATTGGGAGAAATCGAGTTTTTGCTGTATTCCAGATAGGTTACTTTCTCTAAAACCAGAAGCATAACTTTTTTTATCCTGCTATTAAAAGTACATTTCAGTAAACGGGTATCAATAAAATATGCAGTTATAAAAAGAACATTTTGGTCAAACCCTTGAATGTTAATCATACAGAGAATTCCAGAGACAGGTTGTTCATACAATAAAAGTATAACAAAGGGGCTTGCTACTGGCGCTAGTGGTAAAGAACCTGCCTGCCAATGCAGGAGACACCAGAGATGCAGATTCAATCCCTGGGTCGGAAAGATCTCTGGAGGAAGACATGGCAACCCACTCCAGTATTCTTGCCTGGAGGATTCCATGGACAGAGGAGCCTGGTGGGCTACAGTCCATAGAGTCACAAAGAGTCAGACACAACTGAAGCGACCTAGCATGTATGCAGTGTAACAAAACTTTATGTGGTTTATTGTTTTCTTCGGCTCTTTAAGAATGCACCACATTTGGAGAGAAGGGACAAAGGGGAAAGACATTATCAGAGATGTTCCAGATCCCTTTCTTGAAGTGAGAGACAATAAAAAGCCACCGTGAAGCCTTCCTGTATAAAAAGAGTATCTGCTCGTGTAATTCCCGAGTCAGTGCAGAGGGCGGATTTGAATTCACAGCATTTTCAGCTGTCAGAACACAAGAAACTAGCAGGCTTAGTTCTGCTCCCCTCATGTTCAGGGACTCACTCGTCTGAACCTCTCCTTCAGCCGTCTGGGATCCACTGACCAGTCTCATCCTTTCCTCCAGCTCCCACTGTGATCCTGGACGTGACTTCCCGGAGATAACGGTCCCTTGAAAGAACCCATGGAGAGGCAGGATTCTGGGCCCCAGTCCATCTCAGAAGGACGGCGGCAGAAGGAGGATTGCTTTATCAGTCACTTTTCTGCAATGAGGTGGGAAGTCTGAGCTCTACAGTCAGGGCAGTAACGTTCTGCTTGAAAACTCCCTGATTTTCCAGAATAGTGTGGCCAGTTCCCCCAAAAACAGACGCCCTCAGGGCAGAACTCACTTACAGCCTGTCCAGCTCAACCTTTGCCCCAAAGGGAACCTTCTCCTTCTATGAATTTCTTTAGCAAGTGATTGCAAAGTGCAAATGTTGGCCCTTGTTAAAACCTGCCTTGCATTAATGCCTAACTGAGCAATATTTTGTCAGAGAAACTGTGAGCTCCTGTCTCCACATCAGCAGATAATGTTTTATACATCCTTTTCAAGTCCAACACATGCATGTATTAAATCAATATCAAACAAATGAATCAAGGTATTTGGGAGAGGATGGCTTTTAATTAGCATAGTACTGTTTCCAACATCTCTGTGCAGTTTAGTGAAATGTCTTTAGATGTTCATCTCTGATAATGAAACCATTTTAAATGTTTTTAATTAATTCATTCAGTATGCAGTGCCTGCCCTTCAAGGGTAAGGATGCCCTTGAAGGTACAGGTAAGGTACAGGTAAGGATGCCCATGGAAGGTACAGGCAAGGATGCCCATGGAAGGTACAGGTAAGGATGCCCATGAAGGTACAGGTAAGGATGCCCATGGAAGGTACAGGCAGATCCAGGTCATGGAGACCCTCGTAACTTATCTTTTAGAAGTCAGAAAGTCACTGAGGAATTTTGAAAAGTCAAAGTGTTAGTTGCTCAGTCATGTCCAATCCTTTGTGACCGCATGCACTATAGCTGGCTATAGGACCCTCCGTCCATGGAATTCTCCAGCAAGAATACTAGAGTGGGGTGGTAGCCATTCCCTTCTCCAGGGGATCTTCCCAACCCAGGGGTCGAACCCAAGTCTCCTGTATTGCAGGAAGATTCTTTACCATTTTAGCCACCAGGGAAGCCCCTTTATGAGGAAGTTTATCCACGGCATAACATGGTCAGTTTTGCTTCATCCTCTGCTGACCATGTGAAATATGGATTTGAAGGGCAGAACTGGAAGCAGGGTATGGTGTAGGACATCAGGAGAGAAATGATGAGGACTTCAACTACAATAGTCACAAGGATGTAGAAATGGGAACAGGTATAAGATACAAACTAAATACAATTTGATGAGCTTTAGAGGTCAAAATTCAAGAATGACAGTCAAATCTCTAACTTGGGTGACTAGGTGGTAATGGTTTAGGAAAATATTAGCTTCACTTCCAAAAAGAATTCTAGATTTTTCTCATGCTTCTTTCATAACACACATCACCCTGGAAATGCCATGTATGTGTTCACTGTGCTCAGTGACTCATGCTCAGTCACTAAGTCATGTCCGACTCTCTGCAACCCCATGGACGGTAGCCTGCCAGGATCCTCTATCCATGGAACTTCCCAGACAAGAATACTGGAGCGGGTTGCCATTTCCTTCTCCAGGGGATATTCCCAACCCAGGGATTAAGCCCGCATCTTCTCTTTGGCAGGTGGATCCTTTACAACTGAGCCACCTGGGAAGCCCATGTTGCTGCTGCTGCTGCTAAGTCGCTTCAGTCGTGTCCAACTCTGTGCGACCCCATAGACGGCAGCCCACCAGGCTTCCCCGTCCCTGGGATTCTCCAGGCAAGAACACTGGAGTGGGTTGCCATTTCCTTCTCCAATGCATGAAAGTGAAAGTGAAGTCGCTCAGTTGTGTCCGACTCTTAGCAACCTCATGGACTGAAGCCTACCGGGCTCCTCCGTCCATGGGATTTTCCAGGCAAGAGTACTGGAGTGGGGTGCCATTGCCTTCTCCGGGAAGCCCATAAGTCTGTATTATTAATACCAGCCTGCACTCTGCAAGAGGTCCTGAACCACACTGTCATGTTCACCACTGTCTGTATCACCAGGTACAAGCTCCAAGACATTCTAGACATTTACTAAATACTCCTTGAATTAACATCAGCATATTGATCTGAAGTGACTCCTATATATCTAGGAAAAAGAATGTTTGGGAAAAAAGCCACTTTTAGCTCTGAGAAGTGACTTAGCAGCAGCAGCAGCAGCTACCCACGTCAACTTCCAGAGTAAGAGATACATTCTGTTTTTAGTATCATTACCTCCAAAAATAAAATTTCCACAGTCTCTCTAATTTAATACTTCCATGGTTAAGCAGAACTCACTGTCAAAAACGTCTTCCTAGAATATGGTACAAAATCAACGTGTTTCCATTTATTCCAAAATTCATTTCGTGAGATAAACGGATTAGCTTTTTTAAAGCTGTCTCGTCACAGGAATCAACAAAGATTGAAAGGAGACATACCTCAAAGAAACACAAGTAAAGGCTAGTACCCAAGTACCAACTTTTTGGCTGCACACACAAAATTTTATTTTCCTTAAGAATAAACTCATAAAGGCATGATAGTTACATGGTCTTTGAAATCCTAACCATCTTGATTTAATATTCTTCTAGGTAATAGAAAATAATACTTTCATTTTTGTGAGGTTAAGCATTAAACACTGATCCAACATAAATATAACAACATTCTGTGCTTAATATACACATTGTTAATAACTTTGATTTCTTGTGGATTAATAGAATTTTTACCAGAGTCCCAACAGGAAACAGGTGGCACACTTCAAACAGGCTAATTTGAGAGCTTATTCACAGAAATGAATTATAACGGCAATGCTATTTGGGGAACCACAATATACAGGAGAATCACCAAGGGCTGGAAGCAGCCTGTGACCATGGCTGTGCCAGAATGAAGGAGGGGCTCAGGAACTACTGAATCTGCAGAGAGAGTCAAGTAGAGAAGAACCTTCAAGAGGACCACAGACTTCTCTTGGAAGACACAGAATCAACTCCACAGTGTGGAATCCTCAGGAATGAACACCCAGGCAGCTCTCTCCTCCTTCCCTCTGATCTTCTACCATACCTCCCCACCTGAAGCTGAAGACCAAGGAAATGCGAGCCATTCCAGTCAGCCTCCTGGAGCAGAGAACAGGTAGAAAAAGGTGGAAAGTGGATCTGAAGGAGCAAATAGAAAATATCAACTCAGAGTTACTCATCTGAGATTTTCTGCCTAGAAAAGACTACCTTGGTCCATTTTCCAGGGTTTAAAATGTTATCTATCACCTGCTCTTGCAAAGGAGAAATTTTCCTGGGTTAACATTAAATTTTAAGTAAACAGTTATCAAAAATCTTATGTTCCTCCAGCATAGCAAGCAGAAAATCTAAAAGATGAGTGTAATTATAGAACACTGGAGAAATAAGTACAGAGAAAGTACAAAGCAAAACACACAGTAAATCCATAAATAAACATTTATACATCAGAAAAAAGTCTTTAGAATTTAGGGATGGCTTCATAGTTTGTGTCAGATGGCCATAAACACACATATCAGGATTCTTAGATTGGAGCCAAAAGCGTCTTTCTTTTATCTCTTTTTGGAGATTTAAAATCCCCTCACTTGTGGAACTGTACTTCAACAGTCCTTTTATCTAAATGCTTAGATACTTCCTTAAAAAGTACTGTTTTAATTCAAAAAAATATCATTTTTGTTACTGATTTCTACTGATTACCAATAATACAAAATTTTTTCTTATCTAGGATGTCCATTTGTTATCATAATATATTATGTCCGCTTATTATCATAATACAATATGTGCAAGGCGTTAGAGTTCCCTCTAGCATTTTCTTGAAGTACCTGATATGTTTATTGCAGAGCACGTCACTTAGCTGTGCATAGATAAAGTTAGTGTAATGGTAGTAGGTAATTGTTGCTCTCATTTGTTCCTCTCTTGAAGACGCAGTATTTTTTTCAAAGTATGCATTCAGAAATGCACTCTTAAGTGTGAGATTATGAATGAAGTTTTGTCTTACAATATGCATTGTCATGAATGCAAAATGTTTTTTTTAAAAATGCACTGCATTCTCCTATTGAGTATCTTAAAGTTTATGATAAAGACAGTAAAATGCAATGGGCCACAGAGATTCTAGGTAGGGCCAGATGGACAAGAACTCTAAAATCAAAATAGTAACTCTAAAATATAGTTATTTTCTTTATTCGCATATTTACTGATGCTGAAGCTGAAGCTCCAATACTTTGGCCACCTGATGGGAAGAGCCAACTCATTGGAAAAGATGCTGGTGCTGAGAAACATTGAGGGCAGGAGAAGAAGCGGGGAGCTGAGGATGAGATGGTTGGATGGCATCACCAACTCAATGGACATGAATTTGAGCAAACTCCGGGAGGTAGTGAAGGACAGGGAAGCCTGGCGTGCTGCAGTCCATGGGGTCGCAAAGAGTCAGACACGACTGAGCGATTGAACAACAACTGGAGCACTACATCCTGCCTTCTCTTGAAAAGAAATGAAAGGCTTCATTGTCATTTCCTCCTCATTTTCCCTGTCTTTTCTTAGATTAGAGGCTGACAGCTTAGATCACGTTCCGAGAGAGCAATGAAACCACAGCCTGGCCGTGTGTTATTTGAAGGCTTGGGTTTCATTCACTGTGGGTAAAGTTGGCTGAAGTGAGAGAGCCTGATTTGCATCACTGGGGCTGCCAGCAGGACAGAGATCTTAGCCCCTGCCTCCCATCGTGAACAAGATCTATAAAGGAAGCTGAGCCTCGATTCTTCCCACCAGGGCACTCATTTTACACGGTGCCAACTGACAGCATTTTCAAAAGCAGAATTTCAGCTGGTTAAACAAGAAAGTCCCCCTAACTGGTTTATACTATAACTAGTCAAAAGAGAGGAAATAAAGATTCATGGTGTGACCTCTCTCAAATACTAGACAGGTAACAGGTGTTGGGGGGGGTGGGCTGTGGTGAGGAAATGGCTGTTATTTAGAGTCAGATATTGCAAACACCATTCAGAACAACAGCCATATTGTTTAAACTTTCACTTGAAGTGTAAAATTTTTAAGTTTATCTCATTCACTATTTCACGAGACTTTCATAACTAACCTACTTATACCCGTGTTTAGGAGCCCCAGGTTCAGTCCCTGGGTTGGGAAGATCCCCTGGAGAACAGAATGGCAACCCACACCAGTATTCTTGCCTGGAGAATCCCTTGGACAGAGGAGCCTGATGGGCTATACTGTCCATAGGGTCACAAAGAGTCGGACACAACTAAGCAACTGACACTTTAACTTTTACCATAACAGTGCTACTTTAAAATATGCCAGTTCCCTCACCAGCAGCTGTACTGGCCAATGTCTATCTTAACTGGTCCTCTACTACACTGACTTGAATAGCACCCTGAGTGTCAGTATTCTCAAGGTAGCTTTAATGAAGGATTTTTATCAACCTATTTTATTGTTAAAGGTATCAGATCAAATTCCACAGCTTTATTTCTACTTAGAGTGTAGAAAATCATAATATTGCTTCTGCCATAATAAGAAAACACCAGATAAACTATAAAGTATGTTTTCCTTTAAAACCATCAAAGAACAGTAAACACAAAGAAATCATATCTAAGGAGAGGAGTGAGCCCTTTCTAGGTGAGTAAATGGTGACTGCTTTCATACCTGGGCTATGTCACATCTGGGGCTATCAATAGATGGAGGAGTTGGGCTGCCATAAACATTATTTGCTGGGACAAGAAGAAAACCAAAGAAAACCTTGAAAGACTGTATGATCTAGAAATATAATGTAAAATATAATTATCCTAATTCAACAATTCTTCCCCAATCTAGCTACTCAAGTAGCAACTGAGGCCAGGGGTCAAAGGTAGAGAAAGATATAGATTTCAAGTTCCCAAGTCACAAATTTGTGCTTGTGAAGTGGGAGTGAACTCACTCATAAGATATTTTAAAACAGAGATGATCTGAAATTAACTAAAGCTTCAACCTAGCACTGACTTAGCTCAATTCTAATAAAGCAAAAAATATCAACCCTTCACTCCAGCTTTCTCACAAAGGAAAAGGCATGTCCTCTATTTTTTGAAAAAGTCTATTTCAATTATTTCTGTTTTTTACATACAATATCCAGTGTACAATTAAAAGTTATGAGATATGGGCTGAAATATGAAAATGTGACCCATAATCAAGGGAGAAAAGAGTCCACAGAAGTAGATCCACAGTTAATCAAGATGATGTTATTAACAGACTTAGATTTTAAAATATCTATTATAAATATTTAGAGAACGGAGTAAAAATGGAAAAATGGGAAGAGCAAGTTTGGAGAAAAAAAATCAAGAACTCATTCTCAAATATGTTAAGTTTGAGGTATTTATCTGATATCCAAGCAAAGACAGTTTAAGAAAGAGATCTAGATTGGAAACATACATTTTGGAATCATCAGGATAGAGATGTTATTTAAAGCTACGAGACTGGATTAGGTTTACTTAGGGGAAAGGGTGGAGAGAAAAATTAAGGAGTCTAAGGACTTAGACCTGAGATATTCTAAAATTGGGAGGATACAGATGTCAGGAGGAAGTAGTAAACTGGGGTGAAAGAAAGCACCCTTCTTTTCCAGATATATGCTCAGGAGTGTGATTTCTGGATCATATAGTAACTCTTAATTTTAGTTTTTAAAGGCATTCCATACTGTTCTCCATAGTGGCTGTACCAATCTACATTCCCACCAACAGTATATCAGGGTTCCCTTTTCTCTACACCCTCTCCACCATTTATTATTTGCAGACTTTTTTTCATGGCCATTCTGACCAATTCAAGGTGATACCTCATTGTAGCTTTGATTTGCACTTCTCTAATAATTAGTAGGGCTTTCCTGGTAGTTCAGTGGTAAAGAATCCACCTGCCAATGCAGGAGATGCCTGTTCAATCTCTGGGTTGGAAAGATTTCCTTCCTGAGGAAGGAAATGGCAACCCCCTCCAGTATTCTTGTCTGGGAAATCCCATGGGCAGAGGAGTCTGGCAGGCTATAGTCCATGGGGTTGCAAAGAGTTGGGCACAGATTAGCGATTAAAACAACTGTTTATGTAAACTGGCAACTAATACATAGATTCATTCTTATTGAACATTTCAACAATACAGAAATACCTAGAATTAATATCAAAACTCCTTTTCCCCACATCCATCACAATTCTGTCCCAGAGGAACCGTTTTTGTCACTTGGGGTGTATTCCTCCAAACATTTCTCTATGCATTTTCATACATGATGCTGATATACTGGCTTGGTTAAAAGTGATTTTTCATAAAAGAGTTCATGAATACATATTGCTCTTTAGCTTTCTTTTCACATATAATGAGGTATTAGTCATATTTCTATGTCAGCATTGTAGCTCTAATCCATTCTTCTAACTCCTACACGGATTGTACCTATTCAAATGTGTGTAAAAAAAAGTTTAAAAAAAGATATATCCACATTCCCTGATTGAAAGAAAGCTAAAGGAGCTTCAGTTTTAATTTTTGGACTTTGAGCGCTTTCCCTTTATTATTTTTTGCTTCCGGTGATGTTCTTGTTCCCTGAAATTAAACTGTTTAATGTAAATGTCTGTCATGTCTTTCTCTTTCCTTGAAAAATATATTTACAATAGTTGCATTTTGCAGCATCTTTCTAAATTTAGCTCATTTCAGTACTTCATCATGTGATTAACTGTAAATCGTCTAACTCTTTGGGTGCTGTGATAAGAAGGGGATTTACCATCATAGATCAGAAATTATTGATGAGTTGCAAACAAATGAAGCAGAAAAAAATGGTGCATGCTTCAAGTACGTAAAAATACTTAAAATGTTTTTCTATGTGCTTGAGTCAGCATAGCATCAGACCTTCTCTGCATTGTTTGTTAAATGTTCTTAGTACGAATTTACAATATTAAGTGGTAGTTCTCCCTAGGGAAGATTAGAAATTAAGGAGGAGCTCAGTGACTGAAACACATTCACACATTTCTTGGTTTAATCACACTTTCTTGATGGAGTTTGTCCCCTAATTCTTGTTTCCCATATTTGTTTCATTCTGATGAAGCCTGCCTAGAGCTCAATTTGGTTGAAAATGAAAACTTGTTCTTACTGATGGTGATAGATACCTTATTGCATAAATTATGGCCTTTGAAGTTTACATAGTAGATTGGATTAGTTCTTTAGAGTTGAAAGATAAGCAAGTTTCAGATGGCTTATCAATAGGATCGAAGTAGAAGTAGTGTTTCCATTACATAAGTTTGACATGAAATCCAAATAAGCAAGCACAATAGCAAAACACACATAGACACACACACACATATATGCTTTCTATTAATAATTTTCAAAAATTTAACGTAAATATTTCTATTATATAAGCCCTTGTGATTAGTCAGGTTGCCAGTGACTGAATAAATAAGATTTATGTTGTTAAAGAGAAGTTTTTCACATGTGTGAATATCACTACGTTTTCTCCATTCTTCATCATAGTCTGTTTGAATATAGCATAATGCCAAGTTCACTAGCACTTGCATTTGAAATGGTCTGCCATGCCATGTGCCTTCCTCACAAAGGAAAGGGCATGTCCTCTACCTTTAAAAAATATCTAGTTCAACTATTGCTGTTTTTTACATACAATATCCAGAATACAATCAAAAATTATGAGACATGGGCTGAGTATAAAAATGTGACCTGTAATTAAGGCAGAAAAAAGTCCACAAAAGCAGAAAAGATGAAAACTTCTAATTTGAAAAGACACATGCACCCCAGTGGAAATAACCTAAGCATCCATTGCAGATGAATGGATAAAGAAGATGTGGTATGTATATATATGTATACAATGAAATATTACTCAGCCATTAAAAAGAATCAAATAATGCCATTTACAGCAATATGGACAGACCTAGTGAGTATCATACTAAGTGAAATAAGTCAGACAGAGAAAGATAAATATCATAGGACATCGCTTATATGTGGAATCAAAAAAAATGATTTATTTACAAAAAGTTCATTATTTACAATGAACTTATTTACAAAACAGACTCACAGACATAGAAAACAAACTTATGAGGGAAAGGGATAAATTAGGAGTTTGGGATTAACAGATACATACTACTGTATATAAAATAAACAATAAGAACCTAATGTATAGCAGAGGATCTGCTGCTGCTGCTAAGTCGCCTCAGTCGTGTCCGACTCTGTGCGACCCCATAGACGGCAGCCCACTAGACTCCTCTGTCCCTGGGATTCTCCAGGCAAGAATACTGGAGTGGGTTGCCATTTCCTTCTCCAATGCATGAAAGTGAAAAGTGAAAGAGAAGTCGTCTAGTCGTGCGCGACTCTTAGTGACCCCATGGACTGCAGCCCACCAGGCTCCTCTGTCCATGGGACCTTCCAGGCAAGAGTACCCGAGTGGGGTGCCATAGCAGAGGGCCTATATTCAATATATTGTAATACTGTAATAATCCATAATAGAAACGAATCTAAAGTGTATATATATATATATGTGTGTGTGTGTGTGTGTGTGTATATGTGTGTGTGTGTGTATATATGTGTGTATGTGTATATATATGTGTGTGTGTATATATATATATATATATATAACTGAATCACTTTGCTATACACCTGAAACTAACATAAAACCAAATATACTTCATTTTTTTCAAAAGTTCCTATTTTATATACATACTCATACCATGAATTTATATATGCACAAACAGCCTTCAAGAGGAGCTCAAAACCAGGGTCATCTTTTGCACCTCTCTACAACCTTGACTTCAGTACTTAATGAAATGAAGTCTTAGCTTTGTTACCAAATAAGAGGAAGTAATGATTTGTGCTTATCTTTTTTAATTTATTTATTTTTAATTGGAGGATAATTGCTTTACAAGGTTGTGTTGGTTTCTGCCATACATCAACATGAATCAGTACATATGCCCCCTCCTGAACCTCCCTCCCACCTCCCACCCCACCCCATCGCTCTAGGTTGTCACAGAGCACCAGGTTGAGCTCCTTGCATCATACAGCAAGTTCCTACTGGCTATCTATTTTACATACAGCAATATATATGTTTCAATGCTAGATTAGTGCTTATCTTTGTTCACCATATTATGCTTCAATTCCATCTGGTATACCTCAATTCAATTCTGGTATGAACCATATGGGGTTAACACAGACCCCACCAGTTAAAGGGCCCAGCCTACAAGAAGATTGCCTCACTTCAGACCAATGAGCTACAAATGTGGGGGGTTACCACAAGCCCCCTAATGTTTGATAATTCACTAGAATGACCCACAGAATTCAGGAAAATGCTATCTTTATGATGACAGTTTTATTAAAAAGGAGTTGTAACTCAAGAACAGCCAAATAAAGAGACACACAGGACGGAGGTCTAAGATGGTCCCAAACTCAGAGCTTCTGTGCCCTGTCTTCATGAAATCGAGGTACATCACCCTCCCAGCACATCAACATGTTCACCAGCCAGGAACCATCACTGAATTCAGTATCCAGAATTTTAAGTTGGGTTTCATTAATTAATGAAATGAAATTGAACCCAATTTTTACTTGGGTTTCATTACATAAGCATGACTGATTGAATCATTGGTCACATGACTTAACTCAGTCTCTAGCCTCCGTCCCTCCCCATAGGTCAGGCTGTCTCAAAGTTTCAATTCCATAATCATATGGTTGGTTTTTCTGACAGCCAGCCTCATTATCATAAACTCAGATGTGATCCAAGGGGCTCATGAATAACAGAAACACTTCTATCACTTGGGAAGTTCCAAGGGTTTCAGAAATCCCCAGCAAGGAACCTGGGACAAAGAAGAGAAATTTTATTATAAATAAAGCAAACCTTCTGGGGACAGTACTTAAACTGGACAAATCCAGCATTTTTACATTTTCAATCTAGAACTGCCAACATGTGTGTTAATCACTCAGTCATGTCCGACTCTTCGCAACCCCACGGGCTGTAGCATACCAGGCTTCTCTGTCTATGGAATTCCCTAGGCAAGAATACTGGAGTGGGTGGCCATTCTCTTCTCCAGGGGATCTTCCTGACCCAGGGATTGAACCCAGGTCTCCCGCACTGCAGGTGGATTCTTTGCCATCTGAGCTACCAACATAGCATCCTTGAATATCTATTCCATTGATTAATCAACTTTCAGCAAATACTGTAGTTAACACTTCAGGCTTGTAGTTGCTTTATGTATCCATAATCCTGACAGGCAGGACAGCATCATGGGCAAGTGTTATAAGCTACAGAACTAGATTTCTTGGGACTCTGCCACATCTCAGTTCTTAGGCAAATTACCTGCCTCCCCAACAGAAAAAAATGAGATATAAAAATTACACCCATCTCCTATGGTGATTGTAAGGAATAAAAGTGCTAATACAGACAAAGTTTTTAGGATGGTACCTGGCACTCAGTAAATGTTCACTTTTATTGTTGTTATTATACTAGAACTATTGAACACTCTTTACTAATTGTTTTATCTTGGCACAAAGAGCCTTAATGTATACCTAATTATCTTTAAAGTTGGAAATCTTTTCCCAAAAGCAAATAAATCATTGCGTTCTAAAAATAAGAGGGTTGGAGTAAACAATCCTAAGGACTCTTACAACTCAGAAACGTTATGATTATATAACTGGCCTCTTGACAGCTAAACGAGTTCTAACTATGTAGCCTAACTGTTGTGATGTTCTTATATATTCCCTTCATTTCTCTGATACTGTCAACTCATTGCAAGTTATCATGTAATGCAGAGCTTCATAACTGATTTTTCATCATTGTTATTTGAATATGAAGAAATAATCTCTGCCAGTATGTCCCAGACACACTCTATTTCAGAACCATATTGCCGAGATATGAGACAAAGTTTAAGGACATACCCAGATCTGCAGGTGTCTATCAAGGTGGGAAAGAGCTATTTTCTCTTTTCTACAAAGGAAAGTCTACTTTATCCCTCCATTTGGGAACAGAGAAGGAAACCTATCTTCTGCCAAACTCATCCTTTATTATTACATATCCTCTGTGTTTGTCTTTCACTCATCTCTTTTTGTCTGGAACCAGTTCAATCCAGTTGATGTGACAGATCATAAAATTTCATTAAAACCATTTAAAATTTCTAGCATCCTGCCATCTCTTTGCCTCAGATTTTTTCTTATTATTTCACCTGTAGGCTAGAATCCCACAAGCTACATCTGGATGGGAGAAAATTAAATCAATTTCTCCATTTCTATAGATCAGTTTCTGGAAGATAAATGTTTTGTTTTGGTTTCTTTAGAAAGCTAACATTCAAATGTTAAGAACCACTCGAGCTTAATGCAGAAGAGGCATGATTCCTAATCCTCATATAAATAATCAGCAAGTATCCAAGCATATCATTTCCTTTGAGTATATATCTATGTGCCAGAACAGCTTCAGTTATGTGGTCCATTCAGAATGCCTCAAATTGATAACAGAGCAGAGTAATGAGAATGGATTTAAAAAGTACTTTGGGGGGAAAAATGACCAAATAGCTTAATTAAACATAATGAAAATAATAGAGAAGAAATTAGGGGGAAAGTCAAATATTTAAGAAGGGAGTATTACATTGGAGAATGCTGTCTATGCCATATATCTTAATGTTAGACATCTTTTCCATTAAAATGTGAAGGGAGTATTATATTGGAGAATACTGTCTATGCCATATATCTTAATATTAGACACCTTTTCCATTAAAATGTGAGCTTACTGGTTTGCATGGCTAAAACACTGAAATTTTGGCTGCATGAGTTACATGGATCCAAGGCCAGCTAACCTGCATGAAGTATCCAGAATGTTGACTCATGGCTAAACACCCACCTGGAAGATCTGTGCCATGCCATAGGAGTCTGACCTTGCTCCTGTTTCAGTCAACAGCTGTGTCATTTTTATCTAAATGAAGATATCCTTATCAGATTCTCATAGAAAGCCAAATAAAGCAGTAGGGTGATGCTTGATGGACCCAATTTCAAAATTATCTTGGTGCTTGAAACTACATCAAACAAAATTAGACAAAAATAAAATAAATTTTACATTTAAATTTGTTTTTTTTTTAATTGCACAAGAATAGCATAAGGAGATCTGTTTTAACTGCATTTCTTATGAAAATTACCTGCTAATTTATTTTAGGATAAAATCAATATGAGCCAACAGCATAAACTAGCCTAAATAGGATGATGAAAACAATTTGCATTAGTCAAAAAAGCGGTCCAGATCAAGAATCTGAAAACACTATGTGCTCATGGTGCTGTGGTTTGGGTTCATTTTGGATAATTATCATGAGGTCATTAAGAGGAAGGCTGACCACCAAGTGTACTTGGACTTACATTTCAGAAACTGGACTAGGTTCTCTATCGTTTACTCTGCCACAGAGAGTTTTTCCCAGTGCTGCTGAGAAACTAACAGCAGCAGTCCACCTCTTCTCCATCTTCTGTTTGTTCTGACAAGAAAAAGAGAGAGAGAAAGAAATGGAGAAGAGGGAGAGAAAGGGCACTGGTGTTTCCTCTTGGTCTTAACTTATTTAGTAATAGTAAAGGTCAGACATGTCCACAGAAATTGGAGATGAAAACCATCTTCAAATAGGCTCCATCCTGGAACGGCTCTTTAGAGAATTTCATCTCCTACACTGGATGGAGGGAGCAACCTGTGCTGTCTTCCCCTCACCCAATGTGGAGGGAATCTTATTCCCCCATGTCTTGTACTCTAGGCCTCCTGTCCAAAGGGATGCTTTTTATGTGTTCTCACAGATTTTTTTTTTATTTGAGGCACACAACATCAATCCTCAACATATGTGTAATATTTTAATTTTGTTAAAATAAAATTGCTAAAATAAATTTTGTTAAATTGTTAAATGAACGTTTATTTTGTTAAATCAATGCTTGTGAGTAGACATGAATTTATACTACACAGATATCTTGTATATTCTTAAATACAAATGACTTTATAATTTTACTCACTAAACAATCCATCCTCATAAACTGTATTTTCACAGAATTCGCAATAGGAAGTAAAGTAATTTAAAAGGGTATCAGGTAAATTAAAAAGAAGGGGAGATTACAAGTAAAATTCTCCCTGGAAACCTTTCTTCAGAATAGAGATAACAAAGGAAGAAAGTGTGAGTGGAGAAGAGTCAGGTTAGACATATTCTTCAAACTGTTGAAAGACTCTCAAGAAAGAGAAGATGGACATACTCTCATTATATCAACTAATGATCAGAAATGACAATGACAGAGCTTTCTATTCAATGTAAGAAGAATTTTCAACAATGAAAAGAGCTTCAGCTAAAATAGCGAGCTCTGGGAAGAATTCAAGCAGGGGTTGGGTAATTTCTCAATGATACGATAAGAAGACACAAAATTCATGGAGTTCAAGGTTGATTAGAGGATCTCTAAGGGATTACCAACACTTAAGAGTCTGTTATTTGTGTGTATGATAAAACACAATAAAAACTTTAAAATGTAAAAATTATAAAAGGGATAATGTCAAGACTTTGCTCATAACTGTACAATTGCATTACTCAAAATATGGCTATTGTTGATGAGTTAAATGATAGTAACATTACACAGCCAAAGACTGCAGTACATGTATAATTTTAAAGACTGAGGTTGTATGAGAACCTTGCGAAAGGATGACAAATTTGTGAAACATACTGGGTTTTTGTTCAAAAAGAGATTTAAAAGTATGTTTAATGAGCTCAGGAGGGGGAAAAAAAAAGCAAATAAGGCATTATTTAAAGGAAAGCACGTGAACACAATCCTTCTTTGAAAAACTACTAAATGGTAATTCCAATCAAAGACAAAGTAAATCAAAACATAGAACTCTGAAACAGAGAAGCCAAGGTAAAATGATGATAGTGGGAAGTTTTGAAACTGTTTGAGTAAATACAGACCAAAGGCTAAAATGACCATAGGGATTATGGCTCCATGTGAAAGGCACCTTCTCTCCACCAGGAGGATAGAAGACATCCTCATCACCAGAGACTGGGGATTCAGGGCCATGGAGGCTGTATAAACAGACCTGTTAGGTTAACCCTTATCTTTCTAGTTACTACATTTTTAAATTGGAGTATAATTGCTTTACAATGTTGTTTTGGTTTCTGCTGTACAATGAGAAGCAGCTACATGTGTATGCATACCCCTCCCTCTGGAGCCTCCCTCCCATCTCCCCCATCCCACCCCTCTAGATCATCACAGAGCGCTGAGCTGGGCTCCCCATGCTATGCAGCAGCCTCCCACTAGCTGTCTATTTTACACATGGTAGTGTCTAGTCACTACTTTTTCACTATTCACTATCCATAGCCCAAACTCCTTTGTTATGTGAATTCTTCACAAATTTATTACTTCTTTGTCTAAAAGATATAAAAGCTTCCAGCTCTGGTCACTTCGTGTCTTCATTCCCTTGTGAAGGCTTCCCTGCATACATAAAAATTCAACAAAAAAATATATATATACACATTTCTCCTGTAAATCTGTCTTGCCTGCTCAGTCTCTTCAGTCCTGTCTGCCTATTTGCGACCCTATGGAATGTAGCCCGTCAGGCTCCTTTTGTCCAATGGATTCTCCAGGTTAGAATACTGGACTGGGTTGCTGAGCCATCCTCCAGAGGATACTCCAGATCCAGGAATCAGTGTAATTCTTAGGCCCAGACATCCGAAAGGATAGAAGAGAGTTTTTCCTCCCGATATAAATAGCTCTTTGTGATTATGAATTCATTGCTTTGTTTCACCCTACATAGTTGGGTGCTGGCATTATAAATAAATAATTTTTTAATTATGAGTTTCAATATAAAAGTTTAAAGAGTATGTTCAGTTCACTTCAGTTCAGTCACTCAGACGTGTCCAACTCTTTGTGACCCCATGAATCGCAGCACGCCAGGCCTCCCTGTCCATCACCATCTCTCGGAGTTCACTCAGACTCACGTCCATCGAGTCGGTAATGCCATCCAGCCATCTCATCCTCTGTCGTCCCTTTCTCCTCCTGCACCCGATCCCTCCAGCATCGGAGTCTTTTCCAATGAGTCAATTCTTCGCATGAGGTGGCCAAAGTACTGGAGTTTCAGCTTTAGCATCATTCCTTCCAAAGAACACCCAGGGCTGATCTCCTTCAGAATGGACAGGTTGGATCTCCTTGCAGTCCAAAGGGACTCTCAAGAGTCTTCTCCAGCACCACAGTTCAAAAGCATCAATTCTTCAGTGCTCAGCTTTCTTCACAGTCCAACTCTCACATCCATACACGACCACTGGAAACACCATAGCCTTGGCTTGACGGACCTTTGTTGGCAAAGTAATGTCTCTGCTTTTGAATATGCTATCTAGGTTGGTCATAACTTTCCTTCCAAGGAGTAAGCGTCTTTTAATTTCATGGCTGCAGTCACCATCTGCAGTGATTTTGGAGCCCCCGAAAATAAAGTCTGACACTGTTTCCACTGTTTCCCCATCTATTTCCCATGAAGTGATGGGACCAGATGCCATGATCTTAGTTTTCTGAATGTTGAGCTTTAAGCCAACTTTTTCACTCTCCACTTTCACTTTCATCAAGAGACTTTTGAGTTCTTCTTCACTTTCTGCCATACAGGTGGTGTCATCTGCATATCTGAGGTTATTGAGATTTCTCCCGGCAATCTTGATTCCAGCTTGTGCTTCTTCCAGCCCAGCATTTCTCATGATGTACTCTGCATATAAGTTAAATAAGCAGGGTGACAATATACAGCCTTGACGTACTCCTTTTCCTATTTGGAACCAGTCTGTTGTTCCATGTCCAGTTCTAACTGTTGCTTCCTGACCTGCATACAGGTTTCTCATGGGGCAGGTCAGGTGGTCCGGTATTCCCATCTCTTTCAGAATTTCCCACAGTTTATTGTGATCCACACAGTCAAAGGCTTTGGCATAGCCAATAAATCAGAAATAGATGTTTTTCTAGAACTCTCTTGCTTTTTCCATGATCCAGCAGATGTTGGTAATTTGATCTCTGGTTCCTCTGCCTTTTCTAAATTCAGCTTTAACATCTGGAAGTTCACGGTTCACGTATTGCTGAAGCCTGGCTTGGAGAATTTTGAGCATTACTTTACTAGCGTGTGAGATGAGTACAACTGTGCGGTAGTTTGAGCATTCTTTGGCATTGCCTTTCTTTGGGATTGGAATGAAAACTGACCTTTTCCAGTCCTGTAGCCACTGCTGAGTTTTCCAAATGTGCTTGCATATTGAGTGCAGCACTTTTACAGCATCATCTTTCAGGATTTGAAATAGCTCAACTGGAATTCCATCACCTTCACTAGCTTTGTTCATAGTGATGCTTTCCAAGGCCAACTTGACTTCACATTCCAGGATGGCTGGCTCTAGGGGAGTGATCACACCATCGTGATTATCTGGGTCGTGAAGATCTTTTTTGTACAGTTCTTCTGTGTATTCTTGCCATCTCTTCTTAATATCTTCTGCTTCTGTTAGGTCCATACCATTTCTGTCCTTTATCGAGCCCATCTTTGCATGAAATGTTCCCTTGGTATCTCTAATTTTCTTGAAGAGATTGCTAGTCTTTCCCATTCTGTTGTTTTCCTCTATTTCTTTGCATTGACCGCTGAGGAAGGCTTTCTTATCTCTTCTTGCTATTCTTTGAAATTCTGCATTCAGATGCTTATATCTTTCCTTTTTTCCCTTGCTTTTCACTTCTCTTCTTTTCACAGCTATTTGTAAGGCCTCCCCAGGCAGCCATTTTGCTTTTTTGTATTTCTTTTCCAATAGGGATGGTCTTGATCCCTGTCTCCTGTACAATGTCACGAACCTCATTCCATAGTTCATCAGGCACTCTATCTATCAGATCTAGGCCCTAAAATCTATTTCTCACTTCCACTGTACACTCATAAGAGATTTGATTTAGGTCATACTTGAATGGTCTAGTGGTTTTCCCTACTTTCTTCAATTTAAGTCTGAATTTGGCAATAAGGAGTTCATGATCTGAGCCACAGTCAGCTCCTGGTCTTGTTTTTGTTGGCTGTATAGAGCTTCTCCATCTTTGGCTGCAAAGAATAAAATCAATCTGATTTCGGTGTTGACCATGTGTAGAGTCTTCTCTTGTGTTGTTGGAAGAGGGTGTTTGCTATGACCAGTCCATTTTCTTGGCAAAACTCTATTAGTCTTTGCCCTGCTTCATTCCATATTCCAAGGCCAAATTTGCCCATTACTCCAGGTGTTTCTTGACTTCCTACTTTTGCATTCCAGTCCCCTATAATGAAAAGGACATCTTTTTGGGGTGTTAGTTCTAAAAGGTCTTGTAGGTCTTCACTCAACTTCAGCTTCTTCAGCATTACTGGTTGGGGCATAGCCTTGGATTACTGTGATATTGAATGGTTTGCCTTGGAAACGAACAGAGATCATTCTGTCGTTTTTGAGATTGCATCCAAGTACTGCATTTCGGACTCTTTTGTTGACCATGATGGCTACTCCATTTCTTCTAAGGGATTCCTACCCTCAGTAGTAGATATAATGGTCATCTGAGTTAAATTCACCCATTCCAGTCCATTTTAGTTCGCTGACTCCTAGAATGTCGACGTTCACTCTTGCCATCTCCTGTTTGACCACTTCCAATTTGCCTTGATTCATGGACCTGACATTTCAGGTTCCTATGCAATATTGCTCTTTACAGCATCAGACCTTGCTTCTATCACCAGTCACATCCACAAGTGTTTTTGCTTTGGCTCCATCCCTTCATTCTTTCTGGAATTATTTCTCCACTGAAATAAAGAGTATGTTAACATTGATCAATTGTGAAATAAACAATTCACTAATGGAAAAAATCTACTTAGTTATCTCTCCCCAACAAACTGTTAGGACTTTCCTAAACAGGACTTCTAGAATTGTAAGTTACTAACATCAGAAGATAATAATAACAAATGCTATCCATAGTGTATGAGACTGTTGTTCATAGTTGAAATTCTTTGTTTAAAGGAAAAAAGTCTTTCATCTGGGATCCTCAAGGACTCTTTCAAAATCTAAGAATGTGAAAAAAATATATAAGAATGTGCTTATATTATAAGCAAGAGGAAGCAAAAAAGTGACAAGTATGTAGAAGACCTAAACAAAGGCTGCCACTGGGGTCTTGGTAAAGAGGAGACAAAGCCAGTAAGTCTGAGACTTAATAACTGGCTGGACAAATGAGACTGAAGAGAGGAGCAATAAATGGTAACTACAATTTACAATCCTGAGAGTAAAGAAGGATGACAGTACCTAAATTAGAATAAAGTTAGGGGCAGCTTGGTTCAAATCACATTTTATTTTGGGGGTCAGTCAACACCTGAGGACAGCTGTCCAATAAACAGCAACAGGTAGAAGACTCAGAAGAGGACAGAGGTCAGGATTAGAGAGATGCATTGACATTCACTGCCACTCCAGACCCCCCACAGGACACCCCCCACTCCCAAGCAGTATGGATCTATGCATGCATGTGTGCCAAGTCACTGCAATCATGTTCCACTCTTTGGAACCCTATGGACTGTAGCCTTTCAGGCTCCTTTGTCCATAGGATTCTCAGGCAAGAATAATGAAGTAGGTTGCCATCTCCTCCTCCAGGGCACCTTCCTGACCCAGCACAGATCGAACCCATGTCTCATTATGTCTCTGGCATTGCAGGCGGGTTCTTGATCTCTAGCGCCACCAGGGAAGGCCCTATGTACCTATGACTGGATTACAAAACCCACAAAAACTACAGAAGTCCCAGTGGGTTTAAGAGCAGGAAACACTGAGAGAGAATAATTTCTTTCTTTAATTTCTTCTAAAGAAGGGAAAAGAAAGAAACTCTCTAGTGGAGCAAAACAGATAGACTATGACCTTATAATGTGATTAAAGTCTATTGGTACTGATAAGAAAGGCGACACTTAATTACACAGTGCTTTTCATCTTCTAAGCACATTATAAGTATTATATCAACTAATTAACAATGGGAAACTTGATGTTTCTGAGGAAAGACTGCTTTGACTACTTTTTTTCACCCTTTAGATGAACTTTTTCTAAATCTCAAAATACAACTTGCACAAAATGGGTAATATTTAAGCTTTTCAAACTAGTGGTTATGCCAAGCAGTTCATTTTCCTGGTACTTCAGAGCCGAATTACAATTTAAAAGGCATGTAGGTAAGCTATGTAAAAAGAAAAACAACTCTACTGCTCATAAAAGCCCATCTGGTGAGAGAGCACCACTGGGCCTGATAAATGGTAACACAAAGATGTGTGCTATTGGCCTGTGGCTTCTACATCCTCCAGAAGCAGATGGAAAAAGGGCACTGATTCCACATGCATTGAGGTCTAGTGTGGCTTCCAATTCAGACTTTCTTTTTCACCTCCAGTCATTTTAAAATTAGTGATCATCTGCTGGAGAAGATTCTTGAGAGTTCCTTGGACTGCAAGGAGATCAAAACCAGTCAACCCTAAACAAAATCAACCCTGGATATTCATTGGAAGGACTGATGCTAAAGCTGAAGCTTCAATACTTTGGCCACCTGATGCAAAGAGCCAACTCATTGGAAAAGACCCTGATGCTGAGAAAGACTGAAGGCAGGTGGAAAAGGGGATGGTCAAGGATAAGACAGTTGGATGTCATCACTGATTCAATGGACATGAGTTTGAACAAACTCCGGGAGTTGGTGATGGACAGGGAGGCCTGGCGTGCGGCAGTCCATTGGGTTGCAAAGATCGGACACGACTGAGCAACTGACCAACAAAGCATGTGTCACAAGAAAACTGGGCTAAGAGAGTGTGTTGAACACCCTTTGAAGACAAATTTTTGTTCATGAAAAAGTCTCTTATGAGCAGGTTTAAGAATCGGGATCAGAATTTTCAGCTCTTCCCTCATTCAACTAAAAGGTATTAAATACCTATTATGAGCAAAGTACTCCTAGGAGGGTTAACCTTGTTTAGAGTTGTATGGCACCTCTCTAATCACCTGAAGAAATAGGTAGCTATCACATTCCTACATACTCTCCTTCTGCTGCTGCTAAGTCACTTGCTAAGACTCTGTGTGACCCCATAGACGGCAGCCCACCAGGCTCCCCCGTCCCTGGGATTCTCCAGGCAAGAACACTGGAGTGGGTTGCCATTTCCTTCTCCAATGCATGAAAGTGAAAAGTGAAAGTGAAGTCGCTCAGTCGTGTCCGACTCTTCTCGACCCCATGGACTGCAGCCCACCAGGCTCCTCCATCCATGGGATTCTCCAAGCAAGAGTACTGGAGTGGGGAGCCAGTGCCTTCTCCGACTCTCCTTCTGTCTGTCCATAAAAATCCTGTCTGCCTTGGCTAGGCTTCAATTCCCAGTCGAGAGGAAGGCAGCATGAGATAAGGGAAAATCAGCAGGCTTACGTTTATACCTGAACTCTGCATATACTGCTCTAGCAGTAAAAACTTAGGAAGTTATTTACCTCCTCTGGACCTTTGCTTCCTCATACAAGGTGAGAATGGTAAGGCTTTCACAGCAGCATAGCAGAGCATGTATATAAGGTGCAATTGGCTTCGTTCCTTTGATTATGAAAAATGCTTTTTCATTTCTCTTTTTTTTTTCTTTTCTTAAATGTATTTATTTATTTTAATTGGAGGATAACTACTTTACAATATTGTGATGGTTTCTGCCTTACATCAACATGAATTGGCCATAAGCATATATGTGTCCCCACCCTCTGGAAACCCCCTCCCACCGGAAACCCCCTCCCACCTCCCTTCCCACCCCCTCCCTCCAGGTTGTCACAGATCCCTAACTGGGTTCCTTCTGCTGAAATGGTTGGTTTCTTCATAAATTATAAATAATTATCATTTCTTTGAAAGCTTACAGTAAATATTAAATAAAATAATGTAAGACAAATGCCTAGCCAATGGTAGAGCATAGTAAAATATATAGGATATAGAGACAGGTAGACCTGGTTATAAATCTTGATTACGGCATTTAGTGAGTAGGAGCCGTGGATTATGGTTTCCTGACATCTCATAGTACCTTTCACAACACTAAGTATACAGTAAACACTAAGTTTTGGTTGACTGACATTGACTTATTTGTCAGTCAAGTAAAATACACAGCCACTTTACCTCTTTCCAGATATACAGTAACAGGTAGAGTCTACCAGAACTTCTGAGCTCTTTCTAGCCTGGGAACATTGACTCTAAAGTTACTGGAGTCAGAAAGACCACTTTCTTTTCTTTTTAATATTTATTTATTTGGCTGTGCTAGGTCTTACTTGCAGCATATGGGATCTAGTTCCCTGGGCAGGGATCGAACTCAGGCCTCCTGTATTGGGAGTGCCTAGTCTTAGCCACCGGACCACCAGGAACCACCACCTTTTTGAAGCACGTACATTGTCAGCTCAGCAGCTCCAAAATGAACTCCAAGGGGCAGTAGAAGGCCTCTTACTTATCTTGTGAGCTGAGCCTTAGGAATACAGATAAATTTATCTCTGGACGTCTAATAATTCTCAGTCTATGTATTGTTCCAGCTCAGATATCTAAGGAATATTCTTTCTGACCTCTGCTTATGTGCCCTTCAATAATTTATTCCAGAGGTCATGGATTGCAAAGGCATGGATTATAATTCCAGTAAATATTTTCTTTGAATTGTTCTTTTTCCCCATTCTTCCCAGTCATTCTTTAGTCAAAACAAGACCTGAGCAGACATGCACAAATTCTCATTTGTTCTATCCAGACAAATTCTCAATTCCTCTTGCCTATATCTAACTTTGTTATCTATATTTATGATATAATATGTTATATCTATATACATCTAGGGAAGAGCAATTGCAAAATTTATCAAGAATTCTCTTCAGAAAACTGCTCTCATAATAAGAACAAATTGTTAGCATTTATCACCATACGATGTAATCATATAAAAGCCTTTTCTTCTACCCTTATCCCCATAAGGTACCTCTCTATTACATTATAATGATAAATGGCAAAATGTTTTGCATGACACTTAAACTATTACAGAATTCTACAGGAAATGCTAGGATGCTACCCAGGGTTTCTGATAAGCAGCTACAGCTAAAAGTCAGCCTCACATTCTTAAGTGAAGAATGCTTATCTATCTCACACTGTTTATTTCCGTAAAACAATTTGCAAGTGAGCACAACTACATCGTAAGGTGAACACAAACGTGTATTGGGAGCAAACATGCCATTGGGTGTTTGAACAGGTAACAGTTAAGTATTCAGCTTGGGGACAGACATAACCCTTTGCTCCAGTTGAGAACAATCTAAACCAGTCATGTTATTCCCTCCTGCAATGCAGCTAACTCCCAATTCTCGCTGATGATTTGATATAAGTAATTAGGTAAAGCCCAAATTTATACTAGTCAATAGCTAAGTCCCAACCATCTACTGCTACTTGAAGGAAGCATCACCTCTGGTGTGTGAGTGCCCGGTTACATCTGACTCTTTTGTGACCCCATGGACTGTAGCCTACCAGGCTCCTCTTTTTGTGGGATTTTCCAGTTGGACAACCCAATACTGCAGTGTTTTGCCATTTCCTACTCCAGGGAATCTTCCCCAACCCAGGAATCAAACTCGCTCCTCTTGCATCTCCCGCATTGGCAGGCAAATGCTTTACCACTGCGTCACCAGGGAAGCCCAACGAATACTTACTGCATATGTAATCTGTGCCAGCCACTGTGCTCATTGCTTTGCCTCCATTACTCATTTAGCCCTAGGCAAGTCCTATTATTATTCACATTTAACATCAGGCAACTGAGACCCAGAAGGGCTAAACAATTTTCCCAGCTTCAGCCATGTACTAAGAGATAGAAGAGAGAAGAACACCGAGGCAAATGGTTTTGGAGTCTAAGTTCTCAACTCCCCCCTGTATTTCTTCTTTGTCGCTGCTCATATTTCAATCTATGTCTATAGACTTACCTCGAATATGTCCAGGGTATATTTGAAAGAATTAACTTATGGCTGATTCGTGTTGATGTTTGGCAGAAACCAACGCAATACTTAAGGCAATTACTTTTCAATTAAAAGTAAATAAATTTAATTTTTTTTAATAAAAGAATTATATTAGTAAACCATACGACAGCATTTTAGACCAAGCTGCACTGACAAATAGTTTAACCAATAAGAGGCATGACAAAACAGACAATAAACAAGACTGTTTTACTGGTAGGATGATCACCAGGACCTGAGTTCATTCCCCCTTCCACTCTGATTATTAGTATTGCCTCTCTTCATGGTCCCAGAGGCTGAAATTCTAAGCATCACAGCTGTCAGACAACATCCAGAGAAGAGGGCCACTGCATACTGGTGTCTGTTCTTGCTTGTTTTTTGTTGTTTTCTTTTTGAGTTAAAGAAACCTTTCCCAGAAGCGCCCCAGTAGACTGACCCTTGAGTTCCATTGGCCAGGAATGGGTCATCTGCCCATTGCCGAATCAAAGGAGGTAAGACCACATGATTAACTCTTGATAGACAGATAGACAGTATTAGACCGATAAATAGAAGCACAAATTGTTAGCTTCTTACACCACATGATATAATCGTATGAGAGCCTTTTTTAACCAAAGTGCCGAGAAAAACCTCTTCCAGGAGAGTTGTTGTCATCCACCGTGAGAAGTCAAGGTTTTTCCCTCATTTTGAGATGAGAAGCTGTTAAGAATTACAGTGAAAGTTTGGGTCCTGACCAGACTGTTAAGATTAGCTTGAAAATAAAACAGAGACACTATTCCATTAATATTATGTCTCCACTAGAGTTTCAAGGCCTGTTGTCCTTATTTTTCATTAAGAGCCTGCTTCATCTCCTTCCCTCACCCCAAAAAAGCTTTATACTCTTTGTCCCGGGGCCTTCTAAAGAAAGAACAACAGACAAGTAATCTGATGACTGTGGGAGTGTTGAGACAATTACAAACATGACAGGGACGGGAAGGAAGAACCAGAGAGCAAAGACAGGCAGAGAAATTGAGGTTTCAGGCAGGGAGAGAAGAAGGACATGGAGTTTGAAAGTCAAGGGAAGAAAGATTGCCCTCAAGGAACCTCCAGAGCCTGTCTCTACAAATCAGAGAAACCACAACCACTGCACTCTCTTCTGGAAGCAAACCCAGGGCTTGTCTATAACAACAAAGACCTTTTCATTTCTTCTCTTCTCCCTAAGCATCCCCTTAGCATACCCCCCACCTCAGATCCTGTCTTTGTGATCCTCCAGTCTCCGTGTTCCTCTTTCAACCTCTGACAACCCCGAAGAAATATTTTCTAACGAAATTTATATGTCACGTTCCAGCTAGAAGGCATGGCAGGCTGAAGCATCCTAATATAAAAGCAACTAGTGAGTAACCCCACTTTACACAGAATTTATTTTTCATCCCCAGAGCAAACACACTTAAGCTGTATAGTCTTTAAAACTATATATATATATATATATATTTTTATATCTCTAGGAAGTTTTCATAGGCAGCTTTCTGATTTCATTCTCCTCACGCACTTAGGGAGCAGAATAGGGGTCGATCATATTAGCTGCTTCCCAGGTGCCACTAGTGGTAAAGAACTCGACTGCCAGTGCAGGAGACCAAGAGACGCAGGTTCAATTCCTGGGTTGGGAAGATCGCCTGGAGGAGGAAATGGCAACCATCCCAGTGTTCTTGCCTAGAGAATTCCTGGACAGAGGAGCCTGGCGGGCTACAGTCCATGGGGGTCACAAAGAGTTGGACACAACTGATCACACACTCTATTCTAGCTGCAAATTCATTTCTTCAGCCAGAAGAGAAGAAAATGCAAGAGTCTGTGGTTGGGGTTTGTGGCACTACTGAGTTAGCAGAGGAATTTTCTCTATCCAATGCTGACATGAGCTCTAAGGGCAAGGGAATCTGTGTAGCAAAGACTCGCACAGCAGTTAGAGTCTGTGTAGCAAAGACTGCATGGGTGGTAAAATAGAGAAGCACAGAAAGTCCACATTTAGGACCCAGGGAATCAGAGAGCAAGGGAGTGCAGAGCAGGGGGTAGATGGGCAGCAGGGTGCAAAGGACTGAATGGAATGAGCATGTGGGGCCAGAGCTGAGCCAGGCCCTGCAGGAACTGGAATGTCAGGATCCGAGCAATCTCCTACAGCTGGGTCTCCTGTTCCCTGCAGCGCACTCCCTTCTGAAAATGCTCCTTTCACTGTTTCCTTCCCACAGCACATCTTTTTCTTCTCGCCATTTTCATAAGACTTCACCAAGATTTGCAAACAGAAATATTTCACCCTCTCTGCTATTTCCTTTCTAATTATTGTTACAGGAATTATTTCTCCATTTTTCTCCACAGCTACATTTTTCAAGTACTTCACAGTTTGCCAGCAGCCTCATCCTTGTCTATGTCTAAGAACTCCTAAAAGCAACTCCAATATTCTTAACCTTTTTCATCCCTAAAATTTCCATACTTGTGCCCACCTTTGAGCAAGGAACAAACCAAATCTTCAACAAAGTAAAGATAGCAAATTCCATATGCTATGCTTCTAGAATAGCATACGGAATTGTCTCTTTTGGAGGCTTATCAGTTAAATTGTGCCACACTCCCTCCACAAATTTATATGATATAACTGTATTTGGAAATAAGTTCTTTACAGTGGTAATCAAGTTAAAATGAGATCACAAAAAAAAAAAAAAAATGAGGTCACTAGGGTGAGTCCAATACAACTGATGTTCTTTTAAAAGTGGGAAATTTGGTACTTTCTTGGCAGTCTAGTGGCTGAACTCCATGCTTCCCCTGCAGGGGGCCCCGGTTCAATCCCTGGTTGAACAACAAGGATCTCGCCTGCCAAGTGGTGAGACTAAAAAATAATAAAAACAATTTTTGACTGTATGATTATTCTTGTATTAGGTATCTAAAGTAATCAACTTCAAAACAGGAGAAAGTGGGATGGAGATTTTCTGGGGCTGGGGGATGGGGAAGCAGGAGTTGCTGGGGACTGAGTTCTGGAGATTTGCTGCACAGCAAAGTGAATACGCTTAACACTGCTGAACAGTGCAATTAAAAAAAAAAACACACACAGTTAAGATGGTTCTTTTTACTCTGTGCTTTTTTTTAACCACAAATAAAATTTTTAAAAAACAGAATGAAAATGAAAACGGGAAACGTGGACAGGGAGATAAGGGACAGTGGAAAGGGAAAAAAGCAAGGGGAGGAGGAGGCATAGGGTGAATAGAGCCATGCACACACCAGGGAGGGGAGCCTGGGATGGCCTTCCCCTCACGGCCCTCAGAAGGAACCTGCCAACACCTTGCTCTGAGACTGCCAACCTCCAGATGGTGAGACGACAAATTGCTGTTGTTTTAACTACTCAGTCTGTGGGATTTTCTGCCATCACAGCTCTAACAAACTAATATACAGTCACATCATGGAGAGGATAGAAAGGCCGGGTTCCAGGGGCAGGTGGGCCATCTGGAACATTCCATCCCCAGTGGAAGATGAAAACACGGGATCATATTTACAAAGCACACAACAGTGCTCATGTCCCATCAGAATACATGGGCTCTCACCACCATTCCAGGACCATACGACATAAACTCCACTCTTACTGCCCCATGAGATGACTGATGGGCTCATCCGCCCAGAGAGAGGACCTGGGGCGGGCTGCACAGACCACCCATTAAGCCTCTCCTACCAGGTGAGAAAAGAGACCTTCAGTTCACACCATCAAATATAATGAAACCACTTAATGAAGACACTGGGATGGATATTATGGGACAGACAAAATCAACAAAATAAATTCCTTCCTTCAAAGAGAACAGGTTCAGAGATATCATCAAACTAGAGACCATCTGGGGAAATGAATCCGTAGGTTCACTACCATGCACTGATACTGATATCGTGCAGATACTTCACAGAAACATCACTTTCAACTCCCAGGAGTTACCAAGAACACGACTCAAAGACAACTCAAAGCACCCTTGCTTGCTAGGGGCCCAGCACTTCCTGCAAGAGAGCATGGCGTTAATCTGCGGGTGCTCGTGCTTCACAAATAACGATCCCAGAGGGACAAAGAAGCCACATGGCTCAGCATAAGGTCGTAGCATATGTCTGTTGTGGAAGTTCTAGTACATTAGTTTCTCATTTCTGTATTCTGAGAAATATCTTCTTGAAATAAAAACATTTATTACACATACTTTCAGACATATTCAATAGTAAAGTCTGAAAGTCGCTCAGTGGTGTCCGACTCTGTGACCACATGGACTGTAGCACACCAGGCTCCTCTGTCCATGGAATTCTCCAGGCAAGAATATTGGAGCAGCTGGTAGCCATTTCCTTCTCCAGGGGAATCTTCCCAACCCTGGGGATAGAACCCCAGTCTCCCGCATTGCAGGCAGATTCTTTACTGTCTGAGCCACCAGGGAAGCCCATTCAATAGTAAAGAGAAGGGTATAGCAGACTCCCCAGTCTCCATGTATACAACACCCGGCTGCATGCCATTTTCAGGAGACTATTTCATCTATTCCCCATCCTCCTCCCCACCCGCTAGATCATTATAAAACAAACCCCGAACACATCATTTCATTCACATGTACTTCAGTACACATTACAAGAAAGGACGCTTAATCAAATATCACACTTAAAATTAATAGCAGCTCCTTAATATCAACAAACTTTTCCAATTGCTTTGTAACTTTTATAGTTTATCATTTTCATAGTTGGTTCTAAACCAGAGATTTGGTTGACAGTTCACTTAAGTGTCTTTTCATCCAGTTTTCTCCTCCCACTTTTTTCTTGTATCATTTAGTCAGGGCAGAAATTGAGCCATTTGTCCTGCAGCATTTCCCACATTCTGGGTTACTGATTACATCCCTAAGGAATAATTTAACATGTTTCTATGAACAGTAGTTAAACATAAAGACATGATTAGACTCAAGCCCAACACTTAAAAAGAATGCTTTATAAATGGTGCGGGATACACACTGTCTGATTGCCTTTCTGTGACAATGGCATGAACCAGCTAGCTCGTATGTTGGCAGCCTATCAATCCACGATAGCGTCTGCCCTACTGTCTCTTCCTCCAAGTAGAGGCTGGCGTGAGAACATGGATGCAGCAGGTTTATTGGGGTGGTGATCTCAAAAAGCAGCAGTGAGCAAGCAGGGCCAGTGACACAGAAGAGGAAGGAAAAAACAATGAAAGTGGACATTTGCAATTCCACTGAGGCCTGCAAAAGACCTCCAAGAGTGGCCCATCAGGAAAACAGGAGACAGGGGCATTTGTCCTTTAGCTCCCATCTCTGGGATAAGGGTTGCTTCTAGAGACACTAACTCTTCCGCACTAAGGACTGAGCTAGAGCCAGGGAAACTTGTGGGGTAACCCAGAGAAGGCTCTGGAACAGGAAGTAAAAAGACTCCCTGTGCACTGAGGGACACTGATAGGATAGTGGGTGAGGAATCTGAGTGCAGCATATCTGTCTACCAGAGCTGAGGCTAAAATCAGAGGTGGTCCCAGAGGATGTTGCATGAGCTTCAGAGACACCTGACACAGTCCCCATCAGGCCTTCTCTAATGCTAATGATTTTAGCAGTACTCTTGCCTGGAAAATCCCATGGACGGAGGAGCCTGGTAGGCTGTGGTCCATGGGGTCATTAAGGGTCGGGCACGGCTGAGCGACTTCCCTTTCACTTTTCACTTTCATGCATGGGAGAAGGAAATGGCAACCCACTCCAGTGTTCTTGCCTGGAGAATCCCAGGGATGGGGGAGCCTGGTGGGCTGCTGTCCATGGAGTCGCACAGAGTTGGACATGACTGAAGAGACTTAGCAGCAGCAGCAGCAGTGGTGAGCAATGCCTAGATACATGACATAATTAAATTAGGGGCACAAAATGAAGATAGTTTAATTGCGTATTACTCTTTTCATTTGTTAGGCAATATTCCTTAAAAAAGTTTTTCCTACATGAACTATGTGGTTACCCTGAAATACTGTTGCTCAGGAAGCACTCTGCAGTAGTTTGAGTTTTCCCCTCTTATTCACCTGTTTTCAGAATAATAATATGATGACCAATAAGTGTTTTTTTCATTATTATCCTTATGGAATCATGAGTTTTTAAACATTTTCTATGTGTTTCACTAGACTTTCTGATATTATTATTCTCTCCAATATTCAAATTGTCCATCATTAGTGGAAAACCCTCCAAGTGAGTCCTTTTGACATGACCCCAGTTGTCCTGAGTCACTCTGCTGTTTGATACAAAATGTTCCATGTCATCTTGAGCATTTTCTCCCTAAGATCTGAAATTAGTTCTTCATCCAGGGAATCTTGGTTCCTTTCAGGAGACACAGCCTTTTAGGAGATATTCGTAGACCAAAATCAGGTACCACAACAAGGCACTCTTAGCTACTGGGTTGATCATTGTTTCTAGATGTTTTGGGGAGCAGATGTAAATATATGAGTCCACATTGAAATTTCCAACTCAAAATTAGGAGATTCATGTAACTATTTGATTTTATATTTTTATCTCTTTTCCCTCATGCTGGAAAAAAAAAAAAAGGTTCTTCATGACATCATGAAAATTACTCATTTTAGCCAACTCCATGTATAGTATATTTTCAAAATAAGAATACCAGTATTATCAGCAATGGTATGAATCCTGAAAAAAAGTTTGATTTCTTTACGTCTTTAGGTTACATCCCACCAGTTTCAAATTGATGTGTCATAAATTCACTTGAAATATTTTTTCTCAGTGTGGGTAAGCTACCAAGTGTAAACACAAGCTCATTTGTTTCATTTTCCTTTCAGTTACTTAGAATTGCTTTTTAATGTTGATTTAATTTTGTTGTATAATTACCAAAAATTTACATAACTCCCAATTCAAAAGTAAATCAAGGTACATTCAGATAATTCAGGTTTCTATATCTGTTACCTCCATTCCCTTCTGCTGCTGCTGCTGCTAAGTCACTTCAGTCGTGTCCGACTCTGTGCGATCCCATAGACGGCAGCCCACCAGGCTCCCCCGTCCCTGGGATTCTCCAGGCAAGAACACTGGAGTGGGTTGCCATTTCCTTCTCCAATGCATGAAAGTGAAAAGTAAAAGTGAAGTCGCTCAGTCGTGTCCAACTCTTAGTGACCCCATGGACTGCAGGCTACCAGGCTCCTCCGTCCATGGGATTTTCCAGGCAAGAGTACTGGAGTGGGGTGCCATTGCCTTCTTATATAAAACCAATTTATTTAGAATCAGTTTTGTGGTTTTTTTAATTCATTGAATTTTTTTAAATAAAAGCAAGTACATTCTGTATAATATTCTTTAGAGTTGTGATGGTTAATTTAATGTGTCAACTTGGTTGGGCCACAGTGCCCAGAGTTTTGGCCAAACACCATTCTGGATGCTTTTGGATGAGAGTTTTTGGATGATATCTGTCTACATCTACATAGTAGTCCCTCAGGTAACTGCATCAATATGTATTCACCAATAATTGATGAATTATTGGGCTATTTCCAATTTTTTCTGTTACAGATGGTGCTGCAATAAATTACCTTGTGCATCAGTCATTTTGTTTTTTTTGCCAGTGAATCTTAATAAATTTTAGAAGTAGGATTGCTTGGTCAAAAAGAAATGCATATATAATTTTGCTAGATATTATCACGTCCACCCTCACAGGAGTTATACAGCTCTGCATTCCCCCAGCAATATATGAGGGGGCCTCCCAGGTGGCTCAGTGGCAAAGAATCTGCCTGCCAGGGTAAGAGCTGCCGAAGACAGGTCCAGTCCCTGAGTGGGGAGGGCCCCTGGAGAAGGAAATGGCAACCCACTCTAGTACTCTTGCCAGGATAATCCCACGGACAGAGGAGCCTGGCGGGATACAGTCCATGGGGTCGCAAAGAGTTGGACACGACTGAGAGACAGAGCACATCACAACAATATATGACAGAGCCTATTTCTACCTAGACTCCCCAACAGAACATGAGCATCAAACGATTATATTTACAAGAGCAGGTACTTCTGATAGGTAAGAAAAGGTATCAGTATAATTTTGATTTGTATCTCTCAAGGTGAGCAAGGTTGAATATGTTTACATACTATAGGAAATTTTTACTTCTTTTCCTATTAACTGCATGTTCAAATCATGTGCCAATTTTTCTATAGAGTTTTAGAATTTTTCTTCTCTATTTTTACAAGTTCTCATATATTTTTAATGTTTGTTTAAGTACTTACATTTTCTTCCCCCTTTACTTTTTATGGCATTTTTGGTGGTGGTGGTAATAGGTTTTTTTGTTTTTGTTCTTATTTATTTTTAGGCCATGCCATGGGATCGCACAGAGTCGGACATGACTGAGCAACTTTCATTTCACTTCACTCCGTGTGGCATGAAGGATGTTGGTTTCCTGATCAAGGATCAAACCTATGCCCCCTGCATTGGGAGCACAGAGTCTTAACTTCTGGACCATCAGGGAAGTATTAACCTTTTGTCTGTGATATGTCTATTATATTTTTCACAGTTTATCTTGTTTCACACAAATATTTCAAATTTTTATCATTATTTTCCCCTAGTAACTACATCACATAAATGCCAGTGAGTTGTTATTCAAAGTTAATTCCAACCACAGAGAAAACCAAACACTGGCCTCATAGCATTTATGGCACTGTGAAATGTACTTTCATTTTCTATTCTCCGCATTCAATCTCTGCTTTGATCTTTCACATAAGCCTGCTGTTCACCTTCTACCACAAGTGCTTAGGGTCAAATTCAAGATCACTATTGTAAAACAGAATTCCCTGTCCTCATCCCAGCGAAGAGAAGTACCTTTTTCTACCAAGCTAAGGTAGTCCAACAGAGAAGGCAATGGCACCCCACTCCAGTACTCTTGCCTGGAAAATCCCATGGACAGAGGAGCCTGGTAGGCTGCAGTCCATGGGGTCGCACAGAGTCGAACACGACTGAGTGACTTCCCTTTCACTTTTCACTTTCATGCATTGGAGAAGGAAATGGTAACCCACTCCAGTGTTCTTGCCTGGGGAATCCCAGGGACGGGGAAGCCTGGTGGGCTGCTGTCTATGGGGTCGCACAGAGTCGGACACAACTGAAGCAACGCAGCAACAGCAGCAACAGCAGCAGCAGCAACAGCAAGGTAGTCCAATCAGCCTAGACGCCAGCCCCTTAAGTTATTAGCTATAAAAAGTAGAAGGGACACATTTCTTTTTTCTCAAAAGATTTTTAAATGTGTTGTAAACAAGGGATTTATTGGGGACCTTGATCCTGAATGATTTAGAGTGAGGAAGCCAAAACCCTGGGGGGGATTGGCTCCTGCAATCAGAGTGCACAAAAGCTGGTAACTCTGACAAGGGCTCTTTCTGATTCATGAAAAAAGGAGTGTGTGTGTGTGTGTGTGTGTGTGAGTGTGCGCATGCACCCGTGTGAGCACACACACATGCCCGAGAGCAGTGGGATTGAGGGGAACACATCATTCTTGTGTTGGCTCATGAAGGCCAGGGCATTCCAGCAGCCCATCATTTCTGGGGTCATTCACGTGTCATGAGACACATATAAAGATGGGAAAATGCTGATACATTCTCCAACTATAAGAGTGGAGAGTAGACAACTTCAATCAGTAGACAAGTGAGAAAAGTCTTTGAGTACGACCTTTAATTCACCAAGTGAGCAGATACAAAATCATAACTTCTCCAATTGACTGATGTTTTTTGCAACTTTTTGTTAGTGAGAACAAAACCTTTGATTCCTCTATCAGAATTTACAAAAAAAAAAAAAAAAGGCTTTAAATGTAAATACTCCCTGAGAGGTGATTCTGTGTATTATTGACTGAAGGCATTGTTAAGCATTTCACTTTTTCCTAAGGGCCATTTTGAATTGGGGGTAGAGGAAGGAGGGCAGCCAGGGACAGAGGTGAAAGCGAAGTAAGAAAGGAAGCTGTGAGGGAGGGGGGAGAATACAAGAGAGCCTGGAGGCACGAAAAATCAACTGCTCAGCTTCAACATTTTGCCTAGAGCAAGCCCAGGGTGTTTGATTTCTTAGCCTGCCTGAAAAATGAAAAAGAACTTCCCCTGAAAGCTTCATTAACTCCATAAGCCAGTGATTATAGCAGCCTTTAATAGAGGAAGAATGACTTCCCTTTCCACAGAAACCTTAAGGGAAGACAACTCAAATCAACTTTTGAAATGTCTGGAAGAGAAATGGGAAGGGGTAGGAGAGAGGCCAGGAGGAGAGGGGAGGAGGGAAAAGGAGAAAGAAGGCAGGAGGTGAAGGGAGACGAGGCGAGTCATGGCACAGCAGGATCCACAGGGCAATCATGGTTAGGGTTTGGGGAGGGGAGGAGGGGAACAAACTCCAAGATGCCCCCTAACAAAGCAAAGAGCAAAAACTCTTCTGGTTAATCATTCCAGCCTGCGGGAGGTCCAGCCACAACATATCAAGAACAAAAACTGTCCTGGACAAGTGTCCTTCCTTTTGGCTACTAGACAGTTGAACCCCGTCTTAGCTGTGGGCCTCCTCCATCCTGTGGATATGGAGGTGAAGCTGAGCTACCTACAGCTATAAAGGCTGAAATACCTGCAACTTTGCCTCCCAGCCTCCTTGGCAGGTATGGGTATGCTACATGGACAAGCACTTCTCTCACTTCAGGGGGCCTGGGCTCAGTTGCCCAGTCACGTCCTACTCTTTGCATCCCCATGGACTGTAGGCCGCCAGGCTCCTCTGTCCATGGAATTTCCTAGCAAGAATTCTGGAGTGGGTAGCCATTTCCTTCTCCAGAGGATTTTCCCAACCCAGGGATGGGACCCTTATCTCCTGCATTGGCAGGTGGATTCTTTACCATGGAACCATCTGGGAAGCACTTATATAAACTATCATCTTCAGTTAATAATAATTTCTTGATATTGGCTTGTTAAGTATCAAATGTACCACACTAAAACAAAATGTAAATAATAAGAGAAACTGTATAAATAATAGAGGGAACTGTGCAGCAGAAAAGAGGATCTATAAGAACTCTGTAGTTTGGGCAGTTTTTCTGTAAACCTGAAACTGCTCTAAAGTAAAGCCTATTAAAATTTTTTAATCTCTGAACAAACAGTACTGCTTTCACATTGAAAATCTCGAAGCAAAAGTAGAACATGCTTTACCAAAACAAAGTGGTATCTATATGTAATTTTACAAGGGTGTTTTTCAGTAAATAGCCCTAAGCTCTTTTCTCAGACTCCAAGTAAATAAGCCAAGTTTGGTATATAGCTTGTGATTCATCCTGGCCTATTTTCTACAAAACAGAAAAATATTCCCCATGGTTACTTCACTGAATTACTTCTTTATGTCTCATGCTCCAGAACCTTCTACCTCCGACATTTTAAAGCCCTTTCCTATGTGACATTTATTCTCTTACTTTTGTTGTTGTTATTTGATATCATCCTTCCACTTTCCTTCAACAAAACAAAGTTCATGTTCTCTTCAAGTGCCATGTGCTCCATTGTGTCCAACTCTTTGCAACCCTATGGACTGTAGCCCTCCAGACTGCTCTGTCTATGCAGTTTTCCAGGCAAGAATACTGGAGTGGGCTGCTATTTCCTCCTCCAGCAGATCTTCCCAACTCAGAGATCAAACCAGCATCTCCTGTGTTTCCTGCATTAGCAGGTGGATTCCTTACCCGCTGAGCCATTGAGGAAGCCCCATATTCTCTTAGTCCCAAGATTTTCTTGCACATCTGAACATCTCACAGAGATTCCCTGAATTTCATGCCTCTTTATCTTCCTTGCAATCTCTATCCTATCTCCCATAAATTACTTCTAGTTTTTGAATCCTTTCCTGAACTCTTTCTCTATTTCATGAATTCTCTGAAAGCGTTGGTTCATCAAACAAGTCTCAGAGAGCTGACTGGAGTTAACATATGACTAAGAAGCTTTAAAATATAGGGGAAATGAATTACAGTGAGATTAAGTGATTCTTGGCTGAAGATCACAGAGTGAGTAACTTTGAGGTTGAAATTAGACCGTGTGTTCCTTATTTCAATCTAATCCTCTTCCATTGGACAGCATTACCATTTTAAAGGAGAAGAACAGCATGCATCTGCTCACACCACACAGCAGAGAGGAGAAAGATGGCTATCAGAAAAGCTTAAATAATATTTATTCATAATGACCACTAGCATCCAGGAGCAAAAACTAAAACTTCTTGTCTGGAGCTACATATTTCAAGTATAAATTAAATTAATACTGTAGTCCCACCCTGGGGTTCCCTGGTCGGTAACACAGTAAAGAATCTGCCTGCAAAGGTTCAATCCCTGGGTCAAGAAGATCACCTGGAGAAGGGAAAGGCAACACACGCAGTATCCTTGCCTGGAGAATTTCATGGACAGAGGAGGTCATGGACAGGCAGAGAATTTCATGGACAGGCTGGTGGGCTACAGTCCTGGGGTTGCAAAGACTCAGACATGACTGAGCAACTAATACACACACATACACACACACACACACACAGTCCTACTTTATCTATAGGGGATAATGCCCAAGGCCCCCCAGTGGATGCCTGAAACCACGGACACCATGACATCCTGCATGCACTATGTTGATTCCTACACATACATACTTATGATAAAGTTTAATGTGTACAATAAGCACAGTAAGAGATTAACAGTTTATTGGCTGTTGTTGGATTAACAGCCAATAAATAAATAAAAAGAATTTTTAAAAATTCTTACTGAAGCAGTCCCCAAACTTTTTGGCAAAAAGGACCAATACCTGCTAATGCTAAAGAAGCTGAAGCTGAACGATTCTATGAAGACTTACAAGACCTTCTAGAACTAACAACTAAAAAAGATGTCCTTTTCATTATAGGGGACTGGAATGCAAAAGTAGGAAGTCAAGACATACCTGAAGTAACAGGCAAATTTGGCCTTGGAGTACACAGTGAAGCAGGGCAAAGACTAACAGAGTTTTGCCCAAAATATGCACTGGTCATAGTAAACACCCTCTTCCAACAACACAAGAGAAGACTCTATACATGGACATCACCAGATGGTCAATACCAAAATCAGATTGATTATATTCTTTGTAATCAAAGATGGAGAAGCTCTATACAGTCAGCAAAAACAAGACTGAGAGCTGACTGTGGCTCAGATCATGAACTCCTTATTGACAAATTCAGACTTAAATTGAAGAAAGTAGGGAAAACCACTAGACCATTCAGGTATGACCTAAATCAAATCCCTTACGATTATACAGTGGAAGTGACAAAGAGATTCAAAGGATTAGATCTGATAGACAGAGTGCCTGAAGAGCTATGGACGGAGGTTCATGACATTGTACAGGAGGCAGGGATCAAGACCACCCCCAAGAAAAAGAAATGCAAAAAGGCAAAATGGTTATTTGAGGAGGCCTTACAAATAGCTGTGAAAAGAAGAGAAGCAAAAGGCAAAGGAGAAAAGGAAAGATATACCCATTTGAATGCAGAGTTCCAAAGAATAGCAAGGAGAGATATGAAAGCCATCCTCAATGATCAATGCAAGCAAATAGGGGAAAGTAATAGAATGGGAAAGACTAGAGATCCCTTCAAGAAAATTAGAGATACCAAGGGAACATTCCATGCAAAGATGGGTTCAATAAAGGACAAAAATGGTATGGACCTAACAGAAGCAGAAGATATTAAGAAGAGGTGACAAGAATACACAGAAGAACTATACAAAAAGATATTCACGACCCAGATAACCAATATGGTGTGATCACCCACCAAGAGCCAGATATCCTGGAATGTGATGTCTGGGCCTTAGGAAGCATCACTATGAACAAAGCTAGTGGAGGTGATGAAATTACAGTTGAACTATTTCAAATCCTAAAAGATGATGCTGTGAAAGTGCTGCATTCAATATGCCAGCACATTTGGAAAACTTAGCAGTGGCCACAGAACTGGAAAAGGTCAGTTTTCATTCCAATCCCAAAGAAAGGCAACACCAAAGAATGTTCAAACTACCTCACAATTGCACTCATCTCACACGCTAGTAAAGTAATGATCAAAATCCTCCAAGCCTTCAACAGTACGTGAACCATGAACTTCCAGATGTTTAGGCTGGATTTAGAAAAGGCATAGGAAGCAGAGATCAAATTGCCAACATCCATTGGATCATTGAAAAAGCAAGAGAGTTCCAGAAAAAAACATCTACTTTATTAATTACACCAAAGCCTTTGACTGTGTGGATCACAATAAACTGTGGAAAATTCTTTAAGAGATGAGAATACCAGCCCACCTTTCCTGCCTCCTGAGAAATCTGTATGCACGTCAAGAAGCAACAATTAGAATTCAACATGGAACAACAGACCAGTTCCAAATCGGGAAAAGAGTACATCAAAGCTGTATATTGTCACCCTGCTTATTTAAGTTAAATGCAGATTACATCATGCGAAATTCTGGGCTGGATGAAGTACAGGTCAGTTCAGTTCAGTTGCTCAGTCATGTCCAACTCTTTGTAACACCATGGTCTGTAGCATGCCAGGCTTCCCTGTCCATCACCAATTTCAGGAGTTTACTCAAACTCATGTCCATTAAGTCAGTGGTGCCATCCAACCATCTCATCCTCTGTCATCTCCTTCTCCTCCCGCCTTCAATCTTTCCCAGCATCAGGGCCTTTTCAAATAAGTCAGCTCTTCGCATCAGGTGGCCAAAATATTGGAGTTTCATTTTCAGCATCAGTCCTTCCAATAAATATTCAGGAATGATTTCCTTTAGGATGGACTGGTTGGATCTCCTTGCAGTTCAAGGGACCCTCAAGGGTCTTCTCCAACACCACAGTTCTTCAGTGCTCAGCTTTCTTTATAGTCCCACTCTCACATCTATACATGACTACTGGAAGAATCAAGGTTGCCGGGAGAAATATCAAAAACTTCAGATACGCAGATGACACCACCCTTATGGCAGAAAGTGAAGAAGAATTAAAGAGCCTCCTGATGAAAGTGAAATAGGAGAGGGAAAAAGTTGGCTTAAAGCTCAACATTCAGAAAACTAAGATCATGGCATCTGGTCCCATCACTTCATGGCAAATAGATGAGGAAACAATGGAAACAGTGACAGACTTTATTTTGGGGGGCTAACCCTAAAGGAGATCAGTCTTGGGTGTTCATTGGAAGGACTGATGCTAAAGCTGAAACTCCAGTACTTTGGCCACCTCATGTGAAGAGTTGACTCATTGGAAAAGACCCTGATGCTGGGAGAGATTGGGGGCAGGAGAAGGGGACGACAGAGGATGAGACGGCTGGATGGCATCACCGACTCGATGGACATGAGTTTGGGTAAACTCCGGGAGTTGGTGATGGACAAGGAGGCCTGGTGTGCTGCGATTCACAGGGTCACAAAGAGTCGGACACAACTGAGTGACTGAACTGAAATGAACTGAAAATCACTTCAGATGGTGACTGCAGCCATGAAATTAAAAGACGCTTGCTCCTTTGAAGAAAAGCTATGACCAACCTAGACAGCATATTAAAAAGCAGAGACATTACTTTGCCAACAAAGGTCCATCTAGTCAAAGCTATGGTTTTTCCAGTAGAATGTATTGGAAAAATATGAGCTTGAGCAAACTCTAGGAGTTGGTGATGGATAGGGAATCCTGGCGTGCTGCAGTCCATGGGGTCACCAAGAGTCGGACACAACCGAGCGACTGAACTGAACTGAACTGACCAATACCTGGAAGACAATTTTTCCACGGACCCAGGAAGGTAGGGGTATGGTTTTGATTTCACCGGCCACGTACCTCCTGTAGCCTGACCCAGTTCCTAACAGGCTACAGGCCAATACCAATTTGTGGCCCGAGGATTGGGGACACCTGTCTTACTACAGAAATGTAATGCCTTCACCATCTTAACTAAGCTTTTATCATGCACTATGACCATAGTTTTGCAGTTTGAGATGTGACAGCAAAATTTAAATTATTAATTTGATTTCTAAAACCTTTGTCCAGATTTACATTCCTAGTAATGGCAGAGAAACCTGCTTATCCCACCATCTCTTCACCATATAGTATGTTGTTATGGTTGCTTTTAATCTGTGCTAATTTGTTGGGTGAAACTGGCAAAATTTTTATTGTTTTAATTTGCATTTCATTGATGACTAAAGAGGATGAATAATTTTCACTTCTCTTAGCTATTTATACTTCCGGTCTGCATATTTGCATTCATCTCCTTTATTCCAATTTCAGCCAGGTCTTGCTGTTTTGTTGATGTGTATCCTCTCTTTGTAAATTAGGGTATTAATCTTTTATTATATCATAACAAATAGAATATACCATTTACTTTTCCATTTTACTTATCATATTTTGATAACCTAAATGGGGAAACAGCCGTAATTCGTTACTTATTTGGTGAGAGGTCACCAGCTCAAGGATCTGATGAAGACTCTCATTAGAAAATGAACAAATGCACACACACATACACATCTGCTAACAATTTTAAAGGGCTTATAGACCTCTGGAATTCCATTTATAGACTCTTTAATTACAATACTCATTTATTACTCTTTCATCTGAGTCCTAACCATCTTAAAAACCCTTCAGGGTAACAGAAACTCATTGCAACGTCTTGCTAATTTTGATTGTGAAAAAAATGTAGAATTCATTGTGTGTACTGTCTTGGAGAAAGGCAAGGTGCAATTGTAGGAAGAAAGTGTCTTAGGGGCCAGAAAACCTGACCTCTCATCCTAATTCTGTCACTAAATAAATGAGCTGGGAAAAGTTACTTAATCTTTGTCTCCAGATCTTCAACAATAAATATGCACATGTATGTGTGTTTGCTCATGTGAGTGTGTAAGGTGTAGTGAGAGAATTATTCTCTAAAGTCTTTTTTATTTCTAAAAAGAACATATATTTCACATCAAAAAGATTGTGTTATACAACACTTTTACTCTGAAATCATTAAAAAAAAAAACCATCCTGGAGAAAAGAAACATAAACTCCTAACATCACAGCTGTGACTCTTCAGCACTCCTTAGTTACAAGTAGTTAGACTACCATTTAATGGTACCATTAAAAATGCATTGTCACCATAGTAACTGCAACATTACAAGACACCAAATCTCTCCCTGAAATACTCATGCTGAGCAGCATACATTGTCTTTTGTAACGGTTGCTTCTACCTTTAATTTTTTTATCTAAGAATGCATAGCTTTCCCTTCTTTAATTTATTTGTAACCATGAAAACCTATCAAGACTTAGCTTTTTTTTAAAGTTTTTATGATACTTGGACATATATACTACCAGTTGTCAACTGTGCCCCTGTCTTGCAGATTGGGAAACAAAAATGTTTCCACTCTCGGTAAAATTCTAATATAATTCTCCTCCTACTGCCATTCATCTCTTTATCACTATTTATCCCCTCTGATGGCCCTTTGCCTTTGGGTCTTATTTTTAATTCCCCCACTCCTGACACTCTGTCATTTTCACATCCTATCTCAGCTTCTCCCTAGGTGGTGACTAAGAACCAAAATATTAGTTGATACTGATTTGGGAAATAAACTCATAAGGTTATCTGCATTTTAAGAGAGGAATCTTAAAGGCTATGAGTCTTTCAAGACTGAACTAGATGTGTGGATGGGGTTTGGTGGGAGAGAGGTTCAAGAGGAAAGGATATATGTATACCTATGGCTGACACACTTCATTGTACAACAGAAACTAGCACAACATTGTAAAGCAATTATACCCCAATTTAAAAAAAATTTTTAAGAAGTAATACTTTACTAGACCTGGGTCAGCAATTTGGAATAAGCCTTCTCAACTAACCATAAACAAACTACATTCTATGCTATATACTTTTGAGGATCTCTTTTTTCCATGAAAAAAAATGTTTCTTGAGCACCTATCCAGAGCTCTCCTAGGCACACTCAGCCAATGAGATAGATCAGTACATATCAGACATCTGTATCTAGTTCAAGGGGAGGCGGAAAACCAAAAAGTGAACAAAAAGTAAATAAATAAATTCAGGTCCAAAACAGTTTTCCAAGTAATGGAACCCACTAATGCCAAGTCCTGAGATAGAAAGGAATTCTACATGTCTTTGGAACAGGAAAAGGCCGGTGTACCTGGAGCACAGTGTATGAAGTGGAAATTTGTTCAGGATGAAATCAGAGAGAAAAGTATGGGCCAGTTCCCACAAGATCCTGGAGAGAAAAAGCAAGAGTCTAAATCTAATGGGAAGCCAATGGAAGATTTCAAAAAGGGGAATACAATTACCTGAATTACAATTTAAAAAGATCGCTCCTGGAGAATAAATTACAGCAGGAGACAAGGGAAGAAAGGAGACAAATTTGAGGAAATTTCAATAACACGAGGTACAGTCCCTTAGACAGCAAGGAGATCAAACCAGTCAATCTTAAGGGAAATCAATCCTGAGTATTCACTGGAAGGACTGGTGCTGAAGCTGAAGCTCCAATACTTTGGCCACCTGATGCAAAGAACCGTTCTTGGCAATCACTTTGATGTAAAATAGGGGTGTGTCTGAGAGGGTAGGACATGTGAAGGGAAGAAAGAACAACTTTATAAAGTTATTTCCAGTGTTACTGAGATGAGAGGGGGAATTCTAGAAGAAGATGATTAAAATAGCTCCAGCCTGGAGCATAATTCCCTCTCGGAAAGATTAATAAGAACATCTGAAGATGTTAGGATGGTGTTTAAGAAGGCTTCTTTTTGCTTTCAGCAAATGAGTCATTGATATTTCCTCAGTTACTTTGATTGTGTTGGATTAAAATATGGTCATAAATTACCTTCAGCTCCTCCTAATAAGAGATGGAGTCTCTACTCCAGTCTGGGCTGGCTTTGTAGCTTGCTTTGGGCAAAGTGGTTGCCAAGAACAGTTGGGGGAAGCAGAGAAAGGTGAGAGTGAGGGAGGGGTTGTTATATATAGTGTATGCATTTATTTTGAGTTAATGAACAAGCCATTTCAAATATTTCATTACTCAATTCATAAAACATGAGGAGATGGTAGAATTTCAAAAGGTCTTCAATGGAAAAAAAAAACTGAATATTTAGATTATATTAGTCAACTTGGGAAGTAAATGATAGATTCTGATGAGAGTTGTATCTAAAGTTTGCATGGAATATTGGGTGGAAAAAGAAAAGTAATAGATATACATTGGCTATTTAAATAAAATGTGCTGATACGGGGCCTTGAAAATGACCATAGGGAGTTCAGTTAATGAGGCTGTTGGTGTCATTTAGTTGCTAAGTCATATCTAACTCTTTTGAGACCCCATAGACTGTAGCTTGCCAGACTCCTCTGTCCATGGGATTTATCAGGCAAAAATCCTGGATTGGGTTGGCACTGCCTTCTTCAGGGAATCTTCCTGACCCAGAGATCAAACCCATCTCTCCTACATTGGCAGGCAGATTCTTTACCTCTGAAGCTCTTGGTTAATGAGGAGAACAATCTAAATACATTGCATGTGTTCTAACATGTAGCAAACTGTATTCTCTTAGCAGTCAATATAAAACTCCTAGAGGAGAACATAAGCAAAACACTCTCTGACATACATCACAGCAGGATCCTCTATGACCCACCTCCCAGAATATTGGAAATAAAAGCAAAAATAAACAAATGGGACCTAATTAACCTTAAAAGCTTCTGCACATCAAAGGAAACTATTAGCAAGGTGAAAAGACAGCCTTCAGAATGGGAGAAAATAATAGCAAATGAAGCAACTGACAAACAACTAATCTCAAAAATATACAAGCAACTCCTACAGCTCAACTCCAGAAAAATAAATGACCCAATCAAAAAATGGGCCAAAGAACTAAATAGACATTTATCCAAAGAAGACATACAGATGGCTAACAAACACATGAAAAGATGCTCAATATCACTCATTATCAGAGAAATGCAAATCAAAACCACTATGAGGTACCATTTCACGCCAGTCAGAATGGCTGCGATCCAAAAGTCTACAAATAACAAATGCTGGAGAGGGTGTGGAGAAAAGGGAACCCTCTTACACTGTTGGTGGGAATGCAAACTAGTACAGCCACTATGGAGAACAGTGTGGAGATTCCTTAAAAAACTGGAAATAGAACTGCCTTATGATCCAGCAATCCCACTGCTGGGCATACACACTGAGGAAACCAGAAGGGAAAGAGACACATGTACCCCAATGTTCATCACAGCACTGTTTATAATAGCCAGGACATGGAAGCAACCTAGATGTCCATCAGCAGATGAATGGATAAGAAAGCTATGGTACATATACACAATGGAGTATTACTCAGCCATTAAAAAGAATACATTTGAATCAGTTCTAATGAGGTGGATGAAACTGGAGACTATTATACAGAGTGAAGTAAGCCAGAAGGAAAAACAACAATACAGTATACTAACGCATATATACGGAATTTAGAAAGATGGTAACAATAACCCTGTGTACGAGACAGCAAAAGAGACACTGATGTATAGAATAGTCTTATGGACTCTGTGGGAGAGGGAGAGGGTGGGAAGATTTAGGAGAATGGCATTGAAACATGTAAAATATCATGTATGAAACGAGATGCCAGTCCAGGTTCGATGCATGATACTGGATGCTTGGGGCTAGTGCACTGGGACGACCTAGAGGGATGGTATGGGGAGGGAGGAGGGAGGAGGGTTCAGGATGGGGAACACATGTATACCTGTAGTGGATTCATTTTGATATTTGGCAAAACTAATACAATTATGTAAAGTTTAAAAATAAAATAAAATTTTAAAAAAATTAAAAAAAATTATTTTGTAGGGAGAGCACCACCTTTATTAAGAAGAAGCTGTGATGCGCTCTTTTGCCACAGAAACAAATTGGCTAGGCTTTGGTTTCTTGAGGAAGAGAGAAAATTTTGTTGTTATTACTGTTCAGTCCCTAAGTCATGTCCAACACTTTGCGACCCCATGGACTATGGCCCATCAGACTCCTCTGTACTCCCCTACTCTCCCTTCTTGGACCACAGCCTTGTCATTGTGATGGGGCTTACATAACTCAGTGAAGCTATGAACCATGCCATGCAGGGCCACCCAAGATGGATGGGTCATAAGGAAGAGTTCTGACAAAACATGATCCACTGGAGAAGGAAATGGCAACCCACTCCAGTATTCTTGCCTGGAGAATCCCATGGACAGAATGAAAAGAGAGATAGTAGTTAGCATTAAAAAGAGAGAGAGAGAAATGTTCTGCTTGAGTGAGTGGAAAAGAGGAAAACCTAAGTTAACCCAATGGGGAGGAGAGTCTAGAGAAAGACACTGGGCTCAAGGGAAGAAGAAACTGGGGCAATAAGATGCTGGAGGGAGATGATTTAAGGGAAATGTTGAGTGGAATAACTCCTCTCAAAAAAAACAAACAAACAAACAAACACCAAGCCTATCAAAATCCAGAAAATTCTGCATATGCCTGAATTTTCTTCCTTTACAGACTCTTTAGATTGCAAGGGGAAAAAAAAATCCTAACCCTAACTAGTCTAGGAAAGACAGGGTAGGAGAAAGGTACAGGGCTGGACCCAGAGACTGGAGTGCACTGCCTTTCTCCATCTCTCATCTTGGCTGTCTGTAGGTATCAGCCTCATCTCTTCTCCTTGCCAGGAGCAGGGAATATGAGCCTCAGCCACTCCAGGCCCCACATCCCACAACTGCACCACCTCATTGAGGCCAGAGGCAACTCTATTAATGGTCCGGCTTGGGTCAGACGTCCACCCCTAGGCTATCACTGTGGCCAAAACGACGGCAGCTTCCATTGCATGACAGTGAAAGCCCTGGTCCAAAAAAGCGGAGGGGTGGGGGGGGGGGGTTGACACATAAAACAGTAAATGTCCAGTTCAGACTTTATGTGGAAAATACTGAAGGGTCTAAGTCTCCACGCCAGCTGGTTCGGGAGTGAGAAACAGCCACCAACTTTCAGTGCTACAAAGCCGAATTCTGAATTACTTTTAATGTGAGAAACAGTTCAAAGCCATATACTAATCATTTCCTCTTTAGTCATCAAGTAGTATATTATGTCATTTTTGTTTTCTGCTTTTTTCAAGAAGAAAAACAGGTGGCAACAGACTAGGGTTAGGATATATTAAACACAGTAAATTAAAAGACACAATCTCTCACATTAACTTTTTCCTAGCTCCATCAGGGCTTAATATGTAAATACACACATATATTTCTATGATATCATTAATATACACAGATGTTCAAAGGAAATATTAAAGAAAATTTTAATTACACACACATGAAAAACAAAAGGACAGGAACCTTGTATCTTTTATGAAATTAAAGCAAATGTGAACTGAAATATAGCTATTTTACCTATTAGCAAATCTCTCTCATATATGGTATGAAATCAAACCCTTTAGGTTTTTATCTAAGTTACTGCCTCCAAGTCTTTCTTGCTTGTTTTGATCTTAAAATAGAAAGCAGTAACAGTGTGGAGCAGAAAAATATGAGAAGGAAGCAAAACCAGTCAATATCCATCTTTAGACGGTTGAGGTTTGTATGTAACAATAACTGTCACATAAAGGTAACTGTCCCGCTTCTCGCTACACATGCCACATACCTCAGGGCATTCGCTTCTGTCAGAAGCATCTTCACTACCACAAATCACATTTTCCAAGAAGGGAAGAAAGAGTCAGCTATGACTTCTGGATAGTTTGTGACCAGAAAGACCTCGTTGTTTAGAATAGGAAGCTCCAGGGCCACTGCTGGGGTTTTCGTTGCTGGTGAATTACCAGAAGGGTTTCCCAGGTGCTTCAGCAGTAAAGAATCCACCTGCCAAGCAGGAGACGCAGGTTCAATCCCTGGGTCAGGAAGATCCCCCGGAGGAGGAAATGGCAACCGACTCCAGTATTCTTACCTAGGAAATCCCATGGACAGAGGAGCCTGGCAGGCTACAGTCCATGGGGTGGCAAAAGAGTTGGACACAACTGAGCAACTAAATAACAACAAAATTACCAGGAAGGAGAGAGAGCATCCAGCTACTTTTTTAAACACCCTCCCTATCAAAAAAGGGCCTCATTTCCAAGCCTTGTTAGATATCTGCCTGGGAGGATAACATAAGGGACCAAAAAGGAAATGCACTTACTGCAAAGAGACTGTTTAGATGGGTTTCGAGCTGGAGTAATCACACCCAGGCTCATCTTTTCTTATCCTTTTCAAGGGGGTGATTGCTTCTGATAAGCCTGCCACTCTTTTCCTACTGGGCGATCAAGTGGAACTTGTCCAGAGAAGATTTTAAACAGAAGGTGTACTGCCTGAAATAGAGTCCCATCAGCAGTTGAAGGAGCTTTGCACTCTAGTCACTTGTACTGTACTTGTTATAGAAACACTCACATCGCTGATCCAAGCAAAACGACATGGAGAGAGAAACAAGCCTGACCAGAGTCTTCTGTGAAGGGGTGGGGAGGGGGGCGACGGGGCAGTGCTGCATACCTGTTCCACCCACATGATTCAGTGATTTAGCCACTAAGCTATGTCTGACTCTTTGTGACCCCATGGACTGTGGCCCACCAGGCTACTCTGTCTGTGAGATTTTCCAGGCAAGAATATTGGAGTGGGTTGTCATTTCCTTCCCCAGGAGATCTTCCTGACCCAGGGATCAAACCCATGGCTCCTGCATTGCAGGTAGATACTTAACCACTGAGCCACTAGGGAAGCCCACATGGCTAAACACAAGTATCATCCAGAGTTATTGATCCGATTCAGGTCTCTGTCCCAAATAATCTCAGGAGGCTTAGGGGCTTTTGTTTGATTGTTTGTTTGTTGGCTAACTGATCAGTTAGTTGGTTCAGCATCCTAAAAATACAAGTCTAAGCAATGTTGAGGCTTCCCAGGTGGCGCAGTGGTAAAGAATCCACCTGCCAGTGCAAGAGATGTGGGTTCGATCCCTGGGTCAGGAAGATTCCCTGGAGAAGGAAATGACAACCCACTCCAGTATTCCTGCCTGGGAAATCCCATGGACAGAGAGGAGCCTGGTGGGCTATAGTCCATGGGATCCCAAAGAGTTGGACGTGAATGAGCACAGCACAGCAAGCAATGCTGACTGGACATACCTAATGGAATGTATTATAAAGAATACAGGAATACGGAGAGACACAAGCCTAGCATACGCAGACCCCACACCACAACATAACAGTCATTCTGGTGTTCACCCGAGCACCTCTCTACTGAGCACTGGTAAAAGTGCTAGCCGGGGGCAGCTGAGGGAACAATGCCTGTTCTGGTTCTGGACAGATCCTTTTTTCTTCCATTGTCCAATGTATCTAATTTGTTAATCCTCTTTTATTGTCCCATCTTCTTTGGTCAGTCCTTTCACCAAAGCTGATTAATTTTCTCTGTCAGAAATTTCCCAAAGCTCAGATTCAAAACTTTTCAGTTGTTACAGCCTTTATTCCACTGCCCATAACAACATGGCCTGTTTTAAATTCACCCTGCATGCAGGTGATCTCAAGGACCACTACTCCTTCCACCACTGGTGAGAACCAAACAACTTCTGGGCCAAGTTCTACCTCAAGGTCTCTTTTCTTATTACTCAAAATAAAAGTTACTTTAGGATTTCTTTCTATCAAACACTCCCACCCTTCACATTTATCGTTGAACAGTTTCAGACCCATTAATGAGGGCATTTAAAAAAAACACTACAAAATTATAAATTAGAGGAATTTATTTATTTTACAAATGTGTTCACTGTAAGATTCACTTAAAGAACACGTTTTTTCAGCTTCTGTGTATGGATAGGTGGGCTTAAAGCTGACAGCAAAATGAAAAGGAAAGCCTCCTTTTTCAACAATTAAGCTTTTCAAGACATGACATGAGTGAACTAAACCAAGCCCAGCGCCCTGTACAGTAGCACATGTTGCCCATGGAGCCAGTCCCGCTGGTCCTCCTGTCTGTTGGACCAGGCATCTCCCCCTTCCTGGCCCAGGGCTTTTATGACACTAAGACACTCACAGATGGACCCTCCGAAAGCTTGAACGAACTACCAGCCATGGAGCAACCCTGGAGCCATGGAGGATGGGAGCCCATGAGTAAGCACTACCCTCCTCTGCCACTCAGGTAGACAATTCACAGGTGCAGTGTACATGGCTCCTTGGAGACTCCGGTAGGATTTGTCTTTAGCTGTCCATCTGTTACTGTGGTAAACAGCCAAGTGATGGATCAGCTTTCCCTCCTTCCCTCACCCACACATGAAGTCTGATCTCAGACTCTGCTCCCAGGCTGAGACACAGGCACACCTTTGGTAAAGTGCTTTATCAAGACGTGGCTCATCAAAGCTCCTCTCTGCCCTTCTGAGTTTCAAGAGTCAGTGACCAGAAAAGAGAAGCGATGAACAAATTTTCCCCAGGGTCCAGAAGAAAGCTGAAAGAAGACTTTATGCTCATCCCACTCATCCATCTTCTCAGTTCACTCCTCTTCCCAACCATCCACCCTGAGTCTCAACACAGATACTCATATTTTCTTTAAAACCCATCTGGTTACTCCTTGTAACAAGATTCTAGAAATTCTATTTATTGAAGTCCTGTTTTTCCTGACATTCATCTGGCCTTGGTGCTGTAATAATCTCGCTGGAAAAGAAAACACGATCATGACTCAAGCTCTCAATGAGGAAGAAGAACAAAATTTGTTACTTTACCAACAGTGCAATAAACTAATTTAAAGGAAGTAAAGTACTCTCAAAACACCACTTTAAAAGAATAAAAGACAATTGGATTCTTGGCTACCTAAGAAGCACATTCTGATAACTAGAAAAATTATTATATACTTTACTGATAATTATATTCTGATAACTATAAAAAATTATTACATATTTTATTATATATTACATGATATGTTATAGTATTATACTTTGTTCTCCCGAGATAGTATCCTTCCTTTCATGTCTTTTATTCATCATCACAATTATTCAATAACCTGTCTAAGGAGCCATATTAGAACAGAAAAATTATACAAAATAGCAAAATAACCTTGACTGACCAGAATGGCTGACCCTCCTCTGGGTTCTGCCACTTCATAGATGCCCACTCATAGGCAAGTTTCAGTAAAAACCCAATAATCCAACAGAGTCCAGACTGGTAATGTATCAATATGAGTAATGAATTTTTCTATACTACTTGAGAACCCCATGAACAGTATGAAAAGGCAAAATGATAGGATACTGAAAGAGGAACTCCCCAGCTTGGTAGGTGCCCAATATGCTACTGGAGATCAGTGGAGAAATAACTCCAGAAAGAATGAAGGGACGAAGCCAAAGCAAAAACAATACCCAGTTGCGGATGTGACTGGTGATAGTAGCAAGGTCCAATGCTGTAAAGAGCAATATTGCATAGGAACCTGGAATGTTAGGTCCATGAATCAAGGCAAATTGGAAGTGGACAAACAAGAGATGGCAAGGGTGAATGTCGACATTCTAGGAATCAGCAAATTAAAATGGAATGGATGGGTGAATTTAACTCAGATGACCATTATATCTACTACTGAGGGCAAGAATCCCTTAGAAGAAATGGAGTAGCCATCATGGTCAACAAAAGAGTCCGAAATGCAGTACTTGGATGCAATCTCAAAAATGACAGAATGATCCATTTGTTTCCAAGGCAAACCATTCAATATCACAGTAATCAATGTCTATACCCCAACCAGTAATGCTGAAGAAGCTGAAGTTGAACGGTTCTATGAAGACCTACAAGACCTTTTAGAACGAACACCCAAAAACGATGTCCTTTTCATTATAGGGGACTGGAATGCAAAAGCAGGAAGTCAAGAAACCCCTGGGGTAACAGGCAAATTTGGCTTTGGAATGCAGAATGAAGCAGGACAAAGGCTAATAGAGTTTTGCCAAGAGAACTCACTGGTCATAGCAAACACCCTCTTCCAACAACACAAGAGAAGACTCTACACATGGACATCACCAGATGGTCAACACCAAAATCAGATTGATTATATTCTTTGCAGCCAAAGATGGAGAAGCTCTATACAGTCAGCAAAAACAAGACCAGGAGCTGACTGTGGCTCAGACCATGAACACCTTATTGCCAAATTCAGACTGAAATTGAAGAAAGTAGGGAAAACCACTAGACCATTCATGTATGATCTAAATCAAATCCCTTATGATTATACAGTGGAAGTAAGAAACAGATTTAAGAGACTAGATCTGATAGAGTGCCTGATGAGCTATGGACTGAGGTTCATGACATTGTACAGGAGACAGGGATCAAGACCATCCCCATGGAAAAGAAATGCAAAAAAGCAAAATGGCTGTCTGGGGAGGCCTTACAAATAGCTGTGAAAAGAAGAGAAGCGAAAAGCAAAGGTGAAAAGGAAAGATATTCCCATTTGAATGCAGAGTTCCAAAGAATAGCAAGAAGAGATAAGAACACCTTCCTCAGCAATCAATGCAAAGAAATAGAGGAAAACAACATAATGGGAAAGACTAGAGATCTTGTCAAGAAAATTAGAGATACCAAGGCAACATTTCATGCAAAGATGGGCTCGATAAAGGACAGAAATGGTATGGACCTAACAGAAGCAGAAGATATTAAGAAGAGGTGACAAGAATACACAGAAGAACTGTACAAAAAAGATCTTCACGACCAAGATAGTCAGGATGGTGTGATCACTCACCTAGAGCCAGACATCCTAGAATGTGAAGTCAAGTGGGCCTTAGAAAATGTCACTACGAACAAAGCTAGTGGAGGTGATGGAATTCCAGTTGAGCTATTTCAAATCCTGAAATACGATGCTGTGAAAGAGCTGCACTCTATATGCCAGCCAATTTGGAAAACTCAGCAGCGGCCACAGGACTGGAAAAAGTCAGTTTTCATTCCAATCCCAAAGAAAGGCAATGCCAAAGAACGCTCAAACTACCACACAATTGCACTCATCTCACACGCTAGTAAAGTAATGCTCAAAATTCTCCAAGCGAGGCTTCAGCAATACGTGAACCGTGAACTTCCAGATGTTCAAGCTGGTTGTAGAAAAGGCAGAGGAACCAGAGATCAAATTGCCAACATCCGCTGGATCATGGAAAAAGCAAGAGAGTTCCAGAAAAACATCTATTTCTGCTTTATTGACTATGCCAAAGCCTTTGACTGTGTGGATCACAATAAACTGTGGGAAATTCTGAAAGAGACGGGAATACCAGACCACCTGACCTGCCTCTTGAGAAACCTATATGCAGGTCAGGAAGCAACAGTTAGAACTGGACATGGAACAACAGACTGTTCCAAATAGGAAAAGGAGTACGTCAAGGCTGTATGCTGTCACCCTGCTTATTTAACTTATATGCAGAGTACAACATGAGAAACGCTGGGCTGGAAGAAATACAAGCTGGAATCAAGATTGCCGGGAGAAATCTCAATAACCTCAGATATGCAGATGACACCACCCTTATGGCAGAATGTGAAGAGGAACTAAAAAGCCTCTTGATGAAAGTGAAAGAGGAGAGTGAAAAAGTTGGCTTAAAGCTCAACATTCAGAAAAGAAAGATCATGGCATCTGGTCCCATCACTTCAGGGGAAAGAGATGGGGTAACAGTGGAAACAGTGTCAGACTTTATTTTTGGGGCTTCCAAAATCACTGCAGATGGTGATTGCAGCCATGAAATTAAAAGACGCTTACTCCTTGGAAGGAAAGTTATGACCAACCTAGATAGCATATTCAAAAGCAGAGACATTACTTTGCCAACAAAAGTTCGTCTAGGCAAGGCTATGGTTTTTCCTGTGGTCATGTATGGATGTGAGAGTTGGACTGTGAAGAAGGCTGAGTGCCGAAGAATTGATGCTTTTGAACTGTGGTGTTGGAGAAGACTCTTGAGAGTCCCTTGGACTGCAAGGGGATCCACCAGTCCACTCTAAAGATCAGTCCTGGGTGTTCTTTGGAAGGAATGATGCTAAAGCTGAAACTCCAGTACTTTGACCACTCATGCGGAGAGTTGACTCATTGGAAAAGACTCTGATGCTGGGAGGGATTGGGGGCAGAAGGAAAAGGGGACGACGGAGGATGAGATTGCTGGATGGCATCACCAACTCTATGGACATGAGTTTGAGTGAACTCCGGGAGTTGGTGATGGACAGGGAGGCCTGGCGTGCTGCAATTCATGGGGTCACAAAGAGTCGGACACGACTGAGTGACTGAACGGACTGACTGACTGACTGAACGACTGACTGACTGAGTATTACACTATTAATACCAGATACCCACATATATCTCAGTTCTCATCATCAAATGTGCAATATCATATTTTGATATTTTATTATGAAAGTATAGTACTATAAGTAGTCAACATAACGGGAAAGTTTATTCTAGAAACTGCTAAATACAATGGACTATCAATACACTAGTAAATCAATACCTATAAATGGCATAAATATTAGTTTGATTTTTCACTGGGTACTATCATTAGTATATTAGATAATTCACTACAGGAGATTAGGATGCATAGTATCTACGTACATGCTCAGTCATGTCCGACTCATTACAACCCCATGGACTGTAGCCCGCCAGGATCCTCTGTCCATGGGATTTCCCAGACAAGAATAGGGGAGTGGGTTTCCATTTCCTCCTCCTGGGGATCTTCCTGACCCAAGGATCGAACCTGCATCTCTTGTGTCTCCTGCATTGGCAGGTGTATTCTTTACCACAGGGTCACCTGGGAAGCCCATCCATATCTTATGGCATTTGCAGAAAACAGTTTCAATAATTTTTCCATCTATGCCTCTTAAACAATGATGATAATTGATCTTTTGTCTCAATGTAGTATATTTTAAATAACACTGTAATACCAAATTTAATTTCTGTCTTATATATACTTTCACCATTTTCAGTATCTGAGGTATCATCAGAAAATTGTGTTGCTCTCATTCTATATGTTACCACTGAAATCCACAACCACAGAGGGTTTGAACAGTGAATTTAAAAGCTGAACATTAGGATTATCTAGCTTTTTTCAAATAAAGAATTCGTATAGATCTAACTCAGATCTATACATTACAGAATGACACTTTTTTCAGTTTTTATTTTGCATAAACTTTCCGTGTTTTAGGTTTCCAGGTTTAGGTTTCCTTGCTGCTCAAGTGGGGAGAATAATGCCTACTTTACATTCTTAACAAATGAAGAGTGCCTGGTGTTGTGTTTAAGTGAGCTTACTGATTCACATCAATAAGGATGAAACACAGAGCAAAGCCCAAACTAAATCATAATTTTTAAGTAATATGAATTCCCAAAACTAAATGCAAATGAGGGCCTTTAAGAAATTAGCAGTTTCCTAGAAGATAGAGTTTATTTTTCCAGGTAGCTACAGATTCTTCAGCTTTCATTTGTCTCCATTCATTGTAGCACAAGTGAAGTCTTCTCCTGATGAGGACTCACAGCAGTTTCAATATATTTAGAGCTTCTAAATATACGGTACTGTTATACAGATTTCCTTTCAGTGACCCTTCAATTCTTATCATGCAGCCAAGGAAAAAAGATTCTTAACCTCTGTATACATAAATATTCAAAACAAAGGTTCTACTGTCTCTCTCAAGTGTAAGCAGCATATCCTAGTCCAATGCTGGCACATAATAGGATTAACTGAGAAAAAAACACAGTGTATCAAGCTCACTAATTTGGAAAGAACTTCCCAAAAAATTGATAGGGAAAAGACCAATAAACTGGTAGGAAAATGGTCAAAACACATGAACAGTTTGAAGAAACGGAAAGATAGAATGAGTCTGGAGTAATATGAAGTAATACACGACTTTCCTCAAAATAAGAGAAGGGAAAATTTTAACAATGCTCAGCCACCTTTTGTCAACTATTAGACATGAAATAACCAAAAAGTTTAACACTCCGTGTTGGTAAGTGTATGGAGAAATAGGCAGTATCATATACTGCTGGTGGAAGTGAAAACTGATTCAACTTCTATGAAGAGCAATTTTGCAATATGTACCAGATAATCTACTCTTTTTCTGTTACTTTTTTTAAGTCCCTAGAGCAGTTTACCTTATATTTTTTGTTATGGATGTATAGTTGATTTAAAATGTTATGTTAGTTTCAGATGTACAACACAGTGAATTAGATATATATATTATATATATATAATATGCATACATATATATATTCTCTTTCAGATTCTTTTCCATTATAGGATTATTACAAGATAGTCAATATAGTTGCCTGTGCTATATCTTTAACAAAGAAAAGTCCTTTTCTAGGAATTCATCAAATCATATTGAAACATGTACAAAATTTGTACAAAATTACACACAAGATATCTTACTGCAACATTGTTTGATATAGCAAAGACTGGGAACAATCTACATGGTCATCAATAGATGACTGGTTAAATAAACTGTGATATATCCACTCAATGAAATATGCTGGAGTTATAAAAACTAATAAGGATTCTCTTTTTGTAGCAATATGGAATGCTTTCAAATGTTAAGTCTTAAAAAAAACCATACAAGGTGTAAAATTGTATGAAGAGTATTTTATCATGTATATCAGAGGAGGAGAATATCTACACATCTATTTATTGATATTTGCATACATTTACAAAACTGATAGCACTGTTGGCTTCCAAAGAGAAGAACTGGATGGTGGAGGGATGGAAGGGGAGAGAGTTTCATTATAAGCCTTTTTGTAACTTTTGAATTTTTTAATCATATGTATGTATTTCCTATACAAAAATATACATAAATAAAATTTAGATTAAAAAAGAAAAAGACACTCTAAGCTGAACAACAGGAACTATGATCACTGGTTCCATCTCAGTCCCTGCTCTCTTATTCCATCTCCTCTGTGGCTCATTTTTCCCTTCAAAGAATATGGAAGTTAGAGTGGCAAATCTCTAAGGTCTAAGTGTAGAGTTTTAGGCATGTGTAAGAAAACATAGCTTCAGAAGAAAAAAATAGAAAAATACTTTTCTGTATTTTACATATAAAGCTTAATGGTGAGTCCAGCCAACACAATTGTGATTCACTTCTTCACAATCACAAAGTAAAAGCCCAGATTCTAAGCGAACCATCCTGATCTCTTCTACAAACAAATGGCATCAACATGGTCTTTATGGAAATTGGAAGTACCCATCCTGAGTCCCTGTAACCACATGTCAAGCAAGCAGGTGCCTGTCACTGTCCACCTCCTGAAGACAGGGAGTTTTCACTTCCCAGTGCTGCCCATATGAGGAATGTCAAAGACCCCTAGACCCATTCATGCATGCGTACTGAGTTGCTTCAGTCCTGTCTGACTCTTGGCAACCCAATGGACTGTAGCCCACCAGGCTCCTCTGTCTGTGGGATTCTCCAGGCAGGAATACTGGAGTGGTTTGCCATGCCCTTCTCCAGGGAATCTTCCCAACCCAGGGATCAAATCTGCATCTCTTACATCTTGTGCATTGGCAAGCAGTTCTTTACCACTAGCGCCACCTGGCAAGCCCAGACCCATCCACCTCGTCCACTCTCAGTGTACGGTACATCCGCTTCATTTAACATATTAATAGAAGCATGCTGGTTTATATCTGTGCATACACAACTCATTGGGGCACATACAACTCAGTGGTTGGCATACACAACTATGTACAGATACAAAGCGATGTCATGTACATATAATACATACATGTATGTAATAATACATATTATATACACTTATCTTAAGGTAAATTTGTATATATAACGTATACATATTGCATTACCTTAAGATAACAATTTACCTTAAAGTCTACTTAAGATGAAAAGTAAGGACCAAGAATACATTTGCTGCAAAAATACAACACTTTATACTGTAAGGTTAACCAAACAACTCAGCACACTCTAAGAGTAATTTATTTATAATTACAAAGCAAAAGAGCACCATCTAAAAACCATCCCATACTCAAGATGGTATCATCCATGGGTGATATAGGGATGACAGTTTCTCCTTGATACCATGGCAACTGCAACTATCCACGTGTGAACAAGTGCAACAGAAGTTTTATAAACTTGCCAAGCACTGCATAGTAGCCCAACTAATGTACTAAATGAGGTCTTCCCTGTAGCTCAAAAGGTAAAGAATCTGCCTACAATGCAGGAGACCCAGGTTCAATCCCTGGGTCAGGAAGATCCTCTGGAAAAGGGCATGGCAATCCTCTTCAGTATTCTTACCAGGAGAATCCCCATGGACAGAGGAGCCTGGTGGGCTACAGCCCATGGGATCACCAAGAGTCAGACTCAACTGAGCGACTAACACTAATATGCTAAATGAAAGGCCTCTGTGCTGGGGTTTAATTGCTAAGTCGTGTCCGACTCTTGCGACCCCATGGACTGTAGCCCACCAGGCTCCTCTGTCCATGAGATTTTCCAGGCAAGAATAAAACTGGAGTGGGTAGCCATTTCCTTTTCCAAGAGATCTTCCAGACCCAGGGATTGAACCTGTGTCTCTAGAGTCTCCTAAATTGGCAGGCAGATTCTTTACCAACTAAGCCAGCAGGGAAGCCCATGAAGACCAAATTGTAGTTAACTTTAATAACTCTTTTAATAGATTATTGGTGACTAGCACTTATTCATAACCTAAAAATAAAAGTACAGAATATATTATTTGCCTCTGTTATCCTAATTTGTAAAACAGTAACAATATTTATTTCTACCTTACAAGATTACTTTAAGGATCAAATGATTAAAAAGTTTGTAATAATATTTCATAAACTGCAATGGGGTTGATATAGTTTGCAGATATAAATTTTTTGTTATTAAATCCTAAAATGACTCTGGCTACAACAGCCATGCAACCTTGAGTTGCTATGTACAGTCACTGTTCAACTGTTAAGGGTTTCAAAGGCTTCTGGAAGCCCTAGGAATTTTGACAAACATTAAAGTTTAGTTGAGTAATTGAAATTAAAGTTATTCGTAAAACATTGTTTAGAAAACTATATATTGAGGGTGAACTGACAGATTTATACAATAAGCATATAGTTAATCAATATAAACAAATTTCCTAACAAGTATGGTTTGCTGGTGCACTCAATGTCTAATTTCTTTTTTTTTTTCCCTAATTTCTGATAAACAACTCTTGAAGAAGCAAAATGAGCCAAATTTTCACATTCCCTGCTTGGAAAATATGCCCTGTAGATATTTAATAACACATTCTGCTTTTCTGAAATCATTAATATTAGTATATGCAAACTTACCTTCAGGATCTGTTTTAATTACAAATGTGTCATGCATAAAACATGTGGAATCTTTTCAACATGTTCATTATCCTCTACCCCATTCTTCAATTCACAAGGCAAGTTTAATTGTGGTCTATTCATCAACTCTCCTTTAGTCTTAAGGTTTCTGCAGATATTAGTTCAGCTGAAATTTTTAGAAAACAGTCCTCTGGCAGGTTACCCCTGATTGGGTTCCACTTGAGAGGACAGTATTAATCAATGCACTGGAAAACACACAAGCACCAAAGCCACACTAAATCTATGCGCCGTCCCTCAGGGCTCTGATTATGGAAATAGATTCACATATTTTAATGATAATATTAGCAGCCACAATTCTTTCTCAGATGAAACCTGAAACAGTCATGCAGATTAGCACCGGCTTAACATTTTTAAAACTTTGTTTTTAAATGGGCTTGCGAGGAAACTACAGCCTCCCTGCTTACTTATTCTCCCTACTTCGTTAGAGTAACATGAGCTTAATTAGATTTATGTTGAGGCTATGTGCTCCTCTAAAGTCCGAGTTTCTATGAACACTGAATCATTAAACAATTGCAGTGGAAACATTTAAAAGAAAAAAATCTTTTACCAAATCAAAAGAGATTCAAGAAATCCCAAGCTACCTGAGGCTAGAGGGTTTGAAATGCAATTAGTTGGTAGATATACTAATATTTATTTGAGACAATGGACCAGAATTTGATTCTCAGATGAGGAGCTAAAGTAAAAAGCCATAGAGGCAAACTTGTACAGAAAGCTAGAGAACTTAAGGAGAAAAACTAAAGTAAGAAGTTGTTAGAATTGGGTGGTGGTGTTAAACATTGAGGACATCATAGGTGATTTTTTATAATAAGGGCTAGGTGTCCTGAGGAGAGAGGGCCTAATTGAATCGGTGTTCAAGTGGTTGAAAGGAAAGCAATTTTGACCAGCCACCAAAAAGTGGTTTTGAGACCCAGATAAAAGAAAAACAAAAAAAAAAAAACTGTCTCTCCCCAAAAGGAAGGAGGAGACCAGGGGGAAATAGCTCTGTCCTTATACTAGAGTAACTGTTTCATATCCTTTTTTTCCAAGATACATGACAGATGACCAAATGATGTTTCCTTTTAAGATGTATCTCCCACAAGCAATTTTTTAAAAAAGCTAGGATGTAGATTTGCAATTTTTCACCATATTTCATCCTTGTTTCTTCAACTCTAGAACTGTTAATGTGCGACTGTACCATCTTTGTAGGGTAAGTACTACATGGAGAAAGTTAAATTATTCATTACATGGAATATTTACCTTATGATTTAGACAACTCAGGTTGTTACCGTACCAAACAGAGAGTGAGACAAACTAGGAAGGGCAACGGAGCTTCCTAGAGAAGGCCAAAGTATCTGTCCACTTGTCAACAAGTTCATGGAAGCCCACAGGTTAAAAGATCTGAAACCAGTCACTCACGACCAGTCCTCCACACCAGGAGCCAAGACACCTCTACCCAAGTCACACTGCCTTCTACTTTGAGGGTGATCAATAATGCGTGCTCAGCCATGTCCAGTTCTTTGTGACCCCATGGACTGTAGCCCACCAAGCTCCTCTGTCCATGGGATTTTCCAGGCAAGAATACTGGAATGGGTTACTCAACCCAGGGATTGAAACCACATCTCTTGCATCTCCTGCCTTGGGAGGAAGATTCTTTACCACTGTGTCATGTGGGAAGTCCATTTTGAGGGTAGGAAATCAGAATAAACAAAATCCAGTCTAAATTTTTAAAATTACAACATATGAGTTTTAAACTTGGAAACCTTTGAGAATCTATAAGCTCACAACTACCCCACATCACACCAACCAACACAGAATTTTCTTTAAAATACTAGGTAAAGAATAGATTGTGAAAACAAAATGTTGGCCACCCAGGGAACTTACCTGTGATTTGGAACTGGTTGAAAGTATGCATGTTAAATCGCTTCAGTCGTGTCCGACTATGTGTGATCCTATGGACTGTAGCCTGCCAGGCTTCTCTGTTTGTGGGATTCTCCAGGCAAGAATACTGGAGTGGGTTGCCATTTCCTCCTGCAGGGGATCTTCCAAACCCAAGGATTGTACCTGCATCTCCTGAGTCTCCTGCATCGGCATGCGGATTCTTTACCACTAGCACCACCTGAGAAACCCGGTTAAAAGTATGAAACTGGGGAATTCGCTGGAGGGCCAGTGGTTAGGACTCAGAGCTTTCACTGCCAGGGTCTGGGTTCAATCCCTGGTTGAGAAACTAAGATTCCACAAGCTGTGCAGCATGGCCAAAAAAATAAATAAATTTTTTGAAAAATAAAACCCACCATAGGGTACTGAAATATACAGAGAAAAAAATCAAAACAATCTTCCGCGTCTTTCAGAAAGCTTACTTGTCTCCCTTTCCAAGATGCAGTACTTATTGTTATCCCTCTTCAGATGCATCTACCCACATACTCCCAGCAAGTTTATTTACTGTTTCTGTTTTGTCTTATCGCTCCAGTTAAATTGCAAATTTCAAGTGATCAGGACTGTACCTCTCTCAGCCCTTCTGGCAATGCTAGACACCAAGAAGCATTCCTACTAAATTCTTTTTTTTTTTTTTTACTTTGGTAAATTCTTATATGATTAATTAATTAAGCAAATTTGATTAACCCCTACATTTCTCTAACATTGTTTTCTTGCCATCTATTATTTTTTGTGGTTTTATTTAAATGTAATTGCAATTAAAGTAAATAAAATACGTTTATGGCGGATGTTATAAACTTAAAAGTAAGAAAAATATGTCAGACACATCATCAAAAATTAAACATACTTTTTATGTATTTATAAATTCTCAGGTCTTAGTTGCAGCAGGCAGGCTCTTCCTCGCAGCGTGCAGGCTTAGTTGTCCTGACGCATGTGGGATCTTAGTTCCCCAATCAGGGATCAAACCTGCATCCCCTGCATTAGAAGGTGGACTCTTAACTACTGAACCACAAGGGAAGTCTCAAAAATAAATATACTTTTATTATTGAACGGCACCTGGTTTTAGCAAGAGAATAATGGTGAGCTCTTAGAAGAAATAGACCAAAATGTATATCTGATTAATAAGGAATGTTTTGTCCTACATATTAAACTCCTAATAAGTTGTTTTTTATTTTAATATATCATTCTAATAGGTTCTTTTGCATTAATTTTACTATTGAAAGTTACCATCTTACTTCCAGAGTCACTTCCTTAAAGATAACTTTTATCTCAATAAGTCTGAGAAAATATAAATCTAAGCAAGACAACTTAGAATAACTTAATTTATAGAGATTTGCATTTACAGCCACATTATTAAATTCAAAATTAAAGGTGAGCACTGCCTAATCGTATGTCCCTGGCCAGTTTTGCAGAAACCCCAATCTAGAAGACAGCACAAAAGCCAGTGATTTGATTTCTCATGTTTTGTTCATTACAGAGAAAATTACAATGAGGGAAAGAGATCAACAAAAAGTCATGTGTAAGGAACTTGAATTCCTCAAGGAACAGAGGCAAAATATTAGGTCAGATCAGTGATTCTCACCCTGTGCTGAAAGCTGAAACCTGACATGCTTCTAAAAAATAGCAATGCTTGGGCCCCAGCCCAAGATTCTAATTTATTTGTCTGGGAGAGTCCCAGGCATCTGTAGTTTTGAACGTCCCTCCAATGATTTTAATGTAGAGCTGGAGTTGAGAATCATTAGATTAAATGATATAAGATTACACATAAACCTTTAAAAAAAAAATCTTACATTTTCCCTCTGTCTACTTCCAGTCCCAATTCAGGCAAAGTTAGAACTGTCCTTTAAGAAGAACTTGCTTTATGTAGAAATAAAAATCAACATACACACACACATATAATATCCTGTCACTTGCAGGATATTCATTGAGGAGAGAATGCAGCCAACATCCACAGAGAAGCATAACTAAGGTTTCCCTTGAAATCCATCATCAAAATTATTCTGTGTGTAGCTAGAGCCAAAATCGTAAAAACTAAGTTTATAAATAATGTTAATTAACTCTTTTATTCTTTTGTATCTACATGGACTCTTTTGGTTTAAAGTGATAAAACTGAAATCAGCCTAGTTTAAATGAAAGAAAACGGGGGAGTGGATGAATCAGCTAAAAACTGCAAAGGATCGTCACAGATCCACATTATCCACATTAGATCCAGGGCCCAATGTTACCGAGACGTGCTTTCTCACTCCCCTAGAACTCCCGTGTTCCCATTCTTAGTTATGCTTCTCTGTGGATGTTGGCTACATTCTCTCCTCAATGAATATCCTGCAAGTGACAGGAGCCCCAGGTTCGCATCTTTGCAGCAACCTTACCTAAAAGGCAAAATGTGATCTCTCCTGCTCCTCCAGAAGAAAAGTCCCAGACAGTGACTCTGATTGACATAAGCTGTATCACAGGCCCATGCTAAAAATGTCAACATATTACCTATCTACAAATAAATCACTTGAAAGCCAAACTGAGTTTTAAAACATTAACAGGAATGGACATAGGAAAGAAGTAGAGAGATTCAAAGACCAATCAGCAGAACTCTGTTTGTCTGAAACAAAATAACATATTACAGGAGATGCAATAGTTGATTTACAGAAATAGTCAAAGGTCATATCAAGAACAGACTTTTATCTTAAAGTGATGAACTTGATTTTTATTCTGAGAGCTGAGAGGGCCACAAAAGGATTTCAGCGGAAGAATGAGATGATCAGATTTGTTTTAGCAAGATGACTTTGGCATGTGGGAATAGACGGAACAGAAAGCATTTTAAAAATAGAAATCCGTTAGAAAGATATTTCAGCTTTCCGCATGAAAGGACATCTAAACTCATACTAAGGCAACAGTAAAACAAACAAAAACAGGAAATGGACTCAAGAGAGTTTAAGGAACTGGTTATCTACATTAAACGAAGTGGTGTATGGAGTACTCAGAAAGGGAGAGGGTACAGAATGACTCAGTGATTTCTGGCTTGAGAAACTTGGAAGATAGTGATGCTATCCACTAAGAGAATTCCGGAATAGAGGCAGATTTGGAAGGGGATTATCAATTCTGTTTAACATATTGAAGTAGACTTATCTATAGGATCCAAATGGAGATCAATTCGTACTATAAATTCAGCCTAAAGATCAACCTTAATTGTAAAGTCATGGCGTTAGGTGATTTGTGCATAACTCCACTGACGTTCACTTTTCAGGACACAGGAAGAAGTAGGAGCAGTTAGCAGAATGGGGTACCATGTATTTTTAACAAATAAGGAGTTGGGGGGGGGTAGTATATAATCCCAACCAGAATGGTGTAAAGGGTATTCTAGCTGACAGCATAAGCCCCAAAGGAGGTCCAACGAGAGAGGAGAGACATTTTGAAGGGTTAGCAAGGACAAATGACCACGGACTTCACCTCACCCCTTCCCAGGTCTGTAGTTTGTAGCACTGAAGAGGATGATAAGGGAGTGGGGATTCTGGAGGAAAGCCAGGTGCTCAGGTTTAGATTTCTTTCTTTTTCTGGCTCCCCAGTGTCCAAACCATACCTTGGCCGTGGGAAGAAAAAAGAAAAGAAGCCAAAGCAGCAGCAGTCTCCGTCCCCCTTGCCCAGTGAAAAGAGAACTTGTGTCCAGGTCCGGCCAGCTCCACGGTTGACACTCCCCCTAGAGGCAGTCATGGAAGAGTGCAGCCAACCTGAGAAATTCTCCACGGTTCAGGTGGGGTGGGGCTTATTGTTTTGAGGAGAGTCCTAACTTTTTTTTAAGGTTATACTCCACTTATGTCTGGCTCTCCTCCCCCAGAGACTCGCCACCCTATCAGCATGCATGCCCATTTTCTTCTGAGCCTGGTTCTCAATCCTTCCCATTATTAGACATCTTCACAATGAATTTTTTCTTCTTAAGTTAACCAAAGTTGGTTTCTCTTGTTTGCAACAAGCAACTCTAACAGGTACAGGTGACAAGTACTTTCAGAGGCAGAATGAAGGATGCACTATACTAAAGTCCCTGGCTCTCCTAAGACCTCTAAACTGTAATATTAGAAGCGTCACAGAGTTGCTAGACATAAAAGCAAAAGTTCAAAGGAGAAAAGTGATGTGACAAAGGAAAAATTAAAGCATTTCCATGTCCAAATACACCATAGCTAAAATTAAAAGGCAAATCAAAAGTACATAAGAAAATGTTGAGGTGTCCTACGGCTTTCCAAAATTAGGAATATTTCTCTTCTCTCGTCAAGACCATGTGTTGGTTGTTTTGATCCCCATAAGAAAGAAATTATATGAGACAAAACTTGTCAAAAGATTTTAGTCTCTATTTCTCATCAAATGTGGAGCCTTGTAGTACTGCCTGCACAATTCCTACACGCTGCCTGGAGGTGAGATTCCACAACCAGGTAGGCATTTCTGGGTTTGAGAGATGGTAAAATACCCTTGGCAATGAGTCTCTTGGATGATTTTCCTTGACCTTGACAGTGAAGCTTCCACTGATGCGTCTACAGTCTTTTCAAGGCAGGGCAGAGGATGGAGGGAGAAGTAAGAAGAGGATCATGTTCCCATCGTTTCACTTGGGCAAGAAGTTACAATTTCAACTGCATATCTAGTTATAATTTCCCTTTACCTTACGTGGGCTACTGAAAGAAACACTTGAAGGCAAACAACCATGATTGCTAACTAAAAAGGTTTTTAGCAGATGAGTAGCCCTTCCATGTTTTCTTGTGATGATCACATAGCCCACCTCTGGGAAGGGCACAAAAGCGAGGGTCAACTCACTTACACACAGCAGGTTATGGTCACACTCTATAGTCTCCCATCTGCTTCCCATGAGAAGGAAAAATTATTTCACAGTCATTAGGTCTCATGGAGGAAAGGTTCTGATGTTCTTCCAATCCATATAAAATCACTTTGTCTCTGCTCCTTCGGCTCTTAACTGTTGGATTCAGCTGCACTTCCATGGCAGTAAACTTATATATGACTGATAATAACAACTGATATGTTACACTTCAATGAACTCAGTTCTGAAACTACAGAATCCTTTTCCATGATAGGCAGCCCTGTTAATCTGGACGACTCCAGCACGTAGGAGGTCCAAATAGCAGGTGAAAAAGCTGGCAAAGAGGGCAGTGAAGGGGACAGTTTGAGAGGAAAAGGTTGCTACACAGAGCCAGGCTGGAATAGCCACACTGGAAAGGGCACAGGCCTAAAGGGGCTGACATTTCAGGGACATGGAAGATGCCAGGGCTTGGAGGCACAGTGAGATTAACTAGTCATCACAGGTTACTGCGCTGGGACAGAATTGCTTATTGTGTGTTGCCTTTGTTAACTGCAGTGCAGGCAGAAATCTCTACTGTACAGAGGACTGATCTGATCTGTGCTCTGAATTGAACATCGGTTTAAAAAAAAAAGAAAAAACTTTTATGCTTTAGCAAATTATAGCTGCTAGTGGACTGAGTTCCCAAGTGAGAGTGAGGCCCATATCACAAGGGAAGTGACCAGCATTCTGATGACCTTTTAAGGAAGCAGAGTAAGGGACATCAAGGCGATGCTCTGTCCTTACCCACAAACTCACAGGACTCCCGTTCTACTTTCATCTTTACACAATTTTTCAATCACTTTGCTTCTATTCTATATGCTATCTGGTGATTATAAACTGTAAGCCCAGGAGGCCAAGGACAGTGTCTGTCTTTTTCCACACTATCTCCCCAGCACAGTTCCTGATAGGTAGGTATACAATAAATATTTGAGCTAGTAAATGAATTACATTGTTGACCCAAGGGCCAAACACTCTACCTCCCACTTTTTCAAGATGTACCAAAAAACTCAAGAGAAAATGTCTAAAATATTCTCACGTCACTTTTTTAGGCTCTTTTTCTCGGGTATGAGCCAAAGTATTAGTTTACAGGTTAAGGACTTAAAGCAAACTTAAAGCAAACAATAGAAATTGCACATAGGATGCTAAGAATATTATAAAAATGAAGTATATCAACACATGATGCCTTCTAGGTTTCACTGCTTTGGGGACAAGCTCCATATATTCATTTCATCCCTACAGACACTTTGCCTCTGCCAGGTGAATGCATGCTCTACTCTGTTTAGACGGGGCGGTGGTGGGCACATGACTACCAGATAGCAGCATTTGTGTGGTTTTACACAGAAATGTCTTCATGTATAGAAGGGAGTTTTCTAAAATATCGAGTTCCACAGATACTTCAGCAATCAACTGTGGAACACTGAAAAAAAAAATGACATGAAAAACCTGAATGATAACATAAGAAATACAGTAAAATCCTAAAGTATATTTTGCATAGTAACAATCCTTACCAATATATGTCTTTTAGCAAATATTTGTGACTACTTAAAGAAACGGGGTACAGATTTGTAGCCCTTAAATATTTCAGAAAATAATTGCTTCTAAGTGCAAAACAAATTGACTAATACTCTCTTTGTAAGTTTTTTTTTTTACTTTAGCAACTTTAAATCATTCATAAACTATACATTTACAATTGGGCTACTATTATAGGACATCTTGTGGAGTTATTCAAATCATTAAGTTTCTTCAGTTATTAAATTTAACTTAAAAAGGATTTTCCCCTTGAAGAAGGTAAGGTAAGAAGGTAAGGTACAGTCCTCTTCCCATCCTTAACTCTTCCAGTCTTTCTACTCCACTAAAATGGATTTTTCTCAGCAAAACCATGAAGATTATGGCAATATTATATCTTCTTTAAAATTTCTGCAGCTCTGAATCCTCTGCTAATCCCCTGCTTCTGGAAAACTTTCTCTCTTCCATTTGGGGAGAAAGGAGAACCGGGTGTGAGACCTAACTCCGCCTGCAGGTAGGACTTAACCTCTCTGGGACGCATAAATAAAAGAGGAATACAAGAATATCCTACAGGGTTGTTGTGAGGAAAACTAAGACCCTGTATGTAGCAGCCCTTTGTAAACTGTAAAGTTTTAGAGACACAGTAGTGTATTGTGTTTGGCATGTAAAATTTCAGCTCGCCCTGTCCAAGATCTCTCCCTGCTCTATTCACCTTCAACACAAGTATCTCCAATCCAACATTCAACATACATTTATTGAGTTCCTACCGTGCAATAAAGCACTATGCTAAGAGCTAAAGATCAAAAGAAGGAATAGTCAAGAGGAAGGAGGAAACCGTACAGGCTCAGCTGTCCCATTGTATTTGATAGAATAGAACAACCTTGAGACATATCATGTACAGAATAATCAAAAAGCTTGACATTTTTTTCAACCAAAGCTTTTTTTCTCATTTTCCTTTCTTTCTGCTTTTTCGCTTGCTAACTTTTAAGAATGTCAAGAAAGGAAACATACATTTTATCTAATTAAAAACTTTCAGAGCTGAACATGCTTTACAACAATGTGCCCTTGGAGACAATGAACCATCTTTTCCATCAGTACATATAACATCAAAATGTGATGTAATAACAAAAATATTATATTTCTTAGTCTTCACCAGTGGAAAGGCTGACAGAAGCTCTTGAGTCCTTGATTCCTCCATTTACTGCCTAACCTCAGCAGAGATCCACAAGAGCATGTTCCTGGTCCAAAGCCTGAGAACTCTCCTACCCAGGGGAGCTTGGACGGACCATGAGTAATGCAAAGCCCCTTCCAAGGCTATAATCGTACCCTCCCCTCATCCTCTGTACTCCACCCTAGTCCTTCTAGGCTTTCCAAGGGCGAGAGTGAAAGGGGAGGTAGCCCTGGGCCACACTGGAGAGAGGGGCAGTGAAAGAGAAGGAAAAGGGAGAAGAGATCCAAACTAGATGCTTGCTCCCCAACAAATCTTGCAGAAAAAGCACTTTTAACCTCTTTATACTTCCCTCTGAAACTTCCCTCTTTATGTCAAGTTCTACCCCACAGTCTAGTTGTATGTGCCTGAGGACTTCTTTAAACATCTAAATTACTTTTCCCTGGAAGGGAGGGACAAGCAAGCATGGTTCCATGAGCCCACAGAGAGTAAAGAGTAAGCCTCTACATTATCAATTTAACCAGTTTGATCATGTTTTCTTTTATGAAGCTCAGTACTGAATTTGTCAAAATGATAAAAAACCATTCACAAAGGAGGAAACATAAGTGGCTTTTTTTTTTTAATTTATCTGTGGGTGTATATGTGTGTGTGTGCTCAGTCGCTCAGTCCTGTCTCTTTTGTCACCCCATGGACTGTAACTGTTCTGGCTCCTCTGTCCATGGGATTTCCCAGGCAAGAATACTGGAGCAGGTTGCCATTTCCTACTCCAGGGGATCTTCCTGATCCAGGGATTAAACCCACTTCTCTAGTGTCTCCTGCATGGACAGGCAGATTCTTTACCACTGCGCCTCCTGGGAACACAAGATTTATTTGGATCTGCCCATATCTGCTATGTCTATTAAGCTTTTGGTTTTAGTTTCAATCTTGGTGAGCTAAGAGAACACAAATCTCTCCCTGTCAAATGGCCTGAGTACCTCTGAAACTCCACTTTAATTAGTTGAATTAGGTCAAAATACACGTAAAGATTAGTATTTAGAGAATAATTGCTACCAAGATGAAATCAATAGGAAGGAAACTTTACAATTGAAAAGAAGTAGATACAAGAAAATCTGTGTCCTCTCTCAATCTGCCTAAAAACAGGGTCCCTTCTCTTTATCTGGAAGGACAAAGGTTAGTCCTCAGAGACAACCTTAGACCCTATCAGCCTGGAGAAGAACACCAGAGGAATCTACATAACAAACTTTACCAACTAGCCTTTTATCTCCACCCCTGGAAGCCTGAAACTGCTTTTCTTTGTCCTGCTATTTCTCCACAAATTTATTATTGTTTGTTGAAGATGCTATATAAGCTGGAATTCTAAACCACCTAGAGGAGTTACTCTTTTCCCTCTGGGCATCTCATGTGTAAATTATATATACATATGTATATATATATATATATATTCATTATTCTATTGTTAAAAAATTTTGTGGATTTGGGTCTTGTCTGATGGGAGTGAATGGGAATTTCAAACAAGATCCATTGGTTCTTGAGAATTTTACATCAGTAGACACAATACTAACATGGACTGAACAGGAGAGAGTATAAAGTGAAAAAAGAAAAGGCTATCAAATCTCCCAAATTCTACGGACAGGAAGCAGGCCAATAAAATAATTCAACTGTAAATACATGCTACCTTTCATACAAAAGGAGAACTCAAACTATTAGGTATAAAATAAGCTACAAGGATCTATTATACAACATGGGGGATATAGCCAATATTTTGTAATAACTATAAACATGACATGTGCATGCGAAGTTGCTTTGGTCATGTCCAACTCTTTGCGACACTACGGACCGTAGCCCACCAGGCTTGTGTTAGGGTTAGGGATTCTCCAGGCAAGAATATTGGAGTGGCATTATCAGAGAAAAGCAAATCAAAACCACAGTGAGGTACCATCTCACGCCAGTCAGAATGGCTGCTATCAAAAAGTCTACAAACAATGCTGGAGAGGATGCGGAGAAAAGGGAACCCTCTTACACTGTTGGTGGGAATGCAAACTAGTACAGCCACTATGGAGAACAGTGTGGAGATTCCTTATAAAACTAGAAATAGAACTGCCATATGACCCAGTAATCCCACTGCTGGGCATACACACCGAGGAAACCAGAATTGAAAGAGACACGTGTACCCCAATGTTCATCGCAGCACTGTTTACAATAGCCAGGACATGGAAGCAACCTAGATGTCCATCAGCAGATGAATGGATAAGAAAGCTGTGGTACATATACACAATGGAATATTACCCAGCTATTAAAAAGAATGCATTTGAATCAGTTCTAATGAGGTGGATGAAACTGGAGCTTATTATACACAGTGAAATAAGTCAGAAGGGGTTCCCTGGTGGCTCAGAGGTTAAAGTATCTGCCCTCAATGCAGAAGACCCAGGTTCGATCCCTGGGTTGGGAAGATCCCCTGGAGAAGGAAATGGCAACCCACTCCAGTACTCTTTCCTGGAGAATCCCATAGAGGGAAGAGCCTGGTAGGCTACAGTCCACGGGGTCGCAAAGAGTCGGACACGACTGAGCTACTTCACTTCACTTAAGTCAAAAAGAAAAACACCAATACAGTATATTAACGCATATATATGGAATTTAGAAAGATGGTAACGATGACTCTATATGCGAGACAGCAAAAGAGACACAGATGTAAAGAACAGACTTTTGGACTCTGTGGGAGAAGGCGAGGGTGGGATGATTTGAGAGAATAGCATTGAAACATGTATATTATATGTGAAACAGATCACCAGTCCAGTTTCGATGCATGAGACAGGGTGCTCAGGGCTGGTGCACTGGGATAACCCTGAGGGATGGGATAGGGAGGGAGGTGGGAGGGGGGTTCAGGATGGGGAACACATGTATACCCATGGCTGATTCATGTCAATGTATGGCAAAAATCACTACAATATTGTAATTAGCCTCCAATCAAATTAATTAATTAAAAAAAAAAAATACTGGAGTGGGTTGCCAAGCCCTCCTCCAGGGGACCTTCCCCACCCAGGGATTGAACCTACATCTCTTACATCTCTCTTACATCTCCTGTATTGGCAGGAGGGTTCTTTATTAGCGCCACCTGGGAAGCCCATAAATGTGGTATAGCATTTTATAAACTGTGAATCACCATGTTGTACACCAGTAAATTACTGTAGATCAACTATACTTCAATGTTTCAAAAAAAATAATGACTCAAAGATGGAAACAAAAGCAGAGAGCAGAATCAGAGCTCAGAGGATGGAGCCAAGAACCCAAAATGCAGAGCTGAAAACCACACATTACTGCCTGGCCTTGAAGCTCTAATCAAGGAAGTCTGCCTGGAGTTTACCTGGCTGGACTTTTAAACTGCTTTGGATAAGGAGACAAGTAAAAATGCTATTTGCTCCCCATTCTCCCCTATTTTTTAACTGGAAAAGCTGTAACTCTTATGCCAAGCCCATTCAACCACTATGGAAGTGTTGGAGGCAGGTCACATTTTCTTTAGTTCCACAGATCCACAGATGGAGAACTTTGCCCAGGAGCTGTACTTAATGGATTACACCAGAGCCTGTTCTAATCTGATTTAGATGATGAGATATGGGACTTTTAAGCTGGTAGAATTTATGAGAGACTCTGGACTTGAACTGATGCTGTAATGGAATGATTCCATTTCGAACCTGAGGACAGGGTAAATGTATTTCACTTGTGGGACAGACATGGATTGTTGGGGGTCAGGGGTTGGGTTGTTAGGCAGAATCTTAAGAATGAACTCCCAGTGACCTTCTTGCTTGTATAACCCTCTCCCCTTTGAGTTTGGTGGGGACCTGTGACATGATGAATTATCACTCCCATGACTATGTTTCATTGTATGAAAAAAGGGAGATTAACTAGGTGGGTCAATCTAATCACAAAAGCATTTTAAAAACAGAATTTTCTCTAGGTGGCAACACAAGGCAAAGTCAGAGAATCAAAGGGTAAGAAGCACTCAATGCGCTACTGTGACCTTGAAGATGGAGGGAGTCATGTGCAAGGATCAGAGGACAGCCTCTAGAAGTTGAGTTGACTCCTAGCCAATGGCCCCCAAGGAAACAACTGAATTTTGCTATCAATCTGAATGAACTTGAAAATGGATTCTTCCAGGGAGTTCCCAGGTGGTCTAGTGGTTAGGACTTGCTTTCACAGCTGTGGCCTGGCCTCAAGGCTACAAACGACCACTCATTCACCTTAGCTGTCATCCAAAGCTACCTCATTGCTGTGTCACAGTTATCTGATGACCAGGCCAAAAATTAATCCGTAAAAGTGGTTGAAAGAAAGTTTTCCTCATGCTCTCCACTCCTAGAGATCAATTCATTTTTATACAGCCCCAAGTATTTGCACTGATACTGAAATAGTCCAATAATTTTCACTCAAGTTCACAAGAAGCCTTAGAAAATCTAGGTTAACTCCTCGGAATATTTAGAAGAAATATTCCATAAAATTATCATGGTATTCTGGTATTCTGACTTGCTTTCAAGCTGGAGCAGATTGATCAATAGAGTCATGAATTTAAGATTCTCTATGGAGTTTGGGGTTGGTCTACACAATTGAACACTGAAGGCAGATAACCAAGGTGCATCAAATTATTTGCACCTGTACTTCTGTCCAGTCCAAGTACCTCTTGCAGAAGGGCTTCCTTAAAAATGTGAATTAAAAAATGGCTATTCTGACTGAGGAAATGCAATTGCATGGTAAATGTGCTAACAGCCCATGTTAAAGGGTTTAGCAGCCCAGCTGACTCTTGAGTAGCACACAGGCTGTCAGTCCAGCTAATGTCACTAAAATCCCTAACAAAAAAATATTGTGTTCAAAATCCAAGACTGACTGGCATCATATATTGAAAAAGTTATTTTGGATGACTACCTATGAACCATTCTAAATTTGCTTCAGGCCACATGGTGGATCCTGATTAGTAGCTGATAATGCTTACTATTAAGACCTCAAGTTCATTAGCAAACATGGTACAACATGAAGTGTCCCAACTGAGGAAACAGAATAGAATTCACGTCTTGGTTATCACTTATTAACCATGTAGGCTCACCTCTATGAACCTGTTCCCTCATTATAACTTCAACTTCATAAGACTGCTTTGAGGATAAAGTGACATAACTGAAGTAAAAGAACTCTGATAACCAGAAAACTATGCCAATAGTGTTGTGGTGCTTCCCAGCATGTGGTAACCCAATGGGACATGATATGAGTCAAATGAGGTGAATTAAGCAGCATCTTCTGGAGAAGGAAATGGCAACCCACTCCAGTGTTCTTGCCTGGAGAATCCCATGGACGGAGAAGCCTGGTAGGCTGCAGTCCATGGGGTCGCACAGAGTCGGACACGACTGAAGCGACTTGGCAGCAGCAGCAGCAAGCAGCGTCTTCAATGAAGGGAAAGCCCTTTAAGGTGATTATAATCCTCCTCTGAATCACAGTCAGTAAAAAATCCATTGTCTCTCTGAAGCCAAATACATAAAAATTGCTGAAGATAGGTCTCTAGAGTTCCAAGCCTGAAAAGGTAAGATTTGGGGGCCTAGGGTTTTCTGGTGAGAGTGAGTTTGAGTCCAGAATCTTAACTAGAACAGGACAAGGCAGATAGAATCTACAAGGTCAGAACAAAGGCAGCAACTAAAGTAAGGCTCAAAGTTAAGACTCTGAAACTCACATACTCAAAGAATGAACAAACTTCAAAAACAGCATTTTTATTTGGCAAAATCAGCAAACAAATTGGCAATCCTGACAGTCAGTCAGTCATTTCAATCTAACATTTTACTTAGTAGATAAACATTTATAGAAAATCTGTAAATAGTACAAACACTTTTCTCAAAATGCTAAAAGGCCAAACACAATAGATTACATAGTCTATGTTTTCATCTGTATGAAATTCTAAAAAATGCAAAACTAATGATACAAAACAAATCATTATTTGCCAATGGCAAAGGTGGGAGGATATGACTGACTGCAAATGGACACATGAATTTCAGGGGATGAAGGAAATGTTCTATATAATGTTTATGGTTGTAGACAGACATCTATATATACATCTTCAAAACTCACTGAATTCTACACTGAAAACTGGAGAATGTTACTCTGTGAAAAAATATACCTCAAAAAAAATTGTAAAGGTTACACATAAGTCAGCATGCTTTTCAAAGAATCATTCCAGTAAAAATATTTTACTTGTAAAAAAATATTTGTAGAAAATCTGGAAATAAGATATAAAATTTTTTCACAATCATAAGCAGCGGTTACTTTTTTACTTTAATTTTCTAATTTAAATTTTACATTGGGGTATAGTTGATTTACAATGTTGTTAGTTTCAGGGGTACAGCAGTGATTCAGTTATACACATATATACATCCATTCTTTTTCAGATTCCCTTCCCATATAGGTTGTTTTAGAACACTGAGTATAGTTCCCTGTACTATACAGTAGGTCCTTGTTGATTATTTTGTGTATCTGTTAATCCCAAACTCCTAATTTATCCACCCCCCCAGCCTTTCTCCTTTGCTAACCATATATTTGTTTTCAAAGACCGTAAGTCTGTTTCTGTTTTGTAAATAAATGCATTTGTATCAACTTTTTAGACTTCATATAAGTGGTATTGTATGCAATTTGTCTTTCTCTGACTTATTTCACTTAGTAAAATAATCTCTAGGTCCATCCACATTGCCCCAGATGGTATTATTTCTTTTTTATGGCTAACAGTCTACTGTACATATATCACATCTTCTTTATCCATTCCTCTGTCGATGGACATTTAGGCTGCTTCCATGTTTAGACTGCTGTGAATAATGCCACAGTGAACACAGGGATGCACGTATCTTTTTGAACTATGGTTTTCTCTGGATATGAGCCCAGAAATGGGATTGCTGGATCACATGGTAGATTTTGGTTTTTAAGCAATGTCCATACTATTCTCCATAGTGGTTGTATCAATTTACATTCCCAACACTGCAAGAGGGTTCCCTTTTCTCCACACCCTCTTTTATTGTTTGTAGACTTTTGATGATGGTCATTCTGACCAGTGTGAGGTGATACCTCACTTCTTTAAAAATTAGCAATGCCGAGCATCTTTACATGTGTTTTTTGGCCATCTGTATGTATTTTTTGGAGAAATGCCTATTTACATCTGCCCTTTTTTTTTTTTGACTGGGTTATTTTTGGGTTTTTGATATTGAGCTGCAAGAGCTATTTGTATTATTTTGGAGATTAATCTTTGTTGGTCACTTCATTTACAAATATTAAAATATTCTTCCATTCTGTGAGTTGTCTTTTCACTTTGCTTATGGTTGCCTTTACTGTGCAAAAGCTTTTAAGCTTAATTGGGTCCCATTTCTGTATTTTTTATTTTATTTTCATTGTCTATGAGGTAGATCCAAAAAAATATTGCTGCAATTTATGTCAAAGACTATTATGCCTATGTTTTCCTATAAGAGTTTATAGTATCTGGTCTTACATTTAGGCCTTTAATCCATTTTGAGTTTACTCTTGTGTACAGTGTTAGAGAATATTCTAACTTCCTTCTTTAATATATAGCTGTGTTCCCAGTGTCACTTACTGAAGAGACTGTCTTTTCTCCATTGTATATTCTTGCCTCCTTTATTGTAGATTAACTAACCATAGGTGCATGGGTTTATATCTAGGCATTCCATCTTGTTCCATTGATCTATATTTCTGTTTCTGTTCCAGTACAATACTGCTTTGATTACTGTAGCTTTGTAGTATAAAGTCAGGGAGCCTGATTTCTCCAACTCCATTTTTCTTTGTCAGAATTGCTTTGGATATCCTGAGTTTTTCACGTTTCCATACAAATTTTAAAATTTTTGTTCCAGCTCTGTGAAAAATTCTATTGATAATCTGTTAGGGATTGCACTGAATCTGTACATTGCCTTGGGTAGTATAGTAATTTTGACAATATTGAGTCTTCCAATCCAAGAAGTATGTCTTTCCATCTGTTTGTGTCATATTCCATCTCTTTCATCAGCATGTCACAGTTTTTGGAGTTTTTCCTAGCTTTTTCCTGTAGTTGATTTCTAATCTCATAGTATTGTGGTTGGAAAATATGTTTGATGTGATTTCAACTTTTTAAAATTTACTGAGGTTTGTTTTGAGATCCAGCATGTGATCCATCCATAGAGTGTTCCAAGTGCACTAGAGAAGAATGTGTATTCTGCTGCTTTCAGATGGAATAGTCTATAAATATCAATTAAGTTCAAGCAATGTTTACTTTATAACATTATAAGAATTTTTTTTTCCTTCTAGAGGAACAAGCAAAAGTAAAAAGTACTTGAAAAGTGACCGTGAATGCAATTTAAAACCCTCCAAAAAAAGTCTCATGAACTCAGTACAATGACGTGGTACTTGACAGGTCTTTGAATGTTTTCCAGAATGTAACACTAAACAAGAAGTTCTAAATTCAGGTTGTACAGGAGTCAAGTAGAACATATAACTGATTGGCATGGGGCAAGGTTACTGAAGTAAGCTGGAGAGTACATGGCCCTTCCCGAATGAGTTGGCATCACTGGGTCCCACAGACTGATGTCAGGAAAAAGTACAGACTATTGTATAGCCAGAGTTGCTGATAATTAAAGACTTAGTATGTGAAATTTCCTGATTTCTTGAAATTCTCTGATGGTTCAAAATTTTTTTTACACCACCATGTGGGCTAAACAAAACACATCCATATGCAGAATTATGACTTCAGGTCCATAACGCATGCTTTCTGAACTTTTTCAATAACAAAGTCTTACCTTCTTTCAAACGGCTTACTTCTTTCATTCGTAGAGAGTCCAGGATAATGTGGAATACTAGTGCACCTGAAGTCAAATTCATCTTGAAATTATATGATGGTCAGTCACTTCTAGTCACTTTGCTGAAAAGCAAAGTTCTGTTTACATCTCTAAGCGTACTGGTTGGTAAAAAAAGGAAAATATAAATCAGAATGAAAGGAGAAGGAGTGAGGAAAAACTGAAGAAAAACACAATTTTAGGAGCCTAGTCAGCTTTTAGACTTCAGAGCAACAAAATAATCCATGTGTTGAAATTTGAGAACTTCATTGCCCCAACTAGTCCAACCTGGCTGTAAATTTCGAGCAAACAATTCCAAACATTCTCCCTCTGGCTTGATATAGTCTTTTAGAACCTCTGTCCAAAAACGAGAAAAGAAAAAAAAAAAAAACACAAAAATTATTATTAAGGAAGGAATCAAAGTCCTTTAGTAGTTAAGAGGAGAAAAGCAGAGATGTTTCCTTAAAAAAGAAAAACAGCAAGTTAACTTCAAGGATTTCATCATAGACTTCACTATTTGTAGTTAGAAAGTCATTTGAAATAAACACCCCTGAGATCGAGAACAATACCATCAGAACTTTCAATAGTCCTAATTTATCACTTTTCATTTTTAGAGGAGAAAGGAAGATTTTAACACCCACACCGGTGACTTTTCAGTTTTCCAATAATGCTGACATAGCTCCCGAGTACTAGCTTAATTTATTTTTTAATAAATGTAATCCATGCATGGACAAAAGTACATACGAATAATACAAAGACAATCCACTTTACAAACTAAGATAAATATCATTGTAAGTCTCCACAAAAACATACTTAAGTGTTAAGAGTTGGAAACACAGATAAATATTCAGAACATATACCTAACAAATAACTCTTACCTCCTCAGCTATAATTTGGCAGTACTGAGAACACTCCTTCACTTCCAAATTACAGATACTTCTTTACCTAAAATTTCACTGTATTATTTCTACAGTTAAATATTCCTTGTTCAATATATTCATAACTACTGAACATTGTATTTGTTGGGAAAACGGCATCTCATCTATACATTGGCTAAATAGCTGTAATCTACACTAACAGAAGCTTTTTTTTAAGCACATGTTCATTTGAATGACAAATATTTAAATCAGTTTAACCTTGATCATGTTGCTGGTTAGCTTATTCTTCAACAGGAACTTAGTATGAAAATAACAATTCAAGTATGAAAAGTCATTAGAACAGGCAAAATATAGTTCCTAATGGCTTTATAGGATTGAGCTTTAAAGAAATCCATCAAATTCTCTTTAGGAATGATAAGGGTTTCTTAGAAATACTTCATAGAGATTAGATTTAAAAGCTAATATATGAAAAATTTTATATTTCATAATGTTCTTTAGTTGCTCTCACAACAAAGTAATTGTTTGTCTGAAAGCACTGATCCTGTCTATCAAAAATCAAAGAATCAAAAGTATTCATTGCCTACAACTCAAACAAACTCAAGTCTGGACTTTGATAGCTTCTAGGAGATGCTGACATGACAGTTCTAGTCCTTTCGTAACTATGTAACTAAATGCTACTAAACTTGAGTGAGAAACATTTCCCCAGAGTCTTGAAGGACAATAAACTTTTATATCACATTTCCATGTTTTGCCCCATGAATTCAATGCCTCACCAGGCTCAACTCACTTTTAAAGTGGTCTAACATTATACTGAAGCAAGGTTTTGTTTTCTTATTTCTGCTTGTTTGTTCAGTTCTTCAGTACAAAGATGTTAATGACTCTACTTTGGCATTTTAAACTGGAATCCAAACTGGAATCAGCCAATCAAAAATGTTTACTATTTCTGAGCACCCATTATAAGTGCTACAGGACTTAAAAGAAACAGATATCCATGTTTTCTAAGACTTCACAAACTAACAGAAAAAGATGGTCAGGTATTTGAAGTGAAAAAAATACATAAAACCTAAACCCATTTATCATCTCCCACTTTATCAATGGAACACATTTTGGCATCACTTTTTTCCTTTTTAGTTGCAAAACACAGAAAATCAAGGAGTGAAGTTTTTACAGTGCTAACTACATATGTTTAATTTCAAAACAAAGCAAAAGAAACAGAAGAAAATTAATGGAAATGTTTTATTCTTACTAATTTTAAATATCAATTTAAATGAAAATGCAAGATCTTAAAAGTTCTCATCACAAGAAAAAACATTGTAATTATGTGTAGACTTATTGTGATCAGTGAAAATGTACATATACCTTGAATCATTATATTACACACCTGAAACTAATATGGTGTTCTATGGCATTTATATCTCAATTTTTAAAAGTAAATTCACATGTATAAATTTAAATATGACATATATATAAATAATTACATAACATCTGGCATTAGTAAAACATACTTCTAACCAATGGAGAGGAAATAATTTATATATAGCTAGTTCATTCCCCTTCTGCTTGGGAGCAAGAGGCGGCTGGGGGGAAAGTACTCATATGTCAGTGCATAGAATCTCATACAAACTGTTAGTGAGTAAAGCAGTGAAAAGCAGCAGAAATTTCTCTAAGGAGCAATATAAAAAACAAAATTTTGATTCAAATACTTTTATTTCATTATATTCCTACCTTAAATCTTTAAACTTAAAAGATTATAAATTTACATTAGGCTGGAAAGCCATAGCTATTGTTGGCTTATGTTTCAATCTACAGGAAGAAATTTCAAAACTTAAAAAGAGTAAATGCATCATTTTGATATGGAATATGCTGCCAATTTGGTGTTTTTTATATTTTGCAGTAGAAAAAACAAACTAAAACTTGTTTGAAAAAAAAAAAAACCACCTTGGTGCTTTTAGAAGCTAAGGAGAGAGGAGATCATTTCATTCTGTGAATTTGCAAAAAGCACTTTAAGAATATTTACATGTAAAAGTTCTAAGCATTACATAGACAGCATGTATTATACCAAATCCTAGGGTTATAATTTCAGAGTAAAACATAGGCAGAAATCTGAAAGTTGCTTTCTGATGGCTTCATGTAGGTCTACATCCAAAACACAGACACTTGCTATACAGAAACATGAACTCAAAAATAAAGGATTATAAATACTGCTTGTCTACCAGTACTTCACCAAAACATAAGAATTACATATATTGAATCATGCAAAAAATTTCTCCCCAAAATCTAACTTTTCTTTTTAAATAGTCTCAATCCTAAAAATGTGTTTGTGCTGCTCTCTACTGGGAATACAGAAGAACTGCACTTCATAAATAGAAGCTATAAAATATAGGGCTAATTTTTATTAATAGTAATAAAACACTAATTTTAATCACTATTTTATAAAACCTTGTATCTTAAGACTCATCTTTAAACATAATCTGTGTAAAATGAATTGAGAAATAGTTTAACCATCATTTGGGAATGAAAGGTTTTTTGGGTCTGGCTTTTGGATTTTTAAAAGTAAAAAAAATAAGCTCTAAAGACAAACCCTTTATTAAACTTTGATACTCACCAAATGATAAAGAAAATTCCAATGAGAAGAATACAACTTAGATTTCCTCCACTGAGTATAACTGGTAGCAAACATAATTTTTTTCTCAAAGAACAGTACAGATTTTCCATTTAAGTCAAATGTTTACTTGCATTAAAGACTCTATCATAGTCCAAAGTTTAAAGGCAATTATTCACTGAGAATGCCTCTAGGTCAAAAAATGGATCAACAGGTAGACATCTGAATATTTCTCAAATGAATTAACACTAAAGACTCTTCTGCATAGGAAATCTAAGATATAAGAAATCTGGAGTGTTACCAATAAACATCCTTTTGGGAATGTGAATTCACCTTCCTATGTATCCTAGCTCATGAACTTTGAATGTCAAATTTAGTATTTCTCAGGGACTTATATTCCTTCCTATTTTTTTATTCTTTCAGTTGAAAAACTTAGCATTTACTGATCTTCTACTATGTGTGACAGACTCTCAAATGCAACCAATCCTCACAGCTCTGAAAGACTAAATATCATTATTCGCTCTTCAAACGACGACTCTGAGGTGGAAAATTATGAGTACCTCGCTCAAGTAGCAGAGCCTGGATTCAAGGTCTTTTAGGTCAATCTGAAAAGCCAAAACTTTCCACTATTCCTTGCTGTTTAGTTTCATTAAATGATGAACATCATACTAAAGCATTAAGACTAGTAAGAACTGCAGGATACTACTACCTTTCCAACGGTTCAGAAAAGCAACACTACTCAACATAAAACTGAGACTGTCTACCATATATCAAGGGAATTGTAAGCATCTCTCTGACTGCTTTCTAAGCTCTAGGCTTTAGAACAAGCAAGGGGTGGAGCCCTGACAATACAATAAAGACCCCAGAACTACAGTCCTCAGAAGTACCACCAGTCTTTACTCAGTTGCGCCAGTGATGGGATAAGAGCCCCATTAGTCAGGGGACCCTAAAACACAGTGGGAGAAGAAAGACTGAGGTAAGGTAAGACGAGTCTACACAGTCACCTGGGTGTTCACACGGCTCCATTTCCGCTTCAACAGAGTTTGGACCTAACAGACCCTTTTTCCAGCCACCCTCTAGACTTCTTTCAGGTCACAACCTCCAAGACCATTCAGCACCATTTTTGCGGTGAGCCCCTTACTGCCAACCACAATGATGCGCTCCAAGACCCATAAGAATTATTCCACCCAGCGGAGGAGGTGGTCAGCCACTGCTGGGTGGGTCTCCAACACCCACCTCTCTGTGGGCTTTGATTCGAGGCCACGATGTGCCCCTGGAGGGCTCCCGACCCCGCTCCTCCCATGTGCTGGCCCGGCAGCCTCTGAAGATGCAGAGCCAGCGCAGTGGCAGCGGCAGCGTCCTCCTCTTCCCTGACACGCCCGAGCCGCCCCCAGACAAGTGGGACAAAGCACTGGATGCCGCCACAGGCCTGGAGAAGGCCGCTCTGGATCTGCATGCCCTGGGTTCTGCCCACATAGATCCCCCATCTCTCTGCCTTCCTGAAGCGCCACCTCCTGGATGTGGTGACCACCTGACCAACCTCTGCAGGCCAGCCAGGTTGGTACTTCCTGGAAAGGCTGACACTCCCACAGCACAAGAGGCCAGCAAGCCCAGCTCCGCTCGAAGGCCAGGCTCCCCCACTTGATGTCAGGGCCTCTGGCTGAGCCCCTCCCTGGTTAACCACCTGGAGCCCTCTCCCCAAAGCCAGGGACCAAATGCAAACAATAAAAGGTTTCTGGAGCAAAAAAAGAAAAAAAAAACAACAACAACAACAATCAATTCTCTATCTCACCAATTCTTCTATATGATTTTAGAATATTAATTAAAATAACACATATCGTATTGAATTTCCAAATCTCTAGACCATTCAAATGTAACATTCAATCCTTTTGTCAATTTCATAAAAGTCATAACAATTCTATTTTATAGAAACATACCAGCAAGAGGTGGCTTATGTGAATGGAGCGTACAGGGCACACTGACAATTAACTTGTGGTCTGGAATGGGCAGCTCTTTTACATCTGCATTCCTACTGAAACAGAACAACAATGTAATTGTATTTTAAAGGACAATTTATTACTTTTAAGCCACAGTTGTCTTTGATTTCTTTTCACCTTTCAAATAGCACCTCCATTTATAATAATTTAAGAAGAGAAATAATAATGGAAATCAACAATTTAAGTATTAAGAAATTTCAGATAGTTTTCTCTTCTACAATAATAACTATTGCACATTAGATAAAGCAAATGATAATATACAATTTCATGTGCCATTAGCATTCACACTTTTCTTGTTTGGGCCATTTCCAGATTTTCAAAAATGTAAAAACTAAGGAAAACCAATGATTACTGTGTTAAGTTTTGAAAGCCTGAAAATTAATACATTTATACAATTTTGAAAAATCACCCTTCCTACCTTAACAGTAAAGCAGCTTTTTCTGGAACTCTTCCCAATATAAGACCTTCATAAGGCTTTTTGTGTGGAGAATCTAATGGGAACACAAACTCTCCTGAACTGGTGATCTGACAAAAAGGAGACAGAAACAAAAACAACCCATACACCTGTAAATCCCATACACCAGGAAAGGATTGTTTTTTTTTCCTTCCAGTATACAGTTTCTACCAAAGAAAAAGAATTATTAAACCTCAAGGCTACTGCTATCCAATAAAAATATAATGTGGGCCACAGATGGAAGCCCATGTAATTTAAAATTTCTAGTACCAACATTTAAAAAAAGCAAGAAGAATGAGGCAAAATTCATTTTAACTATATTTTAATTTTAAATTATTTTTAATTTAATGTAACATATCTAAAATATTATCATTTTAGTATGTAGCCAATTCAAAAAATTACTGAGGTATGTTACAGTCTTTCATATTAAGTATTTTAAATCCAAAATGTGACATTTATTAGCTCATCTCAACGTGGACCAGTCACCTTTCAAGTGCTGAAGAGCTACACATAGCTAGTGACACACCACACCATACCATACCATAGTGGGCAGGGCAGCTTTACACGACTAAAAAATTATTTTAAATTTCTATCATCTTGCACATAAAACTCTTGGTTTTTCATTAAAATATGTTACTAGAAACCATGCCATCATTTATTCATTTGTTCATTCAAATAACATTTACCTGTATTACTAGCAATGTGACTAAGTACATGACGATAAAGTATTTTCCTTTATTTATAGGAAACAGTGTCATTAAATACTGTCAAGAGCTAAAATTAATAATGAAAGTAGCTTGGGAACTGATGAGACAGACAATGCAAGTTCTAACCTCTTGGCATTAAAAATCCAGAAATTCAATCTCATCATTTCATCCTGGAGTGATTGATCAGACTCCCAGAGACTCACTCCAACTAATCAAACTCAAAACACAATTTAAAATAATATTCAATTAGTTAATTAAGCATGGAGGCAGATATTTTCACTATCATAATACTCATATCTATCCTCTATGGAATCCTTTAGCGTATATCAAGGTACTAAAAACCAAACCAGTAAAGTCCTTTTATCTCCTCTAGGGCCTACAAATAGCAACAGCTATTCCACACAGTGCTGTATAAACACTGGCAAATTCTGATGCTTTGGATGTCCTTTATACTCAATGCAGACTACTCCATCTGATGTAACAATATGTGCAAACACCTAACAAGTATTTCATATTTTTACATATTTTATATATTTCATAAATAAGTAAAACATATTTTTGTTTTAAACTATCATACCACCTCTTAGAACTGATTCCTACCAGAAATGAACAGTCTTAGTTTTCATGTATTAACATTTTACTGGTTTTAATTTCAGAAGGTAACCTTTTCCTGACTTTGGTCCCAGTTTCTAACTATGAAAGGAAAGGACTGTCGTAACAGAGTAGAATGGAGTTTTATATGCCCATAACGATCCTATTGCAAATTAACCAGAGCTAAGCCCAAAGTACAACTGTAAAAGCAAACAATTATCAGCACTTGTTTGCCAAGTGCCATAAAATAGGTGCAAATAAACAATGTACACAGCTTTCAGAAGATACCCCAGTTACTACAAAGCACACAAAGCACATTAAACATAGACCTCTCCTCTGTCTAAAATGAATAGACGAGTAATATTAATGTTAAACATTCAGTCCCTAAAACCTGGTTTGTTTTTTTTAAAGTTTAGGAGGCTTTTGCGGAATTCATTTAAGTAGACAGTGTATCTTTAAAAGGACAGCCAATGAACTTTGAACAACACACCACTTTTCTATATTTTTGGTATTCTTGAAACCAAGCAAAGATTAATATTAAAGACCTTTCAACTCATTAAGGAGTTAGAATCATTTCTTTCAAAAACAAGCACTGAGGAACACAGTTAAGATTCACAGTATAAAAGGCCTTGCTTCCAGCATTTTCCCAACTCTTCCACACTAGGTTTCTTTGCTATTTTCCTTTCCATCCCCAGCAACATAAGGGGGAAAAAATGACAAAGAAAAGAAAAAAGAAAAAGTCACAAAGGGCAGCTGAAGTTTTGGATGAGTAAAGAGGAAGAAGATCAACAGTAAGACAATTTCTATGTTTAGTGATGGACAAATCCCCCAAGGTTTTTGCTTATTGTCTGTTAAACTACAGACCATCAGAGCTCTTTAAAATGTCATCCTGATATCTACCTGAGTGATTTCCTAAGACCAGGAGTTTGGGGTTCTACTCCAAAAAGATACAGAACAAAGAGGTAAAAAGCCTTGAGAATAAGAAGACAAAGGTATTTAGCAGCAAAGTAAATGTTTTAATTAGACCATGCTGAAGAAGTAGAGTGATGCCATGTTAAACATTAAAAAGTAGGAGCTATCTTTATGTGACTTGTACATTGCACCTTATGAACAAATAAAGTTAACGGATACGTTAACTTTGGAACTTACTTTTACCCAGTGCCATTCAGCAACTACCTCCACAGACCAAGACGGGTAAAGCTCTTCCTTGACAAAACGCAGGTGCTTCTGTCTATTTGTCACCCACGTAACAACAAGACAGCTTGGAGCAGCCAGCTTAGGGACAGGGATCTGCTTTATCTGCAGTGGTGATAAATAACTATATCTAAAAATAAACAGAAAAAAATATTAGCAAAATCGAGGCCAAAGAGAAAAATAAGCAAGGAGAGGACCTGTATAACACTGATTCCACAAACACAAAGCTCCTACAATTCTTTATTTGTGTAACTAAATACAAAGCCACAGTGACACCCAGTGGACATGCTGTTTCACAGATAAGTTGGAAATACCACTTTTCATTTTTACTAACTCAAAATGATCAGGCCATATTTTTTTATCACTTCTGAATGTATTACATTTCAGTAATTTTACTAATATTTTCTATATGTTTTTATACCATATAAAATTAAGCAAATATCATCTTGTGATGATCTGTACACTACACATGTGCTTGTGAATTCGCTAAGTTGTGTCCAAATCTTTTGGGACCCCATGGACTGTAGCCCACCAGGCTCCCCCGTCCATGGGATTCTCCAGGCAAGAATACTGGAGTGGGTTGCCATGCCCGCCTCCAGGGGATCTTCCCAACCCAACTCAGGGATTGAACCCGTGTCTCTTACATCTCCTGCATTGGCAGGGAGGTTCTTTACCACTAGCGCAATCTGGGAAGCCCAGAGACTCCATTAACACTCTGGAAACTGTCTCAATATCCCACCACATTTCCAACACTCAATCTATCATCCTGTTTCTTTCATCCTTCAGTCAATTCTACTGAGCTCTCTGAAACACTCATGCTTTCATTACAAAAAAATTCTACAGCCCTGAACCTCCTGGCCATCAGTAGTACAATGTCTAGTTTCTCTTGTTAGAACTCTACTTGTTCCATAACACCCCATCAAACCAGCGTGGTCATTTGTCCAATCCCAACATACACAGTCATGAAAGGAGAGGCCGGTATTCTCCTGGCTGCCCTCCAGTTTCAGGCTGTCAGTCATTTACCGTTGTGTGAAACCTCCTTCTCTTTGAGAATTATGCTATCTAGCCTCCAGCCTTCTTATGGAACCCATTACATCCTCACTCTCCATACTCAATAAAAACTTAAGTTCTAAGATCTTTATGCCTAGCCAACATAAATCTTGCAAGTATCCTGGGTGATGTCAAAGGACAATCTAAATAATGTGCATGCTCAACTATTCTTCCCCTAATAAATACAATTGTATGCACTAACTATGATCACCAGCCCCTTACTCCTTAACTCTACAACTCCTGCAAACCTCCAATCTTAAATTCAATTCAATACAATTCTATTCAACTTCATACAGAAAAAAATCAGATGGAGAAAAATGCTAAACTGAAAATTGGCAATCCATTCTCAGGCTCTCAAAACTACTCATCAATTATTTTACTTACCCTTGGTCAACTACTACAAACTCTCATCTCTTCTTAAGTCCTTTGCCCAAACACACTCTTGGCAGATGAAATATGCCAAATATCAGTCAAAATAAAGGTCTTTAGACTCTTTCAACCACCTAACCCTCTGCCAGGTGTATGATGAGGGTGTATAATAACCCTCATTGTACACCTTCACTTACCTATTTCTCTTATTTTTCTCTTAAAGGAAACAGCATGGTTTCATGTGTTTAAAGTATATCCCTCCAGCTGTGTTTATTCCCATCTTCTAGTCTATCAGTAATGCTAAGTACTCTCCTCCTTCTGTATTTTCAACCTCTCTAGTAGTTTCTTACTATCAGCCTATAAATATGCTTATACTATACACTTTTATTTTTTATTCACTTTTTTGTTATTGTTTTTCTACATACTATACACTTTTAAAGGAAGAAAGAAGAGAAAAGACTTGGGGGAGGATGGGTGGAGAAGAAGGAAAAAGAAAAGAGGAGAAGAGAAAAATAACAGAAAAGAAAAAAGAAATTCCCTCAGTTAGGTCTCCTATCTACAAATATGCTAGTTTACTTCAGTCACTCAATCGTGTCTGACCCTTTGTGACCCCATGCACTGCAACATGCCAGGCCTCCCTGTCCATCCCCAACTCCTGGAGTTTACTCAAACTCATGCCCATTCAGTCGGTGATGCCATCCAACCATCTCATCCTCTGTCGTCCCCTTCTCCTTCTGCCTTCAATCTTTCCCAGCATCGGGGGCTTTTCAAATGAGTCAGCTCTTCGCATCAGGTGGCCAAAGTATTGGAGTTTCAGCTTCAGCATCAGTCCTTCCAATGAATATTCAGGACTGATTTCCTTTAGGATGGACTGGTTGGATCTCCGTGCAGTCCAAGGGATTCTCAAGAGTCTTCTCCAACACCACAGTTCAAAAGTGCCAATTCTTCGGTGCTCAGCTTTCTTTACAGTCCATCTCTCACATCCATACACGACTGCTGGAAAAATCATAGCCTTGACTAGACGGACTTTTGTTGGCAAAGTAATGTCTCTGCTTTTTAATATGCTGTCTAGATTGGTCATAACTTTCCTTCCAAGGAGTAAGCATCCTTTAATTTCATGGCTGCAGTCACCATCTGCAGTGATTTTGGAGCCCCCCAAAAATAAAGTCAGTCATTGTGTCCACTGTTTCCCCACCTATTTCCCCTGAAGTGATGGGACCAGATGCCATGATCTTAGTTTTCTGAATGTTGAGCTTTAAGCCAACTTTCTCACTCTCCTCTCTCACTTTCATCAAGAGGCTCTTTAGTTCTTCACTTTCTGCCATAAGGGTGGTGTCATCTCCGTATCTGAGGTTATTGATATTTCTCCCAGCAATCTTGATTCCAGCCTGTGCTTCCTCCAGCCCAGTGTTTCTCATGATGTATTCTGCATATAAGTTAAATAAGCAGGGTGACAATATACAGCCTTGACGTACTCCTTTTCCTATTTGGAACCAGTCTGTTGTTCCATGTCCAGTTCTAACTGTTGCTTCCTGACCGGCATACACGTTTCTCAAGAGGCAGGTCAGGTGGTCTGGTATGCCCATCTTTCAGAATTTTCCACAGTTTATTGTGATCCACACAAAGGCTTTGGCATAGTCAATAACCAGCAACAGATGTTTTTCTAGAACTCTCTTGCTTTTTCGATGATCCAGCAGATGTTGGCAATTTGATCTCTGGTTCCTCTGCCTTTTCCAAAACCAGCTTGAACATGTGGAATTTCATAGCTCATGTATTGCTGAAGCCTGGCTTGGAGAATTTTGAGCATTACTTTGCTAGCGTGTGAGATGAGTGCAATTGTGCTATAGTTTGAGCATTCTTTGGCATTGCCTTTCTTTGGGATTGGAATGAAAACTGACCTTTTCCAGTCCTGTGGCCACTGCTGAGTTTTCCAAATATGCTGGCATATTGAGTGTAGTACTTTCATCTTTTAGGATTTAAAATAGTTCAACTGGAATTCCATCACCTCCACTAGCTTTGTTCATAGTGATGCTTTCCAAGGCCAACTTGACTTCACATTCCAGGATGGCTGGCTCTAGGTGAGTGATCACACCATCGTGATTATCTGCATCATGAAGATCTTTTCTGTACAGTTCTTCTGTGTATTCTTGCCACCTCTTCTTAATATCTTCTGCTTCTGTTAGGTCCATACCCTTTCTGTCCTTTATTGAGCCCGCCTTTGTATGAAGTGTTCCCTTGGTATCTCTAATTTTCTTGACAAGATCTCTAGTCTTTCCCATTCTATTATTTTCCTCTATTTCTTTGCACTGATTACTGAGAAGGCTTTCTTATCTCCCCTTGCTATTCTTTGGAACTCTGCATTTAAATGGGTATATCTTCTCTTTTCTCCTTTGCTTTTCACGTCTCTTCTTTTCACAGCTACTTGTAAGGCCTCCTCAGATAGCCATTTTGCTTTGTTGCATTTCTTTTTCTTGGGGATGGTCTTGATCCCTTTCTCCTGTACAATGTCATGAACCTCCATCTATATTTCATCAGGCACTCTATCAGATCTAGTCCCTTAAATCTATTTCTCACTTTCACTGTATAATCATAAGGGATTTGATTTAGGTCATACCTGAATGCGTGGCGCTGGAGTGGCAAGCCGCTGAGAGGAAATATCCCTGCTGTTTACCTGGGGCCAAACTATGGTGGAGGTAATATAGATAACGATGACCTCCTTCAAAAGATCCCATGCATGTACTACACTCAGTGCCCCCAACCCTGCAGCAGGCCACCACCGACCCACGCCTCCGCCAGAGACTCCTGGACATTCACGGGCAAGTCTGGGTCAGTCTCTTGTGGGGTCACTCCTTTCTCCTGGGTTCTGGTGCACAGGTTCTGTTGCGCCCTCAAGAGTCTATTTCCCAGTCCTGTGTAAGTTCTGGCGGCTCTGTGGTGGGGATAATGGCGACCTCCTCCAAGAAGGCTTATGCCATATCCAGGTCTGCTGCACCCAGAGCCCCCGTCCCTGTGGCAGGCCACTGCTGACCCATACCTCCACAGGAGATGCTCAAACACAGTTCTGTCTCAGTCTCTGTGGGGTCCCTGGGTCCTGGTGCACACAAGGTTTGTTTATGCCCTCTGAGCGTCTCTGGTGAGAATGGGGTTTGATTCTAAACACAAATTCACCCCTCCTACTGTCTTGCTGGGACTTCTCCTTTGCCCTTGGACGTGGGGTATCTCCTCACAGCCATTCCAGCACCTACCATCTTACTGGGGTTTCTCTGACCCTGGACATGGGGTATCTCTTCATGGCCAGTCCAGCAAAGCACAGCCACAGCTCATGACCTTGGACGTAGGGGATCTCCTCATGGCCGCTATCTATGATATGCTATGGACTGGCCTATCTATGTAATGCATAGTAATCTCTTTTCCTTGGCAGCTTTAATTCCATTTGGAATTTTAATTTCTCTTTACCATGTATCCTAACATACTCATAAATTCCAGGGATTAAGATAAGGACATGGAAGGGAGTGTGGAACAGGGGTAGGGGGTGGGGATGGAAAGAAACTATTTTGCCTATTACAGATGGTAAAACTGGGAACAATGCATCAACAATTACAGTATCTCCCTGTGTGATTCTTATTAATAAAAGAAACTATAAAATTGAAAAGGAAAATAATTACCTATTTTGATTACTGTACTACGATTATATAAGAAAATATCTTTGTTTTCAAGAAATGCAGAATAAATATTTCAGAGTAACTTACTCTTTCTCCTAAATAACTTATTCTCAAACTGTTCAGAAAAAAATTATATATATATATATATATATATATATACAGATATCTACACACACACACACACACACAAATACACACATATAGAGAATAGATAGATGAATTCTTTGTATGATCCTTGCAACTTTTAAGAGGAAAAAATCCAATTATTGGTACAGTTCATAAACAAAAAACATAAGGAAACTGAAGATAACTGTGGAGAAGAAGAAATTTCATATGAAGTTTAAGTCAAGGTAACAGAAATTGTTCAGTCTAGAAGACTGAAAAGTGAGACGAAATATAACCGAAGATATTCACCGGAACTAGAGGGGAAATTTTAGTTTTTTGAAAAGCTATTTAACTTCGTCTTATTTACTAACTGAACTTATCACTCTAAAAGGTTACATAAACTGAACAGTGGCATAAATTAAAACAAATTCAGAATGAATTAGACAACTTCATTCATAGCATATTACTAATACTATATTTTGGCACATAGTTCAAAACTTTAGAATTTGATATCAAAGAAGGCAAAATGAAAGGTGGAGTTGCGCAGTCATGCAACTGACTCTTTGCAACCCCATGGACTGTAGCCTACCAGGCTCCTGTCCATGGAATTTTCCAGGCAAGAGTACTGGAGTGGGTTGCCACTTCCTTCTCCAGGGGATCTTCCCGACCTAGGGATTGAATCCGTTTCCCACATTGCAGGCAGACGCTTTACCATATGAGCCACCAGGGAAGCCCCAAAGAAAGCAAAAATGTTGTCTTTTGGTGTTATAGAAACATTTCTGAACTAATTCAGTCAGCAACCTTCATCTTTAATATATTATTTTTAACATTCTTATACCTATATATAGTTCTAGTTTAAGAGACTTACCTACTTAACCTACCCACTTAATGGAATTAAACTTTTAAAACTAAAGTGTTTTAGTTTTTCAGACACTTTGTACCATAAAGTAACACTTTCAGTTTATGTAACTATAATGCACAAACAACAATAGCTTTCAGAAAGCATATGTAACAGATACACTTACCTGTTACTTCTTTTAACCGATTTGTTCTGCCATGGTGGATCTATCACAATCACATCATATGTTTTCTTACCTGAAAACAAAGAAAGGATTTCAGAAAATACCTTCTACTTGTATCACTTTAAAAACTAAACATGTTCTTCAACAATGAAGTGCATTCACTATGGACATAAATATGCTGGCAAATATATTTAAATATGCTGGTAAAAAAAGGATTTGTGGCATTTATTCAAATAGAATAGTTCATCCAAAAAAATTGAGATTCCCCTTATAATTTAGTACCTCTGGGATTTTAATGTAATTGCACCTGTTGCACCCTTCCTAAAAATAACTACAGCTCCCTTAGCTAGACATTGTGCTGTCACTTCGGTAATGTCTGATTCTATGACCTTATGGACTGTAGTCTGCCAGGCTCCTCTGTCCATAGGATTCTCCAGGCAAGAATACTGAAATGGGCTGCCATGCCCTCCTCCAGGGGATCTTCCCAACCCAGGGATCGAACCCGCATCTCTTCTCTTGCATTTGCAGGTGGGTTCTTTACCACTAGTGCCCCCTGGGAAGCCCCTAGCTAGACATCGATGATTTGTAAATGCCCTATGTAAGTCTTGGCAGCTATATTAAAATGGTCCTTTCAAACACAGGATGGATGTGGGGTTTTTTGCTTTTTTTTTCTTCACTTTTTACATGAAATAAAACTTAAATTTCTTAACTGACATACTGACCTTAATATTGATAAAATGTCCCCAGTTGTCTATTAGTATCCTTTTCCCTGGTCCAGGATCCCCAGCAAAATCACATTTAATAGCTATGTCTCATAAATTTCTTCCAATGTGGAAAAGTTCCTCAGTTTTTATCTTTTTTGACCTTAATACTTTTGAAGACTACTACTGGCTGGTCATCAGCAGGAAGCACAGGGTGTCAGAATGTCTCATGATTAGTGATACCACCTTGAGCCATTTGTTTGGTTAAAGTGCTGTCAGCCAGGTTTCTCCAGTTCTACCTCAGTAATTATTAACTATCTGGTAGGGACATACTTTAGGAGAAGGCAATGGCACCCCACTCCAGTACTCTTGCCTGGAAAATCCCATGGACGGAGGAGCCTGGTGGGCTGCAGTCCATGGGGTTGCTAAGAGTCGAATGCAACTGAGCGACTTCACTTTCACTTTTCACTTTCATGCATTGGAGAAGGAAATGGCAACCCACTCCAGTGTTCTTGCCTAGAGAATCCCATGGACAGAGAAGCCTGGTAGGCTGCCGTCTATGGGGTCGCACAAAGTCAGACACAACGGAAGCAACTTAGCAGCAGCAGCAGCAGCAGGGACATACTTGAAGACTCTGCAAATATCCTGCATCTCATCTTTTCACCCACTATTTTGACACCCAAGTACTATGCTATGTGTCAAACGGGAATTTCCTAGTTACATCATTCCACCTACATTTATTAATTGGGATTTTACTATAAGGAAAAACTGTCCCTTTCCCTTTTATACACAAAGGTATCTTTTTGTAAATGGAGGATCTCATAAGTAAGCAAAAGAATGCAAATTAAAATAAGGATGTAATGGCTGTTAAACAATTAGAGTAACAAAGATGAGAAAGACTGGGGGGGAAAAATGTTCAAATATTGCATGATTTTCTCATTATTTTGTCATCTTGTCATTTACCGTGAAGAATTTATGACACTGTGACATGAATAACCACTCATGTTTAAAATGACTCGAAAGTAATTAAAAGAAGCTTTTCATTAATAAGCTATGTTACTTTAATAACTTAAAATTTTGCTCCAAAATGTACAAGTAACAGTATATAGCAGATTAAATTCAATTTAATCACTATACCTCTTATCTCATCCCTTAGAATATTATGATAGTTATAATTTATTGGAAACATATCATTGAGCTAAGCTTGTGATGCAAATTATCTCAACTAATCCTCAAAATTACCCTCAGAAGTAGGTATCATCATATCCATTTTATAGATTAGGAAACAGCTCAGTTTTGTGAGGTGTCTAAAGACTCAAGTCTCATAGTTTCAAGCTTAAGACTCATAGTTAAGCTTCAGAAATCTAAATTCAAATTTACATGTAGATAACTCTGAACATCAATATCTAAATTTTCAACTTTATACATGAAAATACTTTTGAGAAACTTTAGATAATAAACTTGAAAATAGCTTAAAGGCTAAGAATAGTTTGGGAATTAACATTCATATCTGAAGCATTTCTACTTTGCTATGAATAAAAGTTAAAATTACTTGGTCAAACACAATTATACCCTGAATTCCTAAGTATAGAGCAGTAACTATATTTATCCTCTTGGGGACTAGTTAAGTTTTTGATACTTTGTTTGTAGTAAGATTTATTTTTTTAATTTTTAAAGCATAAGTCAGCACTTTAAAACTGAATTTAAAGTCTTAAATTAAAAAAGAAAATACAGAGAAAATTATTCACCCTATTCACAAAATGCTGATGCTCATTCAACATTCAGACTTGCTCTTGACTTTTGAGGCCACAGAAAAATTATCTAACAATAAACATAATAACTACTTACAGTTCAGAAGTGGGTGCATACAAGAAATGTCAGACAAAAGAAAACTGCTTTTTGGTGGCAGCAGGTATTTCTGTCCCATTAAAGTAATAATTTTTGTAAAGCCAGAGGTATTCTCAACTATCCGTGAAAACAAATCCTGCTCTGTAACAGAGGTATCATCTTCCATCAACTGTAACGTCTGAAGCTCCGTTTCATTCAGAGAAGGCAAATGCTTTGCCATTTCACATAATTCTGACAAATTACAGGTATCAAGTGGTAAAGTAATGGGCTCACTGCACTTGTTCGGTTTTTCAGAACATGAATGAAGAAAGCCACTTGTGAGACCTTCTTGGATTAACTGTGAAGATCCATCCAAAATCAGCCCCCTGATCTGTAAGAGAATTTTTTAAGTATATTATTAAAACATCACTGACATTAAAACAATTTTCTAAATAATAAAGTTTCCTACTACGCTTTGAATATTTCAACTTATGGATTAAAACCAACATTCTTAATGCTTACAATAAAATAATTTTATACTACAAGAAAAAGAAAGTGTGACTATACCTTTGAATGGCTATTTCCTAACTGTGGAATAATACAAATCTCGTAAACTCACTGGAAACTAAATAACCAAGCAATATATATCTTTAAAAATCCTTAAAAATTTATAAGATGAATTTGATAATGCTTCTAGAAGTGAAAATTCTAATCTATAAGAAGACTTAAGTTTTAATCACATTTAATCTTAATTTTTCTATTAATTTTAAAATAAACATATCTTTGATTTCATAAAAATATAGCTTGAATTGTTAAAGAAGAAAAAGTCAACTCTATAAAATGAATATATTAAATAAGTTTTGCAATAACAGAACCAAAATAATTATAAAAGTAAAAGCCAGTACTGCTTCTGGATAAGATGGAGTACTTTTCATCTGAAATTACTTTTAAAAAATTATTTTCAGAAAAAAGGCTTTCAGACTTTGGGTGGATGTCAAGCACTGCAGAATATTATTATTAATACAATTACACATGTATTATGTACTCAGTCATGTCCAGCTCTTTGCGGCCCTATGGACTGTAGTCCACCAGGCTTCTCCTCTCCCCATGGGATTCTCCAGGCAAAAATTCTCCATGGCTGACATTCTCCCACCATGTCCTCCTCCAGGGGATCTTCCCAACCCAGGGACTGAACCTGCATCTTTTGCATCTCCTGCATTGGCAGGCGGATTCTTTACCATTGCGCCACCTGGGAAGCCCCAGAATTGTACTCCCTAAATAAAAATAGAATCCAATTGCTCCAGCTTACTGCCTTGAGAAAGTTTTCATGTAGCAGGACAGGAAGGAGACCCGTTCAGAGACCAGCAGTCTCTCGGAGCCAAGGAACCAGAGCTGGGAGTCTGGAAAGGCCAAGGCGGCAAGAGTTTGCAGGGAGAACACCAGAGCAGAGAGCTGCACAGACAGAGAGCTCTTAAGAGTTGCAGAAGGTCAAGTTTCCAGCTGAGCAGTGATCAGTACATACATGTGACTTCTTAATTTAATAAACTCGTTACTTTAATACTTTGATCTAAATCTGTTTTAATAAAATCTTAGACCTAAACTCGCTAACTTGTTAGCTTCCAAATAAAGTAAAATCTCAGACAGTGCATCATTGTTCTTGACAGGGGTATTGGGTGCATAACAGATTTTGTGTCAGTAAAAGGAAATAATCATCAGCCTTAGACTAAAATCCTCATTCTAAACTCACCCAAGCAAAATCTACCCAACAAGTGATAGACCAATAAACCAAAAATCTCTAAAGACAGAAGTTCTGAACAACACTATCAATCCACTTAACCTAACTGACATTCATAGAACACTGTATCCAACAACTAAAGAATACATATTCAAAAATACATAAAAAATAGCACACAATACAGTCACAAAGATAATTCACACGCTGGACTATAAAATAAAACTCAATAAATTTAAAAGGACTGACATCAGAGTATATTCTTATACTCCAATGGATTTAAGCTAGAAATCAATAACAAGAAGATATTAAGATAAACATCAAATATCTGAAAATGAAATTGCAGACTTCTAAATAATTCATATAGGTCAAAGATCAAATCACAAGGGAAATTAGAAAATATTTTGAAGTGAATGAAAGTGAAAATACAACATATCCAAATACATGGAATGCAACTAAAGCAGCAATTCAAGGGAAACTTACAGCTTTACATGCTTATATTAGAAAAGAAAAATGATCTAAACTCACTGACAAAAGGCTCTACTTTAAGAAGTTATTAACAGAAAAAAAGCAAAGTAAGCCAAAAGGAAGAAAATAATAGAGGACAAATATCAGCAGGATAGAAAACAGACAATAAGGAAAATTAACTCAGTTAAAAGCTTGTTCTTTGAATATACTTGACATCACTTTATGTGTCTGATAAAGGATTAATATTTGGAATATAAAAGAACTCCAAAAACAACAACAAAAACCCAATTTAAAAATGAGCAAAGGACATAAACAGACATTTCTCCAAAGAAGACATACAAACGGCCAACAGCACTTACAAATATGTTCAACATCAAAGATCACCAGAAAAATGTAAATCAAAACCACAATGAGACACCACTCTTACCCATTAGGATGGCAACCGAAAAAAATAAAAACAAAAATAAGTGCTGACATGGATATGGAGAAACTGGAAATGCTTATGCACTGCTGGTGGGAAGGCAGAATGGTACCACCACTGCGGAATACACTAAGGCAGTTCCTCAAAAAATTAGAAACAGAATTATCATATGATCCAGTAAGGCCACTTCTGGGTATATTCCAAAAAAACCCTGAAAGTAGAGACACTCATGTTTCTGCGTGAGTGCATAAACATGTATGTGTTTACACATGTTTATATATACATGTTTTATGTGCACACTCATGTCTATAGTAGCATTATTCACTACAGCCAAAAGGTAGAAACATCCCAAATGTGGATGAACAGAACAGATAAATAAAATGTGGCACATAGCGGGAAGAGGAAATGAGGAGTTACTGTTTAATGGGTAGAATTTCAGTTGGGATGGCAAAATCATCCTGGATATAAATAATGGTGATGATTAGACAATGTGAATGTACTCAGTGCCACTAACTTGTACACCTAAAAACGGTTAAAGTGGTAAATTTCATGTTATATATATGTATAGCCACAAAAAAGAAAAAAAACTACCAAAAAAATTTTTTTAAAGACTGGTTCTTTGAAAAATACAACCAAAAAACAAGCCCCAAGCTAGAAAAGAAAGAATACAAATCACCAACATAGCAATGAAAAGGGTGATCACTTATCATCACAAATCCTATAAACATTAAAAGCATGGAAAAAGAATACTATGAACAACGTCATGCCAATAAATTTGACAACTTGGATGAAATGGACAAGTTTCTTGGAAAATATAACTTGCCAAAACTGTCATAAGCAAATCAGAAAATCTGAAAATCCCTGTGCTCTATTAAAGAACCTGATATTGTTACTAAAAAACCTTCCCCAAAAGGAAACTCCAGGCCTAGATAATCTCACTGGTGAATTACATCAAATATTCAAGGATGAATCAACATTAATCCTAAACAACTTTAACAAAGAATGTAGGAGGTACAGCAATGAAAAGACTCAACATTATTAGTCACTAGGGAAATGCAAGCTAAAAACCTCAATAAGATATCACCACACTCATACAGCATAAGTTTGTTTATGTGAAATATATGCTTAAGCAATGTAGCATAAGTTTATCCCATCTTTTACCTACTGATAGTAGACTCTTATAACTTAAAAAATTTCGAGACTTTACCAATATAGCATATGTTTATTTATGTTAAATGTATGTTAAGTATATGGAGTTCTAATAAAAATAGATTTAAATTGTTAATTACTATAGAAGTAACAATAAACCACTCCACTGTTAAATTCTAACCTTGATCAAAATGATTGCCTGATTTTTAAGACCACTCTATTCACATTGTCCATTTACTTATACTAGTTCACATTAACCTTCCAATGTCATCAATGAACATTTTACACCATACCTTTCTGTGGTATTCCATAGCATCCAGTTCACCTTGATTGAAAGCAACACATCTCTTACGCTTCTAAAGAGTAAATTACAGGGAAAAAATTTTGTGGCCATCCACCACAATATTCATATTTTGAAATACATTAATATTTCTTTTTTATTTACCACATTTTCCATATTGTCTATCTCATTCTATAAGAGGTAATAATTAACTGCTGCTGCTGCTGCTGCTGCTAAGTCACTTCAGGCATGTCCGACTCTGTGCGACCCAATAGACAGCAGCCCACCAGGCTCCCCTGTCCCTTGGATTCTCCAGGCAAGAACACTGGAGTGGGCTGCCATTTCCTTCTCCAATGCATGAAAGTGAAAAGTGAAAGGAAAGTCTCTCAGTCATGTCCGACCGTCAGCGACCCCATGGACTCCAGCCTTCTCGGCTCCTCCATCCATGGGATTTTCCAGGCAAGAGTACTGGAGTGGGGTGCCACTGCCTTCTCCAAATAATTAACTACTGAGGTTGAAATAAGTGCAAAGAGTATGGACTAGGGAGGTAAGCTTTCTCAAATAATAATAATTATTATTACTATTACTACAAACTTAATGGGTGATAAAAGGCCACCTAGCTATTAGAAAGAACTAGAACGATATAATATAAAATGTAGCACTGACATCCATGGACACAAGGAAACTGATACTGTAGTAAAGAGTCAACAGTGAAATCTATCAGTTGCTATGTGGGGTAATTATTCTGAACTTTCTTAATTTCTACACCAAAAAAAAATCTGCAATGTACTTTTAATAGATCTTTACACATAATCTGAAGATTGAGTACAGATAAGATATATCTGTTCTACATGTAACAACTCCAAAGAACATGTGAGTACAATACACAGCAAGGACTTTCTACTTGTTGTTGCTGAAATCTCAGTGCCTACATGGTTGCAAACTCCTAGCAGGCTAACAAAAGTTTTTTGGCTGATGAATAAATGGAATCTCTATTACTTTCCTTATTATACATCTCAACATGCTTTCTTATATTGGTATCTTTCTTCCTCACCCAACTATAAGGTCCAAAAAGCAGATTATATTTATCTTGTTTCCTCACTCTGTTTGCAACAGCACATAGAAACATTTATTGGTTGAATAATGAATGTAACTCCTATCTCTAACAACAACAAAAAAAAAGTTAATATAATCTATCTGAAATGGACTTGGTATAATCATCTCTGAATTCTTCAAGTACATAAAAAGTATTTAAAGCATAATTAATTTGACCCTAATGGCATTCTCAAAACTTCTGATAACACCAATATGTATACAAATATATATACTTTCAGAATATATACATTTCCCATAGTAACTTTCTAGTTTTATTACTAGAAATCTTTCAAAAACATTACCCTTCTTCCAAACATTTATTATACAAGTTTATCCCCAAAGGAAAAATCTCTAAAATTCCCCCCAAATCTATATACTGCTTTAGAATTTTATAGAGAACAAAACATGTTTTTAAGCAAAAATATATGTAAAAAACATGCAATTCATACAGAAACCTAAGCAGACAGGGTTTTTTTATTGTGTAGCTTTGTTTGTTAATTTACAGAGCATTCACTTTTGAATCAACTTTGCTTACTTTTGAGATACGCAAATTTGGTTTTCTAAAAATGGTAGAATGTTAGCAAAAAATTAAAATTACTCTGGATATGCTAAAGTATCACTATGATTTATTGACTATTCTTTAGAATTAGTAAATCACAAGATATTTAAGACATTGGAATGATACATTTGTGTTCTGTATAGAAAAATAAAAATTTCTTAAGAGTTATTACCTTGCCATTAATAGAAATGAAGATTTCTTTCTTAACATCATTTACTAGATCTTCCTTTTCTTTACTTTCTTGGCACTCTTTGTGATTAGCGGAAGTTATATAAGGTTTGCTGATATCAAACAGTTCAGATCGAAATACATATTTCTGTATGAACATTTCACAATTTCCTCTATCATCATTCTCTGGCTTACTGGTAGAAGGAACAAATGTAGCAGAGGCTCCAAAAGAGGACACAGAATCCATGTGAAGAGAATCAAGGTGAACAGAAGAAGTAGGCCGGCTTTTACTACAACAAGGCTCACGATGCTGGTGAAGTTCATAGCTTATCTTGTTAATGAAAGCGAGGTGATCCAGCAGCCATCCTGGTGATAGCTCATGCACCACAGACATTCTCTTCCTTTAAAACATACAAACACCTCTTGGAATTAGAGACTAGAAGTAAAATCCTAGTTTGACTAGAAGTAAAACTTCCCTGAGAAATTCTTAAATGTCCTGTTTTTCAATAAAAATATACTTCATACACATGTAGATTTTATGTGCAAGTATATAAACTTGAATGTACACAGAAGCAAATTTAAAATTTTTAAGTTGTTAATATGTATAGTAGGACTAAGAAAAACTAAAATAAAACATTGCAATGAAACATTAAAACGGTATAAACTTTTTTAATATTGATTTTTTAATTGAAGGATAATTAGTTTACAGAATTTTGCTGTTTTCTGTCAAACCTCAACGTGAATCAGCCATAGATATACATATATCCCCTCCTTTTTGAACGTCACTCCCAATTCCCTCCCCATCCCACCCGTCTAGGTTGACACAGAGCCCTTGTTGGAGTTTCCTGAGACATACAGCAAATTCCCATTGGTTATCTATTTTACATATGGTAATCTAAGTTTGCATGTTACTCTCTCCAGACATCTCACCCTCTCCTCCCTGCTCCCCATGTCCATAAGTCTATTCTCTATATCTAAAACAATGTAAACTTTTAATTTCAGGGTTGATAATTCAAAAATTTCATCCAACTTGACCAAAGAGGGTGAAAACCTGACCTTTTTTCTGGAATCCCAAAGAGATCCTCCTGTTTCTTGAGCCTCCATACAACCTCCCGCTTGGCACTTGGCTCTAGCCAGTAGGTCTACAGCCTACAAGTCACGAAGACACTGAATCCTAAAATGGTGAGTGTCCTGTCAAACCAAAGAATATTGCATTACCTATGAGAATTCAGCCTTTTAAACGACATAAGCCTAGAGAAGGCCACAGAATTTCCATAGGAGCTGTTAGGGTGTCAGCTCATTTTTAAACCACACTTACTACAGTAAGCCCCTCCAGCACAACTGCTTTACTAATCACTGCTACCAACGGAGTTCAGAAAGAGTCAAAACAGCAAAATGCAATTGTAACAGGATATCAGAAGCACTAACCCCTAGCAAAACTGCAAGGTAAAGAGTCCAGATCTGCGATTGGTTCTGAGCAGTCCTCTTCTGGCAACTAGGTTTTTTCAGAACTTATCTTTTCCTGAAAGACAGTTTTTAGGGAATTCCTTGGTACGCCAGTGATTAGGACTCTGGGCTTTCACAGAGTCTGGATTCCAGGTTCTTGGTTCCAGTCCCAGTCAGGGAACTAAGATCCCATAGGCCGAATGGCACAGCCAAAAAAAAAAAAAGACCAAAAAAGGCATTCAGTTCTGGATTTTGCTTACTAAAAGTTGTGTAGTGGAGAACTTAAAAGGTGATATAGAATAAGAAATAAAATAAGAAATACATTAAGCAGTTAATAGCACAGTTAATAACAGTAGCAATGTATATAGATTCAAATTTCTAACATCATTTGCATTAGCATTATGACCATGGACCAGTTATTTGATTTCACTGAGCTTCGATTTAATCATTTTAGGACATCTTAGGGGGCAATTCAGAGAATTAAATAAGGTAACTAACTTTTAAGTGTTGTGCTCGTGTTTCACACAAAGCAATCAAATAAACGCTGCTGGTGACAGTAATTCTGTTACTGGTCCTCCCTTCAGAATCAGCAAGACTTCCCAGGTGGCTCAGTGGTAAAGAATCCGTCTGCCAAAGGAGACACGGGAGACGGGGATTTCATCCCTGGATCAGAAAGATCCCCTGGAGGAAGAAATGGCAACTCACTCCAGTATTCTTGCCTGGAAAATCCCATGAGCAGTGGAGCCTGGCGGGCTACAGCCCACGGGTTATCAAGAGTCATCACTTGTGGCGAAGTGGTCCTAAAACGGAGAGTGCAAGCTAGAAGTGTAGATGGGAAGGCTGAAACTCACACAGGAAAGGTGACTTGCCCTAAAGTATGTGTAGGTGATCCCAGGACGAAAGAGCAGATAAAACCAAGGAGGGTCTTGGAATGCAAGAATAGAAAAACCAGACCCTTATGGTCCTTCCCTCTCCATACTGTAACTATTAATTGAACAGTATAACCTGTCTCCCCTCCTACTCCTTAAAGAGAAGGTATTTGCCCTACTCTTCCCCCACCCAGGATACACGCCTCATCCAATCTGCAAATGACCCGCAAGACCCCTATTCCACTCCTTGTACCCTAGGTATAAAAGTGGACTAAGGACCCCTGTTCAACGTCGGTTTTCCTTAGAGTTGGCCCGCTGTTCTAACAGCGTCTCCCATTCTAATAAACTTTATTTCCCTCTCATTCTGTCTCATGTCTGGAAATCCTTTTCCAACCCGCACCCGGACCACGACAGTATGTACAACTCGTTGATGGCACAACTGCTACAAGATCCAGGTATCCAGTCCTGGAGCTCTGAGCTCCCCTGTCACCCCCATCACTTTCCAGGTTTGGGGCTGTGTTTGACTCTGAGTTCAAACTCAGGAGAGCGGGTGATGTCCTGTTTTACCAAAGTAGCTTACTGGGCTTCCCTGCTAGCTCAGTCCGTAAAGAACCCGCCTGCATCAGCAGCGCGACCCTGAGGCGGACTGCGGCCACATTTCGCTGTCACTAACGCCTACCTCGCCGGCTTCCCAGTACTTCCAGTACTTCCCAGACTTACTTCATGAAACAGCACGCGTCTAACCCAGAGATCCTGAAAAACACGCCTTTCAGGACAAAGCGGGGGGGGCGGGGGGGTAAAAAAAATTCTCCTTTTCTAAGAGTCGACGGGAGCGACCATGTTGCTGTACGGAAAAAAAACGCGTTTCCAGGCCTGGAGCGCTCTGCTCGCTACTCAGTGACGTACAGCGCTCCGGCGTTCACCGCTAAATTCAAAGGTCGGACCTGACTTTGCAGAGGACGCTTACAGTGGCCAGGAAAAACCAGTGCAGCCAGTGAGGTGGCGGCGCGCCAGCAACACGCAAAACGTCCGGCGACGAGGAGCGGCGCGCGACAGTTGCGTACGAGAGCTGCGCAAGAAAATTGCGCACGCGCGCGCACGTCCTGCGCGATGACGTACACGCCGGCGGAGATTTTAAAATTCGAAAGGCGGCGGCGGGTGGAAGGAGTTTGTGTTTTGGCGGCTGCTATCCTGTCCAGCGGGCACTTGCAGGGTTTACAGCAATTCGGTCTTTGGATCGTCTCGGGAAGCTGGAAGAAAGGTAACTAATGATTTTTGGTTAATTTTGCTCCGGGCAGCTGGAGGGAGAACGCCAGGTCTCCAGGTTAGATTCACAAGCCCTAGGAGGCGACGTTTTGGTGTTTGTTGTTGTAACCGACCTCTCGAGTCAGTCAGTACGAGGCGCTAGTTTCCCGCAGTCCAGTACATTTCTTATGGCAGTGATTTTCCGAGGGAGAAGGGGTGGGCCAAGCGGACACTGATGGGAAGAAGAGGGCCTGGAGAGAGGAAAAAGGGAAAATTTGATGAGAGCACATAGAGGAAGACAAGATGAGGAACTGTTTGTTGTTTTTGCGTTTGAGCTATTAGTGTAACATCCCGATGCCGTGTACGGAGTACATGCAGAAGTATTAATCTCAGATTCTGAGAGTACATTTTAAGTGGAGATTGGGAGGAAACATATTGGTGAGAGTGGAAAAGTTTAATAGATACAGAAGTGTATACTGAAGAAGAAATGGGTGTGCACACAAAGAAGGAAAGAGTGTATCAGTTTCAAAGACAAAGGAGAGCTTAGAGAAAAGGATAACCACAGATGTCCATTGTCCTGGAAACCAGGGCAGGACCTGGAAAGGTGAGGAGTACAGTGTCTAATGCCTCGAAGACAAGATCCTGTTGCAGAAAAAAGCCAATTTTGACTCTAGTTAGAACTGTTTCTTTGACTTGTTTTCTGTTGCTTTTGTTATTATAATCATATATAATGGCCAACCTCAGAGAATCCTGCCCCTCTGCCTGTTAAACTAGAGTGCCTTTGTTCAGAACCCTGTCCACCTGTAGATAACAGGAAGGAAGAAATTAACACATCCCCTGCCTAAGACTTGCCATTCTAAGAGATATTTTCAAGATTAATGGCCATTTTACTTTATTTCCTCACCTCCCTGGCATCTCAGATTAATTGGCCTGTCCTGCAGCGATCAGAGTGAGGTTGGACTAAGCAACAATAGAATCCGAAGATTTGTCAGTGAAAGATACCCCAGGAGGTGGGAAGGGCGTGAGATGTGAATGTAGTCTGAGGAACTGGACACGGCCTGTAGACCAGATAATTTATCCTTGATAAAAGGGAGGTTGAAGCAAGAGGGCCAGTAATTGAAGACTATAAATGAGAAAGAGAAGGTGAAGGACAGAGCTAAAGAGGATGGCCATTAGGAAAAGAAAACAGGATGGTTTCCTTTGAGACCAAAGGAAACATCAGAGGTAGTTGTTGTCAGGTGGCCTCTGACTTCCCATCAAAATAGGCACAGCCAACAGTAGTAATGTGATCAGAGTTAGGATTCAGGGTTTTAACTACCATAAATTCCCTTGTGAAGAGGAATCATACCTTATTTACCTTTCTATTGTTTGTACTGCTTTGCACACTCCCTTGTACATGGTAGGCAGTTAGTAAGTATTTTCACTTGTTGAAAATTTTTAAAGGAAATCAAATAGATAAATATTCCCTGTAAATGAGGACTTAAGCTTACATGACAAGATAACCCAGGAAAGAACGATGAAACTTGTCTGCCTTTCTGTTTGAGGATGAAGATAATAGTTGAGGTTTAATGTACCATCTACATCTGGAAAGACTTGTTTAATACCAAATTTATGAATGCAGGTCATAAGCATGAAACGCAGTTCAGTTTCCACCGGTGGTGCTGGCCGCCTGTCTATGCAGGAATTAAGATCCCAGGACTTAAATAAACCAGGTCTCCATACCCCTCAAACGTGAGTACCTCATGCCTTATTGTCTTTGGCCGAGAAATCTGTAAACGTAGTTAATGCAAATATGTAGTGTGAGTAATAATGTGATGAATCTTGTCTGTTGTCAGCGGTACCTGATTTGGAGTCAGTGAAGGCTAGAGTGGGCCTTTACTCCACGTTGTGTCTTATCTCATTTGATAGTTAAATCTCAAAAGCCACAAACTTTGTAAGGCAATCCCTACTGCTACTGCTAAGTCACTTCAGTCGTGTCCGACTCTGTGCGACCCCATAAACGGCAGCCACCAGGCTCCCCCACCCCTGGGATTCTCCAGGCAAGAACACTGGAATGGGTTGCCATTTCCTTCTCTAATGCATAAAAGTGAAAAGTGAAAGTGAAGTCGCTCAGTCGTGTCCGACTCTCAGTGACCCCATGGACTGCAGCCTACCAGGCTCCTCCATCCATGGAATTTTCCAGGCGAGAGTACTGGAGTGGGGTGCCATCACCTTCTCTGAAGGCAATCCCTAAGGGACTGCTAATTCCCCTTCAGTGCTCTTATCATTCTTATTTTCCTGCTTTCCTCAGAGCTGCTTGTTTGAGCAGGTTCTGTGCTATAATTTTCAGTTTACTGCAGTTTAGTCAACTAGCACAGTTCTCAATCAAAACCATTACTTGCTCTGACAGTTAACTGCAGTTTAGGAGCCACCTATAGAACACTGCTTCTCTAAACTATTTCCTGGAGATTCATTGGTGTCCAAGAAAGGTGTCCAGAAGAACTTGCTATTATTGTATTCAATATCCTGTAATAATGTATAATAGTTGTAATGGGAAAAAATTTGAAAAAGTATATGCGTGTGTGTATATATATGTATATACATGCCAGCTATTACAGGAATCCCAACGAACTTTTTGGCCAACCTATATAATAAACACTTAGTTTGGTGTATACCTGTAACATCATAAATCAACTATACTTCAATCTTTTTTTTTAGGTTTTCAATAAAAAATCAACTGGGGGTGGGGAGAACGTTCAATCATAAACTAATTTTTCCCTGTGAATGATTTTCTTAAAATTAAGAGAAGGCTATTTGTAATCTATATGAGTTGTATCAATCCTATATTACCAAGGTACAAGTTACTTGCTAACTGCTCTTAAATTACTTAGGTTTACATTGTATGAGTCTCTGCTACTTTTAGAAATTTGAAATACTTATACGTTTTTTTCTTCTGAAATCAGAGAAATTTTTTGTACTTTTGCATGTTACTACTGCAAAAGATTTGTGCCTTAAATTGTCAGAAGCTAAAAGACTGCGTTTGTCAATATTTTTGGTCAGTAATTGACATAATGTATGTTCTTAAGTATAGCCACATTCTAATAAAGAGTAAGCCTCAAAGGAACAAAATTTGAGTGTGACTATCAGTCTATGATTGAAAATACCTATTTTTAAATTATTCATTTTCCTTTGAAATTGTTATCCATAAGTGTACATATTTTAAGATAATTAAAATAACAATGTAGATATGTTTTTTTTCCCTACTTCTTAACACTTTAGTTAAGCAAATGTATATTGTATTATAAGCCTATCCCATTTATAACAACTGTAATTGCTGCTGAAAATTTTCATGCTTTTGAATTATTTTTGTTGGGAATGGGTAACAAATTTCCAAAAGTCTCTTGAACTAATATTTTTCCATTCATTTGAAGAGTTTGTTTTTCTCCTTTTCTTAAAGCAAAGAGAAATCAACCTTTGGAAAATTGAACATAAACAGACCCACATCTGAAAGAAAAACCTCTGTATTTGGTAAAAGGTAATGATATTTTTTATTAATTCTAATGGAAAAGATTCTTATAGCCATACATTGAGTTAAATATTCAAAGTACAAAAAATTAGATATCATGGTCCCTTTCTACAGAAAGTTATAATCTTGTTTTCCTCTGTTTTAAATGGATAAATTGATTATATTTGCCTTAGATGATGCTGAAAGATACATCAAAACATTCAGACCACTGTTTCATTGTTACAAGTGAATTCTTGATGGAAAATTCACATAGACACTCTGGAATCAGCATTTTAACGTTAGGAATCATCATCTAGTCCAACATTTTAGTCACAGACTTTTTAATACTCTTAAATATTATCAAACCAGTCAATCCTAAAGGAAATCAATGCTGAATATTCATTGGAAGGACTGCTGCTGAAGCTCCAATACTTTGGCCACTTGATGCAAAGAGCTGACTCATCGGGAAAGACCCTGATGCTGGGAAAGATTGAGGTCAGAAAGAGAAGGGGACGACAGAGGATGGTTGGAAGCCATCACCGACTCAATGGACACGAATTTGAACATACTCTGAAAGGACGAGGAATCCTGGCGTGCTACAGTCCATGGGGTCACAAAGAGCCAGATATGACTTAGCGACTGCACAACAACAAAAACAAATATTATGGACTCTTATGGGCTATATCTGTAGATATTAACTATATTAGAAATTGAAACTGAGGGGGAAATTTTTAATATTTATTCAAGTTAAAATAACAATAACCTATTACATGTTAACATAAATAACATGCTTTATTTTAAAAAACAAAAGTATTTCACTAAGAATGGTGACATTGTTTTACGTTTTTGCAGTCTCTTAATGTCTGGCTTCATAAAAGGTAGCTAGATTCTCATCTGTTTCTGAATTCAGTCTGCTGCAGTATCTGGCATCAGGTAGCCCGCCTTTGGAAAACTCCACTGTACACTCAGGAGAGAGAGAATGAGGACGAAACGGGTGAAAAAGAACCTTAATTTTATTGTGAAAAGAGTTTTGACTTCTCAGATCCCCTAGATCACACTTTGAGAACCGCTGTCTAGAGTAGATCAGAGGTTGTCTGGAGTGAAGTAAGGATTGACTGTTTAGAGGGATGAGACTTTGGGATGATGGAAACGTTTGATCTTGATCATGGTAGAGCTTTCACAGGTGTGGACCTTGTCAAACCTCATCAAACTGTGCTTTAAGCAGGTGCATTTTACTCTAAGCAAATTATACCTCAATAAAGTTAATTTTCTTAAAGAAATTCCCAACTCCAAAACAAACTTTTTTTTTTAATCTCACCAAAACTTAAAATGTAACTTCAAGACAGGTGTTTATTTAACTACTTTGAAAATATTTAGAGATGACATATTTGTTACCTTATGAAAAATCTTTGTCATAAACCCAGGTTAAACTGTCTCTGGTGTTCATTCTAGCTGAAAAATCCTAAGGAATTTTTATAATGTAACTTTGATCTCAGAGCTAAACTTCAGAGATAATGGGGATAATGATGATAAAATCTAATGTTTGCTGAGCATTTTTGCAAGCCAGAAAAGTGCTATTTTATGTCTCTTCTACTCAATCCTCAGAACTCTCTATGTGTAGATAGTTATTGTCTTCATTTTATCGATAAGGAAATTGAAGCACTGAGACGTTAAGTAAGTTACCCAAAGTCATACAACTGGTAACAGAGATAGCATTTTTAACCACAGACTCTGGTTCTAGACCCTACACTCTTAAACTGTAAGTTGAATATTACAGTATTTTGATTGGTTAGGAAATACTTCAATAATTTCAAAAGCTATTAGTACTTTTGAAAAGTTATTAGCGTTTTGTGTAAAATAAGAGCTGAGTCTATACATGTATTCCTTGGTGAAAAAATATATGTACATATTAAAGAGTAACTACTAGCAGTAGGTAGGAGAGTGGTTCTCAAGTTAGCAAATCCTCAGGGGGGAAATTAGCTAATTAGTCAGAGCAGCAGTGAAAGAGGGCCCAAGTTACAGAACTTTGAGAGCCTGGGCAGAAGAGAATTTGTAAGCGGCAAGCAAACTTGCAGGGAGAAACTCCGTTTTGATGAACAGAGTTGAGATATTAGAGCAATGTTTGCTGTAACTCAGCTTTGTGGAGTCTGTCCAATAAAGAAAAGTACTGTTCCAAGTATAATAAACTACAATAGTTAGGTAAGTTGGGCCACAAAGATTAGCAAAAGGAATTATTATAAAGGTTTAAACAAATGAAGTTTTGTTTGGGGGGATGGCGCTTAGAATGGGGCATATATGCTATAGGTATTAATGACTAAAAAGTAGTAACATATATTTATGGTAAATCACAGTCAGATACATAATATCGCATGACAATAACATTCATGAAAAAAGCACACACAATCTATTTCAACATCTCAAAGGTAATTTTCTCACAATAAATAATGGCAAATAAAGAGATTGGAAGTAAAGGAGCCGTCATGAAGGGGTGAGTAGGGTGTTGAAAGGATCTGTGTTGTTGAAGAGACCTGGAACACTATTGGTGCAGAGAACCTGCTGGACTCAGAACACATATTTTTAGAGGATAACGTGTATGTTAGTGATGCAGAGTTAGAGAGTATTTTTTCCCGCCTCATTTTATACTTTAATCTTCATTATGTGCTCTTTTTTTCTCTGCTTTGAATAAGAGAAATCTGTTTAAATAAAAACTGAAGAATTTTAATCTTTGATGCTGATGTTAAAATATAAAATCATGGGACTTCCCTGGTGATCCAGGGACTAAGACTTCAATGCAGGTGGCCCAATGCAGGTTCCATCCCTGATCAGGGAATTAGATCCTACGTGCCGCGACTAAGACCCAGCACGGCCAAATGAATAAATACGTAAGATCGCCTTGAAATAATTCAGGCTTCACCACAGAAGGAAATAATTTTGACTGATTTTGTTTGCAGAACTAGTGGACCTGGATCCCGGAATAGTCAGTTTGGTATATTTTCTACTTCTGAAAAAATCAAGGACCCAAGACCACTTAATGACAAAGCATTTATTCAGCAATGTATTCGACAGCTCTGTGAGGTATTTTATATTCTTTAATATTGTAAACTGTGAGTGTTCTTTTTAAGTACTTTTCAATAATTTTCCTATTGTGAAACATTTGACATTTCTTAAAAATTATTGTAGTTTCTTTCAGAAAACGGTTATGCATATAGTGTATCCATGAAATCTCTACAAGCTCCTTCTGTTAAAGACTTCCTGAAGATCTTCACTTTTCTTTATGGCTTCCTCTGCCCTTCGTATGAACTTCCTGACACAAAGTTTGAAGAAGAGGTTCCAAGAATCTTTAGAGATCTTGGGTTTGTATGTTATATTTCTCTTTAGCCTAGAGAGATTATTGGAACACAGAGGAGAATGAAACTCAATAAGTGTGTAAAGATTTTGAGAAGTAGTATATTTTAAGATGGACCCTGTGGGTCACATATGCAAGGTCAATTGAAAAGACAAAAAACAACTATTTGGGAATTATTACTGAAGTACAGATGATAGATCATAAAACCCTCAACGACTCATGTGACAAGGAATAGATAGGATGGACTAGATACTGCAGATTTTATAGATCAGAAAAGACAGGTGTCAAAGCCTGGTGAGAATGGAGTGAGATAAGAGTCCAGAAAAGCCTGCGTAGGATAAACACAGGGAGAGATGGATTTGAGGAGAAGTACATACATGGGTTTTATTTAGGATACGTTGCATTTGAGGGAACAAATAATCTTTCAGAAGAGAAGTCCTGCCTATTTGATTGTAAGTCAAGTTTTGCAATTTAGGGGATACATGTACAAAGTAATTGTCAAAAAAATACACAAAATCATTTGTGAGTAAGATGACAAAGAGAATCTCAACAAATATTTTACTTCTAAACAAGTCAAGACTGTTGGTATATACTTGGAATTTTTTAAATGTAACTTCTTGCTTAATTTAGCCATTATTTTTATAAAAATTAACATGCTAGCTTATTTTTTCTAATTTTTTATAGGTATCCTTTTGCATTATCGAAAAGCTCCATGTATACAGTGGGGGCCCCTCATACGTGGCCTCACATTGTGGCAGCCTTGGTTTGGCTAATAGACTGCATCAAGGTATTTGATTTCTCATTTTAAATATATACATAGGAAAGATTTTTTTCCCCTCCTCCTCAGAATATTTTTCTCTCCCAATATTGCTTTTACCAATTAGCTCCAAGTCTGAGTCAGTTTTCAGAGCACGTTTGGTTTTATGTTCTTCAAAATGTTACTACATGAGTCCACAGGAGAGGAAGGGAAATATCCCAAAGGCAAGGAGATCGTTTGTTTTCATGAGGTTTTACAGCTAGAAACAAACAAAACCCCCAAAAATTCAAACAACAACAACAAAAAAAAAAACACAGCAAAATAATGTCAGTAGGAACTTCCCCCAAACATTTATCTCAGATTCCTCTGAGTCCTTTTCTCCTCTCATATTTTATAATATTGAGGAGTGGTGGTTTGTTAGTAAATGTAAGGGAAGTTTACTCAAGTCCATATTTCTAGTTTATATGATTTCAGATTAAAATTTTTTCAACCAAATCTTCTCAGTTCAGAATTTTCAGTTCTTGTAGTAAGGTCTTTTCTCCAGTTCTGGGGATCTGTTTGTGCCTCCATAAGGCTCACCTTGAACTTTGCAGAGTAGCAAGAGTTCTCACAAGGACCTTTGACACGGCAACAGAAACTGTCTTTATCTACCCTGATGACAGGTAGGAGATTCTGCTTTTCATCTTGGGCTATGCCCTGCATGTCTTTCAGTCTTAATTAAATCTGATTGTCACATGAGGCCTTGTCAAGTGAAGAAGAGGTAAAGGATGAGTCGACGGAGCTTGCCTGCATCCACTCTAGATACACAAAAGGGATTATGAGTGCCTTTGGAACAGGAAAGGAGCGGATAGGACAAGCAACTCTTGACTCAGGACAGTATCCCCACTCAGCAATCCTGTAAATGAGTGCTAGGCTAAGAAAATTTATTGTTCTTTTATACTCCTAATGCATAGTCCACTTTTTTTTTTTTTTTTTTTTTTAGCTCAGTGTTGATTATACTAGATATACATTGTATCTTTAGGTTTTATAGCAAATTCTTTTTAATTTTATTTTTAAAACAAGTTATAAAACAGATGTTCTGAAGTGGAATTTCTGTGCCTTAAAAACATTTAGGCATTTTCCTTCTGGCTTGTTAATTACAAACATCTGAATGTTTTGCTATAATTTATTATTTGCTATCACTTTCAGCTTAAATATTTGTTTAAATGAAGACTTTATATTGTCTTCAATATAAAATTCAACCTGAAGTACATTCTTAAACATTTTGAAGGAGTCAGTGTATAACATTTGAGCACCAAAATTAAGTTCATTTAAGAGAAATAATTATTACTGGCTTAGCTTTTTTGGCAGTTCTGTTTTCAATTCTCAGAATTATGTTAAAATGTGTAGCAATACATATGTTCTCAATGGGCTACTAACAGTGTAAAAGAGCAGCATATTTTTCTCTATTATTGTATCCAACTCTTTTGCGACCCCGTGGACTCCTCTTTTCATGGGATTTCCCGGGTAAGAATAGTAGAGTAGATTGCCATTCCATCCTCCAGGAAATCTTCCCGACCCAGGGATTGCACCTAGGTCTCCTGCATTGGCAGCCAGGTTCTTTACAACTGAACCACCAGGAAAGCATATTTTTCTGTGTAGAATAGAACTAAATATGGATCCCATCCTTTTTTAATCCTAAGGGACTTAGTTATTAAACTGTCAAAAGGATTATATTGTAAGGTTTAAAAGAATAACCTCTCAAGAGACTTTGTCATGCAATAATGTAAATGCTTCTAAAAATGACACTGAAAACAAGTTTGGCAAAACTTGAAAAATGTGTTTTTCCTCATAAAGTTAATCAGTTTAATATGTTTGTATACTGACCAGTTACATAATGCCATGAAAGAAAGCTCACCTTTATTTGATGATGGACAGCCTTGGGGAGAAGAAACTGAAGATGGAATTATGCATAATAAGGTACCTTACTTTACCATAAACATCAGTCATCTGATATTATTTACTAAGTGTGTCATTATTGAAATTAACATAGTCTTTTGTAGAACTTGTCTCTTTTGCTTCCTGAAAATCTAAAATTTATTTTTGGAAATACTAGTCAATGGATTTACTCTTGGATTCACACTATAGTTTCCTAAAAATAAATAAGCATAGAAATTTGGAAATGTTAAGTAAAAAAGACAAGGCAATTAGAATTAAAACATAACATGTTATTGTTTATGTGTAGATATAATATTTCTTTTTCTCCCCTGTCTTTTAGAATGAAGATAATCAGTACTGGCATCATTATTCTAATATATTTTGTCGACACAAAGCATAAAAGACTGGGTCTTAAAATAGATGGCATATGGGGTTTTTGTTTGTTTTGTTTTGACCATTTTAGCTAGGGTAGTTGCCACTTCTAAAAGTGACTGAGATAAAATAGTCTAAATTGGTTCCCAGACCGTCCTTTAATGGAGCCTAAACTGTAACTAACTCCGCCCTATTTCCTGAAACACACAAATTTATGTCTCCAAATGGAGCAAACACCCACCCCAAGGAATAAATTTATAGTATTGAGATTGAACATCAGTTTCCCCTAGCTTATATAAAAGACCCAATCACTATGCGGTTCCCTAAGATGAAAAATAAACATCCTGTGTTCTAATTGTGTTCTTCACTTTCTGGAACATTTGTCATAAAAAGAAAGTAGAAATAGCCTCAACCTCATCTTTTATTACTACCTAGGCAATGGTTCAAATTCAAAGGTAAATGTACTGACTGCCATGGTGTTGCCTAATTGTTTGTTTGTTTGTTTTAGACTTAATACTTCATTGGTGATCCCTGCTAGAAAAGCAGCTAGAAAGCCTCTGATCCTCTTGAGAGAATTCTCCTCCCATGTTGCAATATGTGTGCTAGACTAAATTTATTATACCTCAGTTTTTACCCAAATAAAATTATAACACCTACTAAATTAATTAAATACTAATTTCTTGATAGTCATCCTAAAGGTTAAACCAGTCAAAGTTATTCCTGCTATCTTAGCTGTTATTTCAGATGACAATATATATAAAGAAGCTCTTTGGAAATTATAAAGTACTATTTTTAAGTTATTTTAATTTTAAATTAAAAATTAATTTTTAATTTAATTTTAAAGAATTACCAAGATACCAAACTTCACCAGGTTCTGAGTCTCTGCTTTGTGGATATAGAGACTCAGTTGTTTTTTTTTAACCTTCAAAATCAAAATCAACCAAACTTAAGAAAACTGATTCACTCTTAGCAAATTCACATCCAAAGAGAAATGAAAATCTATTTATTTCCCCCCAGTGATCCGTCTTTCCAGTTACAGGAATACTCATGCCACCTATTCAGGTTACCCCTTCCGTATCAACCAAGTAATGAGAAGGTTGCTTAGTAAGCAGAGCATCAGGGCAGAGGGAATTGGTTTGTCTTAAGGGATACTGACTTCATCTAACTGTGGAAAATTCTTATCAGCTCTCCTTGCCTCCTAACAAAGGATACATCCTCAGTGACCAGAACACCTCAGAACTGCAAAATGGAGTGTTACTTTCCCTTGGCTAAATATTGAGTGCTAATATTCTACTGTTCAGATCTCCACTAACCATGCCATTTTTTTAACCTGAAGTTACAGTGTAAATTATAGCCTTTATTAATTATGTTCTGGCTTTCATAACCAAATCTTGTCAGATTAATTGGATTTAAATGATTAGCAGTTCATTTAAATTTTTCATAGGTTAGATTATCCCCAAAGATGCTTACGTTTGCATTAATAAGCATCATCTCACCTTCTCAAAACCCTTCTCTGAAGATATGGGCTTTTCTGGGTTTTTTGGTTTTTTTTTTACCATTTACTAAATAACACCTTTATTCAAATTTAAGTGTTCTTTTAATCCTCATTATTCACTTTAGAAGTAGCAGACTGAGTAAATCTGTGCAGCATAATTAATGATATTCCCTAGGTTTGTGTCTCATTTACAGGAGTTCATGTAACCACTTGGTATTCCTGACTTTCATTATTTTCATTCATATTTAAATTTTCACTTAGAAAAGTGAAACAAACTAAATAGAGATTCACAACTGAGTTTTTAAATCTGCTTCACCCAATCAGCTATTTTTGGACTACACCATAAAATGCTATGAAAGTTTCATGACTGGTGCCGACAGCTTTGACGAGATGAATGCAGAGCTGCAGTCCAAGCTGAGTAAGTGCTTTTGCTCCTAGTGTGCTGGTGTGTAGCTTATCTTATTATGCCGAATGTTTATATGAGCTCCTCACTTTGAATGTATTTAGATACCTCCTTATTTTTATTATAACTGCTTCTTAGGTGGAGAGAAATAAAGGATGTCCTTGCTTTATTATTTTAATAAGTAAAGTACCAGTTAGTGAAAAGATCTATGGTCTCCCATAATTCATGTCAGAAAGTTAAGGGGCCATTGTATTTCCAAAGAAAGAAATTATTTTTCCACTCAGCTATGATCTAGTGACATTCAGAACTTACTGGCTAACTTTTAAAAAATTTTCCATAGGTATTTTACATCATTTTCCTTTTTTTATAATAGTCATATATAAAATGCCAGAGTGGTAGGTAAAATAGATAAGTTTAAGATGTATAAAGCTATCCTCTAAAGACTATAGAATCATTCAGAATAGGAGGATACCTGCCACTCTCAACCCAAAAAATGAAAGCATTCTCTTGTGTGTCCGTGGGATAGACCTTCCTGAAGAATAGTGAGGACAGTTTCAGTGTGTCCACGTGAGAAAGGGAGCAAGCAGAGTATATGATGTTGGGTTTCTTTTTAAAGAGGAAAATTCATAGTGATCTGAAACCATAAGCACTAGTGACTTCTTTGCTATTTTGGTTATAATTAAGCATATAAATTATATTCATGTATTCAAACTATTTATTATATACACACTGTGTGCCGCCCACGGTGTCGGCACCAGGGATACAATAATGAGTGAGAGAAATCTCTGCCCTCATGCGCTTGCATTCTATTAGAGACAATAATCAAATGAACAGTAAGTCAGATGGTGGTAAGTGCTAAGAGGAAAATGAAGCAGGGTTGGGAGGCAGAGAGTGCAGTGGACCACGGGAGGGATTGCGGTTTTACAGATGGTAGGAGGTCCCTCACTGAGAGGGTTTCAAGTAGAGACTAGAGGAAGTGAGGGAGAGAGCAATGGTAAAAACGTGGGGAAGAATTTTCTAGGCAGATAAGACCTTATGAAATTTTGGGGTTTTTTTCTCCAGAGGATTTATTTAACGTAGATGCTTCCAAGCTGGAATCATTAGCAGCAAAAAACAGAGCATTGAATGAACAAATTGCAAGATTGGAGCAAGAAAGAGAAAAAGAACCGGTTAGTAAACATGGTTATCTTCAATAGGCTTACACATTTACTGACATTCTTGTATCTCCATGGAGAAAACTAGCTATTTCTTTATATATAGAGAAAAAAAAATTTTTTAATGCATTAGCAAAATGCATTAAAATGCATAAATTTGCATTAGGAAATGCATTAGCAAAATAAGCTTCTTAAAAGTTAGGTTTTTTTTATATAGGCCACAATTCCTAATGAAAACATGTTTGGTCTCCCTAGAGCTTTGTTTTCCCTTATGATCTATCTGTCTTGGACTAACAGTGTTCAGAATATGATGAAAGAATCTTATCTACTTACATCAGACCAAAAGGATCTTTAGAACAAGGTCCCCATGTTACATACCTCATGGGAGCACCAACAAGAGGCCCTGAGCTTTGTAATCAGTGGAAAGAGAATGATAATCAACGAGTTTGTATAATATATTGTATCCTGAGGGCTTTCTAAAAGCTAAATGATGATGTCCAGATATCTAATGTTATTTTGTGTATTATGATACTGAAATGTTCTATAAAATAACAGATTTTTAAATGTTTGTGCTTTTTCAACCTGGCCGTTGACTTTATCTATCCCAAATTGGCTTCTGAAAAGTACTCCTCTCGATTGGGTAATAACAGTAAACTCCCCTTCTAGTTCTTTTTGACTCCCTCTAAAACTGAAAAGAAAACTCTAATTTATTTACCTTTCTTTAAGATGAATTTGAATATTGCTTTACTTTCAAGTAAAGTATGGAATTATTGACAAGAATAACTAACTTCATATTCTTTTTCTTTTAAAGAATCGTCTAGAGTCATTGAGAAAATTGAAAACTTCTTTACAAGCAGATGTTCAGAAGTATCAGGCATACATGAGCAATTTGGAGTCTCATTCAGCCATTCTTGACCAGAAATTGAATGGTCTCGATGAAGAAATTTCTAGAGTAGGTAAGCACAACTAGTGCTGAAAGTTCATTTCGGATGGGGCGGGAGCATACACGGGGCTCAGCACATACGGAGCAACCTTGTCATTGATATCTTTCTGCCTCTTAATGGTAAATGTTGGTAGCAGGCCGCCAAGTTTTTAGTGACTTCTATATCCGTTTCCTGAGGTTGCTATAACAAATTACCACAAACTTGGTGACTTAAAACAGTGGAAATTTATCCACTCACAAAAGGCTAGAGGCTGGAAATTGGCAGGGCCACACCTTCTCTGAAGACCCTGTGGGAGAACCCATTCCTTGCCTCTTCCAGCTTCTGGAGTCCAATGGCATTCCTGAGACTGTGGCCACGCCACTCCAGTCTCTGCCTCCATCCACACACTGCCTTCTCTGTGTGCATGTCTCTCTTCTGTCTGTGTTAATTTCTCTCTGTCTTTTCAGAATATTTATGACCTTTAGGGCCCACTTCAATAATCCAGGATAGTCTCCTTACTGCAAAATACTTAATCACATCTATGAAGACTCCTTGTCCAAATAAAGTATTGTTAACAAATTCCAGGGTCTGGCACTTCACATCTTTGGGTGACCATGATTCAACCTACTATACCTTCTAACATGTTTTCAGATACCTGGCTTTTTGAAGCCAAGACCTAACCTAAGAACATATGCTGTCTGAATATAAACATATCTTCAATTCCACCTTGTAATTAATAAGCCAGGTTTTTAAATCTTTGCTAGCCTCAGTCTGCTGTATTTGCCTTATCCTCTATCGCTATCACTACCTCCTAGGCTACTCCATAGCTTAACCTGATTGAAAATAACATGAAAAGGTGCTATAAAAGCCCAACTAAAGTTTGTTTATATCTTGTGTGTTCCTAACCTTCGTTTCATAAACACATATGGATCTTAATCATAAAACTGAAAATACTGTGGCCCATGAATTGCTTCTATGGGATGCTTCTGTGGTGCCAAAGGTAGCACAAAGAAAGATATCTACACATCACAGAGCCATTGGCTGGCAGTTTACAAAATAAATAGCTATGTGGACCTACTATACTATTTTCCCAGGTCTCTGCCTAGTTTGATTTTACTCTTTTAAGGGTTTTACGCCTGAGCCTGTCTCATGTAGGAATTATATAGATACTCCTTAGGATATTTGATTTAACTCTTATTCTTTGGAATATTGATCATCTGTCATATCAAGGACAGTAATTATCTGGAGTATTTGCTAAATTGATTTATTTTTTTCCAAGTAAGTCTGATTATATATTAGCTTTGCTCTACATCAACTCTTTAAATAGTTCACACTTGGCCACTAATATTTGTTCTCCATAATGACAAGGAAATTTAGACATCTTAATCAACTAGAATTGAAGGAACTTAATTTATTTCTTTTGCAATGCAGAACTAGAATGTGAAACAATGAAACAGGAGAATTCTCGACTACAGAATATTGTTGACAACCAGAAGTACTCGGTTGCAGACGTTGAGAGAATAAATCATGAAAGAAATGAATTGCAGCAGACCATTAATAAATTAACCAAGGACCTAGAGGCTGAACAGCAGCAGTTGTGGAATGAGGAGCTGAAATATGCCCGAGGCAAAGAGGCGGTATGTCTTACCATTCCCAGAGCAGCACCTCATCAGAACTTACCTTTGTAAAGGTCCATCCCAATTTAGAAGAACTGAGTGGGTAGAATAAATTGGCTAAAGAGGTAAAATTTTTCAGCATTGACATTTTACTAAAAACAGACTCATCCCTTCATGTCAATTCAGTAACAGCCCAATTTCTCGGTCATACTTAAGATAGCCTGTATTTTCCAATAGTGAACCAAGAAATGAAGGAAAAACGTCTCTAAAGCCGTGGAAATAGTTTTCATAAGTCCCAGGCCTTTTATTCTAGAAGTGGACATGAGTCACTTCTTCATTTACGTCCTCACTGCTCAGACGTGTTTAACATCTGCTGTGTACCGCTCACCATGTCGGGTGCAAAGGGAGGATAAAAAGACATGGGAACGTAAGAAACTGCCGTTCTAGATGACGTTTCTCTTCCGTGAGGTCAGACCTCCACCACATGCTGAGGAAGCCTATAGTACACATGAGCAGGATTTTGGTGTGCGTAGTGTAGGGTGATGGATGGCGGTGGTTTTCAGAAGGCTTCCTTGCAGATGTAAGACCTGAGCTGAATTGGGAATGTGAGGAGGGAGGATTAGCCTGGCCAGGCTGGGGAGCCAGCAAGTGACGTGTGTGGGGAAGTTAGGGAGGAAGCAGCACCAGGCACTCTACTGTCCTGAGCTTTCCATGTGGCTAGAGCCTAACAGCAAGGGATGCGGCATGTGCAGAAGATGAGACTCAAGGATAAGAAAGACCAGGTGGTGAACATCCTTGTCACGTTTAGAAGCTCAGACTTTATCCTGAAAGCTCCAGGAAGCAGACCATTAATATGTTAAACACATAAGATCACATTTCAGAAAGATCTCATTTTTGATAATGTAATAAAATGGATAGAAGGAAGCAAAGCAGTCAGATAAGGATCTGTGGGAAGTAATTGGTAGAAATCACAGACTGAAGTTTAGATAAAGCTAGTGGAGATTCAAAGAAATGGGTGGATTCTGTCTGCTTAGGAGGTAGAATGAATAAGGAGATGAAAAAAAGGGGGCCGACACCAGGGTCTGGTTTGAGTGATGGGGCAGGTAATGAGTAGTATCATCCACTTAGGAACAGAAGAGATGGAGAAGTTGGCAGTCAGGAGAGGAGATGGTAGGCTAGACCTGTTGTGCCCATGCAGCATTTAAATGAAAATATCTTACAGACTATTTTACATGGGCCTGTACTGCAGCATTAAATACCTGGGTTTGCAGTATAGATTTGGTAAAAATCTGTATATACTGTCATTGGAGCCACAGGGTAGACGAATTCACCAAGGAACAATACAGAGGAGGAAGATAGAACTCTGGAAATATCAGCATCTTGGAAGTGGACAAAGGCCCCTTAAGAAAGGCCTGAAAGGAAGTAGGTTCTCGATTCCCCTACCAGGGATCAAATCTGCATCCCCTATATTGGAAGGGCAGGGCCACCAGGGAAGTCCCAGAAGGCATGTCTTTTTAAAAAGGCTCCTTTAAGCATCTACGTTTGCCTATGGGGGCAGTTCGGGTTTTTCACCCTGATCATATTGTGAAGTTCATTATAAGCATAATGAAACAGTTTCTTGGTCAGGTTTTAACTGTTTTACATTATTAAAAATCTGTATTTTACACAGCTGTGTATGTAATTCTTAATATGGAATGCACAATTCAGCCTGAGCAATAAGCACTGCCTCATTTTTTGAGCCATTTCAGCAGATTTTTGCTTTGCCTTAATTATCTGTGCTCCCTCGTACTCCTGACCTGCTCATCTCTGTACCTGTGTATAAAAGAGAAAAATACGTATTTCTAGCCAGTGATGGTGATCGCAAAGGTCTTTGAACCTAGAATTTGGTAAACCTTTGTTGTAGCCCTGGGTTTGCCAGCACGTTTATGTGACCTCAGCACAGCATCTAACTTCTCAGAGCCTCAGTTCCCTTCTTTACAAACTGAAGTGTGATTAGACCAGGTCGGTGAACCTGAAATGTCACTTCAACAGTTATTAGCACATTTTTTCTCTCAAGCACTGTGTGGGAGAGGGGAAGTCATGAATCTCTAGACTAGGTGAACTCTGTTTACTAGCTCAAACTAGCTGTATGAGTGCTGTTTTTGATTTGGAGGATCAGGCTGAAAGAAGAAAATTACCCAGGAAGTGGGTAAGCAGTGGCCTAATGAGGGGCCAGTTGGGCCATGGTCAGTGAGAAGAAAACCTTAGGGTACTGAGTAGGAGAGATTAAAGAATGGAGGCAAAATACTAAAGTCCAGCATAAAGAGTCCACCCCTTAGTTTTCTTTCCAGACTGATTTTTATCCCACCCACCACCTCTGACTGGGAATCTGCTTCTAGAGCTCTTTGCTGAGATGGGCATTGAGGCTACCTCCAGACTCTTCAGGAGGAATGTGGTGCATGTTCTCTGTCTGAACTGGCTGGGGGAAGGAGAAATGTATCTCCTCCTGCTGTCCCCACAATCTGGCAGGATGGAGCACATGGCCTTGTGAAAACTGCTTTATTACACCAACAAAATCCTAGTGAAAAACAACAATTTCTAGGATTATTTAGTATAACGCCAGAGAGAACTCCATACCTTAGTCATCCCTGGAGAGCTACTATATTACAAATTATAGTAATTGAAATGATTTCCTGATTTATTAATGTGAAATCTTAAATTTTGCATATAAGTGTTGCTTTTAAGTTTTTAGAAATTGAAGATTATTTAAGCAGGTTCTGATAGGTACTTTTGCCCTTGCCTTCTTTCAAAGTATTCATTTTATAGATGGTAACTATATGAAAACAAATTGCCTAGACTCTGCAGGTTTGTTTATTTCGTCAGATACTGAGTACTCTATGCCAAGTACTGTTCTAGTTGCAAGGGATGCAGCTGCTCTCGTGGAGCGTGCTTTCAGGTGATGGCGATGAACACATGAGTAATCTCTCTCAGGTGGTTACAAGTGCTCTGAAGGGTAAAGTAAGAGAGTAGAGAAATTGGGGGTGTTATGTTAGAGGGAAAGACTTCTGATGATGTAACTTGAACAGAACCCTGAACGGAGGGAAGAAGACCAGGAAATGTGGAATATGTTAGTAAAATATTTTTATCAAAACAGTTGAAATAACATTCAGAGACTTGAGTGACTACATTTCACTCGTTTTAAATAAATGAAATGTTTTATTTTGTACATTGACAAAGCTAAGGTTTGTTTCTGTTTGATAATTTCTCTGTCTGGTACTTTAAAAAGTGAATTTTAGTTAATACCTCAACATGGACTTTTATTCCAAACTCCTCGTCAGATAAATGGAAGAACAATACTATTTTGTTGTTGTTATTCAGTCACTAAGTCATGTCCGACTCTTTGTGACCCCATGGGCTGCAGCACGCCAGGCTTCCTTGTCATTCACTATCTCCCAGAGTTTGCTCAAACTCATGTCCATTGAGTTAGTGATGCTGTCTAACCATATTGCTTACTAATTAATTATGGTGTTAAAACTATCTTAAAATTTAGTGTGAATAAAATCTTTCATTCTTTATATTTTAAAACTGCTACTGTTACTACTAAAAATGCCAACTTTAAAACTAATGAAAAACACATAATCTTTGAATAAAGCTGCAAAAAAAAAATGCCAATTGAAAACCATATGGAATAGAATTGTTTGTTTTATTTCAGTGTTTCTTTTTGTGTTCTCTTCTTACAGATTGAAACACAATTAACAGAGTATCATAAATTGGCTAGAAAATTAAAACTTATCCCTAAGGGTGCTGAAAATTCCAAAGGTTATGACTTTGAAATTAAGTTTAATCCTGACGCTGGCGCCAACTGCCTTGTCAAATACAGAGCTCAAGTTTATGTACGTAATCGTGAGTACTTCGAAGGTTTTTAAGTGATATGATTGATGTCTGCTCATAATATTTATAACTAACAGTTTAAACTTCAGCAGGTCCATAACTCAGGACTAAATGTAGAAATACAACACTGAAACTTGCCTTCTTTCTTCCTGGTAGTAGACCCCTGCTCTCTGTTGTACCGTACTCTTCGAATTATAAAGCCTCATCTTCCTTCTCTTCCTCTAAAAGATTTTATTATATATAAAATAGATGCAAAGATTAAGACAAAAATGAGACCTGATGCTTGCTCTCAAGTTGCTACTACTCATCTCAAGGGAGAAAGACAAAATAAATACTTTATACATGCTTTATTAGAAGTCTTTACACGATATACTAACAAGATCAGTTCTTCTCAACTGAGAGAAGTCTCTACAGCAAAGGTGAACCTGGAATGAAATCTTCAAAGATGAGATATTTATGGGGTGATCTGTGGAAAGGTTTTCAGGCACAAGGACACACAGGAAGGCATGAAGTATAACAGAGCTTTAAGTACCACCAGCGGCCAATAATGAGAGTACTGTACATAATTTTCAGATATGGCCAAGGATGTAATTTGAGGAAGAAAAATTTTAAGTGCCCCCCAAAAAATGTTAATTTTCAAAATAGTTTTTAATATAAGAATGTCAATTAAAGTCTAAAACCATGTGTTTTTTTCTCTTAAGAATCATTCATTCGTTCCGTGAATTATTTATTGAGTATCAACTACATTCCATACCAGCTAGATGCTGAGATAAAATACCCAGAAAGAGGAATTCCCTGGTGGTCCAGTGGTTAGGATTCAGCCAGGTCCAGGTTAAATCTCAGGTTGGGGAACTAAAATCTCTCGAGCTGCACAGCACACCAAAAAAAAAAAAAACCACACACACACACACACATGTAAAGATACAGTCCCTACGTTCCATGTTGCAGTTTATTGGCAGACAGATTTTGATTAAATCTAAGCTTATTTTCAATAGAAAAAAAATGCATCCAATAAACAGTTAATCTTTTACTCTTGTTTCTCAAGCAGCTGCTTGGTAGGTAGGCAGATAGAGTTTACTCACCTGTGTTTTGAGTAGTTTGATGTATCAGTGCAAGAAAACAATTTCTGGATCAAATTACTGTAGAAAAGATTACCCAATGCAAAAAGAATGCATATTCTCAGAAAAGAAGAATCTTTTCTTTGCCCCCTGGAAATAGTTTTACATAATAATAGGACAATAAAAATAGCATCAAGAAGATGCAGCCCCCGCTGTCTACCAATAAGTAGTATTTGGAGAAAGGTTCTTAAAGAGATTAAAGAGGCAACTGCATCCTTCAAAAAAGAACTGCCAAAATTTAAAACTCAGCAAAGATTTCAGAAGACCTACTGAAAACATAGTAGGGTTTTGAAAACATGTAGGGTTTTGAAAACATGTAGAGTTTTCTTTTGGAGCAATGAAATTGTTACAGAATGAGAATACCTTGTGAATGTACTAAATGCCATGGAGTTGTATACTTTTTTTAAAAGAGTTGTGGGTGAGAGAACACCTCCCTCCTGCCTCCCAGTTTTGGCAAGCCAACTTGAGCAATCACCAGCTGGAAAACCATGGCCACTGAGAAGTCCTGGGACATCTGACAAAGGCAGGCATAAGCTAAGCTTTCTTACCTTGTCAGCCTCCTAGACCTCAGACTGAAAAAGCCGGTGGAAGGGGAAGTGGTGAGAGCCCCTTTTCTCTCACTCTTATGTTAAGTCCTGCCACAGGAACTCAGGAAAAGTAGAGAGGGAAATTGCCCTCTCCCTGACAGGGTCCAGATCTTCCTTGTTCCTTCTGCAGCCTCAGTCCTACTTTGCGCGGCTTCTACATCCCAGTCCTTGTTGGATAGACAATCGTCATGTTTCAAGTCTTCTGCTATTAACAACAGAGTTAGAATGAGGAGCAAAAAAAATGAAGAGGACATATAAGGCTAAAGAATTGGAAAGGATTAAGGGGAAAACGATGCATGGAGAGAACAGAGCATAAAAATAAAACCTACATATAATTTGTTTTCAAGAAAGATAACATTAAATTACATGTACTTAAAGAATGTTTAAGTAATAGCAGTGAATTTCCAGAATAGAGAAGCCAGTCTAGAATTTTGCAAGTATTCAAAACCAAAAGCAAGTTACATTCTATAGTTATGGAAATTCCAGTAAAATTAGTTTTATTTTCTTATTGATGGTGTATTAACTTAGATTTAAAACACCGTGGCTTCACTTTTCTCCAAAAGATTCCTCATGAGAGAACTTGTGGAATTATATCATATGTAACTGACATTCCTATGTGTTTTATAGGCACCACTCAAGGAACTGTTGAACCAAACTGAAGAAGAAATTAATAAAGCTCTAAATAAAAAGATGGGTTTAGAGGATACTTTAGAACAAGTAAGTAATGAAACAGTTGTTATACATACAATGTTTTGTGGTTTCCAATTGCTAAGGAATGGATTTTTAATAAAATACGAAAAATGAGTTATACCCTTGACCTAGAAACACTTGAAGTAACTTTTTAAGTAACTTAAACATTCTAAGCTTCACATATCATTAATGATGAAGTGATATGAAACTGAGTAAATCTCCCTTTTTTTCTAATGGCAAATCACCTCTTATAACTTGAGGTGATTTAGTAATATTCGTTTTTTTAGTAAAAGGAAATTGAAATAACTACCTTAGAAGTGAGTATATATCATTTGCAGTTAGAAGCTAACTAGCTATGATTGATAAGAGACTTCCGTTTACCAGATTCTTCATTCAGGACCATGGAATTCAGGGAGATTCAATTTTAAATGCCTATAAAATTCTTTTTCTGAAAGTAGGTTCAGAAAATTCCTGCTTCTGAGATACTTGAAACATACAATCACCAATATAGCTGAGAAAGAAGACTATTGTATTCGATAACCTTTAGGGTAGGGTAAACATTGTTATAATTGATTAAGAAAAGTTAAAAACTCCTCAAATACAAACAAAAGGTATTATTTACATGGCGTGGACTGTAGCCCACCAGGCTTCTCTGCCTAAGGGGATTCTCCAGGCAAAAATACTAGAGTGAGTTGCCATGCCCTCCAGCAGGGGATCTTCCCAACCCAGGGATGTAATCTAGGTCTCCCACACTTGCAGGCGGATTCTTTACCATCTGAGTCACCAGGGAAGCCTATTTGTTTATATAACACCAAACAATTAAAGCAACCGCCTAGCTAATTCAACTCTTTGAAAACTATGTTCTGGCTAACAGATTTTAAGATATAAAAGAAATCCTATCTTTTTTGAGAATAGAAGCTTGTTAACTTTTCCTCATCTGAAAATAAAATCTATGCATTTCACAAATAACTTTAAAAGTAACGCACACTTTTTTTATATTAACAAATTTTCATCAATACTTACTTTGTATTAGAATTTTTCACACCTCCCACACATAGAAAAAGTTGTTAGATAAGTGAAGAGTTTCATGATACTATTGTTATTGTAATTTAGGGCTTCTATAAATGTGTGGGTTTTGTGACTATCATGGGGAAAAGATAAGAATTAGGACTGCTTTAACGGGTGTGCCCCAGTGGTGATGGTTATTTGAGGTGAAGTGTTTAGCCCACTTCAGTACAGTTTCTCTCTGGTTGGAGTGGGCAGTAAGCCTGAAGGCTCAAAAAAGTATGAATTTCAAGCAGTAGGAGCCTCTTGACTGAAATCTGTTTCAGACTACTTGAAACTTTTTAAAGGCTATAGGCAGGAAAAATTGGGCAGGGTAGGGACGCAATTATGAAATGCCTACTATAGTTTAGGCACCATGTTAATGTCCCAAAGATCAATATAACCAAAGCTTATATGAAATACAAAGTCCCATTCAGAGAAGACTAACATATGCTATTATGCTAATCAGATTTGCTTTTTGTTTTTGTTTTTTTCTGCAAGACTCCTTTGGTCATAGAATAAAGTGACTGAGAGGGAAGGCAACTGAAATTAAGAGGTTAAGCTGTAGTACTCAAGTAGGAAATTATGGACATAAAGGGAGGAAACGAAGAAAGGGGACAGGTTGAAGAAATGTTGAGGCAGGACCCAAGCATTTTGTGGCTGAATGAATGCTAGGAGAGAAAGGAGGAGCAACAGTGACTTCTGTTTTTCTAGGGTAGGCAGCGTAAATTAGGAAGAAAACGAGGCTGGGAGTGGCCAGGGCAGTGCAGGAGATGTTGAGCTCGCTTTCCATGAGAGACGAAAAGGAAGCTGAAGCAATAGATTGAAATATAAAAAGGATACTGGGTCTGAAGCCAGGGATGTGGGTGACATTTCTTAGAATGTGTAGAAGAAAGTAGCAAAAGATTGGCAAAGGAAGGAAGTAGACGGAATAGTTGGAGAATAATCAGAAGGAGGAGGATACACTGTAAAAGTCAAGTAAAGAAGAAAGAGTGACCCTAACTAAACTCACTGTGGTAAAGAATTCACAGCGTATAGAAGGAAGTGAGAAGGGGCTTCCGTGGTGGCTCAGACAGCAAAGAATCTGCCTGCAATGCAGAAGACCCAGGTTCAAGCCCTGGGTCAGGAAGATCCCCTGGAGAAGGGAACCCACTCCAGTATCCTTGCCTGGAGAATTCCATGGACCAAAGAGTTCACAATATATACATAATCATCTTGCTGTACATCTTAAACCCATGCAATGTTTTTTTTTTTAATTGAAGGATAATTCCTTTATAGTATTGCCTTGGTTTCTACCAAACATTAACGTGAAACAGCCATAGGTCTACCCATGTAAACCCATGCAACATTATAGGTCAATTATATCTCGATAAAACTAGAAAAAAAGGGAGTGATCAGTGATGTCGTATGCTTGAGAGACTAAAACCTGAAACTGTTTTTAACTTTTATAGCCGATTAACAATGCGATAGTTTCAGGTGAACAGCAAAGGGACTGAGCCATACATATACATGTATCCATTCTCCCCCAAAACTCCCCTCCCATCCAGTCTGCCACATAACATTGAGCAGAGTTTCCTGTGCTGTACAGTAGGTCCTTGTCGGTTTCTAAGTATAACAGTGTGTACATGCCCATCCCAAACTCCCTAACTATCCCTTCCCTCCATCAACCTTAAGGTTCCCTCAGCAACCTTAAGTTCATTTCTAAGTTTGTGAGTCTGTTTCTATTTTGTAAGTTCATTTGTATCATTTCTTTTCAGATTCCACATTTAAGAGATGTCGTACAATATTTCTCCTCCTGTCTGACTTCGCTCAGTATGACAGTCTCTAGGTCCATCCTTGCTGCTGCAGATGGCATTATTTCATTTTCTTTAATGGCTGAGTGATATCCATGGTGTGTGTGTGTGTAGATATACATATGTATATCTTAATGTACATTTTCTTAATCCATTCCTGTGTCTATGGACATTTAGTTTGCTTCCACGTCTTGGCTATTGTAAATAGTGCTGCAATGAACATTAGGGTGCTAAAACTATTTTTTGATTTGACAAGTAGTTTAACCAAGTTAAGATGGCCTAAGATAAAATAGCAGTTTGAAATAGTAAAGGTTAAACAGTAGCAAAACTAATCAATCTGATAAGTACTTTAAAATAATCCCCAAAACCGTTCAAGAAAAAATGAGAAATGGATAAACTATAAATATGTAGGGAATTTACTTAATTTATGAAGTAATACAAAAATCTATCTTTAAGAAATTTTGCTTATAAGACTAGTTTAACCCTCATACCACAAAGATACCACAAAAGAAGAAAAACCAATCACACTTATGGGTATAAGTATAAAGTTTAAATAATAGCAATTAAAATTTGTTTAGCAAGTATTTTTCTTAAGAGTCTGCTATATATACCTGTACTATAATCAGTGTTGGTGATATAATATCTTTCTTTGTGAATTCTTATTTGTTTGGAAAGGTGAGTGTGAAAACAATTATAACAAATTCATAAGATTTTTGGAGTATAAATACAGCATGTTGTGGATTCTCCATACACCTACCTAAGATAAGCATAGGTTCTTTCTGAAGGAGGTGGTAGATGAGCTGAGTTGTGAATAGCAAGTAGGAGTTGGCCAGTGGATACACAAAAGGATACAAACACAGACACACATGCCTGCCTCTGAAGGCCCGGACACCAAAGACCATGATGTATTAAAGAATTACCTTGAGTCTAAGTAGGATAGGGAAGAAGCCTGGGAAAACAAAAACCTAATTCTGAAGAGACTTACTTGTTCTTACTTACTGGTAGAATTTTTATTCTGTAGGCAGCAGGTACCACTGAAGGTTTTTTAAGTAAGGGAATAAAACCTGTGTATCTTAGTAAGCTTACAGTGTTGACATTCTGAAGAATACTTTAGGAGGTACGTGTGACTGGAGACATACAATTAAGAGACCTAACAGTATCCTGAGCTGTAAATGGTAAGGAGGCAAACCAACGCTATTGCAGTGAGGATGGAGAACAGAGATTTAAAGGTTAAAACAGGGAATTCCCTGGTGATCCAGTGGTTAGGACTCTAAGCTGTCACTGCTGAGGGCCCAGGTTCGATCTCTGGTCGGGAAGCTAAAAATGCTGCAAGCTATGCAGCACTGCCAAAAAAAAAAAAGATTCGAGCAACATTAGTCATCCACTTAGAAGTGAAGGTTAAGGAAGAGAGTGAGATTAAGAATGTCCAGGAGTCCAGCTTTGGTATACAATATTAAAGAAAAGTTACTTAGGACACTTGTTAGCAGTGGTAAGTTAGACTCTGTTCAAGAGGGGCTATTACAGTGGAGTTTGGTAGTAGGTGAGAGAGATGGGGCTTATCCCAAAGGCAACAAAGAAAAGTGGGAATTTATAGCTAAGGAGCAGGGTGGGGATCAGCAGCTGGAAATATCAGAGTTGGGGTATTCTGTCTAAGCACCATCCTAATCGGTTTCTTTCTGAAGGCCGGCCAAGGTGAAAAGTCATCACCTGGAGTGTGGCACAGGATGAGGAACCTGATCAGATATTCAGGATGGGAGATTCTGGTTTAAGTGACTTGGCAGGATTCTTGCTTAAAATTGGATAACACAGAGACAAACATGAAAGCCCAAGTCAATCTAATTGAGAAGAGTTCAGAAGATCCTAAGTAGTTTGGTCAAAAAGAGATTCTTTGTCAGTGACAATGTTCTATAACCTTGATGAAAAATACAAAGAAGGTTGTAGAACAGAATTTCAGCCTGGGATATGCCGTTGCAGGTCTCTGGGACATCAAAGTAGAGAATGTCCAGTAGGCAGTTGAAGTTTGGAAATAATAAAGATACAGGTAGGTATTTTTAGCTTGCATGTAATTAACAGCCAGGAGATCCCCCAGGTATGAGAATGAGCGAGAGCTCTCCCAAGTGAGCAAATGAGAATACAGCCAGAGAGATTACTAGGAGAATGTCCAAAGTACAAGCAGAGAAAGAGAAATCTATTGAATTAGAAGAACCCCCACCCCCACCCCCAAGACTTAAAGAGGAAACAAGGAGTTTCCATGATCTTAGAGACCAGGGAAGAAAGTTTCAATAAGGAGTGGTCAGTAACCACAGGTCTTACTCAGATTAAGTCTGAAAAGCGCACATTGGCTTTAATCATAAAGATGTTCCTCCTGACATTTGCAAAAGCAACATGAACCAGAGGAGCCAGAAAGCATGTTTCTGTGGAGTGTAAATGGTGAAAAGGAAGATACTATAATCCAAATAGGTTATTCTTCATGGGCTGCTACAAATCTATTGCAGATGTTTGAATCCACGGAAAGGTGGTGAAACTGTGGCTGAAAAGTGGTGTGTGGGAAAGATTTTTGGTTTGGTGTGTGGTTTTCTTGTTTTTATAGGAGAGGGTTGTTTGGTTTTGAAGATGAGGGGGAGTTCAACAGGAAAAGGGTGAAGTTTAAAAAAGCAGGAACAAAAGACCTTGATGGATTTGAATGTGGTCCATGAAGAAATACAAAGGCATGAGATCCAGAAAAGAGCTGAAGAGGTTATTTCTCTTCATGAAGAAAATGTGTGCCCTGCATCCTTAAACTAACTGGAAGGAAGAAGGAAAGGTCTCATGTTGGTTGGTTGGTTGGTTGGTTGGAGGCAAGAAGTGATGGAATTCCAGTCTGGTGGCTTCTATCAATTATAGAAGGAAAATATCATCTGATTAATTGATGATTTCTTTGTGACTTGAGAGCTAAGAAAGAAGGGAGGGAGGAAGGAAGTCAAATATTAATAGTTAGGAGTTGCTTTGGTGACTTATTTTTAATTCCTCTCCTGTTTATTGCAATGGAATGTGTATTCATAATCAAGAGGAGGGAGAGGAAATGTCTAATTAATTGGTAAAACTGACATGGCAAGAAGCGCTGCTCAGTTAAAAGTAAACACATTTGACCAACCATGAGGGCCTAGTAGAAGTTCTGGTTATTGGAGTGTCGATTTTGGCCTTATTGCAAGTGAATTTAATAAAACAGTTTGTTTGCTTCAGAAGTAGCATCTTTAGATTGGAAGCAAAGTTTATAGCTTCAGTAACTGGTCTTTAAAATGTGAAAGGCGAGTGATGTAGAAAAAGTCCTTGGAGTTCATTTTGAGTTCTGGGCATATGCTAGTTGAATGATCCTGAGTAAACTGCATTCTTTCCAGCCCACTTTTCTCTCTCTTGAATAGGAAAGGAATGTCCCTTTCAAGATCTTTGGATGACTGAATGACAAGTACTGTGTGCAAGGAAAAAAAAAAAGACAGTACCATACTGCAAGTTTCTTAAATAAGTTTAGTCATTTTACCATCCTACCTTTCACCAAATAACAATAGCTTCACTAAATTTTTCCCAAATCGTGTGTTTTGTTTTAAATTTATGTATGTGTAGAATAATCCTTTTAAAGAAAGACATCAACTACTTTCTGTTTCCTGTTGCAAATACTATCCTCTTGATCTAGCTGAAAAACATTCTGTATTAATTACCAATATCAACTGGTATCAGCACTTGTCAACAGGAAATGAAAGAAACACTTTTTTTTTTTAAGGAACACTTTTTTTCTTCCCCATTTTGGTTTCAGCAGATCTTAAAGCTCAAACTTGAACAAGATTAAACGTTAACTTGATTACTCTTTGGAAGAATGCATTGACTATAACCAATTAGCAAATATTATCAAATAAAATCAGTTTGAGTAGTTCTCTTTAACATCCCAGAAAGTGAACACACAAATGAAAGCCACATAACTAAAGTAGATAAAAATCTAAATAAAGTTAAGACTTGAAAACGGCAGGGGAAGGAGTGGGTGGGACGAATTTAGAGAGATTCATTGACATAAATACACTACCATGTGTAAAATAGATAGTAGGAAGCGGCTGTAGGGAACTCAGCTCGGGGCTCTGTGATGACCTAGAGGGGTGGGATGGCGCGGGAGGGAAGTGATGTATGTATATGTACAGCTGATTCATGGTGTAGAGCAGACACTAACAACATTGTAAAGCAAATGATGTTCCAATTTTAAAAATAAATAAAACCTATCCATTAAATGGAAGAGAAAAAAATACCTAGAGAGCAAAACAATTTATATTTAAGGACTCTGACAGCTACAGAAAAATAGAAAAACAGATATTGGTATCTCTATTTTACTGAGAATTAAGCCAAATTTTTTTATTCCTAACTAATGCCCTACTATACCATTCTACATTTAAATATTATATATTTTTTTAAAATGCCACCTTGAAATTAACTTTTCTTGGAAAAAAATTAAATTTGTATGACATGAAAGGTAAAAGGCCACAAGAACTAGAAGAAACAAAATGGTTCAGTTAGTTGGTTGATAATACAAAAGTTTTATAACTTATGAAAAATTTTTTGGTGTATAGTTATGATTTCTCAACCAAAGTTTTATTCCTCAAGTTAAGTACAATGATCACAGAAAGCAGGAGAAGTGTACGAACTCTGAAAGAAGAAGTTCAAAAGCTGGATGATCTTTACCAACAGAAAATGAAGGTGAGAGTTTTGCCATTTGTTTAGGTTCTCCAAAGCCATGTTGATGGACTAGGCACCTGTTCCGACATCAAGCTTAAATCTTTGAGCTATATCCTATATCTTGTCTACAGTAATCTTCTTGTCCAAAGTTTATTGTAAGGAGTTATTTCTTTTCTAAAGAACTTTTTTCTGGAATTGCGCTATTTTACCATAGACCATGTTTAATACTCCACTACTACTTTGTATTTACATTTGTGATTCAGTATATTTCCTATATACAGGCTTGAAATCACTGCTAAATGAATGCAGTATAGGCCTGTTCGAAAGGTCACATTTACGTTTATAGTATAAAATTTCCAAAAGACCATTTAAAGTCTTACCACGTGTAAAGCAGTAAACAGTCCTGTGAATACAAATGATGATGCAACCTGATTTTTTTGAATGCTTGACATAAATGGTTTTTTTTCATCCCCTTGGAGTATATAGAATGTGAATATTGAAAAAACATAACTGTGACTTTATCCTGATAGGAAGCTGAGGAAGAGGACAAAAAATGTGCCGATGAGCTGGAGTCCTTGGAGAAACACAAGCACCTGCTGGAGAGCGCAGTTAACGAGGGCCTCAGTGAGGCTGTGAATGAGTTAGACGCTATTCAGCGGGAGTAAGTTCATCTCGCCAAGATCTGTGATGTGTATTTTCTGTTTAATTATTTAACATTTTTATAAAACTAGACCTGGTTTATTCGCTTGGCTTTACATTATAGAGCTGGCCTGGGGAGGAGGAGGGTGAGTAGAACTGAATGAAGTAGAGCAGCTTAAGATACTTCCCCTGGATGGTACATTCTTCTCCCATGACAGCTGTTGTCCCGTTACCTTTCCAGTCAGAAGAGAACTGAATAGTTATAATCCATAGGCTCTATGTTAATTTATATTCAAATACACTCAAAAAACTTAAAAAAAAACTTTCAGTCTGGCACTATAATCCTTAAAATCACATCTTTCTTGTTTCCTTACTTGTAGCCTAGGGATAGGAAAGTCAGGTGAAGGTGTTTGGGGCATATAGTTTTTGTTTATAATCTGAATCCAAATGCCTAAAAGTAGGACTCCCAATTCCTTCCTTCATCTGTATTTAGTGTCTTGTCCCTGAAAGCATTTACATTTATAATCCTTTTGGAGACTCAGGTAAACAGTATGCTCCCAAGTTTTATCTGTTAAAGCATGAAGGTTTGGTGCTGTTCGGTGCTGTTATTTGCATGGGATCTTTGGAAATGTTTTTATTTCTGTTTGATTGCAAACTGGACCTCTGTGAATTAGACACAGAGTAAGCAGAACATAGACAACCACACCCTGGTTTCATTGAAATACGAAAAGAAGTGAGCTAGCAAAATCTGACATATTAGGTTTTCTCCTAGACAGTTCAAACAAGAGTCTCTGTCCTACAGATACCAACTAGTCGTGCAGACCACAACTGAAGAGAGACGGAAAGTGGGAAATAACTTGCAGCGTCTTTTAGAGATGGTTGCTATACATGTCGGGTCTTTGGAGGTAAGTGTGTGAAGTCTTTCCTACAATCTAAGAAAGCTTTTTCAAACTCTGATTTATTTCTGTTTTGCTTCTATAGAAATTAAATGATCATTTTTATTTCTCTGGAGAATATGATCTAGTAAAAATTTATCAGAAGAGTCTTACATAGCGGTGTGTGTTTTGTAGTCATCTGTTTTACATAGATTTTTAACTAATGAATAATATACCCATATACTGGTATACGATTCATCGATAAAAGAAACACTGATGCATGCTACAACGTGAATGAATGTCAAAAACATAATACTCAGTGAAAGATGCAAAAGTGCGCATATTTATGACTCACTAATATAAAATGTCCAGAAAAGGCCGATCTGCAGAGGCCGAAAGTAGATTTATGTTGCCAGGGGCTAGGGTGGGAATAAGGGCAGATGGGCACAAAGATTGTGGTGAAGGTTGTGCAACTTTGTCACTTGATTAAGTTATTCTTCTTCCTTAAGGCATGTTTGTTTTCATTGAGTTATAATATAAATACAAAAAATAGCATAGCCCTTAATAAAAAATAAGTAATCTGTCTTATTTGCATAAGCAATATACAATGATATTTTACTACATCCAACAGTGTATAATGACGTGGCAGGCCATATTCTACACACCAAAAACATTAGTACATACAAGATGTAATAAAGATGAAAGAGCATGTTTTAATGACAAATATTTTTCCTGTTACAAAGCAAGAGTCAACTGAGTCAATCTGAAAATCAAATTGGCTTTATTCAGTGATTCATGTTTTGGGCAGCATCCCATGTGGCAGATAAAAAGGAGCTCCAGAAAAGACAAGGTTTAAAAAGTCAGAGGGGGTGGGACAGAGAAGTCATAAATTTAAACAGGGTAATTCAGGCAAAGTGGCAAGGTCACCTTCCTTTGTGGGACAGAAGTTCTATTTGGCAGATGACCTCACTGGTGCCAACCAGGAAATTCCAGAAGGACCAGTTATGATGACATTGCTGGGGAAGGTTGTAACTGCAGTTAGATTGAGCATTAAGTCCCACCTTAGTGATGTAGGCTTAGCTAAAGTGATTCCATTTTGAGCCTGATGTTTCTTTTTAACATTCCTTCCTGTTAATTTCATGTGTGTAAACACAGAATAAAGTATTTTGGAAACATGAAATTTATCTTATCTCCACCTTTCAAGTAGCTTGAAGGTTTAACAATAAAACTATCCCTGCAACCTGCTGAGCAGAGCTAAAATTGCTAAATCTAAAGGTCCTTAGAAATTCACTAGGAGATAAATTTAGGGGGGAGCTCATAATATCACATTAAAAGGTTTTCATTTGTTAGACAACAGAGCATGTGATCTTCTCTCCCCTCTTCTCTTCTGAGTGACATTGAACTTCCGCTCACTTGCTGGCCAGTGCTCTTCTCTGCTTAGTGGTAAAAGCTAAGAAAAGCACCCTGCAATACTGCGTCAGAAAACCTGGGTTCTACCCACGTCTTCCTAGTTCCACCACTCAGTGTCTCCGTAACCTTTCGTGGCTCCTTGTTCAAGAGTTATTGTTCATCTGGACCACAGACCAGAAAATGATTTGAGTGGTTACATTTCTGGAGGTCAGAAATCTAAAATGATCCCTTGGGGCTGCACTCCTTCTAGAAATCACAAGTAGTCCTTGGGTTGTGGTCTCTTCCTCCATCTTCAAAGCCAGTAACCCAGTATCATCTGTCCTCTCTAACCTCTCTTTGTCCTTATGCCTTCCTTCTCTGACTCCCACACAGCTGATTCCTTCTCACAGAGACCCTTAAAATTACGCTGCCCCACCAGGATTGTGCAGAATAATCTTTTCTCAAAATTCTTAACTTGTTCACATCTTCAAAGTTCCTTTGACCATGTTACATAGCATTCATAGGTTCTGGTGATCTATGGACAGCTTTTAGGAGTCACTTCAGCCTACTACACCTGGGAACAAACAAAAATTCATTAACAGTAAAATGGAAAAGTAAATGTTGGTACATTCATTCAATAGAATGTTATATAGAAGTACATGAATAAGCTATAGCTATACAAAAGGAACACAGGAGGGACTGACCAGGTAGATGTAAGAGTATTCAGTTTATTCTTATTCTTACAAACGTTGCAGTCTTATTTATAGACTTCACAATTAAATGCTTTAAAAGAAATCGATGTTTTTACATTAACAATTGCTAAATTTTTCCATTAGAAACACCTTGAGGAGCAGATTGCTAAAAACGATAGAGAGTGTAAAGAATACGCATCTGAAGATCTCTTGGAAAACATCAGAGAGATTGGAGACAAGTACAAGAAGAAAGCTGCTCTAATTCAGGCTCTTGATGAATGAAGATAAAGTATTGATTAAGCAAGAACTTTATTAGCAGTGTAAATTTTGAAACGTCCTTTGTAGGTCTGAAAACTCTTTAGCATATCCTATATCCCTCCTTACAATGAAGTCTCATGACCACATCCTCCCAAGCCCGTGAAGTATTTTTATAGCTTTTCTAAATCTAGTTCATTAACTTAAGATATGTAGAACCTGAAATTATGGTAACTTGTTGGATTGTTATATTTAGATATGAAAGACCAGTTATATTATGTACCTGGAGTTAATAAATTGCCTCAGTGCAGTGTGTTTTTTCCCCTGATTTCTCTGCCTAACTTGACATGGTTAGAAAAATAAGTATTTCGAGTATAAGAATTTTAAAGTATAATTAAACAGGAATCAGCAAACTACATAGGCCAAATCTAATCACACCCATTCATTGATGAGTCATCTGTGACTGCTTTCCCCCTACGAAAGTTTAGGGATTCTCCTGGTAGTCCAGTAGTTGGGACTCTGTGCTTCCAATGCAGGGGGCACAGGTTCAATCCCTGGTTGGGGAACTAGGCTCCTATATGCCACACAGTGTAGCCAAAAAGAAAAAAGAGCAGAATTTATTGTGTGTGACAGATCAGATGGCCTGAAAAGCCAAAAATGTGTACTATCCACCCCTTTACAGAAAGTTTGCCAGCCCCTGGGGTAAACTACACATGTTGACTCTGACTGACTGACTGAAAACCTTTCCTAATCATTCTGGACACATGGTCAGACCCACTCTTTATCCAGAGCTGAGAAACTAAATTTCTGGATCCATGCTGTCTTTACTCTGAATTTTTCAAAGCCGAAGGATGTGGAATGTGAGAATCAGAAGAAACAATCTCGTTTTTTAGAGATGAAAATTTATTCCTAGAGAAGTTCTGACTTACCTCAGGCCATGCCTCTTATTGGCAGAAGCCCCCCTCAACTGGAACCTGTGCTCAATCCTGACCACAGAAGCCCTGAAACACGAATGTTCTGGATGGGGAGGGAGTCACGTTGGAAAGTGAGGTTTTAGGGACTTCCCTAATGGTCCAGTGGTTAAGAATCCGATTTACAGTGCAGGGCATGTGGGTTCGATCCCTGGTTGGGAATCTAAGGTGCCACATACTGTGGGGCAACTAACCCAGCGGCACAACTACTGAAGCCCAAGAGCTCTGGAGCCCGTGCTCCACAAGAGAAGACTCCACACCGCATCTAGAGAAAGCACTCACACTACAACTAAGAACCCACCCACTGCAGTGAAGTGAAGACCCAGAATAATTTTTTTAAGAAGAAGCTTCTTCGACAGGTCTAAATTGTTGGGAATCTCCTTGAAGTGGCATCCGCCTCCAGTTGAACTTTCTATTCTTTGTATTCCAACTCTAATGCAAATCAGAGTGAAAAGCATGATATAATGAAGCATAAGCAGTATACAGAATGAGGCTCAGCAGGTAAAGAATCCGCCTGCAACGCAGGAGACACAAGTTCGATTCCGGGTCAGGAAGATCCCCCAGAGGAGGAAATGGCAACCCACTCCAGTATCATTGCCTGGGAAATCCCATGGACAGAGGGAGCCTGGTGCGCCATAGTCCATGGGGTTGTAAAGAGTTGAACACCATTTAGCAATTAAACACACACATGTACAGAATGGAATGTCTTTTAGGAAGGGCAGGGAGGGGGCATTCAGCCTGGAGTGTCCATTCAAAGACAAGTCATCACTGGGAGATAATTAATAGGTGTGGCAAGATTAATGGTTACCAATGTATTCAAGAATCTTGACTCTGACATCTAATAGAACCTTATTCAATGGTGGAAATGTTCTGTCTACACTAACCAGTGTGGTACCAGCCATATGAATCTACTGTGTACTCGGATGATATATATATATATATGACAAAATGCATACTCAGGGCTGTGCCACTCAGAACATAGTATGGAAACAGCATCAGCATCACTGGGGAGCTCATTAAAAATGCAGACTGTTGGCCCCACCCCAAACCTACTAAATCAGAATCTGCACTTTTTGCTGTGTATTGACACAGACTTAAACTTTTCCTAAGTTCTGGCGTATATATATATATATATATATATGTATCCTTCCATAAAATCATCCTCACAAGCTAATGAATATATCCATCACTGCTTAAGTTCCCTTGTGGCCCTTTGCAGTCCTTCGTCTTGCCCCTGCCTGACACCCCTCCCCAGGCAAACACTGATCTGCTTTCTGTTACTTTAGTTTGCATTTTCTATAAACAATCATTTTTGTTTCATAAAGCTGTGAGGTCCATGTTGCGATAGTTCATACCTTTTCATTGATGAGTAGTGTTCCATTGTATTTATTGAGTTTGTTTATTCATTTACCTGTTGATGGACATTTGGATTGTTTATAGTTTGGGCTATTTTATAAATAAAGTCATTATGAGCTTTCATGTACAGATGTTTATGTGCATATCCTTTCATTTCGCTTGGGTAAACACATAAGAGTAGAATGGCTAGTTCATATGTGGCAGAAAATGTTTCCTAACGTGGTTCCTACCTGCAGTGTATGAGCTGCTTACGTCCTTACTCACAGTTGTATGGTTTTAATTCAGCCATCCTAAGGGTATGTGGTTCTATCTACTATGATATTAATTTGCAGTTTCCTAATGAGCAAAGGTGTTAAATATCTTTTCATATGTGTTTTTTATCAACCATATATGTTATGTATATGTATTCTCCCAGCCTGTGATTTGCCTTCTCATTTTCTTAATGTGCTTAGTCACTCAGTTGTGTCCAACTCTTTTCGACCCCGTTTGTAGCATGCCAGGCTCCTCTGTCCATGGGTATTCTCTGGGCAAGATTACTGCCCTCCTTCAGGGGATCTTCCCAACCCAGGGATTGAACCCAGGTTTCCCCACATTGCAGGCGGATTCTTTACTATCTGAGTCACCAGGGAAGCCCTATTTTCTTAATGTGCCTTTTTTTTAAGTTCCCAATCTAGTCTCATATTTATACTTTTTGGGGGGAGCTATGCTTCATTGCTCAATGGCAACCCACTCCAGTACTCTTGCTTGGAAAATCCCATGGGCGGAGGTTGCAGTCCATGGGATCGCTAACAGTCGGACACGACTGAGTGACTTCACTTTCACTTTTCCCTTTCATACATTGGAGAAGGAAATGGCAACCCACTCCAGTGTTCTTGCCTGGAGAATCCCAGGGATGGGGGAGCCTGGTGGGCTGCCGTCTCGGGTCGCACAGAGTCGGACACGACTGAATCGACTTAGCAGCAGCAGCAGCAGCATGCTTCGTTGCTGCTTGGGCTTTTCTCTACTTACGGCAAATGGGGTCTAGTTTCTAGTTGCAGCTGTGGTAGGCTTCTCATTACGGTGGCTTCTCTTGTTGCAAACCCAGGTTCTGGGGCAGACAGACTTCAGTAGTTGCTGTGTAGGGCTCAGTAGTTGTGGCTCCCAGGTTCTAGAGCACAGGCTCAATAGCTGTGGCACACAGGCTTAGTTGCTCTGCAGTATGTGGGATATTCCCAGACCAGAAATTGAACCCGTGTCTCCTACATTGGCAGGCAGATTCTTCACTACTGAGCCACCAGGGAAACCCTTACTAGTGTCTTTTGAAGAATAAAAGTTTTAAATTTTGATGAGGTCAAATTTATTGCTTTATATAAACTACTTTCTGCATATCATGTAGTAAGATTTAACGAATCTTTGCCAAGCCCAAGAAATCTTTGCCAATACCACTGTGATTTACACCTATGTTTTTTCTAGAAGTTTTATACTTTTGACTACTAAGCCAAAATCTGAATTCAAGTGTGCATTTTTAAAAGGCCACTAAGTTGTTCATATGTACATTAAAATTTTAGGAGCACTGCTTTTTTTAAAAGAGAAACTCACCACTAGTTAAATATTATCCATAATGTCATACTATTTAATAGCAACTCTAGGAATGACAATAAAATTGCACTAAGTATAATCAAAATGATAACCTCAGCACAACTTGGAACATGCTCAGGAGGCAGAAATGATCCCTGTACTTTCAGTTTACACACTTTTACCTCACTCTACACACTTTCTTCTGAATTCCTAAGGACACACTTATCTCCAGAACTAACATCATTACAGTAAAACAGATATTGTTCCAGTTACAAGTTCCAAGAATCCTGGAGTCAGAAAAGGCTTTAGATATGCAGTTCAACCTTCCAGTCAATGAGGAACACCCCCCATAGCATTTCTGTAGATGGTTACCTGGCCATCGTCTGATTAGTGTGGTGATAGGACTGCTTCCAAGTGGTTCACTCCTTTGAAGCATTTAATGACAGCATCACTGCTTGTCATAACGTTCTATCTCATATTGGGCTGAAATCTGCCTTTGTGTAACTTCCTCCAGTTTCGACTTTTTGTCACAGAACAGTTGGGTGGTCATAGTTTCCAGTTCCACTCAGTGACATTGGTTGGTTATTTATTATTGTATATCTTATATTTGATCTTGTGTTTGATAAAGTCAGTCTTTCCCCATTGTTTTGATCTTTGTAATTTTACCTTGCTTTTGATGTTACTATTTTTAAGCCTTTCCTCTATAGGAGTATTTTTTCTTTTCTTTCTTCTTTTTTTTTTTTTGGACAGGAAACTGGGATTTATTGGTGGGCTTGAGGAAGGCGGGGACAGCACCGAGGGTCTCATGAGTGCAGGCCCGCCATTTGTCCAGGGGCCACGATTAGTGATTATTTGACCCCACAGCCATCCAGGATGAGCCGCTTTTCTGACATATTTTCAAATTCATCCACATGAACCTTAGTAAATTCCCACTTCTTGGAGATGTGGATCTTCTGGTGGCCAGGGAACTGGACCTTGGCCCTGCGGAGGGCCTCAGTCACATGCTCCTTGTTCTGCAGGCTGGTGTGGATGGACATTATGACTTTGCTGGTGTGGACCCTGGCCACTTCACCCTGGGTCTTTCCAAAGGCAGCACACATACCTGTCTGGAGCCTAGACTGGGACCAGCATGCCAGTTGTGACTGTCCACTGGAAAGGACTGTCCACTGGAAAGGGCTGTCCCCAAGTTCCCTGTACAGATAACAGGTGGCATACACTACCGGGAAGGCTGCTCTCTGCAGCCATTGCACATCAGCCCCCCATGGGGAACAGAACACAGTCAGTTTAATTGGCAGAAAATTATTTTCTTTTTAATTTTGAAATAATTTGACTTTTTAAAAGCTGTAAGATGAATACATACAAATAATCCCGTTCACATAAATACCATAGCTAATATTTTACTACATTTATTTATCATTCTCTCCCCCTGCCCTCCCTATTTACTTATTTATTTAGCTAGCTGTCTATCTTGACTCTCTTAGAAGCTGCAGACATGATACTCCTTTACCTCTAATACTTCAGTGCATATTTCCTAAAACCAAGGACAAGCTCTTATATAACCACAAGGCAATTTCAAAATCAGAAAATTAATATTGATATTACCTGATCTATAGAACTTACTCAAATTTTGCCAGTTGTCCCAATAATGTCCTTTATTTAGGACTTTTTTCTCCTGGTCTAAAATGCAATTCAGAATCACATATTTCATTTATTAATAGTTGCCCGATATATTTAATCTCTTCTGTACTGAAAGAAGAGATTAAATATATTGGGCAACTATTGGAGAAGACTCTTGAGAGTCCCTTGGACTGCAAGAAGATCCAACCAGTCCATTCTGAAGGAGATCGGCCCTGGGATTTCTTTGGAAGGAATGATGCTAAAGCTGAAACTCCAGTACTTTGGCCACCTCATGCGAAGAGTTGACTCATTGGAAAAGACTCTGATGCTGGGAGGGATTGGGGGCAGGAGGAGAAGGGGACGACAGAGGATGAGATGGCTGGATGGCATCACTGACTTGATGGACGTGAGTCTGAGTGAACTCCGGGAGTTGGTGTTGGACAGGGAGGCCTGGTGTGCTGCGATTCATGGGGTCGCAAAGAGTCGGACACGACTGAGTGGCTGATCTGATACTGAAAGAGTTCCTCATTCTGTCTTTGACTTTCATGACCTTGACATTTTTGAAGACTCCAGTAATTAGACTGTTGTTCAATTTTTTCTTAACATGTTCCTGTGATTATATAGGGTATATGACCTTGAAGGATATGACAGAACTGATGTCACATTCTTCTCAGTACACCGCTTCAAAAGGTACATGATGCTTATGGTTCCATTAGTGTTAACTGATTAATGCCTGATGAACTATGGACAAAGGTTCATGACATTGTACAGGAGGCAGGGATCAAGACCATCCCCAAGAAAAGGAAATGCAAAAAGGCAAAAGGTTGTCTGAGGAGGCCTTACAAATAGCTGAGGAAAGAAGAGAAGCAAAAGGCAATGGAGAAAAGGAAAGATATACCCATTTGAATGCAGAGTTCCAAAGAATAACAAGGAGAGATAAGGAAGCCTTCAGTGATCAATGCAAAGAAATAGAGGAAACCAATAGAATGAGAAAGACTAGAAATCTCTTCAAGAAAATTCGAGATACCAAGGGATTCATGCAAAGATGGGCTCGATAAAGCAAAGAAATTGCAATGGCAACCCACTCCAGTACTCTTGCCTGGAAAATCCTGTGGACGGAGGAGCCTGGTAGGCTGAAGTCCATGGGGTTGTTGAGAGTCGGACACGACTGAGCGGCTTCACTTTCACTTTCTACTTTCATGCATTGGAGAAGGAAATGGCAACCCACTCCAGTGTTCTTGCCTGGAGAATCCCAGGGACGGGGGAGCCTGGTGGGCTGCCGTCTATGGGGTCACACAGGGTCGGACATGACTGAAGCGATGCAGCAGCAGCAACAGAAGCAGAGGAGAAGGCAATGGCAACCCACTCCAGTACTCTTGCCTGGAAAATCCCATGGATGGAGGAGCCTGGTAGGCTGCAGTCCATGGGGTCACTAAGAGTCAGGCACAACTGAGCAACTTCACTTTCACTTTTCACTTTCATGCATTGGAGAAGGAAATGGCAACCCACTCCAGTGTTCTTGCCTGGAGAATCCCAGGGACAGAGGAGCCTGGTGGGCTGCCGTCTATGGGGTCGCACAGAGTCGGACACGACTGAAGCGACTTAGCAGCAGCAGCAGCAGGAGGAGGTGTTAAGAAGAGGTGGCAAGAATACACAGATGAACTATCCAAAAAGATCTTCATGACCCAGATAACCACAGATGAGTGATCACTCACCTAGAGCCAGACATCCTGGAATGTGAAGTCAAGTGGGCCTTAGGAAGCATCACTATGAACAAAGCTAGTGGAGGTGACGGAATTCCAGTTGAGCCATTTCAAATCCTAAAAGATGATGCTGTGAAAGTGCTGCACTCAATGTGCCAGCACATTTGGAAAACTCAGCAGTGGCCACAGGACTGGAAAAGGTCAGTTTTCTCTCCAATCCCAAAGAAGGGCAATGGCAAAGGATGTTCAAACTACTGCACAATTGCACTCATCTCACACACTAGCAAAGTAATGCTCAAAATTCTCCAAGCCAGACTTCAACAGTACGTGAACTGTGAACTCCCAGATGGTCAAGCTGGGTTTAGAAAAGGCAGAGGAACCAGAGATCAGATTGCCAACATGCATTGGATCATCAAAAAAGCAAGAGAATTCCAGAAAAACATCTACTTCTGTTTTATTGATTATGCAAAATCCTTTGACTGTGTAGATCACAACAAATTGTGGACAATTCTTCAAGAGATGGGAATACTAGACCACTTGACCTGCCTCTTGAGAAATCTGTATGAAGGTCAAGAAACAACAGTTAGAACTGGACATGGAACAACAGACTGGTTCGAAATAGGAAAAGGAGTACATCAAGTCTGTATATTGTCACCCTGCTTATTTAACTTATATGCAGAGTACATCATCTGAAATGTCAGGCTGGATGAAGAAGAAGCTGGAATCAAGATTGCCAGGAAAAAATATTAATAACCTCAGATATGCAGATGACACTACCCTTATGGCAGAAAGTGAAGAGAAACTGAAGAACCTCTTGATGAAAGTGAAAGAGGAGAGTGAAGAAGTTGGCTTAAAACTCAACATTCAGAAAACGAAGATCATGGCATCTGGTCCCATCACTTCATGGCAAATAGATGGGGAAACAGTGGAAACAGTGGCTGACTTTATTTTTGGAGGCTCCAAAAATCACTGCAGATGGTGACTGCAGCCATAAAATTAAAAGACGCTTGCTCCTTTGAAGAAAAGCTATGACCAATCCAGACAGCATATTAAAAAGCAGAGACATTACTTTGCCAACAAAGGTCCGTCTAGTCAAAGCTATGATTTTTCCAGTCGTCACATATGGATGTGAAAGCTGGACCATTAAGAAAGCTGAATGCCGAAAAATTGATGCTTTTGAACTGTAGTGTTGGAGAAAACTCTTGAGAGTCCCTTGAACTGCAGGGAGATCCAACCAATCCATCCTAAAGGAAGTCAGTCCTGAATATTCGTTGGAAGGACTGATGCTGAAGCTGAAACTCCAATACTTTGGCCACCTGATTCGAAGAACTGACTCATTGAAAACGACCCTGATGCTGGGAAAGATTGAAGGCAGGAGGAGAAAAGGATGACAGAGGATGAGATGGCCTGAGTTGGATGACATCACCAACTCAATAGACGTGAGTTTGAGCAAGTTCTGGGAGTTGGTGATGGACAGGGGAGCCTGGCATGGAGTCACAGAGTCGGACACGACTGAGCAACTGAACTGAATGTTAACTTTAATCACTTGGTTTGGATGGTATCTGCAAGATTACTCTTTCCTTGTAATTAAGAACTGGGGAGGAGGAACTTCCCTGGTGGTCTAGTTGTTAAGACTCTGCACTTTGAATGCAAGGGATGTTAATTCAATCCCTAGTCTGGAAACTGAGATCCCACATGCTGTGTAGTGCAGCAAAAAGACAAAAAGAGGGGAAGGGTACTTTTTGTTGTCGTTCAGTCATGTCCAACTCTTCACAACCCCATGGACTGCAGCACACCAGACTTCCCTGTCCTTCACTATCTCCTGAAATTGATATAATGTTTGTCATCAAGCTTTCACTTACTAGTTTCAACATCAGTATGTCCTGAATGAATGAATCATTACTGTGTTGCCAAAGATTGATTTTAATTGAGATATAGTTGGCACATAGTTTAAAGTGTGCAACATAATGATTTGACATTTGTATGTATTGCAAAATGACCATCACAATGAGTTTAGTTAACATCTTTCACCACAAGTAGTTACAATTTTCTGTGTGTGATGAGAACTTTTAATACCTACTCTTTTAGAAGCTTTTAAATGTACGATATAGTTTTATAAACTATAGATACCCTGTTCTAATTAAGCAATTTTAAAAATTTCTAGTTCTAGAAATTTAAAAATGCCAAAAAGTAATGTTTAAATTTCTAATTCTATTGCTTACTTCTACGTTAGTTAGTTGACATCCTACTGTAAGAAAGAACTTTCTCTTCTCTATTTATTCGTTTATATCAGTATGAACCCATGGATTCTTATTTTAATCAGTGAGTTGTAATCTGTAACTATCATCATTTATTTTGATGTTTAAAATAAACAAGATGGACATTCAGAGGGAGCGGTAGCCAGATCATTCTTGGTAGGTGGGAGTCTTTGCTTCTGGGTCTACACAGAACTCTCAGATTTGACCAGTGGGAGCCCCTGCAGGCTGGCTCCTTGTCTTTTTTGAAATTTCTCCAACACACTTTGAGCATTTCCTTGCTTTCTGGCACAAGAAAATGTTCCAGGTCCGTTCTATACTTTCCTGTCTACCCTGCAATCAGCCATTCCCTGAGGATGCCAAGTGTGTTTTAGTGGACAATAATATTTGGAAACCAAAACTAACACTGTGTGTGTTGATTGTACCTAAGGTGCCAATACATCTGGGTCATCTCCAAGTACAGAAGTAGAAAATGTAAGTATTTATATACATAAAGGCATCTATATTTATATTTATATCTGTATCAATATATTAAAAACCATGAGTTCACACCGATAGCTCCAGTTCCAATCCAACACCACACACGTGCTTGATTATGGGAGCCAGAACATAGGCCAGATATTCAAGAATTCATTGGCCTAAGGCCACTTTTTAAGAATGTGGGATTTAACCCCCTGGAAAGGACCCCAGGGGGTGGGATGAACTCACCACTCTTAGGAGGCTGGATAAGATGATGGCTTTTTCTCAGCGAAGTGGGAGTGCCTAGGTTGCTCTGACAGAGAGTACAGGAAGAAATAGAAAAGCCTTCCCTTGTGTCTCAGTGGTGAAGAACCGACCTGCCAATGCAGGAGACATGGATTCAATCCCTGGATTAGGAAGATCCCCTGGAGAAGAAAATGCGACCCACTCCAGTATTTTTGCCTCGAGAATTCCACAGACAGAGGATCCTGGCATGCTGCAGTCTATGAGGTCATAAAGAGCCAGACACGACTGACCAACTGAACAACAACAGGAAAGTCGAAGAAAGTGAGCTCACTGGAATACATAATTTGAAGCCAGATGGGCCCCCAGTGTTCCACAGGAGGACCCCAAGGACACCCCATCCATGGAGTCCATAGGGACCACCCTGGTGACAGGGGTAGCTGCACCACTGGGGAGTTCAGTGCTGGCTCCTCTGCAGGCCGGCATGACAGTGAGAGGGGTAGACAATGAGCTCATGAACATCCATGGGGATAATGGAGCGCCACAGTAACAAAGGCAGGAGGCTGCCCTCAGTGCAGAGAAAGTCAGAAAAGCAGTTCAGGGGGCTTAATTTGAACATGCCGTGGAGCTGGTTAATAGCGATGGTGATCCTGGGGCAAAAGAGAAGGGCAGAAGTTCCATATAGGTCCAGAAGCAAAGATTCCCACTTACCAAGACTAATCTGGCTACCGCTCCTTCTGAATGTCCATCTTGTCAGCCACAGAGACCAACACTGTGCCCCTGGTACAGCAAGCACTATACGCTTGCTGTTCAGTCGCTCAGTCACGTCCGACTCCTCGTGACCCCATGGACTGTAGCTCACTAGGTCTTTTCTAGCACTATCGCTAGAGGAGAACAGCTGGCCACTAGGTGGCAAATTGACCACACGAGGCCCTGTCTGTCCTGGAAGGGCAGCAATTCATCTTGGCCAGAATGGAAACCTATTCTGAGGGACAGTTTGCCTTTCCTGCCCACATAGCCTCAACTGGCAGCCCTGTCTGGGGCTTTGGGAATGCTTGACTCACCCGTGTGGAGTTCCACACACATAACATCTGATCAATGAAAGAAATAGAGGATTGAGCTCGTGACCACAGAATATACTGGTCTATTTTGGATTATCCAGGGGACTATTCTTTTTCTTTCTTTCTTTCTTTTTTGGCTGCACAGGCCTTCAGTTGCAGCATGTGAACTCTTTACTTGTGACACGTGGGACCTAGTTCCCTGACCAGGGATCAAACCTGGGCCCCCTGCATTGGGAGTAGGGGAGTCTTAGCCAGTGGACCACGAGGGAAGTCCCTCCAAGGGACTATTCTTCTAAACATGCAACTGAAATGCCAGCTTAGAGGAAGCAGTCTGAAGGGATAAGTCCCCAACCTTTAAAATACCACATATTTATGGGAATTCTCCAGCGGTCTAGTGGTTAGGACTCTGAGATTTCACGGTAGTGACTGGGATTTGATCCCTAATTGGGGAACTAAGATCCTGCAGGCCATTTGACCTGGCCAAAAAAAAAGAAAAGATGCAACATGTTTATTAAGTCAGAGAGTTCTGTGTGGAGCCAGTCGGAAGGCTTCACAGCAGTGGGAATCAAGGGGTAGAAGCCAGTGTTTCTCCAGCTACCGTCCCTCTCAGTCACCAACTGGGGACTGTGCTCATCTCAAGCCCTGAACTGCAAGGCTTAAGCTCCCATTTCTAAGGGACACATTCTCCTTGTAGGAGGTATGGTAGTACCAGATCTTCCCCACGTCATCAGGGTGGGTGATGATGCCCTGCTCCATGGGGTACTCTGGGGTCTGGACACTGAGCCTTCCTTGGATCTTGCCCCCCATGGAGCTGTCCTTCTGCCCCACACCCACCATGCAGTCTTGGTGTTGGGGCACCAGACGATGGGTGGGAACACAGCTAAGGGTATTATCTTCAGTAAAGCCAGTTTTGCATGTGTCAAAGCCACAGTCGACAACAAGCACATCCATGTCTCCCTGCCTGTGACCCTTGGAGGCTGAGTGCAGGAGCCCACAAGCCGGGATGGCTGCAGCAAGCCCTCCCCAGGTTCTCATGATGCTGTGTTTTCATCATCTACAGTTTCAGTTGGTGGTTTCTCTTTGTTCAAAGAATTGTTTAACATAGTTTGACATTTCCACATAAAAGGAGTTTTGTCCCCCTCATTTTTTTAATTTCTAGTTATTTTGCACCGTAAGCAGAGAATACTATCTCTACTATTCAGTGTTTGCACTTTACTGAGGTTTTTCTTTCTGGCCTTGTGGTTTTTGTGAATGTTCACAAGCAATTGAAAGGAAAGTGCATTTTCTTTTTTAGGATGTACTATGTGCTATTAATATATCATCAATCAGATCTACCTTATCAATTATGTTATATATAATTCTGTATTATACAATTGACAATTGTATTACTAAGGTTTCCATAATTTACTCATCTTTTATGTACTTGATCTCTCACAGACTGAGAAAAAGGAAAGTGAAGTGATTTTGCCAAGTTCTCAATAGTTAATGGTAAAATTCATCAGTAAACGGTGAAAGAGAATTGAGGCAGTTTGATTGCCGAACCTCAGCTCTGAACTATTATACCACCTGCCTTCCATGGATATTCATTAGATCTGTCTCTGTGTGGTGTCACTTGGGGTTTAAACCATTTAGTAGGAGACAGAGAAGTGTCCCGAGGGAACAATAGGAAAGCAATGGAAAGGGCACAGGAGTTTGTGAAGCAATTTAGTATAGTAGTCGGGAAGTCAGTTTATTCTCTGAGAAGCTGAATGATTGTACGAAATGTAACAAGACTCTCAAAAAAGGAACTGAAACTTAAGGGGATTATATAGGCCAGTGAAATTGCCAAGGGCATGTGTACTTAGCAAGGGTGCGGTGTGGCGGGGCAGGGTGCATGTGGTCAAGTTGGGAATGGTAAGTGGCTAATGTCAAGCAACTGAACAAGTGGGAGACACTCTCCCCCAATCATCTGCAAGAGGGTGATCATAGCCCTGGAGGTCCAGTGGCTAAGACTCCTCACTTCCAATGCAGGGGGTCCAGGTTCGATTCCTAGTCAAGGAACTAGATCCCACATGCCTCAGCTTAGAGTTCTCATGCTGCAATTAACACCTGGCACAACCAAAATAAATAAGTAAAAAAATATATTTTTTAAAAAAGAATTCCACATTTTTTTAAAAAGTAGGTGATAATAGAGGGTTATTTTATCCCTTGCAGACCTTCCAACCTCCAACTGGGAGGACCATTATCAGCTCTGAAGAGATCCCACCCACCAGACAAGTGTGGGTTGAGATACAAAGAGGGAAGGTCCCCAGTGGTTTGCCCACAAAAGGGAGGTGACGGTGCCACTGTTGTGGAGGGTGGGGTGATGAACTGCTCTCCGCTGGCAGGCTTTTCAACTGCTAAGAAAGGAGAAAGATATGTGTGCTCAAGAAGCTAGTCTTCTGCTGGCAGAAATGGGTCTGTCTTAGGAAAGTCTTTCAGTATTAGGTCTACAAGAAGACAGAGCAATGTCATTAGAGGGAAGAATTACTCCCTGCTTATCTTTCAATATCAGAAAGAGCATCAGTTCTTTACAAATCAGAGAATAAGGTAGCTATCCAGGCTCTTAAGGGAAGGTCCTTTGCTCATCAGAGTAGAGAAGGCAAAACTCCACCAGCATGAAGGGAGAGAATGGATGTAAAACTCTCAGTGTGTAGGGGGGAACTTCCCTGATGGTCTAGTGACTAAGACTCCACACTCCCAGTGCAGGGAACCCGGGTTCGATCCCCAGGTATGAAACAATTTTGGAGTAGGGAAGATGAGGTTAGGTCTCTTTGAGAGAACTGATTTTCCAGGCACCTTGGGGGAGGCAGAGTCAATGTTCAAGTTATTTGGATCCTGAAAGGGAATTCCAGATGAGCTGATCTACCTACACCTTCACGACTCACTTCTTGAAAGAGTGATTTGGAAAGGTGAAATAGCTCATCGTTTGAAACTATCCATTCTGAGACGAGCAAGGAAAGCTTTGGAATTGAATCAGGCCAGAAATGAAGCTGGCCGTGGAGAAAGGAATGAGGCTGAAGTGGCTTTAACACATCGAGCAGGAAACCTCAGATGGAAGGTAGTGAGCAAGGAGCAAATATTGAAGGCAGCAAACCCCAAATCCCGCTTTGTGGATGCTCTCAATCTGTAGGGGAGGAACTTCCCTGGTGGTCCAGTGGCTAAGACTCAGCACTCCCAATGCAGGAGGCCTGGGTTCAATCCCTGGTCAGGAAACTAGATTCCACATGCTGCAACTAAAGATCTTTAGTGCAGAGAAAGGGAACTTGAGAAGTTCCATCAAGTGAATGGGTTTCCCAGGTGGCATTAGTGGTAAAGAACCTGTCTGCTAATACAGGAGACATAAGAGACAAGGGTTCGATCCCTGGGTTGGGAAGATACCCTGTAGGAAATGGCAACCCACTCCAGTATTCTTGCCTGGAGAAACCCATGGACAGAGGAGCCTAGTGGGCTAGAGTTCATAGGGTCTGAAAGAGTCAGACATGACTGAGAAATTTAGCAAGCACATGTATTGAGTGAATAGGAAAATGTGGCTTCTAGGAGGAGAGAGTCAGGTGACCCCAGTTCTATGGTACGGCACTCAGTTGAAAAAGTCACCTGCTGCTGCTGCCGCTAAGTCGCTTCAGTCGTGTCCGATTCTGTGCGACCCCATAGATGGCAGCCCACCAGGCTCCCCCATCCCTGGGATTCTCCAGGCAAGAACACTGGAGTGGGTTGCCATTTCCTCCTCCAATACATGAAAGTGAAAAGTGAAAATGAAGTCGCTCAGTCGTGTCCGACTTGTAGCGACCCCACAGACAGCAGCCTACCAGGCTCCTCTGTCCATGGGATTTTCCAGGCAAGAGTACTGGAGTGGGGTGCCATTGCCTTCTCCGAAGAAGTCACCAGAGCCAGCCAAAGCCAGGTAAAGCCCACCAACCAAAGAAAAGATCAACAAGCCACACCTATAGGAAAAGGTTGACTTTATTGAACTTGCTGGTGTGCGGAAGAACTACTCATGGGATGTCTCAGTAAGACAGAGCGGGGTGCACGCTTGTGCCAGTCGATTCTGAGAAAGGATGGCTTGTTTGTCATTTTTCCAACCGCAGTATAGCCTTAAGTGTATTTGGTCAGAGACATTGTCAAACAATGTCAGCAAGACATTGTCATGTTTGCCTGACTGTGTCCTGTTCAAAACATTGTCTAACACAGTCTGACTAATAGCAGAGTGGCTTTGCACTTTCTCAGGTCCTAAGTGGGTTAGAGGTCGAAGATTGGGGAAGGTAATTTGGCCAACTGGAAGACCATGGAAAGGCCTCAGCAGGGTTGTGGTTCCAGAAGAGCATTTGAGGAAAAATTCAATTGAGCAGAGAAAAGGGGGGAATTTAGCTTACGTGAAGGAGGAGGCCACTCAGCAGTTATTGGAATACCTGAGATGAACCTTACGTAGAACACCCAGAAGCTCTTTCCTACACCTCCATGGGGACCCTACTCCGTGAGAAGACAGGCTCACAGGGCAAGAACAGCATTATTATGATAAGCATGTACTGTATTTCCCCCTTCCTGTTGTAGTTGGCTTTGTGCTAGAATACCTTGAGGAATTTGGCTTTTAGTTGCGAATAGTTTCTCTCTAAGGCTAGCAAAGTGGAAGACAATACATTATTAGGTTTAAACTTCCCTTTGTTCTGCAAAGGCAACAGGGGTTGGAAAGGCTTAGCTTTGAAATGAATGGTAAACACATTCTGGAAAATGGAAAGGGTTGAGAGGCTATGAATCTGAAAGTCATAAACATTCAGGGGACTCTGTGTGTATGTGTGCATGTGAATGTGCGTGCATGCACACATGTGTGTGTACACTTGTGATTCTGCTCGACTTCTTTCTTCTTTTTTGAGAAGCCTTTTTTTTTTAAGCTTTAGAACACAGGAACAGGAGGGACACACCCAACAGCGGAGGAAGCAGGAAACATCTACTCTAAAACTGAAGAACAGAAACATGAAAACTGAGAGAATCTTTTGTATATTTTTGTGTAGTTTGTTCCCACTAAACTTTCCTGAAAACATTCACACTTTGTCTGTGTGTGATTGGGAATGGAGGTGCTTGGATCTCTTTGTGCAATGAATCCAGTGTGATTTAAGCAGTTTCATTGCTGCAAACTTACTGATTGCTTTGGAGAATATTTCTTCTCTGGATCACATTTCAGAAGCATTAGGAGCTGAGTCCCACGGGGCAGCAGTGGGTCAGTTACAGGAGTAATGAAACCTCAAGCTGGAGGAAGGTCTGTAAAGAAAGAACTGGCTGGGCTGGACAAAGGTCAATTTGAATTAAGCTATCAATGATAGTGTTTACAACTTAAAAAAAAAAAAGTAGACTTGAGGCATGTGAAAAGTACAAGCCGTCCTTGTTTTTCATAATTTATATGGTTCAGTTCAGTTCAGTCACTCAGTCATGTCCGACTATTTGCGACCCCATGAACCACAGCACGCCAGGCCTCCCTGTCCATCACCAACTCCCGGAGTCCACCCAAACCCATGTCCATTGAGTCGGTGATGCCATCCAACCATCTCATCCTCTGTCATCCCCTTCTCCTCCTGCCTTCAATCTTTCCCAGCATCAGGGTCTTTTCCAATGAGTCAGCTCTTCACATCAGGTGGCCAAAGTAATGGAGTTTGAACTTCAACATCAGTCCTTCCAATGAACACCCAGGACTGATCTCCTTTAGGATGAACTGATTGATCTCCTTGCAGTCCAAGGGACTCTCAAAAGTCTTCTCTAACACTACAGTTCAAAAGCATCAATTCTCTGGTGGTCAGCTTTCTTTATAGTCCAACTCTCACATCCATACATGACTACTGGAAAAACCATAGCCTTGACTAGACAGACCTTTGACAAAGTAATATCTCTGCTTTTTAATATGCTGTCTAGGTTGGTCATAACTTTCCTTCCAAGGAGTAAGTGTCTTTTAATTTCATGGCTGCAATCACTATCTGCAGTGATTTTGGAGCCCAGAAAAATAAAGTCAGCCACTGTGTCCACTGTTTCCCCATCTATTTGCCATGAAGTGATGGGACTGGATATATTATGAGATGGCTGGATGGCATTACCGACTCGATGGACATGACTTTGAGTGAACTCCGGGAGTTGGTGATGGACAGGGAGGCCTGGCGTGCTGTGATTCATGGAATCGGACACGACTGAGCAACTGAACTGAACTGAAAAGTAAATGAGCTACTTGCTATAATATTTACGTATCTCTAGTGGGGATGTGCATGCATGCTAAGTCGCTTCAGTTGTATCCACTCTTTGCAACTCCATGGACTATATAGCCCATCAGGCTCCTCTGTCCACAGGATTCTCTAGGCAAGAATACTGGAGTGGGTTGCCATGCCCTCCTTCAGGGGATCTTCCCAACCTGCAGATCAAACCTGCATCTGTCTGTGTCTCCTGCATTGCAGGCGGGTTACCTGGGAAGCCCCTAGTGGGAATGCTATGTTCTAACTCTCTAACAAGCCAAGTGCTCTGCAGTAGGGAGGGTGAGTAGCATTCAGCTTTCAGGAAAAAGCTTAGATCTCTTTCAGGAAAGTGAAACCTAGATAGAAAATAGAAACTGTCCATGGGGAAACTTGTGTTTTTCTCCCTGGGCTTTGTTTGGGGAATACATTCAAAATAATGCAGATGTGTTCAGGGAACTACTCATTGTTAGGGAAAGATTTTTCTGCCCATTTTGGGTTCTTTTCTCAGAAAATCGTTGAGCCCTGTGACTGTGTTTGCAAACACTGATATGTACTCGGACACATCCAATTTAATGATAAATTGCATTAGACTTTCCAAGATTTAGAATATCTGGAAGAGCAGATTAATTACATCTAGTTTTCCTCATTTTATTGCTTTATGGTATATGTATTTTTATCCACAGAGCAGGAAACAACCATATTTTCAGAGCTTGAAGTGTCTAAAGATCATTTGGATCTAGGAGGTGTAGGGGAGAGAGCTACAGCACCCCCAACCCCAGGCCAGAAAGTCTTACTTGGGAGGTAAGATGTAAACTGAGTCCACTGAGTTAAACTAAGGATGTGGAGGGTGGTTGGTAGTGAAAGAAAGAGCTGGGAAGGACCATGGAAGTCTACTGAAGGGAGGAATGCAATGTCAGTGTCCTTCGCCACGAGGGCACTTATTTCCTGGGCCACTGACTCCTTGGGAGGATGGAGATGGGGACGGTCAGGGGGTGCTTTTTTTCATTCATTTTTGAAGCCCCAGTACCTGACACACAATAAGTATGTGATGGGCAACAAATGCTGCATGGATTAGTGAATAAATGAATGATCACTTCTAATAAGGCATCATGGTTATCTGTGTTTATGTGTCTGTTTTACTCATCTGTCTCAATAATTCTGTGCTGAGTATTGATGGAATCATCTTGAGTTACATAGCTTAGCAAGGAGGTAGGTTGGGCACTTAAGAGCCAGTGTTCTCACTCCTAGCTCAGTTTTCACATCCCTAACAACACATTGCTTCTTTAATGCTACCCCATTAAAACAAAATGCTCATAATAACTTGCTCCTCCTCTGAGTGCTTCTCAGAAGCTCACAAACCATGTTTTTTTTCTGACAATCCAGTTTCATTTCTTTTTAGTCATTCCTTTTATTAGTAAGCAACATTTTTTTTTTAAGCAGTGAGTTTCAATATTCAAAACTACCACCTTGTATTTTAGGTAACTATGCATTAAAATAGCACCAAAAAAAGTGGGTCCTTTTGAATTTGTCTTCATTCTTAATGTCGAACCTGTTACTATAATGTCTCAGTGATAGTAGGTGCCGTCTGAAGAAGAGTTCAGGGTACTTACCAGTATATAACTTTACCTCTAGATTCTTAATGATCAAAGCACAATGTATTAAAATTAAAACTTTCAGAAAAATTTGCCCAGAATTCAAACAAAACTAACAAGCATTCGTATCTATTTTGAATTAGATTTATGGTTTTGGGCAGACTATAATAAGTTTTCAAAAGAATGACACATTTTACTATTTCAGCACTATGTTCTATAGTTTTAGATGATTTCAAGGAAATTTAATACTTGCGAATATGCATAGAGGTTATACAGAGAACTCAACTAATGGAAAAATGATAGTTTACAATATTACATGAGCCCCAAATGAACTTATCTGTAATGTATAAGAGTTCAAACTTGGGAGACAGACAAATTTGACTTTTAGTCCTCACTGTGTGAATTCCTAGCCATATGATCCTCGGCAAGTGGTTTATCCTTTATGTTTTTGTTTCCGCAATTCTAACATAGGAGTATTCCTGGTTGCTCAAATGGTAAAGAGTCTACCTACAATGCAGGAGACCTGGGTCCAATCCTTGTGTCGGGAAGATCTCCTGGAGAAGAAAATGGCAACCTACTCCAGTGTTCTTGACTGGAGAATTCCGTGGACAAAGGAGCCTGGCGGGCTACAGTCCGTGGAGTCACAAAGAGTCTTATCTAGCAGAATTAATGAACATAACTTCCTCAATCACTCAATGAATGGCAGCTATTAATATAACATTCATAGTAAGAATATCAATCCCTAATGTATCAGTCGAGGTTTCTTAAAATATATATATATTATTTATTTAAAATTCTGACCACACCATGGGACATGCAGAATCTTAGTTTCCCACCCAGGGATTGAACCCAGGTCCCCTGCATTGGGAGTGTAGAGTCTTAACCATTGGACCACCAGGAAAAGTCTCCCAATTGAGGTTTTTATTTACAAGGAAAAGAAACTATTTCTGGCTATTTTAAAATTAGAAACAAAAAATGAAATAAAATTAGAAACAGGCCAGTGGTTAAAACTCTGTGCTTCCAATACAGGGGGTGCAAGTTCAATTTCTGGTGGGGAAATTAAGACACCACATGCTGCCCAGTGTGGCTGAAAAATAAAAACATAGAATAAATAAAAGCAGAAACAGTATTTTTGACTAGGAAGCTGAATTTGCTGGGGGGCTGGCAAACCTTACTTGAAAACTACTTGGTCAGAACACAATTAAAGCCATGAATTGGTTTTATGAGAAAAGCACAGCCCTTGCACGGTGCACACCACTCCACACTGTGGCTGCCGCATGCTGTTCAGTTCAGTTCAGTCGCTCAGTCGTGTCCGACTCTTTGCGACCCCATGAATCGCAGCACGCCAGGCCTCTCTGTCCATCACCAGCTCCCGGAGTTCACTCAGACTCACGTCCATCGAATCAGTGATGCCATCCACCATCTCATCCTCTGTCGTCCCCTTCTCCTCCTGCCCCCAATCCCTCCCATCAGCAGAGTCTTTTCCAATGAGTCAACTCTTCACATGAGGTGGCCAAAGTACTGGAGTTCCAGCTTTAGCGTCATTCCTTCCAAAGAAATCCCAGGGCTGATCTCCTTCAGAATGGACTGGTTGGATCTCCTTGCAGTCCAAGGGACTCTCAAGAGTCTTCTCCAACACCACAGTTCAAAAGCATCAATTCTTCGGCACTCAGCCTTCTTCACAGTCCAACTCTCACATCCATACATGACCACTGGAAAAATCATAGCCTTGACTAGACGGACCTTTGTTGGCAAAGTAATGTCTCTGTTTTTAAATATGCTATCTAGGTTGGTCATAACTTTCCTTCCAAGGAGTAAGCGTCTTTTAATTTCATGGCTGCAGTCACCATCTGCAGTGATTTTGGAGCCCAGAAAAATAAAGTCTGACACTGTTTTCACTGTTTCCCCATCTATTTCCCCTGAAGTGGTGGGACCAGATGCCATGATCTTCGTTTTCTGAATGTTGAGCTTTAAGCCAACTTTTTCACTCTCCACTTTCACTTTCATCAAGAGGCTTTTGAGTTCCTCTTCACTTTCTGCCATAAGGGTGGTGTCATCTGCATATCTGAGGTTATTGTTATTTCTCCCGACAATCTTGATTCCAGCTTGTGTTTCTTCCAGTCCAGCGTTTCTCATGATGTACTCTGCATAGAAGTTAATTAAGCAGGGTGACAATATACAGCCTTGACGTACTCCTTTTCCTATTTGGAACAGTCTGTTGTTCCATGTCCAGTTCTAACTGTTGCTTCCTGACCTACATACAGATTTCTCAAGAGGCAGGTCAAGAGGTCTGGTATTCCCATCTCTTTCAGAATTTTCCACAGTTTATTGTGACCCACACAGTCAAAGGCTTTGGCATAGTCAAACAAGCAGAAATAGATGTTTTTCTGGAACTCTTTTGCTTTTTCCATGATCCAGCAGATATTGGCAATTTGATCTCTGGTTCCTCTGCCTTTTCTACAACCAGCTTGAACATCTGGAAGTTCACAGTTCATGTATTGCTGAAGCCTGGCTTGGAGAATTTTGAGCATTACTTTACTAGCATGTGAGATGAGTGCAATTGTGCGGTAGTTTGAGCATTCTTTGGCATTGCCTTTCTTTGGGATTGGAATGAAAACTGACCTTTTCCAGTCCTGTGGCCACTGCTGAGTTTTCCAAATTTGCTGGCATATAGAGTGCAGCACTTTCACAGCATCGTATTTCAGGATTTGAAATAGCTCAACTGGAATTCCATCACCTCCACTAGCTTTGTTTATAGTGATGCTTTCTAGGGCCCACTTGACTTCACATTCCAGGATGTCTGGCTCTAGGGGAGTGATCACACCATCGTGATTATCTGGGTCGTGAAGATCTTTTTTGTACAGTTCTTCTGTGTATTCTTGCCACCTCTTCTTAATATCTTCTGCTTCTGTTAGGTCCATACCATTTCTGTCCTTTATCGAGCCCATCTTTGCATGAAATGTTCCCTTGGTATCTCTAATTTTCTTGAAGAGATCTCTAGTCTTTCCCATTCTGTTGTTTTCCTCTATTTCTTTGCACTGATCACTGAAGAAGGCTTTCTTATCTCTTCTTGCTATTCTTTGGAACTCTACATTCAGATGCTTATATCTTTCCTTTTCTCCTTTGCTTTTCGTTTCTCTTCTTTTCACAGCTATTTGTAAGGCCTCCCCAGACAGCCATTTTGCTTTTTTGCATTTCTTTTCCATGGAGATGGTCTTGATTCCTTCCCCCTGTACAATGTCACAAACCTCAGTCCATAGTTCATCAGGCACTCTATCTATCAGATCTAGGCCCTTAAATCTATTTCTCACTTCCACTGTATAATCATAAGGGATTTGATTTAGGTCAGACCTGAATGGTCTAGTGGTTTTCCCTACTTTCTTCAATTTAATGACTGACTGGTCACATGGGTGCCTCTCAGGGGCCTAGGAGACTGGAACAAGTTGTTTGCGACTGGCAGTCACACCTTCCACTGGAGATGTGCTGTCTGTCACTTAGGTTTATATGATGGGAAATTCTCCAAACATAGGAAGGGAGAGAGAGGGTGGATGGCCAAAAATATGCAAGTACATCTCGCACATCCCGGGAAGCAACACGTTTGGGAAACCAGTTTGACACTTCTCTTTTTCACGTGCCACATGCCCAAATCATTAGCAAATCTTTCAGCCTCATCTTCAGAATCTATGTAAAATCTGACCACCCCTCTTCAGCTCCACCATTACCAGCATAGATCAAGCCCTTATCTCCTGCCTGGATTACTGATTCAGCCTCCTGGCTGGTCTGTTGGTTTCTACATTTGGCCCCTTACAGTTTATTTCCAACCTAGAAGTCAAAGAAGTTCTCTTTAAAAATATTGTTGTTTAATCGGTAAGTCGTGTCCAACTCTTTTGCAACCCCCGGACTGTGGCCCACCAGGCTCCTCTCTCCGTGGGATTTCCCAGGGAAGAATACTGGAGTGGGTTGCCATTTTCTTCTCTAGAGGATCTTCCTGACCCAGCGATTGAAACCAAGTCTCCTGAATGGGAAAGCGGATTCTTTACCGCTGAGTCACCATGATCAGACCTCAAATCCTGTTTGAGTCCACTTATCCGAGGTACCTAGAATAGTCAAATTTATACAGGTAGATGCCAGCGGCTGGAGGTGAGGTGTGAGGAGGGGGAAGGGTGACTTGGGGTTTGATGGGGACACACTTTCAGTTTAGGAAAGTGAACGATTCAGATGGATGATGGTGAGAGGTGCCCAACAATGTGAATGTACTTGGTGCCTCTGAACTATACAGTGAAATATGGTTGAAATAGTATGCTTTATATTGTGTGACTTTTACCACAATAAAAAGCATTAAAAATATGTCAGACAGCCCCATCCAAATAAATAAAAATACATCAGACCTTATCACCCCTGTGCTCAAAGTCCTCCGATATGTCTTACTACCTTCAGTGCAAAAGCCAGAGTTATGACAGTGACCTACGATACCCTTTACAGTATTCCTTCTGTCCCCCGTTTGTCTCTGTTCACATCCTCAGTTACTGTCACAATGCCATCCATGCTTAGAACTCAGGATCTTTGTCCTTATTTTTCCCCCTGCCAGGATCATTTGTCTCACAGATCATTACAACTTGCTCCTTCACTTCCTTCAGTTTTCTGCTCAAATATCACCTTATCAGAAAATGTCCTCTGACCACTCTATAAAATTATGACCCTCTAGCCCCTGGGACTCCACATTCTTTGAAACTCTTCTCCATAGCACATTTATCTCCAACCAGACATTCTGTATGCATGTTAGTCGCTCAGTCGCGTCTGATTCTTTGCAGCCCGTGGATCGTAACCTGCCAGCCTCCTTTGTCCATGGAATTCTCCAGCCAAGAATGGAGTGGGGTGCCATTTCCGATCCAGGGGATCTTCCCAACCCAGGAACTGAACCCGTGTCCCTTTCATCTCCTTCATTAGAGGTGGATTCTTTACCTATGAGTCACCTGGAAAGTCCCATTCATGTTTATATACGAGCAAAATCAGCAGAATCCTGTTTTCCCATTTTGTTCAGTTGAGTGAAAATCATGAAAACCCAGGAAGGAGAAATTTTTATCTAAGCAGTCAGTGATTAGAAAATTTGATCCTTCTGTGCTGTTCAGGAACCTGGTATTTGTGCTGTAATTGAATCAGAATGCACAGGGTAATTAAGAACAAAATGAAAAAGGGTTTGTGCTATTTCACAATGAGCTTGATGTGGAGGCAAACAGCAACATTCCAAGCACAACTAAGTGCTTAGTATAAGCAATACCAGTCCATTTAAAAATCCTGTAATATACTCAGTTCTTTATTGAGTCATGGGCTTTGTTACCATGGAAATGCAGTTGACCACAACCTGAAGTGTCTCTTAAGTGAGAAAACACTGAGCGGGAAGAGGAGGAAGTTATCATTCTTGTGGTGACACTTAAGAACCAACTACATGACACTCCTGAAAAAGAATAAAGTGAGGTGGTTTGCTCAACAGGATCTCAAAACATACTAGGACTAGAAAATGAAGACAGTACAATAATAGCAGGGGTGGGGACAGAAATTAACCAACAGAACAGACTAGAAAATCCAAGAACAGGAAATTCTGTGGTGGTGCAGAGGTTAGGACTCTGCACTTTCAATGCAGAGGGCCGGGGTTCAATCCTTGGTCAGCGAACTAAGATCCTGCGTGCTGTGTGGTGCGGAAAACAGGGCAAAAGAAAATCCAAGAATAGAAGCATGCATTTACAGAAATTTGATATGTGATAAAAGTTACACAGTTATAGCATGGAAAAGCTGGACTACTGTTCAATAAATGATGCTCAGATACTTAATTATTCATTAAAAAAATTGGATCCCTTTTCAGTATCATGGGTAGAAATCAACTCCACACAAATTAAAGACTCAAATTTTTTAATGGAAAAATTTTAAACTTGAAGAATAAAATTTGAGGAAACTTTGGTAGTAGAGAAAGTCTTCTTTCTTTTTTCCTATTTGGCATGTAGGATCTTAGTTACCCAACCAGGGGAATAGAAGAACCTGTCCCCTGCAGTGAAAGCACAGACTCCTAACCACTGGACAGCTAGTGAATTCCCAGAAATTTTTAAGAGACAACTGTAATGGAGATGATTGACAAATTTAATCACATTAAGATCAAGTACTACTGTTCATTAAAAGATCACAGAAAGAGTAAATATAAACCATGAACTAAGGAAAGATATTATAACACATATAACCAACCAAAAGTTAATAGCCATGATATAAAGAACTTCTAAGAATCAATAGGATAAAAATAAATAAAATAAACCTATAGAAAAGGAAGCCCCAAGCATGAACAGGCATTTCACAGAAGAGGAAACACAGTTAGTAAGTAAACATATGGAAAGATGCTCAATATCACTTATAAGGAGGCAATTGCAAATTATAACCACAGTGAAACACTATTTCACATCCACCAGAATGACAATTTTTTTAAAGTAAAAAACACTCCTAAGTGTTGATAAAGAAGTAGAACAATAATAAGTCTTCTACCTGCTAGGAAACAATCTGGTGTCATTAGGTAAATTTGTAAACATACACACTCTCTTTGACACTTGACATGTATCCTGTGCAGTATATCCATTGCATAAGAACATCAGAATACACACACAAATGTTTACAGAAGCCTGATTCTACGAAGGCAAAAACCGAAAATAAATAAATAAAAAGACAAAAACAGCAAACAAGAAACCCAAATCCTGGAAATAATTAAAATGTCCATGGATAGGAGAATGGAAAAATTGTTGTGTATTCATTTCAAGAAATGCTATATAGCAGTTAAAAAAACAAATGAAATACAGCTATATGCATTAACATTATTGAATCTCATAAATATGTTGAGCCAAAAAAAGTTGCAGAAGAATGTATAAATGTATATGCAATTTGTGATTTTTCCCAGTATCAAAGGCCTTGATGCTGGGAAAGATTGAAGGCAGGAGAAGAAGTGGATGACAGAGGATGAGATGGTTAGATTGCATCACCAACTCAATGGACATGAGTTTGAGCGAACTCGGGGAGATGGTGAAGGACAGGTAAGAGAAGCCTGGAGTGCTACAGTCCATGGGGTTGCAAAGAGTCAGACATGACTGAGCGACTGAACAAAATTTATGTTTAATCTTTGTCTACTGTTCCTGGCACATAGTCCCCCAAACCCTGGAATTTCTTAAGTGATAAGAATAATAAAGGTGTTTTTGGTTATTTATAATTAGCCTCTTTCAACTACAAGTGTGTTTATGTTAACGAGGGGATTTTTGGAAAGCCTCTAAGGATGGGGCTGGTTGACAACGAAACCAACCTGGATTAGAGAGTTGGAACTTTCAGTCTTCCACTGTACCTCCCAAGATGGCAGAGGAGTTGAAAGCTGACCAGTCACCAATGGCCAAAGATTTATTTAATCAATCTTGCCTACATATGAAACCTCCATAAAAATGCAAAAGTCTTGGAGAGCTTCTGTGTTGATGAACACAGAAGAGTTTCGAGAGAGCAGAAGCCCAAAGAGCAGAGTAGCTCTGTGCTCTTTCCCCACACCTCATACTTTGCGTCTCTTCATCTAATTCTACCTGATTTGTAACTTTATTTAATTCTTTCAGAAAACATTTATTCATTTATTTGACTATGCTGAGTCTTAGCTGCCCCACATGGGATCTAGTTCCCTGTTGTTTTTCAGTCACTCAGTCACTTCTGACTCTTTGTAACCCCGTGGACTGCAGCACGTTAGGCTTCCCTATCCTTCACCATCTCCCGGAGCTTGCTCAAACTCATGTCCTTTGAGTTGGTGATGCCCTAGTTCCCTGACCAGGGGTCAAACCCGGATCCCCGGAATTGGGAGCGCAGAGTCTTAGCCACTGGACCACCAGGGAAGACCCTATTTAATTCCTTTTTAAAAGAAAGAATCTTTATTTACTTATTTACTTATTTATTTATTTTTGGCTGTGTTGGGTCTTAGCTACAGCATGCAGGCTGAGTATCTGCATCATTCAGGATCTCAGTTCCTTGACCAGAGAAGGCATTGGTGTCCCTTGCATTGGAAGGCAGATTACTAACCGCTGGACCACCAGGGACGTTCCCTGATTTGTACCTTTTATAATAAAGGTGTAAAGTAGTCAGTAAACTGTGTTCCTGAGTTCTCTGAGCTGCTCTAACAGATTAACTGAAACTGCAGTGGGGGTCACAGGACCCTCAGATTTAGAGCCCTTGGGTTAGAAGCACAGATAACAACCTACACCTCTGATTGGGCATCTGAAGTCAGGAAGGGGGACAGTCTCATAGGACCGAACCCTTAACCTGTGGTATCTGACATTTTCTCTAGGCAGATAGTGTCAGAATTGAACTAAACTGTAGGATGCCCACAAGGTGTCACAGATTGTTTCATGCATGCAAAACCTATATATCTGGTGTCACAAGTGAAGTAGAGTTATGGTAGACTATTGAGAGCAGAGGACACGCACAGCAGGAGTGTATGATTTTTCTTTTACGGTAAATAAATTCAAAACAGAAAACCTAAGGGATTTCCCTTGTGGCTCAGTGGTTAAGACTACATTGCTTCCAATGCAGGGGCTGTGAGTTTAATCCCTGCCTGCGAAACTAGCTGTGTGGTACGGCCAAAAAAATTTTTTTTTAATTTAAAAGCCAAATAACCTATTATAAACAGAAAGAAAAAGTACACATTTCAGATCAGAGAGATTACCTCATAGTAGTCAGTCAGTTCAGTCACTCAGTCGTGTCTGACTCTTTGCCACCCCATGCACTGCAGCACGCCAGGTTTCCCATCACCAACTCCCCGAGCTTGCTCAAACTCATGTCCATAGAGTTGGTAATGCCATCCAATCATCTCAGTCTCATAGTAGAGAGATGACATTTTGGGAGGGCTACACCAGGCCTCCAGAAGGTCAGGAAAGCACTTTTTCTTAAGTTGGGTGGTGGCTACACATGCTGTTTGTCTTTTAACAGACAATTAGATTATACGTACTCTTTTGAATGTATGAAATAAATATAAAGATGTAAGAACAGATTGAACAAGAAAATGTAAAGCCCTTGTAGAAATACTGGCAATTCAAGATCTTAATAAATGGTCAGTATCATTTTTCATATATAAAGAAAAAATTCAACTGCATGATTTTTATTTATTTACTTATTTATTTTTGAGCCAAGTCACCCACTTGTGGGATCTTAGTACCCTGACCAGAGATTGAACGCAGGCCCCCAGCATTGGGAGTTTGGAGTCACAACCATTGGACTGCTACGGAAATCCCTCAACTGCATGGATTTTTGAAGAAAAAAGAATCTGTCTTACAACCAAAATGTGAAAACACCAGCAGTTAATTTAAATTTTTTAAGATGCTTTATTCAAAGTTAGTTCCTTTAAATAACATGGAAATTAGAGGTAATACATCAGGAGAAAGTTGGCAAAGGCCCATGTGACTGGAAGTATATTATGAGATATTAACGTATTTTAATATGCTAAATTAAAGTCTTTGTGTGGATCACAACAAACTGTGGACAATTCTTAGAGATCAGAATACTAGACCACCTGACCTGCTTCCTGAGAAATCTGTATGCAGGTCAAGAAGCAACAACTAGAACTGGACATGTAACAACAGACTGGTTCCAAATTGGGAAAGGTGTACGTCAAGGCTGTATATTGTCACCCTGCTTATTTAACTTATATGCAAAGTACATGATGCGAAATGCCGGGCTGGATGAAGCATAAGCCGGAATCAAGATTTCTGGGGGAAATATCAATAATCTCAGATATGCAGATGACACCGTTACGGCAGAAAGAGAAGAACTAAAGATCCTCTTGATGAAAGTAAAAGGGAGAGTGAAAAGGTTGGCTTAAAACTCAACATTCAGAAAACTAACATCATGGCATCTGGTCCCATCACTTCAGGGGAAATAGATGGGAAAGCAATGGAAACAGTGAGAGATTATTTTCTTGGGCTCCAAAATCACTGCAGCTGGTGACTGCAGCCATGAAATTAAAAGATGCTTGCTCCTTGGAAGAAAAGCTATGATCAACCTAGACAGCATATTAAAAAGCAGAGATATTACTTTGCCAACAAAGGTCCATCTAGTCAAAGCTATGGTTTTTCCAGTAGTCATATATGGTTGTGAAACCTGGACCATAAAGAAAGCTGAATGCTGAAGAATTGATGCTTTTGAACTGTGGTGTTGGAGAAGACTCTTAAGAATCCCTTGGACTGCAAGGAGATCCCACCAGTCCATCCTAAAGGAAATCAGTCCTGAACATTCATTGGAAGGACTGACGTCGAAGCTGAAATTCCAATACTTTGGCCACTTGATGTGAAGAGCTGACTCATCTGAAAAGACCCTGATGCTGGGAAAGATTGAAGGCGGGAGGAGAAGGGGACAACAGAGGATGAAATGGTTGGATGGCATCACCGACTTGATGGACCTGAGTTTGAGTAAGCTCTGGGAGCTGGTGATGGACAGGGAAGCCTGGTGTGCTGCAGTCCATGGGGTCACAGAGTCAGATATGATTGAGCGACTGAACTGACAGAACATATTTTAACTTTTTTTTTTTTCTTTGATTTTCCCTCAGCCAAACACAACCAACCCCCTATACCAATTCAAGAAAATGGCAGACTCTATGCTTTCTTGCCCCAGGAGAACTTTGTCCCAGGCTACCACTTTGGTAGCCTCCAAAGAACCATGCTTCCCGTATTCCTGTTTCTCCCTTTTCATCAATCCAGGACGGTCCTGTGACCTGACTTAACCCACAGAGTGTGGCAGAAGGAATGTTGTTTCAAGTCCCAACTTAAGGTCTACAGGCTTCCACTTTTATTCTCCAGGGGAAGTCAGCCCTCAGGTAAGAAGTATTCCCACCTCTTTGTGAGAATCCCAACCTTAACTGAGAGGCGAGGTACAGAAAAGAGATCTTAGAGGTGCTGGCCAGCAAACAGCACCAAGTTGATAGCCCATGTGAGGAAGGCATTTGAAAGTGACTCCCCTAAGAACTGCCCAGACTGATACACCACGTGAACCTCGTTCCGCCAAGCCCTGCCCAAGTGGCATGAGCCAAATGAAGAAAATGATTGTTGTTTTAAACCACTGGGTTTGGAGCTAATTTGTGGTACAGTAATTGATAACTGAAACAGGGTGCAGAGTAGAAAAGATGCTTTCCCTCTGGGACTTTCCCCCCTAAAAACTGACGTTCTTAGGAGAATGCAGAGAGTTTTGGAGAGGGGATACAGAAAAGCACTTTGGAGGTGAGAAAAGGACTTAGAGGCATTCATACAGTACCTTGAAGAATGATGAAGAGGGAAGTTTCTCCAGATGCACAAGATTCCGTTTAGGCTGGTTAAGAAGAAATGGTCTTCCCTACCCTCCTAAATACATAAGCGGTCCATCTAGGGAGTTAGGATTAAAAGAGGCCTTGCAAGTGGTTCCCACATCCCAAGTGGTATAAAAGCAACAGTAAATCACTGGATCTAAAGAGGGTATATAGACAAGGGAGAGCCTCGAAGCTCACCACTCAGAGCCTGGAACTTGTTAAAACTGGAACCAGAGCTCCTAAATATTTGCTACCAGTTCCATAGATGGGGTCTCAGAGTCATATGTTACAGAAAGTGCAGAAATACAGCTGGCAAAGTCTAAACTCAAGTCACTAACACTGTCTTTACCTTTCCAGAAAGAAACACACTTACAAACTAAATTTGAGAAGATAGGAGTAGTTAAGAACTCACTTTCCTTGCCCTTTATTTTTTAGGTGTTTTCATTTTGGAGGAATTTAGTCTCATCAGCAAATCCTAACAAGATTACTCCCTTCTTCTTTCTGCCAATTTGTAATATTTTATCAAATTGTATTTGTAATATTTTATCAAATTGGCTTCATCACAGTACACACATATCAGTGCTAGCTTCCAGATTAACAGTGAATTCTGTAAACTTCCCTCTGTTATGGGAGGGGACTACTCAGGAGCTTGAACATGTGACTAGCTTTGGCCAATGACACCAGAAAACATGATGCGTGCTGAACTTTGACAGGCACTTGCATATTGGAGCTTTTTCTTTTGAGGTTCTGTGACAGCTTAAGTGGGAAACCAATCGATGCTATTAGAGATGTCTATGGAGGAATGTGAGATCCACTTCTTAACAGGCTCGGGCTAACTGCCAGCCATGTGAGTGAGACCATCATGGACCATCCAGCCCCAGTCAAGCTGCCAGTGACTGCTGCTTGTCATATGCAGTGAATTCAACAGAATTGCCCAGTTAAGCTTAGCCCAAGTTACAGAATCATGAGCAAGTAAATGGTTCCTATTTGAAGATCATGGCATCCAATCCCATCATTTCATGGCAAATAGAAAAAGTGGAGGCAGTGATAGATTTTATTTTCTTGGGCTCCAAAATCACTGTGAATGGTAACTGCAGCCATGAAATTAAAACACGCTTGTTTCTTGGAAGGAAAGCTTTGACAAACCTAGACAGCATATTAAAAAGCAAAGACATCATTTTGCTGACAAAGATCTGTATAGTTCAAAGCTGTTTTCTGGTAGTCATGTATGGATGTGGGAGTTGGACCATAAAGAAGGCTGAGTGCCAAAGAATTGATGCCTTCGAGTTGTGGTGCTGGAGAAGACTCTTGAGAGTCCCTTGAACAGCAAGAAGATCCAACCAGTCACTCCTAAAGGAAATCAGTCCTGAATATTTATTAGAAGGACTGATGCTGAAGCTCCAATACTTTGGCCACGTGATGTGAAGGGCTGACTCATTGGAAAAGACCCTGATGCTGGGAAAGACTGAAGGCAAAAGAAGAGGGCGGCAGTGGATGAGATGATTAGATAACATCACCGACTCAGTGGATGTGAATCTGAGCAACCTCTGGGAGATAGTGAAGGACAGGGAAGCCTAGCTTGTTGCAGTCCATGGGGGTCACAGAGTTGGACATGACTTAGCCACTAAACAACAACAACATCTGAAACTATTTACTGACCACTGTTCACCAATATCTACAATATAGTTAGCAATATATAGTTGGACAACATTCTGATTACTACAAAGTTACTGTTTTTCCTGATTTCTGCTGTAACACATATACTGAAAAGAACGAGCCTACATGTAAGGAATGGTTGGGTAAAGAAAAAACATACAGATCACTAGTCAAGATTGCAAACATTTGTCATTCATTTATACTACTGTATCCTAAACATCAACATCTCTAATCATCTGGTTAGTTTCACCAGCTAAGAGAGAGTCCATGCATGACTCACGATCTTTTATTTATTATGACATAAGGATTTCAAATTTTCATGAAGGAATGGTTCTCTAGAAGGAACTTTAAATGCCCATTAAAGCCTTGTGTGGCTAATTAAACACACCAGCATTTGTCTTGTTGGGCTTCCCAGATGGTGCAGTGGTAAAGCATCTGCTTGCCAATGCAGGAGACAAGACAAGTGAGTTCCATCTCCGGGACAGGAAGATTGGCTGGACAAGGAAATGGCAATCCACTCCATTATTCCTGCTTGGAGAATCCCATGGACAAAGGAGCCTGGCAGGCTACAGTCCATGGGGTCACAGAGAGTCAGACAACTGAGCACACACACATTTGTTTTCTTTCTCAGCAGTGGGGAGGTTGTTGGTAGTGATGCAATTTTTCCTTTCAGGGCTTGCTGCAAGTAAACTGTTGCATTTATATGGCCATAGATATAGATAGGAATTCTGATAAATTGTGTACATTAAATTACCCAATTTAAATTATTTGTATTTAAATCAACCAATTCATTACAGGATCATCGCTTTGATTTGAAAGGTTATGGCTTCAGGAAAAATTTCAGTTTAGCTTGAGGTGATCTGTTTCCTAGGTTTCTCAGGATGGTGGCATCCTGAAACAACACGGACTTACTCATGGTTGTGAAAAAAAATTACCTTTTTTGTTTCGGTGAATGTGAAAAAAAAAAATACCCCAAACTCAAACAACAAACATTTGTCTACAGGCAGAAACAAATCCAGAATGGTCATTGGGCATTATAGGTTAAGCATAATAAACATACACTCTGATTGAGTAACAACTATGGGAATTTTCTGTAACATTTAAAAAAAAGCTGTTCTCTAATGCAGAGGAAATAATATACCATGGTATCAAATGTTCTTTTCTCATAAACGAAGTTTTTATTTGTTCAGTGTAACCAGTACTATTGATGGGGGAAAAAAACAAAAAATAATAATTCTTCTAATACCACTCAAAATGAACATATCAACTTGATTTTCATTAGAATATTTTTCATACTAATAAGTCACAAACCAAGACCCAGATTTTTGTACGTATGGGTGAAGGTGCTAAGTTGCTTCTGACATTCGATTCACTCCAGTATTCTTGCCTAGAGAACTCCATGGACAGAGGAGCCTGGTGGGCCACAGTCTATGGGGATGCAAACTATGGGACACGACTGAGCACACACACACACACATTAAGATGAAAAACTTTGTTTTTTTGGTCATTTAAATCAAACACCATTATGTAGTGGCCTCTAATGAAAAGTTCAGTTGACTTTGAAAGCTAAAACAGAAGAGGTCAAAGAAAGCCCACAGGAGTTGAGGTTACTTTGTTCTTAGCCTTCTCCAGTATCTCTTCAGGAACATGAATGGCATCTGACCACAACACTCCTCTTCCCAATTTATCTTCCACCGTCTACTGCTCCATTCTCCCCACATGAACCCTATTATTTATGCCCCTCACAAACACATGCCCTGACACTTTTGTTCCAACTGCGTGTTCCATCTTTACTACCTTATACGTCTAGCCAAACATACAACACACACACACACACACACTCCCCTACACCCACACCCCTACGATTTTGGAGGGTCTTTATTTGGACAAGCATATCTATGCTTCTGACGTACACTAAAGATGGGTCGATCCACGTAATTAACCACGAGGGTTTGGCAAATCCAGTAAAACAGAAAATATACTTTATTACCCGAACTTTCGAAGAATCAAAAAAATCCCCCAATCTTAGTGGATTTGTTATTGTAAAACACAAATTATTGCCTAAACATTTTTAAGACCTTATGACTAAACCTAGTCCTCCAACAATGACTTTTATTTGTCGTTGAGTTAGGGTACTACAGACCAGGATTAAGATATTTAATGAAGCTCAATAAAGGCTTTCATAGGAAGCGTAGTCTATGTGAAGCCCTTTGCGAACACTATTTAACTTATTTCTGACAACTCTATAGCACAGGCGTTTCCGTGCTCGGTTCTCAGCCGCGTTTCGGCGACGGGTCGGGGAGGCGTGTGCAGCCTGAAGCGTCGGGCGCCCGGACCCTTGGAGGCGGCGGTGACGTCACACAACTGTGCGGAGGTTCTCAGGGGCCCTCTTTGTCTCGGGGGTCCACGCCCAGACTCACACAGAACCACTAGGCTCTTCGGCGTCGGTTCTTTTCGCGTGGGGCCCCACGTGCTCGCGGCAGAGGCAGGTCCAACCACGAGGACCACGGCCCTGACGCTCCCCTGAGGGCGCAGCCGGGGTCGCGGCGCCAGGAGCTCGAAGCCGGACGGGTTCGGTCCGGGGTCATGGCGAGGCGGGAAGATGCCAGGACCCTCTGGGCCGGGAGAAAATAAGTCCCTCGGGAGATTCCCTCCGCTGCTCCCGTGACTGGCTCTGCCGCCTCAGTGACTGGCTAGCCCTCCCAGAGCGCCCGCGCCTGTGAGGGATCGAGCTTCCCCGTAACTTCGTGAGGGTGAAAGAGGCCAGGCCCCGGGCAGCGGCGGCGGCAGCGGGCGCCGAAGCCCCGCCCCGGCCCGCGCGGCCTGCCGGATTCGCCCCGCCCCCTGCGCGCGGCCAGCCGCCCCTCTTCCTCCTGCGCCACAGTTCCTGGCGGCTGGCCTGGTCGCGGGTCGCGCTGCAAGCTCGCGTGGGCGGCGGCGGGCGCGGGTCCCGGCCCTGTGAAGAGCGCGCCGCGCGCCTCCTTCCCCCCCGGGAGCGGCGGGACGCGGAAGTGACGTCCTGCTCGGGCAGGAGCTCGTTTGAATCGGTTCCCGGGTGATCCTCGAGCCTGCCTCTGCTCGGCCGCCGCCGCCGCCAAGTGAGGAACTGAGCGCGCCAGGGTAGAGGCCTCGCGCCGCCCCGGGCGCTGGAGCTGAAGGCGCCAAGCGGGGCCCGCACTTCGGTTTTCAGCGCGGCGGCCACAGGCGCCGGCACGGCTGTTTGCTCTCCCCGTCCCCCAATATGGCAGCGGCGGGCGGCGGCGGGCCCTCGGTGGAGACCGGAGAGGGTGGCGGAGGCGACGGCCCCAGGACGGTGTACTTGTTTGACCGACGCGAGAAGGAGTCGGAGCTCGGGGACCGGGCGCTGCAGGTCGAGGAGCGCTCGGACTTCGCGGCGTTCCGCGCCTCCGTGTGTCAGGTACGCGACGGGGCGACAGAGGGATGCGCGGGTGAAGTTTGGATTGGGAGGGTGACGAGAAGCCCACGTTGCTCACCGCGGGGCAATAAACCTGTCACCCGGCCCGGGTCCTGCGGCCTTGGCGTCTCCCTCCAGGGTGCCCGCCATGCCCGAGGCGGCGGAGAAGCCTGGGGGCCGGGCCCGCCGCCGGGCCCGGGAGTGCGGGGCTGGCGGGTCGGTGGGCCTCCTTCTAACCCCGGCCTTGTGGCCGGGATCGCGGCGTCCGGGCGGTGGTACCGTGGGTTTCGAGAGCTCGACCTTTGCACTGAGGCCGTGCAACTCATCTTTTGAGTCGGGAAAGCTGTGTCTCTTTTGGGTGAAACTTTTTTTTTTTTTTTCAAGACAGCGGAGTTTTCCCCCGCTGGCTCTGTCAGGAATATCGTGATAGCTAGAAGTTGTGAGATTCCAGGAGTCGATTTTTCCTAGGTTCCTTCAGTGATGCAGTAATTTCACGGGTCGTGCTGTCAAGGTTTGCGGGCGCGCCCTGGCTGGTCCTTCCGTAGTGGAAACACTTGACCTAGAGTTCCTCGCAGGTGGAGCTCTCTGTGGTTTCCTGCACCCCCCAGCCCCTTGCGGGGGGAGGTCCTGAACCACTCGAAGGGTGTCCGAGGGTATCTGCGGGAACACCTGAGGACCGATATACTTCCTGTATTAGTTTGCGTGAGAAGTTAATAACTGTGTAGGCAAAGCCCTACTTTAAACTGGAAAGTGTTTTCTAGATCTGAGGTGTTGCTGGTGCCTGAGCTTTAAAGAATGGATGTTATTTATCATGAGCTGCTTCAACCACTTGGGGCTCTTTTTAAGCGACAGAGAACACCTGGCTAACCAAGAAAAAGGACTTAGTGTGAAGCAGTGTTTTAAACTTGATGTTTTAGGGCTTCCCAGGTGGCTCAGCAATAAAGAATCCGCCTGCCAATGCAGGAAATGCGGGTTCGATCCTTGGGTGGGGAAGATCCCCTGGAAAAGGAAATGGCAACCGAGTCCAGTATTCTTGCTTGGGAAATCTCACGGACAGAGGAGCCTGGCGGGCTACAGTCCATGGGGGTCGGGAAGATTCGGACACGACTGAGCACGCACGTAGGCTGATGTTTTAGTACTCTTTAATTCCGTATAGTAGTTGATGAAATAATTGAAATCAAGACCCGTAGGCAGGAAAAAAAAAAAAAAAACGATGTGAGAGCAAGCACTTTGATTTGTTCTGTTTTTCCAGGGTCTAGAATCATGCCTGGTATGTGGTAAATAGTCAAATTAGAATGACAAAATTTTACGAACTCAGAAGTTCATTCTCTGTCTGGATACAGCGCATTCCCATGTCCTTGAAAAGTGAATAAATGAATGCTCATTATTTTTGATGAATGTTTTGTATTTATCAGGGAAAGGGAAACTCTTATTTTTGTAGTTGATTATTTAAAGTATTCATATTGGTTATATAAAATCATGACACACAAAAATGACTTTAAAATGTCAGCGCATTAAAAAATTAAGGAACCAGAGAGGAAAAAATAAACCTTTTATTCACTATGAAATTTATAACCACTGTTAGTAATTGGAGTTATTTCTTTGTGTTCTTACCATCAGCCTGCATTTTTAAATAATCTTAATACATGTCTGTATTCCATTTTTTTCACTTAATATTGTCAGTATCTTTCTATTTTAATGCAAATCTTCGTAGTCAAAGTGGTCTGTTTTGAACCAGTCAGTGTTTACATATACATATCTCTTTTTGTTTGCACTTGCATTAGATTTTAAGCAGTATCGTGATAAACATGTTTGAATGCAGTCTTTTTTTTTTTTCTTTTTGAGATTTATTTTTGAGTTTAAGCCTTTTTTCCCCTCCATTTAAAAAAAATTAAACTCTAGTTGATTTACAATGTGTGTTAGTTTCAGGTGTACAGCACAGTGATTGAGTTACATATGTAAATGTTTCAAATTCTTTTCCCTTGTATACATAGGCTTATGGCTTTGTTTTCTTTGGTTTAGAATCTTAGAAGTCAAATTCTTGGATCAACGGTCAGGAATATCAAAGCTCTTGATGTGTATTTTTAAATTGTTTTTCAGAAAGGTTGTACTAATTTACCCTTCCTCTAGAAATAATTCTCCTATGTCAAAAGTGTCAGTAACTGTGTTACATGTATAGGGGAAGTGTATTAACCTCTTATTGCGGAAGTGGTAACTCACTTTTGGAGATCATGACTCACCTAAGTCAAACAGATAGTACAGAAGTTAAAATTCAGATCCAGAACCCAAGTTCTTTTTGTTACATACCATTCAAATGATATTCTTATTTATAGGGAACAGATATATTTGTTCCATTCCTTCAATATTTTAATAAGGAAAATATTCCCTTTGACTAATTCTTGTCCTCCTCCCTCCTACTTTTTCCTGCTAGAACAGAGAAGGCTTAACTTTAATTAGAGGGAAGAACTAGTAAAAAAATAAAAAGGAAGGCTAACTTTTTTTTTTTTTTTGAGAATTTAAAGCTAGATTATGCCACCTAATCCATAACTTTGTCTCCGTTACATACATGAAGAACTAAAATAAGTTCATAAGCGGTGAAACTGGGATCAGAATCTAGGTCTATTTGATTCTAAAGTTTGTTTTTGTTTTTAAACAATCTCCACAGGGCCCACACTATTTTCCATGTTAGAGGAGTAGGCAGATAGTGCACTAAATTAAAGTTTTTCATTAAAACTTAAACTAACAAGTGTTTGTAGTGCTAGGAAGTATTATGGGTCCTAAACTGTTATATGTGTAAAAGTTCACTTTGTAGAAAAAAGGAGCAGTCAAGAGGCAGGAATAGAATGTGGATTTGACAGAAGGCTTTAGACCTGTGATAAGCAGTTACTGATTCACCTGAGCCCTTGTGACCTCGCAAAATCAAAGATTAGGAAATAACTTATTTGGCTAGTTCTTAATATTCACAGTCATTAAGTCCCATTTGTGCAAACCCTCCTCTGCACACCTAATTTACAGTAAATGCCTACTTTTTCCCAGTGGTTCCACTATTCCTTGTCACCCCATTATAGCACTTGTTATAACATTGTACTTAAAAAAAATTGTCTCCATTCCTGGAGGTTAGGAGCCTTATCTAATAGTTGGTTTATAGCTGTTTAGTTAAATGAATCAATCTCTTCCTTCAAAAAAAATTTTTGTATATAGGGTATGTTATGTTAAAAATTCCAAAAGATGAAAAGAAAAAAAGTAAAAGATAGATGTAGGAAAGAGTAGAATAGTAACCTGAGAGCTAATTAATGAAAGTTCATTTTATTAAAGCTTATACCAGTGCTGATCCATGAAATCAGCTTTGAGTTTCTTAGAAGTGAAAACAAAGGAGAGATAATGAATACAAAACCCACAAAGTCTATAAAATAAAAGCATTCCAGCTGCTAAGAATGCAAACCTTTGAGAAAAATTTCTCCCTAAATTCCTCACAAATCCTGATAAAATAGACAACATTCTTATAGATAGGAGAGGCTCTTCTTATTTTGTCTTTTAATGCAAGGTACAGTCAGACATGATTTAGCAACTAAACAACAGCCCTTGTGTTATTTAGGGTATTGCAACCTGCTTTAACCAGTTACCACCCACATTTTTTTTTTAATTTATTTATTTTAATTGGAGGCTAATTAAAATATAGTGGTTTTTTCCATATATTGACATGAATCAGCCATGAGTGTACATGTGTTCCCCATCCTGAACTCCCCTCCCACCTCCCTCCCTGTCCCATCCCTCAGGGTCATCCCAGTGCACCAGCCCTGAGCATCCTGTCTCATGCATCGAACCTGGATTGGCGATCTATTTCACATACGATAATATACATGTTTCAATGCTATTCTCTCAAATCATCCCACCCTTGCCTTCTACAGAGTCCAAAAGTCTGTTCTTTACATCTGTGTCTCTTTTGCTGTCTTGCATATAGGGTCATTGTTACCATCTTTCTAAATTCCATTTATTCGTTAATATACTGTATTAGTGTTTTTCTTTCTGACTGACTTCACTCTGTATAATAGGCTCCAGTTTCATCCACCTCATTAGAACTGATTCAAATGCATTCTTTTTAATAGCTGGGTAATATTCCATTGTGTATATGTACCACAGCTTTCTTATGCATTTGTCTGCCGATGAACATCTAGGTTGCTTCCATGTCCTGACTATTATAGTTCAGTGCTGTGATGAACATTGGGGTACACATGTCTCTCTGAGTTCTGGTTTCCTTGGTGTGTATGCCCAGCAGTGGGATTGCTGGGTCTCATGGCAGTTCTGTTTCCAGTTTTTTAAGGAATCTCCACACTGTTTTCCATAGTGGCTGTACTAGTTTGCATTCCCATCAACAGTGTAAGAGGGTTTCTTTTTCTCTGCATCCTCTCCAGCATTAATTGTTTGTAGACTTTTGGATAGCAGCCATTCTGACCGGCGTGAGATGGTACCTTGTTGTGGTTTTGATTTGCATTTCTCTGATAATGACTGATGTTGAGCATCTTTTCATGTGTTTGTTAGCCATCTGTATGTCTTCTTTGGAGAAATGTCTGTTTAGTTCTTTGGCCCATTTTTTGATTGACTGCCCACATTTTTGTAGAGATTTCTCACTTAAGTGTACTCTGTGTGTTCCTGGTTTTGGGGTGATTCAGGGACAGAGTGATCGGATATAATACCAAAGCACACATCAGTAAAGGCTAGTTGTTTGTTCAAAGATATGCATTGAAGTATATAGCTTCTGATTGATCTAATCCATTAAACAAGTTTAAAGTATTTGAGGATTTTATGGTTTGCAGTTCATTAGCCCATCATAAATATTTCTTCAGACTGGCTTTTGAGAGAAGTTGGGCAGCAATAGTTTGAAGCTAACCTGAAGACATGGAGGGCCGGTTCTTTATGTTACTCATTAAATAAAAATCCATGTACTTTAACTTGAACCCAGAAAAAGGTGGAGTTGAAGTGATCTTATAAAAATGAAAAAGCCCAGTCAAGACTCTTGCCCAGTATAGAATGTCATCCTGCTTTCATTTAGAGAAGGGCAGACAATGTTTCTGTATTCAAGGCTATTTTGGTACTCATACAGGAAAGACTTTGTCAGGTAAGACAAATTTTTAGATCAAAAATATGGAGAGAGAAGGATATGACATCTTGAGTAAAAGTATAATGAATAATGTAAAAATAATTTGTTTGTGAAATACCAGAGCTAGAAAATATTTAGAAAAGTTATGAATTTGAGAAATAATTTTGTAAAGAATTATATATAAAGCAAAGAAAAAAGATAGCTTATGTATCTTGACTGAACAATAGAACCATGGAGAGAGTGTATGAAATACTTGTATATGCTTTTCAGATGTATATCAGTCTTAATTCAATTTGACACAGTTTTTTAGTAATTATAAAAATACATGTTTTGTTCTACAGGATATATAACCACATGATCTAACAGTTGGGATGTTGCAGAAATAAAGTAGTAAAGAACTGAAAAATAAAGACAGTCTTAATTATATAAAAACCTAATAAAGATGTGTGAAGACAATTTTTTTTTCTGTAAGCAAATAGAATCTTTTCTCCATCAGTCTATTGTCTATAGCTTCATTTCTCTTGGGTGTAATTGGGTAGAATATGAGTATTTTTAATTTTACTAAAGTATACCAGATTGCTCTTCAGTATGGTTCTAGCCCTGTCCACAATGTGTAAGTCCATTTTCCCTCTATGGAAAGCTATACTTAATTTGTTTTTCCTTCAAAATATAGCTGTCTTTTTAATAGAGCTTTTATTTAAATTGAAGTAAATAGTTGATTTATAGTGTTAGTTTCAAGTGTATAGCAAACTGCTTCAGATGTACACAAACACACAGATGTATATGTGTGTATATGTGTATATACACCCACACAGACTCAAACTTTTTTGGATTATTTTCCATTATAGGTTATTATAAGGTAATTGAGTATAATTTCCTGTGTTGTACAGTATGTTCTTGTTCTTTATTTTATATATGGTAGTGTATATCTGGTTTTTGTTGTTCTTTGGCTGTGCAGTTTGCGGGATCTTAGTTCTCCAACCAGAGATTGAACCCAGACCACCATAGTGAAAGCACTGAGTCCTAACCCCTGGACTGCCAGGAAATTCCCTAGTAGTGTGCATCTGTTAATCCCAGGCTCCTAGTTTATCTCTCTCCCCTGCTTTTCCCTTTGGTAACTGTAAGTCGTTTCCCATGTCTGTGAGTCTGTTTCTATTTTATAAATAATTTCATTTGTATTTTTTTTTTAAGATTCCACATATAATTGGTATCATGAGATATTTGTCTTTCACTTACTTCACTTCATGTGATAATCTTTGGGTCTATCCATGTTGCTGCAGATGGCATTATTTCATTCTTCTTTATGGCCGAGTAATACTCCATTCTTTGTGTGTGTGTCTACGTGTGTGTGTGTGTACACACACTACATCTTTATCGTCTCATCTGCTGATGGATATTCAGATTGCTTACACGTCTTGGTTATTGTAAATAGTGCTGCTATAAACATTGGGGTGCTTATATCTTTTCGAAATAGAAATTTTGTCTTTTTCAAGTATATTCCCAGGAGTGGGATTGCTGGATCTTACAGTAACTCTGTTTTTAATTTTTAAGGGAACCTACATAATGGTTCTTCATAGTGGCTGTAGCAGTTTACATTCCCACCAACAGTATAGAAGGGTTCTCTTTTCTCCATGTAGACTTTCTGATGATGGCGCTTCTGACCAGTGTGAGATGATACTTCATTTTAGTTTTGATTTGTATTTGTCTGATGATTAGTGACATTGGGCATCTTTTCATGTTCCTGATGACTGTCTTTGGAGAAATGTCTTTTTAGGTCTTCTGCCAATGTAAATTTTTTTTTTTTTTTTTTGAATACTGAGCTGTATGAGCTGTTTGTGTATTTTGGAGATTAATCCATTGTCAGGTTCTTCATTTGCAAATATATTCTCCTATTCTGTGGATTGCCTTTTCACTTTGTTTATGGTTTCCTTTGCTGTGCAAAAACTTATAAGTTTAATTAGGCCTCATTTGTATATTTTTGCTTTTGTTTTCATTACTTTAGGAGACAGATCCAAAAAAAATAATGCTGTAGTTTATGTCTAAGAGTGTTCTGCCTATGTTTTCCTCTAAGAGTTTTATGGTATTCAGTTTTATATTTACATCTTTACTCCATTTTCAGTTTATTTTTATATTTGGTGTTAGAGAATGTTCAAATTTCACTTTTTTAAACAGGTGGCTGTTCAGTTTTCCCGATACCACTTTTGGAGAGATTGTCTTTTTCCATTGTATATTCTTGCCTCCTTTGTGGTAGATTATTTGACCCTTAGTACATGGATTTATTTCTGGGCTCTATTCTGTTCCATCGACCTATGCATCTGTTTTTGTGCCAATACTATACTGTTTTGATGATTCTACTAGTTTTGTAGTATAGTCTGAAGTCAGGGAGTGTGAGTCCCCCAGCTCTGTTACCCTTTCTCAAGATTGTTTTGGCTTTTGTGTTTCCATACAACTTTTAAAAGTTTTTTTTTTCTAGTTCTGTGAAAAATCCCATTAGTAATTTGATTGGATTGCCTTGAACCTGTAGATTGCTTTGGGTAGTATGGTCATTTTAACCAAATTGATTTTTCCATTCTAAAAACCCAGTATATCTTTCCTGTTCGTGTCATCTTCAGTTTCTTTCATCCATGTCTTAAGAGTTTTTGGAGTACAGGTATTTTGCCTCCTAAGGAGGTTTATTCTTCAGAAGTTTATAAGACATTTTATTCTTTTTGATGCAATGGTAATGGGATTGTTTCCTTAATTTGTCTTTCTGATCACTTGTTAGTATATAGAAATGCAAGATTTCTATACATTAATTTGTATCCTGCAATTTTACTGAATTAATTGATGATCTCCAGTAGTTTTCTGGTGGTGTCTTTAGGATTGTCTATGTATAGTACCATGTTAGTAGATTTCTGTGGTGTCTTTAGGATTGTCTATGTATAGTACCATGTTAGCAGTTTTCTGGTGGTGTCTTTAGGGTTGTCTATGTATAGTACCATGTTAGTAGTTTTCTGTGGTGTCTTTAGGATTGTCTATGTATAGTACCATGTTAGCTGCAAGCAGTGACAACTTTACTTCTTTCTTTCCAGTTTGAATTCCTTTTATTTCTTTTTCTTCACTGGTTACTGTGGCTAGGACTTTCAAAACCATGTTGAATAAAAGTGGTGAGTGTGAGCATCCTTGTCTTGATCTTAGAGGGAATGATTTCAGCTCTTCACTGTTGAGTATGTTGTTAACTGAGTTTGTCATATGTGCGTTTTATTGTGTCGAAGTATGTTCCCTCTGTAGGGAGGTGTTTTTTTTTTTTATCATAAATGGATGTTGAATTTTATCAAAAGCTTTTTTCTGCATCTACTGAGATGAACATTCAGAAAACTAAGATCAGGGCATCTGGTCCCATCACTTCATGGCAGATAGATGGGGAAACAGTGGAAACAGTGAGAGACTTTATTTTGGGGGGCTCCAAAATCACTGCAGATGGTGACTGCAGCCATGAAATTAAAAGACACTTGCTCTTTGAAAGAAAAGTTATGACCAACCTAGACAGCATATTAAAGAGCAGTGACATTACTTTGCCAACAAAGGTCTGTCTAATCAAAGCTATGGTTTTCCCAGTAGTCACGTATTGATGTGAAAGTTGGACTCTAAAGAAAGCTGAGTGCCAAAGAATTGATGCATTTGAACTGTGGTGTTGGAAAAGACTCTTGAGAGTCCCTTAGACAGCAAGGAGATCCAGTCAGTCTATCCTAATGGAGATCAATCCTGAATATTCATTGGAAGGACTGATGCTGAAGCTGAAACTCCAATACTTTGGCCACCTGATGCGAAAAACTGACTCATTGGAAAAGACCCTGATGCTGGGAAAGATTGAAGGCAGGAGGAGAAAGGGATGACAGAGGATGAGATGGTTGGATGGCATCACTGACTCAAAGGACATGAGTTTGAGTAAACTGCAGGAGTTGGCACTGGGCAGGGAAGTCTGGTGTGCTACAGTCCATGGGGTTGCAGAGAGTCAGACACGACTGAGCGACTGAACTAACTGACTGAGATGATAATGTGGTTTTTATTCTTCGGTTTGTTCATGTGATATATCACATTGATTGATTTGAGGATGCTGAAAAATTCTTGCATCCCTGGATTAAATTCCATTTGAACATGTTTTATTCATTTAATGAGGGCAACCAGTCTGTTCTGAAGGAGATCAGCCCTGGGATTTCTTTGGAAGGAATGATGCTAAAGCTGAAACTCCAGTACTTTGGCCACCTCATGCGAAGAGTTGAGTGAGTCTGAGTGAACTCCAGGAGTTGGTGATGGGCAGGGAGGCATGGCGTGCTGCTATTCATGGGGTCGCAAAGAGTCGGACATGACTGAGCAACTGAACTGAACTAAACTAAACTATGCTTTATGTTATCAAGACTTATACTTTTTGCCAGCCTCATGGGAGTGATATCTGCTGTGTGCTAAGTCACTTCAGTTGTATCCGACTTCTTCCACCCTATGGACTGTAGCCCGCCAGGCTCTTCTACCCATGGGATTCCCCAGGCAAGAATACTGGAGTTGGCTGCTATGTCCTCCTCCAGGTTTAATTTCTCTGATAACTAGTAAAGATGAGCATCTTTTCATGTTTTCTGGTTTTTCTCCTTTATGACTTGGATTTCTTGTGTATTTTCAGGAATGCTTTTCTCTCTCAATATTATTTCTGTATTTTTCCTCCACAATTTTGGATTAAAATGTAGCTGCTTTAGTTCTCTTGGGGTTTATTTTCACGTATGTTGAGATGGGGATTTCTAAAATCTGTTTCTGTACCATTAACTGTCTCAGTATTCTTTCTCATCAGTTTGTAATGTCATTCCACTAAAATGAACCTACATATACTCATCCACATTGAACAGTTCTTATTTGCCATGCTTGCTTCATTTTTGCCTTTTGAAGCATAGTCCAGGCCTTAGTTTACTTCACTCCTGTATGCTTCAACATGCATTTTATTATCACACCATCAAAATTAACATTTTTAATGGTATTATCTAACAGTTAATTCCATGCTTAGATTTGTTTGTCTCAAAAATGTCTTTTTATTGTTGGTTTGTTTAATCAGGGTCCTTGTACTGAACTTGGTTTTTTATGTTTCTTAACTTCTTTTAAAATTTAGAGCATTTTAGCAAAATACCTTCCCCCAGTCTTTTTGTTTTTCCTAACATTGACTTGTTGAAGAAATCAAGTTGGTTTGTCTCTCATATTCCATATTCTGGATTTGTCTATTCCTTTATGGTGCAATTTAGCTTGTTCTAACTCCACATATCCCACAAACTAGAAGTTATTTTTAAAGACTTATAATTAAGATTTAGGCTCAGCTTCTCTGGGGTGGGGGAGAAAATACTTCATGGGTGGTGCTGGGACTTCATATGACATCACATCTGAAGGCACTTAATATATGGCTGTTTCACCCACTCTGTTTCTTACCACTGCCAAGTGGTGTGATCGAGCAAGTGGGATTCAAATGGGTTCAGCTGGCTTCTTTAGTAATAAAGCTTTAATTTAATGGTTCATTCATTGATAGTGCTGTTCTGATTGCCATTCCTCCATTTTTATTAACAGAAATTCTCTGCCTCCAATTGATGAGGCAAAAGAACAACTTTGCTTCATCAGTTAGAGATACATGGCTACCTAGAGATACATGGTTACCCTGAAATCTGATTGGTACAAGAAAGCAGCATAAATGGTCTACTTGCCCTTTAATTTGCTGGTGTTCAGAGTGGGGAGTTGGTTTTCAGTTAGTTTCAATAGTGACCAATAGGATTTTTAGATCACTATTGAAGACTTGAATATCATTAGTCTAGATTTTTTTTTTTTAGTAATCTTCTGTGTAAGGTTGGTTTAAATTAACTAGTTCATCATTACCTGAAATAGAAGTCAAGTCTTTTAACTGTGTGTTGCCCTATTGTTTGATTTTGGAACGAGGATGTGTTTTTTAATTTTAATGACATGTAATATTTTAATGAAAAGATTAACTCATTTTTCTAATTCTTATATTTGTTTTTTTTGTGAAATTTCAGGTTTTCATGTGTTTTTTTGGTCATTTACTTTTTCCCGTCCTTTTATTGTTCATGTTTTTTCCCTCTTTGTTGACTTTGATCTTGATTTATGAAGGCTTTTTCTCCTCAGGATGTTAGCACTTTGTTTTGTGTTGCAGTTTACTCCCCTCGTTTATAATTTGCCTTAGTTTTTTTAAAGTTATACTTTTGGAAGAGGTTATAATAGATACAATGGAGAAGGCAATGGCACCCCACTCCAGTACTCTTGCCTGGAAAATCCCGTGGATGGCGAAGCCTGGTAGGCTGCAGTCCATGGGGTCGCTAAGAGTCGGACACGACTGAGTGACTTCACTTTCCCTTTTCCCTTTCACGCATTGGAGAAGGAAATGGCGGCCCACTCCAGTGTTCTTGCCTGGAAAATCCCAGGGACGGGGGAGCCTGGTGGGCTTCCGTCTATGGGGTCACACAGAGTCGGACACGACTGAAGCGACTTAGCAGCAGCAGCATAATAGATACAAAGGTTCTTTATACAGACATCCTGCATAGCCTGGCAGTCTTTATCTCAGTGTTGTAAAGTATTAACCTCTATTTTTATTTAGTACTTCTGTTTTTACATATTTAAGTATTTAATATATATGAACATAAGTGTTAATGCTTTCCTCCAAATAAGTTTACTTTATATATCGACACAAAATAATATGTCTTTTGTCTAAGAGAGCTCTGCTGATGTTAAACACTTTCAAAATGTTCACTGTTCTTAGGTGACGTAAAATAGCAGAAAAATCTACCTTGTTAATAAGCAAATAGGTAATTTATAGATAGATTTGTGGTTAATTATGCAAAGGCAAAATTTAAAAATGTTAAAACATATTTCTCAGAAAAATGTAGTACTGTTATAATATTATAATATCCTTATCGGTATTTTCATATTTTTGTAAACTTGACTAGGGCATTTACTTCCTTTCTATAATAATTGATTTTATTCTGTTATTTTTGGTAGACACTTGGCATTTCACCTGGAGAGAAATTTGTCATTACAACAACCAGTAGGAAAGAAGTTACCTGTGATAACTTTGGTAAGCAACGTTGCGTTTATGCTTTTATATTTAATATGTTGGACGGGGGAGCCTGGTGGGCTGCTGTCTATGGGGTCGCACAGAGTCGGACACGACTGACGCGACTTAGCAGCAGCAGCAGCAGTACATTACAGGGTAATGACTATTTTATTACCTAGATAAGCATCAAAAACCATTAATATTTTTGTTTACTTTGTTGGAATGGGGGAGGAAACTGGCTCTACACATCTACTTTGTGCAGAGCTCATACTTGTCGAGCATGGTTATAAGAAAAGAGTTGATATCACTTAATGGCTATAAAAGATGAGACCTTGCTCAACATCCAACCACAGGTCTTCTGCATGGACCCTTAAGAGCTACTTCTCCTGACCCACTTGGATTCTCCCATTATCTTTTTCTACCCGGTTATGTTCTAAGATGTGCCAATTTTTCATGCCTGATTCCTTTTTTGATTTAATCATTCTTCGCATTCATATGGATAACCACTTTAATTAGTTCCTCATCTGATTTTCTGTGACAGTTTGACTTAAGAATTGAGTGTTTCAGATGAGTGGAAGTATTTGGACCTATTCCACTGATATTCTTAACACAGCATAACTGATTATAGATCAGTCCATTGTTTGGGGATTTGCCTGTATGATTTTTAAAGTCATTTCATAGATACAATTTATATATTTAAAATTATAATTTCATTGTGTTTTGGATGCTGACTTAGCACTTAAGATGTTACCTCTTGATTTCAGATGAAACTGTTAAAGATGGAGTCACTCTATACCTGCTACAGTCAGTCAATCAGTTACTACTAACAGCTACAAAAGAACGAATTGACTTCCTACCTCACTATGACACATTAGTTAAAAGTGGCATGTATGAATATTATGCAAGTGAAGGACAAAATCCTTTACGTAAGTATTCCCTTTGTACTAATTGTGATAAACTGTCACTTACCTTTATTCCCTTGATCAGACTTTTAAAAAGTTCTTTCATTCTACTTTACTCAAAGACTATGATCAGTTCTTGTGAGCCTCCTTACTTCATCTCTTCATCACAGTGTATTTGTTTTTATACCTAAGTCATCTTACATCAAAGTAAAGATACCTCTCCTTTTAAAACTAACGTAGAATGAGAATTCATTCCTTTTCAACTCATAAGAGATGGTTCCTTACACGTCTACCTCCTGTACACTCTCCTTTCCTGTTATTCTTCCTAGCTTCCTAAACTCTTCTCCCAATTATATTTATTTTACCTTGCATATTTTTTGTAGCTGAACTGCACAGCTAAGTGGTTTGTGTTCCTTATTGTTTCTTTATAATTCCCTCCCACCTTTACTATTAGACAGTTTTTATCCTACCTTAGATTATTTTGATTTAGAGAATCTCTTCCATCTGGATTCTGCGAAAGTGTTCAGGTATTCATTATAAGCTTTCTTTCTTTCTTTTTTGAACATATGGTTTGTGGGATCTCACTTCTCTGACCAGGGATTGAACCCGGGCCTTGACAGTGAAAGCCTGGAATCCTAGCCACTAGGTTACCAGGGAGCTCCCTATAAATTTTCTTTCTTTTTAAAAAAATTTATTTGTTTTTGGCTGCGCTGGATCTTCATTATGGCACATGGGCTTAGTTGCCTTGAAGCACATGCTATCTTCCCAGACTAGGGATCAAATCTGTGTCCCCTGTGTTAGCAGATGGATTCTCAACCACTGAACCACCAGGGAGGTCCCCTGTAAACTTTCTTACTAAATATTTTTTTCATTGTATATGCATTAGAGTTGGTAGAAAATTAGAAAACATAGATAAACAAAAACAACACAGAGAATATTCCCATCTCTGCCACCCAGATGTAACCACCACCAACACTTTGGTGTTTATCATTTCTGACCTTTTTATATATATATATATATATATATATACACACTTTTTTTTTTTTTGGTATTATATGGTGCATACTTTTTTTTTTCCTTTTGTTGTGCCACGTAGCTTACAGGATCTTAGTTCCCCAACCAGGGATTGAACTCAGGCCCTTGACAGTGAAAGCCCAGAGTCCAAACTACTGGATTGCCAGGGAATTCCTGATGCATTCTTTTTTAACCAACCTTTTAATTTAAGATGTAATGAACATCTTTAATATGTATGTCAATATATATTTATTTTAGGGCTTACACAGTATTTAGATAACATAATTTATTTGAACACTATATACTATTGTTGTTGGGACTTCCCTGATGGCTCAGAAGGTAAAGAATCTGCCTGCAATGCAGGAGACCCACGTGGCGCTAGTGGTAAAGAACCTGCTTGCTGGTGCAGGAGATGTAAGAGACATGGGTTCAGTCACTGGGTTGGGAGGATCCTCTGGTACGGCAACCCACTCCAGTATTCTTGCCTGGAGAGTCCTAGGGACAGAGGAACCTGGCGGTTTATAGTCTATGGGATCTCAAAGTGTCTTCCATGACTGAAGCAACTTAGCGCACAGACACCCACACACACACTGCTGTTACTAGACTATTCAGGTTATTTCAGGTTTTTTTTTTTTAATTGTTACAAATGACTGAATATTCTCGGGACTAATTCTTCTTGTACATCCTTACCTTGACTGCTGTTGTTACTGCTCTCAGCTGCAGAGCCAGGCACTGTGTCAAGCACTTTGTGAGCATTTTCTCATTTGATCCTTAATCCTGTGTGTTAGCTAACATGAAGGTAATGACCTTATTTTGCAGAAGTAACTAAGATAGCCACAGTTTTACTCTCTATAAAGTGTGGTCTGTTCAAGCTCCCTGTACATCACCTCTACTCATTATTGAGCTTGATACAGTGGTCGGGCATCACACCTAAAACTGAATTTTTCTGTCCTTCGTCTGAATTTTCCCTTTACGGAAAAAGAGGACCGTTTTTCCAGTCTTCTAGAACAAGCACTCAAAGCCACCTTGGATTTCTTTTTCTTTCTCCTTTTATATCTAATCAGATACTAAATTCTACTCATGTTTTCCTTTGAAATTTCCCTTAACTCTTTTTCTTCCCATTTCCTACAGTGTCCCTACTTTTCCATTTTCTAGTTAATACCCTTCACTAGATCTGTATACATACCTGATTTGTGATGACTACTTTCCAGCTAGTTTATAAACGGAGCCATCCCCTACATGTTTAGCGTTTGGAAGTGCTTGCTGGAATGCTACTTTGTGGGTTAATTACAGCCTAAGTTATGCTTAAGTGAAAGAGACATTAATTTAGTATGCTCACCCTTTTAATTAAGGAGATAAAAGTGGGAAGTAGTTTGGATACTGACCCTGCCGAAAGGAGAATGTTAGAAATAGTGCTGAGCCACTGATAAACTGAAGGTCAGGCTGGTTGTATAGTAGGAAATTAAGAGCAGTTTTGTGTCAGTTAAGCAGATACATTCTGCCATTTCACAAGTTGGTGTTGCAAGATACCTATATTTAAATCAGCCCTTAATAGACACTTTTATATTTGTCCCATATCCCTAAATGTGCTTAGTTTGACTTGTGCATGATGTAAGTATGTACCACAGACTACTATTTGATTTTATGGTTATGGTCTTCTGTTTGTCTCTCATGTGTGTATGTCTGTCTTTAGATTATAAACTCCTTGAAGCCAGGAATCATGGCTGGCTCACTCATGCTGTGTAGTGCCATACAAGTACTGGTTGGTAACTGCTTTTTTATGCTGGTGGTGATTGATGATGCCTTACTATGTTTGTGTCATTAGGATCAGGATAATACTTTAATTTTAGCTCTTTGGAAAATAAAAGTGATGGCTTAAGGTACTTCAGAATTCCTTCTACTTTGAACTTTTATATGAAGTATTTAGGAGGGAGAACTTAAGCAGTAATGTTTTCTCACTCTCTTCCAGCATTTGCTCTTGCAGAATTAATTGACAATTCATTGTCTGCTACTTCTCGTAACAATGGTGTTAGAAGAATACAGATCAAATTGGTAAGAGAATAATACTCTAAATCAAATTAACTTGTGTTTTTATGGAAGTACTGCAGGTTTATTGGAAAAAAATTAAAATATAAACTAAAAGTAGAAATAATTGTCTGATGTCTCTTCATTAAAATTTTTTCACTTGCCCTTTTCCTATGGATATATGTATACATGTATGTGTGATTATAGTGTACATTTTGTTTGTGATCTTCTATTTTCCCTTAGAAGTAGATTGTAAACATTGCCATATTATGGCTATTCTGCAATGTAATACACCACTGATGCAATTTGATTTATTGACTAATATAAATTATGTAATCAGTCTGTGGCTGTTGAACATTTAGATTTGTTTCCCTTTGTTTTTGCCATTGTAAGCAGTGCTGGTAGCAGGAACACCCTTATAGATCTTTGTACACATCTCTGATTAGTCCTCAAGCTACATTCTGAAAAATGGAATTTCTAGGTTAAAGGACATGAAGAATTCTAAGGCCTTTGATTCATACAGCTGGAGTGCCTTTTAGAAAATTATATTAATATACACTTCTCCAGCAATGTATGAGTGAGCCCAATGAATCACATTTTTTATATTGAACTTTTCATGTTTTTAATATTGATACAACTTTTCCTGTCTTTTTGAACTTATTTCATAGCATTTTGATGAAACACAAGGAAAACCTGCCGTTGCAGTGATAGATAATGGAAGAGGAATGACCTCTAAACAGCTTAACAACTGGGCCGTGTATAGGTTGTCAAAATTTACAAGGCAAGGTGACTTTGAAAGGTTAGAGAACCTTACTCACTTTTTTTATGGGCAGCTGGGTATTTTAATAAGGAGAAGAACTCTTCTATTTCTTTAGTTATATACATTGTCAGCATATTTATTTAGAGTTTTATAGTAAAATAGTTTTTAAGGTCAATACTTAAAAAGTCAAAACTGCATAAATCATATTGTACCCTCCATTGAATGATTTTTTCTGCATTTCCTGAAGTGTGTAGGAGTTATGTTGATATGTTGCCTACTGTGGAGTTTTCCCCCTTTTCTTAATAACTTAAGTTTGAAGAAAGCTGTATAGTGTCTAGAGCAGTAGAATGTTTTTTAAGTGGGCTTTAGAAATCACCTGATACCTCGTGCAAAATGTCCAAGGGAACCACATGTAGTTCTCTGGAGCTTACTGTGGCTCTTTCAGGGCTCTGCTTTACAAAATGTTCACAGCTGTTAGGGAGTAGAGTCTAGTCAAGAGTTTTGTATGGGAATATGTTTGTAGAAAATATCCTGAATGAGAATGTCATAAAGGAAACAATGTATACTCAAAGCTGTCAGGGATATAAAGATTTAGCTCCTTGAGATAGTTGAATTCTACTTAGAGGCATGACTCACTGTGGGATTGATGTATAAGCTATGTTTTATAATTTAGGAAACACACTTGGGGAGAATCTGTTAACATTCTTATTAAGAAGTTAGTATTTATTCATGTCCTATTTCCTTTGCTCTTAGTTGTGTCAAGGAAAGTCACCCAAGTTTAAGGATCTGTCTCAATAATGTGTAAAATTAATATAGTTAATGCATTTGCCTTCTCATTTCTGAGATTTCAGCACTCAGAATTTTCATCAACTTTGTAAAGCCTTCCAGTGCCATGATGAGAGGCAGTAAGTAAAAAGCAAGGGCTCTGGGATCATTTGGCCTCGTCTGAATTCTAGCTTTATTAGTTGTATGACACTGGTCAAGGTACTTTACTTCTATCTCAGTTTATGTATCTGTAAAATGGGGATAATACCGCCTAAGGTTTTGTGAAAACCAAATGAGTTAGTGCATGTAAAATCCTCAGAGCCTGGCAAATAATGATAAGCAGTCAGTAAATACAAGCTATCATGGTAGCTATTCGGAGAAGGCAATGGCAACCCACTCTAGTACTCTTGCCTGGAAAATCCCATGGACAGAGGAGCCTTGTAGGCTGCAGTCCATGGGGTCGCTAGGAGTCGGACACTACTGAGCAACTTCACTTTCACTTTTTACTTTCATGCATTGGAGAAGGAAATGGCAACCCACTCCAGTATTCTTGCCTGGAGAATCCCAGGGACGGGGGAGCCTGGTGGGCTGCCATCTATGGGGTCGTACAGAGTCAGACACAACTGAAGTAACTTAGCAGCAGCATGGTAGCTATTCCTTCTCATTCTTGGCCTCAGATTTTTCTGCAACTGTTGTTCTTCACCATTTTCATGAGTACATGCCACTTCAAGGATTTATAAAATAGCCATAAAGAAGACAGTGATCTTTTGTAGTCTAAAGATAGAATTTAGCATAAGATAGAAATATTCGGTAGAAATGAAAGGAGGACAGATGGCAGATTGGGGCAAAGGGTCAGAAAAATGTTAGTTAAATCAAGTGGAAGAGTTGAAAGAAGTGGAGCCTACAGTTTGTTAAAATTTCTTTAGATTTTAGCACAGCACAAACTTTTAAACCTAATTCAAATATTAGGGAAATTTTAATTTTTGGAAGAAATCTACCTGTTGCTGGGTCTGATCCTAGCTTTATGGATATTGCATCCAGAAACACAATTGTTGTTACAGCTGTCATGTACTCATACTGTATTTGAATCTAGTACCATCAGTCCCTTAACTCAGTCCAGTTTCTGTTAGTGTGAGTTGTAACCCTCCTCCCCTGCTCTTCTCTAACTTCTACTCCTATAGAAAAAAATGATCAGTTGTTTTACTGCTTCCAGTTAAGTTGTGTGTGTTTTTTTTTTTTTTTTACTGGATATAAGGATGTTCGTATATAGGGAATAGGCTATGGAAGAAAAGGAAGGATAGCCTAAAAATACAAAGCAGCTGACTGTCTTGACTATAGTTTATGTTGTAGTAGAGGAAAAGCCTAAAGTAAACCAAAAAATATATAAGCCCTTCAGTTATCGATAAGAAAATATCAAGTAACATGTTAGAGCCTGATGGCTGTCTTCTTTAGGTGAAGTGATAAGGAGAAGTGACCTCTTTCAGGTTACATTTCACTTGAGGCTGGAATGATTAGAAAAGAAACACCCAAAGTGAAAATCTAGGGGAAGAGCATTCCAAGTAGAAGGACATCAGCAAAGACAAAGACCCTGAAACTGTGATCACCTTGTTTCATTTGAGAGACAAAAAGAAGACCAATGTACTTAGAGCATTTTGAAGAGGACAGTAGGGGGGGATGAGTTGAGAGTTCTATTTTGACAATATTCTTTATAAGTCTCATTCACTTTGGTACAACCCTTTCCTCTCTTTTATTTTGAAAAATTTCAGATTAATAAATATGTTGTAAAAACATATCAAATAAAAACATGTCAAATAAAAAGCCAGCAATAAGTCAGAAAATCAGTTGTACTACTCCTGTATCCTTCACCTAGATTTATGTTAACATTTTGCCACATTTGTAATCTTCTGTTTATGTATGTATGGGTGTACACATGCATGTACACAGAACACACAGTTTCTCTTTCTAAATCATTTGTAAGTTGTAAACTCGATGATATTTTACTGCTTAGTACTGTACCATGTATTTCCTTCACAGTTATGTTCTCATAAATAGCCATAATTTCATTATTACACTCAACACATTTTTCAGTGATTCAAAATAGCTAATTATAATGTCCATATTCAGATTTCCCTTTGCCATGTCTTTCATGTCTCCTTTATTCTATAATTCCCCATATTTGTCTTTCATGAAGTCTTTTTTTTTTTTTTTTTTTTAAATAGAGTTCAGGCTAGTTGTAGAACAGTCTACCCTCTGGATCTGAGTGTTTCCTGAACACTATTCGTTCCCTCAACATTTTATAAATATTTTCAAACATACAGAAAAGTTGAAATTCTGTAGTCAATACACAACATATTCATACTAAGCTTTACCACATCTCTTTTTATTCCACTAACCTTTCAGTTTAGTTCAGTCTCTCAGTTGTGTCTGACTCTGTGAGCCCATGGAGTGCAGCACGCCAGGCCGCACTGTCCCCATGATCAACTCCTGGAGCTTGCTCAAACTCATGTCCATTGAGTCAGTGATACCATCCAACCATCTCATCCTCTGTTATCCCCTTCTCCTCCCGCCTTCAGTCTTTCCCAGCATCAGGGTCTTTTCCAGTGAGTCAGTTCTTTGCATCAGGTGGCCAAAGTATTGAAGTTTCAGCTTCAGCATCAGTACTTCCAATGAATATTCAGGACTGCTTTCCTTTAGGATGGACTGGTTGGATCTCCTTGCTGTCCAAGGGACTCTCAAGAGTCTTTTCCAACACCACAGTTCAAATGCATCAATTCTTTGGCACTCAGCTTTCTTTATAGTCCAACTTTCACATCCACACGCAACTATTGGAAGATCCATAGCTTTGACTAGACTGGCCTTTGTTGGCAAAGTAATGTCTCTGCTTTTTAATATGCTGTCTAGGTTGGTCATAGCTTTTCTTCCAAGGAGCAAGTGTCTTCTAATTTCATGGCTGCAGTCACCATCTGCAGTAATTTTGGAGCCCCCAAAAATAAAGTGTCTCACTGTTTCCATTGCTTCCCCATCTATCTGCCATGAAGTGATGAGACCAGATGCCATGATCTTAGTTTTCTGAATGTTGCACTTTAAGCCATCTCTTTCACTCTTCTCTTGCACTTTCATCAAGAGGCTCTTTAGTTCCTCTTCACTTTCTGCCATAAGGGTGGTGTCATCTGCATATCTGAGGTTGTTGATCTTTCTCCCGGCAATCTTGATTCCAGCTTGTGCTTCTTCCAGCCCAGCATTTATCATGCTATACTCCACATAGAAGTTAAATAAGCAGGGTGACAATGTACAGCCTTGACGTACTCCTTTTCCTATTTGGGACGAGTCTGCTGTTCCATGTCCAATTCTAACTGTTGCTTCTTGACCTGCATACAGATTTCTCAGGAGGCAGGTCAGGTGGTCTCGTATTCCCATCTCTTTCAGAATTTTCCACAGTTTATTGTGATCCACACAAAGGCTTTGGCATAGTCAGTAAAGCAGAAACAGATGTTTTTCTGGAACTCTTTCTTTTTCGATGATCCAGCGGATGTTGGCAATTTGATCTCTGGTTGTTCTGCCTTTTCTAAAACCAGCTTGAATATCTGGAAGTTCACAGTTCACGTATTGCTGAAGCCTGGCTTGGAGAATTTTGAGGATTACTTTGCTAGTGTGTGAGATGAGTGCAGTTGTGTGGTAGTTTGAGCATTCTTTGGCATTACCTTTCTTTGGGATTGGAATGAAAACTGACTTTTCCCAGTCCTGTGGCCACCGCTGAGTTTGTCAGATTTGCTGGCTAACCTTTAGGTCATTAAAAAAAAACCTGATAGACTTTAAAACTTTAAAAAAATTACTAAATTATTTTTGACGGTGCTGGCTCTTTGTTGCTAATGTGTGGGCTTTCTCTAGGTGTGAGAGCAGTGGCTTCTCTTGTTGCAGAGCACTGGCTCTAGGTACACAGACTTCAGTAGTTGCAGTGAGGGGGCCTCAGTAGTTGTAGCAGATGGCCCCATAGTTGTGGCTTATGGGCTTATTTGCCCCACAGCATGTGGAACCGTCCCAGAGCAACGATCATACTTGTGTCCCCTTCTTTGGCAGAGGGATTCTCATCTACTAACAACCAGGGAAGTCCAGGTCAACTTATTTTTTGGTTCAGTTCAAAGTAAATTACAGATACCAGTAAACTTTTCTCCTGCTGAGTCAAGTATTGATATCATTATGTAGAATTTAATTTTTTCTTCTGAAGTAAAATTTACCTTGAAATTTTACCCATCTGTCTTAAGTATATCTTCATTAAATGGTCGTATTTTTATGGTCATATAATTAATACCAAAGTTGTGCAGCCATCACAACTAATTCTGAACGTTTTCATTACTCCAAAAGAAACCCTGTACCCATTTATAGTCAATTCTGCCTCTCATTACAATCACTGATATACTTTGGATAGTTGTTAATCTATATTTCACTTGTGTTTCTTAGTGATTTCAGTTAACATTTTAAACAGTCCACTTTGGATAAATGCCAGTTTAATATCAATAATGCACAAAAACTTTGTTTCTATATAACTTCATTCCCCTCTCCTTTGTATTATTATTTTCATATAAATGACATCATTATACATTATAACCCTGTCAATACAGTTTTATAGTCAGTGCTTTAAACAGCTGTTTTTTAAATCAGGTTGGTGGAGAGTTGTAAAAAATACACTGTCCTTTTCTATTTATATAGTTACCTCTACTTTATTCTTTATTTTTTCTTGTATTCAGATTACTTTCTGAAGTCTTTTCAGTTCGTTCAGCAGACTCTTCTTTAGTAGCTGTTTCATAGCAGATGTGCTAATGACATATTCCCTCAGATTTTATATGTCAATATCTTAATTTCTCCTTCAGTTTTGAAGGCTACTTGTCCTGAATAAAGAATTCTTGGTTGACAGTCTTTTCCTGGCAATACTTCGAATATGTTAACCTACTGTCTTCTGATTCCATAGTTTCTGATGAGCAATCAGCTTTTAATCTTGAGTATCCCTTGTATGTGATTATTCACCTCTCTCTTTCACTTTCAAAGTTCTCTTTTTTCCTCTGGCTTTTGATACTTTGATTGTGGTATGTCTGGTTTTTAAGTTCATTATATTTGGTGTTTGTTGAACTTCTTGGAGGTCTAGATGAAGATTTTCATCAAATTGGGGGAGTTTTTGGCCATTACTCAAATATTCTTCCTCTCCTGTCCTTATGTGGTTCATCTTTGTTTCATTTCTTAGACTAAATAATTTCAGTCAACCTGTCTTTAAGTTCACTGATTCTTTCTTCTGCCTATTCATATGTGTTCATGAGTCACCTATTGAAATTTCTTTTGAGTTTTTCTTTTTTTTTAATTCCAGAATTCATTTGGTTCTTTGTAGTTTCTGTTTCTACTAATAGTCTGTATTTGGTGAAATACTGTTTTCTTACTTTTTTTACTTCATTAGAAATAATTTATTAGTTCACTGAATGTATTTAAAATAGCTGATTTATTTTTTAAATTTTTAAAAATTGAAATATAGTTGATTTACAATGCTGTGTTAATTTCTACTGTACAGCAAAGTGATTCATTTATACATACATACATATATATATATATATATTCTTTTTTAAAAACAATTATTTTCCATTATGGTTTATCACAGAATACTGAATATAGTTCCTTGTGCTATACAGTAGGACCTTGTTAATCCATCTTACATATACTGGTTTGCATCTGCTAACTGCAAACTCCCGCTCCATCCCTCTCCCACTGTCCACCCTTGGCAATTACAAGTCGGTGCTCTATGTCTTTGAGCCTGTTCTGTTTCATAAATGTTCATTTGTGTCATATTTTAGATTCCGCATATCGGTGATATCATATAGTATTTGTCTTTCTCTTTTCTGACTTCAGTTAGTGTGGTAATCTCTAGGTTTCATTCATCTTGTTGCAAATGGCATTGTTTCATTCTTTTTATGTCTGAGTAGTATTCCGTTGCATATACGTACAATACCTTTGTCATCCATTCCTTTGTCAGTGGGTATTTAGGTTGTTTCTATGTCTTGACTATTCTGAGTAGTGCTGCTGTGAACATAGGGGTGCATGTATATTTTTGTCCAGATATATGCTCAGGAGTAGGATTGCCAGATCATATGTCAGCTCTGTTTTTAGTTTTTTGAGGAAGTGCCATCATGTTTTCCATAGTGACTGCACTAAGTGACATTCCCACCACCAGTGTAGAAGGGTTGCCTTTTCTCTACATCCTCTCCAGCATTTGTTATAAAATAGCTGACTTAAATCTTAGTCTGGTAAGTCTAATTAAGACTTGGGCTTTCTCTGGGACAGTTTCTACTGAGAGCTGTTTTTCCTGTGTTTAGGTCCGATTTTAATATTTCTTGGTGTGGCACATAGCTTTCTGTTTAGAACAGGACATTTTAAATAATGTAGTGTGGCAGATCGGGAAATCAAATTAATCTCCCTTCCCAGGGTTTATTAGAACTTCTCTGTAGCTCAAACAATAAAGAATCTGCGTGCAATGCGGGAGACTTGGGTTCAATTCCTGGATCAGGAAGATCCCCTGGAGAAGGGAATGGCAGTCTTCTCCAGTATTCTTGCCTGGAGAATCTCATGGACAGAGAAGCCTGGCGGGCTACAGTCTGTGGGGTTGCAAAAAGTCAGACAGGACTGAGCGACTAACTCGCACACATACCCACAACTTATTGTTCTTTTGTCTTTTTGTTGTTTATGTAGTGACTTCCCTAGACTAATTCGGTAAAACCTGTATTCTTTATATTGTGTTGCCTCTGAAGTCTGTGCTCAGTTAATCTAATGGTCAGTTGATGATCAGACATTTTTCTTAAGTGTCTGGAACCACTGAGTCTTCCAGCTCTTGCCAAGGGGTTCTGTGTGCACATGGGCTATGTTTTTAATGTTCCTACAGGAAGTTGACTGCTCTGCCTTAGCTTGTAACTCTTGCTTGCACTGAATATCAAAGTCAGCCAGAAATGAGAGATTAGGGCCTTTTCAGTACTTTCTTGAGTATGAATACAGTCCTGAACAGGAGTGTGATCTTCTTGATTCTCGTGAATGTGTTGGAGCTTTTCAAAACCACTATTGACCTCCCATTCTCCAGCTTTTCCTTCTAAGTTTTGGGACAGATCTGTGTTTTTTTCCAACTGTTTTCATTGCCTCAGTCAGCTATGATGATAAACATCTGCCACTGATTGTTTCTGACAAATGACCCAGGGAAAATGCATTTCACACTGAGCAAATTCTGAGTTAGATCAAATAAAGACAGACCCTGCAAGTGGAGGTTTCTAGGGAACTGTCAGATCCAGTAATGGCAGTTCTATGGGGAAGGAACTTCTGGGAAATTCCAAACTTATTCCAGCAACTCCTAGGCTGTCAGTTTTCACCATGACTGCAGGGCTGTTGGTTTTCAAGGCTTCTCTAGAGCTGGTGAGAGGGGAATGGGATAGGGTATGTGAACACGTACCAGAGCTAGCAGTTTTCACCAAAGACTCATCGATGTGTCTTAAATAACCACTCCTTGGATTATTGGTAAGACGTAAATATTTGGAGTTTTGAAAAAGTTGATTTTGACAATTTTTTCAGGTATTGTTTTTGCTTTTAACAAAGTGGATTTTCATAGGTTCTTAATGTGCCATTCTGGAAGTGATCATTCAGTTAACTGGGTTTTGATGAGTGTGTAGTACACTTGTGTAATCCAAACCCCTAAGATATAGAACAGTACCTGGATATAGGAAATTTGCTCATGAATGAGGCACTGTTACAGTCATTGCCTTCCTTATAAGTTAAGTTAGATACCTAAGGACATTGTTGTATTATTGTTTTTTCATTTAATCTATTTTGTGGAAGAAAGAAAGGTGACATTAGTTAGGTCACTGGGTGGCCATAATTCAGGTATGTGTTGGATCAGTGCTACTTTCTGCACCATCAACTTGCTCAGTAATTGAAACTCTCTCAACTCAGTCAGCCATTTTTGGGAAAAAATAGCATGCCACGTGGCTCACTTCCCATGCCATTATTAGGTTGTAGAAATGGACTTCTGACAGGATTTTCCCTGATTTTTCCTAAAGAAAAAGCTCCTTTGTCTTCAGTATTTTTCTGCAATGAAGATGATCTTTCAAGTAGATACTTGTATTTACTTGAATTTAGAGACTGAGAATGTAACATGTAGCCACCCTACTTTGATTTGGTTATTTCCATTGTGTCTCACAGGCTCAGGGATATGTGGCCATTTGTCACTTTTGTTGAAGATGAATATGTCTTCATTGAATCTGATTTTTTTTTTTTCCTTCTGGTAGATTTGAGATAGATATAAATGTACATACATATAGTCACTTTACCATATTTCCTGCCAATCACTTGGATTGTTTTGTTTCTTTTTACTAATTTGATCTCTTCTATTCCTTTTTCTTTCTTTCTACAATTTTTATGATGTGGTTTCATAAAGATTTTGCTTCTCTTTTCTAACAAATAACTTGTTTCACAAAGATAATGTGTCCTCTTACATTGAATCAAGAATAAGAGTCACACACACACACACACACACACACATATCTAGTGATTTCTAAAGATTTGTTTACTTTGTGTTTTGTTTTACTGTGCTAAGAACTTGTCCTCCCTCCTGGAATCAAAGTAGGACATGTGTATCCTGCCCCTGAATTTCCGCGTTGGCTCTGATTGTGAAGCGGTGCGTTCGCCCTCCACCCCGGCTCGGAGCACCCGTGAGGGCACCGGCTGTGTTCAAGCGAGGCCGCTCCGGCTTCTCTGGTTGTCGCAACAAGCTAGAGATTTTCAAAGCTACACTTTTGAGTAAAAAGCCTTATTAAAAGGAAAACGTGATTTAAAAAAAAAAAAGAATAAGAGTGAGATATTTTCTGAGATTCTTTTAGACTGTGATATAAGTTTATTTTGAAGGAGGCAACTTTACTACTTCTGTGATGCAAAATTGTTTCTTAAGGTCTTGAATTGTATTTATGCTTGTATTTCTCTTCATGAAGGGAGATTTATATTTCCCTTGAGTGTGGGCATAGGAATTTTCTGGACTTGTGTTTACACAAGTCTAAAACTTACTGGAAATTACTATTTTGGGCCTTATTTGTTATCATAGGGTTTTTGCTTAGATTGGGCTTTCATGAATGGAAAAGGAAGCTTACTGCCTGGTCATTATGAATGTCCATTCCTAATCAGTGAACAGAATTCCTTAGTTTTGAATCAGATTAAGTATGTATTGTTTTATCTCTGAGTTGCCACAGCCCAAACTTTTGATATACTTTCCCTTATGTGTTTTAAGGAGAATGTTTAGGGGAGGGTATTTACAGCTTATTTGCTAGAAGTATTGTTACAGTAATTAAAGTCTTTGAACCTATTTAACTGTTTTTTTAATAGACATTATGTTCATAGAATTTAATTAGCTATAATTCTTGATTTATGATAATTTATCAGTTCAAGACATGCACTTTTAAAGTTTATTTATTGAAAAATTTAATAAGCTGAATAACCAGAATTTGCCCCCAATCTGATAAGTAGAATATTTCCTGTGACTTCTGTGTCCTCCTCACTTATTCTACCTATTCCCCCACCAAAGTTAACAAATATTTTGCATTGTTTTTGTTTCCTTTTTTATTAATAAAATGTGTATATCTAATTTTGCTTGTTTTTGATAATACAAAACATAATCATACTGTATGCTGACCTACAAGGGACTTGAATTTTCATTGAGTATTAGATTACTAAGATTTCTTATTTGTGTGGGTCTGTAGTTCATTCATTTTCATAACCATGTAGTCTTTTGTGTACACCAAAAAGAAATCTCATTCTATTTATCCAGTCTCCAGTCCGTAGGCATTTGACTTTCTCCCCCAGTTCTTAGCAGTTGCTGGCAGTATTATCTTACGCGTGCACTGTGTGTGGAGTGTTCTGTTATGTATGTTTCCTGGTCCAGATCTACATAAGCTTTTAGGTGAATACCTAGGAGGGAATTTGTAGGTTATAAAAATGAATGTTCCAACTTACAAAGTAGTGGTGAATTATTTTCCAAAGTGATAAATTATAATTTATACCTTAAACCACTTAATAAAAGTTTGATAAAACTCACTTGGGAAACCATTTGGGTCTGGTATGTTTTTTGTGGGAGGAATTTTTAACTATTGCTTTGACTTCTTTATAGGGTTGTAAGTATATTTTGGCTTTCCACTATTGATTTAGTGTTGGTGCATTCTGTTTTTATTAGAAATTACTCTGTTTCATTAAATTTTCAATTTTATTGGCATATAGTTATTGGTAATGTTGTAAGAGCCAGTGTTTGGTTTGTTTTCCGTTTTCTGTTTTCAAATTCTCTGATTTTTGCTCTTTATCATCATATATGCCCTTCTTACTTTGGGTTTACATGCTTTTTTTGGTAGTATCTTGATGTAGAATCTTAAAAGAGTTTTATTCTTTTTTTTTTTTACTTTTCTAAGTTGAGTATTTTGTGTTATAAATTTTCGTCTCAGGACTACTTTTACTGTATCCCACAAATTTTAACATGCTTTAATTTCACTTTCATTGATTTTAGTGTAACTTTTGTTTTCCTTGCAGCTTCCTTTTTTTATCCATGAATCTTTTTTGGAATGTGTTGTTCAATTTCCAAATGTTCCCAATAGATTTTCTTGCCTTTCTAGTTTGACTTATAGTCAGAAAACATGCTCTATATTGTTTCAATTCTTTTAAATTTGTTGAGATTTGTTTTATAATGTAGGATATGATCTATATTTTGGTGAATTTTCTGTGTCCCTGGAAAGAATGTGTATTTTGCTGTTGTTGGGAGTAGTGTTGTGTCAGTTTCAATCAGAGTCCATCAGTGAATGATACTGTTCAGTTCTTTCTTCTCCTTGTTGATTTTCTGTGTAGCAGTGACTTAGGGGTATTGAAGAACTCCACTTATTTGCAGGTTTGTTGATCTTCTCTTTTCAGTTTTCTGAGTTTTTGCTCTGTGTATCTTTAACTTGTGTTATTTTGTGTATGCACAATTAGGATTGTTAGAACTTTTCTGTGAAATGACCCTGTAATCATTTTATAATGCTGCTGTATGCTGTGTTTAGTCACTCAGTTGTGTCCTACTCTTTGCGACTCCCTGGTCTGTAGCCCACCAGGCACCTCTGTCCGTGGGGATTCTCCAGGCAGGAATACTAGAGTGGGTTGCCATACCCCTCCTCCATAATGCTGCTCTGTCCCTGTAATTTCTAGCTCTGAAGTGTATGTGCTACTTTAGCCATTCCAGCTTTCTTTTGGTTCATGTTTGGTATATCTTTTCATATCTATTTTCTTTTAAAATACCTGTATCATTATGTTTGTTTGTAATGAGTTTTTTATAGACAGAATATGGTTGGGTCATTTTTAAATTCAGTCTGCCAATTTACTGTAATTATTGATACATTAGGACTTAGATATGTCCTGTTTTAACTTTTCTGTTTGTTCCCTTTGTTTTGCATTTGTCTTTTCTGGGCCTTTTTGTGGTTTACTTGAACATATTTTACTATACCATTTTCTTTATAGTGTTTTTGAATATATCCTTTATTTTTTAATGATTGCTCCAGGGAATACTGGACATTTGCCACTTAAAGTGAATTACAGAAATTTCACCAAATTATTTAGGTATTTTAACTGTCTCCCATTGATTATTTAGTTTTAAGTGTTACCGCTGCACACATTGAGAACTACATCATACAGTGTTACTTTTATTTCAGTAGTCTAACGTAATTTTAAAATCTCAAGCAGAGAAAAGTAGTCTGTTTTATTTACCTGCATATTTGTTTCATTGTTCGTTCTTCATTTCCTGGTGCTACTCTTACTGTGTGTGTGTGAAAGTTGCTCAGTTGTGTCCGACTCTTTACGACTCCATGGACTATACAGTCCTTGGAATTCTCCAGGCCAGAATACTGGAGTGGGTAGCTATTTCCTTCTCCAGCTGTTTTATTAACTTTGTCTAATATTCATATATCTCCTACAGGTTCATTCTCCTTAGTACTAAACTGATAACTCTTTCTCCAACCTTTTAGTCTGCCGTCTCTTTATATTTAAAGAATTGCTTTGAGGCAGCATTTAGTTGTATATTGAAATTTAATGATCTCTGCCCTTTAATGGAGCTGCTTAGACCAACTGGGTGTCCCTTGTGGCCCGGTAAAGAATCCGCCTGCAATGCAGGAGACCTGGGTTCGATCCCTGGGTTGGGAAGATCCCCTGGAGAAGGGAAAGGCCACCCATTCCAGTATTCTGGCCTGGAGAATTCCTTGGACTCTATAGTCCACAGGGTGCAAACAGGTGGACACGACTGAGCAACTTTCACTTTCACTTTCTTTAGACCAATTACATTTAATATGATTATCAGTATGCTTGGTTACTATCTTTGTTATTTATCTTCCCCACCCCCCATTTCCCTTTTTTCTGCCTTATTTCAAATTGGGTTTATGTGTATGTGTGTCTCCATTATTTCCTTAATTAGCTGTTATTCTGTTGTTTACCTGGTAATTAGGATTCATAGTATACATCTTTAATTTATCACAGTTCTGCTCTCTTAGCAGATTTCAGTTACACAATACAGTGTTATTGGCTGTACTTACGGTGTTGTATACATTAGCTCCTCAGGCCTTATTCATCTTATTGCTGAAAGTTTGTACTCTATTTCCCACACTCCCCAGTCTCTGTCAACCACTTTCTGCTCTGTTTCTATGTAACAGTCATTTTCTTAAAAATGTGGTAAAAATACAGCATTACATTGAAGTGTGTTATTCATTGACATTAATTATATTCAGTGTTTTGCAACCATAACCATTATGTATTTTCAAAATTTTTGTGTTCCCCAAACTGAAACTCTGTACCCATTAAGTAGTAACTCTGTATTCTCTACCCCTCCAGCTGCTGATAACCACAGTTCTACTTTCTGTCTCAGTGAATTTGCCTGTTCCTGGTACCTCATTTAAGAGGAATCATACAATATTTATCATTTTGTTTATTTCATTTTTTATTTGGTTTATTTCACTTAGCATAATTTTTTCAAGGTTCACCTGTGTTGTAGCTTATATCAGAACTTCATCTCTTTTTACGGCTGAATTATGCAGCTATACTACGTCTTTTCCATTCATAGGTTAAAGGACAGTTGTCTTGTTTTCACCTTTTTTTGCATATTGTAAATAGTATTGCTGTAAACATTCATACACAAGCATCAGTTTGAGTCCCTGAGTCAGTTTATGTTTACCCACATATTTACCATTTCTGGTAGTCTTCATTCCTTTGTTTAAATTCACAGTATAATTTTCATTTCTGCAGGTCTTTCAACAGTTTTTGTAATTCAAGATTGCTGTCAGTACATTTTTCAGCTTTTGAATATCTGATAAAGTCTGGATCTCTCCTTACTCTTTCCCCCTTTTAAAGAAATATTCGTTGAGTATAGAATTTTAGGTTGACTCTGGTAAAGAATCTGCCTGCAATGTGGGAGACCTGGGTTCGATCCCTGGGTTGGGAAGATCCCCTAAAGAGGGGAAAGGCGACTCACTCCACTATTTTGGCCTGGAGAATTCCATGAACTGTGTAGTTCATAGGGTTGCAAAGAGTGGGACATGACTGAGCAAGTTTCACTTTTGCTTTCTAAAAAATTTCAGTACATTAGAAATGCTGTTCCCGTTTTCTACTGACTTGCGTACTTTACAATGAAAAGTCTGTTGTCATTCTTATCTCTGTTTCTCAGAATATATGGTGTCTATTTTCTCTCTTTAAGATGTTCTATTTATTGTTGGTGTTATATACATTGTGTGTGTGTGCTGGAGCACTGTAAATGTGCATACATGTTGTGTGGTTTATTTGTATATTGTGTGGAGTGTTTGTATATACGCATGTTTTTTTGTCGGGGGGGGGGCAGGTTTATGTTTTGTTATGTGGAGATTGAGTTTGTGTATGGCAGTTGCTTTGTATTTTGTGAACGGAGGTATTGTTTGTGTGCTTTGTTTTGTAGGTCTAGTATTATATTGTTTGACCTGGTCATTGTTGTCTTTATTTTGAAAATTGATACATAGGTGAAAACTTTATACCAATTAAAATATTTTTATTCCATTATTTCTGTTTTTTTAAGTAGTTGCAACTTTTTGTTGTTGCTTTTGAAAACACTGTTCTACATTTTTTCTCTTTTAATATTTTAGAATTTATATGTTTACTTTCCTGCTTGTCTTTGAAATTTAAAAATGCATATTTATCTTCAGGTATCTCACTTCTCCCATATTAAAGAATTTAGAGTACTTTATCTCTAATCATTTCCTTCCCAAAGTTTTCAGTTCAGTTCAGTTGCTCAGTCATGTCTGACTCTTTGCGACCCCATGGACTGCAGCATGCCAGGCCTCCCTGTCCATCACCAAGTCGCGGAGCTTGCTCAAACTCAGGTCCCTTGAGTCGGTGATGCCGTCCAACCATCTCATCCTCTGTCATCCCCTTCTCCTTCCACCTTCAATCTTTCCCAGCATGAGGGTCTTTTCAAATGAGTCAGTTCTTCACATCATGTGGCCAAAGGATTGGACTTTCAGCTTCAGCATCAGTCCTTCCAATGAATATTCAGGACTGATTTCCTTTAGGATGGACTGGTAGGATCTCCTTGCAGTCCAAGGGACTCTCAAGAGTCTTCTCCAACACCACAGTTCAAAAGCATCAGTTCTTTGGTGCTCGGCTTTCTTTACTTATAGTCCGACTCTCACATCCATACATGACTACTGGAACAACCATAGCTTTGACTAGGCGGGCCTTTGTTGGCAAAGTAATGTCTCTGATTTTTAATATGCTGTCTAGGTTGGTCGTAACTTTTCTTCCAAGAAGCAAGTGCCTTTTAATTTCATGGCTGCAGTCATCATCTGCAGTGATTTTGGAACTCCCCCAAAAATAAAGTGTCTCACTGTTTCCATTGCTTCCCATCTATTTGCCATGAAGTGATGAGACCAGATGCCATGATCTTAGTTTTCTGAATGTTGAGTTTTAACCCAACTTTTTCACTCTTCTCTTTCACTTTCGTCAAGATACTCTTTAGTTCTTCTTCACTTTCTGCCATAAGGGTGGTGTCCTCTGCATATCTGAGGTTACTGATGTTTCTCCTGGTAATCTTCATTCCAGCTTGTGCTTCATCCAGCCCAGGATTTATCATGATATACTCTGCATATAAGTTAAATAAGCAGGGTGACAATATACCCTGATGTACTCCTTTCCTGACTTGGAACCAGTCTGTTGTTCCATGTCCAGTTCTAACTGTTGCTTCTTGACCTGCATACAGATTTCTCAGGAGGCAGGTCAGGTGGTTTGGTATTCCCATCTCTTTAAGAATTGTCCACAGTTTGTTGTGATCCACACAGTCAAAGGCTTCGGTAGAATCAGTAAAGCAGAAGTAGATGTTTTTCTGGGTATTTATTTTTGTGACTATGCTTGTCTTTGTTGCTGCACATGGGCTTTCTGTAGTTTCAGCAAGTGGGGGCCACTCTCCTTGTGATGTGTGGGCTTCTGCTCGCATTGGTTTCTTTGGTTGGAGAGCACAGGTTCTAGGGCCTGTGGGCTTCAGTAGTTGTGGCACACAGTCCTAGTTGCCCTCTGGCGTGTGGAGTCCTCCTGGACTACAGATCAGATCTGTGTCCCCCATACTGGCAGGTAGACTCTCAACCACTGGACCACGAGGGAGGTTCCCAGAGTTACACTTCTGTTGTACAGTATTTCAAGTCTGACTTGGAATTCCCCAATTATATACAACATTTTTTCTAACAAAGAATTAAAAAATTTTAACATATATTTTAAAAATTAGCCTGTGTACTGATAATATTATGATTCCCTTGTGTGTCAGATTGTGCTTGTAGGAACATTGCTTTAGAGCAAATCTCTTAATGGTAAATTCCCTTGGTTTTTGTCTGTAAATTCTTTATTTAGCCCTAGTTCACAGTTCTATACTGACATTTTCTCTTGGCCCTTTGGAGATAATATTCCACCGTCTTACACTGTTGCTGTCAAAGCCTGCGAAGCCGTTTATCTTCTCAGTGTGTTTTCTAGTTATTCTGTTTTGTTTTTAGTATTCACTGTGAAGTGGATTTCTTTTTATGTTTCCTGTTTGGGCTCGTTTGGTCTGAATCTGTGGATCTATGCCTTTTAGTGATTTGAGAATATTTGCAGCTATTTTTCATTCTCTCCTCTCTTTCTTGAACTGCATTTAAACTTGTGTAAGATATTATCTTTTAGTTATTTGTTTTTAGTCCCACTTGATACTTTTCATGTTTTTTTTTTTTTTTTTATTCTGTTGTGTATCTGTTCTTTCCAGCTGTGCCAGCTCTGTTCTCTGACCTTTCCACTTGGTGTTGCGGTTCCAGCCTCACCCTAGTTTTGTGGGTGTCTTATATTGGGAAACTGTCCGTGGAGATCTTCCCTGTATTCAAGAGACCAGGGATGCCTGCTCTCCACAGTGGTGTTATGCTGCAATCAGAGGCTGAGTCTCAGCTCTTCATTTGTCATGATCCATTGTAAATGAGAGGGCTTCTCTGGTGCCTCAGACAGTAAAGAATCTGCCTGCAGTGCGGGAGACCTGGGTTTGATCCCTGGGTTGGGAAGATCCCCTGGAGGAGGGCATGGCAACCCACTCCAGTATTCTTGCCTGGAGAATTCCATGGACAGAGGAGCATGGTGGGCTGCAGTCCATGGGGTCACAAAGAATCAGACATGACAGAGCAGAAGCACATGGAAATGAGAATCTCTTTGTTGTAATTCCCACTAGTCATGAGACAGTATTTTAATGAGTTTTGAATGAGTAAAGGATTTTAAAGGGAAGACTGTAGAGTTACAGATATTTGAAATTTTCTGATTTGAGGGGGTGAGCCCAAGAATTTGCATTTCTTAGAGTTTCCAGGTTTGCTGATGCAGCTGGCCTGGGTAACAAACTTTGAGAGCCTTTGGACTAGATGCTGTTTTGGCTTTGGGCTCTGATTCTTTTACATTTGAATAGGGGTATTATCTGGCTTGGGGATCATTTTATTAACTCTTAATAAAACTGCTAAAACAGTTTTCATTAGCACCTGAGTCGTTTGTTTAATAACACTGCATTAATGTAATGTTTTATTTTAGTGATCATTCAGGATATGTTCGACCACTGCCAGTACCTCGCAGTTTAAATAGTGATATTTCCTATTTTGGTGTTGGGGGCAAGCAGGCTGTTTTCTTTGTTGGACAGTCAGCCAGAGTAAGTAAAAAAGATTTCTTAAAAGTGAAAGTTGGTCAAAATATTTTGAAGTTGACTGTCTAATTGTATTATTCATTTTAAATTTTGTCAATTTAAAAGGTAATCTTTTTAATATTTAACAGATGATAAGTAAGCCTGGAGACTCCCAGGATGTTCATGAACTTTTACTTTCTAAAGAAGATTTTGAGAAGAGGGAGAAAAATAAAGAGGCAATATATAGCGGATTTATTAGAAACAGAAAGGTACAGTACATTTTAACTCATTGTAAATTTATACCTTGGATGGATGATGGGACAAGAACATTTTTTTTCAATTTCTAAGATACTTATGTTATTTTAAAAACTTGAAAATATGGAATTTTCAAATTAAATTTTAATTTTGTGAATAGCAAAAGTGATCATTTGTGTGCTTTCTTAGGCTGAAGTCTTCAGAAAATAACTTTTCTCATAAAGCCAAGTCAGCTTCCTGGAAATTGTTCATAAGATTATAAACTGTTTCCTTGCTCTGAGTTTGAGTTTTTAAGTATTTGTTGTATAATAATCACAGAAGTAGAATACAAAACAGTGATTAAATTTGCATTCAAACTCTCATGTTAATAAGTGGAATGTTAATAAATTTGAATCGTGGTGAGCACATGGTATTTGTTGTATTACTCATTCAACTTTGAAACGTTTTAAAATTTTCAAATTTTAAAACCTTTTTTAAAAGTAAAACTTAAAAAAATTTTTGAGTCTAAAGTAACTTTTGTAAAGAACATAAAAATAGTCTCAAATGCCAGATAAAAGTCCTTATGATATATTTAGTTGAATTTTCTCCTAGTCTAACTTTAAAAGGAATTGGAACTTATAAATACTTATGGTGTTTATTTCAAAGTCACTTTTCCTAATAGTTCAGTGTGTATCTTTATCCTTGTAAGTTTTTATGTGTATAGCAACTTACATAGTACATATATGCATACATATGCATGCAATTTTTAATATACAGGCTCATAGTAAAATAAAAGCAGAGACGTTTTAAATTCTTATCCTTAAGCACATCCCTTCCTCCCCCCACAAACTATGGATATTCTCTGAAAGTGGACTGGGGCCCAGGATGGTTTTACTCCCTTTTAAACACAGTGCCTTTGGGCTAAGTCAGCTGGGTTCAGGCTGTGTCCTAGTTTTAATGAATGTGGACCGGCTGGGCGTTGGTTCTGACCAAGTTAAGTGGTAGGTACCCCAAGCAAGGACTCATTCCGCTTTAGGGTAAGTGTTCTCAATTTGGGAGGTATTTTTAAATTCAGTATTTATTTTTCTTTTCCCTTTTCTTTGTGATTCTACAGTTGGTTTAGCATTATGGTATAGGATTCTCCTTTTTGTATGCCGTTTTAGCTATCTCTGTAAAAGGCTCTCTGTCCTCACAGCTTTGTCACACACTCAGCTGATTTGTATTTGGTGATTTTCCTCCAAAAGATTTTTGAAGCCTGTATTTGAAATTATCCAAGTGAATGTTAATGGTTGATGTAAACTTTGTTAACTACATTTGAGCTGCATGTAATCTGCTGTACTTATGTTCACTCTTGTAGCCGTCTGATTCTAGTCACATTACAAATGATGATGAAAGATTTCTACAGCATCTTATCGCAGAGGAGAAGGAAAAAGATAGCTTTACTGCTGTGGTTATCACAGGGGTACAACCAGAACACATACAGTACTTGAAAAATTATTTCCATCTTTGGACCAGACAGTTAACGTAAGTATTTACATTGGATCCAGGACATGCTTTTTCTTATCTTTTTTTAAGATAGAAAATACTACAAATACGTTGAAACCTCTTGGCTGTCTGCTTTTATCCGATCCCATTTCTTCCCTCAGCATAGGAACCATTACTCTGATGTTAGCTGTTAAAATGGTTCTCTATTCTGTAAATATTTACTGGTCACTTGGCTTCCCCAGGGGCTCAGTGGTTAAGAATCTGCCTGACTGCAATGCAGGAGCCACAGGAGATGCAGGTGCAATCCCTGGGTCAAGAAGATCCCCTGGAGAAGGGAATGGCAACCCACTCCAGTATCTTGCCTGGAGAAGCACATGGACAGAGGAGCCTGGTGGGCTACAGTCCATAGGGTCACAGAGTCAGACATGACTGAAGCAACTTAGCACACATGTAATATATTGGTCATTACAAATAAGAGGCCCATGCTTCTTGACAACTGTGATAACATTTAAAATAAACTTAAGAGTTTATCCAATTCAGCTAATCAATCCCACTTCCCCCTTTCGTGCTTTTGCTATGCAGCATGGACTATAATCCATGTATTTTACTTATTATTTTTTCTTTTCATCTGCCTCCCACCTTGGGATGTTTATTGTTTTTTGTGCACTGTTATATCCCCAGTGTTACATTTCCTGTTACATTATTCAGTTCAGTTCAGTTCAGTCGCTCAGTCGTGTCCTACTCTTTGCTACCCCATGAATCGCAGCACACCAGGCCTCCCTGTCCATCACCAACTCCCGGAGTTCACTCAAATTCATGTCCATCGAGTCGGTAATGCCATCCAGCCATCTTATCCTCTGTCGTCCCCTTCTCCTCTTGCCCCCAATCCCTCCCAGCATCAGAGTCTTTTCCGATGAGTCATTGTAGTTGCTCAGTAAAAGTTTATTGAATGAATATATTGAGTCTGTTAAAATAAAAATATGCATATGTGCTGTATGAAATGAGTAATCTAAAAATAAATCTTTGTGTATCTACTTGAGGAAAACTTTTAGGGAGTACATATTCTGTTAGATCAAATCAGAAGTATATATATTTAAGGTTGTTAAGTTTCTTCCTCTGTAATTATATGATACAGATTGGATTTTTTCCATAATTTGTATTAGCCTGAATTAGTCTCCAAAAGTGGGTATGCTGTACAAAGTTCATGTTTAAAAATAAGGTATCTTTTCATATTTTTTCTACTTATTCAAGGGCTGTTAAGATTCTGTTTTGCACATAAATATATATTAACAGTTAAAAATTTTTATGAAGAAATAAATTTGATTTTAGGAATGCCTTTTTTTCTTGAATATTGATGTTTATTGGCCCTGTAACACAAGAGTTTTAAATAGGACTTTGACTGTTTATTAGCTATTTTATTATTTCTCTTAACTGAAAGAACTCAGTGTACATAATAACATAACATAATTATAACTCTTGTTCTTAAAAAGAATGACATAGAAACATACACTTGGTAAGCTATTTATAGCACACTTTCTTAATATATGCTTGTAAACTTATGATGTTAACACTTCTGAGATGTTTGAAGGAAGATCTCAAGATTTTCAGTGATTTCTTTTTATTTTAGTAGTGTTTTAAACTAGGACAATTAGTGTAATTTTGAAAAGATATTTGGACATGGAACAACAGACTGATTCCAAATAGGAAAAGGAGTACGTCAAGGCTGTATATTGTTACTCTGCTTATTTAGCTTATATGCCAAGTACATCATGAGAAACTTGGGCTGGAAGAAGCACAAGCTGGAATCAAGATTGCCAGGAGAAATATCAATAACCTCAGATATGCAGATGACACCACCCTTATGGCAGAATGTGAAGAGGAACTAAAAAAGCCTCTTGATGAAAGTGAAAGTGAGAGAGTGAAAAAGTTGGTTTAAAGCTCAACATTCAGAAAACGAAGATCATGGCATATGGTCCCATCACTTCATGGGAAATAGATGGGGAAACAGTGAAAACAGTGTCAGACTTTATTTTTTGGGCTCCAAAATCACTGCAGATGATGATTGCAGCCATGAAATTAAAAGACGCTTACTCCTTGGAAGGAAAGCTACGACCAACCTAGATAGCATATTCAAAAGCAGAGACATTACTTTGCCAACAAAGGTCCGTTTAGTCAAGGCTGTGGTTTTTCCAGTAGTCATGTATGGATGTGAGAGTTGGACTGTGAAGAAAGCTGAGCGCCGAAGAATTGATGCTTTTGAACTGTGGTGTTGGAGAAGACTCTTGAGAGTCCCTTGGACTGCAAGGAGATCCAACCAGTCCATTCTAAAGGAGATCAGCCCTGGGTGTTGTTTGGAAGGACTGATGCTAAAGCTGAAACTCCAGTACTTTGGCCACCTCATGCGAAGAGTTGACTCATTGGAAAAGACTTTGATGCTGGGAGGGATTGGGGGCAGGAGGAGAAGGGGACGACAGAGGATGAGATAGTTGGATGGTATCACCGACTCGATGTACGTGAGTTTGAATGAACTCCGGGAGTTGGTGATGGACAGGGAGGCCTGGCGTGCTGCAGTTCATGGGGTCGCAAAGAGTCAGACACGACTGAGCGACTGAACTGAACTGAGCTGAAAAGATAAAGTTTGTATTAAGGAATATTTAATACTACTGCTTGAGAAATGATTGCAGATGGGCTATGTGATTTGGAGATATGTGAATAATTTCCCCAGAGTATAATCTTTTTAAACATTTTCCAAAATAGCAAAAATTTCTGAAGTGGTGGTTTTTGATGGGATGATGTTGAATTTATTAATTTTAGGAGTATTGGCATAAGATTGTTTCATTTCTACAGGAGAAAAAAGATGAGACAGAATGATACTCTCATGTTGGGGACATAAGTTAAAAATACCCAATTGTGTATACTCCCTGATACTTGAGTCTTTTCTAGAAAATCCCTGACAAGTAGAATTATAGCCTCTTACCTTGCAGTTCGGGAGACCTCGGTTCGATCCCTGGGTTGCTATCTTACCCCTGGAGAAGGAAATGGCCACCCACTCCAGTACTCTTGCCTGGAAAATCCCATGGACGGAGGAGCCTGGTGGGCTACAGTCCATGGGTTCGCAAAGAGTAGGACACAACTGAACGACTTCACTTTCACTTTGTAGTTGTAGGTTTTTTTTGTAAAATACACTTTAAGTATGTGGGATTTGAAGTTGAAAAGACTTGGCTTGAATCTGCTCACACTGTAATTCTGTGACCTTAAGTAAATTAAATAATTTCTTGCATTCCCAACTTCTGTATTTATAAAATGAGGGGAAATAATACCTGAATCTCATGATTGTTTTTACCATTATGTGGTTTACTATGTTTAAAAATGCTTAATATTGTGCGTGGCACCTAGTAGGTACTGCCAAATAGTAGTAATAAAGTTTTTTTTGGTAGAATATTGGATGAACTGTAGTTTTATGTGAATTAAAAGTATAAAGTTATTCTTTTATATTTTAGGCATATTTATCATTATTACATCCATGGTCCAAAAGGGAATGAACAGCGTACATCAAAGGAAGCTGGACCTTTCAACAACATTGATATTGAAGTAAGATAAAATTCTTTCTTAAGTATTGTGAAATATTAGGTCTGTGTTCTAGTTCCAAGTTAATCTGGATAAGAAAAGTCAATCAGTAAATAGGCAACTTCTCTGTCCTTGTCTTTTACCAAACCACTTCTCTAGTTTGATGTCTAAGTAAAGAGATAATTCCTAAGGTGTACTTTTCTGGATATCTTATTACCCTAGTATCTGGTTTCTATTTTCTTTGTCTTCTATAGAGATATGAGCCATTACTGAATGTCATGTCTCAAAAGCAGGGAAGAAAAGATATAAATCGTTTCCCTTTTGTTCATAGAAATCTCTTAATAAGAAAAAAATAAGTAAAGTAAAATGTAGAAGAACAGAACATTTCAATGTTGAGTTCTCAGTATCCTTGCCCACATGTCAGGCGGAATTTCATGTATGTCTTCATCCTACTTCCTACCTCTAGGGCTTCCCAGGTGATGCCAGTGGTAAAGAATCCACCTGCCAGTGCAGGAGACACAAGAGACGCAAGTTCTGTCCCTGGGTCGGGAAGATCCCCTGGAGTAGGAAATGGCAACCCACTCCAGTACTCTTGCCTGGGAAATTCCATGGACAGAGGAGTCTGGTGGGCTATAGTCCATGGGGTCACAAAGAGTCAGACATGACTTAGTGCACAGACAGACACACCTCCAGCAGGAAAGCTTAAATGAAATAAACTCGTGACTTACATATCCTTCAGCGCTTTCTTTGCTTACTTTCAGTTTTTTGGTAATATATTTCTTAATTAAGATGCTCCTTAGACCTATTTAACTGAGATAGAAATATATATGTATTTTGTTAATCTAGATGATTATTTATACAAATAAAAATAGTTTTTGCTTTTCTGTTGTTGGATCATAGATGAGAACAAAAGTGCAGTCGCTGTCAAATTTAATTGTTTTTATTTTATTTTTATTTTAGATTTCTATGTTTGAAAAGGGGAAGACACCTAAGATTATCAACCTGAGGGAAATACAAGATGACATGCAGACATTGTATATAAATACAGCAGCTGATAGTTTTGAGTTCAAGGCTCATGTTGAAGGAGATGGTGTAGTGGAAGGGATTATCCGATATCACCCTTTCTTATATGATAGAGAAACCTACCCTGATGATCCATGCTTTCCATCAAGTATGTTAATCTGTTACCTTAGCTACAAAATACAAAGTTGTGATTAATTTTCATAATTATTAGTTAGGCTTAAGGTTAGATAAATTTTAAACATTTTTTCCTCATGCAGGTCTTAAGTTGTTAAGGTAGTTGTAGTTTTTATAATTGCTAATTTTTGTGTATATTCACACCCAGATAAATAAAGCTGTGGTGCTAAGAAACGTTACATGTTCTTATATCGTACTTCTCTTACTGAACTGAACTTTTAGCTATGTACCACATAGTATTCCTTTATATACTCCCCATGTTGTCTTCCTGTTATCTTTGTAGATATTTATAAAGTAGTTTTAAACTTTATGTAGTCGCATTGGTTTTTTTCTTTATGCTTTCTGATAGGCCTTGCTGCAGAAAGGCTTCGTACATCTCATTTTTTTATAATTTTTTTTATAGATTCTGTAGCTTTTATCATTTTATGTTTATATCTTTAATATACCTGTAATCTTTTTTGTTTTAGGATTAACTTAATATTTTCCATGTGGGTTTTCAGTTTCCTAGTACCAATTTTTGAATGTTATATATAAATATCACTTTCATAATAATATAAAGTTCCCATAAGTACATAGAACCCAGATTGTTTGCTATAAGTCATTGATATGTTTTGTGTTTTTATACATGAATAACATGTCCTTTATAGTGAATCTCTTGTCCTTTATAGTGTATATTGATATCAGTAGGACAAGACACTATTGTTCTTTTTTGAGAAAATTCATAATTCTTAATCTTTTGCTCTTCTAGATAAACCTTGGAATCACTTTGTACTGAATAAAAATGTCCTAATGGGATTATTGAGATCACATTCAATTTTCATAGATTAACAGTGTTATATTTTCTCATTCAGAATGATTTCTTAGTATATCCTTAGTATTGTGTTTTGGAACCAGATTTCCTGGTTTGAATCCTGTCTTTGCCACTTTCTATTGTGCAAAATTTGACAAACTACTGCTTCAGTATCTTTGAAATGGGAAATAATAATTCTTATAATAATCCTTGCCTCATAGACTTGTAGGGGTTTAGGACCCGACTCTGTTTAGTAAGTGTTCATACATATTATTACTTAGTGACTCTGCCTCCCATTCAGTCTCTGGCCTGTTTTTCATTTGTCATTTGTGATTTTGGTATGCTTACAGATAAAAAGATAAAGTTCTTAAAAATGATGTCTTAAAATAATAGCCAATTAATTGAATGATGATCAGAGGGGTTCTCTAAGAGCAAGTGAAATGTTTTGATTGGAAGGAACTTTTACTTATGAACTTCTTATGAAGATTTTTTTGGAGAAAAAGACTTTATTGGGGGTCGGGGGAATGACTTAATGCCAGAATAACTGAGATATTGCTATATCAGGATCATAATGCTTGAATCCAATTTATTTGAGTATATGAAAAGGTATTACTAAACATAGAAATGTGTAGACAGTTGTGCTTTATAACATTGGATATAACTCTAACTGTATCATAATGTAAACTTGAATTAGTATTATTAATTTGTCCAAGCTAAGCAAACTTGCTGTTCCTAGACATCGTAGATTTTCCAGATGATTTTTATGTGAGTGTGCTGGTTCCAACAGAGTTGTGAGACATGATTTAGGTAGAAGATTCAAGCTCCCGTATTTATAAATAGGTTTTTCACATGGCAGGCTCAGTAGCTAGTATGGTAATCCTAACGCAGATTCATGAGTATGTAATTATTACTTTTTAATGAGAATCACTGTTGGTAATGTGGAGCCACTTTGAAAATCTGCCTTTTTGAGGGCAAACATAATAAAGGTACTTTTAGGTTTTACAGAACACAGTGTTAAAGATCATAAGAATTTTTGTTACCGTTTCTCCGAAGAAGCTTTAACATTTCATTTATCGAAATTGATTTCTCAGTGGTAAAAATTATTTGTTCCACTTGTTCCTTTGTCCTAGAATTAAAAGATGAAGATGATGATGACGATTGTTTCATACTTGAGAAAGCAGCAAGAGGGAAAAGGCCTATTTTTGAATGTTTTTGGAATGGACGGCTAATACCATATACATCTGTTGAAGAGTAAGTTCTGATTTTTGCTGAGATTACATTGTTTTATGATCTTATCTTTTTACTAACCAGTATTTTGTTTTATTCAAGCTTTGACTGGTGTACTCCTCCTAAGAAGAGAGGACTTGCGCCTTTTGAGTGCTACAATAGGATATCTGGTGCATTATTCACTAATGACAAATTCCAGGTCAGCACAAATAAACTGACCTTTATGGATCTTGAGCTAAAACTGAAAGACAAGAACACCCTTTTTACAAGGATTTTAAACGGACAGGTATGACTTTAAATATCAAGTTTTGAATATTTGCAGAAGTGTTCTATTTTAAGTTCAACAAAAGTCACTTGTAGATTTGTACTGACAATTTGCATAGTTTTCATTTTATTTACTCAGAAGAATATAAATTTTAGTTCATGAGCATTTATGTGTTCACTCAAAAATTTCAAACTGATTAGCTCTTACTGGGATAAAACTTATCAGATCTTCATCAATACTTTGACATGGTGAATAGAATCTTCAGAAGCATGTCTGTTTGCAAAGAGCATGTAAGAATTGTATCTAATAGAGAGGCTTTGTTTGTATATTAGTAACCTAAATATACAATTTTAATCTAACTTTGGGGGTAAAATTTAGGTAGAACTGTGAAATACTTTGGGCTAAAGGGTAATTTGAGATTGATCACTATTAAAATCTGCTTTAATCAATAGAAAAAGAATGATAAATTTTTTTAAAAAGTTGAATGGAGCTAGTGTACTTTCCTTTTGCCTAAACACCTCAGAAACTTACTTGATGCTACTCTTTCAGTAATGTAATGTTAAGTTGCCAAGAGATGGGTGCATTTATTCTAAACTTAAAGTTGCTGGACAGTAAACACAATATATGACACAGTATTTGTATATCCCTATAACATGTTGACATTCATTTTGCTCTTAATAAAAAGGATTCTGAATGTGATGTAATTTTATCTAATACAGATGAGGGCTGAGCCTGAAATACAGCATAAAAATTTGGTAGGCAGACAGTCTCATTCCTAGTTAATAATTTTAATACTGTTGTCAAGTTGTCAAAGTGACAACACTAATTTACTGATTCAGGAAGGAGTTGGTACCTGGGAACAGATTAGGGGGAAAGTTTCTTTGAAAAATATATGCCATTTTTTGGTGTTTACCATGTACATGTATTTCTTATTTTAATAAGAAATCTAATCTTTTTAAAATCTAATTTTTTTTAATGATTAATATACTGGTCATCTGACTTCAAGTTGCAAAAACTTAAGCTGAAATCAGTTTTAATTTTGCCCCATTTTCATCTGGAAATGGTGGGTTGTGGAGTAAGGTGTACAGAGAAAACGAACTTCTGTGACTTTACGCTTTGTCTTCTGTGAAAACATGTAATGCGATGATCTTCCCCTACTCCTCCTGAAGACAAGCATTAAACCAGTATATAGTAGCTTACACTGGAGTGTAAATCTCTAGGGTCTCTCAGCAGAGTGAAGAATGATAAGCCATAACACATTTTCTTCCTATGTATTACAAGAAAGCAAATTTTATTTTATGATCTATTTTTGAATAAATGTATAAAGCATAATTTTTTTTAAATATGTTTTGCCATAGCTTTATTTCTCAACCTTTTTTTCACTGTCACCTTATAAAAGAACCTTTTTAAACTTTTCTCTCCCAAATAACCCCCTAAGACATTTTAATACCATAGATATACCATATCTATATTTAAGTATGTGTTTAAATCTGTGCTTAATTTATATAAAGCTTTTTATTTCCCTGTTGGAATTTGCGTGTTTCACATTAAGAAGGCTTCCACTTACCCTTTTCCCCTAATCAGTTCTCCTTTTCCAAGGCACGCAGTGTTTATCTTTTGTTGGGGGTGGGGGGAGTGTATCCTAGGGTTTAAAATAGGGAAGGAAATCTATGTTGATATTGACCATTGAAGTCTTAGGTCCAAGTGTGTGCTCAGTCACTTGAGTCGTGTCCAACTCTCTGCGACCCTATGGACCAAGGATGATGGCAGACCCTGTGGACCAAGGATGATAGCAGAGATTTTTCTTTAGTAATGTGTTGATAGAAATCTAAATTTGTATAGGAGAAAGAGCCATTAAAATATTTTAGTTTTTTATTCGTTTTTCTGGGGTGGGTGGGTATTTGGAAGGAAACATGAATTGAACAAGAAGTGTCTGTGGTTGTATTTGTTTATGAGTAGCTAAGTTTTGTGGAACATTTTAAAATTTTACAGGAGCAGCGAATGAAAATTGACAGAGAGTTTGCTTTATGGCTGAAGGACTGCCATGAAAAGTACGACAAACAAATAAAATTCACCCTTTTTAAAGGAGTAATTACACGTCCTGATCTTCCTTCTAAAAAGCAGGGCCCCTGGGCCACTTATTCAGCGATAGAATGGGATGGAAAAATATACAAAGCAGGACAGCTGGTAAGTTTAACTTATTTTTAGGTTTAATTTTTAGTAGAATTTGAATCTAAATTAGAGTTATTAGAATTTGTCAACAACCAAAAATAATGTATGTAGTCTTGCCTCCTTAGGAGCCAGAAAAGAAAGGCAAGGCCAAATTGATTATAACTATGTAATTTAATAGGACATTAAGGAAAAAAACAAAATGATTTTTGCCAAAGGCTCAGTTAACAAAATTTTTATTGTTTCTTATACTTCACTTTACTCAAATAGAGAATTTAGTGTGTTTTTTTAATGTGATATGAAGAAATGGTTTTTCATCAAATTTTTTAGTGTCTGCAGCTTGTAAGTTACTGTGCTGTTGACAGCATTATGGAGATTATAGAGATCTAGGGGTATCCTGTTGCCTTCAGGCTCTTACGGCATGAAAATACAGATGACCTAAAAATAAAGAGAGAGAATGAGTAGTTCTCTCTCTAGTAGAACTAGAATTCTCATAGTTTAGAAGGAGAGAATTTTCTGACTGCAGATGGGCCTGGAATAAGAGAATAAATCACGCAGTTCTTTGTGCATGAAGTGACTTCTGTGTGGAACTTAAAAGAGGTAGTGGCTCAGGTTTACAGAGGTAATTATGAAGATAACTAACTTAACTTTACATTGCTCAGTTGTGTCTGACTCTTTGTGAACCCATGGACTGGAGCCCACCAGGCTCCTCTGTACATGGAATTCTCCAGGCAAGGATGTTGGAATTGGTTGCCATGCCTTTCTCCAGGGGATCTTCCTGACCCACGGATTAAGCCCAGGTCTCTCCTGCATTGCAGGCAGATTCTTTACCCTTTGAGCTACCTGGGAAGCCCAGAGTGGGTTTATTATGAAGTGGGTTTATTATGAAGGTAGTAATAAACCCACAAATGTGACACTATCATCATTATATAGTGAAAGCTTTGGAATCAGATGCGGTCACCATGAAGTAGTGAGTGTGGCTTAAGCCTGCTTTTCCAACAGTTAGAAGCTAGAAACTGAAAAGGAGGAGCTGACAGGAGAAAGAAGGGGATAAGATGGTGAGAGAGAAGAAAACCAGGAAAATAAGGTATCTGTGAAGTCAAGTGGAAAGTTACAAGGAGGGAGTGATCAGGAAAAGCAGCAGAACTGGGTTACTGCAAAGTGTTATATGTGAAGAGAAATAGTTCAGAAGTGAAATGAGGCTGGAGAGATAGATTGGATGTAAACTCTTGCTGTCCTTATAGTTGAGAAGTTTTGAATTGGACTAGTGGAAATTACTCCTGGTGTTTTCAGGCCAGGTAAGGAAAAAAAAAATATATATATATATAGAGAGAGAGAGAGAGAGAGAGAGAAATTTTGAGCTAATTTATTGGAAAGAAACAATAACTTTGTAAGTCACTGTTCACAGCCTGCAAGCAACATTTTATGGGGATTTGCGACAGCTTGCATTCATTTGAAGGTATTATGGACCTTTTAGACACATGCATAACTATGACATTTTTATATGAAGAAGCCACTGTCTTTTCAAAGATGTTACAAATAAGTGGAGAGCTTCACAAATATAACTTTATAGAATGCTTTTTTCATTAAATTTTTCTAATAATAGATTTCTGGGTTTTTCCCCTTGTATAAAATAGTTCTGTTAAATAATTGTTAAACCTGTTTTTCTAAGTAAATATTAATACTAAATCCTTGTTTTAAAACTGAATGTTAGGTCAAGACAATCAAGACACTTCCTCTCTTTTATGGAAGCATTGTGAAATTTTTTCTCTATGGTGATCATGATGGAGAAGTATATGCTACAGGAGGAGAGGTTCAAATTGCAATGGTAAGATCCCCAGGTAACCCAAAATAGTCTTCAAAGTCTCTTGGTATTACTACTTTGCTTAATTCTTAAAGATGCAATATTCTAAAAAAAAAAAAAAAAAAGATAACGGTATTCTATTTTGACTTGTATTTGGCTTTTACATTGGTTACAGGAGTGGGAGCATGATGTTTTATGTTTCATATTTGATGTTTTTAGTAGTTTGTAGAACTTAACATCTATGTGCCCAGTGTTTAACAAATGTTACAATATTATTGCCAATTTTACAGTAATTTTAAAGTGCACATTTCATTCAAGGCTCATAAACATAAACATTGGAGCCAGACTTCTATCTCAAGAATGAAAAACAAAACTAGAGTGGGCTTTATCCTTATAAAGAAGTGTTAGTTGCTCAGTTGTGTCTGACTCTGTGACCCCATGGGCTTGTAGCCCACCAAGCTCCTCTGTTCGTGGAATTCTCCAGGCAAGAATATTGGAATGGGCAGCCATTCCCTTCTTCAGGGGATCTTCCCAGTGCAAGGATCGAACACTGGTCTCCTGCATTGCAGGCAAATTCTTTACTGTCTGAGCCACCAGGGAGGCCCTTTATCCTTCCTGATACTATGCTCTTGTTAAGATTTGAAGGTATTTAATTAGACCTAGGGTGTTTATCTGAAAAATGGAAATAAACACTGTGGTGTAATATAATAACAGTTATTATGATTTATCTACTTAATTAGGGTAAAAATATTTTTTGAAAGAAATCAATATTCTTGTGACTAAATTTAAATAGCTTTTTGAAATGTTGGTATAAATTTTGCTTATTCAGGAACCTCAGGCACTATATGATGAAATAAAAACTGTGCCAATTGCAAAGCTGGATAGGACAGTTGCTGAGAAAGCTGTGAAAAAATATGTAGAAGATGAAATGGCAAGGTAATTTATGTTTCAAGATGCATGGTAAAAAATGACAAGAAAATTGAAGAGGAATTGTCCTTTTAGTTATTATTGAGTGTGACATTATGCTTTTGTATTTAGGCACTTGTAGTCTTCGATGTGTGTATTGTGACGAACTTCTTGCTGTTAAAAAAAAAAAAGCGCTCTAGTTATCAAAACAGAATCCTGTATTTGTTTTATAGAAAAATAAGGAAGGTTAGCACTGTTAACAGCACTATGATTAAGTTTGTTAAAAAACAATGACTTTGGCCTGTAACTAGAAGAAAATGGTGAGAGGTAAAAATAAGAGCAAAAGAAGTAAAACATCGAAAAACAAAACTGTGGCTTTTGTGCGGCTAACGATGCAGTTATTTTGATTCTTACTGAACTCACTGGTAATTCTTCTGTTTCTAGAGTTATCCTTTCTCCGAAAGGTAGCTCGTACTACAAATTAGTAGAAAAATCTCAAAAAATGGGGACAATTCCTGTCTCTTAACATCAAGAGGTTTTGTTTTACTTTGTAGCCACAGCAGTGATTAAAGCTTTGGTGTATTAATCATACAGAATTTCAGATTTAACTATTGGGGAAAAAATTTAGAACTATTAAAGTTTCTAGTAACTTTTATTTTTAAAAATAAGACCATAATTAATACATTTCATGAAACATTAATATGCTGTTTTAATAATAGACTCCCTGATAGACTGTCAGTGACTTGGCCTGAAGGAGATGAATTATTGCCAAATGAGATCAGACCTGCTGGAACCCCCATTGGTATGTTTTTGGTTTTTCTTATGTGTGTGTGTATTTTAAACACTGAAAAAATGCTTTTCTTCTTAACATTTCATGGTAAAAAAATGATAAAAAATTAAAACGCTATGTGAAGACCTGGCAGATTCATCAGATTCATTGGGTGTAACTAAGATGTTCTTATTTTTAATTTTGGACTGATAGGTGCATTAAGAATTGAAATATTAAATAAAAAAGGGGAAACGATGCAGAAGCTTCCAGGAACAAGTCATGGAGGGTCAAAGAAACTCCTGGTTGAGCTCAAAGTTATATTACACTGTAAGTATAAACACTGATTTGTATGTTTGGATCTTTATTGTTGTTCGTAAATGTATATACATATTTTAACATCTTTGTGGAATTATTGATGGCCTAGCAATCTGATAGATAGTGCTTTGAAGTTAAGAGTTTCTAAAGTGTTAGAATAATTCATTTTTTAAAAACTCAGTTGTTTTCTTAGGGTTTTTTGTTTGTTTTGTTTTTAACACTGTATTCTGAATATTCCTATGGAGGTAGCTATGGGCTAAAATAAAGATATGTGTATGCATATCAGTTTGTACTGAATAGGGATTTAGATTGGATAATCCTTAAGGTACCTTCTAAATCAAAAATACTGTCTCTGAACCTATGGGTGAGAAGTACTTGTTTTGAGTTGAGAAATGGGAGCCACTCTTTGTTAAAGGAAGAAGAACTACATGTTATCACTCATCTTGTATTTTCCTAACTTTAATCACCTTGTAATTCTCGTCTCTTGTTTTTGTCTTGACCACCTGAAAGTATTTTCAATACTTGTTTTCCATAATCTGTTCTACCACTATATACTTGCATGTCTGGTCTATGGATTTTACAGATACAGTGTATTTTATTCACTGTATGTTTATTTCCAACATTTATAAACTATAGTCAGTGGTAGTGTATACTTTCGTCTTATAAATGTCTTTTTAGCCTCAGCAGCATTGAACAGTTTGACTAATTCATTTTGCTGCAGTACTCTCTTTTTGGCCTCTGTGACACACTGTTCTGTATTTCTCCAGGGTTTTTTTTTTTTTTTTTTTGGTGGCTTAAAACAGTATGTTTATTATCTACAGTTCTCTTGGTCATCTGACTGCTGAAATCAAAGTGTCAGCAGGATAGCAACCTTCTGGAGGTTGTAGGGAAGGCTTGCCTTTCCACTTCTAGAAGTCACCCATATTCCTTGGCCTTGTGGTCCCTTTCTCCATCTTCAGAGCCAACAGTGTGGGATCTTCCAACCTGTTTGTAACTCTGACCATCCTGTCCCCCTCTTATTTAAAAAAAACAAAAAAAAACCCCACAAAACTACATATAGGCATCAGTTCAGTTGCTCAGTTGTGTCCAACTATTTGTGACCCCATGGACTGCAGCACATGAGGCATACCTCATTTATTGAACTTTGTTTTATTGCCATTTGCAGATACTGCATTTTTTATGGATTCAAGGTTTATGGCAACTCTGTGTTAAGCAAGTCTGTTAATGCCATTTTCCCAACAGTATTTGCTCACTTAATGTCCCTGTGTAACATTTTGGTCATTCTGGCAACTTTTCAGACTTTCTAAAAATTATGTTTGTTATGATGATCTGTGATTAGTGGTCTTTGATATTATTGCTACAACTTGCTGAAGGCTCAGGTGAACATTAGCATTTTTAGCAATAAAGTACTTTTTATTTTTGACTGTGTGGATCACAATAAACTGTGGAAAATTATGAAAGAGATGGGCATACCAGACCACTTGATCTGCCTCTTGAGAAATCTGTATGCAGGTCAGGAAGCAACAGTTAGAACTGGATATGGAACAGCAGACTGGTTCCAAATAGGAAAAGGAGTACGTCAAGGCTGTATATTGTTACCCTGCTTATTTAACTTATACGCAGAGTACATCATGAGAAACACTGGGCTGGAGGAAGCACAAGCTGGAATCAAGATTGCTGGGAGAAACATCAATAACCTCAGATATGCAGATGACACCACCCTTATGGCAGCAAGTGAAGAACTAAAGAGCCTTATGATGAAAGTGAGAGGAGAGTGAAAAAAAGTTGGCTTAAAGCTCAACATTCAGAAAACAAAGATCATGGCATCCAGTCCCATTACTTCATGGCAAATAGATGGAGAAACAGTGGAAACAGTGGCAGACTTTATTTTTGGGGGCTTCAAAATCACTGCAGTTGGTGGTTGCAGGCATGAAATTAAAAGACGCTTACTCCTTGGAAGGAAAGTTATGACCAACCTAGATAGCATATTCAAAAGCAGAGATATTACTTTGCCAACAAAGGTCCGCCTAGTTAAGGCTATGGTTTTTCCAGTAGTCATGTATGGGTGTGAGAGTTGGACTGTGAAGAAAGCTGAGTGCCGAAGAACTGATGCTTTTGAACTGTGGTATTGAAGAAGACTTTTGAGAGTGCCTTGAGCTGCAAGGAGATCCAGCCAATCCATCCTAAAGGAAATCAGTCCTGAATATTCATTGGAAGGACTGATGCTGAAGCTGAAACTCCAATATTTTCGCCACCTGATGTGAAGAGCTGACTCATTTGAAAAGACTCTGATGCTGGGAAAGATTGAAGGCAGGAGGAGAAAGGGACGACAGAGGATGAGATAGTTGGATGGTATCACCGACTCGATGGATATGAGTTTGAGTAAACTCCAGAGTTGGTGATGGACAGGGAGGCCTGGCATGCTGCAGTCCGTGGGGTCGCAAAGAATCAGACACAACTCAGTGACTGAACTGACTGACTGTCATTATTCTTTAAAAGAAATAATGCTATTGCACACTCAATAGACTATAGTATAGTATAAACATAGCTTATATGCACTGGGAAGGGAAAACATTTATGTAGCTTCCTTTATTGTGATCCTTGTTTTGTTGTGATCTGAAGCCAAGCCTACCATATCTCTAAGGTCGGCCTGGTATATGTTTCTATATAAAATAATTAAAAGGTTTATTTTTTCTGGTAAAATATATAACAAATTTACTGTCTCAGTCATTTTTAAATCTATACTTTATTGTACTGTATAGTGTTGCACATACTTGTCTGTTTCTTTGTAATGTCATTTAACTTATTCTGCTGTTTGTTCTATTCCCTGAAGACTAGAAATTACCCCAAAACCTTGAATTGATTTAGGTTCACTATTTTCCCCCTCCTAAAGCAAGAATCAATACTTTGTAGTGAATTTGTGTTTTTAGGTATTATATAAGAGGCATTTGATAGCTATAGTTAATTGTCCCACTTTTAGTGCTACTGGGATGGATTATTGAATTCACTTGGCTGGTATGACTATAAAGTTCTCCTTTCATCCATGTTGTAAGAGTTTCATCCATTAGTGATTTTTGCTTTGTTATTTGGTATGCATGATACAGTGGGTTTTCCCACTGATACTTTCATTTCTTCCTAATTTATTGTCCTATTATCTCAATTTATTATCCTTTTTGGTTTATTAATTAGTAAGAAATTTCCTGTATCAGTTATGGTCATTGATTTATTTTGAAACAACTTTTATAGGAAAGGCAGTGTAAAGGCTTAATTAAAATTACTGATAATAAGACTATTAGATTAATTTTTACTTCTTTGCAGTGTTATTTGTCTTTAAAGTTTTTATATATTCTAAAGTTGAATCACTTGAAATAATTTTTTTAATGTGGTCATATCACCTACCTACAATTTGCTTTTGCTTATGAATTGTTTTAATTCCATTTTGTTAATTATTAAAGTCATTTACATGATTCTAAAGACAAAAATAAATAGCAAAGAATATTTCAGAAAAGTGCTATCATCCGTTTCCTTTCTCCTTCATCAGACCTCTTAATAGGCACTAGGTCTTAGAGATTATGTAAACAAACAATTCTGTTTTATTCTTGGAGAAAACTGTCAAAGAAATGATTTTTAATATAAAAAAATTATCTCTATATTCTTTATACCAGTTAAGCTTATTTACAGATACATTTTTAAGAATTAAAGGAATTTTATTGTCTGAATGAGTAGTTTCATTATGCTATTGACTTGCATAGGATAATTTTAGGTCTTTTGAAGTTTAAAAGCTATTTTTAAAAATGTACAACAGATATTTGATGCCACTGTGACATTTCATTTTCATGTTCTAAATTTTGTTTCTCAAAGTATAAATTTTTTTCTTTTATTAAGCTTCAAGTGGAAATAAGGAAATAATTTCACATATTAGTCAACATGGAGGAAAATGGCCTTACTGGTTTAAAAAAATGGGTGAGTTGTTATTCTGAATATTAAAAATTATATCAGTATTGTGTTTACTTGAATTTTAATTTCTTCTTAATTTGTCCAGAAAATATTCACAAGTTGGGGAATTATACATTGAAATTGCAAGTTGTCCTGAATGAAAGTAATGCAGACACTTATGCAGGAAGGCCACTACCATCTAAAGCAATTAAATTTTCTGTTAAAGGTAAGCAAAACACCAATATGTAACTCTGTATGCTAAAGGTGGCATTTTAAATCAAGAGGAAAATAGAAAATTTGATAAAAGATGTTTGACCAATTGTATAACCATTTTGGTTTTAGAAATGACTTTATAACTCTGCTTGATAATCATGCTCCTTATACATCATTGTTTTCTAGCTTCCTTTGTTACTGGTAGACTTTAAAGTTATTTTGATTCCTGACTTTTGTATGTTAAAAACCCACTCCCAATCCAACTATCCCCATTCTGTCTCTCCCACAATCCTCAGATGTTTGAATAATTTAGAGTTTGGGTCCCCATCTCTGACATTTTAAGTTCTAGGGGTTCTTCTGAGTCTCTTTGATTTTGGGTCTTTTTTTCCTTCTATAGCATCTAGTGTTCAGACGTTGGACCTGTCAATTGGTATACTGTGTTTTCTACTTTCCATCGCTTAATTCTATTTTTCTACTTTATAAGAGACTTCCTTAGCATGATGTTTGATGTTTTCTATTGATTTTTTTCTTTCTGCTATTATTTTTCACTTTCTAGAGTATTTTATTCTCCAATATTTATTTATTTGTTAGAATAAAATATTTTATTCTAAAAAGGTTATTTCCTTTTCAAAGCATTTTCTTCTGACTTTGTGGATTAATATTTTTATTAATTCTCTGAGGCTATTAATAATGGTATTTTTTTTCTTTGATGTTTTTAAACTTGATTCATAGCCTGTTTCTTCAATGTTGTTTTTTTTTTCCATCCGCACTGGGTCTTTCCTATTAGATGATCTCTTACATTATTAGTGCACATGTTTAAGAATAGGACATTTGAGAGTGTTTATTTCATTTGGGGAGATTATAATAAGTGAATTTTAGGTTTTTTTCCTCTGGCTGTTCAGATTCTCCAGAGTGGAGTGTAAACACCTAGGAGCCAGAATTTGGGGAGCCAAGCTGGAAAAGATTGTTATATATTTCACATTCAGTATTAATCTTTCACTTGATTTACATGTTTTCAGTAAATTGGCACTTTCAGTAGTGCTATGTCCAGTGTTCAGTAGTAGGTCACTCCTTGGACCTACTCTAAGCTTTCCCAGAGGAGAAACCTTCCAAATGTTGTTGAAAATTAAGGAGGTAGTTGACTGGCTCTGTGTATCGAGGGGTGGGGATCTGAGGAACTGATTCTGACAGACTTGAGCTAGTCTTTCTCTTTTATTTCAGTTTCACTCCTACTTGATAGAGCCATGCTTGAGATTTTTGAATGTTATATACTGCAAATTAAATTGGCTCTCTGCTAGTTTTGTTGATGATTGAGGATTTGATTTTTTGAGTCTTACTGTTAGGTCCATAGTGCTTCCCCAGTAGCTTAGATGGTAAAGCATCTGCCTTCAATGCAAGAGATCCAGGTTCAGTCCTTTGGTTGGGAAAACCCCCTGGAGAAGGATTTGGCAACCCACTCCAGTATTCTTGCCTGGAGAATTATACTTGTTCATATGCTCACTAGCTTTCAAATTCTGTTACTGTTGTCTTTTTTCTTGTTCTTTCTTTTTGAAGGTTTCAGTTCAGTTCAGTCGCTCATTAGTGTCTCTTTGTGACCCCGTGAATCGCAGCACGCCAGGCCTCCCTGTCCATCACCAACTCCCAGAATTCACCCAAACCCATGTCCATCCAGTCAGTGATGCCATCCAGCCATCTCATCCTCTGTCGTCCCCTTCTCCTCCTGCCCCCAATCCCTCCCAGCATCAGAGTCTTTTTCCAATGAGTCAACTCTTTGCATGAGATGGCCAAAGTATTGGAGTTTCAGCTTTAGCATCAGTCCTTCCAATGAACACCCAGGACTGATCTCCTTTAGCATGGACTGGTTGGATCTCCTTGCAGTCCAAGGGACTCTCAAGAGTCTTCTCCAACACCACAGTTCAAAAGCATCGATTCTTCGGTGCTCAGCTTTCTTCACAGTCCAGCTCTCACATCCATACATGACCACAGGAAAAACCATAGCCTTGACTAGACGGACCTTTGTTGGCAAAGTAATGTCTCTGCTTTTGAATATGCTATCTAGGTGGTCATAACTTTCTTTCCAAGGAGTAAGCATCTTTTAATTTCATGGCTGCAATCACCATCTGCAGTGATTTTGGAGCCCCCCGAAATAAAGTCTGACACTGTTTCCCCATCTGTTTCCCATGAAGTGATGTGACCATATGCCATGATCTTCGTTTTCTGAATGTTGAGCTTTAAGCCAGCTTTTTCACTCTCCTCTTTCATTTTCATCAAGAGGCTTTTTTTTCCTCTTCACTTTCTGCCATAAGGGTAGTGTCATCTCCATATCTGAGGTTATTGATATTTTTCCTGGCAATCTTGATTCCAGCTTGTGCTTCTTCCAGCCCAGTGTTTCTCTTGATGTACTCTGCATAGAAGTTAAATAAGCAGGGTGACAACATAAGCCTTGACGTACTCCTTTTCCTATTTGGAACCAGTCTGTTCCATGTCCAGTTCTAACTGTTGCTTCCTGACCTGCATATAGGTTTCTCAAGAGGCAGGTCAGATGGTCTGGTATTACCATCTCTTCTCAGAATTTTTCACAGTTTCTTGTGATCCGCAGTCAAAGGCTTTGGCATCGTCAGTAAAGCAGAAATAGATGTTTTTCTGGAACTCTCTTGCTTTTTTGATGATCCAGCGGATGTTGGCAATTTGATCTCTGGTTCCTCTGCCTTTTCTAAAACCAGCTTGAACATCTGGAAATTCACAGTTCACGTATTGCTAAAGCCTGGCTTGGAGAATTTTGAGTGTTACTTTACTACTAGCATGTGAGATGAGTGCAACTGTGCAGTAGTTTGAGCGTTCTTTGGCATTGCCTTTTTGGGATTGGAATGAAAATTGACCTTTTCCAGTCCTGTGGCCACTACTGAGTTTTCCAAATTTGCCGGCATACTGAGTGCAGCACTTTCACAGCATCATCTTTCAAGATTTGGAATAGCTCCACTGGAATTCCATCACCTCCACTAGCTTTGTTCGTAGTGATGCTTTCTAAGGCCCACTTGACTTCACATTCCAGGATGTCTGGCTCTAGGTGAGTGATCACACCATCATGATTATCTGGGTCATGAAGATCTTTTTTGTACAGTTCTTCTGTGTATTCTTGCCACCTCTTCTTAATATCTTCTGCTTCTGTTAGGTCCATACCATTTCTGTCCTTTATCAAGCCCATCTTTGCATGAAATGTTCCCTTGGTAGCTCTGATTTTCTTGAAGAGATCCCTAGTCTTTCCCATTCTGTTGTTTTCTTCTCTTTCTTTGCATTGATCGCTGAGGAAGGCTTTCTTATCTCTCCTTGCTATTCTTTGAAACTCTGCATTCAGATGCTTAGATCTTTCCTTTTCTCCTTTGCTTTTCGCTTCTCTTCTTTTCACAGCTATTTGTAAGGCCTCCCCAGACAGCCATTTTGCTTTTTTGCATTTCTTTTCCATGGGGATGGTCTTGATCCCTGTCCCCTGTACAGTGTCACAAACCTCCATCCATAGTTCATCAGGCACTCTATCTATCAGATCTAGTCCCTTAAATGTATTTCTCACTTCTACTGTATAATCGTAAGGAATTTGATTTAGGTCATACCTGAATGGTCTAGTGGTTTTCCCTACTTTCACGTCTGAATTTGGCAATAAAGAAGAGTTCATGATCTGAGCCACAGTCAGCTCCCGGTCTTGTTTTGAAGATTTAGGCCTCTTTAAAAAAAAGCTCTGTGGTGTCATATTATTATGGGGTTTTGGAGAGCTGATTTTTAAGTGCCTGGGAGTATTTTGCCTTCTCTAATCATAAAGCCACTTTGGGGAGTGTTCCTTTTTTGTTCATACAGATCTACCATGTTCTTTAAATAACAACTGTGGAACTTTCCACAGTAGGGACTTGCTGTAGTTTTAGCAGTTTTCTTTGGTGAACATTTCATGTATTTCCAATTTTGTGACTGTTACACATCACGTTTCTATATGAGGGGGTGGGGAAATTATGTTTTGTGTACACGTGCTAGAATTTCTCTAGAGTGGATCCCAAGAAGTAGAATTGCCAAACTGAAATTATCAATATGTGCTTTAACATTTTATATATATTTTTTGTCAGTTTACCCTTCTAAAAGATTATGTACCCTCACCAACAGACTGAGGGTTCCTATTTCCCTATGCTCACTGCTGGCCAAGCTATATTACAGTATTTATTTAGCTTAGTCGGTAGTTAAGTTATTTAATTATTAGGTTGTGTATCTCTTTAGGCTTTATTGGACATTGTCATTCTGTGAAAGTCTATGCCCATTTTAATAGTGTAAAACTAGTTCTTAAGTGTGAGTTTTATCTGAATCACCTGCAGGTTTTATTAAACTGTAGACCAGTGGGCCTCATTCCTAGGGTATCTGACACAGGATAAGGTGAATCTTGGAATTTGCATTTCTAATAATTTCACAGGGGATGACTTGAAACTATTAGACTATAGACTGCATTTTAACAATAGCTGTTTATAGGAAGTTTTAATGTATTTAGGATTTAAATCCTTTATGGCATACATTGCAAATACTTTCTCATATGGAGCTTCTCTATTGACTTTGTATCTATTAAAATATTTTAATCTTTGTCACATATATCCTTGAATAGCTATTGAATATTGTGTTTTGCCTTACTTTTTCCTTTGATAAAATTGTAAACATTTCTTTATTATATTTGAATAATTTCATAGTTTAAAAACACATTTATCTCTGTTTCTAGGCTTATTTATATATATAAGATAACAATCTGTAATTTTCGCAGGTATATTGTAGATAGAATTTATGTAAATTTTGCTTATTTAAAATGCCATCTTTATCGTAGTTTAATCTTCCATATGTAAATAGATGTTTTTACCTTCAATGAATCTCTGACTGATGAATTTTCTTTTCGTGTTTTTTTTTTCAAGAGGGTAAACCAGAGAAATTTTCGTTCGGTCTTTTGGATCCTCCTTTTCGTGTTGGAGTCCCATTCAATATCCCTGTGGAGTTTCAGGATGAATTTGGTCATACTAGTCAACTGTCTACTGATATTCAGCCAATTTTTGAAGCAAGGTAATCTGAATGTTCATATTTGCTGAGTATTCACTGCATTTAGCTTAAATTATTTGTGTTAACTTCAGATTTATTTAAAATGTTTGATATTTTATGATATCTGGGGGATTTAGTTAGTCCCAAGCTATACTCTGCAGCTGTAGTGTCATATATGAATTATCTCAGTAAAGTTTGGACTGAATTTTTGCTGTTACAGTTACTTGGTTGAGACTAATAGGTCTGTCTTACTCCTTTTTTTTTTTTTTTGCAAGTACGATATGACGTCTCTTGGCAGTTCTATGCACTATACAATGTTTTTATTTTGTTGTTTGCTTAGAAATTATGGGCATTTAAACTTAAAGGTTACCTACTGGTAGGCTTTTAACCTGCTAGTAGAATTATTTTTAGTTTGTTTTTAAAACTATAACAATAAAAATTATGCTTTCCATGGAAATTTGGTTCTTCCTTGGAATTTGCCTTTACTTAGTAACCCTGTAGAATGAAATGATTGGCTAATATCAAGAAATAGCAATGAAAAGTCCAGTTATATAATTGAGGATGTTCATTGTTTTCCATTACCTGTTTCTAAGGTGCCTAGGGAGAAATTCTTTTTCTCACATTTTTGCCAAATTTGTCTTTGGGGCCCACTTTTTAATGTATGCTTTCTTTTGCTATTGATGTGTACTTTTTCCCCCTTTTGGTGTAATTGTTTGCTCTTTTAATCGTTTGAGTATGTATTGTATTCCAGGCATTTGCTAGCTGGAGACATAAAAATGAATAAGAATATAGGATTTGCCTCTAGAAGCTCACAGACTAGTGAGATATAGCTTAGTGTCCAGATTTGTACCATGGTTTAAGTTCCTGAAAAACAAATCAGTTATAAAAAATATTGCAAATGAATTTTTCTAAATATTCTCTTAAGTTGCTAAATATGGTTCTTGTGCAAAAAGTGATTCTTTTGCAAAAAGTGATCTTTACATATTGCATTCATTTGAATATTAAACCATAATGGAAGAGTTGAATACTTAAACATCTATGTTTAAAAATAGCCTGCCAGTCTCCTCCATTCATGGGATTTTCCAGGCAAGAGTACTGGAGTGGGTTGCCATTTCCTTCTCCAAGGGATCTTCCCCACCCAGGGATTGAACCCTGGTCTCCCACATTGCAGGCAGACTCTTTACCATCTGAGCCACAAGGGAAGCCTGTTTAAAAATAAAGAACACTAAAAATGTAATCCATCTAGTCACAAATGGGAAATATTTGTGTGTTAGTTGACCCCTGTTTTTAATTATATCTTCCATCTTATCCTTGATAAGATATTCTTACAGAGTCTCTATCACACATACATATTGGTAATTAAGATTTGGGACTTAAAAAGTCTTGGTGGCCTGGCTGTGTGTATTTATCTTCATTATAGTAAGATCTTTGTCTAGTAGGTTTTTTTTTTTTCCCAGTGTTAACTAAATTAAAATAAAAATAATTCACACATACAGCCTAAAGAATCAAATAGGGTTGATAAGGCTTATTAAAAAAAAAAAAAAGAGTAGTTCTTCTGCCCTCTCCACCTCACCAACAATCCACTTCTCAAAACCACTTTCAGCTTTCTACTTGAATTTTTTGGTACCTGCTGCCATATATGTTAATAACTTTTATGTTACTACTTCCTGATTCTTCAGTTTTAAGCTTTATCTCTTGACTTACGGCTAAGGAAGATGAGGACACACTCTCTTGTTGCCATTTATATTACAAATAAGCCTCCTTCCTGTTCCTACATTTTTTAGTAAAGTTATACTCTGGCTTGATCAGTATTTAGTGCTTGCTCTATTAAAATTATGTAAGTGCTAATTACTTTATTGCACAGCTGTTATACTTTTTTTTATTTTGCCAAGTAGCTTTCTGCCAGTTATCTGGTCTCTTTTCAAGATGCTTTGTACATAGATAACTTGTCAGTTTCATATTCTTTAGACATCTTCCTTGGAACTTTGTGATGGTGGTCTGTATAGATCAGCTCTTAAGCTTGTTACGTTTGTCCTTCTGTGGTCTTCTTTCCTGTTCATCCTGGGAATTTCCTCTGTCCTTTGTGTTGGGAAAATATATAAGAATAAAACCTACTGTGAGCCTAGAAAACTTCTTCACAAAGGTAGAAGAGAAAGGGAACAATTTTATGATTGAATAAACAGTAAACCAGACTGTGATCCTCATCACAATCTGATAAAGAGTTTGTAAAAACTGAAGGAAATCTTAACTCTGTTACATGGTAAAGTGAATATAACCTATCACATTCATGTTTTCAAGAAAAATTGCCAAGTGTCTTGATGACTGGGTGTAGAGTTTGCAGTTTGGGATCAGTTAATTGGAGTTAGGGCTGTGTGCTTTCACTGTTGAGGACCGATGTTCAGTCCCTGGTCAGGGAACTAAGATCCTGCAAGTCGTGTGGTGCAGGCCCACCTCCACCCCACCCCCCCACCCCCCAAAAAAGAAAAAAGAACATTTGCAGCTTATTTTTAGATAATGGAGGAAATGTTAAAAAATAATTTATTTTTTCCAGTGGTTTAACTTTACATTATGACGAAATAACCAAAGGACCAAATTGTGTCATTCGAGGTGTTACAGCTAAGGGCCCTGTAAACTCTTGTCAAGGCAAGGTAAGCATTGTACGTACATGTTATAATGCATGTTTATTTCTTACATGGTAAAAATAAAATTGGACATTTAAAATTGAATAACCTAGTTTGGTGGCAAGATGACAGTAGTGTCAGGTTCTTAGGAATTAATCAGCATCATGTCACCTGACATACCATTACCACTTTCATCTCTGAGGAAGACCAGCACATTTGCTACTGTTCTTTTTTAAATGGTTATGAGCTAAATATGGCAACCCACTCCAGTGTTCTTGCCTGGAGAATCCCAGGGACGGGGGAGCCTGGTGGGCTGCCGTCTATGGGGTTGCACAGAGTCGGACACGATTGAAGTGACTTAGCAGCAGCAGAGCTAAATATTTTCAGCTGTCTTTATTTTCATTCCAGTCTCTTCATAGTCAAAGCCATTTTCAACAGCTGTCTAGTACTATGTTGCTTCTTCTCTTGCTCTTTTTCTATTTTTCAATATTTTTCTTAGAATAGGAACAAAAATATAAGAAACTTTACCTTTGTAAACATATTGAGTTTGGTATTTGGATAAAGGAAGAGGGAGGAATAAAGTTAGGGATGGTAAAGGCAAACTGCAATAAGATAATTTTTCAGTTAAGAGTATAAAGTAGCTAACAGATTGCTATGACTAATGTGAACACTGTAACTAATAACTTAAGTGATATGTTACTTTTTCCCCATTATATCATTACCTTCGATACATATTTTAAAAATTTCCCCTGCCAAAATAATGTTTAAAATAGCACATGTGAGTTTACTGCATTAAAGCAAAGAGCAAGTTCTGTCCATCCTCCTGAATTAAGCTGTTTCTGGAACAAGAACTTGAAATTCATGGAAATTTTGACTTTAGTAAATGTACTTAAAAAGATTTCTAGGTTTTAAAAACCTTTTTATTTTGAAATAATTATTTTTACAGAAGAGTTGCAGAGATGGTATAGAGAGTTCACATGTATTTCACCCAGCTTCCTCTGTTAAACATCTTATATAAACATTGTATATTTATCCAGTATTATCATTGATATAATACTTTAACAAAACTGTGGACTTTAACATTTCACCAGTTTCTCCACTATATTTTTCTATTCTGGAATCTAGAACATGACATTATATTTAGATATGTGTAGATTTGGGGTTTTTTCCATTTTGCTACTTTCCAGATTTTTTAAATGCCCATACTAACTGTAGTAATTATTCAGAGGGTATGCCTTTTGAATTTGAAGATAGTATTGTCTGTAAAGAAGCAATATGAGCCAGTTTTTTTCACCTGCGTTTCTTTCATACATACATATGATAATTTTAGTCAATATAAATTTGCTGAGTGACTTTCTATAATGGTATGAAAATGAAAAGCAAAAAATAAATCAGAATTGAGGTGGTAAATTACTTGAGTATTTAGGATTTGAATTTAATTAAAATAATTTTTTTAACAGAATTTTAATCTGAAGGTTATTCTGCCGGGTTTAAAAGAAGACTCACAGATTTTAAAAATTAGATTACTTCCAGGTAATATTACTTTAAGAAATATTCCTAATACTTACCTTTTAAATGATATTCTTATGTTAAAGTATAATGACACTTATAAAGGTGAAGTGTTTTTTGGTTTGGTTATGGTATAAGTCTTGAAAATACGTTTGAATGTCATGCATAACACTAACAAATAATCAATTAAAAAACAGGGTAACATTTAGGAAGACTTGAGTTAAGTTCTAAAAATAATCTGAAAGAATAATGTGAATATTGAAAACACACTGTGAAACTATTCTTCAGGGTGTACAACTAGGATTATATTAGAACTGGATCTGTCCTTTTTCTGATATAGCTAAATATTTCATATTTTAAGAAGAAAAGTTTTTTATGCTTTTATGTTGTTGAGTAATGATTTATCAACCTAAAAAGTGATTTTAATGAAATTTTTAATGAAAAAGAAACATATTAACTATTTCCTTTCACAGATTGTTGTAGTTTGAGCTTGCTCTCAAGCATGAATTCATAAAGAAGTAAAGATTGGCCCATTGGTAGAAGTACAAAAAAAAATTGTTTCATATTAATACTTATGATGCTTTTATTTTGAAAGGTTAGCTAAAATGTATGGATTATTCAAGTCTCAGGGGAAGTTCTTATTAACCAGATAGTGCTGACAAATTTTTTTAGAAGTTGAGAGTGATGGTTGTGAGGTGGAACGTGGGACTGTGTAGTCAGAGTAGTCACTGACTCAAGTCTGCCCCTTGTAGCCATGTGACCTGGACAGGATACTTACTCTGTCTGCATCCCAACTTCCTCAGGCATAAAATGGGAATGATAGTAATAGTACCTTCTTGGTCAAGGTCATTGTAAGGATTCTGAGAAAAGAGTTGGCATGTGGTTAAAACACAAATATTAACTGATATAACTTGTTCTTTGTAAGCTTGTGTTCCCAGTATTTAGTACAAATTGTATTTTAAAATATCAGTGTTTATAGGGCACACTAGGTCATGCTGCTATTGAAGTGTAAAACCTCTTTTATTAGTTTAGAGGAAAATTATGGTGCAGCTTGCTTAGGATATCAAAGGGTTGTGGGTGGTCTAACGAGTAAATTATCTGGTTATGTCATTACATGAACTGATCCTTTGAGCAAAATTACGTAATAGAGGTATGTAGTGTGCCTGAGAAATCAGTCATTGTGTAAAAGATAGAAAATTTAAAAAGTAGTTTAATAAACTTTTACTTTTTTCTTGAATACTGTTTTCCAGGATCTTTTTTAGTATTTTACACATTTGAGTGATTTCTAGCATGAGTTACCACATGTCTTAGCTTGTCCATAAAACCGAGGCTAGATCTCAAACATTTTAATACAATTGGAAATCTGTGCATTTGGGAGTTGTGTGTAGAATCTATTCATTTGGGGGTAGAAATGTTTAAACATGGATATTTCTTCTTTCTCAGCATTATTTAAAAGATACTAAAACTTAAAATGTTAAAAGCTGTTTCTTTTGCTGTTTTAACATTTCAGTTTTGGAAACCTGAATCTCATTTTCATTATATAAATTTTCTGGTAGGTCCTCCTCGTCGATTGAAAGTGAAACCTGATTCTGAAATTTTAGTTATAGAAAATGGAACAGCTTTCCCATTTCAGGTAGAAGTTTTGGATGAATCAGACAATATAACAGCACAGCCAAAGTTGATTGTTCATTGTAAGGTAAGCTGTTGTAAGATAAGAATGTGTAGATTTTGAGTGCCATTGTAGTAACTGGAAATCACTGTCTTTTGGCTCTTTTATAGTAAGCCTGATAAAGTATCTAGACTGTGTAATAATTATTCCATGCAGAAATTTGTGGGCTGTCTCATTGCCAATAATTTTCAACATCTCTAATCCGATAATGACACCAACTATGCCAAGTATTGAACTACAGATTACTCCCTGCTCCTTCCTTTATCCATCCTCCTCATTTCAGATGAAGTACTCAGTTATGAGTAGAATGATACAATTATCCTTGAGGATTAAGGATGGATGGGTAAATGAATATGAGTAAAAGAGCTCAAGAAGGAAAGGAAAACCCAAATAGGTAGAGTAAAAGAAAGAATGATGGTTAAGGAAGTTGATTTTTCTTCCAAAATCAGCATATTTTACCTAGAATTATAGAAACTTACTCTTTTTTTTTTTAATTTAATTTTATTTTTTAACTGTACAATATTGTATTGGTTTTGCCATATATCAACATGAATCCGCCACAGGTATACACATGTTCCCCATCCTGAACCCTCCCTCCTGCCTCCCCGTACCATCCCTCTGGGTCATCCCAGTGCACCAGCCCCAAGCATCCAGTATTGTGCATTGAACCTGGACTGGCAACTTGTTTCATATATGATATTATACATGTTTCAGTGCCATTCTCCCAAATCATCCCACCCTCTCCCTCTCCCACAGAGTCCAAAAGACTGTTCTATACATCAGTGTCTCTTTTGCTGTCTCGATAACAGGGTTATCGTTACCATCTTTCTAAATTCCATATATATGCATTAGTATACTGTATTGATGTTTTTCTTTCTGGCTTACTTCACTGTGTATAATAGGCTCCAGTTTCATCCACCTCATTAGAACTGATTCAAATGTATTCTTTTTAATGGCTGAGTAATAACTCCATTGTGTATATGTACCACAGCTTTTTTATCCATTCATCTGCTGATGGACATCTAGGTTGCTTCCATGTCCTGGCTATTATAAACAGTGCTGCGATGAACATTGGGGTACACGTGTCTCTTTCCCTTCTGGTTTCCTCAGTGTGTATGCCCAGCAGTGGGATTGCTGGGTCGTATGGCAGTTCTACTTCCAGTTTTTTAAGGAATCTCCACACTGTTCTCCATAGTGGCTGTACTAGTTTGCATTCCCACCAACAGTGTAAGAGGGTTCCCTTTTCTCCACACCCTCTCCAGCATTTATTGCTTGTAGACTTTTGGATCGCAGCCATTCTGACTGGCGTGAAATGGTACCTCATAGTGGTTTTGATTTGCATTTCTCTGATAATGAGTGATGTTGAGCATCTTTTCATGTGTTTGTTAGCCATCTGTATGTCTTCTTTGGAGAAATGTCTATGTAGTTCTTTGGCCCATTTTTGATTGGGTCGTTTATTTTTCTGGAATTGAGCTGTAGGAGTTGCTTGTATATTTTTTAGATTAGTTGTTTGTCAGTTGCTTCATTTAGAAACTTAATTCTTTTCATTCAGAAATTATCTAGTATATTAGTGAATTATACTTAGTTTTCTAATTTATAGTCAGAAGTAGTAGCTATACTATATTATTTGAAAATTTAAGTTATTGAGTAACAGTTGCATTTGATTGGGATCTTAAATTATTTTGTATGCTTCCAATAGTTTTCAGGTGCTCCAAACCTTCCAATCTATGTTGTGGATTGCAGTAGTTCTGGAACTAGCATTTTATCAGGACCAGCAATTCAAGTTCAGAATATTAAAAAAGACCAGACACTTAAAGCAAAAATTGAAATACCTGTAAGTTGTTATTGTTTTTCATTGGTATTATATTGAATTTTTATTCAAATACTCTTTAATAACTTTATAATATTTCATGTAAAGTTGTTTGACTTTTTAAGATGAGATATTTGTGATTCTTTTAGCCAGAGGGAAGAAAAGGCAAAAATGAAATGGTATAGTAAATAATACTTTGTATCAGATATTAGAAATTTCTTACTCAAACCTTTTATAATATCTATAGCTATTATTGATTATATGTTCCTAAAATTATTTTTTTCCTATTATTAGAGTGTAACAACTATCCGTTTTATTCGTTTGTTTCTTATAGTTACACCTATTTCTTAGAAAGTTTAATAAATGTCCCTGTTGAACCACTACTGAAGGATATATGAACATTTAATATGTATGTATAATTTAAAATAAATACATGGTTTTTCTTAGTGTTATCCTATAAAGAGAGTGCTGTGTTGATGTGCCAGGAGGACCCTTGTTCCTGGACGTTCATCATGGCTGAAGGTGAGGCCAGCCTAGAGGAGGGCAGGCAGGTGATAGAAGCATCTGCTTTCCGAAGATTGCTAAATGAGACAGTAGATACTTAAGCAAGTGAAATACCTGTACGTGATTTCTTCATGATTGATGTGGTGGTAGATAGCGAATTACCCAATCAGTTGATGAACCAATGTTTTTCCAACTAAGTATACATCAGCTAACATATACTGAGCCTCAAAAGGGTAAAAACTTTTATTTTTTAAAATTAGAATGAGATGATTTGACTTTATTCTAATTCTTTTCTTTTGAAACTAGTTATGTTTGATAATCTTAAAACATTTGTTATGCATTTCCTTTTTTTCAGTAATGTGAGCAATGTGTTTTTGAGTATATTGTCTTGCAAAAGAGCAAGACAATTCTGGAAGAAAAGATTTGTTGTTAAGGAGAAAGCTGGGCTTGAAAGCAAGGGAGCATTTACATACAATTATATAAATACTGCAGAGCAGCAGCATGCTGAAAATCAAGAGTACAAGACAGTTAAAACAAAGACCACAGTATACCTGTAATATGCAGTTTAAAAATGTTATCACAAAGCAGTGACTCTTAATTTTGAGTCAGGCAAATAAGATGTGCTTATGATAGCAGCAGGTGGGTTATTTGCCTGATACTCTGTGAAGTAGTAATTTTGACTGTGTCATTATTTGTGTGAATGGGCTTTGATAGAATGACCTCAAGTAGATGAGGAAGGAGACATTAGCAAAGCAGGATTGTAAAGGTATTTTAGGTTTAGACTTGAATTTTTTGTATTCTATGGAATGCACTATACCTAGATTCTGAAATGATTGTGTAGTGTTTTAATTTTGTGTGCCTAAAATCAGTTTATGTAACATAGCAGCTCATCTCTGCTGATTCTTAAAACACTGCTGTTCTTATGACAAATTACAAACTGCTCAGCCTTGGGGCACCTAGAGTGCCCCATCTAGCTACAAGCAACTCTGTCCACTTACCCCAATAAAAAATGAATTGAAAAAGCTTTAGAAGCTCCTTAAGTAATATATTTTATGGCAGTTGTTTGTCTCTGATTTTGTAGAACATTCTTAATTTATTACACCTTTGTTCTTATTAATAAATGCTGACACCAAATCTGTGTCACATGTTAAACTTTCAGAAGTTTGCAACACTTTTAAGCAGATATACCAAGAGGAATGTTCTTTTAAGTCCAAATGTGCTAGTTTTAGGAGAAGGAAATGGCAACCCACTCCAGTGTTCTTGCTTGGAGAATCCCAGGGACGGGGGAGCTTGGTGGGCTGCCATCTGTGGGGTCGTACAGAGTCGGACACAACTGAAGCGACTTAGCAGCAGTAGCAGCAGCATGCTAGTTTTAGGTTTTAACAGTGTGACCACTTTCATTATTTATAACTTGATGGTATAAAATATGGGCTTGCTAATAGTACAGTGTCCTCTTAATGAGAGAACCTATAATTTTTAACAATATATAAGATGATCTCCCATAATATTGGAAATAAATTCCTAAGCAATACAAAAGAGTCACCATAAAAGCCAAAAATGATGTTTTCAGTACAGATGTTTTCATTCAGTATGTTATTTGTGTTTTTCTCTCTTCCCAGAGTTGTAAAGATGTAGCACCAGTGGAGAAGACTATTAAGTTGCTCCCCAGTAGTCACGTTGCCAGATTACAGATATTCAGTGTGGAAGGACAGAAGGCCATCCAGATCAAACATCAGGATGAGGTTAACTGGATAGCAGGAGATGTTATGCATAATCTTATTTTTCAAATGTATGATGAAGGAGAAAGAGAAATCCATATAACATCAGCTTTGACAGAGAAAATTAAAGTAGGTATCTCAAATAGATTATTTGCAAGAATTTTGTACATTTTTTGCTTGGAAGACTGAACAAGTTATATAGGTTGTCCTCTAAGAAGACGCTCATCCTAGCAAAACAACATTGTTATTTAGAACCCCAGGCTAAATAAAGTTTTGTGTTTTTTTTTAACGTGCACTAGATTGGAATGTTGAATGTGTCAAATCTGTGCTTAGAGAAATGATTTTGACACCTAAACAAAAATCCAGTCCTGATGAACTGTATTTATGTTCACAATTAAGATCTCTACTTGACCAGAGCAGTATTTTTGTAGCTCTTCTGAAGGCAGTAAAGAAAAGGTCTGTTAAAGGCAAACGGTAGAACAGTATTGTAAACCCCAAACCAGACCCCTGATTTGGCCATTTGAAATTGGTATAAGCAGTCTCTAAAATTGTTACCCGTACACAATGGTTTTGTCAGTTCTCACTAGCTTCAGATGGTCCTCAGCCATCTAAATGTAGCGTGTGTACCTTGAAAGGGTGAATCTATATGCTGAAACTGGAACAGCTCACCTCACAGAACCCAATTAAAATGGTGGTGTTTTTTTTTCCGTCATGCTGCATAGCTTGTGGGATCTTAGTTCCTCAACCAGGGATCGAACCCAGGCTCTTGACAGTGAGGAGTCATGACCACTGTACCACCAGAGAATTCTCCTCTTTTTGCAGTATTAAATTCTGTAGCCATTCTGAGTCTCCAAGATATAGGATCTGATATCTTGTAAGAATTGTTTACCAGGGTTCAGCTGACATGATTTTTAAAATCATATTTGGAATAGCCCTTGCGCCAGCCGGTTTATTTTTTCCCTCCATAATAAGAGAAGGGAGGATTGTGAGAGAAATAGTCCTTATCCTGCTTGGAAGGGAGGCAAGCCATTTTTATCTCTCAGCAGATCTGAAGGCAAGTGGTTTAAAAGTGGTACTAGCAACCTGGCTTCTGAACTGATACCTTGCTTTCTCATAATAATGTTTCCACAGTTTAGTTTCTTATTGGGATTAAGAATAAACATTGACTTGAGAGCCTCTTTCTGCATATAACCTTCTTTTTGCCATTCTCTAAGCTCATGGCCTGCTTTTGACACATTTTCCTCAATTTTAGTCATGATACATTTCTTGGGTTCCAGATATTTTAAAACATGTAGCTTTATTGACTATAAAGGATATTTATAATGTACACACTTAAAGTGATTGTGTAGTCTTTAGAGAATTATCTATTACTGAGGAAAGTCAACCCAAACTGATACAGAAATCCTCTGAGCAGACATAGGAATTCTCTGAGCAGACATAGGAATTCTCTGAGCAGAGAGCACAGCTAGGGTGAAGGAAGACAGCCATTTTGTGCAACTCCTGCTTGCTGCTTCCACTATTTAAAAAAAGAAAAAAAGATATAAAGAATAAACAATGGTTTACAAAGATAACAAGGTAACTAAGAAAGTTAGAATGGTGTAAACTGGGATCACAATATTAGAATATCAGTGATTTAAGAATCACAGTTATAAAGGCTAAAAGCATAAAGTTGAGCTAAAAGTCTTAAATAGAAAGGATTGGAAGTTTAAAAGTAAAATAGAGTGGGGTAGTCAACTTAAAAAATGGATCAAATAACAAAATATGGAGTTTAAAATTAGAGCTAAAAACATTTGAGAGTGGATTAAGATCAAGATGTGGCCAGGATGGTAATTATATAGTGAATTTAACTTTTCTCACCTTGCTGAATAGGGTCCACTTATATCTCATTTAAAACCTGTAATAATAAGATTCTTTTTGAAAAAACAAAAACAATTGACTATAACTTCTCAGAATTGATCACATAATTTGATTCCCATGGTGTTTTTAAACTATAATGACCAGAGTAATAATCTTATGGCAAAGTGCTAAAGGAATGACTTAGGAATATTTATTTCATTGCATTGAAAGATGTGGCAGTATTAACAGGGAAGACAATGAAGATAACTTTTTTCTCTTGGTAATATATGAACCACCATCATTTATAGTCATAAAGGGCCTGCCTTTTTCCTTAGAGTTGGGGAGCATGGGTTGGTAAGATAACTGGCAGTAGGAAGACATTGAAGTAAGCTTTATATGATTCTTAAGTATATAATTTCCCTTCTAGGTTAATTGGACTCCTGAGATTAACAAAGAGCACTTGCTGCAGGGTCTGCTTCCTGATGTGCAAGTGCCGACATCTGTGAAAGACATGCGCTATTGCCAGGTTTCATTCCAAGACGACCATGTGTCTTTGGAAAGTGCATTTACAGTAAGGTGTGTGGGCATATTACATTTTGAGATGTTCAGCATATGGTGACAAAAATGCTTTTCACCAAAGCATACGTATCAAAGTCATTTTTTAATGTAGAAATTTCCACAACTTCTTGGAAACAGGTTGTCTTTGGAATAAAGCTTCACTGATGATAGTGATTCATTCTTAGTATCACTCTCAGCCTCCACTTAACTTGCCCCTTTAGTATCTGCCACACTAGAACTTTTGTTAAAGGAATATCCTCCTAGGACAGACAACAGTGAAAACTCCTAGAAAATGACAAAAACGTGAGAAATATAAAAGATGCAGTGTGATCAGTCAATGTATTGCTCAGAAGGAGTTCTTTCATTAGTTAGTGGCGATTTTCGAAGCTGAGTCTACCTGATAGAAAAGGGGAAATTTTAAGTAAATATATAGAAGACCTGTCCTTCACCCTGGCCTGTCAGTTCCTTGGCTGCCTCTTTTTTATTAACCTTTTCTACTTTAATTCTGTACACATTTCCATACTATTCCAACACTTAGAATAGCTCCATGTCTGAGACAAAATGATCAGATGTACCACTCTTCAGTCAGAGACAGATCTCTTGATGAGTCATTCTTACCAACCCATCTGCTTTTTTTTTTTCAGTGCTCTCATGTCATAATTTCCTTCTAATCCAGGATAGATAACTGTGATCTAACATGCGTTTATTTTTTTGGTCAGTATTCTCTACTGTCTTTGCAAGCTGTCTTTTCTGTATTTCCCTTTGGGTTAATAGTGATACTGTTTTTTAAGTTTAAGAAAATGAGCATTACATATGTTACTCCTTAGCATGTTGAAACTGTTTTCTACAATAATGGTGTAATTAAAGCCTTTAATTTGTTAATCAATTTCAGACCACTTCCAGATGAACCTAAACATCTAAAATGTGAATTAAAAGGAGGAAAAACGGTACAGATGGGTCAAGAGCTTCAAGGAGAAATAGGTTAGTATGACCTACTTTCTTTCTTTAAAACACTTCTATAATACGTCCTTATGTTCATGTTTTGGCATATATAATCTGAAAGGAAAACTTTGGATTTATATATGGTTAATAGTTTAAAATCCACTGTTGGAAAGATTGAAGCATTTTCCCTATCTTTGCCTATGCTGACCTAATTCTGAAAACAGTTAGTTGAAAAGAATGTTGACTTTTGTTAGAAAAGAATGTTGACTTTTGTTAGCATAAAATAAATATGTGAGTGTGATTCATATCCTATATTTTTCTTATATCCAGATTATTACATGACACTAAATTGTTTCCTTCAAATATTCATGGTAAAACATGTGACATCAACATCATGTTAAATTAAGATACTGTAAAATTAAACTTCCTCCCCCTTTTTAGTTATAACTGTTACAGATCAGTATGGGAATCAGATTCAAGCATTTTCACCAAGTTCTCTGTCTGCATTGGGAATTGCTGGGATTGGACTTGATAGCTCACATTTGAAAACTACTTTTCAGGTATGACTGTTTCCCGTTAACAGTTGACTATTCCATTCAAATTATATATAACAGAAAGTTTGGGAAAAACAGAAATGAGAGAGATTTGATTGTTGCAGTATTTACAATGAAAAATTGTAAAAGTAATTTTTATTATGTAAAGAAAATTGAAGTAATTTTTATTATGAAAATTTAAACATACACAAAAATTTTGAACATACACAAAAATAGCATAAGTAGTATAAATAATTCCCATGGTCCTACCAGTCAGCTTCAGCATTCATCACTTCCCCCTTACCTGTCACTTTGAAGCAAATTCTATACATCATACCATTTCATCCCTAAGTATTTTGACATGTGTACAAAGGTCATTTTTCATGTAGCTATTTAAGTAAAATTTCTTGGTGCTCAGTCCCTGCATTAAATAGAATACCTGGGAGAATACTAGTTGTAAAAGTATGCAAGTGTGCAGTTAATTGAGATTAGCTTGAAAAATAAGAATCCTGGTGAAATGATTTCTGCAAGCAAGGAGACACAAGTATTCTTGGAGAGATTAAAGATGGTTTTCTAGAAAAGATGTTGGAGTTGAGCCTTCAAGGAACCTACCAGCCTAGAGCAGGTCAGAAAGAAGGAATTCTAAGGCTCGAGTAAAGTTGAGTCCATTTAGGGCATTTAGTGGTTTTTAAACCTCTTCTTCCTTTTGGAGCCTCCATTATCCCTCTTACCCAACAGAAGAATCATGAGAGTCTCATCATTGCCCTTCCTAACTGGAGTTTTTGTTTCCACTAACCTACTAGGCTGTTGTTTTCTAGTTTTCAGAATGCCTTTTCTACAATATCTTAGCACTGCTGAGGAACTTCTAGTCGTGTTTTGTTTACTGTAAAAGATCAGGTTTGATCTATGACTTTCAGATGCTCTCTTGTCTAGCTTCACCCTCTGTGTAGATGAAGTCAGATAATAACCACTGTTGTACACGAACAGTCTCTTCTTCCTGTCACGTTATGCATAGACACCCATCCTCTTTCAACTAATTGTTCCTAAATTATAACCTGTTTTCCTACATCTTGTTTTCCCTGTCTGTTAGAGTCCCATCAGCATATAAACATGCCGTACTCTCTGTCCTTGGCCCTGAAACATGTCCATCTAGTACTGCCCTCTTTTTCTCCTTTTTATATATAGAACAACTCCTTGGAAGAGTTATGTATTCTCTCTGTTTTCACATTTTCAGTCTCATTCCCAGGCAGGCCTCTTGGGTTTTTCTGCCCTGTGCCACCTGACCAAATCTAGTGTCATTTTTCAGTTCCCATCTTATGCCACCTGTCAGCATTTTATACTGTGAGGTTAGACTCTGTCTGTTTAGGGTGCCTAAGTACGCCATAGTATTCTGCTACAGCACACCTGTCTCCTCCCATGGCTCATTCTCCAGTCAAGTTGACTTTCTTTCTACTGTCATTTTACAATTGATAGGTACTATCTTGACTCACTTTCATAGAAACAATGGAAGTCTACCCCTAGTCTCTGCATAAAAAAAAGAACCTTCCAGTTTTTTTTTTTTAAACCAAAGTTGTTTTTAAATAACACTGTTTTTAAAGTCTTTTTAAAATAAAATATTGATTTTAATGTGCCATTGTTTCTTAAGATTATTTCCACATCTTCATAAAATGTACTGCTCTTTTGAAGCACATTCCCTTGGTAATATCAACATGTAGGGAAAAAATGTGGCAAACAGGGAAGGAGCTTGTTGGGCAGGCACATATGTGGCTATTTGGGGAGCAGAAAGGAGACAGTGCAAGTGTAAAGAAGAGGGAAATTAGGAAAAGATAAGGAAAAAGGACATAGGTTGAACCTTTTCGATCTCTCCCTCACAAAAGAGAATTTCAGTTTCTTGTCTCAAGGAAATGAAATTCAGGGCACGCCAATATTGGCATATGTGTGTTACTTGCTGCTGTTTTACCAGAAACACATCTGTATGCACATAGGTAGTGACAGCATTTTCTTTCTTTTTTCTGAAAACTAAACATGATCTTCCTGGTGTTTTTTTCAATGTGCTTTTCCTCACTAGGAAAATACACAAAGTATAAATGTGAAAGGCATCAGATTTATTCCAGGTCCCCCTGGAAATAAGGATCTTTGCTTTACTTGGCGTGAATTTTCTGACTTTATTCGAGTGCAGCTAGTTTCTGGGCCACCAGCTAAACTTCTCCTTGTAGACTGGCCGGAGTTAAAGGAGGTAAGTACCTTCCTGCCTTGATTGAAAGAATTTAATATCAATATTTTGACCTACTAACTGCTTCAGAGTGTTAGTAGATCAAAAGTTATATTTTGTTGTTGGAGTACTAACAATAGTAACAATAACAAAAGGACAAAGGAATATGAATTTTAATACTTTATTATTCATCACTGTGCCCTCATTTGTTAAAAAAAATAGTGATACTTCAAATTCTAAGAGTTTTATTATAGAAATTAAAAATATGCATTAAAATAAAAATAGATAATGAACCACCAGTTTCAACAGTTACTGATTTTCACCAGTTGTATTTCTTTGTTCTCTCTCACTGGCTTATTAAAAAAATGTTTTTGCCGGAATTTTTAAATGCATGCCAGATATCAAGTCATTCATTACACTCTTAAAAACATCAGTTTGCTTCCCTGTGCTTATAGTTATGCATATCTTAAATACTAATTTGCAAATCTCTGTCAAATCTGTTACCTTTCAATTTTCATTAAATTTTTAGAATTCTGATTTTAAAATGTTCACATTCTGGTGTTCAGTTATGGTGTGGCAGAGCCTTATCTGTTGGTACGAAAGGTTATTTTTTCTAATGGAAAATCATCTCACATGACCATGGTAGTAGATGAAATTATCCCACAAAGGAACTGATGATCTGAGAAAAGCTTACATATCTCTGCTCTAGTCCTTTTTTGATGTTGTCCTTTTTTGAGTTGTAAATTTAAAAAATATGACAGTGCTTTAAAAACAATTTTTTCCTTAACACTTGTTGACTGAAGAGTTGTAGTGCAAATCCAGTGCACTTGTTTTTATATAAGCGTATTTACTGCATAAATCAATGCCTTCTTAGAAACCTAATGATGTCAATAAAGAATTTGTTGACTGACAGTATCATGGAATAATTGGGTACCTTTGAGGTGGAAAAAATCTTTACATGTTCATATTTTTAAATGATTTTGTGGAGGGGAATAGAAAAATTAATGACAGCTTGTTAACTCAAAAATTTATTATAGGATTTATTTGCAGATACCACTGAAATCCAAAAGCTTTAAAAATAAAACGTAAAACCAATTCTCTGTTAAGAGATATGTTGTATATGAGTAAGGCTGAAAATGTTATCATTGAATATGTGGTTTTCCTAGAATTTTCCAATTTAATTTTTGACCTACCTCCCTCGTCCACACACAGGATCTTAAATAGAAAGGGGAACTAATTTAACACCTAAGCATGATAAATAGAAAAATTATATAAATATACATATATTTTCTCAGTTGATCTTCAACATTATGATGTATTGTCCTTCCTTATAAATGAGGAAACAGATTCCTTCCTTACAAATGAAGAAACAAATTCTGAAACGTTATATTGCATGACAGTATTAATAAGTGGCAAATCATGAACGTTTGGTTTTGGTTATTTCCTTTCTCCACTACTACCCAGAAGAATTTTCAGCTAACAGCTTGGGCTGTAAGTTGTTTACTGAAAGATATTCTTTACCAGGTAGTTGCTGTTTGATAGATGGACAATTATGTAACTAGAAATAAAGACCCTGATGTGTTTACATTTGGAAACATTAGCACTTTTTGTGTATTCAGGCTTTTTATAAACTTTAGCACATAGAATATAGTCTATCCATGAAAATTTTTTTGGTAGTCAAGCATAAACCAGCTTCAAGGGTATCTTTTAAAAAAAAGTTCCTAACACATTATTGATGTTTCTCCCACTTGTTAGCAACCTCCTAACATAATTGGAGGGATGGAGGAAGCAGAGGGAACATTACTAGTAGGAGAGAGGTGATAAATCACTTTCCTTTTTTGCTAGTTATGTCTTTCCTATCTTCTTTTTTTCTTTAACTTTTAACATCTGATACAGAGGATTGGACTTTTAACAGGTTTCTTGCTTGACAGTGGGTTTTCTTTGATATACCTAGGTCAGCATACAAATTCCCAGAGTTACACAGGCCTTATTTGGATTAAGGGAAAGGCAAGAATCATTTTAAGTCTACACTGTTTTGTTTAAGTTTATCCATGACTAGCCCTATTTGACTAGGAGCTGGAAAGCTGTGCATACTGCTTCATGTAGACTTGACAGAGTGCCAACAATTGGTGGAGGAGTTAGACTGTAGATTGACCAGTGCTAAATATGAGAGCCTGAGATAAACTTCTGTTTCCATTGCAGTCCTTGCAACATGTAATTTTCAGAATTCTTGACTAGCTCTGGAAGCCAGTAATGTCAAATATATTTTCCCTTTTATCAAATTTTTAATCATTTCTATAAGAAGAGTATTATTAGTGACAGTGTAATTGAATTTCAGAAGTTTATTTTAATGGATAAAAGGAGCTATTTGTGAGTAAAACAGATAAATTCAGTGATTGTTTCACTTAAACAGTAATCATATTGTTCGGCATGTGTTAGTGCTTCTTAAAAGATTTGTATATGTTTTAGTCCATTCCAGTGATTAATGGAAGAGAATTGCAGAATCCTCTCATTGTTCAACTTTGTGATCAGTGGGATAATCCAGCACCTGTGCCACAGGTTAAAATAAGTCTTGTAAAAGCTAACAATTTAAAGGTACGTTTTAAACATCCTTAAATAATTCTCACTTAAAATTTTGGCTTTCATTCTCAGGATCATCGTATCTTTAGCTGTTACCTTTCTTTTTTTTAAAAAATAATATCTTATATAATCTTCACTATTGCTTAGTTTTGTTTTTGTTATTCAGTCACTAAGTTGTGTCCGACTCTTTGTGGTCCCATGGACTGTAGCATGCCAGGTCTCCCTTACCCTCACTCTCTCCTGGAGTTTGCCCAAGTTAATTGCTTATTTTGTCAGTCTAACATTTTAATAGTTATTTTGAGGAAGTACAGTTTATATCTTGCAAACAGTGTAACAAGAGATAGCAGTCTCTAATTATGACTGTTATTACACAGTATTAATAATATCTGAATTTCAGATTACGAATAGGTAATGCTGACAAGGTGGAAGAAGTTAGATACAATGACCTGCAGTCTGGGTTATGAAACAGGCATTATTGGGGAAACTTAAAAGCTCTAAGGGTGAAGCAAGAGAGTCATATGAGTAGCTGTGCTCTGCCTGCCTTTTGGAGAGCTACCTGGGTAGAGCTGTTGAACCTCTACTGAGACCTAGTCTAGGGAAATCAGCAAGCATGAACATGGCCTTGTAATGTTTGGGTGCAAACATAGTGCTTGGATACCAGGAAGTCCAGGATTAGGTTCAGTTCAGTTCACTCGCTCACTCATGTCCGACTCTTTGTGACCCCATGAACCGCAGCACGCCAGGCCTTCCTCTCCATCACCAACTCCCGGAGTCCACCCAAACCCATGTCCATTGAATTGGTGATTCCATCCAACCATCTCATCCTCTGTCGTCCCCTTCTGCCCTCAATCTTTCCCAGCATCCGTCTTTTCCAGTGAGTCAGCTCTTTGCATCAGGTGGCCAAAGTATTGGAGTTTCAGCTTCAACATCAGTCCTTCAATGAACACCCAGGACTGATCTCCTTTAGGATGGACTGGCTGGATCTCCTTGCAGTCCAAGAGACTCTCAAGAGTTTTCTCCAACACCACAGTTCAAAAGCATCAATTCTTCGGTGCTCAGCTTTCTTTACAATCCAAGTCTCACAAACGTACATGACCACAGGAAAAACCATAGCCTTCACTAGGCGGACCTTTGTTGACAAAGTAATGTCTCTGCTTTTCAATATGCTGTCTAGGTTGGTCATAACTTTCCTTCCAAGGAGTAAGCATCTTTTAATTTCATGACTACAATCACCATCTGCAGAGATTTTGGAGCTCAGAAAAATAAAGTCAGCCACTGTTTCCACTGTTACCCCATCTATTTGCCATGAGGTGATGGGACCGGATGCCATGATCTTCGTTTTCTGAATGTTGAGCTTTAAGCCAACTTTTTCACTCTCCACTTTCACTTTCATCAAGAGGCTTTTTAGTTCCTTTTCACTTTGTGCCATAATGATGGTGTCATCTGCATATCTGAGGCTATTGGTATTTCTCCCAGCAATCTTGATTCCAGCTTGTGCTTCCTCCAACCCAGCTTTTCTCATGTTGTACTCTGCATATAAGTTAAATAAGCAGGGTGACAGCATACAGTCTTGATGTACTCCTTTTCTTGTTTGGAACCAGTCTGTTGTTCCATGTCCAGTTCTAACTGTTGCTTCCTGACCTGCATACAGGTTTCTCAAGAGGCAGGTCAGGTAGTCTGGTATTTCCATCTCTTTCAGAATTTTCCACAGCTTATTGTGATCCACACAGTCAAAGGCTTTGACATAGTCAATAAAGCAGAAATAGATGTTTTTCTGGAACTCTCTTGCTTCGATGATCCAGCAGATGTTGGCAATTTGATCTCTGGTTCCTCTGCCTTTTCTAAAACCAGCTTGAACATTTGGAAGTTCACAGTTCTCGTATTGCTGAAGCCTGGCTTGGAGAATTTTGAGCGTTACTTTACTAGCATGTGAGATGAGTGCAATTGTGCAGTAGTTTGAGCATTCTTTGACATTGCCTTTCTTTGGGATTGGAATGAAAACTGACTTTTTCCAGTCCTGTGGCCACTGCTGAGTTTTCCAAATTTGCTGGCATATTGAGTGTAGCACTTTCACAGCATCATCTTTCAGGATTTGAAATAGCTCCACTGGAATTCCATCACCTCCACTAGCTTTGTTTGTAGTGATGCTTCCTAAGGCCCACTTGACTTCACATTCCAGGATGTCTGGCTCTGGGTGAGTGATCACACCAGGATTATCTTGGTCATGAAGATCTTTTTTGTACAGTTCTTCTGTGTATTCTTGCCACCTCTTCTTAATATCTTCTGCTTCTGTTAGGTCCCTACCATTTCTGTCCTTTATTGAGCCCATCTTTGCATGAAATGTTCCCTTGGTATCTTTAATTTTCTAAAAGAGATCTCTAGTCTTTCCCATTCTGTTGTTTTCCTCTGTTTCTTTGCATTGATCTCTGAGGAAGGCTTTCTTATCTCTCTTTGCTGTTCTTTGGAACTCTGCATTCAAATGGGTGTATCTTTCCTTTTCTCCTTTGCTTTTCGCTTCTCTTTTGACAGCTATTTGTAAGGCCTCCCCAGACAGCCATTTTGCTTTTTTGCATTTCTTTTCCCTAAGATGGTCTTGATCCCTGTCTCCTGTACAATGTCACGAACCTCTGTCCATAATTCATCAGGCACTCTATCAGATCTAGTCCCTTAAATCTATTTCTCACTTCCACTGTATACTCATAAGGGATTTGATTTAGGTCATACCTGAATGGTCTAGTGGTTTTCCTTACTTTCTTCAATTTAAGTCTGAATTTGGCAATAAGGAGTTCATGATCTGAGCCACAGTCAGCTCCTGGTCTTGTTTTTGCTGACTGTATAAAGCTTCTCCATCTTTGGCTGCAAAGAATATAATCAATCTGATTTCAGTGTTGACCATCTGGTGATGTCCATGTGTAGAGTCTTCTCTTGTGTTGTTGGAAGAGGGTGTTTGCTATGACCAGTGCATTCTCTTGGGAGAACTCTATTAGCCTTTGCCCCGGTTTATTCTGTACTCTGAGGACAAATTTGCCTGTTCATGCAGGTGTTTCTTGACTTCCTAGTTTTGTATTCTGGTCCCCTATAATGAAAAGGGCGTCTTTTTTGGGTGTTAGTTCTAGAAGGTCTTGTAGGTCTTCATAGAACCGTTCAACTTCAGCTTCTTCAGTGTTGCTAGTTGGGGCATAGACTTGGATTACTGTGATATTGAATGATTTGCCTTGGAAACGAACAGAGATCATTCTGTCGTTTTTGAGATTGCATCCAAGTACTGCATTTTGGACTCTTGTTGACTATGATGGGTACTCCATTTCTAGATGGAGATATAATGGTCTAGTAGATACAATGGTCATCTGAATTAAATTCACCCATTCTATTCCATCTTACTTCGCTGATTTCTAGAATGTTGATGTTCACTCTTGCCATCTCCTGTTTGACCACTTCCAATTTGCCTTGATTCATGGACCTAACATTCCAGGTTTCTATGCAATATTGCTCTTTACAGCATCGAACCTTGCTTCTATCACCAGACCCATCCACAACTGGGTGTTGTTTTTGCTTTGGCTCCATCCCTTCATTCTTTCTGGAATTATTTCTCCACTGATCTCCAGTAGCATATTGGGCACCTACCGACCTGGGGAGTTCATCTTTCAGTGTCCTATCTTTTTGCCTTTTCATACTGTTCATGGGGTTCTCAATGCAAGCATACTGAAGTGATTTGCCATTCCCTTCTCCAGTGGACCACATTCTGTCTGGTACCAGGATTAGGTACCAGTTGTTAACATGAGTATTGGAATAGTTAGGTTAGGATCTAGAGGAGAATTTGGATGTCTTGCACAAAGTTGGATGCCCTCCTGCGAGGGGAAGGGGAAGGTGCTGTCAGGCCCTTGCAGGGTTGTATTTTGACAAGTTTTTCCTGTTGGTTGAAGGGAACTCATTTGTCCTAGCCAGGTTGTTGCCAGGCAACACAGAAAAGAGATCTTGGAATTGTATTTAGCCAGGCTTGAGTATCCCTCCAGAGATTTTATAATTTTAGTGGATACAAACAGTTTATATTATGTAAATACACAGTTCTCTTGAAATTAATCCATTAGTTAAGAATTTCAGTAAGGATTTCACAGGACCCAACTTGTTTATCTTAAAAGCTGTACAGAAGAGTATTCCCTGGTGGTCCAGTGGTTGGGATTCCATGCTTCCAGTGCAGGGGTCGTGGGTGCACCTTGGTCAGGGAACTAAGATCCTATAAGCCATGTGTGCAGTTTTAAAAAAAAGTAAATAAAAACTATACAGGGGGTTAAAGTGCCAGGAATGACTGGTCATCCACATGGACTAGTTTTCAAGGTAGAGTAAAAAGGGTCAAAAGTCTTATGCCTGTCAAAAAGGACTACAGTATTGGTGTTATATAACCTGAAATAGAAGACTGACTTCTGGCTTAGCAGCAAAGATTTAGGACCCAGATGGGAGAAAGACTGAAAAAGATAGGTTGAGAGAGGATAGATTGGAAGGTAAATGAGGCAGATACAAATGCAGGGTTTTATTTTAGCAGTTAAATTACTCTTTCTCACTTGTGTCTCACCAACTATTGCTTTTTTTTTTTTTTTTGCATGTACCATAATGACCTAATCTTTAGGTTCCGTTAAACAGAAGTTAAGTATTAGGATTAGGAGAGAGTCTGATTTTCTGCTACTGCAGTCTTCAAATTTACTTTTGTTCTTAGTGTTTGCTTCCAAGAGTGTTAAATAGTGATTAAATTGTACCCCAAATAAGAGTATGATCCTCGTTTTTAGAGAAGCATCTGCAAAAGACTGAAAGATTCTTCTAACAAGTGATTAGGGAATGTGGCCATTGATTCTTAATCATTTAAAAGTAAAAGCTTGATTATCACTACAAAGGTAGTATTGCAGCAAAGATTTAAGAAGCACATCTGTGTAAACATTAAGAGAAGGATGAAGTAACTAATGATAGACATGGTGTTATGCCTTGACTTAAAATTTTGTATGAGTATTTATGTTTATTTCTCCTGCACTGTCTCCCACAACCCCCCGATTTTGGCACATACCTTCTGTATTTATGTGACCAAACTTCACTTGATATATCAGCATTATTGAAAGAGTAAACACTGAATTCTGCAACTTAATAATTGAAATACACAAAATTCTAGTTTAACTGATCAATGTGAATGATCATTATCCTTTGTATTATGTGATTACATATTATATTATTTCAGCTAGTTTAAATTAGACAATTTTAGATTTTAGAGTGTGTGCAAATGTAGCTTTTTAAATAGTAATAGAGGAAAAGAATTTGATTTGTAGAATTTTCTAATTAACCGTTTTGTTTTGTTTTTAGCTCACTCCTTCAAACCAACAGCATAAAACTGATGAAAGGGGCAGGGCTAATTTTGGAGTGTTCAGTGTTTTGGCCCCTAGGTAAGAACTGAAAGTATTGATAGTTATTGGTATTATAGAGATTGATTTTTATTATTACTTGAAGTTAAGAGTAATACATAGCTGCTATTTAGTGTTAGTTAGGAGTTGGAATGAAACAGGAGTAGAGAGGTTTCCTAAATGAGTTAAACTTTGTATAAATTGTCTCAGAATTTTTAATTATAACTAATACAATTTGAACCCTGCTCCCCACTCTCCCTTTTTCTTTCTTTTTAGAGGAGAACATAATATGCAGGTTAAAGCCATTTATAACAAGAATACCATAGAAGGACCCATAATTAAGTTGATCATTCTTCCAGACCCTGAAAAACCCATTCGTCTCAATGTTAAATATGACAAGGATGCTTCCTTTTTAGCAGGGGGTATTTTCACTGGTGAGTAATTCAGTTTTAAAATAAATTTGTGGTGATAATTTGCCTCTTGGATTAATACGGTAAATTATTTATCCCAGGTGTTCAACATGATAAAAAAGCAATCATGTTGTGGACTTTTAAATGGCAAAGAAAGTATATTTGACTTAGCTTTATTTTCCCTCTCCTCTATATCCTACATTGCTTTAATGGTCAAGAATGAACTTAAAGTTCATGTATAAGCTGATAGCTTAAAGTAGTTCAGTTTGTGTTTATTAATTCACTGAATTGTGAGATTCTGCCAAAGAAGTATGAACTGCTGAATGGCAGGAGCTGTGAGGGTGTGTTCCACTAAATATGTTGCACTGTTAAACCAAATTGAGGACTGTTCAATTTAATTTGGATAGAAATGCATCACATAATTTACAATTAAAGACAAGGCAGTGGCACCTCACTCCAGTACTCTTGCCTGGCAAATCCCATGGATGGAGGAGCCTGGTGGGCTGCAGTCCATGGGGTCGCTAAGAGTCGGACACAGCTGAGCGACTTCACTTTCATGCCTTGGAGAAGGAAATGGCAACCCACTCCAGTGTTCTTGCCTGGAGAATCACAGGGATGGTGGAGCCTGGTGGGCTGCTGTCTGTGGGGTCACACAGAGTCGGACACGACTGAAGTGACTTAGCAGCAGCAGCAGCAGCAAAGACACTTCGTAACAGCAAAGATTTACTGAATATCTGCTATGCCCACCCACTATGCTAGATTCTTAGTTCCAGTAATGAACATGGCAGTTTTCATTGAGTTCAGTCTAATGTAGGAGACAATCAACTAAGCAGATGATTCCTGTGTAATATGGCAGCTGTCAAGTCAATAGGAAATTATATTTGCTTTGCATAGGTCATTTTCTTGAAGACTTTGATTTTCTTGAATGGATGAATTCCTGTGCGGTGAAAGAAGCAGACCAGAAAGTTTAAAGTGAAATTTAACACTATTTTAAAATAATTATGTATATACATAAACTTTTAAATCTGTTTGAGGAGATAAGTCCTATTTCCTGTGTAAAAACTGTAATAGGTGACCAATGAATATTATAGATGATACATATAAGGGAATATTACTAGTTTAACTATGGTATGCTATTGAAAAATCATAAAAGAAGGTAAACACTGTATTCGCAGACTACATAAAGCATATAGATTTGTAACCATTTGACCTAGATTGCTGAGTCTCAGTCTAACTTTTCTTTTTATTTTTTACTGAAGTATAATTGACTTACAGTGTTGTCTTAATCACTGCAGTATGGCAGAGTGATTCAGTTATACATACATATACACGTTCTTTTTCATATTCTTTTCTATTATGATTTATCACAGGATATTAAATATAGTTCCCTGTGCTGCAGATAACACAGCCTACCCTTTTTGGTCTTGCTTGGCAGACTGTGAAAATAAGACAAAGGACTATTAATGGCAAAAATGTGTTTTTCTTTTTCTCTCTTTATATAGCATCATTTATGGCATGAAGTAGGAACATAATATGTTTATACAAACACATGAGAGTTGTACATCATCGTCTTTACAATACTGAAGGATCAAAGATGTATTTATTAGATTTCTGTGGGAGGTTTAGCACTATTGATCTATATCCAATACCTGTAATGGTTGTATAGTTCTGTAGACAAATAGTTGGGAAAGACTAATTATAGTTTTATTTCTTCATCAGAATTTTATTATTAACATTTAAAGAAGATGTATGCTTTAAGACATAGAATTATTTAACCAAATCCACTAATTGAACTAGAAAGAAAATAACTTTTTAATGTTCCCCATTACAGATTTTATGATTACTGTTATTTCTGAAGATGACAGTATCATTAAAAATATTAATCCAGCACGTATTTCCATGAAAATGTGGAAACTGGCAAACAGTGGGAACCGACCTCCAGCAAATGTAAGTCATAGAAAGCATTTTAGAAGTTAAAAGTAGCTCTTAGATTTAACATAAAATTAAATGTAGTTTAATATAAAAATGCAGTGTGTATATCCTGTAGAACTAGAAAGTAACCCATTTCATCACTTAGATTTTTAAAAAATATACCAGGGTAAGTTTCAGAAGTAAGTCTAAAGAGCAGTAGCACAAGACAGAAAACCACTAAATATTATTAAGAGATAATATAGAAAGTGAGAGAAAGAAAAATGATTGATAGAGTACAGAGTAAGTAGAGTGGACAGACGGTTTGAGAGTCTAAAGCTGCCCAATCTGATAGAAATACAATACTAGCCACATGTGATACTTAAATTCTGCTAGTAGCCACATTAACAAGAAATAAATAAAATTAATTTTAATATATTAATATATATTAGTTTTAAACTAATATATTAAAAAATTACCATTTCACCATGTACTCAGTATTTTAAAATTTAATAATGATGTTTTGCATGCTCACATCTTTCCAGGTCTTTGAAATTTGCTGTGTGTTTTACGCTTACACTCCTCAGTCTGAGCCAGTCACATTTCGGGTGCTCAGTGGTCACTATGGGCTGCCATACCAGACAGTGCCAAACTGAAACAGACTGCACAGTGAACAATAAACCAAACTATATCAGGGGTCCTCATTTGATAATGCCTTTTAGGATTTATGTTTCAGTTTAGTCATCTGTTTAGGAAACTAGCTTCCTTAATTTATACCATCAGTCCCACCAATCTGCTGTTACCTTAAAATTATGTCACCACCATTAAGATCTGTTATATGTCCTTTAATAATTAATGGTATATCTTTGCACTGTGACTAATCTCACTTTTGTGTCACACACGCATGATAAAGATACATATATGTAGACATGTGTTTGTGTTATTTATCAATCTACATGTGATCTGGATTCACCCTTGGTAAAGGTAAAGTAAGTTTCTGTCCTAAATATACTATGCTAAATGTTTGTGATTTCTCTCTCTTCCTTTGCCACTTTTCCTTCTAGGCAGAAATATTTAGTTGTAATAAAATAAAGGATAATGACAAAGAAGATGGCTGCTTCTACTTCAGGTATTTCTCAAATCATTTTATATTTTAATGCATATTTTGTTACAGAGTTAATCAGCGTTGGCAACATGTGCCTGTTTAGCTAAAGAGAAATAATTTATGATCAAATAGAAAATATTTTGTCTACAAAGTTTGCAAAATGATTTGGGGAAAGATTGTTGTGATAGATATATTTGCTTTCAGAACTATCAAAAACATCAGAAGAATTCTGTTGTCAGAGCATTTATAATATTTTATTATATAGGAGATTTCTATAATTCTAAACTTAAGATCTTACAAAATAAAAAAACTGAACTAGTTTTTTTATTTAACTATGTGACTTCAAGTGTTGCTTCTTTCTTCTGTACTTTGAAATCTGTAAATGGTTTTGGATACATGGTGTCTAAGGTTTCATTTATTAGAAATGTCTTTTTGCCTTTTGAACTAATAATTGCTTTATTTCATTAAATGTATTAGTTTATTAAGCCAAATAGAAAACAAAAGGTACAAATTGTTCACAATAATACCAGCATTCACAATTACCTGTGTGTTTAACTTTGTTGAGATCCCTATTTTTCCACATAGCTTCAAGTTACTATCTATTATTATTTCATTTTACCTTGACCATTTCTTCTTGGCCAGGTGTAGTGGTAATGAACTCTCTTAGCTTTTGTTTATATGAGAATTTTGCCATGCTGCATGGCATGCAGGATCTTAGTTCCACAACCTGGGATCAAACCCTGCCCCCCGAACCCCACCCTGGTGCCCCACCTCCCTGCAGTGGAATCACTTGTGTCCTAACCACTGGCCAACCAGGGAATTCCTTTCTGAGAATGTTTTAATTTCTCCCTCATTTTTGAGGGACAGTTTTGCTGGAAGTAACATTCTTGGTTGACAGTTTGTTTTAACACTTTGAGAACATTGGCCTACTGCCTTCTGACTTCCAAACTTAGTGATAAGAAATTACCTTGTTGAGGATGCTGTGTATGTAATGATTTGCTTTCCTCTTGGTGCTGCTAATATTCTTTTTCTTTGTCCTGTGAAAGTTTGTGTTAGTGTGTCTTGCTGTTGGTCTCTTTGAGTTTTATATTACTTGGAATTCCTTGAGCATCTGGGATATTTATATTAATGTCTTTCATCAAACTAGGGAAATTTCCAGCCATTTTTCAAAAATTGTCCCTGCCATCCTTTTCCCTTTTTTCTCTTTGAATTCCCACAGTGTGTGTTGGTCCACTTGATGTATCTCAGATCCCTTACACTCTGTTCACTTTCCTTCTATCTTTTTTCTTTCTGTTCCTCAGACTGTATAATTTCCACTGTCTTATCTTCAAGTTCATTGATTTCTACATACTTGAATCTGCCTTTGAATACTTGTAGTGAGATTTTCACTTCAGTTATTGTACATTTCAGCTGCAGAACTTGCTTTTGGTTTAAGTTTTCTCTTTAATTGATATTTTTGTCTTTTTCTATACATTACTTTCTTGACTTTTTTCACATCTTTTAATTCTTTGAGAATCTTTATAACAGTTGTTTTAAAGTCCTTGTCTAGTATATCAGCCTCCTCATGTTTTTCAGGGACAGTTTTGATTGACTTATTTTCCCCATACTTTACTATTTATTTGCCTTCTGGGGTTTTTGTTATTGAAAATTACACATTTGAATCTAATAATGTAATCACACTGGAATGGAGTCCTTTCAGTGTGCACTTATCAAGGCAGTGTCAGATTACTATATATATATCTAACTGTTTTGAGTTTTGTTATCTTATTACAGACCAGTGACAAAAATGAAGTTTTAGGTATTTATACACTCATCTCTGTGAATAATGATAGGTTTATTGCTTTCTAATCCTTAGTTGTTTTATTTCTTTTCCTTGCTGTACCTCACTGGCTAGGACTTAGAGTAGAATGTTGAATGGATACGATGAGAGTGATTATTCTAAAATCATTCCCAGTCCAAAAGGGGCATTTCAGCATTTCACTCATAATTATGATGTTTGCTTTAGGGTCTTTATTTTGGGTAAGTATCGTTATCAGGCTGTTCATTTGTAATCATGGTTTCATCATTTGTTGAGGCAGTAGGTATTGTTTTTCCTTTTCTTAATATATATATATATATATGGATAGATAGATACAGGTATATAGTTGTTTTACTCCTAAATTTTATTTATTTGGCTGCTCCATCATTTATGTGTTCATTGTGTTTGTGGCCAAAATAGTTTGGCAAGTCTACCTCTTACTAAGTTTCTTATTGGTAATTTAGTTACAATAAATATCTTTTATATATATAGATGTATAATTACATAGTTATTTATTTAGAACATATAAATGGAAAACAAAGCAGTATAAGATCAGTTGGATAGTTTATAAACTTGAAATATAAAACTGAGATGGAAATTTGTGTGGAAATGAAGCTAAATTCATTTGATACGTAATTCAGCGTTTATTGTGTTTACTACTTTATCAACTTTATATTCAATTTTTACCACATCCAGAGTTTTTGTTCTAGATGTTTTGTGATAGAATGTCTAGGTAAGAGGGCCTGATATTAAGCTTCATATTGCAGGAAGTATTTGATGAATGAAGTTGAATGTAGTAAAGTAACTCTCTTACTCATTTAGTTTTCATGGAAGGAAAAGAAATGTTAATGCTTTGAATTTCTTTCCCTTTTATTTAAAAGTTACCAGTGATCTTATCTCATTCTTCTTAGGGATAAAGCAGTTCCTAACAAGGTGGGGACATACTGTATCCAGTTTGGTTTTACGATGGATAAAACAAATATTCTTAACAGTGAGCAGGTTTGTTTACTCTTTTTATGCATGGCAGTTAGCTTTAGTTACCTTCACATTTTCTTACTTGGTTGAGGAATGAAGTGTTTGAAGTGTTTTGTTTAAAAGTGGTTTGATTATTGGATGGAAGGTATAAATGCCATCTTTAGGAATTTTAGAATAATATATACTTAAATTATGTTGATTAAACTTGACCTGATACTGAAGTTACTTTTTTATCCCTGTTTATATCGAGGACTTGATTAGTAATTAATCTATATCATGGTCAGGGTTGCTTCTATCAGTTGTATGTGAAAATGTTTCAGTTAATAACATTTCAGGATTCTAGATAATGAAGTTTTAAGGTAGTTTTAACATACATCATCTCCATTCATTATTGTTAGTGCACTGATTTTTTTTTAACAATTACATGTATTGTTAAGTGTTTCTAAATTTGTTTTTAAATGGTTAACATTCAAAAATTAATGTTACACCTTTTATTTTCAGTTTTAAAAAGTTGATTGGTTTTAAGAATTTAATGGAAATATGTTTTGGAAGGTAGTATTTCATTTCATTTAGGATATGCTCTGTTTCTTCATCGTTAAATACTAAACCATTAATGTGTTGTTAATTAGAATGCTCCTTTTCTTAGATTATAGTGGATGTTCTACCTAATCAACCTGTGAAGTTAGTTCCTGAAATTCAGCCAGCTACACCAGCTGTTTCAAATGTTCGCTCAGTTGCCAGTAGGACCCTGGTCAAAGATTTGTATCTTCATATCACGGTAATGTTTATTTACTTCCAAATTACCAAGGGTAACAAACATTATTCCTAGTTTCAAGGTGCGAGATAGTTACTATAGAATCCTATCTGAATTATTCTGTTTAAGTTTATAGGAAAAATTTATGCAAGTTAATGAAAGGCTTATCAGTATCTTTATACTTAAATACAAATAGAGAATGAATTCAGTTATACATAAAATAAATCCAGATATACTAAGTAGAAGTGATTAGAAAACGCAGAAATCTGCCTGCCTTTACTAATGTATATCTTTAATCCACTATTTCATGTAAGCATTATGAATGTGTTAAGTAAGTCAGTTCTTCAGTGTCCATTTCAGTGAGGGGCAGGAAGTAATTAAGTATGTAATTTGAAGAGATTTGCCATCATGACTGATCATAATGAGCTCTTTAAAACTTTCTGGTTACCCAGAGGGTAAGCAAAAATAGGGCTGCTAAGAATATTAACAACAACATGTAAAATAACACTAGTGGGACTTCATTTTTTTAAAAACTTGGCAAATAGGGTTGTTAACGCCTTCAGTGTGTTTTCTTGTTTTTAGACCATGAAACTTAACTGGTTCTTAAACTGGTTTTCCCTTGATCTTAAATAGATGCTGAAGGTACATAACACTTTTTAAAATGTGAGTCCTTTTAATAAAGTTGGGAGTCATTGTATTAGGTGAAAACTTTTGGTTCTTTTATGGTTTCTGGGATTATTTCCTGCCTGTAGAGCTCTTACTCTGAGATCTGAATTCTGTATTTGGAGTAAGAAGGATCAGGGTGATTTAATATTTGGAGCTTCATAAATAGATCATATTTCTGATTTTCCCATGTCCTTCTCTGTGTTTGATCTTTTTTCTGCTTCTTTTAATTAGTTTTCTGAAACTTTTCATTGTTTAAGGATGACTACAACAATCATACTGGAGTTGATTTGGTTGGCACTGTAATGGCTACCATCAAAGGTTCTAATGAGGAAGATGACATACCTCTGTTTAATGGGAAAATTAGAACACTTGAATTTCCCTTTGTGAAAGGTTCAGCTGAAATCACGGTAATATTTTTGTCCTCTAGTAGATAAGGTTTTGGTATTTAATAGTTTAAACCACAATATTATTATACTTGTTATTTTGTGTGTATAGCTATGATGATATTCTAATTATAGCATTAAATTGGAAAGTCAGATATTTTGATTTTTGTTCTGAGCTATTATGCATTGAACCCACTATCATTGTTACTGTTAAAAAGACCCTATTTTTCTTTTCCCTGTGGATGACTGTTTTCTGTGACTGGATTATTTTAACTTCACTGACAGTATAATCATGTTTCATTGAAAAGCCAGCATCCTGTGGATAGAAATAGAATCAAACATAGCCCAGGTAAAATGTACACATATCTAGAAAAGTTTAGTAAAACTAGCTTATCTTTGTCATTCTTTTTTTTTTCCAAAATGGAAATAGCTTGCTTATATAAAGCATACCCAGTGAGAGAACATAAAAAAGTAATCACTGCACTGTCACCATTCAGAGATACTGACGATTAGCAATTCAGTGTATAATCTTCCACACTTTTCTATATATACACTAACACTGCATGGATGTCCTATGAATGTGATTTATATAAACATGGAGGAGGGTGTAAAGTTTCATTAATATAATAGAACTCTACTTTAATGAAATCTTTTCTCATTTCGCACATCCTTGCTATATATCTGTCAGTTCAGTTCAGTCGCTCACTTGTGTCTGACTGTGACCCCATGGACTGCAGTGTGCCAAGCTTCCCTGTCCATCACCAACTCCCGTAGCTTTTTCAGACTCATGTTCATCAAGTTGGTGATGGCCATCCAATCCTGTCATCCCCTTCTCCTCCTGCCTTCAATCTTTCCCAGCATCAGGGTCTTTTACAGTGAGTCAGTTCTTCACATCAGGTGACCAAAGTCTTAGAGCTTCATCATCAGTCCTTCCAGTGACTATTCAGGACTGATTTCCTTTACACTTGACTGGTTTAATCTCCTTTCAGTCTAAGGAGACTCTCAAGAGTCTTCTCCAACACTACAGTTTAAAAGCATCAATTCTTTGGCCTCAGCTTTCTTTATGGTCCAACTCTGACATTCATACATATATCTTTATCTTGAGAATAAATCTACATTGTTGTGTTGATGGTTATAATTTATTTGATCAATCCTAAAGTGAAAATCTACTTTTCTTTGCAGAGTTTTATCAGCAGTGTTTGCATCAGCTTTCTTCACATTGTTTTAACGATATTAGGCTAACAATTGGGGAATCTGCCATCTTGCACCTGGTCTACAGTTCGACTTCTTGGTTGGTCTGGCAAAGACTGACCATCACAGCATTTCCATTTTAATTAGTTTTCAACACTTTAAAAATTCATGAATTTTCAGAAAGAGATCTTTTTCTGTAATGCTGTAATGGTCTTTGCCAGACCAACGAACAAGCTGAACATCTCTAGATTCCTGGTTTATTTGGAGAATTCGAAAGACTTGGCAGTACTGGGCCAAGGTTCTCTTCAGGTAGTAGGATTTTCCAGTCAGCTGCATCCATGCTGCTGCTTTTCATTCCTTGACATTGAGGGCAAGTGTCAGTTGCTACTTATATTTACCCTTGTTCTTTTATTTTTATCATGGTTGAGGATAAAGTGAAATTTTCTTACACTCTAACAAAGATTGGGTAATGAAACCACAAGTTTAAAAACAGAAGGGCGGGGAAGACATTTTGAACATGCAGAGTCGATTTGCATTGGAAGAACACAGGTGCCCACTCCCTGTATCCAGGTTACCGCTGTCCTGTTTCCTTGGCCACAGTTACAGGCATTTGGTTACCCTGCTGTACGCATTTCTGAGGTTGGGACGGTGACATAAACTATTCTCCCACAGCTACATGTTCTGTCAGCTTCGTGTCATGCATGTGAATTTCCACTAGAGGTTCCTAGTATCATGTTGAAGAAGCAGAAATCTCTCAGGTCCTACTTGGCTCCTGACCATGTATTAATTTGGTAGGTCTGGGGCAGGGCTGTGGAATCGGATCTGATCTGTGCAGGTGGTTCTTGTCATTAGGGACATTTAAGAGACACTGGGTCTAGAACATAGTCATTTGTAAATGTTCCCGTTTGTTAGAAAAGAATGTATACTGCTTTCTTTAAAGCTTTAATCTAAATTTATAATTATTCATGTTTGTTAATTGTGTTATTCAAATTCTTTATCATTTGCCTTCTTGATCTACATTTTACTCTGCTGTATATTTGTCCATTGCTTGCATTTCAAGTTGCCATTTGTATATGAATCCAGTTTTGGACTCTTCAGTTCTCTTCAATTCTGTTATTCCATGGATTTTGGTAAACTGAACACATTACAAACTGTAAAACTTTGAGATAGAAAAGGCCTCCTTAAATAAGACATCAAGGATAAGATTTTATATTTAATTACATAAATAGAAGATTAATAATATTTTTGTATAATAATGTATTAGTACAGTATATTGAACATATTTTTAAAATATTCTGAAGAACTTCCTGCAAATCAATAAGAAAAAAGACAATTTAGTAGAAAAATAAATGATAACGAATATAAACAGGCAGTTAGTGGAAGAGAAGCTATAGATAACTAATGAACAAGAAGCATGACTTCAGTAGTAATCTGGGAAATGCTAGTTAAAACAGTAATGACTGGTTGTTTTTAATACATTTTTTTTTTAATTAAAAAAAAAATTGATGATAAATGTTAGCCAAGCATCAGGGGAACTGGATATTACACACTAATGATGAGAGGATAACTTGATGTAGTCATTTTCAAGAGAAATTTGATACTACCTATTAAACTTTTAACAAGTCATTATATTTCTTTGGCTAATCTAGAGAACACACCAAGAGGTATATAAAGGTTCTTTCTTTGCTGTATTATAAGTACTAGCTAAAATTTTTTACTAAAATGTTCATCACCCAGTGAAAGAATATTATATCTATACTTTGCATAAATGTAAAATATTGGTAACTAAACATTTACTTGAATTGTTTGTAATCAAATTAAAATCAAAATTAGTGCTGAAAGCAAATTGCTACAGTAAAGTTTGTCATATTTTAAGTGTAAGAAGTTTTATTTTTGTGTTTATATTCATATACGTACATTGAAAACAGCTTTCAGAAACCAAGTGGGATTGGGCATTGGTTTAATGATAGACTTATTTTATTATTTCGTGGATTGTTCTGTGGTGTTCTGTTGATTTAGATTTTTAAAAATTTTATTTCTCTGAACTTGATTACTATGGTCTAAAAAAACAAAACAGCTAATACCCATTGTTTCCATGTAAGACTGAAAAGATTATTTAGGATATAGATATTTGTATTGCATTATTTACTAGCCATATGCTATAAAATATATCAGGAGTTTTTGTGTGTTTGCATTAATGAAGAAAAATACATTAAAAAGCCCAAATCTTTAGAGCTTTTCAGGACCTCTTGTTTGGTCACCTGGGACTGATGGGTCTGCTTCCATGGTAACAGCGTAACTTAAACTCAGCACTGGGCTTTGTGTATTTCTTTGTGATTATTTTTATAACTTTCACACCATCAGTTGTTTCACACTGCTTCAACTTAAAGATAGAAATCAAGCCATTTCTGGTCAAGATATAAGAAGCCATTGTTATTTCTGGTCTGGAAGATACTTTTTCTCGTAGTTTTCTATAGTATATAATTTTTGCATAAGCTATTTATTGATAAGATAATTTGGCTTTCAAACCAATACCAAAGAGTTTTATGTCTTGGATGGTGCTGCTGATGTTTGAGTGAATGCTTAATGAACCTCACAGGTCAGTCAGTTTTGCCTTTTAAATTTACCAGTTACTTGAAAACAGAGTATAATGAGATATATAACATTTGTGTATTTACAAATACGTTTTCAAAACTGGTTTTTCCTTACTGCTCTTCTCTTTATACAGAGTCTAGTGCTAGCAGAAAATAGTCCTGGAAGGGATAGTACTGAGTATTTTATTGTGTTTGAGCCTCGGCTGCCAGCTTTATCAAGAACGTTAGAATCATATATCCTACCATTTATGTTTTACAATGGTAAGTTTCTAGGAAACTAGAGGATAAACTCTTGAGTTTGTGGTACTTTGAATAACTGTTTTGCTTTCCATTAAATGGTGCTTACTAGTTATCTAATCTTGTGATGACATTTTGGAAAAGTCACATTTTAAAAATTGAAATAAATTATCTGAATGTTTTTCTTAGATGTTAAGAAGCAGCAACAAATGGCAGCGCTTACAAAAGAAAAGGACCAATTATCCAAGTCTATTACAGTGTACAGAACTTTATTTGATACCAGCAAACAGCTTCTTGATGAGATGAAGTGTAAGTCATTTTGTGTTCAGAAGTGCTAGAAAATGACGCTTTGGGTAACAGTGAGATAGAAGGTTGAGTCCATGGGACTCAAACATTGTCTGCTTCCCTTGGACTTAGGAGTGAACTGCAGGATGCAGCAGAAGGGTAGCAGCAGTGGTTCATATGACTCATCATTCAGTCTTAAGGTGAAGTGTTCTTGTCTGTAAATAAACATATAGCTTGCTTACCTACAACATTTTGCAATTTTTATTAGGAATCTGAATCTATATAAATGTAAGGGTTTTGACATAATAATAAGGTTTATATTTAGCTTTAGCATTTGGCAAAAGATACTAGATGACAGTTTAACTGAAAAAGTGATGTGTAATTTAAGTTTTAGTTTGACTGTGTGTAGTTTAATTTACAAACATCTGCAGCAGAGAAATAGCTAATTTATTTTTTAATAAATACATGGCATATTTGCTACAAGTTTTTAATAATGTCTGTACTGTTAGGGTGTTTGCTGAGTTGTGCACTATCATTGCTTTCCATTTGTCAAATTTTTTCACATGTCAGGGATATTTAGAGGATAATGTGAACTAAGTAATGAAATAATACATAATTTGTAGTACTAAAAATTGTTCTTTAAAAAGTCTTATTTTCTTAGAATATGCTTATGTAATTATGTATATAATTATGGTGGATTAGAATTAAATAACTTATCCAAGATTACTTGTAGTTTGCAGTTTATAATACCTCCAGTTGCATTCATTTTGTGTTTTCTTTTTGTATATTAGATGTGAACATTAATTTTAGATTTTTAATTTATTTAAGATTTCTATAATAGTTATCATTTTTCATTTTAGCATCAATCATTAAAAGGAAAAAAACAAGAGATTGAAAACATTTTCCAAAAACTATTATAAGAGCTATCACAAATTGATAGTTTTTATTTTTAATTTTAGGCCAAGTTGAAGAAGCAAAATTAAAAGAGGCCCAGTTGCGAAATGAACTTAAAAAACACAATATTGACATTTCTACAACACAGCAGGTACAATTTCCAGGTGTATGTGAAAGGTTTTTTTTTTTTAATTCTAGCCTATAATTTGTTTTTAATCATTCATATTTTATTAGGAATGTTGACACTATTGTTTTGGGGTCCTAAGCCATATGGGAATTATAATCCAGTCACTTACTGGACATTGAAATAGACTAACAATAATGGAGTGCTCTTTTCAGAGAAATTGCAGTTTGTGTTGCTGATCTAGTAATACTAGTAAGTTATATTAATAATACACCAAGTTGAGAACTTGCACTGAAGTGTCCTAAGTAATAATCAGTGGCAAAGAAAATGAGAGTAAGTGACAAAAGACAATAGTTTTTTTTAGAGCTTATATTCTTTATGTGTATAACTCATAAGTCTTATTATAGGTCATATAATTCTTAACTAAGAAAAAAAGAATTAGTGAGGTTGATGCTTTACATTTCTATGATCATATTCTCAAAAGAAAAGAAATGTAGTAACTTTGTACTTGAGTTGTCCAAATTGTTGAATTTTCTCTGCTGTTTTCTCTACCTTGTACAAGAGTCATTGTAATTGGCCTTGCATTTAATTATTCTATAAATTACAGGTGCCACACATTGAAGCACTTTTGAAAAGAAAGCTATCAGAACAGGAAGAACTAAAGAAAAAACCCAGAAGATCATGTACTCTTCCAAATTATACTAAAGGCAGTGGAGATGTTTTGGGAAAGGTTTGTGCTTCAACCGTTTACGAGGCAGTACATTTTATTGTCTTGTTTTCTGTAGGCTTTGGGTGATCCTGGGTCTTGGAGCCATGATGGTATCAGTGGTTGGGGATCCCAGGCAGGATGGAGTGGAATTTCATCACACTGCTGAGACGGTGTGCAGTTAAAACCTATCAACTGTTTACTTCTGAAATTTTCATTTATTGTTTTCAGACTGCTATTGATTGGGTAACTGAAAATGGAGAAGGAGAAACTGCAGATAGGGGGGAGTTGCTCTACAGGGTGGACACTGTGATGTTTTTAACAGTGACACAACATTCCCATTGTTAGGGCAGGTGTTTGCTACCAGATCAGGTAAGAATAAAGGGTAAATGTGACCATACCAGTGTAATAAATGACTTTTGAAATCAGCCACAAAAATTAAGCCTTTGAGTAAGGCTTTGAGCAATGTTGGACTTTGAGCAAGAAAACTTTGAACAAGCTTGTGACTAAAATCCAGTGGGTCCTCTGCATCCACAGGTTCTAATTCCTCGAATTCAGTCAACTGCAGAGGAGAAATATTTGAGGGGGGAAATTCTAGAAAGTTCCAGAAAGCAAAACTTGAGTTTGTCACATGCACATGCTGGCAACTGTTTACATAGCATTTGCATTGTATCAGGTATTATAAGTAATCTAGAAATGGTTTAAAATATACTTAATGTTATATGCAAATACTGTGACATTTTATATAAATGATTTAAGAATCCACAGATTTTAGTATCTAAGGGGATTCCTGGAACCAGTTCCCTGTGGATACAGATGGATGGTTGTACACTTGACCCTTCAGTAGCAAAGGTTTGAACTGTGAGGGTCCACTTAGACACAGACTTTTTTTTTTTTTAAACTAAATACTGACTACAGTACTACCTAATGGTTAAATCCTTGGATGTAAAGCTAGGTATGGATGACCCACTGTGAAGTTACATACAGATTTCCAGTTGATCAAAGGGTCGGGGGCCCTAACCTCCGTACCCTCCATATATAACCTCCGTACCCTTCACACATAACCTCCATACAGTTGTTTGGTGGTCATCTGTTTTTGTAAATAGGGGAGTGACTATTAATTCTGAGCCCTACAGAATTTATAAAAACGGAAGAAATTATTCTTATTTATGATATTTAGATTTATTTTCTAAAAAATCATTGGCATAAATGATCAACTTAGAAGGGTATAACTATATTTAGGTTTAAGTGTATTTTATGCTTTAACAATTGACATACCCACTAGTAGAGAAATGAATGTGAAAAAAAAGGTACATCACCTAGCTGATAATATGCCAAATATTTTTATTTGGTTATTGGCAAAATTTACTGTAGTTTAATCTGTAAAATGGTTTTTTGAAATTAAATAGCATAAGAGACTATTTAAAATATTTAAGCCAGTAAGCCTCTACAGTTCGAGAATTTTTTGTTAATTCATATGAATGTTTCCCAAAATAAAGTGTTTTTGCTGTTTAGATGTTGACTTTTAAAATATTTAATATATTTAGAAGTTTTTTACTTGATTTTTTTAAATGGCTTCTAGATTGCACACCTGGCACAGATTGAAGATGATAGAGCCGCAATGGTTATCTCTTGGCATCTGGCAAGTGACATGGACTGTGTGGTCACCCTGACCACTGATGCTGCACGTCGAATTTATGATGAAACCCAAGGTCGTCAGCAGGTGTTGCCCCTCGATTCTATTTATAAAAAGACTCTTCCAGATTGGAAAAGGTTAGAAAAAAATGCAAGTAGTGATTAAAAAAAAAATACCTGTTCTATTTTTTATCAAATCATAGATTTTTAAAATTTCTCTCAAAGGTACTTAAAACAGAGAAGTGACTCACATTATCTACATTATTTTTTGTCTTCCTCACAAATATGATCTTCATTAAGATCAGTGTTACAGTATATTTCATCACATATGCTGGCCAGGTTTAATTTGCCAGTTAAATGTTATTTGTTTATATAACAGATACACATACAAACATACAACAAACAGGAAGGATGGTGAGATGTCATTATCATTAACAGACTATTTAACTCCTTTATTTGGAGTAAGAGTATAGATCAATGTCTTTTGTCCTATTGTAAGTCCTATAAAAATAAACAGCCATCATTTAGGTAGAGAAGGTCTCTATTGGAACTGCCATTAGCAAAATTGAAATGTAAGAGACCATCTAGTTAGGATGTTACATCTGTGTTTTAATATAAATCTGTTTTCTCGAATTGTTTTCCCGTATACTTTTCAAAATAAGTTTTTCGGAATAACCATGCAAACCAGTTAGCCATTTAAGTATTTTATGTGTACTCTAGTTTTGACTATTTTTAAAAATCTGCCTTAAAAGACTCAAGCAAAATGGTGATAGCAAAGAAAAAAAAAAATTAAAATATATAACAGAATATTGACCAAAAATTTTCTCAGATTCCTAAACAGAGTTTTGCAAGGCCTACAGCTGAGTAGGAATGGGATTTGAAGGAGAATAGAAACTATAAATTAAGAGCTTACTGTGTCATTAAACTAACATTTTATTTCACTTTGTAATCTAAACATAAATCAAGCAAACAGCTGGAATTTGAACTCAAATCTTTCTGCTTCTAAAATCTCCCACTCTGCTCCCAGTCAGTACCCATTTTAAATAACATGGGATGTCCTATCAAATCATTGTAACTGTGTTGAAAAGAGTAATAATTTTTCTGAAAGTAATTTTCCCTTCAGGAGGTCTTCTATCTTTTTTTTTTTTTCATTATCCCTGAGGATCAAATGAAGAATCCTTTATTTAGGGAAAATATGAATTTGGTATTTAAGGCTAATGCTTGCTCTAAAAACTAGTTATCCTTACTTCCTGGTCTTGTGCCTCCTACTGGGATTGAGTTGACTAGCTCTTAAAGCCACTCCCCCCTCTACTCCTACCTGCACAATTTGGGGAAAGCTACCCTATGTGGGCAGAGAAGCCCTGACACCCCAGTCAGCCCCCATCTCTTGAATCTCACTGTTATCCCTGGATTTCAATTGCTCATTCTGTACACTGTGTCAGAGGACAGGTGGCCAGAGTACTGGGCAGCTGCTTTTCCACGTTCTCAGCCTTGGCCTTGCCCGTGCCCTCAGCCATTCTAGGGCCACTGTCTGCATGAGACAGTCATATCATTGGCATTCTAGGTTAGGGCCAGCTTGAGAGGCTGCATCTCTTCTTTCCTTGTCAGAACTAAACAAAGCTTAGTTTATATCAGTTTTACAAACTAATTGAGGACAGATAAAACTAAGCAGATATTTTTTTAATGGTAAATATTGTTTTCATTTCCAAAGGCGTAACAGTTAAGCATTTAGGAGTATTACCTGTGCATAGGGAGTTGTGATCACAGAGATAATCAGTATATTCATATGTTTTTCATCATATATGTATTTTTTGATAATAAATTACATATTTTGTTTAAAATCTTTTTTAAATTTAGACCTCTACCTCATTACCGAAATGGAAAATTGTATTTTAAACCCATTGGAGACCCCGTCTTTGCCCGAGACTTGTTGACTTTTCCTGATAACGTAGAACACTGTGAAACAGGTAAGAAAGTTGTGACATTTTTTATACATATGTTATGCTTGTGATTCAGATACTTAAATTACTGATTATGGAAAATTATGTTCTTATTTAGTTTATAAACGATAGTTGTATTAATATTTACTTCTCTTATTTTTCCTGTTAGAAGAAAGTATTGAATAAAATTCCTATGTTAGCATTATTTCTAAGAAAACTTTTTAATACTATATGTTAAATTTTTTTTTTTAATATGTTATATATTTTTTTTCCAAATGTTTCATGTGCATTGTATTTCAGCTTCTGGGTACACAACAGCATGCTTACCAGCAGAAGACTGTGTTAATATTTTAATATGACCAAAAAAGATACCATAATTTTAACATTTTGTTTGTTGAAATTTTTAGTATTTGGTATGCTGTTAGGAGACACTATTATTTTGGATAATTTGGATGCTGCCAATCATTACAGAAAAGAGGTATGTACTTGAATTCTTTTTTAATTTGTAGCTCAAATTTTACTGTGTGTTTTAAAATTTAATGTTAGAGATCTATAAAGAATTTTATTTTGAGATACATGTGCAAATGACAGCAACACCAATTTAAATCCTATAAATTGATAAGCAGCATGAATCTGAGCAAAATATATGAATGAATTTGCCAAGATGCAAATTAAAATGAAATGTTTGCGGGCTGTGAAATTGTCTGAGTTTCCACATCAATGTCTATTAATGGTGGTATTGAAAAAGAGTTATCTCAGATAATGTCGTTGGAAACACAATTTGAGGCAGCCCTTGTTTATTGGTTGTTAGGGCTGTAACAAAGTACCACAGACTGGGTGGCTTAAACAGTAGAAATGTGCTGTCTCACAGTTCTGCTGGCTTGAAATCCAAATGCAAGGTGTGAGAAGGGCCAGTTCTTTCCAGGGGTTGTAAGGGAAGGAGTCTGTTCCATGCCTTTCTCCTTGGTTGGCAGATGGTCATTCTCCCTGCATCTGTTTGCATCTATGCTTATGTACCCAAATTTCCCCTTTATTTAAGGACACTACTCATTGGATTAGAGCCCACTGTTATGACCTCATTTTAATTTGATTGTTAAGACCCAGTCTTCAATTCACATCACATTTTTGAAGAACTGGGGGGGTTAGGACATTAACACAGGGATTCTAAGGGATACAATGCATCTGATGATAACTTTGCAGAGCATTTAGCAATATAAATGTTTATCGATTGCTACATAACAAACACTTCAAAAGTTAGTGGCTTTAAGCAGTAGCAGCATGTTAGTTCTCATTCCTTGCTGGGTTTCTCTAAGTGGTGTTGGCTACTTGCACTGGGATGGTGAAAGCTCCAAGCGCCTCCCTCACACAGCTGGCAGCTGATGATGCTTGCCACTGTGATTTAGCTGTAGCTGGCCAGAGCCACCTCCGGAGCTGTCACCTGCACCATTGTTCTCAGCCCCCCTCATGGGTGTGTGAGGTAACGCCATTAAGGTTTTTAGAAACCTTTTTCTCGCTAAAAGCATCTGGAAAACAGTGCCTTAAATCTTTCTGAGGTCTTAACGTAGGGGCATCCTTCAGTTCAGTTCAGCTCAGTCGCTCAGTTGTGTCCAACTCTTTGCGACCGCATGAATTGTAGCACACCAGGCCTCCCTGTCCATCACCAACTCCCGGAGTTCACTCAAACTCACGTCCATCGAGTTGGTGATGCCATCCAGCCATCTCATCCTCTGTTGTCCCCTTCTCCTCCTGCCCCCAGGCATCCTTCATTGACTTGGATTCCAAGGCTACATTATACTGACTGTGCACTGGGTTTGATCTTAGCCCGGAGGCTCTCCGTTTCTTTTTCAACAGCATTTTTTTGGCCAAACAGTCTGGAAAGGAAAAACTGTCCAACTCAGCAAATTCTTGATTAGAAATATTTGAAATTATTTCTGAAAATGAATTAATTCCTACTTAGTTTATCTCCCATTCATACTGGCTCGTTCATAACTGACTACTGGCTGGGCAAACGGCAAGGGTTATAGGCTGGCAGACTTAGATCTCTCCACACAAGCCACTCCTTGTGGCTGCTGGGGATTTTATCAGTGGCATCTGGGTCCTAAGAAGGAAAATTACAGTGGTGAAGACAGAAGTTACAGTCTCTTAAGTCCCAGTGTCGGGAAGTACATTTGGTTGGTCAGAATCTGGCCAGCCTAGATCCAAATGGGGGAATAAGGAGTTTGGAATAGACTCTTTCCTTTCCATGGGAGAGGCAAAGTAGATGCCACCTTCTTTATATCATCATATATTAAGATAATTTATCTTACAGGCATACTCTCACAAAAATATTCACTGGAATGTTTAAGAATTTTTATCAGGAAATTTTGAAAGCAGGTAAAGGCCATCAGTTAGGATTGCACCACTCCATTATGGTAATTTATACAGTAGAATAGTATATCTATTAAAAAGATTTAAAGCAGATTGATGTGTCCTAATGAGGAAGACTTGCAAAATACATTGTTTTGTTGAAAAGCTGCAAAATGGTAATGTACAAAATTAAGCCCTTTAGAAAATAAGTTTATGTAGTTTAAACAAGATGGGAGAATATATTGTATACTGTTGTATTTATTAAGAAAGATTAACCTTTCTATATTACTTTTAAGTTTTTCTTCATGAGGAAAGAAAGGCAATCTATTGTGAAGAAGGGCCTTTCAGAGGGCTGTTGTCAAGACTGAATAAAATAAGAAAATAAGAAATGAATAAAATTTCAGTAAAGGAATGATCTATTTGGATCTGAAATCCAAAGGTCTTGAATTTGTTGATATAGAAGAAGTACTAAATTTAATAAATATGGTGTTAGGGACTTGGAAATAGCAGGTGATAAACATGTATATAAACATTATAGGCTTGCAAAATATTATAGCTGAAAATGAGTGAGAGTAGTTACTGAAGAGAAAACAGAAGTCAGTTTAAAATATGATCTAGTACTCTTAAATAGTGTATTATAAAATCATGGATATCTTAAAATCATATAGTCTAATAATCTAGATGAGAAACCTTAAGTACAAAACAAATAGTGGTTCTGTATCAAGTCATAGTACTAATTCATGGCAAAACTAGAACTACTCAGAACAGATTTTCTATGCGCCCAGTTAGAAGAAATAGTAAGTGTGTCTTCAGTTTAGGAGAGCTAAATTAGTGAGATTACTGAAAATTAAAGAGCTAATTGGGGAAAACTATTTGGCGTCTTCATGAATGGTTCCTTATGAACTTAAAAATGGTTCTAATATACTGTATCAGAAAATGGCTGTGGATGAGGAAGTTGCTATATTCCGATGGTGGTTACCATGTTTATATGTCCTGAATTATAAGTCAGAAATCATACCCATTAGAAGTTATGACAATATATGATCTATTAGGAGAAGGTGAGTAGCTTACTAGTGAGGATGAATTAGCAAGTTGAGTAATAATTGGTAGATTCTGTCAATAGTTCAGTCTGTTATTTGGACATGTACAATGTATGAGACACAGTGAGGTGCTGTTAATTACTGAATAACCAGCTCTGTTGAGTAGAGTGGTGGGACCCTGATTTGTAGCTTTTGCCAGCCCCCGCAGTGTGAATACTCATATCCTGGCTGACTTCCAGCAGCCTCTGTGTGGTCACTGACTGAGGCGTTCAGGAGGACCTGGTTCTCCTGACCCAGTAAATGCTGGTTCTAGCATATCACTAGCACAGTGCTAGGCTTTGAGGGTTATACAGAAATGGACTAGACAACTCAGATAGCCAAAGAAAGTGCTAGCAGAGGTGAACTAATAGGCCATTTCAAAAGGCTGATTCTAGCTATATATCATTAAGATATCTTACTGTAAGAACTGGCAAGAATGTAAGAATTCTAAGTGAAGGTGAGAACCCAGAGAGATGAACGTAACACTGAAACCTAATTTTTCTTTGAGAATATTTGTCAAACTAATGGAACTTGAGCATCAGTTGTCTCTCCCTTGGAAGGCTCAGAGGATAAGACATACCAGAATGTGGAATCTGCTCGAAGAACCTCTTTCCCGGTAAATTAGAATCCCCAAGAGGGCTAACCCTTGGCATAAGACTGAACAAAAGAAATGAGCTTCCTCCTCCATCTCAACTCCAGGCATTTCTGGACTGAAACAAAACTGCCTTTCTTGAACTTTAGCACTAAGTAGAAAATAAACAACTATTTTCCTAGAGAATGCATTAACAAATTGGTTGTCATGTATGTTTGCAACCTGCATTCATAATACTTGAATGGTCTTCAAGGTAATACTTAAAGGTAAACATTTGATTTCATCTAATGCTGGACTTGTAGTGTCCTTAGATATGTCATCAGAGCAAACAAAATTCTCTCTGAAAGAATTCACCTTTATCTTAAAACTGAAGTAATTTTTATATTGAACACAAGAGCAAATATTTTAAAACATTTAAAATATATAAATGTTATAAACACGTTTAGTAATATTTAACAAATATTAATAAAAATATTAAACATTTTAAATACATTTCATAATATATTTTACGAAAAAGTGTTGAATATAAGAGCAGGTAGATTTGAAAAAAATCAAAAAGAGCATCTAAAAATAAAAAGTATAATAAAAGTTAAATACTGGGCAGACTTAACAGCTTAATAGAATATTTAGTCAATTGAAAGATAGGTCAGAAAAATTATCCAGACTGCAGCCCAGAGAGAAGGAATGTAATAGAGAATCACTAAGGATAAAGTTAAAAAATCTTTTTTTAAAATGTTTAATCAGAGTGCCAAAGAGAGGAGGATAAAAGGATCATAGGTAATACCTGAAGAACTAATGGCTGAAAACTTTGAAGAACTGATGAAAAACATCAATGCATAGCTTCAAAAAAGTAATAGACTATATGTGACAAAAGCAGGGACAGCATTTGTTCCTTACAGTTCCAGCATAGTTCCTCATAGTGATGTCTTTGCTTCCAAAGTTAATGAAATCACTCCACTTACCAAATATTGTTTTCAAACTCTTCTAAGAAATGGCTTTTATGACATCTCTTGGTCAGATCATTAGGTTTCAGTAGTCTTTTTATTGTTTTCTCTTCGTAAATTCTTCATGCCATTTATACTGATTCAACCTTTGTTGATTCCATTCCTTGCTAAATCCTTCCAGCAGTTGCAAGTACTGCCCAGAACTGTAGCTCTGTTTACTCACTGAATTTGCAAATGCTGTCTTGATCTTTTCCAGGTCAGTGGCAGTGGCCTTGCAGCAGAGGCCTAGTGAGAGCTTAAGTTGTTTTTTTTTAATGGTAAATTACAGTAAAATACATGTAACAAAATTTAGCGTCTAAATCATTTTTAAGTGTACAGTTTCACTAGTGTTAATTACGTTCACATTGTTGTTCAGCCAATTTCCAGAACTCTTCTTTTTGTAAAACTGAAATTGTACCCGTTAAATAGCAGCTTGTCATTTCCCCTTTGTTCTGTGCCATTTGAGAATTGGAAGACTGTCCCTTTAACCACAGGCCTATAACTCATACTGTCAGTGCATTAACAAGAGGAGACAAGAAATTTGAGTGTGTTTATTATTTAAGATGGTACTAAATCTGTAAAATCATTGCCTGAATCTGATTTAAAATAACAGTTATTTGATTTACTATATATATGATTATTGGATAATAATAATATGGTAATAATATGTGAATTCAGTCTGTATTTTTTTTAGTCTGTATTTTTAATGTTCACTTGTAGAAAGCATACAAATCCAAGCCAAAACTAAGAAAGTAAGATGTGATACTTTATTTTACTAAAAGATTCATTTCACCAAAGAATTCACCACAGATTTTCTTCAAGTAGACATTCCATTTTATTTAAATTTTATAGGAAGTATCTAATTTGGGAAAGCATCTGTCAGTTACCTTGGAATTATGTCAAAAGAATAAATATTAGTCATAATTTTCTGTTACATGTCCTATTGCTTTTCATTTTGAAAATTGAATTGTATTTAATCTTTTATAATTCAGAAACTGCTTGATCTACTGTGTTAGATTGAATTAGGTGCTTCTACATGTTGCTAAATTGTCTTCTTTTCAGTCATTTTTTGATGTATGCATCCTGTTTCATTGCGTGGATGTGCCATACTTTATGTAACTTATTGAATGTGCAAGATTCATACTTTTCATTATTAAAAGGATGTTTCAGTCTACGTTGTTCACATCTGTGATGATTTTTTCTGGCATATTCTTAGAAGTGGAATTTTTAGGTCATGCAGATTGTTAATCTTTTTAGCACTTGTCATGTTTCCTCTGAGATGGGCTGTCCCAAAGCAGATTAATGTTAATACAAGAAGACCCTTTCTCCAACATTCTGCCTGGGTGTGTGTGTTGTGTGTGTATTTTAACATTTTAAGTAGTGAAAATTCTCATTTGAGCTCCAAGTTATTTCAGTTTCACTTCTGATTACCAGTGAATTTGAACATTTTTTGTATATATCTCCTAGACTTTTTTTTTGAAAGCATATTCCTGAAGATCATGAAATACTAAATCTAAGTGTTTCTCTTTTATTCCCTAGCTTCTCTGAAAAATTTAATTCTTGACTAACACTTTCTACTTCCCTTTCCATGTCTTAGGTTTTACTACATAATTCTAGTTTCCCCAGCTCTCAGATAACTGGCTCTTTTTCTTTGTACAGCTGAAATCCTCTGAAGATTCATCCCTTTGCTCTTCGGTTTGTATTTTCTTAAGTCTAATACAGTACTCTTTTTGCTACCCTTTGGGCATCTGGAAAACTTAGGTCTAACAGAAGGAAACTAAACTAAGTGATACAGCCTGGATACTGCTTTGGGTTTCTAGAAGCACACAAGTCTCTGGCTTGTCCATCTCTCTTCCTTCCTCTTATCAATCAAGCCATCAATCTCAATTTCACTTTTTCTGTCTTTTCTCTGTTCTAGTATAGGTAACGCTTATGAGGCAGTCTAATTCATCTCTCTGTCTCTCGTTTTCCCCCCAGTCATCTTACACATCACTAGCTAATTAATTTTGCAAAAATAGTACCATAATCATTGTCATTTCTTATCTCAGAATCCTTAAATGATTTCTCCTTTCTTAGAGCAGTTGAGTTAAATTTTATAGACTCACTAATTATATCCTGTTACTTACAATAGGTTGTTAAAATTACACACTGTCCTACACTGCTGACCAGAGATGGAGATCGCATTCGAAGTAATGGGAAGTTTGGGGGCCTTCAGAATAAAGCTCCTCCAATGGATAAACTCCGGGGAATGGTGTTTGGAGCTCCAGTACCGAAACAGTGCCTGATCTTAGGGGAGCAAATAGGTAGGTTAAATAAGTACTTAATAATTTCTCATTTGATTTTAACCCTTTATTTGGACCTTATTTATTGAGACTCTAGCATTGAAACTTAACCATTAACAGATACAAATAAGATGTTTTTATCCAGTACTTCCAGCATTCTAACACCAAATAGTTTTGAAATACAAATATAGGAAGTAGGTTTTCCCTCCTGTTCTCATTCTTATCTTGAAATAAAGGAAAGATTGCCTTGTTGAATAAACCAGTATCTCATCAGACCTTAATACTTCTTTTTATATCAAAGTTGTTAACTATCTAGATTCATCTTTCTGGTGTGCGTGACATGTGACCTCCCTCTGCAGGCTGTGTCGCCTGGTTCTGGTCAGTTGATACAATTGTCTGTACGTCCGTGCTCTGAAGTGCTTATACTTTACAGGGTCCCAAATGGGCCATCACCTAAGAGTTGTTTGCTTTTAACTTTGTATAGTTCTGATAGGCTTGATATCTACTTTCCCAGCAAAAAGTAGTCTGTTGCTAACTCAAGATAGTAAATTGTAGTTAAACTGTAACAAAGTTTATCATCTTAATTATTTTTAAATGGGTTGCTCACTAGTGGTAAGTACATTCACACTCTTGTGCAACTAGTCTTCAGAAACCTTTTCGTTTTGTAAAACTGAAGCTCCATACCCATTAAGCAGCAACTCCCTGCCTCCCCTCTTGTCACCTGCCCGCCACACAGGTTTCTGTCTCTGAATTTGACTCTTCCAGGCACCTCTGTATGTGTCAAATCAGAGTGTCCCTTTGCGACCGGCTAACGTCACTCAGTGTCATGTCCTCCAGGCAGGTCAGTGTTGTAGTGTAACTCTTTGTGTGTCACAGTGTGTGTCAGAATTTCTTTTTAAGACTGAATAATATTCTGTTGTATGAATATACACATTTTGTGGGTTTTTAGAGTATAGTATACATAGAGAAAGGTGCACATTTCAAAGCATACACGTTTTTCACAAAATGAACGTTGCTTCTGTATTAAGAAACAGAACGTTATCAGCCCCACAGAAGGCCTCTAGGCCTCTTCCAGTCATAGCCCTATCCCTCTCAAAAGGATAACAACTTTTTTGACTTAAAAGAGCATAGATTCGTTTTTTCCATTTTTGTACTTTATCTACATGGAATTATACAAGCCATGGATTTTGTGTCTGGCTTTGTTCAGCCCTGTGTTGTGTGTGTGTATAGTTGTAGTTCATTTTAATTGCAGGATAGTATCCCATTGTGTAAATACACCACAGTTTATTTCTTTATTATTATACTGCTGAGGAATTTGGGTAGTATCTAGCTTGGGGTTACTACTTCAGCCCCCAACTACGTTTAAAATAGTAACTGAGAAAGATGGTAGGAAGAAGGCTGTTTTGTATTCTTTATGAGAGAGTCAGGTGCAGCTGCAAGAGGATACATGGGAGAGGCTCAGACAGACAAAGTTGGTGTAGTCACAGGTCCTAGGACAGGAGTTACCGCCTGCCACTCAGGGCCACATGGAAGACACTGGGGTGGTCAGGACGCAGAAGACAGGAGCACGGAGAGTGCTTCTGCCACAGCCTTTATATGGGGGATTTACTGGAAGCACAAGCTGGAATCAAGATTGCCGGGAAAAATATCAATAACCTCAGATATGCAGATGACACCACCCTTATGGCAGAAAGTGAAGAGGAACTAAAAAGCCTCTTGATGAAAGTGAAAGAAGGAGAGTGAAAAAGTTGGCTTAAAGCTCAACATTCAGAAAACAAAGATCATGGCATCTGGTCCCATCACTTCATGGGAAATAGATGGGGAAACAGTGTCAGACTTCATTTTTGGGGGCTCCAAAATCACTGCAGATGGTGACTGCAGCCATGAAATTAAAAGACGCTTGGTCCTTGGCAGAAAAGTTATGACCAATCTAGATGCATATTGAAAAGCAGAGACATCACTTTGCCAACAAAGGTCCGTCTAGTCAAGGCTATGGTTTTTCCTGTGGTCATGTATGGATGTGAGAGTTGGACTGTGAAGAAAACTGTGCACCAAAGAATTGATGCTTTTGAACTGTGATGTTGGAGAAGACTCTTGAGAGTCCCTTGGACTGCAAGGAGATCCAACCAGTCCATTCTAAAGGAGATCAGCCTTGGGATTTCTTTGGAAGGACTGATGCTAAAGCTGAAACTCCAATACTTTGGCCACCTCATGCGAAGAGTTGACTCATTGGAAAAGACTCTGATGCTGGGAGGGATTGGGGACAGGAGGAAAAGGGGACGACAGAGGATGAGATGGCTGGATGGCATCACCCACTCGATGGATGTGAGTCTGAGTGAACTCCGGGAGTTGGTGATGGACAGGGAGGCCTGGCGTGCTGTGATTCATGGGGTCGCAAAGAGTCAGACACAACTAAGCAACTGAACTGAATGTAAAACTTGACTAGAGGAAATCACAAGTAGCAGTATTAGTGTCAAGGCAATGGCACTAAAAGCATAAAGATGAATTCATTTTGATAACAGATATATTTGATACTAGAGGTCCAAAAGTTAATGAACTTGATACAGTAAATTACAAAATCAGAATTCTTAAAACTGCTGATTGTACAAAGACAGAAACCTTATTATGAGAAACCATTAATCCATGACAGGTCCTTAGTCAAAAAACAAGACATTTTCTACCTAATAAGTTGTAAGACCAGTACTTTAGGTATTTATAGGATACGTCACAAAAAATGGTCATAAATTCAGTTGATCAAATTGCTACTCAGCTACAATGAGACTACAAATTATAAAAAGCAAAATTTACTTATATTTTTAATATAATGTAACAGAACTAAAAATAACTTATTTCTTCCCAAAGTAAGCTCAAATAGGTAGATATTTAGAAACAACTATTTTTTCAAAAAAGTTTTAACTATTAAAGAGAACAAGAACATTACACATTATATGTAGGAGGCATGAAAACACCCAAGATCAAATGTAAATCCACAGGCTTAATGCTTTTATTATTAAATGAGAAAAACAAATTTAACCATTCAACTCAAATGACAGGAGGAAAAAATACATCTCAAGAAACAAGTACAGCCAAATTAATTGGGAAAAAAGAAAACCTTTGTATCAAATAATATATAATTCCTGAAGGTGGTCTTTGGGCAAAATAAATACAAAAAGTAATGGCTCTGAGAATACATTCAGACAGAGATTTCTTAGGTTTCTATAATATTATAAATACATTTAGTATGTCCAAATAAAATGAACTACATTCTGGAAAATTGCAAATCAAATGAACAAAATTGATTTAAATAAGGCAGAAAACTTATATAGGCCATTGCCTGAGATATGTTCAGAAAGCTAACTCCATCCTATAGGTTTTTAATGAGTGAATTTCAAATATAATTTGTTTCAGAATATAGATAAATATAGAGATCACTCAGGCCATCTTATGAAACTGATAGCAAACCTGTTTCCAAAAATGGCACAGGCAAAGAAAACTTCTGTGACCTCTGAAGCTGTGTTCAGGAAGTTCTTAACACGGTAGGACAGAAATCAGAAAGCTTAATCTTGACAGTAACACTTTATTTTATTGTTCCTTTTATCTGCAGTGGTTTTGCCCCAGATAATGTGCATGGCTTGCTTCTTTTCTTTCCTATTGTGTAATGTCACACCTTTGTGGACTTCTCTGACCAGCCAGTCTAAAATAGAAGCACCCACCTTGGAGAAATGGGCTTCTTGACATACAAGTACTGGCAGATGTGAGAAAAGAAAACATTTTATAGTTATTTTTTTTTAAGTTTGCATAATTTTAATGCACCTTGAAGAAAATAGAAGGGCAAATGACAAACTGGGGGAAATTGCATATATGGTAGACAAAGGTGTAGTGTCTTATTAACAGCAGCCTTTAAAAGGCAAGAAAAAGGACAAAGACTGATAGAAAAATGGGTGACATGAATAAGCAATTTTCAAGGGAATAATAGTAGTTACTGTTGGAGGGCTTGTTACGTCCCACATACATTATTAAGCTTACCACTTCAATTTCATTTACTGCTGTTCTCCTCATTTTACAGATGAGGAATTTGAGTCTTTAAAAGGTGAGATAACTTTCCCAAGTTCAGGATAGTGTATGCGTTCATTTGTCCAGTGACACAAGAGAGTAGAAATAAAACATTTTTTCCCTGAATACATAATTGAGATAATTTACTTCTCCATTACCCTTTTCTGTATATTTCCAGACCTGCCTCAGTGTGTGTCACTTTTACAATCAGAAAATGTTACCAATTGGTGTTTTTGTTTTTCTAACTAATTGTTTTTAATACTCATTTTCTTTGAACCAATAATTGATCTTACAGGAAAGAAGCCTAAGTAAACAGTTTTAAATACAAGCAGGACTTTCTTTTTTTCTTTCTCAGATAGATAGTATAGCCTTGTTTTTCAAGGAAAACATAAGAAATGTTAAATGCTTTAACTGAATTTATATTCTGAGAGATGTCTATTAAAATTTCATTTGGAAAGTACATAGAAAATAAAATTACAAAAATCACACACGTTAAAAATCAAACCTGCAGACATGTGGAATGAAAACAAAAAAGTGAGGTGGTAAACCTATCAGTTTTTTCCCAATCTCTCTCTTTTCTGTATTAGCCCGAGTTTTCTGTAGAGATCATATAAGTAGAAATAACTTTTTTTAAATATTTAAAATAACTCCGAACATTGTAGAAGCCAGGATATGACCGTAAGAAAGGAGAGTGGTTCATAGCAACTAAAGAAAGAAAAGGAATTTTAAAATTTCCAATAAGTAATCAATGTGTAGTTTATAACTGTGACATCATCAGTCTCAACACTTTCATATACTCCAAATACATAGTATGCACCTGGCCAGCCTAGACATTATTTATGTTTTATTATGTCATGCTTAATTTGTTAATACTAATATTTAACCTCTCTGTACATTTATTGGGTTTTTTGTTGTTTTAAGTAAAACTATTCTTAATTTTTTATTTTTAATATTTTTAAGAGGTAGCAACCAAGATTATTGAAGGTTTGTGGTTTTCAGGACAAAGATATTTTGTTCTGTTTTGTTTTATACTTACTGGAAATTGAGCAGATTGAATACCTGTGGACCTGTCTACTGGCCACCCCTATTTCATTTACACCCACCCCTCTCTCAGCTTGCCTTCTTCCTGTTCACCCCTGCTGAAGGCTTTTGGAACAGATCAGTTCTAGTAAATTTTTTCACCAATTTTTTTTACCCAGTTTACAAGTATTTATCAGTTTTTTGCCAATGCAGAACACAAAGTTTTAAGAGACCTAAATGCTACTGAATAAATCTACTTACCTGTCTAACTGCTTGCATCCTCCAGTGGTGAGAAGATGGCTTCTGCCTTCTTCAGTTCAATTCAGTTCAGTTGCTCAGTCGTGTCCGACTCATTGCGACCCCATGAACTGCAGCACGCAAGGCCTCCCTGTCCATCACCAACTCCCGGAGTTCACCCAAACCCATGTCCATTGAGTCAGTGATGCCATCCAACCATCTCATCCTCTCTCGTCCCCTTCTCCTCCTGCCCTCAATCTTTCCCAGCATCAGGATCTTTTCAAGTGAGTCAGCTCTTCACATCAGGTATCCAAAGTATTGGAGCTTGAGCTTCAAAATCAGTCCTACAAATGAACACCCAGGACTGATCTCCTTTAGGATGGACTGGTTGGATCTCCTTGCAGTCCAAGGGACTCTCAAGAGTCTTCTCCAACACCACAGCAAAAGCATCAGTTCTTCGGCTGTCAGCATTCTTTATAGTCCAACTCTCACATCCATACATGACCACTGGAAAAACCATAGCCTTGACTAGACGAACCTTTGTTGACAAAGTAATGTCTCTGCTTTTTAATATGCTGTCTAGGTTGGTCATAACTTTCCTTCCAAGGAGTAAGCGTCTTTTAATTTCATGGCTGCAGTCACCATCTGCAGTGATTTTGGAGCCCAGAAAAATAAAGTCAGCCACTGTTTCCCCATCCATTTGCCATGAAGTGATGGGACTGGATGCCATGATCTTAGTTTTCTGAATCTGCTTCCTTAGCAACCCCAAATACTTGTCTAGTAATAGCTCTTCAGATATAGGTATTTTCAACTATTTGTATTATTTTTAGTAGTGTTGTTTCTTTCCCTGGATACATTGAAATAATCTATATATCTTTCTTAATAAATAGCATACAGAAATGAACGCATTGCAATTTGAGCTTTTGTCCTTTCATATGAACTAATTTTTTATTTTAAAGTATTTTTTCACTATTTTATAGTAAAGCATCATTAGTTTTTTCCTATATAATTAAAATTTTCAAACAACATATAATGTATGAGCTCTGAAATCATTTATAAACAGAATTAAATATGAATTTTTGGTTTTTCTCTTTTGAAAAATTTTATTAAATGAATTAGAAAAGACTTTTTATAAACACCATGGTAAATAGGAATTACATTTCATATCAAAAAATTGGGAGTTGCTAAGGCATATTAGCTCAAAATCCTCCAAGCTAAGCTTCAGTAGAAGCTGAACCTGAATCAAGAACTTCCAGATGTACAAGCTGGATTTAGAAAAGGCAGAGGAACCAGAGATCAAATTGCCAACATCTGCTAGATCATAGAAAAAGCAAGGGAATTACAGAAAAACATCTACTTCTGTTTCATTGACTCCACTAAAGCCTTTGTCTGTGTGGATCACAATAAACAGTGGAAAATTCTTAGAGATAGGAATACCAGACCACCTTACCTGCCTCCTGCAAAACCTGTATGCAGGTCAAGAAGCAGCAGTTAGAGCCAGACATGGAACAACAGACTTTAAAATTGGGAAAGAATTACATCAAGGCAATATATTGTCGCCCTGCTTATTTAACTTATGTGCAGAGTACGTCATACAAAACGCCAGGCTGGATGAAGCACAAGCTGGAATCAAGATTCCTGGAAGAAATATCAGTAACCTCAGATATGCAGATGACACCACCCTAATGGCAGAAAGCGAAGAGAAACTGAAGAACCTCTTGAAGAAAGTGAAAGAGGAGATTGAAAAAGCTGGGTTAGTAACTCAACATTACAAAAAATGAAGATCATGGCATCCAGTCCCATCACTTCATGGCAGATAGATGGGGAAACAACGGAAATAGTGAGAGACTTTATTTTCTTGGGCTTTAAAATCACGGCAGATGGTGACTGCAGCCATGAAATTAAAAGATGCTTGCTCCTTGGAAGAAAAGCTATGAAAAACCTAGGCAGCATATTAAAAAGCAGATTCATCACTTTGCCAACAAAGGTCTGTCTCGTCAAAGCTATGGTTTTTCCGGTAGTCATGTATGGATGTTGAGAGTTGGACCATAAAGAAGGCTGGGTGCTGAAGAATTGATGCTTTTGAAATGTGGTGTTGGAGAAAACTCTTGAGAGTCTCTTGGATTGCAAGGAGATCCAACCAGTCAATCCTAAAAGAAATCAGTCCTAATATTGGAAGGACTGATGCTGAAGCTGAAGCTCCAGTACTTTGGCCACCTGATGTGAAGAGCCAATTGATTGGAAAGACCCTGATGCTGGGAAAGATTGAAGGAGAGGAGGAGAAGGGGACAACAGAGGATGAGTTGGTTGGATGGCATCACCTACTCACCGGACATGAGTTTGAGCAAGCTCCGGGAAATGGTAAAGGACAGGGAAGCCTGATGTGCTGCAGTCCATGGGTCGCAAAGAGTCAGACACAACTGAGCAACTGAACAAAAACAACAAAGGCATATTGAGTTAAGTTGCTTCTGCCCATCTTAGGCATAAAATGTTTGCTGTTAGTGTTCCATTTAATAGAAAGTATTTAATACTCCATCTTTCAGTTTTATAAATAACAAGTTGATTAATATAAAGCCTTTGACTATATTGTTTCTTGAGTATTTAAAAGGACTCACAAAGTAGGATTCAACCCTTAATCACTTAAAATTTTTTTACATTGTCTTCTGAGTTAGGTAGCATCCCTGACATATGGGTCTGAACATCATTTTGTACCTTATTCACATAGAAAATAAGCACTATTTTATGCACATAGAAAAATGAAATTAGAAGTACTTTCAAACCAGAAAACCAGACTTTTTTTAGTGGCTACCTTTGAGTTCTCAATAAGTCATAAGGAATCAAGACACATAAGGACTTTGTCATTACTGAATTACATATATGGAATTCGTATTTAAATATACATGAATATGCTCATAATGTTCACAGGTGTGTGTGTGTGTGTGTGCTTACTCATTCCCAGAAAGCTGGATATTTTTTTAAAATACTGTAATTGATCCTTAAAGTATAGAAAATCTCATATATCATATACTCTTGACTAAATTGATTTCTTCCACAGGTTCATATGTAAACCCACTGTATATATTTATTAAACATATGGGTGTTTATATGCCCATTCCCATGAATACTGAACATTTTTGTGTGACTAGAGTCTCAAAGGGTCAAATAGTAAACATTTTAGGCCTGTGAGCCAGGAGACAAAATTGAGGGTGTTATGAACATATTTATATAACCATTTAGAATGGAATCATTTAAAACTGTATAAACCATTCTTAGCCCATGGACTAAAGTATAGTCAGTGTATTTAACCTATAGTGTCTAGTAATTCATACAAAAAGGCAATAAACAGTCTCAAACTTGACTAATATAATATATTTTTAAACAAAGTTACATTTTTTGAAAGCTGAGTGTCAAGAGTGTTTGAAAGCTGTGTTTAAGGAAATGGCCATGTCTGTTGGAAGCAATGATGTTCTAATAATGCCATGTTTAATGCATTCTTCCCCCAACCCCAAATTTGTGTGGAATTAGATTGAATACTGAATATCAAACAGGATGTAAACACTGACTGAGAAGGTGAATTTTTTTTTTTTTTAATTGTGGTAAAAGTCACACTCAGTTGAGTTCAGTCACTCAGTCATGTCTGACTCTTTGTGACCCCGTAAACTGCAGCACGCAAGGCTTCCATGTGTATCACCAACTCCCAGAGCTTGATCCAACTCTTGTCTATCAAGTTGGTGATGCCATCCAACCATCTTATCCTCTGTTACATAAAATATACTATTTCAGCCATACTTAAACTATACAGCTCAGTGGCACTGAGTACACTCATATTGTTGTGCAACTCTCACCATCATCCATGTCCTGAGTTTTTCACTTTCCTAAACTGGAACTCTGTCCCCATTGAACACCAAGTCCCCATTCTCGCTCCAAACCTCTCTTCCATCCACTAGCCCCTGGCATCTACCAGTGTACTTTCTGACTGAATTTGACTATTCTAGTTACCTCATATAAGTGGACTCAAACAGTATTTGTATTGGTGCAGACAAATACTGTTTGACTCCACTTATATGAGGTAACTGGAATAGTCAAATTCAGTCAGAAAGTATACTGGTAGATGCCAGGGGCTAGTGGAATGCATTTTAAGGTTAACATATGTCCTACAAACAGTTTGTATCTTCTTTTCCCTGTACAGTAAATTTATTAAAGTCAAGCAGCTGAAGAAAATTAAGATTTAATAAGCACCAGTCTTGTGCCAGGATCTAAACTGTGTTTTTTTCTTTCATTTGTTTACTGTGAATGTTAAAAGTAGCTCCATGTGTTACTGTAACACAACACTCAGTGTTGCTGGCTCTTCTTTCCTAAAATACTGTTTTGATATGATATCAGTAGTTTTAATCGAATATCTCTGGTTTCTTTGTAGATCTTCTTCAGCAGTACCGCACTGCTGTGTGCAGGTTGGGCAGTGTGAACGAGGATCTTAATGGGCAGCTGAAGTACCTTCACACTCCCGATATGAAGAGGAAGAAACAAGAACTTGATGAACACGAAAAGAATCTCAAACTGATAGAGCAAAAACTAGGTACTGTACTTTTTGCGAGATCCTTCTCTGCAGGAAGATAATGTGCATGATTGGAGAGAATTGAGCTCCAGGAAGAAAGAGTGTGAATGACCCAGAACTTAAATCATAGACACTCTTGACCTCCGGGTGAACTGACAAATGTTTGTAACTATTCTCTCAGCAGGCATAATAAGAAGCATTCCCAGTATTATTTATTAATTCTTCTTCTATAAATTAAGAGGTATTTGCTTTCATTGCTTATAATAATTCTGGTCCTTTGAAAGTTAATTTTCTCTGTTTTCTTTCTGTCTTTGCAGGAATGACTCCCACACGTAAGTGTAATGATTCACTGCCTCACCCAATGACAGACTGTCCAGTTCCTCCCAAGAGAATAAGAAGAGAAGCTGCAAGACAAAACAGGTGAGGCTACTGTGCCCTCAAAGCTCTTGGCTCATCATACTTTAACAATAGCATGAGGGTGTTTACTTGCCTGCCCTGAACCAGAATTAATTTTGTTTTCTTTTTAACCGAATTGAGTGATGGCTAATGAAAATAAGATGGAATTATTTTATATTTCCTCCTAGGATACTCTAAAAAAATCATTTTCTAAAATGATTTTTTGCAGATTATTTGAAAACTTTCAAATACATTACATTCTGCTTTATAGGCTCAGCAACTTGACAAATACAGACTATGCAGAATCACTCGTACATTACTCATTTAAAAGTTGCTTATAGTATATTGTTTGGAAAATCACATGCCATTTGCACAACTAACCAAGAAGCCAACAAAGCCATCTGCAGCCTAACTCAATGAAGAAAATTGTCCATTTCAGATTAGATACTAGTAAGCCCATCCCACAGAAAGGCACATAGTACTGGGGTTTCTTGTATTTCACGAATGTTCATTTGGAGTCTGCCTGAGTAAGTTTCTCCTATTGACCTTTGAGGAGTTCCACTGAGACCATGATATTTAGAATTGGTATTCCATGCCCTGTCCATCTACATAGTCTGTATTTATTGTAACTATTTGATTATTTTGTGCTCTGTGTTCCTGGGTAAATAAATGTGACATGGTTCTTGCCCCCATAGGAGGTCTGTAATCTTGTACCGAAGGGGGACAGTTCAAAAAAGTAAACCTTTTTCTGTATGTAAAAATATAGAATGATGTTAAGTTTTTACAACAGAACAGAGCACAAAGTGATACAGAACAGTGGGAGAACGTGATTGGCTGTTAGGGAAGATGCATTTAGCAGAGAACTGAAGGATGGGAAGTCAGCTCTGTAGGGATGGCTTATAGTCAGAGGGAGAAGAGGCGTGAAAGCACTAAGAAAACAACACACCTGGCATGCCTGAGGAACTGTAAAGATGCTTGTGAGGCTAAAGGATAGTGGGTAAAAGCGAGGAGCCCCTAAGATGTGGTTGGAGAGCTAGACGGAAGCCACAGTATGCCTCTCCCCAAAATAGTATCTTGAAAAAATGACACCAGGTCCTTACAGTGAACATTGATATATTCATATAGAAAAGACATGTTCATTCTTTCCTTACATGAACATTCTGGCTAATCAAATAACTGAAGAAAGTTCTTTATAGAAGTTCTTCTTTATAAAGTTCTTTATATGAGAATGAAGTGTATAAGAAGTCGGATAAAATGAAAACATCACTTTAAGCTTCCACTCAGTCTTTCTCAACTGGAGTTCTTTGCAGGAATTAAGCACTGCAGAAAACCATGACACTCCTGGGACAGTTCACACAGCTAACATTCTGGATGAATAAAAGGAGGTTAATTCATTGCATAGAATAGATACCTTACGGTGTTAGAGTGTAAATCTCTCATGAATTGGAGATTTAACTGCAAAAGTATACAGAAAAGAAGGGAAATTTAGGAACAAGTTAAATGATGCCACCAGGCAGCAATTAGCCAAATCTAGAATGTCAAGAACGGGACACTATAAATGATGATTTTGTTAATAAATCAGTGACATTAAAAGAAACATAGGGAGGGACTTCCCTGGTGGCACAGTGGGTAAGAATATGCCTGCCAATGCAGGGGACAGGGATTCGATCCCTGGTCCAGGAATATTTTACGTGCCACAGAGCAACTAAACCCACGCGGCACAACTCCTGAAGCCCGTTGTGTCCTAGAACCCTTGCTCCACAGCAAGAGAAGCCGCTGATGAGAAGCCCGCATGCTGTGACAAAGATGCCTAGGGAGAAGGATGAACCATTGGTTATAGAATAAAAATAACCGAGAGGTGTAACCGTCAAGTGCACATTGTACAGCTTCTTTGGACCTGGATTTGAATCTTCAGGATGACAATTTTGAAAAAATTGGGGTAAATTTTCAATCACCTGGATATTAGATATATTGAGGAATTGTGATTTTTGTGTATAGCAGTATCATAGAGTTTACAGTAAAATAAATATATAGTTAGAAATATGTACAGAGGTATTTAACAGTTGAATAATATGTCTGGGATATATTCTAAAACACTAGAAGACAAAAAAGTGACAGTAAATCAAAACAAGAAAGGGCAAAAGGTTATTATTTCTCCTGCTTTTCTGTAGGCTTGCCATAAATGGTAAAGAAGTATTTTATGGTAGATGGGGAACATTTTTCCAGTTTTTTAAGAGACCAAGTGAGGAAGTTCCTGCCAAGCAGTTCTAGACTAAAGTCCATGTTCATAGGCTCTCCTGCATGGACTTAACTACAGTTAAGACTTACAGTCACTGCAGAACCACAACCGATGCCATTGATCTGGACCTTGTTAATTAAGATTTTGTAGCAATTCAGAGGTGGTATGGGCTAAAGTTTCTTTTTTTAGTTTGTTAATAATGGTATTTAGTAATAGTAATGGTATTTTCATTAAAGTAATGCATGTATATAAATCAAATGGTGTATATATTTAGTATACTGTATAATGTGAACTGCTGCTGCTGCTAAGTCACTTCAGTCGTGTCTGACTCTGTGTGACCCCATAGACGTCAGCCCACCAGGCTCCCCCGTCCCTGGGATTCTCCAGGCAAGAACACTGGAGTTGATTGCCATTTCCTTCTCCAATTCATGAAAGTGAAAAAGTGAAAGTGAAGTCACTCAGTCGTCTCCGACTCTTAGTGACCCCATGGACTGCAGCCTACCAGGCTCCTCCGTCCATGGGATTTTCCAGGCAAGAGTACTGGAATGGGGTGCCATTGCCTTCTCCTAACGTTAACTACACATATAATTTAACATTTTCTAGGCACCATTTTAAAAGAAGCAGCGAGATTAAATTTTAATAGTATATTTTATTGAACACAGTATACAAAGTATTATCATTGCAACATACTGCCAGTAGTATAGAAATTATTAATGAGACATTTTAAATTCTCTTTCATACAAAGTCTTCAAAATTCAGAGGACAGCAAATCTGTTAGGACTAGCCACATTGCAAGTGCTCTGGAGCCACACGTGGCTCATGGCTACCAGACTGGACAGCACAGGTATCAAAAGAACTCATGGTGATGAGATCTTGTTCCTCTGTACCCTTACCCCATCCTGGTTCCCAGAGGCAGCCTTGGTTTTAACTGCTTTAGTTTTTCTGTTTTTGGTACACATTTATGTATGTCTTGTTTTATCAGTTTTCAGACAGTGCAGTCCACCCAGCACCTTGGTGCGGAGGTCTGTCTTGTGTTGCCCATCTAATGACTTTTGAACTAAATTGTTCTTGTGGTTATTTGGTTACGTTCTCTCTTGCAACCAACAACGAAGACCTCTGTGCTTTTTTCAAAGTTATTGAGTGATAAGCAACATATATTATTATGGCTCTGACTATGATACAGGCAGAGTTGTGCGCTAGGATTACATTTCCCTCTGTAAGATTCTAATGCCATGACCCCACTTAGGCCACCAGTGTTCCAAACATCAGAGTCAAGTAAATCTTCTAAACAATCAGTTCTTAAAATCATGTTGAATTTTAATCCAGTTCTTAGACTGTTTCTTGAATGTTGTGAATGTCTCTGGAGTTTCTAATAGTCTTTCTTTTTTCCTTCACTGTGTAACTTGATCATGTATTCTTCCACCTGCTTTAGTAACTGTTACTAGTAATCCTGTAGGTCTTCTGGGTCCTTGCTGGCTTCCTTGTCATTCTCTTATAACTTCTTAGGAAAGTGTATAAATAGAAACTGCATGTCTGAATCTGTCTTCCTCTGCCTTCACATTTGATTAAGGTTTTCTGGGGATTACAGGATAGAAACAAGGCTGGAATATCAAGGAGGAGGTTCTGGGAATAATCAAGAGACAGTGGGAACCTTGGACTCAGTCAGAGAAGTCCAGCCCAAAACAGGAGGGAGCGAAATGGAAGAGGAGAGAAAACAGAGCCTAGACCATGCCAAGTTTTCAACCCCAGGCTTTAAGAGCTCTGTTCTCTTTTTTCTAGGTATTAACACTTTCACCAGGAAGTTAGATAACAATGCTAATTAGTTAATTAAAAGTTGGTATCATGGCTTCCGATGTAGTTGGTGGCGCCCTAGAGGCTTGTCTGTTGCCAACATCTACACACTAGCAACCTGCTAGTTGGCTCTCCAGCCATACCCTTAAAGCAAAGCCTTCTTGTCCACTCCCCTGCTCCCTCATCCCTTAAAATTCCTACTCAGAGAGCAGCCTTAATGGGAAAACAGTTCTATTTTTATTAATAGTAGACTAAATCCAGACCAGCAGCACAGTCCTTTTTCTTAAGTGTAATTGTACAGCTGAGAGTCATTATGCATATGAGGGGAGTCAACAACATGTGAGGGGAAATCCAAGATAAATAACAAAACCAACCCTGGAAGATGATTCAGCTGAACTCTCTTAAAAACTGTGTGTAATTTCTGATTAGATTGTGGAAGGAGTTACATTTGTGAAACCAAGAGGATATTAGGAGAAAGATACAGCCAGGACAGGATTACAGATCCCATTGCTGAAATTAAACTCTTTAAAGGACAGCAGCAGAAGCCAGGCAAGGAGGGGAAAAAAATTTAAAGGACTAACATAAAGAAAACTTCCCAGAAAAATAGGGGGAAATATGTGAAGAGAAAGGGGGAGATGTAGAGAACCAATTCAGACTATCAGGAATCCTAGAAAGAAGAAAATGGAGAAGAAACAACTTGTGGAAGAGAATTCCCAGGGATGAAAGGGCCTGTTGAAGGCCCAGTACAATGACTGACAGAAGATAACACCAAGAAAATTCATAGCAAATTTGTGGAATAACAAGGGTGAAGAGTGTAAATGTTTTCAGAGATAGACCCATATTGTCAGTACAGCTTTTTTGCATACACAAAAAAACAAACATAAAAAAGCTGTTGTCATCAAGCTTTGTGGTGGCAGGTGAGAAGATGTAGATCGCATATTTGCTGTATTCTAACCTGTGGCTTCCTGTTTACATCCTGCTTATCTTTGGGAAATCTAATATCACTTTAAATTTCTATTTAAAATTTAAACCACTGTTTAATTAGTAATTTCCTCATCCCCAGTCTCTACCTGTTCTCCATAATTCACACTATATCAAAAATGTTACTGCATTTGAGATGAAAGTATCTTTAATATTGAAATAGTGATTTCATCCATACAATGGAAAACAAATTCAGCAGTAGGAAATAGCAACATACGATATGTGTTTATATGTTATTATTAGTGTGTGTGTATTACCTATTTATATATTGTTGGCTTTTATAGGGATTATATATCATATTTCATCAACTGTAAGATGTCAGTAACTATTAAAAACATCATTATTCCATGAGGCACTGAAAGAAAACACTGCAGATTAACTCATGACATTATAAGGTGGTGTCAGAGATGTTAAATGTAGGAAAATGTGGATTTTAGAATCAACAGAATATACTTAGCAGTATATATTTATGCAGTAGACTCATTTCCTTCAGTAGAGACTTCGGTTTTCTAATCGATTTTCTACTCATAAAGATAACAAATTAGCTCTTTACCAAAATTGTGTGTCTTTTATTTGGAGATGGCAGTTCAGGGAACTGTTGTTTAAAAAGAAAGTATAGGGCTTCCTTGGTGGTTCAGGGGTAAAGAATCCGTCTGCCCAGTGCAGGAGACACAGGTTCAATCCCTGGTCTGGAAAGATCCCACTAAGGCTGTGTGCCACAATTATTGAGCCTGTGCCCCAACTGAGCCCATGACCCCAACTACTGAGCCCATGTGCCACAACTGCTGAAGCCTGTGCAGCTTAGAACCTGTGCTCAGCAGCGAGAGAAGCCACTTTAATTAGAAGCCCTTGTACCACAACTAGAAAGTAGCCCCTGCTTGCCACAACTAGACAAAAAGCGATGAAGACCCCAGCACAGCGCCCCCCCCAAGAAGAAAAAGAAAATATATCTGAGTAAGAAAATATCTGCATAAATATATACTAAGATGTTCACCCTCTGTATGTAAATAGAGTTATAAGTATTTTTGAATGTTTTTGCTTTATCTTTGTGACCTTTCTCTAATAAGCATTATAATTCTTGTTAAAATTTTTAAATGGTAATTTCATTTTAGGAAAGGGGAAAATAAGCAATAATCTGCAAAATTTGGATCTAGGATATACCACTCCAAAGAACTATGCTACACAGAATTTATCTCTTCCTCTGTATATGTTAACTTCTGCTTTGCTGTCAAGCTTTTGTTTGTTGCATACATGTGAAAGAAATGCTTACGTACAAGGATTTAATTAAGTCTGTTTATACCAAGAATTACTATAATTACTAGAACACGGTTCCACTGCGTATTTAACCACCCAGGTCTGATGAAGGAGTTACAGGGGAGGTCTGATGAGGGAGTTACAGGGGAGGAGAACTTTGGTATATAAAACTTAACTGTGTTTTTTTTCCACTTTGATCAGGATTATAACCAAAACTGATGTGTGAGAGATGACAGAAAGGAGGCCATTAGTCTCCCTAAGAATGCCCTGCCTTCTGCAGCTCTGTTTCAGAAGACCAAGAGGGTGACTTATGATGAATATTTCTGGGGATGATACAAGAACCTAGGCTTGCATTTCCATGTTTAGCCAAACAGGACTGGAAGCAACCATTCAGTTTTGTCAATCTCACTGGACAGTGTGGGCTTACTGGAATTATTCCAGTTGTCAGGCCTTTTGGTTGTCGTTATCTTGCAAATGTGTCAGAGGAAAATACGCAATTACAGCAGTGACTGCACAGCTGACACATAGCATTTATTAATCCTGAAGACAAGTGTATGTACTGTTTTTCAGTATGTTTATCATGAATATGCTAGAACTGTTTCTTGAGAGCAGACCTTTTTATTACTTTTGTGTGAATTTATTTAACAAAACTTTTTGTTGTGTCTAAGGAAAGTTCTAGAGGTTAGGTATTTAATTGGAAATTGAGAGGAAACTTGTAATTCAGAATAAAATCAGAAAAGCACAGGTATCTCGGAATTCACATCTTAAGATACATGGAAAAATATTAAATTGATGGGTTAACTTTTGACAGCATTTTAAATTTCTAAAGATTTATCTTGTGTATATATGTATATATATATAATATGCAGCAGCATCAGTTTTATAAACATCGTTTGACTTTATTAATACTAGATTATATAGTCTCAGCCTTAATTCTACATTTATGTTATTTTGTAATTTTTTATTACTATTTTTAAAGAGTTAAAGAAGTTGTACACTCCCTCATTAAGGGAATAAAGGTCTGCTAGAAGTTTGCTGCAAAAACATTTGAATTGTGTATTAATTCATGCTAATGTATGTCGATATATGTCTTTGTTGTCAGTCCAGGACTATTGGTTTATGTAGTTATTTTGTAAGGAAATACTTTTGGTACAGTTTTGTGGCCCAGCAAATGTGTGTGTTTTTTAATCCTTTCTGAATATACAGTGAGGTTAATAAAGAAGATTGTTCCTTCCTGTTGAATAGGTGTGTTTTCCTTTTTCAAAATTTAAAGTTCCATGAAAATTACCTTAGTGTAAATTATTATGATGTTTAACCTCGCTTTATAATTGGAAGGCATTTAACTGTTTTGTGAAAGAAAGAAGCAAAATGGCAGTAATGAGAATTAGTTAAAAGAAAGAGTGGATTTCAAAGAGTGGATTCCTTTTAAGTAAAACTAACTACTTATTAGTTATTAAATATTAGTGTCAAAAAGATAAGTTTCATCTTCTAAGTGTTTTTAACTTTTTGAGGTTATGACTTGGTTACTTACAGTTATTATGAAATGGATAGGATTAATATTTTTAGTCTGTAACTTTCAGATACTTTTAGTAAAAAAGTTTTAATTTGTCTCATTTTACTACATCTAATGTCTGCTAAACATTTTCATGGAATCATTTCATAGTTATATAGTTATAAATTTACTGTTATAGATGTTAATTTAAGATAATATTATTTTGCATGTCTTTTGAACACTTCAGAAAGAGATTGTTACATTTTAGCAGGCATATGTTTAGATTTAGAGATAAGTACCACAGAGTCAGACACGACTGAAGCGACACAGCAGCAGCAGCATTAAAATTTGTGGGAGCACTCTTGGCCTAAAAATTACTTATCTTAAATATAAGGCGAAGTTTCTCCACATCTGACTGGGGCAGGCAGTTATTTCACTTATGAATTCATCAATAACTTGAGTTTCTGAAAATACTTTACTAGTTAGAATTAATTCCCTTTTAGAGAGAAATCAAATTCATGTTAAAGAATCACTATTCCAAGGGACAAGCAATAGAGAGGCATTGGTTATATTGTTTTACATTAGGAAGCCTAATTTCAAAGTAAAGTAATGTCTGATAATAGAAATTCCTAGTGTTCTGATTCCTTACAGTCCAGTAACAAATAGCATGAGGTAGAAAATATTTAAATTTTTGTATAGTACCATATTTAAATCTTATTAGTAGAATTTGTTTATATCTTTTTCACTTGTGTCTCGTCAGTTATTCTTAACTTCTGAAATTCTTGGTTGAAATGGAACATAATGTCTCATTTGTCTGATTTCATCTTAGTGGGAATAAAGAATTATGTTGCTTGACCTATTTATTTGATATCCACTATGAATATTTGAATTTTTTTATTAGGAATAATTAAACAATAGGAGTTCACTTTTATACTATACAAGACCATTTGTTATGTTGGGCTAGAAATGACAGGATAATAAAAGATGAATCTTATACTTTGCATTTCTTATGATTTCACTAGTTCTACGATATACTGATAAATAAATGCCAAATTCAGTGAAAAAATACACTTCCATGTTTTTGTAGACTAGAAATATGCCTTGATTTGTTAATCATATTGCACATTTCTCTTCTTCAATAATTTTGCAGAGTGAATTTCTTCTATGAAGAGTTGCTGGGGGTTCCTTTATGGCCTAGTAGTTAGGATTCCGGGCTTTCACTGAAATCCATCCATGGTCGGGAACCAAGATTCTGCAAGCTGCACAGTGCAGCCAAGAAGAAAAGGGAGAACTGCTGACAGTTCAACTATGGTCCTTGGATCAAATACTAACAAAAAGTCAAAAGAATCATTTTTTTTAATGTGTTTAATAATAATATTGAGCTCTGGCTACATTTGTGTTAAATGTTCATGTGTCGATTGCCTGATGTTTTTATAGTAGAATATAGATGTGAAGGACAAAGTAGCCTGGCATGCTACAATCCATGGAGTCACAAAGAATCGGACATGACTTAACAACTGAACAGCAACAATTGGTTAGAATGAAATACCAATTTCATGAGACATTTATAAATAGGATTACTGGGATGTTTCAAAATGTAAAATTAAAAAGTACTTGGCCTTAGTTTGAAATACAGAATGGTTTTTATCAGAACATTCATAAATTCATTAATGTAGCAGATACATATATCTGCTATATGCAAACCAGTGTGTCCAACCTATGGAAGGAGATAATAGCTACCACATGCTGAGTAAAACATTTACATATATTTTCATACATGTTTGATCCCCAAGTTAAATAAACATTGTATAAACTCTGCCTATGCTAATCTAGGCTTTAAAACTCAGCAGCTTCAAGACTAGGACAAATTATTTAACCTGTCTGTATCTCAGCTTTTCTCATCTTTAAAATGAGGATAGAAAAATCTGGCTTAAAACTCAACATTCAAAAAACTAAGATCATGGCATCTGGTCTCATCACTTCATGACAAATAGGTAAAAAATGGAAGCAGTGACAGATTTTCTCTTCTTGGGCTCCAAATTACTGTGGATGGTGACTGCGGCCATGAAATTAAAAGTGAGCTTCTTGGAAGGCCATGACAAACCTAGACAGACGTCACTTTGCTGACAAAGGTCTGTCTAGTCAAAGTTCTGGTCTTTCCAGTACTCATGTATGGATGTCAAGAGTTGGACCATAAAATAGGCTGAGCACTGAAGAACTGATGCTTTTGAACTGTGGTGCTGAAGAAGACTTGAGAGTCCCTTGGACAGCACAGGAGGTCAAGCCAGTCCTGAATATTCATTGGAAGGACTGATGCTGAATCTGAAGCTCAAATATTTTGGCCACCTGATGCAAATGGCTGACTCATTGGAAAAGACCCTGATTGCCAGGAAAGTTTAAAGGCAAAAGGAGAAGAGGGTGGCAGAGGATGAGATGGTTGGATGGCATCACTGATTCAATGGACATGAACTTGGGTGAACTCCAAGAGGTGGGAGGAACAGGGAAGTCTGGTGTACTGCACTCCATGGCGTTACAAAGAGTCTGACACGACTTAGCAAATGAAAAACAATATACCTATTTTGTAGGGTTTCATAATCAAATGAAACAACTGAATGGTGAATGTTGTTTGGCATGTAGATTTCCAGTGGATGTCATTTTCTTCCCTTTGTTAGGCAGTTATACAGACAGTCACTACATCTGATGAGAGGTATGTGTGAATTGTAGGGAGATGATGGAGCATGTGACACTGAAACTGGACCTTGATGGGTTTGTAGGATTTATGTGTGCTGCGATTTGGGGAAGGACAAGTAGAATGCTACGAGTGAAGACAATGCGACATAAAAGGCAGCGTTTCTTTGGAAGGAGCTCAAACTGACTCGAGTCCAAGGGAAAGTAAAATCAGATATAATCTGGAAGCGGATCTCTAAGACCTTGGGCTTTTAAGGAAATATTGAATCAGTACAAGTAAGTTTTTCAGCAGTCCTAATTAAACCTGTGCTTTAAGAATTAAATGTGGGGGAATCCCCTGGCAATCCATTGGTTAGGACCCTGTACTTCCACTGTAGGGGCAGGGTCGGGGGCACATAGGCTCAACCCCTAATCTGAGAACTAAGATGCTTCATGGTGCTACCAAAAAAGAAAAATGAATTCTATGACAATATTAAAGAGTTAAATGTGCAGGGTACAACTTTTGCTAAGACAGCCTGAGGAGCTCTGCTGACCCTGCTCCCCAGTAACTGGTAAGAAGTATTAAAAGTAACCATTTAAAATCTCTAGGGACTTGCCTGGTGGTCTAAGGGTTAAGAATCCACCTGCCAGGGACGCAAGTTCAATCCCTGGTCCGGGAAGATTCCACATGCCATTGAGCAACTAAGCCTGTGTGCCATGACTACTGAGACTATGCTCTAGTGCCTGTGAGCCCCAACTACTGACCCACAATGCCCTAGAGCCCGTGCTCCACAAGAGAAGCCACTGAAATCAAAAGCCCAGGCACTGCAACTCGTGCAGCAAGGAAGACCCAACACAGCGATAAATATTTTTTAAAAACTTACCTAAAACTTCTAAGACTCTAAGGACAGAATTAGTAAATGAAGAAACATCTATTCAAGAAAATATAAGAAAATTCTGCAGGAAAGTTGAGAATCTGGTATTTTAAACCAAACCTGATTGTCCCACCTCCCAGCTCAGTGAGGTTGGAGGCCCCAGTCCAGACTGCTGCAGCCAGGAATCTCACGCCCTTGTCCCTCTACCTCCCAGCCAGGAGGAGCAAGACTTCAGTGCTTTCTTACTGTGCCCACAACTGCCTTTTGCTTCAGTCCCAGGTCAGTGTGGTCAAGTGTTGAGGGCTGTCTCCTTCCTCCCAGGCCCCACTTGTAGGATGGAGGCTCTGCCCTGGATGTGGCGTGCTGAGAATAATGTAGCCTTGATAGCCCTTCCTCCGGCCCATGAGGTGGTGGTTCCAGCCCAGGAGAAGTAAGCCAAGAGGACCTCAAGTAGTACCCCCCCCCAAACCATGTTTAGCCACAAGAGTACAGTGTTACTCAGAAATTTGCCATCATCCCCAGCTTCAGAATACTGGCTCTGAGATTTTGTTTGGAAGGAAGGAGGGGAGATAAATAGTTCCTAATTGCTTCACAAAGGAACTGGCTTTGTTTACAACATGGAGAAATTTAAAGAGAATTCTCAAAAAACAATGGAGGTTGTATAGGAAATAGGGAAGAGGTCCATGGATCTAATGAAGATAAAGTATATAGGCTGGCTAGCTTTCAGGAATAAGACACCTGGAAGAAGCCCTCCTTGGGTCTTTAAATATCAAACACTGGGAACAAATATCAAAGAACAAATGTCAATCACCAGGAGATAATGAAGGACAGTGAAGCCTGGCGTGCTGCAGTCCATGGGGTCACAGAGTCGGACACGACAGTGACTACACAAGAACAACCTCAGAAACTTAATCCCCCTCAAGAAAAAAGCTATAATCTGATTAAAAATTTTTGCTTTAGGACATTGATATAAATAATAGAGCAATGAACCAGCTATTCATGGATCTAACACCTTTAATATCTGATTGTAGGGTCAAGGAAAGAGAGTCCCAACAACACCTCTGTTATCCCAAAGTGACTTGGGGCATACCTGGAGCTGTGCCTCCCTGAAGAGGAACGTCCAATTTAACACTGGAGGATGGATGGAGATGTAGATTTCACTAAAATAATCTGGAAAACGGGCTTCCCTGGTGGCTCAGACAGTAAAGAATCTGCCTGCAATGCAGGAGACCCAGATTCAGTCCCTGGGTTGGGACGATCCCCTGGAGAAGGAAATGGCTACCTACTCCAGTATTCTTGCCTGGAGAAGCCCATGGACAGAGGAGCATGACCATTTACTAACTTAGGAAATAAGCCCCAGAGAGGGTTGAACCAGTACCCAAAGTTGGAATACGTTATCTAAAATGTTGCCCTTTCCAACAAAATATTATGAGATGCAAAGAAATTGAAAAGTATGACTCCCACACTGGAAATAGGGCAGCAGAAACTGCCTGTGAGAACTACTAGTTGTTAGGTTTAACAGAAAAATATTTTGAAGTACCCATTGTCAATTTGATGTTCACAGAACTGAAGAAAAGCTTGATTAAGCAATTGAAGGTACAGTGACAATGTCTTTGTCAAATTAAGGATATCAATAAAAGATTTTTAAACTATATAGAAATTCTGGACTTGAATGATAACAAATAAGCAATTCACTAGAATGACAACATTTATCTGGCAGAAGAGAGAATTAGTGGACTTGGAGATAGAATAATAAGAGATTAGGCAGTTCAAACAGAAAAAAGAATGAAAAATGAGTAGAGGCTAAGAGAAAGTGCACCTAACAAAGTAGGTGGACATATTTTTCAGTTTATTCACAATTTATTATAAAAAGCAATAGTTATGCAGACAGTGAGAGTTCAGAAATAAACCTCTGCTTCTATGGTCAATTGATTTTCATAAAGGGTGTCAAGAATCAACCAAAGGGAAAACAGTCGTCTATTTGACAAATATTTGACACTATTTGACAAATAGTGCTGAATCAACTGGACAGTAAGCAAAAATGAAACGATCCCACCTCACACCATGTACAAAAATTACCTTAAAAAAGATCAAAAACCTAAATAGAAAAGGAAAAAATTTCAACTCCTAGAAGAAAACATAGAGGTAAATCTTCATGGCCTTGGATTTGGTGAAGAATTCTTAGATACGACACCAAAATCTAGAGCAACAAACGGGGATAATTGGATTTCATCAAGATTAGACAATTTTGCTTCAAAGTGTACTCTCAACATGAAATGGCAACCAGCAGAATGGTGGAAAATATTTACAAATCATATACCTGATAAGGGACATATCTAGAATATATGAAAAGCCCATGTAATTGAATAATAAAAATACAAACTCAATTTAAAAGTAGACAAAGGATATGAAGAGATATTTCTCCAAAAAAAAAAAAAAATAGATGCTTAACAAGCACATGAAAGATGTTTTATTGTTCATCAGGGAGGGGAACAAAACCACTCTGAGACACTACTTCATGTCCACTAGGATCGCTAATCAAAAAGTCAGATAACAGCAATTTGGTCAAGAAGATGTAGAAATTGGAAGTCTTATGCGTTGCTGGTAAGAATGTAAAATGATCCAATCACCTTGGAGAACAGTGTTGATGAGGCAGTTTCTCAAATGATTAATCATAGTATTACTATTTGACCCAGTAATTCCATTCCTGGGTTTATACCCAAGAGCAATGAAATCATTTGTCCACACAGAAACTTGTACATGAATGTTATAACAGCATGACTCATATAACTAAAAGGTATCCATCAAGGAATGAATGAAATTTTTAATATCCACCAGGAAAAAATAAAAAATGAAGGAAGCACCAATACATGTTACAATATGGATAAACCACAAAAACATCAAGTGAAAAAAGTAAGTCACAAAAGACCACATACCGTTGTGATTCCACTCCTATGAAAGTTAAGAATAGGAAAATCTATAGAAACAGGAAGATAAGTGGTTGCTTAGAGTGGTGGAAGGGTGTGAAGGAGTAGGAGTCATCTGATAGACAAAAGGTACAGAATTATCCATATGGATTGAATTGTGTGCCCCTAAAAGATTCTGAAGTTCAAACCCTAGTACCTCAGAATTTGGTCTTGTTTGAAAAAGTAATCGAGTGAAAATGAGATCATTAAGGTGGGTTCTAACCCCCATGGAACTGATGTTCTTATGAAAAGGAAAACTCTGGACACAGACACTAACAGGAGACAGAGAAGACACACAGGGAAAGATGACTGGATACACATCTACACTGAGCAGCTAGAAACCAGAAGAGGAAGGAGGGGGCAGACACTGAATGTGCCCTCCCCAAATTCATATACTGAAGGCTGTTCACAAATGTGAGGGTGTTTGGAGGTGAGATCTTTGGTTACGAGGGTTGAGCCCAGGTGAATGGGATTAGTGCCCTTATTTATAAAAGAGACATCAGAGAGATCCCCTTCTCCTTCCACCATATGAGGACACAGCAGAAGGACAGCCACCAAGAAGCAGGTTCCCATCAGATGCCAAATCTACCCACACCCTAATCTCGGACTTCCCAGCTTCCAGACGGTGAGAAAGAAATTTCTTTAGTTATGACCCAGCCAATCTATGGTATTCTCTTTCAGCAGCCTAAACAGACTAAAACAGAAGGATTCTTAAAGCATGTCACTGCCAGGACCTTGATTTCAGACTTGTAACCTCCAAAACTGAGGCATTTATGTTGTTTCAAGCCATCTAGTTTTTGGTACTTTATAATGGCAACCCTAGGAAATTAATACCAGAGGTGACAGCTAAAGAATATAAGATTTCCACATGAGATGATAAAAAGGTTCCCAAAATGACTGTGGTAATGGTTGCACATGTTTGTAAATGTACTGAAACTATTGCATTGTTAATATTAAATGGATCAATTGTATAGAACATGAATTATACTTCAATTTTAAAATTAATGAGAAATATTGGGTTTAGCCAAAAAGTTAATTTGGGTTTTTCTAACATCTTTCTAAACAAACATTTTGGCCAACCCAATAGAAGACCAGAAATTCATGAATTTGTGGAAATTTAAAAACACATTTTAAAAAAATCAATGAATCAAGGAAAACACAAAGGAAATTAAATACTTAGAGATTAATGAAAATGAAATATAATACACCAAAACACATGAAACACAATGAAAGCACAACTGAGAGAAATTTATAGCTGTAAATGCTTATATTAATACATAAGAAAGACTGAAATCAACTCTTCCTTTACAACCTAAGGATCTAAAAAAGAACAAACTAAACCCAAAGCTAGTTGAAGGAAGGAAATGATAAAGAATAGAGAAAAGTAAAATAGAATATTAAAAAAGAAAATGATTGATATCAAAAATTGGTTCTTTCAGGCTCTACTACAAAGCCACAGTCATCAAGACAGTATGGTACTGGCACAAAGACAGAAATATAGATCAATGGAACAAAATAGATCTTTGACAAAGGAGGCAAGAATATACAATGGAGAAAAGACAATCTCTTTAACAAATGGTGCTGGGAAAACTGGTCAACCACTTGTAAAAGAATGAAACTAGAACACTTTCTAACACCATACACAAAAGTAAACTCAAAATGGATTAAAGATCTAAACATAAGACCAGAAACTATAAAACTCCTAGAGGAGAACATGGGCAAAACATTCTCCAACCATAAATCACAGCAGGATCCTCTATGACCCACCTCCCAGGATATTGGAAATAAAAGCAAAAATAAATGGGATCTAATTAAAATTAAAAGCTTCTGCACAACAAAAGAAACTATAAACAAGGTGAAAAGACAGCCTTCAGAATGGGAGAAAATAATAGCAAATGAAGCAACTGACAAACAACTAATCTCAAAAATATACAAGCAACTCCTACAGCTCAATTCCAGAAAAATAAACGACCCAATCAAAAAATGGGCCAAAGAACTAAATAGACATTTCTCCAAAGAAGACATACAGATGGCTGACAAACACATGAAAAGATGCTCAACATCACTCATTATCAGAGAAATGCAAATCAAAACCACTATGAGGTACCATTTCACACCAATCAGAATGGCTGCGATCCAAAAGTCTACAAGCAATAAATGCTGGAGAGGGTGTGGAGAAAAGGGAACCCTCTTACACTGTTGGTGGGAATGCAAACTAGTACAGCCACTATGGAGAACAGTGTGGAGATTCCTTAAAAAACTGGAAGTAGAACTGCCATACGACCCAGCAATCCCACTGCTGGGCATACACACTGAGGAAACCAGAAGGAAAAGAGACACGTGTACCCCAATGTTCATCGCAGCACTGTTTATTATTATAGCCAGGACATGGAAGCAACCTAGATGTCCATCAGCAGATGAATGGATAAGAAAGCTGTGGTACCTATACACAATGGAGTATTACTCAGCCATTAAAAAGAATACATTTGAATCAGTTCTAATGAGGTGGATGAAACTGGATCCTATTATACAGAGTCAAGTAAGCCAGAAAGAAAACCACAAATACAGTATACTAACGCATATATATGGAATTTAGAAAGATGGTAACGATAATCCTGTATGCGAGACAGCAAAAGAGACACAGATGTATAGAACAGTCTTTTGGACTCTGGGGGAGAGGGAGAGGGGGCTGATTTGGGAGAAGAGCATTGAAACATGTATAATATCATATAAGAAACAAATAGCCAGTCCAGGTTCAATGCAGGATACAGGAAGCTTGGGGCTGGTGCACTGGGATGACCCAGAGGGATGGTATGAGGGAGGTGGGAGGGGGGTTCAGGATTGGGAACACGTGTACACCCGTGGCGGATTCATGTTGATGTATGGCAAAACCAATACAATATTATAAAGTAATTAGCCTCTAATTAAAACAATAAATAATAAAAGATCAACAAAATTGACAATCTTTAGCTCAGTGGACTATGGGAGAAAGATACAAATTACTAAAGTCTGAAATGAAAATGGGGACTTTACAAATGATTCTAGAGAAATATAAAGGATTATAAGAGAGTGCTATGAACAATTGTATGCCAAAAAAGTTGGATAACCTAGATGAAACAGACAAATTCCTAGAAACTGCTAAACATGTTGCTTTATTTCTAATCACAACTCTGTGAAACCATTTTAATTCACTGAGAAGAACAGCAGTCATTGTGCACAGAGATAGAACCATCACTATGGCATTGGTCTTACTGCTGAGTCTGGGCTTGTTGAAACGAAGAGAATGATGAGGCTCTCCCCTTGGCAACCCCAAGTTTATCATCCAACTCTAGATTTTGCATCTAGGGGTGCAGTTGATGGGTTTTAGGGTATGTGACTGTGCAACTGTAAAAGTAGTGCAGAACTGTTTTCCAAAGCACTTGTACCAGTTTACACCCCCACCAGCAGTGAGGTAGGGTTTCTCTGTGTTCACAGTAGCACTTGGTGCTGTCAGACTTTTAGATTTTTGTCAGTCTGGTAATGCGTAGTGGTAGCGGTATCAGTTTGCATTAGCTATTCATTAATTACTTAGATATTGCTCTGTACGTCCATGATTTATTAATGAGGCTGAACATGTTTTTTTATTGACCGTTTGAGTTTCCTCTTTTGTGAAGGGCAGATTGCTCATTTTTCTATTGGATTGTTTGTCTCTTTCTTGTTGACTTGTTGATTTGTTAAATCAATTCCTCTATCCGTTCCTTATCAGTTATATATTGCAACATGTGAGAGAGTCCAGCTCCTGGAAAGCTTCAGAGAATGAACGAGGACTGTCAGGATCTTGTAGGTGAAGCTGAAGTTCTCCAGGCATAGAGAAAATTCCACACAGAGAACAGTTTATGCAGAGATGATATTTGCTTGAGGGCCTCCAAAGTAACTAGAAAAAAAAAAGGTAAAAAGACCTGCTTTCCCTCCTTAGGCAAATGAGATTTGTTTCTGGATTTCATGCTCCTGTTTTTGAAGACAAGTTTTAATTTGGACGAAATGGCTCTGGTGGATTTGTGTGTTTCTCCAGTCTGGCCTTTATCTCTGTACCTCAGCCTTTGAAGGTTCATCTATGATAAAGCATGACATATCTGGAGGGAGTCGCACATTGGACTGAATCACCCTCTAAACAAAGTACTTTCCATTTCCAGACTTGTTCCCTTTCAATGTTGGAAATATTTTAAAGAAATACTTAAAACCCCACCTTTGGGAGGTTTTTCATAGTGGATCTGTCCTTCTAAAGACATAATTTATTTGTGTTTTCCTTGGAATCATTTAGGAACAGCAGTTTAAAGCTCAAAATGGATTTTCCTTTTATTTGTTATCTCTATGGTTGACAGATGCCTCTGACGAAGCTGTGCTTTGGCAGGGCTAGGTTCTTCGTTCCAGTTTTGTAACAGTACAGTGAAGAAGAACTGTAATTCTGAGGCGACATATCAATGCCTCTGAAACCTTATTTGGCCCCTCATTACGTCATTCATTAGGGCAGGAGGCACTCCGGCCAGAGATCACATGCTTTAGCTGAGGGAGAGTGTGACTCTTATTTTGTTTTCTGACAGACGGGGCCTTGGAGTGGGGTGGAGAAGGGTTGAAAAAATTCTTGGCTACATGGGTCCATTTACAAGTGAGAAAGAGAAACAAGATCTCTGGAGGTTGGTCTCCCCAGTTACAGTGGATGAGGTGTAAGCAGAGTTGGCTAAGGCCCAAGGAAAACTTAGAGGGGATAGGATGTTTTCACATTGTTTATATTTGTTAAACGGTTAAACCAAAGCATACGCTTCTGTTCAAAGTTTGAGTTTTCAACTTGATTCTAAGTTAGCATCCCCAGATTATGCCAGTTCTCACTCAAGTTTAATGCCCCTTGCTCCAATATATTATGTATGTTAATTTGATCCACAGTCATAAAAGTTAGACACCTGTCTGCTTTCTGTCACTCATTCAACCAATGTTATTCACCAAGTATTCTGTGCCAGGCACTGTGCTAGCTACTACCAACAAAATAAAACAAATCAATAGTTTTTCTTCAACAAATGTTTAAGCGATGGCGTTGGAGGTCAGAGTTGCTGTGTCTTTTGGAAAGGAAGGGTTAATGATTGCAAGGACCGTGAGGGGCCCTGAGTGGGGCTGGTCATGTTTTGCTTTGTGATCTGAGTGCTGGTTATGTAAGCGCCTGCATTCAGTGAGCTGATCATATTTTATGCATTTTTTGAAAAAAATGCCATGCTTTGATAAAATTGCATTAGAAAACCACGATCAACAGAGATTTATGTTTTAAAAACCTTTGTGAAGTTGGAATCCCCAGTGAGAAAGTAAAGATTCTTAAAGGGTTGAAACCCATTGGAACTGAGTCCTGGTGCCTTTTTTCTAGTGTCCTTCCTATTTCTGGGATTATTCTGGGAGACTAATCCCAGAATCTGCCTTTAATGCAGAAGACACAGGTTTGATCCCTGGGTTGGGAAGATCCCCTGGAGAAGGGAACGGCTACCCAACTCCAGTGTTCTCACCTGGAGAACTCCACGGGCAGAGGAACCCGTGACGAAGAGTCAGACTTCTGACAGACTAACACTTCCTATTTCTCCCAGGAAACCTGGCACCACACTTTGCCCCCAGACGGCACTTTAGAAAGCATAGCCTCAGAATGCTCAGGGAATGAACTATTTAGTTTTTATATTTTTGAAAAGCTGGAGGAAAACATGTGAGGATGTTGTAGAGAACGAAGGCATTTTCCTCCTCGGCCCCTCAGCATTCTCTGAACGTGAAACTCTGGTCTCACCTTGTATTTTCCGTTAGTCGTAAGACATTAGCAACTTCTATCTGCTCACGACTTATTTACGTTGTTTTAGTCTCTGTAACCAGTAGGTGTTCAGAGATGTCAGTGGGTTCAGATTGTGAGCTGCTCTTGAGAAGGGCCCTCCTAGTCTGCTCCATTTAAAGGAGCTGTGGCCGGAGCGCTTAAAGCAGAATGTCGTCACGGCACTGTTTTTCTTCCTTCGCTCTCAGGGATGAGTTCTAAAGTGATTACGTCTGAGAAGACAGAGCCAAGGATATCATGCAGATATCCAGCTTCATCAGCAACCAACTAAACAAACCAAGTCTCCAGAGCCTAGTCAGCCTTCTCAATTATAATATCAACTTCAAAAAGTTACCAAAATGCATGAGCCAATAACAGAAACTTGCCCTGAGTAAAGTTAGGACAGCAGTTCACTTTGTTCCTATTTTCTGATTTTGTTATTTGCATTGATATTTATTAGTGTTTTCTTTAGCTTTTATAAACACTTTGTTTATGCTAAACAGAGTTGTGGTTTTCAGTTCATTTTGTATCCTTAGAGTGACCATATAATTTATTGTCCAAACCCGGGCACTTTTGAAGATGAAAGGAGACACTAAAAATAATTAACAGTGTTAACTGATCCACAGCAGGAGTAACCTGGGACTGACTTGGGCAAATCAGGACATCTGGTCATCGAGGGTTTTTTCTGTTTTTTGTTTTGTTTTTGCACAGGCCTATATTATACTTTTTAACAGTGACATGTCCTACACTCTTTCCTCATGTTCATTTCCCCTCAATCCCAACCAGCCTCCCTACCTCACCTAACTCCTGGCTACTTTTTTTTTAAGTTTAATTTTAAAAATTGAAATATAGTTGATTTACAATGTTTTGGGTGCACAGCAAAGTAATTTAGTTATATATATATATAAAATATGTATTTTTTCAGATTCATTTCCATTATAAGTTATTACAAGATGTTGACTACAATTCCTTGTGCTTACAGTAGGTCCTTGTGTATTTATTGTATATATAAAGTAGTGTATCTGTTAATCCCAAACTCCCAATTTATCCCTCCCACACCTTTCCGCTTTGGTAACCGTTAAGTTTATTTTCTACATCTGTGAGTCTATTTCTGTTTTGTAAGTAAGTTCACTTGTATTATTTTTTTAGATTCCACGTATAAGGATGTGGAATGTGATGTCATATTTGTCTGTCTTTGTCTGACTTACGTAGTATGATCATCTCTAGATCCATCCGTGTTCCTGCAACCTCCTGGCTACTTCTAAGGCCGCATACTTTGGCCCGGCTACTCTGCCAGCTGCCCTTGCCTTTATTGATTAAACACATGCCATGTGCAAGGCCACATTAATTGCTCCTTCCTGTCTTACAAATCACATTCATTTCAATATGGCTGATTAAAGCAAAACGAAAAATAAAGCAACTCAAACCCATACTTCTCCACAGTCTTTCCAAATTAACACCAAACTTTTCTGACTGTCCCAAGCTCTATTTCTTCATCATCACCTCATACACGGTGTCTTTACTGTGCTATGTTCTATTTACTTTGTACGTGTGGACTCATTTCATACATGTGTGTTTTGCTTTCCAGCCAGTTAAGATGATAAAGAACTAAATCTCTTTTTCTCTGGCTCACATGTTGCCTGGCAGGGTTCCATATGCAGAGCTTCCTCAATATGGTTACTGATGAAACAAATTTTTTAAATTCTTTATTTGTTTTTGGTTGTGCTGGGTCTTCATTGCTGTGTGTGGGCTTTGTCTAGTGGCAGCAAGCAGAGGCTACTCTCTGGTTGCTGTATGGGGGCTTCTCACTGCGGTGGCTTCTTTCGTTGGGGCTCCCAGGTTCTAGAGCAGAGGCTCAGTAATTGTGGTGCACAGGCTTCATTGCCCCAAGGCATGTGGAATCTTCCCAAACCAGGGATTGAACCCACGTCCCCTGCATTGGCAGGCGAATTCTTATCCAGTGCACCTCCAGAGAAGTCCGCAACAGATTTTTTGATGGCCACAAAATTCCAAGAACTTTCCTTTACCATTCCCCAATGTAGTATTTCCTTACTGTTCCCAGACTTAAGTTGAAATACAGTCTTCATTATTTACAGATTCTATATTTATGAAGTTGGCTCTTCACCAAATTTATTTGTAACTCTGAAAGCAACACTTTTAGCACTTTCTGATCATTGGTGGACTTGAGCAGAGTGTCAAAAAAATTAACTTGCCCAACTGTGCACGTTTCCAGCTGAGGTCCAACAAGATAATGCTCTGCCTTCTTGTTTTATGTCTCATACTAAAAGTATGAAAAGAAGTGTCCTTTTCATGGGAAATTGAATGCCATGTGTTTTGTATTTTTGTGCTTTTTGTTGGTAATTTTGTTGTTTAAAATGGTCCCCAAGTACATGAAGTGTTGCCTTGTGTTCCTTAGCGCAAGGCAGCTGTGAAATGCCTTATGGAGAAAATATGTGTGTGAGATAAGCTTTGTTTAGGCACGAGTTACACTGGTGTTGACTTAAAGATCACTGTTAATGAATCTATAATATATATTGAACAAGGTGTCTTTAAACAGAAAAGCACAGAAAACAAGGTTATGTATTGACTGGTTGACAAACGCATTGTGACCAGAGGCTTCCTAGTCCTGTATTTCCTCTACCAGCAGTTGTTCACAATTCACAAATTCAGTGTTTGCAGTAGCTTAACAGAACATACTACACCAAATGAAAGTTGACTATATTTAAATACTTGAAACATGGTTTAGAATGGCCCAATCTAAAATACCAGAAAGAGTTAATTTTCTTATGAATACCATTCTCATGAGTATGGACCAAGATTGTCCTAAAATTTAACAATTTATTATACAGGCCTCAAACCCATTCTGCCTATTTTAAACATTCTGTTGATTCCAGAACAATCAACTCTCATTCCATAAATAAATGATGAACTCGACAATATAGCTTGATGTGGCTCATATATATGAAGGCATTATTGCCTAAGCTATTATAATTCTCTTGGAAACAAAATTCTAAGAGTGTATTTTTGTCGTTTATTTCTTATGAACAAAAAAATGTGTTCAAAACCACACCATCAGTGTGACAGCACTGAGTTCTCAAGTGTAGTGTATGGCCCACAGTTAGCTGTAGGAAGCATTTTTATATCTAAGAAACATCTGAAAAAAATTAAAGGATATGGAATTAGTTACTACTTAATCTTTCTGAGGAATAAGAAGAAGTTTATTATTGCATTGCCTAATGATCTGAGTTGATTTTTATAAGGTTATTAATCCTCCCAAAGATTTCATTGAATTGCCCTAAAATACATTCCTTTGCAATGAAGAGAAAGAAATATCCTAAACAGCCAACTGAGGTATATGCTTTCTCCTGGGAAGTGGTAGAAAGAAAACTGAGCTAGAAGTCACGAGCCCCATATCCTTTCCTGACGATCATATTTAGAGTCATTCTGAGTTGTGTACATGCACTCTTGATATATATTTCTTTATCTTTCTTATTTGAAAAGAAGAACTGCAGTAGATGGTCAGCTTTCTACATCAGTGGACACAATAAAAGCAAGACAAAGCTCTTGGACCTGACTGCAAATTTGTTGCAGTAATGAAGTGGTGAGTAACAATAACAATTGTGAATAACTCTCCTCCATTCACCATGTGCCAGACACTTTGCTCAGCGATTTACATGTGGTAACACAGCACATCCTCCCAACAGCCACGTGAAAAAAATCCCATTTCCAGAGGACCAATCGGAGGCTGGGGAGGCTTTCGATTTGTCCTCATCACTCTGCTCAGGAGGTGAGGGTACCCAATTTTGAACACTGTGCTAAGTCCATTGCATGAACTCCTAAACATTATTCTCTCATGTGTGGCTTCAGGCAGGATTTCAACTTTTCAGTTTTGAAGTTCTCAGGGGATAGCTTAATGTGTATGAAGGCATACATGTGACCTGACCAATGACAGATGATTAAAATAATGGCCATAATCTTTCACAGTGCTTTTGAATCAATCGATAAATAATATCAGTCTTGGGTTCAGAAGACAGAGGTTTTGAATATTTAGCTCTGTATATCTAATGGGATATTTGCAAATATGTAGTTAGAAAAAAGTAAAGAGAGCAATTGTTCTTTCTTCTGTTTTAGTGTATTTGAGCAAACCTTTATTTTTTTTAGTATTTGTATTTATTTGGCTCGTTGCAGAATTCAGGATCTTTAGTCACGGCACATGAGATCTAGTTCTTGGACCGGGAATTGAACCCAGGCTCCCTGCATTGGGAACTTGGGAGTCTTAGCCACTGGACCACCAGAGAAGTCCTGAGCAAAATCTTTGACAAGGTAGGAAGTAGCTCTTGTTTGTAGATTTTGAGGTCTGGGGACTCACTGACTTCATTGAGATGGTGCCTTGTCAAATGGTGGTGGTGGTTGTTCACTCACTAAGTTGTGTCTGACTCTTTGCAAACCCCATGAACCACAGCACACCAAGCTGCCCTGTACTCCACTATCTCCTGGAGTCTGCTCAAATTCATGTCCATTGAGGCGGTGATGCTATCTAACCACCTCATCCTTTGCCGCCCTCTTCTCCTTTCTGTCGAATGGAGTTACACAAAAGTGTATCAACTAAACTTTGCTATTCCAAAACAGAGATCAAGTCAGGTGGTGCAGCCAGTTAATTTTTCTCAGAAACATTTCAGTCTCTCCTTCTTTACCAAACTGCATTAAAAAAAAAAACAAGCAAACAGAAAAAGATGAAGGGCATTTTGTCACTAACTCAAGAATGTGCAAGACATTTTCTTTGGTGTGTTATGTCAGAAATGCTTTGCAATCAAAATTTATTCACGATATCTAATCCTCAGGGACTTTCTTTTTTCATCATTAGTAAACAGCACAAAGAAATTAAGACACTGAAAATAAAACAGCGAGAAATCAGGGGAGAAATTTGAGTTCTAGAAAACAAAGATGAGGAACAAGTAGGTTGGGACACCCAGGCTAAGTCGTATGACTCTTAACCACATCCTAGATGGCAATCAATTCATCTTGATCAAGTGTTTTGTGCCTAGATGACTGATGGTGGGGTGGGGGCCATGAACCCACCTGCTGCCTCTATAACGATCGCCCACTATCCTCCTCCAGGCAGCTGAAGGGGGAGTCTGGGTTGCTAGGGATGCTCCCAAGTCCACAGCCTGGTGAGCTCTTCTTTTACCAAGAGCAGTAGTGAAGGGATGGGTTTTATGACATAGCTCTACTTTGCATTTTGCTTTAGTTAATGAGACTGAGTCCTAAAACCAAGCTCCCCTGCTAAGTTTATGATTATCCTCTCTATCCACAACCTCATTCCCTTTCTGGTCCAACCCCTGTTTCCCCCAGGATTGAGGCATATCAAGAAAAGTGGGGCTTGAAACTAGCAGGATCCTGTGATGCCTTCCCAGGTACAAAAGCCCCTCTGTGTTCCCCGTTTCTTCTTTGTATAGAAAAAGGCTTCAGTCTCGTAGGCCTTGCCTGAGTTCCAAGAGCAGACTTGAGCAGTTACTAATTAGAGAAGTGAGGGAACTCAGAAACAAAGGCAAAGCCATCAAGCGAGAAAAGTAGTGATAGCTTAGACAATGGTTGAGTGATAAAACTGGGTCCAAAGTTCCTCCTCAAGGGATGTACACAAGGTATCTTTGAGTTGTTCTGTAGAAACTGTAAGACCCCCATACACACACCCAGGTGGAGGGTGCTGACCATAAGCACGTAGACCCCAGTCTGCTTGGAACCAGAAGACTGACATTCCTGATGCCTCACCCTGTTATGTCACCACCACCCAACCAGAAGAAAGTCCACGAACTGAGCACACATCCTGTAACTCTCATCCCAAACGTTGCTTTTAAAACCCTTGCCTGAGAGCCAAAGAGGAGTTCAGGTGCCTGTTCTCATTGCTTGACCCTGCACTAAATGCAGTATACGTTTGTATCAGATGGTAAAGAATCTGCCTGCAATGCAGGAGACCCAGGTTTGATCCCTGGGTCGGGAAGATCCCCTGGAGAAAGGAAAGGGCAACCCATTCCAGTCCTCTTGCCTGGAGAATTCCATGGACAGAGGAGCCTGGCGGGCTACAGTCAGTGGGGTTGCAAAAGAGTAGGATATGACTGAACAACTAACACTTTTCTTCGCCACAAGCCAGTATCAGTGGATTGGCTTTGCTGCTCCTTGGGCGAGCAGACTCAAGTTTGGTTCAGTAAGTCACTGACACAATCAAGAATATGAATCACTATGGGCACTTTTGCTTTAAAAGCAGAGTAAATTACTTCAGCTTGTAATAGGAAACTGACAGTTTTCCAGTGCTTATTTGAGGAAGTTGGCGGCTTAGGAAGAATTCACACTTGCAGCATTCTGCTAATCATGTCCACTTTACTGCTCATGGCTGGGACCAAGTGATCTGCCCACTTAGACCCTTTCTTTCTTTCTTTTCTCTCTCTCTCTCTCTTTTTTTTTTTTCCTCTCTCTCTCTTTCTTTCTCTGGGTCTTAGTTGAGACACAGGGGATCTTCCATCTTTGTTGCATGTGAGCCCTTAGTTATAGCGTGCTGGATCTAGTTCCTGACCAGAGATCAAACCTGGGCCCCCTGGGAGTGTGGAGTCTTGGCTACTGGACCACTAGGGAAGCCCCTAGACTGTTTTCTATTCTTTTAAAAAAATATTTATTTATTTGGCTTCATCGGGTCTTAGTTGCAGCACCAACTAAATGCATCGTGTGGGATATTTCTTTGTGGACACAGATTCTCTAGTTACAGTGCACTGGCTTAGTTACTCCTCACCATGTGGGATCTTAGTTCCCTGACCAGGGATCAAACCGGTGTCCCCTGCATTGCAAGGCACATTCTTAACCACTGGTCCAGCAGGAAAGTCCCAAGACTGTTTCTTGAGGTGCTTCAGCTCTCTGTCCCCAGGAAGCCTCCTCTGCCTTGCTTCTTCTGGAAGGCTGTCTCTATTTCCTGAGTCTGAAGGGTCCCTTCCTCTAACTGGAGACAGAAAAGGAAAAGGATCTTTTGGGATCTTGACCTGAAGCCTTCTTTCTTCCCAGAGCAGCCCCACACTGGGTGCCTGTAGGGATGTGTCTAGGAAGACACGTGGGACACATATTGTCTCACTTATCTGATGCACATCAGAAACATCACATCTTTCATTGCACAGGAAGGGCTGGACGTTCTGTTAACACAGAGCCCACATCTATCTTGGCTTACCCGTGACTCCTCATGACTTTTGCATGGGGCCTTGCAATGTAACAGATGCTCAGAATAACATTTATTTACTGATAAGTGCCATTTGTAACTGATTAAATATAGTGTAGTGGTCACCTCAATGAGAAGTTGGTCCTCCGACTTTTGTGCTAAAAGACAGCTTCCTGGCATAACTTTGAGTCAATGAAACAGTTGGATGTGATGATCGGTCTGACTCATTGCCAAGCTTAAGAATTACGGGTATTGAAGAGAAGTTGTGGTTTGATAGCTGTCAGATGTAGACATATACAAATTGTGTGTTTCCTCCATTTTCCCCCTCTTCTGTCCCTCTCTTTTATTTCTGTGTGGTGCTTCGTCCCTGTGACACTTTATGGACAAAAATGGTGTGAGGATGAGAAAGAGAGAAGCCCCACAGAAATTAGAGATTGAGTTACGCAAGGCAGCCTTTCATCCCATTCTGTTATTTTCCCCTCGGGGTGGCTCTTTTGAAGCCTCGGATGATAACAGTTCGTTATTTGCATGATCTTCCATTTACAGAGTTCAGGGACAGACTGTCCTTACATGGTATATTTTTCTGCTTGGCTCTTGTAAAGCTTCTACTTAGGGAGTTTTCTTTCTCCTATTTGCAAATCAAAAGGCCCAATAATACCATCAAAACTTATCAGAAATAAAATGGACCCCCTGGCTTCACTGAGTTACCGTAAGGAACAAAGTTTTATGATTCCCATCACAGTTCATGGCCAATTCTTCTGCGAAGTTGCTTCCTTCCAAAAGAAATTTGTAGAGATTGCGAGCAAGCGTGCATGCTCAGTTACTCAGTCATGTCCAACTCTTTTTTGACCCCATGGACTGTAGCCTGCCAGGCTCCTCTGTCCATGAGATTCTCCAGGCAAGAGTACTGGAGTGGATTGCCATGCCCTCCTCCAGGAGACCTTCCTGACCCGGGGATCAAAGCGGATCTGCCTGCCTCTCATGCATTGCAGGAGGATTGTTTACCAACCAAGACACCTGGGAAGCCCTGGTAGCGATTGGTGTAACTCAAAAATAGAAATAAAATGGAATATTATACAGTGACTAAACTGTCTATGTCCTGGGTATTCACTGTAAGGACTGATGCTGAAGCTGAAACTCCAATACTTCGGTCACCTCATGCAAAGAGTTGACTCATTGGAAAAGACTCTGATGTTGGGAGGGATTGGGGGCAGGAGGAGAAGGGGACAACAGAGGATGAGATGGCTGGATGGCATCACCGACTCGATGGACATGAGTTTGGGTAAATTCCAGGAGTTGGTGATGGACAGGAAGGCCTGGCGTGCTGCAATTCATGGACTCGCAAAGAGTGGGACACGACTGAGCAACTGAACTGAAATTGTATATGTAAAGAAATATTTAAGACCTATGGAAATGTTCATTATATAATCTTTTATTTAAAAAAAAACCAGGAAACTGCAAAAAAAAAAAAAATAGGCAGAAAATATGCAAGCACGTGAAAGAATGTCTAGCAGTGTCTGAACTGTTTTGAAGAAAAGGTGATTATTGTGGAGTAAATGTCTTTAATAATAATTTTTTAAAGTTCAGAATGGGACCTCAGAAGCAGAGGCTGTGGGACTACTTGGCTTTTTGGGACTACCTTTTGGAAATTAGTGGAGTACATTAGAGTCTGATACTGTGCTTCAGGAAGCTGCTCGGCGGTGGTGGGGCTCTTTCCTCATCCCCTGCTGCCTGGCACGTTGACTTGGAAACTTGTTTAATGGATGCGTAAGAAAAAGAGGATCCGCGTTCATTCCCCCTAAAGTCTTCGAAGTTCAAGTGCGGAGGAGTAGCCGCGTCTTGCCAGAGGAGGAAATCCGAGTCGAGTCAAACGAAGGACTGATAAAGATGTCCCTCGTTAGCCCTGGGAAGCCGGCACCGAGCACGACGTGAGCCCCGCCGGGGTCGCCGACGGCGGCCCTTCCCGAGGGGCCGGCCGCGCCCGCTGGAAGGTGGGAGGCGGAGTCGCCCGGCTTCTGGGAAGAGACCAAAGGAATGAGTAATTGGAAATTCTGTAACAGAGACCCTTCTCCCAAACCCTATAGACCTTTCACCCCAAACCCCCTGCCGGGAAGCAAGAGGACGGGAGACAGACGCGGCGGAGGGAGAGTCACGTTCCGGAGAGGGAAGTGAAATAAAGAGGGCGGCACCCGGGGGGACCTGTGCGTCATTGAGGGACCGAGGAGAAGCGCGGGCGCACGGGGTGGAAAGGAGAAGTGGGAGCGAGAAGCCGGAGGGGGCGGCCGCGCTGCGCGGGTAAGGGCGCCGCGCAGCGCCTGAGCCTCCTGCCTTCTCCGGCCGCGCCCCGGCCGCCCGCAGCCTCCCGGCTCTAGTCCGACCCGCGCTCCGGATCCGGCCGGCGAAGCGCGCCCTCCGCGCGCAGAATGTGGCCGCCGACATGGCCCCGGCCCCGGCGCCGGCCCCGCGCGCCCTGGCGCTGGGCGCTGGCACTGCTGGCCCTGGGTGGCGCGGGGCTGTGCCACGCCAGCCCGCAGCCTGGGCACCCCGCACGGCCCAGCGCCAGGAACAAGTAAGTGCGTGGCCTCTCTTCGCCCCCAGGAGGGCCGAGAGCCGTGGGCTCCCACCCACCCTTCCCCGGTCTCCCGCAGGACCCCACGCTGCTCGCCAAAGGCGAGGAGCCGCAGCCGAGGTCCTCCCTCGGGCTTTCGAGGCGGCGCCTCCTCCGCGGTGGAGCGCGCTCCACGGCCAGAGCTGGGCGTCCCGGGCGACCTCGCCCGCGCCCCCAGCGGTGCTGCGTCTCGGACCGTGAGGCGCAGGGAGAGCTCCGCAGGGCAGGGCGATCCGGAAACTCCCCGGGAATGACTGGGGCCCCTGGGACGTGGGGAGGAGGGCCCTTCTGTCCGTCTTTTGTCGGATTAAGGTGCCTGCTCTCCAAAGGTGCACCCGCGCACCCTCCATATGTCGGCTGGTTGGCCTCCCGCCTCCGTGGGACCACAGGCTCCCCGACCCTCGCTCGGTCGGTCGCCGTGAAGGCTCGTTCCCTCTCTCCCCCGCCTCATTGTTCTCCGGGTTTATGCCGTGCCCTCTCCCCGACTCTCCTTCACCCCAGGAACTGGTGCGCCTACATCGTGAACAAGAACGTGAGCTGCTCAGTGCTCGAGGGAAGCGAGACTTTTATCCAAGCTCAGTACAACTGTGGCTGGAACCAGAAGCCCTGTCCGTCTGCGCTCATGTAAGTCGTGGAGCGGAGGGGCGGGCGGGGCGCACTGGGCCGGGGTTGGGGCAGGGGTGGGGTCGGATCTCTGGGCTCCAGCGGCTCAGAAAATCTCTTCCAGCGGATGGAAACTCAGCCGCCGAAAAGTCTGAGCGCTGAGCGGGGTACCAGGCTCTCCGGGGTATTCGAGTCTGGAGTGAGCGTCCGGGACGCGCCTGCCTTGCGGTCGATCGCAAGGCAGAGGAGGGGACGAACAAAGCCCCCCACCCCCATTCTCTCTCCCTCTCTTTTTCTTTCAATTTTATTACTAACATAAGGCAGCTGGACCTAATTAGATCCATATTGTGTGTTCTGGGGCACGGAGAAGATTCCAAAATGTATACTGCTAAAAACTCTTAGGGTAGGATTAGCTGAGAGGTTTGTTCTAGCCAGTGTTCTGAATCAGGCGTTTTGTCCAAATGTCCCCATAAAACTGACCTCTTCCAGGTGTTGTGTGTCTCTAAACCAAAGTCCCCAGGAACAACCCGCTTGAAAGTGTGCGGTTGTTGTTTTTTCAGGCTAGATTTGGGGGATTCAGCTAAGTGGTTGTCAGGAGAGATGGTCCTTAAAGATGAGGGGAAGGCTTAATCTTTTTGCTCATAAAGATTTCACTGTCTTAAAAAAACAGCAAGGAGGAAGCGAAGCAGCAGAGGACAGATTTTGTTACATACATCATCCTCATTCAGTTGTCATCTGGCCAGTCTTTGTGTTTTTTGTGTAAGTCAGATATCAGAGGGTGAGCTGATGTGAATAAATGGCTGTAGCCGACGCATGGGATGGTTGAAATTAATTGTTTTCCCCAAAGAATAAGTTGTTTGTCTTAGAGCACAGTTGTCTTTACAGCAAAGAGTAGCCAGTAGGCGGATCTGTCTCTGGCAGAGCAAAGGGACAGACTGGAACTTGTGCTGCAGGAAACCTTATTCCAGAAGGCAATGGAGGGGTGAGGGTGGGCTTCAGGCTGTAGTTGGGATCATCCCAGGTGGGCTGTGGTGAGGACTGAGACAAGGAAGGGATGCCTGCGTGCTAGGTCACTTCGGTCATGTCCGACTCTGTGCCACCCCATGGGCTGTTTGTAGCCCTCCAGACTCCTCTGTCCATGGCTTTCTCCAGGCAAGAATACTGGAGTGGGTCGCCATGCCCTCCTCCAGGGGATTTTCCCCACCCAGGGATCGAACCAGGGAAAGGATAAGTCCTATTAAAAGCAAAAACACCACGACCCCCATCAAAACAAAAAAAACTTAGACTCCCCACTGCAGTACGTAGAGCATCGGTTTGACATTGAATTGCTGGCTGTCACACTGAGTTGGGTAGCCCATCAGAGGAGCACAGTGTTCTCCTAATGCCTGTGTCTCTGGTTGCACAGGGCGCAGAACACAGCATTTTGCAGGTGTTTCTGATGAGCCCAGGAGCCCGAGTTGCTGCTCGCAATTCACAGGTGTTGTCAGTTCTTCATGATTTGATCCTTAGGACCTGAGACCCATGAAAGTGAAGGTTCTTGGGAAACTCAGCCTGGAGTTATGGAGAGGGGGCTTTCTGGGTGGCATGGGACAGGCAGGCCTGGAGGCCCATGACAGGCTCGAGTGGGGAGTGCGGTTTAGCCACTGGTGACTGTCGAGCATCGTGGGAGAAGCAGGTAGGAGCCATGCGGAATTGACAGAATCGGAGCAGAGCTGAGCTGTTAGGGGCGGTGGAGAGAATGGAGGGAGGAGGAGAGAGAGCAAAGCCAAGGCCTTGGAAGAGGAGGTGCCATCTTAGAGAGCTGGGGAGGAGAAGCCCAGGAGGTGGAGGGGTCCAGAAAGGCCAGGGGTCTGGGGCAGCAGGAGGAGGGGGATAGGCCTTCTGCTAATGCAGGAGATAGTTGCAGGCCGGGGGCTAGGCCTTGTAACTTGTGTGAGATGCAGGGTGTGGTCCTGTGGAAACCCCTTTACCCAAGAGTCTAATGTGTTTCAAGGGTTTTTGTGGGAAAAGGGAATTGGTAGTAGCCAAGCAGGTGAAGCCTGGTGGCTCAGACAGTAAAGAATCTGCTCGCAATGCTGGAGACCAAGGTTCACTCCCTGGGTTGGGAAGATCCCCTGGAGGAGAGCACGGCTACCCATGCTCCAGTATTCTTGCCTGGAGAATCCCCGTGGACAGAGGAGCCTGGCGGGCTACAGTCCATGGAGTCTTCACAAAAAGTCGGACATGACTAAGCTACTGAACACTTTCACACTTTAAAGCAGATGAAGAGCTACTTGGAAGACTTAGCAGGTTTTAGGACAGAAGTGAAAAAGCCGAAGGGAGAGACTGAATTTGCCCTGAGACTGAGGGAAATCAGAGGGAGACCAGGGTTCAGGGGGGAAGTAAGTCCTGCAGTAGGAGAACTTCCGAGCTGGACGCTCACCTGCCGCGGGGTCTGGGGACTTGGCACGCGTGGGCTTCCAGAAGGTTTAGCCGATGCTCCGTTTGCACATACAGAGACTTTGGTTCCAGATTGTGAATTTGGGCGTCGTTCGTGTGAAACTGGAAGTGGAGAAGGTTTTGTCTGATACACGGGCGTTGTGAGTAAGCGCTTTCCTGATGCTGTAGAGAACCTTGTGTGTCAGGCACCGTGTCAGGGCTGTTTAGTCCATACATTAGTTTAATGCCTGTGACGGTCCTTCAAAATGAATACCGTTGTCCCCATTTTTATCAGTGAAGACTTGAGGCAAGAAGTCCCTGACTTTCCTGTGGTCACATGACAGGGTAGTGGCAGTGCTGCCAGGAGACCTGGCCTTTGTGGACAGGCCTCTGTCCCTGTAACATGAGAGAGTGAGAGTGTCTTTAGTGGCTTCCCTGGTTGGCTCAGTGGTTAAGAACCTGCCTACCAATGCAGGAGATGCGGGTTCAATCCCTGGACTGGGAAGATGCCCTGGAGAAGGAAATGGCAACCCACTCCAGTATTCTTGCCTGGAAAATTCCATGGACAGAAGAGCCTGGTGGGCTGCAGTCTATGGGGTCGCAAAAGAGTCAGACACAGCTTAGTGACTATAAACAAAAGCAAAACAACAACAACAAAAAACACCAGTTTAGTACTTGTAGAGTACTCAGCTACTAAAAGGATTTCCACGTTCTTTCACGGAAGGCAATTCCCACATAAAAGTGAGTGAGCATCGTTGGTCCTCGTATGAGCTTGTGCATGTGTGTTCATGCCTGTGTGCTTTACTCTGTTTCCTGGGCATCATTTGCAAGGATGCCGTGGACTCCATCATTTTTCACACTGTCTACCATGCTGTGCAGTTTGGCTCTTATTTTATGAAAACACTGGCCAGTTTGCTTCCTTTGTTTGGTTTGTTAGGCTGGTTGTTGAAAAGATGCTAATTAGGGAGGCCAGCCTGGTGGAGCTTGAGACTTGTGGAAAACCACCCCTGTCCCCCTGGGCTCAGCCACCACCCTGAGACTTGTCACTGGGGATGGAGTTTAAAGCGTGCTTCCAGAAAAACCATTCGAAGCTCATGTCCTAATACTTGTGAGGTGGTGATACCATTCTTGTGTACGGAGGATGGTTAATTACTATGAAGACTTCTCTGTCACTAGGAATTTGAAATCAGGGCTCTCTCTCTCTCTGTGGGTCTGTGTCTCTGGTGCCCTCAGTGTGAGGAGGGGTCCAGGTCTCCAAGGCACAGGACCATGTCCACAGACACTGCTCTGTCTTCCCTTAGCTAATTCCTGAGGGTGGCTGATCTGACCCGGGGAGGAGAGAAGTTATCTGGTGCTGATTATCCAGTGAGGAGGGAAGGGCAGCTGCTGTGAACTCTAAAGCAGCATAAAAGCTGGGCGGTGGCGATTGATCATTTACTCTGAATTCTGAAGATGGGTCTGAGGACCGTTCCCCACTCTGAGATCATTGTTCAGCTTTACACGTTCACGTTAAGAAAGACATAAATCTTCTAAAATTTCATCGTATTGCAGAGTTCTCTGATTCACTGTAAAAGCCTTTAGCAGTTCAGCCTGTTTGGTAGATGGTCACTGTTGCACACACCCCCGCACTTAGGATGGTCCCAGCGGAGAGAGTCTGTCTTGTCCTGGACTTGTTTGAGGGACTTGTTTTGGGAGACATAGGAATGTGGGAGACTTGGAATTCTTTCTGCAGGGTGGGAACCGGGCAGGTTGACGGCCTTGGCAGACTTGATGCAGTGTCCAGGGCTGATTTCACGAGACGCTCTTCTTGGAGCGCATTCTTGTAAGGGGATGAGTCCTTTTATGTTCATTATCTTCCGTCTGTACTGCAATCCCTGGGCATTATCCCCCTTTTACAGGAGGGCATGTAGTCAGGAAGTAGTGGAGCCTGGGAACAAGTCCAGCTCTGTTATTTCTAAGCCTTAGGCTCTTCCCATCCCACACAGCCCCTTGCTGTCTAAACCCACACTCAGTGATGAGCGCCCCAAGGGTGTGTGTGGTGTGCGTGCGTGAGTGTGCCTCCATGTGTGATGCTATGACCCTGGCAGCCCCAGTGTGATGGGAGGGGATAGTGAGGATCTGAGCTCTCGCAGAGCGCCCCCCTCAACACGGGTTGGCCATGCTTGTGTGCACTGCTGATGGAAAACAGCACTGTCTTTCTTCTCCTGGCTGGACTGGGCATTGTTCCTTTCATGCATCATTCATGCCTCATGGCAGCAATTCTAGAGAGTTCCTTCACCTCCCACTCAGCTGAGCTAAGCTGAGTGCTGTTAGTATTTGAGGCGTTTGGGGGTGTCCCATGTGCAGAGGAGGCGCCTTGCTGGTGAGGACAGGGAGGACCCCAAACGTAAGGCAGGGTTTTTCCCCTCTATTCACTGCTGTCTGACACTGCAAACTGACTGGGTTTATCAGCATCTGCCCAGCCCAGCCCCTACCCGCTCCTTGGTTGTATAGAATTTTGGTGAAATTTTTCCTATTAGCTCTTTTTTAAAAAAGAAAAACACTCAGCGGTCAGGACAGGGAGCTGGGCGGGGCCAACTCTAGGAGCCTGCACTGCTGTGATAAAACAGATGCAGAATTTTCTAATTTCCCCCAGGTGTGAGTGTTGGTGCTGAGTTTCCAGAACTCCTCTAATCCTTAGATTCTAGAGGGAGCAGATGGTCATTCATTTGGAAGAAAAGTTTTCTATTAGGGAGCAGTCTCAGCCAGGAAAAGCTTAAAAAGAAAAAAAAAAAAGCGCTTGAGACTGGAGGGAAAAAAATGAGGGCTTACGTCTTCTAGAGCCAATTCTACGTTTCTCACATCTCCAGGAACGAAATTGCTTTCAATTCAAACTGTGCCTTTTGTGTAGATTGCTCTGGGGGAATGTTTCTTCTTTCTGGGTTTTTTTTTTCCCCAAGATTTCTTGATTTTTGGCTGTGCTGAGTCTTTGTTGCTGCACGTGGGCTTTCTCTAGTTGCGGTGCGAGAGCTTCTCATTGCGGTGGCTTCTCTTTTTCCGGAGCACAGATCCTGGAGCTTGGGCTCAGTTGCTGTGGCGCACGGGCTTAGTTGCCCCTCGGCATGTGGGACACTGGGCCAGGGATCGAACCCATGTCCATTGCATTGCAAGGCAGATTCTTATCTCCTGGGCCAGCTGGGAAGTCCCTTCATTCAGCTTTAACTACTGTCTTGAGGTCCATTGGCTGTGATGAGCCCTGCTCCTTGGTACGAGGAGGGACCTTGTTATCACGAGGGACCCCAAGTCCAAACCCAGGAGCACGTGCACAGAGGCACCCAGAGCTGTGCTTGGTCCCTGCTGCGTCCCCCTCTTCCGGCCCCATCCTCAGCAGCCTCTGGTGCTTCCCCAGGTGCCTCAGACCTTCCTTTCAAGCTGCCTCACTCTTTTCCTTCGTTCCTAGTAGATACGATGCTATGTTTGTAGAGCCCTTTGGTGTTCCCAGGAGAAGGCAATGGCACCCCACTCCAGTACTCTTGCCTGGAAAATCCCATGGGTGGAGGAGCCTGGTAGGCTGCAGTCCATGGGGTCTTGAAGAGTCGGACACAACTAAGCGACTTCACTTTGACTTTTCACTTTCATGCACTGGAGAAGGAAATGGCAACCCACTCCAGTGTTCTTGTCTGGAGAATCCCAGGGACTGGGGAGCCTGCTGGGCTGCCATCTATGGGGTTGCACAGAGTCAGACACGACTGAAGCGACTTAGCAGCAGCAGCAGTTGGTGTTCCCAAAACATTTTCACATTCATAATTTTATTTTATTCTCATCACAAGCTCAGCCAGGAGATTAAGCAGGGAAGAGACTGGGGTCTTGGAAGAAGAACTTTGTACTTATGGGCTACACTTTCCACCTTTCTTATCTTGGAGGAAAATGAATAGAATACACACAGAGGTTGTGGCTTTAAGGAAAACAGTTGGCTTTTTGTGAAGCCTCATTTAATTCCTGTTAATTAGTCTTCCTCCACGGATCTGTGATTCCACCAACACTTGGTCAATGAATTAGAATTCTGATGAAGTCAGAAAAGGGGAGACATGGCAGGGTGGGGTGGGGACAGGTCAGCGGGCCCCTCACGTAGTCCCTCAAGGCTGGCTAGGTGTGGCCAGCGCTTCCGGAAGAGATAGAAGATGCAACTTCTGGCCTCTGCTCTACCACCGCCAAGCTGTGTGACTTCAGGCTCGTCACTCAACCTCTCTGAGACGCACTTCCTCAGCACTACAGGGGAGGTGACGGCTGTGAGGTACAGTCATCAGCAATGTCTAACAGACAGAGCTTGTTCTCCCTGTTTGGAGTTGTTGCCTCTCGGGTGGTCTCCTCTTTAAAGGCTCTGAATTCCCTAACAAGTTAGAGAAAGGCTGAGGTGCTAAAGAATGAAATAAAGACATACAGTGACCTAAGATGACAATTAAGAAAATGAGACAGTTTAAATCAATTTGTAAACGTGAAGTGAAACCCAGAGGTTGCTTTGGAAGCAGAGCAGTCATGGAGTTTTTTTGGGAAAAAGCACAGGAGAGATTACGGTCGATTTAAAATAGGCGCTTTGGGGCTTCCCTGGGGATCCGGGGGTACGAGTTTGATCCCTGGTCAGGGAACTAAGATCCCACGTGGTGTGGCCAAAAGTTTTAAAAAATAAGTGCTCTGGTTGCTGTGGAGGTTGGTTCCTAGCTCTGCAGGTGTTTGGATGCCCGCGGCGGGTCCATAGAGAGGAGTCAGCCCCAGGTTGCCTTCGCTGAGCTCCAGTCGTGTTTCATCCAGCCAAGAACACGCTGTTTTAATGCTCTGAGAAAAAAAAAATCCTCTTCTTCATGTTGGGAATATTAAGATATTACTCGTGTTTACTGAGTGAATAACGAGGCAGGTGCCGTGCGTGACAGTGAGCTGCTGTTTTACATACTGTTTTCTAAAACCAAAAACTGACAGACTGCCAGTGTTCGGATGACTTCCAGACTGTCACCCAAATGTTCTGATTTATTGTTGGCTACAGGACTGTTTCACTGCCCAGAATTAACTGCTTCCGCGCTTGATGAAGCAGTTTTCTGGACTTAAAAATAACAATGACCCACTTGATAAAATGACACGAGCGTGACTCTGCTGATGAATGATTTTCCTGGGAGAATCTGGAGAGGGACAGAGTGGTTTTCAATGTGCTGGCAGGTCACGTGGGAGGAAAAATAATGAAGTTATTAAAACGAAGCTCACCAACAAGTTTTCTTCCTTCCTTCCTTCCTGTTTTAAAGTGGTGATGGGTGCTGAAAAAAAAGTAGGGAGGTTTCCAACTAACCAAATTCCTGGTTCGAAAATGCTGGAGAAGCAAACTTCTATGGGTGTGTCAAGATCCAGCTGCTCTTTTCTACCCACCCCCACCTAAAAAAATATTAGAAGATTATGGAATACGCCTAAAAATTATTCTTTGCAGCATCAACCTTTCAGGACAGTATGCTTTCCTGAGGATTTAGTTAAAAGAAATTTGAGATGCGTATTTAGATGAAGTCTTCTCAAGCTGATCATTTTGATGAAAGGGAGTTGGCTGTGAGATGTCTCAACTTTTCCCTGACTTCTCCCATCTTCTCCCACTTTTGTGATTGTCTGTGTGGGCCTCATTAGGTTATCTTTGCTCGCAGCTTATTATGAGGTGCCAGAGAATTCCCTCCTGCTTCCAGCTGTTCGCCTGCATCTGCCCAGCACGGATGCTATTAAAGGATCGTGATATAAGGGCCTAGATTTTTTTTTTTTTTTGGGGGGGCCTAGATTTTTTTCTCCCTAAACCGTGGTGGTGAAAATGCCACTTGTTTTCTGCTAACTGAAGCTTTTCCACATATCTTGAAAGTGGAGCCCGAAAGCTGTGGTGGAGATTGCAACAGAGCCCAGGGTGGGGCAGGTTTCACAATCCAGCCCTTCGCGAGGGATCTTTTCACCAGTAAAGTGGTTCCCTGGCTCCAGGCAGTTTCAGCCCTAAGAGCTCTGACACTGGGGGGGCGGGGGGTATGGCGGGGGAGTGAGGGGAATGAGGGCCTTGGGCAGGGAGGGAGGCATCACAAGCCCCTCTGGATGTGTTGAACATTCCAGAAGCTGCTGTCCTGATGGTGCTCAGGCCTGACGTGTACACCAGGTGGCCCACCCCGGAGATGGCCCAGCTGTCATCTGCTGGAGCAGCAGTGTTCCAGGACCACAGCCCAGGGTCAGGGCCTGGCTCCATTGTGATAAACCATAAGCCCGCTCCCATCCCCACACATTGCATCATCTTCTGGCCACTCTCAAGGTATCTGGGAGTCGTTCGGTTGCATCATGGCAAAAAAAACAACTAGTGAGATGAAACACAGATTCCTTGCTCACTGGCGGAGCAGAAGGGAGGGAAGGCAGAAACACCATTCACGGCTCATGTCCAGAACCAAATTGCAAGGCGCCCGCTGAGCCCTCCTTGGCAGAGTCCACTCTGGGAAAGAACAGTCCCAATGAGGAGTCACTCCTTGTCATATTTTTTAAACGCTCATTTACATCTTTGACATTTTGTGTTATTTTACACAAAATGGCAATTTGAAGATAAAAAAGAAAAGTCTGTTTTGAAAAATTTTGTTTTCCATGCCACCTGATGCAAAGAACTGACTCACTGGAAAAGACCCTGATGCTGGGAAAGATTGAGGGTTAAAGGAGAAGAGGGCAGCAGAGAATGAGGTGTTTAGATAGCATCATTGACTCAGTGGACATGAATTTGAGCAAACTCTGGGAGATGGTGGAGGACAGAGGAGCCTGGTGTGCTGCAGTCCATGAGGTTCGCAAAGAGACATGACTTAGCGACTGAATGACAACAGCTTTCAAAAGTACAAAAATAGATATTAGGGCTGAGTTCCCAGTAGAAATAAAGCAATTGGTTGTGTGTTTGAAAAGTAATCTGATACAGTAAAAACAAGAAAATTTTAGTTAAATCCTCATTTTGAAACTCTGAAAAAGACTTAATAATGCTGATTTTGGCTTTTTCTTAACTGAGATTTGTAATTGGACAGTCAAGACTGGCAATTTGCTTCGAAATGCTGATGAGATTTTAAAATACTCAAGTGCATAAATATATATTATATATAAAGTGTAAATAGTATATAAAATATATGTATATATTATATATGCTACATGCAAAGCACACAAACAGCTCTACTGAGGTGTAATTTACATAAACTGTACATATTTAAAGTTGTATGATTTAATATGTATATATACCTGTGAAACCAGCATCACAGTTAGGATATTGAACGCCTCCATCACCCCCAAGAGTGACCTCACACCCCTTATAATCCCTCCCTCCAGTTCCCCTCCCACCCCGCTCCACACTCCCTCCCCAGGCAACTGCTGATGGGTTTGTGTTCTCTAGAGATTTATGTCAAGAGTCATATGCTCTGTACTCACGCATTAGGTTTTTTCATTCAGCTTGGTAGTTTTAAGGCACGTCCGTGTTGTGCTCTGGGTCCCTGGTCGATTACTTTTTACTGTCGAGTAGTATTCCTTTGCGTGTGTCCTCCACCATCTGTGTCTGGTTGTTTGGAAGCTGAGGACTCATGGTAAAATACAGTGTGGAAGCTCACTTATACTGATAGTAAGGGTACTACTCTGATTTTCCCGAAGACCAAATGAGACAGTAAATACGTAACAGATGTCGAACACTGGATGAAACCGTAATGGGGTAAAGAAACACAGGGCCCGTTTCGCCCCGGGGAGATGTTGGATTGAGGCTGCCTAATTAGCATACACCGTTTCGAACTGGCACGAAGCTCAGTAGGGTTGCTGCTGCTGCTAAGTCGCTTCAGTCGTGTCCGACTCTGTGTGACCCCATAGACGGCAGCCCACCAGGCTCCCCCATCCCTGGGATTCTCCAGGCAAGAACACTGGAGTGGGTTGCCATTGCCTTCTCCCAGTAGGGTTAAGTAGACTTATTATTTGAAGACTCTTAGTTCCTTGGTTTCATTAAACAAATATTTTTGTGCCTGGCCTCCGTCTGGCCCAGGTCTAGGCCCCATGGGGACACAGCAAGGAATACGACTTCTCTCTAGCTCTCCAGAAGTTCACGGCCAGTAGGTGACGTGAGACATAAACAGAAGTGTTTATGAAGCAAAAGGTAGGCATGAGGGCTGCAATAAGAGAAGCACAGACAGCGGAGGATGTTCAGCGGCGGAGGAAATTGTTTCCATCTGGGAGGAATCCGCGAGCTTGTTTGCAGGTGGTGACGTTCTAGCAGGGCTTTGAAGGAAGGTTCCAGCTGAAAGATAGATGCAGACGTGAGAGAACACCAGCACAGCCCAGAGAGGACGTTAGCAGGGGCCGAGAGGAGGAGAGAAGGGAGGAGTAAGCCGTGGGGCGCAGGGTAGGTCTGTTCTGGGCCTGGCCCCTTGGCATGTAGATGGTCATCGAATCCGTGGGTGTCTGTCCCGATGCACCCTGTGTATGAGGATATCAGTCATCCTGACGCCCTCGTGTTAACTTGCCCACCTCTGTAAGCCCCTGAATGCATAGTAAATGGCTTCAATCATGTCCAGCTCTGTTGTGGCCCTGGGGACTATAGCCCGCCAGGCTCCTCTGTCCATGGGGCTCTCCAGGCAAGAATGCTGGAGTGGGTTGCCATGCCCTCCTCCAGGGGACCTTCCTGACCAGGGATCAAACCCGCATCTCTTACGGTCTCCTGCGTTGGCAGGAGGGTTCTTTACCACTAGTGCCACTTGGGAAACCCCCTACCTCCAAATAAAGTCACATTCCAAGGTCCTAGGATTCAAACACTGACATATTTTTGGGGTGACAGAGAATTCAAGCTGTAACCCAGGGTTGGGAGTGTGGGTCCTATCATTTAGGCAAAGAGGCACCATGGAGAATTTTAGGTCAAGGACACCAGCAGAGCTCCAGATGTTAATCTGGCAATTTGTGCAAAATGGGTTGGAGAAAGGAGAGGATGGGTGGGGAACAGTGGGAGGGGCTCTGCTGGGAGCCTGGCCGGGTTCCCTGGTAGAGCTGAAGCAAGTGTGGTAGGAGAAGTGGGTCTGGCTGTGGAGGGGTGAGCAGTGACCGAGATGAAATGGCCAGGAGGCCTCTTCTCCGTGATTTGGGGTGAAGAGCAGTCTCTGAGCATGTTAGTCCGTTGTCAATGGTGGGGATAAAAAGGACTGTACCAGAGCACCAGATTTGAGCTCCGTGCGTCATACGGCAAATTTCCATTGGCTATCTAATTTTACATAGAGTGGTGGGATGGAGTGGGAGGGAGTTTCAAGAGGGAGGAGACATACATACACCTATGGCTGATTCATGTTGATATATGGCAGAAACCAACAACAATATTGTGAAGCAACTATCATCCAATTAAAAATGAATTAATTTAACAACAACAAAAAAGGACCATAACTTGTGTTGTTGTTTAGTCACTCAGTTTTGTCCAACTCTTTACAACCCTATGGACTACAGCATACCAGTCTTCCCTTTCCTTCACTATCTTCCGGAGTTTGCGCAAACTCATGTACATTGAGTCAATGATGCCATCCAACCCTCTCATCCTCTGTCACCCCCTTCTTTTGCCTTCAATCTTTACCAGCATCAGGGTCTTTTCCAGTGAGTTGGCTCTTCACATGAGGTGGCCAAAGTATTGGAGCTTCAGTATCAGTCCTCCCAATGAATATTCAGGGTTGATGTACTTTAGGATTGACTGGTTTGCTCTCCTTGCAGTTCAAGGGACTCTCCAGAGTCTTCTCCAACACCACAGTTCAAAAGTACCAATTCTTCAGCACTCAGCCTTCTTCATGGTCCAGCTCTCACATCCGTACATGACTACTGGAAAAACCATAGCTTTGATCTTGTGAGAGAAGGTGAATTTTTTTATGCACTGTCTTTTAGAGGTTGTGGCAGAATTGCCATTATTCACAGAAGGATCAGTTCAGTTCAGTCGCTCAGTCATGTCCAACTCTTTGCGACCCCATGAATTGCAGCATGCCAGGCCTCCCTGTCCATCACCAACTCCCGGAGTTCACTCAGATTCACGTCCCTCGAGTCAGTGATGCCATCCAGCCATCTCATCCTCTGTCATCCCTTTCTCCTCCTGCCCACAATCCTTCCCAGCATCAGAGTCTTTTCCAATGAGTCAACTCTTCTCATGAGGTGGCCAAAGTACTGGAGTTTCAGCTTTAGCATCATTCCTTGCAAAGAAATCCCAGGGCTGATCTCATTACCTCATTATGCATCACCTTTGATCAGGAATCAACTCTAATCTTTCATGTGGGCAGTTGGGTCTATTATTATAGAAGCAGCCCAGAGGGTTAGTCTTACTACAAATTTTTACCTTATGGTAAATACAATAAAATAATTGTATACGTCTTGTCTGATATGACTGGTCTCTGCTGAGATGCCCTAGAACAGTGCCTGTTGCTCTGGGTCATAGACGTCTGTAGGCTCCCGGTAAGTATGATGGTCCCATAGTAGATACTCAGGGAGAGCCATCGTGTGGTCCTGGTGGGCACCCAGAGGATGTTTGCTGAATGAATGGATGAAAGAGAAAGCATGTGAATTGTTTTATTTCTTTCTTTTATTAAGACTACATATTTTTGGAGCAGTCTAAGGTTTACAGCAAAACTGAAGGGACAGTAAGGAGATTGCTCATGTTCCCCCGCCGCCCACATATACCCAGCTTCCACCATTATCAGCTTCCCCTGCAGAGCAGAGCGTCTCTTACAGTTGATGAACCTGCTCTGGTTCATGACAGTCATCCAAAGCACATGGTTTGCATTAGGCTTCATTCTTAGGGAGAGAAAGTTTTTAGCTTGTTTCCCTCCCATTGTGAGGACTCATATGTGCTGAGTTTGGTTTTCATGTTTCAGGCACAGAGACCATAAGTTTGAACAACTGGCCATGGCTTGTGTTTTTAAAATGGAAATCGTGGCATGCACAGACTTTGAAATGATTGTTACAGATGAGTGAAAATGCAGTGGCTTGCAGCTAAAATGAAGGGTTGTGATAGGATAGATTCCCATTAAATCAACCAAAGTAACAATGTGTGTTGTCGTTTAGATTCCAGAGCTGGTCATCTCAGCGTGAGCTTTAAAAGCTTTTGACCAAGGTGTAAGCCTACGTTGCCTCTCTGTGTGAAGTATGATGGAGTTTTGATTTGGGGAGGCTTCATGTTGTCGATTAGTCACTCATTCGTGTCTTACTCTTATGGACTGTAGCCTGCCAGGCTCCTCTGTCCATGGAATTCTCCAGGCAAGAATAGTGGAGTGGGTTGGTATTCCCTTCTCCAGGGAATCTTCCCAACTTAGGAATCGAACCTGCGTGTTACAGGTGGGTTCTTTATCACTGAGCCACCGGGATGGCCCAGGGTTCATGTACACAGCTCTAAGGAATGCTTTCGTGTAATTGGGAGGATACAGTAATCAGAGATAAGAGTGCGTTTTGAGAAAGTTAAATACTGAAAATATAGGGAATTATTTTAAAGATTATTCTTGTGACAGAAATTCTTTGAAAATAGCGTGCTGATATATTTTATTTGTGATAAAGTAAATTGCAGTGACGTCTTGAGTGGTGGGCCAGCCTAGTGCCTGGGTTATCATGAGGATGAGAATTACTACTCAGACCATAGATCTTAGTTGTTTTATTTAAACAAAACAAAATAATGCAATCTAGGTTATTTTTCTTAAATGATTTTTAAAGCGATGGACAGCAAGCGGCAGCCCCTCTTCACCACTTCAGTCTGTATATTTGTCTCCCTCCCCGCTCAATTTACAAGAACCGTGATGCCCTGAAGCGTTTCTCCAGGTTGTTACACCCTATCGTTCTACAGCGCCTGCATACTTGGGTTCTGGGCTGGTTTTCTCAGAAAAACATCACACCCTCAAATTCCTTCCGAAAGGACTTCTCTGGTGGCGCAGTGAATAAGAATCCGTCTGCCAGCACAGAAGAGATGGGTTCAATCCCTGGTCCGGGAAGATTCCACATGCTGCACAGCCATCAAGCCCGTGCGCCACAACTGCTGAGCCTGTGCTCCAGAGCCCGTGCTCCTCAACAGGGGAGTCACTGCAGTGAGAAGCCCGCGCTCCACAACTGGAGAGTAGCCGCTGCTCGCCGCAACTAGAGGAAGCCTGTGCAAAGTAACTAAGACCCAGTGCAGCCAAAAATAAGTTAATTTTGTTTTTAATTCCTTAAGAAAAAAATCAAGTTCCACAAGCCAGCCTGAGCATGAGGATTCAGTGAAGACTGCAGCAACACAAGCAGCTTGGCAGACATGGCAGATGCTTCCAACCTTAAAAATCCACTGGCCACTCTGAGTCTCCTTGGAGTAAAATTCCTCCTCACTTTCTTCTCCTCCATGGCCTCCATCACCCTTTTCTATTTAAAAGCAAATAAGCACAATTCTTCTTTCCCTACCCCTGGCCCTCTACTTGTCTACACCTTCAGGCTGGAGGCGGGCTGGCTGTGGCACCATCTTCCAAAGCAGAGTTCTGCTCCTTATAAGCAGAGGGCAGTTGGCTGTCAATGTCTTGACCTTGTTTGTCTTACGTGTGGATTTGAAAATCATAAGGTAGCACTGGCGTTACCTGGACAATGTGAGAAATATTAAACTAGGTTGTAACACTTGGTCCTTCTCCCCCACAGTGTGGTCATAAATTAGAAAAGAAACACAAGCCATGTTTTCAATTCCCAGATTATTTTTTTAAACTGAGAATGAATTACCCCCAAAGAAAGAACATGGTTTTATATCTGTGGAGAAACTCCTACTGTCTTAGGATTTTCTGAGCTTCTAAGTGATTTCCACCAAGTTCCAGGTGAGGCATCTTTAAGAGCTGACCACCATCCATGGTCTTCATCCAAAGGCCCAACATTGACTACAGATGGGGTATCGTAGCCAGTTCCCCTTTGAATGGAAAAGCGATACAGTGGTCCTTTGGGCTCCACAGGGGATTAGTTCTGGGACATCCCGTGAAACCAAAATCCATGGATGCTCAAGTCCTTTATGTAAAATGGTGTAATACTTGCATAGAACCTACACATATCCTCCTGTATACTTTTAATTGTGTCTGGATAACTCATAATACAGCATAAATGCTATGTAAGTACTTACAGTAGCTGGGTGTGTGACAAATTCCTTTTGCTTTTTTGAAACTTTCTGGAATTTTCTCTTCCATGAATACTTACTTTTTTTTTTTTAATGTATTTATTTATTTTTGGCTGTGCTGGGTCTTTGTTACTGTGCGGGCTTTTCTCTAGTCGTGGCAAGCGGGGCTGCTCTCCAGCTGTGGTGCATGGGCTTCTCACTGCGGTGGCTTCTCTTGTGGAGCACAGGCTCTAGGGCTTCCCTAGCTGCAGCGCGTGGACTCCGTAGTTTTGGCTCTCAGGCTCTAGAGCACAGGCTCAGTAGTTGTTGCTCCAAGGCATGTGGGATCGTCCCAGATCAGGGATCGAATCCACGTCTCCTGCATTGGCAGGCAGATTCTTTACCACTGAGCCACCAGAGAAGCCCTTCCATGAATACTTTCAACCCATGGTCGATTGATCTGAATGTACCGAGAACACCTGGTGGGCAGCTGCAAGGGGGAGGGCAGCTGGCAGACGTGGAAGCTGAGAGAGAAAAGAAAGCACGGAGTGACCAGAGCTGAGGGAGGGAGGTTGCCAAACAAGACAAAGGACATGGAAGAAAAGCTTTCAAAATTATTGTGACTTCTGCAGGAGAATTTGAGGAAATCATGCTGCTTCTTTTTTTAAAAAAAAAAAGAGGAAATAATCAAAAGAGTTATTCAGCGGCTCTGAGAAGAAAGATCTGGATTTCTGAACCACAGAAAATCGCCCTTGGGCTGAGCGTCACGCCAAAGGCTGAGGCTGCAGCTGTTCTTGTGTCCACACCGTGGGAACCTGGGGTCTGTGCGCGCGGGGAGGGATGGGGTGGAGGCCGCCACTCTCTGGTCCTGACTCCAGGAATCAGGGGACGGGGTGTGGCTTTGAGAAGTGGAATCATATAGACTGTAGTGGGAAAAGCAGCCTGCTGCAGCCTTGGCCCTTCCCCAAAGAATTTCTTTAGGGTATTGTGGGCCTTTGTTAATGTTGGATTATTCAGCCTCCAGAAAGCTGGGGCTGCGCTTGGGCCTTGGGGGCCCCCCACACTTGCTGGCTATTACCCAGCTGTGGACTGGTGTTCCATCGTGTATTTCCCCAAGTGAAGAAGTTAAAGCTAAGAATGTGGACTCCTTGGAACACACGTATAAGCTGTATTTCATGCTGCTGGGCGCGCCCTGCACTTGGAAATGACGTCATTTTTAGCAATGAGAGTCTGCTCCGAGGGAAAGCACCCCCACTCTTATAGTAAATCTGAAAATGACACTTCACTGTCGATTGCAGCTGAGTTGGGACAGCCTCATGGTTGAGTCACTGGACATTTCTCCAGTCGACTTTGTCTTAGGAACTTGTTCTGTCCTCAGGGTTAAGAAGGGTGATCAGTTGTGGAAAGCTTTTACTTATTTGCTGTATGATCAGACCATAAAACAAAGAGGATTTTGGGGTTTGAAATCTAACTTGCCATCATAAGTACCCAAGGAAAATACTTCAAGAGGAAACAGGAAAAGAAACAGCTTACAATTGTGGTTTCTCCAGCAATTATCAATATCAGTAATCTCAGATATGCAGATGATGGGCTTCCTGGGTGTAGTGGTAAAGAACCCACCTGCTAATGCAGGAGATGGAAGAGACCTGGGTTCAATCCCTGGGTCGGGAAGATCCCCTGGAGAAGGGAATGGCAACCTGCTTCAGTATTCTTGCCTGTAGAATCCCATGGACAGAGGAACTTGGCAGGCTACAGTCCATGGGGACACAAAGAGTTGGACACAACTGAAGCCACTTAGCACATGCAGATGACACCACTCTTATGGCAGAAAACAAAGAAGAACTAAAGAGCCTCTTGATGAAGGTGAAAGAGGAGAATGAAAAAGCTGGCCAACTCAACATTCAAAAAACAAAGATCATGGCATCCAGTCCCATCACTTCATGGCAAACAGAAGGGGAAACAATGGAAACAGTAACAGACTTTATTTTCTTGGGCTCCAAAATCACTGCAGATAGTGACTTAAAGCCATGAAATTAAAAGACGCTTGCTCCTTGGAAGAAAAGCTATGACAAACATAGATGGCGTATTAAAAAGCAGAGACATTATTTTGCTGACAAAGGTTCATATAGTCAAAGCTATGGTTTTTCCAATAGGATATGAGAGTTGGACAATAAAGAAGGCTGAGCACTGAAGAATTGATTCTTTCTAACTGTGGTGTTAGAGAAGACTCTTGAGAGTCTCTGGGACTGCAAGGAGATCCAACCAGTCCATCCTAAAGGAAATCAGTCCTGAATATTCATTGGAAGGACTGATGCTAAATCTGAAGCTCCAGTACTTTGGCCACCTGATGCGTAGAGCCAATTCATTAGAAAAGACCCTGATGCTCTGAAAGATTGATGGCAAGAGAAGAAGGGGATGACAGAGGATGAGGTGGTTGGATGGCATCACTGACTCAATGGACATGAGTTTGAGCAAGCTCTGGGAAATGGTGAAGGATGGGGAAGCCTGGCGTGCTGCAGTCCATGGGGTTGCAAAGAGTCAGAGACAACTGAGCAACTGAACAACAGCAAATATCTCCTTTGTTTTGGGAAAGAGACAATCTCCTATATGTACATTTTCATTTTCAACACATTGCTTTGGTCTAAGAGCTGCGATTTAAGAAATGTACCAAGCTATATTGTAATTTGATTTATTGTTTTTTTAATTATCTTTTTGGTGGCCGTGCTGAGTCTTCATTGCTGTGCGTGGGCTTGCTGTGGTTGCAGAGAGCAGAGGCTAGTCTTGAGCTGTGTTGCTTGGACGTCTCACTGCAGTGGCTTCTCTTGTTGTGCAGCATAGGCTCTAAGTGCAAGGACTCAGTAGTTGTGACACACAGGCTTAGTTGCTCTGAAACATGTGGAATCTTCCCAGACCAGGGATCAAACCCGTGTTCCTCTGCATTGGGAGGCGAGCTCTTAACGACTAGACCACTAGGGAAGCCCTGTAATCCGGTTTTAATCAGGGCTCACCAATCTGACTTCGAGATCCATTAGGTACATTTTCAGAAATATATTTGCCCAAGCCTTTTGACTTTTAAAGCTTAGATGGATCCACCTAAGGAGTCAAGTAAAATATTTAGCATTTCTTTTCTTTCATGTTATTAATTTCTCCATCAGTTCAGTTCAGTTGCTCAGTCGTGTCCGACTCTTTGCGACCCCATGCACTGCAGCACGCCAGGCCTCCCTGTCCATCACCAACTCCCGGAGTTCACCCAAACCCATGTCCATCGAGTCGGTGATGCCATCCAACCATCTCATCCTCTGCCGTCCCCTTCTCCTCCTGGCCTCAATCCCTCCCAGCATCAGAGTCTTTTCCAATGAGTCAACTCTTCACATGAGGTGGCCAAAGTACTGCAGTTTCGGCTTTAGCATTAGTCCTTCCAATGAACACCCAGGACTGATCTCCTTTAGAACGGACTGGTTGGATCTCCTTGCAGTCCCAGGGACTCTCAAGAGTCTTCTCCAACCCACACTTCAAAAGCATCAATTCTTTGGTGCTCAGCTTTCTTCACAGTCCAAATCTCACATCCATACATGACCACTGGAAAAATCATAGCCTTGACTAGACGGATCTTTTTTGGCAAAGTAATGTCTCTGCTTTTGAATATGCTATCTAGGTTGGTCATAACTTTCCTTCCAAGTAGTAAGCGTCTTTTAATTTCATGGCTGCAGTCACCATCTGCAGTGATTTTGGAGCCCAAGAAAATAAAGTATGACACTGTTTCCACTGTTTCCCCATCTATTTCCCATGAAGTGATGGGACCAGATGCCATGATCTTTGTTTTCTGAATGTTGAGCTTTAAGCCAACTTTTTCACTCTCCTCTTTCACTTTCATCAAGAGGCTTTTTAGTTCCTCTTCACTTTCTGCTATAAGGGTGGTACATCTGCATATCTGAGGTTATTGATATTTCTCCCGACAATCTTGATTCCAGCTTGTGCTTCTTCCAGCCCAGCATTTCTCATGATGTACTCTGCATAGAAGTTAAATAAGCAGGGTGACAATATACAGCCTTGACGTACTCCTTTTCCTATTTGGAACCAGTCTGTTGTTCCATGTCCAGTTCTAACTGTTGCTTCCTGACCTGCATACAAATTTCTCAAGAGGCAGGTCAGGTGGTCTGGTATTCCCATCTCTTTCAGAATTTTTCACAGTTTCTTGTGATCCGCACAGTCAAAGGCTTTGGCATAGTCAATAAAGCAGAAATAGATGTTTTTCTGGAACTCTCTTGCTTTTCCGATGATCCAGCGGATGTTGGCAATTTGATCTCTGGTTCCTCTGCCTTTTCTAAAACCAGCTTGAACATCTGGAAGTTCACAGTTCACGTATTGCTGAAGCCTGGCTTGGAGAATTTTGAGCATTACTTTCTAGCATGTGAGATGAGTGCAATTGTGCGGTAGTTTGAGCATTCTTGGGATCTAATTAGAAATGTGTTGTGTAGCAGAAAAAGATGAGAATTGTGATTAAAAATTTGTATTGGAGTATAGTTGATTTACAATTTTGCTTTAGTTTCTGCTGTACACAAAGTGAATCAGTTATACATGTACATATATCCACTCTTTTTTAGATTCTTTTCCCATATAGACCATTGCAGAGTATTGAGTAGAGTGCTGTGCTCTACTGTAGGTCCTTATTAGTTATCTACTTTAGACAGAGTGGTGTGTATATGTTACTCCTGATCTATAGGTGATGTGCTTTACCCTGTAAGAAGGCTCTCTGGTTTCTTCACTCAATCTCATGTGGCAGGGTGGAGGGTGCTTTTCCCAATGTGGACGATCAGCATTAGATGGGACACAGGGATCAGAATCACTTCCTTAGCTCGTCTTGTCCATACACACGGTTTCAAATGGCTGACTTTTGGATCATCCGTGGACACGGTGGACTTGGATGGGAAGTACTTCTTCTGCTTGTGCAGAACCCCTTTTCCTTCACACAGTTCTGAAATCCCTTCCAGCTTCAAACTCTACAACCTCCATAGTATTTACTTTTGGCAAACTGCTAATTCAATAAAAAAACTCACTTAATTATTCACTGATTGGCAGGACAGCAAACAAACAAAAAAAAATCCATTTGTCAGAGGCGGGTCCTAGAACATCAGTCCACTGTCTTGGCCATTTCTCAATTGGAAAACCGGGCCCAACTTTGTAAAAGGGAATTACTCTGTAAAAAGGAAATTGTGACCCATGCCACCACACGGGTGAGCCTCAGGTGAAGGGGATCAGGACAGACCACCTCAAAACCTACCACTTTGGCATACTGATTATTCTGAGCTGAAAGCTGTTGAGAAACCACCGAGACAAGACCTTTCTTTAAAAAAAAAAATTATTTATGACTGCGCTGGGTCTTCATTGCTGCATGCAGGCGCTCTAGTTGTGGTGAGTGGGCTTCTCAGTGAGGTGGCTTCTCTTGCTGTGCAGCACGGGCTCTGGGATGTGCCGGTTCAGGAGTTGCGGCCATGAGCCGAGTTGCCTTGCGGCATGTGGAATCCTCCTGGACCAGGGACTGAACCCATGTCCCCTGCATTGGCATGTGGACTCCCAACCACTGGACCACCAGGGAAGCCCAAGACAAGACCTTTCTGAAATCCCCATTGATGCCCCAAAGCATCACCTGTACAGGGATGAGAGGAGGGAACCTTATCACCGGAGGCAGAGAACAGCACCGGCAGGAGTCTGCCTAAACAAACCTAAGACGGCCCACATCACCTGTTCCTTTCCTACCCAAATCCCCATGATTTATTGCTTCTTGAAGCCTGAACCCTCTTTTCTCTGTCTGGTGCCTTCTCTGCAATTGATCACCTTTTGTTAAAATGGTACCTAAGGCTCTGAGTCTAACTGCTGCTTTGAGTTTTCACTTCTTTCCCATGAGGCCTCCTGGGCACATAAAAATATTAACATCAATAAAATTTGTATGTCTTTTTCTCCTGTTAATCTATCTTTTGTCAGTTTGATTCACAGGCCCCAGGAACACACATAAGAGGGTAGAAAGTGTTAGTCCCTCAGTCATGTCTGACTCTTTGCAACCCCATAGACTGTAGCCCGCCAAGTTCCTCTGTCCATGGGATTTTCCAGGCAAGAATACTGGAGTGGGTTGCCATTCCCTTCTCCAGGGGATCTTCCCGACCCACAGATTGAACCTGAGTCTCCAGCATTGCAGGCAGATTCTTTACCATCTGAACCACCAGGAAAGCCCCATAAAAGGGTAGAAGAAAAGTTTTTTCCTCTCCTACAGGGACATTATGCTAAGTAACACAAAGCCAGTTACAAAAGGACAAATACTATGTGATTCTACTTACATGATGTACTGAGAGCGGTCAGATTTATGGAGACAAGAAGAATGTGGTTGCCAGGGGCTGGGAGGTGGGGGCTGGGGAGTTAGTGTTTAATATGGGTTCAGAGTTTCAGTTTAGGGTGATAAAAATGTTCTGTAGATGGTGTTGATGGTGGTGGTGATGTTTGTACAACATTGTGAATGTACTTGTGCCACTGAACTGTGCTGTGAAAAATGGCCAAGACAGTAAACTGTGGGTAATGTGTATTTTAACCATAGTTTAAAAAAAAAAAAAAAAAGTGGAATTGCTGTGTCCAGTCTGAACTGCTCTGTGGAAAACCTGGAGCAGTAGCTGTGTGTCAGACACCCAAGTCGGCCCTGAGTGCTCATTCGGAAACTTCTCGAGTTTACATGTGTGGACTTTCCTTGTCCCTGGAAAGTGAAAAAAAGTGAAAATGTTAGTCAGTCTTGTCCGACTCTTTGCAACCCCATGGACTGTGACCCCCCAGGCTTCTCTGTCTATGGGATTTCCCAGGCAAGAATACTGGAGTGGGTTGCCATTTCCTTCTCCAGGGGTTTTCCAGACTCAGGAACTGAACCCCTGTCTCCTGCTCCAGGGGAGGAGGTTATTTCCCCAGACCTAGGTGCTCCCTACTCGGGAGAGGGAAGCGCCTCTTCTCCATTGTCTGTCCCATTCTGAATGATCCTGTGTGGAACCACACACGTGGAATGAAGCAACAAGAGCTGGCTCCAGGTTCTTTGGGGCTAGCCAGTGTCTGGAGGACGGAGAGGAATTTACTAGAAAGCCTATTCTTGGGAGAAATCCCAGTCAAGTGAGTGTCCCCCAGGGGCCGCCAGGCTTTCCATTTGTGTGGAGTGTAAAATAAAAACAGGTAAACACTGAATGCAGGGAAAGGACCCGTGCCTCGTGTAACCGCTGTGCAACGGGTCCTGTACCAGTAACGAGTGGTTATTTCAAGGGCACGTGTTCCCTTTGCTGCTGGGGACACGGGAGGAGAAATCAGATGAACAGATAGACATAGGCCCATTGCTGTTCCCTTGACAATCTTGTGACTGTCTTGGCCAGCCCTGTCCTGCAGAACTTTCTGTGGTGATGGAGACGTTAACGTTGTTTATCTAACACTGGCCACTGTGGCTGCAAAGCATGTGAAATGTGGATAGTGTGAGCAACTAGATGTTCAGTTTAATTTGATTTTAATCAGTTTATATTTAAACAGCTGCCCCAGATAACAGCTGTCTTCTTGGAAAGCACAGTGCTGGCTTACCTTCTGGTGTTGAGTCTTGTCCTGTTCCCATGACTGTGGACCCTGGGGCTTGATTGGGTTCTGGTAGGACTCCGGAGGGCTTCCCTGGTGGCTCAGCAGTGAAGAGTCCACCTGCCAGTGCAGGAGATGCAGGTCTAATCTCTGGGTCAGGAAGATCCCCTGGAGAAGGGAATGGCAACCCACTCCAGTATTCTTGCTTGGAGAATCTCATGGACAGAGAAGCCTGGTGGGCTACAGTCCATGGGGTCGCAAAAAGTCAGACTCTACTTACAGACTCAACAACAACAACAGGACTCAGGAAGCCACTTCTTCTGGCTGAGACCTGGGGGTCGATCACTCTGGGGCTTTAATTTTTATTTATTTTTGGCTGTGCTGGGTCTCAGTGCTGCAAAGGCTTTTCTTGAGTTGCAGTGAGCAGGGGCCCACTCTCTAGCTGGGGCACACAGGCTTCTCATTGCAGTGGCTTCTCTCGTTCTGGATCACGGGCTCCAGGGCACACGGGTTTCCGTAGTTGTGGTGCACAGGCATACTGCCCTGTGTCATGTGGGATCTTCCCCGACCAGGGATTGAACCTGTGTCCCCTGCATTGGCAGGTGATTCTTATCCGCTGGACCACGAGGGAAGTCCACTCTGGGTTTTTCTGTATGGACATTGGACTCTCCCAAACCTGGTCAAAGGTGGGCCTAGTGTCATTAATTAATTGTTTGATCAATCAGTTATTGATTAGCAATTAATAAGTTATTTATTCAGCACAGTAGGACAGTGTGAAAAACGGGGACATTATGGGGAACAGAGCCACCAGGCATTCTTGCTTGCTTGGAGTTTTTGAGCTGCAGAGAGAAGGATGAATTCTGAACGAGCACATTCAACTGTAATTGGAAACAGGTGAGGGAAGGTCTCACCTCCTGCTAGGAAGGCATCTTCATGGGGATGACATCAACTGGAAGCACGGTCACTTTTTCCCCTTGTGTGTTAACAGGGACACTTCCCGTCACATGGTCCCTGAGTTTTGAGTCAACTTTTCTAGTCCTTTTCTCCCACCTGCCTTCTCATTAGCATCTCCTGGGCTCATCTGGTGCCTTGACCCAAGGGAACTTGTAAAAATGGTGAACTCTTGTCTCACCCTCCCCCGCAAAAAAAAACCCAAAAGGACTTCAGAGGAGAGGAGGGGAGTTAGGTGGGGCTGTAGGGCAGCTCATTGCCTGCCCGCCCCCCACCCTGCCCCCAGGGGGGCCTGAGGCAGCTGGTCAGGGCTCCCCAGGGCACAGGATGCTGTTCCAGTCCTGACCCGAGGCTGGGATGGGGGCCAAGGCTCCAGCCCTGCCTGCCATGACTCTGTCCCTTTGGCTGCAGGCCCTCCTTGGCTGCCCCAGCTGGGTGCAGCTCGCTGATTCAGTGAATGTCTATGGAGCATCATCCTAGCCCCAGTCCAGGGGCTCCATTCACTCCCTGCCAGAGTCTGGGTGCTTCTCAATTCTGGCTGTACTCAGCCATTATGTGGGGAGTTTCTGCAAGGTACACATGCCTGGGGACCCCCTGCTCCAGACCAATGAAATCAGAATTTTGAGGATAAAGGCCTGGACATATTTAAAAAGTTCCCTGGGGAATTCCCTGGTGGTACGGTGGATGAGAATCCGCCTGCTAATGCAGAGGACACAGGTTCGATCCCTGGACCAGGAAGATCCCACTTGCTGCTGGCCAGGTGAGCCCATGCACCACAACTAGAGTGGCACCCCACCCCTGCCTCGTTCACCGCAACTTGAGAAAGCCTGTGTGCAGCAACAAAGACCCAGAGCAGCCAAAAATAAATGAATAATAAAATTTTTTTTAAAAAGCTCCTTGGTAGGAATACTGTTCCACAAAGCCAGAGTGATGGGGAGCAGGCCTGGGGATGCTACTTGGGGCCTCCCCACCCTCCGGGGAGCCCCCTGGTTGCCCTTGGAGGAGTGGCAACCCCGTTTCTTGGGGATACCCTAGAAATGTTGTGGGACCAAACAGCCCCTGCCTCCCCCATGACACCCCCCTCCCCCCAGCTGAGGCCTGGGAACCCGCAGATGCCTCGGGCATTGTATCCTCCTATGCAGGGAGGTGGCCGTGAGCTTTCCCACAGTGGAGGTGGCCCCGGATGGCTTCCAGCTGTCCCGGGGCTGGAAACTTGGTGGGAGACGCGGCCAACCTGAAGTCCATTGAAACCAGAAACCCTACAGCAATGGGAGTGGGGCGAGTGGAGAAGGCGGTGCTCCAGGGAGCTTTCCTAACTTAAAGAGCTGGCTCTGAAATCATCACTGCCTTCAGGGAGAAGAATGAAGTGTGTTGGAGAACTGAGCACTTTCTTGGGCAGTGAGGGGCTAAGGCCCCTGGCTCAGGTCGGGTGGGGTGGGGTGGGGGTCGTCCCTCGTCCACCGGCGTCAGAGCCCCTCCTCGCGGCTCAGCTGCGGTCAGAGGGCTTACTGTGGGCTGTCATCACCTGGCACACGAACAAAACTCCTGAGCAAACATATTTTCACGTTCAATCCTAAATGCTCAGAGGAACCAGGTTTTCCTGAGATCACACATTTTTCCAGCATTAGGCTGTGGTTGAGCAAAACAATGAAATGGGATTTTTCTTTCTTTTCCTGTAGTTTCTGGGGCCACACAGAAGATGCTTTGGGTAGGTGGGGTGCCAGGTTGGGGGAGAGGGCAAGAGTGTAACCTGGACCAAATTAGATACTCAGGCTGCCTTCTCACCCAGCCTTCTGGAACATCTCCGAGTGGGTGGGGTGGCTTTGAATTTAGGGCAGTTGCCAGGCAGACTGGTGGCTTCCACGTGCTGGGAGGGCCATGGCGGGTGTAGGGGAGAACATGGGTTTAAAGCCGGTCCTGGCCCTTCCTGGGGCTTCCCTAGTGACTTAGATGGTAAAGAATCCACATGTAATGCAGGAGACCCGGGTTTGATCCCAGGGTTGGGATGATCTCCTGGAGAAGGGAATGACAACCCATTCCAATATTCTTGCCTGGAGAGTCCTGTGAACAGAGGAGCCTGGTGGGCTGCAGTCCATGGGGTTGCAAAAGAGTCAGACACAACTGAAGTGACTGAGCATACATGCATTCTGGCCCTTCCTGACCATTGGGAGGAGTCACTTAACCTCTCTGAGCCTCTCTTTTCCCAGCTGTGAGCACGGGATGGTGTTCTCAGTGGGATCTTGATGGGGAATGTAGGAGGAATGAGAATGAAGGGCCTAGGAGGGGGCTTTTGCCTCTGCTTTGCCCCCCAACCCCTTGAGCAGCCCTTTTCTGTTTTATTTATTGGGTTTTCACATCAGTTTTCCCCAAAAAGGCTCCCACCCAAGCATCTCAAAATCCACACACCCAGGCTGCATCAGAGACCAGTCATAACAGAGCCTCTGAGGCCGAGCCCGGACATGGGCGGTCTTTCACAGGTCCCTGGTGAATGTGACACGTGGCCAAGGTTGAGAACCATGCCCTCAAGACCAGGTGTGGTGACACTCCTGCCCGGCAGCGCTGTCGCCGGCCCCCCTAGAATTCCGCAGGGTCGCCTTGCCTGTCCTGGCCGGGGGCAGTGCCTGGCTCGTACGGTTCTGTGTCATGCTCGGGCCCCTCAGCCGGGGTGCCAGAAGTCTGTGACGTTCAGCCACTTGTGATTCTCTCAGGAATGTGACTTTGAACTCTGCCTGCCGTGAGGCCAGGGCCTGAGGCGGAGTCCTTTGGCTGGCTTGAGGCCCCTTGAGGAACAACACGAAAAGGGAGCTGACTGCTAGTGCTGGGGTCAGAAATGAAGAGCAACTGACGAGACTCAAGAAAGCTGGGGTTGCCGTCGGCAGGAGAAGCCAAGGTGGACGAGGGGCTGCTCGCCTCTGTGCTGTGAGCAGGGCCCCTGGGGGTGAACTCCGGCTTGACCCCCCCGGGCGCCCAGGGGTCCTGGATCAGCTCTCTGCTCTGGGCTGCGGTCCAGCCCTGGGTCTGACGGACTTTCCAGCTTGTTGCCAGGGTCTCTGTGAGATGCATGAGTGCACATGAGTTAGTGTTAGTCGCTCAGTCGTGTCCGACTCTTTGCAACCCCATGAACTGTAGCCCTCCAAGCTCCTCTGTCCTGGGGATTCTCCAGGCAAGAATACGGGAGTGGGTTGCTACTTCCTTCTCTAGGGGATGTTCCCAACCCAGGGATTGAACCTGGGTCTCCTGCATTGCAGGTGGATTCTTCAACATCTGAGCCACCAAGATCTCAACACAAATAGTATGAGGTGGGTCTGCAGAGGCCCTGCTCCCTTTGCCAGGTGTCAGGAAAGAAGGTGCCAAGATAAATACATGGGGGGTGGGAGGCGAGGGTGCCAGGCATGTTGTGTGTAAAACACTAACCAAATGGGCCTGACTTGGCCTGGGATAATCTCCACCAAGCAGCAAATTGTCAAATAGAAGTTTGTCAGTGAAGTGAAAGCCCAGTTTTTGAAAACTGTCCACATCCAGTGAGAGTCACACCTTCTTCCCTGGTGGCTCAGATGGTAAGCAATCTGCCTGCAATGCAGGAGACTCCAGTTCAATCCCAGGGTCAGGAAGATCTCCTGGAGAAGGGTATGGTAACCCATTCCAGTATTCTTGCTGGAGAATCCCCAGGACAGAGGAGCTTGGCGGGCTACAGTTCATGGGGTTGCAAAGAGTCGGACACGACTGAGCGACTAACACTCTCCGTACTCTCAATGAGAGTCATGGGCCAGGGTTTTCTGAGTTGTCTGTTTCTCCAGCCTTTCAAGGGAGGGGAGCTGGGGGCAGGTGGATCCAAGAGATGGAGGAAGGAGGTGGGGGGAAGAGCTGAACTGGAGGAGACCGGTGACCCCTTGGGGTCATACTGCAGAGAGCAGTGACCCAGGGCCTCTTCACTTGGGTGCAGCCAGGAAGGCCGGGGTGTCTGCCGCAGCAACCAGTAACAAGAGATGCCACCTTGCTCTTTGGCAGGTATCGCGTGAATGTCAGACCCAGGTACGTCACCAGGTACAAGACGGTGACGCAGTTGGAATGGAGGTGCTGCCCTGGCTTCAGGGGGGGAAACTGCCAAGAAGGTCCCAGAGACCCTGGGAGGATGCCCCGCCCCATGCCTGCTCGGCCCCGCAACAGCATGAAGAAACCCACAGGTAACTCACTGCTTTCCTGTGCTCACCTCTGCTCATCACCGCTCCTTCCAACTCCAGGCTTTGTGAGTTACATGCAGGGGTTTCCCAGAGCTTCCAAGAACACACCCGTATGCCTGCAGGAAGCACGTGGCACACACATTGATGTGCAGAAGCAGTAGCGATTGGAAGACAAACTTTTAAAAAATAAATTGCTTTGTTAGGGCCAGCTGGTTGTGAAAACCAAGACCTTAGAGGAGATGAGGCTGGGTTCAGCCTTGTGTGGCCTGAGGCAGAGACAGAAGAGATTCTCATGTAATGATGTAATGACGCCTGGTTTGTTTTTACTTTAGTTTTCATGTGCAAGCTCCCTTAAGACTGAATTTGAAGTCGCTAAAATTGTTTGTTGTGTTTTTAAATAGGGAAATAGAATCATTCTTATTCTGTTTGGGGTGAGATACTCAGCAGTAAAAGAATCTGCCCACAGTGCAGGAGACATAGGAAACACGAGTTCAGACCCTGGGTCAGGAAGATCCCCTGGAGGAGGGCATGGCAACCCGGTATTCTTTCCTGGAGAATCCCATGGACAGAGGAGCTTGGTGGGCTCCAGTCCATGGGGTTGCAAGAGTCGGACACAAATGAAGCGACCAAGCACAAGCGAGCATATTTGCAAAGCTAAGCCCAGAGTTAGAAGTATCCACTGAGGTGGTTCTTAATTTGCTTCTGATTATTTTTTTAAGTGAATTAGCACAAACTCAATGAATAGTTTAGAAAGCAATGATAATTTTCACCTTGTCTTTTTTTAAAATATTCATTTACTTATTTACTTATGAGGCCATGCTGGGTCTTAATTGGAAGATGTGGAATCTTTTAATATTTCCCTGACCGGGGATTGAACCTGGGCCCCTTGAGTTGGAAGCACAGAGGCTTAGCCACTGGGATCACCAGGGAAGTCCCGCCTTGGCTTTTAAGTAAAACATTAACAAACAGTAAAGAATCTGCTGGCAGTGCAGGAGCCTGGGTTTGATCCCTGGGTCGGGAATATCCCTTGGAGAAGGGAATGGCAACCCATTCGAGTGTTCTTGCCCGGAGAATCCCATGGACAGAGGAGCCTGGGCAGCTACAGTGCATGGGTTTGCAAAGAATCAGACATGACTGAGAAACTAACACTTAAGAGACTGACTTTTAAAAATTTTCTGGCCACACTGTGCAGCTTGTGGGATTTTAGTTCCCCAAGCAGGGATCGAACCCTTGCTCCCTTCATTGGAAGTGTGGGTCTTACCCACTGGACCACCAGGGAAGTCCCCAAGAGGCTGACTTTTAGGGACAAAAATGTTTTGACATTTTATTCTACATCACTTTATCTTTCTTCTTTTTTAAAGTTCAGTCAGAAAACTTAGATTTTCTTTTGAGTTAGATGTTTAAGTCATTTTTAAATGATTATATTTTCTGATGAGGTGTTTTCCGTTTTGAAACTAGTGGTGTTTCTCAATATTCTCTGTAGAACAGATTTTATTTATTATTATTATTTTTTTTCTCACTGCTTCAGTCAACAAAAGGGAAAGTTTAGGAGAAGGAAATGGCAACCCACTCCAGTGTTCTTGCCTGAAGAATCCCAGGGATGGGGGAGCCTGGTGGGCTGCCGTCTATGGGGTCGCACAGAGTCGGCCACGACTGAAGCGACTTAGCAGCAGCAGCAGCAATCTTGAATCATACAAGTACTCCCTAATATTCAACAAAAATATAGCAAAATAATATCTTTAAACAAATTGATCTTAGGCAAAATCCCACCTGTGTAGTAGGCATGTAAAAAATATAACTACTCTTTGTTGGGCAATATAAAATGTTAAATGGAGCAGAATACCAAAAGACTAAAAATGAAGAAAGCCTGATTTAAGAATTTTGTTTTCATAAAGTGGACCTTTGTTTTAAATGTTGTCTTAAAAATGTTGGATTTACACAGCTTTAAAAATAAGCTCAGAATTTATATGTCAATCACTTTTAGCCCTTTTAAAGAACTCAATTGTGCATCTTGCTGTCATGAAGGATATAAAGATGGATTAGATGAGCTGTTGTTTTTCTTACTGTTATAAGCTTAGTTTCGTGCATTATGACAAATTCAGAGGCAGAAGAGTTTGTAGGTATTGAAATCATTGCTAGTTAATCACAGGTGTGAAATCATGAATGCTATAAAAAGTACATTTTCAGTAAAAGCTTTGCAATTTATAAAAAAAAAAAAAAAAAGAAAGGGAAAGTTTACTGAGGCCCCAGGGCCACAGGCAGGAGGCTGCCCTGTGGGCACAGAAGCCGGCAGAGGGGCCTTATTTGACATTCTTCCTGGGGTGCAGGTTGTTGGTGTGGCCACGCTTCTTGCAGCAGTTGACCGCGGGGCTATCGGTGATCGTAACACAGCCGACGTCTTGTCTCAGTTGGATTTCTGAGCGAGGTGGCAGGGGGAAGGCTCAACGGTGCCGCTTCACAGATGAAGCACTAAGTTCAGGTGAACTCTTTCTGAATTTTGTAGTCTGACAGAGCACAGCTCATCCTCCAGCTGTGTGCCGGCAAAAACTAGATGCTGCTGGTCAGGCGGGATACCTTCCTGATCATGGATTTTGACCTTGACATTCTCAGTGATGTCGCTGGGCTTGACCTCAGGGGCGATGGTCCTGCCCTTCAGGGTCTTCACAAAAGTCAGCATCTCTGCCTCTGCTGCAAGGCTGCCGCCACCGACCTGTAAAACAGATTTTAAAATAACTGTTTATTACAAAAGTAATGCATATCAATTAAAGAATGTTTGTAACATATGGGGCTTCCCTTGTGGATCAGCTGGTAAAGAATCCGCCTGCAAAGCAGGAGACCTAGGTTCGATCCCTGGGTTGGGAAGATCCCCTGGAGAAGGGAAAGGCTACCCACTCCAGTATTCTGGCCTGCAGAATTTCGTGGACTGTATAGTCCATGGGGTCGCAGAGAGTCAGACACAACTGAGCAACCTTTACTTTCACTTGAAACATATAGGAAAAATATTTAAGTACATATCGTCTTGAACTTCCCCGGTGGTCCAGTAGTTAAGACTCCGTGTTCCTGTGGCAGGTGCCTGGGTTCCATCCCCGGTTGGGGAACTAAGATCCTGCATGCTGCACAGCCAGGCCAGGAAAAGGAAGGAAAAAAAAAAAATACATCTAATCTTACCACCAAACGAGAAGTACTGTTAACATTTTACTATAAAATACTGCTCTCTTTCCTGTATCTGCATATACATTTTGTTAAAGAAAAATATATTCATCCCACAAATATTTATTGAGCTTCTGGATCTGCAGTCTTTATACTTAGGTGTTTTGGAGAAAAAGTCAAGGCAGACACTAGATAAGTAATCACATCAGAGCACAGTCAGGGCTCTGATGGGGGCTCTGAGAGGGCGCGTTGGATCACAGTAGACAGTTTATTTCTGTTTTGTTTACTTTTAGATTTTGTCTTGTAAAAGTTTAAGCATACATATAGTTTAATGAGTTGAATCGCTTTATAATATGAAGACTATTAGGAAAAGCAGTGATTCCCTTTCTCTGCCAGTTTCCCTTCTCAGGAGTAATTGCTTTAAACTCTTATAATTTTTCTTTTAAATTGAAGTATAGTTGATTTACAATATTAACTATAGCTCTACAACAAAGTGACTCAGTGTTTTCATGGATTATACTTCATTTAAAGTTATTGCAGAATAATGGCTGTATTTCCCTGTGCTGTATAATATGTCCTTGTGGCTTATTTATTTTATACACAGTAGTGTGTATCTCTTAATCTCCTGCCCCAGTCTTGTCCCTCCCCTTTTCCCTCTCCCCACTGGTAACCACCAGTTTGTTCTCTGTATCTGTGAATTTGTTCTTGTTTTTATATATACATCCATTTGTTTTATTTTTTAGCTTCCACACATAAGTGGTAACGTAGGGTATTTGTCTTTCTCTAGTCTGATTTTTATTTCTGTAAGCATAGTACCCTCCAGATCTGTCTATATTGTTGCAAATGGCATTATTATAGCTGAGCAGTATTCCATTGTATATGTGTATACACCATATCTTCTTTATCCATTTATCTGTTGATGGACGTGTGTGTGTGTATGTGTGCTAAGTTGCTCAGTCCTGTCTGACTCTTTGCCCGCCAGGCTCCTCTGTCCATGGGATTCTCCAGGAAGGAATACTGGAGTGGGTTGCCATGCCCTCCCCCAGGAGATCCTCCCGATCCAGGGATTGAACTTGTGTCTAAGTCTCCTGCATCAGCAAGCGGATTCTTTACCACTAATACCACCACTCTTAGGTTGCTTAAAAACATGGACTGCTTCACACACGTGCCATCCTTGTGCAGGGACCATGCTAATCTTCTCTGCACCCTCCCAGTTTTAGTATATGTGCTGCTGATGTGAGCATTTCTTTAAACTCTTTAGATGGTCTTTTGGAATTTACTCCACATCCTTGACTTCTCATTATGGAAGGTGAGGAATTAAGTCCCTTTGCTCTAACATGAGGCTTCCACACCCCCGTCCTTTGCATTCAGTTATGCTGTGTTTTTGTCTGTTCCCTGTTTATTGGATCCACAGTAGTTGGTACATCGTGTTTACAGCTGAGCCCTGCAGTGTGCTATGAATATGTTACCTTTTCTACACAGTTTTTTGATTTCTCTAGTGTTAATAATTATGTTTTTCTTTGCTTGGTTTTCTATATTTTTAATCCCTGCTTCAACCCAGACTCTCTGCTGGTTATCTACATGCCCCCTCTGTATGTTCAGATACATCAGTTCCGTCTTGAAATCTCTCCTAGAGCTTTCCCGGCTGCCCCACCTGGAGTGGTCCCTGCTTGTCCTCGTTCACCGCTGCCGCCCTGCGATCTTCACGGACTTCTCTCCTGTCTGTTCCCTGCTTCCCGTCCGCCCCCCACCCGCCCCGCTTGCTCTTCCTTATCTTATCCCCTTGTTTTGGTCAAGCACATCATTCAGTAGTTTCATGAGGAGATTGCGTGGGAGGTAAACTTTTGGACATGCTAGTCTACAAGTATATTTACTCCAGCTTCAGAATTCTAGATTGGAAATAATTTTCCTTTAGAATTTTAAACACATTGCTCAGTTTTCTTCTGGTTTTCAAAAAGGAACCCTCCTACACTGTTGGTTGGAAGGTACATTAGGACAGCCACTATGGAGAACAGTATGGCGGTTCCTTGAAAAACTAAAAAGAGTTTCTGTATGATCCAGTGAGCCCACTCCTGGGCATATATCCAGAGAAAATCATAATTCAAAGAGATACATGCACCCTAATGTTCATTGCATTACTATTTACAATAGCCAAGACATGGAAGCAACCTGAATGTCCATAGACAGATGAATGATAAAGCAGACAGGCTGCATATATACAATGAAATATTACTCAGCATAGGAAGAATGAATGAGGCCACTTGTAGCAATATGGATGGACCTAGACATTATCATACTAAGTGAAGTAAATCAGAGAAAGACAGATTTCATGTGATATCACTTTATGTGGAATCTAAAAAAAAAAGACACAAATGAGCTTGTTTGCAAAAACAGGAACAGACTTACAGACATAGAAAACAAACTTATGGTTACCAAAGGGGGAAGCTGGGGGAGGGATAAATTAGGAATTTGGGACTGGCAGATATACACTGCTATATATAAAATACATAAACAAGGACCATGGAACTCAATACTTGTAATATTCAATATCTTGTAAATAATCTATATGGGGAAAAAATATATATGGGATAAAAGAATATATATACAAAAGATTATATGTATTTATATTTCTATCTGAATACCTGAAACTGGGCTTCCTAGGTGGCTCAGTTGTAAAGAATACATCTGCCAATGCAGGAGATGAGGGTTCGATCCCTGGGTCAGGAAAATCTCCTGGAGGAGGAAATGGCAACCCACTCCAGTGTTCTTGCCTGGAAAATCCCATGCACAGAGGAGCCTGGCAGGCTACAGTCCATGTGGTTGCAAAAGAGTTGGACAGGTCTGAGCAATTAAAGAAGAGAATCCCTGAAACTAACACAACATTATAAATCCATTATGCTTCAATTTAAAAATTCTTTTTCTTCTAGTTCCCAATGCACTGTGAAAACCATTCTGATTCCCAATTTTTTATGTGTGACTTGGTCGGGGTTTCTTTTGTTTGTTTTGTTTGTGTTGTTTTTGCCATTAATGGGATTTCAGAATGAAAGGAAGTGCTTATCCTCAGTCCACCATCATTATAATGCACACACTGTTTTGGGCACTTATTTTTAAATTTTTAACTGATTTTAATTTTTAATTGATGAAAAAACATCATGTCATTAGATATTCTCTAGTGTCATGTCTTGGCTGCATAGAGTGTGGTTGTTTGGATACAACCTTGTACTTTTGGCCCCTAAGGCCGTTTTCAGTTTTTCATTATTCTATAGATAGTATTTGAATAAGTACTTTTTCTGTTAAATTTTTGGATTCATCCGTATTATTTACTAGAATAAATTTCTAGAAGTGTAATTGCAGAGTCCAAAGGACTCTGAGTATTTTGATACATTCTCCAAGTTATTCTTCCAAAAATTTGTAGCAGTTTTTTTAGTCACCAGTAGTATATGAAGGAAAAACATCTGCTTACATTCTGATCCTCCCCTCTTCTCCTGCCCTTTAAAAAAAATTTCCTTTGCTCAGAACAGCATTTCATTTGTACGTGACTTACTGACTTTTATGTCTAGTATCCTGAGAGAATTTTTTCAGTATGGAAAACAAGATGTTCTTTCTAGTTTTCTGCTTGGGAGTTAGAACATTTAAACTCAAGCCTCGGTTTTACCACTAAGTTGCTTTTAATGAATGATAACTGTTGTTATGATCATCTGCAAAAGTTAGAGGAGGAAAAAACAATGACCATTAAGCTCAAATATCTACCACATTCTAAACTTACTTCCAGTTTGTCAGTGTACATGAGTGCATTTTATGTCATAATCTGTGTTGTGTGTGGCTTTTTCCACTTTACTTGCTAGGTCTCAGTATTGTCAGCAGGCTTGTTGATGTTAATTCTTTAATTCCTTTCTTTTTTATATTAATTTTTACATTTTATTTTTTGGCTGTGTCACACAACTTGTGAGATCTTAGTTCCCAGTGTATTAGTTGCTCTGCTGTTGCTGCTGCTGCTGAGTCGCTTCAGTCGTGTCCGACTCTGTGTGACCCCATAGACGGCAGCCCACCAGGCTCCCCCATCCCTGGGATTCTCCAGGCAAGAACACTAGAGTGGGTTGCCATTTCCTTCTCCAGTGCATTAAAGTGAAAAGTGAAAGTGAAGTTGCTCAGTCGTGTCGGACTCTTTGGGACCCCATGGACTGCAGCCCACCAGGCTCCTCCGTCCACGGGATTTTCTAGGCAAGAGTACTGGAGTGGGGTGCCATTCCCTTCTCCGGGGGATCTTCCCAACCCGGGGATTGAACCTGGATGTCCTGCATTGCAGGCAGATTCTTTACTGTCTGAGCCGCCAGGGAAGCCGGGATCAAACCTGGGCCCACAGCAGTGGAAGCAAAGAGTCCTAATCATAAGATCACCAGCTGCTGCTGCTGCTGCTAAGTCGCTTCAGTCGTGTCTGACTCTGTGCGACCCCACAGACGGCAGCCCACCAGGCTCCCCCGTCCCTGGGATTCTCCAGGCAAGAACACTGGAGCGGGTTGCCATTTCCTTCTCCGATGCATGAAAGTGAAAAGTGAAAGGGAAGTCGCTCAGTCCTGTCTGACTCTTAGCGACCCCATGGACTGCAGCCTACCAGGCTCCTCCGTCCATGGGATTTTCCAGGCAAGAGTACTGGAGTGGGGTGCCATTGCCTTCTCCTAGATCACTAGGGAAGTCCCTTAACCTCTTTCAAGTATTCCTTGTGTTCTGTGACATCATGTGCCTCAGATTTTGATGACCTTTTTTTGGTTTCTCTATTTATATCATGTTTATTTTCATGACTCACCACAATTATTTTATGACTTTTTCTTTTGGGCTGTTTCCTTGTGGGGTATATTTCCCAAAGTAGAATTATCAAAAATTCAATGTTTGGGGACTTCCCTGGTGGTCCAGTGGTTAGGCACTTTCACTTTGGGGGCCCAGGTTCAATCTCTGGTCTTGGATCTGAGATCTCAAAGCTGAGTGGGACATGGGTAAAAAAAGATTTCAATGTATTCTTTGACTTAGTGAATCTCACTACATAGGGCCACATGGCTGTGTTGTTGGGAGACACCAATAGACTCTGTTTTATCTCTCTTTTGCTTTTAGTTTCCCAACTGCATGGTGGTGCTAAACAATGTCTGTGAGACTCTTAGCACAGGGATGCTAATAAAAGAAAGAGACTATTTAGGAGTTGCTTGGAGGATAACTTGCTGCTCTCATGATATCGTGTGCCTGTGTGTTAAGTCACTTCAGTCGTGTCCAACTCTTTGGGACCCCATGGACTGTAGCCCACCACGCTCCTCCGTCCGTGGGATTCTCCAGGCAAGAATACTGGAATGGGTTGCCATTCCCTTCTCCAGGGGATCTTCCTGATCCAGGAATTGAACCTGCGTCTCCTGTGGCTTCTGCATCGTAGGCAGATTCTTTACCGCTGAGCCACCGGGGAAGCCATGGTATCATACCACCCAACAACTAATGGGTGGATCCCAAGTGGCTTCTTGTGGTTACAGAATGCAGTCAGCTGTCGGGGTGTGGCTGCAGTTACAAATGTGGGAATGATATGTTCCGATGATAATATAAGTAAAGAATATTTCCCTTCAGGGTGAAAGAGACCATTGTATATCTGTCATGTGTCCTGTGAATATTCTCTTGACAACCAGAGGAGGGAAGATAGTCACTTCGCCTCATAGATGAGGGGATTATAGTTCACAGAAGTGAATTAACTTGCTCGAGGGCGGACTGTAGACAGAAGAGCCAGAATCCCCTGGAGGTCTGTTTGACTTAACGCCCATCATCTTTTGCACTCCAGCGGAGTGACTGCCTGTGTGTGGTGAGAGGGGAGTGGTAGGGGAGGTTTGCGTGTATCCCAGGAGTACCCTGTCAATTGTCTTTGCAAAACTGGGTAAAAGGAGGAAGTGTTAAGTCGTGTCCGACTCTTTTTTTTCTTTGTAACAGACAATGAACCAAGCCGAGTCTCAGAGCCTAAGAACACTGTGTCACCCACTCCTGCAGCAGACCCAAGTCAGACAAGAGATCCAAAACAGGGGCCCCAGGAACTTCAGGAAAAGAAAATTCAGGTGCTGGAGGAGAAGGTTCTCCGGCTCACCAGGACGGTTCTGGACCTTCAGTCTTCCGTTGCTGGAGTGAGTGAAAACCTCAAACACGCCGTCCAGGACGATGCCAGCAAGATGCTGGCCTCATGGCTGAGCAACCTGCACCCCCGGCCAACGCCCATCAGCGCTGTGGGTGGAGAACCAGAAACAGTTCAGCCCCCCGGCATCCTCAGCAATAAGGAGTCAGGCATGAAGGACATCAAGTCTGAACTGGCTGAAGTCAAGGATGCCCTGAAGACCAAGAGTGACAAGCTGGAGGAGCTGGACGGGAAAGTGAAGGGCTATGAAGGGCAGCTCAGACAGCTCCAGGAGGCCGCCCAGGGCCCAACGGTCACCATGACGACCAGCGAGCTCTTCCAAGCCTACGTGGACAGTAAGATCGATGCCCTGAGGGAGGAGCTTATGGAAGGGATGGACCGAAAGCTGGCTGACCTGAAGAACTCGTGTGAGTACAAGTTGATCGGTTTCCAGCAGCACTGTGATGACTATGGGAGCAGCTACCTGGGAGTGATCGAGCTGATAGGAGAGAAGGAGGCCAAGCTGAGAAAAGAAATCAGTGACCTTCAGGCCCGGGTCCAAGACCCTCCAGCCCATGCAAACTGCTGTGACGGTACCAAGCCTGGTGACTTGGGGCCACAGATCAAGATGTTAGACCAGAAAATCGAAAGAGTTTCTGAAGCGACAAGAATGCTGAATGCACGACTAGACAATGAGTTTGACCGCCTCGAGGCTCCAGAGCCGGATGTGGACTTCGATGCCAGATGGCATGAACTGGATGCAAGGATCAACGTGACAGAGAGGAATGCAGAAGAGCACTGCTTTTACATTGAAGAAACCCTCCGGGGGACCATTAGTGGGGAGGTGGACGGCCTGAGGCAGCTGCTTGATCAGAAAATACAGTCCCTGGAGGAGCGGCTGGGGAGCGCCCTCCTGGAGATGGTGAATGGCTCAGAGATGGTACCTGCTCCCCCAGTGGCAGCCCCGCCCACTGTGTCGGGGGCTGGGCCCCCGCAGGTCATGATGGAGTTGAAGCGCCTGAAGGACCAAGTGCGGGTGGTGGAGGACATGTGCCTGCAGAACCTCCGAGGAGAGCCTCGAGGGATGGAAGACACTTTGCGGAACGGGGGCGAGATGGTGAGCCTTTTGAGATCTCTAAACGACACGATGCAGGGGAAGTTTCAGGACACTGAACACAGCATCCAGCGACTTCAGCAGGACTTCAGTTTTCTTTATTCTTGGCTCAACCACACAGATGACCACTTGAGACGTCTACAGAACGAGCTGAGTGGTGGTAGAGGAGGGAAAAAGGCTGCAGGGGGTGGGTGGTCCAAGGTGGGTGAGCCAGGGAGGACGGAGGCGCCCCTGCCGTCTCCCCAGGCCCCCCCAGCGCATTGCTGCGACCAGCTGGAGGGCAGGTGGCAGCGGCTGCAGGACCTCGTCCTCAGCGAGCTGGACACTTGTAAGGAGAAGACGCACGGAGTCCAGAGGGAGGTGTCCGTGGTGGAGGACAGGGTGTCTCACGTGGAGAAGACCTGTAGCAAGCTGGACTCCATCTCTGGGAGCCTTCAGAAGATCAAGGAGGGGCTCAACAAGCACATGAACAGCCTCTGGAGCTGCGTCCGGCAGATGAACGGGACGCTCCGGACACACTCCAGAGAGATCTCCGGCCTGAAGAATTCCGTCCAGCAGTTCTACAGCCACGTCTTCCAGATTTCTACTGACCTGCAAGACCTGATCCGGTTTCAGCCATCGGCAAGTAAGTGCACCTTTGCCTTCCCATTTTAAGTATTTGTAACGCGTGTTCTGCTAGATTTTGGATGGTTTGTGGCATGAGCCACGTCACTGCTGGCCCAAAGTGTGCTTCGTAGATGGGGTGGGGAAAGTGCGTGAATTGTCTGGTGCTGAGTAGCAATGAGACAAAGACCAACAGTGAGAGCAAGTGTTTAGAAACTTAGAATAACTTGACGTCACCGTAGCACTCAAGCACACGATTTGTGCGTTTTGTAAGTTATCAGCCCACAACAGGTTGAAAATACAGAAGGAAAACTGGTCCTTGCCCTCAGGTAGGTGGCAGAAGGCTGATCTATACTGTCATGTTGGGGAGCTTAGATTTGGGGTCAGATTTGTGGCCTAACAGCTTGGGGCAATGGGCATGTTGTCCTGTCTTCTACTCAGGGAGTCTCCTGTATGCACACCCCTTCACCTCTCTGAAAACATCACTTCTTGTTTGCTGGTGTCATTATCATCTTTGGGCAATCTCTTGTTCCCTAAAACCTAGGGCCTCGATGATGGCAAGTAGAACGCATTGTGTTCCTTTCCAAAGACAGAGAGAGGACCCTGGACAGAGTACTTTAGGGGCAGGAACTGTTCAATGCCCCAGCACGCCCAGAACAAGGATGCTCATCGGCTGTGCTTAGGGAGATTCATGCTACACACTCTGTATGCACATCCGTGCTAAGTCCCTTCAGTCATCTCTGTTTCTTTGTGACCCCATGAACTGTAGGGGGCCAGGCTTCTCTGTCCATGGGATTCTCCAGGCAAGAATACTGGAGTGGGTTGTTATCTCCTTTTGCAGGCAATCTTCCTGACCCCAGGGATCAAACCTGTGTCTCCTGTGGCTCTTGCATCGCAGGCAGATTCTTTACCATTATACATTTCACTCTTGACAAATGTTTGTTGAATGAATGAATGGACTGAATGAATGGTCCCTTAATAGTACTGAGTGACATATTCAAGTTAACATTTTTGTTACCTGGGGGCTCAGCATGTCATCCCTGAAGGACAGAGCCTCCCTGGTACCTGGATTCAGCAACCTCAGTGCTGAGCAGAGTTTTATTTTTAAAATTTTATTTATTTATTTTCGGCTGTGTTCGGTCCTCATTGCCGAGCAGAATTTCTCTAGTTGCAGACAGCGGAGGCTACTTCCTAGTTGGAGTGTGTGGGCTTTCTCCCTGCAGTTGCAGCTCCCAGGCTCCAGAGCACAGGCTTAGTAGTTGGGGCACATGGGCTGCTCCCCGCAGGGACATGTTCTAAAGTCGCACAGTGGAGGCAGGGTGGGGACCCTGGGTGCTGTCGTCCAGGCCAGCCCACGTCTCCTCTGTGTCTCCCCAAAACGAACGCAGACTCACAGGTCCACGAGGACAAGGGAGGGCCAGCCGTGTGCCAAGAAGGACTCCACCTCCTGACCAGTCCTCTCCCTGTTTTCTTTCCCCCTGTCTTCCCTGCTGGCCTGTGTTGCCTTTTCACCTTGCTCAGCTCCAGGTGACAAAGGCCCTCATGTGTTGATGCTAGTTCTTGGCCTGGTGTGAGCCTATGGGATTTTAGGATTGGGTCCTATTGGAAAAGGCCCTGATGCTGGGAAAGATTGAAGGCAAAAGGAGAAGGGGGAAGCAGAGGATGAGATAGTTGGATAGCATCACCGCCTTAATGGACATGGATGTGAGCAAACTCCAGGAGATAGTGGAGGACAGAAGAGCCTGATGGGCTGCAGTCCATGGGGTTGCAAAGAGCTGGACACAGCTTAGCAACTGCATAATAGCAACTGCATAACAGCAACAACAACGCAGCTGGGACTTACAGCCTGAGGAGAGGAGAGCCAGGGCCTGATCCCAGGGAAGTGGGAAGTCTGAAGTGGTCAGTGGGACACGCTTTGAACCTTCCCAGAGATAAGGAGTTTGTAGATAAGGAATTACCCAGGCCAGTCCTGCTATTTATAACCTCCATCCCCTCCCCCCAGGCCCACACAGCTCCCAGATCTCTGGAATGCTGGGGAAAGGTCAGGGGACCCTGTGTGTGTTCATAGGGTGATTGTGCCTCCTGGTGACAGTTCTGTCTGGACTGTGCTTTGTAACAACAGATCGAAGCAGATAGTTCCAGTTGATTTGCAGCTCCCGGGCGGCGTGGGAAGCTGTGTTAACTCCTTCACGCTTGGCTGTGGAAAGAGGGGTTGGGGTGAATGCCTGTAAAGGGAAGGTGGCTCCCACAAGATGCTCCTTTTGGAATGAATCCATTGTCGTGAGAGTAGAATGCATGGACTTTCGGGAACTCCATTGATTGAGAAGAGTTAACAATACACAGGCCGAGGCTGTCCATTCTTGCAGCGCATCCAGGTCCGGGAGAACCTGAGTGTCAGGGGTCACTGGGTGAGTTTAGAGCTCAGGTCACAGCGCCCCGTGAAGAGTCAGCAGCACATTTATTGAGTGCTTACTGTGTGCAGCAGTGACTCAGTGGACATGAGTTTGAGCAAACTCTGGGAGATGGTGAAGGACAGGGGAGCCTGGCGTGCTGCAGTCCCTGGGGTCACAAGGAGTCGGACACGACTTAGTGACTAAACAGCCACTGTGTGCAGGGCTCCGTGAGGGATGAGGAGGTGAGTGGCACAACCCTGGCCTTCCGGGCATTTCCAGGCCCAGGTTTGGGGGTGGGGGAGTGACACACACAGGCCTGCAGAGAGGGTGAACGAGATGGTGTATCAGGGCTCGTCCTTGTAGTTCACTGGCTCTTACTGAGCCCGTCTTGTGTGGGAGTGATGAGCTTATGTGTGTGGAGCACAGGGATGGCAGTGCAGGGGACAATGACAGTTTGAGGGGGACAAGTAGGCAGAGATGGTCACGGCCACCGTGGAAGTCAGGGAGCACTTCTCTGAGTTGATGAGGCCTTCTCATCAAGGTTGAGTAGGTTGCGAGTTCATAGGCCAGTAGGGTGAAGGGTGAGATGGTGTGATGAGAGAGACTTCTGAAAGGGGGCGATGCTGGAGCTTGTACCGAACGGTGAGTTGTTGCTCAGTCCCTCAGTTGTGTCTGACTCTATGCGACCCCATGGACTGCAGCACGCCAGGCCTCCCTGTCCTGCACCGTCTCCCAGAGTTTGCTCAAATTCACGTGCGTTGAGTTGATGATGCCATCCAACTATCTCATCCTCTGTCGCCCCCTTCCCCTCCTGCCCTCAATCTTTCCTAGCATCAGGGTCTTTTCCAGCGAGTCAGCTCTTCACATCAGGTAGCCAAAGGATTGGCGCTTCAGCATCAGTCCTTCCAACGAACATTTAGAGTTGATTTCCTTTAGGACTGACTGGTTTGATCTCCTTTCAGTCCAAGGGACTCTTGAGAATCTTCTGCACCACAGTTTGAAAGCATCAATTCTTCAGTGCTCAGCCTTCCTTATGGTCCAACTCGCACATCTGTACATGACTACTGGAAGGGTTCAGAGAAGCAGGAGGGGAGGGCGTCCCTGCTGAGGGGTGGGATGGACCTGCTGTTTGCCGACCCCAGACCTTGGTGGCTTAAACAACAAGGCTTCATCACTTTCCATTGTTCTGCGGGGCAGGAACTGACTTGGCAGCTCTTCCGCTCCACTTGACATCAGCTCAAGTCACTCACTTGGCTGTGGTCAGGGGACCAGTGGGCTGGGCTGGGCTGAGCTGGAAGTTGCAGGAAGACCGGCCACGTGTTCCTGCGCAGGGCCATCCTCTCTCTCCACGTGGTGGACGTGCACCTTCTCTCAGCATGGTGGTCTCGGGGAGTCACACTTACCACAAGGCAAAAGCAGGAGCCCCTTCCAGGCGGGGCCCGGAGCTGGCACCATGTCCCTTCTGCCACATCCCATTGTTCAAAACAAGTCACCCTGAGAGATGACGCGGCTTGTGTGTTGGAAGGGGAGGAATATTAACGATTGTCATCATTGCTCCCACCGCAAGCCAAGGTGCGGAGCTGAGGGTGCAGGACATGGTCACCAGAGGCCAGATTGCTGGGCCAAGGACCTAGACTCTGCTGTTTCTGCCCCGCCTGCTGCCCTGTGCAGGGAGCCCATTCTCTTCTTTGGAAGCACCCAGAGGGAGCTGAACTGCCCAGCTGGCAGCGGGTGGGGAGGGTGGAGGGGGAACCAGAATGGCCTCAGCCAATGCTGAAAGCAGTCCCAGTCTCTTTGTATCCCTCACATCAGTGCAGACGTTCTTCCCTGGGTCTTAAAAGAGACTCTCGAGACTATATACAAATGTTTGGTTACTTTTTTGGACAGAAGGTCCCTGCCTTTCATCCAGGACTTGGAGAGGTGCCTAACTTCTAAAAGGTAAAGAACTAGTATATTTTTTTGGCTGCATCTTGCAGCTTGTGGGATCTTAGCTCCTCGACCAGGGATTGAACCCACATCCCCCACAGCGGAGGTGCAGAGTCAACCACTAGACTACCAGGGAAGTCCCTAGGACCACTGTATTTTCGTGACTGTCTCATCGTCCACTCTGTGAGGTAGCTGTCATGCCCTTTCCTGGGCCCCGTGTACCCCACCCCCCTTCATTCATACAGTCATTCATTCCACAAATAGTCATGTCCTTGCACTGGAGTTTTAGCCCTTGCAGGATCTAGAGGGGGAAGTCAGGGAATGCACAGCCCAGCAAATAAAGGTCTGATTTCAGCAGGCAATCAGTGTGCAGGGAAAGATAAGCAGAGGAGGTGACAGAGAACAGGGGACTTGGTGTTTTAGATGAGAAGTCAGGGAAGGTTGCTCAGTGGAGACGACCTTTGAGCAGAGACGTGAGTAAGATGAGGGAATGAGCCTTGTAGAGATCTGTTCCTGGCAGAGGGAACAGCATGTGCGAAGATCCTGAGGCAGGGATGTCTTTGTCCTGTTTGAGAACTCAGGACGTCAGTTTGATCAAGTCCATGAGCAAGGGGGAAGGTCACAGGCAATGAGGTCAGCGGGTAGGGGTCAGATCAGGTGGGATTTTGTAGGCTGAGATGACAGATTTGGATTTCAAGTATCATGAGAAACTCTTGGAGAATTTTGAGCCAGGAAGTGATTATTATTTCCCAAGTCTGTAATCCCAGCTACTCTACACATTCTTTGTGACTTTGGACAAATTATTTATCTACTTAATGCCTCACTTTCTATAGCTGTTAATTGGAGAGAATCATGGTGATAGTGATACTTCAAGAAGTTAGCATGATAACTATTGTTCCTGTGCATGCTAAATCATTTGAGTTGTGCCTGACTCTTTGAAGCCCCATGGACTGTAGCCCACCAGGCTCCTCTATCCATGGGATTCTCCAGGCATGAATAGTGGAGTGGGTTGCCATGCCCTCCTGCAGGGGATCTTCCTGACCCAGGGATCAAACTCACGTCTCCTGCATGGGCAGGTATGTTTACCACTAGCGCCGCCTGGGAAGCCCCCCTGTTCCTAAGGAGTATTTCTTTTCTTTTTCTATTTTTTGGCTGTTCTGTGTGGCATGTAGGATTTTTGTTCCCTGACTAGGAATCAAACTTATGCCTCCTGCAATGGAAGCAGGGAGTCTTAACCACTGAACCACGGAGAAGTCCCAGTAGTGTATTAAATAGTGACTGGCCCTTGGTCATCCCTCAGTATCAGCATGACTGTGACCCTCTGTCCCCTCTGCTGGACATCCCTTCTGCTTCTGGCTGAAATCCTCTCCTCTTCTTACAAGCATGCAGCCTCAGAGCAGTGAAGGTGGGCTCGCCCGCACTGCAGACGTGGGATGACAACCTTAGGTGTTCTGCTGAATGTTCTAGGGATCCAGAGGGTTTTGTTCTTTCCTTCTTTTTCTTGTTTTCTTGTCTAAATTGGGACTGAAGTGTAAAGTGTAAAAAGCTGAGAAATCTCCCCTCCCTAGCATTCAGGTTCTTGTTGTTCTTGTTTAGTCGCTCAGTTGTGTCCGACTCTGTGTGACCTAATGAACTAAGCCCGCCAGGCTCTTCTGTCCATGGAATTCTCCAGGCAAGAATAATGGAGTGGGTTGCCATTTCCTTCTCCAGGGGATATTCCTAAACCCAAGTCTCCTGCTTGGCAGGTGGATTGTTTACCTCCAGGGAAGCCCAACATTTAGGATTCATGGTTAGTAAATCAGGTTCTGAACGACAAGGGGATTGGGGAAGTCCTCTATTCTGTGGATGTGGCCTCAGAAGTCTGGACTTTTGTTTCAGTTCCCCCCACCCCCTCCCCCAGCTCCCTGTCCCGTTCTTTTAGCTGCTTCTTGTCCACAGTTGCCCGGTCTCCATGCTACTGTAGTTATTGGGTGGGGGCAGCTCCAGGCCCTGCCCCCCCCACCCCAGCGTGGCTCAAAGACAGAATCTGCTTCCTGCTGGGGCCCTGGGACCACCTGGCCTGCACCACAGCCTCTGAGCCCACACAGCCTCCCCATCACCCATCTGATCAGATACTGAGCCCCGGGCAGATTTGGGCATTTCTGCTGTTCCCCTTTCACTTGGGATAGTAGGCGAGTTCCTGGTATTGAGAAGCCTGGGGCTCCCACAGAGCTGAGCCAGGCAGAGGGACAGTCTCTGTGCCAGGGTAGCTCTCCTCCCCCACGTCATGGTTCCAAGAAGGGCCTTCCTGCCGGACATGCAGGACTGTTTCCACACACCCCAGGGACTGCTTCCTCTTTCCAATCTGCCACCCCTTTCTTCTGCAGATGTCTTCAGGCAATTTCTTGTAAGTACTTAAATTTTTTTTTTTTTTTTTGCGTATAGTCGATTTACAATGTTATGTTAGTTTCAGGTGTACAGCAAAGGGGTTCAGTTATACAGCCACACATGTTCATTCTGTTTCAGATCCTTTTCTCATATAGGTTATCCTGGAATATTGAGTAGAGCTCCCTAGGCCATACAGGAGATCCCATAGGTTATGCACCTTATATATAGTAGTGTGCATGTGTTCATCCCAAGTCCTGATTTATCCCTCACCCCTGTGTTTCCCCTTTAGTAACCATAAGTTTGTTTTCAATATCTGTAAGTCTGATTCTGTTTTGTAAGTTCAGTTGTTTCATTTTTAAAAAAAATTGGGTTCCACATGTAAGTGATGTCATATGCTATTTGTCTTTCTCTGTCTGGCTTACTTCACTTCGTATCATAGTCTCTAGATCCATCCATGTTGCTGCAAATGGCATTACTTCATTCTTTTTCTAAAATTTATTTTTATTTATTTGGCTGCCCTGGGTGTTAGTTGAGGCATGTGGGATCTAGTTCCCTGACCAGGGATTGAACCCGGGCCCCATGCATTCGGAGTGTGGAGTCTTATCCACTCGACCACCAGGGAAGTCCCGTATTTCTTTCTTTTTAATGGCTGAGTAATATTTCATTGTGTATATATATCACATCTTCTTTATCCATTCCTCTATCCATGGGCATTTAGGTGGCTTCCATGTCTTGGCTCGTGTAAATAGTGTTGTAGTGAACACTGGGCTGCATGTATCCTTTTAAATTATGTGTTTTTTTTTCAAATACATGCCCAGGAGTGGGATTGCTGGATCATCTTATTGTTGTGGTTCAGTTGCTAAGTCATGTTCTCTTTGCCCACCAGGCTCCTCTGTCCTCCATTATCCCCTGGAGTTTGTTCAGATTCATGTCTGTTGAGTCTATGTGCTGGATCATATGGTAGTTCTATTTTTAGTTTTGAATGGTATTAATAACATTTCATTTGGGGGTGCTACAGATTTAAGAACCCCATCTTTATCCAGTTGCTTAGCCTAAGCTGTGCTGTAAGAATGAAAAAAACACAGGTTTTTCAAATCAGCTCAGTTTAGTCGCTCAGTCGTGTCCGACTCTTCGCGACCCCATGAATTGCCTGTCCACCACCAACTCCTGGAATTCACCCAAACTCATGTCCATCAAGTCGGTGATGCCATCCAGCCATCTCATCCTCTGTCATCCCCTTCTCCTCCTGCCCCCAATCCCTCCCAGCATCAGACTCTTTTCCAATGAGTCAACTCTTCACATGAGGTGGCCAGAGTACTGGAGTTTCAGCTTCAGCATCAGTCCTTCCAATGAACACCCAGGACTGATCTCCTTTAGGATTGGCTGCTTGGATCTCCTTGCAGTCCAAGGGACTCTCAAGAGTCTTCTCCAACACCACAGTTCAAAAGCATCAATTCTTCGGCACTTGTAAAGCCTGGCAGGGGAAGAGTGGCCTCATGCCAGTGTTATGACAGTTTTGGCCTTCAACTTGAAATTGGCTGAGTTTGAGGCCAGTCTAGGTCCCAGATAGCATGATGGAGTCAGTCCGAGTGTCATAAATACATAAAGGCTGCATAAACTGCGCAGACTCGGACCACACTGCCTCTGGACGATACCTGCCCTTCTGCTCTGTGAGCATCTGGTTTCTGTAAAGCTCTTCAGTTGGTGAAAGCAGCGGCTGCTTTTCTCCGTCTGAACCTTGACTCTAGGACTGCTGTGTCCTTGGCACCGGCCTCTCCTACAGCTGTGTGCAGAGTCCCCTGCGAGCTTGATAGAAATAAGGACTCTGGGCTCCCTCGGGAGACTCCTGCTTAGCAGGGGTGAAGTCAGTTCCAGGAATTTGTCATTAAATTTGTAATTAAAACAGAGAACCCCCCAGCTCCCGTCGTGGAAGCGGAAGGCAGACCCCCCTCAGAGGCAGCTGGGCCAGAGAGAAGCGGAGAAGCAGGGGGTGGTGGGGAGGGTGGGGAGGGAGGGAAAGTCCTGGGTGCGGAGCCGCAGCCCCCGCGCCAGCTCTGCGGGACCCGCGTGTCCGCTGACGGGCTCTGCCGACGCTGTCACTGTGCCTCCTCACATCCTGACCGTGGCGGCTTTACAGCAAGTCTTAAAATCAGGTAGACCCTCTGTGTGTCCATGTACAGCTTCAAATCAGCTTGTGAATTTCTATCAAAGAAGAAATCCCCAGTGACTTTTTGGGTCAGGTCGGCTTCTCTAGGGTTCAGTGATAACAGGTGACCTCTGTTCCAAGGGCACTGCCCTGCCGATGTCAACCCGCGAGGCTGGAGCTGTGTGTGTGTCAGTGATCTCTAGACTGCACTTTTCAGAAATGCCAGCCTGTTTGCCCTGTGGAGCCTGATTCCAGGGGCCTCTGCGTGGTCACACTGGGCGGGACTCCTTTCTCGGCGGGGCTCCGTGCCCTGGAGGGACGGTCAGTACGGGCCCTAGATAGGTCATAGTCTCTAGATCCATCCATGTTGCTGCAAATGCTTTACTTCATTCTTTTTCTAAAATTTATATTTATTTGGCTGTCCTGGGTGTTAGTTGAGGCATGTGGGATCTAGTTCCTGACCAGGGATCGAACCCGGGCCCCATACTTTGGGAGTGTGGAGTTTTAGCCGAGTGTGGACCACCAGGGAAGTCCCATATTTCTTTCTTTTTAATGGGCAAGTAATATTTCATTGTGTGTGTGTGTGTATATATACACACACACCACATCTTCTTTATCCATCAGTGCTGTGATGGAACCACACAGTGCCCCCAGGACCAGCTTGAGTGTTTTCTCTCTTCATTCCAGCCAAAGTGCAAAGCAGCATTTCCACTGTTTGCTCAGTAGGACAGTTCCTGCAAACCCATGGTCTCCCCCGCCCTGCTGTCAGGGGAGTCGCATGGGGTTTCTGTGCGTCGTCTCCCCAGCGGCTCCTTTACATGCCTCCCCATCCTCTCCCCCCTTGACCTTCCAGGCAGGGAGACCATCGAGTGTCTCCTCAAAGCCCCTGCCTCGTGCCCCCCATGCCTGGTCAGTGCAGGAACCTGGTCCCTCGGCACCCCCTCTGAGCCTGGCGTTTCTCATCAGGGTGGCGAGGGTCCTTCCCGGGCACAGAGCTTTGCCAAGTGGTGTGACTATCCTTCCACTTAGCCTGCTGTATGTCAGAATGTGGGTGGGTTTCTTTTAAAGCCAGAAGTCCTGGGAATTCCCTGGCAATCCAGTGGTTAGGATTCCACGCTGTCACTGCCAAGGGTCCAAGTTCAGTCCTTTGTCAGGGAATTTAACATCCTACAAGCCATGCAACCAAAAAAAAAAAAAAATACAAAGTCAGAAGTCTTGATTGCCATCTTTAAAACAGTCCCACCACCCCGACCTGTAGTTGCATTTGGTCAGCAGACACCCTCGCAATGCCAGGCAGCTCCCCACCCCCTCCCCACACTGGGCTTCTAGTGAATTGGCCTGGACATTTGCACAGTGACTTGTCACTGTCAGGGATGTGGCCCCACACCTGTCACTTCATCTGATCAGCCAAATTCTGCCTGCTTGTCAGGAGACTTTGAGGGTTTAGCCTGAGTGGTGGATGACTCAGCCACGCCGCCAACACAGACTCTGACGTCCCCGCAGCCCTGTGCTGTGACACGACTCCATGGGGTTGCTGACAGTTTCCTCAGGCAGGTCTTCATCTTAGCAAAGGTTACAGTGGCTTTTAATAAGAACTTTAGCGGAGTGGGAGTGGCCTTTCCTACCTGCTATTGGCTCTGTCCTTGGTGAGGTCGTGGCCCGGCTTGTGCACAGCTGCACAAGGCCACTGCGGGGGCATCAGGACGGAGACCTGGAGGCAGGCTGTGGAGCAAAAGCATCATCATTCCTCACGTGAAACACGGGCAGCCCCACTTGGTTCTTACAAACTCAAATGGTCACTGGATTAGAAACATATGTGCAGTTCGAAGAGACACTGGCTGCCAGAGTTATCTTCCCAGATGGAGCAAGATGCTGTCCAGTTTGTTTCCAGTGTGTAATAAATGTGTGTGTTAGAGACACTACGTGATGTGCTGGGGGCCAAGGTTGGGGAGCAGTCGGGATCCAGGGCGGCTTTTTCATGCCGTCTCTGCTGTGATGTGAGGGGTGTCGGAGCCACCCGTTCTGCACAGAGTCCTGGACGGACTCCCCGTGGAGATCAGTGCAGGATATTTGGCCCAAGTGGTTTATTTGTTCATTCTTTCCCCTCTGCCTTCCACTTGCTATCACAGGCCTGGGTGTTGAGGGAGTGATGACTGAGAGAGAGAACCATCACTGTTTCTAAGTTCTGGCATTATCCTTACAGACCCTAGAAAGACGATTATTGTTAGCAAAGTTAGGGCGCCTCCTCTACTGGCTGGCGGGAGTGAGGGTACAGCCCAGGGTACCGGCCTTTCTTCCTTCACCAAATACTCAGACGTCTCAGTGTCACGTGCCAGTCCCTGGTGACAAAAGACCATTAAAACGTGTCCTCAAGTGTTCATCATCCAGCAAGTGAGGAGAGGTATGAAAACCAGACAGGCCCTCAGAGCTCCGTGATTGGGAGGCAAGATTGTTAAGCGCTGCTGGGCTTCACAAGGAGCAGCGGGACTGTGGGGAGGGGTGTGTGTCGTCGAGGATTCCCGAAGAGCCGGGCCGGGGGCTGGACTGAAGGTGGCAGGAGACGATGGAGCAGGTGGTGCGGACACGGCTGTCAGAGGAGATTCGACTGGATCTTATGAACAGTGGAGGACAGCTGGAGGGTTCTGAGCAGGGACGATGATAAGGACAAACTGTCCTCTGAGAAAGGTAGGGAGGAAGGACCCGAAGGATGATTCAAAATGAGAAGCTGGACTTAGCCCAGATCGGGGTGCGTGTGAGAAAGGAGAGGGCAGAGTAAAATACGACTCGAGCACCTAGACGAGGTGACAGAGACAGATGGGGCTTCAGAGAAAGCGGGATGATGCGAAGGGTTTGTAGGGGGATAGGTACAAAAAAAGTTGTGAGGGGCTTGTATTTGGCTATTTTTAGGTGCTTTGTGTCGGAGAACGCCATGGCACCCCACTGCAGTAGTCTTGCCTGGAAAATCCCATGGACAGAGGAGCCTGGTAGGCTGCAGTCCATAGGGTCCTAAGAGTCATCAGACATGACTGAGCGACTTCACTTTCACTTTTCACTTCATGCATTGGAGAAGGAAATGGCAACCCACTCCAGTGTTCTTGCCTGGAGAATCCCAGGGACGGGGAGCCTGGTGGGCTGCTGTCTATGGGGTCACACAGAGTCGGACACGACTGAAGCAACTTAGCAGCAGCAGCAGGTGCTTTGTGTACTGTAATTCTTTGAGGGTTATAGGACTGGGGAAGTCTGCGTGTTTAAAGTACGGGTGGAGACACGCAAACTTGGGCTGAAGGGAAGGAGCCAGTGAGGCGGAAGGAGAGAGATGGAGAGGAGAGGAGCAATGTTCGAGGAGCTTCTCCAGCAGAGAAGGGAGGTGGGAGCGTGCGCCGCGGAGGGAGGCCAACTTGTGAGCCGAGAAAACAGCGTGAGGAGGGGAGACGGACAAGGAGGGACCTGAGCATGCTTGGACTGGAGGGAAAGGAGATGGGGTGGGCCCCAGTATCGTCTGTGTTTTATAAAAACAAAACACTTCTGAGGAATTTACAATGGAAACCACCTCCCCTGCCCCTTCTCCCTGTTACCCTTCTCATCCCAGAAGTGGCCACATGCAATTCTTTGAGCTGTTTTCTCCACTGATGTTTACTTCCTTATTTCTAAATCAATTTATTAGCTTTAGATATCTCTCTATGGATATTATATACAGTATTGGACATTATCAGCTGCAGACATTAGCCCATAAGGCTCTTTCATGTCTCCCCCTCCTCCCAACTCCCAATAGTTATACCACAAAACTCAAGTCAGTATTTATACTATAAGCTAAACAGCTCAATAATAGCCAAATAGGATTGTGTTGCTTTCCTCTGAATTAGTAGTAGTGTTATTTGCTAGATTTTATGTATCTGTCTTGGGATTCTTCTCACTCACTGAAACTCTCTCAATACCATAAAAAGTATCAGGTCATTTGTTGGTTCCATTAAAAAAAAATTTTTTTTTTTGGCAAATCATGCCTTTAATTTAAAAAAATTTTTTTCAAATTGGAGAATAATTGCTTTACAATGTTGTTGGTTTCTGTTGTACAACAACATGAATCAGCGTAAGTATACATTTATCCCCTTCCATTTTTCAACCTAATGACCTCCCTCTGGGAGTTCTGTTCCCAACACAGCCTGGACTGCTTCCTCTCTAGACTTGAGAAAGCTCTAAGGCTTTCAATCTGAAACTTTGCACTACCATCCTAGAAGTTTCTTGAACTTCTAGGTTTTTAATGGTTTACTTTCATTTAGGTGGAGTACATTTTCCAATAGCTTTTTAAGAAAGGGTGCTCAAGAGTTTTGCTGGTCTTTAAATATTTCATGGCTGAGAAAGGTTTATTCTAGTTTCACAACTGGCAGATACTTTAGCTGAGTACAGAACTCAAGGTTAACAATGATATTCCTTCAACATTTGAAGGTGGTGTTCTTTTGCTTCCTGGTTTCCCTTACTTGAGAGTCTGATGATGTCCTTCTGATTTGAAGTCACTTCTCTCCATCCCCCAAGTCTGTAGGATCTTCTCTTTATCCTCAGTGTTCTGACTATGCCTTGGTTTGGGTCTTTTATTTAATAATCCAGCTGGGATCTTTTACAATTCTAACGAATTGTGCATTCGATTCTCTCCTTACCACCTCTCTATGCCCCAGTTTTTCTATTTACTCGAGAAAGTTCTGGATTGGAAAGAATCTAATTTTCCTAGTTTCTCTCCTATTATCCATTATTTTATCTACCTGGTCTACCTTCTAAAAGATCTCCTTGATTTTGTCTACCAACTCTTTCACTGAATTTTCTTATTTTGGCAAGCATATTTCTAATCAGTGAAGACATTCTTATTCTCTGGTTAGGCCTCTTTTAACACCAATCTATTCTTGTACTTTGGATGCAGTGCCTTCTGTTTCTGAGTTTATTTGCCTATTTTGTAGAGTAGGCACAGGGTTTGTAAGAAACAGTACGTGTGGGAAAGCATGCAAAGAAGCAGTTTATGTCGGACAGAAGCAGCTAGAGGGTGGGCATCCTTGCCAGCAAGGAGCGTGTTTTACTACATGTTTATTTTCTTGTATTATCTGTTTCTTCAAAGTTCCTTTTTATTGCTTGGTTATTTCCTTCTCATCCTGTCCTTCACTGTGGCTAGTGGTGTCTCCATGTCTGAAATCCTTAATGCCAGTTTCTACGTCCAACCTAGCCCTTCCCGCCAGAGTATTGCAGAGAATTAAGACTTGATGCCTTCCCACTGTATGGTGTGAATGAACTTATCTTCAGTGCATCTAGAACGGTGTTAGCTCTGTACCATCCTGGGGGCACTTGAGAAAGTGATGATCAGTTCACTCAGCTCACGTTCTGGAGGGCTTCATCCTCTCATGGAAAGGGTGCTTGCGGAAAAGCTTCCCTTGGGGGCTGGAGGTGGGCTGGCAACCTAGCTCTGTGGGTAGAGGGACCTGTGTTCCATCTGCCACAATCACCTTTGTGACTTTAAAAAAACTAGACTGGGGTGGGGATACAATGCAGTTTCTGATTTTACTTGATAATAACTTTGGAGCTTTGGAACCTGGGCCATGGCAGGCACCCTATGGATGGAGGAGGAGGTAGGTGGGGTTTGGCTGTTGAGGAGGGTATCAGGGCAGTCCTGGTTGTTCCTAGATGTCTTGCAGGCCTGCAGGAAGGGCAGTTCCAGGAATGTATTCAGAGTAGGAAATGGGGGCAGTTGCAGGCTGTGTCTCAGCACTGTTCCGAGAGGGCAGGGGGTGTGAACCAGGAGGCTCTTGCAGTGGTGCTCCAGTTGGAAGTGCTCCAGCTGGTGATCTTAAGGCTGTGGTGACCTCTGTGCCTGCCGCAGAGGCAGCTCGTGCTCTCTGACACTCTGGGTCACGTGAGGTCTGCAGAAGCAGGCCCTCGGCTTGTGGTGGCAGCAGGCAGGTACAGTTGCGGGGTCATTATGGAGTTTTTGCTGCTGGAACCAAGGATAATGTTATTTTGGGGAGAGCAACCATCATGTAGAAAGAGGCTGAAGACCCTCCTCTCTGGGGCAAGGGGTCCCCACGCTGTGGTGGCTGCTCTTGTGTTTACCAGTGGACCTGGCCCAGGGACCCCCAAGCACACATCTTCCAGGAAGCCATGCCCATGGGGCCTCACAGAGGGGCCTGTGATTGAGCAGTCAAGTCTGTGGTTTTTAACTCTATTTCTTTCTACTTTCTCAAACGCTCAGCAGAGGACCCCTCAGAAACGCCTCAGCCTCCCCTCCGGGGGAAGGCCCCAGAGGACGTAGGAAAGCCCTCAAGCCCGGCAGAGGCCCCCACGGAGCTGTCCACTCCAGTGCTGACCCCACTGCTGCCGCCCAGCACTCCCTCGCCTCCGAGGGACCCAGGACAGAAGCCCGTCCTGCCCAAGAGACGCCCCCCACCCCTGCGGCCCGGCTGGACAGGGCTGCCCTTCTTGCCTGGCTCCACGGGGGTCATCATGGAGACTGGAGAGGCCGGCCCCCCAGGCAGGATGGGGGTGTCAGGGCGGGGCCTGCCCCGGGGTGTGGATGGCCAGACCGGGCAGCGGCCAATCCCCAGCGCCGAGGGCTACGCAGGAGCTCCAGGTAAGTGCACCCCAGGCATTGGGAGGCTGCTGCGGGGCTCTGTGGGTCATGGGTCCAGCCAGCAGGGAACAGCATCCAGACTGAGCTGTCCAAAGATGCCGCAGTGCCCTGGGCACAGAACATCACACTTAGAGTTGCACCCTGGGCTATATTACTTGTGCCATCCAGGCAGCTCGCTGATCCTCCCAGCAGGAAGTGCACTTGAAAACCAAACATGTACTGGGAGCCTGGGCAGCAGCAAAGAGGAGCACACAACTAAGCGGGTAGGGTGGAAGGTCTGGCTCCAACCTTAGATGTGTGGCTGGAGGAGGCCAGAAGCTGGAGGAGGTTGCTGGATGTTGGAAGTTGGAGGATGAAGGAGATAGGAGGAGGGATGAGGATAGTGAAAGGAGGTTGGATGATGGAGGTGGTTAGAGGAGGCTGGATGTTGGGAGTTTGGAGGAGGTTGGGAGGATGGAAGTTGGAGGTGGTTAGATGAAGGAGGTTGGAGGAGGATGAGGACGGAGGAGGCTGGAGAAGGGTGGAGGAAGGAGATTGGAGGCTGGAGAATGTCAGAGGGTTGAGGGGATCAGAGGTTGGAGGTCGCGGGGAGGTTGGAGAAGGAGCATGGAGGTTGTTGGAAGTTGTTGGAGGTTGGAGAAGGGAGGAAGTTGGAGGAGGATGAAACATGTTGGACGAGGGAGGAAGTTGGAGGATGGCTGACGTTGGAGTCCGGAGGAGGAGGAAGAAGGTTGGAGGAAGTGGGTGGAGGAGGCTGGAGAATGGCGGAGGATAGAGGTTGGTGCGTAGAAGAGACTGGAGGAGGTTGGAGGAAGCTGGAGGAGTTTGGATTTTGGCGGAGGATGGAGGAGGTGGAGGTTAGAGGAAGAGGAGAGGTCAAGGGACACTCACTGTGTTTCTGTCCTGAAGTAGGTGCTAGACATGCAGCTCCTTGACCAGCACCACGGCTTACATTCTGACACATGAGGAAACTGAGGCTGTGAGCTGTGACGTGTAAACCCGTGACGCTGGGTGGGGGAGGTCACATCAGCTGCCACAGGATAGTACCACCCTGAGTTAAACCCATCAACTTCCTGCAGGGAAAGCGATGAGGCTGCCGGGTGGGGCCATTCCTTCTCAGCCGCCCCTGGCTTAGGCAGGGTGCTGCCTTCTCTAGGATGAAGGCTTCCCCTGTTAGTTCCACGTATCACGGGTGCTTATACTCTGTCGACGATGTGTTCCTTTGCACATCCTCCCACTCACTGTGTGAGGAACAAGCAGCAAAGGGACTCAGAAATGAGGGGCTGTTAAGGGTTCTGACAGTGTCTGCATTGTCTTTCAGGGTACCCCAAATCACCGCCTGCAGCCTCCCCAGGTACTCAGCCGGGGTGGGAGGGGAGGCCGGGGTGGGTGTGCCTGGGTGCCCCACCCCCAGACGTCACGCACGCGCCAAGTCCCGACCTGACACACAGGGCCCTGGCACTCCCCCAGCCGCCTGCTCCTCCGACGAGGACAAGGTGGTGTCCACCCTGAGGGGAAATGAGAGGCCAAGGCCGCCCCTTGGGACCGCACACAGGCCTGGGCTGGGCCTGACTGCAATCCTGTCCCCCCCAGGGGCTCCGGTGCCATCTCTCGTGTCCTTCTCCGCGGGGCTCACCCGGAAGCCCTTCCCCAGCGACGCCGGCGTGGTCCTGTTCAACAAGGTGCTGGTGAACGACGGGGACGTGTACGACCCCAGCACCGGTGAGTCTGCCTTTGCTCAGCTGCTCCGGAGGGCCTCCCGCTGCCCCTTTCTGAGCCAGAACCCACTCACCCTGCTGGGACGGGTCTGCATGGGCCCCAGCCCCCAAAATGGGAGGCCAACCTTGAGCCTGGGTTGCTGCCCCTTGGGCTGTGGGTGCCTCACCTGCGAGAGACCTGACCCCTTAGTCCCCGCTGTTCCCCAGCCCACAGACACCAGCAGACAGGGGGCGGGGGCAGTCACAGGTCACGTGCACGCGGTGGCTGGGGCTGTGTGTGGCAGCTGGTTCTGGGCAGAGGTGGGAGCTGCCACCCAGGCCCCGGGTTTTAGCATCAGGGCTTTGCTGTGTGCTCACGGCCGGCTTCCCGGGCTCCCTTGCTCCCCCCGCCCGGGGTGTGGGGACAGTGTCCACGTGTCAGGGACTCTTGGCACTCAGAGGTGGGGACCTCCAGTTCTCCCACGGGCCCAGACGCCCAGAACCAGTCTGGGCCGTGGGTCTTAGTAAATGGGTTCCGGTGACGCTGAGCAGACGCAGGCCGTGTGCCCAGAGTGCAGGGCCTGGTCTGCCTCCGAGGCTTTATGACACAATTGAGAGCTCAGTGACCCAGCCTTCGCAGGGCAGGTTGAAGACTTGGGCCCTCTCCCCAGAGCCCTCGGAGGTGGCCACTCCCACCAGCATGGGGTCTGGACTCCAGCTCCTCCAACCATGTCTCCACGGCTCATCCCCCCACAGTGGGCCTGCCTCTGGTGGGGAGTGGGTGAGCTGTCTGCCTTCATCCGGGCTGAGTGCCCGCTCGGGCAGGCCATGACGGGTACACCACACGCTCAGGTGTCTGCTTTCCTCCCCACAGGGGTCTTCACGGCTCCGTACGACGGGCGCTACCTGATCACGGCCACCCTCACACCCGAGAGGGATGCGTATGTGGAGGCCGTCCTGTCAGTGGCCAACGCCAGTGTGGCCCAGCTGCACACAGCCGGCTACCGGAGAGAGTTCCTGGAGTACCACCGGCCGCAGGGGGCCCCACACACCTGCGGGGGCCCGGGCGCCTTCCACCTCATCGTGCACCTCAAGGCGGGGGACGGCGTCAACATCGTGGTCACGGGGGGCCGGCTGGCCCACACGGACTTTGACGAGATGTACTCCACCTTCAGCGGGGTCTTCTTGTACCCTTTTCTTTCCCACCTCTGAGGCGGTCGGGGAGCAGGAAGGGGCTGACAGAGCTCGGAAGCTGTAATATATTCAGTGTGTGTGTAGCCGGGGCACGGGGCAAGCTCTCTGCAGACACCCCGCCCCGCCCCCAAGATGGAGGTGGCGGGCGGAGGGCGAACCACGGGTTAACGTGGCCACCGCTCCTGCCACTCCAACTGGACAGCTGGACGAGGGTCGGGCGTGCCCGGCCGGCCCCCGGCTCCTCCCCCGTGTCCCCAGGCCCTGCCTCTGGCCGGGCCTACCCGGTGCTGACTGTGGAGGCTCCGACCGCTGCCTGGTGGACTGCGTCCTCCTGATGGACAACGAGGAGGAGCTGCTGAGAGGAGGCAGGCGGCAGAAACTGGTGCCCGCCGCGTCTGTCTTCACTGGAGCAGAGCCATCGCCGGCCATCTGTCTCCGTTTACCCTGCCGGCGGGAGAAGAGTTGAAACACTGAAGTGGCACAGGCCACCATGGACCCAGGGCGGACAGTGGGCTGTCCCAGGCTTGGCTCGCCATCCCCACACCCCCCACCCCCCGCCCCCACGCAGCGTTTGCCTGGCTGAGAGGAGGATGCAGGAGAGATTGTCGTGTGGCTTGTTGGGGCTCCTTGAATGACATGTACGACTCAAGTGCAAAGACAGGGAGTGGCAATAAAAACGTAAAACACTTCCAGTGTAAGCCTGGTGCCTCGTGGATCGAGGGCTGCTGCTAAAAAGCGCGACTGGAGTAAATGAGTTTAATGGCTATAGAAAGGAAGCGTGAACACATGGGTCTCAACTGTGCAACCGGCATCCCTCAGCATTCAGGCTGTGCACTGCAGGGTTGTGGGTGGCTTATACAGACAGACCGGATGTGCCTGGAGGTCAGAGCCCCCCACAGCAGAAAGGGGGGCTCCTCCAGGGGAGGCTGAAAGTCGCACTTAACCAGCACCTGTCCAAGCTAATGTGACTGCTTGCCGCCCAGCTCTGAGAGACCTTGCGCTCCCAGGGACCAAAAGCTGATCATACTGGGGCTGTCTGGGAAGGGCAGGAACCTGCCTAGGAAGCCCAGGCCCCACACTCCTCTGCCAGCAGCCACATCAGCCCCCTTAGCTCCACATGACCTGCTGGCCAATGGAGTGCCACTGGGGGGAGGCAGGTTCCAGGGAGAGGTGTGGACCATAGAAACAAGTCTTTCAGCCTAAATCAAGCCACCAGATTGGCTATAAAAATGCCTTTTCCAGGACTGCTCGCCAAGTGAGGTTACAGGGTGGCCGCTGGGTCCCTGAGATGGGGTGAGCCTGCCTCCTCACCCCATCCCCCAGATGGGGCAGAGGGGCCCAGGATAGAAGGCCTGCTGTTTTCTCGTTTTACAGTTCGGGCCCCTCCTTCTGGGGCTCAGGGGTGGGGTGCATGCTCACCCTGTTTCTACAGCTGGGGAACAGGCTGTCAGCAGCTGTGGCTTCCTAGATATGACTCATGGGAAAAACCCTACGGCCGTGGAGTGTTTTCAGGAAACCCCAGTTGGCACATGGCTCTGCCCTCTCCCCTGACACCCCCTTCCCAGGCCTTACCCCGGGCCAAGCGGGACAGACGCTCAATGGGAACCAGACGGAAGGCAGAGACGGACCTGCCTCGCTCCACGGACGGCACCAGAGTGGCGAGTGCGGTGTCCCCCTTGGTGGGGCCGTACGACTCGTCTACTGCAGTGGTGAGTTTCAGCTCTGTGTCCGCGACACGCAGTGTAGCCAGATCACAGCAGGTCCTGCACTGCCGTTGGAGTCAGCATCCTGAGACAGGAGCGGCTGTCTTTTCATATGGAGAGGAGCAGGCTGGGCTGAACTCAGGCTGAGTGGCTCAGAGAGCTCGCTCTGGAAGTCAGTGGCCTGGCGCTGAGAGCCTGGGAGCGAGACATGTGGACCAGGGTCCTGGACTCAATCAGGCATGAGGTTACGACTTCTGAAATAATGGGGTTGCTGAGAAAAAGGTCACAGTGCACCTCGAGATAAGCGGTGACAGGACTGGGATGTGTCAGTCCTGTCTACAAATGGCCCCATTTAAATGATGAGAAACAAAACCAGCAATAAAGACCGAAAATCAGTGCCAACTGCAATGTGAAGTCACTCCCACGTTAGCACATTCGTCTTTCTCAGTGAGCCCGTCATCTTCTGAACTTTTTCACACTGTGCAGTTTGAAAGGAAAGTAGTAGTTGTGATCAGCGACGTGCTTGCAGCTGCACACGCACAGACTCACTTCTCACACCCACTCGCCTCGCCCCCGTCTCAGCCACCAGCCAGCGGGGAGGGCAGCGCACCGGAGGCAGTCTCTTCCTGATGTGAACCTGTCTGAAGTGATTCCCTCCTTTGCCAGAAGGGCACCCCACAGAGCCCAGTCCCCGCTCCCCGACCTCACGCCCAGCCATTCCATCATGAAAACAAGAAGACAAGGTGGGTGCTGTCCCCACATGGAGGCACGTGCTTGAGGGAGTTGGTGGGTTCAGCATGGGCTCAGCCACCCGAGGGGATTAAATAATACATGGGGTGTGGTTTTGGACCCAGATCACTCTGAGTCTCCTGAGAGCTGATGAAATCAGGAGGGCTACGTGCTGTTCACCCAGAGGAAGGGCTTTAATGCAAGGTGGGGTGGCCAGGGTCCTGAGGAGGGCTGGGGGGATGCAGTCGGAAGGATGCCAGGGGGTCACCCCTAGAAATTATGTAGGCATGACTGGATGGCTGCCTGGCAGAACCTACAAAGCAAGGGAGGTTAGTTCCTGCGGGTGGAGCCTCACTTCTGGAATCAGATCTTATAAAAACAAGCACCAAAAAGAAGCCCTTTCTATACACAAACTTAAGTGTCAGCAGAGATCAAAATGCTAATTTATGGAAATTGGCAACTTCTGGCAAGAGTTTAGACAAGACAATTTAAATGTCCGCTGAAGGAAAAGGTCAAGACGCATTGAGTTCACATTTGTTTATTCTTGTAACATTTTGTTTTGAACATCAAACACTGCACCAAAATATGAGCCATTTATCTTCAGTTATCTTTGCCATAAAGTAAGTACTGATGTTGACAGTTTCTGACAACTCAAGAAACGTATTAGTGGCACTGCTGTGTCTAATAATCAAATGTTGTCACAGACCAAACGTAATGATTAAATTAAAAGAGCAACATTTCCCCTTCCTCTTCCTTTTCCTACCCTTAAAACAAACCCAAAAAAGTAGTTTTCACCTGGAAAGAGCACTTACTTTAAACCAAAACTCAACTTGTCACTGGTTTCATTAAACCCAGCATTTCTCTAGGCTCAAGAGTTAACTCAAGGCTTCCCAGAGTTAACTAAGATGATACTAGAAAAGATGACAAAATCCCCTGGGAGAGTCCGTTTTCACCGACCTGCAGACAGCGCAAATCCGTCCTTGGCCTGTTCCTTTGGGTCTGGCCAGTACCCTTTAGGACGCACTCCATCTGCAGGGCCACGTGCGGTCAGGGGCACGAACACTTCTGGCTCCGGTGGGTGGCTATCACTCCTGGATTGTCAGCAGCTTTCATCTCACATCACACTAGGAAGTTTTTTTCTTTTTCCAGCTGAAAACTAGGCGCTGTCTTACAGCACAGCAGATGTGGTCCTCACACGCAGGGCCGAGCCTGCCCGCTCTGGGCCCTCGAGCATGCCTCCTGAGCCCCGTGGAGACGCAGATGTGGACACCACAGCCGCACGAGCTTCCACGTGCGGAAGGTGTACAATTGGGTGGGATGCAGTCGGGAGGGACAGAAAGAGGGAAGGGGCCACGGCGTTCCACTGGCAGAGAGAGTGACCCAGACGCGGCTCCTGGAGATGTCGCCCGCCACCGAGAGCAGCGAGCGGCCACCACTCCTTCTTAGCTCTCCTCCTGAGGTCTGTGTACAAACACACCGAGGGCATCTCTCTTTCACAGAAAGAACAAATGTCATTTGTACCAAATGGCAATGGATTTTCAGCACAAACAATACTTTCACACACTCGAGCGATAGTTGTCATCTACGTTCAGCAAGAGGGGCTCCTTTAAACGAGGAAGAACACTCAGGTTGATCAGCATGGGTACCCAGCGCGCCGGTGACACCCGCGGATCAATGTGCAGGGACAAGATGACACTCCAGCGCTGGTGGACACCGGGCGGAGGGGTCGGCCACCCCAGCGCGGGTTCCCCGTCTTAACCCTCTAAGACGCCCCAGTCCCAAGAGGAGAGCTCATCAAGGAAAAGAAACTGTCTCGTGAGAGACTCTCTTTAAAGGACAACCAATGAAGGACGACAGGAAGGCAGGTGTCCAGCTTTTCCGTACCGCAAATGCGCACACAAGCCTCTGCGGCTCCAGGGAAGGGCCTGCACCGAGCAGAGGGCCAGGCCGCCACCGGCAGCCACGAGATGAAGGAACCGTGGGTGACTATGCTGCCACTAACGGGGCAGAACCTCACACGAGGAACACAACCCAGCTTCCGGACCTGCTGGCCGTGACTAGGTCTTTAAATGATGCATCCCTGAACCGTTTGCAGTGGGAAGGTTTGCCCAGGGGGAAGCATGTCTGGTTCCCCTGGGAACACGGCTTCTGGGCTCTGCCTCCAACATGGCTCAGTGGAGTCCAGGACCTTCAACCCTCCACTCTGGAGAGCAGCCACCCCCGCTTCTCCAGCTCGAGATGAACAGTATTGTGGTGGAGCAAACTGAAAAGAGGAGTACCCCCAAAATACAGCACAGGGAAAGCAAAAGGCGGACCCGAAACCATGGTCGGGGGGAGCAGTGTGCACTGCTCTGCAGTGTTTCACTGGGTCACTCCCCTCTCTCCCTGACTCCGGAAGCGCTCACTGCTTTCTCACCCAAGGCGGGGCTGCATGTGGTCACCACTGGTCTCCAGGGCCTCCTCTCTTAACAGTTCTCTTGATTTTAATCCCGAGGGGGCTGTCCGCACCAGCTCATCTCTGCAGGCTCTTGCTCACAGCCCTGGAGGGGCGTGTGGACGGGACCCTTCCTGGGTGGCTTGCTCAGCTGCAGGCATGGGGAGGGGCAACAGACACCTTCCCAGGACCTGGCCCAAGCACACGTCTGCACCTCTAGGCCTCCCTGAGAACCGAGTTTCCCTGCTGGCTAACCGACTCCTGCTGCCAAGACCACTCTCACGATATGACACACATCCTGCAAGACCCACACCTTCCGGTGGGTCCAGGACACAACACGTCCCTGCCAAGGAACGGTCAGGGTGAGGAGGCGATGCTCTTTCCTTCCCCCGAAGCCCCGGGCGCCAGAGCCAGCATCCTGCTTCCGTGGAGTAGGAGATAGAGGGAGGAGCCCACGGGAGAAGTGAGCAGGCGGTTCAGACATCATCAACTGGACCCTGATTCCCTACAGCAAGCCCTCCTCTCAGAGAGAAACACTCTCAACTGCCTAGTGGAAATTAGAACACTTTACTTTGTGCAACATTTGGTCCACTCTTAGCTTCGCTTCTCTTCTTCTTAAATTATGCAATTAAAGGAGCACCGGGCACGCAACTCAACACAGAGCATGTGGGAGGCCCGGCCGGTGACTGGAGCCTGGGCCTCAGGCCTGAGCCCCTCGCTGCGCCGGCCGCCAGCACCACACGGCAGCCCTGGGCCCAGGAGGGTGCGGGGGGGCGCATCCGGCCCCAGCAGCTCCCCAGCCTGTCCCTGCCGGCACCCGGCGGGCAGTGCGTCGTCACACCTGTGGCCAGGAGGGTCCCCGCATCCTCTGTCCAGCAGAAGGCCGGCTGCCTCCCCTGCTGCGGGAGCCGCGATCCAGCCCCCCGCCGGGGCTGCCACCTCAGACCAGGTCCTCCAGGTCCACCTCGGGGATCGGCTCTCGCCAGTAGCAGAAGGAGCTGAACTCTGGGCATAGGAAGGCAGAATTCTGTTCCTTGTTGAGAAGCGGGAACACGTGTTCCACGAGCTCACTCAGCCTGTGGTACCTGGGAGTGGGGAGGACAGGTACCACGACTCAGCACCTGACCTGAGGGCACGAGGCCGCAGGCTGCGAAGCCAGGTACTCAGATACCTCAGAAAGGAAGGTCCCAGATGGGTGCCCTCCTTCCCAGGGCTCCACCTCCCTCCTCAGAGTCTAGGCTCCCCAGCCACCCCTCAACAATGGCTGCAGAGGTGGGGGATGCCCTGGCAGAAGGGGTGGACAGAGCCTGGCAGGGCGGAGGCTTCCAAGGGCGGGCACAGCTCTGAGCCCTGGGCCCCAGCTGCAGGGCGCCAGGGCTGAGGAGCGGGAACGCACTTACGAGGACTTGTTTCCTTTGGTCCTTTCCTGCATCAGCTCGCCCTTGGGGTTCACGGTGAAGATCCTGCAGTCTGGGACACCCACCTGTCTGTAGGCGTAGACGTCCTGCCACAGAGAACACAGAACAGGGTGGTTACTGAGAAGTTCTCAGGCACCACGGGAAGCCGTGTACGGAGAACACGTGGAGCTGGGGCAGCCGCCACCAAGGCTGAGCTTCAGATAGACTCAGACTAAACAGGGAGGCCAACGCGCACCGCAGAGGGTGCTCAGGAAGCCAGAGGACGCGGGTGCCAAGGAGACTCCAGGCCCCAGAGTAGGAGAAGGGAAGCGTTCGTGGCTGGGGGGTGGGGGGTGGGGGAGAGGCAGTGCTTGGATCTGGGGGGCAGATCGAAGGCTCGGCTTAGAATTCATGGAAATGGAACGAAAGCCCCTGGTCACACACGGGCATCCCAGGGTAGGTCTCCGCCCCCAGCACCTCCCTGCTGCAGGAGGAATAAGGCTGATGAAGTGAGCACCCACCCAGCACGGGAGACCTCACTGCGGCCGCACGCCTGGGGTGAAGATGATGACCCGGCTACACCCTAAAGCACCGTCCTGCGCGTGTTTCCCACGCCGCCCACACGTGCAGCCCGGAGGAGACACCTACATTTGGGCGGTTCCCAAAGGCAGCGTAGAAGGGCTGCTGAGCTGGGGCAAAGAGATTCTTGATGTCGGTCAGACACTCAATCTTGAACTTCTCCGGCTTCTTTTCTATTACTTCCCTAGGAGAAAAACAGAAGTATCACCACCGAATCCAAAATGGCAGTTTTCCCTGGTCTGTGGTCTGAAAACCCACAGCCATCCATTTTCCTAAATCCTTCGTAATTGGTATCTTTGTCCATTTCTGCCAGCCTGACTTTTCTCAGCTGTGTCTGACACAGACCAGGTGAGCGGTGTGCGAGTTAGAGTAATGTGGAACTCAGACCCAGAAGCTCTGTAACAGATACAGTGCAGCCAGGCCCCAGCCCCCGCGGGCACACACGCACACACACACATGCACGCACGCGCACACACGCACCTGTGGAAGGCAGAAAACAGGCTGCTGGGGGACAGCATGAGGGGGCCGCGGGGCAGGATGGTGCCCTTGTCGTTGACCCAGTGCAGGTAGCCGCGGGTCATGTCGGCCATGCCGATGGCGCGGGCCGAGCAGTACAGGAACTTGTAGCCGTTCCTGGAAGAGAACGCGTCCTGTTTAGCCCGTGTGCTGTTCAGCTAAAGGGGGAAAAATGCATTTTTTCTTTTTAAAGGTCCAAATAAAGTTCCTCTCATCTCCCATGAAAGTCGAATTCCTAAATTTAATACAAGAATTATCAGGATTATAAAGATCTCACCACTCCATGAAAAACACCATGGAGGAGACGTGATTAGGGATTATGCTAAACTTTCATGTAATAATACCTCTACAGAAGCCGAATTATAAAACAGACAAAAAACTGGGGGCTGTCTTTAAAGGATGTGCTGTAGATGAAAGAGACAAAGGGTCTTATTTACAAATACAACTTCCAGAATGCAAATCATTCTATAAAACAAGAAGCAAAACTCTACCTGGGTAACTGACATACTCATAATTTTCATATTGGGACATTCTCAACCTCTGCTTAACACACTGTTGTTCTGCGGATCAATTTAAGTCAATGTATTGGGATTCCCACAAAGGCCACAGCACTATGTCCTCACAAAAGTTACTTGACGTAGAAGACCGCCTGGCAGACTATCCCCCCATGCACGCGTGTATTACCCCCTTCAAGAAAGACAATTAAAAGCACTCAAAAAAAACTGCAAATGATTAAACTACGGCTGCAAACCCAAGCACAGCTGTAACTACCGACACAGGCAGTGCCTACAACTCGCAGCCCCGTGCGAGAACAAGGCGCAACCCGCCAGGCGCACGGCTCCAGTCCCACGGGTGGTGGCTCACACTTTCCCATGGGGGAGGCTCCAGTGAGGGGTGAGAAAGCAGAGTGAGAAAGCTGATCACAAACAAGATTTCCTGGGACCTTCTATTAAGTCCAGCAAAATCCCAGCTCACTAGCCACAGGGTCAGGCACCTACTCGTTGATGGAATGGTAGAGCTTCGCGATACCCTGGTGCGTCCAGTCTTTACCCAGCTGCGGAAGAATCTGCCCCAGAGCGTCAGACCTGCGAGGGTGGAACCAGGAGGAGGCGTGAGGAACCAAGCACACAACGCCAAGTGTTGGCCTGTTAGTGAAACACCAGCTTCTGCGACAGCAGCCGCGGGGGGAGGGAGGGGGCCCGGGGGGGGGGGGTGACAGCCCACAGGGCGGTTTCCTTGGTCTGTGTGTGCACAAGCCGAGGACATCACCCAGGAGCTTCTGAGACAGCCACCAGACCCAAGGGCCAGCCCTTCACTCTCAGGAAGCGTTTACAACCACTCGGCCTCCTCTTCTCTAATTGCAACAGCTTCTATTTTTTCCTCCCCATGCCAGAATTTGGAGACCGAATAATTAAATCTTTCCAAGAGTTATTGTCATTTGGCTGCGCCAAAAGGCTTGCAGGATCTTAGTTCCCCAACCAGGGACTGAATGAATCTGGGCCCTCGCTGGTCAAAGTGCTGGGTCCAAACTTGGCTGCCACGGGAATTCCCCAAAGCTGTTCTGACCTTCTGTTTGTATGGCCCCACCCACCTCCTCCATCCACAGAATGATTCTGTGGGGACTGCACTCAGGACCTCTCAGTGCAAGTAGTTTAAAAAACTCTCCTGATGGTGGCTGGTCACTCAGGTGAGGAAGCCCCTGGCCCTCTGCACACGGAGCTGGGCCCTCCTTTTGCCACGCCAGGGCTCCTGCTTACTTGGTTATTGTCCCGTCAATGTCGGAAATGATGACCTTGTCGTTCCAGTTCCACAGGTATATGGTCCCTGCACAGCGGCAGGTGCCTTGATACTGGGTTGTGATACTAAACACGACATCATTTGGGCCATCTTGGAGGTTCAGTTTCGCCTTTCATAAAAAGTGTAAGAATCAGCAAAATCAGAGCTTTGAAAATTAAAGGCACTCCACTTTGACAGAATTCCATGCAACAATTAAGTCACACTTTCCAAGAAAATGTGGTCAGAGAAACTGCTTAAGATACAGTGTTTCAGGATGGGGGACACATGTACACCAGTGACTGATTCATGTGGATACATGGCAAAACCCACCACAATACTGAAAAGTAATTAGCCTCCAATTAAAATTAATTTTAAAAAGATACAAAGTTACATGAGAAACATCCTAATCTCTCAAAAAAAAAGGCAAGGAAAAGCAACAGAAAATGGTTTTGGAACAGAATCTGAACACTCCCCAAACTGCCGGTAGGTGGCGTCTCAGGACCCAGATCTGGGAGGATGCATTGGGGCTGCACCTGCGGCTCGGGAGCTGGGCTGAGGAACTTCGGCCTGAACTGTGTATACGGTGCCCAGGGGCCCTTCTGACCCCTGCTCCCCGGTCTCCTCCCCGCCCCCCAGGATGCCCTGTGTACCAGAGATCCTCCCCCTTGGGGCACAGCAAGATCAATTCATACTGAACATGGGTGAAGGTGGAGAAGTGGGAAATTGACAGAAGGGGGAGATTGCATCTAGGTAAGATGTCATTTCCCTCTGGCCGTGGCTCCCATGAGACAGCGTGGGGCCCAGAGCCAGTCTGGACGTATCGGACTCAGGCTGCAAACACAGGTGCTCTGGTTCACTTCCAGACATGGAGACAGGAGGCCTGGGGGTGAAGGAGGGGAAAGTGCATCCCAGGGGACCCTAGGGGTCCCAGGTCGGGGGCTGCCGGTCTCCTGGACACATGTGGGCATTTACATGGCCACGTGCTAGGCCGCCTGTGAGGTGTGGGGTTGGGCAGATGGAAAGGGAGGCTTGTCAAGGTGACCAGTTACTAAGGCTCATGAGGCTGGACCCACCCAGACCACACGGGACTCACGATCTGGTCTGAGGACAGACGAAGAGACTTCTTATAGGAGGTTGTGCCACTATGGCTTGGGGGTTCTGTGGGGGTGGAGTCCACCTTGATGGACTCTTCCAGTTCCTGGGACCCTTCGTCACTCGATGAGTCATCCTCGGCCGACCTGTCAAACACAATTTGTTATTGGAGAGGCCGAAGGACGTTTACAGACAACAGCTTTTCATTCAGGATCCGGAGCAGACAGAGAGAGAAGTCCCAGATCCACCCAAGAGGAGACCCAGGGTCCACGTTGCATGATCCACCTCCTCCACGACCGGCTAGGGTCACTCTCCTCCTCCCTTCTTGACTGGCCAGGGTCACTCTCCTGCTATGACTGGTTGTATTCTGCTAGAACCAGTGAATGCTACTGATTCTTGCTCTGCCGATTCTTGTTGAAAGGGGTATGTATGTTTTAAAAGGTACAAATTATAGAAAATACGAACGCTTACAGTGATTTAAGAGACTAACAAAAAAGATTTTATATAATCCTTTAAAAAGAAGAGGGTAAAGAACAGGAAGATGAACCCAAGACTCAGGGATGGGAAGAGAACAGAAGACGTGATGGAGGAAGGAGCACAGTGGCAGAACCAAGAACGGGCGCATCGTGCTTCCTCCCCTCAGGCAGCCAGTCCACACGTCCAGGGCAGACTCCTCCCAAGAAACCAAAGGGGCCCGCCCCATCTCTAAGGTTCTGTCATGTCTCCTGCTGCGCCTGCCAGCCAGGCAGCAGGGCCCCCGGCACTTCAGATCTTATGATTCCCCAAGACCTGCTTCCCAGAGGCCTGCATGCCAGGGGCACCTGTCTCCACGGCTCCAGAGCAGGAGCAAGATGCTTAGGAAGCAGCAATGAGTATCCTGACTCTAAGCTCATGATGCGTATATACAAACATAGATGTACTTTTGGCCACACCCCATGGCTCGGCTTGCAGGACCTTAGTTTCCTGACCAAGAGTTGAACTCAGGGCCCTGGCAATGAGTCTTGAGTTCTGACCACTGGATCGCCAGGGAATTCCCTAAGCTGATGATATTTTTCAAGAAAAGCAGAAGTTATCTGTTAACTGAGTGGCACAATGAGGTCACTGACTGTCCACAGAACAAAAACATTTCGAACTCAGAATCATACAGATCTGTCAAGGTCACCTGCCACTGGCTGGCTCCTTGGCGCCTGATGGCCGGTCACTGGGCGGCGGGACCTCTGCTTTCCCTTCCTTGGCCTCTGGCAGCTGGAAGGAGAGGACGACAGTGGCGATGAGCAGCTCTCGCCCGACTGTCGGGGCAAAAAGCCATCATCAGCTCCCTCAAGGAATTAGCAAAAGTGCTGTCTGAATCCACAAATTAAAAACGCTTAAGAAACAGAGCCTCTAGTTTGAGCCAAAAGGACAGAAATCTGAGAGAGAAGTCATACGCTGTGTGTGTGTGAAAAGCTGCCACCACCAAGCCAGGGGCGAGGAGTGACAGGCACCAGCTCAGTCACACAACATAAGACACACGGGCCACACCCATGAGGCCTGGGCAGGGGCCGAGGGCACGGGTCCCCTCCTCCTGGGGGCAGGGGCAAGCTCTGGGGGTGCGCTTGAGGTCATGGCGCGGCCCCACCCCTCAGCAGCCCCGTGCCTGGGCCTCCCGAGGATACACAGGAGCCCACACAGTGGCACCGCCGGGCGGCGGCGAAGGTGACAGGTGACGCGTGCGCAGCACGGTATCTGACCTGCACGAGTAACTGTTCACACACGGTGCCGACTATCGTGAAAGAGCACCATGGAGCCCAAATGGGACTTCCCTGGGCTTGGCACTCAGCCCACCTCCAGCTCGGTTACCTGCTTGGTTATGCTCTCCCTCTTACGCCAGAACCACCAGCGGCCAGATTTCTTTGGCATCTTATCTTTTACCCAGGACTCAACTGTGGCCTGAAAACAACGAGCACAGGTTAGTCCAGCATCTCAGGCACAGGGCACTCGACCCCTCTCTACCCTCAGCCAGAGGGTGGTGACGACGCCTCGATCCGCCGGCGCCCTCTCTCGGGGCCGTTCCATGCTGTCAGGCCGGGTGGTCTGGCCCCTCTTAGGGGCAGGTGGGCTGCTCTCCCTTCTCTGCCCTCATGAGTTATGAGGACCAACTGATGATGTCACCTTGGTGGACAGATTCCAAGCTTCAGTTTCTACGTAACAGGCTCATTAGCTGCAAGCTGAAGGACCCACACTGATGCCACACTTCCTGGGGCCCTCTTCCTATTGCATCTTTCCATATTAACGGGAGGAAATGTTTTTATCTTATATTTAAATAACAATTAGTGAAATCTCTCAATCTTGACACACGATCAGAAACTGGTATAAGTATCTAGTAAAAATGACAGCTACGGCAGCCCAGCCAATTTCCTGGATTTCTGGGCATGAGATGATTTGACTGATGGTATTAACTTTTTATGCTAAGTCACTTCAGTCGTGTCCGACTCTGTGCGACCCCAGAGATGGCAGCCCACAAGGCTCCCCCGTCCCTGGGATTCTCCAGGCAAGAACACTGGAGTGGGTTGCCATTTCCTTCTCCAATGCAGGAAAGAGAAAAGTGAAAGTGAAGTCGCTCAGTCGTGCCCGACTCTTAGCGACCCCATGGACTGCAGCCTACCAGGCTCCTCCGTCCATGGGATTTTCCAGGCAGGAGTACTGGAGTGGGGTGCCACTGCCTTCTCCAATTAACTTTATAATATTAAGTAAAACTGAACAACACCCAGTTTACAGACATGCACACACGGATTCTCAAAGCGCTGTGTGCTGCAGACATTTCTGGGGAGCAACAACTCACCTTGGGCAGGCTCTTCTGGAAGACCTGAAGGCTGAGGACCATGGGGGCCGCCAGCGCCCAGCTGTAGTAACTGTGAGAGCAAAGCCAGGCACGACCGTCAGAGAGGAGAGGGTGGGAGAGGAAGCAGAATGCCATAACAAAGTCCCTGTTCTTTCCAATGAAGACGTGATCAGCTCAGCTTCTTGCCACATAAGCAATCTTTGCTTCAAGCCAAACTTCTCCAAGCAGAGAAGTAGCACGTGTAAAATAGAGCAGCATTTCAAGCCTCACTGAAAATAAAGCTGAAGCTTCACTCCAAAGTCGCTGCCCATTTAGCTCATTTATATGAAATGGCATAGTGAGAAAGAATATAATAGTTAAAAACTATATAGCACTTAGGGAAAGAAAAACCTGCAAGAATACTTAACGATTATAAACAATGAAAGAGCAAGAGTACTTACCGGTTATATATCCGTATCACAAGGTTGGGATTGTCTATGAGTCCAGGGTTTTCTGCAAATTCATGGTACGTAATGATGTGCTCCATGAATTTCTCTGTAAGGTAAGATAATTATCATCTGGTTAGAGATTACACGAATAAACATCCATCTGAGCTTATTACAATACTCTCTTCATACTCAAGTGCCTACAGGATCAAAAAAGTACTTCAAAACAAACAAAAAAAAAAACAGGAGAAAGGGATAAGCTAGGGACTTTGAGGCAAACAGATGACAGATGTGACAGGGAGGTATGAAGGCCCGGGTTCACACACACTCAACTCCATAACCAGTGAAAACTGCTGAGTTTCATTCTCACAAGCAGGCGTGAAACCCTTGACTGGCGGGCAACTTTTAACAGCATAACCGGGGAACGTTCCTGGGGTCTTACAGCCGTGAGTGCACACGTGCTGCTACGTGAGAAACCACCCAAGCATCCTACAGTGCTTGCAGGGAGAGGCCCCGCACAGCAGAGTCTGGCTGGAGGTCTCAAGAAGAAACAAATCCGAGTTCCTGCAGAACAGGTGAGGGTCAAGCGTGACTTTCTGTCCCGTTCCCAGAGGCGATCCTCTCATTCAGGGCAAGCTCCAACAACAGAGCAAACTCTCACTGGGATTGTTCCTCCTGGTCATCTGTGTCCTGTTTACTTGCCATTTAGTCTTTTAAGTATAAATTTTACAGTCTTGCATAAACTGTATGTTCCCTCCTCCACCTCTATCTTTAAAGGGAGGGCTTAAGAGGATTATAACGTGACCTAATTTCATCCCTAGAAGGGACCACTGACCATAACACACTCAATTTTCTGCAATAAGTAAACAGAATTAAGAGATGGAAAAGTGATCACCCCATGACCCCAAGAAGAGGATTTAGGGAGTTCCAGCCAAGAGGCCCAGGGCAACCCAGCCTGCCACACACACACAAGACAAAAGATGATGTCAGTCAGAAAATCTTTCCTTAAAGGAAAATCCATCAAGGGCCACCAGCCAAACAGAAAACATGAAGAGTTCAGTTTACAAAAGACCAGAAAGGCCAAAGAACTGGCTGGAACAGTCGGACACACGGGTGCTCAAGTCCTGCAGGGTTGCTGGAACCAGCCCTGCTAAGCAACCCCCTTTCTCGTGAGTGACTTGACTCTCCTGGGCCAACTCTCAGACAGAGTAACCCCTTCTACTTTTGCCAGAAAGACCATTTCACTCAGCAGACAGCTTTGGCAACGTGAGGCCCTCCTCTCGTGTCTCAGGCTCAGGGCTGCCAGGTCCCAGCCCAACAATTATTCCAGCAACTTCACAGAAGAGAAGGCGGCTGGGGCTGAGCTGACCCCAGGCGTCCAATACATGGGGCCACCCGAGGACCCATCCCCAGGCCCACAGCCCTCCCACCCACCGACACGTGGGGTCACCCCAACACGAGGCACCTACATGAGGGGCGAAGAGTCTGATGTCCAAGAGAGACCCCGCCACCTCCATGAGACCCCAGGGCTGCGTTCCCTGCACAGCTCACCACCCAGCGCGGACGAGGCTGCCCACCCACCTTTGGAGATCTCTCCGTTCTCGCTGAGGCCGCCACACAGCGACAGGGTGACGTCGGGCAGGTCCATGGCGGAGTCCGAGAGGCACTCGGTGCCGCTGTCAGCCGCCGCGCTGCCCACTGACTGGGGGGACTGGGAGCCGGACAGCGTGTCGGACTCGGGCCACTGCCGGGAGCCGGGCTCCGACTCACTGTGGGGAGAAAGGCAGTGGCCATCACACCCCTGCCCTGAGCCCGACGGCCAAGCTCAGGGCTCCCTGCCCCGGACGCGGCTTCGCTTAGGCAGTGTTCAGACCCCTATCCTGGACGACACTGAGACAACCCAACAGCACTGCTGCGGAATTAACTGAACACAGTGAACACACACACACCAATCACTCACAGCCACGCGAGCCATCAGTGATGGCCTTTCTGACTTAAATGAAAGGGATGAGAGTTACTAGCATTAATTTACATGACAAAAATGACAAGGTAAGAAAACCCTGATGTCTGGAAACCTTCTGACCTTAACTTCCTACAAAAAGCTGTGGTACTATACTCCTCTCGTACAAAATTGCTGTAGTCCAAGGTTGCGTTATTGTTAAAAACAAGGCGTTTCTAAATTCATTTGTTACTTCATGAAAACAAAGAAATTAACCAAGTAAAAATTCTCGGGAGGTTGGACACACTTCAAGAAAGAAATGCACCAAGAAACCAGAAATAAACTGTTCCTACACTGGTGAGCCCCAGAACCAGTCAAGGTTACTCAATGTTTTCAGTTTTCTAAACAAGGCGTGGAAGCCAGGTTTTAGAAGCTGATCCTAAAGGAAACTTTTCATAATGGAGCATAAATTTGAGAGGAAAAGGACATGGAAATGACACCTTACATCTCTTGGTCATGAATGTTTCCTACCCTACACCTTTTGAACGGATAATGTCACTGAAATACTTCTAAAATTATTAAATTCTTTTATTCTTTTAAAAACCAGTACATAAATGCATATCATCTCATGAAGTTACATGATCTTTAGGGAAAAAATCTGAAATTTGAGCAGAAGGCGGCAGCAGAGTACAGCCCAGTCACAAATAGAAAGCAGTTTCAAACACCATCACGTTCTGCGCTTGAGCCTCTGACGAGAAGACGCTGGTGTCTGGGACTGAGCGATGCACAACCACAGCACAGTTTTGAGATTAATCGGATCGAAAGAATGTGCTGCTAACTGGAGACGCTGAAAAAGCCAAGGCCACCTAAGCAGCAAACGCAGCTGCTGCGCTGGGGCCCCAGCAAGGCTGACCTCGGGGTGAGATAAGCACCACGCCCTCACCCTCCTGGGCACACGGGTGGCCCCTGCAGTCAGGTGTAGCCATGTGACCAGACGACTGTGCCGTCCCTATGGACAGAAAGCGTGTGCCGCCTCCTTCCCAAGCCGGGCCCCTGAAAACTGCGCCCCCAGCGGCCCTCCCCTTTCCCTGTTGAGGCCCCACAGGGACAGCGGAGCCTCAGGATGGGAGGGGCTGGTGCTCCAGAGTCCCCGTGTGCAAGGACCCCCAACACCATCACATGAGCAAGAAATGAATTGCTGCGGTCAAGCCACTGAGGTTGTGAGTTTTACCAGTTACAGCAGCTGGTGTGACCCTAACCGACGCCCCCACTGAATACACGGAGGACGCCGACCGACTCAACAACGGGCTGCTAGAACCACGAGACTGTGTGCTTCAGGGTCAAGTTCAGCTCCAGCTACAAACACCAGCTCTTCAGCCAGGGTTCCGGTGACCATGATGAGAAAACGAATGCCTGTGAGCATTCCTAAGCCTCCCTGTCTCATTTCCAGAAACAATCACTCACGACGTGAGTGGCTGTGGCCCCAGACGGTCAGGCTACCACAGCACAGGGTCGCCCCAGAGCAGCAGTCACGCTCCCCGTGTTTTAAAAAAGGAAACTAAGAAATGTCTTACATCTGTCCCAACGTAAACAAATGATTAAGGACTGGGAAATCAGAAACAAAGAGGTAATGTCAAGATAGCTTACGTTTTAACTTTCTGAATGAAAATAAAAACCAAAACAAAAGGACCAGTTTCAGTTCTCTCCCCTTAAAAACCCAACTACTACTCCTAACAAATGGGAGAAAGTCAGGAGGGCATTTTAAGGATCCTGCAAAAGTATCTGTAAAAATTAAGTATCCTCACATCAATCCTGTCTTTCTATTTTAAATAAAACCTTCAGACATGCTTTTCAATAATTTGTTTAAAAGTACTTAATTATGTGTGACTATGGCTCGGTGTATTCAAGCCATGAGAACTTGGGGGAAAGTAAACACTGTTCTTTGTGATCATAGAATATTATTTAATAAAATGGAATTTCCCCAAGAATGGAAATGGCCTTGGGAAAACCGCCCAAGTCTATCACTGCTAAGATTTTGGTGTTATTCCAAGCAGGGAGTCACAGAGGAGGAAGAGATGGCTTGGAAAGGAGGAAGGGAAGTTTGGAAAGGCCCTGGAACGGGCCCCACCAGATCCAGGCCGGCGAGTAAGTGCAGCCTCACTGAAGAGTGGAGGCCCGCTTTGTGAAGTGTCTCTGAATAAAGATTCATCACCTCTAAACACATAATAAAGGAAACAATGCTAATGAACAGGAAGAGCTAATCTGATGTCACGTCCACGTTACGCCCTTCCTACTTGAGCTTGACAGCGGCATCTTCTCACTGTACTGAACATTTCTTCATAAACAGGTAAAACACAACACATGCACAATTTCTGGATTTTCCAAAATCTGAAGCAAGAATTCAACGTAGCTGAAGGATACCAGCCCCTTGATCCTTTCTCTAATGCTTTGCTCTGGAAACATCTAGAACATTTCAGAGTTGCCCACTCTGCAGTATAAACCCACTACCTTTTGGGGAAATACAGAGCTGCAACCTCAGGTTCCAGTGCCTTCAGGTCATCCAGGTAAATATCATCAGGCCCCTGGTGTTGGCTTCTCTTGTGGACACCTGGTTTTATTTTAAAAAAAAAACAAAACACATCAGAGATGAGAACCTGGTTACTCTTCATTTACAACTGCAAAAAAACAAAGGTTTGCAAACGATAAAACCAACCATGACTGGACCTGCGGTGTACTTTTAAAGGCGTCATCTAACCTTTCCCCACGGCTGTTTCTCACCCAGCCAGGTGAAAGAGGTCAGCACTCCTGTTGCTGCTGCTGCTAAAAGAGGTTAGCACTCCTGCTGCTGCTAAGTCGCTTCAGTTGTGTCTGACCCCGTGCGACCCTATAAATGGCAGCCTACCAGGCTCCCCCGTCCCCGGGATTCTCCAGGCAAGAACACTGGAGTGGGTTGCCATTTCCTTCTCCAATGCATGAAAGTGAAAGTGAAATCGCTCAGTCATGTCTGACCCTCAGCGACCCCATTGACTGCAGCCTTCCCGGCTCTCCGTCCATGGGATTTTTCAGGCAAGAGTACTGGAGCGAGACAGCACTCCTGACAGCTATCCAATAAACACGGGCTGAGTCTCGCGTTCTTTCACCTTCTCTCATGTGAATCCTGGGCCCTAAGTCATTTATACTTGACAGTTTGGTTTCTTTTTATATATGAACGTGCAAGAGTGCTCAGTTGCTTAGCAGTGTCCGACTCTTGCGACCCCATGAACTACAGCATACCAGGCTTACCTGTCCTTCACTATCTCCCCCAGAGCTTGCTCAAACTCACATCTATTGAATCAGTGATGCTATCTAACCATTCATTCTCTGCTGCCCGCTTCTTCTGTTGCCGTCAATCATTCCCAGCACATCAGGGTCTTTTCCAATGAGTTAGCTCTTCATAATAGGTGGTCAAAGTATTCGAGCTACAGCTTCAGCATCGATCCTTCCAATAAATATTCAATTTTATTTAGGATTGATTGGTTTGATCTCCTTGCAGTCCAAGGGACTCTCAAGAGTCTTCTTCAGCACCACAGTTCAAAAGCATCAATTTTTTGACACCGAGCTTTCTTTATCGTACAACTCCCACATCCCTATACGACTACTGGAAAAACCATAGCCTTGACAAGATGGACCTTTGTCAGCAAAGTAATCTCTCTGCTTTTTAATACGCTGTCCAGGTTTGTCATAGCTTTTCTTCCAAGGAACAAGCATCTTTTAATTTTGTGGCTGCGGTCACCATCCACAGTGATTCTGGAGCCTAAGAAAATAAAATGCTATTGCTTCCACTTTTTCCTCATCTATTTGCCATGAAGTGATGGGACCGGATGCCATGATCTTAGTTTTTGAATGTTGAGTTTTAAGCCATTTTTTTCACTCTCCTCTTTCACCCTCATCAAGAGGCTCTTTAGTTCCTCTTTGCTTTTTGCCATTAGAGCGGTATCATCTGCATACCTGAGATTGTTGATATTTCTCCCAGCAATCTTGATTCCAGCTTGTGCTTCATCCAGACTGGCATTTTACATGATGTACTCTGCACAGAAGTTAAATAAGCAGGGTGACAATATACAGCCTTGTACTCTTTTCCCAACTTTGAACCAGTCAGTTGTTTCATGTAAGGTTCTAACTATTGCTTCTTGATCCGCACGCAGGTTTCTCAGGAGGCAGGTAAGGTGGTCTGGTATTCCCATCCCTTTAAGAATTTTCCAGTTTGTTGTGATCCCCACAGTCAAAGGCTTTAGCATAGTCAATGACGCAGAAGTAGATTTTTTCTGGAATTCCCTTGCTTTTCTTTATGATCCAATGGATGTTGGCAATTTGATCTCTGGGTCCTCTGCCTTTTCTAAAATCCAGCTTGTACATCTGGAAGTTCTCGGTTCACATACTGCTGAAGCCTGTCTTCCCTGGTGGCTCAGATGGTAAAGAATCTGCCTGCAATGCAGGAGGCCCGGGTTCAAACACTGGGTCAGGAGGATGCCGTGGAAAAGGGAATGTCAACCCACTCCAATATTCTTGCCTGGAGAATCCCAAGGACAGAGTAGCCTGGTGGGCCATGGTCTATGGGGCCGCAAAGAGTCGGAAACGACTGAACAACACTTAAAGGGATTAATTTTACTCATTAATTGACTTTAATACTTTCATAATTTTTTCAGAGAATGCTTCTCAGCAGCCATGGCCGGGAGAGAGAGGAGGTCAGAGTTGGCTCTGGGGGTGCCCACAGTGTGATGGGGAAGCCACACTAAGCACCCCCCTATCCCCACCCTGGTGTGGCAGGTCCCGGTCCGGAGGAGGGGGCCCAGTCCATCACCTGAAACCCTGGAATAATTCACTACCTAGATTCGGAGCTGCCGAGGTCAAACCAAAGCCCTGATTACCTCTCTTCTTGGAGGGCGAGTCGACCTTAGCGGCTGGTCGAGCTTCCGAGGGCGCCTCCACGAAGAGGGGTGAGGGAGGCAGGTGGGGGGCATCCAACCCTGCGGGGGGCTCCTGAGGGCCTGCTGCCAAGGCTGCCCCACCATGCTGCTTCCCTGGGGCTCGCGGCTTGGGCTTCACGATGGTGCAGACCGTCTCCCCCATTGAAGCGTCCTTCTCGACCTCACTCAGGAGGCTGTCCTCGCTGGGGATCACCCGGAAGTGGGTGTTTTCTGACGGCGTGATCATCGCTGTCCTGGGGTGATGCTCGGACCGCTCCCGTTTGCTGACCTGAAACAGGCATTGTTTCAACGTTAACTACTGTCGAAGGTGTCTGTTAACTCTGTTTCCTAATCTGGATGCTGGTGCAAGTGTTAATTTTATTTATAACTAGCACACATTCACTAAACACGTAATTTTGTTTGTGTAAAACAGTTCATAATTAAATAGTGGGAAAAACTATTCACTGCATTTTGTTCACTGTTATGATACTTACAAACGCATTATATTTATAATTGTTCTACTATAAAGATCTAAGAACTGGAGAAGACGGGACACGTGAACATTTCAGATGACAGAGGAAGAACACTTGATCACCCCAGGGAGTTGAGGCCTGCCTTCACTACCTCAAGGCCCTGTCACAGCAACGTAAAAAGCAGAATGTGTATTTTCAAAACACTACATTTTTTGTCCTCTCAAGAAAAGCACCGTCCCAATTTTTTCTTCTTTCACTAAGAGCTGACAAAAAAGCTTTCATAATCGATTAAGTTGCCTACTTAAACTTTCAGTGGAAGTTTTACTTTCCTTTAGGTACTTTAAAGTTTTTCCTGATTAAAATGTTAAATTAACGGTCAACATTATTGACTACACTGATGGATTCCTTCTGCTGTGAACACAGCATGAATGTTATAGATGGTGTTAACGTGGCTTCGCTCATGTGGCCACACGAGGGCGCCACCCCCTTTCACTCCCATCACTGGTGCAAAACCCACCGTCCGCCTGCCCCAGGGAGCCCTCTACCTTGGTGGACTCCGGGAACCCGCCCCACGTCCACTCCATGTGGGACTCGGATCTGAGCAGGCTCCCGGCGGGCTTCACTTCCAGCTCTGAGTCGCTCTTAGGACAGGCCACCGGCGGGTAGGGGCTGCAAACACAGGACAAAGAAACGTGATGATGTAAAAGCTGGGAATTTCGGTCTTGCTGAGCTGAACAGAGGAAAAGAAATACAGAGAAATAGAAGTCTGACCACGTCAATTTCACCTGCAGATACAAAATGGCTACTTTTTCCACTTGAGTTCTTTAATAATAATAAAAACAATGCCAACTAGCATTTACTGTGGACTTGCTGGGTCCTCAATAATATAATTATCCTGCTTGATTCTCACCAGAAATCAACGAGAAAGGTAATTTTATAGGAGAGGAAATGCATGGAAAGATGGGTAAAGTTAATGTAATACAGAAAGAAACCAGACTTGAGCACAGAGTGTGACTGCACGTTTCTTCACGGTGTTACCCAGTTACACAGCGAGCAGTTCACACCATCAAGAACTGAAGAGGGTCAGATTCTATGCTGATTATACAGATCCATACTGGCCAACCCTGAGAATAAGTCAGATCAAGTGTAGGAAGAAGGTAATTGCTGAGGGGGAAGGTCCACACCCGTGTGGAAAGCACACCTCCAGTCCTCTTGGATATGAAAGACTTGGAAGCATCAACATGTGGAGTAACAGAAAAGCTACTCAGCTTATCCTTCCTGTAAGAAATGAAACCAACTCCAGAACACCTACTTGTCTAAAGGGGACCAGTCTCCATCAGACAAGGGGTAGTGGTCTCCGGAATGGAAGAGCAGGGGCTCCTTATGTTCTTCTTCCTTTAAGGAAGCATTTGAAGATTTTCTGTGAAAGAAAAAAAAAATCACAGAGACAGAACAATGTCACTCACAACAGTTTTATAATATCCCCCAATTATGACACTGTCTAAATGATACAAAAGAAGAAAGTCAAATGAACACTTAATAACTAAGTCTCTTAAAAAGGGAAATCTACGGACTGAGGAGCCTAGCAGTCTACTGTCCGTGAGACTGAAAGAGGCAGACATGACTGAGCCACGGACACCACCTTCCAAGAAGGAGAAAGGGGTTCACTGGTGCCACCTACTGGACACCACTGCAATCACCATTCAACCACGGGATAAATGGGAGGGACAAAAGATGTGATTAAAAACTCCTTTTTACATCGGGTAGGGGTACTTCCGTCTAGTCAAGGCTATGGTTTTTCCTGTGGTCATGTATGGATGTGAGAATTGGACTGTGAAGAAAGCTGAGCGCCGAAGAATTGATGCTTTTGAACTGTGGTGTTGGAGAAGACTCTTGAGAGTCCCTTGGACTGCAAGGAGATCCAACCAGTCCATCCTCAAGGAGATCAGTCCTGGATGTTCTTTGGAAGGACTGATCCTGAAGCTGAAACTCCAGTACTTAGGCCACCTCATGCAGAGTTGACTCATTGGAAAAGACCCTGATGCTGGGAGGCATTGGGGGCAGGAGAAGGGGACGACAGAGGAAGAGATGGCTGGATGGCATCACCAACTCGATGGACATGACTTTGAGTGAACTCCGGGAGTTGGTGATGGACAGGGAGGCCTGGCGTGCTGTGATTCACGGGGTCACAAAGGGTCGGACACGACTGAACTGAACTGAACTGAGGAGTACTTGACTCAGAGGCTACAAGAAGCAAACTAAGGCTTTATTGTACATTGCATCCAAGCCTTGCAAATCTGAAGCAGTAAAATCCTATCTTCAGTTCAGTTCAGTCGCTCAGTCGTGTCCAACCTTAGGTACTACTTAATCAAGGACCTAGAGGAGTTTAGTAACTTGCCCAAAGTAAAAAAGCTGGTAAGTAGTTGTATTCAAAGCAAGCAAGTCTGTGTTCTTTTCACTACACTCTCCTGCATGTTACAGAAAATGGAAGAAAGCAGAAAGCTGAAGACAAAAGCTATGGCTTAAAAATTCCAAAATACAGGAAAAAAACTCTTAAAAACCCGGAACTTATTTTCAGTCTGAGAACTTTCTCTAAGTTAGAATCTGCAGGATGTAGGGATGTGAGGAAGATGACACAAAAGTATGATAGATGCTTTTAAAATTCATTCTCAGACTTCGAACTGTAGAAGACTGAACTACTGCTAATAAGGTTTGAATTAATTTACCCTTTGGTTTTCCTGATTTGCAAAGTTAACAGAACTAACTTGCCATATAACCTTGAAAACACCACTCAGAAGCACTGAGGGTCCTAGTTTTTCATCTTTAGTTAGAAATTTATCCCTTGTTCTGTGTACTTGACAAGAGTCAATGTGAGACTCGTGTGGTGTGTCATGTTGAGAGCACTGCAAAGTATACAGAAAAACTCTGAAAAGTTCAAACACTAAATACGATACAAATTCAAGAGCTCCTTACAGAAACCTTAATATTCTACCAGGACAGACATGAGACTATCTATCACTTAATTAGCTAGACAAAAAATACAGATAGAAATCATTGTATTAATTTGTATTATCTCTTCTCTCCTTTACATCTTAATTCAATATGCTCTGCTTTACCACCAACTGTTACGTAACTATTTTTCCTTTTGGCTGCATTTCCTAATTCAGGTTTTCCTAACCCTCATCTCTTCCGTCTCAGAAAGACTGAGCTCTGGCAAACCACCTCATTTAAGAGGAAAGATACATATATCATGTAAAAGGCTGATATCCAGATAAAAATACTGTATTTGTTAAAAGAGGAGGTTGCAATGGTAAAAGCAGAAAGGGAAATCATTTGCTATGCAAAGTCCTTATCTGCCAAATTTGAAAGGGTAGTACAGCCTGGCCTATTACTATTTACGTATTTGAAAGAGGTTTGAAAAGAGCAACATAAATGCCATGGAAAATTTTTTCTTTAAACGTATCTTTGGAATATGTTTCACCACAGTATAAAAGACGGGGCTTCCCTAGTGGCTCTGACAGTAAAGAATCTGCCTGCAATGTTGGAGACCTGGATTCAACCCCTGAGTCAGGAAGATCCCCTAGAGAAGGAAATGGCTACCCACTCCAGTACCCTGGCCTGGAGAGCTCCATGGCCAGAGGAACCTGGTGGGCTACAGTCAATGGGTCGCAAAGAGTAGGACACGACTGAGTGACTAACACACACATACACGGGGCTGCAAAGAGGACACGACTAAACGATACACATACACTGCTGCCACACACACAGTAAACCAAGAAACCCAGCAAAGCAAACTGGATTTAATAAAATATTGAGAGAGAGAGAAAGAGACCAGGCACCATTAAGAATTTACAAGCCCTGGAAGGCAGGACATGTCTTCTCTGGGCAGATCTGGACAAAAATAGAACTCATTAGTTCAGATCCATCAGAGTGATGGAAAAAGCTGCTGATGCTGAGGTTCCCTTTAGTCCTGGGATTCACGAAAACCTGCCGAGCACATTCAAAATGCACACGTACCCAAGGACAGGCAGCCAGGAGGCTGACCGTGAGGGGCTAACTAAGCCTGTGGCACGGGGATGTAAGGGAGGGTACAGATGAGAGCGTGAGGAAGAGCAGCGCTGACTCTATGCTGAAACGCAGCACAAACGACTGCATCAACCCTGAACAGCAGAGGATCTGCGGCCGGCCAGATGATCTCACGCTGGTTAGGGCTGGGGGCGAGGCCCAGCTCAAGTTTGCGGACAGTGCGTCTGGAGCACTTCAGGCTTCACAGACGACCCCTAACATCACGGCTCCAAGTTCAGCTTTACTGTGTAAAACAAGTACTTTTCTCATTCAAAAGCCAACAGAGGTTCCATGATGTTCACAACTATTGATTCAATGAACTGCACACTTAGATCCATGAATATTACTGTATGTAAATACATCCCAGTTTCTAAAGCACAGGGACAAAAACCAACAGAAAGTCAAAGTCAGTGGCCTGAATCATCTACATGGATAAATCAGAGGGACTAAATGAGCTTTTATCTATTCAGCTGGCAGCACGTATGTAAGAGATAAGGGGTTGCTAATGACCAGGGCCAAAGTTCACTGCTGACACCAGCTGACCCTTGCCCTCAGCTTAGGGTCACTCAGTCCATCTCAGTGTGACTAATGATCAAGTTTGCTTTTGGAAACAGGACATGCCCCATAAAAGACCCCTCTCGACAGGGCAGAAGGGGGCTGGTCAGTGTCTGTTTCGTGCAGCAGAATGAAGGGGAGAGGAGGAAGGCATGGAGACCCTCGTCCCTGCAGACTGACACAGGTGTCCTCTGAGGCCAGAGACGGTCAGGAAGGCAGCAGCGGCCTCCAGCCCCTGCAAGCCTGTCTGCCCTGGTGGATGGAAAGCAGAGACATCTTTCTGATGGTGTGATTACAGTCCTACACTGTGGTCTCTGCTGGGTGCTGTAAGCATCTCCATTGCACATCTGCCCTGGAGACGGAACCCAGCATCACCCACATGAAAACCCTCCTCCTCCCCAGAGCCACCTGTGTCCAAGTGCATGGCTTTCAGGGCAGACACACCTGGACATCTTTCCTTCCGTCCCTTTTGCCTACCTTGCCGACTGGGCCCCCTTGTCATCATCGGAGCTCAGATCCACACCCGTGGCGTCCTCGGCAGGGGGCGACACGGCCTGCTCCTCCTTCTTACTGTCCTGTTTGCATTTCTTCCTCCTTCGTTTTTTCTTTTTCACAGAACTGGGGGTGAAGACTGTCTCTGCTTCCAGGATGTGGGCAACGTCCGAACTCTGAGAAGGTCTTTCATTTCCACCTGGTTTCACCAACGGGCTGTCGACGTCTGTAAAGAACTGATCTTCAGTAGGGATTGGTGAGGTGGCCAGGTAAGCAGGGAGCTTCTCCTTAAAGAGAACATGAGAAAGAAAGTTTGACAAACCCTATGGTGAATCAAAACAGCAGTGATTCTGGCTGGGCCTAAACCTCACGGTGGTACAAAGAACACCTACCTAGCCCCCGAAGGTGAGGCAGTCACACTGACCACCACCTGCATAGGTCTCCACCCCCTGCACAGCTGAGCCTTAGCACGTGTGGGTCCACGCAGCTGAACATAGTGGAGGAGGGACATGCCGGGGCAGCACAGGGCACGTGGAAGCTCAGCCAGAACAGATTCACTGTTGGGGGAGGGGGGCGGGCGGGTGAGCTGAACGTGCATCAGCACAAGGAAGGTTCGAGAAACGCACGTCCATACCATGGACTATCATGCAGTGATGGAAAGGACGATGCTCGGTCTAGAACTTCTGACTCAGCGGGGGTGTTGATAACAACAGCAGGAGAAACAAAAGGTCAGTAAGTGGAGGCCAGAGGGATCCTGGTAATGTTTATCCCTCTTTAAACCAGGAGCCGCTGGAAAGCGGGGCTTCTCTTCACGGTCTGTGTGGACAGCAGTGATTCTAGTGTTGTTGGATGAACTGCAATTTGTAATTTTTAAAGAAAAGCACATTATGCTAAAGAAAATCTGACCAACTGGGTCATATGCGGAATAGAAAAAAAAGGCTGGAAAGCTGACACTCTGCTGAGCAGTTCTAAGTGGAATCATGAGAAGTGACATGTGAAGCAGGCAGCAGACTCTCAGCACCCAGTCCTCTCACTGCCAGATTTACAGGGAGCCTCGTCAGTGCGACAGGTTACATCAGAGATGTTCATTCTCGTGATAACTCACTGCTTCTTTCTGCCTTTCGCCTGTGTCTCTGATAGGGAAATTTTTTCTCCAGGGCAAGTAAATGCAAATAAGACAACATGAAAACAAGTAATTAAGATACGAGGAGGAACACCGGTCTGGTAGGTTCCCCTTCATAATCACTGGTCCCTGCTGCCTTCCACGCAGTACTGAGGCTGCCAGCCCCGAGTGAACAATGATGAACAATCTCATTTACTGACGCTGCCAGCCCCGAGTGAACAATGATGAACAATCTCATTCCACTGTTGTTTTCTTTTGGGAATTTATGGCATCAAGCTAGCAGTTCATCTTCACAAACCAAAAAAAGTAGCTCTCTGTCCTTAATAATTTGAAGCTATCGTTTTTGCTCTGAGATTTTATTCTCCACAATGAAAGACTTAATGATGCCCCCTAAGAAGTTGTAAGAAGATCCACCTTAAATCAATCAGGAGCAGCTTAGACACATTCACATCAGTGGATACACAGGGAAGGGGGTCAGCTGTGCTCTCGCTGAAAGAGGCCAAACACGCAACAATCACACATAAAGGGCAGAGGCCAATTAGTCACATCTCCCCAGATCATAATAAACTAATGCACCTCACTATCAAGGATCGGGATGTAATGTCCCCAACAGAAACCTCAAACGCGTTAGCAAGTTCAAAGGTCACGTGTCCACATGCAGACGCAGCCTGCTGTGCGTCTGTGATGACTCGGGTGGAGTTGAGCGTGTTCAGGCCAAGGTGTGAACTGTGCAGGCACCACCTGAGAAAGTCACAGGGCGCTCAGGGGGCCGTGCCAGGGCCTTCGCACGTGGGCAGCCTGGACCTCAGGGCTGGGGGTGGGGGGAGTTCCTCCGGCTCCAGCTCCCTTCCCACAGCCCAAAGTGAAAGCTCATCTAGCCAGCAGTGACCATCCACGAGTGCGCGGCGAGCATGGCCCGCCCCCAGGACTTACATACTCCTCTTCCGTTTCCTCTACAAAGAAGGCTTCCCCGTTGTCACCCAACTTCATGTGGAGATCCACAGCGTCGCCATTGATCTCTATGTCAATCTAGGAGCAGACACAGTGAGGCTGAGCAGTGAATGTCCATCCTCCCAGCTCAACAAAGCCCAGACTCCAAGCTCTCAGGCCGAGCTTAGTCCTGAGGCTCCCAGAGAGACCCTCCACTCCCTGCCCCACCCCACCCCCTCCCCATGTCCCACCCCTATGACACCATAGACGGAGAGAAAAGGCTTGATCACCTATTTTCATAACAAATTTTAAAAGTTTATTTTCCCAAATGTCATAAAATGGGGAAAGTGTCACTGTCAGCACACACTTGAGCCGCTCTGGACGTCACATTTTTCTGGAAGGAAAGCTATCACCAATCTAGACAGCATATCAAAAAGCAGAGACATTACTTTGCCGATAAAGGTCCATCTAGTATCTTCAGTTTTTCCGGGAGTCATGTACGGATGTGAGAGTTGGACTATAAAGAAAGCTGAGCACCAAAGAATTGATGCGTTTGAACTGTGGTGTTGGAGAAGACTCTTTGAGAGTCCCTTGGACTGTAAGGAGATCAGGAAATCAGTCCTGAATATTCACTGGAAGGACTGATGCAGATGCTGAAACTCCAGTACTCTGGCCACCTGATGTGAAGAACTGACTCACTGGAAAAGACCCCGATGCTGGGAAAGATTGAAGGCGGAAGGAGAAGGGGACGACAGAGGATGAGATGGTTGGATGGCATCACCGACTCAATGGACATGAGTTTGCGTAAGCTCCAGGAACTGGTGATAGACAGGGAAGCCTGGCGTGCTACAGTCTATGGGATTGCAAAGAGCCAAATACGACGGAGCAACTGACCTGCACTGGAGTCACAGCACCGCCAGGCCTCCTGTGAGAGACTCGGGTCAGCACGAGCCTCAGGTCCCAGACTGTGCTGATCATGTGACTACAGGAAGCACACACTTCACCACCAGCCCCTCCGTCTACAGTCACCCAGTCATCTTGCGGTAACCACAGGGAGTGGCTTGAGGCTCGCCTCGGATACTGAAATCCACACACGCCCAGGTCCCTTACAGAGGAAAGGGCGTCATCCTTGCACAGAACCCACCCACATCTTCCCACGTACTCTAAAGTCATCTCTAGACTACTTCTAAGACGTAGCACAACATAAATGCTATGCAAACACTTGCCAGTGCATAACAAATCAAGTTTTGCTTTTGGGAACTTTCTGGAAAAATTTTTTCCAAGTATCTTTGATCTATGATTGGTTGAAACCTTGGATGCAGAACCCGTGGATACAGAGGGGTGACTGGACAGAAGCAGCAGAGGCCCGTCATGACCACGGGCTCGTCACGTCGCTTCTTCAGAGCCTGTCAGTGACCAGTCCCAGCACATCTGTCCCTCAGTTCAGCCACAGGTGGCGAAGTGTATGGTTGGGCTGCCTCCTGGTCTCCCAGTGACAAACCCAGCTGACACCTTATGAAATGGACAACGGAAGGAGGACACTGGCCAGGACCAAAGTGCAGTTAAAGAAACAAACAGTACCAGTGCTGGGAGAGAAACCAAAATGGACATCAGCAGTTACAGAAGCAGCAGCCAAGCATGCAAACAAGAGACCCAGGACGTGTGGCAGAGGAACCTGGAGGCGAGCTTATCCCAGAACGGAGGGAAGGGGCTGAGACAAAAGGATGCAGAGGGAGAGGAAGGGACACGGGCAAAACCCTCAGGCCGAAGCAACTCCCCGAAATGCCTCGGGGCATGGCAATTCCAAAGGATCAAAAGCTGGAAGCTGAGGCAGATTCAGAAAGGAGCAGAGCAAACTGCTAGACAATGAGAAGACACTTGTTCCACAGTGCAAGTGTTACGTCAAGAAGGCAAGAGCTGTTCACACCACTCCTGATGAGTGTTTTGTGAAGAAATAAGACACTTAATTCTCATTATTTCTCATGTTTGGAATTGCAGTACACTAAGTACTATTTTACCATTTTTCATTTTCCTGTACATTTATAACACAGAGTTTTGGCAAGTTTTGACCAAAGCTTATAGAGGTCATGGACAAACCCTAACTTCCCTTACTGACTAAATGTGCAGGGTTTCAGCTTGCCCATTTTCATTATCTGTATTACTGTGCAAAGTGAGGTGTGTTTATATAAATGAAATACTGCTATATCATTTAAAAATAATGCAGTTGTTTATCTGCAGGTTCTGAATACTTTTAAATATTTTACAATAATAAATACTAACTTTCAAAACTCTTACCAATAACTTGTGAACTCTGGCTTTAGACTGTTCAGAGACATAGAGACAAACACACAAAGGCATAATATAGACGTAAGTGGAACAATCTGTGAGCTCAGTGTCCTTAGCTCTGCACGGCCCTTGTGGTGGGAACAACTGCACGGTCCACTGGCTGTTTCCACTGAGGACCAGTGATCCCTTCCAACCACAGCTGAGCCTGGTTCACTTCCAGCTCCATCTTCCTGGGAGTAACCAAATGATGGGATAAGCAACATCGTATTAAACAATATTAGTTGACGTATGTTGTCAATGCTTGTTGTAACATAACCGTGTTTAAGGGAAGAAGAAGAAGAAAATGAATCTAAGGAACTTTGGAGAACAGTATGCGGACTATAGAATTCTAGGTTTAAAGGCAGAAAAAAAACTCTGAACAGATACTGTACTGCAGTTAGTGATTTCTTTTTAATCACAGAGATGTGGGTTCACAATCCTGAAACTCCTTTATATGTATTCTAGGACTGAACAAACATGTTGTTTACTGTGGATAATGAAAGCCATGGTGCTCACTGTAGGAGAAAGATGCTGCAATGAGGAGATGAGCCCTGAGGTGCCAGGTTGGAAGGGCGGCGATGCTGCAAACCCCCAGTTCTTACAGGCAGGTACAGATACAGGTACTTATACATGTGAATCTTTCAGCTCTGCCGGCTGGGGAGCTATAGGCAATTGCACCTCAGACCAGTGAGCGTACCCAGGGACCAGATCTTTGTTTCCAGACACTGTTCTCCAATCAAAGAAACCAAAGCTCCCTTCAGTTCAGTTCTGTCGCTCAGTCATGTCCGACTCTTTGCGACCCGATGGACTGCAGCATGCCAGGCCTCCCTGTCCATCACCAACTCCCAGAGTTTACTCAAACTCATGTCCATCGAGTCGGTGATGCCATCCAGCCATCTCATCCTCTGTCATCCCTCCTCCTGCCTTCGATCTTTCCCACCATCAGAGTCTTTTCTAATAAGTCGGTTCTTCGCATCAGGTGGCTAAAATATTGGAGTTTCAGCTTCACCATCAGTCCTTCCAATGAATATTCAGGACTGACTTCCTTTAGAATTGACTGGTTGGATCTCCTTGAAGTCCAAGGGACTCTCAAGAGTCTTCTCCAACACCACAGTTCCAAAGCTCCCTTGGAGAAACAATAATAATTCCAGGGTTGAGGCAGAGAGAGTAGATTCTCCTGGACTATCTTCCAGTGCCAGAAAGTAACAAAGAAGTGCTCAAAAAATGATAGGAGCATTTCAAAAGCACTCAGCTCGAAGGAGCTAACCACGACTGAAACCGGGACCATCTTAGCAACTACAGAAATAAAGATGGTAATGATTACAACCCACAGGGTAAAACTAATATCCATGAGTCCACACCAATCTAATAATTGAATAGCTAAGTAAATAAGAGAATAGCTCTTTGACAAAGTACAATTTCAATGAATAAGTGGAGCGCAAAGAATGGAAACAGAAAGTCACCATTTGGGAAACACCACAGCAATCACACACAGCAAAGTCCACTGTGACCCCTAAAATTCCTGGTGAGAGCATAATGAGAGACAGGCTATGTGCACAGTCCCAAGGTTTCTTCCCACAAATAATCTCACAGCCACCACTCAACAGCGAGCAGAGTTACCACCACCAGCAAGGAGGGTGCACCTCATGCGGTGTCATTCTCACCCAAACGAGAAAGCATCAGAGAACTCAAACTGAGAGACCATCTACACTGTAACTGTTCTGCACTCTAAGAAGTCAAGGTCACACGGAAAGACAGGACTGTTGGGCGAGAGCAAGGAGGGATCCTGCAACAGAGAAAAGACATGAGCAGAAAAACTGGTGAAGTGGTAATAAGGTCTGTGTCGTTTGCTGTTCACTTGCTAGTGGTGTGCGACTCTGCGATCCCGCAAACTGCAGCACGCCAGGCTTCCCTGTCCTTCACCACATCCTGGAGTTTGCTCAAATTCATGTCCACCGAGCTGGTTACGTTATCTAACCACCTTATCTTCTGTTGCCCCCTTCTCCTTTTGCCTTAGATCTTTCTCAGCATGAGCGTCTTTTCCAATAGTCTTTAGCTGACACTTTATACTGATGTTGACTTCCTGGTTCTGATCAGCGTACTATAGTCACATGGAACGTGAACACGAAGGGAAGAGGCTGGTGAAGGTATATGGAAACTTAAAAACTGCACTTGCAACTTGTCTGTACATCTAAAACAAACTAAAAAATATGTCAAAACAATGAAACAAAGCCTGAGGAACTGTCACAGAGTGGAGGAGACTCAGAGCACAGGATGGTGAGAGGTTCTGTGTCACGGTGATGGCCTCCTGGCTGGCTCAGACAGTATAGAGTCCACCTGCAATGCGGGAGACCTAGGTTCGATCCCTGAGTTGGTAAGATCCCCTGGAGATGGGAACAGCTTTCACTCCAGTATTCTTGCCTAGAGAATCCCATGGACAGAGGAGCCTGGTGGGCTACAGTCCATGGGGTCACAAAGAGTTGGACACAACTGAGCGACTTTTACGGGTGCACATGTGTGTTTAAACCTATCAAGTACGGCCTTTGAATACGTGCAGTTGGTGTGTTAATTATAAAACTGTAAGAAAAGGATAACACTATAAAAGGAAATCAGAAAAATAGGCAACTAAGAAATGAATCCAAAATAAGTGAAAAATCTTACGTAAAAAATTCCCTATTCCAGAAACGTTAATGATTATTTTACACAAAGCTCACATTTCTTTTACTTGTTAAAACAAAGAGGAGCATGAAGCAGTTTCCATAGGACAAGCATTAACCCTCACTCGCCCCCCAGCTGGCCCTTCTCAGTGCTATTACTCAGAATGTTTACTGAAAAAGCGGCATATGACGAGAACTCTAACTCCTCTAAAACAAAATGCTGCAACAAGCTCCCGAGCCAAGAAAAAAACATACTTTCAGACAAGTGTTTAAAGTTTTCTTTCATAATAAACTAGTTGAAGTCACATACGCATCTAGAGTCATGTAAGGCTTCTGAAGCAGCTGAAATAATGGCAGCTTCTTCCAGAGTCGTAGGAAGACTGTCTCTAATCAAAAAAGTTACGTGAGAACTGAAGAAAAAAAAAAATTTGCTCCATAATGCCAAATTTCAAGTTTCTCAGGATGACTTAATTTATTCAACTAGACTCAGACCTATAATTTAAATAACCCATGTTTGTTGACTGACTGCTACATAAAATTTGAAAGTTAAACTAAATAGGACAAATGAAATATTTAAAGTTATTCTATCTTAGATTAAAAAAATAATAACAGATTCACACTAATACCATCCTTTAAAACACTCATTTTTGGAGATTACCCATTTATCTGACATACCTGGGGAAATGGAAGAATGCTTCTCCAGGATGCAGATTCAAAGTTTGTTTTAAAACCATTCTTAAACAGTTAACCCTTTGGTTTACATTTATAGTCCTTATTTTTAGGGATCAAATGTGACTCTTTTTGAGGGGGTGGAGTGCCACGCAGCACGCAGGATCTTAGGTCCTCCACCACGGATTGAACCCCGACCCCGGAGTGAAAGCCCTGAGTCCCAACCACTGGATCACCAGGAATTCCCAAATGTGACATTTCTTGATTTGACTCTAAATGGAGCTTGGTTCTTTCAAAAAATTAAATCTAACATCAAGATTGTGCCAATACTGAGAATACTTCAAGGAATATGCCATGAGTCCTTTAGGTCTCAAAGGAAAAATACTGAAACTATTTTGAGAGAGGGCACCAAGCTGGAATAAATGCTTCCCAAGGTGACTATTAAAGAGGACCCTCATTTTTGTTTTTTCATGTTTTTAATTTTTTAAAAATTTATTTACTAACATTGTGTTGTTTTATGCCATACATCAACATGAATCAGCCATAAGCACACGTATGTCCTCTCCCTCTTGAACCTCTCTCCCACCCGATCCCATCGTGTAGGCTGTCACAGAGCACCAGTCTGAGCTTCCTGCATCCACATCAAACTCCCACTGGCTTCTATTGACCTATGGTAGTGCACATGCTTCCATGTTCCTCTCTCCATTCGTCCCACCCTCCCCTTCCGCTTCAAAGCTTGTTTTAAAACCATTCTTAAACAGTTAACCCTTTGGTTTACATTTATAGTGTCCACTAGGAGAACCCTCACTTTGAAGTGCCAATATTACTTTCAGTGAAGTGAAAGTCACTTAGTTGTGTCCGACTCTTTTCGACCCCAAGAATTCTCCAGGCCAGAATACTGGAGTATTCTGGGTCGCTGCTGCCTTCTCCAGGGGATCCTCCCAACCCAGGGATTGAACCTAGATCTCTGGCACTGCAGGCGGATTCTTTACCAGCTGAGCCACCAAGGAAGCCCAAGGAAGAAGTTTACTTCTAGTAAACTGGTTTCAAAAACACTCGTTTCCATATGGTCATATTTCCTACATTGTGCCTTTTGCTCAACACATATGACAGATGTTGAAACAGAACTAGTTCTGGGAGGTGCTGGCAGTAGCAGGCGCATGTTTCGGCCACTCTTTGGGTGGGTGTATCTCTGTTCCCTTTGGAGATCCAGCCTCCTCTATTTCAGAGCATCTATTTCCAGTGGTTATAGAGAGCAGAGGTGGGGCTGCTGCCCCAGCCAGGCCAATCAATACATTTCACCCCCAGCTATGGTGACTGGTCCCCGAGACGTATGTGACCAAGTCTGACAGGGAGACTAACTCTGGTACTTTTGCAGAAAGGAGAGGCTGTCTTCCCACTGCGGCTGCTGAGTCAACGGAAGTCAGCCTGCGTGTGTGGCATTAGACAGACAGACACGAAGGGAGCAGAGCTGAAAGGCGAAGGGAGACGATTCTGGTGACACCTTCAGCAGCTCTAAGCAAAGCCCTGAGTATTTCAAATCCTCCTGGACTTCAGTTACACAGGCCAATTTAATTCCTTTTTTGCCTAAGCTAGTGTGATGTGGACTTTTGTCATCCATGATGGAAACAGTCCTAATACACGGGGTTATTTACCTTTGATAAGCAATTAAATCATGTTTTGTGTTAAATCAACAAAATTAATATTTCAAAGTATCAAGTACATCTTTATCTTCTGAAAGTAAACTCCTGAATTATGAAAACTACAGGGAGTACTGTGTTCTATCAAGCAAAGAACATGGCAGCGGCAGTGGGAAAATCATTACACTGCCTCTTCCTTTAAAACCAGAGGCTTTCAGGTGGTTAGGCTCTCAAGTTGGAGAAGGAAATGGCAACCCACTCCAGTGTTCTTGCCTGGAGAATCCCAGGAACGGGGGAGCCTGGTAGGCTGCCATCTATGGGGTTGCACAGAGTCTGACACGACTGAAGCAACTTAGCAGCAGCAGCAGCAGGATCTCAAGTTCACTTCATAGGTGTCCCCATACTTGAAAATTGGGTTTTTAATTTAAAATCAACTTCCCTGGTGGTTCAGTGGCTAAGACTCCCCACTCCCAATGCAGGGACCACGGGTTGGATCCCTGGTCAAGGATCACATGTCATAACTAAGACTCAGCACAGCCAAATAAATAAATAATCTAAAATAATAAAATAAAATCAATAGACAGCTTTCCCCAATCCAAAATGACCTAAAATAACACAATTTCTCCAAACTGCCAGTGTCTCAAGGCAGACATGGTTTTGGTTTTACTGTCACAGGAATGCTATGCTTTGGTCAAACAGCCAAATTTCCTCCCAAATACATCCTTTGGGTCTCTGGGCTACCAAGGGAAGGAATGGGAAAGAACCTTTCTCCTTTCCTGGGCCTCATGGATAGACTTCTATTACAAGCTTGACGAGCTGTTTATACAGCACAATGATGTGTGCAGCTGCATGCGGAACTGGATGACTATCTCAGAGGCACACAGCATGCAGCAAGAGAGCCACTGTCTGCCCAGCTGTGCTTACAGATGCACACAAGGGTACACACATCAGCCTGCAGGTTCCAGTGCGGAGGACAGACGACTTATCCGATCGTCTGACCAAAAACCCAGATCACAGAGGGGAAGTGGAGGGCGGGAAGCCCTATGCGTCATTTTACAAACAGATCCTTACACAACTACCGGGAAATTCTAGCGCAGGAACGGCTGCTAATTCTCCCAAAGCAGATACAGTCTGAAAGCACACAAGGTTAGCATCACCAGAAAGTAAGAACAAGTTCCAGGGACGCTCCACTGTGGCTAAACACGCTTGCAATGGAAAGTTTCCTAGTCCCTCAGGGCATCGCCGCTTCTTGTGGTTTCTAAACCCGGGACTCTGAACAGAGGCCGGGCCACACAAGCCCCGCCACCCTGGTTCTCCAGGCTCTTTCAAAATAATGTAAGTTCAATTAAGACTGAGGGAAGTTTCTATTTTAAAGAGTAAGATCAGCTGATTAGCCAAAATCTGAAAAAAAAAAAAAAAAACAGATGTCTGCAACTTAGGACAGTGGTCCTCTGACATGTACTTCTGTGGATCTTTCACTGGGGTTGAAAATCCTGACAGAATCTCGTTATGCTGTTTAGGGAGACAACATGGGACAGGAGTAGAAAGAAAATCACTGCTATGTACCTGCGAAGCTTACTCTTAGCTCCACTTTTTCTAACATGATCGACATCAATCAGATACACTAACAGACTTTCCAAGTGCTCCCTAACCTGAAGGGAAAAGGATGTTTAAAAAAAAAAAAAAAGGAAAGAAAACCAACACCTTCTTTTTGAAAGAAATCATCCCTAAAATAATAAAAGCCTGTGGATTTTCACTTCAGTCAGATTTGTGAAAAAATCCTGGTATTTACAACAAGATTTTACAGCTTTGCAAAAACAAATGTAGAACTTCGTGTTAATTTCATTTAAACAAATATACTCCTCAGCATACCAACCTACTCTATCCAGTTGGTCTGTAGGCATAACACTAAATATTTTGAAGTTCTGTATAAGATAAAGGCACTTTTCTAAATACACCTAACTTCCCCATTTAAAAACTCTAGTTTGGGTTTGGATTTTCTAAGTTGCCACACACAGGACTATTAAAATGATTTTCACTTCTTTTCCCCCCAAGACTTCCTGTGGGAGGGCTTTGAGGATTTAGAAAAAACTCAAAAACAGTATGAAGGGTGGACTTCAACACCACCCTTCAGGGGTGTCTTCAACAGCAGGCAGGTTCTCAAAACAGAAGCAGGGAGGTCCCGGGAGCTCAGGGGAAGGGCTGACCTTGCTGCGCCCCACCGCCCAGGGGACAGAGCACACGCGACCGGCACTCACCACCTTCTCCTTGGACCTCAGGACCCCCAGCTTCCCGAAGCGCACGTGGAAGGGCGAGCACTGGTAGGAGCCATCCTGCTGTCGCACAACCACCACGTCGATGCAGCCGGACAGCGTGGCCTGGTTGATGCCCTTGTAGAGCTCCTTCACCGTGACGATCACCTGCCCCGCCAGCTGCCCCACATAATTCATGGTTTGAGACTAAAAGAGACAGAACAGATTGGATGAGATGTTAACACTGAGTTTGTGGATCTAATGACAACGGCAGAGAAAAAGCTGCAGTGACGACGTGGCCCACGTGGCCCCCAGACTATTATCCACCCCGTGACGCTCGCCCCTCCGTGTCACGCTGACGTGGTAGCTACACACGTCCACGCACGGGCAGCCCCAGCCCGTCCACCGTGGAACTGAGAGGCGGCCCAGCTGGGCGTGCAGAAGTCCCCTTCCCTCTTTCAGCATCTCGGATCAAGCCTGCTACCACGAGGTGCTTCCCCTCAAAGTACAGAACCTGCAGGAACCACCAAGGAACCCCGACACCATTCAGCCCTCCTGCCCGAGACAGCTGGGTTCTGCGTAAAATGCATCCACTAAGGAAGAAGCCATGCAGAACAGTGAGTGAAGATCACCCCCGAGAGGAAGCTCCTGCCGAGAAGTGCGTGAGAGATGGGTTTTCTACAGAATTAAGACTATGGTTCAGACACGCTAGGTTAAACAACCGGTGAGCAAGGCTGGGCTGAACCAATTTATAACAAACCCTTCAGAGCTTCAGCACAGCTCACTAGAACACACGTTCACGTGCCACAAAGTTCAAAGCACAGAAAAAAGGTTTAATCCTGTTCCTTAACGACAATTCACTATTTAAGTCAGGACCACCAGACTGCAGAGTGTCCTCCAGGAAGGGTCAAAAAGGCGAGGGTTCCTGCCTGGGGCGCAGGGCCCCCATCCATTTCATCTGACCACAGGATGGGGGCCTGTGCCCCCGGCTCTTCCGTTAGCCCCTCTTTAGTCCTAAGGTTGTCAAATTTCATTTCCGGTGACCCACACAATCACAGTTCATCCATTAGACACTGGCTCTCCTGGCAGAGTGTCGAAGCACAACCAAGGAAAACACCTTCCTGAGGAGAGGAACACAACTCTGACAAAGACACCCTCCCCGCCTCAACTTCCTTTGAAGCAGAGATACGACGGGCTCTTCTGCAGAGGATTCACTATCAGCATGGCTGCCTCTCTAAACCCGGATCAAAAGCTTTGATTGTGAGATCAAAGTTACAGGCTCAGAAAAGTTCCCAGAGAGCACATTCTAGCTGAAGGAAAATCCAAATCTGAATTGGAAGGACACACGCCCTGCCCGCACAAGCCCAGGGCCCCCAGCGCCCGTGTCGCAGAGATGCCCACTGCTCTTCACAGGAAAGCCGGTGCCTGGACCCCGCTCAGACACTCCTTCCTGCTCTCGTGAACGGCTATCAAGGTCTAGTTCCACGTCACGGAGCCGAGCCACAATAGTGTCACCTGGAAAACGCCCTGAGTATTTTAAAGCTAGTGCCAACAAGGCCCCAAAATGCACCTACAGAAAGAGCTGGCTATGGAGATGTAACCAGCTGGGGAACTTACCACTGACAACAGAATGCAGTGGCACGCGTCCTTTACGAGGTGAGCTCTGCAACAGGGACAAGTTGCTATGATTTCAGCTCTAGGATAAATGAACTCGACAGTAAGGCCAAATGAAGCACGTATCAAGTGCTGGACAATGATTTCTTGAATGAATAAGGGAATGGACAAACCAACCATCACTAAAAGAGAATAAAAAAGTAAGAAACATGTGGAGTGGATATAGTGTTTTATCAGAATATATCAACGTCACATATTTTTTAAACACTGATCTTTTTAGGTTGTGATAACTGTGGATTCACACACATGCAGTTCTAAGAAATAATATGAAGAGATACCGTGTATTCTTTACCAGCTTCCCCCAGTGGTAACATCTGGCAAATTGGGCGTCAATAGTGACTCAATTAAGACTGAGAACATTCCATTATCACCAAAGTTTGTCCTGTGGGCCTCTTATGGTCACACACACCTGCTTTCCCTCTGTCGGCTCTCCCTCCCGAATCCCTGGCAACCACTGATCCGCTCTTCACTGCTGAGATTTTTGCCATTTTTAAGGAGGGTACAGGATCACACAGTACCTAACATTTGGGGACTGCCTTTTCCCGCTCATATTTCTACGGAGACTCATCCAGATTGGTGCATGCACCAACAGCTTGTTCCTCTCTACTGATGCTGAGTATTTCATGGAGTAGATATATGCAGTTTACTCATTCACTGGTTGAGGAACAGCTGAGCTATTTCAGATTTTTGGTTATCACAAAGAAAACTGCTTTAAACATTCCTCTATGGGTTTCTGTGTGAAAATCAGTTCTCAGCTGACTGGGGAAAATGCCCAGGAAACGTGAGCGCGGGTTTGAATGGGACTCGTCGACTTAGTTTTTACAGACGCAGACACCAGAGCTGGTGTCCACTCCCACCAGCCGTGTCTGAGAGACGCAGCGTCTCTGAGTCCCTGCCGGCACTTGACATTGTCGCTACTTTTCATCACAGCCCTGATGACAGGTGTGTGGGGACACTGGTTTCACTTTGCATTTCCCTAATGGCTAATGATGCAGAAAATTAAATTGTGTGATATAAAAGAGCACTACAACTGATTTAGAGAATAAGTGAATAAATATATTTTTGTTCCTTATTTTTGGGGTCATGGTGCACAATCTTTATATGTTAAGAGTGTCTCCAAAAACAGAAGTGAAATAAAGTTTAGTCTTAAGCAGTTCATCTTTTCACTCTCTTTTAGTATTTTTCAGCAACCTAGAACAGTGCATCAGAATTATCATATTCTGTAGGTGATACATGTTCACCAACACCCTCTTGGCCTGTCACGGCACATATGTTAAACCAACAGCACCCACATCTTCGTATTATGCCTGACAGTAGCAATTTTAAAATTAGTTGTGTTACAAATCTAAAAAGAATTTCATAACAAATCATACAGCCCTCTTCCTAAAGAAACTGAAAAATGATAACCTGAGCATCTACATTCAGACGTAAACGACCACATTATAAACTAAATGTGTAACAAGCTTACATCAACTAGAGGACAGAGCCCATAATTAAACGCAACTATGTCTATTCAGGATGGTTTTAATTACCATGGATAAAGGATGGGCTGCTATACAAGAAAGTCTATTGTGTAAACGCCAGTCGCTAAATGCAGAAAAATGCAGGCTGTCAACTGGTTGGTTTCCTCTCAGCAGATATAAAACAACCCCATCCATATAATGAAGCTTGGAGAACAGAGTAAAGGGAGGCCTGGTGCCACCGCCGGGGGGCTGAGCCCCCCGCCCCCCCCACTCAGGCTGCGGAAAACACTGGCAAGCCAGCAAGAAGCCCTCATCGGGAACAGAGTTGGCCAGCACCTTGATCTTGGACTTCCCAGCCTTCAAAACCAGGAGAAATAAATCTCTGTTGTTTAAACTACCCAGTCTGAGGCCTTTTGTTACAGCAGCCTTAGCTGCCAACGACTCAAGTATCTTCTGCAGCATCACACGCTCGATGGCTTTCCAATCCTGCATGCTTCCAGGGGACAGAGACTCACAGCCCTTTCCCCAGGAGGCACTCCAGACAGATGGCCCTGGCTGCTGTGTCCACAGAAGCCACACCGCACGTGCCCCACCCTCCTCTAATGGACCCCTCCACACACCAGGGAGTTCACTACACAACCGCAACCAGGTCTCATCTCTTCTGAGCTAAGCATTCTTAGTCCTTAAAATAAGCGAAATGACTGGGTTTCCTTTCATTTTTATAACAAACTAAAGAATTTACTTTCCTTAAATGGAAGATCCAAAACTAGACACTAGGGCAGGCACAGACAGGCCTGACTGATGTTCAGTCCACGCAGTGTGCAGTGCAATTGGGGCCAGGCAGCAGCACATTGCCCACGGGCTGGCTTACATGGCAGGGGCTCCCGAGACAGGGAAGGAGGCGCTGACAGATCACTAACCACAGACGGTAACCAACTGAGACACTTAACAGAGGCCAAATGGCCCTTCACACATAAAACTCAACAGACCAAATCGCATGATGTTATCTCATTATCAGATTCTCCTTATCAAACATTTTAATGTAAACATACACTAGCATCTGGAATAATAGCTGGGAGGTTTCCAGATTCAATCATTTATCAAAAGTTTAAAGATTTGCTTAGCAGCTTTTCCTGAGCATCAGAGAAACTAAAGTCAACCATCATGATATGCAGTAGAGACTTATAAACAGGAATGGATCAGTAGGTGGTTCAAATACAAATCCCCTCTGATAAAAACTGGCCCCAAACTATTTAAAAGTGACATGTTCAATCAAAAATCACATTTATTAAGAAGAGTAACCTCAGAGATACAGGTAACTGTTAAAATATTACGATTTCTAAATTGTTATCAATACAAAAATGGATACACTGTAAACCACTCATATATAATTAAAATCTGTACTGGAAGTTTTAAGTGAAGTGAAAGTCACTCAGTTGTGTCCGACTCTTTGTGACCCCATGAACTCTACAGTCCATGGAATTCTCCAGGCCAGAATACTGGAGTGGGTAGCCGTTCCCTTCTCCAGGAGATCTTCCCCACCCAGAGATCGAACCTGGGTCTCTGACATTGCCGGCAAATTCTTTACCATCTGAGCCACCAGGGAAGCCCAATAATGCTTGCCTTCATAACGCTGGGTACTGTATTAGTTAGCTGGTACTACTAGTTGAAGCCGAAGCTTCAATACTTCGGCCACCTGATGCAAAGAGCCGACTCACCGGAAAAGACCCTGATGCTGCGAAGATGGAGGGCAGAAGAAGGGTGTGACAGAGGATGAGATGGCTGGATGACATCACCTGACTGGATGGGACATAAATCTGAGCAAGCTCTGGGAGATAGTCAAGGACAAGGAAGCCTGAGTGCTGCAGTCCAAGGGGTTGCAAAGAGCTGGATACAACGTATCAACTGAACAACAACTAGTTACTACCTCTAACAAACACAACTGCAGTTGTTACATGTCTATGGCATGTCAGGGGCTGTGTTAACCTGGATGTTATCTCATGTAATCTTCACAACCACCCGGGACTTTGGTATGGCACGAGGCAAGGAGGCCCAGCAATGTCCAAGACTGTTGCACTTCGTCACGAAGCTGATAACCAAACTCAATCTGATTCTGGGGCCTATGTCTTCAACAGCATCTCTAAGTGACAGAACCGTCATCTGTCACTGATGATAAACGCCTTGACAAAACCCCCAGATTTCTTGCGTTCCACAACGGGAGTATTATTTTCATGTAATGCTACTCAACCCCACAAATAAGAAGTGATTACAGAGTCCAGAGCCATACTGGCCCTCCTGTCCGCCCGCAGGGTTGACCATCCGCCGGCTGCTGGACTCCCCTCAGGTTAGGAAGTGTACATCCTGGGAGATCGCGAGGGACAGAGAACAGCTTTTATCAGAGGACTTACCCTCAACATTGCAACCTCTGCTCACAGACATGAGGAACGTGCTAAGAGGGGACAGAACCTTCTAGAAACTTCAGGAAACACCAACATACTGTGACCTTGCCCGGTCCAGCTTCTACCTATGCTCCAGGCAACCAAGCTTGCATTCTGCACTTCACATCCCTCAAGAACATTCTCAAACACACTTCACCCAACCTCCAAGGGGATCTGGGTCTCCCAGAGCAGACTCCTAAGTGAAGGCTGAGCCAGACAGCACTGCCTGCCTCCCCCACCCTGCGGCTCCCCCAAGATCTGAGGGCCGCTCTGCAGTCCTGACAACTGTCCAAGGATCCCTGAGTCCTCCAAGGGGTCCATACGTGGACGTGGAGGGGACCCCAGCCGGCAGGAACGTCACTTCCCCGAAGGTGGGAGATGAAAGGTGTCTGCTGCAGCATCTTCCAGGCCTGGGAGGGCAGGGGCCCAAGCACCCAGGGGACGTGCTGTCCTTCAGGAGCTAAACTCAATTAGGACACCGCCCGGGGCCAGCAGATGCTTGGGACAGGGTCCCACTCAGATTCAAGGCAGCACCTCACTTGACATCTCTCTGTTTTGCTTCCTCCCCATCAGAGCAGACCGCCAGTGGCTTTTTCTTACTTTGCAGTAGCTGCCTTTAATTCTTACTTTATAAACTCAGAGCAGGAAACAGCAGCATGAGGAAAGGCCTTGCCCTCAATGAGGAGAGCCCCTGAGATCCAGAGCCCCACAGAGCAGACAATCTGTGAGCCCTTCTGGCCTCCTGGAACCCCAAATCCATGAGGAAAGGACACCTAAGCATCCCCCACTACGCACGGCCCCCAGCATCCCGTCCAGAGCACAGGGCCAGGGCCCCGAAGGGCAGGGGGCTCCTCCACACCCCCCACCAGGACCACGAGGCCCCATGTGCAAGTCCACAGACCAAAACCCAGGGTCCCCGGCAGAGTGCCTGCACACACTGAGCGGTCCAGATGACTCCGTTATGACGGAAAAGGGGGGCCACGAGAGCCTCGTGCGGGGAGGTCCCTCACAGGCTAAGAACCATCAACGCAGGATGAGTGACTCCTTCAAGGGCAACACGACAGAGGACTTGTAATTTGCCGGCGAAACGGCCACCATCCCGGGCTGTGTCTGGGAAGATTTTCATACAGCTGGACAAAACCAAGACCGGCTTCATGCCAGGCACCAGAGTGAGACCTTGTGGCAGAAGTCCTGTGCTCTTCCCCCAGAATCCTGGGTCCAGCAAGAGACAGCAGCATAAACACTGTCTTCATTTACAGAAGACCTTGTGATCACGCTGTCCTGGTGACTGAGGAACATTAGATAAGGAAGAAAGAAAACCTGCAGGGGAGAGTAAGGAAAGGCTTCAAGAGGCAGAACGTACTTGTTTTTGGGGTGAAAATGTCATTGGGGTTTACCAGGCCAAGCAAGGGGGGTTCCCGGGGACAGTGACTGGGAGGGTGTGGGGAGCCTGAGGCGAAGGGGAGGTGATGCAAGGCCTCAGACCCGCCTTTGGGCGTGGGCCGGCCAGAATCAATGCGTGGGTGGGGAGGATGACGTAGAGGCAGAGACCCCTCGGAAGCTCCCATGGCCCATTTGAGGAGAGGAGACACAGAGGAGGCAGAGAGGCAGCGGGACCAGCGACGGACCCCAGGCAGACGTGCAGGCAGGGCAGCTGTCGGGGAGGAGCACGCCACCAACTCCAGGCAGGGCTAGAAACACATCTGGCACCTCGCTGGGATTCAGCCAATACTGTTTAGGTGAGTGAACAAACCAACTTAGAGGGAAGCAGAAAGGACGGACTTGGTGGGGATCTTCCTAGCAAGGTTGAACTTCAAGAATTTTACTTATTACATTGGCTCAAAATTTTGCGTATGTGAAAATCACACTGAGCAGTTTTTGAAAATGCAAAATTTTCCTGAATTTTAAGCAAAATTTCATAACTGATTATGAAAATGAGCCAGGTAAGGCAAGCAGAGCTCCATGCAGGGCAGTCTCTCTGATAAAAAAAAGCCACGCCTACTCTTGCTGCTTCCCAAATCAGCTTCATTGAAAGGACTCCATGGACACTGAGCCCCTCAGGTGCTAGAACACAGGGTTCTGGACTCCTCCTGAGCCTGGTGTCTGGATGTGGAAGGGTCCTTCTGGAGGGACCCAGATTTAGGAAGGGTGTGGTATTCTTTGGGCCCCAGTATTCTTTGGGGGTTCTAGTCAATTTCCTGTAGGTTATGAGCCTATCAGCTGTTTTTCTAAAAAGGAGCAACCCCATCATTTTCACATCTGAAGGCAGCCAGGTCCCAGCTTCATGTCTCCAAGGACCACACTGCAGCTTGGGGCTTCCCAAGGACCAGTCCAAGGAGTGGTCCTTGGACTGTCTGCAACAGACTCAAGTTATGGAGGACAGAATGCAAGACTCCTAAGTCCCAGTGCAGACATAAAACTGGAAGTGGGCCCCTAAGGACCTGTGACTTCTAGGGACTTCCAGTACCCACGGCAGGCACTTTCTCCTCCCAACCCGATGAGGTGTGCTCAGGAAACCAGGCTGCTCTGGGCTACAGTCTGTACTGTCCTCCAGGCACACCTATCACCTCGAGGTTGGATCCAGACTCCACAAACTCTGAACTGCATACACTTCAGTGAACAAACAGCTGACCTGATCATCTTATAGGACTTGGAAGTCTAGGACTAGCAGCTGTGGCTCTATCAAAAGTCATGTATAAAAAACCAGGCCTGGGCAGATTGCTTTCCTAGGGGTTCATTCCCTAATCACAATTCACCACACACTACTCAAATCAGCCTTCAGGATATGTCAGAAGATAGAATTTTCCAATCAGTATTCTCTTTTGGAATTGAACAGATACACGATGCAGTGGTGAGCTCAGAAGGTAATACAACAGGGCTCGGGCATCACAACACTCTCATCTCTCATCGTGTAATGAGGGACCCAGGCCTTGGTTGGCATCAGCTGGCTGACGCGCTGGGGAGACACTTGACTCAAACTGGGCTTAACAGATAGCCAAGCCACCAGCAATGGCAGGGTGAGCCCCCTGAGCACTGACCCCGGGGGCCACCAGATTATGACACAGGGGTCCACAGCCTTGGCTCCTGCCTGCCCTTCAATCATCTCTCTGAATGACCAATGGTCACAGTCTTCTTTGTTTCCTTGACTTGTTCAGAGTCCATTTCCAATGTCCGTCCACAAAAGACTTACATACGGACAGGCTGGCACCGACGCTGACTTGATAAAGCCACCCTGAGCCCTCTATCATCTCCCTCCGCCCCCAGAAAACACCCTGGGAAGAAAATTAGCAAGAAAACATCCCCAGTGTAACCCAGTGAAAGTTTCTACTGAACAACTCAGACTTTTTTTTTTAAATGATAGGACAGGAAACTGCTTAAGCTTAGCCACCAAGGCTGCTTAGTTGATAAATCGGGGTTTTGAACCTGTCACAACACACTTTCTTTAAGGAAGTTTGGAAGCACAGATTTCTGCTCGCTGCGCTCACTTCTCTATGAGTTCACCACACTCAGTATCTACAAAGTAGATGAAGATTATCTTGGGCTGAGTAAGGTTCAAATAGGGGAAGACACTCTGCCACCATAGCAATACATGCTCTTTCCTGAGGGGAGGCCTTCGTTATATCAACTGTTTGCTCCAGCTTTTTAAAGGGACAACTAAAGGAAGGATTTAAGTGTCATCTATTTCATATTCAAAACCCATCAATTCCCCACCCTCGACCCTCATCAGCAGCCCAAAAACTTTCTAGGCAACCTTTCAAAATCCAACACCAATTTTCTTCTCAATCCATCAACTTCTCTGGCTGTTGATCTAGTATTTTATTTGAGGAGCAAGGATGTTTTAGGCTTCTTGGATGAGAAGGAGATGGGGACAAATAAAGCCTGTCTACAAGAGAATGTGAACACCCAGAGCACAGGGGAAAGAAGAAACAAATGAGCTGGATGAGAATGGTCAGGAAGGAGGCAGGAGGCGGCGTGAGGCCAGGTGGGTCCAGGGCACCTGCCCCTCCCCTCACAGCCGGCAAGCCCTGCCCACGAGCTCACTGTCCAGCCCACCTTCAGACCCTCAGCTCTGACCAAGAGAAGTGTTGTCACTTCACCACTGCCCCAGATCGTGGCACAGTGGCTCACGGCAGGAGGTCCTTAATAAGTATTTTTGGGTCAAGGAACGGATGGAGCGATGGACGGATGATGGTGAGGTCTGGTGACCAGAACAGCAGAGAGGGAGGAGGAGCACACACCACGTGCTGCAACTAACAAGAGAAACCAGAGAGGCAGGGAAGACACTGGGTATTTGTAACTGTGTATTTAACACATGCATATATTCTTTAAAAATGCCAACAGTGGAGGCCAACCCATCGTTCCATGAGCCATGCTCAGATTTAGAAATCAACACTTTTCTCCCGATGCTGCTGAAGCTCTCAGAGAAAAAGCCCGCAGGAATCTAGTCTGTGTGGGTGACAGTTAAGAATGACACCCGCCTCCGACGGGGTGAATCTAAAAATAACCCCATGAGAACAAAGCACATCCGTGCAGGTCTGCAGGTCCCAGCGCAGAGCACCCAGCCCACAGCCTGGGGGGAAGTCAAGCGCTGGGCAAGACGGTCACAGAAAGCAGGTGACAAAGGACACACTTAGCTCGTCATTTTCTAGCAGACAGACCATTTACAGGAAAGCGCCCAACACCACAAGGTGCAGCCGTCACGGTACACGGCTGGTCACAGCAGTTTCACTTTCCTGAGGCTCAGCAATGTACCCGGGGCATTCATTTCCTTCAAGAAAACTGCCAACAGAGCAAGGGGAGCTAAGACCCCCTGCAGAAGGAAGTGGCAACCTACTCCAGTGTTCTTGCCTCGAGAATCCCATGGACAGAGGAGCCTGGCGGGCTAGTCCATGGGGTCGCAGAGTCAAACACCACTGAGCGACTGAGCACACACCAGGGGAACTACAGGCTCAATCTGACACCTATCCTTAGACGTCATGTAACAAAATTAGTGGCAAGCAGCACAGGAGGACAAGGAGGCCCCGAGGACTTTCCTCAACCTTCACACCTCCCCTCTGACCAAACGTGCTTCAAACCAGCAGCTCTAGAAACTGAACGCTTCTCATTCCTGCATCTCTCTTTTCCCGCTTTTCCCTTTACTCCTCAAACCGCAAAGCAACGAAGCTTTCTGGCAACTAGTTCTCACTCTTCCTGTCACAGGTAAAATATGGCCAGCTCTCATCTACCTGTACCTGAGGTGAGAGATCAGAATGTCACCAGAGTTGAGAGAGAAGCGTGGAAGTACAATCATTAAGATATGTGCTGAGTTTAAGATTCTGTTTATAATTAATCATGAAAGATATTAGTCAACCCTTGTGTAATGGTTATACCTATCAATACATGAAAAATAGCTAAATGTTTATGCCAACTCTGCTATGAAATATAGCTGTACTTTGAACTATTCAAAATAGATTTAAAAAGTGAGGTGTACTTTGCAAGGAGTAAAATTAACCCTTTCAGAGTATACAATTTTAACCATGCAACCATGAAAAAGTCACTACAATCAAGAAAATCAAGACACGGAACTACACTGCTGCCTCAAATGCCCCCAGGCCCTTTTGTAGCCCATCCTTTTACCCCACCCCAAGCCAACCACTGACCTGTTCTTTGTCCCTATAATCTTGGCTTTTCCAGAATGTTTCAGGGATGGAGCCATTGAGTACATGCCCTTCAGACTACAGCTTCTTCCACTTAGCATCATGTATTGAGACTGACTAATATTCTTGCAGGTATCAGCAGTTCATCCTTTGCTGTTGTTGAGTAGTATCCCACTGTAAGAATGTCTTAAAGTTTGTTTATCCATCCACCAACTGAGAAACTTTGGGTTGTTTCCAGTTTGGGGAGACTACGAACAAATGAAGCTACTAGAACTGTGAACAGGCTTTGGTGTGGACAAAGTTTCGCTTCCCTTGGGTAAATACTTAGAAGTGGTATTGTTTTAAAGATACCTTTGGTGCACCCAGGGGAGTCTGCTAATAAAATCCCTCCATAAATCATTTTACAAAGTGGTAATAATTTAACCGTTTCATGAGTTAGGATTTTCATTCATATGTGTGAGTTACTTAAATTCACTTACACTGGTGAAAATTCAAATTCTTCATTTGTTCGTGCCCTAACATTCTGAACTACACACATCCTTGAGAAACTACACATAACATAAGCTACAATTCAGTGTTCTTCCTCATGTTGGCCGTGGGGAAGTGATCGGGTGAAGGGGAGGCGCACTGACATTTACCCTTCCAAACGCCACTTCACACACCTCCTCTCGCTGAACTCCCATGGGTAGGTCAGGTAGTGTTACATGCGTTCTACTAGCAAGACATGGGGCTCAGAAAAAATAGCCAACATACCTGAAATCAAACCATGACACAGCGACAGCACAGACAACAGGTCAGGCATGTCTGCCTCAGGTGCCCAGGCTCCTGTATCCTGGGGCCACAAGCTCCTAAGCGCAACGCCAAGTGTACCTAATGTTCAGAGCTATGCACGAGAAGGAACTTCACAAGTGCTTTCAGAAGGTCACAGTTCTGCCCATGCTATTGAAAAATGTTAAAGCTTTTTATTAGGAGGCTTTAAAGATTTGATTACATTATGATTGTAAATCTATGTTTAAGTAACATATTCTCACTCTAAAATTTCCTGGCTAAGGAAAAAAACTTTGTGGCTAACCTGTTTTGGTGGTCATCATTGATAACTATAAGCAACTGAAAATGAAGCAGGAAAACTGTCTGGCTCGCTTTCACATATGAAAGACACACAACCTCAGCAAGTTTCTTTATAAACCATATGTGGCATTCTCAGTGATGACCATCCCTTTAGTCCAGATGTTGGCAGGACACAATTTCCTTTCAAACACCTGACTATCTGAAGTTCTTTCCATTTACTCACTGACCTAGAAGTCAGGAAGTAGCATCAGGAATCTTTTGCACATGCAATTACAGCTGTGAGATGGGAACAAATGAACATTTTCTTGGAATTTGAAGGTCTAGAGAAAGGCACGTTAAACTTGTCTCCCTCTCATGGCTTCACAGAAGCCTAGTTAATATCACAGATAAAGCAAGTTCACATTTTCAACCTGTCCCAAAGCATCACTATCCGAGTCAAAAGGCACTCTGCTTGCATCACACGGTACCTGGTTAAGTTCAGGGGGAAACAAGGCAGATGAACAACCCCAGCGAGATTTGAAGGTCACTCACTGCAGCCACTTCACTGATTTCACAGCTACTAACCTGGCAAGCATGTGGAGGCCTGAAGTCCACAACCCAAACATCGTCAACAACCCCGCCCTGAAGGGTTTATCCTCATGAAGTCTGACAGAGTCAATACCTGCTTTAGAAAGCAAGCTGCACTTTAGAAAAAGGATGCAGACTGCCTTACGGAAAAGAAAACCAAGGATTAGGACAAATCTGGCTTTAGTGAAATTTAGGGCAACTGCCATGTGTTTACATGGTCTGTGTGTTTATTAACACACATTTCCCGCAGGTGTGCTCAGGTTCTCCGATAAAGTTCTGTTAAGAACATGAGCTGTGAAACCAGACCTATTTCTACTCCACTTCAAGAACCTGGCATGTCCACTCCTAGGAGGTTGAGATCCCTTAGTTACAAGGGCTAAGAGTGGCATAAAAACTCTTTTCAGAGTAAGAAGAAGGGACGACTAAGCCAGGATGGGAAATGACGATTTACCCAGATGAAGACCGTCTATCACTGGCAAGTACGCGAAGCTGCAAGAGCCTTCGGGTCCGTATGCACCCACAGATTCGTATCCTGGAGTCTGAGTCATCATCACACCTGGGAGGCTTCTAAAAATACAGCTTCCTAGAAAGAAGGCTAACACCAACCCTTGGACAGGCTTCAGAAGTCTCCATGGAGAGGCACAAATATAGACATGTTTATGCCTGGGCCAGAACATGTGTTTAACATCCTCGCTCTCTCTGCGATCCAGAACCCAGGACACGAGAAGCAACAAGCAAACGAGAGCCCAGATCCTGGTTGCTAAATACCACCCTTCAGTACAAGGACCAGGGTCAGGGCAGCTCGTGGTGCCAGAAAGTAGGAATCGTGGGCTCAAAATCACAGCTGTAGGGGTGTGTTAAGGGAACACAGGAGCCAAAGCGAAAAAGCACCCAGAACAACCTGAGCAACAAAATCTGAAGGGTTATATAACCTGCAGAGTATTCTCGCGGCCACACTGATAAAAATTCAAAAGTAGGAAGGAGGGACAGATTTCTCTTAAAGAGAAATTCCAATGAAGAAATAGAAAATGAGGGGAATAAAAGACCACCACGAGCACACCACAGACCCCGTGGAGACAATGGACATTAAACAAGGTGTCTGCATGCTCTCAAACTATCTTCCTCATGATTCACACTCATCACCAAAGGAAACAGTGACTTGACAGCAGAGAAGCCCAGCAGATGCCGCCTTCATGAAGTAGGGACCTCAATGAAGTGGGGAAACTTGACAGGAACAAAACCACCAACACCAGGGACCTCGTATGATGGCTGTGCTCTTTCTGCCAAAACACATGCGCTCCAGCCAATCAGGAGATGCCACCAGACACACTCTGACTGAGGGGAGCTCCACGAAGTCCCTGATCAGTATCCCTGGAGGAACTAAGGTCAGGAAAGGAAAGACCAAGGGCGACAGTGACCGGAAAACGATAGACGTGACAACTAAACCCAACTTTGCGCTGGATCCTCCAACAGAAAAGACCTTCAGCGGGAAAACCTGACTCAAGCCTGCAGTTTTGAACACAAAACAATTCCTGGGCTCCACTGCCCCCTCAATTCCGATTCTGTCTCTCCAGGAAATCTGTATTCCACACTTAGGGCTCAGCAGGGGCTCTGGTGGCCATCAGACTCGGAATCACCAAGGAGCCCTGAAGAATCCCGATGGCCAGACCACCCCGGGTGACGGGGACAAGCGAGCCAAATGGCAGCTTGCCAAGCTGTGTCTGCTGACCGCAAGCAGGGGAGTCAGAGCCCCAGGAGGGGCACGCCCAGGGGCGCATCAGTCCTGCCTCACGTCCCTGGAGGAAGGACTTTCCCAACATAATCTCAGTCTTCGGACTGAGTGTCTGTAGTGGTCATGCCTTCATTCTTTCTTGGAACACGAAAGAAAGATGACAAGGGCTTTTTACGATCTCAGCCACTGCCCCCTTGACCTGCCTGAACTCAGTCTGGCTACTTGCAGATCACAGAGTTCAGACGAGTTCCAGAGAGTGAGCGACACCAGAGATAATACGGCCCCCCACTCCCACGCCCCAGCTCTCCTGGGGGCCACTTCAGGCACTGGAGAAGGTCTTTTCTACAGAGATGGGGCTGCAGCCAAGATGCTACGCCAAGGGCACACTGAGTTCTAGGGTGATGTCATCGAACACCTGAACTGACATCCAACAATATTTCCACCCAATTCCCAAGGTATTGAAAAATACCTTCCCTAAATGTCCTAAATTTGGGGCTTCCCAGATGGTGAACTGGTAAAGAATCCGCCTGTCAATGCAGGAGACACAGGAGATGCCAATTCAACCCGAAGGTCAGGAAGATCCCCTGGAGGAGGGTATGGTAACCCACTCTAGTATTCTTGCCGGGAGAATCCCATGGACAGAGGAGCCTCGCAGGCTACAGTCCATGGGGCCGCAAAAAGTCAGACACAAGAGGGCAACTGAGACAAATGTCCTAAGTTAAGCAACGTGAGAGCCTCAGACAATGGTTCTAGGTTAGGCAACAGGCTTCAAAGAAGAAACAACAACAAAAAAAAGGAAATATATATGTTTAGAACAAGTGGCAAAACAGCATCAACAACAAAAAATTTCCCTACTTTCAATGATAACGTATGCAAGAATGACTAGAATTGGGGTTTAATATTTTCTTTAGTAGAACAGGGTTGGTTTTCAATGTGTACTACCTAAGACATGAGTATAAAACACAAACTATAGACAAAGATAAGCATGTTGCCAAGAAAGCTAAGGTTTTCATTCAGATCCCTTCAGGGAGCTGTGTCCCATTCCTCTAGACTGGCCCAACACCTGGCTGAGACACATGATGGGATTCCGACCAGACCTGCAGTCCTGTGCTCACCCAGGCCGGTGAGAACAGATCGGCTCACAGGACCGAGCATCAGGCAAACCAAATGAGGTAACCATCTGGAGGAAATCTGTCTAGCTGTGTTACCTGCAAACTCAGAGCAGCAAACAATTCAGACACATTAGTAATGGCCAACAAACTTGTGAACACCTAGAAGATTCAGTGTGGCACAATAAATATTTGCTGAATGAAGAGGATTGTTTTAAGTTAGGGGTTCAGTCGTGCCCTGGACAACAGTACCTGTGAGCCACCCCCAAGCCTCTCCTATTGAAAAACACATGGGGGCATAAATACAAAAATGGATAATAAATAACCTTCACACAGCCTACACATACTTCTGGCCACAGCCTCTGAGAGCTACCTCGCCCCTAAATTCCTGAGCTCATGTGTGTCAGGACTGAGGCAATCAAGTCGTGAAAACAAAAACTCTTGGGGAGTGTGCTCCCCCAAATTGCATAACTAGTAACATCACATTTCTGTGAGGAAAAGAAATTCTACTCAACTAATTAATTAGTGTTGTGACCACCGTCCTTCCCCCTACCCCGAGGGCAGTGTTTGGTTTTGGCCCCATTCAGCACGGTGGTTCCAGGATTCTGGGCAGCCAGGAGTGATGTCAGATGCAAGGTGGGGTGGTGCTGTCTCGTCTTCACCCAACTCGTGCAAAGTACAAGCCCCGCCTACGGGGTGACTTGCTGTCTCCCACCTCTGTTTACGTTGCTGCTTGTTTATGTTACTGCACCTTACTGTAAATAATATAAACATACAAAATTCTACCTGAAAAGCTTTTTGGACTCAACCAGGCCCTTTGATAAAGAGCACTGAGGAGCCAGGAAAGGGCTGCACTGCCCTGAGGTGGGCTTCCTTCTCAGAACCTCTGACGAGCTTTCATTTCTAGTAAGAATGGCCAAATACGTCCATGGCCCCTTCCAGCTCTAACCCACAGGACTCAGTTCTAGAAGCACTTCTTAGGATTACATGTTTGGCTAAGAATTCTTGCAGTACATGCTTGCGTGCTAAGTCACTTCAGTCATGTCTGACTCTTTCAGACCCCACAGACTGTATCCTGCCAAGCTCCTCTGTCCATGGGATTCTCCAGGCAAGAATACTGGAGTGGGTTGCTGTGCCCTCCTCCAGGGGATCTTCCTGACCCAGACGTCTCTCATGGCTCCTCTTTACCACTAGCACCACTTGGGAGTACATTCTGCCCTAATTTAAAAAATGCAAATCAAAGTAATTTAAAATAAGTGGGGGAAAATAAGGCTAGCATATAATTTTGGAACTTCAAGGTTATTTGAATATGAAACAACTTGGCCTTTTCCTTACCAAATAAAGGAAAATATCTTCATCTGTTTAAAAATTACAGAAATATGAGATTTAAAAAAAATTCCCAATTTCTAACAAAGCACAGACGTTTCTTCATGGTTTTTAAAATTATGAAATTTTTACATCTATATTCCAAACATGCAAAGTCACCTCCTTTATGATGGAGACTTTCACCCTCCAAGAGGAGGTGTGCCCGGAAGGCACCTGACCAGCGAGGAGCGTCCGGGTCACCGAGGGCCTGGACCCTGACTGAGATTCTCCCGGGCCCTCGCCCCCGACACCCAGGTTCCAAAGTCTCCTGTACAATCCATGCAGCTCAACAAGCAGATAGCAAATCCCGTGTCCCCAACACGAGCCACTCAGAAAACTCAAGAGTCTCTTGGGGCCGGGAGGTGACCCCCGGGACTTCAATGTTCCAGTATTAACATGGAAAGAAACTTGGTCAGCGCAGCCCCGACACCCACCTCCCGCGTTCTGGCAGACGCGGCAGCCGCAAGCACCGGAACTACTTCCTGTGAGAAGAGGTGTGTGCGTGGGCGCGCCTCGTTGAAAGAACTCTTCCTAAACTAAATCACCGTCAGCGTGTTCACCGTCCTCCCTCCGACCTCAGCAGCAGACGTGCAGGAATCCGTATACACTCATGTGTGTGTTAGTCGCTCAGTCGTGTCTAACTCTTTGCGACACCGTGGACAGTAGGCCATCAGGGTCCTCTGTCCATGGAATTCATTAGATTGAAATTTCACAAGTAAATGACCTCTCTCTGAGGCTGGACTTCCATTCCCAGTCAGACCACGCCCCGCCCCATCAGTTGCCGAGACCCCCAGTGAGTACACATCTACCAATAGGTCCACAAGCAAAAAGCACAGAAAAGCACAACATTTTAAAGGTGACAAAAATCTGTACAACTTTAAAATCAGTCTGATTACGAGCCACGGATTTTAGAAACTGTAATTTTTGCTTTATTTTACATGTTTTCATAAAAATGTACACCCTCAATTTTCCAAAAACTACCTTTACCTCATCACACTTACTTCAAATTATTTTTACAGCAAAAGGTTCCATAGGTAAAGTTAAATTATGTTGTCCTTAATTCATCTGTTTCCTTAATGCAGACTTCTAAAACTTATACTTTATGTGACCTGTTTTATTTTACATAAGAAGAGAGGAAACTTTAGATTAAAAAACTCAGACAATTTACGTTTCCCCCACATATTTCAATATTACGAACTTTTTGTTTGCAGTCACAGAAGAAAGGGACTCCTGCTGCTCCTCTGTCACAGATAGAATAAGATGCTAGTTGCAAAACATGTTTTCAAAACAAATTTGACTAGGACCAAAAAACTACAAGACAGACAAACCCATAGAAAAAGATCACTTTTATGGCTAAAGTCTGAAAGAGTGAAAGAAAAAAAAGCGAAAAGCTCCTCAATGATTTTTATTCCTCAACTACTACACAGATGCAAAGATAATGTGAAACCAGATACACTGCATGTGAAACCTAGTTTCAAAAAAATTCCCAGTTTACAGCAGCAGTTTCATTTTTTTCTAGGCATAAAATTATTATTCGTTAAATAATAAATAGAGAAGGGTAGAAAGATGGTGTAGAGTGAGTGAGGGAGAGCAGGCAGGCAAAGATTTCTGTTGACTACAACTCAGTTCAGATTCTTGGTATGAAACTCATTCTGATGCTACATCCTCCAAAGAAAGGCATCACTGCTTTCCCTGGTGGGCGCCCGGCCCCGCCCCTTCTCGCAGCAGGTTCCAGGCTGGTGTTGGGGGGTGGGAGGGGATGGGCGGCGTGCTGGAGGGTGTCACTCACCAGGATGCCAGCAGGGGCCTTTCCATGGTAAACACCTTCAGGAACCTTCTCCTCCTCATCTTCACTGTCTTCATCTAAGTAAAACATCTTAAAACTGAACTAGTTCATCAGCGGCATGGGTTTCAGAGATGAAGGCACACTTCTAAGTTATCAAAACAGAAAGCAGTTTTGCTGACAAACTGAGGGCAGACTGTTCGCCGACACAGTAATATGGTTAAAACTGAAAGGAAACGGCTCTTAAAAAAAAAGGCACTACAGGCATGACTTTACCAGTAAGATTTGCTGAAAACGCCTCAGCCCCATCCCTCTGGAGGAGATAAGCAGAGGCATGGGACGGGCTGTGCCCGGTGTTTACACTGATAGGTACCAAGTCCTGCCCGGGCACAGGGGCCTCACTGCCCTTCCATCACATGGGACACGGATTGAGTTAATGATTCCCCAGATCAATCACATCCTCACTTCCAGAAATAAAAGTAACCACACATACAGAAAAGTCATCTTCAATAAATTAATCATGCAAGGGGAAAGTTCACATGTTTTCTAAGCAACAAAGACAGGAGATATATGCTGTTTAGAACTCAGTCACTGAATGTTTTACTCTGTCATACTGGAATGACCCAGTATATTTTCACAGTTCTGAACGGGAGCTAGCCTACTCAGCACTGTAAATAATGAACAAATTATAACAATGTTACTGTACACTAACGTACATTAGTTATATTAATGCAATAGCATGCACACACATAATAATAATAATAATAATAATTTAACTTCAAGAGTAGGACAGTTCAAACATCCTGGCATTTCCTTTTCAGCTCTTAATAAGTCAGTATATAGAAACTTCAAGTGAATTTTTCTAAAAAACCTAAAACACACTTACACACAGACAAAACACATTAGTTTTTAAATTGAAATATACCATATTTGCAAGCCAGTGTATAGGACTGTGATATATGTTACAAATAGGCGTTATTCTCATGGATATGTTTAAAAATGTGGCCAGTGCCAACTGAGATGTGCTGTGAGCATAAAATACACAGAAGAAAGGCAGAATGCGAAGTAAGGTTTATGTAAGGTTACTTGTTGATGTGAAAATGTTCTGTATATACTGAGTTAAATAACATATATTTTAAAATTAATTTTACCTACGTTTCTCTTTTTACCTTTTAATGTTACTAGAAGTTATGAAATGCCACATGTGGTTCCCATTATATTAATATTTCTACTGGAGCACAACTCTGGGATCCTGAGACAACCTTGAGAACAAGGGCAGAAAGGAATCTATAATGAAGAGTTGAAGGTGACAGGAGTTCTCATCACACTAACTGATCGTCAGATATTTAATAACGTTCATGTTATTCAACTTTTTCTCTATCTCTAAACATCAAACACAAAATTTCCAAATGTTTGACCAAGGGTGGGTAATGTTGGTAATGTTGACTATAGCAACAGACCTGCCAAGATACACAAACAAAAATGTTAAATGGCAAAATTTTAAAATTTAACCAGAATTAGAAATAGGAAAACGTATCCTGTATTCAACATGTCGCACTGCCTGCTGCCGAGCCCATCATTCATTCATGTGCAGCCCCAGGTGCTTGTGATCCAAGGCCATACACTTCATGCACACAAACCCCCTCCACTTGAAAAAAGAAGTGATTTTAGGAGTCTATTACACAATGCATAAAAACGTAAGCCTCTTCCTTCCTCCACGTACCGCTGGCAGGCCCAGATCCTCAACATCAGATGGTAAAAAAGAACCCACCCTGGGGTGCTGCCCTTGGGAAAAAACAGAAGGAGAAGTGGGAGGTCAGGAGCAGGGAAGTGAGGAGAGATGAGAAAGGAGGGTCCAGAGAAGCCACTAGGAAGATGAGGAGGGGAAGAGAGGAAAGCAGGGCAAACAAGCTAGAGAAGACAAGAAAACACACTGGTGGGAAAACGTGATCCATTTTACAGGTGAGGAAACTGAGGCCCAGAGAGGTTAGGCAATTCACCCAAGGCCACCCACCCGGTCGGCACTGATTTCTGGTCAGTGCTTTTGTTTGTGATGCCAGGTTGAGGCCCCGGGCAGAAGTGCTGGGGGAAGGGTCACAGAGAGACAGGGAAGGAGGCCTGAGCCAGGCCGGCAGAGGCTGTCCACAGCCTTGATGTCACCGCCTCTTACACAACGAGCCAGCCCCAGGCCAGCCACCCGGGCTTCCGGGGAGCCTGGGTGCTGTCGTCACCGTGAGGTCTGGACCCATGACTCACAGAGGCTCTGACTCAAGGAGCAGGGACCACGGACCCAGACGGAAGGCGAGCTCAACCTCCCAACACCGACTGCCCTCATAGGGCACACGCCTCTGCTGCCCCCTGCCGTGCCCGGACGCCACCTGACCCCAGGCTGGGACCCAACAGTTCCCTGACTCGGTGGTGGCGCTTTTCAGACTTGAGTCAATAAAAAGCTGGAAATCACAACCAACCATTCTTAATCACCTCTATGACTATTTTCAAAGAAAACTACTACTGACTTTTTTCTCTACAGGCTAAGATAAGAATAAATGGTTGAGCATCGAGAAAAACTACTTTTTATTATTGCCTAGCATCTTCAATAATATTTTTTTTTTTTAAAAAGGATGGTTGGAAGTCTTTTTTTTCTAAGACTTAAATCTTTCAAGAAAAAAAAAAAAAACTTCTTGAAATCTAGCATAGGGACATAAAACTAAAATGCTGGTCAGGAGAGTCAGAATCTTATTCAGATTCCATAGCTGATGACGCATGTAAAATATATACCTTCTTTATTTTTTTCCACTGCTGCTGCTGCTGCTAAGTCGCTTCAGTCGTGTCCGACTCTGTGCGACCCCACAGACAGAAGCCCACCAGGCTCCCCCGTTCCTGGGATTATCCAGGCAAGAACACTGGAGTGGGTTGCCATTTCCTTCTCCGATGCAGGAAAGTAAAGAGTGAAAGGGAAGTCGCTCTACTAATCCCATATAAGTATGGGATCAGGTATAAAGAACTTAACAAAATCTAAGAATTTAAAATATCCTAACATGAAATTTGCTAAGTGGTTAAACAGAAATATGTTTATGCCACAAGTTATAGTCTGTTTTTAATGCAAAACATGAAAATATTGATACGCAATCTACTCCCCCAAGTGGTCATAATGTGGAATAGCAACATATTGAATTACCAATGAAGAGGACTTCCCTGGCCGCTCAGTGGTAAAGAATCTGTCTCCCAATGCAGACGTGGGTTCGATCCCTGGGTGGGGAAGACCCCTGGAGAAGGAAATGGCAACCCACTCCAGTATTCTTGCCTGGAAAATCCCCTGGACAGAGGAGCCTGGTGGGCTACAGTCCATGAGATCACACTTAGCAATTAAACAACAACCAACCAATGAAGAGGTGAGAAAACCTTTTTAAAAGTTTTCATTAGTAAAATGTATGATAAAAATATCTTTTTAAGCCTCAGTTACAAAGAATTTGTGATCTCCACCATAATTACCCTACACTGAAGGAAGTAACTCTGGCACACTGCCGCATTTTCAAGGCCCCTCATGGCAGAGATTGAAGCATGAAAGGACCACAGACTACACTAAAGCCTAAGACATTTTCTTTCCATATTTGGAATTACTTATGATCAACGTTTGCCTATGAAAACAATCCAAAAGGGACTGATAACACTTTCTTCAAAGACAGGAGAAAATCTTGATACTACTCTGAGGTTTTCCAAACTTTCCTAGCTCAGCCATTTGTTGGAGAATGGCCATCCAGTCTACTCAAGTTCCAGGGTCTCATCGTGTCCTCACACACCCAACCACCAAACTCTAAACAGCATTAGCTAGTGGCAGTTTTCACCTGAGCTGTGAATGAACGAACAGTCGAACATAAGCAGGTCTTTTTAGAATAGAGGTGAAAAAAACAGAAGGGTCTCCTGAGGGCAGAACACCCAGCTTAAATCAACTCTCCCAACAATAATCTTGATGACGTACATCTTACATTTAAAATTCAACATTTTTATAGTCTACTTTGAAACGTCAATTTTTTTTTTTTTTTTTTAAGGCTAACTGGTCAAAGTTTTCTTCTACCAATTTCGGGAGTTGAGGTACCACAGTTACTGAACAAATGGCCTAGAATGTCCTCAGTGAATATCCCAGTTTAAGGAATTTGAGACTAAACCACTTCTGAGCTCTCATACTGACACTATTGTTTCTAAGTCAAACTTTCACCCAATATTTTGAGACCAGAATGCTACTTGTCTACAGGAGTCAAGTGTGTGACCGTTAAGAGTAAAGCTTAAACAGCCCAACAAAAGGTCAGAAGAACCATGGCTTGACTTGTGTCCGACATCCTGGATGACACTTTCACGAAAATAAAGCCAAACGGGAAACCCCAGGGCAGCTGCCTCACTTGCAGGTATGTGTGTGTGTCCCGTTACTCGCAACTGTTCCCGTTTAAATGTTTGTCTTTCTAGTCTCCCCTTTCACGCTATGAATAGTAGTTTGCAATGGTCCTGCCCCCATGGTGACATGCAGGGGCCAACCCCTAAGAATAATAAGCTAGCTTCTGTATGACGGCTATGTCTCCCCATTTCGCTCACACTCTAGAAATCCCTGTCGAATTATCAAATTCAAAAAAGTGTACATCCTTTAAAAAGTGTGGTGCTTTAACCTTTTAGTAACCAATTCTCTGCTATAACCTCACACCTGGCAGGAGCACACAGCCATCGCGGCAGGTGCCGCTGGGGGTGGGGGTGGGGGTGGGGCACAGGCTGGTGTCGCCATGCTGCGCCACGCGGGATGGCTTAGCGCTCGCCCGGGGAACTAACAATGAGCAAGGGCCAAAAGTATCATTAACACAATCCAGAGAAGGACAGCAGAAAATGTCACAAACTGAGATCAGTATCCTGTAGCGGCCGGTGTCAGTCAGGTTCACATTCCTCTGGTTCTGTACAACGTTTCTCACTGAAGATCTTCCGGACCACTTGAGAAAAACTGGTGACAGCTGTTTTAATTATTTTTGTTACTGCGATTTCACCTCCTTCAAAAACTTACTTACAATATTCTTTGCTTTAAAAATACTGGTGATTAGCTGGTACTCTCCTTCCTGAAGTCTTCCATCTAGATAAATGAGCTGCTACCATAGTGATGAGTAAGTACTCAGAAGCTAGGAACTCAGCAGTAATCACCTGGATCTGCAGTTTCTTGGGGGGAAAGTAAAAATGCTATCACACGTAAAATTCATACAAATAATAAGTACACGAGGATTTCAAGAGACAGTGCACACAGGCCAAACCGTCGCCAAGAGCAAGAACCCGGTCACGTCTTACACGGAGAAGCCAGACGTACATGAGCGCCTGTCTGACTTCAGAGTCTCTGCTCTTAACTGTATTGTCGGTGTTTAATTCACAACTTGCTTACTGCTATATTAGCAGGCTTAAAGAAAATACCACCCAAGCCGCTGGGATTATCATTTTAATCAAGAAGCCTCACGAGTGCTGATCAGAGTCACCCCACAGGACAGATGCTCTGCAGGCTCAAATGGGCTTCCAATGGAGTCTGGAAAACCCGCTTGGTTTCTGTGGTCAGCCTGCTCTTTCGCTGTTTCTTTTTCAAACTTCATGTTTCTCAGCCTGACTGCATTCCCACCAGCCCTGTGTCCCCATGAGAACACACAGGATCTCCTCTTGCATGCAGGTTCATTTGTGTTCTTCGGGAAATGAACGGCAAACAAGGCTTAAAACGCATTGCTATGAGAATAACTTGAGGAATTCACTTTCAGTTGGAACATTCTAATGCTACATTTAAGTCTGTTACCAGATTTTATTTAACCAGTGAAATTTAAAATAAAATAAAAAATCAGAATTCTGAGATTATTGTCTTTCAGAGGTTGGATCTGCCTACTTCAATATAAAGCTCCCCTAAGATGAATTAAAAAAAAAAAGTTAAAAATTGCAGTACTGGTACCCAGTTATATCACACACAGAACTCAGTTCCAAGATGGCAGGAGTAGGCACACCCTTCACTGAAGGTAAAGCCTTATGTCAGCTTTGCTACTGAGACGTTAAATGCTAACATATCTAAAATTAAACCCTGCAATGTCTGGGCACAGGTAGGATCCAAGAAAGCACAGAGGCATCTGAAAGCAGCAACGTTAGAAGAAAAGTACCCCTCCTATAAGTATACAGCAACTACCAAAACAAACAAGCCTGACGTTTTGTTACAATCTGTTTCTCTTACAGACGCAACACACTTCATGAGACTCTCTAAGGAAGAGGATATTTACTTTGTGTAAAAATCACTAGCCTTTGCAACAAAATAATTTTACTAATGCTTTTAATGTATATTTTAATCACAAAACTTCTGGATGTGAAAAGAAATCAGCAAATAAAGGGAATATAAGCTAAACATTCATGACAAACTGTGTAATACATCAGTATTGACTTTGGAACCATACGAGAAAACACGATACTGGCAACCCAGCATTCTTTCTCTAGTATTTTTAACTCTGAGTTACACTCTGGAGCTAGTCCTTTGCAACCATTATCTCTGATCTATACAACTTCTGTGTAGATAGGTTTGCTTTATCCTTGTACTTTACAGATGAAGAAATAGAGGCTCAGAGGGAGCTAATTTTTTTTAAGTGCCAGATCCAGGTTCAAACCCCAATCCACTTACTGAAACCTCAAGATGTCTCCATAGTAACTTCTAGGACATAACACAATTTGGAATTCAAATTTGATGTGCTAGGTATTTTTAAAATCTCAAATAAAATAAATCTAAAAGAATAAGATATCTAGGAATAAATGTAGCCGAGGAGGTGAATATTTACATATTTAAAATCACAAAACATTGCTAAAAGAAATCTAAAGTGACTAAAGTAAATAGAATAAGTAAATAGAATTTAAAGTGACTAAACAGCCTCGCGTTCATGGCTACAAAGACTTAACACTGCTGAGATGTCAATACTACCCAAAGCCACCTATAGATTCAAATCAATCTTATCAAAACCCCAACAGACCTTTTTTTTGCTGAAATACAAAGTCTATCCTCAAATTGACATAGAATTGCAAGGGGCCAAAACAACCTTGAAGAAGAACAACAAAGTTCCCGATTCCAAATCTTGTTATAAAGCCACAGTAATCTTCCAAATCTTGTCATAAAGCCACAGTAATCAACACGATGTGGTACTGGCATAAAGATAAACACACAGACCAACAGAACAGAAGCCAGCATCCAGAAACACACCCAAACATCCAAGGCCAATTGCTTTTGACAAGGGTGCCAATTCTATTCAACGGGGAAAGAACAGTCTCTTCAACACATGGTGTAGAGACAACCCCAGCTCCAGAGCCTGTCTGTGTAACCACACTGTAGGTGTCTACTTCACATATACAGAAGACCTGTTGTGTAAGACACTTCTTACAGAATAACTAGCTCAAAACAGATCAAAGATCTAAATATAGGAGGTAAAAACATGAAACTCAATGATTCTTAGATATAATACCAAAAACATGAATAATGAAAGATAAATTGCATTCCATCAAAATTTAAAACTTTTTTCCCCTGCATCAAAGCACCTTATCAAGAAAGGGAAATGACAAACTACAGAATGGGAGAAAACACCTGCAGATCACATATCTAGTAACAGTTTCATGTCCACAATATGGAAAGAACTTTTGTACAACTCAACAACATAAAGGCAACCCTATCAAAGTATCAGCAAAAGACCTGCACAAGTATCTCTCTGAAGATACACAATGGCCAGTTAAGTACATGAAAGATGCTTACCATGGTTAATCATTAAAGAAATGCAAACAAAACCACAAAGAAATACCACTTCATACTTATTGATGGCCATTTTCAAAAAACCAAACAGAAAAGCGTTGCAGATGCAGGAAAACCTCACCAGTGTGTAGAGGGAGCAGCATCTCTTACCCGCCCTCCCGCCGCCCCCCAACTCACCACATGATGTCAGTGGCCATCTTCCCAGCCAAGACAACCAAACATGTATCCCCCGTATCCAAGGGTCCCCTGGGAGCAAAATCCTTCCAGTTGAGAGCCATGGTTTATCTAGATCGCACGTGGCCCTGTATTTATGCACTGGTTCTGGTTAGGCACACAGCTTGGGCTCTGAATTTAGGCAGTCTTAAATGATGGCTCTACCACTTCACAAGTTCCCTGACACATAACCATCCTGAGCTTCAGTCTGACCGGAGCCCCACACGACCCCTCCCCTCCACAGAGCTGGGGTCACAGCAGTGTTCACCAGGGAGGACTCTGTCCAGAGTTCAAGGAGTTCAGAGTCCTGTGTAACTGAGCAGGACCCTGTAGGGCCTTCCAGGGACAGACCCCCCTCCCCATATCCTCTGCTGCAGCTCCTCTGTGAAGTGCCTAGATAACAGTATCTGATGTTTCAACACAACATTTCCTGACTTGTTTTACAGATGCTAAAACCTCTACCAAATGGAAGAAATGAACCACTTGAGGCCCGTGAGCAGACAGCCCCCAGACCTACTGGAGCCTAAGGACTGACAATGTTAACCATGCTGTCACCACACCATCAGCCAATCAGAGAACGGTGCACCAGCTGGGACACCCTTCCCTCTCCTTGCCTTCAAAGATGCTTTACCGAAAGCCACGGGGAGTTCAGGTGTTTTGAGCACGAGCTGCCCTGGACTCCCTGCCTGGCACCCTGAATAAACACTGCCCTTTCCTTCAGCACAACCTGGTGTCAGGAGATGGACTTTACTGTGAGAGGGTGAGCGGACCTAAGCTTGGTTCAGCAACAGCAGCACATGGAAACTACGAGGTACTCAACAAGTACTAGTCTTCTTCCTTCATTAAGAAACAATATACAGACTGTCCACAACCTATAATGGTTTGGCTTGTGAATTTTTAACTTCACAACTTTTCAGCTTTATAATGGTGCGAGAGCAATATGCATTCAGCAGAAACCTTACTTTGCATTCTGAATTTTGATTTTTTCCCAGGCTAGGGATCTGCCCGCTCTGCGATCCTCTCCCGTGCTGGGCAGAGGCGGCCCGGCTCCCAGCCAGCCGCCCAGTCGCGAGGGCCAATGACGATACACTTACAGCCATCCTGCACCCAGACCACCATTCTGTTCCTCACTTTGAGGACAGCAATCCGTCACATGAGACAGTCAGCACTTCATGACAGGACAGGTTCTGTGAGTTGGTCCTGCCCAACTCTAGGCTAATGGAGGTGTTCTGAGCACGTTTAAGGTAGGCTGGGCTGTGATGCACGGCAGGCGAGGGGTATATTAAATGTATTTTCGATTTAGGATGTTTTCAACTTAGGATGAGTTCATCAGGATGTAACCCTATTCTTAAGTAGAGGAAGATCTGTATTGAAAAGACCTGGGTCACGCAGGAGCCTAACAGGTGATATCAGGATAGGACCCCTGCTGTCAAGGAGCCCACTGTTCACTGAGGGACACAGCAAAGTAAACAAGTGACCTATGACTTAACTCCCACTTCAGTCAATAGCTCTTCTTAGCTCTCATTTTAGCTTCCCAAACCATTTCCCGCTCCCTGAGGCCCACCCAAGTAAGGTCTACCCTTCAGCCAATTTGTGCAAATAGTATGTGAGTCTTAACTCAGAGATTCCAGCCCCAAAGAGCCAAATTAGGGCTGACCTGGGTCAGAAGAGCCCGAGAAGTGTAGGCAAAGGTCTTCAGGTAAAAAGGCTAGATCCAGCTACTCCCAGACCTGCACCCCTCACCCCCCGCCTGCACCCCCACCCACCCTAGACTGGCCTCCCCAAGCGACGGGAAGACATCTTCCCCACGTATTCCCTTCTTCCAAGTTTCGGTGTAAAACCGCTTAGTCACCCTGACACGTGACCTAACTACTTAATGTGAATACTCTCCTTTAATCACTACTGAGGGGTACACAGTAAACCAATCCTATTTTTGTACCACTGTCCAGCACGTTATTTTTTCTTCTTTAAATTTAGGTGTTACACAGGATAAAAGCCAGTGTCACTACTATGCAGTCACAACTCTTCAGCAGTACAAAAGCAGCTGTGATTCATTTCTCTCTCTCGCCTCATCCACCAGGTTTGCTCCGAATGCCTTCTGGTTCTTTTCATAAACCTAACCTACCTTGAAGGGTAAAGATCTTCCACCACTGAGCATGAAGAGATGTATTTCAAGACTGAAAGCAACTTTAAAAGGATGACGTGTTCCCAAATGTGTGAGAATGACAGAGTCCCCGACATGCAGATACTGCCCCTGGACTGCACGCGCTCTTCCTCACATTCCTTCACAGACACACTGTTTGCAGGAGTATAAACAGATTCCTTATCAGCCATTTGTAATGGGAGTACAAAACTAAGCACTTGAGGTAATTAAAGCTTATGGGTAAATTTTAGATCTTATTAATAACATACGCATCTGTTACTTAAACGTCAGTGTTTTTCATTTTGAATAATGTCCACCAATGATCACCACCCACCAGTCCCCCCTCAGTGGGCACTGGGGGCTGTTCTCATCCCAGGACAGTATGTACGTACATATCTACGCAGCAAGTTTCTCTCTCACACACACAGTATGTACGTACATATCTACTCAGCAAGTTTCTCTCTCTCTCACACACACACACACACACACACACACACCCGCAGAACAACAGAACCACATTCCACCTCCCTACCCCACCATCTGGTTTCACAGAGACCTTGCCCCAGGCACCAAGTTCCATACATTTTCCAGGAATGCCAAAGCTGAGTGTAAACCACTGCATGAGAGGTGACGGTTTCAACACTTCACGAATATGCACAGTTCATTTTTGAAGCTTGTATTTCTCTAACTTAAATTCAATGGAGTATTAGGGAGGTTAAAGCTACAGCCCTGGCCATCAGCAGAATGCCGAGCCCTCGTGTGGGAATGGATCTCACCTGGTTTCAGAGAGCCGCGATGCGTTCCGGTGCCACAACCCTAGTTAGAAGGTGACTTCTGCCACATAAACAATTAGACCAGCCTCTTTCACCGCCTCAATCACCTTTCAGTGACTCCTGCGGTGGAGAGGAGGGTTTTCCTCAGGACTTGCAGCACAACAATTAAACGATCAAGAAAAAAAACAAGCACCAACCCATCAGCTTAGTTAACTGATGTCATGACTGTGGCCAGGAGGCTTCAGCTCCTGTAACACAGATAGCCGCAGGTCCCCTGCATTTCACTCTCAGGAATGCAGCCCCTGGTATCTCAGAGGAAGTCTCTCAGATCAGGAAGCACAAATTCACCACTTCCTCCTCTTCTTTCTGGAACCACCTGGGGACTGTCAGACAGCACGTGGCAATCAGGAGGCTGGGAGGCAGGGCTGTGGACTCCCCGGCAGCCACCCAGCTCCGGCATCCCAGGCTGCAGCTGCAGAAGGCCGGGGGAAACCCGGAAGGGCCTTCCAGCTAGGCCAGTGCAGACAGGACTCGAATTTCACGTCCTGCTTGACCGTGCACTGTGCCTACCAGGGCCCCAGGCGAGTTTTCAGATATGTCAGGAGGGGCCATCCCTCTCGGGGCTCTGGGTGGACAGAGAGAGCAGCTGCAGCCAGCGCCCCCTCCTCCCCCGCCCTGCCCCGGGGAACAGGAGCTCCTTCACAGACAGAGAGAATTCCCAAGAGCAACAGTGGGTCAGTGAAGCAGCGTTTGTAATGTTGGAAAACAAAGCTTGTTTCCCACATCAATCTGTTTAAAAGCAGCATCTACTTGGACGTGCTGTTCAATGTTCGATTCTGAGCTGGGATCAAGCAGCGAACTGGGCGGACCAGGCACCTGCCCACACAGCACTTACACTGTAACGCTAAGGAGAGAGAGAGGCAAAGACAGAGACAACGCTAGACCAGGATAACGGCTAGGAAGGAGGTCAAAGGGCGCAGGCAGGAAGGAATGGAGCGGGTGGCTTTAGGTGAAAGCCGCACCTGAGGACAAACAGAGCACAGGACTGTGGCTACCTAACATGCGGGACAGACTTCGATCTACTCTCCCAGGGTCTGCAGCTGCTCTTTCTTTAGGCATTCTGCCAACCTTCAAATTACTGTAGAATCAAGGCCAGAGTCGAAATGAGGTGACTCAGATGCTAAGTTATAAAACATTCAGGAAACCAGTGGAAATTTTAGCAGTCACAGACTCTGAACAAAAATCTCCAAGTGCAATCAAAAAATTGCTCCCTGAGAGTGGTTTTCTGATCTTCAGTGAAGACAGATGTGACTAAAAGCATCTTTTAAGAGGTTACAATAACAGGACACGCTATTGACACAGAGGGTGTTACCTGGTCAGCATTCCCTCTTGAAAATCATTCTTCTGGGCTGAACTGTGGCCCAGGGTAAGTCGATGTTCGAACCCTCAACACATCACACCACCACCTTATCTGGAAGCAGGATCTTTACAGAGGTTAACTGAGCTTAAATGCGGTCGTCAGGATGGGCCCTAAATGAATGACTGGCTCCCTTATGCCAAGGGGAGCCCTGGACAAAGAGAGACACACACAGACACGCACACCCGGGGAGTAGGCCACGAGAACCCGAGGAAGAGATCACGCGGCCCGCCCACAAGAAATGCCGAGGCTGGTGCCTAACGAGAGAGGCGGCCCTGGAGGACCCAGGCCTGCTGACACCGCGACCTCGGACCCGCGGCCTCCAGAACTTCGACACAGCACGCTTCTGGGTTTAAGTCATCATTTGTGGCACTCTGTGATGGCAGCCCTAGCAAAGGAATCCACTCACCAGGTCAACAGGAAGAAATACAAGAGGAGTAACTGGCAAGTAAAAAGTGTGCTTAGAGGAAGCGGAAGGTGTCATGCTTTTGAAAGATGAAAGATGGATGCAGGAAAAAAACAAGGAGGATCACACAGTCAGAAAGTGCTCAGAAGCCCTCCTTGGTGGAGAGATGTCAGAAACCACGACAACTCCCAAGAAAACTTCCAAGTCAAAACCATGATTTTCCAAACTGAACGTTCCCACAGGTGCCTGCAGACAGGAGGGGCAGCACCCACCTCCCAGCTCCAGGGGAGGCGGTCACGACGGGAGGGGCCCTTGACCTCCAGCAGCCCTTCCTGCACCTGCCCACCGGGAGGGCAGGCCTGAGGCAGGCAAGGGTCACGGGGACCCAGGAGAGGGGTCCGGAGCTCTGTCGGAAGCTGGGGGCCTGACACGTTCACCAACACAGCAACTAACTCCAGAGAAGACAGAGACTGGAACTGCTGGAGAAACAGGATCCTTGCACAGGCTTGGCTCTGAACCATATTCAGTCATGAAAACATAAACACCGAATATTGAGAAAATAAATTATGATACAGTTATGTTGGGAGGATGGAAGGAAACGTGTGTAAGGAGGGTTATACAGGAGATGAATCTTCACCTCGCACACCAGGAAGTCACTTTCTCTGAGAAAGCCTCCAATCAGAAAAACCAAGCTATCGAGGGGCAAGCAGTGCGCGTGCACACACGCACACACGCACACACGTACCCAAGTCCCACACAAAACAGGCAGAAGAGCTGAAAGGAGTTGCTTTCAGGAAGCAGTGAGCAAGAGTAAGGAAGAGTATTCAAAGTACTATTTGAATTTGCAAACTACATATAAATACATATATACTTTAAAATGTCTTAAGATGGAGAGATTTATTATGTGATGCAGCTTTATAAAAAAGAATCTTGTTTACTGGAATGCAATCTACTAAGAAAAGAGAAATAAACACCAAGTGCATAGGAGCACCATGAGGTTTTGTTTTGTTTGGCTTTTAATTAGGAGAAGCCCTTTTCCAACTCTCAGCATCAGCCCTGGTGGTCCATTTGGGATTTAGGTACTTTTCATTAACAAGACCAAACAAATGAACCAGGAAACTTAAATACAGCAGAGTTCCTACTATGTTATCCAGATGATTTGCGTCGGGTAGGGAAACGTTGTAACACAGAAACAAAAAGGTAAAAGTTGCTCAGTCATGTCTGACCCTTTGTAACCCCATGGGCTGTATGTAGCCCATCAGTCTCCTCTGTCCATGGAATTCTCCAGGCAAGAATACAGGAGTGGGTAGCCATTCCATTCTCGAGGGGATCTTCCCAACCAAGGGAGCGAACCCAGGTCTCTCACATTGCAGGCAGATTCTTTACTATCTGAGCCACCTAGGAAGCCCTACACAGAAGCCCTTTCCCATTTGATGGCAAGGACATCAGCAAAAGATTCAGCCAGCAGTTTACCAGGATAACATTCAGCAGTTGGGAAAAAAAAAAAAGATCAGCTACCACAGCAATACAGGTATATTAGTATTTTTCAACTAGCAGAGAATAAAACTACACATAGTTTTATAATCTAAGTAAATTTTTTATGAAAATGATTGAAACCTGCAGAAAAATGTCAACTACTTAGAGACGAGTTATAAAGCAGTCAGCAACAGAATTTTCTTTTAATTATGCGTTCATCTGCAGTATATATACCAAGTACAGACGACAGCTCTGCTTTGCAGATACAAAGACACGGCTCTCCCTACAGGCCTGGACAACAAGATTCACACAGCCAGAGCGAAAATCCCAAGGCTTAAATTTGTAAATGTACGTAGTACATAAAGTATATACAAAACTGCTGACTTACAAAAGCATATTTCCTATTTTGACACTATAAAGATTAAAGTTTCTGGGTCAAGGAAGAAATTTTAAGCACAGGAAGCAATCATATTTCTGAGACATAAACATCTTTCAACCAAACATCATATTCTCATGCTAAAAATACAAGCACAGAGGTCTCTCTGATTCTTCCTTGGCTCCCTTTCAACCCCTCCCTATCCAGCTTCACAGAGAAGCAGACTTAACTCCCCGACAAGACTGCAAGCTGCTTCAGGGCAAGGGGGATGTTCTGCTGCCTTCCGGCCCTTTGCCCTGGTCTAGTCAGAGCCCCCAGTCCACCACCCAGCCTCGGTCCTGGGGTGAATTGAGGCTCTGACATTTAACACACATCGTCCTTGAAACCCGAGAACCAGCCCAGTTGTATAGGTATTGTTGTCTCCACATTATAGATGAGACAACTGAGTCAACTTAAGGCCAAAAGTGTACTTCAGAACGTGGAAATTCCTGAAGGTCTATGAATGTATTTGTTTAATGGGAAGTTCCCCTGTACTGAAGAGCTGATAAGTCCCAAATCGTTAATTTATTCACAAGTAAGGAAAACACCATTAAAACTCCATTAGAATCTTTCTGCAGATGGAGTTGGCAAGTTGAGTCAAACGACACAGTGAAGAAAGCACCAATTAAGAAACCTTCAAACTCAACAGCATTAGGGGTCTCAGCAGCTGCCCCCACGGGAGGGGAGAGGCTACGTGTGGAGGAGACAGCTGGAAGCCCCATCCAGCTTGGCCACATTGGACTCGGGGCTGAGACCCTCAGTCCAGTCCCAGGTAACGGGGAGTCACAGAGGACGCGCAAGTGGACAGTCCAGAGTACCTGGGAAGATCCCTGAGGAAGGGAGCTTCGTGGATTCTGACAAACGATGTCTCTAGAAGTCCAGCTGAGCCCAGTTCTCCTTCTCGACACTAAACAGAATCAGCCTCCTCAGGGACTCAGCTGAGGACAATACTCGGCCAGCGTTTAGGGGCCGTGTTTTAAACGCTCCATCCCGACTCAGGCCATCGATGCGCTCGTGCCGGGAGAGGCAGGCAGAGGGACCTGGCATCACACAGTCCCGCTGATTCCATCGCGGTCCCAGGCCCATGGCCTCCGGGGTTCTCTCCCTGGCACTTCTTGCCTTTGCACCGTTGGCTTTCACACATAAATGCCTCAGAGAAACCCAAGACGCCTACACAGCAGGTGCTAGCCTTCTAGCAATTGATAGATGCTGACATTAAGAATTAGTTCTCCAGTGTTACCTAATCAAGTCAAAACAAAGCTCGAAAACTGGCTCCAGCCTGTTGAGCAGACACAGGTGAATTCTTACGGTCCTTGGGCAGAGCGGTGGTGATGGGGTGAGGGCAGCACCGCCCCTGCACAGCTGCCAGCCTTTGGCAAAGCTCTTCCAGCCTCACCATCTTTACCTAGAAAATGGGACTATTATCTCCACCTCCCAGAGTCGTCGTGACTCTTGAGATAATTTGTGTGAACCACAACGCCTTGCCCTAAGAAAGTGTTCAATCATGTAACTGCAATGATGATGACAAGGTCTTACAAACATTAAGCACCTCCTAGAAACATGGAGTGTTCCTAAAAGTAGACATCAGCACCATTTTGCAAACGGAGAGCCTCAGTGGATGGAGCAGCTATCTTTTAAAGACCCCCAAATTCCAAATTCTTACTTTTCAAATAACATTACTTAGGCAAGTTTTTTGAACTGGTTGAGCCAGGTCAACAAAAGATCAGTTCTTTCTCAAAAAGCACTAACGTTTTTAGTTATAAAACGGAAAACTTCTCTCTTAAACGATGCTTCCCTAAATAAGTCCTGCTTCTGTGTAGTTCTTATGTAAAAAGACGTTATGATTATTTTTCTTGTTCAGTCGCTAAGTTGTGTCTGACTCTTTGCAACCCCATGGACTGTAGCATGCCAGGCTTCCGGTCCTCCACTATCTCCCAGAGTGTGCTCAAGTTCATGTCCATTGGGTTGGTTATGGCTATTAATGTGACTCAAAATTCATCCAAAAATGTTGAAATTTTAAAGAAATACGTGGGTAGAGTCTTTGAAAGTCTTACAAAGAAAAACATAATTACACGTAGACTCCTGATGAGGCAAAAGTATATTCACACAGAATCTTGAAACAAAATGTATGTCCCCTAGGGGTCTCCTCTAAGCCCAAGCACTCCCTGACTTACACTGGGTTCAGAAAAGACATCAGTTTACGAGGGTCACAAGTCTATGACCCACCCATCAGAGGAAGTACCACTTCATACCAGGGAGCAGCAATTCAGAGTACTTAGTTCACATGAACTGTCTGATGGTTTGACTGTCTCCCAGTTGATAACTATACAAAATCATACAATAAGATTAACGGATGAGTTTATATTGAAGAGCTTCTACCTTTCAAGGGCCTTTCAGAATGAATGAAACTGCACGTCTCTAGCACAGCAGGACACACCTAGCTTATCAGGAGCAAAAAACATCACATCACCACTAAATGAAGAGATGAGAACCATCCTGACCACCGCACACTGCCTCTGCTTATTCAGAGGCAGGAGAAAGGCTCAGGTAGATTTCAATTCCAGATTAACCAATGAACTTCTTTACAATTATGATCCTTTCTCTATAAAAAGGAACACATCTTAGTAAAGATTGGAAAACATCTTACAAAAGATTGAAAAACAAAATAATATCACCCCTTCCATTATGTTTCAGAAATAGGTAGATGCATACATTCAGCCACTGAAGACATTACTTGGTGCCACATACCCATCTTCTTTCCTGCGAGAAAGTCACTAGTCCCAGCTTCAGAGTTTCTGAAGGAGGTTTCCCCTGCCCTCAGCATCTCCTCTTCATCTACAATTACTTAATCATACTCACCAAAACCAAGTCACTTCTAAACCTAGGTACTGGTTCCTCTTCCCTTTGAAATATTACTGTCTTTAATCGTGTTTCTTAAACTTTTCAAATCCACGTTCCTTTGCACTCCCCGTAATGTTACATAAAATATACAACAACTAAATTAACAAATGACCAAAAAAGGTAAAAATCAAGACAATTGGAGAGAGCACAACAGGCGCCTTTAGGTACTAGGTGGCACCACCAACCTGGGTACCCTGGATCTGATGCCTTCCATACATCAACCCGTGAAGACCTGTCCCTTCCTCTCTCTCCCCTTCACAGAGACTTGTAAACCTACAGATCTTGTCCCCATGACCGGTCCCCAATGGTGCCCCTGTTTAAAAGTTCCTTCCCTCTTCAAATTGTCTTTTCGCTAGAATACAACAAGCCTTTACATCTGGCTTCTTATTCCATCCAACAGTCCACCTCTCCTCCACTCCCTTTGGTTCAATATTTACAGAGCAAAGGGGGCCGACTGGCCACAGGGAGTGTCTGAAAACTAAGGCAACAGTTGTTGTCTCCTCTGACCCTGGTGAGCTGCTAGAGGAAATCCATGGATGACTTGAGAGCAGACACAAAGCAGCCTAGGACAAACGAAAGAGCAACTGTGTCACCACACGCAGAGGGCACGCCTCCCTGCAGCTGATGGCGATCAAGGGAAGTGGGTCTAGAGGATTAAATGTTCAGGCAGGTGGAGATGGTTGGGAGGAAATTGACAGAGGAGAAATTCAGATTTGCTAAAACAGGCGAGAAGGACCATTCTAGATTTCTGAGTAGGAAAGATGGAAAAAATGCTAGAAGCTGAAAACAATTTAGAATTTACAAACCACTCTGAATTTTACTTATACTCTCAAAGCGTTAGTCTCTCAGTCGTGTCCAACTCTCTGCAACCCCATGGACTGTAGGCCCTGAGGCACCTCTGTCCATGAGATTTCCAGGCAAGAATACTGGAGTGGGTTGGCATTCCCTTCTCCAGGCGATCTTCCCGACACAGGGATGGAAGCTGGGTCTCCTGTATTGCAGGCAGATTCTTATACTCTGCCTGGTTGAAACAAAAATCAGTTGACGCAGTTCAGACAAACTTACATATTACAAAACAATCAAGGGAATTGGTACAGAAAATAAATAAGGATATGAAATGAAATAAAGCCAACAGACTCAGTTACTGTTCGTAAGATTAATTACTGTTCATAAGATTATCTAAACTGTTCACACATGCCAAGAAAGTCAGATAAAGGCAATCCATCAGCTACCAGGGCAAAGCGAGCAGTGCTTTTCTGGGAGCCAATGCTTCTCCTCCGAAGAAGCAGGGAAGTCTTATTTGGATAGGTCATGTTGAAAATATGCAGATAACTACAGATACACACAACACTGCATAATAAAGTTCTAAATGCAAACAGGACAAAAACTGGCCACGTATTCCAAATGGCTTTTTAAAAGATCACCTTCTAGTCCCAGCCCCTGAACATGTATGTAGTCTCTCAAATCATATATTTGATATAAATAGTCTAAAAATAATTTTAAAAGCACTCCCCACCCACCAGTTCAGTTGGTAAAGACTCTGTCTGCAATGCAGGAGATCCTGGTTCGATTCCTGGGTTGGGAAGATCTGCTGGAGAAGGGATAGGCTACCCACTCCAGTATTCTTGGGCTTCCCTTGTGGGCTCAGCTGGTAAAGAATCTGCCTGCAATGCAGGACACCCGGGTTTGACCCCTGGGTTGGGAAGATCCCCTGGAGAAGGGAATGGCTACCCACTCCAGTATTCTGGCCTGAAGAATTCCATGGACTATTCAGTCCATGGGGTCGAAAAGAGGTGGACATGACTAAGCGAGTTTCACTTTCCACCTAACAGTCATATAAACCCCTCCTGGGGTTTGGCCACACCCTTCTGGTAGACCTGAGATGAAGGCAGGCAAAGGGGCTGATGCTGTGGCCAAGGAGCCTTGCTTTACCAGGTGAATGCATTCTGGCTCCTTTCTTCATTTCTTTGTAGCAATTTTAACACCAGTCTAACTGACAAACAGCATCATCGCAATTTAGCACTCAAAGTCTTTAGAGGAAAAGAGGTTCTAAACTATAATCAGTGAAGCAAACAAGATTGTACAATATAATTTATCATCATTTAATTCCAAAGGTCACACTACGGGGCTTTATCTTGCATCGCAGCACCGTTTATCTCCTAACAGATTTTCTTTTCCTTCTTCCCTCTAGAGGGAATGGATACTTAGGAGCCGAATCCCCCAGTCCCAGGGTTCCAGAGCAGGCCAGACCACCTGGACCCAGCTTGCCGCTGCCAAGAACTCACAGAGATCCCAAGCAACTCTCTCTCCACTTTCACCCTGGACACATGTGAAGTGTCTAGCTGGAGTGACAGAGTGTAACTAAAAGACTCAAGCCCAAGGCAGGGAAGGTCGATTCCCCAAATCACCGCTATTAGCCAGCAAAGCCACCAAAATGACTTACTTAAAATACTTTATTACTAAGATAAAAGTCATACAGCATCCTGCTCCAGCCTGTAGTAACTATCCTCAAAGTTGCAGTAAGGCAGCATTTATATAGGATTCTGCCTGCCAATGCACGAGACACAAGAGAAGTGGGTTCAATCCCTGCATTGGAAAGTACCCCTGGAGGAGGGCATGGCAACCCATTACAGTATTCTTGCCTGGAGACTCCATATGGACAGAGAAGCCTGGTGGGCTACAGTCCACAGGGTCACAGAGTCGGACACGACCGAGCATGCACCCACCGCCTACAGAAGGTGCTGCTACCAACCTGTGTGTTGTTTCATCACAAAGAAGGCAAATGACAAGTCAGAGGACTCGGGCTCAGCCAGGAGGAAAACAACGTACTTCTAAATGAAGCGAAATACCACAGACCAAAACGGGCTTTCAAAATAAAGGCCCCAAATCACTGCTCAGAGATAGATGGGCAACTCAATGCGGGCACACACGTACACAGACAGCGACAGCCGCTGGGGTCGGATCAAAAGGATTTAAAGGTGGGCAGACTTGTTTGAAGGCGCACTTCCTGACAGGTTGCTAAGCACCCACGGGAGGCAGCTGAATCCACCTCCTAACTAGACAAAGCTTCCAGCTGGGTGTCACCGCTGCCACCTATGAGGAAATGCGTATAGATGAAGCAGCATAGCTGCCAACACAGAGAACCAAGCTATCTCTAAACTCGTTAATATGTAAACACTGCAAGATGTTCACTGTAATGTATATCAGTTCACTGAACACCTCCAGCGGGGTGGGGGCTTCCCTGGTGGCTCGCAGTAAAGAACCCATCTGCGATTCAGGAGACGTAGGTTGGATCCCTTGGTCAGGAAGATCCCCTGGAGGAGGAAATGGCAACCCACTCCAGTATTCTTGCCTGGGAAACCCCAGAGACACAGGATCCTGGGAGGCTACAGTCCATGGGGTTGCAAAGAGTCCGACACGACTGAGTGGCTAAGCCACCACTACCACCTCCAGTGAGTGGCATGGCCTGGACTGTGCATCCAGGGCTCACAATTCAGGAGAGCTGAATTCATTCAGGAAGTGCCACCAGCTCTCGAGTCACTGTTACGGACACACTGTCCACGTCTTCCTACCTTCATTCTACAGACCTCCACAGAGATGCTTCTAGAAGCTAGCCTTACCCTGGGAGCTGGCAGCTACCGGAGTCTGGCCTTCTAGGACACAGTCTAGCTTAGGAGAGAGAGTGTGCAGTCAGTAACCCAAACGTGGCAATCCCCAGTGACCAGCACCTTTCGCAGCCACAAGAACAACGGAGCAACCACACAGAGCCCAGCCGATCCTAATCATCTGCTTCTCACCAGTGTCTTTATTGTAGTGTCAGATGGCCTTCCAATGCTCCCACTTCCAGTTCCTCCAAAACAAAGCTTCTCTAGTTGGTTCTCAACCTCACCATCAATTACAACAGAACCTACCAGTCTCATTTCTAGCATTCTTCGGCCTTCACCATCCACCCCTGGGCCTGGAGGTGCTCCAATCTGACACATCACCCCCAACTGCACTTTATAACTGGAGGGAATCGGCCACCCACACGGTCCAATGCCTTTCCACCCCTGGCCTGGGGGCTTTTCACACTCCTGCCCAGGATGGCCTGAGGCTGCGGCCCCTTCAGCAGAGACGATGCTGCACTAGGGGGCCCTTCCCCTGCTGCTCCCACCTCTGCTGTACCTGCCGCCCTTTCCAATGTTACCGCAGCTGAGAGCAATCAACATCAGACCATCAACATATAAGCCATCAGGGGCCCCTAAACAATTTCTAAATACTTCAAAATCTACCTCAGGACTGGCTACGTGTTGTCAAAGCTTTAGAAACTAGCCAGGGCAAGTTTCAATAACCAGTAACACTCACGAGCATCCGCACAGGGCAAAGAGCTTCAATAAGGCCTGGCCTGACACCAAGGCAAGGGGCACTTTTTCAGTGTGGGGACGGGGGGAGGGGGCAGTTTTTCAATCGTGCATTTTTAAATGAAACTAGCGGTTTGCTAAGTTAATTCTTAACATTTCCGAACTGTCCGACTTCCAGCACTTTCTGAAAGGGAGGCTGATCTTTCTGGTAAAGGTTTTCCTAAAGGTTTTCTTCCAGGCCACATGCCCAGTATTCACTGGGCACAGTCTCCATCTACCCCGGCGAAGGGAGAGGTGGAGACCCGCCGGGGTCAGAAGTCGAGAGAGAAAGCCTCAGCATCCTTTGCACACGGTCGACGCAAACGGGGATGTGCGCGGGGAGGGGGTCTGGGAGGAGGAGGAGAACTACTCACACTCGGGATCCGGTCCAGAGCCCGGAGGCGGAGACGCCTGGAGAACGAACGGCCACAGAGAAATAACAGCAACTTCCCGGCCGAGCCGCGATCACGTGCCGGGCCCCCTCCCCCAGGCCCGGGGGCGGGATGGAGACGCGGCCTCCGGCGGCGCTTCCCTCGCTGGGACCCGCGCGGCCGAGCGTCTCCGGGACCGCAGCTCCGCCTCCGCGCCGCAGGGCCGGGCAAGGGGGCCCGGAGTCACCCTCCACTCGCGCGCCGGGGGCGCCGAATTTCTCCCCGTCTGCCCGCCCGCAGGGGGCGCAGGCAGGGGGCCCGGCCTGCAGCCGAGCTGGAGACGCCCCTCCCCACCACCCCCCTCACCGCGGGGAGGACCCGGCCCCGCGACCCCGCTTACCTGCGGCGACTCCGCTCCCGGCCCGCGCCGGCGCCTGGAGGGCAGGCGGCGGCCGGACGGCTTCGGCGAGGACCCGCCGGGCTGGGCGCGCTCGCGGGCGGCCGAGGGGGCGGGGCCGGCCAGGGGCGCGCGCCGGGCCCGGGATCCCGCCGCCGCCGCCGCCGCCTCGGGAGCCGCCTGGGCCGCAGCCGAGCCGGGCGGCCCTCATGAATGGGACGCGGCGGCGGGGCGGCGGAGCAGCGGCGGCGGGCGGGCAGGCAGGCGGGCGACTCGCAGGCCCCGCCCCGCCACGTGACGACGCCGCTCCACCGCCCCCTCCCGGCCACGCGCCGCCCTCCAGCCCGCGGCCCCTTGCGCAGCGGAGCCTCCCATCTCCCGCGCGCTCGGCGGGCCCCTACCTCTGGCGGGCGTGGGGCCATCCGAACGTTACCTTTCTATAATAGTATTTCCTGGTCCCCATGGCAACCCTGCAGCGCGTCACGAGCATCTTAGAGCCCAATTGCCCCAAAAGAATAAATATGAAAGGGGCTTCCCAGGTGGCTCAGTGGTAAAGAACCCGCCTGCCAGTGCAGGAGGCGCAGTATCGCTGGATCTGCAAGGTCCCCTAGAGAAGGAAGTGGAACCCCACTCCAGTATTCTTGCCTGGAGACTCCCATGGATAGTCCAGAGGGTTGTAAAAGAGTCCCATGCGACTGAACACAGTAAAGGGCAAAAAAGATACAAGGCCTCAGTATTTCATAATCCACTTTCGATTACCAGTAGCACATCTGTTTGATTACTTCCCTGCGCCCCGCCCCCATCCTATTACACATCCCTTTTTGAAAATATACATTTAAGCAAATGGATTGCTCGGGCTGGATATTATTGTTGCACACTGGCTTTTATCTCTTCGCTGCCTATGCCCTTACTGAAAGTTATGAATGGAAGTACATGTGTTCCTTCCAAATTCCATTAACTTCTCAGTATGCATCCTGTGGATGACAACTTACACAGATTTGAGGATATTGAAAAGTAGGGCATTGATATAAAGCTCCTCCCAAGCCCAGCCGCAGCTCAGTCTCCTCCCACCGACAGAGTGTGGGCTGACAGGGCTGTGACCAGGGAACCAGCTCCCTGTCTCAGGGCCCCTAGGTGGCCTCTGCAGAAGGAACCAGACAACCACTTCCTCCTCCAAGTTCCTTCTGCCTTTCTCAAGCATTCAGCCAAGCTTCACCCCATCCTTAACCAGGGCCCCACAGAAACGTAGGTGGTTTCCTTGGCCCAAGGACTCTAGAGTTTCCCTTTTGGGTGCCAGGCTTCACAAGCGGATAAAAATTTTCAAAGACAGAGGCTGGACGTTTCCCTTTGTATTTCAGAGTATTTTACTCTGCTCTGGAGAAATGAAATTAAAGTGAGAAAAATAGTTGGACCCTTACTTTCTATGTTAATAGAATGGGAACAGGAATGCCTTTCTCCTGGGGTTGTCTTGAGAATCACACACCATTACTCTTAAAGCAGGCTTCCCTGGTGGCTCAGTGGTAAAGAACCCAGCTGCCAATGCAGGAGAGGCAGCTTTGATCCCCAATTTGGGAAGATCTCCTGGAGAAGGAAATAGCAACCCACTAAGTATTTTTCCCTGGGAAATCCCATGAACTAGAGTTGCCTGGCAGGCTACAGTCCATGAGGTCGCAAAGAGTCAGGACTTAGCAACTGAGCATACAGGCATAGTAAAGTGCCTAATTTAGCTTAGTGTGGGACCTGAGTATTCTGTTACTTGTTTGCTTTTCTCCTCCCCACCGCCCCCCTACCCCTTAGATTTTTCCTGTTTCTTTGAGGCCATTCTCACTGCCTTGGGAAAGAGCTTGGGAAGAAACTATTCTGTTAGGCCTCCTTCCTTTCGTCATTCAGGAAGCCCTACACATCCTCCGTCCCTCCAAACTACCTGAGATTGGATCCCTTATCTGAGTGACAGGTTCACGCATTTGCCATTTCCTCATTCTCTGATATTTACCTACATTACGCCACTACCTAAGCAAAACAAAGACTCATGAAATATCTGTTGCGTGATATGCCTTCACTTCCTGCCCATGACTTCTCTGCTGGCTCAGTTGGTGAAGAATCCGCCCACAAGGCAGGAGACCCAGGTTCAGGAAGATCCCTGGGAGAAGGGAATGGCAACCTACTCCAGTATTCTTGCCTGGAGAATTTCATGGAGCCTAGTGAGCTACAGTCCATGGGATCGCAAAGACTCGGACACTATAGAGTTACTAACACTTACTTTCCTGCCCCTAACATCTAAGAAGAGTGCTGGGAGCCTCCATTCCCTCCGAGTCCACTGGAATGCAGGAGGAAAGAAGCACTTCCTGCAGATGTCCTAGCCCCACTCCTTCCCACTTTGTGGGAGGAGCCTCACCCTCCGGTGTCCCCTGCCCCAACTCTGGACCACCCCTCCATGTGAGTGGGCTCAGGAAGCTGGAAGCCACGGGGTGGGAGAGAAGAAGGAGCAGGAGTCGGCTTTCTTGCCCCCGCAGGCCATCAACTTATCTCCCAACTTGGCTCCCCAGCCAAGCTGGAAAGAAGACTCTGCTTTTTCACCTCTTCACAGCCTTGCTCTCGCTCCTCCTCCACCCCTGATGCTACTCATGCCAGAGTTACCAACAAACTTTTGGTTGCCAAATTCTGTGTACCCTTTCATACCGTCCCTCACAGCCTCAAGAGTAAGATACTACTGAGCACGATTTCCTCCTGGAAACTCCCACATCCTCGCCCTAGCCAGAAGCCCAAGGGCCCCATGCCCGTGTTCAGAGAATTTAGACACCTCCAGCAGCCTGGCCCACCGTGACATCAAATGCAGGTCCATTGCATTTGTTTCTTCAAACCTGCTCCTCCTGAATCTCCTATCATGGCTAGTTGCACCATCATCCATGTAGTCATCCTTGCCAGAAACCTAGGAGGAGGTCTTGTGTCCTTCCTCTCCCCTCCATGTCCACCACGTCTTGTCGTTTCTACTCTCCAAAGCTCTCTGTTTTGATGGGCTTCAGTCACCTCCCCAGCTGCACAACAGGAGACCTCACCTTCTAGCCATCAGGCCCTCTCCCACAGCATCTCTGAGTGTTGGGGTCCGGCATGAGGCACTCCGCCCATGGCAAAGGTCATGGAGAAGGAGGCTTGACATACGCAAAGGCGGGATCGAGCCTCAGGAGTCCCCCTGGAAATTCTCGAGCATCTACCCCCATAACCAGAACCTGCCTACTTAACTACTTTGTGCTCTCCCCTACACCTCTGACTTTACAGGGGGCTGTCCCCCACCACCTCTTTCAGAGAAGGAGTTAACTTAGAGCTCCAGTTAATAATAATTCCTGAGCGTGATAGGAGTGTTTCAACCTACAAACTCCTCTGAAGTTTCTCTAGCCTGCCTGACAGGCTCGTCCAGCCACATGTGATTGCTCACAGCCTCCCAACCGTGAGAGGCACGAGATGCTTTAAACCTTCTAAAAACAGGTTCCTTAGAAAAGTTAGAAAACCATTAGTATAAGTATAGTGGGCTGATTAGAAATTGTATTGGTGAAGGGTTTTTCATTTGTTGAGCCAATGTTTGTTGCTAAGACTCCACACTCCCTGCCCTTACACACGTTAATGAATAAATAGAAGAAATAAGTATTAACCTTTGATATAAATCACATTAGACCTTAGGCTAAGTAAATTCTTTCCTTAACTAAAACCCACTACACCCTCACCCTATAGGAATGTAACTTTATTTGGGTGGCGTCTGTTTTAAGAATAATCGCCCTTGGAGAAAAAAGCGTTCTGGTTGACTGACCACTGCCACAGGAGAGGGTCGTAAATTGTCAGCAGGCCCCCCTGGCCAGAAGATGATGTAACACCCCTAAGACCTCTGTATACATTTGTATGAAGCACCTGACTTTGATAAAAGTCAGGAGTGCTGACCCCACGTGACTTTTGTATAACATCTCAGTGTATAAAAACAGACTCTGGAAAATAAAGAATTTGGATCAGTTCCTCAAAATACTGGTCTCCCCATGTCTCTCTGTCTCTCAAACTCTGGCTGAGTCTCCATCTGGAGCGCGGAACCCACCATGCTTACTAATTATGCCTGGGCTTCTAAGATCCGACCGGGGAGGCCTCAGTATCTCCTCTCCTTCGGGAGAATGGAAGGATGCCTAAGGTCTAACGTGATTTATATCAAAGGTTAATACTTATTTCTTCTATTTATTCATTAACGTGTGTAAGGGCAGGGAATGTGGAGTCTTAGCAACAAACATTGGCTCAACAAATGAAAAACCCTTCACCAATACAATTTCTAATCAGCCCACTATACTTATACTAATGTAAGTGGTGCAATCTTCTTGTCTTGAAGTTTTATTGGTCTCCCGCATAAACCAAGCTACTCAGCCTCTTTTCTCCACTGAATTTTCCTACTGAGCTATCCTCATTCTATTACTCTTTATATCTTTGATGAATATTTAAATAGTCGCCGACGCCGTCTCCCCTTCGAATACCCTGGATCAGCCGGGGCTGGACCCCGGCATCTGAGGATTCCCTGGGGGACATATTCCAGCTGGTCTCCCTGCCCTCTGTTCCTCAACTTCTAAGCACCCTTCACCTTGAATCACAGACGAGACCCGGGCGCCAGTTATTGGCAGTCCACTGCCTAGAGGAAAAAGCCCAGGTTCTCCTGCATAGCATCCAGGGTGCTCTTCTCCGTTCCTCCTCCTTCTAGCTGGTATGCTTTAGCCATCCCTTCTGCAGCAGGCTAGCTTTTAAAACATGAACATTCATTTTTCTTCATGCATTGCCCCCTTTCTCCCCCACCCCGCACCAACCTCCCGATGAGAATGCACCCAGACATGCTGCTTGTCTCAGGGAACTTCTGGAAAGCAGAAGTTGCCTGCAGACCTTGCCTTCCTGTCTCAGATTTCCACAATCTAAACTCGTCGAGGAAGCGATCTAAGTCAGGAGAGAGAGGGCCGGTGAGAAGGGGGTCTCGTTGAGGGGTTTTGGAAGAGGGAAAGATGGTCACTAGGATGAGGATCCAGTTTCCGCAGCCCAGAGTTGGAAGGCAGGGGGTCCTATGCCCTTCCGCTGGCAGCTCCAGGGGGAGGGGATTCAGTCACAGAGAAATAACCTTGTTGTTTTTAGTTTATGCATCTCTTCTGTGAGAACACAGACTAGTTAGCATTTTCTGAGCCATCACTGCTGAGCTTTCTAGTAATTCTAACTACAAGCCTCTGAGGCAGCTGCTATTGTTAATGCCAGTTTATTGAAGAAGGGAATGAAGGCACAGAGAGGTTGAGTGACTTGCCTTGGGCCCCACAGCCAGTAAGCTGAGACCCTGACCTTCACCCCAGGCCTGCTTGACGCCCCAAACCATAGTTTCAGCCAGCTTCCCACCAGCTTCTGTCTGGTGCCTCCTGTCCTACCCCAGTCTGCATCCTTTTTCTTGTGTCTCTAGTCCACCTTGCACAGATCACAACTACAGTGCTTAGTCCACACACAGTAGGCGTTCAACAAATATTTGATGAAAACGAAAAGAGGATTTCCATTTCTAGTTATATGCTCGGCTGAGTATCTGACTAACTCTTCCACTGAAAACAACAACAACAAGAATACTGGGTAAAATATTAAAAGATATATTCTAGAAGGGATCCAAAAACTGGCAAGGAGTTAAGAAATAGTCCTAGGAGAGCATATAAAGGCCAGAACTCAGAGCAGTAAGCAAAGGCCAAAGTCACCTTTTGCCTGGAAGGTATTTGCTGAATTGAATGAATGTGAATATTGGTTTTTGCAGCTTTGGGAGTCTTGGGGGCAGAATAAAACCAGAAAACCAGAGGGTCTGCTTTAAGTGGCGAGTTTAGTGGCAGACCTAATAAAGGAGGGATCCCAAGTGCAAAATCATAGAATAAGAAAAAAATGTATTTTTAAACCCACCCAGAAACCTCACTAAAATTGGTCATAGATTGAGCCATAGAGCAAGTCTCAAAAATCTGGAAAATTTCCTATCATACAGAGCATATTCTCTGACTACAATGCAATTAAATCAAGAATCAGTTTAAAAAAAAAAAAAAAAACCTAGAAAAATCCATTTGTTTGGGTCAAAGAACAAATCCATATGAAAATGTAAGTGTTTAAATACTGTGTATCAAATATTTGATACTACGTGTGAAAACTTGAGAGAGAAAGCTAAAGAAGTTAAAGTGAAATTTATAGATCTAAAAGCTTATAGTAGAAAATAGCTTTAAATGTAAAGAGCAAAAAAGTTAGAAACGGAACACAAAATATAGTTCAATAAAGCAGTAGAAAGGAAGATAAAATAAAAAAGCTGAAAATATACAATAGAAAGGACCAGTTAAGCCAAACACTGGATTTGTGAGAGACTAACACATTTTACCGGAGAAGGCAATGGCACCCCACTCCAGTACTCTTGCCTGGAAAATCCCATGGACGGAGGAGCCTGGTGGGCTGCAGTCCATGGGGTCGCTAAGAGTTGGACGCAACTGAGCGACTTCACTTTCACTTTTTACTTTCATGCATTTGAGAAGGAAATAGCAACCCAACTCCAGTGTTCTTGCCTGGAGAATCCCAGGGATGGGGGAGCCTGGTGGGCTACCGTCTATGGGGTCGCACAGAGTCGGACACAACTGAAGCGACTTAGCAGCAGCAGCAACACATTTTACGGACTTCCCAGATGGCTCAGTGGCAAAGAATCTGACTGCCAAGCAGGAGAAGTGGGTTTGATCCCTGGGTTGGAAAGATCCCCTGTAGGAAGAAGTAGAAACCTATTCCAGTATTCTTGCCTGGAGAATTCCATGGACAGAGAAGCCTGGCAGGCTACAGTCCACAGGGTCTCAGAGTCAGACACAACTTAGCAACTAAACCATCACACAACACATTTTACAAACCTCTGGTTAAAACTGATTGAGGGAAAAAGAAAAGGTACCAACAATGTGAGGAATAAACTATATTCCTATATAGTTTATAACCACACATGACACAGAAAGTGAGGACAAATTTGTGAGCATTTCTATGCCAATTAATTTGAAAACTTAGATGAAGTGGGAAAAATCCAAGAATTATGTTAATAAAACTGAAATAGAAAACCAGAAGGGGCTCATAACCATTCAAATAGTTGAATCTATTGTTAAATTTTCTTCAAAGAAAAACCCAGGCTGAAACAGTTTTCCCAGTGACTTCTACTGAACATTCAAGGAATAAATAATTCCAGCCTCTCACAAGCCATTCTAGAGTATGGAAAAAGAGGGATTATTTCTCAAATCATTTTATAAGGCTGGCATAACTTTACACCAAAATCTGATGAGGAGAGTGTGAGAAACAAAATTTCAAGTCAACCTCATGCATAAATATAGACAGAAGAGTCACAGGCAAAATTTCAGCAATTTGAATCCAGCAAGACAATAATTATAACCAAATTGACTTACCCAAGAATACAAGGTTAATTTCAAATTAGAATAATCAATTAATGTAATTTGCCACATTAAAACATTAAAGGAGAAAAATCATGTAATGATCTCAGTGGATGCAGACAAATTCTTTCATAAAATTCAATATCCAGGACTTCCCTGGCTGTCTAGTGGTTAAGACACTCCAGGCTTCCACTTCATGGGGCACAGGTTTGATCCCTGATCGAGGAACTAAGATCCCACGTGCCTCTTGGTGTGGCCAAATTAAATACATAAATAAATAAGAAAAGTAGAAAGCTTCAATATCAATTCAGATGAAATTCTTTGAAAACTAGGAATATTTTCCTTGATAAAAGCCATTTATGAAAACCTACAGCAAACATTATAGGTAACCATTCCCTTTAAAATGGGCAACATGATAAGTGTGTTGCCATCTCCACTTCTATTCAGTATTGTACTTAAGGTCCTAAATAGTGGAGTAGGAAAGAAAAAGAAAATATATATTAGATTGCAAAGGAAGAAATCACAATGACAGTATATATAGGAAATTCAAAAGAGTATGTACACAGCCTGCTCAGATGAATGAGAGTTTGGTGATGTTTCTGGCTATAAAAGTCAACATGCATAGACCATTAGCACCTGTATATACAGTCAATAAACAGAAATTAAACTTTTTGAAAGATGCCATACAATGTTCGCTATATTTACCTTAGACTCCTTAAGCTTTCATATTTCTACACTACTGACCATTCTTTATCAAAATCAGCATTAAAGTACAGACTGTTTCTTCAGGCCTTTAATACCAAAGCTCCTGAATCTAGTAAAACTTGTACTAAATAAATTTGCACGCTTTTCTCCTGTGAGTCTGTCTTTGTCAGTTTAATTTTCAGACCCAGCCAGGAACCCTAGAAGGTCAAGGAGGACATTCCCCTTCCCCACAGTATCAATAAACAAGATACTTAGGAATGAATCTAACAAAGTATGTGTAAGACTTCTACCAAGAGAATTACAAAATTTCATTGAAAGGCTATGAAGAAGACCCAACTAGAGAAATATATTCTTGGAGAGAAAAGACCCAATCTCATAAAAATATTAATTCTTCACAAATTGATCTATAGCTTCAATGCATTTCAATTTGAAATCCCAACAGAAATCTCTTCTTCAAGAGGCCCTTAAAGAACATAGGACTTCCCTGGTGGTCCAGTGGGGAAGAATCTGCCTGCCAATACAGGGGACAAGGGTTTGATCCCTGGTCTGGAAAGATCCCATATGCCATGGGGCAATGAAACCAGTTTACCATAATTACTGAACCTGTGCTCTAGAGCCCAAGAGCCCACGCTCTGCAACAAGAAGCCCCCACACGCAGAAGCTGATGCACTGCAATTAGAAAAGCCTGGGTACAGCAATGAAGACCCAGTGCAGCCAAAAATAGAGTTCCCACAAATCAATTAAACAACAACAGCAACACAGAGGGAGGAATTACCCACCTATATACCAAACCTATAGTAATCAGTAAGGGTGGAATAGGTTCAGGGAGAGACAAACAGACCAATCAAACAAAAAGGAGAGCTCAGAAACACCCCCTGGCATACACAGACGTGCAGTGTATGATAGAGATGGTAGTTCAGATCACTGGGGGAAAGATAAACTTTTCAATAAGTGATGAGGAGGCAGTTGGTTATCCATATAGCAAAAAGTAAATTTGAACCCCACTCTACACCACATCACCAAATCAGCTTTAGATGAATTAAAGACCTATATAAGAAAAAAAAATGCATTAATGTCATCCTTTCAAGTATACACTTTCTTTTTCACATTTTACTATTTCTGAAATTGTGATTTTTCTTACAATCAGTGGCAAATTAGATTCAATGATATATAATATGAAACTTTCATAAGACAATACAGGAGAATACATTAACAAATTCTGGGTGAGGAGGTATTTCTTAAATAAGAGTTCATGACCTGCATAATCAAACAAATATTCGAATCCAAAAGATACAAAGAATTGATATAAATCAATAAGTAAAAATCTAGCAATCAATAGAAAAATAAGCAAAAGAAATGAAGGGGAATTTCACAAAAGAACAAATTTAAATGGTTCATAACCAGGGAAATGTAAATCAAATCTATGAGATAGCACTACACACTCATCAAAGTGGCTAACGTTTAAAAAGTTGTTCAACGCCAACTGCTGATGCAGAGTGACCAGCCAGAACTCAGACACTGCAGGTCAGATTCAAATGTATAATAGCTTTAGAAAAACAAGTTGGTATTACCTAGACAATTGAATGTGCATGTACACAAAGTCTCAGTAATTCCAGTGTAGGCCTGTACCCTCGAAAAACCCTTGCACAAGTGGGCTCAAAAACACATTCCAGAATCAACAGCAGCATTGCTCACAATTGCAAAGAGGGAGAAACCATCCAAATGTCTACCAGAAGTGGACTGGATTGTTAAATTGTGGCATAATCGTACAGTAAAATACAATAGGAGTACAACACGGATGAATCTCAAAAATACAACGTTGAGGACTTCCCTGGTGGTGCAGATTCTGGTTAAGCATCTGCCTGCCAATGCAGGGGACACAGGTTTGAGCCCTGGTCCAGGAAGATTCTAAGCCTGTGCCCCACAGCTACTGAAGCCTGCATGCTCTAGAACCCGTGCTCCACAACCAGAGAAGCTGCCACTCCGAGAAGCCCTCACACGGCAACTAGAGAGTAGCCCTCACTTGCTGCAACTAGAGAAATCCCGCTTGCAGCAATGGAGATCCAGTACAGCCAAAAATAAATAATTTTTAAAAAGATAGCTCTTAAAAAAATAAAATGTTGAGCAGAGAAGCAACAAAGGATTAAAGTATGGGGACTTCCCTGGTGGTCTAGCAGCTAGGACTCTGTGCTTCCAATGCATGGGGCCCGTGTGCAATCCCTGGTCAGGGAACTAGATGCCACGTGCTGCAACTAAGACCCGGCACAGACAAGTAGATAAATAACTTTGGGCAAAGAGTGATTCTATTTACTCCATTTCATCCACCAGCAACTCTAGGTAATATATTTTTTAAGGATAAAAGCACAGGTAATAAAAGTTATAGAGGAAAACAGTGAAGCGAGTAGTAGAAATATCAGGATAAACTTAAGTTTGACAGAGTAGACAGGTGCAGGTAGAGAGAGGGCCTTCGGTCGGGTGTCGTGGCTTGGGTGGTGGGTCCATAGGTGTTTTTATGTATCTTTTTTTCTCAAGAAAAAAAAATTTTTAATGAAGGACAAATGAAAATGAATAGACGAATACATCTCTATGATTTTCAATGTTATTATTTGCCTACTAGCTTTGCTAAGTTTACCTTCAGCACTTGCAAGACCATCAGTATGTCTTACCACTTTCCTAAGAAGCTGAAAGGAACAGTTTGTTGTTGACAGAGTGTCACAGCCTATTTCCCAATAAATCCTTGTAAATGAGGAGGAAGAAAAGTTATGTAAATAGGCCAGAAGTGCAAAGGAAGCAGGAAAGAAGTTCTAAGAAATCACTCAAATAACCTTAACCTCCAAATCATCCCACTGAGCTTGTTTGCATTCTTTTAATCAGCGGTTATAATTCTCAGTCCTGAGAGCAAAGCCATCTAAAGATGGACTTTCATATTTTCCCTGGCTATGTGCTGCCAGGGTCATAAAACCAGGGACTTAGGAGGCCGGTGTGTCCCATCTTCTGTGAGAGCAGAAATCCCCTTGTGTAAGTGGCCCTGTCTCTACTTGGATCCATCCAGTGGGGGGCAGTTATTCATGCTGGGGGCACTCAGTCCCTGACGAGGCAGTCAGATCTGTTGTCCTCCTGGGTAGGCAGATCTATCTATGGGAGCCCTTCCTGAGGTCACCCAAAGTCATCTAGGAGAGGGAAGTGTGTTAGTCATCATGTCTGACTCTTTGTAACCGGATGTACTATAACCTGCCAGGCTCGTCGATGGGAGTTCCCAGGCAAGAATATTGGAGTGGGTTGCCATTTCCTTCTTCAGGACTCCCCCCAAATCATTCTCTCTTTGGAGTGCCTGCCACCTTCCACAACTGGGCAATCTAGAGAAGATGTGTCCCGTAGATTCTGTGTGAGAAAGATTTGATTCTCGGCAACTTGAGATTTTTCTGCTTCCTTGTAGAACTAAGCTTTCATCAGCATGCATTTTACATTACCACGGTACTGCAATATTAACAATAACACTATCCAACTGAAAGTCTTAATTTATCTACTTAAAAAATAATTACAATGTATAGTGGAACTATATGTAACTTTGTTCTGTATTTTTCAAGTCTCCTGTAAATGTGCTATCATACTTTCATAATTTAAAAAAGAAAAAAAAAAAAACCTGCCATAGACAAAACATTGAAGAAAGAACATGGCAGTGAGCCAGTAAAACTATATTAACTAAAACAGAAAAAACAGTAACACTAAATTTAGAAGCTGTGGGGTTGGGGGGATTTTAACTCTCCTAGGAAGGACTCTGCTCCAAGCCTGCTGGAAAACCACAGCAATTCACGGAGACACCTCATAGCAAAGACTCTGGGACGGGTCTGGAAAACTGTCCATCTGTGAACATTAACTTACTTGCACGTCCAGATTGCTTGTTTCAGCAGCTACTGTCTTTTTTTTTTCTCCCCATTTTAGCCACTAATTTGAATAGAATGTCTGGACAACCTCAAACTGTTCTTAGAAAATATGTTTGCAGAGGATGTCTGCTGTCCTTGAACTTGTCCAAAAGACTTCGGACTCTGTCCTCTGTTCCTCCTGGGTCTGGGGTCTTTGTTTTTCTGACAACTCCTATTGCATCCACTCCTTACCGTCTCTCATCCTTCTCATTTTCTCCTTCATGAAACTCTTCTAACTACACTAATTTTTCTCTTCTTCTTTCCTTCATATTTCTCTAAATGGCTTGCTAATGTTAGACAAATGTCTTCCAATGTTAGGAAAATCAGGGGAAGGCATGTAGCTTTGGAGACTGTTTTCTTGTTAGAGCTTGAGTTTTAGCATTCTCACCAGGAGCAGCTTTTATCATCAAGTAATAAACCCCAGGATATATGAAATAAATGCTCAGCACGTTTAGAGTGCTGTGTCCTTATTAATTAGCTAACCGACACAGCCTTCCCTGCAGTCTGTGAGTTACTAGGTACCCTCCACAGACTTGTATGAGGACTGAAACTACTTCTGAACTCGGGGATGGCCTGGTTATCGGTGGGGAGGGGAGAAGTGCTTGTCTCCAAGGATACAGAAAAATAGACAAGGTGCAGGCGGCACAGACTGGAAACTTGCCAATGTTTCATTGTTGGAAGTCTGCTCTTCCCAAATTGCCCTTGACCTCGGTCAACACAGTCCACCACCCCACTCCATCCCCTTCTCCTAGACACAGCACACACTGCTGGGACTTTCTGTTTTATCTGGAAGGGAAAAGATAAAGGAAAGGTACAAACAGGGGAGTGGCAAGGAGGAAAATGATAAGAAAGAAACTCAGACCTCTGCACCCAATCAGACACCAGTTTAATAATCGCCTGTCCCTAGAACAGAACAGGGCTTCCCTGCTGGCTCAGCAATAAAGAATCTGCCTACCAATACAGGAGACCTGGGTTTGATCCCTGAGTCGGAAAGATCCCCTGGAGAAGGAAACGGCAACCCACTCCAGTATTCTTTCCTGGGAAAGCCCATAGACAGAGGAGCCTGGCGGGCTACAGTCCACGGGGTTGCAAGAGTCGGACACAACCTAGCGGCTAAACAACAAGAACAGAAGCAGGAGCACATTGCGGGTGGGGTGGCCGTGGAGAAAATCTTCCCAGAGCTGATGTTATCACCATCAAATAACCACCTTCTAGGTTTCACAGCTGCTCAGACTTTCTGGAATTTTCTTATGATCCTGTGCCAGAAACCACAGTCCTGTGTGTCTACAGTGTGGATATCAGCACAGCCTGGGATGGGATGGGAGGGTGAGGGATGGGATAGGGGGTGGTGGGGAATGGGATAAGGGGATCGGATGGGGTGGGGGAGACTTTGAAAGAATCCTATAAGATACTAAAGGAAATTCAAACTGGGAACGTGGAATTTACAATGGAAACCAGATACACAATCTGTCTTCCTGTTCTCAGATTTGAGTCTAAATTTAGATCACATGTGGAAGAGCAGGACCAGGCCTGGAAAGCTTTTCCTGCCAGGCTCACATCACTTTACCTCTTCTATTTTAGCCTCAGAGAGACAGTTTTGCGTTGTTTCTGCTTTGGAGATAGAAGGGCCATGGAAAGCTAGCCCCCTTGGCCTTAGAGAGTCTTATCAACTCTGAGAAGTGCTCCTCGAAAACTCCTATTACTGTTTGCTGAGACATTTTCCATATCTCTGTTAGCTAAGTGAGACCTGAACGATGTTTGTTTGGGTGTAACCAACTTGACTGTTGGGAGCCAACTATTCCCCAGTGTAAAAGTTTCAGTTTAAGGGAAATCAACCCTGAATATTCATTGTTGCTGAAGCTCCAATCCTTTGGCCACCTGATGCGAAGAGCCAGCTCATTGCAGAAGACCCTGATGCTAGCAAAGATTGAAGGCAGGAGGAGAAGGGGGTGACAGAGGATGAGATGGTTGCAGGGTATCACCGACTCAATGGATATGAGTTTGAGCAAACTCCGTGAAATAGTAAAGGACAGGTAAGCCTGGTGTGCTGCACTCCATGAGGTCGTAAAGAGTAGGACGCAGCTGAGCGACTGAACAACAAGGTTTCAGTAGGTATCAAGGCTCTAGGCCTTTGAATGCAGGGTGAGTTTTAAGAGAAAACTCAGCAACCTGGAGAGAGTCACAGCAGATCTTTGCCTCACCCCAAGATCTTTCCTCCGCCAGACCAGTGAAGACTAAAGGGGTGGTTTTAGTGACACACCACTCCCTCTCGTGTCCCCCACTCCCTTCATCCATCTTCTGGTCCATCTGTTAACTAGACCCACCCCCATCCTCCCACTTAACATCCCCCCAACTTTGCTCAAGTTGCTCCCTCTTTCTGCAATGTTCTCCTGATCCTTCAGTTTTTTCCTTCCGGGTTCTGTACTACCTAAGAATCTTCTCTCATCTTATCAGCCGGATATAATTTTTCATTTCATTTTATTGAGAGACAAAGTAGTGTATTGGTATTTCACATAAGGTCCTGCATTATGATTATTTATAAGTAAGTCCAGTCTCTCCGGATCATCTCATAGTTGACCGCCTAATTCATGACTAGTTTGTTATAATTGCTTCAATAACACCCAGCAGTGTGTCTCACTCATTGTAGAAAGCAGTCTAATATTTGATGTACAAATGATAAATGTGGGCTTATGGATGCATGCTCAGTCATGTCCAACTCTTTGCAACAGCATGGACCGTAGTCCTCCAGGCTCCTCCGTCCATGGGATTTTTCAGGCAAGAATACTGGAGTGGGTAGCCATTCCCTTCTCCAGGGATCTTCCCAATCCAAGGATTGAACCCTCATCTGCACTGCAGGCAGATTCTTCCCCACTGAGCCACCAGGGAAGCCTGAATGTGGCCTCGAATAAGAGCAAAGTTGGATCTATTCAGCAGTGGGTCGTGACATACAACTGATATCCTAGGGGAGACAGCAAGTGGTTTCCTGGCCTTGTCCCCAGCTAGAACACACAGCTCACCCCGCTTGCCTCCACCAATCTCCAACTTTGTTCCTCTCCCTGCCAGCCAAGTTCATCTCCTCACCACCACTGGAAAATGTCATGCTCATTTCTGGGTCTGAAGCTTTTATTTTGACATTCTTCCTACCTGAAATGCCCTGCTTCACTGCTTCTGTGTAAGTCTTGCCTTCCTTCCCAGACTCAGTTTAAAGTGCTCCAACTACAGCATTGTGCTTATTCATGAATAAATCCAATCTCTTTCTGGATCATTTTTGAGAGTTGACTGCCTGATCCATGGCTAGCTTGTTGTTATTGCTTCAATAATACCCAACAGTGTGTCTAACTCATTGTAGAAAGAAGCTTTATATTTGATACACAAAGCTGGTGAAGCTTTGCTCCCGCAGCTTAGCCCTTGGTAGTGTAAGCAGATAGGATGAGGGTCCCCAGAGGAAAAGCACCAGATGTAGCTTTTGACATAAGAAGAACCATTTTAGGCCTAAGCCACTTTGTGGTCTAAGCCTGGCCACAGTGCTTGCCCTTGAATAGGTCTCAGTAAGGATGATCAAGGGAACAAAAGAAGAAGACTGTTACCAGGCAAGAGAAGTAACAATCGAAGATAACAAATGGTCGAAAAAACTCAATTCTGTTTCAATGGTAAAGATCGGACAGAAGCACTTTCTGAACTATTTTGCAGAATGTAGATGCCCTTCAAGGGTTCAAGCCACCAAATCAACTGGAACTCAGAGGATGGTGATATTAACCTTTTATGACCCTGTGATTTCAATCAACTAAAGCTTGTACTCTGTCAACTTTTGCCCCAAATCCATGAGGAATTCTCCTCTGCTCAAGCCCCTTTATGAATATGCATATACTCTTAGCTTAAAACTTCCCCAGTTGAGATGTTCGGGGTACTTTGGTGAGGTCCCTGTGTTCTCCTCACTTGCTGAAAGTAGTAATTCCTTCCTTCTCCAGTTTGTTGGCTTGGTTGTGACTTTTGGCTCAACAGCAAGAGGCAAACCCCGTTTTCCAATAACAGTAGCAGCGTGCTCTGAAGGAAGGGCAACCGATGAAAATTCCCCACCCCTGGACTCTCATTTCTGCTCAGCTACCAGCTGGGCAATTTGCTTCATCCCTCTTGACCGCTTACTCATCATCTATAGAATGACTATTCTGATGACACACTCTCCAAAGCCCTTTTGGGTTAATACATTGTGACACTAATCATTCCAGCCTTGAAACTTCTCGCACCTACATTGTTGCTGCTATTGAACTGCAGTAACCTGCACTGTCACTTATCTTCTTGTAGTGACGTCTGGTTCATCCAACTCATCTGCAACTTCTTCAAGAACCAAAAATGTGTCCTTCAATTATTTGCAGCCCTGTCACTTGGATAGAAGTTCTGGTAATAAATATTTTTTTGGTAATAATGACAACAACAGATCGTTACTAATGCCTGTACCCTTTTTCCTGACACTGCCTTGAGGATGCCGCTGTTTTTACAGCTGGAATCCACGTTGGGTCACAGTTTATACCAGTAACCAGATTTGGGGTCCTTAACAGCATCATTGGGGCTTCCCAGGTGGCTCAGTGGTAAAGAATCTGTCTGCCAATGCAGGAGCCACAGGAGACACCGGTTTGATGCTGAGTCAGGAAGATTCCCCTAGAGGAGGGCATGGCAACCCACTCCAGTATTCTTGCCTGGAAACCCCACTGGCAGAAGAGTCTGGAGGGCTACAGTCCATGGGGTCACAAAGAATTGGCATGACAGCTCATTGAGCAGCTCTAACCCTGGATTGTGTACCTTAATACTTCTTGTTCTATGTGAAAAAGTCCCACACTTCTACCTATTTAAGCTGTCTTTGAGATCGTCTTCTTACTTGCAGCTGATCACATTGCTGATATAAAAATTCACCAGTTTCTTATTAAGGGTAAATAAGATAATAATGTAAAGCTCTTAGAATCTCTCATAGTAAGCCCTCAACAGATGGATGCTATTATTACTATTTTATTTTATTTTTTTAATTTAAATTTATTTATTTAATTAGAAGCTAATTACCTTACAATATTGTATTGGTTTTGCCATACATCAACATGATATTATTACTATTTTAAAAGTATGCCTCCATTGCGTCCTCTTTTCCCCTAGCCCCCACCCTATGACAGTGGAGGTTCATAATGAAAGAAATACATTTTTTAAATTAACCTATGCGTTTGTTTTTTCCTTTCTTTTTTTTTTTGGCTGCACCACTCAGCTTGTGGAATCTTAGTTCCCTCACTGAGGGATTGAACCCACAACCACAGCAGTGAAAGCGCAGAGTTCCAACAACTGAACCGCCAGGGAATTCCCAGCCTATGAATTTCTGAAAATATACTGCAGTTTCAGTCTTCTCAGGCTGTCATAACAAACTACCATAACCTGGGCCACTTATAAACAACAGAAATTGATTTCTCACGGTTCTGGACGTTTCAGAAGTCCGAGATCAGGATGCTGGCCTCGCCATGGATCCTCCTGTGGTTATAGATGCAGACTTCCAGTAGCCTCACCTGATGGAAAGAGGGAACCAAGGTCTCTTTTATAAGAGCGCTGATTCCATTAAGAGGGCTCCACCCTCATGACCCAATCACCTCCTAAAGGCCCCACCTCCTACAACCATCACTTGGGAAGGGAAGGCTTTAAGACTTCCCTTTAAGGCTTTTGGGGGAACACAAATATTCAGTCCACACAACTACCTTCAAAGACACCATCATAAGCGCCTGAACTGAGACAGTGCTCAGTATTCATAACTCAATAAACAAAATTCTAAAAATTCAATCCATTTTTAGTTCTAGGCTAAATTCTATGCTGATAAAATAGGATAGAATACAGGCTTATTGCTCAGACATCAGAAGGTTGCTTTGTTTTATAAAAAAAGATTCAAGAGAGATTTTAAAAATAATTAAGCTTCACTTAAGAAAAATTCCTTTTATGTTCAAATTCTCAGGAGCAGGGCAACAATATTACATGAAGTGAAGTACTTCTATATCTCTCCCACACATGTAGAGTTTAATTTGCAAAGATTGCTAAAGACTCTGATGTCTTCTAGACTTAGTACACTTCTAATTAAAGGTTTTCCGGTCTCATTTCATTGGGAAAAGCTATTAAATCGCCGGGCAGATCAATGAACAGCAGTGGTATTTCTTTTAAACTTAGCATCATAAATCACCTTGACTTTAGAGAGCCACACATAGGGATGGAGGGGAATTTGATCTCTTTGTATTTAGTGGCTATGATCTATTCTTTGCAAAAATCTCAGAGGTTGATGAAAGAGGGAAAGCATAGTAAAGCAGAGAAGTGTCTGTCTGTGGATGTGTGTGTTCTGATTGTGGTGTTTGTGTGCAGATGTGTGTTAAAAGATAAAGTTGATTTTTCAACCTCGGATCACATATTTTAGGAGCTGGATTGAAACATTTGGAGAGAAAAGAAAGAGTAGTCACTGGAGTCCTGGGAAATTTTAATTCACATTTCTCAAGGGAATAAGCAATGCATCTACTTAAGAAAAAAAAAAGAGGGTTTAATTTATAGAAGCCCCTTCAAGGAGAATAAAGAATATGGAATAATAAAGTAGGAAGTATACGATGTTGTTAAAGCTTTAAATAGTGGTAACTATTAAAGCAATTTCCAATTAAATAAAAGGGAAGATTGAGAAAGAAAGATTTCCTAAATGCTCAGAAACTGGAATTTGGACACATGATAGAAAATTTATTTTACTTTCATACTTGTATGAAGAATAGGGTTTGTAATAATCTATAGGTATAGACATGTCTAAGAGTTCAACTAAACGATTCTAAAAACACTTCTGTGGGATAAATATTTGTAAATTAAAGATTTTTTTTACTTTTTTCTTTTTGGGGTTAAAGATATTTTATCATTTAGTATACAATAGAACTACAATTCTATACAGATATACCCAGTTAATTTTCACGCATTGATTAATCCTTCCATCACTCTGGTTGGACCAGTGGGTAATTTGCATTTCCTATTCCCTGATGCAGAAACTAGAAACTAACTGGGCAAGCTGTGTGACTTGCCCAAGGAGAGTGGGTTAATTTCGGTGGAGCTAGCTGAAAACAGGGCGTAAGTCCCTGACTCACCGTGCAGCCTTTCAGGGCTGTGAAACTGTTCTTCCTGTTTACATTTTCAGTTTAACCAACACACATCGTACACCTGGAAAGGTTCTGAACACGGCACAAGGCAGAGAGAGACGGGAACGCTCTTTTTCTGGCTGTCCCCACCAAGTCAGACATCAGGGTCTTCCCTGAACCTAAGTGAGGGGTTTGTGACAAACACTTACGGAAGAGCCAAAACTCTAAGCAGAACCTACGAAGTGAAGACAAACAACAGGCTGCTTGTTAAAAACTGCAGTTTATTAGAAGTCAGTGCTAAATATGATAGTTCTAGCCACTGACTAAGCCAAATAGAGTTTCTTTCTCAACCACATTGTTTAGCATTTCATGTTTCGAATTTGTGCCAAGTGACTTGCAAAAGAAATTGTTTTTTTAAAAACACACTCATAAAGAGCATTTGTATATATTAAATCACAGTTTTACTTAAATGATTTCTTCTAAGTATTCAAATGGGCATAACCTCTAATTTCTGTGTCTTCTCTGTGTAAGGCTGTAGTTTATTGGATAATAGTGAGATTTAATAATAATGAGTCTTAATAAGTGCTTTACATGTGGATTAACTCCACCCTCACAACAACTCTTAGGGGTAGGCATTATTATTACCTCTGCATTACGGATGGAAAAACTGATACTCCAAATATTAAGCAAATGGATTTGGGTCACCTACATAGCAGGTGGTAATTGGCCCCAGGATGGCAGGTTCCCAAGCCTACCAACAGATACAATGTCAGCAGCTACAATAGATAAGTCCAATGAGCACAGATAAGAAATGGGCCATCATAAGGTCAACTTTATATATTACAACATCTTCAAAAAGTTTAGTTTTTCCGTTACATTGTTTTCTGCCCTGATCCACTAAAATGTTATAAGGCAGGAAAACAATGTCAGCTCAGTCATTAGGAATCCAGAAATAGAAAACTTTTAATATCTGTGTGAATCATTGTAAATAGAAGAAATCATGAAAAAGGCGCACACATGAGAATCTTTTTAAACCTTCTTAAGGCAAAAGAGTACTCTTGCCTGGAAAATCCCATGGACAGAGGAGTCTGGTGGGCTGCAGTCCATGGGGTCGCTAAGAGTCGGACAAGACTGAGCGACTTCACTTTCACTTTTCACTTTCATGCATTGGAGAAGGAAATGGCAACCCACTCCAGTGTTCTTGCCTGGAGAATCCCAGGGACGGGGAAACCTGGTGGGCTGCCGTCTATGGGGTCTCACATAGTCGGACATGACTGAGGCTACTTAGCAGCAGCAGCAGCAGCAGCAAGGCGAAAGAGTCAATACAGTGTTAGTCACTCAGTTGTGTTTGACTCTTCGTGATCCCATTGTAGCCCACCAGGCTCCTCTCTCCATGGAATTCTCCAGGCAAGAATACTGGATGGGTTGCCATTCCTTTCTCTGGGGAATCTTCCTAACCCAGGGATTGAACCTAGATCTCCTGCATTGCAGGTGGATTCTTTACCATTTAAGTCACCAGGGAAGCCCAAGGTGAAAGAGGGGCATGGCTAATGTCTTCCATCTTTCAGCCATAAAGATTATTTTTAATTTTTATTTTTTTCCTTGGTCTTCATTGTTATGCTCGGGCTTTCTCTAGTTGCAGTGATCAGGGGCTCTTCTCTAGTTGCCGTGTGTAGGCTTCTCATTAAAATGCCTTCTTTCATTGCATGCTGCTAAGTCACTTCAGTCATGTCCAACTCTGCGACCCCATAGACGGCAGCCCACCAGGCTCCCCCGTCCCTGGGATTCTCCAGGCAAGAACACTGGAGTGGGTTGCCCTTTCCTTCTTCCATCGCATGGGCCTCAGTAGCTGTGACTAGCTGGCCCAGTTGCTCTGTGGCTTGTGGGATCTCTCCAAACCAGAGGCGGAACCCACTGACAGGTGGATGCTTTATCACTGGACCACCAGAAAAGTCCCATAATTTTTAATTTCTTAGGAGACATAGTCTTGTCTGCTTTTTCTTTTTAAGATTTTTTTTAATGTGGGCCATTTTAAAAGTTTTTATTTAATCTGTTACAGTATTGTTTCTGCTTTATTTATTTTTTTGGCAGCAAGGCATATGGGGTCTTAGCTCCCTGACCAGGGATCAAACCCACACTCCCTGCATTGGAAGGCAAAGTCTTAACCGCTTGACTGCCAGGGAAATCCCAGTCTGTCTGTTTCTAATGTCTCGCAATACTATAAACAAATAAACTGGCATCACAAAATGAAAGAACCCATCAAGTCTGAATTTCAAATAAGACAAAAAAGCATAGGGCTTTTCAAAGGTAAACATTAGCTAGACTGGGCATCTCCCCATCGCGTTATGTAAATCAGAACAGAGAGTCTGGTCAAGTCCAGTTATGCTCATCACACCACAAAGCAACTGTTCGGAAGCATTTTGTTTTAGTTCCTTCTTGCTCCTAATTGCGCCTGACAGTCTTTGTCCGAGGTCTCCTTCCACGCTGTGCCTGTCTGCACATCTCCATGGCGCTTCCTTTTGTTACCTGTCCTCACAGATCTCTTTCTCACTCTTCATCTTGTGCCAAGTTTCCCTGCAGACCTTTGCCACTTAGTTCTGGCTTCACTGAATTTCAGTCACTCAGTTATGCACTGGTTTTGTTTTTGCTTTTTCCTGGGGGTTCTAGTCTGAGTCACAGGGAAAGATTTCTTTCTTGACAACTGGTGAAGCGAGATGATCCGTATGTCAGATTATTTGGGTGGGATCTCACCACCCTTTACCAGCAATCAGTTGGCTCTTCTGGGAAGTGTGGGATCCTAGGAGACCCTGCTCCCCTAAAGCATGTCCCTAGTGGGGACCTCAGATTTAGCACTGGGGCCCTTTGTTAAAATAAAGTGTGTTTTTCACACACATTAACAGAAGAATGGATAAAGAAGATGTGCTTCATGTATACAATGGAATGTCACTCGGCCATAAAAAGTTACGAAACTGTGCCATTTGCAGAGACGTGGATGGACCTAGAGACTATCATACAGGATGAAGTAAGTCAGAAAGAGAAAACCAGATATTGCATATCAATGCATATATGTGGAATCTATAAAAGTGGTACAGATGAGCCTATTTGCAAAGCAGAAATAGAGACCCAGACGCAGAGAACAAACACGTGGACCCCAAGGCGGGAAAGGAGGAGTGGGATGAGCTGGGAGATTGGGACTGACATGTACACAGCACTAGGTATAAAGCAGATAATTAATGAGAACCTACTGTGTAGCACAGGGAAGTGTACTCCATGCTCTGTGGTGACCTAAATGGGAAGGAAACCTTAAAAAGTGGTGATGTGTGTATACGTATCGCAGATTCACTTTGCTGTACAGCAGGAACTAACACACCTTGGTAAAGCGACTATACTCTAATGAAATTTAATGAAAAAATTAAGTGTGTTTTTCAAAAGGAATTAGAGTTTTCTACTAGGAGTCCCATCGTTCTGCTTGGAAGACAGGGAGGAAATGGAGTTCAGGACGGGAATGTCCATACACAGGCTGGTTCTTGGGATGGGAGGCCTTAAGGGAAGACAAGACTGCCCGAGGGGCTAGGGGCCGGCAGCTGGTGAGGGGGCTGTGGGCGGAATTCACAAGAGGTGGCTGTCAAAGAAGAGTAAGGGTGCTCAACTCATCCTGGCTGAGTGGTGAGTGACTTGATCCTAGAAGCTGTTACCATCAGAGAAATGCATCACAAGGTTCTTCCCCCCACCTGCCTCCCCATCACAACCCAGGAAAACAGACTAAAACTCGCTTTGCAGAAAGTTTTCTTGTTTAAAGTGAATGGAGAAATATGCGAGGCATCGCATTGCTCTACTTATTCCAATACTCAGAGTGAAAAATATGATCCTGTATATTTATCTCCCCAAAATGTAACTCCAGTTGTCACAACAAATCGAAATGAGGAAGGAAGGGAGACTTGCAAGCATACTCTATAGACAGCCGCCATCTGTCTCCACGAAACCACAAAAACCTTCTCAAGAAGCAGACTCGCGCCCTGATGCTTATCTTCTGCTTCCTCCCCTCCCACTGACCCTCTGTTCTTTATGAGGCAAAGCTTCCACTCCATCTCTAGGGATGGTGCTGAAGAAACAGGGCTAGGCTTTCTGGGAAGATCTGGGCAGCTGAGTTTTCCTAAGGAAGAAAAAAGAGAGGAAATCCAAGGGGTTTGGGCAGCTGACATTTTCACCCATCGACCCACTCAAGGATGTTGTTCTCCTAATACTCGAGAGCAAGTCACAGATTCATCTAACAGAGACAGGCCCCTGAACTTTGGAAGACCAGTACCTCAGTGCAGCCAGGGAGAGAAAGAAAGTGGGCCAGGTGTTGAGAGACCTGCGTTCCCCACTTCCCGGCCATACTTGTCACATGACCTAGAGCGAAGCTCTTCACCTCCCTGTGTCTTAGCTGACTCATCTATGAAATGGGGACAGTAGCCTGACCCTGAACCACCCTACGGGCTGACATTACTTCTCGTACACCCTAACTGCTACTGCTGCTGCTGCTAAGTCGTGTCAGTCATGTCCGACTCTGTGTGACCCCATAGACGGCAGCCCACCAGGCTCCTCTGTCCCTGGGATTCTCCAGGCAAGAATACTGGAGTGGGTTGCCATTTCCTTCTCCAATGCAAGAAAGTGAAAAGTAAAAGCCAAGTCGCTCAGTTGTGTCTGACTCTTAGCGACCCCATGGACCACAGCCTACCAGGCTCCTCCATCCATGGGATTCTCCAGCCAAGAGTACTGGAGTGGGTTGCCATTGCACCCTAACTAGGAAGTACTTAAAAATGTATTTCATACAAAAACAAAATAGTGTCAGTGAAAGGTTTAGGCACTTGGGCAAACTACATGAGGAAATTTTACTTTTTGTAAAATTTGGATTCCTGATTCCGTATCCCTCAGATAATTTCCGTTCTACAGAGAGCAGAGGTCATTCCTGCTTTTATAATACATTCTTATCTGTCTTTTGGAAAGCTGGTCTTGGGGAAAAACAAGGCAGGAAGTAATGAAGGAACCTGGGAAGGTAAGTCCCTCAAGACTCACCTGCTAGGTACGAGCGCTTTCCTGGGCAGTTTCTAAATGAATCAACTCGTGAAGTCTCCATGTGGGAGACACTGTGATGCCCTGATCCCCACATCCCGGGGGCTGAGATGGGGGGGTCACTTGGTCAGAAAGTGGTGGGTTGAACCCCGTCTTCTAGCTTTGTGTGATGCTGCCGCTGCATCTGCTCAACCCACCTGCTTCCCTACAACACGAGACAACAGAGTCACCAGGGGAGCAAGACCTGTGTGCACACAAGGACTTATTTTTGTGCCAAATGGCCTTTATCAGTCAAACTTTCAGCACCAAAGAACTTCTGATTATATGTGCTCACGTGCGAGCTCAGTCACTCAGTTGTGTCTGACTCAGTTGTGTGTGACCCCATGGACTAGCCCACCAGGCTCCTCTGAAATGGGATTTCCCAGGCGAGAACACTGGAATGTGTTGGCATGCCCTCCTCCATGATCCTCCTCCAGGGGATCTTCCTGTCCCAGGGACCAAACTCGCATCTCCTACATTGGCAGGCGGGTTCTTTATCACTGAGCCACCTTCTGAGTGTCTGTAGTAAAACTCATCTGAAGAGATTCAGTTTCAAGATGTGATGAGGCCTGGCCTACACTGCAGGAGTTAATAAGCTAAGGTGGAACCTGATGTATGAAACCCCCTAGGTCACCTTCTGTTCCAGTCAGGGGTGATGGGTTGAGATTTTCGGTCCAGTCTGATGACTGCCTCTATAAAGTATGTTCTGTGCTGACTTTCCTCTATTGTAACAGCAGGGATTCCTGCTTAGAAAAGGAAGGAAGTTGTGACACTGTCCTTCAGAGATAAAGATTTACTGAGAGGTTTTGAAATATCTATATAATGTAGCAGGGTTTCTGTTCTGGCTTCCCTGGCCTGGCTGGCCCAGGGCTGGTAGCTTCACTCAGACTGTCTCCTGCCCTAAACTACCTCCTGAAAGGACCTCCATTGTGAAAAAGTAGACCACGGATTCCAGAATAATAGATTTAAAAGGTGAAGGGGATTACCCACAGGTCTGGCTTAGCTTCTGCTGGCTGAGATGCACGAGCCGTGAGGATGGGGACTCCCAGACTTGGTTTAAACAGAGAGAAGTGTTTACTCGAGACCTATCTGAGCAGAGACCAAATCCTGGTGGAAGGCAGCCAAGATCTAGAAAGGCAATCTGAGCATCCAGGAAGGGATCCAGAGTGGGCACAGGCTCCATCATGAGGAGGGAGGGCGGAAATGCCAGGCCGGGCTGAGGTCAGTGCCAAGTGCTCTTGGCGGGAACAGAGGGGCATGGTGCTTATTTCAAGGCTGGCTGAGGGTGGAAGGAATGGAGGCTAAAGCGGCTGTGCTGAGCTGCTCGGGCCGCTATAAAATGAGCAAGAGGATCCCACGATGTGGCCACAGGAAGCACGGTGTCAGGAAGCAGAGCAGCAATTTCTATATTCAGCAGCCCTCGTGTTCCCAACAGATATACAACAACAGCAATGTACCCATCGTGGAGGTTGGTCTGCATTCAGTTCTGTAAACACCCATCAGATGTCTCCTCTGTGCAAGACAGCACTGGGTGCAAAGAGGAGAGTTAACTAATAAATTCACAAAAGGAGAGACAGAAGGGCCAACAACACTGGGGGAGTGGGGGAGTGATAAACCAAGAGAACGTCTGTGCAGGTAGTGCCCTCTCTTCCCTGAATCTGTCACTGACAGATAATCACAATAAGGTATCAAGACATGCCTATTGCCTTATACTCCATTCATTCATGTATAATGAAATTTGTAAAGAAAATTCATTTAGAACTCCTTTGGGCCTGGAGTTGGGAGATGCCACGAGGCGGCAGAGGCAGTTTCTGCTCTCAAGGAACTTGCCAGCCCTGCTGGGCTCCACAGTTTTTGTTTGTTTGTTTGATTTTTGGCTGCCAGGCATATGGGATCTTAGTTCCCGGACCAATTTTAACCACTGGATGGCCAGGGAAATCCTGGGCCCACAGTCTTTGCTGTCAGCTCAGCTCCGATCACGCTCCACCCTCGGAGCCCTCAGTTTCCACTCTGGGGTACAAGCGGTCCTTCTACTTCGGCACATCCAAAAATCAAATGCCTTATTTCTTCCCCAAACTCCAGGCCATCTGTCTGGCACGTCTCAGATCAACACACCACCGTCTTGGTCCAGGTCACTCAATTACTCTTGGATTCGCATCCTGGCAAGCATCCTCACTTCTGGGCCCTCCTCCCCTTTCCTTCTCTACTCCTGTGGTTCTGGATCTGGAGGTGCCTGGTGTCAGGGCAAGCACAGAGGCCCGGGAGGCCGGCAGACCTAGCAATAGAGCCCAGATCATCACCCCCAAGATAACGTGTGAACAGTGAGACTCAAAAGATGCTCATTCTCTTCTCTTTACTTGAATTGTTTTGAAATTCAGTTCCACTTACAAACCATTTTGCTATTTTTTTCTCCTTGCAGTCCATCCCTCATACCAGCACTGATTATCTTCTGAAAACTCTGTTTAATACTGTGTCGTTTTCCAGGGTGAGCGCTTCTGGTTTCCCTATTGCCTGAGTCACGTTCCTATCTCACGGTACAATGGTCCAGGCCTTCGGTAATTGCACCTGTTTATTTCTGTTAGACTGCGAGCATCTCTGCAGGACAGTAAGCAACCACAGGACTGAGACGGAGCCTTTTATCCAAATTTCTCCAGTGACTGGAGCACGGCTAAGTATTATTCCCTGTGTAGCCCTGTCATATCTGCTGAATAGCTCACAGTTCACAGACATGCTAAATACATGTTTGGTGTTGAGACTAATAATGAGTGGCTTTAGTTTTGAAATATCAGTACCTTTGGGACTTTCTTTCTGTGTCAGAATCTGAAAAGAAAAAAAACATCTTGCCCTCTCTAACTCCCCCTGCCCAGTGCATTGGGAGGTGGGCTGCTCAGGGCCCTTGGCTGAGAGCTGCTCACTAGATACTTAAGAGAGAGGAGAAGATGAGGTGTTCCTGCCTGGCTTGGAACAGATCATCTTTCCCGTAGGGTTTGCATTTTAATAGGAAGTCCCTTGATATTGGAATAAAGGCTCTCTAATTGCATAATTTTAGACAAGGGGATACCTTCTGGGTAAGGTGAGAACAACAAGCCTTTCTTAATTCTGGAATCATTCCATAGATTGTTAACTATTCTGTGAGGTTAGGGGGGAAAATGGTCTCTGAAATCCTGAATTTAAGCATTCCATTCTCTGAATGATGTGTTGTCCTCTGGCCTGTTTACTAAAAATGCTTCAATTCCAAATGTTTCTAACTGATTGGAACCAGTTGTCCAGTGAACATCATTTTCCAAATATTCGTCTCGTCTTCTTGCCCAGGCTTGGGCTCCATAGTCCAACCCTAAACGCTTCCTGCGAACACCCTCCCCTCCGTCTCCATTCTCCCTCCACTGACCCACTGGGCAAAGCTGCTCCATTATAACTAGACTTGTGCAACTGAATATTGCAGAAGTTGCACAGCTGTGCTGACAAGTGTCACCTTAAATACGTGACCCATATTTCAAGTGGGCCCTTGACACCTTCTGGAAACCCTAACACATTTTCTGCTGAGATATTTATATCCTACCGTTTTCTCTCTTCAGTCACAAATCCAATCGTCCATCTTCCTCCTGCATCTTCACTTTCAACCGATGACTTAGCTTCACAGTTCACAAAGAAGATGGAAACAATTAGATGGAAACTTCCTCATCATTTTACCATTAACTACCTACCTCCGTGCTTGGTTTCTGCCTTCTGTCCTACTAAGGTCTAGGGTTTGGGTCCCTCTCCAACCAGAGCCCCATCCCCGCCTGTGTAGATGTTATTCTGTCTTATCTACTCGCGGGCTCCAGCCTGCACCATCACTTTCTCACTTCCTCCTTAATCAGCCTCATCAGCATCTTTTCAATTGCTGATCTATCACTCTAGACAACTCCCTCTTTACTCCATGTCCCCTTCAGCTACCATCTCATTTGTTCACTCCCCATGCAGAACAACTGCTGCTGCTGCTGCTGCTAAGTCGCTTCAGTCGTATCTGACTCTGTGAGACCCCATAGACAGCAGCCCACCAGGCTCCCCCGTCCCTGGGATTCTCCAGGCAAGAACACTGGAGTGGGTTGCCATTTCCTTCTCCAATGCATCAAAGTGAAAAGTGAAAGTGAAGTCGCTCAGTCGTGTCTGACTCTTAGCGACCCCACGGACTGCAGCCTTCCAGGCTCCTCAGTCCATGGAATTTTCCAGGCAAGAGTACTGGAGTGGGGTGCCATTGCTTTCTACTTGACATAATTATCTGTACTCTGTGTTTCCACTTTTTCACTTCCCTTCCCTCTCTAGTTGACTCCAAGGCTTCTGTTGCTAAAGCTAAGCTCATGGCAACTTTCTGCACACCTGATACAGATGATCACTCTTTCCTTCTGCCTCTCTGAGGCTCCCTGGTCCCGCTCCTACCTCCCAAGTCGCTCCTTCCTGGTTGCCTTTGCTGGCTCCTCCTCCTCTCCTGGAACTTAAATGCGACTGCGTACGAGGATTCTCTCTTCCTCTCTTCCTTCTTTGCACAGATGGTTCTCTCTTGGAAGCCCACGGCTACTGGTAGCACCTATAGTCCAACGACTCTACACATCCTTCTCTCCTAGGACCTCTCTCCTGAACCACAGACTTTGCCTGTCTTCTTACCTGGCATATCAATCTGTGATTCGCTTGCTAAGTTGTGTCCGACTCTTTGCGACCCCATGGACTGCAGCACGCCAGGCTTCCCTGTCCTTTGCTGTCTATCTCCTGGAGTTTGCTCAGATTCATGAGGGTCTAATAGGAATCTCAAAATTAACATACCCGCTATGGGATGCTTGGTTTCCCTGTTTTCCACATTTTTTCCTATTTCAAGAAGTCATACTACCACCCTTCCAGTGCCCAGGCAACAGTCTTGACCTTATCCTTGATTTTTCTGTTTCCTTCATTCACTACATCCATTGCATCAACAAAACTTTGTGCGTGAATTATGTCTCAGATCTGCCTGCCTCTCTCCATTTCTGCTGCTAACTCTAGTCATCAATTCTCTCTTTGAGTTGGTAGGAGAACAGTTTAACTCCTTTCTCTTCTTTCATTTTTTGTCCCTCCTCAATCCATTCTCCACTAAGTACCCACAGTGATCGTTTTTTTAAAAAATTAATTAGTTCTGTTTTTGCTTCAAATCTTCCAGTGGGTTCACATTGGGTTTAGAATAAAGCCCAATCTCCTTATCCCACTCTACACAGCTCCTTGTGATCTGATCCCTGTTTCCTGGCTGACCTTATACTGCCCTTCTCCTCAGTTACTATGTTCCAGGCACACTGACCTACTTCCTGTTATTCACACATGTTAAGTGCCAACCTGCCCCAGGGCTACTGGGCTTGCTGAACTCTGCATGGATCATGTTAACTCAACTGGTTCAAACCCATTATTCATTGTCCTTGTTGTATGTCTTTATGGCTCAATTTTTTTTTCTTTTCTTTCTTTCATAATTCTTAACTCTAAAATGTCTAACAAAGTATCTTACTCTTAGTAGATAATCAATAACATGTTTTTGAATAAACAAAAGTGATGCTGCTCAGTGAAACTTGTTCAGTGATTGATTCATGCTTTAATTACCTTTGATAAAGACTATGCTTGGGCATCTATCAAAAACTGATAGGATTAAAATTCAATGTGAATTGAATGGCAAATAATATACTAACAGTATTCAGAGTCAATCCTTTCAAATGCTATTTTTGAGAGCTTCTGAGTTTGTAATAAAATGTTAATAGAACTGTCTTCTTCTCAATCTATCCACCTCCCACTGCTGACAGGTGGAGTTCTGATTCCCCTGCCAAAACAGGGTCCTCTTTGCCCGTTGGAATGAAAATTTGTGAAGAGCAGACAAGAAACAGGCATAGACTGGCCACTTTCCTGCTCTCTCCTCTACTGCGGTTTTCTCAACAGCCTGGTATCACTCACGGACGTAGCCCTAATATTTTCCTTTTGTCTTTGATATTCTGCGTTTTATTCTGAGGGATCTACATGTGGATTTATTTTTTACTTATTTTGCTCATGATACAGGGAACTTCATCACATATCTTTAGTTATGGAAAATACTTTCATCCTTTTTTTCAATAATGATATTTTCTGTTCTTTTTACTCTCTTGTCTGGAACTCCAGTTTGACTTATTTGGTATTTCTCATTTAAGTCTCTGGGTCTGTTAAGTGATTTTCAAGGTTTTCTTTATATTTCTAGTCTGAATTATGAAGTATTTCTTCCAATCTATTTTCCACTTCATTAATTCTCTTTTTAGGCAACTGATTAAAGTGTCTATTGAGGCTTTTTTTTTTTTTTTAATTTCAATTAGTAATTATCATCAGAGAAGGCAATGGCACCCCACTCCAGTACTCTTGCCTGGAAAATCCCATGGATGGAGGAGCCTGGAAGGCTGCAGTCCATGGGGTCGCTGAGGGTCAGACACGACTGAGCAACTTCACTTTCACTTTTCACTTTCATGCATTGGAGAAGGCAATGGCAACCCACTCCAGTGTTATTGCCTGGAGAATCCCAGGGACGGGGGAGCCTGGTGGGCTGCTGTCTATGGGGTCGCACAGAGTCGGACACGACTGAAGTGACTTAGCTGCAGCAGCAATTATATGTGTGTTCGTGTGTGTTGCTCAGTCATGTTCGACTCTTTGTGACCCCATGGACTGTAGCCCACCAGGCTCCTCTGTCCATGGAATTCCTCAGGCAAGAATACTGGAATGGGTTGCTATTCTCTTCTCCAGGGGATCTTCCCAATGCAGGGGTCAAACCCAGGTCTCCCATATGGGAGCAGATGCTTTACCGTCTGAGCCACTAGGAATCCCAATTACCATGCATAGGATTTCTATATATCCTTTACCAAATTCATTTGTTCTTTTTTCTATCATATCCTGTTCCTGCTTTATAGACTGTATTAATATTTCTTCCTTTACCTCTTTCAATATTTCAAATATAACTAGTTTAAAGATTCTTTCACATTTTTCTATTGCTTCTAGTTCTTAGATGCAAATTACCTCTTTTGTGATTCTTCCCTGGGGTCCTTATTTCCTGAGTGGTTTGTAATTTTCACCCTTGAGCTCCTCTGTGGTGGATATTGTTTTTGGTTTTTAAAATTATTTATTTATTTGGCCGCGCAGTGTCTTAGTTGCAGCACACAGGGTTTTCATCTCCGTTTTGGGATTCAGGACGTTTTTTTAGTTTGTGGTAGGCAGGATCTTTAGCTGTGGCTTGCTAACTCTTAGCTGTGGCATGTGCAGTCTAGCTTCCTGACCAGGGATCAAACCCGGTCCCCTGCACTGGGAGTGTGATCTTAGTGACTGGACTACAGAGGAAGTCACGCGGTGGGTATTGTTTTCTATAAGAGTCCACCTTCCTTGGGTTTTGTGGACAAATTACAGCAAGAACAGGTCAGTCTCCTGTGGCTTCTCCAGACTGGTTGCCCAGCTGGAGTGTTCTAGTCTCTGTTTCGCAGCTGGGATGACTAGTTGGCCTTATACAGGGAGTCCTTCTTACAAAGGTTAGTGGCTTCACCGTTTGATATGAGTGAACATCATGTGTTTGATCTATGAACATCTGATGTACAAACATCAAAACCCTGCCTCCCAACTCTGAAAGCTTGTGTCAAGTTCCAGTACCTCCTTTACCCATTCAGTTTCACTCTTGCACACTACTTTGGCTTTGAGTTTTCTGTTCATTTCCAGCTCCTACAATTTTTTTCACTCAACAGATATTTATCGTGTGTGCCAAGTACCATTCTAAATCCTAGAGAATCGGGAATGAAGAGCATAAAGTCTCTGTCTTCAAGGATTATACATTCCAGAGATTGCTCTGACTCCTTCCATGCTTTAAATGTACTAAACATATTTCTGTGCGTCTGGAGTGTGTGTGTCTGGAGTGTGGTGTGTCTGGGGGGTGGTGTGTCTGGGGGGTGGTGTGTCTGGGGGGTGGTATGTCTGGGGCGTGGTATGAGGGAGGTTGTCTTCCTGCAGCAGGTCAACCTACTGGAATGCCAAGGTGCCAGCCCTCGCCCACCTGTGCCCCAGCAGTGTTGAGGGAAAGGTAAGGCGTCTGGCATACCTTGAAGACAGTGAAAATATCTCCATACACGTTTAACCTAAGAGGCAGCTGAATGTAGTTAACAATTGAAAACACAGATTTTGAAGCCTAAATGCCTACACTCAAACCCAGCTCAATCACTTACTAGTTATGTGGCCTTGGGCAAAAATCTCTCCTGGTGCTTCAGTTTGGTCATCTGGAGAAGTCCAGTAACAGGATTTTCCTTACATGCTTATTGCTGTGGTTCAGTTGCTCAGGTGTGTCCGACTCTTTGTGACCCCATGGACTGTGGCATGCTAGGCTTCCCTGTCCTTCACTGTCTCCCAGAGCTTGCTCAAACTCATGTCCACTGAGTCAATGATGCCATCCAACCATGTCATCCTCTGTCCCTCTCTTCTCCTTCTGCCTTCAATCTTTCCCAGCATCAGGGTCTTTTCCAAGGAGTTGGCTCTTCGTATCAGGTGACCGAATTATTGGAGCTTCAGCTTCACCATCAGTCCTTCCAATGAATATTAGGGTTGCATTCCTTTAGGATTGACTGGTTTGATCTCCTTACTGTCCAAGGGACTCTCAAGATCTTCATTGTGGGATGCGGAATCTTAACTTGCAGCATGTGGGTTCTAGTTCCCTGACCAGGGATCAAGCCGAGACCTCTTACACTGGGAGTCTTAGCCACTGGACCGCCAGGGAAGGCCCCTTCATGTGCTTCAGATGGTCTTCCCTCTGTACCTGTCTGTGTCCTAATCTCTTCTTGGAAGAACACCAGGTATATTGGATGAAGACTCACCCTAATCACCTCATTTTAATTTAATTGCCTCTTTAAAGGCCCTCTCTCCAAATGCACTTACATTCTGAGGTCCTGGGGCTTCAGATTTCAACAAATAGATGTTAGGGGATACAAGTCAGCCTGTAGGAAGGGCAGGATGAATTCTGCTGGACACCTTCTTTCTCTGGGATCGTGTATTCCATCTCACTTCTGTGCAGTCTTGTCTGCATCTGGGATATCTTCACCGTGCTGAGTGACTTCTAATCTGCCTCAAAATGGCTCAAACCCACCCACTCATCAAAACTCAGACAAGACGCTTCTACTTCTACAAAGTCTTTTCTGATTGCTGGTTCTCACCATCTCCCTTATACTCACCTCACTCTTCAGCAAGTATTGTATCACTCCTTGGAACTTGGATAATACCAGAGTGTTACATGTGCTTTTCTCGTGGATTTGTGGCTTGTATGGTGGCTCTTCACATTCCCAGCATTGCATCAGTTAGAAGTGAGCACCCTGAGGGTGAATCTCCATCTGGTTCAGCTTTGTATCCTCACAGTCATTGCTGAATGAATACTTGTTGAAGGAATAGATGAGTAATAACAATGACAGCTTGACTGACTTCTATTTCACACATGAAGTCAAGTATTGAGACGTTCTCCCCAAACCTCTAGTCAATAATCGACTCATCTTAAGACCTTACCTACCTAGCAGAACTTTTGCCACCTATTCAAGGTGAGCATTTTGAAAGCCTGCATGGAAAAGGCATTAAATTCACACGTACCTTTGTACAGGCTGAGGTGTACCTTTTGTAAGCGAGATCAAGCTGCTGTGATGTGGAATTCTCAAGGGCTCATCAAGTGGCCCACAGAAGAAATGAATTGGATTATTATTATTTTTGGGGGGAGTGACTTGCCTAATTTGTGCATAAAATACTTTAAAGTCTGGAGATGTAAACACTTTTTTTTTTTCCATTTCGTTTTAAAAGGAGTTTCCAGAGTTTGACTTTTGTTTTGAATGATGTCTTTGTAACAAACTTCCTGTGTTGACAAGGAATGCATTGCATTTCCGTAGCTGTGACTGCCATAGAAATGAGGGCGGTTCTAAATGTCTTACTATTTTAATATCTTTATGCAATTTTCTGACAGTTCAAGTCTCCTAATTTTTATCCTGGGTATAACTTGATGGTGTTTAAGTATAATACAATAAAAATATACAACTCTATCTCTAAATAATATGTAATATACAAATAATACAATAAGATACAACTATATCAAAGAGTCGGACACGACTGAGCAACTTCACTTTCACTTTTCACTTTCATGCATTGGAGAAGGAAATGGCAACCCACTCCAGTGTTCTTGCCTGGAGAATCCCAGGGACTAGGGAACCTAGCGGGCTGCCGTCTATGGGGTCGTACAGAGTCGGACACGACTGAAGCGACTTAGCAGCAGCAGCAGTATATCACTATAATGTACTGCTGTAATAAGCAGGCTTCCCAGGTGGCTCAGTGGTAAAGAATCCACCTGCCAAGGCAGGAGACACAGGAGACGTGGGTTCCATCCCTGGGTCGGGAAGATTCCCCAGAGACGGAAATGGCAGTTCACTCCAATATTCTTGCCTGGGAAATCCCATGGACAGAGGAGCCTGGTGGGCTACAGTCCATGAGATCACAGAATCAGACGTGACTGAGCAACTGACCACGCAATAAGCATTTCAAGTAATGTGTTCATTTTTTTTTTTTTTACTTCTCCTAATGTCTTGATTTATTTGGTTTTAAATTATCTGTGAACAGAGCACTGAACACTTACTTTAGCCTCATGGTGATAAACTTTTCCCTTTTTGAGGGGTTTTGACTTAGAGTGGCTCTGCCTCTAGGCTCTGCTGGTGATCAGTCTGCTCCCACTTCATAAACATTGTTCAAATGTCATTGACTCAGAATCTAGCAGAACTGGGGACATCCAAGTTCTCTATTTTAAAAGATAAAGTGACTTTGCTGCTGCTGCTGCTAAGTCACTTCAGTCGTGTCCGACTCTGTGCGACCCCATGGACTGCAGCCCACCAGGCTCCTCCGTCCATGGGATTTTCCAGGCAAGAGTACTGGAGTAGGATGCCATTTCCTTCTCTGAGAGTGACTTTAGCATGAGGCTATCTTAAAGCACAAATAAAAATTTTCTATTACTCAAACTAGGTGGTTTATCATTATATTTTTACTTACAGCTTTTATCTTTCTTTGATGCCTCATATTTTAAGGCAATGACCTCCTTTAATACAGCATTAGGAGAGCACAGCAATTTTTTGGGAAATGTTAACAACCATAATGCGGCCTAGATATGAAAAAAAAGTAATGTTAAAAGCCTGAGGAGATGTAAAATTAAGAAAAAGCCCAATGGAAAATGTTTACACAAAACAGTCCAATTCTTTATAGATATGAAGCTATGCATAGAAACTAGCAAGAATTCCCTTCTTCCTGCCCTTTCTCCCCTCCCCTCCCTGCCACCCACACAGCTCCCATCTTGCTTTACCCTCCATCCACTGAGACGGAAAAAAATCAGTTCTTACCCACCCCTCCACACCCCCATTCCCACCCCCACCCCCATCCCATGACTTCCGGGAGTGCCCATACAGAGGTCAAAGCTGCCTGTGATTTTCCATTTACACTGACATGAATCTGGCAAGAAGGGAGGGGTTTCAGAGTTTGAGAGTCAGTCTGGCTTGTTGGAGAGCAGGACCTGACCCAGACCCCTGCTAAGTTGATACATGTCTGATGAATGAATGAGCAAAAAAGGTGATGTCTTGCATTTTCATTACTATAAGAAGGTGATCGCCTTCTCTTCCAGTTTTGAGACAATTTTTTTTTTCCAATTTTCATCATTCTTTATCTTTACACCTGTACAGCTGAAACTTCCTCCTGAGACTGTCCCAGCAATGAGTTGATCTGTCCTTCCTCCGCATAGTTTTCTGATCAATGAAATTAAAAAAAAGTCTTGGCAATGTGGCTCCTGGTTTAGGGTGTGTGACGAAGGGCACTTTTCATTGGATGTCCTGGGGAATGGAGACTGCACAGGGCCTATGCTGACAGCAGCCTGAGAGCAGGGTGGGGTCCTGAGGTCTGGCTGCAGCAGGGGACCAGGAAGCTGTGCGAGTGGAGAGGAGGGGAGGGGGCTGTTGGTGTACACGCCGCACCTGGACTGGAGGCCTGCTTGCAGAAGCTTCTGTGGGCAGCTCCTGGGGAGTTGGATTTGGACAACTGAGATCAACCAGGGAACCATCAGAATAGAATCTACAGCAAATTTTCATTGGCTATCAGTTTTCCATAGGGTAGTGTATATGCTTCCATACTAAAACCAGGGCTCTGCAGCAACATAGAGGGGAGGGAAGGGGAAGGAGGGAGGCTCAAGAGGGAGGGGACATATGTATAGCTATGGCTGATTCGTGTTGATGTATGGCAGAAACCAACGCAATATTATAAAGCAATTATCCTTCTATTAAAGATAAATAAATTTAAAAAGAAAGAAACAGAATCTACATAAGAAAACACCAGGGCAACAAACTAAAAGAAAAAAAAAAAGAAAGAAAACACTGGGGTTGTGGGATGGGACTCCTGGTCTCTGAAAGGAAGCTCTTTCCTCTGACCTGTCCCAGTGACGTAGTCTCAGTGGGTCCACCTCCTCACCCAGCTCAGAACCAGGTCCAGGCAGGTAGAGAAGGTGGCTTTCCTGTGATGTCATGGGCATCAGTGACCCTATTTAAGGCTGAAGTTCCGATCCTATAGGTTATGCCCTCTGTTCTTTTTAAAATAGATTCAGAGAGGGAAGGGGAAACCATGGGAACTTGAGACCAGGGGAGGGGAAAGTTACCTTCATGATTTATTCAAAGCGGGTGTATTTTGTTGCCAAAGTGTTTGGTTTGGCTTTTTTTTTCAAGTTGATCCGGTGTTACTAAACCTTAAGAGTTTTAGTGAACTGTGGTGGAAGAAGCTCAGAAACTCTTTACTGAGGTTGCTTAGCGCTATAGGATGAAACGCTTAAACCAAAAGGGCCCACCTCACCAAAATGAGCCAGAGAATGAAGGCAGTACAGAGGAAAGCGAAGACAAACAATGGAGAGACTTGAGTTCTTATAGAATGTTTGTGTCCCTGGATCCCACCGTGCCTGAAGTTAGAATATCCCCTGGACCTTTCAGTTATGTGAACCAATAAATATCCTTCTTTCTTTGCTTAAGTTAAAACAAAAACAAAACCAAGTGTTTTAGAGGCAGCTTGGTTACGTGTTGCTCTCTGCCTTTTCCAGAATGAAGAAATGCGCCCTTAAATGGGACAGCCAGGGGTGTGGACAGTCTCTGGGTGCCCCCAGCATGTGTGATCTTTGTGATAAGTACTGTGTTATTATCCCTACTTGATACTAGACTACAACAAAATATGTAAAGAAATAATGTGAAAAAGTCACTTAGATCTTCATAGCTATGAGCTGGGTCATTTTGGAAACTTTCGTGTAAGTTTTTTTAGGTTTTAATATACATATATATCAGTGGATACTTTAGAAGCATATTAAATCACCTAAGACTTTCCTTACATAATTTCATCTCAAAAGCCCTCAGCCAGAGGCAGAAAGGCAAACATCGGAAGACATGATTTAACAGTCCTTGTGTTTCAAGCATGTAATCTTCCATAAAATCTGTGGATTTTATCTAAACGTCTTAAAGTTGGTAATAGAGCAGGGCCACAGAGTAGAACATAATAAACACTTTGAGATGGTGCCAGTGGTCCTATTAATCCATAAATCTTTTCTTTTGACTCCATAGTAGTGGATACTTGGAAGTAATGAGAACATACAGTTTGAGCTAAGAACAACGCAATGTTAGTTTGTAACAGAAATGCTACATAGTACCTGGAAGTGTTCCCCTAATGCCAAAACAGTAAAGAAAATTCCTGATTCTGTGCCTGAGAGAACTGGAGCTTAACTCTTCTACTGTAGATTTGCTTTCCTAATGTAGATTTACTGATGCACCACAAAGATGGGAAAGCTTTTGTTTCTTAACATCAGTACAAGGATTCAGTGTTCCCAGTACTTTAACTCCCACTTCCTCTTCTATGGGTTGTAAGAATTCAACCCCAATAATTGTTTAAACATCATCCTCTGTTGTTTCTGGGTCATCCTTCTCATACCACTTCCTCCTCTTGCAGTCAAGTCTTTCTGCAGCTGATATTTTCTAAAAGCAATACTTTCTTACCCGACCTGAGCTTTTAGTAAACTCACAGGTTTGCCATAATGCAACCCCCCTTCTCCCCACCCCCCAAACACATCACTCCTTCTGTCTTCGGGCCGTTCCCTTTTCAGCATACACACCATCCACCCAGGTGCTCAAGGCTGAAGGTAGGAAGGTGTGTCCTCCTGAGCAATTTCCCCCAAGCTCTGCCCATTTACCTCTGAAAAGTCTTTCTGGGAAGTGCATCCTTGTCGGCCACGGCTCTCATGCAGACCCTACAAGAGCCTCCTGAGTGGTCCCGCCCTGAGTAGGGCTGGACTTCCTGTGACTAGAGGGATGAAGGGATGGCACGTTATCCTGGTGGGCCTGCACCTGTCCCCAAGCAGAGCCTCTGATGAGACTGACGCTGAAGCCTGGCAACCCTAGGGATGCCCAGGTCTGCAGGGATGGAGCACACATGCTGGGTACCAGGCCAGGTGCATTAGGAGCAAGAGGAAATTAAAAATAAGGAGAATATACTTCACATTTGCCCATTTCTGCTACCTTTCATTCTTTGTTGATCTGAATTTCCATCTGATGCCATTTACCTTCTGACTGAAGAACTTCCTTGAACATTTCTTGTAGCGAAAATCTCCTGCCAGTGGGTATCTCAGCTTTAGTTTGGAGGATAAAGTCTTTATTTTGCCTTAAGTTTTGAATAATATTTTCAGTAGGTAGAGAAGACTAGGTTGGGGGTTTTTGCTTTTCACTGGCACACGGAAGGTCCTGCTCCACAGTCCTTTGGCTTCTATGGCTTCTCCTGAGAGTCTTGTGTTGTTCTCATTTTTGTTCCTCTTATGTAACTTGTCTTTTTCCCTCTGGCTGCTTGTAAGAGTTTTCTCTTTACCAATGCTTTTCAGCAAATCCATTATGATATGCCTCGGTATTCTTCCATGTCTCTACTTAACATATTCAATCTTTCCTCTAACTTCTTGAAAATACCGTTATACAGATGTTTTAAGGTCCATGTCTGCTAATTCTATCATCTCTGTCATTTCTGGCTTTGTTTTTGTTAATTTCCTTTTCTCCCTCGTGTATCATGTTATTAGATTGTAGACATCTGCTAACTTAGATTAATGATCATAAACTATAGCAATGCCATTTCAAGTTACATGCCTGTAAGTTACCAACAAATAACACATATATACACATAGCTCATCATATTTCAAAAGCTACTTAAATATCTTTCATTAAAATTATGATTACATTTCCTGTTGGGATTACATTGTGCTTAAAAGGACTAAAAATTATTCTGAATTTTCATTATCTGATCAAATAGTATTAACTTAATAATGAATTATTCTTGATACTTCCATAATATTTGTGTATAAAGTATTTTCCCAGTTTTACTGAGATATAATGGACATATAACACTGTATTAGTTTTAGGTATGCAACATGGTTTGACATATGTATACATTGTAAAATGATAAAACCATCATAAGTTTAGTTAACCTCTATCACCTCACACAGTTACAAATTTCTTTTCTTATGATGAAGTCTTTTACCATCTACTCTCTTAGGAACTTGCAAGCAAGTAATATGGTATTATTAACTACGAGCTTCCCCAGTGGCTGAGTGGTAAAGAACCACCTGCCAAGCAGGAGGTGAGGGTTTGATCTCTGGATCAGGAAGGAAATGGCAACCCACTCCAGTATTCTTGCCTGTAAAATCCCATGGACAGAGGAGCCTTGCAGGCTACAGTCCATTGGGTCACAAAGAGTTGGACATGACTTGGTGTCTAAACAACAATTATTAACTACAGTCACCATGCTGTACCTTACATCTCCAGGACTTATTTATCTTTAATGTACTTTTCTCTTGGTTCTTAGTCATATTTTCTTCTTTGCCCTCTTTGATTGGATTCCAACTGTTATGAATTTCACACTGTTGGTAATTCATTCATTTAGAGTGTGTTGCACTTTGTCCTGACACAGCATTAGGTCACCATAGATATTTGATCCTCTCGAGGCTTACTTTCAAGCTTTGTTAGGGTGGGTTTAGAGCAGCTTTTAGTTTAAAGTTAATTTAGCCCCACTACTAAGGTGAGAAGGGCTTCCCCGGTGGTTCAGCAGTAAAAAAATCTACCTGCCAAGGCAGAAGACGCAGGTTCAATCCCTGGCTCAGGAAGATCCCCTGGAGGAGGAAATGGCAACCCACTCCAGTATTGTTGTCTGGGAAATCCCATGGACAGAGGAGGCTGGCGGGCTACACTCTATAGTGTCACAAACAGTTGGTGATGACTTTGAGCGCGCGTGCACACACACACGCGCACACACACATACACACACAATAAGGTGAGAAACTTCTGAGGCCTCTATCCATGCCCCATGTATTATAAAGTCTTTCCCTTCCGGCTGGTGGGAAGGAGAACTTTTCGCAGTCTGCATGGGCTCCTATGACTGCTGGTCCCCCCACCTCCTGAGCTCTCCCCAGAACCCTCAGAGCAGCACTCAGTCGGAGACCCATCTGCTGCAGTCCATGCTCCTCTCTGTTAGACTCTCTTCCTCCAGTGCCCCTTCCCATGAATCCCAGCCACCTCAGCCTCCTTGAACTTCAGTCTCCATCTCCTCAACTCAGTGAGTCTGACATTCTCTTTGGGTCCTCCTGGCTGGACTGCAGCCTGAACACCATCCACTGTCCATACAACAAGTCTGAACCCTCACCAGTCTCTCATTACTGTTTTCCTTCTCTGGGGCATCACACCCCTGCAAGTCCGCTAGCCAACGCCCCAGTTTTTTGTCCCGCATATATTGTGTCAGATTTTCTAGTGGTTTATGGTGGGAGAATGATTTCCATGACAGCAATCCTTTGTGGGCAGACACAGAAGTTCCTTATAGCGTCATTTACATTTGCTTTTCTGGGGCCCAGACATTGGCCATTTTCATGGGAACGCTTGGCTTGGGTTCCTACACCATGTGGTATTGCGGTAAATCTGGACCCCACGAGCACACAGCGCTGGCTTCAGGAACCCATTCACTTTGTTTTTCTCCCCAGAACTACTGCCAGGCAGATGGTAAGTTTTGTAGAGCTTCTCCATGTCAGTTGGTGATATTTTTTACTGTTCCTGTTTGTTTGTTTTTTTACTATCCCTGTTTTTTTGACTAAGCTACCTTTTGTGCATCCCAGAGCTGTGATGAGGTCTTGGTGTCCAGCTCCCCATGGCAAACAGTGTGAGTTCACGCCTTTTGTTCAGGCCCTAGGGGCTACATGTAGGTAAAATTAGTATTTTTGCATTATGAAGTCTGTTCCTATTTGATATTTACATACTGGTAATGTTTCTGATCATTTATCTTAGTAACAACTTATCTTACGATTCTAACTAAACTGTTTAATTGATTGTGATTTTATGTTGAAGTCTTACTAAGTTCATGTACAATTTGAGAACATATGAGAGAAATCAACATTTTCTATATTTATATGCTTAGTTTAATGGGTAAAATTATTTAAGTTCTTGGAAAGTTTTCGTCAGTTAAGTCAGACAATAGTGTTACTTAAAATGAAAAGCAAATATATTAATTAGAATCCGGCAGCAACACAGGAGACATAGGTTCAATCCCTGGGTTGGGAAGATCCCTGGCGGAGGAAATGGCAACACTCTAGTATTCTTGCCTGGGAAATCCCATGGGCAGAGGAGCCTGGTGGGCTATGGTCCATGGGATCACAAAGAGTTGGACATGACTGAGCAACTGAACACACACACAATTTAACAAGTTAAAGGGAACTTATGTTATTAAAACACTCTTAAAATTAATATTTCAGTGGCTAATATTTTAAATTGGAAAAATAAGGTTTTAAAGTCAAACTTCAAGGGTTTAAGGCCTAGATTTTAAAATTTATTACGTCAATATTGTTGAATATTAACTTCCTAAAGCTAAACTTTGAATAGTCTCTTCTACGGATCCTCTAGATACCAATAGCTCACTGTTTTAGCCAAAGGAATTTAAATCAGAAGACATGTTACAAGAAGCGGCAAGAAAGGTGCAGTGGAGACCACCCAGCTAGGCAGCCAAAATGGTGAAACAAGAGAAGCGCTGATGGGGGAGAGAGGGGTGGGAACTATCTATTAGGACCGGGAGGTTCCAGATCACCAGCCGCCCACAAACACACACTGCTGCCGTCACAACGCGCGACACAGACCGGCCGGCCTACCGGCTGGTCTCACTGGGACGAGATGCTGACACATCACTGACAACCGGGAGAGCCCACTGCTCACAGGCCAGCCACGTCTACACAGCTCCACAGCTCTTCCTCTGACCATCGGTCTACATCCCTCTGACTCTATTCTGGTCTCTGCCTTAAAACTGTTTCCTAACATGTATGTTACCAATGTTATTTTCTTAATACAATTTGTGAATAAAGAAAAATGAGTAAAATGTTGCTATTTGGTGCTTTCTTACATGAACAAAGATTTGACAATCCCCCCGCCACCCCCCAAAGCCGGCACAAAAATAGGGAATTGGAGGCTTCCTGGTGCTCAGCTCAAACCACCTGCACACACGTGACCCGAGGCAGCTGGCCGAGGCTCTCCCCTCCTCGGCCCCTCGGCCCCCTCGCCCTCCGGTCACTTGGCCTTCTTGTTGCCCTTCTGGGGCTCCTCTGCAACGCTCCTGGCTTCCTCCTCTGGGATGAACACGCTGACGGTGAAGTCGCTGATCTCCGAGCCATACTTGTTCTTCACGACCAGCCCGTACCTGCCCGAGTCGGATGTCCTGACCCCACTGATGGTGAAGTAGGCCGTCTTGCCAGCCTCAAACTTCAGGTTGCAGTGCTCGTCCGAGGCCAGGAGCTTCTCATTCTTCAGCCAGGACACCTCTGGAGTCGGGTCGCCCCACACGATGCACGTGAGGTTAAGCGCCTGCAAAACAGGTGTTAGGAGAGGGGAGGAGATGTATCAGATGTAACACCCACCTTGAGGCATCCTTCTGGGGGTGACCGGATGGAGGACAAGCCTAAACTTGCCGGGCCAGGCTGTGTGCACCTGTGCAAGTTACATTTCAAAATCACACTTGAGGAGGTTTCTCTGGGGCCTTGGTTTTCTGGCTTTGGGAACACTTATGATCAAAGCCCCAAGAAGGCATTTGCTTCCAGTTCCCATAAACACACCAAGGCCTTTTGCTCTAAGGTGGCATTTTGGACCCTGTCTCAGTAGAGACATCTCCTCATTGTCATCATCTCCACCTGCTCGCTTTTCCATTTCGTTTGTGTCAACAAGCCCAGCAGCAGAAGCCCCACAGCTGCTTCAATAATGTGACTCATTTTCATGTCCCGTCTTGCTCACTTTATCTCTCCCCCCAAACCCACTCAAGCTGCTGCAGTTGCAAAGGTACTCTGCCAAAATGTATTCCTCTTTCCTAATATTTTATTATATTACCATCTGTGCTGAAAGCCTCTTACTTTAAAAGATCAATGTTTAGATCTATCAAATAATAGATTTCCTTTACCAAATTTTCCCCAGTAGTAACATTTTACAAAACTACAGCATAAAAGCACAACCAGGAGACAGATGCTGATATAATGATTTCCCCTGCGTTCTTGTGCTTGTGTGCATTTAGATCTATTCGGTTCTATCACCTGTCCAGGTTTGTGTATCCACCACATCAGTCAGGATATAGAACATTTCCATTCTCACCACGATCCTTCCTGTGGTCCATTTATAACCACACACACCTCCCCACTTCCAAGCCAGTTCCTAACTCCTGGCAACCACTAACCTGTTTTCTGTTTCTCAATTATTATAACTTCCACAGCATTATATAAATAGCATCATACAGGAGGTAACATTTCCAGAGTACCTTTTCCACTGAGCATAATTCCTTGCAGATTCATCCAAATTACTGCAGGTGTGAACAATTTGTCTCTTTCTGTTGCTCAGAAGGGTGCCATGGTATGCATATACCTGCGGGGGTCACCTGGGCTGTTTCCAGTTTGGGGCTATTATGAATAAAGCTGTTATGAACATTTGTGTGCATGTTTTTATGTGAGCATACATTTTAATCTCTCTGAGATAAATACCCAGGAGTACAGTTGCTGGATGGTATGGTAAATATATATTTCATTACTTTAAGAGATTGCCAAACTGTTTTCCTGAGTAGCTGTATAATTTTAGTCTATATACCCAACAGTTGTGTAGGAGTGATTCAGTCTCTCTGCAGCTTCACCAGCATTTTTTGTTGTCACTTTTATATTTTAGTAATTCTGCTGCTGTGTCATATTTCACTATGGTTTTAATTTGTATTTCCCTGATGACCAAAGATGATGAATTTACTTCACATTTTAAGTTCCTTTTTTTTTTAGAATTTTTCATCTGAAGAAATTAATTTTTTTAAATTAATTTATTTTTATTGAAGGATAATTGCTTTACAGAATTTTGCTGTTTTCTGTCAAACCCCAACAGGAATCAGCCATAGGTATACATAATTTTTTAAATTATTCCGGCTGTGCTGGGTCTTCGTTGCTGCGAGTGGGCTTTCTCTAGTTGCAGCACGAAGAGGCTACTCTCTGCCTGTGGCGCATGGGCTTCTCATTGCTGTGGCCTCTCCTGTTGCAGGGCATGGGCTCTAGAGTGTGCGGGCTTCAGTAGCTGTGGTACATGGATTTAGTTGCCCTGCAGCATGTGGGATCTTCCCGGACCAGAGATTGAACCTGTGTCCCCTGTAATGGCAGATGGATTCTTAACCACTGGACCACCAGGGAAGTCCTAAATTCCATTCTTGCATTTTTTTCTTACTGAAGTCCAGAAGTTATAAGAAAAAGAGCAGGGCTCACCATATACATGGAAAAGAATACCCTTCTATCTGGAAGGGCCTTGTTGCCTTTTCCATAAGAGTATCATTTAGAATTGGGTAGATAAAAAGAAATTTATTTTCTTTCCATGATTAATTAGAACTTCTTATTGAATTATTCTGCAAATGCATTTCAGGAAGAAAAATATGAGTCAAACTACTGCCACTAAGAGAAACTATTACCATTGAAAAAGGGAACAGTAACCCACTCCAGTTTTCTTTCCTGGAGAATTCCATGGACAGAGGAGCCTGGCGGGCTACAGTCCATGGGGTCACAAAGAGTCATGACTCAGTGACTAACACTTTCACTTTCACTTTTTTCAGGGATGAAGAAAGTGAACCCAGGTTACACATGACATTCACTGCTCTTCAGAGAGATTATTATGGAGCAAACAAATATCAGTTTAAAATCAAATAGAAATAAGTCAGTTTTCTGCTATGATGGAGCCTATAGAGATTCACAGCACATTTCCCTTCAAAGATGAGGAATCCCATAGGTCAGCCCACTTTCCACTAGCATTAGGGGTTGCTTCTTTCTTCAATTATGTTTGTTGTATAGTTACGATTGAACATTTTCTGCTTCTCCTGATTTTAAAGGGACATCACTTCTGGAAAGAGACTAAGAGGTCTGCACATGCCACATTAAACAAATGAACATCCTGATGCTTGGCCTACAAAACATCTTCAGATGAGTGGAAAACTGCCTACACTTTGAACCTTGTCTGTGGCTATACTGAAGTCAGGCATGAGCAGCCATGGCATATGATGAAGATGGTGGGAACCAAGCCTGGGGCACGGGAACACCTTTCCAGTGTGGAAGAAGTGGGGACAGGAGTGCCTCAAACTTACCTTGCCCTCTTGGATGGTGACCACATCGGGGAGGCCACCCACCACCCGGGCGCGATCTGTAAGCACAGGCATTTCTGGTTAATCACTGAAGCCACACGCACCAGCCATCACACGCACAGAGCCACCCAGCGGAACTCATGGTCCTACTTAGTTTCCTTCTCCTTATAGTCATTGTATACCTGCTTTCACTGTGCAAAATAAGCAAATGACCCTGCAGTTTCTGAACGTTCATCTCCTTCACACACAGGTGCCTCTATCTGGACCTGAGATCACACCACGATCGGCTCTGTAACCCCAGTGGCTGTTCTCAGCCTGGGCCTCCTGCAGCTCAGTGAGCTCGGCTGGTCAGAGGGGGCAGGGCAGAGTGTGGCCTCTTCCATGGGCTCCCCTCTGATTCAGAAAAGCTGCATAAGTGGAGGCTGTGTGCCAGGAGGTCTGGAGGCTGGAGAAGACATGGGCTTTCCTTGAGGCCTTCCCTAAAGACAGTCCCTTTCTCATTTCTGGGGAGTTCTTCAGATGTTCTGCAGGGCCCCTTTCTATGACTGAGGGGACAGGGGTAGGAGGGATGCTGAAATCCAGGGCTGACACCCCCACCCCCCGCTCCGCCAAGCTTTGTGCTGAAGCTATGACAGCCTCGGTCCCATGGAAGGACGCCTTTCAGTAATTCATTCGGCACTAATGCAGTGGCACCACTCTCTCCTTTTCAGCCTGCTTTAGTAAATGTGTGACTCTACATCCTTATTTCTATTATACATTCCCTTCTCCACTAAGTCAGGCTAAAGCTTTGAATGAGTCTCGACTGCCTTTTGCTGTTGATTCCATTGCATGTAACACCACCTGTGGCCCCAACCCACTGCCTGGCCCCCTGTACCACTTCCTGGATGGTACTAGGTGAGTCATGTCAGTATGGGGACCTCAGTCTCCTCATTATGGGGGTGGGGCTTGCATTAAACCCATGGATATGAAGCTTGTCTACTCTGCTCCCTGGTGTACCTGGGATTCATCCTGACTTCCGTGAAGATAGCTTGGCCCTCACCTGTGTTATCGGGTCCACGTGGAAGATTTTGTTTGAATTAAGTGTTCTGTGCAATTATTTAAGAATAGGAATCTAGACAGGCTCTCAGGTCTCTTCCAGCTCTAAGATACTGTGGTCCAGAGACCTCAGGAAGGAGCTCATGGAGCAGAGGGAGGGTCAGGCTTCTTGTCCACAGGAGAATTCAAGAGAGGGGATAGACGGTCAGCAGACAGTCTCACTCCTCCTCCTCCTGGTTCCCGTCCCTGAGTTCAGGATTGACTCTACAACCACAACCTTCAATGGTTTTCAAATTCTGCTCCCACCCTGAGAAAGAGCCTGAATCATCACGATGGTTTATCCGTAGATCCTGTAGATCCTGTAGATCCCAGGATTCTATAGACTCCTCTGTGTGTGAAGCACAGTTGAGAGGGGTCGGGAGAGAGCACACTTGTGCAGACACAGGCTTGACCGCTGGGTCAGGGTCACTCAGCCTTACTTGGTCTTTCAGAAAAATGGGACCACTTGTTGGGGGACCAGCTATAGTGATTTACATATCAATCTACAAGTTTCATTAATATTTTTTCTTTTCCTTAACATATTGGCAGGGCCAAAAAGCTTGTTCAAATTTTTCCATTACATCTTATGGAAAAATCCCAAAGGAATTGTTTTGGCCAACTCAATATATACACTTTTCTGACATAGGCCGCCTGCTGCAAGCGATGAACAACCTACTGTGTGATTTGCAGCCCAGAGATTTTTCATGTTGAGGCTGGGAGCCATTCTTACAGTGTAACCTGAGACCTTCTTTTCCAGACAGTCTTACTCAAGAGACTAAAGGACAACACATGCGGAACACCTAAGGTTTTAAAAATATACATAGAAATGAAAGAAAAGGAAAAAAAAATGCTTTCACTCTCCTCCGTCTGCAGTAATAATAGAAAAATAAAGTTGTATTTTGAAGCCACACTAGGAATAAACTCAAAGGGGTTTACTTACTTTTCTCGGCGATGGCAGCTTGTCTGTGGTTGAGAGAAACGAACAAACATGCAGACAAAGAAGGGTTTTGTTTCAGTGTTGCTGTCAAGTAGCCAACCCGACCGCATTTCTGTTTCCGCCGCTCAGCAAAGCAGCGGGAAGTGCTGCTCCGCTTGCATTTGCCCCAATTCAGGACCCTCTGTCCCGCTGACTCAGCCGGGGAGGAGCACGGGTCAGAGACAAGGGTCCTGTGGGGGCGTCGTTGGGAAAGCGGGGGACTTACTTCAATCTCTGGAATTCCGCAAAGGCTTCATCGTAGGCTTGAAGAGAAAAAAAGAGAAGTTAGAATTTTCTCACCCAGAACTGGCCACACACAGGGGCCTACAAGAGCTCACAATGTGAGCGCAGTGTAATCAGTCCAGACCTGACATGGTGGGCTATGAAGGAGGCTGCACCCGAGCAGTCCCTATGACTCAAAGGCTTAACAAGAGAAGCAAATACTTTCTAAGCAGAAAGCATGAAATAGTGGATTTTAGAAGCTCTCAATTCAGTGAGAAGACTTCAACCCTCCAAACAGAAAAGCAAAGTTTCACTCAGCCAAAGACAGAATGGGATGAAACTGTGCTCAGTGCTGTGTGGCAGCCTGGATGGGAGCGGGGTTTGGCGGGGAATGGATATATGCATACGTATGGCTGAACAGCTTCGCTGTTCACCTGGAACTATCACAACATTGTTTGTTAATCGGCTATGTGCTAGTCACTCAGTTGTGTCCAGCTCTGTGTGACCCGTGGACTGTAGCCTACCAGCCTCCTCTAGAGGTTCATGGAATTCTCCAGGCATACTGGAGTGGGTTACCATTCCCTTCTCCTGGGGATCTTCCTGACCCAGGGATCGAAGCCAGGTCTCCTGCATTGCAGTCAAATTCTTTACCATCTGAGCCACCAGGGAAGCCCCCAGTACAAAATAAAAAGTTTTTTTTTAAAAAAAGAAGGAATGGGAAGAAAGGTCTGTTTCAAATATGGGTTGGTTCTGTTAAAAATCCTGAGTAACAGAAAAGCTTTCCTCTCATTAAATCATTCTGCACGTCACAGACAGTTAAACACTCTGTTCTGTGGTCCAGCCCGTCCGTTTGCAATTGATCACAGCGTGTGCCAGTGCTGGCCTGAAGCACTGCTTCTATGCTATGCAGGAGACAAAATAAAAGACATAGAAACAAAGAAATGAGAGTTCTAAAATAATTTTTTTTCGAGCCTACAGAGTAAGGGACTTTGAAGATGTCAGGCAAAAATACAGCTTCATTTTTGAATCTTTCTCACCTGGTCTTTAAGTTCCCCTGAGGTCTGGGAATTGTAACATTTTACGTCTAGAAAATATGTACATAAAACCAGTCTGCCCCCTTTTATAGATGGGAAAAATCAGCACAAAGCCAGGCTTACAGGCTGTGGAGGTGGACCGCTGGGCTAAACAGGCTACTTAGGGCTGCTCTTCTCGCTCACATCACACACGGAGACAGCCTGGCTGAGCTCGTGCGTTTCCTGCAGGGGACCATGCTGGTCAAACAACCTAAGGCCTCTTGTTTGAGAGGGATTTGAGAGTTGGGTAGTTAAACGAGCTTCAGTGGGCAGAGAGTAAAAGCAAATCTAAATAAGTTTTGAGTGGGATGAACTGGGAGAGTAGCATTGACATACATACACTACCCAGGGTAAAATAGCCAGTGGGGACCTGCTATAAAGTACAGGAAGCCTCCATCCTTTTAAAAAAAAGCCCACATCTTTCACAGTTGATGCTTTTGAATTGTGATGCTGGAGAAGACTCTTGAGAGACCCTTGGACAGCAAGGAGATCAAACCAGTCAATCTTAAAGGAAAGCAACCCTGAATATTCACTGGAAGTTCTGATGCTGAAGCTGAAGCTCCAATGCTTTAGCCACTTGATGCAAAGAGCTGACTCATTAGAAAAGACCCTGATACTGGTAAAGACTGAGGGCAGTAGGAGAAGAGGGTGACAGAGGATGACATGATTGGATGGCATCACCGACTCAATGGACAGGAGTTTGAGCAAACTCTGGGAGGTGGTGAAGGACAGGGAAGCCAGGCATACTGCAGTCCATGGGGTCACAAAGAGTTGGGCACAACTTAGCAACTGAACAACAGCAACAGCAATCTCCACTTTAGGTTCTAACCTGCAGAGCACCCGTTTACCTTGTCCAGAAAGGTCCACCATCTTCTGGTGTCCGGTTTTACCGTCAAAGAGCTCCATCACGTACTTGCCCTTGTCGTTGGGGGTGGGCTCGTTGATCTGCAGCCAAATCTGTTCTCCGGTGACCCCACTCTTAACTCTATCTGAGTACTTAATAGCAGTCCCACTGTTTTGATCAAAAGGAAACCTTGTTATCAGAGGCTTTCATCCAGAGCTTACCTTTACTTTGTCTTGTATTGAAGGTCTTATCATCAAGTTTTACAGACTTTCAAAATAACATGAGATCCTCACATGCTCTTCTGCTTCAGAGACATTATGGGCCCTGAATCACAGAACAAGGATTCCAAGGCCTGGAGTGGTGGAGTGCGGCAGTCTGCACACTGACCTCCCAATAGTGGTCTTGGACTCAGATTGCAGCACCAGTACTTCTCAGGGGTATTAATCATCTTTGTTTCTGCTTGGTTTTATTTGTAGGACTAATCTTTAAACAGAAAAGGCCAAACTCCGCATATTATTACTGCACATCTCACACAGATGGTCTATGGCTATAAATGGGGTTTTTACAGACTAGTTAAAAACAGATCTAAGGAGGTTCATCTGTGGCTGATATCTACTGACACACGTGGTTACAAAGCTATTTAAGACAAATGTAAATATGTGCTCAGTAGTCAGGCCAAGAATAAATGAGAAGCAGAGTTGCTGTCAAAATGAATGAGGCACCTACTCTGACCCTGGATGTGTGTCTCCTCCTATTCTGTAGCTGGTCATATGCAGAACCGCACATCATCTTCTTTACAAGACAATAAAAGCAAATAGAGCCCTTGGATCTGACAGTCTACAAACACTACTGTTAAAGATGAAATATGAGAAGAAAGGTGGAAGTAGTGTACTCTCAGGGGCTTCCCTGGTGGCTCAGATGGTATAGAATCTGCCTGCAACACAGGAGATCCAGGTTCAATCCCTGAGTCAGGAAGATCCCCTGGGGAAGAGAACGGCAGCCCATTCCAGTATTCTTGCCTAGAGAATTCCATGGACAGAGGAGCCTGATGGGCTACAGTCCTTGGAGCTGCAAAAAGTCAGACACAACTGAGCAATTAACACACACACACAATATACTCTCAATGATGTTAAACTCTATGAAAAGTTCATAAACATGTGAGGAAATAGAAAAAAATAAGTCGTAGCTATAGATCTTCCTTGAAGAAGGCAATGGCACCCCACTCCAGTACTCTTGCCTGGAAAATCCATGGACAGAGGAGCCAGGTAGGCTACAGTTCATGGGGTCGCTAAGAGTTGTGAGAGAGTCATTTCCTAGGCAGTTTGATAGGGAGTCTAGGGGTCCCCAAGGAGAGAGGGGTCTGGAATTCTCAAGGAGGAAGAAAGGACAAACTTTTTTTCTTTCTCCACATTCCTTAGGATTATATAACAATAATGTATCCTGCCTAAGGACAGTCTTTGGATTCAACCTTCTGTTATCTTAAAATGTTAATTATGGGAGTAGACCTGGTCTTTACAAGGATGTATCTTGCCTGAGGACAGTGTTATCTTAAAATGTAAATTATGGGAGTAGGTCTGATGAGGTCTTTACAACCTCCAGACATTCTTTGGATTATATAACCTCATTGTTAACACTAGCAAGCGGGTACTCTTTCTGCCTCCTTCTGATGCCTATGTCAGAAGCTTTCTCTATCTCCTTTATACTTTAATAAAACTTTATTACACAAAAGCTCTGAGCAATCAAGCCTCGTCTCTGGCCCCGGATTGAATTCTTCTCCTCCGGGGGCCAAGAATTCCAGTGTATTCGCGTGATTCAACAACAACCTTTCAGTTGGACATGACTGAGCGACTTCACTTGCACTTTTCACTTTCATGCATCGGAGAAGGAAAAGGCAACCCCAGGGATCCAACCTGGGTCTCCCTCCTGCATTGCAGGCAGATTCTTTACCATCTAAGCCACCAGGGAAGACCAAGAAAAAATAAGGTACTATACAAAACTACTTTTTTACAGCAACAATTATGCATGGAGAAAAGACTGGAAGTTTCCTCAAAATGTTCATACTGTGGCTAGGAAAGCCATGGGTGGTATCATATTATAAACTCTTTCTAATTTTAGTATGATGGTAAATATATTTTCTAAAACAAACATGTATTATGTTTGGGGTTGTAATAAATAAAATGAACTTAAAAAAATAAAAAAAACAAAAATCTCCATCAGAAATTTCAGATTTCAAATAAACATTCAGCATTTTTCTTATATACCACATTCTTTAAAAGATATTAAAATTAAAATGTCATAAAATATAGGGTAAAGGAACCCATCTGTACCCATAGACTTTAGCCTGAGCAATATATATATGTATATGTCCTAAAGAGTTAGAAAGGCAGACAGTTCTCTGCTTTGCTGTGATAAGTCTTGAGTTCTTTAATCTCTGGCTAACATGCATAATGGGCTTCCCCATAGCACAATGGTAAAGAATCTGCCTGTCAGTGCAGGAGATGCAAGAGATATGCACTTGATCCCTGGGTCTATAAGATCCCCTGGAGAACAGAATGGCAACCTGCTCCAGTATTCTTGCCTGGAAAGTTCCATGGACAGAACCTGGTGGAATACAGTCCACAAGATCCCATAATAGTACCTTACATCTGTAAAGCATGTCACGGTTTTCAAAGTGTGATTAATTCTCTTATTGAGTCCATCAGTGTTATGAGTTAGAACAGGTATTACTGCTTCTATTTTATATGAGGGAAACCTGAGTTTCAGAAAATTGGATGACTTGCCTAAGATCCAAGGGAAGAGAGGAGCAAAGTCAAGATCCAAACCCATTTTAAGGTGTTTTTTTTTACATCACACCACATACTTACATAAACACAGGGAGAGCAATCGGTCCTTGGTTCCTGAGCCTTTTACAGTCACACGTCTGTGTGCACACAAAACACTCATGTAGCTGACATACCAAACGATGTATGAAGCTTATGCCTTACTAGTCTGACAGCAGTTTCCTTAAAACCCAATGTTCTAATTTTGGGGAACATGTAATTCTATTAGAGATGATGTAAAGCCTTTTGATTCAATTAATCTATCTTCTCTTATTCTTCAGACGGATATATTAGAATGCCCTAGATGTCACAGAGGAATTTCCTAGAATCTGATCTATTTTACCTTACAATCACTTTCCTAAAATGTATTCTGTGAGAAATAGAACAAAGGAATGAAACTCCAGGCATTCAAAGTGGAATTTTACTTGTTTTCATTTTTTTAAAAAGAATTCAGGAAATCAATAGTAATAACAATAAACCTAACAAAATGCTGTTCTGCATAAAAGTAAAGTCATTTTCAAGAAACAAATGAATGCTTCATGGGACCCAGTTCTGGTGAAATGTTCAATCTAGACGTTTAATGAAACTTGAATCCAGAGTAGTGCTGTGATGGAGGAGCTCTGCAGCCAGGCTTCCTGGTTTCAGCCCTTCACTTATCACAGAGTTGATGACCTCAGGCAAGTCACCTCCCAGAGCCTGAGCTTCCTAGTCACTAAAGTGATAAGTACCCATCTCACTGAGTTTGAATATTAAATGATTTCATACCTCTAAAGGGCTTGGAGCAATGCATGTCCACTGAGAAATGGACTATTCTTGCCATATTAGTAAACAAGGAAGTCACGCCTTGAGTGATCACAGCCCCTCAAATGTGAATTTCTGAGCCCAGAGGGCACCCAGGAAGGAGAACAATAACTGGGATCAATACCATGAGGCTGCAACCACTCCCTACAGGTGAGCCCTGAGGGGCTCAGGATGTGAAAAATGCAAGATACTGCCCCCAGATAGCTGAGATACATATGAAAGGAATGATTTCAGTAAGCCCAGACTTGCACCTTCCCATATAGAGAAAAGCAATGAATTCCTTAACTTGAGACATCTGGTTTTCTTAAATTTACAAAAATACTTTTGATGTTCAGACTACTTTCCCTTTGTTGCAGACATCTATGTAACCTGACTTCTCCCCCCACCTCCTCAGAACAGTTCTCTCAGGGCTACTTGAGAAGCTGCCTCCCAGGCTTAAGTCCTAAAAATTTGCACCAAATAAAACATAACTCTCAAAAAAAAAAAAAAAAACATAACTCTCAACTTTCAGGTTGTGACTGTTTTTTAAGTCAACACCACTGAAGGGAAGCTCTAAGTACACAGTTGTTTGACTCCTCCCAGGGACCCACAGTAACCTCTGCTCGGCAGGCTGCACCAGGACTTTGGGAACGAGTGTCCACTGCACCCCAAGGGTGGGTGAAGGTGGATGTGCCTTACTGGTTTCTGCGGCAGCCTGCTGGCCTCTCAGCTCAGGAAATTTCAGTGAAGCACAGAGGTCAGGGATCCTCTCAATGGTGTCAATGGGAGGCCTGGTTTGACTAAGAAACCTACTTCAGGCCTTGGAATCCCCAAGAAGAACTTGAATGAAATCCCTCCACAATTGCACAAAGGAAGCCTGGGATTAGAATGGATCTTCAGGCTCAATCTAGTTCAAATACACATTCCCAGAGTCATCTTGAGATGTCCAAAGCCTTCTGAGAAAACATGCTAATGCCCCACTATGCCAACTGCTACAATGACAATGATGATAAAATCGGGCACCTCTTTGGATCAGGCTTCTGGGGTCAATGAGCTTTAAGTCACACAACAGGAAACGTGGTGCAGCCTGCTGCAGTTTTGTCCAGAGCACAGCATAGGTTAGGTGTGCTTGGAAAGACCAGATAAGAACCTGGCAAAGCGTGATTGTGTGGAGGTGGAGGTAATGTTACAGAGGCATCTACAAATTGTGATTTGAGAAGGGGGTGACAGAGGATGAGACGGCTGGATGGCATCACCGACTCAATGACAGGAGTTTGAGCAAACTCTGGGAGATAGTGGAGGACAGAGGAATCTGACGTGCTGCACTCCACGGGGTCGCAAAGAGTCAGACACAACTGAGCGACTGAACAACGACAGATCACAGAGACAGATGCTCCAAGCCATGACTGGCCTCACCACGTCCATGCTAAGGGAGAGTGCTAACCTCACACTGAAGGGATGGCCTGGATGTTTCTGTCCTACATTTCTCAACATCAGACTTGAGAAGTAAGCAGACTCCTTACCTGAGTGCAAGAGAGGGCTGTTGTTTGCTCCAGTCCTTCCTCTGAGTGGAGAAAGGACTTCTACACAGCAGTTAGGTTTTTATTCACTTACTTGTGGGACCAGTTAACTTTCAGATCATCCACGTAGTAAGTAACAAAAGAGTACAGCCGGATGCCCTCAGCTGTGCTCTGGATCTTCAGATCTGTTGCAGACAGAGCTGCAAGAAGAAAACACATATTTAACACACCTGTAAGCCCATCCCAGTCTCCCCAGGTGGCTCAGTGGTAAAGAATTTCCCTGCCAATGCAGGAGACACAGGTTCGATCCCTGAGAAGGGAAGATCCCCTGGAGAAGGAAATGGCAACCCACTCCAGTATTCTTGCCTGGAGAAGTCCATGGACAGAGGAGCCTGAGGTGCTACAGTCCATGGGGTCGCAAAGAATCAGACACGACTGAACAAAACCAAGCCCACCCCAGAGAATAAGGAAGTATTGCCTTGTGAGAACTTACCTATTGTTTTACATACTTCAGTCATTAGCTCTTTAAAGGCTGTGGAAAGAGATTCATAAAGCTTTAGCATAAACATGCTCAATGTCAAGTTCAATCTCACATAATTAGTTACATACACTCTCAAAAGCATCCTGTCACAAGATGGACTTATTGACCAATTGACAATACAAGCTCAAAGAACTCAATTGTTATCAAGTTTTAAAAGATCTCTGCTCCTATTTTGATATTTTTGTTCCCTCAAATTCTTTGTAAACTGTCACCATATTTACATTCTAGAGAAAGAGTCACCGTGAGAATCCCAGGAATATTTTTTGCTTTAGAATTCCCTTCTTCCTAAGTCCCAGGAAGGCTTCGTTTACCTTAGAGGAAGTTTTCTTATCTGTGGTATCAATTCATGGTGAATTAACCATCTGAGTTCCCTGATAGTTCTCACCCTAATTAATGCTTTTTGCCAATAAACAAAAAGCACATTTAGTCCTGCCTCCACCAAGAGTGGGAAGGCAAAATTGAAGTCAGACTTCTGCTGTTCGTCAGCAATGTTGTTAAAGATCTTGCTCGGGAACAAAACTGGAAATGTGGGCGTCCCATGTAGGTTTTCTTTATCATGATATAATTGTCATCAGAGGCCTTGGGAAAATGGAAATTGTTTTCTTGCTCTGCTACTAACTTAGAGGATTTGCGTTCCATGTATAACCTTTCCTGCCACCTTTAAAATAGTGGACTATTTTGAGACATGTTTTTCATGGTAGTATTTGATCCTGAAACAGTCTTCATAGGTTTGAAACAAAAATGATGATTGATATTGAAAACAGACCTCTAGTGAATTGTCAACTATACATTCTCTGAGGATCAAAACTACATTTCTGACTTGAAAGGAAGACTAAAAGTGGTTTTTGTTTTTTAATAAAATTCGCTCTGCCGTAATGGCAATTAAAACGAAACCTATGGACAAAAGACGAGCATGACTTGAATCTCCCAGCTCAGTCTCACTTAGAATTCTGGTCACTGGTGTATGGAACACACGGAATGGACCCTGGTGGACTGACCTTCATCCACAAGCTTCAGTCTGCTCTTATCTTTTCCTCTGTCGTCTTTCAGGACAACTTCATAAATACCAGCATCTTTCTTGGAAAACTAAGGGGAGAAGAGATAGACCAGATTGCAGCTTGTTGTAGCCTCAGGATATGGCATTTGCATTTTTCAGGGCCCATGATTTATAGAACTGCCATCAAAACACACTGAACAAGCATTCAGCCATGTGAGCAATGACCAGTTCCCAGAGGGACTATCCATCAAAACTGGCTAGCCAGCAGCCCCGAGTTTTCACCCTCTAAGGTGACAATTGACTTGAGGCTTAAAGTCCTCACCCTTTGCTCTGCCTTCATTTTAAAAACTAATGAGCACATGTATTTGAAAGGCAGCTTCTTTTAGACAAAAAGTAAATAAAAACCTATACAGAAATAAATACTATGTTTGATTGTCTCTGTACCTTTAGGGAACAAGTTGAAGCTGAAGAGCAAACAAAGAACAATTTGCTTAACCGCCCTGCCACTCACCCATCTATGAGAAAAACTAGCTCAGAGAGGCAAGAGTTGTGTGTCCTGCCAACACTGTTTGGATGTCTGACAAACCCTCACTTATCACAAAGTGAGAGAAGCTTTGTGTCTTTACTGCTTGCTTTTTGGGTGACGTCAGGGCAAGGATCTATGCCCAGGGCAAAGGAACACATAATCTAGTCTCTGTATTTTGGAAGAACATGGGGTACAGAAGTAATACGCTGCATTTTATATTTATAGCCACCTACCTCTGTTATAAGGAGGGTACATATGCCATCCTTAAAGTCATGCTTTTCATCCACTGAAATCTCCCTATCATCTTTGTACCATACAATACTAGTCTCTTTCTTAATATTCGCCACCTAGGAGGAAAATAGTAGTTATACTTCTCAAGATAAAGGAATGCTATTCTTATGAAATTAAATAATTCTTAATGCAGCATTGGATATAAGAAAAAGTAAAGATTTCAAGAGAAATCAACTGAAAGCTGTTTTAACTGTTAGAGTTTAGAATAAAATAGATACAAAAGAATAAAAGTAAATCAATAGCATCTTTATTTCCAGCAGAAAAAAACAGACTTTAAAATCATCTCATGGACAAGAAAGCATGAAAGAAAGTGAAAGTGAAGTCGCTCAGTCATGTCCAACTCTTTGTGACCCCATGGACTGTAGCCCACCAGGTTCCTCCATCCATGGGATTCTCCAGGCAAGAATATTGGAGTAGGTTGCCATTTCCTTCTCCAGAAGAAAGCATAGAAGCATACAAACTAACATACAGACTTAAGTAAAATATAAAAATTTAAAATCTGAAGGAAGACAAATCCCATTAGATTAAAATAATAGTCTGTGTCACAAAAACAAATGACTTTATCAAGGTATCAGAATGTAGAAGCCCCTATCTATAACTAACTACTTTTGTAAGATAAATGAAGCTTTTCAAATAAATGCGAAGGGGAAATACGGTTAAGAAATCTTTTAAATTAAATATTTTTCCAATTTTATTGAGATATAATTGATATGATATTGCATATGTCTAGTGTATACAACATAATGATTTGATATATGCATTTTTGCAAAATGATCACTGCAGTAAGTTTAGTTAGCATCCATCAAGTATGGTTTAATAAATTAGTCGCTTAGCAATTTTTAGGAAATTCATTTAAATCCTATATCCATACATCATCTCACAAATTTCAAATGGGCTAAATGACTTCATGTGCTTAAAGGGATCTTAAGCTTTATCCATGATGTTAGAATTTCTTATGAGGGAGAGTATATTCATATTTTCTTGTATAATTTAGACTGTATGAAAAAGTAAAGACTTCATACAAATCAAGAAAACAGTTTCAGGGACTTCCCTGGTGGTCCAGCGATTAAGAACCCATCTTCCAATGCAGGGGATGCAGATTTGATCCCTGGTTGAGGAACTAAGATCCCACGTGCTGCAAAGTGCGGGGCAGCAGGTGTAGGGGGAGAGCTAGTGAGGGATGTGCAGGCAGCGCACAAGGCTTTTTGGGGGCAGTGAAAATATTCCGTATGATACAATAATGATGGATACAGGTTTTTATATGTTTGTGCAAACTCACAGAGTGAATCAGAATGTAAACTATGGACTTTGGATGATGATGTGTCCATGTGGGTTCATCAGTTGTAACACTTGTACCATTTTGGTGGGCATGTTGATAATGAAGGAGGCTATGCACTTATAGGGACAATGCTAAGTGGGAAATCTGTGTATCTTTCCCTTAAATTTTGCCCTGAACCTAAAACTGCTTTTTTTAAAAAAAAGTCTTAATAAAAAAAAAGTCTGTTTTTATTAACTAGGCCATGTGTGATTAATTAAAACAATCATCTTGACTTTCCATATTTTTATATTGTTTTATATTATTTTAAATATTTCTTACCAACCAACGATTACAGTAACATTCAACAGTAAGGGCATATCACTTATCATTTTGGTGCAAATGATGAGAGATAAGAGGAGGTAAGAATGGAGGAGATAAGAAATTGATCTTCCTTTTCTTCTCACATTCTATTTTATCTTTATTCTCTTTGTACCAAATTATTAAAAATTTATTTACTTCTTACCTTGCATTTTAATAGTACATTACATTCACCAGTCACTTCCCAGCTCAAATACTCAGCGAAATGTGGACCTATAAAATTTTAATGACATCAGCAAGCAGCAATGTTAATCATGAATGCAAAAATCCAAACTCATTCTTAAGTTCTAAGTTGATTTATGTTTAAAGTGAAATTTTTGAAATTAAAGATTTAGTTTTAAAATATTTTAAAATGTGTAATAAAATGTGTAATATTTTAATCATTTGTAATGATAAATATTTTCAATTACTTTTATTTATCAGGACATTATTAACAAGGCAATAATACTCATTTTAGTTTGTTATGGAAATAACCTTAGAATATTTTGTTCAAGAAACTGAAGATTTTCTCTTTATTTACTGCCTACTTTTACCTTGTTTCCTGATCCATTCTTGACGCTGGAATTCGGCTTCTTTCTGGAGCTTTTTATAAACTGAAAATCGAAAAACAAAGAAATATGAAATAGAGTTGGGCGGTAAAAGTGTACATGCCAGTCACTGTGCTGTTATTTACATTCATTATTATAACACTCACATCAGACCACCCTATTTGTTTTCATTATTTATAGATGAAGAAAAAGGCTTAGGAAGGCTAAGAAACTTGTTCAAGGTCATGAAGTCAGGAAACGGTCAAATAGCTTTGGCTACTGCAAATGTAGAGACCTGGCCAGCGTTTCCATTGCTTTATTAAATACTACATTTTAAATCTTGGTGATTTCCACACTGGCTTATAACAGCTGCCATACAACCAAGTTGTAATGGATGATTAACTGATTTGACATGCTCTACTCATGCATATTTTTCTTCTTCATTTAAGTAATTTAAAGCAGGTACACATTACAAGAGAGTTTCATAGTTTCTGAGACATAATACAGTCTGGGTTGTATTATAGTATCCTTCCCTGGAGAATTTTAGTAATAACTACTTGTTTATACATGAGATAATTTAAGTGCAGTCTTGCCTGTGGGCCAGTGATAACTTTGGTGTCCTTTTAAATTAACTTTTCATTTCTAGGAAATAAAGTACTATGGAAAGTATTAGCTATAATACTGGAACACTGGAATCCAATCAAGAAATAATTCCTGCTTCTCCCACATGACTACTTTCCTGTGGTGGGGTATTTACATTGAAGGAAGTAGCAAAGGCTTTCAGATAATGTTCCACAGAACTCTCACCATCTCCAATGAGAACAAGGGTAGAATGGCCAGTTGCTCTTCCGTCTTGAACCTGGAAGGTATATGTGCCTTCATCCTCATCCTGTAGTTTTTCCATAAACATTTCAATTATACCAGTGTTTCGGTCAATATGCATCTTATATTTCTTCAGTGTAAAAAGGAAAAGAAAGGAAATATGTGAGATAGATAGGATGATAACAAGCCATGTAAAATAAACACACAAACTCCAAAGTATCATAATCTAATAAAATTCCTCGTTAACACTTTAATGAACGGTTTCAAAATCCTGATTCCAGAAAAATCAAAATATGTGGAATCTCTGACCTTGACCAGAATTGATTATTAAAAGTCTGACATTTACTTTTTTAAATATAACTAAAGTTTCATTACCCCAAATCACAAAATGTTATCAAAAAGTTGTTTTTAGATCCCCATTTCACTTGGGTAATATGATATAATCAATCTGTATTTCCTTTCTCATTTCCCACTTGTGAAATGATTTAAACCTCCCACCCCAACGTTCAGTGGTTTTTATTACAACTTATGTGCATTCTAATAGGGCTTTCCCAGCCCTATTAGACATCCTATAACAATATGTTAAAAAATCTAAAACGTATAAAACCCACCGGCCCTTCAAAAATCTCCTTTTCGTTAAATATGTAGTTGACTTTGGCATTGGCAGACAGCTTCTCAGCCTGCATCCAGAACCGGACCTGGCCTTTCTCCAAAATTTCTACTGCCAATTCTGATTTAACTGGGACCGCTGTGAAAAATAAAATAAGAGATGTAATTATATTGATTGATGACCAATTGTATTGTATAGATTTTTTCAACAAGTGGGAAACAATAGAAGTAGTGACATGGCACCTTGTTCTTGTGAAGTGAAGGAGTGAGAGCGCTGTAGGAAAACTTGCTATGGACGGGCAGTAGAACTGGGCTCTCATCCTGACCATCATAGATGTCGTACTAAAAATGACAGAGATGGCCTTACCTCCTAGGATCACTCAGCTAACCTTTGTGACTTTCTACGGTTAGCTTTGGTTAGGATTCAGTTCAGTTTAGTTCAGTCGCTCAGTTGGGTCCAACTCTTTGCGACCCCATGGACTGCAGCATGCCAGGCCTCCGTGTCCATCACCAACTCCCATAGTTTATTCAAACTCATGTCCATTGAGTCGGTGATGCCATCCAACCATCTCAGCCTCTGTTGTCCCCCTCTCCTTCCCCCTTCAATCTTTCCCAGCATCAGGGTCTTTTCCAATGAGTCAGTTCTTCACATCACGTGGCCAAAGTATTGAAGTTTCAGCTTCAGCATCAGTCCTTCCAATGAATACTCAGGACTGATTTCCTTTAGGATGGACTGGTTGGATCTCCTTGCAGTCCAAGGGACTCTCAACAGTCTTCTCCAACACCACAGTTTAAAACCATCAATTCTTCAGTGCTCAGCTTTCTTTGTAGTCCAACTCTCACATCCATACACGACTACTGGAAAAACCATAGCCTTGACTAGACAGACCTTTGTTGGCAAAGTAATGTCTCTGCTTTTTAATATACTATCTAGGCTGGTCATAACTTTTCTTCCAAGGAGCAAGTGTCTTTTAATTTCATGGCTGTAGTCACCATCTGCAGTGATTCTGGAGCCCCCAAAAATAAAGTCTGTCACTGTTTCCATTGTTTTCCCATCTATTTGCCATGAAGTGATGGGACCAGATGTCATGATCTTAGTTTTCTGAATGTTGAGTTTTAAGCCAATTTTTTAAGCCAACTTAAAAGTTTTAAGCCAACTCTCCTCTTTCACTTTCATCAAGAGGCTCTTTAGTTCTTCTTCGATTTCTGCCATAAGGGTGGTGTCTTCTGCATATCTGAGGTTATTGATATTTCTCCTGGCAATATTGATTCCAGCTTGTGCTTCATCCAGCCCAGCATTTCTCATGATGTTCTCTGCATACAAGTTAAATAAGGGCAACAATATACAGCCTTGACGTACTCCTTTCCCGATTTGGAACCAGTCTGTTGTTCCATGTCCAGTTCTAACTGTTGCTTCCCGACCTGCATGTAGGTTTCTCAAGAGGTAGGTCAGGTGGTGTGGTATTCCCATCTCTTAAAGAATTTTCCCCATCTTGTTGTGATCCACAGAGTTAAAGGCTTTGGAGTAGTCAATAAATTAGAAGAAGATGTTTTTCTGGAACTCTCTTGCTTTTTTTGATGATCCAATGGATGTTGGCAATTTGATCTCTGGTTCCTCTGCCTTTTTTAAATCCAGCTTGAACATCTGGAAGTTCACGGTTCATGTATTGCTGAAGCCTGGCTTGGAGAATTTTGAGCATTACTTTACTAGCATGTGAGATGAGTGCAATTGTGTGGTAGTTTGAGCATTTTGAGCATTCTTTGGCATTGCCTTTCTTGGGGATTAAAATGAAAACTGATCTTTTCCAGTCCTGTGGCCACTGCTGAGTTTTCCAAATTTGCTGACATATTGAGTACAGCACTTTCACAGCATCATCTTTTAAGATTTGAAATAGCTCAACTGGAATTCTATCACCTCCACTAGCTTTGTTCATAGTGATGCTTCCTAAGGCCCACTTGACTACAAATTCCAGGATGTCTGGCTCTAGGTGAGTGATCATACCATTGTGATTACCTGGTATGGTTAGGATTATTTAGGGACAATAACAGTGTGATGAAGACTCCAGAACTGTTCCCTGTAGGGCAAGGTCAGCTGCTAATGAATTGTGATGGCAGGCAGTTCATTTTCCATCTCTGGGCCTTACCTGCCTCCTCTGTAAATGGATGGAATTGAACCAAATGTCCTCATTGGCCAGGATATTTTCCTGCTCAAACATGCAATGATTTAATTACAGTATATAATTATATATACTTTCCTCAAAATATTTGGAAAAGAGTTAAGTTTTATTTTTTCAACAATGTAACTCAATTTGGAGGTTCTTTAAGCTGTTTAAGAAATGAATCTTAAGAAAGAATTTATTTTGCTACATATGTAAGATGAATTAGCTTGTCATTTAAAGTCTATCCATCCCAATGGTATACCAGTTTGTTTAAGTTCTTAGATTAAGCAAAATTTTTCAGATGCAAATAAGCAAGTCATGATCAAGAAGCTATATTAAAATAAAGTATGGTTTACTGCACATAGAAAGTAAGGAACTATAAAATATCTCAATAAACTGTGGAAAATTCTGAAAGAGATGGGAATACCAGACCACCTGACCTGCCTCTTGAGAAACCTATATGCAGATTCAGGAAGCAACAGTTAGAACTGGACATGGAACTACAGACTGGTTCCAAATCAGGAAAGGAGTATGTCAAGGCTGTATATTGTCACCCTGCTTATTTAACTTGTATGCAGAGAACATCATGAGAAACGCTGGGCTGGATGAAGTACAAGCTGGAATCAAGATTGCTGGGAGAAATCTCAATAACCTCAGATATGCAGACCCTTATGGCAGAAAGTGAAGAGGAACTAAAAAGCCTCTTGATGAAAGTGAAAGAGGAGAGTGAAAAAGTTGGCTTAAAGCTCAACATTCAGAAAACGAAGATCATGGCATCTGGTCCCATCACTTCATGGGAAACAGATGGGGAAACAGCAGAAACAGGGTCAAACTTTATTTTTTGGGGTTCCAAAATCACTGCAAATGGTGATTGCAGCCATGAAATTAAAAGATACTTACTCCTTGGAAGAAAAGTTATGACCAACCTAGACAGCATATTCAAAAGCAGAGACATTACTCTGCCAACAAAGGTCCGTCTAGTCAAGGCTATGGTTTTTCCAGTGGTCATGTATGAATGTGAGAGTTGGACTGTGAAGAAAGCTGAGCACTGAAGGACTGATGCTTTTGAACTGTGGTATTGGAGAAGACTGTTGAGAGTCCCTTGGACTGCAAGGAGATCCAACCAATCCATTCTAAAGGAGATCAGTCCTGGGGGTTCTTTGGAAGGACTGATGCTAAAGCTGAAACTCCAATACTTTGGCCACCTATGCAAAGAGTTGACTCATTGGAAAAGACTCTGATGCTGGGAGGGATTGGGGGCAGGAGGAGAAGGGGACGACAGAGGATGAGATGGCTGGATGGCATCACTGACTCGATGGACATGAGTTTGAGTGAACTCCGGGAGTTGGTGATGGACAGGGAGGCCTGGCGTGCTGCCATTCATGGGATCGCAAAGAGTCGGTCATGACTGAGCGACTGAACTAAACTGAACTGATAAAATATCTCTGATTTACACCTGTATATCTTAAGCCATTTGAACATGAATGAAATTTTTAAAAAGTTGGCTGACATCTCTCAATATCAGCTTCTGAATTTCTTGTAACTTGAAAATGTTCTCTACAAAGACTTCTCCAGCCAAAAGATCTATATCAGAGGTGATTCCTAGACATGATTTCTGGAAAAGGATGATTGTTTCTCAAAGTTTTGTAGTCCTTCACTTTTATCAGGGAAAACCACCCTTTGCTTTCTCTCAACTATTCTTAAACACATCTCAAAATTTAAAGATATGTTTAAATTCTTGAACATATCTTAAAATTTTAGCATATGCTATGTTTTAAATTATAAGTAATTATAAGCTTGGTATAAGATTTACCAGATGTACATTAATATTTCTTTATAGCAAAACTATCCTTTTCTTTTTTAATTTTATGTTTTAGTTGATTAACAATGCTGTGGTAATTTCAGGTGTACAGTAAAGTGATTCAGTTATACATATACATGAATCTATTCTTTTTCAAATACTTCTCTCATTTAGGTTGCTACCTAACATTGAGAAGAGTTCCCTGTGCTATACAGTAGGACCTGTTGGTTATTCACTTTAAATATAGCAGTGTGTACACATCAATCCCAAGCTAACTATCCCTCCACCCTCTCCCCCAACTATGTTTGTTCTCTAAGTCTGTGAGTCTGTTTGTATTTTGTAAACAAGATTATTGCATCATTTCTCTAAAACTACCCTTTTTAAGCTTCAAGGATGCCTTTCCTTTGCACTATTCCATACTCATGTGAACGTCAGTTGTAGAGTCATTCTATGCAGAGTTGGAAGGAGGCTCAGACATCATCTACTGTGGCCAGAGATGGGCTCTGATGTCACACCTCGATTGAGCACAGTCACCTCCTCCTGAAACCCTGTGTTCTTCACCTGCTGACATGGCTATTACCTGCCTCACAGGCCACCCAGAGTGCTTATGGTACCAGAATGCAGGGAGCCACTGCAAATAACCACTGGTGCTCAAGAAAGGTGAGTTCTCTTTATCCCCTGATTTTACTGATGACAAAACTCAGGAAAGCTTAGTAACATAACCAGGTGGCAGAGCTGAGATCAGGGTTATTCCCTCTACTTAGTGATCTCTTGGTCCCGGCCATCCACTCTGAAGAACACTAGTGGTTTTCCAGCAAGAACAGATCAAGAACAGACCCCAGGGTGGTGAGAGCAGGGGTAAGCCTTCTCCCTGCTCCCAGGAGCAGCATGCTCCTGCTTGCTGCAAGTAAGTCTCAAGGGGAGTAGAGAGTAGAGTCTCTTCCAGAGAAGTGTGATCTCATTCCAGGGACTCTCATACACGAGTGATGCAGTTACGAAGAAGCCCAGTGTGTGGGGGTGGGTGGCAGGGACACGCTCTCCCGGAAGCCTCCAGAGCCCTTAATGCTCACTGCCCTGAGTAATACAGACATCATCTGGGGAGCACGGGCTGCCAGGGTTCACTGGGCAGGTGCACACACAGAAACAGTCCATGTCCTGGTTAGTGTCAGACCACCCAGGTACCTGCTGTGTCCTTTGGGTCTAGTTACTCAACCTCTCTGAGCCTCACTTTCTTCATCTCTAAAATTAGATCACCACAGTACTTAATGACCCTTTTAAGGTCACTGAGGAGTTTAAATAACACATTCCATTTAAGCACCCTATGAACAGCATGTAAACAGGTACTCTGTAAGAGTGACTATTAATATTTTGGTGACTCTTCCTCCAGTTGTTTAAACAACACCCTATAACCAATTGTAAAATATATTTACACCTAAGAGGACATACCAAATAGATATAATTTGTGTATATGTGCTTGTGCATATCTGCACACGTGGAGCATATATACAAATGTACATATACAAGTGGGACAATAACCAGTGTCTACAAATAAAAAAAATATTATGCAGACTTTGTTTTTTTACATGAAAGTGGATTTTTTTAGAAAGACACACATTCCACAGACAGAATGCAGTTCATCTCAAAAGGCAAGAGGCATGCAGGACATTGCTGATACTGAAATATATCTTCCCTCCCCCACATACCATGAATATATATATGTGTATATTTTATATATATATATATACATACACAGATATATATTCAATACACTGACTTTCTACACTGCAATTTAGTATCATAACTGGCAGGACAAGCTAGGTTATTTTCTATTTTTAGCTTTATATATATATTTTTTTCTTTCTGCTCAGCCCTAAATTTCCTTAGGCTCTTTTCTCTGGCAGTTAATTTGCTCCAGCAAAATATCTGTTATTTGTAGGCTTAAGGTATATGTTTAGTGGTTTTCAAAATATTTTTGAAAACAGCTTAAAATAGAATTTACTGTGTCCTGGAATAAAGAAATACCACACTCTTTTATTACACTCTGAAAGGAATGAGACCATTTAAGACCTTACAAAATCTCAAGATGACTTAATTATGCATCAACATATACAAAGAAGTGGATATAAATTGAGAAATTGGATATGCTGCTTTGACCCTGTCATCACATCTCTGAAGACATTCACATAGTGACCTGCCTGATCCAACAGCAAATGAAAGGAACTGAAGCTGTGATATTTAAATGCTGCTTCAAGGGGCTCACAGAAGCTCCCTTTGGTTGGGAGAGTTATGCTTTCACATCAGAGTTTTTAATGCATCCTTGGGTTTTCTCTGAGCTGACCCAAAACACCACACTTGGTCTCTAATAGAAGGGTCCCTGAGTGTGCTGCTCCCCTCTCTCTTACAGCCAGCAACCAGTGTTGATGCTCATGTAGAATAAAATATCTCAGCATAAATGACAGGGACAGCAGGCAGTTACTACCTGCAAGTCCATATGATCACTGGACAGCAGGGAGCCTGGGCGCCTCCAATTCTATGGTAACACCCTAACTTCTCTCCTCTCCATCCTTTAAGCTAAATGCAAACATTGTTAGGAGCAGCTGTTGCCTAGACACTTGGTCAATGTTTACTGCCTGACTAACTAGATTAGTGGGTGCTGCTCTTTCTGTTTTGCATGATAGACAGTGGGAGCGTTCACAGGCTCCGGCTGTGCTGGGCACCGTGACTCTGTCTTCCATTCCCTCGCCTCACAGTACAGGGAACAGAAAGGGAGGATATATGTATAGTTGGCAGACAACTCTTCTGCAAGTGGGTTTGTCTCGATCACTGCTCTGTTTCAGTATTTATATTTTCCCTGAAGAGTTCAAGGATCAATGCCCTGTTGATTGTCTCTCACAGCACCTCTATATGATGGGGGCTGTTAATGATTATAATAGCCATTCCTGGAAAAGAAACTAAGACCTTGGGGAAGTTGGGGTGAGTTGCTCAGGTTCACAGAGCACAGAACAAAGAGAGTCCAGGTCAACCTCTACTCTTACAATTTAAAAAGAAATAGCTTTTAAGACACCATTCATGGTATTACTTTTCCAGTTTTATGGTTAATAAGCTTACAGAAGAGAAGTGGTTCTCCCCTAGAATTCAGAAGCCTGCGTCCAGCACCCTCACCCCACAGGCACCCCACTGTGCTCTGCCGAATAAAGCTGGTTTTGCAAACATTCTAGCTGAGGCCAGTAGTCACCAGCACCCAGCCACACCATGAAGCACGTCATGTATTCTTTGGGAATGTGAAGAGGTCAGACCACTGGTTTTAGAGCTTTGTTTTTTAATCACAGCTCTGCTGAGAATTTCAGGAAAGCTGGATGTCCTCTCCCTAGAAATGTGCAAACATACAACATACAACGTTTTGCCTACAGTTTGGGGTCAGGTTATGGTTTCCTGGGTCCCTGAAACTCCTGTATTAGTGAAGAAATTTTATCTTAGGGATTAAGGAAGGAAGACAAAATTTCTGAATTAAAAGAATGAGTGATGCTATCACTCTGTTTTTTCAGAGTGTAACTTTTCAGATGCTTCACTGCTTTGGCCAGTGGGTACCAATGTTAAGAGATCCAACCAGGTCAGTGGAACTTTCCAAGTATTGTTTCAGACTTCTTTCTCTTCTCTTGGGTGTCAACTGTGGAAATTAATCTTTTATGTAGGTAGTGCTTCATTGAAGGGTTTGATGATAGTTCAGAGAGATTCTTACTCTGATCAAGGCATCTTTATCTTATTTTCCAGGAATTTAAAATGGAAGGTACTGTCTTTGTTGTCGTTGTTTAGTCGCTAGGTCATATCTGACTCTCTTGCAACCCCATGGGCTGTAGCCCACCAGGCTCCTCTATTCAAAGGATTTCCCAGGCAAGAATACTGGAGTGGGTTGCCATTTCCTTCTCCTGGGGATCTTTGCAACCCAGGGATCAGACCAGGGTTTCCTGCATTGGCAGACAAGCCATCAGAGACACCCATAGGGTACTGTTTTTAGATTGTCTTTATTTAGAGGTATGGTTCTTCTATTAAACACTAACATTAAATTGTTTAGAAAGAGCTGTTTGCCTAAAAGATGTACAAATTACTGTGTCTAGAAGATATATATATGTGTGTATGCTGCTGCTGCTAAGTCGCTTCAGTCGTGTTCGACTCTGTGCGACCCCATAGACAGCAGCAGCCTGCTAGGCTGCCCCGTCCCTGGGATTCTCCAGGCAAGAACACTGGAGCGGGTTACCATGTCCTTCTCCAGTGTATGAAAGTGCAAAGTGAAAGTGAAGTCGCTCAGTCGTTTCCAACTCTTAGCAACCCCATGGACTGCAGCCTACCAGGCTTCTCCATCCATGGGATTTTCCAGGCAAGAGTACTGGAGTGGGGTACCATTGCCTTCTCCAATATGTGTGTGTATACATATATGTAATATTCCAAAATATGTAGCAAAAGATGAAGAATGCAGTTACCCCGCTGTTACACCCCCTAACCTGACAGTGCTCTCCCTAGCAGAGCACGGGATGTGCTCTTGTCACTGTTCTTTGTACTTCTGGAGAACAACGGGAAAGCTAAATCAGCGCCTTTGGAAAGTGCGTCAGCAGCTACCAGTGTATGTTCCATTACATGTTCTCAAGAGAGTGTCCTCTCTTGATCCTGTCAGAGTCGTTTAGTGCCATGGCTGAACTCTGAGTGTATTGTGGACACTTACTTGGGAACTTGTGTTCTTGGCTGAGAGCAAGCAAACGTTTCAATTCTGTAGGGAGAAAATGAGAACAATTACAGCTTGAACTGCTAAAACAGAAGTCACTTAATCCTGGAGAACCACTGAGAAGTCAAAGCAGGAGTTGACTCATGAATGAACTGATTTTGACCTACCTTCCTCATCTATCAAGTAGCTCGACGCTATTCCATCAGTGTCTGTGACATCGCAGGAGTAAATGCCCAAGTCTTCCGTCCCAAGGTCTTTGAAGGTCATTTTCGTCCTTCAGAACAGAATGTTTTATAAGAAGCGAGGCTGTGTAGGGCCTGGGGGCTGTGCCCTGCCCTGTCTCCAGCCATCTGTACATGCTGCTCCCATCATGTGGAGCATGTGCTCCATCTGCCTTGCTGACCTAATGCTCACCCCCTCTTGCTGCTTCTGGGAAGGCTTTCCTGACCTCCTCCCATGGGGTGATGGTGATGGGACAGGGAGATGGTACCGATCTCCCACCCCCAAGCCACGATGCATATCAATGCATATCCCAAGTAAAGAGATTTTCAGCTGATCAACCCTTGCTGGGCAGCCTGAAAATCCTTTCCTTCACAGGGCAGAACCACCCAATGCCCCTGTTATGTCATCCCTGGCACTTCCCATTTTGGAGGTTATTAAATGGCATCGGTATTGCCTACTTCATTGACAATATGCCTGCACTTTGTGTCTTTAGGGACGAGATCTGTTTTGCTCACTGTTGTGACCTCCAGCATCCATACCTTATCTGGCACATAATATGTGCTTAATAAATACTTGTGGAATGAATGTATGGGTCAATGGTCTAGTTCAGTTTGTTTTCTAACTTTTGTGAGTCACATAGCTGGTCAGTGTCTAAGGTCATCTGAACATTTACATGTTTGTCAAGTTAGTCATGGAAGAAATAGTTCCAGTTTGATTGTCTTTCCTTTGACCAAAATTATGTTTTACTTAAAGGATCTTACAGCACAGTGACAACAGAATGTCTTAATTATATAGAGTATTTCCTTGCTGTTCTCCAACAAAATTACTACTTCTTTCTTTTATTTTGGGATATATTGGATTTTTTGGTAATAGAAATAATACTTAGGAATATTGTGTTTTACCAAATGTAATGTAATCTGGTTGGCAATATAAAGATACAAAGCTTGATAAGTAAGACGAAATTTAAAAAACTCAAAATCTTGAGTTTGAAGGAAGTAGCAGATCATAAAATTAATCCCCTTTACTTCTTCTGTTTTACAGAGAAAGAAACTGGAGGTCCATGGAATTAAAAGCTGCCCCAGGTCACACAGTGGCTCCTGGTAAAGCTGGGCTCCTGGTAAAGCTGTGACTTGAGATCACCTCTCCCATGCTTCTCTCTCCTATGGAGTTTGTTCCAGGGCAGTATTGTGTCTCTCACAAGTGGTGGTGAAAAACCAGAACAGATTATACCTAATCCATTTAATTTGCCAGAACTTGAATCAGCAAGTTCTTCCTTACCCATTTCCCCATAAGGATCCTCACCATTACTTTAAGATTTCAAAATCTCGTAGAATAATGAGAATCATCTTTAACGTTCACTTTAATGCCATCAAAGCTTTTCTTGCATCATGAATGATGCCAACTAAAACCTGTTGCTTGCCATCTGCCTCTACAAAGATGAAGCCACTGGCCACTGCAGTTGCTGACCTTCAACACACCCCGAAAGGAGTTCAGGGCAGAGATCAGGAATGAGGCACTCTACGCTCTGGGAAAAACTGGCAGAACAGGACTTCAGATAGTTGGGTGTTTTTTAGAAGATTTTATGAGCTCAACTTCTAAGTGAAAGAAAGGATGAGATGGTTGTATGGCATCACTGACTCTATGGACACGAGTTTGGGCAAACTCCAAGAGATACTGGAGGACAGAGGAGCCTGGTGTGCTGCAGTTCGTGTGGTCGCAAAGAGTCAGACATGACTTAGTGACTGAACAACAATTTCTTGCACCTTCTCATATCTCGAGAAGCACTAAAGTCATTAACATCTGCTCCTTATGACTAGCAGCAAGCTTCTGCCAAAACATGTGCTTGACTGCTCACTTCCCCCTTCAACAAAATCACATCTGTTCTGACCTCTCTACCTACTTTGTTGGAGCAGTTACTAAGAGCTATCTGAAAGGCTGTCTTGTGGGCTATAGTCCTCATTTTTGCCCCGAATAAAATGTCATTCTCACCATTTTTTCAGTCAACAATAAGATAACATATGAGAAAGCATTTTAAATGGAATAATGTGAAAAGTACTTTATAAGGATTGTTATTTCTTAAGGTTTATACTGGTGATCACTTTTTACACTACCAGATAAAAATATGTGTGATTTCATTCTCTTAATTGAAATGGAGAATAGCTTACTTCACTCTCCTTTCATGAAAAGGAAACACACAGTTACAATTGAAACGGTACGTACTTGTTGCCTTTGCTTTCAACCTCTAATCTCGGAGAGTCCTCCGTGGGCACGTAATCTTTGGACCAGGTGAACTCAGAACTTGGAGCCATCTGATCACATTCAAAGTTCAAGGAAATGATTCCATTGTCATCCACACTTACAACAACTTCTTTGGTTCCTAGAAGATGAAAAACAAGGTGCTGATATTTCCTGGTAAAAGTTAATCAAGTAAGAATTCCTCACCTCTTTACTTTAGCCTTGAAGCAGGGCCTTGAGTCTGTGCAAGTGAAAAGTCCCAGCTGCTCACTGTGACTGACAATCCTGCTACAATTCAACTTTGTGTTGCAACACGGAATTAAGCAAATGTACCATGTTTCTTAGGTACTGTTAACACCATGGACAGGTACTGTTTGGTCAGAGTTGCACAACAACAACAGTTAGGGGACTGTGTTGACCATAACAAGAAGGGCAAGGCAGCCCTGGGAAATGCCTAATGCATGACTTTTGCTTCAGTAATACCTATATCTAACTAATCATCAAGAAAGGATAGATAAGAGATAAAGAAACCAAAGGGAAACTGAAGGAGAAAAGGTAGAGATAAGAAGAATTGCCTTTACTCACATGTTCAAGATGTTCACATGTAAATCACTTAAGAATAAAAAAAAAAAAACCATGAAAACAAGTTTTGCTGATTAGATAACCATAAATTAATCTAAAGATGCTATTCTAGGTTAGAACAATAGATACCTAGAAATGATTGCTATTGAACAGTATAGAAGCTTAAATGGAAATGAATTTCAAGAAATTCAGATGTTTCAAGATTAGTTTTTGTATTTTAAAAGAAAACAAGTTAATATTTTAACATTTCTGAGGGTTATAATAAATTACATCTGCATACAATACAGCAATTCAGGGACTTCTTGGGTGGTCCAGAGGTTTTAAGAATCCACCTTCCAATGTAGGGGATAGAGGTTCGATACCTGGTCAGGGAACTAAGATACCACAAGTTGTGAGGCCACTAAGCCCGTGCACCACAACAGGAGAAAGCCTGAGCACACCAGAAAAAGAGCCTCCGAGCAACAACGGAGGCCCAGTGCAGCCAGTATGTTTATGTGTATGTGTAGCGAGTCAAAGAGCTTGTGTAGCATGTAAAACTTCCATATCTATGCCTAACTCCAATTTAAAGTAAAATGCTCTTCTTTTAATTAATGCTCTTCTTCAATTTAATTGCCACTCATTCTATTACCAGTCTAAACTTGGTTTGTTTCCATACATTAGGAAAAATATTTTATAGTTAATTTCAGAAAGGTACAGCTTCAATTTTTGAAAAGCATAAAAAAGACTTCCAATAAATACTTCGCAAATGATGAAAAGTTTTCTCTTCTCCATTGCATTGTTCAGTTAAACTTGTCAGGAGAAAAACAATTCCAGAACTCCTTCCAAGTTAAGGGCAAAACCAGTGCCCAAAGAGTGACTGGTGACATGAAGGCGTTGGTTCCTAAGCCTGGCAGTTAATTTAAATTGTGTCCTTATTGATAACAGCGTATGCTTCAATTACAAGCCTCCAAAAAGTGACTTAAAACATGGAAAGTTTAGAGAAAACTAATTCTAGGAGATTTTTAAAAATTACTTTTTAAAAAACAAAGGGTTATTTTCACATTTAGCTATATAGATAAACAGAAATAAGGATCTTTTAAAAGATCTGATTGCTCCTTAAGTGAAATGTCCCCCATGTATTAATTTTAAGGGCTGTGTCTACTCCATTGGAAGTCGCAGATCATGTTTTATTTCTATTCCCAGTAACACAGGACTAATTCTTACAATTCATTGCTGTATAACAAGAAATGAAAAAGTGCTCTTATCAAAACTTAAGAAAGGACTAAGACCTAAGAATTCTGAGGTTTAAATAATATAGTACACAGCATGACTGAATCACAGAGAGTGTAAATGGAAAATTTTTTTGAATATCTGAATCGTTTTAAAGAGGAAAGGAGACATAATAGAGGCTGATTGGACCTTTTTTTGTGATTTACATGATATCTATTTTGGAGGCATGACAGATTATTCATATTAATCATTCATTGTTTTACTTGTAATCTCTTTTAAAAGGAAGTGAATCGTCCATATGCCTGCTGTTTATTATGTTGGAGATATGACTTAAGTTTACACAGAAAAAAGATATTGCTTAGGTTAAGAATCTTGACTTTTTATTAAAGAGAAAGATGTGACTTTTTGGTAAAGCAGTCATAAAATGGAAGGAATATGAACAATATAATTAGTTTGACTTTTCCCTCAAGTCCATGGATAAGCTTTGCACTATAACTCTTGACTCAATCCAGAATTTTACCCAGGACCAAGAAGTAATGCAGACAAGCTTCTCAGAGCCAGTGCTATTGTGACAAAGTCCACGCACTGGCCTTCCTGGATACTCGCTGGAGAATTCCACAGACCGTCACTTGGAACCTGTACTTCACTTGAGATGATTCTAACAAGCCTAGTTGGTTGGTTTCTCTCAATAGATTAAATCCGAACAAGAGAAGGAAGTAAGAAACTACCATCAGGAGAACAACAGCAGGAGAGGAAGCAGAAAACTAAAAAGCTGGCGCAAAGACATTACTTAGTAGAAGGACAAACAGCTCCTCACCCTGTAAGACATACTGTATTATAACACTGGGCAATAAATAAGGCTGATCCTTGTGGCTCCAAGTTACACAGAAAAAGGTAAATAAGTATATTGTATCCAAGAAGTGTATGAAACGTGTGTACTGAAATGTGGCATCTATTTTATGAGAATTTTAATCTAAGAGTCTTGATACAAAATTTTACATAGTTGATGGTCTAGCAATAAATTCTCAGGTAAATGAAACAACTGGCTATTTAAAACAATACTTTTTTCAGATTTCTGAATGGCCAGATTTGGTCCCAAGTCCATGTAACTTGAAGAATAGAAAAACTCTGCTTGGTTGATGTCTCAATTACCTCAGTTATTGAGTATAGAGATGTCTCATTGAACTATTCCAGAAAATTAATTTTTGTAAAGTACTTGGACATCTTTTGTGACAATATGAGATAAAACAAAGATTTTTTAAGTCCCAGGCAGTATGTGTGTTTCCACTTTAAGAGTTTTATATCATTAGGTTGTAGTTGGGTTTTAATGTAAGAAATTTAGTAATTTATGCTTTTAGAAAACAATGTGGGGTTTTTTTAAGTCTTAGATCAAAATTTATGATTTGAAATTAAGTAATTGACTGGAGGGGCAAAGTAAAAAGTAGGGATTAGATGTAATGTCGATGAGTAGCTAAGAGAGTTTTACTCATTTATGAAGCTTTTTTTGATTAATCATATCAAATCAGGACATGGTAGGGACTTCCTGGTGGTCCAGTAGATATTGGACCATTGCACTGCATCTGCCTTGCAATGCAGGGAACGAGGGTTTGATCTGTGGTCGGGGAACTAAGATCCTTAGGAGCAGGGCAACTAAGCTCGTGTACTGCAACCGCTGAGCCTGAGCACCACAGCTAGAGACTCTGCACCACAGCAAGATCTCCTGAGCCACAGCTAAGACTCGACATGGCCAAAAAAAATCAGGACATGGCGGACAGTATCTGTAGGGGGTAAAAGAGAGGCATGAACATTTCCTCAATTTATGTTCTTATAACTGTGGCTATAATGGGTGCTATTGGTTGATTTATTAAAATAAAGGGGAAAATAAAAAATAAAACTCTCTTCCATACTTCTATTTTAAAAATCAACGCTCATTAAGATGAGTGTTTGGTTAATTTTCACCTTTCAAAAAGTTGCATGTTTATCAAGAGCAGGGTTAAATGGTAATAGGGCAGGGGTTTTGTCTTCCATATTTCCTGTACATCTTTACATGTGCCAGGGGCTGGACTCTTAAGGGATTTAAAAGAGAAATGTCAGCTTAGAATTGCAGTGTTCAATTTTATTGGAACTGGTTTTAATAAAGCTTAAGCATAACACCAATATTTTGATAAACAGACAAGATGAAATAAAAATACCAACAAAGAAAATATTCTACTCACAGTCGGTCTCTTACTTATGCTTAGAATTCAAAGCTTGGTCTCCTCCCTGACAAACAATGATGCTGTCAACTGGCTGAAAGTATTGTTCTGAATGTGATCATAATCTCAAACTTTCAAAAAGTCAGATTAACTGAAAATAATTCAAGTACTAGTTTTCTAGGCATATTTCTTTGCCCCACAACAATTCTCATTAGAAAATGTTTAACTGAAATAACTTACAAAGAAAGAATATGGTTTCAACAGTATCACTGTGTAAATATAAAACAACTTTATCTTAAAATGATTAAAGCAGCAAATTACAGCTTTTTCCCTATTTGTCACATGAATTACAATGTTAATGCTCTCATATTCTTTCAATATAGCTTTTTAAATTCAAAGGCTTCTTTTACTGTTCAGCTTTAATTAATTTGTTAACATAGTTTTTTGAATGCTGCGGCTGCTGCTAAGTCACTTCAGTCGTGTCCGACTCTGCGACCCCACAGATAGCAGCCCAACCAGGATCCCCCATCCCTGGGATTCTCCAGGCAAGAACACTGGAGTGGGTTGCCATTTCCTTCTCCAATGCATGAACGTGAAGAGTGAAAGTGAAGTCACTCAGTCGTGTCCGATGTGTTTTTAAATACTAACTTAGCAGACCAAGTGTTTTACAATAATACCTATAATGGAAAATGAAAGTGAATTTGGCATTTGGAAAAAAAAGTGGCCTCTTCCTGCATTCTGGGTTTAAAAAAAGAGGAAAAAAAAGGATTTTGGAAAACAAAGAAATTACTTGTGACAACAAAGAATAAAGGTGAAGAGTTTAAAAGAAAAAGACATCCTTTGGAAAATTTAAAGAAGACAAAACAAAAATGAGCTCAGAGTTTCTTGTGTCTAAACAGGTAGGACATATCAGATTGTAGATTATCTTTGTGTGGTAAAGAAAGTAATCACATTAATCTGGAAAAACCATTTTTTCCAACACATTAAAATCTTAGAGGAATTAACAATGGCTTGATACATCCTGGACAAAAAATGCTAATGAGATTTTACAAAAGATACATGATACTGAAATGGATGATTCTTTCTATAAATACTCTAGGAAAACCAAGAGCAGGATAATGACAGCGTTTCTGAGAGGCCCCAGGCTGGTCCACAGCTACACCTATGGTGGTAAACCTGGCTCAGTGTCAGAATGAAAGAGATGCAGCTACAACATCCTCAAATTTTCTTTTTAGAATGTCCAACGGCCTGAGTTTTTGCAAGCCCTGAGCTGCTGTCAATCCATGGTTGAACTCATACATGACTAAAGGGCCACATTCACTAAAGTTGACTAAAACATGATCAAAATGGTCCTGATATTTAACGGGCAGGCAGCAAGTTAGATGTTTTGCTGTTAAAGTAAAGGAATTTCTATGGATGTTCTCATCTGAATGAAAGGCCATCTCACTTGCCCACAGAGCTGAGCCAGAAAAGTGGACCAGAATTTGTCAGGACTTAGATTTTTCTCAAAAACAACCTTCAAATCTAATAATAAACATGAAGAATTCAGTTAAGAGCAGAGAAGATTTGGCTACAGAAAATGAAAGAGATGATTCTAGTCTGAAAAAGATTTAAGAAGGGTTGTCTCTAGTCAGCTGCCCCAACCCTAAACACATTCTTAACATGGACACGAGGGGATACTGGGTTGCATGGGATGGCATTTTAGTTTTTGGCCGCATCTCGTAATATGCAGAACTTCCCTGGTCAGGGATCAAACCCTACCCCCATGTAGTAGAAATTCAGAGTCTTAATCACTAGACCAGAGAAGTCACTGGAGTGGCATTTAATGGTCCCTCCAGACTTGCCACTCCCCCCAGTAAGTGAATAGGTTAAGGGAGGTCCAGGACTAAAGTGAACTTTTTGGAAATGAACTTTATCCCACTTTTCTCTCCTCTCCAAATAGTAATCTTTTTTTAAAAAAAAGATAAAATTTAAAAGTGGGAATTCATCTTTCCAAACATTTAATAATTTGATATGAGAATTTTCTCATGTAATTTAGTCTTTAACATCTGCATTATGGGTCACTTTGATAAGCTTTTATTCTTTGTCCTTCTCCACTGGTGTGCATGAGTACATGTGTGTCTGTGTGTGTACGTGTGTGTGTGCCTGTGTGTGTGTGTGCCTGTGTGTGTGCATGGGTGGTGTTTAAAAACCTGGAGAGTGGGACAGAACGGAAGCGTTAAAGTGAATGAATTCAATCAGCTGCATGCATTAATAATACTGAGCTCCCCTATGTGGACCGCTCGCTGACCCACCACCTTAGTACCACATCAGGATCTCCACTGAACCTCTCCCAGTTCACTCTTCATAACTTCACATTCATTATGAGATACTAGGGTTGGGATTACAAGCTGTGGCTACAAAACAGAGTCACACTCATTTGCCAAAGCATGGTAGCCATCCATTATTTTTTTCATCTATACACTAAGTACTAGGCTCTTGACATACACAGAGAAAACACAATTCCTATTTTGAAGGAGCCCACAGCCTAATGCTTATAAGTCTATTTAACTTATATGCAGAGTACATCATGTGAAATGCTGGGCTGGAGGAAGCACAAGCTGGAATCAAGATTGCTGGGAGAAATATCAATTACCTCAAATACACAGATGACACCACCCTTATGGCAGAAAGCAAAGAAGAACTAAAGAGCCTCTTGATGAAAGTTAAAGAGGAGAGTGAAGAAGTTGGCTTAAAATTCAATATTCAAAAAATGAGATCATGGCATCCAGTCCCATCACTTCATGGCAAACAGATGGGGAAACAACGGAAACAATGACAGACTTTATTTTGGAGGGCTCCAAAATCACTGCAGATGGGACTGCAGCCATGAAATTAAAAGACATTTGCTTCTTGGAAGAAAGGCTATGACCAACCTAGACAGAATATTAAAAAGCAGGGATATTATTCTGCTAACAAAGGTCCGTCCAGTCAAAGCTATGATTTCTCCAGTAGTCATGTACGGATGTGAGAGTTGGACTATAAAGAAAGCTGAGCACCAAAGAACTGATGCTTTTGAACTGTGGTGTTAGAGAAGACTCTTGAGAGTTCCTTGGATATCAAGGAGATCCAACCAGTCTATCTTAAAGTAAATTAGTCCTGAATGTTCATTGGAAGGACTGATGCTGATGCTCCAATACTTTGGCCACCTGATGCGAAGAACTGACTCGTTGGAAAAGACCCTGATGCTGGGAAAGATTGAAGGCAGGAGGAGAAGGGGATGACAGAGGAAGAGATGGTAGGATGGACATGAATTTGAGCAAGTTCCGGGAGTTGGCGATGGACAGGGAAGCCTGGCGTGCTGCAGTCCATGGGTTCACAAAGAGCTGGACATGACTGAGTGACTGAACTGAACTGAACAGTCTAATGCACAATTCACAAGCCTGGTTTCATACTTGAATTACCCAAGGAGCTAAACAAACAAACAAAAACAAACCTATGCCCAGGCTCAGTCCAGCAGACTCTGTTTTAACTGGCCTGGACAATAGTCTAAAATAGAGTCAGTATTTTCAAAAAGTTCCTGGCCTGATTTTAATGTAATGTACTGTCAAGGTTGAAAATTACCTTCCTAATGGATGAAAGAGAACAGACAGTGAGCAAATGTAAGTGAAGTTTTCTTGAGCTAATCTTGAAGAGTCAGCCTGACTTCCTGCTTTAGAATCCTTCAAAACTCCACCTCAAGGCCACTGAGCATCCTCAGCCCTACCAGGTCCTTGACCTCATGGACTGTAGCCTACCAGGCTCCTCAGTCCATGGAATTTTTCAGGCAAGAGTACTGGAGTGGGTTGCCATTTCCTTCTCCAGGGGATCTTTCCAACCCAGGGATTGAACCCAGGTATCCCACATTGTGGGCAGATGCTTTACCGTCTGAGTCACAAGAGAAGCCCTACCAGGTTCTACGACCAGTCAATTTTCAGAAACTGGGATTGGTCAGTAGGTTGTCAAACCAATCCCTGCTCATTATTCCTTCTGGAGCTTCAGTCTTCTAGCCTGCCTTGCTCCTGGTGAGAAGTCCTGACTTCCAGTAACTCAGTTCCTGCTGGGGACTCCGCCTGTGTCTGGGTTCTCCTGCCTCTCACCTCAGTTCCCCTGCCTACTGCAGGATTTCTGATAAGAACACAGGCAGCCGGTTCCACCCTCCGGATCACCTGCCACACTTTGGCAGGTCTCTCTCTTGTCTTCTGTCTGATCTAGCTCACCTTACCTCCACCTACAGCCCAGGCCTGACACAATCCACACAGATACTGTTTGAAAAAAGATCAAGTATCAAGACTAGAAGTGCGTCATATGTACCAACAAATCTACTCTAAATATTTCCAGCTCATTCTTCTTATAGGCTCGTTCAGCTACCAGATTTCTCCGGGAAGGGCGGCACACTTTTGATCCTCATTACCAGCATGACCAGACAGCGGGACAGTGGCTGAGTTACATCTGCTGGCGCTTTCATCAACTTCAAAAGGAGACCAGTGACCCTACCAACCCCAGTGGATTAGGTTAACTTTTACCTGGAATTCAAATTACATTCAAGGTATCTTGTTAGATGCATTTGAGGTTTGCTGTTACATGATAAGTTTTATTTTCTGTCTGAAATATTAATAACGTGTTCCAAAAAGAGTTGTTCTTCTGAAATAGCAATCCAAGTCTCACATTCCAAGCCCTGAAACTGATAAGCGACCCTCATCCCCCATCCCAAGCCCCAAATATTTTAGCATAAAATAAATACCTGGTTAAAAATAAAATTTGGTATTTAATAAAGTTAGTAAACACAGACAACCATAGGCTATATAAAATTTTTTTTTTTTGTCGATCTTGTGTGCTTTTATTTATTCGGGGTTTTGTTGGAGTATAATTGCTTTACAATATTGTGTTAGTGGGAAGCTACTATCTGGCACAGGGAGCTCTTGGTGCTCTGTGATGACCTAGATGGGTAGGGTGGAGTGATATGGGAGGGAGGTCCAAGATCGAGGGGGTATATATGTATACATGTAGCTGATTTACTTCTTTGTATAGCAGAAACTAACACATCACTGTAAAGCAATTATACTCTACTAAAAAATGCATTTAAGTTTTTACAGGGATTTATGAAACCTTAACACCTTGTTTGTAGCCTGTTTAACTATGGGCAATATTTTGTGACCCTCTATCTAAGGTTCCGTCACGTGCTATAAACTGTTTTCCTCTAGATTGCAAGCTCAGTAGGCAGTGACAAGTCATTTTATTCTACTCACGTGGTGCCCACACAGCACCTGGCATGAAGCAGGTATGCAGAAAGCATATGAATGTGCCTGAACATTCATGCAGGAATGAATGTGCCCACTGCCTGTGAAACAAGGACCAGTGTCTCCTGGGTTCTGGGCTCCTGCATGGCGATGCTTCAGACTTCCCTGGTGGCTCAGTTGCTATAGAATCTGCCTGCAATGCAGGAGACCCAGGTTCGATCCCTGGGTTGGGAAGATCCCCTGAAGAAGGAATTGGCAATCCACTCCAGTATTCTTTCCTGGGAAATCCCACGGACAGAGCTGCCTGGTGGGCTATGGTCCGTGGAGTTGCAAGAGTCGGACACGACTTAGCAACTAAACCACCACCGTGGAGATGCTTCAGGTCAGCATCTTGACTTGGTATCTCCCAGGAATCTTTCCTAGGTTGGAGCCGGTGGTTCGTGAGCAAGTTAATCTGGTGCTGTTTAGTCTGCAACTGTTGTTTGTAATTATATTCTGGGAATGAAATGGCCACAAAACAACTTTGGGGGCCTTATTCCACACCAGTGAAACAACACTTTCCCCTAGGAGCCCACCAGCAGACCCCTTTTTGAAGGCAAAGTTTCCATCATGGTGGCTTTGCCAATGTCCTGCCTGGCTACCTGCCATCCTGAGAGTTATTGATGAGAAAACAAGAAATCAATTTAAGCTTTTTTTCAGTCAATCCACTGCTTAACAGGTGCTTTTACTCATCAATGACTAGATTAAGAGCTTATTTGTATAGTAACCTAAATGGTCTTACACGAGTAGCCTTGCAGTTGGGCCCTTCGGCACGTCCACTCAGCACCTTGTATTTCTACACACTTGGTACCTGCCGGGTGTGATTTCTATAGAGATCTGTGTCCTCATGTCTTTGTGTGTTACCTTCTATCTGACACATGCGTTCCCAGCATTTTTCTGCTTTCTCATGACATTTTGCAAAGAGTACTTATATGAGGTATGGCACTCTCTCCCGACACACCTACTACACTTTGGTACAAGAAGGTCACTTCTGTCACACCCAGCTCTAGAGGGAAGTTACAAGAGTAGCTGAAAGTAGTTTATGAAGTAATAGGTTGAAAGGGGCAGGTACTTTCTCAAAGGGTGCATTTGACATTCTCTTTAAGCATCATGAAGTGAGAGCAGAATTTGCTATATTTACATTCTTTTCTTATCATAAAAACAAATATCACATTATATATCTGCTCTTTATTTCAATCTAGAAATAGGAAAGAGTTGAAGTGAGGGTGTTTGACTAGAATGAATATAAACTTAAAATAGGTGATTAATACTTTTTTTAATCCTCTCTCATTTCCAGTGCTTTCTTTCATGCAACTTTAATGAACTGACATATATAACTTTGAAAAGTGATAGAGACTAAATGACAAAATAAGTATTATATAATGATCTGGAGCTATTTGCCCAGTGAACACTGTAAACTTTGTTCTCGTAACAAAGGGAAAGACTGTCTTTCCTAGTCCAATCACGGCATCTGGAAACTGGGCCGTGAGGGCTGCCTCAGCTCTATAGATCATTCAGTCAGGACTGCTGTTAGCTTAACCCAGGGGTCAGCAAACTATGACTCGTGGGCTATATCTGGACCATTGCCTCTTTCTGTATGGCCTGAAAGCTAAGAATGGTTTTTACATTTTTAAATAGTTTTTTAAAAATCCAGAGAAGATTAATAGTTCAAGATGTGAAAATTAGTTACAATTCAAATTTCATAATGCATATAATTTATCATATTATATAATACATCTATCATGCACAATAAAGTTTTACTGATACAAAGCCACACTCATTTATGTATTGTCTGCAGCTGCTTTTGTGCCACAGCAGAGTTGAGGATAGTGACAGGCACCATATAACCATAGAGTTGAAAATATTTACTATCTGGCCCTTCACAGAGAAAATCTGCTAATTCCTGGTTTAACTTAGTAGCTACAATGATATAAACCCTACTTTTGTTTAAGGATCATGTTTGCTCCATGAGCTGTTCCAGCTTCTTCTGTGGTAGAAAAATATTCTTGTGGGAGTTAATGGACACTGTATAATAGAAATAATGTCCCAGGAATGTATACTTTAAACAGTTGGTCCAGAAAGCATAATTTGATCAAGAATTTCCGTGTTTTTAAGTATGAACCAAAGTAGTCCTAAAAGTGAAGTGAAAGTGTTAGTCGCTCAGTCGTGTCCAATTCTTTGCAACCCCATGGACTGTAGCCTGCCAGGGCTCTCTGCCCATGGAATTATCCAGGCAAGAATACTGGAGTGAGTAGCCATTCCCTTCTCCAGGGAATCTTCCAGACCCAGGGATCAAACCTGAGTCTCCCACATTGCAACCACTTCAAACCTGGCTCACCCCTGCCCTGAGGTCCTGTAATGGGGTAGATGATTGTCACGCCCGATGGTCATACTTGGGATTCCCTTGTGGCTCAGCTGGTAAAGGATCCACTGCAATGTGGGAGACCTGGGTTTGATCCCTGGGTTGGGAAGATCCCCTGGAGAAGGGAAAGGCTACCCACTCCAGTGTTCTGGCCCAGAGAATTCCATGGACTGTATAGTCCATGGGGTTGCCAAGCTGGACATGACTGACTTTCACTTTTCACTGTCATACTTATCAGTTGTTTGGATAGCATGCAGTGATGATTTTGAAAATGAGGAAAAACATAGAAGTAAGGCTGAACGTTACTTTGGTATCTTACACAGATGAGATAAACTTTAACGAAAAAGTAAAAGCCTACCTGGACGGGTTTCAGCTACAACAGGGCCAGCAAGGTCAGACGGCTTCCCGACACCCGCCTGGTTTATGGCTCGAACTCGGAACACGTAGCTCTCACCCTCCTTGAGGCCTTGCACCTGGAAGAAGCAGATATAGAAGTGATGGTCACTCTGTGTCATTTGAACAGAAGTGCTCTTCCCCTGTGGAGGTGATTCAGTTATACAGCACAGGATTTGGGTTCTAAACTTCATCCTGTCAGAGACTCAGTGTATGTCTTCAGCTAAGACTTTCTTCTTTCCCGACCATGTGCAAGTAGACATTTCCAAGATCCCTTGAAACTCAGATGTTCTTTCTTTTTTAGATAATTTAACAGCCACCAGCATCAGAAATAGGAGACTGATACCCGTATGTTTTACAGGAGTTTACCACCTTATTCTTTGGTGAAATGACAAAGTGCTCACAAGAGCATATGAGCTGCCCTCTTTTCCTGGTCCTTTTGGAACATTCCAGAGAAATTTCAGATAAAAGTTCTGGCAGGAGAGGGGAATTACAAGCATGGATCTTAGATCATGTATCACTTTCCATTTGTCTAAAAACATGTTAAAGCATTAGAACAAAAACAAATAATATAGCTATTTCTCACTAAACAGACAAGCAACTAACATGGCTGCAAATTTCGGTAATTTGTGAAGAGTCAATGTATTCAAATTTCAGGTCCACACACTGTTATGCATCAGGAAGACGTTTGCTGAGGACCTATATTATAAGTGAACCACTGAGCTAGATTTACAGGAGCGTGAGGAAAGTAAAAAATAAATATTTATAATATGCTTTTATACGACAGTCCCACTTCATAATTTTCTGTGACTTTCTTTGGGTTCAGCACAGTCTCATAAATAAAAAATAGTATAAACATTATCGATATTTTACAAAAATTATCTTTTTTAAAACAGTTGACTTTTAAAACCTATATCGTACTTTAAGAAGGAATTTGTTATACACACAGGACACAGTTTTTCCCATAGTGTTGTGATGGAGATTAACACCCACAATGGGATTTAAATCACACAAAGCTAGAATATATTTACTCAGCTAAGCAAAGGGTTTGTGACCATGCATTTAGGTGAGCTATGTATTAAATTGTTGGGTTTTTAATCTAATGATTTAATTGTGTTGTGTTTGTGATAACAGAATGCTACAGTTATGATAACAGAATGTTACTGTTACGATAGCTTTTACTGGAGCTAACGGATTTTTGAAATGATTTTAATCTGTAAATGAACTTGAATTTAGGCACAAGCTAAATGCATAAAGTTTTATGTATTTAAAGTCCATATTTAGAGATAATGCCAGGCAACTGTGGATCTACAAAAAGGAACAGAAACACTTCCTTGTTGTTTAAAAATAGACCAGTTGCCAGGTGCCTGCCACATCTGCACCTGCCGCTCGGGTAGTATGTGACCGTGAGTTAGATTTCGGCAACACGGCACGGGAAGGGAATCCACACATCCCGTGTCTAGTCACTGGGGTGGCAGGCACACCCCTGCACCCTTCCATGACTGCAGGGCAATGACTGCTGGGCTCAAAGCACTAGAGATGTGCCACATGCGCACACATCACATCTATTTTTTCCTTTTCTTGGATTTGTTTTCCTCCTTAAAATTTCCAAAAGAACCGCATTTCCTTGTCTTCTTCATCCTTGTTCCCTTCTAATTATTCATTCTCTTCTCGCCACACTGTAGCAGCAGATTGTAATTACCAATAAAAAAAGGAAGTGTGAGCTCAGCTGGTTAAATTTTTTGATGTAAAGCAATGCACCTTTAACTCCTTCTAGGAACCCCTAGACATTCCGTGCTCACATGAACAGGGATGCTTCTGGAAGATACCAGCTAACCCACTAGGTTCTGTGCAATGGTGCTAAAATCTCCTATTCCTGGAGTTAACATATCTCCTTTCCTCACTTAAACTTGATAAAGTTTTTTAACGTGTACATTTTTTTCTCCATTTCAGGCTTGAAACTTTTCTGAATATGAACCACCTGGAAGAGGGACTCCACATCATCGTGGGTGGGGGATTACGGGAACCTCAACTTTTCTTATGTCTTTACCATTTGAATTTATCATCATTAGCATCCATCCATTTTATAACCATAAGTGAAGTGAAGCTGCTCAGTCGTGTCCGACTTTTTGCAACCCCATGGACTGTAGCCTACCAGGCTCCTCTGTCCATGGGATTTTCCAGGCAATAGTACTGGAGTGGATTGCCATTTCCTTCTCCAGAATTTTTATAACCATAAAAGTCAATATTCTATTTTCACTTTAAAAATTGAGGCCAAACTCTAGGGTCATTTCCTTACAGAGAGTCCACCTCCTGCTTTGTGAGGGGCACTCAACCTCAGTCTCTCTCTTCCCCCTAAATTTGCCTTTCTTCTGTTTCTTGTCTTTTTTTTTTTTTTTAAATGAGTAACATTAACCAGTTTTTGATCTGCTTAAACTCTCTTATTTCCACTTCCTGTCCATTATTTTCTAGGCTCCTGGCCCCCTTTGCTTGACTTCTCACCCTTGTTTGGATCCTGTCTGTGGGACTCTCAGGACCCCTGTGCTGTGGCTGATGGAGGATTTGGAGGTTACGGGAGCTGTAAGCACACACCACCACCATCTAGGATGTGTCTGACCTGTTTTTCACTGGCTTTTGGGGTACGTTTGCATCCAGAGGCCTCCTGATTCTCTGGAGCCAAACCGCATCCTAGCTCCAGAACTTCCTTGACCTTTTCTCCGCCCCAGGAAACGTGACCTTCCTTATCCCTCATGGTTTTGTAAGGGGCTGGCAAGCTTACTGCATGTGCTAAGCTGAGTTAATGGCACACTGGATGTAACAGTAAAGGGTCATCTCTCCTGGAGAGTATATTTATATTTCTATGAGGACTATCAATGCCTTAACCCCAGAGCACTCTCTGTGACACATGGTGTTGATTCTACTGGCAGGTTGACAAGAGAAGTCTCTTAAAGTAGGTATACTCTGAGAATCCTCCAAGGCCTACCTCTGGGCAGGGGCCTATTCCACCAGCAGATAAGGCTGCACACTGAATGCCCAGGCAGCATTCTATCCAACTGTGATCATACAGCCACACTTCATTCTGAGTAACAGGGATCGGAGTCACATTCCCTACAGTTTCCGAGGCTCTGCTGTGGACTTGGGGTGTCCATATGCCATGACTGACAACAGGGGAAAACATGTTTTTGAGGTTTCCATTTGGTACTAGTGAGAGGGTCAGTGGCTATAGCAGAACCGTCTCTGGTAGATGGGAGTTAGAAACTGGTTTGGTTAGAACACTCTAGAGGAAACTGGAAGGCAGTGACATGTATAAGGGTGAAGTCAAGGTCAAGAGTTGAGTCATTCTTCTGGCCCCTGAGAGCTCACCTGAGCACAGGTGTGAGAGGGCAGGTGAGGTGAGGCCATGCATGACTCAAGGGATTGGAGTTTAAGGCTCACAGGTGTGCTGTGGATGTTGCTAAGTCACTTCAGTCGTGTCCGACTGTGTGCGACCCCATAGGTGGCAGCCCACCAGGCTTCTCTGTCCCTGGGATTCTCCAGGCAAGAACACTGGAGTTGGGTGGCCATTTCCTTCTCCAATGCATGAAAGTGAAAAGTGAAAGTGAAGTCCCTCAGTCGTGTCCGACCCTCAGCGACCCCATGAACTGCAGCCTTCCAGGCTCCTCCATCCATGGGATTTTCCAGGCAAGAGTACTGGAGTGGGGTGCCATTGCCTTCTCTGTCACAGGTGTGAACTCTATGAAAATAACACCCTCAAATCAAAAACACCCTCAAAAGTATGTGAAGTAGGAATGAGAATGTCACCTTTTGGGGATGGTAAGTAATAACATCTTAAGACTGGAAATAATGAAGATATGAGGTGGGTAAGTGGAGATGAAGAGGAAAACAAGAGAGAGGAGAAGTAATTTCTAAAGCCAGGCAAAGAGATTCAGGTCAAATTATAACCAAATTGTTTTAAGCATCAGAAACGTCCCCAAACCCTGCTGCTGCTGCTGCTGCTAAGTCGCTTCAGTCGTGTCTGACTCTGTGCGACCGCATAGACAGTAGCCCACCAGGCTTCCCCATCCCTGGGATTCTCCAGGCAAGAACACTGGAGTGGGGTGCCATTTCCTTCTCCAATGCATGAATGTGAAAAGTGAAAGTGAAGTCGCTCAGTCATGTCTGACTCTAGCGACCCCATGGACTGCAGCCTACCAGGATCCTCTATCCATGGGATTTTCCAGGCAAGAGTACTGGAGTGGGGTGCCATTGCCTTCTCCGCCCCAAACCCTACCCACTGCCAAATGGAAGCCTACCAGGAGCCCAACACATGACACCAACCAACACTGAGATGCTCTCTTTTATCTCCTTGACTTTAAAATTACCCTGTTAGAAGACCCCTTTTTCTTAAAAAAAAAAAAAAAAAAAGAGAGAGGGAAACTTTCTCAAACTGTCAGCATCCTCTGACCTTCAGGTATGTGTGTTTCAGAGCCGCCTGATTGAGTCCTCGCCACCGGTCCTCTCTGGCACTGGCCTCCTTTATGTCCACAAAGTAGCCAGTGACTGGAGTCCGTCCTGAGTGGATGGGAGGCTTCCACTGCAGAACCAGGGAGGTTTTCCTGACTTGACTGTACTTGAGACTGTGCGGTGGTCCTGAAGAGTGAAAGACAGAGAGACCCATGTGTAAAAATCATAATGGAGATAAGAAAACTCCAGTGTGTGTGAACCTAGCGCCACACTCACGGTCTTAAACTGAAACTTCTCTTGTAAAACCTACTATTCCTATGGAAACAGGTATCTTGCGGTCATTTTGTACCAAGTTTTCTTAATGGCTCTGCATCAGCCTATTAGGACCCTTTATGGGCAGCAAGTGTGAGGCCAGTTCGAGGTGCCCTCCAGCGGCCGGATGAAGCGTTGCCCTCCAGCTGTCCTCAAGCCTGTGTTCCTCACCTTTTACCGGGACAGTTTAATTTGGTTGCAGATTCAGTTTCTGATTATTTTTGGCTGACAACCTGAAAATGCACCCCAATATCAATTACAATGAAGCAAGCAACTCTATCTGATGGCTTGTGAATATAGAAAAAGAAATACATGGGACATCCCTCGTGGTCCATTGGTTACGAATCAACCTGCTAATGCAGGGGACACAGGTTTGATTCCTGGTCCCGGAAGATCCCACGTGCCTCAGGACAACTAAGCCTGTGCATCACAACTACAGAGTCTGTGCTCGAGGACCTGGGAGCTGCAGCTGCTGAAGCCTGCACACCCCAGCCTGTACTCCACAAGAGAAGCCACCACAGTGAGAAGCCCACACACCACAACTAGAGACAGCCCTTACACACAGCAGTGAAGGCCCAACACAGCCAAAAATAATAAATAAATCGTTTTTTCAAAAAGAAAAACAAATATATTGCACAATAGCTCCCCACTGGAAGGATACCCATAAAGCATATATTTCATATAGGGGTAAAAACAAACTACGCTTGTGGTTACAAAGAACTTTCACCAAAACAAATACATTCAATCCCATGGGTCCTGAATCTGTGTTAAACCTTACTAGGCACTTCACATCCTTTCATCTCATCCATTCCTAAGACAACTAACAGAAAGCTCGGGGAAGCCAAGGAACTTGATCAACCTGTTCTGGAAGGAAATCAAACATCCCCTGTGTGTGTTCTTTGCACTCTTGGGAGAGTCCCAGCTACTCAGTGATTACCTGAGTCTTCGCATGACTGTCAGCTGCTATGCAGGTGATATAGTTATTTGTTTTCCTTTTTTTTTTTTTTTTAAATAACAAGTGATTTCTAACCAACCAATCAAAATCACCTGAACTGACTCATGGTGGCTTGAGAGCCAACAACAAGTGCGAACGCCATCGTGCTATCCCTTGGGGTTTTGTTAGGGATTGCTCAATGTTGCCTGGGCCCTTGACCCAGTGGCTTAACAGTCACAATGAGTCATCCTTGTCTCCTGATGATGCCTGGTGTGGAAACAGGTTTGAACAATAACACCAGTACCTTACCCTGGCACGGCATGTTCTGTTATGCAGATAGCTTCCATGACCATTGTCCTGTGTCATCCTCAGGAGCCAGGGAGCCATCCTAACAGTAGCCCAAGCCCTGTTTTCCAGGCGAGGATCACTGCGCTGCTGCTTCCTAACCCCCACGTCTAAGAATTAGCAGACCCAGCTCTCAAACCTAACTGCCACTTGGTGCCTTTGTGACCCCCTGATTATCATTTAACCTGAATCTGTTTCTTCATCTGTAAAACAAAGGGATAACAAAACGTCCTAAATGCTCTCATCTGTCATCAGGCTTTCTTGATTCATGATTTGCCCAACACTTCTCAGTAAGTCAAGGGTGGATCTGGGAATAGACAGGTCTTGGGGATGGAGAACTGCCCCATTCACTTCTCTGATTTGGGAGCACTCATCCTGCAACTTCTTTTGCTAACTACATCGCTTTCTGTCAGATCATTTTCCATAGGTCTGCTCAGAATTTGTTGGTCTCTAGTCATTCACATTTTAACTTTATTCAGGAATTGCAAGAATTTAAAAGCAGACCTACTTTTGTGTAGGAGGCAGAAAGAACTTAAGAAATAGCACCAGCTTCAAGAAAGTGCTAGGAAAGGCAATGTGTTTACCGCTTGTATTTACTGAACCTGAGTGAACACTTGAACTTCTCTTGAGTTTCTCTTGTAATCTTTGTATTCACATTTGATAGAGATGTGATGCAGATGGATACTGGCTAAGTTAAGGCAAAAAGATGGTTCTCCAAGGGTGCTAAGGTTTCACCAGAGGAAGAGGGTGGCCCTGGGAGCAGACTGGGTCCAACCAGTGTGCCCAGGACTGCAGCCTACCAGGCTCCTCTGTCCATGGGATTTTCCAGGCAAGAGTACTGGAGTGGGTTGCCATTGCCTTCTCCAATACATTGCAATAGGCTGTCATATCTCTGTAGTCTCTCTGAAACTGCAAGCTTTCCATTTATCCCGGTTTTCCTGTTGAAATTAACTTGTTTTGGAAATCAGGTCATTTGCCTGCAGAGTTCCCTCAGTCTAGACTTGCTGCTAGCATCTTCATGGTGTAATTTAACACGTTCCTCTGTCTTTTGTATTTCCTGTAAACTGACAGTAAAATCTAGAAGCTTGACCAGAACAGCAGGTATTAAACAAGCTGAATATTGAACCCAAGGGAGAGCTTAGTCATTCTATGGCACTAAAGTATTTGGGTCTTTGAAGTTAGTGATATTGGAAGCAGAATAAAACCATCCACCAAATACATTGTTGCTAGTCTGACTCTGGGCTTTGCTAGTGGCTCAGTCGGTAAAGAATCCGCCTGCGATGCGGGAGATCTGGTTTGGATCCCTGGGCTGGGAAGATCCCCTGGAGGAAGGCATGGCAACCCACTCCAGTATTCTTGCCTGGAGAACCCCCATGGACAGAGGATCCTGATGGGCTGCAGTCCATGGGGTTGCAAAGAGTCAGGCATGACTGAGTGACTAAGCACAGTCTGACTCTTAATGACTTGACAAATTAGTTAGTATCCAGTCTTTAGATTTGTTCACTGTTGTAGCTGTGTAAGAGTTAAAGGCATAGGTGAATGTTTCTGGCTTCTCCCTATTTTTTTCAACCAACCATCCTCTATGACAACCTCCAAAGTAGAGTATTTCCAGGATCTTTGTTGTGATGCAGAGATGGGGAAAAGTTGACATAGGGAGACAGGGCTGGGGAGGTAAGTAAAAGATTTAAGAGGATCAAGGCAGGACTTAAGTCCTAGGCAGGCACATTGGGTCCTCCGTGTGTACAGTGAAGAGTTGGGAGCCAGGGAGGAGGAGAAAACAGGAAGGAGGCCATAGGGGCTGGGTCTGGGGAAGGGGATCGCCAGAGATTGATAAATGAGAGGCTCCAGAGCATTAAGAGAATGTGTGACAACTCAGGAGTGCAGGAAGACGCTTTAGAGAAATGTAGTGGGGATGTGTGAATTGAATGTCTTTCAGTGGTCTTTAAGAAGCAGAAGCAAAGATGGGTATTTCTGTTGAATAATTAAGTAGCATTCAACGTGTGTGCTTCTGTCCATCTTACTCCATACAGAGGCTGAGCTATGGGGACTCTAGGATTTATCTGGAATATAAGAAATTTATACTCAGTTTTATATTGGTTCCTATTAATAGATTTGTAAAAATATTTTACATGAACATGAGGGGCCGAGAGAACTTGTCTCCCTTAGAAGCTATGTAGCACTTAAATTTAGTTCCAAATTGTAGGATCCATTGGAAGAAGCTCTGAGCCTCAGTGCTGAGACACGGTCTCCCCGAGTTACCTGGAACAGCAATGGTCCATTCTTCACATTTGAAGCTGGGGCTTACTGCTGAGGGCGCCCCCAACCCAGCGATGTTTATGGCCGCCACTTGGAACTGATACACCATGTTCTCCTTCAGGTTGCTAATCTGCAACATGGACAGCATCACAGAGAGTGAAGGTTTCAGGTTTGTTTCAACATTGCATTTATTTAGAGTATGCGTTGGACATACTCTAGGATGATCCCCAGTGAGTCACACCCTTCTTGTAATCTCCTCGTGAATGTAGGTGAAACCTGAGACTTGCTTCTGGGCAACAGAACAGGGCAGGGGTATTGGAATATCAGTCCTGTGATTGTGTTGCATCAAATGGCAAAGGAGGAGATACATTTCATATGTAATTAAGATTACTAATCAGTTGGTGTTGAGTTAATCAAAAAGGAGATAGATTATCCTATGATACTGCAATTTATATAAGAAATACATGTTTTTGTCTTTTGTCTCCATTCCTGGCACAGAGCTCCTAAAACACTTGGAATTTCCCAAGTGATGAGAGTGACAAACATCTTTTACTGTGTTAATGAGGTGACTTTAGAAAAGCATCTAAAGATGGGGCCTGACTGCCAGGGCCCATAATCATGTACTTAGAGGGTGGGAACTTTCAGCCTCATCCCAGACCTCTGGACCTCTGTAGAGGGAAGATGGGCTGGAGATTAAGTTCATACACCAATGGCCAATGGTTTAATCAATCGAGTCTATGTAGTGAAGCCTCCATAAAACCTGCGTCTCTTATACGTATCCTGCATTGGCAATTCTTTACCACTAGTACCACTTGGGAAGCCCACAGAAGGCCACACACTTACCTTATATGCCTCATCACTGATGGCTTTGATGTTGGCTTCTCTCCATCTTCCTGGTACCCCGTCGATTACTTCACGATAGTTCACATAATAGCCCGTAATTTCAGCCCCTCCAGTCTTATCTGGCTGCTTCCATCCAAGAACCATTGAGTCACGAAAACTTTCGAGACAAGTGATGTCACAGGGTGGAGATGGTGGTGCTGTTGTAACATGAAGAGCTTGTGAGTGGACAGAACTGCTTCTGTGATTCTACGCCCATCAAACCGTCTCACTGATGGCACCACTGATGCCGTGTGGGAGGGCACTAGTTCTTGAATGTAAAACTAAAACGTAATACCAGCGAGCAACTTGGTGTCCATTTGATGCTCAAGGAAGAAAACTGACACACAGTAAAACCTGCACCACAGTTATTATTCCAAAGACAAAAGAACCTGCCCCCTTCATTCCCAAGGAGAAAGAAGCTTTGAAACATTAACAGCAAAATGTTAGTGTTTCTAACAAGATCCTGAAAAAACTAACAATATTCTGAAGAATGATGCATTCCCCATATGAAGAAATATTTCCCCAAGATATATATATATATATATTTTAAATAATACTTTATATATTTTTACTGCTTAGTTTTCATCTTGCCTTATGTATCTCAACTCTAAATTTTAGGACAGAGGTACATACTATCTCTTCATTCCTAAAACAATAGCATGAAAATGTAAGATATTTTCATTTTTTTATGTAGCTTTGTTTTTATTTGCTCCCTAAGAAAAATGGCATATGTATATCAATTTCTGCCTTGATTCATTTATTAAGAATTTCCATATATTTCCAAACAGCTAGCATTTTACCTCTGAGACACATACATCTATGTGAGACCTTACAACTATATAAGTTCTGTCTATACACAGGAAAAATCATATTCTGAAGCTCAGCTAAATTCAGCATTAATTTTTTTTCTTAAACCAAGAACATTCTTCCATGTGATTCTTCTCTTAGACTCCATTATTTTAAACCTGATATTGGATTATTATTCAGATGGCATGAAATACTACATAGCTATCACTATGTTTATTAGTGCTTAGTCAGGAAAATATTTGGATACTATTTTAAAAGTTTCCCTTCATTTATGTGGCTTTGCTGATAGAACTTTCTCTCAACTACTGAAAATACGGTTTTTCTGATAAAAAAGAGAGGGTGGTTGGTGAAAAGAAATCCACTCGATATGCAGTAACATTAGAAAGAATTTTCTGAGTATTTATGTGGGTTACCAGAGATAGGAACCATCTCATTCTTATTCAAAAAGATTCTCAGAACAATAAAGATTAAAAAAACAAAACAAAACACATTTTCCCTCTCTCCCTCCCATCACCAACCTCCTGCATTCACTGCATTTAAAAACTTTTTCTCTTTCTCTGTTTCAGAGCAGTGTTGAATATGAATTCTCAAATGAGTTCACCCCATCTCATCTTGAGTTAAAGGGGTAAATAAAGGTGTCAAAAAAGCAGAGGTTACAGAAGTTAGAGGTGAGGTAGGTATAGGGGATGGGTGAGAGGCATGTTACAATTTATCAGTATATACTAATTAATTCTTTTTTATTCAATAAGAGAAACATTGTCTCTTAGAATATATAAACCACAAGCACCAAATACCTTGATAAAAAAATCTGATTACTGATAATTAGTCTTTCTATTTTACTTCTGGTTAGGTAATTAATCTTACTGGTAAATAGTCTTAGTTCTGGGAATATGAATAATATATAATTGAATATAGTGGTATGTGATTATAATACCATGTTAAACTTTTCATGACTACTCAAAGACATATCGTTACTTATGTTTATTTGAATTAAATGTGAAGGTAATTTGAAAACCTAAGGATAAATAACAGAAGTTAATAACTATGACCCTAATAAAATGTCAGTTCTTTGTGAAATATTTTTCCTATCCATTTACCAAAATGATATTTCGAAGGACCTCTTACAAGCTACGATTATCGAATTTTCCCTGCTCTCATCTCTAACTCTCAGCAAAATGAGGCCAAAGGTGTGTCTATTTGACAAGCTAGAAGGGACTCAATAACCAAATTCCTTTAAATATTTCTATTGTCATTAAGCACAATGAATTATGCGTCAAAGCCAAGTTCACAGAAAACTACTTCTATGACTCATTAAACAAAGGTATTACAAATGGGTAACTGAAAACACATAAAATTAAGAATGAACACTGATGAAAGTGAACACAGATGGAAGACGGTGATATGGACAATGAGCCGTGAGGACGCTGATGTGAACAGATGAGACGCTCTTACTGTTTCAGCGCTCACCTAGGTCCTTCTTCTTTCTCAGAGGCTCAGACTTACTTTTCCCCTCAAGGGCTGCTTTCTTTGATGGCAGGGAAAGCGCTTCCTGAACTGTTTCACTTACTTTACTCACTTCTGTTTGGCCCAGGTTGTGAGCGCTATTGGGTAGTGAAGGTTGGTTAAGTTTGCTACCAAGCAAAGCATCTTTCTTAAAGGTTGGCCGGGAGGTGTCATGCATGCCTCCCCTGGAGTCTGTTAGTCCACCAGGTGTCTCATTCAGTTCAGGCCACACATCTGGAGACACTCCTCCCCCTACAATTGCCAGATAACAACAGAAACACTTTGAGCCAGGACGCAGTACAGATCGCGCTTAGAATAAAAGAGAAAAACATTAGCACCGCACACAGAACAAAAACAATCTTGGTTTAAGGGAAATCACCTGAATTTGCAAGAAATATGGAAAGCATACATTTCACATAACTAACACCAAGGAAACATTTCAACTTCTCCATATTTTGGGAAAAGAAGAAATGAGAACAAAAAACCAGAGACAGAACAAGAACCATTTGGATTTGCAGGACCCAAGTAAATATAAGAACAAGCACTTCTCAGACATTTCTTGAGATATAAGTTGCATTATTCAACAGAATGGGGGGTGGGGGGAGTGCACAAGAGACAAACAAAGATCTTGATTATGTAACAATTAGAGTTATGTACCTTATTGATATAGTAATGGTCTGTACCTCCCAATCTCAAAGAAACATGTTAACTATGTCCTTATAATACGAACATATTATAGGGAATGTTAAAAAGTAATACAGGGGAATTCCCTGGAGATCCAATGGTTAAAACTCTGTGCTTCCACTTCAGGGGGCACTGGTTCCAACCCTGGTTGGGGAATTAAGATCCCACATGCCTTGTGACAAAAAAAAAAAAAAGTAATACGAGATGCTAACTGAAGACAACTGGTATTAAATAATCTTTCTATTTACATATTTGCTGCTGCTGCTGCTAAGTCACTTCAGTCGTGTCCGAATCTGTGTGACCCCATAGACGGCAGCCCACCAGGCTCCCCCATCCCTGGGATTCTCCAGGCAAGAACACTGGAGTGGGTACTGTGATATAGTAGCAAAACATATTTGCTACTGTATCACAGATTTCATTTTTATTGCTTGAACTACCTGGGTTCCTTCCCCACCTTAAGATTGGGAGGCACATCATTATACATACATATAATTACTTTATTACTGGTTTTATTCTGTTGGTTACTTTGCCAGCAGAGATGAAACATATGATTAAGCAACCACGCATGCCTTACACGAATTTTAGCAGAGTTTATAGAAGGCAGGTTAATGTGCTGTTACTGAAAACAAGCCAAGCTCTGCTGCAGATGGAATGGCTTTTAGGTATGAGATGATCTGGTTATGGGTGATACACCACCTCATGGGATTGGATGGCCCTCTGTATTCCCAGGAGGAGCACCAAGTTAAAATGGAGTTTCACACAATGGGAATGAATATCTGAGGACACTTGGGCTGATGAAGATGGAAAGACTATACAGAAGCACAGAATCTGGATAAGTGATGGAGATCTGTAAAAGAACAGCTGTGGAAGATTAGAGGTCGCCTGGAGTCAGAGACAATGACCATCTGAGGATGGGATCATTGAGCCATCTTAGAAACTTGACACAGTCTCTGGAGGGGATGGTATCTTTCGTTGTAACTTAGAAAAAAATCATTCCCGCCCCCTGCACCCGTAAAGCTGTGCATGAAGAACTTACCAATAGCAGCTTTTACTTCAATTGCTTCTGAATTCTGTGAATATTCACTAAGTCCAGCTGCGTTAACTGCTCTGACCCGGAAAATATAACTCTGACCGGTCTTCAATCCATGACAAGTAAATCTGAAAGGGAAGAAAAATTTTTTAAAGTTTCCCAGGAGGAAAATTAGGGAACTAAACTAAATTCTGTTAGTTTAACAGAATGATCTGGCTTTATGAAAACCATTCATTTTTTCAAAAGGAAGAAAAGGATGTAGAGAGATCCAGGTAACATACGTACCTTAAACAAGAAGGCATCTCAGGCAATTTTCTAAACTCACTCTGTCAAACAGTGAGGAGTCCTGGTTTTCCCCTGAATAAACACCCTATCCTTTTTGAACCTGTGTGTACTTATCAGTAAAATGGAGATAATAATGCCTTCACACAATTCTTGTGTGAAGATTGACCATAAATTATATATAGTACAGGGGAAGGAATAAATTAGGGATTAATAGACACACTACTATATATAAAATAGATTAATATCAAGGTCCTACTGAATAGCGAAAGGAACTATATTGAATATCTTGTAACAACCTATAATGGAAAAGAATTTGAAAAGAATATCTATATCTATACATAAACTGAATGACTTTGCTATATACCTGAAATATTATAAATCAACTATACTTCAATAAAAAATTAAAAATAAATTTTAAAAAGTATAATAGTACCCATTATAGGCCCTGGATATAAGAAGCACTGACTAAATAATAGGTGGTATTAATAACATTATTAATGATTATTTCAGGGTTATATTTATAGTTCTAAAGCATTGGTTGCCCCTTGTCACAGAGGCCTACTCGCTGCCTCCCTGCATGCCGTGGAAGGTAAAATTACTTGAAAAATTACACTAGAATCTGAAAATTAGGTGAAAAATTGACTTGAGAATTGTCATGTACATTTTAAGGTTCAGTAATGAGGTGTGAATCCATGGGCAGTTTCACACATAAAACAATCTCACTTTCTTAATAGTTATCAGGGCTATAAAAAAACCTGTTTCATGAATCACAGTAACATTCTAATCCATCCTAAGGACTGTAAGTAGAGGAAACTACAGCCTGCTGATGACCCTGCCACTATCAGCAAGTTGAAATATTTAATACAGGCAGCCATAGTGTAGGCCTGGAGAAGGCAATGGCAACCCACTCCAGTCCTCTTGCCTGGAGAATCCCAGGGACGGAGGAGCCTAGTGGGCTGCCGTCTATGGGGTCGCATAGAGTCCGACACGACTGAAGCGACTTAGCAGCAGCAGCATAGTGTAGGCCAGCTCAGTTCAGTAAACATTTAGCAAGCGCTTCAGTGTTCCAGACACTGAGCTAGGTTGTGAAGATGGGCAACAAACGGTGTCAGCCCTTGAGCAGCTCCCCTCCATTTGTGGAAAGGCAGTCAGTGCCTACTTGCCATGAAAGTTTCTAAACAGTCCCTGGAAAATGCAGGAAACTCAGAGTAAACACAAAACGCACAAAGAGGTTAAATGAATCTCTTGCAAAACATACTGCCTTCTCCCCTTAACTGGTTTGTCTTCATTCTCTCATGTTCTGCAAAGGAATGACTTGACTTATGGGGATCCTTGGAATAGAATTGGCCACGCCAGAAGCTGCCTAACAAACCTGCTTGACAATGGGGTGGGGGGATTCTCCCCTGAGATTGATCCTAAAGCAAAGGAGGCTCGGAATTTGGGTGTAGGCCCGAATTCATCATCAGTTTACAAAGCTGGTTGGCAAAATATTCAAAAGCAAGGAGAAAAAAGAAAAACCCTCCTTACATTAGAACTAGATACAAGATCACTAAGTATTCTGAATGTCTTTATTTTGGTGTGTGTGTATTTCCTCAGCACTGAATTTACCTCTGATGTTCAAAATTCATACAATACCAATACTTTTTTCTGCTCATTTAAAATGCAGGCATAATTAATGACACTGGACAGCTACATGAACAAATATCAAACTGGACTATTTTCTGACATCATACACAAAAATAATCTCAAAATGGATTAGACTTAAATGCAAGACCTGAGACCATGAAAGTCCTATAAGAGAGCATAGGCCATGTACCTTTAGACCATGGTCTTACAACATTTTTTTGGATCTGTCTCCTCAGGCACGGAAAGCAAAAGGAAAAGTAAACAAACGGGACTACAGCAAATGAAAAAGCTTTTGCACAGCAAAGGAAACTATCAACAAAACGAAAAGGCCATTTACTGAATGGAAGGAGATACGAGCAAATGATACATCTGATAAGGGGTTAATATCCAAAATATACAAAGAACTCATAAAACTTAATATCAAACCCTCCCCAATCAACCCAATTAAAAAATGGGCAGAGGATCTGAATAGACATTTTCCCAAAGAAGACATACAGATGGCCAACAGGCACGTGAAAAGATGCTTAACATCAGTAACCATAAGGGAAATGCAAATCAGAACCACAATGAGCTATCACCTCACACCTGTCAGGATGAATATTCTCAAAAAGACAAGAAACAAAAAGTTTTGTCAAGGATGTGGAGGAGAAGGAATGCTCACTGTTGGCGGGACGCAAATTGGTATATGTAAAAGAGTAGGGAGGTTCCTCAAAATATTAAAACCAGAACTACCATCCCATCTAGCAGTTCCACTTCTGGGTGTTTTTCTGAAGAAAACAGAAACACTAATTTGAAAAGATACATGTGTCCCTATGTTCAACTGCAGCATTATTGACAGTAGCCAAGATATAAAAGCAACCTAAGTTTTCACTGATAATGAATAAATAAAGAACATGTGGCATATACATACAATGGAATATTACTCAACCATAGAAAGGAATGGAGGCTTGTCACTTACAGCACGGATGAACCTAAGAGGGATTATGCTAAGTGAAATAAGTCAAATAGAGAAAGACAAATACTGTACGACTTCATTTCACTTCTATGTGGAATCTAAAAAACAAAACATGAACAAACAGAACAAAACAGAAACAGACTCTTAGATACAGAGATACAGAGATACTCTTAGATACAGGTGGTTGCCAGAGGGGAACAGGGTTGCGGGTTGATGAAATAGGTGAAGAGGATTAGGAGGTACAAACTTCCAGTTAAAAAACAAGTCATGGGGATGATATGTATAGCCTGGGGAATACAGTCAATAATACTGCAATAGCTTTGCAGTGGTGGCAGTGGGTACTCAGACTTACTGTGGAGATCATTTGGTAATGGATAGAAATACTGAATCACTGTATTGTGCACCTGGAACTAACACAGTGTTGTAGATTACTTATACTTGAATTAAAAAAAAATAAAACAAAATGTCTGGATAATTTTTGTTTACTAGAGCGTAGATTCCTTGCAATCTAGTATCACATTGGATATTAAAAGTGAACAAAATGTTTCAAAGGATACACAGTCTTAAGTGCGAGAATCAGAAAAGAGCTATGAAATGACTTCTTATCATAGCTGCCATTGTGGGTTTCTAAATGTTTAATGTCACTAGTCGGAGAAGGCAATGGCACCCCACTCCAGTACTCTTGCCTGGAAAATCCCATGGATGGAGGAGCCTGGTAGGCTGCAGTCCATGGGGTTGCTAAGAGTCAGACACAACTGAGCGACTTCACTTTCACTTTTCACTTTCATGCATTGGAGAAGGAAATGGCAACCCACTCCAGTGTTCTTGCCTGGAGAATCCCAGGGACGGGAGCCTGGTGAGCTGCCGTCTATGGGGTCGCACAGAGTCGGACACGACTGAAGCGACTTAGCAGCAGCAATGTCACTAGTAATCCTTTCTTCAAATGTATGGCCATAGACACATTCAATTTTGAATTCTTTTGGACACTCAGAGCATAATGTTTTCAATAATCTCCCTGCGTTGGATGTTTGTGCTGCTGTTTGGGTCCATGGCTGTGTTTCTTTTCTGCAGCCCCTGCGACTCCAGCGTCAGAACCCCAGTCCCACCTCCTGACATAATGTGGTTACCTCGTGCCCTTCACAGGGTTGTTGTTGCAAGGCTCCCACTTGCCAGAGCCAACAATGCTTGACTCTATGTAGTACCCGACCAGCTCTTTAGCATCTTTGGGTTCCTCCCATGTAACGACCACTGATGTGTCTGTGTTTCTGCTTGGGATGATATTGCTTGGAGGCTTGGGGATGTCTGAAAAAAGAAGAAAATAATGGTCAAGTTCAAGGTGGCTTTAAAACTTCATTCTTATCACATATGCAGAAACATGAACATGCATATATAAATATACTAGTAACCACGTCAGTCACACAGTTCTCTATATTTGTTAGAGCAGAAAATGTTTTAAATATGCTAGTTTGGGAGCATAATGAAAAACTAAACACTGATGAACATACCAATTCCCTCCAGGAAAAAAGTACACTAGCAATACTGTTGAAACTCCTGGAGAAATGTACTTTCATAATCATTCATAATTATAAAGTTTTTTTGGAGGGGGAGGGTGCTTCCCTGGTAGCTCAGATGGTAAAGAATCTGCTTCAATGCAGGAGACCTGGGTTTGATCCCTCGGTCAGGAAGATCCCCTGGAGAAGAAAATGGTAACCCACTCCAGTATTCTTGCCTGGAGAATTCCATGGACAGAGGAAGTCCACGGGATCGCAAAGAGTCGGACATGACTGAGCAACTAACACACCATACATGAAGTTCTTTTTAACATATCAGGCAAGCACAGTCATCAATTAAATTTATAATATGAAAAAAGCTGTCACCATTTTTACTTTTGAACATATATGTATTTCAGTACAATTCTTGCTTTTGAATTTTCTCTCGAATTGAAGTTAAATAAGTTTATAGCAGCTCAAGCAAACTCTACACTTACCAAGCTTGTCGCCAACCACGGTCACTTCCGTTGCCTCTGACGGCTCACCAACTCCTGCCGAATTGGAACAGCGGACTCGGAAACGGTAGGATTTCCCCTCAGCCAAGTCGAACAGAGCGAAGCGGGGAGATTTCACAGGGAGCTCTGTGTTCACCCGCTGCCAGTTTTCTGTTCCTGCTTCACACTGCAGCCAGAACAGTAAGGTCATTGAAGGCACAGAAAGAATAAACTGAAGAACTCTAAGCCAGGCACCTCGAAGTTCATTTATCTGCCAACAAACTACTACCTGTCATGCAAGTTGGTCTGGAAAAGAGATTTGGAGGAAGTGGGGGATGAAACATCTCAAGTCCACAGGATTACCTCAATCAAATACAGCTGTATTGTTGGACAAATATGATGCCTTGATATTTCACTTCTTTTCTTAACTAAATAAGGCCATTGGTCTACTTACAAAAGTCCTTAATTCATTTAGATGATAGTTTGGGGTCAGATGGGCTTTCCAGTTGGTACGGTGGTAAAGAATCTGCCTGCCAATGCAGTAGATGCAGGTTTGATCCCTGGGTTGGGAAGATGCCCTGAAATAGGAAATGGCAACCCACTCCAGTATTGTTGCTGGAAAATTCCATGGACAGAGGAGCCTGGAGGGCTACAGTCCATGGGGTTGCAAAGAGTCAGACACAATTAAGCACAACAGGACACACAAATTGGGGTCAGATGCTTTTTTAGGGTATGTAATTAAGTTTAATATGCTATGTTAGATACTTACATTTCCATTATATTATTATGACCTGAGTTATTTTAATTGTGTTTTATATAATGACTCATAACAACATGCAGGTCTGTGCTCATATATCACCTTCTTGATCATTGCCACCCCATCATTGACCTGCAAAGGTTATTTGCTCCTTCCCCATCTCTCTCTATCCCTTACTTCCCCTGCTTTATTTTTCACCCAGAAACTTATCAACACTTGAAATTAAACTATTTATTTGTCATCTCCATTGTTGGAATGTAAATTCCAATGAAATGAGCTCAGGAAGATATCTTGTTCACTGCTATACCCCAGAGCCTGGAACTGTCATCTGGCACATAGTAGATAATCAATGATTTTTTTTCTGAATGAATTAATTTTTCTGAATTCTGAATGTATGAAGTCAATGAAAGATAAATAATTTTTTTTCTTTTTTAGAATATGGGCAAAGCAGGAGTGACTTTGCTACAGAATGTCTGAACGGTTTCAAGAGATTTTTCCAGAAATCTAAACCTGTGATAGACTGACCAGCTGTCAAGGATGATAACTTTAGGGGACAATAAGTTTTTTAGTACATCACTCAGCATAACCCTCATTTAGCTGAAATGAGAGGCAATGTAGTATGATGAAAAGGACCCAGAGGCATTGATTCAGGTCCTTGCTTTGGTAACAGCGAACTATGTGGTCCTGGGAAAGTCACGAGTGTCAACATCTGTAAAACAGGCAAATTTGATGAGGTAACCACTGACATCCCTTGCAGTGCCTTTTATGATAACGTGTCTGTTGTATGTGGGAGGGCAGAGAGAATAAATTCCCCTTTAAGTCACTCTGCTACCCACTGAGGAATAGAATCCTCCCAGACTTTTATAGTTTAGTTTATGACTTTGATTTATTTTGGGCATATATTATGTGATTATTGAAGTTTAAGATTTTTTCTTTAATGTGGACCATTTTTAAAGCCCTTATTGAATTTGTTACAACATTGCTTCTGTTTTATGTTTTGGTTTTCTGGCTGTGAGGCATGTGAGATCTTAGCCCCCCAACCAGGGATTGAACCCACACACCCTGCATTGGAAGGTGAAATCTCAATCGCTGGACCACCAGGGAAGTCCTTATTATCCAAGCTTTTGAGAGAAGACTTAGGTGAGGGAAGGTCGAAAGGCAGCAGTATGTAAAACTTGGATATATGGACCTGAGCCAGACTGCTTAGGTTCAAATCCTAGCTCTGTCCCTTACTAGTTGTGTGATCTGGGGAAAATTATATATCCCATCTATGCCTGTTTCCTCATCTACAAAGCAGATGTAATAAAAATAAAAGTATTTCCTTCATAGGGTTCCTGTAACAATGAAGTGAGTTAACATATGTAGAGCTTAAAACAGTGCCTGCATGTGTGCACTCAGCTGCTCAGTTGTGTCTGACTCTTTGCAACCCAATGGACTACAGCCCACCAGGGCTCCTCTGTCCATGGGATTTCCCAGGCAAGAATACTGGAGTGGGCTGCCATTTCCTCCTCTGGGGATCCTCCCGACCCAAGGATTGAACCAGTGTCTCCTGTGTCTCCTGCACTGACAGGCACATTCTTTTACCACTGACACATTTGGAAAACAGTGCCTGGTCCTTGGTAAACATCAGTTGTTTTCATTCCTTTGGTAGAAACAGAGCTACCAAGTCATACAATTCATGTCTCTGACTTGACCAGACTTCTGAAAGGGGAAATGAGAGAAAGCGCTGAAAACATAAGACATCTGAGAAAACTTTGGAGGCTGAAAAGAACATAGTAGGACGGAGGGGTTGAGAGCAACGGAACTTGATTTATCTAATTCCCCTCAATATCAACCATTTCAGGGCTCACAGACATGGCGTAACTGCTCGTAAGCCCATCACCATGACAGGCAAGTTCATGCTTGATGTGCGTGCAAATCCCAGGTAAAAGGTTCCTTGAAGAAGAGCAAGCACAGGGATAACCAGAGAGGCAGCACTGCTGCGGGCTTGAACATCCTGCGGATGGAAACTTGTCATGGGAAGAGAGCATGGGAACATTTCCCTTGTGAAAAGGCAACGGTTTAGAAGTGGTTCATCAGAAATAATTTGAGGACTTCCCTGGTGGTCCTTATTCTTGCCTGAAAAATCCCATGGACAGAGGAGCCTGGTGGGCTACAGTCCAAAGGGTCACAAAGAGTCAGACACAACTGGGAGACTAAGCACGGGTGGTCCGGTGGTTAAAAATCCGCCTGCCAATGCAGGAGACATGGGTTGATCACTGGTCCCGGAAGATCCCACGTGCCACAGGGCAACTAAGCTGGTACGCCACAACTGCTGAAGCCTGTGTGCCCTGGAGTCCGTGCTCCACACAAGAGAAGCCGCTGCAATGAGAAGCCCACACACCACAGCTAGAGAGTAGCCCCTACTCTCTGCAACTAGCTGAAGCCCGGGCCCAGCAAAAAAGACCCAAATAAATAAATTTTTTTTAAAAAAAAATGAGAATTTGAGACTCGGCTCTGGACCACAGTCTGGCACTCATCTGGATGGCTTTTCTGTAAACATGCCCCTGGTCTCTGCAGGTGTGCTGCTCCTCTGGCACATCCCGGACCTTATAAGTTGGCAGGGCCTGTGCAGACCTCTTTATCCATGCTGTACTCACAAATGTCCCTTCTGGCTCACTGGTGGAAGAACACTAAGAATTTTATTTATTTTTTTATTTTTTTTTTAATTTTTTTAAATTTTATTTTATTTTTAAACTTTACATAATTGTATTAGTTTTGCCAAATATCAAAATGAATCCACCACAGGTATACATGTGTTCCACATCCTGAACCCTCCTAATTTTAATCAGATGCAGGTATTTGGGTCTGGAGAAGCTACAGACTTTCATGGAGAAATTTGAGTTTATGTGACCACAGGAGATGCTCAACAGAAGCCAAAGTTGACTCATCTCAAAGAAAGACCTCAGTAGTAGGCTGTTACTGTGTCATTATTATAAGAAAGATGGTAATTACTGCCACAGAGCTTATTCAGAACTATCTTTGTGTGGAGCATTTCAAAATGATTCACTGGAGGAGTGTGTATTAAATACACCAGGAAGTGAATGTTTATCACTCTTGTCTTGCCCTCTATTAAAAAAAAAAAAGAAAGAAAAAAAAATTTAATCAAGAATTATACTCGTTATATTTCATTTGATATATTTCAAATATATATATTTCAAGATATATTTCATAATATCTAGAAAATATAAAAATTGATAAAACATAAAATTTAAGCATTATTTTGGTAAAACCAGACTTTCTTTGAAGATGTCTATATTTGCATGTTGAAGAAACAACCCACTTATTTTTATTCACCTCTAGGGATAGGAAGGAAGTGAGGCATGCTCCCCAAAGCCATAAGCCAAATGTTCTCATGAATAAAATTTATTAATAAAGGGAAACCACAGACCCTGTGTTTTTTGCTGCAATATAATTTTCTCAAGAGCTGCTGGTTAGAAATAATTAAAGGGCCAGAAAGATAGTTGGATATAGATTTTATGTTGTTACCTAACTTATAGGTATTTGCCTATACCTGTAGTCCTTTGATGGACTTTCTGGTGGCTTAGTGGTAAAAAGACTCTGCCTGCTAATGCAGCATATGTGAGTTCGATTCCTGGGTCAAGAAGATCCCCTGGAGAAGGAAATGGCAACCCACTCCAATAATTTTGCCTGAGAAATCTCATGGACAGAGGAGTCTGGAAGGCTACAATCCATGGGGTCTAAAAGAGTCAGACACAAGTGAGCAAGTAACCAACAACAGCAGAGCAAGGGAGATGGAAAAAGTGGCGAGAAAGCACTGAAACGCAGTGTTGCAGAGGGGATCTACAGTTACAGGAAGGTTTCTCTTCTTAGAGGAGCTAAGAGTTGGGGTCTGTGGACCTCTTAGGAGTCCATGGGTGACCCTTCAGTTCAGTTCAGTTCAGTTGCTCAGTCATGTCTGACTCTTTGTGACCCCATGAATTGCAGCACGCCAGGCCTCCCTGTCCATCACCAACTCCCGGAGTTCACTCAAACTCACGTCCATCGAGTCAGTGATGCCATCCAGCCATCTCATCCTCTGTCATCCCCTTCTCCTCCTGCCCCCAATCCCTTCTAGCATCAGAGTCTTTTCCAATGAGTCAACTCTTCGCATGAGGTGGCTAAAGTACTGGAGTTTCCGCTTTAGCATCATTCCTTCCAAAGAACACCCAGGGCTGATCTCCTTTAGAATGGACTGGTTGGATCTCCTTGCAGTCCAAGGAACTCTCAAGAGTCTTCTTCAACACCACACTTCAAAAGCATCAATTCTTCAGCACTCAGCTTTCTTCACAGTCCAACTCTCACATCCATACATGACCACTGGAAAAACCATAGCCTTGACTAGACGGACCTTTGTTGGCAAAGTAATGTCTCTGCTTTTCAATATGCTATCTAGGTTGGTCATAACTTTCCTTCCAAGGAACCCTTAGGGATCCATAAACCCCCTGAACTTTCAGGCAAAATTCTGAGAAACACATTTTTCTGTGTAAACAAGTAACAGTTTATAAGGGTTTTTAAAGTTCAAGACACAACAGAAACTTAATCTCTACTTCTTTAAAGAAATGTTGAAGAAGTGCCAGAGGTAATGATGCTGCTCCCAGAGTCTCACCTTTTCTACAAAGTACAGGATGCCTTCATGGCCACGCTGGCGGGGGGGCTTCCAGCTCAGCACCACATAGCTCTGCGTGGCCTCAATGACGGAGAGGTCGGTGGGGGGTCCGGGAACAACACCCTCTGAAAAACAACAGGGAAGCTTGAGGGGCACGCACTCTGGAAAATGGAATTGTATTGTAAGACTTATACTGCATATGAAGTAGTGTAATATTACTTGAAAATAGTGTGTGATCAGATGTAAATTATACTGAAAAAATTCCAAGATATTATTAAATCAAAACAAATAATTACAGCTAATAAGATAATATAGATAAAATGAAATAAAAATATTCAAATCCAAAAAAAAAAGAGGAAAAAGGAACAAATAGATGGAATGGATAAAAAACAAATAGCAAGATGTTAGATTTAAATCCAATCATATCAATAATCACAATGATATGTAAATTGTTCAAATATCCCAATTAAAAGGTGAAGATTACTAGTTTGCCTTAAAGAAGCAGACCCAAGGATATGATGCCTACAAGAAATGTGATTTAAATACAAAGACACAAAGGAAAAGGATAGATATCATATGTCATGCTAACGTATCAAAAGAAAGCTGAAATGGTCATGTTCATATCAGATAAAGCATATTTCCAAGCAAAAATGCGTTACCATGGATAAAAGGAGTGATTTTCTGATAATAAAGTGGTCAGTGCATAAGAGGATATAATAATAAAAATGCTTATGAACCTAGTAGCAGAGTTTCAAAATATATGAAACAAAACCTGATAAAACTACAAGAAGCATATAAATCCATCATTTAGTTGGAGAGAGTAAGTAGATAGAAACAAATGAAAAATAAAAGACTCAATAGAAATCCTAGCAGACTTTTTTTAGAAATTGATAATCCAATTTTAAATTCTACATGGAAATGCAAAGACTTAGAGTAGTCAAAACAACTTTGGGGAAAAAATGATTAGAGGTCTTATACTATGTGATTGCAAAACTATGAAGCTAAAACAAAAGAAAGAAAAACAAGAAGCTTATCAAAGCTACAGTTCAAGACAGTGTGGTACTGGTATAAAGAAAATAAAATTAACAAATAAAGATTCAAAAACAGATCCACAAATATGCAATCAATTGACTTGGACAATAGTGCTAAGGCAATTCAATGGGAAAAGGATAATCTTTTCCACAGATGTTGCTGAAATAATTGGATCACCATATGCAAAATAATAACACTTAGACCCTTAATCCACACAATATAGAAATAATTAATTTGAAATGTATCATAAATTGAAAGATAACAGTGTAAGAGCTGATGCTGTGACATTTCCAGAAAAAAAGAGAATATCTGAGTGAACTTGGATCCGGCAAAGATGTCAAATAGGATGCAAAAATGGCAAATACACACATGAAAAGATGCTCAGCATTACTCTGGAAGTGCAAATTAAGACCACTATGCACCTACTATGAAATGCCACTGTGACATAAAACACCAATATACGCTGACTAGAATGGCTGTAGGTAAAAAGACTGACCATACCAAGTACCAGGACAGTGAGGAGCCACTGGAACTCCCAACTACTGCTGATGGGAATGTAAAACGTACAATCATTTCGGAAAAGCGTTGGCAATTTCTTTAAAAATCAAACAGATATTTGTCAGATGACCTGTGCATTCAGCCTCTAGGTATTTATCCAAGAGAAACGAAAGGGTATATCCACAAAAACACTTATCAGAGAGGTTCATAGAGGCTTTCAAGTGTGAAGGTATAAATAAATTGGAATGAACTGATATATATGTCAACATGGATAAATATAATTAGGCTGAGTGAAGGCAATCAGGCAAAAATTAGTAGGATTCCATTTACGTAAAATTATGAACAACATAAACAACGGTGACAGGAAGCAGATTAGTGACAGCCTGGAGACAAGGAAGGAGCATGAGGAAACTTAAGGGGTGGTGGATATGTTCATTATTTTGATCACATCGGTGATTTCACAGGTATTCACACATGTAAAATTTATCACATTGTACGTTTTACAGACATGCAGTTTGGTCCATGTCATTGTACCTTAATAAATCTTAAAAAAAAAAAGTGATTCTCTAACAATATGTTACTTCATGATCTCCAAATACTTCAGTATGTTTTTTTCAAAACATCTTAAATAATATACACCATACCTTCCACAATAGTTAAACCGCATGGCAGAACATTGGCAGTACTATCAGGGGAAAACGTAGCTTTTACCTGTTGGTTCTTCCTCAGTGACAATGATCTGTCCAGTCCAGGGTGCTGAGGGCCGGCCTAACAGACATAAGTGTGAAAAATCAGAAACATTCACACAGTTCAACTGCACTGAGAAACTGATAAACGGTCCAGATTCATCACAAATGGGTTTGTTACTAGCTTACATATGTACCTTCCTAATGAGTCTTACCAAGTGTGTGCACAGTATTTGGGGGCAAGGGGCACAGCCCTGGGCATCAAACAACTCACAATTTGCAAGAGCCCAGAACTTGCCGGGACAGAGTCCATGTTTCTGGAATTGTACTCACACAAGCAAGGGGAACAGCCTGTGTCCATATACTCTTCAATGTGTATCTCCTGAACCACGTAGGCTCTCTTACCCTGCTTAAGAGATAGCATATACCTGGGAGAAACCTCTCGAGAACAATGCAAGCCTGGCTGTTTTGTATCTGTCATAATGAAGATCAAAGTGATGGCGGGCGTTGTTGATCATGCAGTGAAGCTCAACCAAAGGTATCTCTTTCCATTACTTTTAAAACTGTTACTTACAAAGGGAAGCATTTTTGATCCCAAGTAAAGGAAATGAGTGACTCAGGCAGTATAGAGTCACAGAGGAAATTCATTTCTGTGATTGTAGAAAGACATCAGAGAGAATGGTTCAACTCTTGCTTTCAATGAGGTATTTTCCACCAGAGTGTGTACAAAAACAGGAAGGTGAAATGCAAGATAACTTACTTTCAATTCCGGCAAATCTTATTTTCATTGAAATTTATAAAGGAGGAGTAAATGAAAATATGAGATGGAATTAAGAAAGATGAAGGGAAAGCTGGATGAAAAGTGAAAAAGCAGGTGAAAAGTGACTGGAGAGCAGTTGAGGAGCCTGACCAGAGAGTCTCCAGAGAGAAGGTGGCATCATTTTATTAGATTTTTTATTGATGCCACTGCATGTACTTAAGGTCAAGAAAAGCTATAAATGTGGTAAATGGCACAGACCAGTAGTCCTCAACTAGGGTGATTTTGTGCCCCCAGGGACATTAGGTAACATCTGGAGATAATTTTGATTGACACGATGGGGGTGAGGTGGTGAGGGTGCAGATTCTACAGGCGTCTAGTGGGTAGAGGCCAACGATGCTGCTAAACATCTCACAATGCACAGAACAGCCCCCACAACAAAGAGATAACTGGCCTAAATGTCACTAGAGCCAAGGTTGAGAAATCTGGCATAGACTGAAGTATGAAGGTCCAAAAATTCTTCACTGTCATTTTATGGTCCCTATTGTTAAGGATGCTATATTGGTTCCCATGAAACAAAAGCAGACCATAATTTACATACCACTATTTTGACGTCGAGACTTGGAGGCTAACTATATGAAGAGATTATTTTTGACTGCCTAATATGGCAACTCGAGTACAGATTAGATATAATGTTGTAAATGTGATTTTCCTTTGATAGCAGAAGCTCACAGTGTTGCGATATTAATGCTATAAGGGATAAATTCAGCGTTAAGAAAGTTATCTTACAATTTTAAGAAACTAAACCAGAAAGAAAAGTATATTTGAAGTGTTCTAATAAAATGAATAAAAATGCTCTTCAAGCTCCAGGTTTTCATATTTTCATTTCAAACACAATGCCTGGAACTCAGCTAAATAAGGCAAAGACTCTAAATGAAATAAACCCTTAGTGAATAGATAAATTAAAAAACAAAAAGTTTTTGTTTTCTTCCCCCTAGCATTTTTCTGATCAGTAAAGGATTTCTTATTCTCTTCTCCCTCTGGTGGACGGGGGAAGAATAACCTTGCAATGGCATCTACTGCAATCATTTTTAAAAGGTCATTCTGAAAAATGAGAAACACTTACTCTTCAGTCTAGCTTTCTCAGCCGGATCCAGAGCCGCCACGGGTTCGGAGACTCGAGAGGGCAGGCCTATCCCAACTTTGTTCACAGCTCGAACTCGGAATATGTAAGAACGGCCTTCAATCAACCCAGTGACTGGGAAACGAGCAAATTTCACAGGAATGTCATTGCACTGAGACCAAGTGTCTGTGCCCACCTCACATCTAAGGGAGAGAGAGAGTGATAGACAGGAATATGAGAGGAAGGGTGGCTAAGTAGATGGCTTCAGGGCTGCAAACCACCCCCAGTGCTTCAGGGCTTCGCTCTGTAAAACATCCACCTGGAGCAGCCTGCAGCAGATACATAACTGCAGGCACTCAGCTCCACTCAATTTCAACAAATCTACTCTAACAGAAAAGAAACCTCAGAGCTTTCATTAAGACATGTACATCCTTCCATCTCACTAAAAGCAAGCAGCTGAGGGGTCTCGTGTGCTAAGCAGAGGAGCTTTGGGGAGGGAAAAAAAGAAGCAGGCGGGTATGCACAGTTTTTACATAGCAGAAGGGGGAGGACCCCTCAAACATCCCCCCAGATAAGGTCTTCAGTTCTACCACTAGTGACTTATTTCTTTATCGTTCTTAGGCATTGTCTTTTAAAAATGAAACTACGGTTGAGAAAGTTAACACCCAACAAGACACCTCTCTGTACTATAGTCTGGAAAGAGCTCACTGGTGGTCACTACACGCGGTGTGGGTGGAACAGCGACATGGGCACTGTATTTTTTTTCTTATCAGATGAGACTGATGAGATGCAGGGAAATCCTTGGGCCTGGCAAGGGAAGGCTAAGTCCCTGGAACTTCTGATTTCTTACTGGGGGCCTTTACAGTGGCCAATGGCTGAGGAGAGAGGGGTTACATCCCAGGAGAAAAAGATGACAGTCCATACCATGCTTTCAGCCTGATCAATAGTCTGAGGGGCCCAATGTATGACCTCAGAATGCAGCAGTAAGTAACTCACTATTTTTTATGAGCAGAGCACCGCACTTTGAATTTTTATCACTTCCCCAACTCGGCTCTCTGTCTAAAGGGTATAATTTCCCAAAGGATTCTCAAGGGGGAAGAGGGTGCCAATGGCAGTGCAAAGGCAGTTGGAGTGGGGGCGGGGGTACGTTATTTTCACTTCCTTACCATCACCCTTCCATTCTTTGAGATAAATGGACATTTTCTTCAATCTTATGTGAAATGATATCAAATAAGGCTTCAGTCTATGCCTTCCACTCCCTCCCCCTGAATTTTCCTTTGTAGGAATTCTGGAGCTGCTGTGAACTGGCCAAGGGGGAGAGCTAGAAGGCTTGGACAAGCAACAGACCTCCCCTGCCTCCAGGAATTCTGCCAGGAAGCTCCCTCTTCCCCTGAGCAGATACTGTCTGGGTGACCAGTGGTCCTGGAACTCACTTCCAAACTCTCATGTGGGCAGAAAGGAAGGTGGGGAGCAGCTGCTCTGGAGACTTCCACAGCAAGAACACAAACTTAGCATTTTGCCACTAGGACTCAGCGATGGTTAGCTACTTGCTTCCTGTCTGTAATAACGGCACCTACCTCTCCAAGAGTGGCCATGGGTTAATGGGGCATGCACGTGAAGTGTTCAGAACAGTGCCATGCACACAGCAAATGCTTAATAAATATTCACCACATTATGGTTATTTTCATTATGACTAAAGCAAGAGGAAAACAAGATGTACTGATTGTCCCTGGTCTTTCAATGATCAAAGTCTGAAAATTCTTTGTAAATCTACCAAAGACAATAATGCAAAAACTGTAAGGATGAAAAAGAACCTACCTAAAATTTCACAAGTCATCATTACTCAATGATGAAATAATGTGGAAGCATTTTAGTGTAGGTTAAATAGTGTATAACTTATTATAAACATTTCTCTGGTTGGTTCTGAGCCTGGTAGGCATATACTTACTTATTTCTAGAAATATCAAGTTTAATCCAGCTTGGTACAAACCTGTTATACTACAGTGGCACAGGTTATCTGTTCCTAGTGGTTTTTACAGTCAGATTTTATTACTCAAAAATGGAAGAGAACTGGAGCAACTATTTGAAAAGAAACTAAGTCAGACAATAATGGTTTTAGGTCAATAATCTAAATTTGTTGTCTACATTGGCCAAGTTCACTGTCTAATTCATATGTGGTGGTTTAGTCACTAAGTCGTGTCCGCTTCTTTGTGACCCCATGGACTGTAACCTGCCAAGTTCCTCTGTCTATGAGATTCTCCAGGCAAGAATACTGGAGTGGGTTGCCATTTCCTTCTCCAAATTCATGTGTAAGGCCCATTTACTATAAATATAAAGCCTCTAAATTTTGGAGAATGTAAACAGCAACAATTTGTAGATAAAACAGTTTAGTACTATGGATATTTATTTCTTTGTCCAGCTTGATTCTTCTGATGTAAATAAAATTTTGTTAGTGTCCCTAGAGTATTATTATTTAATATTCTTAAATTACTGACATACTAGGAACATGGACATTATATGTGTTAAACTCCAGCTATTTCATTTCTGAAGTAGCCTCTATCAGGTGTACAGATTCATAATATTCTTGTCAAATAGACGACTTGGGCTGGTAGCAGAATTGAAGAATTATCTTTGAAGTTGAGGTAAGCAGATAGTTAAGTATATATTCATACCAATCTGTTTGGAGACAGAGACAGAGAGAAAAAGAGGGAGACATGACTGGTAAAGAAAACACTTCACCAAGAAACGCTGGGAGAGGGATTTCCAGGTTGTGCAGTGGTAAAGAGTCTGCCTGCCATTGCAGGGGACATGGATTCAATCCCTGATCTGGGAAGATTCCACATGCTATGGAGCAACTAAGCCCATGCGCCCCAACTATTAAGCCTGTGCTCTGGAGCCTGGGAACTGGAACCACTGAAGCCTGCATGCCCTAGAGCCTGTGCTCCACAAGAGAAGCCACAGCAATGAGAAGCCTACACACCTCAGCTAGAGAGTAGCCCCTGCTTGCCACAACTAGAGAAAAGCCCACGAGCAACGAAGACCCGGCGCGATCAAAAAATAAGTAAATAAAATAAAAATTAAAATCAGTATATTAAAAAAAGAGAGCGAAAGAAATGGTGGGAGAAACCAAGCAGGCATCTCTATAACCAATCACTCTAACTGAAGTCATACTAGGTACTAACTTATCAATAAAATATCCCAGAATTGGACTCCCTCCATCCACAGCCGGCTGCTTCCAGGTGATGATGATGTAATCCTTGTTGGCATCCAAGCACACCACGTCCAGGGGAGAGGCTGGGGCTCCTTCAATCTCTGCATCGGCATCTGGGGCAATACAGAAGGACCCCATGAACCCTCTCAGATGCATTGTGTTAGCCCCAGAAACCAAGGTCAGGCCTTTCTTACCACATGGCTGCAGTGGCTACATCGCTGGCCAAGTAGTTGTTTATTATTGTTGTTGCTGTTCAGTTGCTAAGTTGTGTCCAAATCTTTTGCAACCCCACACCCCACAGACTATAGCCCACCAGGATTTTCTGTCCATGGGATTCCCCAGGCAAGAATACTGGAGTAGGTTGCCATTTCCTTCTTCCTGACCCAGGAATGGAACCCACGTCTCCTGCTTGGCAGGCAGATTTTCTACCACTGAGCCACCAGGGAACTCCATTTGGCCCCAGTAGAGCAATCATCAATTTTGTAATTTGCTTACCAAAATAACAATGTGTGTTTTTCACCCTCAGTACAAGGAACATTATGTCAGAAAGGGCTCTGAAAAGGACCCATGACCTTGGCCTCGTGGCCCTTGCCTGCCCAAAATATTCTAAAAGAAAATAACTATGGAGACGTCAGAGACTGCTCTCAGAAAAGTCTAATGTAAATTATGCCAGGATGTCTGTTCTTAATTATTGTGCAGCATTACTCAGAAACTATAAATGGCTCCAAGGGGGAGCAAATAGCCCCTTCTGTCACCTTCTGGATCCACAAGAGAAGAAGAATCAAGAAGTTTTGCCCATCCCTATGCTGGGACTACCATTTTGGAAGAGAAACAAAAACATTCATTTTAATTAAATGTTTGTTCCCAAACTGAAGATACTTGCGAAAGGAACTCTGATGCAATACCCACATCTGAGCTTAGTTTATCTGAGTTTAGCAAAAGTCCAGGACTATACAAGAAACAGAGTTCAGTGACTGCCCATGAAACAGGATCTGCTGACTGTGGGTCCCCTCAGCAGTGTGTGCACAGATAAATTAGTGACTTGGGGGTGTTTTTAGGTGGAAAGGAAGGGGAATGAAAATAACCATTTAATAGTCTTTTAAGTGAGAACAATTAAGATAGGAGGCAGAATCCCCTGGGGGAGGAGATCCACAGTTGCCAATTCCTGCTGACATCCGGCCAGCACTTTAATAACTGGAATTAGTAGGGGAGGAGGCTGAGACTTGCAGGAGCCACTCACCCAGGGAAAGCACTCCTGTTTTTTGGGGGTTTTTTTTAGCACTCTTGTTGACCAAAGAAGAAACACTTTCTTTTCCAATGAGCTACACTTATGTAACTCTTGTAAGTCACCAAAATATTTGCTAAGAGGGCTGAGATGTTTGTTTGTATGCTTCTGAATCGAATAGGTGTGTGTTACCTGTGAAGGGCTCAAATCATTTTGGTTTTGAACATTCTATTTCTTGCCCCATGAACTTGTGTGAACTCATGAACCTGCAGGGTAATATGTCCTGTGTAAGTGCTATAGGAGAATCTAACTGAATCATCATGCCTGAAACACAATGCAGAATCCCTGCATGCCACACGATGGCAAACGGGCATTTGGGGAGGGCAGGGGAGAAACGTCTTTCCTTCCAGGCTTTCAGAGTACTGGATGCTCCAGAGAAGGTCAGCTGATGGTGAAGGTAGAGCTGAGTTGTGTGCATGCTCAGTTGCTCAGTCATGTCTCTTTGCGGCCCCATGGACTGTATGGAGCCCTCCAGGCTCCTCTGTTCATGGCATTTTTCAGACAAGAATACTGGAGTGGGTTTTCATTTCCTTCTCCAAGGGATCTTCCCAGGGATCAAAACTGCATCTCTTGAGTCTTCTGCCTTGGCAGGTGGATTCTTTACGACTAAGCCACCTGGAAGTCCCGGAGTGGAGCTAGCAGGAGGTAGAAACTCTGACTTTAACAGGCCTAAGATTTGCTCAGCTGCAATGAAGGCAGCTGGCAACCTCTAGCCATGCCCTTTTTTTTTTTTTTTTTTAAAGCAAAAGGCCCGTAGTGTAACAACTGGTAAACTTGGTGCTGATAGGTAAATTCATTGTGTGTAACAGAGCCTGGAAGACAGTAAGCATTTAGGGAGCCATTTCTCAGCATTTCTATAAAATTGCTTGGAATGTGCCATTTGTTGTGTGGACTTGAAAATCTTTCAAAACACATATTCTGTATAGCAGCTGCTGGAAGTCAAATCTGGAACTGTTACGTTGCTTCACACTTGTGCTCTCGCCTTCGTCAGCTGCTGCAGGGCGCCTGGCCCATGGCACCCGTCTGGTCAATGTCAATTCTCTTCTTAGCCTCTGCCCTTTCTTCTCCCAATGCTCCAAATAGTCAAACTTTTTGTAGCTTTGATTGATTAGGCCAAAGATTAGCCTGTTTCTCTTTTATATTTTGATCTCTGACACAGTCTATTTAATAACTTTTTTCAAAATGTAATTCTATTGTTTATCTTTATTATAAAAGTAGTGCATGCTTATAAAATATATGATAAAAATATATGTTAAAATCCCTCTTAATTCCATAACTCAGAGATTACTACTCTTAATACATTGGCCTAAACTTTTCGGGATTTTTTTTCTATATTTATAAACTCAAAAGTGCTTGTTTTTCATAATCTAAATCAACTACATTTCAATTTTTTAAGTGATTGTTTTTTAAATAAAAGTGGGATTGGACTATATAGTTTCATGTAAACTGTTTTTTAAAATATATTTTCATATTAATTAGTATAAGTATACACCATTAGGGGCTTCCCAGGTGGCACTAGTGGTAAAGAACTCATCTGCCAATGCAGGAGACATAAGAGCCAAGGGTTCAATCCCTGAGTTGGAAAGATCCCCTGGAGAAGGGTACGGCAACCCACTCCAGTCTTCTCTCCTGGAGAATCCCATGAATAGAAGAGCCTGGAGGGCTCCAGTCCGTAGGGTTGCAAAGAGTGGGACATGACTGAATGACTTAGCACGAACATATACACCATTAGCTTTCATTGTTGTGCAGTACTTCCCTTGTTTTTATGGACTATTTATTACACATTATTTTCAACTCTGATTGGCGGATACCTAGATTCCTTCCAGACTTTCCCTGAAACAAACATTCCTTTCTCAATTTTGTCCACTAAAATTCTTAGAACTAGAATTGTTGTCGGAGAAGGCAGTGGCACCCCACTCCAGTACTCTTGCCTGGAAAAATCCCATGGATGGAGGAGCCTGGTGGGCTACAGTCCATGGGTCGCTAAGAGTCGGACATGACTGAACGACTTCACTTTCATTTTTCACTTTCATGCACTGGAGAAGGAAATGGCAACCCACTCCAGTGTTCTTGCCTTGAGAATCCCAGGGACAGGGGAGCCTGGTGGGCTGCCGTCTATGGGGTCGCAGAGAGTCGGACACGACTGAAGCGACTTAGCAGCAGCAGCAGAATTGTTGAAAGTGTACACTATTGATATATAGTGACAAAACACCCTGAGAAAAGCTGAACCAATTTACACTCACCAACAACATGTTTATCCATCCATTCCTTCATTCTAATGGATTCTAAAAACCTTGTAAATCTTTTGAATGTGATAGATCAATTTTATTGCTTTATTAGCAAAAACTTTTTCATCCATTTATCTGTCAATTGTAATTCTTTTTTCATTACATTTATATCCCATCCTTCATCACTTTATCATCTTTCCCTGCTCCCCCCACCATGTATGTGTGGAGGGGTGGGGAGAATATATAGAAGTCTCAAAGAATATGTATTAAAATGATAATTTTGGATATCTCTGGGTGGTAGACTTATGATGGCTTTTCTTTTGTCCTTTTTTGCTTATTTACATTATCTATTTTTTCAAAAAGAACATATAGCATCTATGTAATAAAACCCTGGCCCAAAGTGTACATCTCTGAAATGTGTTTCTGCTGACATATGGTGCTTTCTGCACTGATCATTCTGGTTCAGAAGCTATTTCCTAAGCAACAAAATACCAGAGTCTAAAAAAAAAATGCATGGAAATGGCTTCATGTAGCTCAAAGTTTGAAAAAAAAAAACCAAAACATAAAATGTCACTTAAAACACTCTGGCAGTTTCTCAAAAATTAAACACAAATTTAACATATGACCCAGCAATTCCAGTGGTAGCTATCTAACCAAGAGAAATGAAAGCCCAGGTCAATGCATACAAATAGAAATCTTCACAGCAGCGTTATTCAGAGTAGTCAGAGAGCAGAAACAATCCAATTGTCTATCAACTGGTGAATAGACACACAAAATGAAGCATATCTAGTCAGCAATAAAAAGAAGTAAACTACCATCATAAAGAACCTCAAAACATATGCTCAATGAAAAAAAAGACAAAAGTGAAAGATCACATATTCAGAAATGTTTAGAAAAGAAAGTCTATAGTGACAGGGAGTAGATTAGTGGCTGCTTGGAGGCTAGTCTGGGAACGAGAGTGGGGAAGGGACACAAGAAATATCTCGGGTGGGGCAGGGCGTGATGGGAATGTTCTAAAGCTGGATTGTAGATGGAGGGCTGGTGGTGCACAGCTCTATAAATATTCCAAAAAGCACTGTCCACTTAGCATGGTTGACTCTTATGGTATGTAATTACATCTCAACAAAGATTTTTTAAAAGAATCCAAACCATAGCATTTAAAATAAACTTACGAGGGAAATCGTCTTCTAAAAGTTGAATTCACAACTCGATTTCTGAGGCTCGTCTTTGCAATTTCATCTTTCCATGAATCTTCTCAATTCTCTCAACATCTGATACATTTTAGAATCTTCCCTTATTTTGTGGAATGAAGACCAGCTTAATGATAAACTTCAATCCTTCCACCTGTCTGCATTTAGTAATGTGAAATTTGGCCTCAACCTGCAAAGGACCATGACCCTGGCATGGCCACTGAGAAATGTTATTGAGGAGACCCTAGACTGTGTCTGAGCTCCCAGGGAAAGAGCACAGAGGGACTCCTCAAGGCATAACTCAGTGCTTTCTGAGTCACCAGAGAGACTCTAGTTCAGGTAAGACAGTTTAGAGCAGAGGCAAAGACCCTGTTTGCTTATTCAGTTCTCATCTGGCCAGGGCTATCACGGTGGTTAAATAAATATACTTGCTGATAACTTCCAATGTGTCCGTTTTCACTGCAAATGACCCAGAAGGCTACCCTCTTTTCCCCCTCGCAAGATCTGACTTTTTCCAAAATACCCAGTTTTCAGTTGGTAGAGATATCCATGTATCTTTATCAGTAGCTGATCTGAGGCAGAATCCGATGATCATTTATTATTGCTCAGTACCGCTGTGGTGTAGACTGCTGACCGTCCCTAGTGTCCACTCCTCCTGTTGCCTTTTGGTACTGGAACCCTTGATCTTCCACAGGTAACACGCTGTCCAGCTAAAACTTCATCACCCCAGCTCCCCAGCACACATGGAGGTGTATTCACCAGGAAGAAGTGCTGTGTGCATCTCTGCATTTCCCCTCCCACAGGCTGGCCTGGGAGCACGGGGCAGCACACAGGGCCAGCCGAGCAGCAACATAGATGGGACCAGAGGCTCTGAACGAGTGCTTTGAGCAGGACCATCTGGACCACCCTTCTACATTGATGGACACAGGACAGAAATAAACCTCTTGTTTTCAAGTTCCATTTCAGCAGCTTAGCCTATTCCCTGACTAAAATCCTGGGTTAGCCACCAGAAGACCTGCATCTTAGTACCACTTCTGTTTCTAAATAACTGTGAAGTTTCTGCATGCATGCTAAATCACTTCAGTCGTGTCTGACTCTTTGCAACCCCATGGACTGTAACCCACCAGGCTCCTCTGTCCATTGGATTCTCCAAACAAGAGTACTGGAGTGGGTTGCCATTCCCTTCTCGACCTGCGATAGAACCTGTGACTGAACCCAGGGATCGAACCTGCATCACTTACTTCTCCTGCATTGGCAGGCAGGTTCTTTACCACTAGTGCCACCCACGAAGCCCGTGAGGCTTTTGGGAAATCAATTTACTTTGCTGAGCTTTAGTTTCTGCATCTTAAAATGAAGCGGAATCCTAACATTTTGTGAGCCTTAGACTTCTTTGGAAAATTGGTAAAGCGGAAAGAATAAATGTCCAGGGCTGACCTCCTTCATCCAGCCATGTACCCCAGGAGGAAATATTCCTCTGACTTAACCATCTCAGCACCAGGCACCAGACAACTAGGCACAACCCCTATGGCTTAGGGTCCACTGAAACTGTTCACACTAGCCGATCCTGAATTGTTTATCCCACCCCGCCTTGCCTTTTCCACAGGAAATCCAGTAAAGACTGTGGTCCGAGCTCTCAGAAGGGTCTGACCCTTCTTCCTCCTGAGCGAGCAATGCTGCTGCCTCCCCCTGTGGCCCGGTGTGGGTCTCCAGGACCTGTGAGTGTAATACACTCTATTTTCCTGAGCCCCTCCTCTGTCTGCTCGTGTGGCCACACCTGACTGACAGTCACATAAAAGAACACAGAGCACTACCCTTGTGCCCAGGACATGTTCATGATCTTCCAAGTGTGCTCAGATCTCATGTAGCAAGAACATTTACGTTCAAGACACTGCTGAGAAAAGAAAGACTCTTAAAATCAACAACCATAACTTGTCTTAAAGATTCGGTTGTAGCATCTTGCTTCCTAGTTCGTTAAAGCTGTAAGAGAAGGCCTGGGATGAAGTAATAAATTAGCTCTCCAAAACAGATGAAGAGTGAATCCCCATTGCTATTTTATTGTTCCTTCTTTAAACCAAGATGACTTCACTCACATCATCAGGATGTAGCCCCTCAAACACCTGCAGAGGACTGCGCTGGTGGCTCACTGAAGAAGAGGCAGCACAGTCTAGAAACTGGTCATCTTCAGGTTGGTGCTTTTCGGGTTGACCTTTTCACATCCATTCTAATTTTACCGGATGCTAACATCCTTGTGCTACATCATCTGGGAGAATTTTTTAATTTTTTTTGGCTGCACCATGTAGCTTGCGGGATCATAGCTCTCAGACCAAGGATTGAACCCTGGCACCCCAGCAGTGGAAGCACTGAGTCCTGAACTCTGGACCACCAGGGAGGTCCCGGGAGGAATTTTCAAACAGCTCTTTCATCATTACCCAAAATACGTTTGGATAGATTGATACGGACTCAGTGTTTTAAATATTCTCAGATGTTCTGCTTTTTGCCAGGCCTTACCTCGAACAAAGACGTAAGCACTGTACTGTTCATAATATTCTCCCATTCGCGCACGAACTGTGTAGAGACCTTCGTCTTCCTTGTTGAGATGAGAAAATGTTAGTGTTGCCCGATCTCCACTCCAATGTGTTTGCACCCATTTTGATGGAGAAACAGGTACCCCTGGGGGGAAAAATGTAAACAAATTTACTGACTTCTTTCTCCATTACTATCTTCTTCCTCCCTCCCCGCAACTCGCTCCTCTCCCCATCTCTCTCTCTCTTTATTCCTCTTCTTCTATATTGAAAGCTATCTATTACAGGAAGTCTGCAGGGCTTTGAGTCATTGTGTCATATTTATATTGGTTAAAATGCTAGACCAGAAGTGAGGGAACCACGGCCAGATATACCATCTGGAAGACTCAGTGCAAAATGAAACTGCACGGCTCTTGGCTCAAAAAGCAGAAGAAAAAAATACAGTTAAGAAATAAGATATAAAACTTTTTCCTCTAAAAATAGTTTATTATTTATAAAACATAATAGGGTAATACAAATTGCAAGAAAATAATTATTTTCATGCCATAATTCTTACATACAAAACAATACTTTATTTTGTGATATGTTGATTGATAACACAGAATTTTTGACTTATTTTTTTGCAACCTCAGTTCTTAGGCCATCAGATTTATACTTTAGCAACTTTATTTTAAATTAATAAAATTGAAAGTAACATCATTCAGTCTTGGCAAATGAAAAGTCACAAATAATTTTGATTTATTTTGAGAAAGATCTTTCTGCTGATGCAACTATTAATGCTGCTGTTAAGAGTGCTATATAGTTACAGTATTATACACTTTTATACTATATACAATTATATAGTTATGGTTATAAAATTAACATTAGGTTAATCCTCTGATAAACTATTTTAAAATATAAATTTTTGTACTCTAGAGCTGACAATTCTTGAGGAACAATTTTTTCTAAAAAGATCTATCTCCTTATACAAATAGTTTCATGTAAGTCTGAATTTAATTTTAAATGTATATTTACATAATGGCATCTTAAATGTTTCCTCTTACATGACCTGTAACTTGTGATGACTTCATGATTTGTATATAATTTAAATGCCTAGTTATACATTTTCTTACTGTACCTTCGATTATGAGAAAAATTACTTAGAAAAATCTTTCTTGTTAATAAACTGCTTCATCCAAAGTTTTGTATGGAAATAGTGTTCATTTTCACTGAATGTGGCAATCTTTAAATTTTTATTTCCAAGCCTGTGAATATTTGCTTTGCAATGTTGTAGCAGTTTTCATAAACAGAGAGTCCAAACTCAGAAGAACTCTAACAACTGCCTTATGTGCCTTACTGCAATACCTGTATACATGCTTCTATTTTGTAATGTTTTATAGACAAAGTTTACTGTGTGATTGTTCCTGTCACGGTGCTTAGGCCAGGACGTCATGTTTGAGCAGATCCCACCAAGACGGGCCCTGGAGATGGACAGGGGATCTGGACTCCCACAGGGCTCCCGGCTGCATCTGGCGGGTCTCTCCTCTCCTCCAGGGCCACGTCCGGCAGCACCGCTGCCGCTACCACTGCAGCTACCGCTGGCTTCACTCCCGGCTCAGGTCCTGGTCTTAGCCTTCGCTTCACGATGGCCCAGCCTGCCCGGTGCCCACATGGACACTGAAGTTTAGGCCAGCTGCGTGGTGAGCACGCTGACTACCACCCACAGTGGTACCACTGGTACCTCCTGGGAACCAACAGGACTTCCCTGGATTTCACTTTATCTTACCGAATAAAATTAACTTACAAAATGAATATATATCCAACTTGTAAAAGGAAAATACATGTTTTGTGATCCTTTCCCTGTATTACACTGTGATAAGAAATTATGATCTCCACAAACATATTATAAAAGTTCTGCTACTCTAAAATATGTGTAAAAACTTTTGTAACACCCAGTATGTTATGTCCTCCACTATCTAGTTTCTGCCAGGTCTGGTAAACAGAACTGCAATCTACAGACATTCATGCTTTAGGACCAAGTCTGGTCTGTGACCTTCTGCGAATATGAGCCTCATTGAGAATTCATCATTAAGGCTCACCATTTCGGTACCACTGGATCTCCGGCTGGAAATGTTTAATTTCAGGGGTGATAACTACACGGCAGCCCAGACTCATCGTCTCGCCTTCTCTCCCGAAAGACACTTCAAACTTGTCATCAAAGTGGATCTCAAACCTGGACGCATAACCGTAAGGGGTCACGGCAACTGGGCACAACAGAAACAAACATCAGTAATTCATTTTTTCTCATCAACGAGACATAAGCGTTTTAATGAGCACAGGCCGAAAGCAATCACAACAAACCTATCAAATGATTTATACATCATAGTTTCAAATTTTCCAGCCATTGTATCTCAGTATAAATCAAATGACAAGAGAAGGATCGGATTTGGGATGTGTTCTTCCTTACTCCCACCCAGCACGCCTTCTTGTGCATGGGATTGATACCCATGATTACAACTAGGCATATTAAAATTAGGAGCCATTCCATGAAGTATGGAGAGACATCAAGCCAATCAGTTAGGTGAAAAACTGACCCAAGAGTCAATATTCCCATAACCATTTTCAAAACGACCACTTTTTTTTTTTTCCAACCACTTATTTTTTAATGTTTGGAAAATAAGAATTTAGGGCTTGACTACCATTTCCAGTCTGAACAGTGTCAGCATCTAGTTACTGAAGAACCATAAGGGTTTTACTTTTATTGCTTCCCATGAAAAGAAGTTCTGATGCAGATGACATGATCGAAATTCACAAATTTATAAATTACTATGGATCAGAATACTAATAATTTGTTATTAAACCACACTTAGAGCTCATTTTACATTGCATTTTATAAATTAGTGTATGCATTTATTCATTCATCATCAAATACTACTCTGCATCAGGTTCTAGTGTCCAAAGATAAAAGGTCCAGCCTAGCCTCAAATGGCTCATGGGTCAGTGGGAGCAAACAGTTAACAATTAGTGTCCAGTGAGTAGATGCCCTTACAGAGGTGTCACAGCCTCCACCCGGACACATAGCCTAAGTAGGTGGGGGCTGGGGTACGGTAGGGGGCCGACAGAGACTTCTTAAGGAGATGATGCTACACTGGATATATAAGGATGAATAAGACTGCCCTGATACAGTCCAGACTCTATATATGTGTGTGTGTGGTTAAGCCACACTGCAGGTTTGTATAATGATTTTTCTCAGCTTAAGGAAAGAAAGACTTAAAAGCATTTGTCATTTTTAGCCCATTACATCCAGGCTTTTATAAAACCAGAATAAAGCAATTATAAGCAGAAGAAGAATACAGTAGCCAAAGAATCTAAAAAAATAAAACTAACTACAGGTAGTATTACGTAAATGTGCTAAATCGCTTCAGTCATGTCCGACTCTTTGCAACCCTATGGACTATAGCCTGCCAAGCTCCTCTGTCCATGGGATTCTCTGGACACAAATACTGGAGGGGGTTGCCATGCCCTCCTCCAGGGGATCTTCCCCACCCAGGGACTGAACCCACGTCTCTTATGTCTCCTGCACTGTCAGGCAGGTTCTTTACCACTGGTGCCACTTGGGAAGCCCATTACATACATACTAGCACATATTATAGACTATGCATTTATTCTGGGCTTCCCAGGTGGTGCTAGTGATAAAAAATCCATCTGCCAGTGCAGGAGATGGAAGAGACATGAGTTCCATCCCTGGGTCGGGAAGATCCCTTGAAGGAAGGCATGGCAACCCACTCCGGTATTCTTGCCCAGAGAAGACTGGGCAGGACAGAGGAGCCTGGCAGGCTACAGTCCATGGGTCACAAAGAGTCGGACAGAACTGAAATGACTTAGTATACCTGCATTTTTTTCAGTGTTATGGAATAGCTTATTATACAGTATTGTATAGAGATGACACAGCAAAAATATTTTCAGACTTACAGCTGGGGGGCAAGGTAGATGCCCCCGAATGGAAGCGAGTATCATCAAGCTCTCCCTTGTATCCTAGAAAAGAAAGCAGCAATTTTTGACAACTGCTTCTTGACCTGTTTATATGTTAGCAGTGAGAATAAATTTTTTAAAAATACACTGTGATTGAAACAAGTCCAGCAAACCTACTCTTTACCACAACCGAAGCATACGCTGAAAGTTCTCCTTTGGCATTCATCGCCGAGGCCCGGTACTGAGCCGTGTCTTCAAAATCACACCTGAAAGAACAGATGGGATGAGTGCCCGGTGCAGTGACACTCCTGGTACAGTTGTCCCTCAGTGTCTGCAGGGGACTGGTTCCAGGACCCCCATGGATAACACAATCCAAGGAGGCTCAAGTCCCTTAAGTCAGTGGTCCCCAACCTTTTTGGCACCAGGGACCAGTTTCATGGAAGACAATTTTTCCAGGGATGGGGCACAGGCAAAGGCAGGGGGCTATTGGTTCAGGCAGCAATGGAAGCAATGGGGAGCGGCAGATGAAGCTTAGCTCACTTGCCCACCGCTCACCTCCTGCTGTGCCGCCCGGATCCTAACAACCATGGAACGGCACAGGTACCGGTCCTCAGCTGGGGGATTGGGGACCCCTGTTTTAAGTAAAATGGAGTAGTACACTGAGGCCTCAGTACCCATGGGTTCTGTATCCACAGATAAGGCGGGCTGATGTAACCCTGACTGTTTTGTCAAGGATCTCTTTGCTAACATGACACACAGCACGTCATCAGTTAACACACCGCTCTTTGGGACTCTTGATAAAGCTACACTTCCTAATCAAGTTCCCTGTGGGATTTTACATAGGCCAATAGATCTACCTGCCAACAGCTATAGTCCACTATGACCCTAGCTTGAGTTAATTTAAAATGTCCAAAAATAAAAGCCAACAAAGTGTTGAGTATATAGAGCATGAACAGTGTGATGAAAAATTGGTTTACAGTTGTATCTGGAGCAGAAAATGTCTGGTCATGTACCTTTGTAGCAGGTAGGACCCTGAGGGGCCTCCCTCAGGATGGGTTTCAGTCTGGCTGTTATAGTGTGATGGAGAGACAAAGAAACAACCTCTCCTTATAGACGCCCAAATGGATTCAGGTTTGTCTAGTGTGGTTCTGTGTTTTAGCCTCAGAGTACAAACAAGTTATCTGTCCCTCAATTCTACTAATGTTCAGGCCCACAACACAATACAAGAAGTGCCATTTGGAAGTTCCTCTAAGTTATGATGGATGCAGACATAGGGATGTCTTGGGAGACCTGGGTTCGATCCCTGGGTTGGGAAGATCCCCTGGAGGAGGGAATGGCTACCCACTCCAGTATTCTGGCCTGGAGAATGCCATGGACAGAGAAGCCTGGAGGGCTATAGTCCATGGGTAGCAAAGAGTATACTCCACTGAGTGACTTTCACTTTCACTTTAGAGAGAGAAGGCTCTTATGCAGAGATGAACAGGCTAAGATTTCAAAGCATGCTGTTTTATCATTGCCAGGGTTCATGTTCTTCACTGTTCTTCTTTAGTTTCATTGGTGAAATTTGAATTCTTGCTGAAATTTTACAGACATTCATAGAATCCCAGGCGGGTCAATATAGTTGTTTCTTCCATGGTTGTTTAATTATAAAGCAACCACACAGCTCGCTGCCGACTTGGTTGAATCACTGACGGACAGAATGGGTGGGTCTTTAGGAAGGGGTCCCTGCCTGGCGATCATCCCAGAGTCCCAGGGTTCTGCTTGAAGCCGAGAATGACCTGTGCCAACCTCTCTGATCTGAGAAAGCTATATATCTCCTGAGATTAGAATGACTTAAATTCTACTTTGACTTCACAGCATGTCATGGTTTCATTTGAACTGGAAATGCTGGGAGCTTGTGTAACTTCTTCATCCACATTAGTAGGCTTGGATTTCAAAACCATGTTAGGAGACATGATACCCCTTTGAAGACCTAGAAACTTTGATGTGGATTCTGCTTTAAAATTTTTGCTGTTGATTTGCTTTAAAAAACATCCCAGTGTCAGGCCCTGCATCCATCTGACAGAATGGGCACATAGTTTCCACGCAGTTTCTGGTGAGCTAAAGGAAAAAACAACTTCTCTAGGTCCAGTTTACATTCAGTGTCACCCACCTCAAACTTCACTGGCCTCTACTGAGGAAAGACAAACGTGTATAATGCTGATGCAGATTCGGGACTCTGAGAAGACATTTGAATATAAATGCCTATTCTGTAACTTATTTTTTTTGCTAATACCTGAGAAGAACTCTCAAGTACATAAAAGAATTGTTGTTTAGTTGCTGAGTCGTGTCTGATTCTTTGCGACCCCGTAGACTGTAGCCCGTCAGGCTCTTCTGTCTATGGGATTGTCTCAGCAAGAATACTGGAGAGGATTGACATTTCCTCCCAACATAGGGATCGTACTTGAGTCATCTGCATTGGCAGGTGGATTCTTTAACACTGAGCCCCTGGGAAGCCCATACAAAAGGTTAAATAGATACAAATGAATTTTTCCTCATCATCTTTGACTAAATTCAAAAGATCACTTTGGGCAGTAACTTGGGCTTGGTAAGAATGTCATGATTATCACTCATAGGTGTGCACCAAGAGAAGCAATACTTGGGATTGTCCCCCATCCTGATACCACTGAGTAGGGAGGAAGAGGGGAGAACCCCCCGCCAAGCAATTGTCGGCAACATACACAGACCGTGATGTTTCTTACGCATTTATCTCCAGAGTGTGCATTCCATATCGGCTTTCGATGATATACTTTCCAGGATGTGCCTGGACATTTATTGGCACCTGGTTTTTATACCTATGAGACAATGGAAATGAGGTGAAGTAAGTTGAGGTGTAAACAGCTTCATGATTAACACACATACAACTGTTCCTCTTGAAAAAACATCTGTAGACATAGCACAGAGGTCAGTAGCAGAGTCTGCTCAATAAATGCAAATAAAATTCATTACAAGTATCATAAACTTTCTTGATGAATGTGCTTCCCTCCTCCATTACAAAAATTACATTCAAGAAGTTGGCCATTCATAACCTTGTGTTTGTATCTTGCGTACATAATTTTGAGTGGAAAGAGCCAGATACAAAAGAGTATAATGATTGTTTTTACGTAAAGTACAAAACAAGAAAAGATCAATTAATGCTGCTAGAAGTCAGGGCAAGGGGCAGGGATGAAGGCGGTCCCTTGGGTGTTGATAATGTTTGGTTTCTTGATTTTGGTGCTTGTTACCTGGGGGTAGGCGGTCTACAAAAATTCATCAAAGTTCTACATTTATCTGCCATACCACCCTATTTTGTGTACATATTATACTTCAATAGATGAACTTAAAAATGAAAAGAAAGACAACCATTGTTGACACAACAGAGAGAAAGGCTTTGAGTGGGTTTTTTGTTGGCTGTCTGTGTAGGATGAAAGCAAAACATCCTTCCCACTGACATTCCTGCACATTGTCCAAAACCTTGTCATTGCATTGTAAGCTCATTATATTTGTTTTATTCTGTCATAAGCAAACATAGCTCTCAGCTTGGAAGAACTTAGAATATCAGTCATGAAAGAAAACTACTGATAAATAGAAGCTAAAAGAGTCCCTTTTTCTGACTGCCGATCCCTGGCAAAGCCTCTCAGCCTGGAGAGGCAGGGGCTCCCTGGAGGGGCCCCTCCTGAGACACTGGCCCCTGAGTCTTCACCTTGATTCATCACCATGTCCTCATGTTCTCAGCGTGTGCTCAGTCGTTCAGTTGTGTCCAGCTCTTTGCAACCCCATTGACTGTAGCCAGCCAGGTTCCTCTGTCCATGGGATTCTCCAGGCAAGAATACTGGAGTAGGTTGCCATTTCCTACTCCAGGGGAGCTTCCCCACCCAGGGATCAGACCCACGTCTCCTGCAGCTCCTGCATTGGCAGGAGGATTCTTTACGGTCTGAGCCACCAGGGAAGTCTCATGTTCTCAGTAGCCAGTAGCTATGGCGCTGGACCTAGCTTAAGCCATTTTCTGCCCCAAAGGGGAGCTAAATTTCATTTGTTTCCTTTTCTAACATTCTACTTCATGTGCATAGTTATCACAAATAATGCTAATAACCATAATAGAAACAGTATTTACTGAGAGTCGGGAAAGGCTCTAAGTACTTTATGTCCAGATTAGTAAATTCAATCCTCACAACAACCACATAAGGTTGCACTACTTTTTAAAGAATGTAATATATTTTGTTTGGCTGCGCTGGCCCTTAGTTGCAGCATACAGTATCTTTAGCTGTGGCACACGAGGTCTAGGTCTAGCTCCCCAACCAGGGATCGAACCTGGGCCCCGTGCATTGGGAGCTCAGAGTCCCAGCCATTGGACCACCAGGAATTCCCAGTGCTACTACTTTTAACATCATTCTCCAGATGAAGAAACCCAGGCACAGAACGGTTAAGTAGCCTGCCCCAGCTTTAACAGCTAAAACAGCAGAGCTGGGATCTGAACCCAGGCGGCCTGGCTCCTGACAACATGGGATGTTTCCATTTTCCAACTGGTCTCTATTGGCTGTTACTGTTTAGTCGCTAAGTCATGTCCAACTCTTTGCCACTGCGGGGACTATAGCCCACCAGATTCCTCTGTCCGTGGGATTTTCCAGGTAAGAATACTGGAGTGTGTTGCCGTTAACTTCTCCAGGGGATCGTCCCAACCCAGGGATCAAACTCACGTCTCCTGCTTAGCAGGTGGATTCTTTACCACTGAGCCAATGGGGAAGCCCCGTTCTCTATTTAGTTGCATTTGATTTCTTCAGATTTTTGGACATGGTTATAAGCATATTTGGGAGCAGGGAAAGTTACAGAAAGGGAAAGAGAAAGGAAATAATCCTCAGCCAGTCCTTTCCTCTCCCCAGCTTGTGTACACACACACACACACACACACATTCACACTCATGCCCTATGTCCCTAAAATGCACCCTTTTCTACACTTTAGAAAATACACCATTCTCCATCTAGCAAAATTCCAACTCATCCTTCAAGACTCTGATCAAATGCCACTTCAATAATCTCCTCCCTAAAATTCCACACAACAGCATTTCCGCCTCTTCACATCAGTGTTACTTGGTTCAAATGGGAAGGTATAATGTTAATCAAATTACGGTTGGGTAAGTGTCACTTCTGCTAAACCGTGAGTGCCTTGAAGATGGGGACTCTGTCTGATCCATATTGATTTCTATTCCCACTCTCAAGGAAGCAGCCATCCCAGGAAAATACTAGGCAGTGTTTATTAAATTGGACTGCACAGTCATTGGGTAACATCATAAATTCAATTGTGCTTCTTGAATTTTGGCAAAGGAACAGAGTTCTGACAAATCCATCCTTCACGATATGGATAATTTAAAATTAGTGCAGATTAAGAAGGTATGCTGAGGCTGTTTGTCTTGGTTTCCTTGGATGTGAAATGGGAGGGTGGACTGGGAATCGCAGCTGTGTAGCAAGTGTAGGGGCACAGCCTTCTGCCCCACCCTTGGGAATCATTCCTAGCTCTTTCTGACAGTCCAGAAACAGCCTCAGGCAGCTGTTCCCCCACAGGGCTCCAGGCAGACAGGACTGTTTGATCAGAGATGGGCTGTAAAAAGCAATCTGCTGGGTGCTCTTAATTTGGAACATTCCTAGTTTGGATGAATGACAGGGTCGAACACATTAATCATGAGCATGTTCTCCTGACTGAATCGGTTTAGGTCATTTCACACCCGACTCAGAAGCTTCTCTTTGCTCAGTTTTCTTTGCGCTGGGGTATTTGCAGTATTTCTTCCCAACATAAGAAGATATAAAAGACACACCAAAGGTGTGTGGCCGGTGCTACTTGACCAAGCAACTGAGTGACACTTGATTTGACTTCTGACCAAAAATGCTGTGCATATTTCCATAAAGTCTGAGTGAAAATAGCATTTGCAGCTCTTAGGCTTGCGTGAAGCCTTCCTGGATGCATCAATATTCCTTCACCTTCAGTCCAGCAGTCCCCAACCTTTTCAGCACCTTGGACCAGTTTCATGGAAGAAAATTTTTCCACCGAGCAAGGGGCAGGGGATGGTTTCAGGATGATTCACGCGCATTACATTTATTGTTCACTTTATTTCTATTATTATTACATCAGCACCACCTCCGATCATCAGGCGCTAGATCCCAGAGTCTGGAAACCGCTACTCCAGTCCTGTGTGACTTAGTATCTCAATGCCTTTCCCTCAGTTTTCTAATGTGACCGCTTGAAATAGATTTCTCTCGCTTTCTCTCTCTCACACACACACACACATTTTCTCTCCACTGGGACTCTATATGTCAGTATAAAAAGCGCCTGTTTTAAAGCAGCACACGAGGATTAAATGAGGAAGCTATTCAGATCTGTTCTCCAAGGAATTCACCTTGCGAGGCACTCGGATTCAGAGCCACTTCTGATTGTCTTCAGTATCAAATCAGAGCAGAGAAGGAGAATTTGAGGCCTGCTCTGTGTATACTTCACAGCTTGTTATTTCTGGAAAGTGAAATTCCAAACTGGCCACTCATCAGCTAATTTTAGAGAGTAATCTACACCCTGGGACTACTTATCAGGTTTCTGAAATTCTTGTGAGTATTTAGATGTACACCCTTTTCCTCATCATTTTCATGTAAAGTGTATGAACGACTAGTTAATGAACTTGTGTTACACATTATTTCTAGAATAATACTCTTCATTTATGTATGTAAAATACCCACTTAATTTCCCCAAACAAATGTCTGTCTGGATACTAGGCTGAATTTGATAACAAGGGGTTACAGTGAAAGCCCTTTGGCACTGTAAAGTGCGGTCAAACAAAAGGACTTCACTCTCACTTTTCTTTGTCAGCAAACAATGCTGCCAAAATGATCTCTATCATGTTGAATCCCCTTCCCTCAAAAGTGTGGTTAGAATGCAACCTTATTGTTTTGAACAAACAGCCATTACTCACTTTAAAAACCAATTAGCTGAGAGCTAACTCTTCTATTAGCATAAAATTTGGATGTAAATAAGAAAAATCTAAAATAAAACCCCAAACCCTTATACTTCAAAAGTAATTATAAATAATTTTTAATATTTTAAATGCAGGTTGTTTTCCTACAATAATATGGCAGTGATTGCTAAATTTAAATACATTGTGAATAACTCTAATCTTGTAAAAAAATTCAATGCATTAATTCTACTATGGAATTTATGAATTCTCATAATTTGCAAAAATAAAATAAGACTTTTCCAAATCTCCAGACTGTTCCTAAAATACATTTCTCATACTATCTTATCCCTAGGTTTTGAACTATGATCATGTTCAATGACAAGTTTCTTTAAGTGTCTATTTATCTTCACACTATCCCTGAAGTGGCAATGACTTCAGGGATAATTTGAAGAATTTCAAATATGTATTTTAAGTGTCTTGCATGAGGATCTAATCCAGGTGCTAAGTTGCTCCAGTCGCATTCGACTCTTTGCAACCCTATGGATTGTAGCCCAGGATCCACATACAAATCTGAAAACAAGGGCACTGAGTGTGTGAACACATGAGTGTTATGTGATAATAACAATACATTGTTCTAGGAGTTGGTGTGAGGCTCCCTGAAGATTATATAATCCCAATTTCCACTGACAAAAATCAATCTAGACTTTGGGCTCAACATGCAATTAAATTTGGCTCTCTAAAAAAGGAGGGGGTACAACTAATTTAATTCTCTTTATTTTAAAGAGAACTTTTCTCCCCTATTTCATATAGCTTCTTACAATCTGACCAGGCAATGCGAGCATATGATCCAAGAATCAGAAAATATAGGGGTGCCCAGGGAACATTCTCTTTTCTCACACCTGTCTGCCTTCTGCCCAGCTTCTCCCCACAGCTTCTCTCCTTAGGTTCTTATATGTCCTTCCAGAGCTTCTTTATGCAAGTAATAAAGATACAAACAAATGCTTTTCTTCCCGTTTACAATATACTGCCTATTAACAAGTTATTATATAAATATAACCTATTAAATTAAACAACTGGTTTTTCACCACATATATATTTCTCCTTCCCTGTTGGCTAGCCCTCTTCTGCAACTAACTTTTCTGCTGCACCCAGGGCCAACAGGCTTCCTTCTGCTCTGAAGGTGAACTGGGAATAGGGCTGTGTTGCTCAGCATCCCTGCACCTGGCCGTGATGAGTGATGGTGATGAGTGATGGGCCCGCCTGTCAGTAAGTGCTCTCCAGGTACGCTCTAGACTCCATCCAGATTTAGTCAGTATGCAGGGGCTGGCTGAAGAGCAGCTGCAGCATGTTGATATCATTTGTTCAACCTCAGGGATTTCCATGGCCTCAGGGTGCCAGTGGAAACCTGGAACTGAACGTTCCTTGGAAAGGAGTCTTAGGGAGTCAGACCCAGGGCACACATGACTTTGAAAGATGTGGCTTAGGACCTAAAGGCTCAAGTGGAGACAGCACAACTGCCCGCAGCAGCATTGGAAACTTGTTTCTGTACTTGACCTTCTTCTATTCAGGAAGGTCATTCTCAGTGGTTTCTCTCATACTTGTACTCAGAGTCAGGCCCAGGAGGCTGCAGCTCGGTACCAAAGAGACATCAAGGCCAGCAAATTAATTACCGACATCTTGGTTCTCACTTGAGTTGTGGGTTCCCTGTTCATTGAGGGGGAGGATGCTCACTGAAGATTGTGTAATCTGGACCAGCAGCTTGCAAAGTAAATTAGAGCTTCATTCAATGATTATTTTTTAAAAGGCAACACACGCAGGAAGGTATTAATATATTAATCCCACGTGAAATTTACTCCCAGAGGTGGATTTACCTTGAAGCTAGTGAAGTTGAAGTTGCAGGGTCTCTCATCAGCACAGGTCCCCTTATGGACTAATGCATGTGACTAACTTTATAACCTTTTTTATAAAGGATGCTCCTCAAATTGTATAACCCTCCTGCCCCACAAAACCTTCATCTGACCTTAGTTATTGCCAGAGCCAGTTCTTAGCTATCTGCTAGCTGATTGTCCAAATTTTTAGCTTTATCCAGGGGCAAACCTTGCTCGCTAAAGGAAGGTGAACTATTTTCTTAGTGGTCCACTGGTTCTTTTGTTTTCACATTTACTTCCCACTTGACTTGTAAGGCAACAGGGCTTTGTGTGAAGTGCTCTGATTCGTCCCTCCTGGAAGAGTTTCTGAACAGAATGGATTTGTGTTCTCCAAGCACCGAAGCGGGTGCAGGAACTAGAGAAGGCTTGTCCCAGTCAATGAAGAGCCTTCCAGTCCTTCCTGAGACAAATCTTGTCTCTGTGCTTTTGTCTTTGATTAAAATGAGCCCTGATGCCATACAATTCACATGTTAAGGAAATAAATATTTCAAAGCCAAACATGAAAGATTTGAGGGGTTAATCATACTCCCAGCCCCATTAGTGAGGATAACTAAAAACTGACAGTATTTCTATTTTTAAATATGACTGGAATTTTAAGAGTTGCCAAGTGTAGTCATCTCATATTTTTTCAGTGGAGTTTATATCTTTTTGTTTGTTTTTAAATTACTCCTTTTCCAGCCCAAAAACACCACGCGAGGAGTTCAACCTCCAGTGGAATTTAAGCTCTGCCTTTGTGGAACCTCATCACTCTGGCTTAGTGACACCATCAGTGGTACATGGCATGTTTGTATTCTAGTGACTGTGTATCTCACAGAATAAGTAAATGCTTAAGAAATTCATATTTATCTCCTAGAGATCACTTTGTATTCTTTTGAAAGTCATCTTTAACTCTGATGTTTAAAAATCAGGAAAACAGAGATAAGACACTGTGTAATAAATATATCTACTTAAAGACTCCAAGTATTCATTTACCAGTAGTACATTTTAATTCATGAAACATGAGGAATTTTTTTACTCATCAAGTAATATTTCTTGGAGCTAAAAATTTGTTATTCTTTATGTATTTCTTTTTTTTTTTCCTACACCACACAACTTCTGGGATCTTAGCTCCTCAACCAGGGATCGAACCCCCATCCCCTGTATTGGAAGGCAAAGTCTTAATCACTGGACTGCTGGGCAAGTCCCTCTTTATGAATTTCTACAGGAAAGTTTGAATTTTTTCTGAGGTAAAAAGTAATCCGTTTTCAAGAGGAAATGTCCCTTTTATAGGCCAATCTATGCAGCCCAATAGGCAGAGACAAAGGCAGGGGGTAAAGATGAACAGATTCCTAGCTTACTGTCAGTCGTGTCCAACACTTTCCAACCCCATGGACTGTATAGTCCAGAACACTGGAGCAGGTTGCCATTTCCTTCTCCAAGCGATCTTCCCAACGCAGGGATCGAACCCAGGTCTCCCGTATTGCAGGCGGATTCTTTACCAACTGAGCCACCAGGGAAGCCCAGCTTACTGTAGTATATTCATACTTTTAAAGCTTGGAAATTGATTTTTTTAAACTTCATTTTCATTGAAATATGTTCTTACACTTCTCATCTTTGTTTACTATAAGTTATTTGTCTTGGTAATAACAGAACTGGCTTTGTTTTTCATTCTCTCACTTTCAAACTCAAGAACCCTGGGAAACGTTTATGTACAAGAAAAACTGTATGTAAATCCAATTTGGTCACAGGCAGGTTGATATTATAGGTGAATTAAAAAAACAACAACAACAACTCACCACTTGCTCCTTAAGAATAACTTTAGGTAAGGGTTTATCTTGTCAGCCTCCGTTATGTAAGCCAGGTGTCCAAACAACATTAGAAAATGACAGAAAAGGGAGAAGGAGCTGGTGCCCTGTGGGCAACAGTGCCATTCTCTGCAGTGTTTATACTGCGACACAGGGCATTCACCACACCCCGAGGGTAAGAAAGCAGCATGCAAAACCCACATTGTAGAATAAGACGGAAAACACCTTTTAAAACTGGCTTACAATCCTCTTCAGATTCCTGCTCTCCATGGCAAACTGATTTCCATGACTGCTCTCCATGACAGTTCTGATTTTAGGGGTTACCAAGTCACTGACAATTGCAATAGGATATATAATGGGTGGAAAAAAGGGGAGCTTCTTCTTTATGGAATGAAAGTTTCTTCAGACCTCATATTAGAAATAGCTCCCCGTCCCATCCCCTTCTTTGTTTGGCTTTAGAAACTAGGACCTCAGCTCACATGAAGACTAGAGATGAAGCCCTCTGAGCTTTATCTCTCTAAAAGGTGGCAGTGTTTTTCATCACAAAATGTTACCAAATAAATATGCTGACTAAATTTTAACACTTTATATAAGATAAAGACCCATTTGTATAAGAGGATGTATAAATTATAATGGGTGCAAAATCATTCTTCCTTCCATGCATGTATTCTTTCTTCACTATTTAAAAAATTTACTCGAACTTACAGATGCTTTCACTGACTCTTGCATGTTCATAAATCCACATGTTTTCACAGGATTTAAAATTAATTTGAGTAATCAATTCTATGAGAAGCTTTCAAAAAGATAGCGTACCATGTGAGACGAGGTTCTGGCCAGCCAGCTACAGAGCAGTGTAATTTTACATTTTCTTTCTCCCAAACAGTATGGGAACGAGGTTTAATGACAAATTCAGGAGCATGGAGAAGATTATCTTCATTCAACTTTTTATGAAATGCCTCAGTTTCTTCTAACTGAAAAAAATTATCAAGACATGAAATCAAAGTAACATGTGCTACAAAAATGAAATGTAGAAATCAAAATGATCATTTTTTCATTTGGAGTCTTAGTCTGGTATTTGGAGCAAATGAACTCCCCTCATCCCTTTAAAAAATAGACATATCACTTAATTTTTAACATTCTAAGCCTGAGCAACATATTGTACTTTCCAAAGGTGGATTTCTTAAGGTCCTCAAGAACTTTAATTTCTGTAGAACCTAAAATTTCACAGAATTTAAAACTATGAAATCTGTCTTTCTTTGAACTATACATTTTGGTGTCTTTTCACCTTTTTTCTTAGTTGTTTCTCCACAAGACCACACATTTCTTCATTTGAAACTAATCTATATTACACACAGGCACAGTGTTACATGCATTTCTACTTTTTTAAGATTAATTTTTATTGGAGTATAGTTGATTTACAGTGCTGTATTAGTTGCTGCTGCACCAGCAAAATGAATCAGTTATACACATACATGTAAACACTCTTAGATTCTATTCCCATATAGATCATTACAGAGTATTAAGTAGGGTTCCCTGTGCTTTACAGTAGGTCCTTATTAGCTTCTCCATCCACAGGATTCTCCAGGCAAGAATACTGGTGTGGGTTGCCATGCCCTCCTCCAGGGGATCTTCCCAACCCAGGGATTGAACCCAGGTCTCCTGCATTGCAGACAGATTCTTTACCGTCTGATCCACCAGGGAAGCCCATTTTATATGTAGTGGTGGCACTTATACTTTTTTAAGTTATGTTAAATTGTCTTTTCTTACCGTTTTTTTCAGTGACAGGTGATCTGCCTTTTCTCGAATGGCAACTTTCCTTGACTTCTTCTCAAAGGCCTCTTCCTGGTGAAGCGTGGACATGGACTGCTTAGATACAGAGGACTGCTTAGATACAGAGGACTGCTTGCTGGCTGTTACTCCTTCCTCACTAGCAAGGAGATTCCTCTGGGCTATGTAAGCAGCAGCTTCTTTAATTCTTTGCTCTTCCGTGTCTGTAATTCCACTGACATGCACTTGGCTAAAATAAAGTAACAGCAAAATACGGTTATTGTGGATGTCAGTGATAAGACTGCCCAATTTCACCAAGTTCAAAGCACCAGACCTAAGATGTTGTACACTGTGCCCAAGGAAAACCTGACGTACAAAACACTGGCCCGTAGGAGCTAACTCTTCACACATGGACGTGACCGTCACCTTAACAAATGATAACGACGATAGTAATACCTATTATGGCCTGGGTGCTCTGCCAAGTGCTTTTTGCATAAATTATCTCATTTTCCCCCACAACAACCCTTTGAAATAAATGGTATCCTTTCTACTTTAGACATCTGGTAACATGGCACAGAGAAGTAAGATAATTTGCCCAACATCATTTCTTTGGTTTCCTTGGTGTGTTTAAACACAGTTTAGTCTGTAATAAAATATTAATTTATGACTTCCTTCTAGAAAGGACAGCATTGTAAAATGACAGACAGTTGTGTGACTGGGATCCTGATTTATGACTAGTGTGCTTTATCTGGATTCTGTAACTCAGATGACGGAATGCATTACCCAGAGCTGCTGCACGCATAAATAAGCTATAAATGTATGTGTGATCCTTATGCCTAGCAGTTTCCTTTCCAAAATAATAAAGGTTATGAGGGACTTTCCTGGTGTACAGTGGATAAGAATCAGCCTGCCAATGCAGGGGACATGGGTTTGACCCCTGGTCCAGGAAGATCTCACATGCCACAGGACATGGAGGTTGGGCATGGGGGAGAGGGCGGCAACTGCAATTAGGAAAACTCAAGTACACTTAAAAATATATTTTTGACCCAGAACAGCAGGGACATTTGCCTTTAAGTAAGTGCATATGTGCATGTCAGCAATAACCCTGCTATAATCTAGGTATAAGAGCAAGAATATGATGCTAACATCAAAAACACACTACTGAACATTTTAAATAAATTTAAAACCTTTCCAATCCTCTATCTCAATTTAAAACCTGTCGCTGACATAAAGTTAGCTCTACTTAGACCGTGCATGTGTGCCAAGTCGCTTCAGTCGTCTTTGACTCTCTGCGACCCTATGAACTATAGCCCACCAGGCTCCTCTGTCCAGGCGAGAATACTGGAGTGGGTTGCTGTGCCCTCCTTCAGGGGATCTTCCCAACCAGGGATCAAACCCATGTCTTTTATGTCTCCTGCATTGACAGCCGGGATCTTTACCACTAGTGTCACCTGGGAAGCCCTACCTAGACTGTAAGAAGTGGAATTTTCAAGTGCCATCCAGAAGAAATCGTATTCTCCAAAAATGTACTATATTTGCATTTGCCAGCCCTAGGAGAACTCTCGGCTCAACCGTTACAAGTGCCTTGATTTCCTTGTACAAAAAATTGACATACTAATACCTCTCCAGAGCTGAATGGAGGACTTAGAAGGATGGTTTATATATAAAGCACTTACAATGATTTCCAGCAAACAACACGTACTCAACAAACGTTCATTACTCTCCTGTTCTCTTAGATGTTAATGAACATCATTATGAAGTGTTATCTTCATAGTAATAGAATATAGGAGATGGCTCCATATAAAAAATGAAGAACTGGAAATAAAACCTAGAATATAAATTTTTTATTCAAACTTTCATTTATCACAGCTTATTCTGTAAATAATTTCTTGACACTGGTCTGGAGGGAACAAAATAGTTTGGTGAGAAAAGGGCAGGAAGAAGCTGGAGAGAGTGAGAAGCTTCAAAATGTGCCCACACAGGTGGAGAGTCATGTCATATAGGTTAATGCTAAGCTGACATGACTTTTAAATGATTTTTTTTAAAACACAAAATTAAATATTTTTCTCCTCCAACCTAGTAATCTCCTAAAAGGAATATGAGTGCCATTAAACCAACTGTGAGGAAGCTGAGTCTGGGCAAGCATACTTCACAATATAAGCCTGTTTGTCTATAAAGTTCAGTTTGAAAAATCAAAGATATAAAATAAAAAGATAAAAATAGAATATTGTTTATCCCTTTCCTAAGTAGGTTTGCAGCAATTATGACATCAGCCTCTGAAACAATTGGGAAAGGAACCATCAAACAGCGATGGGAAGAGAAAATGCAGGGAAACAGAAGTAGGTCACCAAAAATTACAACCGAGTTATTGCCTACTGATTTTCCTGATAGCTTTTGCCCGGAGAGGGCGACCTCGTTTTGAACATCACATTAGCTTTGTGAATAATCAAAGGAAAATAAACAGGAAAGGCTCAGAAAGTTTCTGTTAAACTTTAACTTGGTGTCTTACACAAGTCTCCTTTCAAGATTTCTTTGTATATATTACCATTCAAAACTGTTTATATTATAAACAGAAATTTGGCATTACACAGACTTGTGACTTAGTGATTATTTTGTTTGAATTTTATCTCAAAATAAATAGTAATCTATTTTTTATTTAACAAATATAAGCCAGGCATTCAAGCTATGCCCGCAATGCTTTGTTAGTCTATGTTATCTAAGGATTTTTTTCTTCCTAATGAATAATAATTAAAACCACACTGGCAACCAATCTACCTAAATGTATCATTTGATTTTTTTCTTTTAGTTCACCCAATATTTTATAGTTTTAACCTTTCTTTGTGCCCTAACTATAGCAACTGTATATAGTGTCCAATCACTAGCATCCAATACTCTGCTTCTAGTTTCAACTAGTTACCTAATTAGAAATAAGCCTCTAATCATAATCTCTGTTGTCATACAGCCATCCTACGTGATGGCAAACATTTTTACAATGATCACATCTCCCACTATGCACAGTTCCAAGGTTCTCAGACCTTTCTCAACCAGTACAAAGTAAATGCTCAATAAATGATAGCTGATATTACTACCTGAAAACATTTATTCCCCACTTCTTTTTAAAAATAATTAACTAATTACTTAACTTGTCTGCACCAGGTCTTAGCTGCAGTATGCAGGATCCCCGATCTTCACTGTGGCATGTAAACTCTTAGCTGCAGCATGTGAGAGTTAGTCCCTTGACCAGGGATCAAACCCATGCCCTCTGCATTGGGAGCATGGAGTCTTAATTTTAAACAGTTCCACTAGGGGAGTCTCTCTCCACTTTCTAAAAATCAGATCCAGGGAGAGAATTCATACGTACCGTCCTGAAAAAATAGGCACCATGTAGTCACTTGGCAGATTTTCTTTCTCCTCTCCAGAAAGAAGGCTCTTCTTGGCTCTCTTTGTTTGGGGGCTCAACTTGGATGAATAATCTAACATCAGACTGGAATCTGTAAGTCTGACAACAAACACCCTAATGTTAGTCAATAATTTAAAAAATGTTTAGAAGTTTTAAATTTAGGAGTGTTGCGTAGACTCCTAGATGGCTAATGTTATAATTATCTTCTATCTTTAGAACTAAAATAGAGTGAAAATGACCTCACATAATGCACTCTATCCAGCATAAGAAAAATAGGTCTGTGGTAATTTCATGGCTTTTTCTCATTAAAGTTTCAGGGGAAAGCAGCTGTGCTTTGGTAATGTTTCCGGATACCCTTTGCTGTTAAGTTTATGTTGGAAATGTAGGCAGCCTACATGAATGGGTTGGATACATTGTGCATCCAAATGCTTTCAGAGGATTGATAAACAAAAATAAAGCAAATTTTCTGTATCGAGAGCCCAGGCAATTCTGAAGCAGGGCCTTGAGGTTGAACTTCAGGTTTTTGTATAATGTAGCAGACTCCATTTGAAAGAACATTGAGCTCATTAAACAACAGAATTAATATGTTTTAGATGAATACACAGCATCAAGTGACTCGGAAAATTACAGATTTGATAAAGAACCTTTTGATAATGCTGTAGTACACACAAAAATCCACCCATGCACACTGGTGCCAGTGGTGCTTGGAGGCAGCTATTGTTCTAATAAACCAAAAAATGCATTACAGTGGGAAACAAGGCAACTGAGATTGCACCTAGAGAAAAGGACTGATGACATTAAAAGTACAGTCTTAATCTATATAGTTCTTGGACGAAATGAAATGCATTTTCATTCAAATGCAGAATTTGGCTTAAATTTCAGGAGACTGTGGACTCTCTGAAGTCAATCCGTGGACTCAGGTGAAAGGTCTCTCGTCTCCATTGTAACGACAGAAAGTCACAACAAGAAATCATACAGAAACTCTCTGTATGACCCTTGCAATTTTTCTATAGACTTGAATTGATTCTGAAATTGAAAATTAATATTAAAAAGATCTCTAATATATGGAATCTAGAAAGATGGTAGGGATGATCCTATGCACACGACAGCAAAGGACACGCACATAAAGGACAGAATTTTGGACACAGTGGGGAAAGGAGAGGATGGGAGGATTTGAGAGAATAGCATTGAAACATATATGTTACCATATGTAAAACAGATAGCCAGGGGAGTTTGCTGTATGATGCAGGGAACCCAAGGCTAGTGCTCTGTGACAACCTAGAGGGTTGGGGTGGGGAAGGAGGTAGGAGGGAGGTTCAAGAGGGAAGGGATATATACCTATGGCTGACTCATGTTGATGTATGACAGAAACCATCACAATATTGTATAGCAATTACCCTCCAGTTAAAAATAAAATAAATTTTTTTTTTTAAAAAAAGGTCCCTAGTGTCAAGAAAATTTGAAAAGAAAATGAAGCATGTGAATGGTGTGGCAAGGAAAAACCAAGCTGCCCAGTTAAAACAGAAAAAACCTTCCAGAGTCCAAACCTTGATTGTTTCTCAATCTTTAAAAAACATTAGGAAAAGCAGGGATTACTTAGATCAAAAGAAGACAGTGCATATACATAGTACAGAATGGATACACAATAATGCAAATAAACTTATCCTCTGCGAAGCAAGCAACGCAGAACTCTGGGGCTTCTAGGAAGCCCTGGGAGTACAGTGGTTCTGGGCCTGGGAGTATAGGGTGAGCTACAGGCTTCAATTCCTGGACTGGAGGGGTAGCATGGAAATGACAGACCTCTTCCTCCCCCACTAACCACCTCTCCCCCAGGGTGAATATGTAGCTCTTGTTCTATGATGAGCATTAACACTAAAGGTTAGAACCTTGAATTCAAGCTTGTGGATTGGTTACCAGTTGGAAGGCTTAATGAAATTTGTTCTTGGGTGGCTGTTCCAAGCAACAGCAAAATGATTGCATTCTAAACCCTTAGTGAGTTACAAAGTACAGGCTGTGCTAATACAGGTCTAAGTTTAAAGTGGTATTTTCCATCACTCCTTTAATTCCATTACTATACAAAATAAAATTAATTATGGAGTTTGAGCTTCTTTTTTTCTATTTATAGAACATTTGGATTTTCTAATTTTTCTCATTTCTCTATTTTTGCTCTTTTTACTATTTATTTTCATTCTACTGTCTACACTCATATCCTCATGAGCATATTTTCAAGGTTTGCTTATATTAAAAGGGGACATATGTATAACTACGGTTGATTCATGCTGATGTTTGACAGAAAACAACAAAATTCTGTAAATCAATTATCCTTCAATTAAAAAATAAAAGTTATGATTTGTCCTTCTTTTTGTTGTATTGTTGTTCCTTTTTTTTTCAGTCATTTTTTTCCTTTAAGATAAATCTTTCAAACGAAGCATTTGTTACATACAATGTGCCAGAATGTGATTATTCTATTCTCACAGGTAAATCACAGCAGACAATTTTTAATAGTTGAACTTTATGGTAAAGATTTATGGAACTATCATTAGTTTTTATGTCATATTTCATTTGGAACAAAAGACCTTATAAAAGGACTGTGGTTTTACATATTATATAGTATTATTTAGAAAATCCAAAGTACTTAGAAGATATCAAACATTTCCTGTGCTCTCTAAAGTTTCTTCAAGCTAACAAGAAGAGTGTATTTAGGATTAAATGTTAAAATACTGTGCTAACAGACTATTTGGCAATGTTAAGTCATTTATCAAAGATGTCTGAGAAGACATCTTCATCTGATTGAGTTTAAAACTCAATGAAGTTTTAAGAAACTGACTATGCAATAATTGTGTAACTAATTATGTGAAGAAAAGCCATCAATTGTCTCTTTTGTTATGACCCAAGAACACGGAAACCTAACATCTTACTCTATCAAATTTTAAAGTCAAATAATGTTTTTAAAGGAGTTCAATAGAAAATGTAAAATTTAAATTTCTTTTTTAAATTTGAATTTCTTTGAAGTTACATCAAAGAGCTAAATAAAGGCTTGCTAACCTCTTGGGCTTTTAGTTGCATCTAAATTTTGAAAATAATCCTGTCTCAAAAGCCAGTTTCTGAGTAGACACTTAAAGTTTGGTATGTATGGATCAATGTGGTCTTTTAACTATTAAAACTATATTTAATGTTCTTTACGTCTTAAATTTTGATTCTTTCTGAATTTCAATTTATGAAGGCAGTGAAAATAAGCTATTGTGTTTAGTTGCTAAGTCGTGTCTGACTCTGCGACCCTATGAACCGTAGCCCTCCAGGCTCCTCTGTTCTTGGGACTTCCCAGGCAAGAATACTCCAGTGGGTTGTCATTTCCTTCTCCAGAGGATCTTCCTGACGCAGGGATCAAATCCATGTCTCCTGCATTGGCAGGTGGATTCTTTACCACTGAGCCACCTGGGAAGTCCCTGAAACTAAGGTAAGTTTTGAAACTATATGTGAGGATTGATTTGTGTGTGCACGTGCACCCACGCATCTGTAACTGTGTCTAGGTACATCTACCTGTACTCTACTACTAATTGTGGTATGTCCTCTGTTAATATGCCTAAAGTTAGTAGAATTTAAGGATATATCATGGTTTGTTTGACATCATCACATCTATGACCAGCAGCACCGCAGAGAAGGGATGTAGCCCAGGAGAAAGCTCTCTCTAGAAATGTTCCAGGGACTCAGAAATAAACTTGCATTTCATCCAGTTCAAATACTGAACATCAACAACATAACCTTCTGCTTGTACAACTTCATAATTATTCTTGACAGGAAAAGAAAGAACAAAACTATTATAGAATCACTGGACTGGAAGAGATCTCAGGGACATTTACACCACCCTCCTTGCATTATAGATGTAGAAGACCTAGAGTGTCTTTATAACTTGCCCAGGCTCACCCAGCAAGTTGGTAGGTGAACTAGGACCAGCACCCATGTGGGTTAGTGTTCTTTCCTCTATACCAGTGGCCTTCAACTTCGTGTCTGAGCCTTCTCGATCCAAACATGTTTGATCATGTCACCTATATATGTCTGTCTATTTATAAATTTTATACATATACTGCTGAATAAATATTCTCATTTTATGAAATTTCAACCAATAGAAAAATGTTCAGGGCCAAATTTAATCTTTTTAAAGACAGAAGTGGTAATATATCTTCCTACACTTCTTTGGCTTGCCTTCATGGACTCCCCACTTCGGAAACCACAACAACATACATAATATGCCAATAACGACTCTGATGTTGATTAGCTATTTCTGAATTTATTCACATCTAGCAAAAAGTCGAATGCGACTGAGTGAGTAAGCACAGCACAAAACATAGAGGTTACGAAATCATCACAGTCCAATTAGAAATAAAGCATTAAGAAACTCATTAAACTTTACATGAGGTCAAATGCTAATTCTTCAAAGTCATGTTTATAGTCATCATAATTTCACATAATTGTGAAAAATTGTCCTAGTTCCTCAGGATGAGTAACTATGCCTGGTTATGTTAAGTATGGATCTACTAAATGGCTATATTACTTTCTGAAAAAATTATGACAACTTATCAGCATGTTCTAGAAAAAATGATGAGCTGGTAGGCTTTGTCTTTTGCTGACACTGCTCCCAAACCCAGCACCACCCACCCACAAATGCTCATGATTACATTACATTATTGATTTCCTTCTCTATCTGTCCCACTCCTGTGACTATTCAAGGAGAGGGATGGCCTAAAAGTTAGATTTATATCCTCAGCACTGTGTCCAGTGCCTGACAGTGTTCAGTAAGTGTTTATTGAATGAGGTGAAATCAAGATTCAACCTCCTGTAACCATACCCTATCTCTATGATTCTCAACTCTGACTTCATATCAGAATCAGCTGAGGAGCTAGTAAGAATGACCAATGCAGAGGTGGGACTTCCAGTATGGTGGAGTGAATAGTTCAGCAGTTCCTCTCTCCAAAAAAGCAGTGATAAACCTGGATACAATTGTCAAAACCAACCCATTCAAGCCTCTGAAAATCAAGTACAGGCACACGCTACACCGACACGTGGCTATTCATGAAAAGATACTGAGCTTCAAGTCTGAATAGTGGGAGTCTGTGTGACATGCTTGTCTAGTTCTTTCCCACCCACCCCCAGCTCAGTCTATAAAGTAGTTCTACTAAGGTGGGAAAAGGTGAGACACTCTTAATATTCACTGTCAGAGGGGCTGATTTGGAGCAGAGCATGATAAACCTCCACAACCAGCAACACTGTGAGTAACGCTAGCCATCTAAGTAGCAAACAAACAGGGGAAGACCAGCAGCTCAGTCAGTCCTAGGATACAGTCATGGCTGGAACAAGCAGCAGATGGGCAGATCACTCAGAGAGATAACAGGAAGATTTGAAAAATAAGACCACCATGGGGGCCTTCGTAAGCTCTCTCCATGTGATTAAGTAGAAAAAACTGGAAAGGACTCAGGTTATCCACATATGACTGGCTGACTGTAAGCCTGTGTGTGTGGAGAAGAGACAAGGAAGTCTCAGTTCAGTTCAGTTCAGTCGCTCAGTCATGTCCAACTCTTTGTGACCCCATGAATCGCAGCATGCCAGGCCTCACGGATTTCACTCGAAAACAAATCCAGGGCATATACATTTTAAAATGACCTGGACTTCAAATATGCTCCCCAACATACACACTCAGACACACAGATCTATTGCCAGAGGATGGAACCTTTACTGTCTTGAGATGTTTGAGCACAGATGTTTGACCATTCACTGACTGGTCATTAATCTATGCAAATATCAAGTGATCCCTATGAATTCAGGCTTAAAAATAAGAACAATAATTTTTTTAAACACTAAACAAAGACATCAGCAGTAACAGTGCTGGGTAAACAGAGTCTATAAATATGTTTAGGCAAGTAATTAAACAAAACACAGCAGCAACACATTTGGGGAAAATTCAGAATCCAGAATTATTACAATATGTTATCTATTATGCCCTATTTTCAACAACAAAATAATTATGAGACATGAGAAGAAATAGGAGAGTGTGATGCATGCTAGAAGAAAAAAAGCAGTAAATAAAAATTGTCTCCAAGTGCACCCTGATATTGGATTTAGCAGACAAAGACTTCAAAACAGTAATTAGAAATATGTTCAAAAATAAGGAACTATATTCAAAGGCTAATCAAGGAAACCATGTTTAAATAATTAAAGGGAAGTATTATAATAATGACTCAAAAAGACAGAATGTCAACAAAAAGATAGGAATTGTAAAATAAGGTCAAATGGATATTCTGGAGTTTAAAAGTACAATAACTTAAATGAAAAAGTTATTAAAGGGACCCAAAAGATTTTATATAAAATAATAAAATAATCAGGTAAGCTGAAGATAGAAACTATCTAATCTAAAGAAAAAAACAAACAGAAAAAGAATGAAGAAAAAATATGTTGTCAGACAACATCAAATATACCACTATATGAGTAAAGGTAGTATCAGAAAGAGGAGGAAGAGAGAAAGGGCAGGAAAAGATATTTAAAGAAATAATGGCTTCAGTTCAGTTCAGTTCAGTCGCTCAGTCGTGTCCGACTCTTTGCAACCCCATGAACTGCAGCATGCCAGGCCTCCCTGTCCATCACCAACTCCCAGAGTTCACTCAAACTCATGTCCATTGAGTCAGTGATGCCATCCAGCCATCTCATCCTCTGTCGTTCCCTTTTCCTCCTGCCCCTAATCCCTCCCAGCGTCAGAGTCTTTTCCAATGAGTCAACCCTTCGCATGAGGTGGCCAAAGTATTGGAGTTTCAGCTTTAGCATCATTCCTTCCAAAGAACACCCAGGGCTGATCTCCTTTAGAATGGACTGGTTGGATCTCCTTGCAGTCCAAGGGACTCTCAAGAGTCTTCTCCAACACCACAACTCAAAAACATCAATTCTTCGGCGCTCAGCCTTCTTCACAGTCCAACTCTCACATCCATACATGACCACTGGAAAAACCATAGCCTTGACTAGACGGACCTTTGTTGGCAAAGTAATATCTCTGCTTTTTAATATGCTGCCTAGGTTAGTCATAACTTTCTTTCCAAGAAGTTAAGCGTCTTTTAATTTCATGGCAGCAATCACCATTTGCAGAGATTTTGGAGCCCTAAAAATAAAGTCTGACACTGTTTCCACTGTTTCCCCATCTATTTCCCATGAAGTGATGGGACCGGATGCCATGATCTTCGTTTTCTGAGTGTTGAGCTTTAAGCCAACTTTTTCACTCTCCTCTTTCACTTTCATTAAGAGGCTTTTTAGTTCCTCTTCACTTTCTGCCATAAGGGTGGTGTCATCTGCATATCTCAGGTTATTGATATTTCTCCTGGCAATCTTGATTCCAGCTTGTGCTTCTTCCAGCCCAGTGTTTCTCATGATGTACTCTGCATATAAGTTAAATAAGCACGGTGACAATATACAGCCTTGATGTACTCCTTTTCCTACTTGGAACCAGTCTGTTGTTCCATGTCCAGTTCTAACTGTTGCTTTCTTAAAATTGCCCAAATTTGTGTAAAAATAGTACTCTGTGAATCCAAGATGCTCAACAAACCCAAGTATGATACTCCCAAAGAGATACACATGTAGACATATCATAGTCAAACTGTTGAAAGCCAAAGCCAGAGAGAAAACTAGAAAGTAGCAAGAGTAAAATGATTCATCACGTACAAGGGAACAAGGTATTAATGACTGATTTCACATCAGAAACTATACATCCCAGAATACATTTGTATGACATATTTAAGTGCTGGGGAAAAACTAAATCAAGAGTTTTATATCCAGCAAAACCACTACTCAAAACTGAAAACAAAGTAAAGACATTGACAAAGAGAGAATTCATTGCTAGCAGACCTGCCTTACAAGAAATGCTAAAGCAAATCTCTCATATATCACAAGAAAACATGATAAATGCATTTATGCCCCAAAATTAGATGACTTAAATGAAATGGAAAAATTCCCATAAAGATTTAAATAACCAACACTAACTCAAGAAGAAATTAAAAATAATAACAGATCAATAACAAATAAGGAAATTGAATTAGTAATTTATCTATGCACAAGGACTTCCCTGCTGGTACACGGGTTAAGAATCTGCCTTGCAATGCTGCTGCTGCTGCTAAGTCACTTCAGTTGTGTCTGACTCTGTGCGACCCCATAGACGGCAGCCTTGCAATGCAGGGAGCCCAGATTCCATCCCTAGTCAGGGAACTAAGATCTCACATGCTGTGGAGCAACTAATCCCACATAGTAGAGAGCCCATGTACCACAACTAAGACCCAACACAGCCAAATAAATAAATATTTTTTTAAATCCATGCACAATGATAGCCCAGGCCTAAATGGTTTCATTGACAAATTACATGAACTATTTAAGGAAGAAACAAACCAATCATTTCCATATTTAAAAAAAAAAAAAAACAGAAGAGAAGGAAACACTTCCCAACTTTTTCTGTAAGGCCAGTTATTACCTGATATCAAAGCCAAAGATATTATAATTTTTTTAAAAACTACAAACCAATATCCCTCATACACATAGGCACAAAAATCCTTCACAAAATATCAGTAAACTGAATCCAGCAACATATAAAACCAAGCAGAATTTAGCCCAGGGATGCAAGGTTGATTTAATATCTGAAAATCAATTAGTGTAATACACCATATTAATAGAATAAAGAACAAAAACCACATTATCATCTCAAGAGGTGCAAAAAATTTTTGACAAAATTCAGCTTTCTTGCATGTTAAAAAATTCTCAACTAAATAGGAATAGAAGGGAACTTCCTCAATCTGATAAAGGCCATCTGTGAAAAATCTATAACTAATATCATCAGATCAGATCAGAGTAGTTGCTCAGTCGTGTCCGACTCTTTGCAACCCCATGAATCGCAGCATGCCAGGCCTCCCTGTCCATCACCAACTCCTGGAGTTCACTCAAACTCATGTCCATTGAGTCAGTGATGCCATCCAGCCATCTCATCCTCTGTCATCCCCTTCTCCTCCTGCCCCCAATCCCTCCCAGCATCAGAGTCTTTTCCAATGAGTCAGCTCTTCACATGAGGTGGCCAAAGTACTGGAGTTTCAGCTTTAGCATCATTCCTTCCAAAGAAATCCCAGGGCTGATCTCCTTCAGAATGGACTGGTTGGATCTCCTTGCAGTCCAAGGGACTCTCAAGAGTCTTCTCCAACACCACAGTTCAAAAGCATCAATTCTTCGGCGCTCAGCCTTCTTAACAGTCCAACTCTGGGGAACAAGGCTATGATACTTGCTGTTGCCACTTCTATTCAATATTGTACTGACATTTACAGCACAGTGAAGAATAGTCGAGGCAATTAGTTAAACTGAAAAACTGAAAAGCAAGTCTAACTTTAGTTACAGATGATATAATCGTGTATATAGAAAATGTCGGGAAGATAACCTGGAGAAGGAAATGGCAACCCACTCCAGTACTCTTGCCTGGAAAATCCCATGGACGGAGGATCCTGGTAGGCTATGGTCCATGGGGTCGCAAAGAGTCGGACACGACTGAGCCACTTCACTTTCACTTTCATACACACACACACACACACATGCTAATAAATGAGTTCAGCAAGGTCACATGATACAGAATCAAAGAACAAAAATCAATTACACTTCTGTTTACTAGCAGTGAAAAATGAAAAAATAAAATTAAGACTCCACTCACAATTCTATCAAAAAGAATAAAATATTTAGGAAAAATTTTAACAGAAGTATAAGACTTTACACTGAAGATTAAAAAACAATATATGATAAGTGAAACAAAGACCTAAATAAATAAATATACATGTTCATGGATTGAAAGAGTCAGCACTGTTAAAATGGCATATTTTTCAAATTGATTTATGCTTTCAACATAATTTTTATCAAATTGCCAGAAGACTTTTGTCTTCGTAGAAATTGACAAGGTGATCTTAAAATTTATATGGGAATATGAAGGAACTACATAAGCAAAAATTTTTTTGTAAAAGAGGAACTCAGTTTGAGAACTTACATCCACCAATTTAAAAACTTTTTATAAAGCAACAGTAGTTAAGAAAGTGTGGTACTGGCCTAAGGACAGGCATACAGATCAATGCAACAGAATTGAGAATCTGTAAATAAACCTTTTCATTTACAGTCAATTGATTTTTTTTTCTTTTCAAAGCTCTTTTTCTTTATTGTTATTTTAAAACTTTTTATTTTGTATCAGGATATAGTCAATTAACAATGTGATAGTTTCAGGTGAACAGTGAGAAGACTCAGCCATACATGGTCAATATATTTTTGATAAAGGAGCTAAATGATTTCAGGGGGAAAGGATAATCTTTTCAACAAATGGTGCCGTGACAACAGTCCATGTATATGTGAAGGGATGAATTTAGAACTTCACATCACATACCAAAAAAATAATTCAAACTGGATATTTTTAAATGTAAAGCTAAAATTATAAAACTCTTAGAAAAAAAGATAAGAGAAACTCTATGAAGCTCCAATACTCTGGCTACCTGATGCGAAGAGCTGACTGATTGGAAAAGACTTTGATGCTGGGAAAGATTGAGGGCAGGAGATGAAGGGGGCGACAGAGAGTGAGATGGTTGGATGGCATCATCGACTCAAAGGACATGAGTTTGAGCAAACTCCAGGAGATCGTGAAGGACAAGGAAGCCTGACGTGCTGTAGTCCAGGGGTCATGAAGAGTCAGATATGACTTAGCGACTCAACAACAACAACAGCGATGTTGATAAGCCAAATTTTGCTTAGATATAACACTAATAGCATGACTAAAAAAGGAAAAAAGTGACAAATCGAACCTCATCAAAACATAAACATTCTGGTATCTGAAGGACAGTGTTAAAAGAATGAAAAGACAAGGCACAGAATGAGAGAAAATATTTCTGAACATACATCTAAGAAAGGAATTATATACAAAATATTTAAATAACTCTGACAACTCAATAATAAGCAGAAAAAAATCCAATTTAAAAATGGGCAAAAGATTTGAACAAGCATTTCATCAAAGACGTACACAAATGGCTACCAAACACATTAAAAAGATGGTCAACATCATTAGCTATTAAGTAAGTGCAAGCTAAAACCACAGTGAGACTCCACCACATACCTAAAAGACAGGCTGTAAAAAATGATAGGGAATAACTAATGTGGATAAGCTGGAATCCCTGTACCTTGGTGTGGGAATGTAAAATGATACAATTGCTTTGGAAAAGAGTTAAGTTGTTTCTTGTAACATTAAGCATAAACTTAGTACACAGACAAGCTGACATTTTAAAAGGTGCAAGAGAAGGTAGATTTCAAACAAAAAGCCTTAACTTTCCATAATAATATCATTTGTTCCAACAGAAAACTTACTTTTTATCCTCTGTGTGCACAATTCTATTCTTGATGCTGGTGTGGGAGGGGGATATGAAGATTACATATTAAATTAAAGACTTGTTTTCTGAGACCTTTACTGTCTAGTAGGGTTGCAAATGCTACCAGCCTGAGGCGTTGTGTTACATCAACCAAAGGAGAAAGGATGGAAGGACAGAAGGCAGGCAGGCAGATAAGCAGAAAGAGCAGAGCAAACAAAGTTGAATTTACAGGCTTGAAGACAATTTCTGTCTGCGGCTATCAGGGAAGCCTTTGTGGAAGAGCTGGACATTGAAAGATGGGTAGGTCATCCCAGCATGACACCGAGGTGTTTGCAAAAGCTTGAAAACAGAAGCTCCATTTTCATTTCTTACTTATCTATACGTTGCCACTAGACTTTACTGAGTGGCCACAATAGAGCTGAACTCACTTTTATTATTCTACCATTTTTCCTGTAAAACTGCCTCTCTCTATATATTTACAACTTGGCACTGCTGTATATGGGCTTCCCTGGTGGCTCAGACGGTAAGAACTCACCTGCAATGAGGGAGATCTGGGTTAAATCCTTGGGTTGGGAAGATTCCCTGGAGGAGGCCAAGGCAACCCAGTATTCTTGCCTGGAAAATCCCATGGACCGAGGAGCCTGGTGGGGTACAGTCCATGGGGTCGCAAAGACTTGGACATGACTGAGGGACTGAGCACTGAGCACTTATCAACTATTAGCTGGATCCTCATTTGAGGTGCTCTTGCTTTCTCCTCTTTCACCCAGAAAGGCTGGTATGGAAAAGGTCAAGTCTGTACCACTGGTTCCCTTGGGCTCTCAGAGCTTGGGGATCTCTGCGGGGAGGCTCAGTTACACCCATTGCTTGGCCAGCAGTGAACAGAGCTACTGTTTCACCTCTGGGCGCTGGGAGGTGACTGCACGGCCCTTCCTCCACCTTTGGCTACTCACTCTATTCCTACTCCTTAAGGGGACATGTCTTCCTTCTCACAGCCTGATTCACCTGCCTACAAAAGATTAATGCCATTTTGGGGTATCTTATATCGTCTAAACTTGTATTTGGCCTGCAAAAGAGACTGATGGGTAGTATTTTCAATGTAAACAAAACAAAGGAGGCAGAGAGTTGAAGCCTGTCTTTCTGGGCCTTGTTATCTGTGGAAGGAAGGGCTTGAATTAGATGAGCTTTTAGTCTCTTCCTGCTTTAGCATTCCACAGTTCTATGGAGCTATGACAAACTGCCAATTGTATGAAAAACTGGTATTGCCAGGAGTGCTACTTCTAGTTCTCTCTTCAAACAAGCCACAGTTTTACAGCAGTGAGAGTTGAAAATTGATGCACAGTGAATGCTACCCTCTTTGGACTCAGGGTTTGTTTGGAGGATTCAGAACACAGACCAGTTGCCTTTTAAAGAAGTAAGACTGACAACAAACTGGCCCATTTCTAGGGGGATAAAAGAATAACTGGCTTTCTGTTTTCCTTGGATTTCCCCCAGACCTTCTCCTACCAAATAGGAAGTAATATGGCTCATCATTTTCTTGGTACTTAAATTCTGGAAGACAAATCCCAGAATGCTACATTTTCTACCCAGGAACTATGGTGCCTTTTCCTTATATATGATAGTTAGATCTTTCTTTAGAGAAGAGGCTATATTTTAATACCTCTTGATTTAGTTGCTAAGTTGTGTCTGACTCTTTGTGATCCCATGGACTGTAGCCTACCAGGTTTCTCTGTCCATGAAATTTCCCAGGCAAGAATACTGAAGTGGGTTACCATTTCCTTCTCCAGGGGATCTTCCCAACCCAGGGATTGAACCCTAGTCTCCTGCATTGCAGGTAGATTATTTTCTGACTGAGCCACCAAGGAAGCACTGTAAGGGCTGGATTTTAATCTGCTTAGAATCAGACAATAGGTGTCTACCATAACCTCAGAGGGTTGAGAGACTCATCATCCAAGAAATATGCTGTGTTGTCCTCTGGAAGTTATTCATTTTACTTATCAAGCATAACAGAATCGTTCTTTTTTCTTCCCATCTTATTCAAAAGAGAGGATTTTGAAAACATTGGTTTCCATATACCACATTCCCTGTAAACATCTGCCTTATTTCATCCTAATTCCCTATAATATTGGCCCTAGGAAGGGATCATCAGCTCACACACTGGGCTGATATTTATATGTAGATTTTCTAGTGCAGTAGTGGTGACCTTTGTTGAGTCACAGAGTTCTCTGACAATATGATGAAAGCTAGGGTCTATCTCAGCAAAAAAAAAAAAAATCATCTGGACCCAATTATACATATAATTTCAGATCATCCAAAACTCTGTTGAAACCTATTCACAAACAGAGGCTAAGAACTCTTGCACAATGGTTGCAAAGTGGTCATGAGTACCGTTTCTCCTTTAATCTCTAATAGTATTTGTGAATTATTAACATAAAAGAATAGTCTTGTATCATTTTTGTTTTCCTGAATCACTTTCTTTAATTTAGTTTTTTCCTAACTGTGACTAAGAACAAAGGCATTTAGAATAAGCCTTCCAGAACTTATTTTACAACTCTTGGCTCAGAATGCAGTTGGTAACCGATCTGAGCTAAAACCACAGTGACACTGAACAAGCCATTGTTCTTAAGATTTAACTGAGGTCAGCCAAGCTGTGGGCACATATAAATCCCCATAGTTTCCACTTTACTACCAGGACATCTAACTACAAAGAGAGGCTAAAAATGGATCAGGCCCAGTATTCACATACATTCCACAGAGCTGCATTTCCAACTCCACACCGGTTTTAATTAACAACACTCTTCACAACCCCAAGAGAAAGATTTCATTTAGCAGGGAAAAGTTGCTCCATTTTGAAAAATAAAAAATATAACCTGAAAGAATTATAAAGATTTTGAAATGCTCAAAGAATATTATCTGCACCTGTTAGCTGTAGGTCTAAAAAAAGAAAAACTAAAATACCCCCAGGATTAGGTTAGATTTATTTTCTTTTACATTGCATTACACAAAGGAAAAAATATTGGCATCTTCCCTTCTTTTTAGATCCACATTTCTACTAATAAGTGGAGTTGTTCAAACATACCAAGCCATTAATAAATACCTATCTACCTACATAAATACTTAAATAGCAAGAAGGAACAAGATGCAAGGTTGACCATAGAAATAATTATAGTTCCACTTCCTACAGAAAGTTTATTATCTGAAGTTGTTTATAACTAAAATGGCTAAGTTTTCCAAAGACAAAATAGAGCAAATGTTTTCTGGATAAAATACAAAGATGCTCAAAGGTTCAATTAATAATGTTTGATATGATTTATCAGATTGTAAATAAATATGAATGGTGCATATATGGTTAAAAGAAGAATTTAGGAATAGAATTTAAGAAATAAAACTCTCTTTAACAAATTCATAAAACTCTATAGACTCTACAGCATCGGGGGAATGTAATGAGTATACATGAGTTAGCTTAACAATTGTAATGAAAACACTCATTTTCTACATTTTCTATAGATTCAGCACAGATGGACCAGGAAAATGGATATTTAAAACATAATCCTCTCTATTACAAGACAGCTGCTTTCCTAAGTGAGATCCTTAAACATATGTATGGAACATTCTTCAGAAGAACACATGGTACTATCACATAGCACGGTGCCCATTCCTGTCTCGTTTGGAAAGCAGGTCATTTGAAACAAGGGCCAAAAGAAATGAATTCACCTCCTCCCTGACAATATTTCCATATTTGCGGCCAATTCGAGGTCCTCATGAATATCCCATGGCGCACATAACCCATGAAAAGTGGGATTGAAGAATGATCCTATTCCATTTTAAGTGGAATTTCAGAATGTTGCCGTCACCCTAACTCCAGAGACTTTGGTACTGGACGTGCAGAAGCTCCCAGGAGGTCGGCGCCGCACCCCCAAAGCACAGCTGTACATCAGGTGCTGATTAACCCACAGGGATACAGGAGTTTCTGCCTTCAGAACCAGTCCTTACTTCTGTTCATACAAACCACTGTATTATTTCCTCAATCACTTTTCTAATTCCTAGAAGTAAACACCTCTCCCAGCTACCCTGACAGATATTTTGTGGACATAAATTGTATAAGACTTAAAATAACATCTGTTTATAACAAATAATGCAATATATGCCAGACAGAGGAGATCTGAGGCAGCAGCTGGTAACTGACCACACAGCCCAGGAATTCGTACGTTTGGAAGTTCAACAATCCTTTCTGTGGACTATAGATAGACATTTAATAAAATCACATGAATCTTGCAAGTGTTTTTTAATCTCCATGACACATTTCACTCAGGATACTGAGAAAATAAAAACTGGCTTGGACTGAGAAGGTACGGATCCAGCCAGCATTCATCAGGCTGGAACAAGACACAGAGAAGCCAACCTCGGGGTTCACAGGAAAACACTTCTCCTGGTGACACTCCTCTGCATGACCACAGACTCACCGAGAAACTTTCTTCTCCAATATCAAAGATTATAAGCAGGTTTGTTGTTTGAAATTTTTTTAGGAAGAATGAGAGATTGCCTCTTTGCATGGAGGACCTCAGAAGCAGATTCAGTTCTCAGCCCATGTGCTGGGCTCCTAAGCGATTTCTAGATACAACAGTCCTCATTTATCTCAACTCAACTGTTTCCAAAGCAACAGGACACTGATTCACTTTTTAGACCAGACCTGCATCTAAATCCCACTCATCCTAGAATACTACTGAAACCCTCTTTTTCTTTTCTTTTTTTAAACTTTTAAATTTGTTTTGGGGTATGGCTGATTAACAGTGTTGTGATAGTTTTGTGTGAACAGCAAAGGGACTCAGCCATACATATACATGTATCCACTCTCCCCCAACCTCCCTCCCACCCAGGCTGCCGCATAACACTGAGTCGAGTTCCATGTGCCATACAGTAGGACCTTGTTGGTTATCTGTTTTAAATATAGCAGTGTGTACATGTCCATCCCAAACTCCCTATCTCTTCCCCCTATTCTCCCCCTGGGCAACCATAAGCTTATTTTCAAAGCCTGTGAGTCTGTGAAAGTCTCACTTTTCCTCTAGTGTGGGGTCTCCCTCATGGCAATGGGTTGATAAATATAATTCTGTCAGAATATAGGTTTGTTCCTGGTATTGTTAAGCTGACTGAGATAGGGCCATGTTTTTATAAAAATGCTCCGGCTAAAGAAAATATTTGCTGCTTGAATTTTGATGCTAGCTTTCAGACACAGAAAGAATAGAACACATCTCTGCTGCAGTTTGGGCTCCTGTGGTCTGTGAATTTTAAATCCTTTTCTCATCTAAGTTGAAAGTTGAGAGGGCCTGGAAACCTGCTGTGAGTGTCAGAAATGTGATTTCTCAACTTTGCTGCTGCTGAATGTTGAACACAACCTGTGGCAAAACTTCTCTGCTTCTAGCAATATCGCAGTTGGCAATTAAAGCAAGACACCCCAGGGCGACTGCGAAGCTCTTTGTGAAACTCAGGTAAGCAAGGGAAAGGGGAATCCAAGACATAAATCCCAGGCCTTCCAAACAGATGGTTTGACCTTGCTCCACACCTGGTTTAAAGGTAGGGCTGCCAGACCCACGAAGAAATGAAAATGTAACCTGGGGCCTAAGGTGGGGGTGGGGTATTCAGAGAGCACGGCTTTGCCCCGCGTTTGTAAGGCTGCTTTCACATACCCGTGGGAGTAGCCATAGTCATAGGCTGATGCCGCCTTGTGACTGGCTGCAGACGACAGGGCAAATTCGGAGGCCCGGGAGGCCTGATGCTGGTAGGATGCGGCGGACGCCTGGCTGAAGGCCGCTGACTCCTGACGGTGGGCAGCGGATGAGCGGCTGCTGTAGGCAGTGGAGCCATGGGTGTAGATGGCTGAGCTTTTCTTCTCCTGCTGGTACTGGCTCATGGTGGTGCTGAGGTCCCTGTTGCGGTAGCTGCGGTCATAGTGCTGGTGAAGTTTCTGATAAAACGGCAGAGACATCATGTGCCCCCAGGGATCCAGGCAAGCTGTGAGAAAGTAACAGGTTTGAGGTGAACTGGTGGTTTAGAGGTTAAAGCGTCTGCCTATAATGTGGGAGACCTGGGTTCAATCCCTGGGTCAGGAAGATCCCCTGGAGAAGGAAATGGCAACCCACTCCAGTATTCTTGCCTGGAGAATCCCATGGACAGAGGAGCCTGGTGGGCTACAGTCCACGGGGTCGCAAAGAGTGGGGCACGACTGAGCAACTTCACTTCACTTCACTTAAGGAACTAACTCTCCAGAACAAGACATCTAAATCAGTAGGTGAAAATTACTACCCTTTTATTTCTTCCAAAGAGTAAGTGGAAAATAATGTGAAGGTTAGTTTAGCTGTTTACTCAATTAACTCCCTGCTTCACAGCCCTGATGTACCTCCTTCTATCATTGTGCTGCCTTCTTTTTAAATACCTAGAGATCTTTACAAACTTTCCCTGTTGTGCTATTTCAATGGATATATGTGGATACACGTAAATGTGCTGTCGTGTCCAACTCTCTGCAACCCCGTGAACTGTAGTCCACCAAGCTCCTCTGTCCATAAGATTTCTCAGGCAAGAATACTGGAGTGGGTTGTCATTTTCTTCTCCAGGGGATCTTCCTGACCCAGGGATCAAACCCAGGTCTCCTGCTTCTCCTACACTGGCAGGCAGATTCTTTATCACTGTACCACCTGGAAGCCCACTTTAATAATATATATTTCAAATTTTCTGGCATTTCCTTCTGATGGGGACTTTACCTGAGAGATTGTGTAATAATGGAGAGTCTGTGTCCAGCCAATGTGGTTTTTATTCAGCAAATAATTACTGAGCACCTACACTGAGCCTGGTACTATTCCTGACCAGGAGATAGATGAACAAAACAACAAAATTCCCGCTCTATATAGATAACCCTATATAGAATCTTATATTCTATTGCAAGTGATGATGGACAAATAGAGAAAATAAAGTGTAAGGTATATTAGAACCTGCTTAATGCTATAGAGAAAAATAAAACAGGAATGTGGAATGGGATGCTTTTAACAGCATCATCAGGGACAATGGTGATGACTGAGCATGAAGGTGACACCTGAGCATGAGAATATCTGGGACGGGAGAAGCATTCTGGATGGAAGACCACTGCACAGGCACTGGGGGGCTGTGAGCCTGCCTGTTGCATTGTACTCCAGGAAAGGCCAGTTGGCCAGTGAAGCTGTGAGGAGTGAAAAGGTGCAGAAAGAGGTACAGAAGATGATGTCAGGGAGTGGGGAGGGAGGAGGGAAGTGTCCTATAGGTAGTGTAAGGACTTCGACTTTTATTCTGAAAGGAGTAAGGAATCATTGGAAGGTTCTGAGCTGAGAAACACTCTTGCTGAGTCTGAGAATAGACTGTTGAGGGACAAGAGTGAAAGCCAGGAGGCCAATGAGAAGGCTGCCATGGACTGAGTTGTATCTCCCCAAATCCATATTTGAAGTCCTAACCCCGTGACTGGATTTAGAGATAGGATCTTTACAGAAGAAATGAAGTTAAATTGAGGTTCTTAGGATAGGTTCTAATCCAATAGGACATGATTGCCATCGTTATAAGAAGAGGAAATCAGGACACAGATATGTACGTATGCAGAGGGAAGACACGAGAAGATGGACTATCCGCAAGCCAGGGAGAGAGACCTCAGAAAAGACCAACCCAGCTGACTCTTTGATCTCAGATTTCTAACCTCCGGAATTGTGAGAAGATAAGTTTCTGTTGTTTAAACCACCTGGTCTCTGGTGCTTTGTTACGGCAACCCTACTGCGATAGTCCAGGCTAAAGATTATAGTGGTAGCAGTGAAATGTGAGAAGGGATCCAACTCTGCGTATTTTGTAGGTAGAATCAAAAGTACTTGCTGAAAGTTCTGGAATAGGGTATGAAAGAGAGAGAGGAGTAAGTGACAGCTCCAAGGACTTTGCCTAAGTAACTGGAAGATTAAAGCTGCTGTGAACTGAGATGAGCAGGATTGTAAGAAAACAGCAGTCTGGGATGGAAGAGCAGGAACCTGGTTTGAGACATTTTACATTTGAGATATCTGCTAGACACCCAAGTGGCGAGATAAGGTGGGATGTTGGACATGTGACTCAGGAATACAGGGTAAAGGTCCAGGATGGAGACCGACATTTGGGACTCACCAGCATATAGATAGTATACAGTCCCCCAACCCCCCCCCCCCAAAAAAAAAGAGATGAGAATGAAAGTCCTAGGACGGATCCTGGAGGATGCTTATATTGCCATTTAACAAGCCCTCTCAAATCTCACAAATGGTTCAAAAAGATGGTGTCAAACCAGAAAAATTCCATTAAGAATATAAAGCCTCCTAGTCTTCCTGTATTAAAGAAGAAAGTCAGTTAGCAGTATAGCAGTTTGCATTGTGAATTTGAGCTAACAGTCCTACTGAAAATGAAAGATGGGTTTGCTTAGCATAGAGAGGGGAGACTTCAGATTGCATTATCTTTCTTTAGAAATCTGTCCACTGACTGGAGCCTATCAACCATACTAATAACCCTGGATGAAGTAATAGTTTTATGAAAGCCACCCCCTTCCATCATTAATGCTTTTGTGCATGTCCTAAATTTTTTACATGTAAAATCAGTTGTAATCAATTTTTCAAATTGATTCTAAATTCTAAATGATTCTAAATTGATTCTAAAATTCTAAATGAGGACTGAATCTTTCTAAACTTGCTACATTTTTTTGGGTCAAGCTTAAAATCTTTTTATTTGAAGTGAAAAGTAGGCATGTATTCCCTAGAGAAGAAAATCCAGCAAACTTCACTCCAGAAATATTTATGTTAAGGCTCATGGAAGATATCAGTCTACATGGCATTTCCCAGGAGGAAAAAAATAGCTACCAGCAAACAACTTTTGCTTCAACCCTTAAATAGACTGTTATTTTCTATTTTAAAATATACAGAATAATGATCAAGTATAATGAATAATCATTAGATTAATTTTTATAGAAAAAAGTGTAGACTATATTAATATAGAAGTATATGATATTAGGCATTTATAAAGCTATTTGGTAAATTTGCATAATGATACATAGTATACTGCAACACAGAAAATGTTATTTGAATGATGTCCAAATAAACAATGAATGACCTTCTTGTGTATTATAAGCTAAATTCAGAACCCAAATAACTTGAAATGCTGTTCATTTTCACAAAATAAAATCTTTAAATGTCTTGCCTCAATTTTATTTTCCATTCTCTTTATTTCTGTTTTCCCCCAATATATTTACTTTTAATAGTACTGAATATTCCAAGCACAGAGATAATATATTGCAAGTAAACAGGTTTTGACATTACGTCAACAGAGCTGGTTGTCACAGCTCTGACCTCTGGAACGAAGGTACAACTACCTTCTCTTCATTAAGTAAGTAAGGATTATCCCCCAACATATGACAGCTAGGGTGCGTTGGGAGGAAAGATGGTTTGGTTGTCTTCCATTCCTTTAAGACCTGTGTTTTGTTTTTTTTTTTCTCCCTGAAAATAATTTGGGAATTTAGGAAGAAACACTAACTCCATAGTTGTATTGTGACACAATACTTTTGTATAGGAGTTAGGGGCTGAAAGCTATAAAAATTCTTCACAGAAAGTTGTGAACTTTAGGGTCATGATGCAGGGATCTGCGTTGCCTCTGAAATACTGCTTAGCCATTTTCCAATTAGAAATACCCCCATTGCACCCTTACATTTATCCACATGGCATTGTCGGGGCAAAAATCACTGAATTAGAAACTTGAGACTTCAGAGTTAACCTACTCCTTTTGATCAAATTTGTAATCAGGCAGTACTGTAGGCTTATGGAGAATGGAAAACACATGATTTCCTGTTTCCTCACCCATTCCAGATTTCAACCAAACCGCCGAACTGTAACTTGGAAAGAGTACTTGACTCATGCTTACAGTTCTATCTGAGACAGCTACAGTTTTTTATAGCTCCAGGAACAGTAGCTTAATTTTAAAAGAATCCACTGATCTGAGAGAAGGGCTGTGCCAGCACAAACTGGCACCCTGCTGCTCACATTCCTTCCCTGGAGCTCCACTTTCCTATTTCTCTGCTATTCTGACATCTCTTAGAGAAAACTGCTGAGCTCAAAAGACAGAAACCACACACACCGCAGTGCTGTTGAGCACATAAAACATCAAGTGTACTCTTCTGCCTCAAGGTCACACTTACCAGTTTGCAAAGGATTGATGGTGGTAGCAATGTTCCGATGTGACAGTGGGTGCTGGATGAGACAGTGAAAAACCCACGTAGATCGAATCCAAGAAAAAGTTAAGAGTCAGGGCTAAAAAGACAGGACCCTGGGGGCCAGTTCAAAAATAATGCATGTGGTCAGGCAGTAGAATGTCAGAGCCACACAGCCAGCCTTTTATGGCTAAGAGAGTAGATAAATATAGCAGCAAATGGGGATTGCAGTCCTGAACGGAAAGGAAGAGGAAGGCCCTGGCAGGTAGCTGCCACAGTAATATATTGACATGCATGCCAGTCGGTGGGTCTGGTCTGATTAAGCTAAATGTAGGGCTTTTATTTAGCTATGTGAGTTATTTTCAACATCATTTTACCACAGCATATTTAAAAGTGTAATAGAAAGAGTAGTTTGTGTTATGAGCTAAAAATAGGTGTAGTAATCTGATTCCCAAAATGAACTTCATGGAATTTTAATACCAAGATATGGTTCTGAATGTGCTGTTCATAATCCATGAGCAATACATTTAGGAGACACAACGTGAAGAAAGAACAGGGGGCTGACTAGAGGCAAGCAGGGAAGACATGGGTTACATGTGGTGGAAACTTTGCCTTGATGATACCAAGTCACTATTTCTCTCATTTCAGGAAAATTTACCAAGTAGGTCATAGTACAACTTCAAGCTTGAATCTTTGATTCCCTATTCATTAACTGAAGCCTTTAAGAAGCAGCATCTTTTACCTTACCTAAAGTCAGAGTATGGTCACTCTATCTAACAAGAGATTCTCTTTCTTTGATTTTACACCATTTCACAAATTCAGAGGTGATGTTACTTGGTGTCAAGAACTTGCACTTTGGAGTCAGACCAAAACTTGGTTCTAGGCCGTCGATGGCACTTAATAGTCATGTAACTTTAAGCAGTTTATTTCTCCTTACGCTTCATTTTCTTTCTCTATAAAATGGGAATGTGTGTGAAGTCGCTCAGTCGTGTCCGACTCTTTGTGACCCATGGACTGTAGCCCACCAGGCTCCTCTGTCCATGGGATTCTCCAGGCAAGAATACTGGAGTGGGTTGCCATTTCCTTCTCCAGGGGATCTTTCTGACCCAGGGATTGAACCCGGGTCTCCCACATTGTAGGCAGACGCTTTACCATTTGAGCCACCAGGGAAGACATAAAATCGGAATTATACCATCTAAATTATGGGACTGCTGTGGAGATCAATAATGCAGAGAAAACGCTTAATCTAGTTATTGCATCAAATGAAGACTTAGTAAATATCAACTACTGTTACTGGTAGTAATAATTTGAAAGCTCATTGTTCAGAATATATGTACTAAGCATATATTCTGTGTGATATTAGATGTGATTCATGTGATATTACATCAACTTAACACAGATAGCTTGTATCTATCAAAATATTAAACAGACCCACTATTGTAGCCTGCTTTATAATTCCTTTCTTGATGATAACTACAATTAACACTGTTGAGAACCTACCAAGTGCCAGACACTCTGATAGGCACTGTACATACATGATCTCATTTAATTCTCATATTATCCTGTGATGTAGGTATCATATCTCCCATAGCTAAAGAAACTGAGGCTTCGAGATATAAAGTCATTTACCAATGAGAACGCAGTTAGTGCATGACATAAATGCCCTGCATTCAGAGATATTTGGATTCCAAAGGTCATGCACATTTTGTCATGGATTGCCTTAGCCTCTTTCCAATGACATTTTGTCTATAAGAAATTAGGTATTTTCAAATGGTCTTTCAAGTGCAATACAGGTCTCCACTCATAACTGAGGGTCAACTTGTAAGCTACCCAATCAATGTATGTAAAAGAATATATTTCACTTAGTCTTGATCAAATTCAATCCAGCATTTGTTTAACTAAATACACCTCTAGCTATTATGCATAAGAACATTTTTGCTGTCTGGAATCCATAGGAGAATTTTCCAAGCTTTATGTTCTCCAAGTATCCATTTGCTCTCTAAACATCCAATACATAATCACACTGATTCTTCCAAGTTTTACCCACCAGCCATTGTAATGGTTCCCAGTGAGTCATTTCTCTAGGGAACATGGTAAGTTGCTTCAAATCTCCTTGAAATAAAGAGAAAAAGTAAGCAAAAATAAGAGATAAATATCCAAAATACCAGCTAATATTTATTTAATAGGCATTTGCTCTATGCTAAGTATTAATATTAACTGCTTTATAATATATTATCATAACACATAAAAACACTTCATTGATTACGATTTAGAGAGATTAATATTCTTAAAGTAACACAACTAGAATGTGACAGAAATTCAAACCCAGGTCTGTTCTACATAGAGTCCAGCCTCCTATATATATCATACCATACTTTCAACCATTTAACTCTGTGTGTGTGTGTGTGTGTGTGTGTGTGTGTGTGTAGATACATAGGTAGAGTATGCCAATAATCTCCATTAGAAGTAAGAACTTTTACCAAAGAGTCATAGTTATAGTTCCCATATGACACACAACTATTAGGTCAAGATTTGCTGGCTACATATATCAACACATTAAAATATTTACTGAACTTTAATCCCTGTTAAGAAGACAAAATGACAGAAGTTCACATACGCTTGTGGAAAAACGAAAATATCATTTATCCATTGATACTAAGGATCCAAGTGAAAATCAAATAGTCAATTTTAAACAAATGTACAACAAGATTTGGCAAAAGAAGTATAAGCTAGAGCCAAGCAAGTCTCTGGAGGAGTGGAGTTTCTGCTGCAGCACCATATGGATTCAGCCTTTTCTCACAACATATTTTGGGTTTCCCTGGTGGCTCAGACAGTAAAGAATCTGCCTGCAATGTAGGAGACCTGGGTTCAATCCCTGGGTTGGGAAGATCCCCTGGAGAAGGGAATGCCAACCTACTCTAGTATTTTTGCCTGGAGAATTCCAGAGGAGCCTGGCAGATTACAGTCCATGGACAGACATGACTGAACATGCATGCATGCATATGCATATGCATTGGAAGCATAACAAAATATTTATCCAAAATATAAATATCCAGATAATAAAATACCTACTGTGGTGTACTGCATAATAAAACTAAAGACAAAAAATTAGTGGTGCTTTGACAAATCAATACCTGTGACTTAATCAAATTCCCTTAAAGATGGTAGTGGTGGTTTAGTTACTAAGTCGTGTCCAACTCTTGTGACCCCATGGATTTTGTAGCCCACCAGGCTCCTCTGACATGGGATTTTTCCAGGCAAGAATACTGGAGTGGGTTGCCATTTCCTTCTCCAGGGGATCTTCCCAATTCAGGGATAGAACCAGAGTCTCCTGTACTGCAGGTGGTATCCTGCATTAATCTGACTTAATCATGATGCCCTTTCAGATGTGTGATTATTTTGAAAACTTAATGGAATGTTGCTACTGCTAAGTCACTTCAGTTGTGTCTGACTCTGTGAGACCCCATAGACAGCAGCCCACCAGGCTCTGCCATCCCTGGGATTCTCCAGGCAAGAACACTGGAGTGGGTTGCCATTTCCTTCTCCAGTGCATGAAAGTGAAAAGTGAAAGTGAAGTCGCTCAGTCGTGTCCGACTGTTCTCGACCCCATGGACTGCCGCCTACCAGGCTCCTCCGCCCATGGGATTTTCCAGGCAAGAGTACTGGAATGGGTTGCCATTGCCTTCTCCAATGGAATGTTAATCTATTGTTAATTTCAAATTTCCCAGAAAAACATCTAATGCAAAAGACTTTTTAAAAAGCATATAACTATACAAGTCTGAAGATTTAAAACATATTTGTTTCCAGAATTATAATTAGTTTTTTAAGAAAGCAGTTTTAAAGTAGATACATCCTCTCTTCAAACTAACTGTAAGGGCTGTTTTGTGGTTTAGTCGCTCAGTCGTGTCCAACTCTTTTGCAGCCCTATGGACTGTAGCCCACCAGGCTTCTCTGTCTATGGGATTTTCCAGGCAAGAATACTGGAGTGGGTTACCATCTCCTCCTACAGAGGATCTTCCCAACTCACAGATCAAACCTACGTCTCCTGCATTGCTAGGCAGATTCTTTACCATTGAGCCACCACGGTGTTAATATTTTTATGTGTGAAACGAAGAGTTTAACCAACTGCAGTGTACCCTAAAAGCCAAAATAAATGTACAAATTATATTTAGGCACCTAGAAATTTTGTTTTACAGTAGAAGAGGAAACAGCAGCAAATTATTATTCTATACATGAGGGAATAAAAAAATATTCTTTAGAAATAATGTAAACCAAAACAAACAAAAACTAAATTCCAGCTGAAATCAAGAAAGTTTATTTAAGTTGCTGGGGGTCTTAGTTAACAAATAAAACCCATGATTCAATAGTATGGGAAAAGAAAGACCTATATTTATTCAGTTCGATTCATAAAGCATTTATTGAAAACCCAATAATGTATCATGCACTGTGCTATGGTTCAGAGGTGACTAACTCATGTTCCCAAAGTAGCCACTGTGTAATTGGGTAGATAAAGATTACTTACAAATAACTATAGTACCATATGATAGATGAAATGATGAACACAGCATATAAGGAAAATGTGAATGGTTGCTATATCTGTACAAAACAAAACCAAAAGAATTCTTCTCCTTTAAAAGATAGGAATCAGGGACTTCCCTGGTAGTCCCGTGGCTAAGACTCCATGCTGCCAATGCAGGGGGCCCAGGTTTGATCCCTGGTCAGGAAACTATTAATAGATCTCTCGTGCCTCAACTAAAGATACCTCATGCTGCAACTAAAACCTGGCACAGCCAAATAAATAAATATCTTTAAAAAAAATAAAATATAGGAATTAAAGGAGAAAATCAAATATATCACTCATTGCTCACCTATTATGCAAAACACATGCTAGGTACAGGGAAGCAAAATGACTGACACAGGCCCTGTGGTCGAGAATTTCTAAATACAAAGCAATTTCTCCAATACAAATGCTTTTAACAGAAGGTGAAGCTTAGTTAGATTATTCAGTGAGCTCATAAACTAATTGTACCCTTCCTATCTCAGAGTTGCCTAATTAAAAAGTATATATATATACAGACATTTGGCATCTAGTCCTTTGTTCACTGAGTGACTTTGGAAAGACATTTCCCCTCTCTGAAGCTCTATTTTCTTGCCTATAAAATAAAGAGTTGAACAAGAATATCTCTAAGGTGTTTTCTAGACCAAACCAGATAAACTCTAAGGTGTTTCTATCCATCCAAAAAGTAGTTGTTCTTTTTTTTTGCCCACTTCGTAAGCTGACTAGTAACATCCTATGTGAAGCAGTTTTGAAGGGAATAAAAATAAACCCTCCTGCCTCCAAGAATTCTGCATCTATCTGTTCACTCACGTCTGAAATGCTCTCTCCTGAGAGTGTCATTGTATGAATTTAAATCCCAATTATATTGAAAATGACCCAGAAAGACATTTCAGCACATGATCAGTTAAGTCTTTGTGTGACAGGACAGAGTCTCAGTTTTCTTGTGAACAGAGTGGTGAGAACAGAGGGGAGAGGAGATGGTTAAAAAGGACTAGAGGAGGGGACCAAGGGTTCTTATCAGAAGCTAGATGTCATCTAGTTATGAAATGAGCTCGATCTAAAGTAGATGAACTAGATCTAGATCTAAAAATTAGATCTAATTCTAATTTTGCCTATATCTGGGCAATAGCCAAATTAAGCCAATGCTGTCAACGTCTTATCTCAGGACCCACGGCTGTAAGAAGCCCATGTGAGCTCCCACCCAGGCTAAGGATGGGGAAGAATTGCTGGGACTGACAGCTGATTCTGAAAGGGATTAATCCTGTGATGTGAAGCACTAGCAGAAGAGCTGCTGGGATAAATCCCTACCTCCTGCTCAGACCCCTCTCTACTGTCCTGTCCCCGAGACTAGACTCCAGGCGACCAGGAACCAGACACATAACTCCACAGTGGTCTTGGTTTTCTGTGGAATGCTGCACTTGTGGCTGTAGAAATGAAATTTCTATTCTTTACCAGTTGCCCTAGTTACCTCTCCTTAATTCCCTCCCCCATCACAAGAACCTTCATCTTGCTTATCCAAACCCTCTTCCTCTGTATTTTTTTAATAATTAGTGTCAAGAATTGTGAAGGCATACAATAAATATTATTCAGCCTAAAAAGGAATGAGATCCTGATTCAAGCTCACAACATGGAGGAACCTTGAAGACATCATGTTGAGTGAAATAAGTCAGACGCTCAAGGACAAATATTGTATGACTCCACTTAGGTGAGGTTCATTGGGTAGTTAAACAGAGACATAAAGTAAATGGTGGTTACCACTGGCTTGCGGGGAGGGGAATGAGATGTTTAATGGGCAGAGTTTCAATATGGAATGATGAAAAAGTTGTGAAGAGGGATGGTGCTGATGGTTGTACAACAATGTAAATGTGCTAATGTCACCGAACTGCACACTTAAAAATGGTTAAAATGGTAAACTTTATGCTATGTATATTTTCCCACACACACACAAAACCGAAAGGTCAGCAATTTTACCCTGCTTATAAAGCTAACAAACTAACCTGCTACAGTTTCATTGATGCAACAAGACTGGGGACTCCTGTTCAGAATTAGAGAACTTTATTAGAATTGATGCTTTTGAACTGTGGTGTTGGAGAAGACTCTTGAGAGTCTCTTGGACTGCAAGGAGATCCAACCAGTCCATCCTAAAGGAAATCAGTCCTGAGTGTTCATTGGAAGGACTGACGCTGAAGCTGAAGCTCCAATACTTTGGCCACCTGATGTGAAGAACTGACTCATTTGAAAAGACCCTGATGCTGGGAAAGATTGAAGGCGGGAGGAGAAGGGGACAACAGAGGGGAGATGGTTGGATGGCATCACTGACTCGATGGACATGAGTCTGAGTGAACTCCTGGAGTTGGTGATGGACAGGGAGGCCTGGCGTGCTGCAGTCCATGGCGTTGCAAAGAGTCGGACACGACTGAGCTGAACTGATTACTCACAGCAATTAAAAGCTGGCATCAGCACATTCTTTACTGGTTTGACTCACCCCCCTGTTCTCACAGGGCAACATGAAGAGGGCCAGGTGACCACCTGCACACACACTGGGTTGCATCATGAGAGTGGAACTTTGAGCTTAGGGAACCCAAATATTTTATGAGCAGGAAGCATGCCTGTTCTTTCCTCCAGAGGCAGACATTTTCTTTACTGTACATGGAGAGGGGCCATGCCTGCCTTTGCCACAGAGGAAGACACTTTCTCTACCTTCAAACATCCCTGAAAAGACAGCTCGGAACCAAGGGAAGCCAAGGGCTTGCTTGCAAAACGTGCTGAAACATGACTAATGCATGAGAATCGTCTCCCAGCAATCAACATATGTTATTCTTACCAAAAAAAAAGTTTTTTTTTAAAGTGAGAAACAGACTAGAGAGCAACAGATATGAATCTCTGGTTTCAATTTATCTTGAATTTCTCTGTAACATTTTTATGGAAGTGTAATTTGCATGCCATAAAATTTATTGATTTTGAGAGTAAAATTCAATAAGTTTTAGTAAACTTATACAGTTGTGCAACCATTACCAAAATTCGGTTTTAAAATACTTGGACTCTGTGGGAGAGGGCGAGGGTGGGATGATTTGGGAGAATAGCATTGAAACATGTATAATATCATATACGAAATGCCAGTCCAGGTTCGATGCATGATACAGGATGCTTGGGGCTGGTGCACTGGGATGACCCAGAGGGATGGTATGGGCAGGGAAGTGGGAGGGGGGTTCAGGATGGGGAACACGTGTACACCCGTGGCGGATTCATGCTGATATATGGCAAAACCAATACAATATTGTAAAGTAATTAGCCTCCAATTAAAATAAATATTAAAAATAAAATAAAATACTTCATCAGAAAAGTTCCTTCATGTCAGTTTGCAGTCAGCCTGTGGTCCCTTCCACAACTCAGGCAACCAGTGACCTTTCTGTCCTTACAGTTTAGCCTTTTCCAGAAATTTCATACAAATGGAATTATATAATATGTAGTCTTTTGGGTCTGTTTTTTTTAACCTAGCCAGATGTTTTTGAGATTCAGATATGTTGTTGCATGATTCAGCAGCTTACTATTTTTTATGCTGAGAAGTACTTTATTAAAAGATACACCACGGTGAGCTTCCCTGGTGGTCCAATGGTTAAGAATCCACCTGCCTATGCAGGAGACACGTTTGATGCGTGGTGTGGGGAGATTCCACATACCATGGAGCAACTAAGCCGGTGCCCCACAGTCACTGAGCCTGTGCTCTAGAGCCTGAGCCACACTACCAAGCCTGCGTGCTGCAACTGAAGCCCGTGCATCCTAGAGCCAGTGCTACGCAGCAAGAGAAACCACCGCAATGAAAGCCTGAGCACCACAACTAAAGTGGCCCCTGCTTGCTACTAGAGAAAGCCTGCACGCAGCAAAGACGACCCAGACCAGCCAAATAAATTTTTTTTATAAAATAAATAAATGTTTTAAAAGATACTCCATGTTTTGCTTATCTGTTCATTAACAAATCAACTTTGCATTGTGTCCAGTTTGGAGCTAGTATGAATAATGTTATCTTGAATTTTAAAATCTATTTTCCTTATATAGTTAACCATATTTGGTGTGATAGATAACAGAGCATCAAAACACTGCCCAAAAAGTATTGCTATCTAACACTTACTTACTGCTTCCTTGCCAGGTGGTACTAAAAATTGCTTTATACATCTTAACTTTTTTCCTGACAACAGTCTACAAGGTAGGTACTATTATTATAATACCTTTTCACTGATGAGGAAAAACTGAGTACAGAGAAGTTCAGTAAGTTCTCTGGGCACACAACTGAAATGTGTTAAAGCTAGGATTCAAATTCAGATAATCCAGATCCAGAGTTCATATGTTAACCAGCACACAATAGTCTCTTATGATCAAAACAAACCAATTTTGACAAATTCTATAACTTCCTCAATTTTTTAATATGCTGCTGCTACTGCTGCTAAGTCGCTTCAGTCGTGTTCGACTCTGTGCCACCCCATAGACGGCAGCCCACCAGGCTCCTCCATCCCTGGGATTCTCCAGGCAAGAACACTGGAGTGGGTTGCTATTTCCTTCTGCTATGCATGAAAGTGAAAAGTGAAAGTGAAGTTGCTCAGTGGTGTCTGACTCTTAGCGAACCCATAGACTGCAGTCCACCAGGCTTCTCTGCCCTTAGGTACCACTTTTATATTTGAGGCAGGCATATGTCTCCAAGTGTTAATTATGTTCTGTGTTCCCTTATTTTCTTTCATACCCTAAGAGATCCCTTGCCTTCCCAAGTCTACAATGAAGCTGAAACAAAGATGCAAAAACAAAACAGCACTTCAGACTTAGTTTCAAATACAAGCTTACAGAGCTAGCTTTTCCTGTCTTGCTCACTAGGTAAAACTGAACCTAGGAAAAAGAAGAGGGGAAAGACAGGGTGGCCACTAGAACAGGAAAGCAAGGACCAATAGAAGGGATGGGGTGATCCTCAACCAGGAAGGAAATGGACCTTTGCTGGAAAGATCAAGGAAGTGGACATAAAGATGGAATAATTTTCCTTAAAAATGAACTCTTAACTTTGGAGACATTAAGTGAAGGAGTGAGTGAAAGTGAAAGTCGCTCAATCGTGTTTGACTCTTTGAGACCCCATGGACTATACAGTCCATGGAATTCTCCAGGCCAGGATACTGGAGTGGGTAGCCTTTTCCTTCTCAAAGGGATCTTCCCAACCCAGGGATTGAACCCAGGTCTCCCGCATTGCAGGATGATTCTTTACCAGCTGAGCCACAAAGGAAGCCCAAGAACACTGGAGTGGGTAGCCTATCCCTTCTCCAGTGGATCTTCCAGATCCAGGAATTGATCTAGGGTCTCCTGCACTGCAGGCGGATTCTTTACCAACTGAGCTATCAGGGAAGCCCTTAAGTGAGGGAAGCCAGTCACAGTAGACACGTGTTGCATGATACTATCTATATGTGTTGCTGAGGTCAAATTCAAGGTAGAATAGTAGTTGACAGACTTGGGTGATGGAGTGGGGGAAATGGGGTGTTATCATTTAATGGGTAGAAAGTTTCAGTTGAACATGATGAAAAAGTTCTGGAGCTGGATGGTGGTGAAGGCTGCACAGCAATGTGAATGTGCTTAATGCCGCTGAACTGTTCACTTGAAAACGGTTAAGGTGGTAAGTTTTATGCTAGGTGTATTTCACTACAAGTTTTAAAAATGGATTCTTCTGATTTGCTACTGTTCAGCATGGACAGCCCACCTTCAGCAGTCCTGAATATTGATAACCTCTCTCCCCTCAACAGAGATGGGAGACTTGACCACCTGGTCAGGGGAGAACATGACGGAAGACCTGTGACTCTCCAAAGAGGGAAATCAGCAGTCCCGGTTAGGACTCTCTCAATGAAGCAGCAACGGATACACCACCATCACACCTAGTTCTCGTCAACTATAAACACTACATTCTACTTTGTCTACAGATGTCTACAAATTCACTCGCAATGCAGGAGACACAGGAGATTCAGGTTCAATCCCTGGGTCAGGAAGATCTCCTAGAAGAGGGCAAGGCAACCCACTCCAGTATTCTTGCCTGGAGAATCCCATGGACAGAAAAGCCTGATGGGCTACAGTCCACAGGGTAGTATAGTACATCAAATATAAACAGTACATTCTACTTTGTCTATAGGGGCTTCCCTGGTGGTTCAGATGGTAAGGAATTCACCTGCAATGCAGGAGACCCAGATTCAATTCCTGGGTCAGGAAGATACCCTGGAGATGGAAATGGCTACCCACTCCAGTATTCTTGCCTGGAGAATTCCAAGGACAGAGGAGCCTGGCGGGCTACAGTCCATGGGGTCACAAACAGTCGGACATGACTGAGTGACTAAACAACCTTCTATAACAATTAGTGAATGCCTTGTACTATTCCACCATAACTGGTTACCAAGTCTCTAGGTGTTGGCCACATGGCTATTTCCAGTTATTCACCAAGAATAGAAGTTAGAAACTAAGAATTAAGAGCATCTCCATTTTCAACTCAGCTCTTCTACCACATCTATGTAGGTGTTCCCTTCAGAGATAGCCTTTTAGCCGATCCCTGGCTCTGTTCTGTCATAGTTCCCCTAATGGAGTTGAATGGAAGAGTGGTTCTCCATTCTGGCTACACATTAGAATCACCTGAGGAGCTTTTAAGCCACACTCAGCCTCAGCCCATATTCCAGGACAATTAACTCTTCATCTCTGGGCATGGGAAAATGAGTATTTTTAAAAGCTCCTAAATGATTCTAATATGCAGCCCTAGAGGAAAAATAATCTCCTAGGTCTCTTTCAGTTCTAAAATAATGAAAGCCTCTGAATTAAAAAGAGAGCTATAAACATTTTGTACAAAGTTTTCCTTTCAATGACCTCTTTGGGAAGTATTGATATTTCCCCAGAAAGGGACTATAAATTGAAGGGTATGTTTTGTGAGAGTATTACTTGGAATAATTAGGCTAATCTATATAATGCCACCTGGGCTTCCCTGGTGGCTTAGTGGTAAAAAAATTCACTCGAAATGCAGGAGACACAAGAGATTCGGGTTCTATCCCTGCATCAGGAAGATCCCCTAGAAGAGGGCATGGCAAACCACTCCAATATTCTTGCCTGGAGAATCCCATGGACAGAAAAGCCTCATGGGCTGCAGTCTAGGGTAGCAAAGAGTCAAACACTGAATGAGCATAAATGCACATATCAAATATGACCACCTACCAAATATGAGTGTACTTTTTCTTCATTGCTCCAACAATATTGGAATGTATAATTTTATTTTAGCAAGTTTAACAGATGTGAAATATATCTCATAGCTATTTTTTATATTTGTTGTTTGGTTGTGCCAGGTCTTAGTTGTGACATGCGTGCTCTGAGTTGTAGCATGTGGGATCTAGTTCATTGACCGAGGATCAAACTCAGGCCCTCTCCACTGGGAGCTTGGAGTTTTAAGTATTGGACCACCAAGGAAGTCCCTCTTATAGCTATTTTTAAATGCATTTTTAAAATTCATGGTGAGCGGAGCATTTCCTTCAATGTTAGCTAACTATATGGTTTTCTCCTTGTGTGAGCTCTCTTTTGATATCTGCCATATCAAAGAGATATGTTATTTTTCTTGAGGTCATTATTGGTTATTTTTCTTGAGGTCATTATTAATCTGTTAAATAATAATAGAATAAATGATAATTTTAAATAAGATAAAATAGCTACCATTAACAAAAGATCTACAGTGTGTTAGATACTGTATTGTGCTTTACACATATTATTTCTTACAAAAATTCTACAAAGCAGTTATCATCCCCAAGTTGTAAATGAGAAAACTAAGGTCCAGAGGATAACATTACAAAAGCTAGCCAAGGTCACATAGATAGCAAATAGCAGAACTGAGATTTGAACCCAGTTCCATCTGGCTTTAATGCTCCATTCTCCTTACTGAACAAAAAGCCAACTTATTAGTCTCTCAGTCATGTCTGGTTCTTTGTGACCCCATGGACTGTAGCCCATCAGGTTCTTCTGTCCATGGGATTTCCCAGGAAAGAATACTGGAGTGGGTTGCCATGCCCTTCTCCAAGGGATCTTCCTGACCCATGGATCAAACCTAGGTCTCCTGAAATGCAAGTGGACTCTTTACCACTTGAGCCACCAGGGAAGTCCTCTTTATTGGACAGGAAACCACCTAATGCCTGCCCTGCTCTCTGCACCTGTTGATATTTTGCACCATGTGATCCTGACAAGTGATGGGTCAGTTCAGACCCAAAGGTAACTGGTGTATATCCTGGCCAGCAACTTACTACACTACATGATCTGGGCACAAAGGTGAGTCAGGCCAATCACATTCCTAGCTTGCAAATTTGACTTTGGAAATACTGAGTATCAACACACTTATTAGAAGGAGCAAAAGTCAAAAATGGCTGAACCAAAAGATGCCATGGGTATACCTGGAGTCAGAGAAGTCATGACAAGCTGAAATTATGAGGGATGAGAAAGTAAAATTAGCAGAGAAAGGCAATTGGTAAAGGAGAAAACACAGGAGATGCTCTTAAAGCAACAGGTCACTCAGAGAACAATCATTTGGCCCATGAGAGAAAAACAAGAGTCAATCCTTCAGGTTATCTGTTTTCATTAACCATCAGCTTAGATCCAGTTCATTATATCCCTAAAAAAATGTACCATTTTTCTAGAGCTAACTGGAACATATCTCTGTTCCTTATTATCATATAAGCCAAAACAAAATCCTTTTTATTAATTTAAAAATATTCTAGATAGTAAGTTTTTCTCATATTTGTCACAGAATGCTTTCATTTCAATTCTTTCTTTGCTTTACTTCATTATATTTTGACTTTCATAAAAGTGGAATCACCAATCTTACAATCAGTAACACTTTCACTAGTCAAAAGCTTATATTTGTGCAACTGAAGTCACAGAAAGCAGATTTGTGGTTGTCTGACTGTGGGGGAAGGGAGAAGTGGGAGGGGTTATGAAGGATGGATCACCAATGGGCCTGTGGAAACCTTGGGGGTGATGGATCTGCTCAGACTGGAAGTAAGGAGACCAGTTAAAAGTCTATTGCAGAAATCTAGGCTTGAGAGAGGTTGAATGAAAGTCACTCAGTTGTGTCTGACTTTTTGAGACCCCATGGACTATAGAGTCCATGGAATTCTCCAGGCCAGAATACTGGAGTGGGTAGCCTTTCCCTTCTCCAGGGGATCTTCCCAAGGGAAGGAAACCCAGGGATTGAACCCAACCTTCCCAGGGATTAAACCCAGGTCTCCTGCATTGCGGGCGGATTCTTTACCAGCTGAGCCACAAGAGAAGCCCTGTGAGAGAGGTTACCTTGTACCAAAATGCTCCTTGGATTAAGGAATGTGCTTGTGTGCTCTGTCACTCAGTCGTGTCAAACTCTTTACCACCCCATGGACTGTAGCCCACCAGGCTCTTCTGTCCATGTGATTTTCCAGGCAAGAATACCAAAGTGGACTACAGTTTCCTACTCCAGAGGATCTTCCTGACCCAAGGATTAAACCCTCATCTCCTGTGGTTCCTGCATTGGCAGGCAGATTCTTTACCACTGAGCGACCTGGAAAGCCCTAGGAGCCCTGAGGGTATCTCTGTATTTAATAGAAGAAGAGGGAGAAGATAACATAAGGGCAGATGCTGGCTGATGGGCAAATGTGGTTGCTGTGGGAGCCTGTAATAGTCACTTTTTTTTCTCAGTGACTCAGAAGTAATGTCATGGACTGAGAGCAAGGATGCTGGGCGGGGGCAGGAGGGAAGGTGTGAGAAGACAGAAGTTATAAAACTGACACTGAAGAGATTGGGAGTATGAAAGAAATAGACAAATGTTAGACAAATGTTATTTGTATCTAGATATCATCAAGGGGCCACTTGAGGTCTGTGGTCATCAGTTAAAGTGTAGCTGAATTCAGCAATTCAGCAATTCAGTGTACCTCCAGCCATGTAAATAAAACATTGGTACATTAGTCAGGTTAGGTTAACTGCTGGACAAACTCCAAATTTCAGTGCCCTAACCAACCATAGTTGATTTTTCACTAAGAAATTTACATGGATTATTTCACCTAATCCATACAATGGTTGAATAAAATGGATACTATTACTATGCTCTTTTCCAGATGAAGAAACTAGAGAATTAACTGAACTGAGCCTAATAATTTTTGTCTTAGGTGTTAGTTTTATTTGGGGGTATTTTTAAAAGCTTGCCCCATAATATTAAGAAAATATAATCTGGTCATTATATTCATTTACAAACTATTATTAGAATTAACTTCATTAGGCTATGTATTTCAAAATAGTTTACGGTATGAGGAATCTTTGTCTTTTAACAGTTGGAGCAACATTTCTTCAATTAATTACCAGAGTCAGGTAACTTATTTTCTAGGTAATCCTTATTTTTTACTTTGGTTTGGCTTATTCATATTCTTTAACATCTTGTTCAGTATTTTAATTTTTCTAAGCATTTATCTATCTTATTTTTTCATATTTAGTAGTATGGAAGTAATACCTTTCCTCAAATAGTCTTAGTTCAACTTTACGTTATTTCTTTTATGTCATTCCTGAATTTAGAAATAATTGTGATTTCCTTTAAAAAATAAAAAGCAATTATTTATGTAGAAGTTTCCATGCGCTTGAAGCTGGAATCAAGACTGCGGGGAGAAATCTCAATAACCTCAGATATGCGGATGACACCACCCTTACGGCAGAAAGTGAAGAGGAACTAAAAAGCCTCTTGATGAAAGTGAAAGAGGAGAGTGAAAAAGTTGGCTTATAGCTCAACACTCAGAAAACTAAGATCGTGGCACCTGGTCCCATCACTTCATGGGAAATAGATGGGGAAACAGTGGAAACAGTGGCTGACTTTATTTTGGGGGGCTCCAAAATCACTGCAGATGGTGACTGCAGCCATGAAATTAAAAGACGCTTACTCCTTGGAAGGAAAGTTATGACCAACCTAGATAGCATATTAAAAAGCAGAGATATTACTTTGCCAACAAAGGTCCGTCTAGTCAAGGCTATGGTTTTTCCAGTGGTCATGTATGGATGGATATGAGAGTTGGACTGTGAAGAAGGCTGAGTGCCGAAGAATTGATGCTTTTGAACTGTGGTGTGGGAGAAGACTCTTGAGAGTCCCTTGGACTTCGAGGAGATCCAACCAGTCCATCCTAAAGGAGACCAGTCCTGGGTGTTCATTGGAAGGACTGATGCTGAGGCTGAAACTCCAATATTTTGGCCACCTCATGCGAAGAGCTGACTCATTGGAAAAGACCCTGATGCTGGGAGGGATTGGGGGCAGGAGGGGACAACAGAGGATGAGATGGCTGGATGGCATCACCAACTCAATGCACATGAGTTTGGGTGAACTCCAGGAGTTGGTGATGGACAGGGAGGCCTGGTGTGCTGCGATTCATGGGGCTGTAAAGAGTCAGACACGACTGAGTGACTGAACTGAACTGAACTTTAAAGCTAATACAGATTAAACACCTTTACTTCATTTAAACGAAAGGAGCTCCTCCTACTGTTTTCCTAAATTAATACCAATTGTTACATTCTATTTCATGGACAAAGAATCTGAATTTCACTTAAGTAGGTGAAACCAGAACATAAGCCATGCCTCTTAACATTCAAATGTTTCTTACATGCAACAAAAATTGCAAGTGATCATTAGGAAATTGCTTTAGGTAGTAAACACCAAGGGTCAATTCAGCTATGCTTCTTTGTTGTTTGGGTATGGAGTTTCCCTCCTTGAACCAAAGAAGAGAGAACAGTATTGTAAAATAAAATGTGGGCTTTGGGTCAGGACACTTACTAGTGGTGGTGGTTTACTCATTAAGTTGTGTCCCACTCTTGTGACTGCATGGACTGTAGCCTTACCAGGCTCCTCTGTCCATGGGATTTCCCAGGCAAGACTACTGGAGTGGCTTGTCATTTCCTTCTGGGACACTTACTGCTGCTGCTAAGTCACTTCAGTTGTGTCCGACTCTGTGTGACTCCATAGACAGCAGCCCAACAGGCTCCCCCGTTTCTGGGATTCTCCATGCAAGAACACTGGAGTGGGTTGGCATTTCCTTCTCCAGTGCATGAAAGTGAAAAGTGAAAGTGAAGTCACTCAGTTGTGTCCGACTCTTAGCGACCCCCTGGACTGCAGCCTACCAGGCTCCTCCATCCATGGTATTTTCCAGGCAAGAGTACTGGAGTGGGGTGCCAATGCCTTCTCCGAGGGACACTTATTAGCTATGTGCAATTGAACAAGTAATCGGTTACCAAATATTTATTGGCATCCATGGATAATTAGGGTTTCCCCTGTGATTCAGATAGTAAAGAATCTGCCTGCAATGAGGGAGGCCCAGGTTTGATCCCTGGATTGGGAAGATCCCCTGGAGAAGGAAATGGCAACTCACTCCAGTATTCTTGCCTGGACAATTCCATGGCAAGCCTGAGGGGCCATAGTCCATGAGGTCGTGACTAGTCAGACACAACTGAGCAACTTTTTTATTTTCCCACACAGGGTTGTTGTTAATAATTAAATGATAAAAATGCTTATGTCGAATACCTAATATATAGTAGATATATAGTAACTGTGTGATCCTTTTCTTTCTCCCTTTGGATCTTATCTTGGGGGGAAAATGGAGCCTCATCTTCAAGCAGGAGCAGTAGTGTCCTTTTGGTGTAATTACAGTGTCCCTAAATAATTGCATACTGTGTACTCTCAGTTCCTGAAATATTAGTGCATGGGTTTCCTCAGCCTTGGCACTACTGACATTTTTGGCAGAATAATGTTCTGTTGTGGAGGCTGTCCTGTGCATTGCGGGGTGTTTAGCAGCATCCCTGGCCTCTCCCCACTAGATGCCAGTTACAGCTTCCTGGTTATGAAATTTCTCCATACCTTGCCAAGTGTTCTCTTGGGGAATAGTCACCCCTAGTTGAGAACCTTCACATTAGCAGATCGTAAATTCACATGTACTGGGTCTTAAGGAACATTTTTAAAAGTTAAATGACATAAAATTGAAAAGAATAGAAATCTTAGAGAATATCACAGATAGTCAAGCAGTATTGCTTAATGATTCAAATTTCTTACTGCAAGCTGTGGTCAAAAATTTGAAAGCCACTGTTATATACTTAATAAAAACTTTCATATAAACTAACTCATTTAATCAGAAAACTCTACAAAATAAGCAGGACAGATGTTAACCTCTATTTTACAAATCAGAAAACAACCTGAAATAAGCTGAATGACTTGCTCTTGGGGTTACCCAGTTCAGTTCAGACGCTCAGTCATGTCTGACTCTTTGCAACCCCATGAACTGCAACATGCCAGGCTTCCCTGTCCATCACCCAGAGTTTACTCAAACTCATGTCCATTGAGTCGGTGATGCCATCCAACCATCTCATCCTCTGTCGTCCCCTTCTCTTCCTGCCCTCAATCTTTCCAAGCTTTAGGGTCTTTTCAAATGAGTTAGCTCTTCCCATGAGGTGGCCAAAGTACTGGAGTTTCAGCTTCAACATCCGTCCTTCCAGTGAACACCCAGGACTGATCTCCTTTAGGATGGACTGGCTGGATCTCCTTGCGGTCCAAGGAACTCTCAAGAGTCTTCTCCAACACCACAGTTCAAAAGCATCAATTCTTCAGCACTCAGCTTTCTTCACAGTCCAACTCTCACATCCATACATGACTACTGGAAAAACCATAGCCTTGACTAGAAGGACCTTTTTTGACAAAGTAACGTCTCTGCTTTTTAATACACTATCTAGGTTGGTCATAACTTTCCTTCCAAGGAGTAAGCGTCTTTTAATTTCATGGCTGCAATCACCATCTGCAGTGATTTTGGAGCCCCCAGAATAAAGTCAGCCACTGTTTCCACTGTTTCCCCATCTATTTGCCATGAAGTGATGGGACTGGATGCCATGATCTTCGTTTTCTGAGTGTTAAGCTTTAAGCCAACTTTTTTACTCTCCTCTTTCACTTTCATCAAGAGGCTTTTTAGTTCCTCTTCACTTTCTGCCATAAGGGTGGTGTCATCTGCATATCTCAGGTTATTGATATTTCTCCCGGCAGTCTTGATTCCAGCTTGTGCTTCATCCAGCCCAGTGCTTCTCATGATGTACTCTACATATAAGTTAAATAGGCAGGGTGACAATATACAGCCTTGATGTACTCCTTGTCCTATTTGGAACCAGTCTGTTGTTCCATGTCCAGTTCTTTTTTTTTTTTTATTTAAATTTATTTAAATTGGAGGCTAATTACTTTACAATAATGTATTGGCCATGTCCAGTTCTAACTGTTGCTTCCTGACCTACATACAGGTTTCTCAAGATGCAGGTCAGGTGGTCTGGTATTTCCCATCTCTTTCAGAATTTTCCACAGTTTATTGTGATCCACACAGTCAAAGGCTTTGGCATAGTCAAGAAAGCAGAAATAGACCTTTTTCTGGAACTCTCTTGCTTTTTCGTTGTCCAGCAGATGTTGGCAATCTGATCTCTGGTTCCTCTGCCTTTTCTAAAACCAGCTTGAACACCTGGAAGTTCACGGTTCATATATTGCTGAAGCCTGGCTTGCAGAATTTTGAGCATTACTTTACTAGCATGTGAGATGAGTGCAATTGTGTGGTAGTTTGAGCATTCTTTGGCATTGCCTTTCTTTGGGATTGGAATGAAAACTGACCTTTTCCAGTCCCGTGGCCACTGCTGAGTTTCCCAAATATGCTGGAATATTGAGTGCAGCACCTTCACAGTATCATCTTCTAGGATTTGAAATAGCTCAACTGGAATTCCATCACCTCCACTAGCTTTGTTCGTAGTGATGCTTTCTAAGGCCCACCGGACTTCACGTTCCAGGATGTCTGGCTCCAGGTGAGTGTTCACACCATCATGATTATCTGGGTCATGAATATACTTTTTGTACAGTTCTTCTGTGTATTCTTGCCACCTCTTCTTAATATCTTCTGCTTCTGTTAGGTCCATACCATTTCTGTCCTTTATCGAGCCCATCTTTGCATGAAATGTTCCCTTGGTATCTCTAATTTTCTTGAGGAGATCTCTAGTCTTTCCCATTCTATTGTTTTCCTCTATTTCTTTGCATTGATTGCTGAGGAAGGCTTTCTTATCTCTCCTTACTATTCTTTGGAACTCTGCATTCAAATGGGTATATCTTTCCTTTTCTCCTTTGCTTTTCGCTTCTCTTTTGACAGCTATTTGTAAGGCCTCCTCAGACAGCCATTTTGCTTTTTTGCATTTCTTTTTCTTGGGGATGGTCTTGATCCGTCTCCTGGACAATATCACGAACCTCCGTCCATAGTTCATCAGGCACTCTATCAGATCTAGTCCCTTAAATCTATTTCTCACTCCCACTATATAATCATAAGGGATTTGATTTAGGTCATACCTGAATGGTCTAGTGGTTTTCCCCACTTTCTTCAATTTAAGTCTGAATTTGGCAATAAGGAGTTCATGTTCTGAGCCACAGTCAACTCCTGGTCTTGTTTTTGCTGACTGTATAGAACTTCTCCATCTTTGGCTGCAAAGAATATAATCAATCTGATTTCAGTGTTGGCCATCTGGTAATGTCCATGTGTAGAGTCTTCTGTTGTGTTGTTGGAAGAAGTTGTTTGTTATGACCAGTGCGTTCTCTTGGCAAAACTCTATTAGCCTTTGCCCTGCTTCATTCTGTACTCCAAGGCCAAATTTGCCTGTTACTCCAGGTGTTTCTTTACTTCCTACTTTTGCATTCCAGTCCCCTATAATGAAAAGGACATCCTTTTTGGGTGTTAGTTCTAAAAGGTCTTATAGGTCTTCATAGAACCGTTCAGCTTCTTCAGCATTACTGCTCAGGGCATAGACTTGTATTACCATGATACTGAATGGTTTGCCTTGGAAACGAACAGAGATCATTCTGTCATTTTTGAGATTGCATCCAAGTACTGCATTTCGGACTCCTTTGTTGACTACGCTGGCTACTCCATTTCTTCTAAGGGATTTTTGCCCACAGTAGTAGACATAATGGTCATGTGAGTTAAATTCACCCATTCCAGGGGTTAATCAGTAGGCTGAAGGAAAGATATGAAACACAACCCAAGTCTCTAAACTTTTAATGACAAGGAGAAAAGGAGATTGTCACCTGAGAGCAAAGATCTTCCACATGGTCCACAAGGGTAGATATTAGCATGAGAGGTCTTTTGTGGTGGGTCCAATCATTAAAATTTCAAATCAAAATTTTAGATGGAAATTTGAATAACATTTTATCAAGGTTTTATTTTTCAACACTGCTAATTTTTGTATGCATGTGTTCTCAGCTGCTCAGTCATGTTTTGACTCTTTTCCATCCCATGGACTATAGCCCAGCAGACTCCTCTGTCCATAGGATTTCCCAGGCAAGAATACTGGAGTGGGTTGGCATTTCCTTCTCCAGGGCATCTTCCTCACCCAGGGATCAATCCCATATCTCCTCCATTGGCAGGCAGATTCTCTACCACTGAGCTTTGGAAACTCAATTAATTGAGGAATGAATACATGAATGAACATGAACCACACAATCCCTGTTAACCTTCAATCAGCCAGGCCCTCCAATCACCTCTAATCAGGTAGGCTGGTTCCTTTGACCAGAATCTCCCTCTGCTGTCTTTTTCCCACTGACTTCTACAATCACCTGTTCAGTAGTCCTCCAGGTAATGCTCTGCACAAGTCCCAGACAGGCTGATTTCCACCTCTGTGCTCCTTCTATGCCATGCTAGGCTATTCTTAGTTACTCAGTTGTGTCTGACTCTTTGCAACCCCACCACAGACTGCAGCCCACCAGGCTCTTCTGTCCATGGAATTCTCCAGGCAAGAATACTGGCATGGGCTGCCATTCCCTTCTCTAGGGTACTTGAACCCAGGTCTCCCATACTGCAGGTGGGATTCTTTACCAGCAGAGTCACCACAAAAACCCAAGAATACTGGAGTGGGTAGCTTATGTCTTCTCTAGGGGGACTTCCCAACCCAGGAATCGAACCAAGCCCTCCTGCATTACAGGAAGATTCTTTACCAGTTGAGCTACCAGGGAAGCCCACTCCTTCTATAAACCTTACCTAATTATGCTGTAACCATTTCCTCCACATTTTCCCTCTGATACTCCCTGTGCCTTTGGCACCTTTTCTACTCCCTTCTCTATCATCACAAAGGTAGCAGCTATAGTCTGTTTCAAAAACCACATAAACCACAGCACTCACCTCAGTGCTTGGTAGTGCAGTTGCTCTTTAATACCTGTTGTATTTTCCCTAGTACAGGAAAGCAGACAGGCAAAGCAATTTTCTGATACTCTAAAAGCAAAGAAAAGGAGAAGTGGGGGGGCAGTGGTGTGCAGAGGATGAGATGGTTAAAGAGCATCGCTAACTCAATGGACAAGAATTTGAGCAAACTCCTGAAGACAGTGGAGGACAGAGAAACCTGGCTGCCTACAGTCTACAGGGTCAGACATGACAGCGACTCAGTAACAACGTAGAAGCAGAAGACTGTTGCTCTGGGTAAACTGAAATGGATCCTAGATCAGCAAAAAAAAAAAAAAACCGTTAATGGGAATAGTGGTGAAACCAGATTAAATCGTGGGCTTTAAGCAATAGAATGATACCATTGTTGATTTCTTAGTTTTGGCAAAGATGCCATCGTTATGTAACATTAGTGGAAGATGGGCACACTCTGCACTCTTTGCAACTTCTCTGAAAATCTAAGATTATTTCAAAATTAAAAGTCTACTAAAAAAAAAAAAAAAGACTGCTCCCTGCTGCTCCCTGTCGCTCCCAGCGGGAAAACTCAACAGCCCATTTTATCTTTGGGGATGTTTTCTCCCTGAAAGACAGCAGAGGAAACTCCAGCGCCCCCTAGTGACAGATGTAGGTGTGTGCACGGCTGTCGGTTAGCCCCGCGGGCCGCCAGGCTCCACTAACCCTCTGCATCTCCCTGCCCCCGCACCCCCCACCCCGGTTCAGCCATCTAGAGTTTGTGCCGTCACTATCTCATCTTAGATCCTAACCCGTCCTCGCTCTGGGTCCCCACCTTTGGGCTAAGAGTCACTTGCTGCTGCTGCCAAGTCGCTTCAGTCGTGTCCGACTCTGTGTGACCCCATAGACGGCAGCCCAACAGGCTCCCCCGTCCCTGGGATTCTCCAGGCAAGAATAGTGGAGTGGGTTGCCATTTTCTTCTCCAATGCATGAAAGTGAAAAGTGAAAGTGAAGTCGCTAGTCGTGTCCGACTCTTAGCGACCCCATGGACTGCAGCCTACCAGGCACCTCCATCCATGGGATTTTCCAGGCAACAGTACTGGAGTGGGGTGCCATTGCCTTCTCAGAAGTCACTTAGGAGCCTCTTAAATTGATGGCTTCCCAGGACCTGCCCTAGAAGGCTGATTCAGCGGGTTGGACATGAGACCCCCAATACTGAGTATTTTCCCCTCGTACCCCGAGTCATTCTCACTTGGAGGCTGTTTGGTAAACGAACCATCTTCGTTTCAGTCCTCCTGTAGGATTAGGGCAGTAAAGTATCTCTCAGTGACTTTACCTCTAAGTGAACTTGGGAACAGACTACAGGTTAAGAAACGGAATGTTCCTGAGGTCCACGACGGTGGCAGATGATTCCTACTGTGAGTACATATCCTGCAGCTTTACCTTCCTCGTCAGCAGGATGACTGGAGTGAGCGCGGCTCCAAACCAGAAACGTTCCAGCCACGGGAGCCAGACGAGGCACTTAACCCGGAGCCTGGACGACTCTGGAAAGGAGTCGGCCCGGCCCAGCCCTCCCCTGCGGGGATCACCCTCCTCCGCGGATAAGGGCAGCATAGTCTCCCTCAGGGTGGGGAGGATTTTCCTTCTACGAGATGCCTCGGGCAGGCGGTCCTGAGGCCAGAGAGCTGAGCACAACGGGCCCGATTTCCTGTCCTCTTCACGGGGCGCACCTCGGCACCAGTGAGAGTAGGGGGCGAGGTTGAGGACCCCGTAGCTGCGGGCTGCGAGCTGCCTTCCGAGCCGGATGCGGCCGGGCTCTCCTTGTTCCTGGGGTGCGAGGGACTCCGCGGGACTCCGCGGGGAAACATAACCGTGTACGTTTCTGAAGAGGGAGAATGTCTTCGGCCGACCCCCGCCTGAAGAACTCGTTCTAGGTCGGAGATAGGCTGAGTGCCCTCGGGACTAAACAGTGTTTGTTTCCGTAGGGAGGGAAGTGACTCGTCATAACACAACACCGGGCCAAGAGATCAAGTCTCTTGCCCAGAGTCGTCCTCTCGGGGTACACAGATAGTTGTGTGACCACTGGGGGAAGACCACAGCCTCCCCACTCACCCTGAGGAGAGCCCCCTGCGCATGCGCAGAACCGCTCGGCGGCTCGGGCGGGGCGCTTGAGGGTGGGGCGAAGGCCAGCCACTTGGGCCGCGAAGCCCTCTCCGCGATTTCCCTACAAGGACTTGGGTCGCCGAGCCCCGCCCCCGGCCGGGCCCTGGAATGTGCGGAGGGGCAAACCCACAAGATAGACTCAACCATTTGCAAACAGGAAGGGGGGATGGAACAGTTTACACTGTAAGAAGAGGTGTGAAAAAGACGGAAACTCAGTCATCAGACCTGGAGAATCATTACCTTTCTACTATGTTCTAAGCTTCCCTCTCGACATGTCCTTTCCGTGCACTCGGTCAAAATTGCGCCCTCTGAGCACACCGGCAACCCCCCCCCCCCGCCCCGTGGCCCTGCCAGGCTCACACTGTTAGCCGAGAATGGTGACTCCCTTCCTTCCGGTCCGCTAAGCAAAGGCCGGAAGTGTCGGTTTGTAGCGTCTCTGGGAGTGGAAGGGAGTTGGTAGGGGGAGCTGAGGCAGCGAGAAGGTTCCTGAAACTCTCGGATTCTCGCGGCTGAGTTAGGGTGAGTAATGCTCGCGGTCGGCCGCGGGAGGCCCATCCGAGGTGCATCCCCACGGGGCGGCTGGGGTTGGCGGGGTGGTCAGCAGCGCTCCCGGGGGCGCACCTGGGCAGGTGTGCGTGCGAGTTCCTGGGTTTCGAGCCCACGGGCCGCTCCGGCGCCGAAGGCCGCGGCCGGAAGCGGCCCGGACGCCAGCTTCACTCTTTTGCCCAAACTTGGAGCTCGGGAAGTGTGGTTTAGCCTGCTGGCGCCGCGAGCTTGGGCGGCAGCCGGCCTGCGAAACCCGAGCCCCGCGGAGCTGACGCTGGGACTAAGTTTAATTTCTAACGTAAACTTGCCCGATTCCAGAGAGTTTGCGCAAAAACTCTAGCTTGGTGCGGTCCCCGGACGCCCGCCCGCTGCAGCTGTTATTGCAGCTGTGTGGCTACGTTTAGTGGGAATAACCACCTCAGATTAGCAACTTCAGTTTAGTATACACTTTTGTAATTGGAATGTTTTGATTTTTAAGTGATAGTTGGACAAACAGGAGTTTGGGGTTTAGTTTGAGGCTTCAGGAAAACTCCCAAAAAACTGTTACTCTGGGGCGGAGCCTCCGAGTTAAGTCCGTTTCTCAAAGTGTTTACTTTCAAAGTAGCTGAATTGATTTATCAAAGAGTGTATCATTTCTTTACAGAACTTTGAAACAGAAATAAGCGTTCAGTTGAGATTTTAACTTAAGTTCAGAAAGTTGTACATCTAAAGGTGGAGAAAATGAGTGATTCTTAAAATTACTACTATTTGTTTCATTGTTCTGGAAGGCCTTTGATGAAAACCTAGCCAGAAAAACTTTAAAAAGTGAGGCTTTTCTGGCTAGTGAACCTGGACAACGAATTGCCTTTGTCAAGTGCTGAGGACATTTTGGGTGTGGCAGTCTTAGAGGACTAATCCTACCTTCAACCGGAAGTTTGCTTAGGAATTGAAAACTTGGTTAAGTTGGAACGGAAACACCCCTGAAAATGTACTTTTAAAAAACTGTGGTTAGCGCCAAAAAAGTACATAAACTTAGCTTGTAAAAAAAAAAAAGTACATTGATTAAATGAGACAGTAGATTTGGTCTGGATTTGCAAAGTAGATGTTATGTACCATCTCATTAGCAAGTGTTTCATAAGATGGGAGTTTTTCATTAAAGAACATATATTTCCAGAATACTATCAATTGTAGTGTCCTGTATAAAGTCTTCATATTAGTTTACATTTATTACCACTATAAATGCTGGACTCTAGAATTCTAACTAGAGTATTCTGGGCTTCCCAGGTGGCTCTAGTGGTAAAGAACCCACCCACCAATGCAGAAGACGTAATAGACGCGAGTTCGATCCCTGGGTCGGGAAGATCCCCTGGAGGAGGGCGGGGCAGCCCATTCCAGTGTACGGAATTCTCTAGGCAAGAATACTGAAGTAATTTGCCATTTCCGTGTGTGTGTGTGTGTGTGTGTGTGTGTGTGTGTGTGTGTGCGCGCGCGCGCACTCTCGAGGCTCTTCAGAATGGAAATCTAGAGGCAAGAATACTGAAGTGTTTTGCCATTTCCGTGTGCGTGTGCGTGGCGCGCGTATGCGTGCGTACTCTCCAGGCTCCTCAGAATGGAATTCTCGAGGCAAGAATACTGAAGTGATTTGCCATTTCTTCCTCCAGGGGATCTTCCCGACCCAGGGACTGATCCCGCATCTCCTCTGTCTACTGCATTGCAGGCAAATTTTTTACTGCTGAACCACTGGGGAAGCCAATATTGATATGGGTTAATCCCATTTTATAAATGAAACCAGAGTATTTAGAAATTGTGAAAAATCTTCTTATTGCCCTTGCTGTGTGGGGAAAGCCTCTTAGTGGATCTTTATTTTTCATTTCGCCCATCACTTAATCCAGTCTTTCTTCCTGACATGGTTTGTATCCATCCTTTTGTCATAACCCTGAATGATTCTCTTCCTATTTGATCAAGCTAGAAGGATAAATCCAGAAATTCATTACCACCAGTACTCCCCTTCCCTGATTAAGACAAGGTTATGTTCCTTCGAGTCTGTAAACTGATTCTCCTTAACAACCCTTGAACTGTTTTCATTCACTTTTTCTCATGATTCTGAAATCCTTGTGAATTTCATAGACGTTGACTCGGTAAGTCCCAGGGTTTTCAAGTTCCGTACAACACAGAGCCCTTCACACCAAAGATCTTTCATTAAATGCTTCAAAAGTAAATTCTAGACTGAGCTGATGATGAATGAGTGAAGACATAGCTTGGAAACCGTGGGTGCCTGCATAGCAATCTTCCCCCTTGTACATAAATAATACTTACATTGATGTGTAAAATATTTTCAGTTTTCTTTTTCCCTAGCCTAGTTGTGCATTTGCTGAAGGCTTGTTATATGAAGAGAGTTACAGGCTGACTTGTTTGGGGAAAATAAAAGTGGACAGCATACCTGAATCATAGCAAGGAGGACAGTGACAGTATCTAAAGTGATTGGCTCCTTGGGATCATAATGCTGTTTCTCATTTGGCTCCCTCTCCACCCCAGTCAAGTGGATCAGGTGATAATCTGCCAGCAATACCAGAGATCCAGATTTCATCCCTGGGTTGGGAAGATTCCCTGGAGAAGGGAAAGGCTACCCACTCCAATGTGCTTGCCTGGAGAATTCCATGGACAGAGGAGCCTGGAGGGCTACAGTCCATGGGATCTCAAAGAGTGGGACACAACTGAGCGACTCACACACACTACCACCAGAGTTGATGGTAGTGACTGAAGTACCCATACTTTCAGTTTGGTAAGGGGAAAAAAAAATAGCCTTTCCTTATTTTGAAATAACTTGACAGCAAAGCTGAATTCTCTATCTCTGAAAGGATGCAGATTTCTGGTGGGAGAATAACACAGATCAGAATCCAACTCCTTGAAAAAGTAAAGGTCCATGTAGTAACTTGCCCAGTGTTATACTACCAAATTTTGATAGCATTAACTACCCTAATTTGTCAGAATTAAGACTGACATTTAAATTTGTTAATTCTAAGGATGTCTTGTAGCTTTTAGGGTTTTTCAAGTTCTTTCCCCTACCTTTCCCCCCACCTACCCACAAAAAACTTTCAGAAACAAAGAACTTTTCTGAAGTCATAGTATTTGATAATCATGTACCACCTTTGAGTTATTTTTCATTTTTGTTACACATTGTTTTAACTTGAGAGTCATACTTTTGGAATGAAAACTATATAACTCAAATAAGTTGAACCAATCATCTCATTTCTTCACAGTTGCCTCCCCAACTATATTTAAGTTCTTCAAAGAGAGCACACGTACCTTAACATTTCTTAATTCTTAAATAATAATCAGCATTCGTGACGTTTGATGCACATGAACGTAATTCTGCTGATCATATTAATGGTTGATGATTAAGGATCAAATGAGCTAAAGAAAAACTCTGAGGGTATTGTCAGTGCTGACCCCAAAAATACCTTTATAACTTTAAAAAATCTTACAATGTATTCACATATTTAAAGAATACATGGAAAAAAAAAAGAATACATGATTAAAATGACTGATTTTAATTAAATGCATGATTAAAAGACTAGGAAATGTATCAAAATTCTAGAATGAGAGTGTGTGTTACTTTATAATCTAACCTAAGTATTTTTAAAAGATACTTAGAGAAACGATACTAAATTGAGTATTATGAGGTCTTGTAGGTTTAAAAAATCAGTTATCAACCATTTGACCTGTCTTTTTCATCTGTTTCTTTGTTCTTAAAACAACTGATATTTGTGCATGGTTAGGGTAATACAGTGTTGTCAAACAAAATAGAGTATTTTTAAACATATGCTTTGTTTTGCAAAGACAGGGGCATACCTAAAATACTAAAGAGATGTGGACTGGTAAATATGTGCCACTCAACCACTAACCCAAATCCTGGAGTCCATTTAGGAGAGGAAGAAATAATATATGCTATAATTACTTGTTTTTAAACTACTATTTAGATTAGAGGGGGGAATTACAGCTCTCTGTAGTTTAGATAATAACATCTAGAGGTGTTATAAAATGAAAATATCACGAAAGAGTAATTAAAGGAAATTTGGAAACCAGGGAGGAGCATATATCCTAACTTCTATGTCAAGTAGGGTATAGCTTACCAGCAGCACATTCCAGTGCATGGCAGGAGTGCTATATTTGATGAATTGGAATTTGTGACTCTCCTTTGTGGAATTTCCTTCTAAAAATCTGAGAATAGAGTTAAGCTTTTAAAAAAAAAAAAAAAATCAGGCACAGTCAGAGCTTTTCTAATTATTTCCGTAATTGAATGTAGTCTGGCTGGTGTGGTGTAATCAAGGAAAGAATGTAAGAAATAAGTTTTAAAACTCATATGAAGCATTGTGTCCTAAGTTCACTTCGCAGTACTGACATCTAGGTAGTTCATTCTTTGCGATCCACAGGCTTATTTTTAGAGCAAGGGCATAGTGTTTTGCTACATCATAGCTAAATGTTGTTTTCAGATCGTAAGCTTTAAAACTGTTGTCCTGGTCAGAGTGTGAAATCAGTAGTGCCTATTTTAGACCTGCTTGAGAGAATATAACTGATTACAGTGTCTTAGTCTTGTGGGTTAGAGGTTTTGCTGACTGCCCTCGCTACCTCAGCTCTGAAGGATGGTATGGTAAAATTTTATTGTCTGATGACTGTGGGATTTTTAACTTCAAACAAATTGCTTATAGTCTTAAAAGATTTAGTGTTGAAAGGGAATTATTAGACGTTATTTTTGTTTTCAACTTAAGTTTTACGGGGAGAAATTTAGATTATTAGAGAGCAAAGGTAGTTTCCATATCTCTTAAAATGCTTTCCAAAACTTCTTAAAAACTAAATTGCTTTAAAAATTTTGTATTGTGCTCTGGTTTTTGTTTAGAGGACTTAATCACTTCAGATGATTTGGCTTAGAAGATGAGTTAATGTTCGTCAGTACTGAATAACACTGAGGTATAGAACTGGCAGTTTTTCTCCAGAGTCCTGACGTCTTTTGTTTCTTGTTTTCTATATTGTTATTAAGCTAATGGATTGAATTGTTATCAGTCCTTAATCAGCTTTCCAGTAGTACTGGGGACAGGAAATCTTATTGATAATGCCCTGAGCTTTGAATTAATGTTGGTGGTAAGTTGGAACTTGAAATTAGTGACAGACTGTTTACTACTAAGGATGAGTGAATTCAAAAGATGAATCTGGTTTTCCTCTTTTTAGATTGATCCTCTGAGTAATGGTATCAATTAGTTGACAGATTTTTGCCAAGTGATACTGTCCTGTGAAATAGTTTTTAAACCCATCTCTCAGTGGCTCAAATACCTCTGGAAGGTTGGTTCAATTTAGTTTTTGCTATTTCTTGTATTTCTCCTCTTTGTTAGGATTCAACTGCCACCATGTCGAGCAAAAGAGCAAAGACCAAGACCACCAAGAAGCGCCCCCAGCGCGCGACCTCCAACGTGTTCGCCATGTTTGACCAGTCCCAGATTCAGGAGTTCAAGGAGGCCTTCAACATGATCGACCAGAACAGGGATGGGTTCATTGACAAGGAAGATTTGCATGACATGCTTGCTTCCCTGGGTGATTATCAGTTTTAATATTAATAAATCAGACAATTTCTAAAACAACCTTTTCTATTTATTTCTGAAGTCTTAAAAGTTTTGTGAAGCCAATCTAATGATGTTACAGTTCACTAAGATTCAAAATCTGGAGCATTGTTTCCCAAAGTAAGGTCCTTGGACCACCTGCAGATTTCTGGCCAAGTCTCAGAATCAGGCTGGAGACCAGCTGCGTTTGTGTGTTTGTGCATGAATGCGTGTGCTGCACTCTGATCGTGATTATGAAAGCAGTGTTATTCCTCCTGACTTCCCAGTGGAATAGCACAGGGTCTCCAGACTCTTAATATAGATCCTTTTCACCGAGAAGACTTTTTTCCAAATAGCTTTACTGTCTTGAACACAAATAGCAAAACTGTATAAATGATCGTCTGTCATGTCAAAATGTTTACCATGATGCATTTTGTGATGTGATTAAAATTATGACCCTCTGTTTTTGTTTAGGAAAAAATCCAACTGATGAGTATCTGGATGCCATGATGAACGAGGCTCCAGGTCCCATAAATTTTACCATGTTTCTCACAATGTTTGGTGAAAAGTTAAATGGCACAGATCCAGAAGATGTCATCAGAAATGCTTTTGCTTGCTTTGATGAAGAAGCAACTGGTAAGTCTGAGGTAACCTTTAATTACCAACTGATTATTGTTTGGTTATAGCAGCTAAAATATATAATAACTTGAAACATGACAACATGTAACACCCTCAGGTTTATACCAGACCTGTTTTGGGGGACAGGTTTCACCTGTGGCATGTTAGGCACTCACTTCACTGCCTCTGCCCTTAAATATTTAATTTACAATTTAATAGGTGAATTTGGAACTTTTTTAGGAAACTTCTGTTACTCCTTTACTAGAATAATTCCACAGGGTTTAGGCACTCAGTAAGTGTGTCAAATGAATATCTTTTACAGGAGCAATTTTGGAAAAAATTGTAGATTACTGTAGGTGGTGGTGGTAGTACGGTCCTATGTTGGTTTATCAGGTACCTCTCTGCTCTGAGATTGTTTAGATCTGGTATCTGGAATCAGGTGCTCTGGTTTCATAATCCTCTTCTGAAATCAGCTGTCTGATTTCAGGCAACTTCTCTAAGGCTCTTATTAGTAAGATGGACCATAATATTTCCTGCCTCATGTGGTTGTTGTGAAGATTAAATGAGGGAATGAGATAGTAGCTTACTGCCTGCATAGAGTGGACTCTCAAAGAAACCCGAAAGGCTAGCTACATAAATGCCTGCTCTTTTGGCAGAAATGTATATAAGAGAAAAAAAATAAGGGGGTAACTCACATGGCAAGATTTTTAAGAAGGAAGGCACACCCTTTGGTTACACAGTGTTTGGACTGGTTTAAACAGCCTACTTGTAGTGTGTGGGGATGGAAGCACAGTCTCTCCACTCTGACTTTGAAGGCGTCCCACGATAGGGCCTCGTCTGGCCTATTCAAGTAGACCACCCTCTTGACTCTTGCATCATCTTTACAACCTCGTTCCAGTCTCCATGCATTGTTGCCTGGACTTACCTCCGCCATTTCTGCCTCTGCCTTCCTCCTCAGATCACCTCCTTCCCCTTGAAATCAAAAACCCTGAACAGTTATTTCTGGAACCGGTAGAAGAAGGGCAGGCAGAAGAGACTTTTTTTCTTGCCAAAAACTTTTGTGTATTAAATTTTTTTTTTAAACAGTGAACATGTGTTATTTTTTTAGTGGAAGGGAATAAAACCATTAAAGTGTCTTAACTGTTCTTCAGAGTCATCTCAGTGGTCACATTCTTAAGAGAGCCTTAGCTGCATTTTTATACTGTTTTCTCCTGGCCTCTGGGAAAACTTGAGAAGCTCTCGCTTCTTTCCACCGTAGTTTATGTATGTCTCTGCTGGCACATACCCTGCCTGAGCTTATGCTTTAGCTGTGTGCTTGTTTCCAGTCATCAGTCTCTCCCGGCTCTCTGGATAAGGGCTGTGCATCTTCAACAGCATCATGTTCCCCTCTTTGTAACCCTCCCAGCTCCTATCACAGTCCCTGCACATAGTTGATTAGTTTACATGATGGTTGAATGACTTGCCTAAAGAGGAGGATTTATTTCTACAATCTAAAAGTCTAAGATTGGGAGAACTTTTTTTTTTTTTTTTAAATCTAGGGTTGAGTTAGTCAAAAAACCCATAAATTTAGAGTTTCTTTTGTGAACTGACCTTACACGTTAAACTTATTTTATAGGAAATATATCAGTGTTTTAGCTTAATTTCACACACACAAAGAAGTAGTTGTAAAATAGAAACTTTATGAATTTCAAAAATCTCTGTGCTTGAATTGTCATTCAATACCTTTGGGTTACTGCAGGAGTGGGTCTCGATCATGATTGCTCATGGAAATTACTGTTTAAACTAGTCCAATGGAAATTACTTAAGGAGCTATTTTAAAAATCAGTGTCAGGGCTGGCCTCTGGGGTTGTTTTGAGCTCCCTGGGTGATTCTGATGTGCAGTCAGGTTTCATGAGACCCCTACTTGCACAGGTCCAAAGTAGAGAATGTTTCTCTCTGCTCACTGTTAACGCTCCAGTGCCTGTCCCAGTGTCTGTGACATAGTTAATCCTCAACTATCTACTCAGTGGTTTTGCACTGAGCCTAACCATATTTGTTACTGAATCTAAAATTGTTTTAAAAATTTGTTTAATCTCATTTTGTGTATTTTAAAAAGGTAAAGTGAAGTGCCTGAAGTGTAACATACCTTGTTAAAACTGGACCTCACAACTTCAGTATTCTTCCCACTGAAGCATTTTACTGATATTTATGATGATTTTAGGGCTTCCCAGGTGGTTGAATGGTAAAGAATGCACCTGCCAAGCAGGAGTCATGGGTTTGATCTCTCAGTCTGGAGGATTCCCTGGAGAAGGAAATGGCAATCCACTCCAGTATTCCTGCCTGGGAAATCCCATGGACAGAGGGAGGGCTACAGTCCATGGGGTCGCAAAGGGTTGGACATGACTTAGTGCCTAAATAAGAACAAGATGATTTTAGTGTATTTGCTTGTAGAAGAAGTGTGATCATAGATGGTATGTTGAGGAAGCATCATACTTCATGCTTTCTGGTTAGGCACAGGATTAGTTGTTGTTACCAAGAGATCAGGAGGTTGTTGTTGGGTGCGGTCAGTAGAGCAGAGAAGGTTAATGTCACTAAGCAACAGAGCATTTTCTAGGCAGCTGTGCTGAGGCTGGCTTAGTCATGTCAAGACTATATTTCATACATTTGCATGCTTATAGTCCTTAACGTAAACCCTGTGCTTGGTCAAGTGGTAGATGCTCCTTGTAATTATTCCTCAGAGGAGTGTCTCTTCTGATCTCCATTTCTTTATTCTTCAGGCACCATTCAGGAGGATTACCTGAGAGAACTGCTGACCACAATGGGAGACCGGTTTACAGATGAGGAAGTGGACGAGCTGTACAGAGAAGCACCTATTGACAAAAAGGGGAATTTCAATTACATCGAGTTCACACGCATCCTTAAGCACGGAGCGAAAGACAAAGACGACTAAAAAGAACTTCAAACTCCAGCCAAACGTTCCTTGTTGCCACTCTGGGTATTTCTGAGACTTTCTCTTAGAGCCTGTTGCATGCCCTTAGCTTTACAGCTTCTGCCTTTCTTTTGTATTTATTCTCAGCCATTTGGGGCACATGCATCTCTATAATCAGACTGGATATGGGACTTCTTGTCATTTTAAGAGTAGAAAATAGGGTAATTTAACTTACCAGCTGCCGTCTACCCTCCCCGCCCCCAGTAACTGCAGTCTACAGAGTCAATATATTTTTTCAGAGAAGGTTATTCACTCAATTTTTTCTGAACCATAATTAAACTTTATGATAAAAACTTCCTTGTTTAAAACTTTTTTATTTACCAAAACTGACTTCTATTGGTCTTGGTGCACCATCTAAAGAAGAGTAGTGAGGCAAATCCTAGACAGTGGTATGGTTCTTATACTCCCCTTATTCCTTCCAGGTCTCCTAACAGTTCTATTTCCTCTACTCAGTCTTCCCCCCTTCTCAAAAAAAAATCCAATTTTTAACTGCCTTTATGGAATTTTCTGCACTTTGCATTTTAAAAAACTTCCTATAGAATTTGCATATATATATTATATATGATAGCTTTGGTAGCTTTAAATCCTAAAGTTCAATATTGGACCTGCCAGCATCCCTCCAAATCTGTTCTAAGCTTTTTGTACATTCCTTCATGTCATTTAGAACTAGACCAGGCCACTGAGTGCAATTTTAATTTGTCCTAATTTTTAAAACTGTTTTAGCCCCCAAAGGTTCTATGGAATGCTTTTATCCAAAAGGCTGATTTTTCTGTATTGTATTTCAAAGTGTTGGAAATAGAGGTTTTTTTTTTTTTTTCTGTATGTAGTTTCTTTTTAACACACGGTCCCTACTGAAACACGGTGTTTATTTATGCAGAGATTCACATGAGTTCATGGACAAATCTTTGACATTCCTGACCTGCCCACAGTCAGAACAGCTGAAGCTACATGCCTGGGAAAGTGAGATCATTATTTCAATCCTAAAAATAACTTCTGCTGTTTGCAGGAATGCAGGACTGTTTTCAGAGTTAATCAGGAAATGGTAGACAGTTTCATTTATTTTGGGCTTCAAAAATCTGACTCTTGAGGATTCGTGAGTTTAAGAAAGATCTTGAAACACTGGGGGAAAGTTAGGTGGGAAGAGTGGATGGACAGTTAGCCTATGAAGATGAATATTGGACTGTTAATTCATAATTTTACCTTTTATACTACTAATAACAAGACTATCCTTGGACAAGACTGTTAGCTCAGGGAACATGCAATTACTGAATGCCTTCAGGGCGTTAGACCTTCACACCTAGCAGAATAGGTGAGCTGGATTCTTTAACCTCATGAGGCCAGCTTTATAGAACAGGAGTGGAAGAACCAGTGATGAGACTGCTCTCGTGCCTTTTAAGATTAGGCTCTTAGCACCTGCCTTAACTCTTGCCTTTAGTGTGTTCCTGAATTTCATTCAGTGGATTAAATAAGCAAAGTACTTTTATCAGGCTGTAGCTATGATACTGAAATTTTGTTTGTTGAACTAAATTTACATTTCAACTGGAAAAAAAAAATCGCTTCTGCTTTATTAACAAGTTTCCAGTGAAGAACAAATAACATTGTTCCCATACTGGGGTGGGGGGCGGGGAGCGGAAAGTAGCCTCATCTACTGAAATGATCTCTTGCAGTGTCTCCATTTCCATTTCAGATAACTGCTCAAAGAACCAGCCACCGTTAGAAACAGTGGATGGTCTCCCCTGAATGAAATGTCTCCTCATTTAGTAACAGTATTCTCCACATGGAAAGTAGGCTTTGCATAATTAAGATGATTGTCAGTAAAACGCTAAAGCGTGTACTCCAACAGTGAGTGCGTTTGATAGAAAAACCAGCCTCCGTGATGAAAAGCCATACTTGAAGCAAACCATTGCAAAACTTCTGATAAAACCAGCCTAATGGGGGCAGCCTCCTTACCCACTTGCTTATGACAACAGTGCCATTCCAATTCCAGGGCCCTGATTTTACTTGATCGAAGAGCCTCTATACCTGGATGAGAGCAGCAGTTTATGAGTGCTGCTGGAAGAAACAGGAATAGGCCTGGCTATACGAGACAAGTGAAAGCAAATTATGAAAAGGAAAGGCAACCAGTTTTTACAAAGTATGAAGAGAGAAAGAACCACAAGAAATATAACTAGACTACAGGGTGTGCTGGCAAGTTGTAAGGAGGATCAGATAGATGTTGAAAAGGGCTTGGACAGTAGATAAAGCCACAAACACAGTGTGATGGAAACCAGGTGAATAGTTGGAAGAGTGAGGTTAGTCAATAGTGTTAAACCACAGAAAAATTTGAATACTAGGTTTTCATTTGGGCTGTTAGGTAGAGTTTTGAGTGCAGAATTAAATGTAGCAGGAGACAGGGACAGTGTCTAGGCTTGGGGTTCAGTCCAGCTACGTTTTAACCTTGTTCGTGCTCCATCATGGCTTTGTAACTTTAAGAGAGTTATTTGACCCCCTCAACCTCTGTTCGTTTGTAAAATGGAAGTAATGTTCTTGGTTCATAATCGGAACATAATCTATGAATATATAAAGCAGCATTTTTGTGATTAGGAGCAGTATGGGTTTTAGAGTCAGACTTGGCTAAGTCAATTCTGCCAGTCTGTTCTTTGATGAGCTTCGTGTCCTTGGGCAGGTCACCATAAGTGTCAGTTTCCTCACCTGTTTAGGGACAATACCCTCTATGTTTGTAGTAAATATAGAAACACACTAAAGCTAAATGGTCTAGCATTCAGTAGGTATTCTGTTTACCAGCTGGGGCTGTTTGGCAGTGGGAGAGGCTTATAGGGAAGGCAGGACCGCAGGGCATTTGTTTAGAGAAAAAGCGAATGAAACCAAAGGAGTGATGTCTAACAGATAGAAAACCTAGATCACATGTTGTAGGATTATTCTTAGAAAAATAAAAATGGATAGTGCTCCCTCTGAAAACAGTAAAGGGTAGGTAACAGGAGTTAATCCTAGTTGGAGATTGGAAGACTGAGGTTAGTAGAAAAGTCTACAGGGGTTTGATAGTATATTATCTCAAACTAGAATTTTATTAAAGAGTTGTTATTAGTATTTAATGAGAATATACATAAAAATGTGTGGTATAGAGTAGGTCCTTAAACAGTTTACTTTAGATTTCCAAGTAGGTCCAGTATGTCAGAACTGTTTGTATCTTTCTAGGTCCTCTTTAAGTGTACAAGTTCTTGATTTCCCTGCAACCACGGTTTTTATCTTTGCTGTCCTGAAAAGCATTGCTGGCGCTCATCCTTCAACAGCCAGTTTTCCCAAGTCCCTGTATCTTTTTATTCTAAGTTTCTGTGTGACTGCTTAAATAGCAGGCATCATAACTTCTCTTCCATATTAATCTACATACATTTTATATTTGTAGTAAGTAGACAACTTGTTTTTTAGTTTAATGTATCTTAAATTGTCATATTTTGGCATACCCACCATTTTTAAGTATATTACCTTTTTTTGAACCATTCTTTTTAATGACCACAGTAAACAATTATCTTTGATAAGAGTATGCCATAATTAACCGTTTCCCAAGGACTGGATACTTATTCTACTTTTAACAGTGCTAGCCAGAAATTTCTGTGATGATGGAAATGCTCTCTGTGCTGTCCAATAAGGACACTAGGTCCCATGTGACTATTGAGCACTTAAAATATGTCTCAAATAACTGAATTTTAAATTTACATTTAAATAGCCACATGTGGTTAGTGACCATTGTGTTGGAACACAGTTCTAGTAACAAATATAGAGATCAAAGACCGTGCAGTCAGGGTATCAGCTATGATCTTATTTAAGATGGCCAGGGTGAGGACTTATTGGATGGTTAATAGTGCACACTAGAAGAGCTCTGTGACAAAGACCTCTGAAGCCAAAATGTTATGATGAGTGGGGAAAAATTTAATTATTGGGCCAAAGGGGAGACTGCAGCTGAGGGAAAGGGTAAATATTTTAGAACCAGATATGATTTCTCAGCAATTGGTTTCAGACTCTAGAGAAAATACATTCAATTAAGGACCTGGGGGCAGTGCTACTCCAGGGAGAATGCTGGGTGATTACTAGGAATGCAGATTCTTGCCCTACCCTTGACCTGAATCTGCCGGAGGAGGGGGGGGTGGCGGTTGGGCTTTTTTAGGTTTTTCTTACTGGTGCTACTGTTTTAAGAACAACTGGTATAGAGTGCACAAGGTTCCTACGACCTAGGAATTTCTAATCAAAGATTCCTAGATTTCTCATCACTTTCCTAGAATATAAAAGACTGGATTGTTCTCCCTAGCATCCAGCACACGTTGAGGCAAGACAGTGTCCCATTATCCAGAACTAGTTTTATCCAACTATAATATTCCAAGAGCTTCCCTGGTAGCTCAACTGTAAAGAATCCACCTGCAATGCAGAAGACTCCGGTTAGAGAAGGGAACCACTCCAGTATTCTCGCCTGGGAGATCCCATGGACAGAGGAGCCTGGCGGGCTACGGTCTATGGAGTCAGAGAGTCGGATGCGGCTGAGTGACTTTCACTTTGATAATATTCCAAGGTTGAAGGAATATGAACGCTAGAACAAAACTGGAGTAATGCATTTTGGTGGTGTCCTTTGTTTTGACCAAGAGCATGGTATAATGCCTGTGCGCGCTTGTGTGTGTATGTAAGTTTGTACTGTAGTAAATCAAAGGAAAGCAAATGAATAGTTTTACCGTGGTTGAAAGGAGAAACTGTCCTGATCAGGGCGTACACCTGATAGATAACGTGAGGATTAAGACCGGAGAGGGCAGATAGAACTCTCTGGGCGTGCAGTTTGTAAAGAAAAGGCTTTCCTGCAGGCGGACACCGCCGGCCGCCGCCCTCTTAACCTTCCTCAGTGTGACGCGGGACGGAACCTGAAAAACTACTCGTTTTATCTGAAACTCTGGTGTAACCAGGCTGGGTGTACTTTTATCTGCCAAGCGACAACCCTGGGTGGGCGGCGCCCGGCGACCCCCAAACCGAGGGCTCGCGCCGGCTCGGGAATGCGGAAGGGCTGCGGGACCCGCCGCCGATGGCGGGGGAGGAGGGCGGGCCGCGGGGCCCCGGCCGCGCCGTGCCAGCTCCGGACCTCAAGGCCCGCGAGACACAGCGGAAACCCAGGCCGCGGTGGTCGGCTCCAGCTCCGCGCCGGGGCGGACAAGGCGAAGTCGGCCGCGGCGGGAGCGAGAACCGTGGCGCGTCCCCCTTCCCGGAGTTGGGTCCGCCGCGCCTTCCGGTGCGACTTCCGGTCCGCCTCCCGAGGCAGGAAGTGCCGGTGCCGCAGCTGTCGCGCCCGTACCCTCGCAGGTCCTGTGCAGACAGCCCGGCTCCTGGTGCTGGTGTCCGGCCGCGGTGAGTGGCGCTCGCCCCCGCGCGCGACACCCCTGGGGCCGCCCCAGTGCCCTGCGCCTCCGGCCACCCGACCCCAGCCCCCGTCCCTGGTGCCGGCGGGCGGGATGGGCGGGGGCTGTGGGACCTGTCGGTGGGATGGGGAGGGTCGGGGAGGCGGCCTTGGCCGCTGCCGGCCTGAGGCTGGACGTCGAGGGGTCGGGAGGCTCAGGCGTTTGGAAACGGGCTGGGGAGCCGCCCTGCTGGCGGAGGCGGCCGGTCCCCGGCGCTGCGTCACCCGACGGTTTCACACACCTGGTGCCTCGGCGCCCCCCAGCTCGCCGCGGCCTGGTCGGTGGGTGAGGGGGGTCTGTGCCACACACAGGGCAGGGTGCTCTGGGGACACAGGGGGCCCGCTAGTATCTGGTTCTTGCCGGGAGTGCCGGGTTGGCACCGGCTGAATGGAACGATTTCCGCAGGAGTTTTGGCTCTTTCGCAGTATCTCGCATCTTACAAAGATTTACTCCGTTCCTACCAATGAAGAAGAGAACAAATAGCAAAAATCAGGAAGGGTTTCCTGAAAAAAACGAATCGTGACCTCATTGGAGGCCTTGGACTTAGCCCTGGGAGGGAGAACTTACTATTTCTGGCTGGATCTGTGGTAGGCGGTAACAAGACCAAAAGCTCAGAAGGTGGGAATTGTGTCGTGTGAAAAGGAGAAGACGGGGAGACCAGCCTGAACGGAACAGAACTGTGATGGATAATAGCTAGAAGTGGGTAGATCCGTGGGAATCTTTTCACAGATGTCTTGCAAACTTGACGAGAAATAAAAATTATGTAAGAGGCATTAGGGAGTCATTTTGGATTCTTCACTAAGGGAGAGAGATGAAGAAAAGGGTGTTTAGAGGATTAGTTTGGCAGCCTTGGTTAAAGATGGATTTGCAACTCTCCTTCGGTGAGAAAAGAATCATAGCACTCCAGAATTCAGAAGAACTTTATAGGTTATCTTTAGTCTTATAATGGAGAAGAATGAAATTCAGTGAAGTGAGATAATTTGCCCAAGGTCACTTGAGGGGTTCACCTGGACCACCCATTTTCTCTGAGCATTAGATGGACTCTCTTGGAGCTTATGGTTAAGTACACAGCTTATTGTTTGTCCAGGCTCTGTTGAATGAAACAGCTTCTATGGTGACTGACTCGGTTTATAGTTTAATGAGACTGAGTTTGGGCAAGATAAACTGCAGCTTCTGAAAAACAAAAACAAAACTGCAGCTTCTGAAGGACAGGTCCCCGGGTGAGGGCTGCTGGACTTAGGAGAGATAAAAGGACCAGGAGCCCCTAAGAAAGCTGGTTGTCCGTCTGCCAAGGTTCAAAGACAATGTGTATCTTGGGATGATTTTGGCATCTTCCTTTGTTCTGCACCTGACCTGTGGTAGCTTTGCTTGTTACCTCCAGCCAGCTCTCCACATTTTCTTGGTAGAGAATTTCAGCTGCAGGGCATTAAGAGCTAGTGGTACAAGCGCTTGAGATCGACTTCCTGAGCATGATTTTGCATCTAAGTTCTACTTTTTTCTACCTGTGGCTCCAGACAAATTATGTATTCTACTTGCCCTAATTTCCTCATCTGAGAAATGGGGAAAATAACAGCACCTATGTCAAAGTGGTTCTGAGGATTACATAAGTTAATGCATATGAAATGCTTAGACCAGTGCCTAGCACATATTCAGCACTCTTATTAGCTTTGTTTGTGTCAGGTGTGGAACAAGGAGTGACTGGTACATTTTGTTAAGGATCTCTTGCTGAGAGTCCATTGGAGTTTATGGGTAGACCTTGGAGAAAACCATAATTGGGGAGTCAGACCTAGGACCTACCTTACAGAGGACGTATGTGTATGTACTATTTTGAGGAGGCATATGTATTTGTTCGCTTGACTAGTGTTTACTGAGCACCAGCAATGTGTAAGACGCTATACTTAACCCTGCAATCTTTGGTAGATAGGCTAAATGCTATAAAAATGGACATGTAAATGACACGGCAGTGGAATACGACTGGGCAGTAAAAGTAAAGAAAAGAACCACTGATAAATGCAGTGAGATACATAACTCTCAAAAACATTGAGTGAAAGAAATTGGACACTTAAAGTATGCACTGTATAATTCCATCTGTAAGAAGTTCAAAGTCAGAACTATTTACGGTGATAGAAATCTGAGCAATTGTAGCCTGGGGAGAGAGTGATTGATTTGGAGAGAACTTTCTGGAGTCATGTTTGTTACTTGATGGTTGGTTACTTGGGGTGGTGGTTATATGGTGTACATCATTTTTAAGATCTGTACATTTCACTATATGTAAATTTTACTTTATTGTTTCACAATAAAAAGATGATAGGGGAGTAGAGACGATAGAAAGTTTACTACCAGTTGGGATGATCATAAAACCCATAATAAAGCAATGACAGCATTATAATGTATGTGATAAATGTTAAAATGTTTATAGCATGGGGGAAACTTCACCGCTGCTAAGAGAAAAGCTGTAAAATTGAGTTTGGCTCTAAAGGAAGTAACAGATATAATAATTTATGGAACTGATTATATATCTGCCTAAATAGGCAGCATAAAAACAATAATATGTCATTGAGTATGTCAGGTTAATTTTGTGGAGTATTTTAATTTGATTATATATTCAATTCTCTTGATTATTGCTGTTCACACTTGCTCACATACCCAGTCATATGATCTTCCCAATTAGCATGAGCACTAGTCTTGACTACAGTAATGGCCATGGGAATTCACGAGATGTTCCTGCAGATGCTGATAGACCTTGGCGAAGATGAGAATTGAATCAGGAATGACCTTAAGTTTTAACCCAAGAACCACCCTCTACTTGTTTTGCGTTCATCCACTCTCAAACCTCACTCTGTGCCTCTGCTCACAAATCAGCCTTGAGAGGAGACCTTCTAAACATCCTGTCCCCAGGCATCTCTGCTGTAGCATGGCTAAAACTTGAACTGTCTGTCATCCCTTTGCTCATGAAACCAGCTTCTCCTTTCTCCCCCAGTTACCTCATTTTTGAGTGGCACCATTATGTTATCAGTTTTTCAACCAGTCCTTGAGAAAAGCAGTCATTCAAGACAAACTGAAGAAAACTCCAGTTAGAAAGCAAGAACTAGGAAATCAGCATAGTGATCAGCCTGAAGAAGAGGATAGAGGTTGGCAATGGGAAAGTTGAGAAAGGAGTGGCTGTTGCACTGAAGAGAAGAATCCTCTGAACTTGAGAGAAACCGAATGGAGGGAATTAAAGCTTGCTAACCAGGAATAGAAAGTTTCCCTATCCAGTGCAAACATGGCTGTGGCCCCTTCGTTTTAAAAATTCTTTGGCTATAATTCTGAAGTAAAGGCATTGCCCTATTAAATATTGTAGATGCCAAGGAAACACAATGGCTTGCTTAGTTTTCAATGAGTATATAAGATTATGCCCAAACTTAGCACCTTAAGAAAACACTACAGAGCTTCTGAGGGCCAGCAATTCCAGTGCAGCTTAGCAGGGTGATTCTGGCTGTCTTGAACTTGGGAGTCCAGATGTCAGCTGGGTTTGCAGTTGTTGGACAGAGGATCCACCTCCAAATGGCTGACTCACCTGGATGGCAGGTTGCTGCTGGCAGTTGGCCGGCAGTCCCAGTTCCCTGCCACGTGGACCTCTCCGTGGGGTCGTGTAGTGCCCTCATGACCTGGTGCTGGCTTCCCCCACATTGAGCAATCTGAGCGAGAGCATGGCAGAACCTACAACATGTATTATGACAAAATCACACCCCTTCATTTTCACAATGTCCCCTTGCATATGAAGAGTGGCAGAATATGCCACCCCAAAATATGCCACTTTGGCCTAAAAATTCTTTTGAGCTGAAGGCAACTGAAAAGAGGCAGACACAAGAAAATCTCTTTGCCCTCCCTCAATTTGCCTGAAGGGCTTCCCAGGTGGCTCAGTGGTAAAGAATCCACCTGCCAGTGCAAGAGATGCAGGAGATGCAGGTTTGATCCCTAGGTCTGAAAGATCCCCTGGAGAAGAAAATCGCAGCCCACTCCAGTATTCTTGCCTGGAGAATCCCTGGTGGGCTACAGTCCTTGGGGTTGCAAAGGACCCGACCGAAGGACTGAGCACAGGCTTCAGGAAGTTTGCCGAAAGGCAGGACACAAATTTACAAAGGTCTTCTTTCGCTCTCTACCAGGAAGGACAAAGGTTGTTAAAGAGATAACTTTAGACTCTTAGAGGGGAAGGCTGGACTGAAATCCCAAGGGAAGGCTTGCCCTTGTTTACAGTGTGCTTTTCACCTTCGTCCCTGGCCTCTCCCCTTCACACACGCCTTTCTTCTGGCTTTAGCTGAGATGATATTGAAGCCAGAGTTCTAAGCTACCTCTGAGAGTTGCATTTTCCCTGGGTATCTCCCAGGTAAACATGAGATATACACCTTAATAAACTTGTTTGGTTTTCTGTTGTTAGTCTGTTATTGCAAAGTGTCGGGCAGAAACTCAGAACCACAGCCAGTGCCTTCTAAGTGGTTAACTCAGTGATTCTCAACCTTCACTCTACATTGGAATCACGTGGTTTGTTTTAAAAATACCAATTCATAGGCTTCACCTACAGACCTTCAGTTTCCGTTGTACCAGACCAGGACCTAGACATCACTTTTTAAAACTTTCCAAGGTGATTCTGATGTGCAGCCAAGATCGAAACCAGAGGCTAACTGCTGTGAGAGCTGTATCTACCTGCCATATGGTAGCGTCACGTTGCTGCCTGAGATGCTGCTTAGGAAGCTGACAGAATGCGCCGTAAGCACCTCTCTCCCAGGTTCCCAATAAAGCCATAGAGGCTGGACGAAGTTCTCAAGCAATTGCTGCCTGTTAATGATCACGGTGCCCATGTTTTGATTTGCACAGCACTATTGCAGGTGATTTTGCAAATATTTAGACTATGATCTAAATATGTTGACACTATAACCACCTCTACCACCAGTATTCCTATATCCCTGCCCTTCTTTAACCTGTGAGTAATACATACAACCTTTAGTTCACTCTGTATCAGAAATTTACAAAAATAATACAATAAAAATTTTGAAGAGGAAGTGAGACTTTTGTTTTATTGCTGTTAAGGCTGATTCACTACCTTATATGCTGTGTTCTAAATGGTTATTTTTTGTAACTAAGAATGGAGTTCGGTGGGTTTTATTCATTTGATATTTATAGGTCAAGTAGTAATTTGACAGTTGCAGGTAAAGATGTCAAGCCTTTACCTGTCATGTCAAACCAAGACAGGTACTGGGAGGAAATACTGCCATTTGATAAACCCAAACCAAGGCTGCAACACTGCACAGCTGCAGGGGGTGCCTTTCGTATTTTATTCCCTTCCCATTCAGCTGTGCACTTCTAATCTGTGCAAATAAATTCCCCAGAAGAGTTGGAATTTGAAAACTCAGTTTCACTGGGAATTACATTTAGAGGAAAGTAGCTGTTCAGGAATGTTGGATTATACTGGTGAGTACTGAAAGTTTAAGAACTATTTTGTGATTAAAAAAAATAACTGGAGGGACCTCCCTGGCAGTCCAGTGGTTATGGCTCCCCGCAGTGGAAGTGCAGGTTCAGTCCCTGGTAGGGTGACTAAGATCCACAACCTGGGCTCTGTGGCCAGAAATAAAAACTAGAAGAATTGCATGAAGAATATACAGGTAAAATCACCTTGAACAAATGGGGTTGAATTCTAGGTCTGCCACCAGGTGACGGTGGGCAAGTTGTTTGACATCTTTGCTGTTCAGTTCCTTCATGTGTAAAGCGGGCATGGGAATTTAACTCACCTTTGTGTCTAGCACATGAGTCACTCTGCAAATGGGAGTAGCCATAAGTTGAGTAGACCTTTAGTTCTCTCTGGTGCTAAGGCATTTGGGGCTAGAATAATAACAAAAACAAATACATGAGAAACTGCATGGTGCTTGGGCACATTCTAGGCATTTGGTGTTGCTGAAGGAAAAGTAGAAAGCAGAGAATGGCTAGAGAAATGTCATTCTAGAGCAGGGGAAGGTGTGCATGCTTAAGAACTTGTACTGTGTCCTGTAGGCATGGGTGGAGGGCCGAAGAGTTCTCAAAAGGGAATGATGTGGTTATTTCATGTTTTACACGCCTCTGGCTGGAAGATAGAGTAGTTGACAGGCCACCAAGAGGCAAGGAGGTTGGTGTGTTGGCCATAGAATATTCTACACAGAGATGATGAGGGCCCAGAGTAAGGTCGGAGAAGGCAATGGCACCCCACTCCAGTACTCTTGCCTGGAAAATCCATGGACAGAGGAACCTGGTAGGCTGCAGTCCATGGGGTTGCTAAGAGTCGGACACAACTGAGTGACTTCAGTTTCACTTTTCACTTTCATGCATTGCAGAAGGAAATGGCAACCCACTCCAGTGTTCTTGCCTGGAGAATCCCAGGGACGGGGAAGCTTGGTGGGCTGCCGTCTGTGGGGTCGCACAGAGTCGGACACGACTGAAGCGACTTAGAAGCAGCAGCAGCAGCAGAGTAGGGTGGTGGCAAGAAGATGAGCAAGTCTGATATCTATTTAAGAGGCTGGGCCTGTTTCATCGGGGAGAGGGACAAGTCAGGGATGACTCACCGTTGTCTGGCTTGGCGAGAGAGTAAGTGATAGTGCCATCAACTAACAGGAAACAAAGCTGAGAAAGGTTAGGAGGGGAAGGTAATTCAGTTTCTAACATGTTGATTCTGAGAGTCTGTGGGACATCAAATGAGTGCCTCACACCAGCACAAATGGCTGTTTGAGTCCACAGCCCAAGGGAAGGGTCTGCCCTGGGAATGCAGACGTGGGAGTCACAGGTGTTGTCAGAACAGAGCCGATGAGATCATCCAGGGAACGCAGAGTTAATTTAATGAGCCGTGGACCGTGAGAATGCTGGGGAACGTGAATATTTAAGTGAGTGGAGGAGAGAAGAGCCTAATAAGAAACTGGAGGAAGACCAGGCATAGAAATAGAACTGAGAGGGGGCCTGAGAGACCAAGTCAGACCAGCATCTTACTTCAACCAGGCGTCCCAAGCTGATGTTCAGGAGTCTCCTTCCTAGGAGAGTGAGGTCTTCAAGGATGGGAACCTGGGGCTCCTGTTCCTTTTGGGACAGTTCACTTCTGCTGTTACAGTTCACCAAGGCCAAGGGTTGCTGACGCCTGAAGAGAGGAGGGATAAAATGGTGTCAAATACAGCAGAAGGGTCCAAGAAGACTTAAACGGGATTTGGCAAATGGAAAGTGCTTACAGTAGAGAAGAGAGAGCCAGATTGTGGTGAGTGGGAAGTGAGAAAGTGGAGAAAGCCAAGATATTTATCTCAGTAGTTGAGAAGAAAGAGGAGGGAAGTTTCTTTGGAGGCCAGAGTTTGTTTCAGATTGATTGTTTTGCTACAACTTTGCCTTACTTTTCAGCTGATGTTTTATTATCACTTGATATTTTATATGTGTACTTTTATGGATACCATATACAAATATAAATGTACACTAGTTTTAAATGAAGTGAAAGTCGCTCGGTCATGTCCGACTCTTTGCAATCCCATGGACTGTACAGTCCATGAAATTCTCCCGGCAAGAATACTGGAGTGAGTAGCCTCTCCCTTCTCCAGGGCATCTTCCCAACCCAGGGATCAAATCCAGGTCTTCTGCATTGCTGGCAGATTCTTTACCAGCTGAACCACAAAGGAAGCCCAAGACTACTGGAGTGGGCAGCCTATCCCTTCTCCAGTAGATCTTCCTGACCCAGGAATCTAACCAGGGTCTCCTGCATCGCAGGTGGATTCTTTACCAACTGAGCTCTTAGGGAAGCCCAGTTTTAAAAGAAGTACAGAGAAAAAATCAACTTTTTTCTTTTTAAAGAAATCATGGTATTACTACGTTGAGCCATATCTGCTCTGTAACAGGTTTTGACTGGGGGCTCAGACTTGCTCACTGTATAATGGCTTTTCTAGCCTTACTGGGTTACCTGTCTCTTCTCAGCATCAGCTTCTTTGACAACTCCAACTAAGCTTCAAAGATGTTTAAATATAATTTACTTTTGGGTTAGCTGTAAGGTTAGCATGAAACAATTGATCTTTTTTTTTACATAAAGATTTTTCTCTGGGAGATTTTTCTAAATGACTCTATTACAAATACAATTTGTTGAAACTGAAGGAGAGCACTAATTCTTGCCTTCAGATCTACTGTCTTTTATATCTTTTGAATCTTGAAGAAATAGAGTCATAGAATTTTTAGCATGAGAAAGAATTTTAATCCCACAGTTTTGGAATGTAAGGAAGAATTAAAGCAGAGTCAAGTGCCTTGCTAGTGCATCACATTCTGTGTCCGACTTGACCTTCAATATAACTGAGGTCACATACAAGCCAAATTACAGGAAGGGGAAGAAATTAACATTTATTCAGGCCAAGTGTGCAGGGAGGGGAAGGAGTTGGAATGTCAAGAGTAAGGACTCTAAGGCTGATGTGCTTCAAAACTGCAAATGGACTAAAACAATACGGATTTGAAGTCCAAGTCTGGAAGGCCTAGAGACCCAGGTCCAGAGTTCCTCTGCTCAGCCACTGCCCCCACCAGTCATCTGCCTTTGCGCTCTGTGGCTTCAGAGTTAGAACAGTCCCCAAGGCCCCCGTCATTTCTGACACCAAATTGCAGTTTTGGTTCCCTGAGATGACCAATGCTCAGGTTCAGTAATTCGCTAGGACTCACTGAGAACTGTGACACCTGTAGTTCTGGTTTATTACAGCAAAAGGACTCAGACTAAAATCAATCAAGGGAAGAGATATGCAGAGCCCAGGAGAATTCCAAATGCTCAGCTCCCAGTGGTCTTCTCCACGGGCAGTGTTGCTTCCTGGTAAGATGTGACAGTGTGCACAGACTATTGCCTGCCAGAGTAGTGTCTCCCCTTGCTTGCTAGCTGTAGCTTTTGCTGGGAACCTGTCCCCTAGCTACTGTCCACTGCTCCTAGGCCGATCTCAGTTTCCAAAGTTTGTCTAGAGGCCAGGCTGATAACACCTGACCCCAAGACCCCAGGTAAACGAGGCAGGACATCCTAAGGACTTAGAGATTACCTCCCAGGAGCTGAGGACCAAGGCCAGACCTCTTTTGGGACAAAATTAAATTCTTTACTATACAAGGGCCATTAATTATTTTTTTTAACCTAATGAGGGAGTACCTGTCTCTCAGGGCCATTGTGAACATTGAATAAAACATTGGATCAAAAATTTTTTCTGTGGCCTTCTCTGGTGGTCCAGTGGCTAAGACTCCATGCAAACAAATATTTAAAAAACAATTTTTTTTTCTGGTGTCCATGGTAGCTAGTAATGGTAAAGCTGAGATTCGAACTCAGCACTTTTCTAATTCCAAAGCCAGTAGTCTATTTGTGTTGTGTTTATATCAATCGAAACTGCAAATAAAAATGGAATAAGGAAATTCCCTGGCAGTCCAGTGGTTAGGACTCTCACGGCCAGGGACCCAAGTTTGATCCCTATTTGGGGAACGAAGATCCTGCAAGCTACATGGTGTAGCCAAAAAATAAAAGGGAATGAGAAGTGTCTATTCTATTTGACATATAAATTATTGGTAGTAGAGTATTAGAGGCTACCACTAAAACTATATTACAGAGAATTGAGGAGTGTTTGGGAAGATGAGAAAATGGAGAGATTTGAGAATTAGACTACTATTCTAAAAGTTTTGTCTGGGGAAATAGAAAATGAAGATGTAGCTAGAAGGGATACAAGATTAAAGATATGTTTTGATTTTTTTTTAAATGAGAGCCTTTTGAGCATGTACTTACAGTGACTGTACTAGTCTCTTTGCATATATCTCATTTAATTCTCACTTCTGTTAGAGCAGTTATTGTGTTTTGCTCTAGAACAGAATTTAGTGAGCTTCTCTAAATTTTCAAGCTGTATTTTGCAAAAAACCAAGGCTCAGAGAGGTATGTAATGTTGGTGGTAAAATGGAGTTAAAAGGTATACCTGCTGCATAGGATTGTTGTGAGGGTTAAATGGGACAGTCTCTGTGAACTGAGATGTCCACTTTGGAGTCTTAAGGGGAGCCCCCTGTCTTCAGAGCAGTGCTTGGCACACAGTAGCACTCGGTAAAAGTGTGAGCTATTGCTGCATGCTTCAAATCTCATTCATGTTTAATAAAAATGAGTTTCATGAAACTTGGGAGAAAGCTACACCAGTACTTTCCTATTTCTTCAAAACTTCCTTTTTCGTAGATGTTTTTTGTGACATTGGAAATACAGTTTACATGTATAACATAACCCAGATAATCATTCTACGTTGAGATGTTTTTACTCACTAACTTTAGGTGTCATGAGTCCTTTTCTTTACTTTGTGCTTTATGCCTTCAGTTTTGCTTTATGTTCTTTTCTTTTCAATTCTAGAGTTAAACCGCCACCATGTCGAGCAAAAAGGCAAAGACCAAGACCAAGAAGCGCCCCCAGCGTGCGACCTCCAACGTGTTCGCCATGTTTGACCAGTCCCAGATTCAGGAGTTCAAGGAGGCCTTCAACATGATCGACCAGAACAGGGATGGGTTCATCGACAAGGAAGACTTGCATGACATGCTTGCTTCTCTAGGTAGACTCTTATGTTCTTAATATGCCTGCCTCCTCCAACATAAACATTAATCAGCATTTTATGAATTAATGTTTGTGTGATGTGCAATTATCCATCTCAGAGGCCTGTTGAGAGATGTTGGGTGGGAGATGCCCTACTGAAGTAGGGCCATTCACAAGAGGATATGCCTGCAGGGGTGTGGGCCTGGCAGCCTCTCTGGCTGGGCATGTTCCATTCCTGTGGCTAAATATGATAAGTCCACTAGGTGAAAAACCAGGGAATGGCTAGGTGACAGAAAACCAGAATCTTAAACAAAAGTGGCTAATAATATAGTATATGCTATGCTATGCTATTCTAAGTCACTTCAGTCATGTCCGACTCTGTGTGACCCCATAGACGGTAGCCCACCATGCTCCCTCGTCCCTGGGATTCTCCAGGCAAGAACACTGGAGTGGGTTGCCATTTCCTTCTCCAATGCATGAAGTGAAAAGTGAAAGTGAAGTCGCTCAGTCGTGCCCGACTCTTAGCAACCCCATGGACTGCAGCCTACCAGGCTCCTCCGTCCATGGGATTTTCCAGGCAAGAGTACTGGAGTGGGGTGCCATTGCCTTCTCCAATAATAATATAGTGTACTAAGTAGTAAAGGTTGAGAGTAGGTTGTAAGAAAAGAGGTGACATTAATAAGTGATCATGATCATCTCAAGGAGGAAGGCCAGGTCTCCTAAAAAAAGCAGGGGGAGGGACACAAGGAAGGGGACTTTCACACTTTATAACTTTTTTATAATTACAGAAATGAAAATGTAAAGGTAGGGGATTTATGGATTTTTATACATTATTTGGGCTTTCCCAGTGGCCCAATCCACTTGCCAGTGCAGGAGACTCAAGAGACACGTGTTCGATCCCTGGTTTAGGAAGATCCCCTGGAATAGGAAATGGCAACCCACTCCAATATTCTTGCCTGGAAAATTCCATGGGCAGAGAAGTCTGGCAGGCTACAGTCCATGTGGTCACAAAGAGTCGGACACAACTGAGCCTACACACACTCACACACATTATTTAACTACAGTTGATTTATAATATTGTGTTAATTTAAGGAATACAGTTTCAGAGTCTTTTCCATCATAGATTATTAGAAGATGCTGAATAACATTCCCGTGCTGAACAGTAAATCTTGTTGCTTATCTATGTTATATATAGTGATGTGTATCTATTAATCCCAAATCCCTGATGTATCCCCTCCCCCACTTCCCCTTTGGTTACCATAAGTTATTTGCCATGTTTGTGAATCTCTTTCTGTTTTGTTGAAGTTCACCTGTATCATTTTTTTTTAAGATTTCATATGTAAGTGATTTTTTATATTTGTCTTTCTCTGCACCTTACTTGCTTCCCTTAGTATGATGATCTCTAGGTCCATCCATGGTGCTACAAATGGCAATATTTCATTTAAAGATACAAGATCTAAAGCAAACAGAAACTACCCTCTGTCATTTTGGTTACATGGGTGTTAATTTATTATTCTTTATGTGATTTTGTTGTTTTGATCTTAAGGAAGGAAGGGAAAGTCCTTGTCCTGCCTGAGTCAGCACTATCTAATGGTTAGTAGAAAGGAGTGTCAAGCCTGGGGGCAGGGGACACAAGTTAAGCATGGCCCACAGTTAGGGTCTGTACTTGAGTGTTTCTGTGTTAGACTGAGAGCCAGAAACGGCTATTCCAGGGCCAGGGACAAAGGGAGAAAAGGTGTTACTTTTTTTCCTTTTAATAACCACATAATTTCATTCCCCTATTTTACTTTTACTTTTATTCACCTAACATTGTTTTGAAAATATTTTAAAATTTGTTTTTAATTGGAATATAATTGCTTTCAGTGTTGTGTTGGTTTCTGCCTTACACAATGTGAATCAGCCATAAGTATACATATGGCCCCTCCCTTGAAAACTTTTAAGCTAATACAAAGTTGAAGGAACAGTATAATGAACATGCTTCCATCCTTTACCCAGATTCAGTGGTTGTTAACATTTTGCAACATTCCTCTTAGTCAGAGTGAGAGTGTTACGGAAAGGAGTATGTGTGGGGTCCGTGTGGGGTCCGGCTCCTCTACGCCCAGAAGCCAATAAACAGGCCAGGTTGGTGGGAAGGAAAGTTTGCTTTATCTCAGACGCTGGCAGCTGGGAAGGGAGGCCAAACATCTGTCCAAAGGCAGACTCCCCACCCCTCCACTGGCAACCAGTGGGGCAAGAGCTGTTGTAGACAGAAGGAGAGGGCTGCATGTAGAAACAGCACAGTCAACCCTGACAGTCATCTTCAAAGTGGTCATTGATGGTCTGACCAGAGTCATCTTGGTTGTTTTAAGTACAGTTACTCTTCAGTTCCAGGATTCGTTGAGACCAGTTCTCAGAATCGTGGCAACTTATGTTGTGGGTGGTGTCCGGTCATCGTGTGGTTAACTTCTTCACCCTGGTGTTTTGGTATCTATAAGACGGCTCCCACAGTGTGACTCAGAATATTATCTATAGCCCCTGAGAAAGAACTAAAGGTTCTTGACTGTGCTTGATGACTACATTATTATTATTTGGTCTCCTTTGACTGTTTTCCTTTGCTTCTGCATTTCTCGTTTCTCCGATTAAACATATTCTCTGACTAAACTTATTCCACAGACAAAAGGCAGGCAGAGGACACGGTGGAGGGCAAGTTCTGTTTCAAGAGTGAAGACAGGATCCGACTTGCTGACTTGCAGGCGGGGTGGGTCCCAGTGTTTTCCGCACGCCGAATCACTAAGTGTACTTCAGGTCACTACCGAAGAAGCCCACCAGGGAAAATTACGGGTCTTAGTTGCATTACAGAGGTTGAACATCAGCCTGTTCCCTCCTGGTAGATGTTAGTTAGCTTTTGTTGGGTGAAAGAGTTGTGGTACAATAAGAGGCGGACTTCGAGGACTTCGATTTGGGAACCCCATACCTTTTAAATCAAAGTATATTAGACTCCTTGAGTGGGTCCATAGGTGCCTAGCCTAAGGCAGTTCATTTTACATCCTTGTGTCTTCTTTGTACCCAAGTACTCTTCACACCTTTGGGTTATACTTTTTATCCCCCAAAAATGCTGCAAGAGAATTGGGTTAGGCCTGAAGATAGAAAAGAAAGGTTTTTTTTTTTCTTTTTTAACCACTTTCACTTATTTAAAGAATCTTGAGATTAATTTGGGGCTGATTTTGTATTGGTATGTTGAATAGGTGTACTGAATGAAGATTGTAATGCAATAAGATGGATGCCAACCTGGCACTTAAATTCCATTCAGATTCCCAGGAGTAAAACTTACATATGAACCATCATTCTAGCATGGACTATCATTAGAGCTTAGTTGGGTGTAATAGAGACATACTGACATATATGTTCTTTTCATGGAGAATCGTACAAACTTAATGCTGGAAGGGAAACCTTCTGGAATTTAACTAGTCAAGTCATTTTACAGATAGAAAGTAAATCCTGGACAGGTGCCACCCTCCTCCCAGGCACGCAGCCACGGGCAGAACTGGGGTTCAAACCCACTGCTCCAGACGCTTCCTTCAGGGCTGCTTTTCCCACGCCATGTGGACTTCACAAGCGCTGGGACCGGGGAGGCTCTTTGTTACTCCCACCAATGAGGCCATTCTAGGGGAATTTCTCCCAACTGCCAGCAGGTCAGGGGAGTTCCCTCCCACTGTACCGGAACAGGGAGACGTGTTCACGGTTGGAACTGAGGTTAAGATTTCCCATCATGAACAATGCTAAACAAGACTGCATTTCAACACCAGTAATGGCATCTGGGCATGTGTCTGACAACCAAAAAGAATGTAATGTAACAGTGTTTAAAATGAGCTCCCAGTTCTAAACCAATCTAATGGTTTTAGCTTAAATTACTAACTTATAAATAAATTGTTTGAAGCATACCAATTATGGCTGCATGTACCACAGTTAGAAACATGAATAGATTTTTTTAAATAACCAGTATTGAAATGTCCTGATGGGTCTTTAATCAACATTCCGAATGTGCTAATGTGGCATTGCCTGTTTCATAGTTTCACGTGTTTGTTTTGTTTTGTTTTGAATGAAGAATAGTGAAGGAGAAGGAAATGGCAACCCACTCCAGTATTCTTGCCTGGAGAATCCCATGAACAGAGGAGCCTGGCGGGCTGCAGTCCATGGGGTCACAAGAGTTTAGCAACTAAACCACAGTGAGGAAAAGTTGCAGAAAGTATCAGTGAATGGACAATCTAAGCCCAGAATGCATTTTTATAATGGTGTATCTAAGATTTTTTATGTTATGGGCTACCCTCATGGCTCAGTGATAAAGAACTACCCTCCCAGTGCAGGAGACGCAGGTTCGATCTCTGGGTCGGGAAGATCCCCTGGAGAAGGAAATGGCAATCCACTCCAGTATTCTTGCCTGGAGAATCCCACAGACAGAGAACCTGGCAGTCTGCAGTCCATAGGGTTGAAAAAGAGCTGGACATGACTTAGTGACTAAACAACAAACAGCAACAGCAATGTAAGTTAACTGAAAGATTAGTTTTATGTAATGGTGGTGTAACTTTAAAAAAATACATTGTGGAACATAACAATAACAGAATAGTTATTTATTGAAATGAGTTCTTTGTCCTTAAATGGGAAAATGTGAAATTTTACAGGGAAGAATCCAACCGATGCGTACCTGGAAGCCATGATGAACGAGGCTCCAGGGCCCATCAACTTTACCATGTTCCTCACCATGTTTGGGGAGAAGCTGAACGGCACAGACCCAGAAGACGTCATCAGAAATGCTTTTGCCTGCTTTGATGAAGAAGCAACTGGTGAGCACTCTTTGTTATGCCCTGGCCTCATTCCAGACTGTGTAAAACGGTTTTTAAGAAATGAGAAAGATTAGTAAAATAATTTTTTTTAATGAATAAAGGGAAACCATCATTTACAATAGGACAGTTGACCGAGAAGGGCCAAAACACAGGGATGTAGGTCATATAGCTACACAGAGTGTGGTGTTAACCTTTGAATTCGGTTCTGAGCATCCATGAAAGCCAGAAGAACTGGCCGGTAAATAGTATTTCTTAGACACTGAAAACTACGTCTTCAGACTTTAAATCTCACCAAATAGTATGGTTCACTAACTTGAACGATAAAACCTTAGGTTTTTTTCCCCCTTATTATTTAAAACTGAAAAAAACCTTATCCATTTTCTTACTCCTTTCATTTTCCCCTTTGCTTCTGCATTAACCCTCTGCTCAGCCACTCACATCTCCTCCTCAGATACACCTTGCATCCTCCTTCCTGCCTCCCCATCTCAACCTTTTAAAACTGCACCATCCTTCATTTGGTCTTAGAAACACACTGCCCTTCTATCCTATATCTGTTTTATATATATATATGGAATACAAGGGTTTTTTTCCTCCTCTGGAAAATACTTGCTTCAAATTAATTTTGTAAGCATATGATCTACTAACTGAGCTTTTAAAATGATTTAATATTAATAAAGAACTCTAAAGACAATAGGAAAACATAATGATATGGTTATATATTGCTTTATTTTTGTTCATGTAAATGTGTATGTTAAGAAATACCTTGTAAGATTGACCAGATTGAGAACCAGATCATTAGAATGCTGGGCAGTGTTCACAACTCCCTTTTCTCTGCTGCCTTCCAGGCACCATTCAGGAGGATTACCTGAGAGAACTGCTGACCACAATGGGAGACCGGTTTACAGACGAGGAAGTGGACGAGCTGTACAGAGAAGCACCTATTGACAAAAAGGGGAATTTCAATTACATCGAGTTCACTCGAATCCTTAAGCATGGAGCGAAAGACAAAGATGACTGAAGGAACTTGAGCTAAAACTTTCCAGTTACTTTGTCTTACTCTATACTGTTTCCTAGACATTTCCCCCCACCCCCCATAGGCCTGTTGCATGCAACTTTGATTCACAGCTTTGCCTTTTTTTTTTTTTTTTGGTGTATTTATTCTAGACCTTCCTGCCACTTAGCACTTGTATAATCAGACTGCAAATGGGGATGAAGTTGTAAATTGTATTGAAAAAAGAGATTGCAAATAAAAATCAACAAATGTGAAAGCCCAGGAAAATATATCCGGTATTTCTGGTTTTGCTGGATTTTTACATTTTTATATAATAAAAATGCTATTTTGAAATAAAGATCATGCCGACTCAAATGGAATATAATGGAAAGTTGAATACCTAGTAGTTGGGGGTAGTCCTTTCTTTAGATTTTCAACTCATATAATTCAGATTTCACAGGAAACCTTTTTCACATACTTCAGACAGTATTTTTAATATAAATTAACATCAATATACAGTAAAAACTAGTTATACCTTAGTTTCTTTCACGCTTCTGGTCAGATGTTTAAATTACTGAATGATAATACAGAATGGAACTAAGAATACATTGACCGTTTTCTTAATCCAGGTCTAGGAATACGAGGTAAAATCTGATGAATAGTTACATTGTGTAAAGCATTGTATGTAAGCGATTTTCAGTGAATCCTCCCAGCAACCTTGTGGGATAGATTTCGGTTATTTCAAGAGGAAAAAATGGGTTCTGGGGAGTTGAGTGATTGATCTGAGTCTCTACCAGACCTGGGATTCCAGGCCAGGGCGCCCCCTCCCGAGTGTAGATGAAGAGACCACCGTGCTATCTCTGAGAAGCCTTGAATGCTTAAAAGGTCACGACATTTTCATTACATTCTAACATAATTTTATAGTCATTATTGAGATTTAAAATAACTTGAGGGACATTGTTGGAACAGAATTCAGAAAATTATATACCAGGTAAAAAAATAGAAGACCAAAGACTATACGCCAATAAAGGCCTGTCTAGTCAAAGCTTTTTTTGACAAGATGGTTTTTCTAGTAGTCGTGTATGGATGTGAGAGTTGGACCATAAAGAAGGCTGAGTGCTGAAGAACTGATGCTTTCAAACTGTGATCCTAGAGAAGTCTGGACAGCAAGAAGATCAAACCAGTCAACCCTAAAGGAAATCAACCCTTAATATTCACTGGAAGGACTGATGCTGAAGCTGAAGCTCCAGTACTTAGGCCACCTGATGCACAGAACTGACTCATTTGAAAAGACCCTGATGCTGGGAAGGATTGAAGGCAGGAGAAGGGGATGACAGAGGATGAGGTTGTTGGATGGCATCATCAACTCAATGGACATGAGTCTGAGCAAACTCTGGGAGATGGTGAAGGACAGGGAAGCTTGGCGTGCTGTAGTCCATGGGGTCACAAAGAGTCGGACACAATTTAAGAGACTGAGCACTCAGGTACCGCCCATGAGGTAAGCAGGGCAAGTAAGATTCCTGCTTTTTTTATAAGAGCTAAAGTTCAGGAAAGCTGAAGCAACAGTCCAAGGTCCCACACTAGAACAAGAATCCACATCTGGCTCCTTTTTCTACTTCCAAGTTCAATGTCACATGCAGTGTCAAAACCAGAGTCACCATGTGGGGGAAATACTGGGATCATCTTGACTGTCATTAAACCAATACTTACAGTCACTGGTATGTGCCAGGCACTTCTAAATTGGGGAAAACTAGGAGGGCAGGACAGACAAGGACACTGCCCTCGGACTTCCCTGGTGGTACAGTGGATAAGAATCCACCTGCCAATGCAGGGGACCCAGGTTCAATTCCTGGTCTGGGAAGATCCCACATGCGGCGGAGCAACTTAAGCCCTGGAGTCAAAACTACTGAGCCTGCATGCTGCATTATGACAAGCCGGAGAGCCTAGGGCCTATGCCCCTGAACAAGAGAAGCCATTGCAAGGAGAAGCCCTCCCACTGCAAGGAAAAGTATCCCCCTCTGACGACAACTAGAGAAAGCCCATGCAAAGCAATGAAGACCCGGCACAGCCAAAAATAAATTTAAAATGTTAAACCTATAATATGTATATAAAAAAAAAATGCTGCCCTCCTGTGCCTTAGTTCTCCTGTGAGAGGCGGGATCAGGAAGGCATGTCTACATCCTGTGGGAAGCAGAACTGAGGACCCCTGAGACGGTACCTGTGAGCTATCAGAAAGACAAGAAGGGGGTGCCTACGTGGAGATCAGGGCAGAGCTGACCAATCACAGAGAACGCTCCCTCCAAGGCAGGAGCACTGGGAGAGCTCAAGGGAAGGACATACAGATGGTAACTGCTGCAGCATCTAAGTTCAGAATCACAGGGCTTTGGGCAGGGAAGAAATGTGAATTATGTTTGAAAAACTCAGCCTGGCTTCTGTGTGTAGAATGGAGGGCAAGGGGAGCAGAAGGAAGGCTTCCAGTTAAGAGGCTGTCACGATGGTCCAGGCGAGACAAGAGGGTGGCCCGAACTGTGCAGATGGTCGAGGAGGTGGCTCTCCTTGTCTGACCTCTTTACTCCAGTCCAGCCCTGCCTTGTCACCAGCTCTCTGACATGGTTTCATTTATTCTTTTGCTCCGCTTAAAGGCAGATTTGAGAAGACTGGGAGATTGAAAAAAGTTTTCAAGATTAAAAACAAAAACTATTTCCTGAGTGCCTTATGTTGACCTGACATATCCCACTGTTTCACCCATAGGGTCTATAAAGAGAGGAGTGGGATCTAGCACATTCTACAAGGCACCGCACCTAGGACCTTGTTCCTCTCTGGTTCAAGAAATATTAGTGATGATAGTGAAAACTCTCTTATAATATCTTTCCTGTTTTTGAGAACAACTCAGGAATGATCTCTGCAATTGACAGTGGATGCCTTGGCCATCACAGTTGGGATGATTGTGTGTTTGTAATCAGATAGTTCAAACGATACTGAATGCTCTGTAACAGGCATGTCACACTACTGGCCTTTGAGGCAGGTTTTAAAAAATTATTATTATCCTTATTCTGGGCTTCCCTGGTGGCTCAGACTGTAAAGAATCTGCCTGCAATGCAAAAGACCTGGATTCAGTCCCTGGGTTGGAAAGATCCCCTGGAGAAGGGAATGATCACGCACTCCAATATTTTGGTATTCTACAGATAAAACACCAAGGTGCAGAGAAGCAACTTTCCAAGGTTACACAAGTGGGAAGCACTGAGACTGTAATTTGAGTCCAGTCAATCCAGCCCCAGAATCTGCCCTCAGGAAAATAATTATCGAAGTTACCACCACTAGATTCTTAACCATCGTAGAGTAATTTTAAGAGCTTTCATTATTGCATTCGATCCTCAAAACTCTGGGAGGTGGATAAGGTAGGCATTGTTATCCCATTTTACAGGTGAGGACACTGAGTTTTAGAAGTTATCCCACTTGCTCAACTTTATGTAAGTAGTGTCTGAGCAATGACTAACTTAAACTTTTTGAGTGAGGCAGGGTGCTTCTCATTAAACCTATAATTTCCTAATTCAATAATTAATACCTGTAGCCTAATCAACATCTTTTTCTCATTTTTAAATATGTATATACTATATATAATATATATGGAAGTCATTAATATTTATAACATTGAAATTATGTGTAATTATACATTTAATGGGGCTTCCCCAGTGGCTCAGTGATAAAGCATCCACCTGCAATGCAGGAGATGCAGGATACATGGGTTTGATTCCTGGGTCAGGAAGATCCCCTGGAGGAGGAAATGGCAACCCACTCCAGTATTCTTGCCTGAAGAATCCCGTGGACAGAGGAGCCTGGCGGTCTACAGTCCATAGGGTCACAAAGAATCAGATGTGACTGAAGCAACTTAGCAAGCACACATAAAAGATAAAAAAGCACATTCTTTGGATATAAATATATGACTACTGAAAAATCTGGTGTGAAGAGTATGTCATCTGGGAACTATGAATGAGGATAAAAAAGTTTATCACATACTGAAATTTTGAGAAAAGATTTCTTGGACAGAAAAACAGCGAAGACTACAAACTGCACATGTTGATCGTTGTACGTTGTAATCTCAGGTCAGTGATTTTTAGAGCAGGCAGTATTGTCACATGCACTGTTAGGGACGATAACCAGAAGAGCCGCTAGATGGCACTCGTAGTCTTAGTGCTGTAATAGCCTGTTATGAACGTGAGAGTGACAAAACATGAACAAAATACGTAGAGAGCATTAGTCCCAATGCTGTAACTTTGTCAAAATTGTTTCTCAAAGGGAAAGAACTGATGATAAAATCTATTGCAGTTCGTACTATTTCATGAACCCCAAAATTCAGGGAGCAATCTCGGGGAGTCCTTTTTTACAAAGCAGCATTCCTTCGTTCATTCATTCGCTTACAAATATTTATTGTTTAGAAAGTGACAGGATCTCAGTGAAGTTCTGGTTATTTTCACACTGAAGTAATGACTTTTGTTGAAAGTAACAGCGTGGACTTTGAACTAGTAAGAGCTGACACCTCTACTTACTGGGTCATCTTGAGTGAAAGTGAAAGTGAAGTCTCTCAGTCATGTCTGACTCTTTGCGACCCCATGGACTATAGCACACCAGGCTCCTCTGTCCGTGGGATTTTCTAGGCAAGAGTACTGGAGTGGGTTGCCATTTCCTTCTCCAGAGGATCTTCCCAACCCAGGGATTGAACCCAGGTCTCCCACATTGCAGACAGGTGCTTTACCATCTGAGCCACCAGGGAAGCCCCGGTCATCTTGAGTAAAAGTAAATTATTATTATTATCATTCCTATTTTTGAGATGAGAAGACTAAAGCACAGAAACAGTGACTGTATGAAAATACTTCGTACAACCATGCTCTGTATTTGTGAATACTACTACTACCTCAATAATGTCAGGAACTATTTCTAGTACAGTAACATTTACATGATAGAACATTAAGTTCAGTTCAGTCGCTCAGTCATGTCCAACTCTTTGCGACCCCATGGACTGCAGCACGCCAGGCTTCCCTGTCCATCACCAACTCCTGGAGCTTCCTGAAACTCATGTCCATTGAGTTGGTGATGCCATCCAACCATCTCATCCTCTCTCGTCCCTTTCTCCTCCCGCCTTTAGTCTTTCCCAACATCAATGAGTCAGTTCTTCGCATCAGGTAGCCAAAATATTGGAGCTTCAGTTTCAGCATACAATAAACCATACAATAAACATGTATTAAGATCTGCCTCATCACAAGTGACCATGAGACAGTTTCTTAGTGTAGCTGTTCCCCACCTCAACATATGTCTTGGAAACATCATCAGAATCAAAATGAAGCAGACGGATCCAAAGGGTTTTGGCAGAAGGATATTGAAAGTATGTCTGGGGTGTATAAGAACGGGTATGTTTATATATAAAACGTTGTTTCAATGCATCTTGCAGGAAGCCCACTTCATCCTTCACCAGCCTCACTTCTGCAGTTGGTTTTGCTCCCAGCGCACAGTACTTCCTTTCAGATGCTCATTCTGAATGAACATGATGACAATGCTTATTTCCTCCTGGACGTTGCTAACCAGCACAGCAAAAAGAAATCAGAATACTTTCTTCACATTTTGTAATAATAGAAGTATAAATGACGATGGCTTGTTTAGGAAGTTGCGCTCTTCGTACTTCACTCAAGTTACCTTTTTACATGTGATCTGTTTATTCAGTTCTTATTTATGGAAGTGGGTGTTACATACGAGTGTCACGGGTGGTACAGAGATTCTGATTCTATTTGCACAAAATGTTATGCTGTCCAGCCCTTTGGATGCAAGTATTAAAAGTGGGGTTTCTCTCTTTACCTGAGTCCCACATACAGCTGTGCTCTCTGTCTGTGCTGGTGCTACAGCAGCTGATTAATAGCTCACTGAGGACGTTAAAGATGGTTTCTAGAAACTGCCTCAGTACTTTTGCCTAGAAAATCCCATGGACAGAGGAGCCTGGTAGGCTGCAGTCCAAGGGGTCGCTAGAGTCAGACACGACTGAGCGACTTCACTTTCACTTTTCACTTTCATGCATTGGAGAAGGAAATGGCAACCCACTCCAGTGTTCTTGCCTTGAGAATCCCAGGGACGGGGGAGCCTGGTGGGCTGCCATCTATGGGGTCGCAGAGAGTCAGACATGACTGAAGCGACTTAGCAGCAGCAGCAGCAGCAGCAGAAACTGCTTGCTCTGACAATGACACTTGCCTTCCTGCCAGCCAATCACATAGCTAAGAACTCAAGCAAACACATGCCACAACAAACAAAAAAAAACCCTTGATTTTAAAAGTTGTTTTGAAAATACACAAGATTTCCAGGGCTTCCCTGGTGGTACCATGGATGAGAATCTGCCTGCCAATGCGGGGGACATGAGTCCTATCCCTGGTCCTGGAAGATTCCACATGCCTTGGAGCAATTAAGCCTGCATGCCGCATCAAGTAAAAATTCCATGTGCTGCAAATGAGACACAACACAGCCAAAGAAACAAATAAATATTTTAAAAAGCAAAAAAAAAAAGCAGTCTCAGGAAACAATCACGGTGGCAAATTTCAATCTGACTCTGAGAAACTTCCCAAGCAAGATGGATTTGTGTCTCCCTCTTGCTCTACCTTCACTTCAGGTCTTTTTTTTTTTTTTTTCAAAAATGTTAGTTCAGTTCAGTTCAGTCACTCAGTCTTGTCCGACTCTTTGCAACCCCATGAATCGAAGCAAGCCAGGCCTCCCTGTCCATCACCAACTCCTGGAGTTCACTCAAACTCATGTCCATCAAGTCAGTGATGCCATCCAGCCATCTCATCCTCTGTCGTCCCCTTCTCCTCCTGACCCCAATCCCCCCCAGCATCAGGGTCTTTTCCAATGAGTCAACTCTTCGCATGAGGTGGCCAAAGTACTGGAGTTTCAGCTTTAGCACCAATCCTTCCAATGAACACCCAGGACTGATTTCCTTCAGAATGGACTGGTTGGATCTCCTTGCAGTCCAAGGGACTCTCAAGAGTCTTCTCCAACACCACAGTTCAAAAGCATCAATTCTTCGGCGCTCAGCTTTCTTCACAGTCCAACTCTCACATCCATACATGACCACAGGAAAAACCATAGCCTTGACTAGATGAACCTTTGTTGGCAAAGTAATGTCTCTGCTTTTGAATATGCTATCTAGGATGGTCATAACTTTCCTTCCAAGGAGTAAGCATCTTTTAATTTCATGGCTGCAATCACCATCTGCAGTGATTTTGGAGCCCAAAAAAATAAAGTCTGACTCTGTTACCACTGTTTCCCCATTTATTTCCCATGAAGTGATGGGACCATGCCATGATCTTCGTTTTCTGAATGTTGAGCTTTAAGCCAACTTTTTCACTCTCCTCTTTCACTTTCATCAAGAGGCTTTTTAGTTCCTCTTCACTTTCTGCTATAAGGGTGGTGTCATCTGCATATCTGAGGTTATTGATATTTTTAATGTTACATTTTAATTTTTATTTATTTATTTTTTGGCAGTGCCAAGAGTCATGCATGATCTTAGTTCCCTGACTAGGGATGAAACTTGCACCCCCTGCAGTGGAAGCATGGATTCTTAACCACTGAACCACCAAAGAAATCCCTCCTCATTTCAGGTCTTAGTTCCAGTTCTAAGTGTTTGCAGCAGTCTCTTTCTTGAACTATATCATATTTATGCAACTTTTTCCCCTGCTTTGTCTGTGAACCCAGCTGAAAATAGGGAAAATCCTGGGCAAATAGACAACAGACAAAAAGAGTCTACAGCCCCAACCTCTTTATAGAACATCAACCCAACTAGAGCAGGGACCTTCCTTTATCTAACAGGCTAGTTATGCAGAGCAGGCAGTCCGTGAACAGCTGTTGATGAGTTGATCCGAAGCAAATCCGCTGTGTACTCCTCAGGGAGGGGAGGAAGGCAAGTCCGTTGCCAGCCCACCATGGTCATTATGGGAAGATAGACACATCCAAGCTGGCTCTTCAAGCCAACGAGACTGGGTGAGAACTGAGTGAATACAGTGAAATGGAAGGTGCATGGATGCAATCAAATTATTACAAAGAAGAAACAGTCAAGGTCGCTTTAAAGACACGAAAAATAAGCATTTCTACGCCCTCCACAATCGTGGGGATTGAACAGTTAGTGTTCTTGCTCATCTTTTGTCTTCAGTGTAGATTTGTCTTTTTATGTGTATAGTTTTTGTTGTGATTGTCTTCATTTTTACCACCTTTGTTCCAGATGCCTGTCACCTTCAACATTTTGCTGCCTTGCTTGAATATTTCAAAACAGACCTCGAAACTCCTCTGTGACACATTTTTATTTGAAAAGAATGTTTGATTTAGAAAATACAAAGCCAGTGCCCTACTTTCTGTGCGTCGGGGCTAAACAGGAAGTAGGCAACAAAACAGGTTCCCTCCTGCCTAGTGAATGAGACACTGACCACAGCCGTTTGCTTAGCTGCCCTGCTAAGACTGGGAAAGTCCTTGGGCAAACAGAACAGGCTGGTCACACTGCCCCCAAGCCCACTCTCAGAAAGACTCCCCTAGAGTTCATGAAATAAGCTGAGATAAAATTAAAATGCTTGAATCACAAGGTTTATTGAATAAATTTATTTGTTTAAAGTATTTATTTATTTGTCTGTGCTGGGTCTTAGTTGTAGCATGTGGGATCTACTTCCTGGACCAAGGATTGAACCCAGGGACCCCTGCATTGGGTGGTCCATTAGCCATTGGACCACCAGGGAAGCCCATGAATAAATTTAAAACAGAAGGGAATAAACAGAGGGTAAGACAGACTTCCCTAGCGGTCCAGTGGTTAAGATTTCACTCTCCCAGTTCAGGCACCCGGGTTCAATCCCTGGTCAGGGAACCAAGATCCCACATACCCCAACTAAGACCTAATGTGACCAAAATAAATAAATAAATATTGATGAAGGGTGCTGTCACCATGAGGATAGGCTGAAAGTTGGGTGAAAGAGCCACAGCCCATTTTCTCTCTGTCTCTCTCTCATCTTCATTTCCTGCTGCCGCTATGATCACAAGGTCCAGAGCTGAGGGTGAACAAGGGCACTTAGCCTCTGGAGAAGGAAATGGCAACCCACTCCAGCATTCTTGCCTGGGAAATCTCACGGACAGAGGAGCATGGTGGGCTACTGTCCACAGGGTTGCAAAAGAGCTGGACACGACTTAACCACTAAACAACAACAAGGGGACTCAGCAGGCTGAAGTTATCTGGGGCCAGCACATGCTTACTCTTTCCAAGAGATGGAAGGGTGGGTATCTTGGCACAACTGAAACTCACCAATAACTTGCTGAGAAGCTATGGTTTATCTGTGAGTTCGGCAGAGGGTCACGTAGCATAAAGATGACACGTGATCTGTGTTGTATCCATATTGTAGGTTGACTGGTTCTTCCATTCTTTCCTGTCCACAAGTAGCTCTCTGGTTTGTTCCATTCTTTTTGTTTACGTTTATCAGACATACGTGGCTTCCCTGGTGGCTCAGAAGGTAAAGAATCTGGCTTCAATAAAGGAGACCTGGGTTCAATCCCTGGGTCTGGAAGATCCCCTGGAGAAGGGAATGGCAACCCACTCCAGTATTCTTGCCTGGAGAATCCCATGGACAGAGGAGCCTGGCGGGCTACAGTCCAGGGGGTCACAAAGAGTCAGACCCAACTGAAGCGACTAAAACTTTCACTTTCACTTCATCAAACATATGCTCTGTTTAACTTAACAGATTTCTGACTTAGCACATTTGCTATCTTTCCTCAACATGTTTTATGAGTTTCATCTGTTATTCTGTTTGTATCACTATTTTCAGAAGAATTGAAGATTCTCAAATAATATGGCACAATCGCATTATAGAAGTGACAGGAGCTCCCATTTAAAGTTTAGGCCCAATATATACCAATTTGTTTTTGTGGTTGCTGTTGCTGTTTAGTTAATAAGTCATGTCCTACTCTTTGCTACTCTGTGAACTATACCCCGCCAGGCTCCTCTGTACATTGCATTTCCCAGGCAAGAATACTGGAATGGGTAGCCATTTCCTCCTCCAGGGATCTTTCCGACCCAGGGATCAAAACCGTGTCTCCTGCATTGGCAGGTGGGTTCTCTACCACTGAACCACTAATGGCACTCAAGGAAAAATATGTTTTAGGGAAAGGAGGGAATAGATCCAGTAGTTGTAAAGTTCTAGGACATACCAACATGACATGGAAGATGGCTTAGATTAGGCAGAAGAGAAAAGAAGCAGCTACCAGACTTACTTGGGTGGAAGTAAGGGCCCTTGCACAGGGAATGAGTAAGGGGAGGCTGGGTGATAAAAGTGGGGCCAGAGGTTGTGAAGATCAATTGCACAGAGCCATTCTCAAAAACCAGTCCAAAATCCCAGAAGCACACAGGACCTTGCTAAAAATATTTTCCCATTCTGACTCATCCAATCAGAATCCCTGGAGAAAGAGCCTTGGAATATGCTTGCCAGGCACCTCTGGAGACTCTGATGTAGAAGGGTCTAGAAGCCACTAAACTATATCAGATAATACACTGGATATATATTTTTTAACCATCTTTCTTTCTTAACTGTTTAAACATTTTTTTAATTTATTTTTGACTGCGCTGGGTCTTCATTGGTGCATGTGGGCTTTCTCTAGTTGCTGTGAGCAGGGGCTACTCTCCTTTGTGGTTCTCAGGCTTCTGTTGTTGCAGGGCACAGGCTCTAGGCACAGAAGTTTCAGTAGTTGCAGTACTTGGGCTCAGCAGTTGTGGCACACGGGCTTCGTTGCTCTGCGGCATGTGGGATCTTCCCAGACCAGGGATCGAACCCATGTCCCCTGCATTGACAGGCAGTTTCTTATCCACTGTACCACCAGGGAAGTCCCGTAACCATCTTTCTTGCCACCAAGTGCTCATCAGCTGACTGCTAGGTAGCCCAGGATAGAATATCACCCAGTACTTTCATTCCTGGTGGGCATGTGGTCATCTGGACATGTGCTATTTCGTTTAATGGCTGAGATAGTAAAGCCCAGTAGTGAAGCACTCGGATGAATTTAACCTCTGGGGAAGAGTGTGGTGACACCGTTCACATACCAATAATGTTGGATTTTCAGATTAATTAGATGACCATAGAGTTGCCAGGCTCCCAAGGAGTTGGACCTTGGACAAGAAAAATGGAAATAAAACTTGATGGTTATTTACAAGTTTCACTACTCTGTTTTCAGCCAGACCTCACCAAAAAGAGGAAAAAGTAAAGACAGAGGAAACTTCAGGCACAATGATGAGAGCTTGCTGGGCCATCATGACCCGTGAGTTTGACCTTCCTGTCTCTATAGTCCAACTAACTGTCTCATTAAGCTCTAGTTGGCAGTAACTTGGCTTGGTTGTGAATGCTGTCCTTATATGGGCAAAGTCATTCAGAGGGCAAACGTGGAGCTTCAAGGATCTGAGGGAACTGCCTTGTTAGAATGTTCCCATTATTTCCTCTTTTCATCTGTACATACCCAACCACACACCCTGCTTCATCTTCTGCCACTAAGATTCCTATTCCTCTTTCCTTGGCCCGGACATTCGCCACTTCCTCCAGATCCTACTTGTTTCTTTCCTTTTATCACATCTGCCCCTCATCCTAGTTCAGCCTGCTTCTGATCATGTGTTTCTTGGCATTCCCAAGCATTTCCAGAAATGATGTAGTGTTTCTACTGCATTAGAACCTTGAGGTTACAGGAGGAATTGAATTGAGGATGTTGATATTTTATCAATACAATTACTCCTCAGTTCATGGGTCCAGTAACACCAGTGAATTTTAAAAGCTGAACAAGTTTTACAGATGCTCTGAAAAGTACTGTTTCTCCCTTGGGCCCAAATGACATTTAGTCAGAAATGGAACACCAGCTTTGGTCAATATGCTAAGGTAATAACATGTAAGGATGTGAGTTTGGTGCCACTTATAAGTTATTCATCTTCCCACTTCCTTACCCACTGGGAAATCATAGAGTACATTCTGTTGCCAATTTGAAATGTTTTTGAATTATTCACTCCATCCTTTCTCGTTGGGTCATATATCAGGAGTGAGGGGAAGGACTCAAATCAGACTCCTTAGGCTTGACTCTTAAAAACCACTACGTACCATTTTCGACAAAATTGTAAACCTCTTTAAGCCTCATTTTTATCCTCTGTAAAATGGGGATAATATTAGTACTGACTTCATAGGGATGTTGTGATCACTGATTATTATAATCCATGGTAAGCACCTAACACAGTGTCTGTCTCATGATAAGTACTCAAGACACTTCAGTCACTAATATTTCTCCAAGTTTTGTTGATAAATATTCTGCCTCATAGCACAAAATTATCATGAATTATAAAGGAATTTTTGGTAAAAATGTGTTGTTATGAATATGATCACTGTGATAAGAGAAGACTAAAAACAGAATCAATGAACTGAATTAAACTATTCATGACTTTTGATATAATTTAGTCCAATATGTTCCTTATTTATGACTCTTATAGCCTTTTGAACATAGGTTGCCATCATAGGTTGATCTTGCAGTGACTGCCCAGTGCCAAAAAACAGACTAAATCATAATTATCCTGACAAAAGTTGCCACCTATGATCATGACAAAAGAATTTTGTAAGGTCTGCTAATTTTAATCTTCTACCTTAAAAAAGGTGTCACAACGGCAAGTATTTGTTTGATACAAAACATCAAACTCTGATCCTATGTATACCAAAACATTCAGTGAGGAAAATGTCTTAACTTTAATAAAATGCACATGATAAAAGATTCAGAGTAAATAAGGATGTAAAAGCAGAAGGAAAATTTCCCTACCCCCTCCTGCCTCCTTTCCACTCCCAGAGGGAGTTAAGGCTGACAATTATTTGTTTATCTTTCTGAAAATGTTTTGTAACTTGTATTCTGGTATATATTCCGGAAGCTCTGTAGTTCAGCTCGGCCTCAGTGTTCTGCCAAATTCTGCTGTTTGGCTTTATCTTTGGCCTGTGGAAGACTGAAGAGTAAAATGCCAACTTACTGTCAACCCTGGCAGGCTTAGTCTTGCGCTTGCACAATTATCAGCTACATCAGGGGGTCTGCAATTTTTCACCTTGAAGCCAAATCTAGCTTCTTTTCTGTTTTTTTAAATAAAGTTTTATTGCAACCCATGACGCTCATTTGTTCAGGTAATAATCTATAGCTACTTTCAAACTAGGAGGCACAGTTGAGTAGTTGCAATAGAAATTGGCTTGAGAAGCTTAAAATACTTCCTGTCTGGCCTTTTATGGAAAATGTTTGCCATCTCTGATTCAACTATCACCAGAGCTAATCAGCATAAGACCATCTATCCACACAAGGTGAGTCTTTTTTTAAACTAATTAATTAATTAATTAATTTTGCTGTGCCCAGTCTTAGCTGTGGCATGTGAACTGTTAGTTGGAGCATGTGGGATCTAGTTCCCTGACCAGGGATCAAACCTGGGGCCCCTGCATCGGTTGCTCAGTCTTAGCCACTGGACCACCAGGGAAGCCCCTCGACACAAGTCATTGACTGGCATCATATGAACAATCACTTTTAAACATAGGAGTCATCTTAGATGTAATTTATTATTTTTGTTTGTTTATTTCTTTGCTTTTCATTTTTTGGATGTAATTTAGAGAGAACTATCACCCCAATTGTTTTATGTGGAAATTCTTTCAGTTAAAGTTTATATTTATCATTGCAAAAGAAAAATGTTGAAATAACTCGTGTAAAAGCTGTTAGGATTGTGAACAAAAGCCATCATTTAGAATTTCAAATAGTTAAATAAATGAAGCAATAGATCATCAGTGCAAATATTAAGACTGAGTTTGATAACTTTAGGAAAAATTAAAAAGTCCTTTTTGAGTCCACAAATGTTTATTTAAAAACTAAGTATTCATACAAGGACAGTAATGGAGATTAGAGATAATTAAAATTCTAGGATCTGTAAAGTTGTTTCCTATAGCTCAAACGGTAAAGAGACTTCCGGGTAGTTCAAACGGTAAAGAATCTGCCTGCAATGCGGGAGACCAGGATTTAATCCCTGGGTCAAGAAGATCCTCTGGAGAAGAGAATGGCAATTCGCTCCAGTATTCTTGCCTGGAGAATCCCATAGACAGAGGAGTCTGGCGGGCTATAGTCCGTGCGGTTGCAAAAAGTTGGACATGACTGAGCAACTAACACACTAACACAGGTAGAGTTGTTTGAAGTGAACGAGCAAAATATCCCTTAAGAATTTTAATCATTTGTCATTTAATTCCAACTGGGCCATGATCATTTCAAGGAAAAAAAAATTGTTTAGGAATTCCTTCACATCTTCTCGAATCAAATGCAGAATGTCAGCTTAGTTATCAGTTTAGACTTTCCAGAGAAGGAAAGCGCCAGGACTTCCCTGCTGGTCCAGTGGTCGAGAATCTGCTGGTCAGTGCAGGGGACATAGTTCCATCCCTGGTCTGGGAACATCCTGCTTGCTATGGGGCAACTAAGCCGGCGAGCCACTGATTCTGAAGTTTGAGAGCTCTAGAGCCTGTGCCGAAACGAGAAGCCCATGCCCCGCAGTGAAGAGTGGCCCCCGCTTGCCACAGCTAGAGAAAGCCCACGTGCAACAGTGAAGACCCAGTGCAGCTATAAATAAATTAAAAAATGTTTAAAAGAAGAAAAACTCCCAAATCACATATAACAATATATATATTCACACATAAGAAAGAGCGTATAGAAGTACACTTTTAGTGTACAGAAATACACTGTATAGAAGCACAGAGAAAAAGGAGGGGCCGCACACTTTGTTCTCATACTTCTAACTTCAAAAGGGCGGGCTCCATGGATGAACCCCGAGACCATTATGCTCAGGGAAATAAGCCAGCCATAAAAGGACCAATGCTGTAGTGTTTCATTTATATGAAGTCCCTAGAGTAGGCAAATTCATACAAATGGGAAGGAGAATGGTGGTTGCCAGGAGCTGTGGGGAAAGAGGATTGGGATGTTAGTGTTTAATGGGTACAGAATTTCAGTTTTACAAGATGATAAAAGTTCTGGAGATGGATGGGGGTGATGGTTGCACAACCATATGAATGTACTTAAGGCCACTGAACTGTATACTTATACAAATGGCTAAGCTAGTAAAGTTTATGTTATGTGTATTTTACTACATTTTATAAAGAGCCTATGAGACTACTTTGAGAAGACAATCCTGTATAACTCTGAGTCTACTGCATTCAAAAACTTAAACTGAGCTTGTTGAAATAATTCCTATTCATTGCCAACCATTTTCAATAACTGAACTAAAAAATTCTGGAGAGTTGACCAATCTATAAATCCTAGGTACAAAGTTCCCTCTAGAAAACATGTTGCTGAAAAATGACTTTCTGAATTGTAGTCTGCTCCAGTGAAAGAAAGGAAGGAAGGGAAGGAGGGAGGAAAGGAGTTAGCAGAATGAGAACAAAATTTGGGGCCCCTCCTTTCCCCTCTGTATTTCTATAGATTCTCTTATATCTATATCTATATATACATATATATATATAGAGAGAGAGAGAGAAATACATATATCAGTTCAGTTCAGTTTAGTCGCTCAGTCGTGTCCAACTCTTTACGACCCCATGGACTGCAGCACGCCAGGCTTCCCTATCCATCACCAACTCCTGGAGCTTGTTCAAACTCATTTCCATAGAGTCGGTGATGCCATCCAACCATCTCATCCTCCTCTTGCCTTCAATCCTTCCCAGCGTCAGGGTCTTTTCAAATGAGTCAGCTTTTCACATGAGGTGACCAAAGTATTAGTGCTTCAGCTTCAACATCAGTCCTTCCAATGAATATTCAGGACTGATTTCTTTTAGGATTGACTGGTTTGATCTCCTTGCAGTCCAAGAGACTCTCAAGAGTCTTCTCCAACTCCACAATTCAAAAGCATCAATTCTTTGGCGCTCAGCTTTCTTTGTAGTCCAGCTCTCACATCCATACATGACTACTGGAAAAAACATAGCTTTGACTAGATGGACCTTTGTTGGCAAAGTAATATCTCTGCTTTTTAATATGCTGTCTAGGTTGGTCATAGGTTTTCTTTCAAGGAGCAAGCATCTTTTAATTTCATGGCTGCAGTCACCATCTGCAGTGATTTTGGAGCCCCCCAAAATAAAATCTCTCACTGTTTCCCCATCTATTTGCCATGAAGTGATGGGACCAGATGCCATGATCTTAGTTTTCTGAATGTTGAGTTTTAAGTCAACTTTTTCACTCTTCTCTTTCACTTTCATCAAGAGGCTCTTTAGTTCTTCTTTGCTTTCTGCCATAAGGGTGGTGACATCTACCATCTGTTTGGAAGTTGTCAAACAGGAGATGGCAAGAGTGAATATTGACATTTTAGGAGTCAGTGAACTAAAATGGACTGGAATCGGCAAATTTAACTCAGATGACCATTGAATCTACCACTATGGGCAAGAATTCCTTAGAAGAAATGGAGTAGCCCTCAATAGTCAACAAAAGAGTCCAAAATGCAGTTATTGGTGCAATCTCACAAATGACAGAATGATCTCTGTTTCCAAGGCAAACCATTCTATCACAGTAATCCAAGTCTATGTCCCAACCAGGAATGCGGAAGAAGCTGAAGTTGAAAGGTTCTGTGAAGACCTTCAAGACCTTCTAGAACTAACACCCAAAACACATGTGCTTTTCATTATAGGGGACTGGAATGCAAAAGTAGGAAGTCTAGAGATACCTTGAGTAACAGGCAAATTTGGCCTTGGATTGCAGAATGAAGCAGGGCAAAAGCTAACAGAGTTTTGCCAAGAGAACACACTGGTCATAGCAAACACCCTCTTCCAACAACACAAGAGAAGACTCAACACATGGACATCACCAGATAGTCAATACTGAAATCAGATTGATTATATTCTTTGCAGCCAAAGATGGAGAAGCTCTATACAGTCAGCAAAAACAAGACCAGAGCTGACTGTGGTTCAGATCATGAACTCCTTATTGCCAAATTTGGACTTGAATTGAAGAAAGTATGGAAAACCACTAGACCATTCAGGTATGACCTAAATCAAATCCCTTAACATTATACAGTGGAAGTGACAAATAGATTCCAGGGATTAAATCTGATAGACAGAGATACATATATATATACACATACATATAAGGAGGGACAGAGGGAGGAAGAGAGGAAGGAAAGAAAGATGAAAGGAAGGGAAAAAAAGATGTTATTAAAGATGCCAATGGGAATTCCCTGGTGGCCCAGAGGTTAGGATTCCGAGTTCTCACTGCTGAGGGCCTGGGTTCAATCCCTACTCAGGCAACTAAGATGCCACAAGCCACACAGTCCAAAAAAAAAAAAAAAGCCACACTGGTTGAAAGAGTTGTTTTCCTGTTGAAAATGTGTGATACCATGACACAGATCTGCTCACCTGCCAACCCTGCTGTGGAACCAGTTCCTGCAGCATCATGGTAGTCTTTAAAGATGTGACTAGTACATTTGTAACAATATTGGAAGTTAAGAATAAGTCTGGAATGAAGTTCACTCTAGGATGATATAATCTGCTCCAGTCTCAGTTTTAACTGAATATTGATTTTTAACCGCCCAGCGTTTTAGAATTCAGCCAAATTATGAATTTGATTTTGAAGCATATGTAGAATCATGTGTATTTTTAAAATGTACATGAATGAGACCAAAGTTTTCATATTATATTTATTTTTTAGTGAGTCATATATCTTGGCTATTCCTCCATATCAGGATATACCATTCAGAGGTATTTATCCAAGAGAGATAAATCCTGTGTCCACATCAGACTTGCACACCAACGTTCACAGCTTCACTTGCAGTAGCTTCAAGCTGGAAACACCATCCAGTGACTAGTGACTGGTAAATGGCTGAATGACGTGTATAGCGTTTGTACAATGGAATACAAATCAACAATTTAGAAAAGAATGAACTCTTGATACAAACAACATAGATAAATCTCAAAATATTCATGTTGAATTAAAGAAGCCAGACAACCAAGGGTATCTACAATACTGTATTACTCTATTTATATAAAATTATAAAAATGTAAACTAATCTACAGAAATAAAAAACAAAATGCTGGTGGCCTGGGAACTGGGAATGAGGAAGAATAAGGAGGGGAGAATTTACAGAGACACAAAATAAATGAAATTTTTATTAATTAAAAATAAAAATAAATAAAATAAAAAATTTTGTATCTGTTGATGATATTCACTCCTTCACTGCTCACACCTGTGCGTGTGTGCACGACTCTTTTGTGACCCCATGGGCTGTAGCCTATCAGGCTCCTCTGTCCGTGGGATTTCCCAGGCAAGAATACTGGAGTGGGTTGCCGTTTCCTTCTCCAGGAGTTCTTCCCAATCTGGTGATTGAACCCATGTCTCCTAGATTGGCAGGTGGATTCTTTACCAACTGCGCCACCTTTTCAGTAATGTGTGTGGCAAATATTTCCTTAATTTTGTTACTTGTTTTTTTAAAAACTATTTTATGTGATATTTAGCCACACAGAAACCTTACATTTTTAACAAATTAAATGCGTATCTTTTTTGGTTTTGGCTTGTACTCCTGTACTCTGCTCAGAAAGAAGTCCAACTTCAAAATTATATATTGATAATTCTCACATGTTTTATTCTATCATTTTTATTGTTTTATATTATATATGAAATTGTCATGAATTTATTTTGGAATAAGGCAAAAATCGAAACAATTTCCCCTCCCTAAATAGTTGAATCAGCACTATTTATTGAATAATCACTCGCCCCACTCTAGATTTTTATCATCTCAAAATATTTTATATTTTGAGGGGGAGGAGAAGTGGTGGGGGGTCAGAGGTGCTTCACCTGGGGCCTCAGATTCAGGTTGGTGTCACTGGGGGTGGCTCTTTATTTTTGCTGTCCTTGGGTTAAAACTCCTGCACCAAACTTCATCAGACTTTACTGGCAGAGCACATTTACTTTTGGATTCTAGCTGCTCTCCAAGCAAGAGTAGAGCCATGAAGCCTTTGCTTCTGACCCAGGAAAAATGTAGACACAGGTTTGCCTCTCTTCCTCTCTACTGCATCTGCCCATCACCTCTTCCTGGAAGCCACATCTCACCCCTACTCATGCAGGAACAAAAAGAGAAGTGAAACCCATGGGTAGGGAACACCTGCAGTGGGGAAGATGGGGCTTCAAATACAGCTTCTATGTCTTTATTCTTTTTTTGTTGTTGAGGGGAGATTCTGGGATCTAGTTTCACAAGTTGTCCATTGTAACCTGTTAATCACTCAGTCGTGTCCGACTGTTTGCAACCCCATGGACTGTAGCCCTCCAGACTCCACTGTCCATGGGATTTCCCAGGCAAGGATACTGGATTGGGTTGCTATTCCCTTCTCCAGGGGATCCTCCCGACCCAGTGTTCCAACCAGAGTCTCCGCAGATTCTTTACCATCTGAGCCACCAGGGAAGTCCCTCAAATATCCCTAGATGGAGACAAAATATGTCATTGCAAATTGGATGGATAAATTTATCAGAATAAGAAAAACCCACTTCTTTCTGGCTCCCATGTCCCCCTCCTGGAAGCCCTGGCCATCCAGGTGGACCTGTCATGACCCTTACTTGTCTGAAGATATACAATTATATTTTTCTTAGGAAAGCAATTACCGGATCATTTATAAAATTAAAATTTTACCACATGTAATAACACCCTCTTCCCTCATGCTGTTGGGTGTTTTTCAGCTCCTAACTCTGCCAGTTATGGTGATCCATAAGTATTTTAACTCAATGAAGACATTTATGACACTTTAAAATAGACCTTCAGGGATGCTTTAGAAACTATCTTGCTGATGGATTTTACTGCATGATACTCATCTCTTATATTTTCCTCCTTAGACAGCCATTTCCTAAAAAATCAGACTAGCTTGTAATGATAGTCTGGCTCATTTCAAAGGCACGATTAGAGTGTAATACCGGTAAATATAATAATTATAACTAACGTTTATTGAGCCCTAACTAATAATAACCCCTTGCTTAAACACAGCTTAGTGCTAGAACTAGAGTTATTTATTTCAAAATTAGACTCCTCCACTTTAGCATAAAATTTCTTTCCTTTGCCCTCCTGTTTTTAATGGGACACACATTCCACTCCCTATATCAGTGGTCCCCAACCTTCTGGGTACCAGGGACTGGTTTCGTGGAAGACAATTTTTCCGCAGATGGGGGGAGGGTATGGTTTTGGGTTGAATCAAGCCTATTATGTTTATTGTGCACTCTGTTTCTATTTGTCTTTGTTTGTCTTGTCTTTATTTCTATTATTATTGCATCAGTTCCACATCAGATCAACAGGGATTAGGTCCCAGAGTTTGGGGACCCCTGCAATAAATTATAATACTGGCCTCAGTGTCCAAAGAGTAGCATATATTGTGTCCTCACTTTCTTGCCCACAATCCTGAGAGATACACACAACTATAGCGTCTGTTGTGTCTTTCTTTCTCTTACCTCCACTATGCTTTGGGTCAGTCACTCAGGTGTGGCTGGCGACTGTGGCGATTTGATTTTTCATGAACATAATTCGGTAGCTTTGCTTTCTGGGGGTATGAGTGGGGTTGTCACTTTACATCCATCTTTTGGATGGGTAGAGATAGGAAGAGCTTTTTCTTTCCTTTCATCCCCGCCTTTATCTAGAGAATGTAAATTCAGGGAAAGTGTTAGTCACTCAGTCATGTCCGACTCTTTGCAACCCCAATGGATTGTAGCCCACCAGGCTCCTCTGTCCACAGGGTTTTCCAGGCAAGAATACTGGGTGGATTGTCATTCCCTCCTCCAGGGGATCTTCCTGACCCAGGGATCGAACCCACGTCTCCTGTGTCTCCTGCACTGCAGGCAGATTTTTTACCCACTGGTGATTCTGATTTTCATTTGAATACTCCTCCCAATCATAAGAGATGAGTTGAAGTCTTCCTTTTGTTTCAAGCTCAGAAATCCCAATTTTGAGCTTTGGAAATTGAATACAGTCAGAAATCGAGCAAACTGAATTTGAATCAGAAATCGAGGAAGAAGAGCTAGAATTAGCTTGAGCCTTGAAATGCACAACCTTTATCTGGGGAGACATCACACCCCTGTGAGAACAGAAGCAGCAGGGTGACTCTGCTTCCCGTTGCAAGCCACCCCTGACATCTTGGAGACTCACTATGAAAACGTGACTTTTCAGCTTTTGCCTATTACTCCTAATACTCATTTCAAGAGCAAAACATCATTTTGTGTCAGCCTGAGGTTTTCTCTCTAATCTGAGTATTCTGATTTTCTTTCACCACTCCTGGAATGGTTGTATTTGTTGTTAAGCAATGTCAAAAAAAAAAAAAATTATTAAAGAGTAGTTTTAAAGGGTGTGGTGCAGTGGGGAAATTATAGATTTTAAATAAATAACAATTGTCATTTTTGCTTCAACCTTATAGACTTTTGGTATTACAGTTTTACACCAGATCAATGGCAAGCTTGATCTTTACCGTTCACTTCAAGACTGCAGGAAGTTTATGTTCAATTGTTTCTTTAGCTTTCCTATTCGAGTCCCAGCTCTCTGACCCTCAGTGGCTAGGGACAGGGTCCCTGTCTGCGGGAGGCACAGCTGTCTCCATTGCCATCTCCAGCCTCCTTAGCTTCCTTCAGCAAGTTAGAGCTTTTTCCATCCCCACAGCCCAACACCCCAAGAAGAGATCTACTCAAGGGAGGCTGAATCACATGAGGTCAGCTGATGGCCAACTGAAAACAACATCGAAACTCTAGGCCTGGCTGTACGCTACTGAGAACCCCCCCACTCCAATCCATTATAATTCCATACCAGGCATTCCCTTTGGAATACAGTTCATTTCCATCATGCTTTAAGTTGGTGCTTTGGGGTTCCAGAGTAATTACTCCCATACTTCAAACAAAGTCCATTTCAAGATCTCCTTTTCCCCTAACTCCCTAAGCTCTACAATCATACTGCATTTATTCTTTAGTGTTAAGAAAAATAATGTTTCAATATGTATGTTCTTAGATGGTACATGGTGGGCTTCCCCGGTGGCGCTAGTGATACAGAACCTGCCTGCCAGTGCAGGAGACATAAGAGACACAGGTTTGATCCCTGGGGTGGGAAGATCCCCTGAAGGAGGACTTGGCAACCCACTCCAGTATTCTCGCCGGAGAATCCCACGGACAGAGGAGCCTGAGGGGCTATAGTCCATGGGGTTGCAAAGAGTTGGTCATGACTGAAGCAACTTGGCATGCATGTACATGCTACATGCCCATTTGGGTTACTGTGTAAAAGTAGGTATTGATTTCAAGTGAAAGCAGTGAGAAATAACAGCAGGTCTGGAAAGTAGACCTTAAGACTTAAAAAAATATATCAATGTCCCTCTGTAATGCTTTTCCTCCTTCCGTGTAGCCTTCTCTGATCTCTAGAGCATGCTGAAAGTTCAAACACAAATACACTACAAAAAGAGAAGCCGAGAAAAATTCTTTTAGAAGCCATGTATTAAATGAAAGCTCTTTCATGCTGTAATTTATAAAAGAACACAGTGAACAAGGAAGATAAGTTACAAGATAATAAGGGGATTTTTGCAAAACAGAATAGTTTAGAGCACTCTCGACCCCTCATTCTTATCCAGCCCATCCCCCCATATCATCGGCTGCCTTTTTTTTTTTTAAATAATGAAGACTTGAAAACTAATCTTCAGTATTAGAGACCAGAATAATTGTCTTTGTGGAATAGTGATGGAATTGGCACAGGGGCACCTGCTGGGTGCTTGAGCTGGATAGTGCCTACAGGGTGTGTGTGTGTATGCAAATTCATCAAGCCGAGCATTTATGACTTGAGCCCATTACTAAATGTAAGTTATACCTCCATAAAAAGTAATTTTAAAATCTGTGATACTTTGACCTAACCTAAATTATTAATGACCTATTTGACCTATTAAATTATTAACAGGTCTGAGGACTGTTTCTAGTCCCTCTATGAATGGCACTGTCCTGCCTGATGTTTCACAGGTGTGTTTGGTGGGCAAGACAGGGACCCACACCCTATCTGCACATTGCAGGAATATCCAGGTGCCAGAGAATCAGGTGGGTGTCTAGCTATCAGCAGTGACCTCACTTTGGAGGGGATTGTCTGCTTCAATGCACTTGGGCCACTTCCAAATGATTACGTGAAAAGCATTTAATAACTATGAGGTCTTTAATTCATATATGTGAAGTATGATGTCTTTCTGGTAAAGAATCTGCCTACAATGCAGGAGACCCTGGTTCATATTCCTGGGCCGGGAAGATCCGCTGGAGAAGGGATAGGCTACCCGCTCCAGTATTCTTGGGCTTCCTTGGTGGCTCAGATGGTAAAGAATCCGTCTGCAACGCAGGAGACCTGGTTCAATCCCTGAGTTGGGAAGATCCCCTGGAGAAAGGAAGGCTACCCACTCCAGTATTTTGGTCTGGAGAATTCCACGGACTCTATCGTCAATGGGGTCACAAAGAGTTGGACGTGACTGAGCGACTTTCACTCACTCACAGCATTTCACTCACATGTTTTTCAGGAAGTCATTATTTTACAATGAAGTCTAGATTAATTGAATTTTCAGGGTGTATTTGGAGCAATTCCCTGGCGACATCAAAGCAGCAAAGTGCAGTTGGCAGTCACTTGACCAGGGAACTTGACTTCTCCTGGCGCTGTCACCAGCCTGCTCAATCACTGTCACCTCAACTCTCAGTTTCTGGCCCTCAATCTTCTTATGTATGAAAGGGGGGGGTCACAACTCTGAAATTATAAGACTACACAACTTTGAATTTTATAAATGCTTTGAGTGACTGTAACGGACAGGAATACCTAAGGGAAAGGCGATTCAAAAAAAAAAAAGACATGGTTTTAAAAAAAAAAGAAAACTTTAAACAGCACAGAAAGATATAAAATCTCTCTTTCCACCAACTTCTAGTCCCCCAGATAATACTGACCAACTATAATATATATAATATAGTATAATTACCTATCCTCCAAGACCTTCTGTGCAAATACCAATGTATGTATATGTAGATCTTAACGTATTTACACAAATGGCATACTAACTACTGTCCATATTTTGCTCTTGTTTTCCACTTAATAATACATCTTGCAGATCTTTAACATGAAACATACAAATTTACCTCATTCCTTTTAACGGCTGCATATTATTTCATTGTTGTTGTTCAGTTGCTGTCGTGTCTGACTCTTTTCGACCCCACAGACTGCAGCATGCCAGGCTTGCCTGTCCTTCATTATCTTCCGGAGTTTACTCAAATTCATGTCCATTGAGTTGGTGATGCTATCTGATCATCTCACCCTCTGCTGCCCTCTTCTTCTTTTGCCTTTAATCCTTCCCAACATCAGGGTCTCTTCCAACGAAGCCCCATATTTCACTGTGCATCATGATTTATTTAATCAGTCTCCTACTTATACATTTCTGGGTTATTTCCAGAATTTTGTAATTAGAGTTTTTTTGTCATTACAATTTATGCTGCAATGAGCATCTCTTTATGCATACAAAGAAGCAGACTTTTGCAAATATATCCCATAAGGTAAATTTCCAGTAGTAGAATTATCAGATCAAATGATAAGTGCATTTTAAATTTTGGTAGACTCTGAAATTACTCTCCCTAAAGGTTTACAAATTGATCTTTCAACCAACACTGCGTTCAAGTGCCTACTTCCTCCTACCCTTGCCAACACTGGGCATTACCAATCTTTTACATCTTTGTCAGTTGTATTAATATAAAAATAAAGTGAGGGGTAGATTTGAAGGTCCAGAATTAAATGATGGAAAATTATCAATCTTAATGTATTTCCTTGTATTTGGCTCAACAGAAAGTTTCCTTTCATCTTTAAGTGTTTGATGTTTTGTATCTATCAGCCTGTCGATTTAATTCTATGATAATTTTGGAAGTTTAACAATTAACCAGATTTACTTATGCTACTAAGGACCATCAAGACCCACCTTCCATTGTATTGGGTTTCAGGCCCTCACTTAATTTCAGAAAATTTGCCCTAATGGGTACATCTTCTGCAATTTAACCAGTATAGATGAAGACACAATGAATATCTCACTAGCTACCTTGTGTCCTGAGACTTGAACAGGGTGTGATAGGGCAGTTCCCAGAAAACCCAGGTTAAAAGGAAAACCAGATTATGCTTTGTAGAACATGTACCATTTTTTCAGGTTGACTCATTGTAGAGTTTTTCTCTGACCCAGTAGAATTCATCCTTACTAATCCTTCAAGAAGGGCAGAATGCAATACTTTGTCCCGATACCACTTTAGGCAGAAATATAATTGTTGAATATCAAAGCTTCCCAGATTTCTGTAACACAGTTGGTAGGAACATGTCTGGTTACAGAAAGGAAAAAAAAAAAAAAAAAAGACACAGAGCAACAATAAGAGATGAATTCAGAGGCCTTACTTTGGGGCACAACTGAAATACAGTTTCACACTTGATGACCTTTGGTGCTTTGAAAGTTATCACACACCACTAACTTTCACTGCTCCTACAAGAAAATTCGAATAATCTCTACAAGTTTTTACAACTTTCCTTTAAGCTACAAAAATAAGCATCTATCCACTATGAACAAACCTCCAGAGTTCACTGAAAAATGCTGTTTGTCATCTGTGCTGTGCTTAGTCATTCAGTTGCGTCTGACTCTTTGCAATTCCATCGACTGTAGCCTGCCAGGTTCCTCTGTCCATGGAGATTCTCCAAGCAAAAATACTGGAGCTGGTTGCTATATCCTCCTCCAGGGGATCTTCCCAACCCAGGGGATTAAATCCAGGTCAGCCTTATTGCAGATGTATTCTTTATCGTCTGAGCCACCAGGGAAGCCCCCCTCCCTTTTTTTTTTTTTTGTCATTTAAGCTCTCTAAAAAGTATCTGAGAGTATATTTTCCACAGGCCTACTTTTTAAACAACCACAGTGAAACCTGGGAGAGAAGAGACAAAGGAAGAGGCAGAGGAGGAAGGAAGGAAAAGAAAATTGGTTGAGGGTGCAGCTGAAGAGGACAAGTTCAGCCAAGGGTCAAGGGTGAAAGGGTAGAATTATCCTCAAATTTGTGTTGGTCTAGACTAATGAAACTCCACTACTTTGGCCACCTCATGTGACGAATTGACTCATTGGAAAAGACTCTGATCAGATCAGATCAGATCAGTTGCTCAGTCGTGTCCGACTCTTTGCGACCCCATGAATCACAGCACACCAGGCCTCCCTGTCCATCACCAACTCCCGGAGTTCACTCAGACTCACGTCCATCAAGTCAGTGATGCCATCCAGCCATCTCATCCTCTGTTGTCTCCTTCTCCTCTTGCCTCCAATCCCTCCCAGCATCAGAGTCTTTTCCAATGAGTCAACTCTTCACATGAGGGGGCCAAAGTACTGGAGTTTCAGCTTTAGCATCATTCCTTCTAAAGAACCCCCAGGACTGATCTCCTTTAGAATGGACTGGTTGAATCTCCTTGCAGTCCAAGGGACTCTCAAGAGTCTTCTCCAACACCACACTTCAAAAGCATCAATTCTTCAGCACTCAGCTTTCTTCACAGTCCAACTCTCACATCCATACACGACCACAGGAAAAACCATAGTCTTGACTAGACGAACCTTTGTTGGCAAAGTAATGTCTCTGCTTTTGAATACGCTATCTAGGTTGGTCATAACTTTCCTTCCAAGGAGTAAGCGTCTTTTAATTTCATGGCTGCAATCACCATCTGCAGTGATTTTGGAGCCCAAAAAAATAAAGTCTGACACTGTTTCCACTGTTTCCCCATCTATTTGCCAGGAAGTGATGGGACCAGATGCCATGATCTTAGTTTTCTGAATGTTGAGCTTTAAGCCAACTTTTTCACTCTCCTCTTTCACTTTCATCAAGAGGCTTTTGAGTTCCTCTTCACTTTCTGCCATAAGGGTGGTGTCATCTGCATATCTGAGGTTACTGATATTTCTTCCAGCAATCTTGATTCCAGCTTGTGTTTCTTCCAGTCCAGCGTTTCTCATGATGTACTCTGCATAGAAGTTAAATAAACAGGGTGACAATATACACGTACCTTGACATACTCCTTTTCCTATTTGGAACCAGTCTGTTGTTTCATGTCCAGTTTTAACTGTTGCTTCCTGACCTGCATACAAATTTCTCAAGAGGCAGGTCAGGTGGTCTGGTATTCCCATCTGATGCTGAGAGGGATTGGGAGCAGGAGGAGAAGTGGACGACAGAGGATGAGATGGCTGGATGGCATCACTAACTCGATGGATGTGAGTTTGAGTGAACTCTGGGAGTTGGTGATGTACAGGGAGGCCTGGAGTGATACAATTCATGGGGTCGCAAAGAGTTGGACATAACTGAGCGACTGAACTGAGCCTAATGTACTTCTCCAGTTATGCAAGGTTGCAAGTATCAATTTAAGATTCTCTTAGGGCATGATGCAGGTCAGGAAGCAACAGTTAGAACTGGACATGGAACAACAGACTGGTTCCAAATAGGAAAAGGAGTACGTCAAGGTTGTATATTGTCACCCTGCTTATTTAACTTATATGCAGAGTACATCACGAGAAATGCTGGGCTGGAAGAAGCACAAGCTGGAATCAAGATTGCTGGGAGAAATATCAATAACCTCAGATATGCAGATGACACCACTCTTATGGCAGAAAGTGACGAAGAACTAAAAAGCCTCTTGATGAAAGTGAAAGAGGAGAGTGAAAAAGTTGGCTTAAAGCTCAACATTCAGAAAACTAAGATCATGGCATCTGGTCCCATCACTTCATGGCAAATAGATGGGGAAACAGTGGAAACAGTGTCAGACTTTATTTTTTTGGGCTCCAAAATCACTGCAGATGGTGATTGCAGCCATGAAATTAAAAGATGCTTACTCCTTGGAAGGAAAGTTATGACCAACCTAGATAGCATATTCAAAAGCAGAGACATTACTTTGCCAACAAAGGTTTGTCTAGTCAAGGCTATGGTTTTTCCTGTGGTCATGTATGGATGTGAGAGTTGGACTGTGAAGAAAGCTGAATGCTGAAGAATTGATGCTTTTGAAGTGTGGTGTTGGAGAAGACTCTTGAGAGTCCCTTGGACTGCAAGGAGATTCAACCAGTCCATTCTAAAGGAGATCAGTCCTGGGGGTTCTTTGGAAGGACTGATGCTAAAGCTGAAACTCCAGTACTTTGGCCACCTCATGTGAAGAGTTGACTCATTGGAAAAGACTGATGCTGGGAGGGATTGAGGGCAGGAGGAGAAGTGGACGACAGAGGATGAGATGGCTGGATGGCATCACCGACTTGATGGACGTGAGTCTGAGTGAACTCCGGGAGTTGGTGATGGATAAGGAGGCCTGGTGTGCTACAATTCATGGGGTTGCAAAGAGTCGGACACGACTGAGCAACTGAACTGAACTGAACTTAGGGCATGAAGGAAGAAATGTTCACATATTGAGATATGGGGAAGTCATTCTGGCTTATACCAGATTTGGCTTGAACTTTATGCTCACTAGAATAACCTGTCTTATGGTCTGTAAACACGCATTGTACATCTGCTTTAACCATTAAAGGAAAGATATTTTTAAAAATCAAAATGGAGTTACTATGGTTCAGGCATACCAAATAGAGCTAAGCGGCCATTGTAGATACAGTTTCAGACACATTTCTACACCACTGGAACTTGAGTTTTCTTTTTTTTCAAGTTTTTTTTTTTTTTTTTTTTTTTATGTTAACCATTTTTTTTAAGTCTTTATTGAATTTGTTACAATATTGTTTCTGTTTTATGTTTTGGTTTTTTTCTTTTCTTTTTTTTTTGGCCGTGAGGCATGTGGGATCTTAGCTCTTCCACCAGGGATCAAACCCCCCCCCCCCCTGCATTTGAAGGTGAAGTCCTAACCACTGGACCACCAAGGAAGTCCCAAATCATTTTAATAATCACTTCCCATTGCTGGAAAATAAGTAGGTTTGGATTGGGGAAATAAGTTTAGTTCTGGACTTTGAGATGCCTGTGAAACATGTAGTGTCGTGATCGAATGTCATTTATTTATATGGACAAACCTGAAGCCCAGGGAAGAGATCTGGCCTGAGGACAGAGGTTTGAAAGGCATTTCAGCATATGTAAGAGTGTGGGACCTGCCCAAGAAGTAGGGCCTCCTCCTGCAAAGACGGGCCCTAACATGATATCCTCTAGAAGAACCCAGGGACACTGACTTTTAACTGCCAACCACTCTTTCCCAGGAATTCAGTAATTCTTTGAAAATACCTTTTCTGTAGTTCTTACCATACTGCCCTATCGTTATCTATTTACATATCTGTCTTCCCTGATAAATAGCGTGGTGAGCCAAGACAGGACTATAACTTGATCATATGTTTTATAGTCCTGGAAAGCAAGAAAACCTTCAATGGCTGAATGGAAGGATAGGGACTTCCCTGGTGATCCAGAGGTTAAGACTCCATACTCCCAACGCAGGGGGCACGGGTCTGATCCCTGGTTGATCCCTGGTCGGCACAGTGGAAAAAAAAAATGAAGGATAAATGAATGAATAAATGAAAGACCACTCATATGTAGATAAAAGTCAAATAAACATATTAGGAAACAGAACCATGAAAATGAATAGGTACTGGTTGCTAACATTTACTGAACCAGCTAATTCCCACTAAGCTGCAATTGGAGAATAGTGTAGTATATCAAGTGGGAAATGCAAAGAACGTGTGTTTAGAATACACTGCACTTCTCTCTTGAACTTACTCATTTCCAAAGACTATTTCTGATTACACGGATTTTTTTTTTTTTTTGATTACACAGATTTATCCATCTGCTGCTTAATCAGGAGAGATTTTCCCACTAGGTTTACAGATTATATTTTGAAAATACTTTTCTTTTTGTATGAACTGAGTAGTAGTAACTGAAAGTGGGGTCCAGCTACTCACCTCTCAAAAGCTGGTAAAGAGGCCAGGCTGGTGGAAAGAAAAGTATGGTGGGTGGGGGTGGGGGAAGAACGCCTGTCCAAAGGCCTGCTCCCTCCCGCTGACAATCAGTGGGCAGGAGCTGTTACACACAGAGGAAGGGGGCTCCATGCGGAGCACAGCCAGCTCTGACAGCTGTCTTGAAACTGGTCATGCAGTGGTCTGACCAACATCATCTTGATGGTATTAGGTACAGTTAGTCTTCAGTTCAGGCGTGGTTTGTCCCATTTCCTTGAGGTCAAGTTTCAAAATTGTGGCAGCTTATGTCATGACTGGCTTCCCAGGTGTGGCCAGTGGCAAAGAATCTGCCTGCCAATGCAAGAGACGTGAGAGATGTGAGTTTGATCCCTGGGTTGGGAAGATCCCCTGGGTTGGGAAGATCCCCATGAGAATCTCCATGGACAGAGGAGCCTGGCGGGCTGCAGTCCAAGGGGTTGCAAATAGTCGGACACGATTGAAGCGACTTACCACATTACACACACACATCATGGCTACAGTTTGGTTATCATGGAGTTAATTTCTTCCACCTGTCGGGGGTTTCAGTATCTACAAGACAGCTCACAGGATACAGCTCAGAATACTGTCTACAGCTCTTGAGGAGGAACTAAATGTTTTTGACTATGTTTAATGACTAAACTGTTATTATGTGGTATGTGGTCTCCTTTGTCTTTCTTTGTTTCTCACTTCTCTGATTAAACTTATTCTTTGACTCAGGCTTTTCCACAAACCAAAGGTAAGCAGAGGACATGGCGGGGAAGGATCATAGGGTCCTGCTCCCTTCCAGTAGGAAAAACAAAACAAACCAACAAAATTAGAAAATGCCTTAAGATTTTGTGAATTACAGAGATCTATGTTTTTTATTCTTATCTTTTTTACCAAATAAAAGATTTAAAATAAATTAAATGGCTTTCAGTTCAGTTCAGTCGCTCAGTTGCTCTTTGCAACCCCATGAATCGCAGCACGCCAGGCCTCCCTGTCCATCACCAACTCCCGGAGTTCACTCAGACTCATGTCCATTGAGTCGGTGATGCCATCCAGCCATCTCATCCTCTGTTGTCCCCTTCTCTTCCTGCCCTCAATCCCTCCCAGCATCAGAGTCTTTTCCAATGAATCAACTCTTCGCATGAGGTGGCCAAAGTATTGGAGTTTCAGCTTTAGCATCAGTCCTTCCAAAGAACACCCAGGGCTGATGTCCTTTAGAATGGACTGGTTAGATCTCCTTGCAGTCCAAGGGACTCTCAAGAGTCTTCTCCAACACCACACTTCAAAAGCATCAATTCTTCAGCACTCAGCCTTCTTCATAGTCCAACTCTCACATCCATACATGACCACAAGAAAAACCATAGCCTTGACTAGATGGACCTTTGTTGGCAAAGTAATGTCTCTGCTTTTGAATATGCTATCTAGGTTGGTCATAAGTTTCCTTCCAAGGAGTAAGCATCTTTTAATTTCATGGCTGCAGTCACCATCTGCAGTGATTTTGGAGCCCCCAAAATAAAGTCTGACACTCTTTCCACTGTTTCCCCATGTATTTGCCATGAAGTGATGGGACCAGATGCCATGATCTTAGTTTTCCGAATGTTGAGCTTTAAGCCAACTTTTCCACTCTCTTCTTTCACTTTCATCAAGAGGCTTTTGAGTTCTTCTTCACTTTCTGCCATAAGGGTGGTGTCATCTGCATATCTGAGGTTATTGATATTTCTCCCGGCAATCTTGATTCCAGCTTGTGTTTCTTCCAGTCCAGCATTTCTCATGATATACTCTGCATATAAGTTAAATAAACAGGGTGACAATATACAGCCTTGACGTATTCCTTTTCCAATTTGGAACCAGTCTGTTGTTCCATGTCCAGTTCTAACTGTTGCTTCCTGACCTGCATAGAAATTTCTCAAGAGGCAGATCAGGTGGTCTGGTATTTCCATCTCTTTCAGAATTTTCCACAGTTTATTGTGATCCACACAGTCAAAGGCTTTGGCATAGTCAAGAAAGCAGAAATAGATGTTTTTCTGGAACTCTCTTGCTTTTTCCATGATCCAGTGGATGTTGGCAATTTGATCTCTGGTTCCTCTGCCTTTTCTAAAACCAGCTTGAACATCAGGAAGTTCACGGTTCACATATTGCGAAAGCCTGGCTTGGAGGATTTTGAGCATTACTTTACTAGTGTGTGAGATGAGTGCAATTGTGCGGTAGTTTGAGCATTCTTTGGCATTGCCTTTCTTTGGGATTGGAATGAAAACTGACCTTTTCCAGTCCTGTGGCCATTGCTGAGTTTTCCAAATTTGCTGGCATATTGAGTGTAGCACTTTCACAGCATCATCTTTCAGGATTTGGAATAGCTCAACTGGAATTCTATCACCTCCACTAGCTTTGTTCATAGTGATGCTTTCTAAGGCCCACTTGACTTCACATTCCAGGATGTCTGGCTCTAGGTGAGTGATCACACCATCGTGATTATCTGGGTCGTGAAGATCTTTTTTGTACAGTTCTTCTGTGTATTCTTGCCACCTCTTAATATCTTCTGCTTCTGTTAGGTCCATACCATTTCTGTCCTTTATCGAGCCCATCTTTGCATGAAATTTTCCTTTGGTATCTCTGATTTTCTTGAAGAGATCTCTAGTCTATAAAACCTTTGATTTTTATACCACAGAGTGCAACATATTTTATTTAACTTGATAAAATATAGTTGATTTATGTAGATTTTAAGAAGAGTCTATATAACAATTTAAATCATATGCCCATAGGTGGTTGTTGCTGTTTAGTTGCTAAGTTGTGTCCAATTCTTTTGCAACCCCATGGATTGGTAGCCTGCCAGGCTCCTCTATCCATGGAATTCTCCAGGCCAGAATACTGGAGTGGGTGGCCATTTCTCCATGGGATCTTCCTGACCCAGGGAATCAAACCTATGTCTCATGTCTCCCGCATTGGCAGGTGGGTTCTTTACCACTAGCGCCACCTGGGAAGACTGAACATGTATGCTCTGCTATATGTAAAATGGATCACCAACAAGGACCCAGTGTAAAGTGCAGGGAACTCTGCTCAATGTTATGCGGCAACCTGGATGGGAAGGGAGTTTGGGGAGGGATGGATACATGTACATGAATGGCTGGGTCCCTCTGCTACTCACCTGAAACTATCACAACATTGTTAATTAGTTATACCCCCATACAAAATAAAAAGTTAAAAAAAAAATGACATAAAAGGAAAGAAAGAAAGTAACCAGCTTAATATATCAAAGAGATGTATTTTGGGGTGGCATATTCTGCTCTCCATCAGGGACTATTGGAGATCTCTGAAAAGGACTGCTCCTTTTCAGATGCTCCAGAGTCTATACAATGCTTCTGATAATGTTGCTTAAATAAGTTTGAGATCAAACCACTGGACTGGATAAAGACTGCCAGAACTGTAGTAGAGAAGCTGATGAGTTCATAAAACCACCAACCAAGATCAAGCAGAACAAGAAATAATTACATGGGACTGGATGAACTGATGAAGGATAATTATGGCCTTTGTTTGTAACCTTGCTGTTTGTCTAATGTTCTGTATCCTGGATTCAAGGAACTCCTTTCTCTTTTCTCTTAAATTATCTGTAACTCTAACAGTTTAACAGATTATACTTCTGTAAACAGAAATGAAACATTTATCTTCCTCTCTGCCTGATTCCCTCCAGAATTCAGAAACTGCCATTGTGTTAGGGGATCCACTGACCAAAACCACTCGTCCTGGCCAGGCACCCTAGAAACCGCTTGTAGGAATTATCCTAAACAGGAGGACCTGGTAAGGAATGTGGAACTAACAAGCTACCACCAACTGGAAGAATTTGGGATAGGGCAAAAGCAGAGAGGAGACGCCAGTCCAAGCGTCCTACCAACCTTCCAGAATCCTTCTCGCTGACTCCATCTTGACTGGATGATGTATGCACACCAGGAAGGACCTGAGTCATAGTGACTGGCCAGAGACAACCTGGAAACTAAATCCATCACCATTAAACCCGAGACTGTAGGCTTTAAGTGGCAGAGCAGTCCTCCTGGGTTCCCTTACCCTCCTGCTCTCCACCCAGGCACCTCTTTCCAATAGTCTCATGCCTTGTCAGCACGTGTCTCCTCAGATAAAAGCCTGATCTCAAGCCCTGGAAGGGCCCCCCCCCCCACGCCTTCCTGCAACAAAGATATGGAGCCGTGTGTTTAGATTTTTCTTCTTCTTCTTCTTCTTTTGTAATCTGTATTCTTTCCCTTTGCAGGTCTCTTACCTGACAACTTTTAACCAGAGTGTTTTCTCCACAACAGTCAACTCGGCGCCTTTTCGTGACATATCCCTACACAGTGGGACAGTATCACCCCCTCCCTAGCCGCCCAGCTCCTCATGCCTTTTGCATCTAATTTCCTGCCACCCTTCTCTGTTTGCTCCATTTACTCCTTTGGCTCCTTTGCTGTTTCTGGAACCTGCCAGGCACACCCTTGACTCGGGGCCTTTGCACCAGCTGTTTCTGGTTTCAAACCCGAGTCCATGTGTCTGAACCACAATGAGGCCAAATGAACCTAAACGTCAGAGTTTAGAGCAGACAAAGGGTTATTTCAGGGCTGAGAAAGGAGAACTGGCGACTTGTGCTCAAAAGACCTGAACTGCCTGATGGTTTTCAGGGAAGGGTTTTTAAAGGCAATGTTTGGGGTAAGACCTGCAGGGAGGCATGCCTTTTTTCTGATTGGTTAATGGTGAGGTAACAGGGTCACCAACTCAATGGACATGAGTTTGAGCAAGCTCCAGGAGTTGGTGATGGACAGGGAAACCTCGTGTGCTGCAGTCAGTGGGGTAGCAAAGAGTCAGACACGACTGAGCAACTGAACTGACCTGAACAGGGTCAAAAAGTCAAAGTGGTAGTCACTCAGTCATGTCCAACTCTTTGGGACCCCGTGGACTGTAGCCCACCAGGCTATTCTGTCCATGGGATTTCCCAGGAAGAATATTGCTGTGGGTAGCCATTCCCTTCTCCAGGGGATCTTCCTGACTTAGGGGTCGAATTCAGGTCTCCCAAATTGCAGGCAGATTCTTCACCGCCGAAGTCACCAGGGAAGCCCCAAGGGAACAGGGTGATGTTCAGGAATTTCAGCTGTCAGCCTCTGGTCCTGTGCAGTCTGGGATCTCAGCACATAATCAACATCCTCCATCTGGGTGTGGGCCTTAGGGCCTCCTCCAGGGGATCTTCCCGACCCAGGGACCGAACCTGTGTCTCTTACAACTTCTGCACTGACAAGCGAGTTCTTTACCACTAGCACCACCTGAGAAGCCCCTTACTTCCTGCAGAATAACTCAAAGATACGCATCAGACTGTTATATGTATGCCTTGAGGCGGAACTAGGACTCTGTTTTATGATTTAACTATTTCTTCTTGACTGCTTCTCCTTTGTTTCTACATTCCCTCACTTCTCTGATTACTAACTGCTTGAATCTGCTCTTTGGAACTCAGGGAAGGCCTAGGGGACTAAAACCTTTCCCTACAAATGAGAAATGACAGGGTGGGGGGTGGCAAGGAGGGGCTATTGTAGCTGCCCCCTCACCCCACCCCACAGGGTCCTGCTCGGTCACATTCCCTCTGCCCTGACTTCTGACTCACTCGCTTTCCTCACATCTCTCTGGGACTTTCTCCCTGACATTCTCCAGGTCTTCACTCAAATGCTCGAACGTCACCTTAGCTTTCAAAAAAGGCTTCACCAATAATCTTATATAAAACAGTCCCTGGCAAGTTGGGTTTCCTGGAGGCAGACACTGAGACAGAATTTAGGATGCATGATGTTTATTAGGGATCAGCACTTAAAAGGAATTTGAAGACTGAAATTCCTGGGAAATATTGAAAGTAAAAGGAGAAGAGGTTGGCAGAAGATAAGATAGTTAGAAAGCATTACCAACTCAGTGGACATGAATTTGAGCAAACTCTGGGAGACAGTGAAGGACAGGGAAGCCTGGCGTGCTGCAGTTCATAGGGTTGCAAAGAGTTGGACACAACTTCTCGACTGAACGACAACAACGTGAAAGGAAAATCTGGGAAAAGCAAAATTGGCCAGAGGGAGAAGTTGAATTGTGATGCCGGCACGCAGAAGGATTGACAAGTTTGACAGGAAACTCTAGAGCAAGAATTGCCCATCGGAATTCTCCTGGTATTGTTCTGAAATGAGCAGGTCTTTATGCCTCTATTATACTTGGCCATTGCTGCTGCTGCTGCTAAGTCGCTTCAGTCACGTCCGACTCTGTGCGACCCCATAGGTGGCAGCCCACCAGGCTCCCCCGTCCCTGGGATTCTCCAGGCAAGAACACTGGAGTGGGTTGCCATTTCCTTCTCCAATGCAAGAAAGTGAAAAGTGAAAGTGAAGTCACTCAGTCGTGTCCGACTCTTAGCGACCCCATGGACTGCAGCCCACCAGGCTCCTCTGTCCATGGGATTTTCCAGGCAAGAGTACTGGAGTGGCATTGGATACGGGCAAAACAGCAGCTGAAACTGACTGTGAAGGAGCTGACAGCCAGAGACTGCTGCTGGACACACCCTGCTCCCCACAGCTGGACAACAAGCTCCTCCTTAAAGTGGAATCTGAGGGGAGCATCTTGGTGTCTAACACCCATCCCTCCACCCCCATTTTAATTAGGGGGTGCCCTGCATTAGGGCAGGGACTTGGTCTCTAATAATCACCGATATATTACCAGCCCTTAGAATGCTGCCTGGTTCATTATTTGTTAAATGCATGAATGAATGAAACGAATTGGATTAGATTGGAAACTTAAGCCTATGTATGAAATGATGCTTTAAAAATGTTTTCCCAATGAATAATAGAGCTCCTTCAGTCTTTCATCTTCCCTGGTGGCTCAGACACTAAAGACTCTGGGTTTGATCCCTGGCTAAGGAAGATCCCCCTGAGAAGGGAATGACAACCCTCACCAGTGTTCTGGTGAGACTTCCATGGACAGAAAAGTCTGGCGGGCTCCGGTCCATGAGGTTGCAAAGAGTTGAACATGACTGAAGTGACTAACACACACACACAATCTTTCCTCGTGAAAACCTTTTAATCAATTTCCCCATGCCTGTTATCTCATGGAGCCATGGAATAACAAAGTGATCATGCATCTAACAACTGGAAAAGAAGTGTCCTCTGTGTTCTCTTCAGGCAGATTTTCCTCTGGACAGTGTTTTAATCTGCACAGGCTGCCATCACAAAATACCACAGACAGGTGTCTTAAACAGCAGAAGTTTGTTTCTCAGTTTCAGAGGCTGGAAGTCCAAGATTAAGGCACTGGCTTATTCAGTGCCTGGTGAGAGCTCTCTTTCAGCTTGCAGACAGACGCCTTCTCCCTGTGGCCTCATGTGGCCTTTCTCCAGTGCATGCATGCGGAGAGAAAGAGATCCATTTTTCTTCCTAAAAAGCCACTAACCCCATCATGAGCAGCCCATCCTCATGACTTAATCCAACTCTAATTACCTCCCCAAGTCCTCACCTCCAAATACCACTGAGTTAGGCATTAGGGCTTCAACGTATGGATTAGGTGGGGGTGAGGCAGAGGCACTCAGTCCACAAAAGGCTGCAGGGCAGAGTCACAGAGCACTGGACACAGCATCTGAAGACCCAGGTTTTTAGTGCTAGGTCTGTTACTGAAGGACTTTGACCTTGGACAAGTCACAGCTTTCTTGGACATAAGTTTCCTTACCTAAAAATAAGGGAGTTCAGGGACTTCCCTGATGGTCCAGTGGCTAAGGGTCCATGCTCCCAATGTAGGGGGCCCAGGTTTGATCCCTGATCGGGAAACTACTTCTCACACGCCATAACTAAGAATTTGCATGCCACAACTAAAGATCCCACATGCTGCAATGAAGATGAAAGATCCCAGGCACTCAACTAAGGTCCAGCACAGCCAAATAAATGAATAAATATAATTTAAAAATAAATAAGGGAGTTCAAGAAAGTAAAGGAACTCCCAGGATTTTTTCCATCTATCACATTCAGTACTTTCCTTCATTCAGGCTCTTGGACTCTACACTTGTGTGATGTTTTGCCTAGTTATCTTTAGATATTTCACTAGAGAATAAAAATACCACAGGGCTATTTGAAGAATGTGGGTGGGTAACAGACACTATGAGGAGCTGAAAGAGACAGAAGGGGAAAACTGGACAGGCAGTGGCTGGAAGCAGGTGTCTGTGCAAAGGATACATCTGAGAGATGACATGTCAGCAACAGGCCAGCTCCAAGACTTGGCGCCATCCCAGGGCAGAGGAGCCAGATGAGTCTCAAAGCTGAACCTGGTGTTGGCTTCAGCAGCACCTGTACTAAAGCTGTATCTGCATGAAGTGTGACTGTGTCATCAGATGCACTGTGACAAGGAAAAGGGCATTGTTATCTGCTTGTTGTCTGTGTTTCTCTCTCCCAGATTCCTTCTTCCTGTAGTATCTTTGAGAAGAGTTGTCAGTACTGAGGAAGCACTCAACCAGTGTTTATTAAATAAAAGATAGGGTCTCAGTAGAAGCAACATTTATACATTTGTTTTAGAAAGTAATCACTGGGACTTCCCTAGTGGCTCAGACAGTAAAGAATCTGCCCGCAATGCAAAAGGCCAGGGTTAGATCCCTAGGTCGAGAAGATCCCCTGGAGAAGAAAATGGCAACCCACTCCAGTATTCTTGCCTGGGAAATCCCATGGACAGAGGAGCCTGGTGGGCTACAGTCCATGGGGTTATGAAGAGTCAGACACAACTGAATGCACTCACACACACGTCCTTCCTACCAACGTGTTAACTCTCTAAGGTGTCATATTAAACTTGAATACGATGGTCTTCTCAAGGGTCCCCACCCTTTACAATACCCAGCATGCTGGCTAATTTGTCCCAACACTCTGCAGACCTGCTCCTAAGCCAACCCATCGTTCCAAATGCCCATTTTCTGCAGTCCACGTGGGAAGAAAGAAATCTGCTAACTTAGCAGAATGTCAGATGAGCTGCTTACATCCTCCCACTCCCCAAACTATTCTGTTGGCTCTCATAGTTAGAGCCAGCTATTTGATCCAAAGAGTTTTGTAGAAGACAATGGCACCCCACTCCAGTACTCTTGCCTGGAAAATCCCATGGACGGAGGAGCCTGGTGGGCTGCAGTCCATGGGGTCTCGAAGAGTTGGACACGACTGAGTGACTTCACTTTCACTTTTCACGTTCATGCATTGGAGAAGGAAATGGCAACCCACTCCAGTGTTCTTGCCTGGAGAATTCCAGGGACGGGGGAGCCTGGTGGGCTGCCATCTATGGGGTCGCACAGAGTCGGACACGACTGAAGCTACTTAGCAGCAGCAGCAGCAGCCCCATTTCAGATGCCAACAACTTCACAGCTCCTCACAACTTCTGTTCAGGCTCTGATTTGGCTATAAATCAGATTCCCATAATCCTCTCCTCTAGTTCAATAATTGCTACAGTAGCTCACAGAACCCAGGAAAACAGTTTACTTACTACAGCTGATTTATGATAAAGCACATTTTGAAAGCTACAAATGAACAGCCAGGTGGAGAGGTACATAGGGTGGGCTCCGGAAGGGCTCTGTGCCCACGAGCTCCTATCCCCTTGGAGTTGGGGTGTGTCACCCTCCAGGGATGGAAGATGCGTTCATGACCTGGAAGCTCTCTCAGCCTCACACTTTGGGGAATTTTATGTCGGCTTCATCACATATGCATGACCTATCAGAAACAATCTCCCGCCCCTTTCCCCTTCCAGGAAGATGGGAGGTGGGGCTGAAAGTTCCAAACTTCTAATCTTGACTCGGAATTTCTGGTGACCAGCCTCCCTCTTGACATTATCCAGGAGCCAGTCAAGAGTTGCCTCATTAGGACTTCACTGGCAGTCCAGTGGTTCAGGCTCCACAATTCCAGTGCAGGGGGTGTTAGTTCAATCCCTGGTCAGGGAACTAAGATCCCACATGCTGTGCGCACAGTTGGCAGGTAAGGGGGGTGTGGTATGGAGGAGAAAGAAAGAAGAGTTGCCTCATTAGAACATAAGCCACTTCTATCACCCAGGAAATTCCAAGGGATTTAGAAGCTGTGTGTCAGAAGCCCAGTCAAAGGCCAAACAATAGGACAAAAGACACCCTAGTGCTGTTTGCATCCTTTAGGAAACTATTAGGGTTTTAGGAGCTCTGGGCCAGGGGCTGGGGATAGAGACCAATATATCTTTTCTCTGTTATGTCACAATGTCTTACAATCGACCCTTGAAAAATCATTTCCTTATGTCCCTAATTCACCATCTGTGTTTACAACTGCTCCAAGGGTAGGTCTGAAGTGGTTCATCAACATCTCTGGTGAAGATTTTGTAGGACACCTTCCTTCCTACTGCCTGGGACCCGGCCCATCTGTTTCCTGCCTGGCAACTCTCGGCCTCTCTCCAACCCGAGCTCTCTCAGCCACCTCTGAGCTTTGCTCCAAAGTAAAACAGGACAGACATTTGATTTGTATCATCTTCTTTATATATGTATAATTTTATTTATGTATGGGCGTTCTGGGTCTTTGTTGCTGTGTGGGCTTTTCTCAAAAGTTTCAGAGAGTGGGGCTACTCTCCTTGTGGTGTGGGGGCTTCTCATTGTGGTGACTTCTTACTGCAGAGCACAGGCTTCAGAGCCTGAGGGCTCCAGTAGCTGCAGCACATGGGTTCTAGAACACAGGTTCAACAGTCGTAGCACATGGGTTTAGTTGCCCTGTGGCATGTGGAATCTTCCCAGACCAGGACTGAACCAGTGTCCCCTGCACTGGCAAGCAGATTCTTATCCACTGTGCCACCGAAGTCCACCCCTAGAGCTTTTAAAAACTGCCTAGGCTTAGAATCGACTCCTGCTGGATGCCCACCACCCTTCTAAGGGCCTGAGAGCAATGCCTGCTGTTGTTCAAAGCAGACATTCACCAGTCACACCAAGTATTAGTGTGAAGCTCCTTCGTTTAGTGCTTTTGCATTCTTGATACTTCTCACCATTATCTATGTTTCATTTACCCTGATGGAGAAACTTGGTGCTCCCATCTCTCCACACCTGCTGGCACAAAACATACCAGTCTTTTATATTAGTGCTGTAGCTGTTCAGTTTTCAGATTTGTTGTTGTTGTTTAGTCACTAAGTCGTGTCTGACTCTTTGCACTCCATGGACTGTAGCACACCAGGCTTTCCTGTCTTTCACCGTCTCCAGGAGTTTGCTCAAATTCACGTCCACTGAGTCAGTGATGCCATCCAACCATCTCATCCTCTGCTGCCCCTTTCTCCTCCTGCCCTCAGTCTTTCCAAGCATCAAGGTCTTTTCCAATGAGCCAGCTCTTAGCCATTGGGTGGCCAAATATTGGCGCTTCAGCTTCAGCATCAGTCCTTTCAGTGAATATTCAGGGTTGATTTCCTTTAAGATTGACTGATTTGATCTCCTTGCAGTTCAAGGGATTCTCAGACCACAATTTGAAAGCATCAATTCTTGGGCACTCAGCCTTCTTTATGACCAACTCTCAGATTTATTTATCAAATCCTCTCTTAGGTGATAACATCTTGGAGGTAAGAAGAGAAGGTGTGACCAGCTGTGCAGGAGAAGCAGGATAAATGCCAGACCCTGCCTGGGAGGAACTGCCCTGGACCACTCACTCGGAAAAGCTTGGGGCTGCCATACTCTGGAGTCACCTATCTCCCTGTGTCACCCAGGAATGCAAAGGGAACCTCCATCTCCCCTCTGTTCTTCTTGTGACTTGGAAAAATTTTCAGGTTTTTGAAAGCATCCATTCCTGATGATAACAACAGTTTTCCCACATGGAATTACCACGTTCTCTAAAACCTGCACTCCTGGAGGGTTATTCATTCATTCCTTCAGAAATCTTATAGGTTAGATGGAACAGTTATAACCACTTAACAAATGGCATCTCAAAAGAGAAGAGGAAATTGCCCAGGATGGAAAGCTGATCTACGGATTTGTTTAACAGAGGTTTCCCAGAGGGTGCAGTGGTAAAGAATCCACCTGCAATGCAGGAGACTCAGGTTCGATCTCTGGGTCAGGAAGATACCCTGGAGGAGGAAATGGAAACCCTCTCCAGGATTCCTTCTGTTCTGGGAAACCCCACAGACAGAGGAGCCTGGTGAGCTATAGTCCATAGGGTCACAAAAGAGTTGGCTACAACTGAGCACGCACACACAGAATTAGTTCTCTTCTGAGGGCTTTGCCAGTACTGACTGTGATCCTCGCAATTTAACATCAACTTTTTGTTATAGATGTGAACACGGGGCATGGAGAGGTTGCCAGTCACTGCATTTGGACTCACGAGCAGCAGGCGGCAGGGTGGTCAGATGCTGGAGCCCATAGGTGGTGATACCCGGTGCCCGGCTGGGAATACCTGGGAGACAGCTGGAAGGGCCCCACCTCTGTCTTTGCCTGGCTGGGAATACCTGGGAGACAGCTGGAAGGGCCCCACCTCTGTCTGCAGAAATGCACTGAATCCCAGCTGCTACACGAGAGAGAGAGAGAAACAGACAGCCGTTCACCTCCTGTTCCAGAGTCTCAGAAGGAAAACAGAAAATAAGTGTCTAACAGAACAAAATAACAGGGCTTTTAAACACTCTAAAGAATGATGTTCCACTAAAGGGCCTGAACATAGAATTTTAAAATAAGAAGATAGAATGACTTTTATCCCAATGATCTCATCCCCAAGGATGCAAAAAGGTGGAGGAATAAAAACTGCTGCTGTTTATTAAATAGAGTTTCTAGAAAGCAGGATCTGGTTACCATTTCCTCTAGTTGTCTTGGTAAGTGAATTCCTACACAAAGGAGAAAAAGAGGTCATCGAATCTAAATAACTTCAAACCAACTCCTAAAGCACGCCAGGCAATTATTCTGGTGCCAGAAGCCTGAGCGAGTGGGGCCCTAGGGAGAGCAGCTCAGTTGGGTACCGCCCAACGGGGGCTGCGAAGTCAGCCAATAGAAACACAGGAGGTCCAGGGATATTTGCATGTAGGGTAAACAATGAATAATGTCTTTTAGGATTCCATCCTTGTTGTTTATCCATTTACATTTAGCTGGGCGTTCTGTATTTTTTCTGGCAACTCTACCTTCAACAGTAAAAAAAAAAAAAAAAGTGTGCATGGTATAAGCTCCCCTGGATGTATTAGCCTTCCTGCCTCAGTACATCCCAAAGAGGAAAATTGTACATGATGGTGTAGGGAATTTAAACATATCTGATATAAATCAAATCAGGATAAAAGGGGTGTGAAGTGGATTTTATTACCATCTGTATTTTTTCCTAGTGGGGGAAAAAATGATGCAAAACTACAGGTCTGGGAATGGAGAGAACCAGGGCTTTAGGGGTCCTCCCCTCCAGCCACGGCTTCTTTCCTTCCCCTCTGAACTCAGACCCTGGACTTGAAGAGGAGTAGAGATGGGGAGGTTCATGTACATTTGTGTGACTTGCAGGTCAGAGGCAAACTATAGCTTAATATTTTAAAGTGCACATTAATGTAATAAAATAATCTGATATTTCAGCTATTATAGCCGTAATATAAGCACCTGCTGTTTTTATTAAAAATGAAAATTATATACGTCATACGTCTGTCACTGAAGAGAGCTGAGGGAAATGGGAGTCAGCCTCACTCTGCCTCTGGTTAGTGGCAGAGTGCCAGAGTTAGTGCCGCTCCCAGCAGCAGGATTTTTCCAAAAAATCCTGGCATGCAAAGTCAGAATGAAGACCTTCGAGGTCTCACTCTGTTCTAGAACTCTTTGACCTGACAATTCCTCAGTGTCCTCAGTGGGCTTTTGTAGACTGCAGGGACTTCGTAAGTCAGGGAACCAAGATCCCAACTAAGCCGAGGCACCACAACCACTGAGCCTGAAAGCCACCACTAAGACTCAACAGCCAAAAACAAACAAACAAATATTAAGATGGGGCTGGCTAAATTCTGGTATATTCATTCAATGCAACTTTACTAAGCAGAAAAAGCAACGAATTACAGATACACTCGACAATATGAAAACACCCTAATGCTGGGGGAGACTGAGGACAGGAGAAGAGGATAATAGAGAATGAGATGGTTGGATGGCATCACCAGCTCGAGAGACATAAGTTTGTGCAAACTCCAGGAGATGGTGAAGGACAGGGAAGTTCTGCTGTCCATGGGGTCACAAATAGTTGGACACAACTTAGCAACTGAACCACGATATGGATGAAACAAATTAATCATGCAGAGCAAAGGAAGTCTTGCACAAGAGTTCATGTTGTATGATTAAGCTTATATGAAATTCTGGAACAGGCAAAACTAATGTTTGGTGGGGAAAAAAATTAGAAACAGTAGCTTTCTGTGGTGGTTGGAGGCAAGGATTGAGTGGGAAGGAGCAGAAGATGACATATATTCTGAATCTATATTCTATAACTCAGATTTATGTATTTGCCAAAACACTCAGTTTGTGGTCTTTTGTTATAGGAGCCTTAGAAAACTTCCACAGATGAGGAGGGATATCTGAGTGTGACTATCTTATGTTAAAAAGTCATTAGTTTTTAAATAGTGTTTGTAGAATTTTTATCATACAGTAGATCCCATCCACTCACTCTACTTTTCTGAGTTGTCCTACATGCAAGGACATATTTTTAATGTTGTCTGTCTTATATGCTGTTCCTATAAGTTTGCCATTAAAATACATTAAACTATAAAAAAAAAAAAAAAAAAAACGAACTTATTAGTTTTAAAAAGTTCATTAAGTTTTTCCATTATGGTCCTTTTCCTTCCCTTGCACCTTTTCGCTGAGGTTTCGTGGAGTGAATGCTGACATCCCAAGGACCCTGAAATCACTAGACCACATTTTTCTGTGGTCCCCAAGGATGTCAGGAGAGACTTCTGGCAAATGTTTTACTAAAATAGCACTTTTGACTACAACTTCTTCCTGTTCCTCTAGTCAAGCACTACAAAATAGAAACAAGGTTGGCAGGAGTGAGCTCAGATTTCAGGGAACAGAGAGGAGGGCCTGGCCGTCACCACTTTCTTCAATAAACATGCATGAAGGCCCTTTAATCATCCATTCTGGGGCTCTGCTGAGGCTCTGCTTTAAACTTTCCTGTTGCACTGGAAAATCTGGAACTCATTTGAACATCTCTGGTCTTTGCTGGCTCTCCTTTCCCCTGACTCCTCCCCTTCAGATCATCCTGTGATTGCATCTGCAAGTCCTTCCAGGACCCTGGGGTGTCATTTATCTAAGCCAAAAGTCCTGTCCTCGTTGGGAGCAGCTGGGTGTTCCTTTTACATCTGTCTTGGTTTGAAGATCGTTCTGCTTCAGAGGACAAAAGCATTATCATCTGTGCGGTTTTATTATGCACACTGCACTTATATTGATCTCTTTTCTCTTCTGTCTTTTTGGTTCTGTCAGTACCAAATTTTATTCACTATTACAAATATCTTTTATACTGCAAAATGTCATGAAGTAAATACCAGCTAAATTCAGGATATTCTGTGGCTAGCTGCAATGATTTCCCTGCAGTCTAAAGATCCATTGATTGTTCATTTGTTCAACTAAGTCGTGTCTAACTCTTTGCAACCCCATGGGAGGCAGCATGCCAGGCTTCCCTGTCCTTCACTGTCTCCTGGAGTTTGCTCAAACTCATGTCCATTGAGTCAGTGATGCCATCTAACCATCCCATCCTCTGCCGCCCTCTTCTCCTTTTGCCCTCAATCTTTCCCAGAATCAGCTCTTTTCCAATGAGTTGGCTCTTTGCATCTGGTGGCCAAAGTACTGGAGATTCAGCTTCAGCATCAGTCCTTCCAATGAATATTCAGGGTTGATTTCCTTTAGGATTGACTAGTTTCACCTCCTTGCTGCCCAAGTGACCCTCAAGAGTCTTCTCCTGTGCCACAGTTCAAACGCATCAATTCTTCAGCACTCAGCCTTCTTTATGATCCAAATCTCACATCCATACATGACTACTGGAAAAACCAGAACTTTGACTAGACAGATCTTTGTTGGCAAAGTGATGTCTCTACTTTTTAATACACTGTCTAGGTTTGTCATAGTTTTTCTTCCAAGGAGCAAGTGTCTTTTAATTTCATGGCTGCAGTCACCATCTGCAGTGATTTTGGAGCCCAAGAAAACAAATTTCCATGCATTAGGAAATCAATATTTCCCCAATCCCTTAAAGAGACAAATGTAAAAATGGGTACATGGGCAGTTTTCTGAAATTTATTATTAAATGTTTAAGTATTCAGACTATTAAAATAATTACAAGTTTGTACAATTGCTCTCATGACTCAGGTCTTAAGAATTTCTAATGCATTGCCTACAGCTCAGTTACTAGGTTAGACAGACAACATAATGTAACAGAAATAATTGTCTCATGTGTCAGTCAATTAATCATTCGGTTAAGTCAACAGTTACATGACCAATCCCATAGTGATCACTGCCATTATTGCAAAATCATATAATACTGACTTAGAAGAAAACTTTAAGATCATACATTAAGATTATTCATTTGGAATACAAATTATTTTTTAACACTTCCACTGTATCTCATCACTTTTGATCATCTATTTTAAACCTGTGGACCAGTATTTTATAAATTATACATATACAACAGATGGCTGTTCAAAGGTAACCTGAAGCAAATTAAAAAACTTTAAGAGTCTATTTGAGCAAAAATCCACAAATCAAGCCAGAAGTGTTAGGAGCACTCCAGGGACAGGAGGTGGGGAGGGGTGACAGAGTGGGAAGACTGTTACAGAGAAGATGAGAAGCAAAGGAAGGAATCCACCAGTTGGCTACAGCCTTCAAGTCAAGTCAAGCTGCTCGCTCAGTTGTGTCTGACTCTTTGTGACCCCGTGGACTATAGCCCACCAGGCTCCTCCGTCCATGGGATTCTCCAGGCAAGAATACTAGAGTGGGTTGCCATTTCCTTCTCCAGGGGATCTTCCCAACCCAGGGATCGAACCCAGGTCTCCCGCATTGCAGGCAAACACTTTAACCTCTGAGCCACCAGGGAGGCCTTGCTGTTGCTGCTGCTGCTAAGTTGCTTCAGTCGTGTCCGACTCTGTGACCCCATAGACGGCAGTCCACAAGACTCCCCTGTCCCTGGGATTCTCCAGGCAAGAAAACTGGAGTGGGTTGCCATTCCTTCTCCAATGCATGAAAGTGAAAAGTGAAAGTAAAGTCGCTCAGTCGTGTTAGGTTGCCTTATTTGAGAAAGCCTTGTTGTCTGTTTGTGATTGGCTGTCATTGGGTTTTCATTTTTTAACCTTGAGGCATATCCAGCTTAGGTTTTAGTTTGTTTACTTGGCTCCTAAGGCATTAAAGACAACTTAAGCCAATGGCTTCCTTGTTTTATTAATTTAAGATGACTGATGATAATCTTTTAAAACAGCAGGGACTTCCACAGTGGCCCAGTGGTTAAGACTCTGAGCTTCTGATGCAGGGAGCATGGGTTCAATCCCTGGTTAGGGAACTAAGATCACGGGCCATGTGGCACAGCCAAAATAAGTAAAAATAAAACATCAATTGTTAGAAATTGTTTCTGTAATTAACAACTCTAAACTATATCAGATGGGAAAAGTAGATCATGGGATAAATTATCAGAATTCTTCAAACTATCCGGGAGTACTTTTTTTTTTTTAATGTAAAAATAATGGGACTTCCCTGGTAGTCCAGAGGTTAAGAATTTGCCTGCCAATGCTGGAAACACAGGTTCAACTCTCTGATCCTGGAAGATTCCTGCACAGCAACTAAGTCCTTATGCCACAACCACTGAGCCCATGTGCTTCAACTACCGAAGCCCGAGGCACTACTAGAGGCACCGAACCTCTATTGCTGGTGCTCTGCAACAATAGAAGCCACCACAAGGAGAAGCCCACTTATTGCAACTAGAGAAAAGCCTGTGTACAGCAACAAAGACCCAGTGCAGTCAAAAATAAATGTAATATTAAAAAAAATTTTAATGAAAATGCTGTATATTAAAACACAGTGTTTAAATACTATTCCCAGTAAAAGGAAAGAGGGGTCCCTGACTGATTTCAAGTTTGGGGCAGGGTGAGTCTGAATCATCTTCATCTTATTGTTACAGAAGGTAAGAAAATGTGTTGTTTTTTTTTTAATGCATGGGTGTAACTGAAACGAACTTAGGTGGGCTTGTCCACTGTCCAGCAAAGCCAATTTACTGACACCAGGTTGTGGTGAAGGAAAGCACAGCGTTTGTTTGCAGGGTACCTTGTGCTGATTAGACCTGAACTCCCTGATGCTTTTCAGAGAAGGGTTTTTAAAGGCAATGTTTAGGATGAGTGCTGCAGGGGGCATGTCTCCTTTCTGATTGGTTAGTGGTGAGATAATAGGGTGCTCTTTCAGGAACTTTTATCATCAACCTTCTGGTTCCAACTGTGTGCTTGTGTTCAGCTTGTAGAGACCATCCTCCACCTGGGCGGGGCGGTGGGGAGTGTTAGTTCTGTCAGCCACAAATTGGCACTTGCCGTGGATACTTGCCATCTGCCTCTACAAGGATTAAATCATGTGCTACTGCAGCTGCTGACCTTCAACACTCTTTGAAGGAGTTCAGGGTGGAGAGCAGAAACAAGGCACTCTGTGCTCTGGGAAACTGGCAGGACAGGTCTTCAGATGTTCTCAGGAACTGATTTTATGAACCCAATTCTTGTATCTCCTCATATCTAGAAACGCGCTAAAATCTTTCATGGTGATGACTGTTCCTCGTAATCAGCAGAAGGTTCACAAGACTAGCAGAAACTTTCTACCAAAAAAATGTGTGCTTGACTGCATGTACATAAAAATCACATCTATACTGTCCTTTCCCCCTTCCTCTTTGGAAGAGTTTCCCAGCTATCTGAGGTGCCATCTGCCAGGCTGCAGTCCTCATTTTGCCCCAAATAAAACTTAGCTCACGGCTCTAACATTGTGTATTTTTTTTTAAGTCAACAGTTCCCACCGAAGAACTTAAAGAAGTGTATTAGATTCTTATGTATGTCCCTTGAGGAGGAACCCGGACTCTGTTTTATTGCTCAACTACTGTCATGGCTTCTCTTGTTTAACTTCTTTTCTTTAGTTTCTGCATTCTCACACTTCCCTAATGAGTAACAGGTTGAGTCTACTCTTTGGAACTCAGAAAGGCTAAGAGACTGAAGTTTTTCTCCACAAGAAATGAGGGAGGGCTCTTGTACCTAGGAAGGCCCACAGGGCCATGCTTGGTTTCAGTCCTGCCTTTTCTTTGATACTTCTCAATCCTGAAGGGAGCAGGTGCTGAACAAGAAAGGTAATAAAGTTTTGGATAGAGCGGTTAATCATAAACTCAGCATGGGAACTTGGTTTTAGAAGGAAAAGTCAAAAACTAAAGTCACCTTTTAGGGACTTCCCTGGCGGTCCCTAATCAGCTGTAACACTGATTTGTCTAAGAGATATAACACGTTTTCTCCAAGACCCGAGAGCTGTGATGCGCTGAGGGCTTTAATGTCCATCACTTCAAATCTTTGTCGTGGACGAGACAGAACCGAGGAGCATACACTTGCCTGGCATTTATTGTGCTGTGACTCGAGTTTAACCAGGCTGAAACAACCTTGCAGCAGCCCCCGCAAGGAGGAAGCCAAGCACAGCAGGAGCCCAACTCAGCGAAAGCTCCAATGGTAGAAGCAGAACACGAAGAAAACCCAGCGCAAGGGAACTGACAAGAGGCCCACCGTGCTGGAGACCAGGACAGCGAAAAACAAACGCAGCAGAAAGCTCACGCGGCTCTGACCTCCAGTTAAGGTAGGAGATCCCCGCTCCTATGGCTGGAAGGACATGCCTAAACAAAATCTTAATTCCTTTACAATCTCTCCTTTCTTGTTTCCTTGAACCCCCCGTGAACAGACGGGCAGCAGTGGGCGCAATTGAGCGACTCTGGAGAGGCTACTCTTTAGTACGTCCCAAAGGCACTATCTGGGCTTCCCTGGTGGCTCAGAGGGTAAAGCGTCTGCCTCCAATGCGGGAGACCCGGGTTCGATCCCAAGGTCAGGAAGATCCCGTGGAGAAGGAAATGGTAACCCACTCCAGTATTCTTGCCTGGAGAATCCCATGGATGGAGAAGCCTGATAGGCTACAGTCCATGGGGTCACAATGAGTCGGACACGACTGAGCGACTTCACTTCACTGTCGGTCCAATGGCTAAGACTCCACTCTTCCAATGAAGGCGACCTGGGTTCAATCCCTGGTGAAGGAACTAGATCCCACATGCCACAACTAAGAGTTCAAATGCTGCAACTAAAGATCCTGGATGTCAGAACTAAGACACAGCACAGCCAAATAAATAAATATTAAAAAAAAAAAAAAAAAGGCATCCTCTAAAAGAGGCTTCTACTGGCTAAATTGAAATAGTTTGAGCAGCTAAAAAACGATGACGGCCACGGATTAAATCAAGTTGAAGTGAAACAGAATCTAGGCGTCCAGAACCCTCCAAAAAAAGTGCTAGTGGGATAGGGTCTTACTTACAGAAGAATCCCAGCTCTGAAAATACAAAAGGAGTGACTGATTTAAAAATCATTACTCCAACAATATAATGACTGACTCAAACAGGTATGAACAAAGAATGCTAAAGCCATAGGTGAAAACTGCTGGCAAACAGATGATTTACACTATATCCAAGGATCACTACCCCAGATTGTTTAACTGCAAAGAGGAAATGGAGATACAGTATCTAATACCCCTTAGCCAGATGGTCAAACATGACATTCTGACGTGAGGACCAACTAAGCCACACACCTGCCAATAGGGTGTGCTAAGAAGGACACACACACACAAAAAGGAAAAGTATAAAGAAAATTATTCTAAACTTCCTAGGCATCTTTGGGAAGAAACATGGAAGTTACTCAGGTCAACAGAGCTAGTCTGTCAAAAAGAAATTGTTTTATAGCTAATTACTAGATTTTGATCTTTGGTTATTTCTTAGGATAAGCAAAGAACTCTTTTCCCTGAGGAAGGAAAAAAAAAAAAACGATTTAGTTTGAACAGTATTTATGTCCACTCTTTAATAACCATCCCTCCCCCTTTTTTGTTAGCCAATAAGAGAATCAGAACAAAATACCTATGTCCAGAATCATGTAGAAAACTAGGAAGTAAATGTGAGATTACAATTTGCCTAATGAATAATCATTTTAATTCACTTTACTTGGAAAGTAAACTGGATGACCTTAGGCAAATTATATAATCCTTTAAGAAGCTTTCCTCATCTTTAAAGTAAAACTTGAACTTTATAGGGTTGCTACAAAAATAAAGGAGATAGCTCAAGGGCAGGCACATAGTTGATGGCTGGTGCTGGCTCCCACGGAGAAGGCAATGGCAACCCACTCCAGTGTTCTTGCCTGGAGAATCCCAGGGACGGGGGAGCCTAGTGGGCTGCCGTCTATGGTGTCGCACAGAGTTGGACACGACTGAAGCGACCTAGCAGTAGCAGCAGCAAGAAGGACACAACAGTGTTCAGGCGTAAGTAATTAACATGAATTTTATTCAGATACATGTAAAGAGTCTAGCCTGTTGTTTTAAAATGTATCTTAAAAGGAAAACAAAAAAGGCAGTAAACTGAGATTAAAGGAGACTAAAGCTAAATGATAATTAATACACAATCTTAGACTGGATCCTGGACTAAAAAAAAAAAAGAAGAGACTTGACTGGTGGTCCAGTGGTTAAGACTCCATGCTTCCACTGCAGGAGGTGTGGGTTTGATCCTTGGACAGGAAACTAAGATGCTGTGTGATGTGGCCAAAAAAAAAGAAAAAATATGAACGGTGTTTTGGGACAATGGGGGGAATTTGATTTTTGGCTGCAAAGGACACCAGAATATGCATCCCAAATATGCCATTTTGGCATATGGGTTATCTTGAGCTAATGGGAGATGCATGTAAAGCTCTTTAAAAAATGAAAAGAGCAAGTTTTCGTTTTGAAAAAGGAAACAGAAGTTCCATTTGTGAGGATGTTTTGCTCCCCAGCTTGAGGAAGAGGAAGTCTCTTCTAATTGTTATCCAAGGAGAAGGCACTTAACTTAAATCTGCATAGTAAACCACACAAAACAATCCAAATTTACCACACTATTCCTGGTCACCTTCTCATAACTTGCCTCCCCTGCCCAAAAGTCCAAAACCCTTTTCCTTTGCTTAGCCTGAGGTGATACACAAAGCCAAGTTCTCAACATGTCTTTGGGTTACTCATGGCTGGGTGCTGCCACGTATATATCCCTGATACACATGTTAATAAACTTCTGTTTGTTTTTCTCTTGTTGCTCTGTCTTTGGCCAATCTAATTACAGGCCAGTCTCCCCCAGCTGGAGAACTTAAGATGTGTAGTGGAAAAGATTTTTTTCCCTCCCCTATTGTTCAGTTGCTCAGTCATGTCTCTTTGCAACCCCATGGACTGCAGCATGCCAGGCTTCCCTGTCCCTCACCACCTCCCAGAGCTTGCTCAAACTCACCTCCTTTGAGTTGGTGTTGCCATCCAACCAGCTAGTCCTCTGTTGTCCCCTTCCCCTGTTGCCTGCAATCCTTCCCAGCATCAGGGTCTTCTCCAATGAGTCAGTCAGCTCTTCTCATCAGGTGGCCAAAGAGCTAACTCACAGCTCTTATTTTTAATATTTTGATAAGTGAATATTAGGTAATATAGCAATGTCAAATTTCCTGAATATGGTTTTAGAAAAGGCAGAGGAACCAGAGATCAAATTGCCAACATCCGCTGGGTCATCGAAAAAGCAAGAGAGTTCCAGAAAAACATCTATTTCTGCTTTATTGACTATGCCAAAGCCTTTGACTGTGTGGATCGCAATAAACTGTGGAAAATTCTGAAAGAGATGGGAATACCAGACCACCTGACCTGCCTCTTTAGAAACCTATATGCAGGTCAGGAAGCAATAGTTAGAACTGGACATGGAACAACAGACTGGTTCCAAATAGGAAAAGGAGTACATCAAGGTTGTATATTGTCACCCTGCTTATTTAACTTATATGCAAAGTACATCATGAGAAACGCTGGGCTGGAAGAAGCACAAGCTGGAATCAAGATTGCCAGGAGAAATATCAATAACCTCAGATATGCAGATGACACCACCCTTATGGCAGAAAGTGAAAAGGAACTAAAAAGCCTCTTGATGAAAGTGAAAGAGGAGAGTGAAAAAGTTGGCTTAAAGCTCAACACTCAGAAAACGAAGATCATGGCATCCGGTCCCATCACTTCATGGGAAATAGATGGGGAAACAGTGGAAACAGTGTCAGACTTTATTTTTTGGGCTCCAAAATCACTGCAGATGGTGACTGCAGCCATGAAATTAAAAGACCCTTACTCCTTGGAAGGAAAGTTATGACCAACCTAGATACCATATTCAAAAGCAGAGATATTACTTTGCCAACAAAGGTCTGTCTAATCGACTATGGTTTTCCCAGTGGTCATGTATGGCTGTGAGAGTTGGACTGTGAAGAAAGCTGAGTGCCGAAGAATTGATGCTTTTGAACTGTGGTATTGGAGAAGACTCTCAAGAGTCCCTTGGACTTCGAGGAGATCCAACCAGTCCATTCTAAAGGAGATCAGTCCTGGGTGTTCATTGGAAGGACTGATGCTAAAGCTGAAACTCCAATACTTTGGCCACCTCATGCGAAAAGTTGACTCATTGGAAAAGACTCTGATACTGTGAGGGATTGGGGGCAGGAGGAGAAGGGGACGACAGAGGATGAGATGGCTGGATGGCATCACCGACTTGATGGACATGAGTTTGAGTGAACTCCGGGAGCTGGTGATGGACAGGGAGGCCTGGCGTGCTTCGATTCATGGGGTCGCAAAGAGTCGGACACGACTGAGCAACTGAACTGATTGTGGCTATGTAAAAAAAAGTTTCTTGCTTAGGAGTTAGTGATTAAGTAGTTAGGAATACAGTGTAATGGTGTCTGCAAGTCACTTTCTAATGATTCAGAGAAGATGATTCAGAGGGAGGGTGACAGAAAGGAAGTAAAAGTGGCCAAATGTTAGGGATTTGTGAAGTTCTTTGTGCTGTTCTTTTAACTTTTCTGTAGGTTTTTCCAAATAAAAAGTTTGGGGAAAACTGCATTAACAAAACTCCAATAAAAGTGTCCTTACCACCCTTTCATTTCTTTGTGTTTTTGCTTGTTATTACCTAGTCTTGTAGGAGCCTGTATTCAGGCTCATTACATATTTCCTAGTACTTTAAACAGTAGTTTTGGACCACATGAGATAGATAACTAATACAGTTAGATTTTTCCTACCTGAAGATCATCTTTTCAATAAAATGTACTGGAAAAGGAATCATCTAAGTGCCATGCTTTAGGTTTTCCAAGGAAATGGTTTAGCAATAAAGAACAAACAGATGGCGCTAGTGGTAAAGAATCCATCTGCCAATGCAGGAGACACAGGAGATGTGGGTTCGATATATGCTCGTATATTGAAGGGCTTCCCAGATGGCTCAGTAGTAAAGAATCCGCCTTCTAATGTAGGAGACTAGGGTTTGATCCCCAGGTTGGGAAGATCCCCTGGAGAAGGAAATGGCAACCCACTGCAGCACTGTTGCCTGGAAAATCCCATGGAGAGAAGAGCCTGGCGGGCTACATGTAGTCCATGGGATCACAAGAGTCAGACTTGATTTGGTGACTAAACAACAACAAAAAAGTAAAAATTTAATGAAAACTATAAAATGATAATGTAAGTTCCCTTGTGAATTGTTCCTACCCTTCGTCCCATTTTCCAGAAATATATAATAAGATGTTCTGTGTTTTGTTTTTCTGCTTGTTACAAATTAGCGCTTTAAATTCTATCGCTGTGTACTGACTCCTTCCATTAAGGCTTTGTACTTTGCCTCTCACATCCCCTTCCCTCTTCAGCTGTCAGCATTTTAAACTATGGCAACCCACTCCAGTACTCTTGCCTGGAAAATCCCATGGACAGAGGAGCCTGGTGGGCTGCAGTCCATGGGGTCGCTAAGAGTCGGACACGACTGAGCGACTTCACTTTCACTTTTCACCTTCATGCATTGGAGAAGGAAATGGCACCCCACTCCAGTGTTCTTGCCTGGAGAATCCCAGGGGCGGGGGAGCCCGGTGGGCTGCCGTCTATGGAGTCGCACAGAGTCGGACACGACTGAAGCGACTTAGCGGCAGCAGCAGCAATCTTCTGCACAAGCGATATCTAAATATTTACATACGACTCTATAATCTCCGGGGCCTCTGTGGGCTGAGTATGCTCTGCCCGGTGGGTCTTCCGCTCTAGGAGAGCAGTGGGCTGAGCCGAGTTATCCACCCATGGGTGATGCTCCTGCGGACTGCTGGCCGCAGGACCTTTGCTCCGCCTTTCCCTGCAGCCTGTGCTTCTCAGAGTAGCCACTGGGTCCTGAAAGGCAGTTGGGTTCCAAGAATTTCCAGGGGAAGAACTCAAAAGCCACCAGTCCTCTCAGAGGTGAGACTGGATTGGCATGACGTCATTCCCTTTTGTTGACTCTGAGCTAAGAGCTTCTCTGGAGCTTCCAGAGAAAAATCTCAAAAATCTCCTACATCTGACATTCTAGGCTGTGGAACTAAACCTTCTCCTGTCCCTGCAAACTCTTCCACTGTCTTCCATGATGGCTTCAAACTGTGTGCCACGCTCTCCCGTTGCTTTCTGGCACTCTTGTCATTGGATTATCTTTTTGGCTCTTTTTCAATTTATCCACGGGACCTGGGGAGCAGGGAAAAGGGGCATATCTTTTAGGTCAGCCATCTTTAACCAGCTCCAAATCTTTTGTTTTTAGCATGTTCCCAATGCGAAGAACTGACTCATTGGAAAAGACCCTGATGGTGGGAAAGACTGAGGGTGGGAGGAGAAGAAAGGGGATGACAGAGAATGAGATGGTTGGATGGCATCATCGACTCAATGGACATGAGTTTGAGTAAGCTCCGGGAGTGGGTGATGGACAGGGAAGCCTGGCGTGCTGCAGTCCATGGGGTCACAAAGAGTCGGACGTGACTGAGTGACTGAACTGAGGTTTTAAAAAATCTATTATTGCCAAATTATTATTATTATTCATTGTGTAAAATGATAAAAATACTTTTCTGAAGCCATAGTAATCACATTATCAAAAGCAAATCATGTATCCTAAGTCACTTGAGTTGTGTCCCAGTCTTTGTGACCCTATGGGCCATGGCCCACCAGACTCTTTTGTCCATGGGATTCTCCAGGCAAGAATACTGGAGTGGGTTGCCATGCCTTCCTCCAGGGGAACTTCCTGACCAGGGATTGAACCTGCATCTCCCATGTCTCATGCATTGGCAGGCAGGCTCCTTACCACTAGTGCCACCTGGGAAGGTCTTCAAAAGCAATAGGTCCCATAGTGATAATGACTCACTTTGTTGAGCAGAAGGCAATGTTTATGTCTAATCTATCACTATCACAACTTCTCCACTTACAGTTTCTAAATTTGATCCTTCTTTCAGACACCAGGTTATTCCTTCAAGCAGATTTTTAAGGAAGATGTGATTAATGCTAAAATCACAAGATTTTTAAATATTTAAGAATGTATTTCTCATGCCTTTTACATTTGAAAGATATCTTGGCTATTGAAAGAATTGTGTCATATTCTTTCTTCTCAATGTTGCAGCATTACCTTTTCTGTGTTGTGGACAGGACCTGCCTGATATATATTATTTTCCTTTAAAGGTGACAAGTCTCATTTGCCTGGATGGTTGTAAAACTTTTTTCATCCTTGACATTCATTTACTTTGTCAGGATATGTCTTAATCTTGGTAGAACTCATCACTTTTTTCTCTAAGAAAATTATTGTATTTTTTTAAAATTCTTTTTAAAAATTGTTTTGTGGCACTGTGGCATGTGGGATCTTAGATCCCCAATCAGGGATTGAACCCATGCCTCTTGCAGTGGAACCTCAGAGTCTTACCAGCGAAGTCCCCTAGTCATTTTTTTCTTGATGAGCTCTTTGAACCTGAAGATTCAGAGCTTTTCTTTCCAGAAAATTGTCCTTTTATTAATTCCTTTCTTTTCCCTGAAAATTATCTTCTCTATGACCACCTTTTATGTAGGTATTTACACTCCCTTATTTCTTTTCACATCTATAACTCAGATGTTAGCTAAGGCCTCTTGGCCCTTTAAGATCTAATCCCCAGCCAATTCCAGGACCTATGAGACCAAAGGCCTCACAATATCTATCAACCAAACCCTGTGTCTCTGTTTTTCTCCATATGCTCATAGATGTAAAACAATGAGCATACAAAACTACCATACCTTGTTTAAAAAAACTGATTTTCCCAAGAAATCAACTGATATCAATAGTGATTTCTATTTGAATTTACTTAGGACTTGCAAAGATATGGAGAGGGGTTGAATCACAGTGGGCTGGGCAGCAGGAGGGCCGTGGGGGTGTGGCCTGTCATCTCCTTTCTTCTCTCTCTACACCTCCTCCCTCTTCTGCTCCTCATCCTGACAGCAGCCCCAGGACCAAATTCTTCCCCTGTCTTTTTGCACAGTAACTCCCCCCTCTCCCGAAAACCCTCTTACCAACTTACCAAGCCTGGGGCTGGAAGTGTGTTGGGGTGGGGTCATTTTCTACTCTTACAGTCTGTTCAGCCGAACAAAAAGGCCTTAGTCACAGGTGCATTCACGTGTTCAAATGATGTCACCAAGATCATGTTTCCCACACTGCCTCTCAGGTTATGTTTGTCTCTGCTTTTTTTTTTTCTTTTTTGTATGTGGCCCAATTCTCTTCTTATACAACTATGCTCATTGTATATAGCAGGAAATATGGCTACCGGTAGCCTTGGTCCTATGGATAACCCTCAAACTCATGGTACAAAAATGAGACACTCTCTCTTTCCTTATATTCCATACATCAGATCTCTTGGAAAGAAATATGACTGGACTTGCTTGGGGCAGGACCCAGTTAGGTCGTGGAGTCTTGGCTGGGGTGTCATGATTGGATGGGGTGAACGGTGTACCCAGCCCAGCAGCCAGTCCCTTGGGAATCCTCTGGGCTCAGAAGATGATTCCCCTGTGTAAAGACGAGTATTGTTTTAAGGAGACAAAAAACAAAAAAAAGACAGATGTCCTCCACACCTCATACCCTTTGGTATGGAAATGTGCCCTGTCAAATGTAGACACTGAAGAGCAAATGAGAATAAGAAAATGGGAAAAGATGCAGGAAAATGGCCTCACCAATTCTACCCTTTCAAAGTGAAGTTGTTGCCTGAGGTGGTTCTACACACAGCGGGCTCAGTGAGTTAGACCGAGGTTGAGTCATGACAAGGCACTTCTGTTGGTGAAAATGCTGCAGCAATTATCAACAGGTGTCTGAGTGCTGCTAGAGTCGAAGAAAAATCCTGTTCTAGAGCTATTTCAGTTCAGTCGCTCAGTCATGTCCGACTCTTTGCAACCCCATGGACTGCAGCACACCAGGCTTCCCTGTCCATCACCAACTCCCAGAGCTTGCTCAGACTCATGTCCATCAAGTTGGTGATGCCATCCAACCAACTTACTCTCTGACATCCCCTTCTCCTCCTGCCTTCAATCTTTCCCAGCATCAGGGTGTTTTCCAGTGAGTCAGTTCTGGAGCTATTTATCAAAAACAGTTCACATTTATTAAGCATTAAGATTTGTCAGGCACTGGGCTAAGTACTGAGTATAAACATGGGTGATTAAAACAGATTATGTCTTAAGACCTTAAAATTTAGCTTTTGTGTCATATAAATCTTTACGCCCTCCATAGACTTCATTTGTAAGTGATGATTTTAGATGATTTTACTGTACTGATTTCCTTTGTTTACAAAATACTTTTAGGGGGACTTCCCTGGTGGTCCAGTAGTTAAGAATCTGCCTTCCAATGCAGGGAACACGAGTTGGATCCCTGGTCCAGGAACTATGATCCCACATGCCCGGAGGCAATGAAGCCTGAACATGTCACAACTACTGAGTCCGTTTGCCACAAAGAAAGATCCTGAGTGCTGCAGCTAAGACCAGATGGAGCCAAAGAAATTTTAAAATTTTTTTGAAAAAAAAAAAAAAATTTAGGGAATTCCCTGGTGATCCAGTGGCTGACTCCAAACCCCCTATTAATACAGGGGGTCTGAGTTCGATCACCTGGTCAGGGAACTAGATCCCACATGCCATAACTAAGACCCAATGCAGCCAAATAAATAAATAAATTTTAAAAAGAAAAAAGGAAAACCCTCTGCCCTCCCACATTTGCCAAAAGTAGCTTTTAAAGGTGTCCCCCCTCTCTACAAGGAAGGACGGCAATGAATCACCAGGGACGACTCTAGACCCAATCAGCCTGGAGGTGGCGCTAGAGGAATCCACACGACAAATAACTGCCAGCTAGTCCTTTGTTGTTCAGTCACTAAGCCCTGTGACTTAGTCACTAAGTCTTTGTGACCCCATGGACTATAACCCACCAGGCTCCTCTCTCCAAGGGATCTCCGAGGCAATAATACTGGAGTGGGTTGCCATTTCCTTCTCCAGGGGATCTTCCTGACCCAGGGATTGAACCTGCATCTCCTGCACTGGCAGGGGATTCTTTACCACTGAGCCACCAGGGAAGCCCCTTGTCCTTTCCACTTTCCCCATATATCTGTCTCCCCGCAAGTCCCCTAGAAGCTCAGTTGTTTCCCTTTGTCTTGTCACTTTTCTACAAAATTATCACTCTTTTGTTATGATGCTATATAAGCCCAAGTTCCAACCACCAGCTTTGAGTTACTCATTAGTGGGTTATCCCCCACATATGTATGGTGCATGCATTAATAAGCTTCTGTTTGTCTCCTGTTCATCTGTCTTGTTGGTCTGGTTCACAGGCCCCAAGATGGATAGAAGAAGACATTTCTTTTCTTCCGTTCCAGGTGACACACCTGAATGGCATGCTTTTACTAATATATTAACAAATATGACCTTATTGAATTTTTGTCATAGTTGTTGGCAGGGAGTTGCCCACAGTTATCCCACACAGATGAGAGGGGTAGCCCAGATCTGAATTAGATGCAGTATTGAAAAATAACATCCCAAATGTAAAAACAAAAAAAGAATGGTTAAGCAACCGTAATACATAAGTTGTAATGTTACATAATCATCAACAATTACGTTTTCAAAAAACTTTAATAACATGGGGAAATGCCCAAAATGTACTAAGTGGAAAAAAAAAAGCAGGCTAAAAATTCTAAACACATCATATATTAAAGGAACATAATGTGCATTTTTAAATGATGAGAAGGAAATGCAAAGTTAAAACTGAAGAGCAGGATTTTCCTGGTAGTCCAGTGGTTAAGAATCCAGCTGTCAACACAGGGGACGCTGGTTTGATCCCTGGTTCTGGAAGATCCCACATGCCGCAGAGCAACTAAGCCTGTGCACCGCAACTTCTGAGCAAGCACTCTAGAGCCCACAAGCCACAACTACTGAGCTCACGTGCTGCAGTTATTGAAGCCCAATCGCCTAGAGCCCGTGCTCCACAAGAGAAGCCCAGGCACTACAACTATAGAAAGCCCATGCACAGCAAAGAAGAACCAGAGCAGCCAAAAATAAGTAGCTGTACAGAGGGAGAAAAAATTTTCAGTGTTGTCCTGGAAAGTGCCAATCCAGAGAGTTCTAGAAACAAGAAAGGGGGAAAAAAAAAAGCTTCTCTGCATCTATGTTGGGGAAGAGGGTTTCAGACCAGAGGGTAGAAGATCCCAGAGCTGACAGAGGCAACATAGGTTCTTAGATTTTGGTAAAAACACTGGATAACAGAATGAGCTCCCCTTGTCGGGATCCTACAAGGCTGACCTAGGGTTGGTCGCGTCAGCACAGGGAAGGTGATGGTCTCTGAGCACCCCCCAACCTCCTCTCCCCCCGCCCCCCCAACCCCCCCCCCCCCGGCGTCTTGCTGGAATACTGGGCTGCTGTCTGGGTTACAAAGCAGCTCCTGTCTGGACAAAGTGAGACAGTCACCTCATTCACCTCCAAGTGCAGCAGGGAAATTCTGCAACTTCAGAGCACAGAAAGCAATCCCTGAATGCAATCGCCTGGCTGCAGCAAAAAGAAGCCAAACAGGTTCAACCTGAAACTGCCCACCTACCTTTCCCATTTCCTCACCCCACAGAGTTCTGAGATCATTCACCTCAGGGACCAGCTTTGTAACTGACATTTGGCCCAAAGTAAACCAAATGTAACTGACACTTGGCCCAAAGTAAATGCTCACATCGAGACGTAAGAGACTTGGGTTTGATCCCTGGGTTAGGAAGATCCCCTGGAGAGGAGGGCATGGCAACCCACTCCAGTATTCTTGTCTGGAGAATCCCATGGACAGAGGAGCCTGACGGGCTACAGTCCATGGGGTCGCAAACAAACAAAGAGACTTAGCATGCAGGCACAATTGCTCACGTCCTGGGATCACATACAGCCTTGCCTCAGACTGTCTGTCCCTGGCAGGCACACCCACATACACTGGAAGCTAAGGAAAGAATAAATTCCATAAACAGAAACTGGGAAACCACTGGTTAGTTGCAACCAGGCAAAAAGGCAGACCACAGCTGGATATGAGTCAACAAAGCAACAACACACACATACACACCATTTGAGAACGTTCAATGAAAGCATTGTTTTAAGACAATTCTACCTATTTCCCTGGGTCCCCTCTAGTGAAGACACAATGCAATACTGTTGTAAACAGAACCTCGATGACAGCATGAAATCCGGAAAACAGATTATGAGAGAGTGAATAACAGCAAAGATGTGTTATTGAAATGCAGCAGTAATTAAGACACACAGGGGCTGACGCTTACAAAAATAGTGAGGAAGAGTGAGAAGGGAAGGATTTTGGAGGTTCAATTCAGTTCAGTGGCTCAGTTGTGTCCGACTCTTTGCGACCCCATGGACTGCAGCACACCAGGTTTCCCTGTCCATCACCAACTCCTGGAGTTTACTCAAACCCATGTCCATAGAGTCAGTGATGCCATCCAACCATCTCATCCTCTGTCATCCCCTTTCTTCTCCCGCCTTCAATCTTTTCCAGCATCAGGGTCTTTTCCAATGAGTTGGTTCTTCGCATCAGGTGGCCAAAGTATTGAAGTTTCAGCTTCAGCATCAGTCCTTCCAATGAATATTCAGGACTGTTTCCTTTAGGGTAGGCTTGTTTGATCTCCTTGCAGTCCAAGGGACTCTCAAGAGTCTTCTCCAACACCACAGTTCAAAAGCATCAATTCTTCGGCGCTCAGCTTTCTTTATAGTCCAACTCTCACATCCATACATGACTACTGGAAAAACCATAGCTTTGACTAGACGGACCTTTGTTCGTAAAATAATGCCTCTGCTTTTTAATATACTGTCTAGTTAGGTCATAACTTTTCTTCCAAGGTGCAAGCATCTTTTAATTTCATGGCTGCAGTCACCATCTGCAGTGATTTTGGAGCCCCAAAAAATAAAGTCTCTCACTGTTTCCTTAGTTCACACTATTATGAGAGAGTGAATAACAGCAAAGATGTTTTATTGAAGTGTAGCAGTCATTAATAAACACACAAGGGCTGATATTTACAGAAATGGGAAGAGTGAGAAGGGAAGGATTGCGGGGATTAGTTCACACTATGCGTTGGCAGAAGCTGCAGTGCAGTCATCTAACGCCGCTGTTCCAGCTAAGCATTCTGACTTAAAGAGATGAGAATAGTCTCTTCAGATCTGAGATACACTCCATCAGTGGATGATCCATGTAACAGAGGTTCATCTCTGTTGTGCTATGCCATTTCCTATGCACCCTTCTAAGGGCCGGACATTAGCAACTTACTTCATCCTCACAGAAACACTTTGAACTGAGAGCTCTTACATCTTCAGCTTACAGATGAGAAGACTAGGATACAGAAAGGTTAAGCACTTTGGCCAAGGTCTTGCTGCTAGTAAGTGTCAGTGCAAGGCTGTGAGTTCAGGAAACCTGAGTGTTGCCCAGGAGACTGGGGCTCCAATTTTCCCACCATGGACTCATCTCTAGAGCTCACACCTTGGCCTTCCCTCTTTGAGTTTATAACACCTCTGGTCATGTTGACGTATGGCAGAAACCAACACAATACTGTAAAGCAGCTGTTCTTCAATTAAAAATAAATAAAAACTAATAACAACTCTAGGACTTCCTGGTGGCTCAGTGGTAAAGAATCCGCCTGCCAATGCAGAAGATACGGGTTCCATCCCTGGTCTGGGAAGATCCCACATGCGCAGAGCAACTAAGCCCCTGTACCACATCTACTGTGTTTTAAGAGCCTGGGAGCCACAACTATTGACTCCACACACCACAACCACTGAAGCCTGTACCACAACAAGAGAAGCCACCGCAGTGAGAAGCCTGTGCATTGCAACAAAGACCCAGGGCAGCCGAAATGATGGTAATAGTACCTCCATCTGCCCAGGAGCTTGCATTATTTTGACAAGATCAGGCACGTTCAGGGTGGTATGGCATAGACTTGGCATAATAACTTTGAATATTATAAATGACTCTGTATTCAAGCATCCCTTCCTTCTAGCTTCTAGAAACATCTCGGAACCCATAAGAAATACTTTCCATAGTTATGTCTGCTCATCACAAGAATCTCTTCAAATAGATTATTAAGATTTAGAACAGTGTGCATTTGTATACGATTTTGTAATAAGGACTTTCTTACAGATATTTTTGCCTCTTGCAAATCCTGAAATGTCAATGCTCGTACCATTCTCCCCATCCTAGGGGCGAGATAAGTAAGGTTCTGAGAGTTCAGGTGACTTGTGCAGGGAACATAGCTAACATATGACAACCAGACTAGAAACCATGTTCACAGGGTCCCCCACAGGATCGAGCCTCTGGAAAGCAGGGTTCTTTGGAGATCTCCCGTCACTAACATGGCAATTCATAACCCATAATAAGGTCTTCAGTAGACAGTGTTGACAGATTTTGGTAGCAGGAAGGACTGTAAAGTGCTGGTATAAAACCAAAGCAGGCTATGGCTGATTCATGTTGAGGTTTGACAGAAAACAACAAAACTCTGTAATGCAATTATCCTTCAATTAAAAAATAAATTAATCAAAAAAAAAAAAAAACAGAGCAGTGTCTGAGTTCAGCAGAATGGGGCCTTTCTTTGGTTCCTGGAGGGACCTTTTCTGAGTCCTTTCTGTCCCTTGTTCTCTGGGAAGCCTAGCAGTTGAGTCGCTCACAAGCACGTGTTTTCAAACCAGGTGCCGTTTAAAACCCTAATGCGGCTATTAACGCACCTTTCAATAATAACAGAACAGTGGAGGGTCTTTGTGTCAAGCAGAGAGAGCTGTGTTTTTTTTTAATCATGCTTAGGGGATTTCTGCTTCCTTTACCTGAAAGTGGTGGAGGTGAGGCAGTAGAAAAGGAGGAACTGAGCCCTCACAAGACAGGAGTCGGGTGGGGGCAGAGGACAGATGGCCCCATGGGACCTCAGCTGAAGGGGTGTGGCCAGCGGATGCTACTGCCAGTGAAGGTAGATAATGCAGCCTCTTCTGCAGAACAGTTCCCTTGTGTGTGTCAGCTTCAGACCTTGAGCAAGGGTGTTAAACATGGCCGCCTTGCCTACATCCTTAGGGAAATAAGAGAAGAGGCCCTTATTATGTGGCGTAACAGGGGAAGAGACAGGAGATCGAGCAGCTGCATGAAGTGGTTATAAAACAGCCAGTGCTGAATGACAGGCACTGGGGGTGGCATGGGGGGAGAGAGGTGAGACCTGACACCCAGGAGGGAAGTGAGGACAGGACAAGCAGCCCCTCCCTTCCTCAGGGCTCCCCAGCAATCGATGGGGAGGAGCTCGAACACGCTGCCCAGCAGAGTAGGAGCTACAGCAGCTTGTGTAGGTTTGTTTTTTTTTTTGCCATGTCCTACAGCATGTGGGATCTTAATTCCCCTCCCAGGGATAGAATCTTGCCCCCTGCATTGGGAGCTCAGAGTCTCAACCACTGGACCACTGGGGAAGTCCCATCTTGTATAGGTTTAAGTGGAAGTGTTCCTTCACTGTCACATGAATGCCTAAATGTACTCACGTACACACACACACACATACACACTGGCAAGCTAGAGGACCTGGGGAAAAGTCAGGTGACTTTCGTAGAATGAATTAACTTCCATATATCCTGAAATTTAGCAGACTAACGTGGAAAACCAGAAAACGATACGGCCTTACACTAAAAGTGTCACTGTGGAAGATGGGGGGCCGGGGGCCCATAGTGAGTTATGGGAAATGAAACCACACAAGTGCAGAACTGCAACCACGAGAAAAGTGATTTATGCAAGGCATATAAATGTGGGCTGTTTTGCAAATATGACTTCGTCCCTCTTGATGATTTCAGACACTTGAAAGGGGCTCTGTGCTACACAGCCTAGCCGATCACCGTCCAGCTGGAATTTAGACTCTGTCAACATACATTTTTATTAAAAAATACACTAAGGATCTTAGTCACCCCAAACAGCCTTTCATTATTTGCATTTGTGACATAGTCCCGTTTATACCTTTGATATCCCTTGGACAGCAAGATCAAACCAGTTAATCTTAAAGGAAATCAACTCTGAATATTCATTGGAAAGACTGATGCTGAAGCTGAAGCTCCAAAACTGACCACCTAATGTGAAGAGCGGACTCACTGGAAAAGACTCTGATGCTGGGAAAGATTGGGGGAAGTAGGAAAAGGGGACGTCAGAGGATGAGATGGTTGGCTGGCATCGCTGACTCAATGAGCAAGCTCTGGGAGATAGGGAAGGACAGAGAAGCCTTGGGTGCTGCAGTCCATGGGATTGCAGAGTTGGACATGACTTAGGGACTGAACAACAAATACCTTTGATATAACCTCCTATTAAAAGGAACATTTAAAAAAAAAAAGGAACATTAGTACATAGTACATCTAGTCTTAATGAGCATCTAGATGTTTCTGGAAGAACCATCAGCAATGAAATGATAATGATGTAAATATTTAAGTGATAATAATGAGACCTAGCATTAAGATGAGCTCTATATTTATTTTAGTCATTTAGTCACAAAAAGGGTAGTCCTCTGAAGGTAATCTTTGCATTCTAAAAAGACCTAGTTTTCACCTCACTGCATTATTTTTTAATACCCTGAAATTGCTTTTGGGGGAATGAATGTAATTCTGTTACTTCTAATGTGATGATAACTCCTGGGAATATTTTAATATGTGAAAAAATTTAATGCAAATAAAAATCATCCATTGAAGTAATTTGATTTCAGTAATATGATTTCAGTAATATTTCAGTAATATGATTTCAGTAATATTTCAGTAATATGATTCTAATATAAATTCAAGATTTAAAAAATCAGGTTTCCTTTGAAAGGACTCTTAACATGTTTTTAGGATACTGCATAGGTATTTGTGTAAGCTAATTCAGAGAATTTTTTTCTATCAATACCTTTATTCATCAGGCAGTGGTTGAAATAGAGCCCTTGTAGAGAGGGAGACCCAGTTAAGATGGTATTATGGCTTGAACTGTGTCGTCCCGGAAAGACATGACTAAGTCTTAACTCCCAGGGCCTTGGAAAGCAACCTTAATTGGAAATAGGGTCATTGAAAATGTAATTAGTTAACATGAGGTCATACTGTGCAGGAGGGGCCTAATCAACTGATATCCTTATAAGAAGACAGCCATGTGATGCTGTGTGCGTGTACACACACTGAATGCCATGTGACCACAAAGAGACTGGAGTGATGCAGTGCAAGCCAAGGAGCCTAGGGCTTATTTGTGAAACCAGGAGCCAAATAAAAGGCGCGCAGCAGGTTCTCCCCGAAGCCTCTGAGAGTACAAGGCCCTGCCCACACCTTGTGCTCTCTCCCTGGCTAGACTAGCCTCCAGAATGGAGTTTGGAGTTGTAGCCACTGGACCTCCAGGGAAGTCCCAGAGTTATGTATTCTTAAATCTCACACTAACTTTGAGATTTTAGGATAATATAAAGAGGCCAGCAATGCAAAAGTGAAAAAGAAAGAAAGCTGATTTAAAAAGCCATATTATTCATTAGGAATGACTTGGCTACAAACAACAGGAAAAAACCTACTCGCTGTGGCCTAAAGAACAAGAAATGTGTTATCTGACATAACAAGGGGTCTCCAAGCAGGGAAGCTACAGCGTGGACTTCATCCCGTGGTTCTGGATCTTCATCAAGCATATGAGTTCTTGCCCTCTTTCTCTCCGCCATCTTTACTTTGTAAGCTTTGTCTGAAGGCTGGCTCCCCTCCCAGCAGCAAAATGTCCCCTGTTCCTTCAGGGTTCACACCAAACAGGGCACAATCCCGAAGAAGACACTATGTCTTCCTGGAGAGAGGAAAACTCTCCCAGCAACCCTCTGTAGATACCCCCTCTTCATTGGCTAAAACTGTGCCATATGCACCTCTAAATTATTGCTGAAAAGAAGAATGCAACCAGAGATCGTTCATTGTCCCCAGATATCCTCTTCTTTCTTCCTTTCTATAGAGAACTCCCGGAAATTTCATCTGGAAACATAATCAGCAAGCTAGAAGCCACCTTCCCCAGCTTCCTTGCATCCCCGTGTGGCCGTGTGCCTAAGTCCTGGTCATTAGGATGCGACAGGGATGATGTGGGTCATTCCTGCATTAGTCCTTAAAAAGAAGTGTGCTCTCCACCATCTCAGGTCCTCCCCTCTGCTACTGTTAGGGGAAACACACTGACTGAAATTGCCCACCCTGGCCAGGCACCACAATAACCATTTGCATGAGTTATTTTAGGACAGGAGATCCTAGTAAGGAACATGAAACTAACAAGCTACCACCAACCAGAAGAGTTTGGGAAAGGTCTAAAGGAGATGCGATGTGTCCAACCAGCCTCCCAGAATCCTTCTCACTGGCATCTATCTTGGCTGAGCAATGCGTGCACCACCAGCAAGGACTACAAGTTAGAGTGATGGATCAGAGAAAACCCAGAAACTAATCCCATCACCGTAAAACCCGAGCCTTCGAGCCACGTGGCAGAGCAGTCCTCCTGGGTGCCCTTATGCTCCTGCTCTCTGCCCGGGCACCCCTTTCCAATAGAGTCTCTTGCTTGGTCAGCTCACGTGTCTCCTTGAACAATTCATTCCGAGTGTTAGACATGAGCCCAGTCTCAAGCCCTGGAACGGGTTCCCCTTCCAATAACACTACCATGAAGATTTGGTCATGCACAGTCAGCTTCAAACATGAAGATGTGGGTAGTTCCTCTGGGGGTGACAACAACAGGTAGAAGGAACCTGGGACCCAAGACATTCTCAAAAAGCTGAGCCCGGCTACCATGCTAGATCCACTCTTTCTGGCTGAAGATGAAGCTAGCCTCCTCTGGAAATTTACGGCCACACAGAGGAGGAACTCCCTTCCCTCCCAGGGCTCATTGACCACCCTCTCCCATCTCTGCCCTTCTTCATTTCTCAGGTATCTAGAGAGTGTTAGTCGTTCAGTCATGTCTGACTCGTGTCTGACTCGGACTTTAGCCTGCCAGACTCCTTTGTCCATGGGATTTTCCAGGCAATAATACTGGAGTGGGTGGCCATTCCCTTCTCCAGGGGATCCTCCCGACCCAGGGATCAAACCAAATCTCCTGCATTGGCAGGCGGATTCTTTACTGTCTGAGCCACCAGGGACGCTCAAGTATCCAGAGAACAGCAATTTAGTTCCTTTAGGTGGCTCAGACGTTAACAATCGGCCTGCAATTCAAGAGACCCAGGTTTGATCCCAGGGTCGGGAAGATCACTTGGAGAAGGAGGGAATGGCAACCTGCTCCAGTATTCGAGCCTGGTGTGCTACAATCCATGGGGTCGCAAAGAGTCATTCTGTTCACTTAAAGTTCAACTTCTCATTAGGGCTGATTAAAATCTTCATCAATTTGAGTGGTCTTTCTTATCCTCTTGATGCCTCTGAGATAAAAGGAGCTTGGAGGGTGCCATGTCCAGGCCTGCTTCGGCCTCAGGGCGGTATCCCTCATCTGCTGGGTGAAGTGGCTACTTGTTGGAGGAATGGCTGGCCAGGGCCCAATGGGCTTCTGCAGTCACCCCGAGTCTCTGCCACACACACCCCCAGGCTCTTGCCCACCCAAGCCTCTGCTGTCACTCCTCCAGTCCCTGTCCCCTTAGTCCCACAAGGCCCTCAGGTTCTCAAGCCAACCACCTCTCTATCTTCCGGGATCCATGAGAGCGGCCTGTGGGGGCTTCAGTCTGGTGGGATGCTTCCTGGGAGCCATCCACTCTCCTCCACCCCGACCCCAGTGTGCAACCTTGTCCCAGGCCAAAGAGAGAAACGAATCCATCCAATCTCCCAGTCCCTTACCTTGGGCTCCACACGCCTCTCCGCAGTGGCCTCAGGAAGAAGGCAGGCTTTCCCCTCCTCTTCCTGCCCTGAAGACCATCCCCCTTCATCACATCCTCTTTCTTCCAGAGGTGACTCCTGCCCTTGCCCTGGGGTAGAAAGGGTTCAGGAAATAGAAACCAGCTTATCGTAAGGAAACACAGCCAGGCATCATTCAAAAACATCTTATCTGTTACAAAGGGGAAAGAAGTCTCTAGAACAACGATTGCCTCAGCTGGAAAAAGCCAGGGCCTGGCGGAAGAGACCGGCCTTCACGGGGAAGCCAAGGTCCAGGTTACAGCCCAGGGCTCCCAAGGCCCTTGAATGCAGGTGGGAGGAGCCCCGCGAAGGGAGGACCCAGGTAGGGGAGGGGCGGCGCCTCGTCCTGCCTTCTCTGCATCGCCAGCTCCCCCAACCCCCTACCCCCACCCCCGTACTCAGCCCCTCCGGTTGGTGTCTGGCTCAGATTCTCAGAACATTGTTTTGAGCCGAATGAACTTACCCTGGCCTTTGCCAATGACTCACTCTTTGCCCTTGTCAAGCTTCCTTGTTTAAGTCTCAGTTTTTCCCTCAAAGTAGAGCTGATAACGAATAAAACCTACTTCACAAGGATTCTTCCAGTGTGAAAAAGAAAATGTATTGAATCTCCCTTGGTGAGCTCAGAAATGTAGTGGGGAGTATAGATTTCTATTTACCCTGGAGCTTACCTGGTTCTTCCTTACGGCTCTGCTTCCTGTAATGGCCTCTCTACCAGTGAAATTTTAAAAGGAGGTGCCTCGTCTCCGAATCTGCTCAGGCCTCAGGACCCCATCCTATTTAAGCGCGTGGTTTCCTTTTACCAACACTCTCCATTGAAGTCTCCCTCAATTTTCCTTTAAAATGTATTTGAAAACAAAGAAAATGAGGGATTGGGAAGCATTTTTGTTCATTAAAACCTTATAATACTTAATGTCAGAAAGACTGGAGAAAGTGACCATGGAAGCAAAAGGAGAAAGGAGTGAAATATTTATAGCATTGAAAGAAAATCAGCAACCTAGAATTCTGGGTCTAGCAAAATTATCCTTCAAAAGCAAAGGAGAAATAAAGACTTTTTTTGAAAAGCAGAAACTGAGGGAATTTGTCTCCAGTAGACTCGCCTTATAAGAAATTGTTGAAAGATGTTCTTTAGAGAGAAGGAAAATGCTATAGGTCAAAAACTCAGATCTACATAACAAAAGAGTTTGAGAAATAAAGATAAAATCTTTTATTTTTCTTATATGTTCTTTGCTTTTTTTTTAGCCACGCTAAATGGTATGTAGGATCACTAGATGCAAGGAGTCTTTAACCACTGGATTGCCAGGTAAGTTCCTATTTTTCTTATTCTTAACAGATTAAACAGTTAACCATTGGTTCAAAGGCATAACAGCAACAATGCATTGGAAGATTATAGCTTATGGGTAAATGAAGTGCCTGACAGCAGTGTTACAAGAGACGGGAGGGAGGTATTAGAACTATTCATTACACAGTACCTGCACTGCCGTGAAAAGGTATAATGTCATTTGAAAGGAGACTTAGATTAGCTATAAAAGTATATTGCAAACTGTAGAGCAATGACTAAAAAGAATTTTAAGGAGGTATATTGATATACAAAGAAAGAAAACTGAGTCATACAAAATGCTTAATGAAAACTGGAGAAGGCAGGAAGAGTAGACAACATAAAAGAAATAAAGAATGACAACAATGAGCAGAAACAGCTATGTATATGGTTGTATATATGATTGATACTAATACAGCCGTATCAGCAATCACTTTAAATGTGAATGGTCCTAATATGCCAATTAAGAAACAGAGACTATGACCCAGCTATATGTTGTCTTTAAGAAATCCAATTTAATTACAAAGACACAGCAATTTCCCTGGTGATCCAGTAGCTAAGACCTTGTGCTCCCAATGCAGGGGGCCCAGGTTTGATCCCTGGTCAGAGAACTAGATCCCACATACTGAAACTTAAGGTTTCTCATGGCACAATTAGGGGTTTGCATGCTGCAACTAAAGATTCCCCTTGCCACAATTAAGACCTATGCCCAGGCAAACAAATATTTTAAAAAAATTTTTTAAATAAATAAATATAAAGACTCAGATCAAAAGTAAAGTGATGGAGACAGATAAACCATGCTACACTGATCAAAAGAAAACTGCACTAGCTAAATTAATTTAGACAGATCATCTCCTGCAATATCTTGGGATATAATCAAATCAATATATGGTATATATGGGACATGCCAATCAGGTCCATAGCTCTAGGAGAAGTGTTTGAGAAAAGTCTGAATGTTTATGTATGTTGGCTGCTTTTTTCTGCCTTTAGCTAAGGTCTGTGAGAGAGATAAGTCCAGGCAAGAGCTAGCCAGTTGGAAGGTAAAGTGGAATGGAATACATTTCCATTAAGGAGGTTTTGAAAAGTCTTTCTTGAGTGCTCTTTACCAGACAATGGGAGCCAGACAGATTAATAAAGTTTGGTTCCTTTCCAACCCAAGTCTATTGCTTCACGTGGCCTCAGGGTATCCATCATGATACTTCAAGTGTGGGTTTGTGCCATGTGCCACCCAGTGAATCAAAGCAGTGATTCCTCTGGCTTAAGAACTTTTCCCTGACAAGAGGTATGGCTATGGTTACAAAGGAACCTTTGGACCAAGGAACTGAATATAAGGAAAAACACCAGAAACATGTTAAGAGTCCTTCAGGAATCTGTAATTCTTTAACCCCCTAAAGCAAACCTCAGGGTCCTCAAAATACAACCTACACGAGCGTGTACTCTTCAGTACCACTTCAGGTGTCGTCTCAAGGAGGATAATTGATGGAAGAACCTTCCAGAGGCAAAACCAAAGGCCACAGATGATAATGAACAAGGAAATTCCTTGGCAGAGCCAGGGTCTAATGGAGAGACACACTTTATTGCTGGAGCAGAGAGTCTCAGTGGGTATTACATCATTGCAGTGGTCCAGTGATTACTGTTTCCCTCCCTTTCTTTCCTTTTCTGGAAGAGCATTTTTATGATCCTGTTCCTCATTTGTTGTTGTTGTTCAGTTGCTAAGTTGTGTCTGACTCTTTGTGACCCCATGGACTGCAGCATGCCTGGCTTCTCTGTCCTTCACCATCTCCCAGAGTTTGCTCATACTCATGTCCGTTGAGTTGGTGATGCCATCCAACCATCTCATCCTCTGTCATCCCCTTCTCTTCCTGCCCTCAATCTTTCCTGCAGCAGGGTCTTTCCCAATGAGTTGAATCTTTGCATCAGGTGGCCAAAGTATTGAAGCTTCAGCATCAGTCCTTCCAATGAATATTCAGGGTTGACTTTGTTTAGGATTGACTGGTTTGAACTCCTTGCTGTCCAAGGGACTCTCAAGAGTCTTCTTCAACACCGCAGTTCGAAAGCATCAATTCTTCACCTACTGATATTGAAGGGAAAAGTTCTTAGAAAAGGCTGATGTCACCCTCACAGATAACCTGCTACATGCTAAGTCACTTCAGTCATGTCCGACTCTTTGCGAACCCATGGACTGTAGCGCTCACCAGGATCCTCTGTCCATGGGATTTTCCAGGCAAGAATACTGGAGTGTCTTGCTGTTTAACCTGGGGGTCATTTAATGTATGATGAATTTATATGTTTATCCTCGGCATTATCTTTAGTTGCTAAGGCTGTGGAGAAACAGGAACTCCTATTCATTGCTGGTAGATATGCAAATTGGTACAACCATTGTGAAGTGGAGTTTGGCAATATCTAAAAAAACCACACATGTGTTTGTTTTTGACACAATACTTGCCCTTCTAGGAAGCTGTCCCAGGAAACACCTTCAATTATATGAAAATACTTTAGCCCAAGATTGTTCATTGCAATATCATTTGTATTAATAATTGTACTCTGATGTCCAAACATAAGAAAGTAATTGAAGTGTGATATTATTCATACAGTGAAATATGATAGAACTATAAAATAACAATAATAAGAATGATCTCTATAAACTCAGTTCAGTTCAGTCGCTGAGTTGTGTCTGACTCTTTGCAACCCCATGAACTGTAGCACTCCAGGCCTTCTTGTCCATCACCAATTCCCGGAGCCTACCCAAACTCATGTCCATTGAATGGGTGATGCCATCCAACCATCTCATCCTCTGTCGTCCCCTTTTCCTCCTGCCTTCAATCTTTCCCAGCATCAAGGTCTTTTCAAATGAGTCAGCTCTTGGCATCAAGTGGCCAAAGTATTGGAGTTTCAGCGTCAGCATCAGTCCTTCCAATGAATATTCAGGACTGATCTTCTTTAGGATGGGCTGGTTGGATCTCCTTGCAGTCCAAGGGACTCTGAAGAGTCTTCTCCAACACCACAGTTCAAAAGCATCAATTCTTTGGCGCTCAGCTTTCTTTGTAGTCCAGCTCTCACATCCATACATGACTACTGGAAAAACCATAGCCTTGACTAGACGGACCTTTGTTGGCAAAGTAATGTCTCTGCTTCTTAATATGCTGTCTATAAACTGACATAGTATAATTGCCAGAATATATTAAGTGAAAAAAGGAAAATCTACCTGTAGTAGCAATTCTCAAAATGTAGTGCACACACACCCTGGGGTCCCTGAGACATTTGCAGGTGGCCCATGAGATCAAAACTATTTTCCTAATAATATGAAGCCACCATTTGCTTTTTTTCAGAGGTGACATTTACACTGGTTGTGCAAAAGCAATAGGGTAAAACTGCAGGGACTATCACAAATCAAGGCTGTGCCATATACATATACTAGCATGTATGCTTCGTTAAAAAAAAAAAAAAAGACAATTTCCCTTAAGAATATTTGGGTGAAGCAGTAAAAATTAGTAATGTTATCAGACTTGACTTGAGTTCATGTCTTTTTAATAGTCTGTGTAACTGGACTTTCCTGGTGGTGCAGTGGATAAGAAGCCCCTGTCACTACAGGGGACACAGGTTTGATCCCTGGTCCAGGAAAATCTCACATGCCTCAGAGCAGCTAAGCCAGTGCACCACAGCTACTGAGCCCATGTGCAGCAACTACTGAAGCCCGAGGACCTAGAGCCTGTGCTTCGCTACAGGAGAAGCAACTACAAGGAGAAGCCCACACACTGCAGTGAAGAGTAGACCCCACTCACCACAGCTAGAGAAAGCCTGTGTGCAGCAACAGAGACCCAGCACAGCCAAAAATAACATAGATGAATTACTAGTCTGTGTGACTAAATGGGAAATACCCATGAAGCACTTCTGACACACAGCACAATAGTTACCTCAAGGAAAAGTATTTCTGCTATTGTTTGAGTCACAAGCTGAGCTAGCCACTTTCTCATGGAACACCATTTTTACCTGAAAGAATACCTGCCAGACAAACTTGTTATTCACACATGGGTATTTGACAATTGTTTTTATTTTTCTCAAATACAAGTGAGGTGAGCTTCTCCAAGGAAACAATTGATACTATATACTGCCAATGGCAAAACTCAAAACTTTCAAATCGGAATGGGAATTTGGGGAAATTTCTATCCACCACTGTAGGCTCTTTGGGTTCTTGGTACTTGAAGACTTTTCTATTGGTGTGAGAGATGACATATTTTTAATATATTTTAATTTAATTTTATTTATTTGGTTGCACTGGGTATTAGTTGCAGCACAGGATCTCTTATCTTCATTGCAGCATGTGGGATCTAGTTCCCCTACCAGGGATCAAACCTGGGCCCCCCTGTGTTGGGAGCTCGGAGTCTTAGCCACTGGACCACCAGGGAAGTCCTCAGACGTGATAATATATCAAATAATTTTTGATACTGTATGATGAAATGTGTCCACATTAGGAAGACCTTCATACTTCAGTGCATCATCATTTTCCAAATGCACAAAATCCTGCATGGCTAAAGATACAACCAAAGTATAAGAAAGATCTGTGTGACCCCATAGACAGCAGCCTACCAGGCTCCTCCGTCCCTGGGATTCTCCAGGCAAGAACACTGGAGTGGGTTGCCATTTCCTTCTCCAATGTATGAAAGTGAAGTTGCTCAGTCATGTCCGACTCTTCACGACCCCATGGACTGCAGCCTACATGGACTGCAGCCTACCAGGCTCCTCCGTCCCTGGGATTTTCCATGCAAGAGTACTGGAGTGGGTCGCCATTGCCTTCTCCATAAGAAAGATCAATGGATTATAAGGTAATAGAACTTTTAAAAGTTTATTAATATGCTTTCAGAGTCCACACTGCAACTACCTTTTAAGAAACTACTACTGCTGAGTTTTAGGGTAGTATCAAAGAACATACACAATTTTCTAAAAAGACTGTTAAAATACTCTTCCCTTTTCTAACTACATATCTGTTTGAGGCCAGGACTCTTTATATGCTTCAATGAAAATAATACACTGCAAGAGATTGTATGAAGCAGGTAGAGAATTTAGCTTCATTTCATTAAGTCAGACATTGTAAAACCATGCCTTCTTTCTTTCTATTCTTTTTTGTTTGAGAAAATGGAGTTATTTTTCATAAAAATATATTTATATTTCAGGAGCTTATTACTGTTCATTTTAATCAAAATAATAAATAAATATTTTTGACAACTTATCAGGATTTTTTGTTTGTTTGGCTGAGCCATGAGGCATGTGGGATCTTAATTCTCCAACCAAGGATTGAACCTACGTCCCTTGCATTGGAAGCTCGGAGTTTTAACCACTGGACCACTGGAGAAGTCCCTCAGTTTTAATTTCTAATGCAGTAAATATAACAGAGAAAGCCCACATACACAAAAGCTCTTTCAGTCTTCAACAATTTTTAATTGTGTGAAGAGGCCCTGAGACTAAAAAGTTTGAAAATTGCTGATCCATAGTGTACCACCTATTGTATAACAAAGAAACATACATCTATCTGCTTTTTTTCTTTTTTGGTAAAATAGATATAGGAACGGAGAAGGCAATGGCACTCCACTCCAGTACTCTTGCCTGGAAAATCCCATGGACGGAGGAGCCTGGTGGGCTGCAGTCCATGGGGTCACTAAGAGTCGGACATGACTGAGCGACTTCTCTTTCACTTTTCACTTTAATGCATTAGAGGAGGAAATGGCAACCCACTCCAGTGTTCTTGCCTGGAGAATCCCAGGGACGGGGGAGCCTGGTGGGCTGCCGTCTATGGGGTCGCAGAGAGTCGGACACGACTAAAGCGACTTAGCAGCAGCAGCAGCAGCAGATTCAGGAAGTAAAGACTAGAAACTAATGATCCTACAGGAATTCCCTGGCAGTCCAGTGATTAGGACTTAGTTTTTCCACTGCAAGTATCACGGTTTCAAACCCTGGTTGGGAACTAAGATCCTGAGTGCCTCTCTGCGTGGCCAAAAAAGAAACTAATGATTGTGGGTATTGACAGAGATTACCTATAAGGTGGGAGGGATCAGCAGAAAGCGAACCTGCCATTTAGTTTTGATTTTGGAATCATGCTGTTTTGCATACCAAAAAGGTCATTATCGCCATCATAATGATAAAATCAAACAAATGTAGGACAACCAGAGAAAGGAATATAAATGTAATAAATGAACCAAAAGAAAGAAAGAATAAAAATGAACCTAAACGTATTTCAAAACAGTAACAGTCATATGGAAGGAAGAACTGACTCAAGTAACTTCTGAACATGGTATTTTGACCTTACACACTCAGACTAAAGAGAACAAAGAAAGGAATATTGAATTATAATAGTCAGTTTGTTCTTTGTAGAGGCAGGGTTGGTATATTCTAGGATTGAACAAGTAGTCATTATCTTGAGGGTAATGAGAAACAGGTTCCTTACTGTCAGAGAAGAGTTGCAACCATGAAAAACAAGAAGACTGAAAAGAGTCTGTGGTGTTGAATTGAAATTGGAGCTATCAGTGTGAATTCATGGTTTTCAACTGGATGCAGTGTGTGTGTGTGTGTGTGTGTGTGTGTGTGTTCTTCTTCTGTCTATTGAGAGGACCTAGAAGCAATGACAATCCAGTAGTAATATGCACTTCGCACATTTAGAGCCCAGATCTCAGTGTCTGTACATCTTTTTCTACCGAAAATGACCAGGGCTTCTTGGAGAAATGGTAGATTCTAGGGTTGGGCCAGGAAAGCCAGTATGAGCCTGGAACAAAAAGTTGTACCAGAAAATAAGAAAATCCTCAAAAAGTGATGGAGTAATAGTATCTCAAAAGCACCGTCTCTAATTTATTTATATAAGTATTTCAATATGCTTGAACTTCTTCACTGGAGGGATTTTTGAGAGGCTGCAATTAATAAATGTGAAATATATTGGAAAGATTAAATACTATACAACATTCATATCTCTTTTGCATCTGCTCTGGGCTTCCCTGGTGGCTCAGACTGTAAAGAATCCACCTGCAATGCAGGAGACGCAGGTTCGAGCCCTGGATCAGGAAGATCCCCTGGAGAAGGGAATGGCTACCAAGAATACTCCAGTATTCTTGACTGGAGAATTGCATGGACAGAGAAGCCTGACAGGGGGTCACCTGGGAAGCCCCAATAAGACCAGGTGCAGCCAAATGAATAAAGAAAAATAAATATTTTAAAAATAATAAAAGTTCCAAAATAAAGGTAAATGAGAAAGTAACAAAATTCTGACACATGTTATAAGGGGCCAGGACCATGATGACATCATGCTGAGTAAAATCAGCCATACTCAAAGGGACAAATACCTTAGGATTCAACTTAAATGAGGGACCTAGGATTGTCAGATTCATAGAGACAGGGAGTAGAATAGGTTACCAGTGGTTGAGGAGAGAGGAGAGGGTGTTTAATGGGTCAGAGTTTCAGTTTGGGAAGATGAAAAAAGTCAGGGAGATGGATGGTGGTGAAAGGTTGTACAACAATGCAAATGTACTTAATGTCGGTGAACCGTGCAATTAAAAATGGTTAAAATGGTAAATGTCATGCTGTGTATATTTTACCACACAAACAAACAAACAAAAAAAGAGGGTTGATAACCCCAGCTTCAAACTGAGGTTTCATTCTACAAAAGCAGGTAAGGAACTGACTCCTTCCCATCAGAGAATATCTTGCCAATCAAGGTGAGAAACAGCCCATTTAAATAGAAGTTATGAGCAGGCCCTGGGAGGCAGGCTTAATCACCACAGTCACTAGCCAACAGCCTGTTTGCAGGCTGACACCTCCCAGGGATGTTTGGAGAAATCCAGCCTTTTCCAAGCCTTTCACACCCTTTGACCTCTGCAGTGTGAACAGGAAAAATAAAGTCGTGTAAAACAGCTGACTTATGCATTCTGAATTGTGACTCCTGCCTGAAAGCTGGCTCTATCCTGGCCTGAAGGGGTTCCCATTCTCATCTAGTTACTCATTATTTTTTTATAGTCTAAACAATGGTAAAGTGTTTTCTATATTTTAAGTGTTTGTAATAATTGCATGTACAGACTGAAATAGGTTCAGTAAATCTTATTTTTAGAAACTTAAAGTACCAAGCAAAAAAAAAAGTTCCCATTTTCATAGGCACAATGAAATTTCAAGTCTTTAATCTTTTAAAACCCTATTCACTAGGCAGTTTGCCTCAAACTTGTTCCAGAGAAAACAGCAAACTTCATCTCCATGAAGTACAGCCAAATGTCATCATTTTCTACAGAATAAGGCCTGACCCCATCTCAGGCTCATGTGTGCTCACTTTAGTCGTGTCCAACTCTTTGCAATCCCATGGACTGTAGCCTGCCAGGCTCCTCTGTCCGTGAAATTCTCTGGGCAAGAATACTGGAGTGGGTTGCCATTCCCTTCTCCAGGGGATCTTCCCAATCTAGGAATCAAACTCGGGTCTTCTGCATTGGCAGGTGGGTTCTTTGGCCTCTGAGCCACCAGGGAAGCCCTGTCACTGGCTTTAAACAACAGGCCTGTGTGTGGGTGCTAAGTTATTTCAGTTGTGTCCGACTCTTTGCTACCCTATGGACGATAGCCCTCCAGGATCCTCTGTCCATGGGATTCTCCAGGCAAGAATACTGAAGTGAGTTGCCGTGCCTCAAATTCCTGCCAACTCTACTTCCTCCAATTTTTTCTTTTAATGTTTATTTACTAATCTGGCTGTGTTAGGTCTTCTGTGCTTTCCATTACTTTCTATTACTCCCTCTGTATTTGCCAAATCAGACCACCAAACCTCAGAATAAGCACCCCCTAAGTATAGGGGCTGGACTAAAGGGTACACCCCTTTCTAGTACATCTGTGCTTTGCTGAGTGGCTGTCACTGGCTTTATTTATTTTTAAAAAGATTTTATTATTTTTACATGTATTTATTTTATTTTGGGCTGTGCTGGGTGAGTGTTTCTCAAGTTGCGGTGCGTGGGCTTCTCACTGCAGCGGCTTCTCTAGTTGTGGGGCGCAGGCTCTAAGATGCGTGGGTTTCAATAGTTGAGGCACACAGAATCAGTAGTTGTGGCTTCTGGGTTCTAGAGCACAGGCTCAGGAGTTGCATGGGCTTAGTTGCTCCCACGGCGTGTGGGATCTTCCTGGACCTGGGATTGAACCCGCATCTCCTGCACTGGCAGATGGATTCTTTACCATTGAGCCACCCAGGGAAGCTCTGTCACTGGCTTTAAAAAACATGCCTCCTTTCCCTCAAATCTCTGCCAACTCTACTTCCTCCAGTTGTTTTTCTTTTAATATTTATTTATGTATCTGGCTGTGTTGGGTCTTTATCACATCATGTGGGAATCTTTTGTTGTGCTGTGTGGGCTCAGTAGTTTTGGCACAAGTTCTTAGTTGCCCCAAGGCATGTGGGATCTTTGTTCCCCAACCAGGGATCAAACCCGTGTCCCCTGCCTTGTGAGGCAGATTCTTAAGTTCCTCTAATTCCTCCAATTTTTGAGATGCCCTGAACAGCTTATCTTTTCTCATCCTTTCTCCTCCTGGACACACTCACCTGTTGTTCTTTTCTTACTTATTTTCACACCAACCAGCTTAAAAAAAACCCAGCTTGACACCTATCGAGGACACAAGAATAGCTGTCAGTCTTTGTCAAATGAACCACTCTTTCAGGTCACACGAGAGCCACCTGTAATTGTGTCTGTACTGTGGTGTTAAGGATAGGCAGATTTAAAAAAAAAACTTAAAAGAGAAACATCACTTTTTATGATGATTAAAAGTAAGAGAATCCAAGCTCATTGCAGAAAACTTGCAAAGAGAATGGGTAGGCATAATGCCACCCACTCAGGCACAGGCATTGATATTTAAGGTGACAAATTGTCAAATTTTGCAATAGATGAAGCTGAATCCTGAAAGAGAGGTATATAATTTTAGTTTAGTTGTGTTTCTATGGACATTCAAATAAAGTCTGGAATGGGCGTAGTTAGAGAATAGATCTGGAGACCCTCAAGGTAAAGTCCTGAGGGAAAAGTATAAACTCTTCTTGCATGTCCTACAAACCTTCTCAGCTTTCCTTCTGGAGAACAGTTGATAACTGGGACATCTGTTCTGTTAGAGGGGTGGAGGTGAGGCATTCTAATCCCACAGCTAATCAAGGGGGAGTGAGTGTAAACTTCCCATTCCAGGATTTTCAGTTTGTGTTTTTCCAGCTTAGCCCACCTGTTACCAGATAAGGATTCCTTAACAGTAACTTATTCAAATCTTCTTAACACAACTCAAAGTCCAGCAGTCACAATTTATATTACTTTTTCCTGGATTAAAGTTGATTTTTGCATTTACAGAGCAGAAATGATTGGACTGTGGCACTTTGCAAAACAGTAAGAGAACTATTTTCTGGATGAGTGAGGGAGAAATGGGAGGAGCAGGTGTATGTGTAAGTCACATTAGAGACGAAACTTGGCCTAAACACCATCTTTAGTATGAAAAATGGGTAGGCTACTTTGTGAACTGGATTTCAAAGCTCCATGGAGGGGCTTGTATTTCAGACTGGGGAGGAGGTGCCCCAAGAACCCCTCCCTTCCGTCATTTTTTTTGGAGGCTCAACAAAGTGACAGAAGGCAAAGCACTGTGGTTACAGAAGCATTAATCCCTTTGGTAAATGCACTTTGTGAGCAGACAGATAAGTGACAAATGACTAATCAAATAGAAGCTTGTGGAGGTTTGGCTTTATTCTTTCCCATAAAAAAACTGGTAGGAGGAACATGTTTTATCACATGAAGGCAAAGCATTCCTAACTCAAAAAATCTAAACCCTGTTTTTAACTGGTTTGTTTAGTTTTAAAAATGAAATGGGATTCTTGTGAAGTATAAAATATTTAGGATTAGTTATTGTTCTGTGATTTCCAATGAGGGATAATGTGTCCAAGGATTATGAGGGATTGGGGGGAAAGGAAGGAAGGGAGAGAGGGAGGGGGGAGGGAGGAAAAGTCATCAGATAAGCTATGAGGATTCTACTCTTTTCAAACCCAATGGTCAGAATATTATGTTTTAAAACTTTGGAATAAGGCCTGTTTGTGTTTTAATGTTACATCTGACTGTTCTGGCTGAAAAAAACTGGATACTGGAAACAAAACTAGAAACAAATCTTTCTAGACTTCATTCCCTCATCTTCTATTCATTTTTCTCTGTCTCTCTTACACACACACACACACAAGAGAAGGAGATAATTTGCCTTAAAGTCCATTGTAGTCATGACTTTTTTTAAAGTCATATTTTTCTTTATAGTCAGTAAAGTAAAACAACATTTCTATAGACCTCAAAGAGAGATACTGATTTGGTGAATGTGCTCTCTGAACCAAGGGGGAAAAAAAATCAGTGCACATTGTCTGACAAGTTCAAATTGAAGAAACTGATATAAATGTTTGAGGGTAGCACTGTCCAAAGAGAAAATGTACCACAGTTACTGCTCTAACAGGGGCTAGCAGAACTACAAGCTTTAAAGCCGAATCTAAGCATAAACGTGGGGCTTCCCAGGTGGCCCTTGTGGTGAAGAATCCGCCTGCTAATGCTGGAGACCCAAGAGACGCAGGTTCAGGAAGAACCTCTGGAGGAGGGCGTGGCAACTCACTCCAGTATTCTTGCCTGAAGAATCCCATAGACAGAGGAGCCTGGCGGGCTACAGCCCGTGGGGTCACAAAGAGTCAGGCACAACTCAGCAACTCAGCACACACACAAACATAAAATGTAATTGGTCTCTCTGCTAAGAAGAAAATGTTTACCCATAGGAGGAGAAATAGCTAGAAAGTAAAATACAATTGGGCATAATTCTGAGACTTCTTAGCCCTTTCAGTAAACAAACCATTTAGCCCAGAGAGGAAGGAGTTACTGCTGAGACAAGCAGAGAATTAACTCTAAGCTTATCCAGAAGTGCCTGGGTGTCTGGGATTGGCTTCAATATAATATAGGAGAGAAGGAAGTCGGTGAGAGTATAGATGAAGCAAGACTGGCCATGGGTTGATAATTGTTGAAGCTGGGTGATTATTATTTGGGGATTTATTACACTAGGACCTCCACTATTATATTTACATTTTACATTATTTAAAAAAAAAAAGATATTCTAGGCAGGGCAAAACCCTTGGTTTTGAGATCACCTGGCTATTTTTAAGATTTTTTTTTTTTTAAATAAAATGTTTTCAGGACTTCCTTGGCAGTCCAGTGGTTAAGACTCCACACTTCCAATGCAGGGGCTCGGATTCAGTCCCTCCTCAGGAAACTAAGATCTCACAAGCCACATGGCGAAAGCAAAAGAAAAGTATTGGAGACTAGCAGACATATGTATGAATTTGTTGCCAAGTGCAAGCGGAGGGAGAGAGACAAACAGGGACAGATTTAGACATTTATTTTCCTCTGCTAATCGACCCTATAAGTGTGTTGCTGAGGAGAGCTTCCAAGATGGACTGGAAAAATAAAACAAAAGTTTAATTTTTTTTATTTTAAAAAATTATTTTTTTAATGTAAGTTTTAAAAGTGTATCCAAGTAGCTTGGCAGTAAATATGTTTTCCTCCCTTTTAAGGGAATACAGAATAATCATTTTGGCTTTTGCATGACATCCTGTGGAAAGCTGATGAAACACTTTAGGAAACAACTTGTCCCCTGTACTAACACACCCACCAGTAGAAGAGAAAGCCTTCACTTGAACGATCCATGCCATTTACTGGGTATGTGGACTCCAGCCCTACATCCACAACTTTTGCTCATTCATTTTGAGCAAAGCATCTTACTCTCTTCTTACATATTATAATGCTTGACCAAATTTTGTAAAATGTGCCTGCATCAGAATTAACCTTTCCAGTTTTGCAGATCTGGCCATCCAATTCAACAGGGTAAATGGTTTGACACCCTCTGATACTTCTTGGAAATAGCAACAAATAATGAAATCCCAGGGTGTCACTGGGGGTTATTTACACTTGCTAATGATTAACCGTCCCTGGTTCAGTGGACTGCAGAATCAGACTTTCAAGGCCCCAAATACAGCTCATCCTATTTTAGACCCTTGCTTAGGTTTTTATAGAAGATCTTCAAAAATCCCCTCCAGCTCAAACCAGAACAAAACTTGTGTCCAATAAATGGGGTTTGGTACATAAATTATATTCATAGTTACAATGGACTATTATTTAGTCATCAAAAATGATAGACCCACTTTGTAAAAAAAGGTTAAATTTTTTATTTTGGGGGCCCATGTAGCATGTGGGATCTTAGTTTTCCAACCAGGACTCGACTCCATCCCTGCAGTTGGAAATGCAGAGTCTTAACCACTGTCTACCAGGGAACTTCTAAAAGAAATTATTTAAAGAAGGAAAATAAGTCAGAAACTCAGATCTCCATAAAGAAAGGAAGAGCTCAGAAGAAGGAATAAGGTAAGGTAAAATCAAATGATGATGACCAGTCTAGACTGGGCACCTGCCTTCTCCAACTTCATCTCATATACTTTGTCTCTGTCTCTCATATATCAGGTTTGTACAAAAAAGTATAAGAAAAACAGACCCTCCTTCATTCTCTTCCCCTCTTCCTCCAAAGGTAGACTTTGTTAATATTTCCCTGGTATCATTCCAAAAAACTACACATAAAAAATTGTACACAAAAGGAATACTGTTATAATGTTCTGTACTTCGCTTAAAAAAAACTTATATATATATATATTATCAACCTTCCTCTATCAGTGCAGTCTAATCTACTTTGCTGTTATAATGACTGCACATTAAACTTTTCATGTTTTTTTTTCATGTTTCTGCTTATTTGGATTCTTTTTTTTTTTTTTAATGTGAACTGCTTATCTATAGACTTCGCCCAACTTTTTAAAAACAGGATTATTTTTTTCCTCTGACTTATATGAGTTCTATATAAGTTCAGTAAATTGATCTTCTGCCTGACATGTGCCGACAGTATTTTTTCCTAGTTGTTTTGCTTTTAAAAATTTTATGAATTTTCCCTCACACACAAGTTTAAAAAAAAAATACAAAATACTTATACACATGTGTATCTTTTACTGTGTCTTGGATTTTCTGTCCTGGTTACAAAGGCCTTCCCTACTCCACGATTGTATTCATGCCTCCTTCCAGGACAAGTTGTCTCAGCCTCAGCACGACTGACTTTCAGACAGAATGATCTTTCCCTGGAGGTCTGTCCTGTGTGCAGTGAAATGGCAGCACCCTGGTCTCCATCTGCTAGAGGCCAGAAGCATTTCCTCCCCTCCAACTGTGACCACTGGCAGTGTCTCCAGACATCTTCAAATGTCCCCTGGAAGGCAAAGGTGCCCCTTGTATTCCGCCTGGAGAACCACTGTTCTAGAACACACAGAGGTGCATTATTAATTACTCTAACATTTCAATCTGAATTCAGATGAGTTTTATTTTTGTTAGAAGAGTAACATAGCCAGCTTCATTCTATGTTTGTTTGGAGGATACTTGCTTTACAGTGTTGTGTTGATTTCTGCCATACAACCATGTGAATCAGCCATAAGTATACATGTCCCTTCCTTCTTGAACCTCCCTCCCACTCCTCCACCAGTTTGATTTTTAAGGAAAAGTAGTTCACTGTCCCAATTCACTTTATCTCTGATCTGAAAAGTCACCTTTACCAAAATTGAAATGTCCATATCATAGTCTAAACTGTCGCATTGTTGTGTCCTCACTGTTTAATCTCATTATTAACTTCAAAATACACTTTAATATTTGAAGGGGCTTCTGCTGCCCTCCTCCCATCCCTAACTTGTCTTTCAGAATTTCCCTGGCTTTCTCCAGATGCTTAATTTTGATGAAGTGTAGCAAGTAAAGAAAAAAAATCCTGTTGGTATTTTAATGTAAATTGCTTTTAATTTAAAGACCAGTTCAGGGAAGATAAACATCTTTATGCTTTTGTTATTGACTCTTGCTGGAAGGGATAAATTACGTCTTTTATTTTACTTAAGTCTTCCTTTATGTCCCTCAGTAGGGTTTTAAAGTTTTCTTCATAAAACTTGCAGTTATTTCTTGTTAATTTTATTCCTAAATATTTCATCATTTTATTGCTGTTATAGGTCCTCTATAGCTTTCAGAAGAGGTAATGGTGATAAATGGAAACGTGTGAGTGGATTAACCCTTTGGTGGAAAGAGGAGAAAGGGACTAAGTTAACAGGTAGGGTATTCTGAAGGTCTTACTTTTACCTTATAAATTTGGTACTTATTCTAAACAATATGTATGTATTTTTTTCTTTTTTTAATCGGGAGACATCTCTCCCCCTGTACTCACTATTTGTCCATCTAACCCCGTTCCTTTAGTTCTCTGTCAAATGCTTTTAGGCTTATACAAAAACAGGTTGGTTCTTACAATTTTAAAAAGAGAAGAAAGGGAATTCCCTGGTGGTCCAGTGGTCAGGACTTCACGATTTCACTGATGAGGGTCCCACTTCAATCCCTGGTCAGAGAGCTAAGATCCCCATCAGCAGTACTGGCAAAAAAAAAGAGGAAGAGAAGATAAAAACCCAACAGAATAGAAAACTTGACAAAAGTTACAAATAAGTGAATAGAATAAATAAATACACAAAAACGTGCTTACCCTCTCAAACCAAGACATGTGAACCTTAAAAAAAAGCTGTCATTTATTTGCCTAAGAGATTGGCAAATAGGAAATTCATTTATTTATCTTTCGACTGCTGCACCGCATGTGGGGGGTGATCTTAGTTCCCTGGGTTGGCAGGGTAGAGCCTCAACCACTGGGCTGCCAGGGAAGCCCTTTGAAATTGATTGGTAATATGCAGTGTTAGTTAGGGTGTAAAGAGGTTTTCAAATACCTAAGAAGATTGGGTGGGCAGTTTGGCAACATCTGTGAAAATGCTGAATGCACAGACCCTTGACTCAGCTAGGGAGGCCTACAAATATACTCTTGCAAGCTCCTGAAAATCTGCATATAAACTGACATCCTGCTCAGGCATTCTGGTTCAGTTTACAATCTGAAGGAACTCTTGGGATTGGTTAGTGTCTATGCTCTATCAGTTGTTAAATATTTTAAACATAATTGGACTATCTCTTAGTGCTTAGGTACAAACTAGACACTAGACCCTTTTAATGCTTAGCACTAAAGAAACTGTTACATAAGTGAAAAAAGAAAATTGCAGAATATCATTATTGTTTGGATGAGGGACCAGGGGTCAGAACGGGGTGGGGATGGAGGGGACGAATGACTGACCTGCCCTTCTTCACCTGGCAGCTAGGGATGATAATAAGGCATGCTTCTTAGGATGTTGTCAGGGATAAAGATAAAATATGTGAAATATTTAACACTGCCTGGCATGCTATTTACAATAACAGATTGTATTCTTATTAATGATTCTTACCATCTCATTTTCATGCATCATTTTGTTTGATAAATATTTATTGGGTCCCTATGATGTGTGAGGCCCTGTACCAAGTGCATGAGGATTTAGTAATTCGCACACATTTTAGTAGGGGAAAAGTGAAAGAAGAAAGTGCTAGTCACTCAGTCATGTCCGACTCTTTGCGACCCCATGGTCTATCCATGGGATTCTCCAGGACAGAGAATCCACTGGAGTGGATTGCCATTCTCTTTTCCAGGGATCTTCCTGACCCAGGGATTGAACCTGAGTGTCCTGCATTACAGGCAGCTGCTTTACCATCTGAGCTACCAGGGAGGGTCTGGGGGTGGGGGGGTGTCAAAGGACAAGCACATTAACAGTCAAATAAGCAAAATAATTAAAATTGTCATGTCGTGGAAAAAAGAAAGGGTTGAGTTGGAGCTGTGGTTCTCAACCAGGGGTCTTCCTGCCCACCCCAATTTCTGTCCCCTCTGGAGGACATTGGGAATGTCTGGAGTTTTGTTGTTTTTTTGTCACAAGCTAGGGGGAAGGTGTTATCAGCCGGATTGGTTAGCCACCAGGGAAGTCCCCTACAACCAAGAGTTTTTGTTGTTGTTCAGTTGCTAAGTTGTGTCCGCCTCTTTGCAACCCCATGGACTGCAGCACACCAAGCTTCCCTGTCCTTCACCATCTCTAGGAGTTTGCTCAAATTCATGTCCCTTGAGTCAGTGATGCCATCCAACCACCTCATCCTGTCACTCCCTTCTTCTCCTGCCTTCAGTCTTTCACAGCATCAGGGTCTTTTCCAATGAGTTGGCTTTTCGCATCAGGTGGCAAAATATTGGACTTCAGCTTCAGCATCAGTCCTTCCAATGATTATTCAGGACTGATTTTCTTTAGGATTGACTGGTTTGATCTCCTCACAGTCCAGGAGACTCTTAAAAGTCTTCTCCATCACCACAGTTCAAAAGCATCAATTCTTTGGTACTCAGCCTTCTTTAATTCTCACATCTACACATGACTACTGGAAAAAATCACAGTTTGGCCTCTACGGACCTTAACTGCCAGGGAAGCCCCCTACAACCAAGAGTTATCCAGCCCTAAACAGCAGTTGAGAACTACTGAGCTAGATGGTGGCAGCAAGGGTAGCTAAATTTAGGTGAAGTGGTTACAGAAGACTCCTCTGAGAAGGTGATATTTAGGCCAAACTTCGGGCTTCCCAGGTGGCATTAGTGGTAAAGAATCTGCCTGTCAATGCAGCAGACCTAGAGATGAGTGGGGAAGATTCCCTGAGCATGGCAACCCACTTGGAGAATCCCCATGGACAGAGGTGGGACATAGGTGGGACATGGTGGGACAGAGGAGTCCATAAAGTTGTAAAGAGATGGATAGGACTGAAGCGACTTACCTCGCATACAGGCCACCCTTTGGTGAGAAACGTCAGATATGCAGCCAGTCCTGTGCGGCCATCCCAGGCAGAGTGGACTTGAAAACAACTAATAACAATGAAAAACCCCTTACATTTGTATGTAGTATACATATGCGCATATGGAGAGTGAAATAGTCAATTAAGAGGTCTTTCCTATTTCACTTTGTATACTTTTCCTGCTTGTAGTTTTGAAAACAAGCTCCTTCTCTTTTTGTAAAGAAAAAATGAGTGGTTTTAAAAAAAGGACAAAATGCAGGTAGATTGGAAGGGAGCTTCTGGTAAAACTCCACATAGATTTCAGAGAAGAGGCAGGTTTTAAAGTAGCCTCCATGTGTTCAGATGGCTCTTGTATCATAATCTGTGGTCAGTTTCTGCCCTGTACTGCCTTCTTTATCCACCAGACCTTCCACCAGACATGCCTGAGAACACTTGGCTTAAAGTCTGGGCTTTCCTGGTGACTGAGTGATAAAGTATCTACCTGTAATGCAGGAGACAGTGGTTCGATCCCTGGGTTGGGAAGATCCCCTGGAGAGAAGGAAATGGCAACCCACTCCAGTATTCTTGCCTGGAAAATCCCATGGTCAGAGAAGCCAGGTGGGCCACAGTCTGTGGGGTTGGACACCACTTAGCAATTAAACAATTTATGTCCAGTTGCTGCTGCTGCTGCTAAGTCGCTTCAGTCGTGTCTGACTCTCTGCGACCCCAGAGACGGCAGCCCAACAGGCTCCTCCGTCCCTGGGATTCTCCAGGCAAGAACACTGGAGTGGGTTACCATTTCCTTCTCCAATGCATGAAAGTGAAAAGTGAAAGTGAAGTCGCTCAGTCGTGTCCGACTCTCAGCGACCCCATGACTTCAGCCCACCAGGCTCCTCCGTCCATGGGATTCTCCAGGCAAGAGTACTGGAGTAGGGTGCCATTGCCTTCTCCGTACTTGGTTTTATACCTTTTAGCTTTGTTATGTTTGGATGTGCTATCTTGACTTTAGGGAAAAAATCATAATTATCTACCTTATTAAATGAGAATTAAATGAGGTCATTTAAATTAAGTGTTTCTTAAACTGTAAAGCACAATACTACACTTGGTCTTAGCCAAAAGGGCAGAGAAGCGATGGGGTCACAGAGTTGGACAGGACTGAGCAGCTGAACTGAACTGAAGGCACAATATAGAAACACGATGTTGAGAATAGAGAGGTTAAAAAGAAAAAAGAAAAAAAGTAAAAAAAAAAAAAAAAAAGAGAGTAGAGAGGTTAAAGGCTGTGCTCAACAATGATCTTTTTTTCTTTGTCCTGATGAGTTCAAATCCCCTCTAGGTAAAAAAAAAAAAAAAGGCCTGTGGCTGCAGAGGTAAAAAGCGAGGCTGGGAAGAGGAATGCAGGCTTGGAGAAAAGTGATTACTAACAGAAGTAGTAGCACAAGTTAACTATTCAGGTAACCGAGGGGAGGAGAGTTATCCTGATAAGGCTAATAGAATCACCACACTGATGGGTTGTGGGTCCTTGAAAAGACAATGGGTGGCTTCTCCTTGAGCAGCCCAAGACCCTCTGACCTGAGATGTGAAGAGATGATTATAGAACCCTTATGTGGAGCCCAGCAGTCTGCGTATTTTATTCAAAAAAAAAAAAAAATCTGTCCTCTAGTGAGGAGACTCAAAAGGGATCCAGTGACTGTGAGTCATCCTTCCTCCAAAGACAGTGCTGGGTGGAATCAGGCTTTATTATCCAATCACTTGATGGACCAAGTATCAAAATAATAACACAGAATGTATTGATACACTTCCCTGGCTTATTTGCCTTTCCAAGTTTCATTTTTGAGTTTTTGCCTTTGAAGAGTTTGCAGCTGTGAAAAGTAACTGAAGTCTATGTCTTTTCTTGGCCTTGAGGCAGCCTGGGAAGATAAGACACCACATGGACCTGTGTGTGCTTGGAGGGGGAAAAAAATAATGGTGTAAAACGTCATCAAGTATCTCCTCTTTCTTCACTCAGGCAGCTTTCCAATATAATTAATATTCACATGAAGTCAGCAAATAATATGTAGTCAATGTGAATCCACATTTTTCCCCCCAAACAGGGGAAAGAATCTTTAAAAGTCACTGGATCAGCCCTGCCGGGTACGTGAAGGGACTCACAGAGCCAGAACTGAAACTTGTTTTTCCACCTTGAGAGAAGCAAATAAACAAAAATATCCTAAGCAATTGCTGGTTCCTCAAGCCCACTTTGTGGAGCTGTCTTCTTGGCCTGTGTCACGCAGACTCCAGGCACTTTCTTCCAGAATGCCCCAAAATTTCAAATCTAAAGACAAGTTTGGGACAGGCTCTGGTGTGGGGGGGCGGGCGGGGGTGTGTGTGCCGTGTATCACCCAGAAGGGTCCCCGGGTTCCTCTCAGGGGCATCTTGCCAGCTTTAGTGACTGCTTCGATGTGATTCGCTCGAGGAAAAAGGTGAGCATTGCCCGGATCAAGCCGTACTTACAGCGAGAGAGGAAAATTTGACTTTTTCCTCCTCCTCGCAGTTTCAAAGAGACTGTTAATCCTCTGCGCCGCTCCCCACTTCCCCTGCAAAGTTGGTTTTCTAGCTGTGAACTCCGTTCCCATCTCGGTTGCCTGCGAATCGCCGTCAGGAGCTAAGCTGACTTGGCCGGAGAAAAGGACACCTTTGTGCACAGAAGGAGAGCCCCCGCGTGGCCGAGCGGAGGCACGCGGAAGGAGATGTTTCGGGCGCGCGCCGAGGCCGGCGGCCGGGGGAGGGCGAGGCCCACCCGGAGGCAGAGTGTTTCGTGGAGCCGCTTCGAAAGCGGCCGAGGCAGTCGGAACGGCTTTCGAAGTCAGCAAACAAAGCGTCTCCGCAGTAACGGCCCAGCTCCTGCCACTCAGGCGGCGGCGGCGCAGCGTAGGCGCCCGGCTCCTCCTCCCGCGCCCCTCCCCCCCCCCCCCCACCAGCTCCCCGTCCCCAACGGCCGCGAGCCGCCAAGCCCGGCGACCGGCCGTCCTTCAAACGCCTGGAGCGCCCCGGACCCGGACCCGGCGGCCCCCTACCCGCCCCGCGTCGGTGCTGCGCGTGGGCGCAGCCGCTGATTCGTCTCCAGCCGGGCAGGGAAGAACCCGCAAGGGGCAGGGGAGCCTCCGGGTTGGTGGTTTCCCCCCAGGCCTCGGTTCCCCGCTCGGCCGTTTCAGACGCGTGTTCTCTTAGGTGTCGAGCCGTCGGCACACCGCTGGGGGAGGGAGGGCAATCGAAAGGTTGCCGCCTTTTTAGAGTGACGCTGTTCTCCTTGTTTATTCATCTTCAGTCCTGTAATTGGAAGAAAAAAAACAACACGCAAGCTTTGTAAACTCTGGCCTTAAGCCACTCGGGGGGTGGGGTGGAGTGGGTGGGTGCCTTGTTTTGGGAGGGTGAGTGCGTGGGAGGCTGGTTTTAATTTTCAGTGTAATCCGACAACAGAGGCTCCAAAGTTTTAGTCAGTCATGGTTTGGCCGCCTTATTTCTTCTTGGGTTGAACCTTATTTCCACAGAACTTCTGCCGGTTCTTCATCGAGGTTACAAAACAAAGAGTGCAGAGCACAAGCTGGTGGCAGACTCGGGCGCTGACGTCTCTACCGGGCTTATTTACTTTTTTTTTTTTTTAATGATGGGGAAAGTCTTAGTGTGGCATGTGACAGTTCGTTGACTTCAAAACAACGGGACAGACACGCAAAAACTACACCCAGAGGAGAGGGCGGGGAGGGGGCTGCATTTCTTGAAATCAGCCTAAAGCATCTGGACTTTTAAAATGGGTAATTTCATCCAGGAACTCCCGCTGGAGCCCGCCTAACTCTCAACCAAAATAAACCAACAGGAACATGTGTTTACTTAATAGTTTCTGTTTGAAATACCGGGGCGTGGGGGTGGTGGGGGAAAAGGGGTCCCCTAGCAGGATGTTCAGTCCTGAGTAGACCGTTTACCGAAACAGACGAGGGGGTCCGGGGATGGGGTGTCAGGCCGAGTCTCAGGCGGGGCGGGCGCGCGTCCGGGCCATCTCCAGGCACCGACTTTTAAAGAGCATGTGAGCATGACAAGTGTCTGTCCGCAACATGTCAGATTTCGAAACTGCTTTGCAATCCAGTCCGGAACTCGCAGCTTTAGCCGGGGGCAACAGACTTTCGCCTAGGGTGTCTGGGTCTCATCCTCCCCCCATCGCCCCGCCCGCCCCCCACTGTTGCTTTGAGGAAGAGCCCCGGGAGAAGAACAGTGCGTCGCTCCGCGCCCGCGCGTGTCAATGGCAGCAGCGCGTCCTGGAAGAAGTTGGTTCTTTTCCCGAATACTTTTCCTGCGCAGCCCCGCCCCTTGAATCAGCATCGGCTGTGTACTCCTGCGGCCTGAGTTGGGCCGGTGGAGTTGGGGCAGCTGTCAAAATCTAAAGGGAAGGCTTTTTCTTCCCTGGGGTGGAGGAGGGAACGGCATTTCCCGCCCCCCCCCCCCCCCCCATCTGTTGCAATTTCCTAACCAAACGCACCCTCGCCAGACCCTGGAAGAAAGGCCCAAGGGAGCAACTCAGGGCGCTTGGCTGGTGTCGCCGCCGCCAAGCCGGGGATGCGGGCGGCGGGCGCGCGGCGGGGATAAGGGATCGCGTTCCTGAGCCCGGCCGTCCCCATGAGGGACCGGTGACAGCCGCCCCGGGGGCGCGGGGTGAAGCGGCGCGGCCCGGGCGCTCAGAGCGGTCCTAGGCTGTTGGAAGGTGCGGGGGAGGGGCGGAGGAGCGGTGGGGCGGGCGGGGGACGGGGCGGGCGGCTGGGGGCGGAGGCAGGACCTCCGGTACCTTCCCTCCTTGCCTCGCTCACTCTGACAGCGCCGAGGTGCGCCGAGCAGGAGCCGCGAACAAAGGAACGGAGTGGGGAGGGGAGCGAGTTGGGCGAGGGAGCGTCCCCGGCCCGCTGCCAGAAGATCCCGGCGGGAGGAAGCCCGAGTGTCACTTGAATTCCGCCCGAGGAGCGGGCGCCTGGGATTCGAGCGCCGCCGTGTTTAGCAATAACGGCTGGAGCGCGTCCTCCAAGTTACGGGAGAGTCGGCCGGGAAGGAGGACGACCGCTCGGTCCCTCCGTCCCCGTTCCTGGTCCCTCGAGACCCTCGCTGTAGCCTGGCACTGGCCGGGGAGCTCCAGAATGAAAAGCAAGAAAGGTAAGGCTTGCGGGCGGCGCGCGCCCTGGGCGCGGGTCCCGGGGCAACGTGCTCGCCGGGCGGCGCGGGTGACTCGGACTTTTCCGCCCCGGGGGGCTCGCAGGCCTGAGCCGCGGCCGTCCTCTTTGTGGAAGCTGCGTCTGGAACGGCCGTTGCTGTTTTCCTTCCAGACACAACACGAGGGGCTGTTGTGGGGAGACGGGCCTCTCCACGCTGCTGGCACGTTGTCAAGAAGCACGCTCCGCGCCTTGTTTGTGCGCCTCCAAGTTTCATTGTCTCCAAACCGACACCCCACGCTCCGCCGAGCCGCCGCGTGGCTTCTCGCGGGCGGGGGAGTGGGGTCCCGAGTCGGGGGATACCCCCGTCCCGCTTTCCTCCGTCGGGACCCGGGGTGGCCCGGTCCGCGGGGTTGTGGCGCTTTGTCTGAAAGTTGGGCTCCGGGGCTCCCCACTCGCTCCCGGCGGAGTCCGGGCACGACTTCTCCCGGGATGGGGCGTTTTCACCCTCGGAGGAACGCGACTCTGGACCCCAGATCGCCCCCGGGGGTCGGTCCCTTTGGAAAGTTATATTTTCCAGAATTCCTAGCCTCACAAAAGTTTTCCCACGATGAATCTGGGGCAAGAGGAAGAGTTAGGACTGAAGGCGTGCAGTGAGAACGAGTCCAAGTGTGACATGCAAAGAGCGAGCCTGTCATTGTTTCCACCAGGCCTTCTGGAAGCTTTACAACTGAAACTTGCCGTCAGTCTGGTTTTAAAAACAAAATACACAGAAAGAAAGAGAAAAAAAAAAACCACCACCACCACGAAAGGTCAAAGAATGTTAACTCCCTTTTGAAGTTAACTTTTGAGTCCCGGGCAGGGAGGCACCCCGAACGTTCCGTCGTGGGCCGGAGTTGGCTTTTCTGTTGTGATTTATGTCGAGTGGTTCAAAACAGAAGTTAATCGCCGGGGGAAGCCAGCGCAGGGGGTGGCGGGGGTTGTGCTGCGCATGCCCAGACTGGCTCCTGCTCCACGTTCTTCCAGACTTGTCCGGCGAATACGGTTCAGACTCAAGTTAGAGCCGGGCAGCCCCGGACCGAAACCGTGTGTCCTCGGCCACGTTTTCACTTTGGACTTACGTTCGATTGACTCCGGGCCGGTGACTCAAACACGCGGAGCCCCGCACATCTCGCTATGCGGGCGGGAGTCAAACTCAACGTTCCCCGCGGAGGTGGGGGGCGTTGGTAGTTGAGGTTGTACCAACTCCCCGCGTCCCCTCGCCAGGGACCTGGGGGGATCAGAAATTTGGATGTTTAACTGGACTGGGCGAGAAAACGCGCACAGGGGGCGTCGGGGGCGTCGGTATCGTGTCAGTTCAGAGAGGACTGACAGGTTCAGACCGTCCCCGGGAGGGAGGCGTTCCCTCCCTCGTGGTGAACTGCCGGGGATAAGTTGGGGGAAAGTGTGTTTCTGATGGGTCCCCCTAGGGGTGCGAGAGCAGGGGTTGCCTTGCCCCATTGTTCGGTTCTGGCGGGGGCGGCAGTGATGATCCTCCCCGGCTACCCCCGGGCTCTGGGGCATCCCCTCCCCACCGTGCCTCCCGTTCCGCTTCCCTCGAAGCCCCCCTCCCTCAGCCGGGGCCCAGCAGGAACCCGCCGGTCCCTGGGGAATCTCCGGGGAGCGCTGCCCCGGGGCGCGCGGTCCTGTCGCCGCGCGCCGACTCATGGAAACAATGGAAGGTGACGTGTTGGAGGGGAAACTTCGCCGACTGGTTCAGAGCCTGTGCGGGGGCTGCAGAGGCTGCCGAGGTGGCCCGGCTTTCTTTCCCTTTTTAGGTTTTTCTGGCAAATCCTCCGCGGGTGGGCAGGCCCCTCCGGACGTTGAGATTCACGGCCCGGTTTCTAGTTTCTTCTTGTAATCTGAAACTCCTAGGCCTGGGCGAGCTCTCTCGCTCGTGAGCTCAGAGGGGCGACTCCGGCGGGGGCCGCTGAACTGGCGGAACAAAAGCCTGCGGGCCGGCGGGGGCTAGGCTCCTCCCTCGGCTCGTTCCGCCCTGCCTGCCCCCGCCCCGGCCTCCGGCCACCTGGGGGCCCCGCGCCCAGCGGCCTCCGCTGGGGCTCCGGAAGAGACCTGGCCCCGCCGGGTTCGCCGAGTCCGACTATTGTCTGTCTTACGAAAAGTCTGTGAAACTCTTTTCAAGTTTTGTTGAAAATAAAAGCACTTTAAAAAAAGTCAATCGTGGAGCCGGGGGGTTGGTTAAGACTGGTTAGTGATAATAGTGTCCCGCCTTAGAAAACTGAGGATGCCAAAAAGATCTCCCCAAGTGATTTTCAAACGAGCAGAAGACTCGTTGAGGAAAATCCCCTAAGTGTCTTTGCTCCCGGCTCCTGACGGGATGGGCTCCTTGGATCTAGTGTCCGGGATGTTAAGTAGGGTTCCTGTCGCTTCTCCCGAGATGTTAAGATCCGGAAACTTGTTAGGTTTGCTTTTTCCTAATAGTACACTTATAAGATCCCTCTGGTTATTCTTATTCCGAGATCCCTTTCTAGCCTCTTCCAGATTTTTTTTTTTTTAAGTCCAAATTCACAACCACTATCTCTGACCCTTCCCCGTGCTCTGCCGCTCTCTCTGTTCCTATTCGGGGGGAGGGGCGGGGGGAGTGCTTTTTAGGGTTGTGGGATCCATAGGCCATCTTGTGGCTTTCTAAACAACATTTCCTTGTATGTGGATGGAGTAAGAGGCTTGTGATCCCCGCTTCCCGCCCAGGTCCCCCCACCCCCTCATCGCCACATTTTTTAAAGCATGAGCAGAGCAAGACGTTTGGAAACAAGTCGTAACCGGGAAAGCGTTCAAAAGCTCTTTTACAATAGGAAATGAGTAACGTGGAAAAGTCTTTTTGTTTTTCCAAGTTGAGCCACAATCCGGAGGGAGAGTTTTAATGGAAACAGCCCTGACAGCAGCAAACGTGGTTTGCTGTAGTGAAATACCAGCTGGGGCAGCCGAGGGACTGAAGTCTTAACTTCCTGTTCCTTCAGCTTTGTTAAGACGTCCGGAGGCCTGGCACTCATTGATTTGAGTGAACTGAGAGCACAGTAAAGTCACTGCAGTTTGGTATTGCTTAACTGGTATCTACCTTCTGTCACTCGCCTGTTTTGAGAGTGGCGGCTTCTTGTCAAACCAAGTAAGCAGATCAAAGGATACACTTTAGGGGTTTTTTGTTTGTTTCAAACTACTTGTGATTATCAGTTTACAGTTGGGAATTCACTGTTCAGTGTGCAGATTTTCACACTGTTTTTAAGAAGTTAAAAAGTTGAGGGGGGTGGCCTGTGGGTTGGGGGGTGGTAATAGCCTTAGGAAGAAGATCTGGCTTTTCAGACTTTTTGATAAGTTTAAATAAATTGCTTTATTCAAATTAGTGTTAGTCATTCAGTTATTTGATACGATTTTTAAAAATTAAGATTTTTTTTTTTTAATCAGAGCAGTTGTAAAGCAGGAATATTTATAATTTCTTAAGGATTTCTTGGTCAATACTTCTTCACCCAAATTTTAACATGGGTTTTAAAAGGTTTTCATCTGCTCAACAGTGAAAGCACTTTCAGTTTTAAATGTGTCTCCCTTTTTTGAAACTTTTTTTTTTAAAGCAGTTTAATGAAGTCTTCTGGGGAAAGACATCAGATACGTGGCAGCGGTTAAAATTTAGGATTCCTGGGCCTTTTACTGATGGCTGTTGGTTCATGAAATCTTGAGCTGAAGTGAATTTGCAAGATCATCCTCCTCTTTTGTTAGAACTTGCTTTACTTTTGTCTTTTGAAGTTTCTGCGTTTTCTGCGGATACTCCCTCCGGCACCTTCTGCCCCCTGCCGTCCAAAACTGAAAATGTGTCAGCAAGTAGAGTTAGATTCAGTTAACTGGTGGGCTCTCTCATCCATCAAATGCTTTGAAAGGAAGGGTTTTGGGGAAAGTTCCTTTAAAAGCCATTGAATGGTTTATCACTCTGAGGAATATTCTGTTTTTATTTCCTACCAAGTAAACTACTTGAGGTTCTGTCAACAATGTTAATGAGAATTTTTTACATTTCATGCTACTTTAATTTCTTTTACATAGAAATACTGGTTTTTAGAGCATACTGTAGTATGCTTTAAAAACAAGATTTCATTTCTTTAGTCAGAGTAGCCTTTTATAGTTTTGAAAGGGGGAAAGTTAAAGTTCAAAATTTGGGGCAGTCTCTTGGTTAAGACTCCAAGCTTGCAATGCAGGGGGTTCAGCTTCTGTCCCTGGTTGGGGAACTAAGATCCCATATGCCTCGAGGCAGGGCCAGGAAAAAAAAAAGTCTAAGTTATCTTTAAATGTCTAAAAGGGCCAAATTTGAATTTTTGTGGAACCCAGTCTATGTGTGATTTAAATATTCTCTATGGTGTGTGAATTTTTAAAATTTCTGGTAGGATTAAAGTGCTTGTAAACAAGAGTTTCCTGTGGTAGTTGCATATTCAAGTTTTCTTTGTCATGTAATGATTTAAAGCCGAATCCTGCTTATTGATATGTAGTATTCTAGGTTCAGATTAGGCTGGCAATTGAAATTTATAGAAATTTAAACATTTACGCAGTATTAGACATCTTTTGAGGTCTCTTTTGAGGCCTTACATAAGTACTAAAAGTAGAAAAAGCTTTTTATGCAATGAAACTTATCAGTGGTTGTTTGTATTTAATAAAAAGTGACTAGTGCTGTCCATTAAAAGTAGGTGTCAAGTTTTGAATAAAAGGAAGTAGCAGTGAAAAGGAAAAGGAACTGGCAGAAGATTCTGGCATGCATTTTATCTTTCAAATACTAACTGGGTTAAAAGTGTAATTTTCCTTCCTTATATCAGTGGAAAAAAAATCTTCCAGTTTTATTTCAAAACCTTCAGTGGAAGAGGGAAGAAGAACAGCGCTTGAAACATGCATTAAGATCCTGGCTGACTTGTTTTTCCCAGTTAGCAATGACCTCACCAAGGAGGTTGTCAGACACATCCCGTCTGCTGTGCCACCTTTCCTGTTTCACACGTGGCATGCTATTCGCCTTGGGTGCAGCTTTGTCTCGTTTGCTGGATTAGACTTTTCTGAGCTTCATTCAAAAGGAATGTGAGTCGTTGAGTCCTATAGGAAAGTGGGTACAAAAGGGAATCTGACCATGGGCTGGGGACCTGGAATATGCTGCGAGTCGAATTACCCTGCAGATTTCAGACGAGCTCTGGTGTTCGGGACAAAGAAACACCGGTGCTTCCCTGGGCTCTCAGAAGTTGAGAAAATGCGGTTGTGCTGAGTGTTTAAAAGAGGTGAGCTTTGCAGTAGGTGCTCTGCTGATAGAAGCAGCTGACAGCAGGCCTTTGTCCTGTCCTAGGTGTTGTGGCCGCGTCTGGCAGTGAGACTGAAGATGATGACAGCATGGACAGTCCCCTGGACCTCTCCTCTTCTGCTGGCTCAGGCAAGAGAAGGCGGAGGGGCAACCTGCCCAAGGAATCCGTTCAGATTCTCCGCGATTGGCTGTATGAACACCGATACAATGCCTACCCCTCAGAGCAAGAAAAAGCGTTACTGTCCCAGCAAACACACTTATCTACACTACAGGTAAGGGGAAGGCATTCCCAGGGGTGGTGGGTACCCCCTCCCCCGCCCCAGAATCACTTTACAGCATTCCTATATAGCAAGTCATAAACTGCCTCCTCACTCAAAGTGGGGGGAGGCATATCTTTTTCTTGTAAAGTTTATAGTGCTAACAGCTAATAACTGTTAGCTATCTAGAGAAACAGAAACACTTGACAGTCATCTGTCAAACAGCATTTCCTTTAACGCCTAAAAGAGCCTTCCTTTATGCACCAAACATAAAAAGGAGGTTAAATCTTACTCTATTGCCCAGGAAACTGGTTTGATATTTAAACAAGGACAGCCTTAAGTGAGGTAATTCATGTCCTGTCTGTTGACATAGTCATTTGAACTGGGAAAAAAAATCAGTAACTGGGAGGAGTGGCTCTTTTCATACAGGAAGGTTTTCCTGTAGTTGATTAACTTCAATGCTGGGCAGTAGATAATAGGTTAATATGGGGAGAGTTAAAAGGTAAACTTCCCTCTCTAAAATCATTTTCAGACATTTGAGAACGTATACCTTTTTTTTTTTTTTTTGGTGCTGAAAGGGTTTAAGGATGATGAGAAGCCAAAAGGGGAATTTGTATTAGAAAAGGGGGTAGTTTATGACAGGAAGCACCTCTCCTTTCTTGGCTGGGCTCAAAATACCTTGAAATAAATTTGTAGGTTCCTATAAGCCTTTTCATGCCTTCTTTAACGCAAAGAGAGAGACCAGTTAGGCATCCCCCAAGAAGGTTCTGGGTAAAATAATCCGCCTGCCAATGCAGGTGACTTGGGTTTGATCCCTGGAGGAGGAAATGGCAACCCACTCCAGAAGAATTCCACGGACAGAGGAGCCTGGTGGGCTACAGTCCATGGGGTCGCAGAGAGCTGGACACTACTGAGTGATTCAGCAATAAGAAGAAGGAGGTTCTCAGGCGTGTTGGCAGAGTGTTAACATGTCTAAAACATCCCTGTACAATTTCAGGTCTGTAACTGGTTTATCAACGCCCGGCGCAGGCTCCTTCCCGACATGCTGAGAAAAGATGGCAAAGATCCAAATCGGTTCACAATTTCCCGCCGTGGGGCCAAGATGACTGAAGCCAGCTCTGTGGAGTCAGCAGTGAGCATTAGGAACCTCATGCCAGCTCTAGAGGAGAGCCCGTTTCACTCCTGTACAGCTGGGCCCAACCCAGCCCTGGGGAGGCCACTGTCTCCTAAGCCGTCCTCCCCAGGATCCATTTTGGCTCGTCCATCAGTGATCTGTCATACCACCGTGACTGCGTTAAAAGATGTGCCTTTCTCTCTCTGCCAGTCAGTTGGTGTGGGACAAAACACAGATATACAGCAGATGGCCAACAGCAGCTTTACAGACACCTCCCTCATGTACGCAGAGGACTCCTGTAAATCTGGACCAAGTGCAAACACACAGAGTGGTCTTTTCAACACTCCTCCCCCTACTCCACCGGACCTCAACCAAGATTTCAGTGGCTTTCAGCTTCTGGTAGATGTTGCACTCAAACAGGCTGCAGAGATGGAGCTTCAGGCAAAACTTATGGCTTAACCCCCCTTTTTTTTTCCCAAGCAAAACAGTTCTCAAAAAAAAATGTTAATGATTGCTGGGATGATAGCAAAAGATGAATTTGCATTATTTTATATATTTTTTTATTAATATTTGCACATGGGATTGCTAAAATGAAGCTTCCTGTTACTGAAATGTTGTCAGTGGAATACAGTCATTCCAAGAACTATAAACTCAGAGCTACTGTAGAAACAAAGGGTTTTCTTTTTTTAATGTTTCTTGGTAGATTATTCATAATGTGAGATGGTTCCCAAGATCATGTGATTTTTTTTTTCCCCCCTTCCCTTCCCTTTTTTTTTGTTGGTGTTTTTTTCAGACTGTGCAATACTTAGAGAACCTATAGCATCTTCTCATTCCCATGTGGAACAGGATGCCCACATACTGTCTAATTAATAAATTTTCAATTGTTTTTTCAAACAAGTATGAATCTAGTTGATTGATGCATTTTTTTCATGACATAATAAAGTATTTTCTTTAAAAATTCCTGTAATACAGAGTATTTTGTTGAGGGAGGCACTTCTTAAAAATGAGTAGGAATATAGCACCCCAGTGAGCAGGAAGTTGGGGGTAGGGTGGAGTGTGAGTTGGGGGGGGTGTCACTAACTCTTTGAACAACTGTGGACAAGCCAGTCTGTATAAACAGGATGTGTGATATTTACTCTTGATAGGAGGCATAGCAGGCCCTTAAATCTTTACTTAAAACTGCATGACAAATTGAAATGAATCATTTCCATCGGTGTTTAGCTAACCAAAAATCCCTTGGTGGTCTAGACTGCATATTTTAAGCTGTGACCCATGTTGAAAAGGAAAGTCTCGAAGCATCAGATTGCGGCCTAAGTTTTCAGAAGTAAACAAAAACCCAAGCAGTTCTTAGTATTGCCTCTGGCATGTTACCTTCTAAAATAATTTTTGTTCAGTGGTCCAGTTAGGTAAGGCCTTTACGTTTAAAATCATTTTTCAAAGCACTGTCTAAAATGGTTAAAACAGCAGAGTTGTATCTCCCACAACTCTTGTCAGTTTATTAGGTTGCCAAATAATTGTTAATTTATTAGGTTTCTTTTCTAAGTCATGGTTTGTGAAAAGTGGTGCCGACACAAGTGGAGTTTGTTGGAATAGGCAATTCCTTATGAAGCCAGGATGGCTAGAAGGGGATTGGTGGTGTTCCTTTCCCTTACATGGTTGAGTGGGTTTGTCACATGCCACAAAACCATTCTTTGTAGTCATGCTTAGTATGAAGTTTCTTTGTTATTATAGTTATGTTCTTTCCAGCCCTGCCCCAGCTTATGAATTGTCCAAGTTTGAGGGAGCATTAGAGCTTCAGTATTGTTTAAAGAATGTAGAAAAATTCTTGCAAACTCAAGTTTGTCTAATTTTGAAATTCTGTGTAGAAGGTCCCTACAGTAAAAAGAGCTAAACTCTTTTCTAAGTGGAAGAGAAAAACTGATGAGGACAATTAAGAGCTGAAAGAAAAACAAGGGAGGAGAAGGCAGATGCTCTAGTCTGAGAGGAAGGCAATAATGAAGGGCATGTCAGTCTGACGTGGCCTAGGCCCACCTCAGAGTCGTAGAAATAGACAAAACCAAAAATAAAATATATAAAAGGAACAAGGTAAACAAAAATGAAATAAACCACAGGCAATTAAGAATCATTACTGGCTTTAATAGCTAGATCAAAGGCTGGAATTCTTTGAGTGCGGATAAGGGAGGCCAGCAAATCCTGAAAGGCTTCCCTTGATAAGACATTTCATTAATCATACAGTGGGGGGAGCAGGAGGAAGCAGTCATATGATTTAGAAGAAAAATAAATGTCAAGGGTCAAATGAAACCCAAACATTAAAAACAGAAAAATCACCCCAAATAGATCCAGGTGGATAAATAACTGGTATATAATAAACATTAACTGGATAAGTACATGTAATAAAATATTCAAGTTGGAGACAAATAGAAATAATTTTTATGCTTAGTATCTGGTATATCTTTTCTCGTTTATTTTTAATTTGTGTTTAAAGCTCATCTCTTTAAGAATAGAATGTATTTGGGTCTTTTAATTTAGCCTAACAATCTCTGCCTTTTACTTTGTGTGTTTGGTTGATTTATATTTAATATAATTATTGATATGTTTGGGTTGAGTTTACCATTTGGATTTTTTTTTTTTCCCCTCCCCCTGTTCCTCTTTTCCTGCCTTTTTTGGGGTTAGTTGAATATTTTACATATTTTGTTGTAAGTTTCCTATTCTCTTTCAAACTATATTGTTTTTAATGGTTGTTCTTACAGGATTACAATATACATCTTTGATTTATCACAATCAACTTAGAATTAATATTACACAACCTTATACAAAATATGGGAGAAGGCAATGGCACCCCACTCCAGTACTCTTGCCTGGAAAATCCCATGGACAGAGGAGCCTGGTAGGCTGCAGTCCATGGGGTCACTAATAGTCGGACGTGACTGAGCGACTTCACTTTCACTTTTCACTTTCATGCATTGGAGAAGGAAATGGCAACCCACTCCAGTGTTCTTGCCTGGAGAATCCCAGGGATGAGGGAGCCTGCTGGGCTGCCATCTATGGGGTCGCACAGAGTCGGACACGACTGAAGCGACTTAGCAGCAGCAGCAGCATACAAAATGTAGAAACTTGGAACAGTATAGTTCCATTTACTCTCTTCTTTTTTTGTTGTTTTTTATATATATTTTAGCTATAACTGATAAATCCAATAGTATGTCATAATTTTTGTTTGAAACAGGACTATGTTTTTTTTTTTTTTCCAAAAAATAAGAGAAAAGAGAATGTATACAATCATACTTTAGAGATATTGTGGGTTTGGTTCCAGACCTCCACAATGACGTGAATAGCACAAAATGAGTCACACAAATTTTTTGGTTTCCCAATCCATATAGAAGTTATGTTTATACTGTATTCTATTAAGTGTATAGAATCATTAATCCAATAAAAATATATATAACTTAATTTAACAATACTTTATTAGCTAAGAAGTAACTAACCATCATCTCAGCTTTCAGCAACTCATAATCATTTTACAACATTTAATAACATCAAAGATCACTGAGGAAATTCCCTGGTGGTCCACTGGTTAGGACTCTGTTTTCGCTGCCAAGGGCATGGATTTGATCCCTGGTTGGGGAATGAAAATCCCATAAGCTGCAGAGGTGCAGCTAAAGGCAGGAGTAAAAAAGATCAATGATTACAGATCACTATAACAAATATGATACAAATGAAATAATTTGAACTACTGTGAGAATTACCAAAAGGTAGCACAGAGACATGAACAAATGCTGTGGCATTGATAGACTTGACATAAAAAATATATCTGCAAAGCACAATGAAGCAAAGTGCAATAAAAACAAGCTATGCCTGTATATAGTATTTTTTAAAATATTTCAGTTCAGTCGCTCAGTCGTATCCAACTCTTTTCGACCCCATGGACTGCAGCACCAGGCCTCCCTGTCCATCACCAACTCCAGGAGCTTACTCAAACTCATGTCCATTGAGTCGGTTGTGTCATCCAGCCATCTCAACCTCTGTCGTCCACTTCTCCTCCTGTCTTCAGTCTTTCCTAGGATCAGGTTCTTTTCAAATGAGTCAGTTCTTCACATCAGGTGGCCAAAGTATTGAAGTTACAGCTTCAGCATCAGTCCTTCCAATGAATATTCAGGACTAATTTCCTTTAGGATGGACTGATTGAATTTCCTTGCAGTCCAAGGGAATCTCAAGAGTTTTCCAACACCACAGTTCAAAAGCATCAGTTCTTTGGCGCTCAACTTTCTTTATAGTCCAGCTCTCACATCCATACATGACTACTGGAAAAACTATAGCTTTGAATAGATGGACTTTTGTTGGTAAAGTAATATCTCTGCTTTTTAATATGCTGTCTAGGTTGGTCATAACTTTTCTTTCAAGGAGCAAACATCTTTTAATTTCATGGCTGCAGTCACCATCTGCAGTGATTTTGGAGCCCCCCAAAATAAAGTCTGTCACTGTTTCCACTGTTTCCCCATCTCTTTGCCATGAAGTGATGGGACCGGATGCCATGATCTTAGTTTTCTGAATGTTGAGTTTTAAGCCAACTTTTTCACTCTCTTCTTTCACTTTCATCAAGAGACTCTTTACTTCTTTGCTTTCTGCCATATGGGTGGTGTCATCTAAACATCTGAGCCATTTCTGATATTCTTCATTCCTTGTGAGTCCAAATGTTATTTCTCTTCAGCTTGAATTTTCTCGAGAATTGTGCAGGGCTCCTGGTAACTAATCGGTCTTTTTTTTTTTTTTTCATTGAAAATGACTCTTCGAAGGATAGTTTCACTAAAGATAGAACGCTGGGTGGTTTTTTACATCACTTGAAAGGCATTTATTGTCTGGTTTCCATGGTTTTTAAAGAGACATCAGTTTTCACTTATATCATTGTTCTTTTGTATCTAATGTCTTTCTCTGGCTCTTTCATCTTTGCATTTCTGTAGTTTGGCTATGATGTGGAAAATTCTGAAAGATGGGAATACCAGACCACCTGACCTGCCTCTTGAGAAACCTGTATGCAGGTCAAGAAGCAACAATTAGAACTGGACATGAAACAACAGACTGGTTCCAAATAGGAAAAGGAGTTTGTCAAGGCTGTATATTGTCACCCTGCTTATTTAACTTCTATGCAGAGTACATCGTGAGAAACGCTGGGCTGGAAGAAGCACAAGCTGGAATCAAGATTGCTGGGAGAAATATCAATAACCTCAGACATGCAGATGACACCACCCTTATGGCAGAAAGTGAAGAAGAACTAAAGAACCTCTTGATGAAAGTGAAAGAAGAGAGTGAAAAAGTTGGCTTAAAGCTCAACATTCAGAAAACTAAGATCATGGCATCTGGTCCCATCACTTCATGGCAAATAGATGGGGAAACAGTGGGAATAGTGGCTGACTTTATGTTTTGGGGCTCCAAAATCACTGCAGATGGTGACTGCAGCCATGAAATTAAGACACTCCTTGGAAGGAAAGTTATGACCAACCTAGATAGCATATTAAAAAGCAGAGACATTACTTTGTCAGTAAAGGTCTGTCTAGTCAAGGCTATGGTTTTTCCAATAGTCACATATGGATGTGAGAGTTGGACTATAAGGAAAGCTGAGCACCAAAGAATTGATGCTTTTGAACTGTGGTGTTGGAGAAGACTCTTGAGAGTCCCTTGGACTGCAAGGAGATCCAATCAGTCCATCCTAAAGGACATCAGTCATGAGTGTTCATTGGAACGACTGATGTTGAAGCTGAAACTGCAATACTTTGGCCACCTGATGCGAAGAGCTGACTCATTGGAAAAGACCCTGATACTGGGAAAGATTGAGGGCAGGAGGAGAAGGGGATGACAGAGGATGAGATGGTTGGATGGCATCACCGACTCAACGGACATGCTGCTGCTGCTGCTGCTGAGTCACTTCAGTCGTGTCCAACTCTGTGCGACCCCATGGACTGCAGCCTACCAGGCTTCTCCGTCCATGGAATTTTCCAGGCAAGAACACTGGAGTGGGTTGCCATTTCCTTCTCCAAAGCATGAAAGTGGAAAGTGAAAGTGAAGTCATGAGTTTGGGTAAATTCTGGGAGTTGGTGATGGACGGGGGGCCTGGCGTGTTGCGGTTCATGGGATCACAAAGAGTTGGACACCACTGAACTGAGCTGATGATGGGCCTAGGTATAATTGGAAAAGACCCTGCTGCTGGGAAAGATTGAGGGCAAGAGGAGAAGGGGGTGACAGAGAATGAGGTGGTTGGATAGCATCACCAACTTGATGCACATGAGTTTGAGCAAACACCAGGAGATAGTGAAGGACAGGGAAGCCTGGTGTGCTACAGTCCATGGAGTTACAAAGAGTTGGACATGACTGAACAACAAAAGGTATAATTGTAATTATCCTGTTTGGACTTGTTGAGCTTGAATCTATGAGTTTATCTTGTTTTTTCCAAATTTAGGAAATACTGGCCATTATTTCTTCAAAAATTTTTTTCTCTTCTCTCCTAGAACTCCAGTAGATTTATACTACATTATTGTCTTAGGTTCTATTTTTCTTTAATCTTGTTTCTCTTTATTCTTCAGATTGGATAGTTTGTATTAATTTTTAATTCACTAAATCTTCTACTGTCTCTAAAGTGCTGTTAAGGCCAGCCAGTGAATTTTAGTATGTTATTCTATTTTTCACATGCAGAATTCCCAGTTAGTCCTTTTTTTATCATTGCTATTTCTCTGCCTAGATTCCCCATCAGTTTATTAATTAGGAGTATGTTTCCTTATAAGATATTTACTATAGCTTTGTTAAAGTATTTGATGCCATTTTGCCTCAGTAGGAGTCATATGTTGATGCTCTTTTGCTTGTCTGGTGACATTTTATTATACGGTAGACATTATGGATGACATATTAATAAGGACTGCTTATTAAGGATAAATACTACTTAATAAGGATTCTGCTGCATTCCTATGAAGAATGTTAATCTTTGTTCTGGCAGCCAGTTCATTTGGCTGGACTGAAGCCGGTCTCCTTTCTCCCCTGTAGCAGATAGTAGCTCAGATCTCTGATCAGTTCTTTGAGCTTCCGGCTGCTGCCGTTCAGTGGACTTGCTGGGATCTCCCTGCACAAGCTGACCGAGGATTTGGACAGAGTTTAGGTTCAGCGTTTGAGATTTGCTCCTTCTGCAGCTCCTTGCTTTCCAGGATTCCTCTCCTAACTTTCCATCTGCTCCACCAACCCCAATTCTGTCCTTGACATCTCAGGTCAATAAGGCTGCAGTCTCTGCCACCCTCAGTCTTCTGAAGAGTGAGGTATGCCCTAAGGCAACCAGGTATACAGTTGCACGTCTTACCCCCTGCAGTTCCTTTGTTTTGAAAGTAACTGATCCTTTAGTTACTTTTAAACTCTAAATTAAGAGTTCTTAAATTTATCTGCACATTGGAAACACCTAGAAAGGTTTAAAATAAACTGTGATTTGGGTTTGGGAATTTTTTAAAGATCTTAATGCTTAGACAAATTTGGGCACCATTGCCCTATTCTTTAGCCATTATTTCTCTTTGTAAGTAGAACACTGGAAACTGACAGTTTATTATTTTTCCAGACCTAGAAAAATTTGTGTGTCCTTTTGTTGTTGTTAAAACAAAAAACAATTTACTATAAAATTATCACCCAGGTCAACTTAGTCAATGAGAGTTCCATTTGGGCTAATACTATGGTATACATATTTTGTATACTATATTGTATACATTATGGTATACATATTGTATAGCCCATAAAATATATATAACCAGGACACTACAGATAGACCTAACACTGCAGGAAGGTAAACATGCATTTGGATCAAACCAAAAAATAAAGTTTATATCTGGAACCCAGCCGGAGAGTAAAAAGCAACGTTCAGAGATCAAGTTTTAAATGGTCTCACTGAGAAAAAACAGACTGTCATCTGAGATGAGTTTGATTCTGAGATTGAAAACAAAATATTCAGTGGATGTCTGTGGCCGATGAAAAGAAGTAACTTAAAGTTGATGGTCACAATTGGACAGATGACAAGCATGATCAAGAGATGGAGCCCATAGTAAGTACTATGAGGATTTCACCAAATGTCAAAGAAACAGTTTTTGAATGAAGTGTTTCATAGACACTGAAGAATATACAACCTTTGAAGCACCGGGTCAATTACTTACAAATGGAATAAAAGCCCATGATAGGAATTTACTCAGACTTGAAGAGAACACGCCTTTAACATTCCCATACAGACAAGGAAAATGAAGCCATAGAGGAAACTAGAAGGTAAATTGTTTTTCTAGAAGGTAGATTGTTATCCTAGGAAGCCTTGCCAGTTTGGGTTTTTTTTGGTTAATATTCCAAACTTGTCTTTATAATTAAAATGACTGAAACTTGAACATGGTCACATTTGATTGGATCACTCAAATTTACTGTGGTTTAGTCGCTAAGTCAGAGAAGGCAATGGCAACCCACTCCAGTACTCTTGCCTGGAAAATCCCATGGACAGAGGAGCCTGGTAGGCTGCAGTCCATGGGGTCACTAATAGTCGGACGTGACTGAGCGACTTTACTTTCACTGTTCACTTTCATGCACTGGAGAAGGAAATGGCAACCCACTCCAGTGTTCTTGCCTGGAGAATCCCAGGGACAGAGGAGCCTAGTTGGTTGCCATCTATGGGGTCGCACAGAGTCAGACACGACTGAAGTGACTTAGCAGTAGCAGCAGTCGCTAAGTTATGTCCAAACTTTCGAGCCCATGGACTGTTGCCTGCCAGGTTCCTCTGTCCATGGGAATCTCCAGGCAAGAATACTGAAGTGGTTGCCATTTCCTTCTCCTGGAATCAAAAGGAATCAAACCTGGGTCTCTTACATTGTAGGCAGATTCTTTACTGATTGAGCTACGAGAGAAGCCCCTCAAATTTATGATCTTAGGGCAAATTCAGTTTTTCTATATTGTCTCAAATTATTGGCAATTATTGCTAATATATATATTTGATACTCTAAAGGCATGTATTCTTATAAATTTTAACAGGATAGTGTTTTTAGAGACTATAAATAGATTGAAATGTAGTAAAAGATAGTCTTTTAACTTTCAATGTAAACTTTAAATAAATTTGTGTTAACTTTTGTCTCATCTAATCTGATCACTAATGTTTTGTTGCTTTAGTGATTTTTTTTTCTTTTAAACTTATGTGGCTACACTGGGTCTTAGTTTTGGCATGTGGGATCTAGTTCTCAGACCAGAGATCAAACCACCCAGGTGCTCTGCACTGGGAGTGTGGAGTCCTAACCACTGGCCTACCAGGGCAGTACCTGATTTTTGTTTTTAAGTTTGATTTATTCATATGAGTTTGTGAAAAGCCAGTGTATATATATATATGTATATATATATTTTTTGTTGTTAGTTAACTTTTCTTTTCCCCTAGCCTATTTGTTCAGTCAGTCTCCTCAACCTGGACATTCACGTATTTTATATTCTTGAATCAAAAGTCCTTTCAACTGTAACATGGCTTTCTTGGTAGCATCTGTAAATCTAGTATTGAAATGAAAACTGTTAGACTGATTTGGAAAAGAAAAGATATAATATTTATTGAACATTTTGTTATATTATCATCAAATAGCTCTTGAACACTTTGGGTGTATATCTCATTTAGTCCTCACAGCCCGGATGAGAGATATTACTCCCACTGTGTAGGTGAGGAACTAGACTCATCTGAGTTCAGTTTGTGTGTGTGGATACCGGCCATAATAAAGCCATGTTCCCTAGGAGATTCTGCAAGTTCACACTTTAAAAAATATATGTATTTACTTATTTGGCTGCACTGGGTCTTACCTGTGGCACGCAGGATCTTCCGTCTTGCTTGCGGCACGTGGGATCTAGTTCCCTGACCAGGGATCCAACTAAGGCCCCCTGCATTGGGAGCTTAGAGTCTAAGCCACTGGACCGCCAGGGAGGTCGCAAGTCCACACTTTCCACACATATGCCTAAAATGGAACAACTGGGAACCGTCCTGCTTTTACCAGGCTGTTCAGTAAAGATTTGAGGATGGCTTTGGCAGACAATCATATACAGGTTTTCTCTTTCAAGTACCTGCACTTACGTTTCTGCTCTCCAACACCTCCTCCCCTCTCCACTCCATTTCCTCCTGGCTGCGTCTGCTTCTCTGGGAGACTTGCAGGATTTGACACATCCTCCTGATTTCCTAAACTGTATGACGAGCCAGGGCCTGAAATAATGAACTCTCCAAGGCCAAGAAATCTGTTTTGTAGTTTCTCTGTGTAAGTCTTAACACTTAATCTTCTATCCAGTGCGTTTTGTTTCCCTTTCTAAGTATCAACTTTCTGAGCCTGTGACCTTGGCCTACTACCTTGTTTAGTACATTTCTGCTTTTTATTTTGACTGTGAGAATCTTTAGATTTGTTCTAGTGGCTTCAGTTACTCTGCCCTATTTTCAATTTCCTCTGTAAAAAAAAAAAAAAAAAGCGTCTTTTAAGCTGTATTTCCCCAAGTAAAGACAAAGTAACTGCTCTGGGACAAAGCTACACCTTCATCAAATAACACAGTTTTTTCTTTTCTTTTTTTCCTTTTTGGCCACACTGCACAGCTTGTGGCATCTTAGTTCCTATACCAGGGATTGAACCCAGGTCCTCAGGAGTGAAAGCTCAGAGTCTTAACCACTGGACCTCCAGGGAATTCCTAACACTTGAAGTTTTAAAAGGCAGGTAGAGATTTATGACAGTGCCTCTCTTCCCCTCTCTTCCAAATCTCCAAACATCTACCTTTGTGAAACCAGGCTGTGTAGTTGCTAGAGCCAGAGGTCTTGAGCGGTATACACCATGTGGCAAAGATCAGCTTTAAAATAAATACTTCTATGGGAAGAATATAAAGCAGAGCATTATTTTCCCTTCAGAGGCCTAAGACGCAGCAAGAATAAATTTAGCCCGTGTACATTTTCTAAAAGGACCGCCACCTCCAAGTTTGACTAAAAGATGAACTCTCCTTGGTGGGCTGTGTTGCTGTTCGAAGGCAGGTGCAGTCCTGATTCGCCAGCTCCCTGTTCACCTGAACCTACAGAGGCACCTTTGATCGCTCGCTCAGAGCCTCACTGGCTTCTACAGTTGGCTCAGAAAACATCAAAAGAACCATAAAGCAGACTCTAATCTCAGCCTTCCTGTTTCTCCGTCTGCCCACTGTGTTCACGCAACAGCACGTTTTCTTCAACTGGAGGGCGTTTTCCACGATGATAATGCTTGGTGTCACAATATTAAACGGACGGGTGAATGGGGTTGGGGGTGTTCCTCTTTGTAACTCAAATCTTTGCCAGTGGAGGATCAGGGCTCTTAAGCTCACTTGCAAGGACATGCATGCAGGTATGTAAATTAATGTATGCTGGCCTGATGCTCTGTAGACTGGAGAAACTTCAGTTTAGGGGAACTCATAGTAGTACAGTAGCTACTAAGCACCGTATATTACATCCATCATGACGGCCCTCAGATAACAAGTGTGGGTGAGTTAATTGGGACTCTGGCAGTGGATTGGAAATTCTGAGTTACAAACATACAGCAGTGTTCCTTATCAAGACACAGTTATATTTTTTCCAGCATTTTCAGTCAATGCTTTAATTTCATTTAATATTTCCAAAAGGATATAAATGCTCCTGGAACAAAAAGCAAAAAGGACAAATGAGTTACCAAGCTATGCGAAGTGTGAAAGTGTTAGTCGTGTCTATTTGAGACCCCCTGGGCTGTAGCCTGCCAGGCTCCTCTGTCCATGGTATTCTCCAGGCAAGAATACTGGAGTCCGTAGTCATTCCCTTCTCCAAAGGATCTTCCAGGGATCAAACCCAGTTCTCCTGCATTGCAGGATGATTCTTTACCATCTGAGCCACCAGGGAAGCCCCCTCTCCTCTATTCCTCAACTACCCAGTTCCCTTTCCTTGAGAAAATCATTATAACCAATTTCTTACTCATTTTTTCTAGAGCCAAGATGCAGTTATATTTAAGGGTGATAGGTTAGACAATATTGAGTCTTTTAAAAAATTTTTAACTAAATTCTACAGTTAATTACAAGTCAATACTAGTCAAGGCTATGGTTTTTCCAGTGGTCATGTACGGATGTTGAGAGTTGGACTGTGAAGAAAGCTGAGTACCAAAGAATTGATGCTTTTGAACTGTGGTGTTGGAGAAAACTCTTGAGAGTCCCTTGGACTGCAAGGAGATCCAACCAGTCCATTCTAAAGGAGATCAGTCCTGGGTGTTCATTGGAAGGACTGATGCTAAAGCTGAAACTCCAGTACTTTGGTCACCTCATGCGAAGAGTTGACTCATTGGAAAAGACCCTGATGCTGGAAGGGATTGGGGGCAGGAAGAGAAGAGGACGACAGAGGATGAGATGGCTGGATGGCATCACCGACTCAATGGACATGAGTTTGAGTGAACTCCAGGAGTTGGTGATGGACAGGGAGGCCTGGCGTGCTGCAATTCATGGGGTCACAAAGAGTCGGACACAACTGAGCGACTGAACTGAACTGAACTAGTCCTTGAGTTTTATTATTTCTCTTTCAAGGCTCATCCAATGTTGGCTTCCAGGATTCCATGCATCTGTATTTGGATTTTTAAAAATGCTTTAGGGGGTTCCCTGGTGGCTCAGTGGTAAGGATTCTGAGCTTTCAGTGCTGTTGTCCTGAGTTCAATCCCTGGTCAGGGAGCGGAGATCCTATAAGCCTGAGATCCCACAAGGTGAATGGCACAACCAAAAAAAGAAGAAAAAAAAAAAAGGCTTTATTTTTTATATTGCTCTGGGAGGTATTTTAGAACTGGGGGCATAGGTGAAAGAGATCTGAATTTATATAGCCTCAAGCAAGTTATTTGTCCTCTCTAAGCCTGGCTGCTTCTTCTCTAAATTTGGTAAAAATGAACACTAAATCTCAAAGTTCTGAGAGGATTAAATGAAGTAATGAAGGGGAAAACACCTTAAAAGTTTTAGAGCAAAGCAGATTGATCTACAAATGTTGCTGCACCTTAGAATAAATCTAGCTCCACACACCCACCATTAGCTGGCCAGGTGCAGAGTCCTGCCTGACACAGCCACCTGGCAGGTAAATGTTCCAAATGCAGTTTCAGCCTTTGATCTTGTCCTGCCAGGCCTGGCCTTGCCTGTTCTTCCCGCCTCCAGCCTGTCTTCACTGACAGCAGCGGTTCAGGTCTCCCCCTACCCCCACCGCCACACCCGCCCCTCCCCGCCCCTACTGCTGTGTCCACTGCTTTTACTCTGAAGACGGTCTACCAAAAAAAAAAAGGGTACGAGGACTTCAGAAACGGGTAGTACGTTGGAGACAGTGGTGGCCATTGTGCTCACAATTAGGTAATCATCATCTTTCTCAAACTAGCTATTTCAGTTTTTACCACTGGCATTGTTCCTGCAAAGTTCAAAAGAACATTGCTTCTTAGTTACTAAAGGCTTCCCTGGTAGCTCAGATGGTAAAGAATCCGCCTGCAATGCACAAGACTTGGGTTCCATCCCTGGATCGGGAAGATCCCCTGGAGAAGGGAATGAAAACCCACTCTAATATTCTTGCCGGGAAAATCCCATGGACATGGAGTCTGATGGGCTACAGTCCATGGGGTCGCAAAGAGTTGGGGCACGACTGAACAACTGACACTTTAGTTATTAAAAGGTTGACCATCCAGAGGCTGTGACTTGCTCTCTCCTCCAAGTTCTGGGCTCACTTAAGAGGACTCCTCTGAAGAGGTCTCATTTTGCCTTTTGTTGTTGAGTCACTCAGTCGTGTCTGACTCTGCAACCCCATGGACTGTAACTCGCCAGGCCTCCTGTTCTTCACTATCTCCTGGAGTTTGCTCAAACTCACGTCCATTGAGTTGGTGATGCCATCCAGCCATCTCATCCTCTGTCGTCCCCTTCTCCTCCTGCCCTTAATCCTTCCCAGCATCAGGGTCTTTTCCAGTAAGTTGGCTCTTTGCATCAGGTGGCCAAAGTATTGGAGCTTCAGCTTCAGCATCAATCCTTCCAATGAATATTCAGGGTTGGTTTCCTTTAGGATTGACTGGTATGATCTCCTTGCAGGCCAAGGGACTCTCAAGAGTCTTCTCCTGCACCACAGTTCAAAAGCATCCCTTCTTCGGCACACAGCCTTCTTTATGGTCCAACTCTCACATCCGTATATGCCTCTGGTGATATATTTTTTAAATGAGAAATATTTTTTATTTTTCAGCCACTCCACTTGGCATGTGGGATCATAGTTCCCCAACCAGAGATCGAACCCAAACTCCCTACATTCGAAATGTGGAGTCTTGACCACTGGACTACCAGGGAAGGCCCTTTGGTGATATTTTTTTTTCTCCTGTTCTTCTGAAAGATGTTAAATTTATTATGACTGGAAGTTTTTTTATTTCTTCTTGGAGGTAGAAGGACTTTGGGGGATCAGTTACATGAGATAAGAAAACTGAATTTGTCTCTTAACATTTTTAAGTTATTTACTTTTCCAAGCCTCAGTTTCTTCATCTCTCAGTTTTACACTCCAGAGAATATTTATCACATAAGAGAGTTTTTACCAGAAATAAGAACTGGTTGAAGACAATCTCCCTTGTCTGTTCTTGGATGTTTTGCCTTTATTTCCTTCCCTCGTTACTGAAGAACAATTTCTCTCCTTCAACTCTTCCCTTCCTTCATTCTTTGCCCCTTTTTTGTCTTTCTTTACCTTTTAAAAAATTTCTTTACCAGTTTGTTATAAAGGAGACTTAAAAGATACAGCAGCCAGATGAAGACGTACGTTGGGCAAGGTCCGGAAGGGTCCCCTGTATAGGAGCTTCTGTCTCCAAGGAACTGGGTGCTGCATCCTCGTTGCTTGTGGATGCTTTAATGAACCCAGGAACTTTTTGCCTTCTGTGGAATGGATACACAGTTGGCCCTCTGAATCTGCAGGTGCGAACCCCAGGACACTGAACACTGACTGTATTCAGTGTATTAAGGGGCCACTTTATATGAGACTTGTGCATCCATGGACCCCGAAACCAATCTCCTATGGACACAGAGGGACTGACTGAGAAACTGTGGGTAACCAACTGGTTTAATCCATTTCACCTGTAACCTGCCTTCACTAATCAAGATCGGTTCAACTGTTGCTGCAAAAAGCCTGCTTGTCCTCTAAGCAGCTGCTGCTGCTGCTGCTGCTAAGTTGCTTCAGTTGTGTCCGACTCCGTGCGACTCCATAGACGGCAGCCCACCAGGCTCCTCCGCCCATGGGATTTTCCAGGCAAGAGTACTGGAGTGGGGTGCCATTGCCTTCTCCAATGCATGAAAGTGAAAAGTGAAAGGGAAGTTGCTCAGTCATGTCCGACTCTTAGCGACCCCATGGACTGCAGCCCACCAGGCTCCTCCGTCCATGGGATTTTCCAGGCAGGAGTACTGGAGTGGGGTGCCATTGCCTTTTCCCTCTAAGCAGCATGGAGTCTAAATAACAAGATGTTCTCCAGGAACCCGGACCAGCTGTGTCTAGCTGGAGCTGGGCTGGTTAAGACTTGGGAGGGACTACCAATCCTCCACCTGGGCTTGTGTGTCACTCAGTGACCTTTTGACAGTTAGAGGGCTGGAAACTCCACCCTCAGACCTTGCCAAGCATTTCTTTTTTTGAACTTGCAGAGGCTGTGACTGAGCTGCATCTGTGAAGAGCAAAGAGGTCACCTCTTTCTCATCACCTTTCCCCGAGAGCCCCACGTACCTGTGCCTGAGGACGCCAGCTCATTCCATAAATATCTCAACCCCTTCCTTACGGGAGGTGCATCTGAGACTTTCTCCTTTCATTTCTACCTTAGGCTGCCTTGCACATAAACCTCGTCTCAGCTGCAGAGCTTGGGGTCTCAGCATTTGGCTCGCTGGGTGTTGGGGAAAAGAAATCTAGTTTGGTAACAACTTTACAACTGAAGGTGCCACCTGGTGCAGAAGGAAAAGCGTTGAGCTGTACTTCAGAAGAACGAAGAATGATACTAGGCCAGCATGATACCAACTTCTCCATGCTGGTTTTCTCACCAGTAAAGCTAAAAGGTTGGGCTAGATGATCTTTCTCTTCACCTCTGAAAACTCTAACTTTCTAAGGACATGAGTACTGATACATACAGATCTGATAACAGTGTAGGTTGCTTGAAAGTCCCCCCAAAGATGGGTCATCATAAGTCTAAGTAAAAAGTCTACTGTGTGACAGAATGCAAGTAAAAAGTTTAAAATATAGGGGTTCTCCAGAGGTGGATGAACTGGAAGGTTGGGATTGACATAGATACACTACTAAGTATAAAATAGGACTTCCTAGGCAGTAAAGAATGTGCCTGCCAATGCAGGAGACTTAAGAGACGTGGGTTTGATTCCCTAGGGTGGGAAGATCCCCTGGAGTAGGGAAATGGCAACCCACTCCAGTATTCTTGCCTGGAGAATCCCATGGACAGAAGAGCCTAGCAGCCTACAGTCTACAGGGTCACAAAGAGTCTGACACAAGTGAGCTACTGAGCACATGTATAAAATACATAACTAATAAGAACCTATGGTATAGTACAGGGAACTCCACTCAGTGCTCTGTGGTGACCTAAATGAGAAGGAAATAAAAAAAACAGGGGACATATGTATAGGTATAGCTGATTCATTTTGCTGTATGGTAGAAGCAAACACAACATTGTAAAGCAACTATATTTGACTAACAAAGTTTTAAAAATATAGGGATCTCAAAATGATGAAATGATCCCTTTCTTTGGGCAAAAGTATCAAAAGTGTGACTAAATTTTAGGGATGATGATGCTTCAGTCCAGACAAGAGAGGAGTGTATGTTGAAATAATTGGAGAGTCCCTTGGTGTTTCACTGCAAGAAGTAATGGGGATTGATGAGGGGGATACAGGGTGGGGGAGGGAAGAAGAGGGGAAGATGGGGTGGTTCCAGAAGATGGAGATGGAGGTGGGAGGGGGTGCCCTGTGGCCTCTTGGCTGCAGAGTGCCAGTCGGTCCTGCCAAGACCAGGTGTGGTGGTCTCCATTGGAGACAGAACAGGAGAGCAGCTCAGGGGCCTCTGGGATTTCTTGAGGACAAACAGGGCTCCAGGAAAACCTGGAGCTGATTAGGAGTTGATTAGGAAAATGACTGTAATTGTAAATGTAGAAATCAGAGGGGCATCTGGAAACCTGATAGGAAAGAACCTTATGACTCCAAGGAAGAAAAATGTGTAGCCTCTGAAGTCAGGATGGAGTGCATTTAAAATTGGGCAGCCTTTACAGAGTAGCTGGGCAATCGTATGCTTAACATTGAGGACATCTGAAGAATAGTTTAAGTCCTTTTTGAGAGATCCGCAGCTATGCAAGGAGATGACTTTCGTGCTTGGAGAATCTTGTGTTCAGGAGTTTACTGGCCCAAGGGGAGAGGGGCAGGGTGGATGGAGGAAGAGAACCCTGGGAAGCCTTTGAAATAGAACCCAGCATCTAGATTCTGGCCACATCAGAATCTTCCAGCAGGAGAGTTTCAAATACAGATGTCTAGGCTCCATAATTCAAATTCTGGGCTGGCTCTGTAATTTGCAGGGCTTGGTGCAGAATATACAAGCATGAGGCCACTTCAAAAAACAGGAAAAAAGTGTCATTAGAGGTACAAAGATGTAAAAGATGTAAAGCTTTTTCCTTTCTGTCTACTTGTAATGATGTTTTCTATTATAATTTTCAGGAAAGGCTATCATTTTGACTTAACAGCATGAATTTTTACCACCCATCTTTATATTGTGCAATGCCAGTTTAAAATACAATGGCATGTAACACATACAAAATCACCCAAAGGACACGCTTTCTATTTCAAAGCTTGTACCTGCACATAACAAAATATATGTATGTGTTCTTCCTAGAACAGTGGGAGCAATACATGAAAGTAAACTTAATTTTTTTCACTCAATATGCTCACATCCTACCAGCATTTTCCATCCTCAGTTGAGTAGGGAGGATGACCCATGGCTGCCCTCTTTCCGTTTCTGTTGTCCTTGTTGGCATAAGTAGTTGGTAACGCAGGGAAGTCATGAGGGCGGGAATAAATGTGATGGGATCCCTCGTGTGTGTTTCTTAGAATGTCACAGCTTTCTTTCTCTAGGAAAGCACAGCTTCTCGGCGCCATCAGCTCCTTTGATGACTGGGTTGTGGGTTTAGCAGCTTCCCTGGCGCCCACTTTGAGCCTCACTGATGCCCCAGGTATCACGAGTCCACTGGAGCCCTGTGCTCATGGGCGTGGGTACCACAACCCAAGGATGAGGCTGCTAGAAATCACCGCAGACACACACGCATGCGCATACACATGGTGCGCGTCCCGGCTCCGCTCAACGCAAGTCCACACCCGGACTTCACTTATAAAGCACATATTCAAGGGTGCAAGGATTAAGACCTGTAAGAGGGTGCTAGCAGAGTGTTACACCCAGCACAGGACCTTCCAGAGCGTGGAGCGCTGCAGACCTCACGTCATCCACCTCCGAACCGCCCTGGTTCAGCATCGGTACTTCCTACCCCAGACTTACCTTCTTGCTGGTAAATGATCCGGGTTCCAAGCCTCCGGCCTCTGAAATGAAGGCCAGGTGAGGGAGAGGGAGGAGGAGCCAGGCCCCATCGGTGTTGCTGAAGGTGTGTGTGGGTGAAGACAGAAGGCAAAGGAACTCTGTGTTGCTTTGTTGTCTCTGCCGTCACTGCCAACGGACATTGAAGTGTTCACACACAAAGCTGCTGCAGGCCAGTGCAGGAGAAACTCCTAAGGAGGCCCACACTGTGTGGTTTTAAGAACTGGACCAAACAGCTGCTCCCCCAGCCCCTGGCTTTGGGAAGGATATGTCCTTCCTCTCATCCTGAGCTTGACCTTCAGCTCTGCCAGGTTGAGGCCAGGGACACCTGTCAGGCCCCAGATAGAAACGGTGCTCTTGGGGAAGGGTGGAGGGCTAGCAGTACATTGTCATCTACAATCCACCTAGCTGGATCAGTTCTGGAATTCTCTGGCACTGCCAGGCCTGGGTTTGACCCCTGTTTGGGGAACTGAGATCCCAGGAGTCATGCAGTGTGGCCAAAAACAAAAAACAAACAACCCCACCACACCCCCCAAAAAACCCAAACTGTATCAATCCTAACCTCCCACCCTCCCACTCCCAGAAGTTTGGTGAAGAACACTCCAGCTTTCTCTGCAATCAAGACTGGTATGTAATTTACCCTCTGTTTAAACCCCAATGTAGGGGCTTCCCTGGTGGCTCAGTGATAAAGAATCTATCCGCTAGTGCAGGAGACACCGGTTCAATCCCTGATTTGGGAAGATCCCACATGTGGTGCAGCAACTAAACCCGTTCAAGCCAACTACCAAGCCTGTGCTCTGGAGCCCAGGAGTGGCAACCACTGAGCCCTCGTGCCATAAAGCCCATGCTCTGCAACAAGAGAAGCCACTGCAATAAGCCCATGCATTGCAACTAGAGTAGCCCCTGCTCACTGCAACTAGAGTGGCCTCTGCTCACTGCAACTAGAGAAAAGCTCTTGCAGCAGCAAAGACCCAGCACAGACAAAAACAAGTAGACCCTGGTGTGGACTAGGTGGCATACAAACTAGCTTTTCACAGCCTTCTCTGGAGATTAAAAATTGTCGTTCACAAAAGTAGTACAGTGAAGAGGAGGTAACTGAAATCTGTTTATGGTTGATACGTTGCTTTCATGGAGTGAAAGTGAAAGTTGCGTAGTTGTGTCCAACTCTTTGTGACCCCATGGACAGTCATGGAGTTCTCCAGGCCGGAATAGTGGAATGGGTAGCCTATCACTTCTCCAGCGGATCTTCCCGACCCAAGAATACAAACCAGGGTCGGAAGACCGTCAAATTACTGGGTGGGGCCCTACTTTCCAATCCTTTCTCAACACGGCGGACGTGTAAAGTGGCCACATTTGTACTACGTACCTGGCATCTCAAGGCTGGAGGGCCTGCCTGGGAACCCCAGAAGCCCCCCACCCCTTGCTCTCCACACACCTCGACTCCATCACTCCGAGGGCTCAGGTGCACTGCTCTGGAAGCTCCGTGGTGGTTCCCTTTGTTGGTTTCATTTGGGGAAACTACAGGATTTAGGGAAAAGTGTGGTCACCTGGCTCAGGACTCGGCTAAGGCAATTGGTGCATCAATTTTATAGTAAGACATGCTCTGAAAAAAATTAGTCTTGAAAAAGAAAAAAGCACGAACATCTAAAAAATGAAATAGAGAAAATGATAAAACTTGGCTCTGAATATTGTTGGGGGATCATCCCTCTCAAAGCTAATGCCGTTTCTAGAAAACACATGAACTGGCTCAGTTTCCACATCTATGGAATGAAGGGAATAAGACTGAATGATCTCCAATGTACCTTTTAGGTCAAAATTCAGGGATTAAAACATGTAAACAAGCATTAAACTCTGAGATAGGTATGCTGAAGTATCCAAACGTGAATGCCTGCAACTTACTTTGAAATGCATAAAAAGGTGATGGCTGGGTCAGCCTGGGTGAAGGTTGGATAGTGAGCAGATTGATGATAAAGTAAGTCCAGGAGAATGTTAACAGTAGGAACCGGGCAGTGGGTAATGTAGGGGTGATCACCATCCAAGTCTTTCAATTTGGCTTCAAGTTTGCAATTTTACTTTGAGTAATGTTGGGGGAAAACAATGAATGCTTTGGCCTCCAGTCTTCGTGACTAATGCAGAAAAAATGAACAACACGAAGTAACCTGTCCAACTGGTTAAAAAGCTGCTAGATTTAATAACTAATCTAAGATGTTGTAACTAAACTATTTTAAGCCTTTGTGCAAGAAACAAAAATTCAAAACTTCTGCTATTGCAAAAATGTGAAGGTACCAATTATCAAGGACTTACTATATTCCAGGACTCTGCTGAACGTTTTCTCTGAAATGTCATCCCTGTAGCAGCCTACGGAGTAGGTATTGTCCTCCGCCTTTGACAGACAAGAAAACTGAGGCTGGATGAGCTTCTCCAAGGCCGTGGAGCTGGGCCCTGACAGCACTGGGATTTGAGTTCTGGGCTGAATGATCTCCCAGACAAGACAGCTCTTTGCCGGTACTGAACTCTGCTCCACTTGCTGCTTCAATCTTATTGACACTTAGTCATAAACTGGACAGGAAAGTATGGGTTATACACATGTGGTACATGAGCCGACCCTGAAGAGCCTCTGAGCAGACCCTTGATGGAGTACAAAGCTATGGTGTGTACCCCGTTCAGCCATGTGTCACGGACTTGGCTATGAACTTGCTCAAGACACACGATTCTGCATCTCAGTGTCTTCATGTGTAAATGGAGGCAGATTTCAGGTGGATTCCTCCACAAAGCACTTAGTAACATTCTGGATACATGGACAAATTTGCTTTCCACCTCATGCCTTCAAGCCTTTTCTATCATCCTGTGAATTCTCCGAGCATCAGCTCTGGATTACTGGGGAGTGTCGTCCTTTTTGTGTAACCTCAAATTCCAAATCTTCCTGCTTCCTGTGTTCAGTCATCTTAAAACAAAATTTGTCTAAAAGCACTATAACCCCCATCTCATCCTACTATGGGTGGAGTTTAGTATCCACACAATCCCCCATATTTCTGAGAGTTTCAAGGGACTGGTTAGCATTCTCATTCACCGTCTTTTAGTTTGAATTAGAGAATTTTTAAGAATATATTTTATTTCACTGTGCCGGGTTTTGGTTGCAGCATGTGGGATCTAATTCCCTAACCAGGGATTGAACCCAGGTCCCCAGCATTGGAAGCATGGAATCTTAGCCACTGGACCACCAGGGGAATCCCTAAATTAGAGATTTTACCCTACTGCCACCTTGAGTCCTACAGGAAATCTCTTCTTTCCATCCAGAGTGACCCAAGACCCTTTTGACTTCAATTCCTCTGTAGCTAATCTAACAGGAAAACACAAGCAACTGCAGCAACTTTTTAGCAAAGAAATGAGAATAGTGAGAGATTCTTCTGTAATACAGAAGAGGGGAGAAATAGCTTCAGTTGTCATTCATCCATCCAACTAATATTGACTGAGTGCCTTTTATAGACTAGATATTTCTAAATATTTCTGGGTCTGGAAATATCACGAAGAATAAAAGAGACAAGAACAAAGAAATCCCTACCCTCTTAGTTGGGAGATGGGAAGAAGACATTTTACTCATGCATTTTGTTGATTGTCTGTTATAGTTAGATGGTGAGAAGAGGTGGAGAGAGGGCTGCCTGCAGGTAGGGTGGGCATGGGAATATGTGACTTTAAACAGGGTGATAGGAAAGGACCCATTTAGGAGGAGACCTGGGAGGACAGAGAAACCGGTGCTGTGGGAGCCTTTGGGAAGATTTCAGCTCAGACTCAGATGCTCTGTGACTGCAGAGACTCCATGAGTGCTGGGTCTAGAGCATGAAGTGTCGAGTATCATGATGAACTTCTGGATTTTACGCATTTGATGCATTTCAATCCATTGCAGTTGATGCTCAAGTTGTCCCATTTGTGGTCAGAGAGAGGAGGATGAGCGAGATGGGGAGCTGCAGAAAGTCAGTGCAGTGAAACTGGTCCCAGACTTCTGTGGCCGAAAGATGCACTCAGAATCCTGCCGGATCTAAACGCTGCATGGATTTGTGTATATTGTGTGTATGTATGCTTTTGACAGTCACTCTGTCTCCTTGCACCCCATATCCTGAGTTTATGAAGCCTTTTGGATTGTGTGTGTATGTGTATGTGTCTGTATAGAAATAGAGAGAGGGACTGAGTTTGAGGCCAATTCAACATGATACAGAATATTACTAAACGTCGTGTAGCAGGATTCCAAAGACCTAAAAAGACCACAGACTTTAAGCTCCTACCTGAGAATTAGTAGAAATCCAGTTACTTTGGACTTTCACAGGTAGGGATGGGAATGGGGAGGGGGAGAAAACAGAAAGGATAGCTCAAAATAATCGAATTTCCAGGGCCATGGAAAGCCCATGCAATCTCTGATATTTACATACACATATATCCATGTGACCAACAGGTTTGAGAGCTCTTCTAAAAGCAGGGAGGATGACTCTGGAAGTCAATGAGATCTGCAAATTACTGTCTGTAGAAAAATCTGCATAGACTTCTGGGTGAGGGGGGAGGAGTGGCAGCGATTTGATGAGGGGTAGAGCAGTTTGCTTTGGAACCAAGTATGAGGTGTTTGGTCTGACAAAGAACTTTTTATTTTGTTCTGATTTGTATATCCATTAATATTAACATCTAGAGACAAAATCTCTCACATCTAAATTGTCCTGGAAAATTCAGGATCTGTGGTTTCACCCTTAAAGTTCAGAACTCATTCTTATATAAAATAGCCAGAGAAAATCCCAAATATGACTTACAAGAGGTTCATTGTAGTGTAAGTTGATTCACATAGTCTGTGCCACAAATTGGCACTGTCTTTTTGCTGTGTAAGATATGAGCTGTCAGACTTGAAGCCCTGGTGGGAGAGTAGCTCTGTGTGCATTCGTTTATGCTAAGTCATTTTGGTCGTGTCTGACTCCTTCCTTGTGACCCCATGGACTGTAACCCACCAGGCTCTTTTGTCCATGGGATTTTCCAGGCAAGACTTCTGGAGTGGTTTGCCATTTCCTTCTCCAGGGGATCTTCCCAACTCAGGGATCAAAGCTGAGTCTCTTACATTGCAGGAGGATTCTTTACCACCGAGCCACCAGGGAAGTCCCCAATAATTGAGTGCACATGACCAATATTCTCAAGATTCTAGGATTATTCAAAAATAGGAAAGTTTCTGCTATAGACAATATTTGTGTTGGCCACAAATTCTTATGCTGAAGCCTAATTCTCAGTATATGTGGAGGTGGAGTTTTTGGGGTGATTAGATTATGAGGGTGGGGCCCTCATGTATGGGATTAGTGTCCTTATGAAAGAGACCCCAGTCCCTTAGCCATCTATGAACTAGGAAGTGGATTCTCACCAAACACTGTATCTACTGGTGCCTTGATCTTCAACTTCCCAGCATCCAGAATTGTAAGAAATAAATGTTTGTTGCTTAAGCCACCCAATCTATGGTATTTTTGTTATAACAGCCTGAATGGACTGAAACAGTGATAGACAAGAAAACTTGTCATTTTAAACTGATTCTTTATAATATGTGATTCTCTTTGCCAGGTGACTGCAGAATAGTCTCAGGGGCATAGTAATTGATTCATACTTTATTGCAAAGGATATTTTGGAAAATAAGCTGATACAAGCTAGTCACGTCATAGAAATACTCTGTATGATGTTGCACATTCTACCTTCTGGCTTCTAATTCTCAGAATGAGAGCCAGACTGACAGAGATGTTTAACCTCAGTGGGAAACCTCACTCTTGATGGACTTACTTATGCCCCAGACAGGCTTCCCTCAGATAAAAATGGAGACACTGTGCTCCACAAGCAAGTGGGTCACAAGATTCCTAGTAATAATTTAGGTAACAATGCAATTTTTGTCCTGTGTGTAGCACACTGGTTCTTATTTGTCCTTATCCTGGCATATGAGTTAAAAGTACAGCTCCCACAATGCATCTGCATTCTAGCCATACCTGTGTACTTAGATGATGGACTCTTCAGACATCTCTACTTTGTCTCTCCTCTGTGCCTCTGTTCAACCCGTTCCTCTTGCTTAAGATGCGTCTACAGTTGGGGGTTCTCAGCCTCCGCTGCACCCAAGTGCAAAAGCATAATCAGTCCTTCCTGCCTCCCCCACTCTGATGGAACTGATTTGCCGCCAATTTCTTAAAGCTTCCCAGGTCTAACGCCACAAGTGGCCCTGCCTGAGGACTCAGGTGATAGGATTCCCCTGGTGAATTTGTTAGAAACACAAATTGTCTCTCAGAGCAAACGTACTGAGTTAGAATCTGCTTGTGTGTGGTGCTGCTGCTGCTGGTGAGTCACTTCAGTTGTGTCCGACCCTGTGAGACTCCATAGACAGCAGCCCACCAGGTTCCTCTGTCCACAGGATTCTCTAGGCAAGAGTATTGGAGTGGGTTGCCATTTCCTTCTCCAATGCATGAAAGTGAAAAGTGAAAGGGAAGTCGCTCAGTCGTGTCCGACTCTTAGCGACCCCATGGACAGCAGCCCACCAGGTTCCTCTGTCCACAGGATTCTCTAGGCAAGAATACTGGAGTGGATTGCCATTTCCTTCTCCATGTGTGTGGTAAGGGAGGGCTAAATAAATTCAGCTTCAAAGCCATCTTTTCAGGTCTGGAGCTGAAATGTTAACCAGACCTTAGGGCCCTAAATGCTATGTGAAGTCCTCTGTGTGTGTCTCCACATGGAGGAAAACCCTTCTGTTTTGTTTTTGTTTTTTCTTTAAAAAAATTTTTTTTGGCTGTGCCACACAGCATGTGAGATTAGGGATCAAACCCACGCCCCATATAGTGGAAGCTCCGAGTCTTAATCACTGGTGTGCCCAGGAAGTCCTTCTTCTGTCTTCTGTCCTTGCTGCTGCTGCTGCTGCTGCTGCTAAGTGGCTTCAGTCGTGTCTGATTCTGTGCGACCTTATAGACGGCAGCCCACCAGGCTCTCCCGTCCCTGGGATTCTCCAGGCAAGAACACTGGAGTGGGTTGCCATGTCCTTCTCCAATGCTTGAAAGTGAAAAGTGAAAGTGAAGTCGTTCAGTCGTGTCCGACTCTTAGTGACCCCATGAACTGCAGCCTACCAGGCTCTTCCGTCCATAGGATTTTCCAGGCAAGAGTACTGGAGTGGGGTGCCATTGCCTTCTGTCCTTATGTGTGTTAAAAGGCACAGGACAGTTTGCCCTCCGGGTCACAGCACAGACGCCAGTGTAGGGTGGTGACAGCCCCAAGCGACAACAGAGTCTTTCCGCTGAGACAGCTGGGCTGAAAGGGCTACAGCTTTTAGCATGACACAGAGATGTGTTTGGGAAACAAGAGTTCCTGCTCATAGACCAATCGGTCTTGACAGTCACACGCTCTGATATGGGCCTGTCTGAACAGGAAAAGGAGGACTTCTTATTTGTCAGGAGGTCTGCTAGAAAGAAAAAAAAAAAAAAGACCCACTGAAATATCACTTACTTCCTACAGGGAAGGACACATTCTTGGATTGAACACAAAGGGTGTCAGGCCCAACAAGGATGTCAGTTAACTCTAGGGTCATTTGTTTGCCAAGAACTGAAAAATATCACTCAGATCACTTAAGTAAGAGAGGGTGGGTTTTAAAGACACAGTTGTCAGACTTCATTCTTTGTCGTTGCTTGTGATTTGAGAGGCAGTTGTGCTCACACCTTAGGTTTGCAGCATCTGCTCAAACAGTTTGGTAGCTCTTTAAGCATCGAAGGGGGATTTTTAAAGTTTTGGTGTCTCCAAACTCAACGAAGCCAAACTACAAAGAACACTGCTTTGCCCTGACTGCCAGGAAGCTTAGAAATTTAGGATTTACAGCGGGGGTTGGGGGGTGGGGGTGGGGTGTGGGGAGTGCGGGGGCGGGGTGTACTCTGGCAACTTGATGAAGTTATTTATCCAGCAATTTTCTTTCTTTTTTACTTTTTTTTTGGCCACACCCTGCAGCTTGCCTGGTGGTGCAGATGGTAAAGAATCCATCTGTAATGCAGGAGACCCAGGTGTGATCCCTGGGTCGGGAAGATCCCCTGAAGAAGGGAATGGCTACCCACTCCAGTATTCTTGCCTGGAGAATCCCAAGTACAGAGGAGCCTGGCAGGCTACAGTCCTTGGGGTCCCAAAGAGTCAGATAAGACTGAGCGACTAACACTGAGGCTTGCAGGATCTTACTCCCCCACGGGGATTGAACCTGGGCCCTGGCAGTGAAAGCACCAAGACCTAATCACTGGACCACCAGAGAATTCCTCATAATTTCCTTTTTATATTTCTTTTTAATTTAAAAAACTGTTCAATGTTTTATATTTTCATTCTGTATATCATCTTAAAGACTTTTTAGAAGTGAAGTTTCACTTTTTAAAAAACTAATAAAATAAGAACAACCATGCATAGGTGCTGGTGTCCTGGTATAAACCTAGTCATCATCCATGGGCATCCACTCTGCTCCTGTCCTGGCTCTAGCCCGGGGGTTAGCCTAGACCTTGCTGTAGAAACCAATGAGGATCTTAAGCTGCCTTCTCAATTCAGTTCAGTTCAGTCTCTCAGTCATGTCCAACTCTTTGCGACCCCATGGACTGCAGCATGCCAGGCTTCCCTGTCCATCACCAACTCATGTTCATGGAGTCAGTGATGCCATCCAACCATCTCATCCTCTGTCGTCCCCTTCTCCTCCTGCCTTCAATCTTTCCCAGCATCAGGTTCTTTTCAAGTGAGTCACTTCTTCCCATCAGGTAGCCAAAGTATTGAAGTTTCAGCTTCAGCATCAGTCCTTCCAATGAATATTCAGGACTGATTTCCTTTAGGATGAACTGGTTTGATCTCCTTGCAGAACCAGGGACTCTCAAGAGTCTTCTCCAGCACCACAGTTCAAAAGCATCAACTCTTCGGCACTCAGCTTTCTTTACTGTACAACTCTCACATCCATAAATGACTACTGGAAAAAACATAGCTTTGAATAGATGGACCTTTGTTGGCAAAGTAATGTCTCTGCTTTCTAATATGCTGTCTAGGTTGGTCTTAACTTTTCTTCAAAGGAGCAAGCATCTTTTAATTTCATGGCTGCACTCAACCATCTGCAGTGATTTTGGAGCCGCCCAAAGTAAAGTCTGTCACTGTTTCCATTGTTTCCCCATCTATTTGCCATGAAGTGATGGGACCGGATGCCATGATGTTCATTTTCTGAATGTTAAGTTTTAAGCCAACTTTTTCACTCTCCTCTTTTACTTTCATCAAGAGGCTCTTTAGTTCTTCTTTGCTTTCTGCCATAAGGGTGGTGTCATCTGCATATCTGAGGTTATTGATATTTCTCCCAGCAATCTAAATTACAGCTTGTGCTTCATCCAGCCTGGCATTTCTCATGATGTACTCTGTATATAAGTTAAATAAGCAGGGTGACAATATACAGCCTTGACGAACTCCTTTTCCTATTTGGAATCAGTCTGTTGTTCCATGTCCAGTTCTAACTGTTGCTTCCTGACCTGCATACAGATTTCTCAAGAGGCAGGTCAGGTGATCTGGTATTCCCTTCCTTTTAATAATTTTCCACAGTTTGTTGTGATCCACACAGTCAAAGGCTTTGGCATAGTCAAGAAAGCAGAAATAGATGTTTTTCTGGAACACTCTTGCTTTTTCGATGATCCCACCATAGAGCCACCAGAACTTACACAGGACTGGGAAATAGTCTTGGCGGGCACAAACAAAAGAGTCTTGGAGGTCCTTGAGTGCACCAGGACCCAGGACAAATGAGCAGTGACCCCACAAGAGACTGACCCCACCCAGACTTGCCCGGGAGTATCCAGGAGCCTCTGGCGGAGGTGTGGGTCAGCAGTAGTCTGCTGCAGGGTTGGGGGCACTGAGTGCAGCAGCATGTGCATGAGACCTTTTGAAGGAGGTCGCCATTATCTTCATTACCTCCACGATAGTTTGGCCTCAGGTCAAACAACAGGGAGGGAACACAGCCCCACCCATCAACAGAAAATTGGATTAAAGATTTATTGAGCATGGCCCAGAATGGGAAAGACTAGAGATCTCTTCAAGAAAATCAGAGATACCAAGGGAACATTTCATGAAAAGATGGGCTCAATAAAGGACAGAAATGGTATGGACCTAACAGAAGCAGAAGATATTAAGAGGTGGCAAGAATACACAGAAGAACTGTACAAAAAAGATCTTCACGACCCAGATAATCACGATGATGTGATCACTGACCTAGAGCCAGACATCCTGGAATGTGAAGTCAAGTGGGCCTTAGAAAGCATCACTACGAACAAAGCTAGTGAAGGTGATGGAATTCCAGTTGAGCTATTTCAAATCCTGAAAGATGATGCTGTGAAAGTGCTACACTCAATATGCCAGCAAATTTGGAAAACTGAGCAGTGGCCACAGGACTGGAAAAGGTCAGTTTTCATTCCAATCCCAAAGAAAGGCAATGCCAAAGAATGCTCAAACTACCGCACAATTGCACTCATCTCACATGCTAGTCAAGTAATGCTCAAAATCCTCCAAGCCAGGCTTCAGCAATACGTGAACCATGAACTTCCTGATGTTCAAGCTGGTTTTAGAAAAGGCAGAGGAACCAGAGATCAAATTGCTAACATCCACTGGATCATGGAAAAAGCAAGAGAGTTCCAGAAAAGCATCTATTTCTGCTTTCTTGACTATGCCAAAGCCTTTGACTGTGTGGATCACAATAAACTGTGGAAAATTCTGAAAGAGATGGGAATACCAGACCACCTGACCTGCCTCTTGAGAAATCTGTCTGCAGGTCAGGAAGCAACAGTTAGAACTGGACATGGAAAAAAAAAAAAAAAACTCTGGACATGGAACAACAGACTGGTTCCAAATAGAAAAAGGAGTTCGTCAAGGCTGTATATTGTCACCCTGCTTATTTAACTTATATACAGAGTACATCATGAGAAATGCCAGGCTGGATGAAGCACAAGCTGTAATTTAGATTGCTGGGAGAAATATCAATAACCTCAGATATGCAGATGACACCACCCTTATGGCAGAAAGTGAAGAGGAACTCAAAAGCCTCTTGATGAAAGTGAAAGAGGAGAGTGAAAAAGTTGGCTTAAACCTCACCATTTAGAAAACGAAGATCATGGCATCTGGTCCCATCACTTCATGGGCAATAGATGAGGAAACAGTGGAAACAGTGTCAGACTTTATTTTTTGGGCTCCAAAATCACTGCAGATGGTGATTGCAGCCATGAAATTAAAAGATGCTTGCTCCTTGGAAGGAAAGTTATGACCAACCTAGATAGCGTATTCAAAAGCAGAGACATTGCTTTGCCAACAAAGGTTCGTCTAGTCAAGGCTGTGGTTTTACCAGTGGTCATGTATGGATGTGAGAGTTGGACTGTGAAGAAGGTTGAACGCCGAAGAATTGATGCTTTTGAACTGTGGTGTTGGAGAAGACTCTTGAGAGTCCCTTGGACTGCAAGGAGATCCAACCAGTCCATTCTGAAGGAGATCAGCCCTGGGATTTCTTTGGAAGGAATGATGCTAAAGCTGAAACTCCAGTACTTTGGCCACCTCATGTGAAGAGTTGACTCATTGGAAAAGACTCTGATGCTGGGAGGGATTGGGGGCAGGAGGAGAAGGGGACGACAGAGGATGAGATGGCTGGATGGCATCACTGAGTCGATGGACGTGAGTCTGAGTGAACTCCGGGAGTTGGTGATGGACAGGGAGGCCTGGCGTGCTGTGATTCATGGGGTCGCAAAGAGTCGGACAAGACTGAGCAACTGAACTGAACTGAACTGAGCAGGGCCCCGCCCATCAGAACAAGACCCAGTTTCCCCCTCAGTCAGTCTCTCCCATCAGGAAGCTTCCATAAGTCTCTTATCCTTCTCCATCAGAGGGCAGACAGAATGAAAACCACAATCACAGAAAACTAACCCATCTGATCACATGGACGACAGCCTTGTCTAACTCAATGAAACTATGAGCCATGCCATGTAAGGCCAAGCAAGACTCATGGATCATGGTGGAGAGTTTTGAGGAAACGTGGTCCACTGGAGAGAGAGAGAGATCAGAGATCAGTTGCTCAGTCGTGTCCGACTCTTTGCGACCCCATGAATCACAGCACACCAGGCCTCCCTGTCCATCACCAACTCCCGGAGTTCACTCAGACTCACGTCCATCGACTCAGTGATGCCATCCAGCCATCTTATCCTCTGTTGTCCCCTTCTCCTCTTGCCCTCAATCCCTCCAGGCATCAGAGTCTTTTCCAATGAGTCAACTCTTCGCATGAGGTGGCCAAAGTACTGGAGTTTCAGCTTTAGCATCATTCCTTCCAAAGAAATCCCAGGGCTGATCTCCTTCAGAATGGACTGGTTGGATCTCCTTGCAGTCCAAGGGACTCTCAAGAGTCTTCTCCAACATCACAGTGCAGAAGCATCAATTCTTCGGCACTCAGCCTTCTTCACAGTCCAACTCTCACATCCATACATGACCACAGGAAAAACCATAGCCTTGACTAGACGAACCTTTGTTGGCAAAGTAATGTCTCTGCTTTTGAATACGCTATCTAGGTTGGTCATAACTTTCCTTCCAAGGAGTAAGGGTCTTTTAATTTCATGGCTGCAATCACCATCTGCAGTAATTTTGGAGCACAGAAAAATAAAGTCTGACACTGTTTCCACTGTTTCCCCATCTATTTCCCATGAAGTGATGGGACCGGATGCCATGATCTTCGTTTTCTAAATGGTGAGGTTTAAGCCAACTTTTTCACTCTCCTCTTTCACTTTCATCAAGAGGCTTTTGAGTTCCTCTTCACTTTCTGCCATAAGGGTGGTGTCATCTGCATATCTGAGGTTATTGATATTTCTCCCAGCAATCTAAATTACAGCTTGTGTTTTTTCCAGTCCAGCGTTTCTCATGATGTACTCTATATAAGTTAAATAAACAGGGTGACAATATACAGCCTTGACGAACTCCTTTTTCTATTTGGAACCAGTCTGTTGTTCCATGTCCAGTTCTAACTATTGCTTCCTGACCTGCAGACAGATTTCTCAAGAGGCAGGTCAGGTGGTCTGGTATTCCCATGTCTTTCAGAATTTTCCACAGTTTGTTGTGATCCACACAGTCAAAGGCTTTGGCATAGTCAAGAAAGCAGAAATAGATGCTTTTCTGGAACTCTCTTGCTTTTTCCATGATCCAGTGGATGTTGGCAATTTGATCTCTGGTTCCTCTGCCTTTTCTAAAACCAGCTTGAACATCAGGAAGTTCATGGTTCACGTATTGCTGAAGCCTGGCTTGGAGGATTTTGAGCATTACTTGACTAGCATGTGAGATGAGTGCAATTGTGCGGTAGTTTGAGCATTCTTTGGCATTGCCTTTCTTTGGGATTGGAATGAAAACTGACCTTTTCCAGTCCTGTGGCCACTGCTCAGTTTTCCAAATTTGCTGGCATATTGAGTGTAGCACTTTCACAGCATCATCTTTCAGGATTTGAAATAGCTCAACTGGAATTCCATCACCTTCACTAGCTTTGTTCGTAGTGATGCTTTCTAAGGCCCACTTGACTTCACATTCCAGGATGTCTGGCTCTAGGTCAGTGATCACATCATCGTGATTATCTGGGTTGTGAAGATCTTTTTTGTACAGTTCTTCTGTGTATTCTTGCCACCTCTTAATATCTTCTGCTTCTGTTAGGTCCATACCATTTCTGTCCTTTATCGAGCCCATCTTTGCATGAAATGTTCCCTTGGTATCTCTGATTTTCTTGAAGAGATCCCTAGTCTTTCCCATTCTGTTGTTTTCCTCTATTTCTTTGCATTGATCTCTGAAGAAGGCTTTCTTATCTCTCCTTGGTATTCTTTGGAACTCTGCATTCAGATGCTTATGTCTTTCCTTTCCTCCTTTGCTTTTCACTTCTCTTCTTTTCATGAAGGGAATGGCAAAGCACTTCAGTATTCTTGCCTTGAGAACCCCATGAACAGTATGAAAAGGCTGCCGTCTAGGGAAAAGTGAAAGTGTTATTCACTCAGTTGTGTCCTACTCTTTGCTAAGCCATGGACTGTAGCCCATGAGGCGCCTCTGTCCATGGAATATCTTGTCCCGGCAAGAATACTGGAGTTGGGTAGCCAGGCTGCCGTCTAAGGGGTGTGCAAACAGACCCAGTTCCGGGAGAAGTTCACACCCTGGGGTTGACGTTACAGTACATCTACCTCCACATTTCTAGAGCCTTTTTTCCTTCCTTTTTGAAATTCAACTGGAAGATGCCAGTTTTGTGGTTGCTGTTTTAAGTACACCTCTGAATTTGCTTTATGAAGGCTTTGTTTCCTTGTTTGCAAAGGCAGGTGCTGAAACTCATACGTGCTTGGTGAAGTAAAAATCAAAGCAGCCTTTTTGGAAGGCCAATTGGCAGTATTTAAAAACGAAAGTATGCATTGATTTGTCTAGAAATATAACCCTAAGATATACTTCCGCATGTCCTAAAGATCCACTGTAAAACAATTTTCATTGCAGGTTTTTTTTTTTTGGTCATAGCAAATGGTTGAAATAGCCTAAATGTCCATCATTTGAGGGGCTAATAGTGTATTATGGTTCATTCATGAAGTGGAATGCTATGGAACCATTAAAGAGCATGGGTGAGTCAGAATGTTCTAAAATGGAGTAGTCATTACTAAATGAAAAAGCAAATAGTAGAATCATGTGTCTAGTATGCTTCCAGTCTGTGGGGAAAGAAAAAAATATACACTTGAATGTGCACTGAAAAATTTTGAAAGGATGTACAACCAAGTGTTCAAATATGTTGAATATTGCAGCAAAGAACTGGAGTGAAAAGTAGGCTTGTATTCATTATATTCCCTCTTGTTCTTTTTGAAATTTTCATATGTGTGCATTTTTCACTTGGGAAAAAAAAAAAAATGAAAACACCTAGCTACTTTGCTTTGTCTTTTTGTCTTGCATAAAAATCTCCCACATACAAAGGATCTAGAGTTAGATTGGATTCAAAGACAAGCTCTGTCATTTACCTGTGACCTGGAGGTCTCCCTAATCTATTTGTAGTATCTGGATTCAAAGACAAGCTCTGTCATTTACCTGTGACCTGGAGGTCTCCCTAATCTATTTGTAGTATCTATTTCATGGGGTTGCTGTGATGATTAATTACAGGATACATATCAGATAGTGCTTTCTCTGTAAATGTAAAAGTGTAATGATGATATAGTGAACATTTATTGAATGCTTACCACGTGTCAGGCACTGTATTAAGAGCTTTGTCTATATTAATTCGGGGCTTCCCAGGTGGCACAATGATGCAGAATCCCCCTGTTAATGCAGGAGATGCAAGAGACTTGGTTTCAATCCCTGGGTCAGTAAGATCCCCTGGAACAGGAGATGACAACCAGCTCCAGTATTCTTCCTTGGAAAATCCCATGGACAGAGAGCCTGGTGGGCTACAGTCCATGGGATCACAAAGAGTCAGACGTGACTGAGCACACACACATGTAGTAGTTCATTTAATCCTTATACCAACTCTATGAGACAAGTACTGTTTTCTTGTTTTAATTTCTATTTTATATCAGAGTATAGTTGATTAACAACGTTGTGTTAGTTTCAAGTGTACAACAAAGTGACTCAGAGATACAAATACATATATCTCTTTCAAATTCTTTTCCAATATAGGTTATTACAGAATATTGAGCCAAGTTCCCTGTGCTATACAGTAGGTCCTTTTTGGGAAACAGGTACTATTTTCATCCTAATTGTACAGATGGGGAAATTGAGGCACAGAAAGGCTAAGTAACTTGGCCGAGAAGACACAGTGAGCTAAGGATTTGAACCGAAGCAGTCTGGTTCTGTAGTCTGCGTTCTTCCCCACTTACCCAATGGGCCTGTCCCTACTGGGCAGACAGGTCTACTCAGGGCAGCATGAGGCTGATGAGAGGGTTGGTTCAGTTTCTAAGAGAAATGCTGAGGCTATTTGTAAATGTCTTATAAGCATTTGGCAATGCTTTCCTACCAACCTCACGTCAGAATGTTACAATCAGAGTGACATGTGGGGGTGTTTCTGCCGGCGTGTGTGGGGACTTTTCCCTCCGCCTGTTTCCTCCCAGCTGTGCCCTATCTGTACGTGTATCTGGAGTCACTGACAGGAGCCCTGCTGGGAAATCTTGACTGCAAGATGAAGCCAACAGGGACCCTGGAGTGTGGAAGGTGTGGGGGGACCTGTCTTTTCTGTGTCGATCATCTAACGAACACATTTGAACACTAAGAGCCATGCAGGACCTGCCCTCCTTCAAGAGAATCATTGAGGTGACAGTTTTGTCAGCCTGACCATCTCTGGGGACAGTATACCAGCTCTCTCAGGGTGGTCAAAACCTCGTATGTCTTTAGGTATGCATTTCCTTAATATTTAACCCAAATTCTCTCAGTTAAACATTTAATCCAACTGTAAGGTGCTGTTTTTGCTAGAAGAATAGCTGGTCTTTGGCTTCCTCATAATCTGTCTTTAAAAGAAGTGCCCTTGACAATGATGACATGATGAATTCAGCCACTGACAGACCCTGACGTTCTTAGGCCCCCAAGAGTAGGGTGTTTTCCTTTCTTTGTGTCCAGAATTACTCAGAATTATCTGAATACCTATTCCTCATGTCACTACTGTTTCCAAAGTGCTTCACAGGCATCTGCGTTCAGTTCGGAAATCCTGTTTTGTGCTGTCATCATCTTTCCTGTGTTCCAACTTTCCAAACTATTGATCAATTATTTACTCTGTCTGTAAGATTTCTTTCAGATTTCATTTTGAACAACCTGCTAGTCAAGAGATCTTTGGGGTGCTGACTTGAGACGGAAACAGACACCAGCTCCTTGGAAAGGATCGCCTTTCAGCTACTCCAGACTCCTTACCTTGCTCGACTACCTTAAGAAGCAAGTCGGGAGCCTTGAGCTGCTCTTTGAAGTTTGTCAAGTTCAACCTTGGCAGTACCAGGCTGCTCCTGATCTTCCTGGTCCTGCTCTTGCCAAGGGGCCAGGCTGCAGAGAAGAAATATGTCAAATCCTCCCAGCAAAGGTAGTGAAGGCAACCAGGCTCTCTTCCCTCGAAAGGAATCTAAGAGTAAATTATTTAACCTCACCTCCTTCTCACCTTTGTTTAAGATCTACCTCTTCTCATACTTGGCAATTTCAAATTACAGACAGACATTGTATTGGCTGAGGTAGCAAAGTACATTAGGTTTTATTCTAGAAAGGAAATGACGTGATGAAGCTGGTGCTTTTTCTAGCAACGTGCTGCTTGTGGGATCCTAGTTTCCCCACCAGGGGCTGAACCTGTGCCCCCTCCAATGGAAGCATGGAGCCCTAACTATTGGATCTCCAGGGAATTCCCCAACGCTGCTGGTGTTTTAAAAAACATCACTTAAAAAAAAAATATATATATATGTATATAAAACGTCACTTATAGAAATAAATATTTTCCATAGCAAGAGGTTATTCCCTAAGACCAAAATGCCTTGAAAATGTCACCCCTTTACAGTGAATAGAATATTTTAATTGTAATCTGCAGAAATGTTTCCTCCAATGTACTTTATGGGGACATCCATAGTATTATCTAATTCCCTAGATGTTCCTCTTCATTTTTCATAATAGAAATTGCTGGTAGGCATTGCACTTGAATGCCCTAGAAAGAAGGAAGGGGTCTTCAACTGATCATTACTCGTGTAGATCTCCGGAGGCTAGCTATGTAGGAATGTTTTTAATTTGCAAAGCACTGGTCTTCAGAAGCAGTGAAAGCACCAGAATTTAAGATTATAGAGCTTACCATTTTTCTTTATAACCTCCTTGTACTAGAGTTAGTAGGAAGAATGCATTTTCCCTCTCTGTAACAGAATAGAAAACTATTTGCGTCCCCTGTTCTCCTTAAGGTCAACGTCTTAATGTCTCACAATTGACTATCAACACTGCTATAGTGTACATGCAGCTATTCTACATGGTTCAGTCCTTTACACAGTTGCATTGAAATGCAATTATAACTTTTTTATACGGTATAATCCTTTTGTGATTAATTTCAACTTCATATTTCTTTTGTGGTTGATCTTGCTGAAACTGGGATTTGAAGTTCAAAATTTAGTATTGATCACTTTCATTATATGTCACACTGCTATTCTGAATCCAACCTTTCAGTTTTCCTGTTTAGTGTCTAGATAATTGTTTAGCTTTAGTACATTCTTAGAGTAGGTGGATTCTCTAATAAGACAGATCATTGAACACTTAGAGTTAACATTTTTGGGTTGGGAGAGTAGCATTAAAGAGGAAACTATTCTTAGGTGTAACTTTTGAACTGGTTAATAATACAGGATCAGGAAAATAAGTGAATGTTAGTCATTTACATTTTCTAAAAATCTTTGAAAAGAGTCCAATCAGTGTCTGGTTGAAAGGCGAAGGTACATTATGTGATGACTGGGTGATGACTTTTAAGACAAGAAAAAGAAAATAATAGTAATAAAGGGATTTTTTTTTTTTTCTGGACAGAATTGTAAATAATGCTATTTTCAGTTTTGCTACTTGAAATGGTCCTGTTTAACATTATTGTAAATGACTTGGAAGCAAGTACATAGTGATATTCTAATTGCAGGTAAGAATATATTTGTTTAATAAAATCACAAGATAATAGGGCTAAACTTGATGAATAGTTCATATGGATTTATGAGTCAAACATGTCATTATTTTTTTAAGAAAAGGTTATGTCTTGAGGTAAGGTGTTTCAGACTTACCCTTAGGATAATAGGGTTTGAATTCTTTTTTATGCCATAGGAAAAGAAACTGGAAAGCAAGATATTAGTGGGCTCAGTATTGGGAATAATTTTACAGGTATCCCTGTAGATTTGTGGATTAAATATCCTCAATTTTTGCTGATTACTCAATTTGGCTATCTCCTATTCTTAACCTCCCTACCTCCTCTGATTGGCAGAAACACATTCTTCTTAAGAGAAGCATTTATTGAGGCTGTCTGATAGCTCTAGAATAGAAAGTAGTGGATAAAAAATGGAATTTGAGGAGGAAGTCCATTGCTGTCTTGCCCCTTCTAAAAGTTTTCTACATTTCTTTTCTTTTATTATGGTAAAGATTTGAAATCCAGAGTGAAATACATCTCAAATCAATTTGTTCACTCTATGCATGTGTGTGTGTATTTATATATATATGTATATGTGTGTGTGTGTATATGTATGTATGGGTTTCCCTGATGGCTCAGTGGTAAAGAATTTACCTACCAATGCAGGAGACATGCTTTCAATCCCTGGGTCAGGAAGATCCCCTGGAGAAGGAAATGGCAACCCACTCCAGTATTTTTGCCTGGGAAATCTCATGGACAGAGGAGCCTGGCGGGCTGCAGTCCATGGGATCATGAAAGAGTTGGACACAACTCAGTGAGTAAACAGCAAACATCCTCCTTTCCAAAGTGAAAAGGAAGGACTTTCCAGGTGGCCCAGTGGCTAAGACTCTGCCTTCCCAATGCAGGGGGTCTGGTTTCAATCCCTGGTTAGGGAACTAGATCCCACATGCCTCAACTAAAGATCAACTGAAAATCCTGCATGCTTCAGTGAAGACTGAATATCCCAAGTGCTGCAATTAAGATGTGGCACAGTCAAATCAATCAATAAAAATAAATATATATATTTTTTAAAGTGAAAGGAGAGGTTTTTTTTTTTTTTTTAAATAAAAGAGTCTCTCTCTTTTAATTTTTACTTTATTTATTTGGCTGCACTGGATCTTAGTTGTGGCATGCAGGATTTTTTTTAGCTGTGGCATATGGGTTCTAATTCCCTGACCAGGGTTCAAACCCTGGCCCCCAGCGTTGGGGGTATGGGGTCTTAGCCACTGAAACAGCAGGGGAATCCCTAGAAGAATCCCTAGAAGAAGTTCTCCGTGACACTGATTTACCTATCAGGTAATCTGGAAAGAGGACATTAACATCTACATCTCCCAGAAGCCAGACTAGAAACGTGAAGTAGAAGAACTGGTATTTTTCATCTGTTCTAGTGAAAACATTTGGTGAATAGCAACAGTTCAATCAGCTACATGGCAGAGTATGACTTTTGATATTTATTAAAATGTTTTCTTGCTTTCAGCCATGTTCTCTAAATTCAGGCTTGTGCTTATTTGCATACAGGTCATATCAAAATAATCCATTGACTACCGCACTGGGGCTTCCCGTCCCTGTGATTTTCCAATGATGCCTCCCTGCAACAGGAGGAAGCCCAACTAGGAAGAGCACATTGTTTCCTCTCTCTGCTTCAGGGGAAATAAGGGATTTGCAGAGAAATTTAAGATGTATTCTGTAAACTGAGTTGTGAAGTGAAAGTAAAAGTTGCTCAGTCGTGTCCAACTCTTTGAGACCCCATGGACTATACAGTCCATGGAATTCTCCAGGCCAGAATAATGGAGTGGGTAGCCATTCCCTTCTCCAGGGGATCTTCCCAACCCAGAGATCAAACCCAGGTCTCCCACATCGCAGGCGGATTCTTTACCATCTGAGCCACCAGGGAAGCCCAAGAATATGGGACGGGGTAGCCTATCCCTTCTCCAGCAGATCTTCCCTACCCAGGAATTGAACTGGAGTCTCCTGCAGTGCCCACAGATTCTTTACCAGCTGAGCTATGAGGGAAACTGAGTTGACTCATTGGAAAAGACCCTGATGCTGGAAAAGATTGAGGGCAGGAGGAGAAGGGAGCAAGAAAGGATGAGATGGTTGGATGGCATCACCAACCTAATGGACATGAGTTTGAGCAAACTCCAGGAGATATTGAAGGACAGGGAAGCCTGGAGTGCTACTGTCCATCAGGTCAAAAAGAGTTGGACATGGACTAAACAACTGTGAACTTACACCAGTAGAGATGAGTTAAGACCAGAGACGTTTTCAGGCTGGGCCACTGCTTTCTGTTTGCAAAAGGAGTTGATCTGATTTTGGTTTAGCAGCTGAAAGACAAATAGCCTATTGAACAAACCCCAGGTGGATTTCAACTCCCTTTGGTGACAGTGGCATTCAAGAACGAACACAGTCAGACACTAGGATTTTTCATATGTCATTTATTTAAACCAAAATCAACTTATATTTTCAAGGGGCTGGATTTCAAAGATATAAAAAGAAATTCAAACCATTTTGTTCAATACCTATCTATAAAAAATGAAATTACATTTTGCGGGAGGAGTAGACCCTGTAACATAGGAAATTTCTTCACTGAAATTCAATTTTTTGCATGCAAAACCTAATTTCATTTTTGGATTGGCTGAAATGTTCAAGGAGCCCCGATGAAATATCAGAATTTGTTAAAAGTCAAGAAGTATAATCACGATTCAGACTACGTGAATGGTCAGCACGAGAGCCAAGGTAATGAAATCTTTGCAACCTTGCCTGTGTACAGCCACTTGATCTCTACTCTTTTGAAGCATTTTCAAAAGAACATTGTGTTATTTTGGTGACTAGCACAGGTTCTTGCTTATGTATAAAAATTGGACAAAATGGCTTATTTGCTTAACAATGTCCAAGTCTGTTGCATGTAGTTTGAAGGCTTTGCCCAAGAACCTGGCGGGAGGGAGTACTGTGGACACAGGTTTCAGAGGTGGGGCATTTTCAGATCATATAAAGTCCACTTTATAAAGCATTCTAATTTACCTTGTTTTTGGTGAGTCTGTATTTTTGCGTGTAAAGTAAGTTTTACAGATATGACGTAGAAATCAACAGTGGCAGTTACCAATTTTAAATGTGGGAAGAAAGACAAAGACATCACAGAAAACAAAGCTAAATGGAAGTTTGGATTTTGCACTTAAATGGGTCACTTAATAATTGTGTCACACTGGCGAGTTACCGAAGCTCAGGGAGTAGTTTTGCATTAGTGCAAGGGTGAAATGAAACCCACAATGCATTATTCTGATTTTCCCTACCCTGGAGAACTATGTAGGAAACAAAACTGACATGTTTGGCAAGATACCCACGTGGGTTAAAATCTATACAGATTTGTACATGTTTGAGAAGCTGATAACTCCTTTCATAAAACATACAGTCCCTGACCTGAACCTTTCAGAAGTGTATGATCAATCACAGTAAAAGGACTTGTAGTTTTCTGTATTTAAATCCCTTCCACAGGGGACAAGGTCTACCCACAAGCTCACAGGTACTAGAACATGTGTTGTTACAATGAAAATCAGAATGATATGCTTCTGAACTGCTTAATCACTCCCCCAAAGACAATTACTTCTATTCTGGAAGAAGCAGGACTCTGCAGTGAAAACACAGAGACCTGAAAGCAGTGCATTAATTATTTTATTAATTTCTTTTTACATTATGGGAAACATTCATCTATTTACAATTTTTTTTTGTCCGCACACAATCTAGGTAGATAAGCCTATGAAATTCCAATTCATAAAGCCATAAAAATGTTCCCCACCCCTCCATCTGAAAGCTTTCAAATGAATCTTTTTTTTTCCAAACCAAAATAATTTTTAAAAATTACATTTGGGAATTCAGATATGCTAGTGATTTACATTCCAGTTATTTAAAATATGCATCTAGACATGTTTTAAAAAAGAAATGGTAAATTCACAAGGATAAGGCTTAAATTAAAGTGGTAATGCACAGTAAAACATTAAGGAAACATCTATAAATAACAGAAATATAGTACAAATAAATTAGTTCTATTTACCATTTCAAATATTAAAAATCTTTAATCCATTTCTTCATCTCTCTTTACAAAAAGGTTATGTGAGTTGTATGGAAACATCTGCAAAAAATATAATAAATACTTAATTTCTTGGAACTTTTTTTTGATGTGGGAGACAAACTTCTTTTGTAATTCCCCCCTCCCCAAGAAAATACCCAAACACCTTTGTACCAAAGTTAAACAAAATAAGTAATTTTTCAGGGTACATACATTTTCTGTTATTAACTAAAAAACATTTCTACAAATTACATCAAAAAGAACAATGTAACAAGGGTTATGCTTATGGATGTCAGGCTTAAGAGGGCAAGTGATCAACAAGCAGTTTTATGTGGGGTCATGTCTTAACATCAATAATTAGCTTTTTATAAAGTGTTTGTACAATTGGTGTTTTTAAGGAAGGCAAAGGTCATGATGCCTGTAGGCATTCTGCTAAAAGATTTAAAATTCTTACCAAAAATAGCTTATGAATATACAAATACCATTCACGTAGACAAGATAAATAGGCCACCTCGTCTCTCTTAAAATATCCTGGGCTAAACCAGTTTCCAAAGAAAATATTGTAGGATGATCTTTAGAAATCTATTTCTCCATCCAAATCTTATCTCTCCCTCAGGGCACAGAGCTGTGGATGGGAACATGGGTCTTCAAATGGATGCTGTTTCCTTCACGTTAGTCTGTGAGTTCTGAGTCATTGTCATGGCTGAACATGACCATAGGCTACCCAAGGTGGCAGTTGGCCTTACCTGATACAAACTTTGTGTGACCTTCCCCGGCTGCTACAGAGTAAAGAAAACGTGTATTCTTTTTAAAACCAGAAAATACTTGAAGCTTAAATTCTCTATCTGCTCCAATTTTACGAAGTACTCAAAGGTGCTTTGTCCACTCTAGTTAAAAGTTGGTTTGTTTTTAAATAAGTTAGTAGCCCTTTTCTTGTAAACCTTAGCAGTAAACATTTGTGCCCTGTTTATAAAGATAGCTCAAAGCATCAATGGCTCTGAGAGGTAGCGAATTCTCTAGTGGTTTTAGATTATGTCCATGAAAATAGTTGTTGCCAGTACCCATCACTTCTCTTAATTTTTAAAATAAAATTAGCACCTGGCTATGAGAGTGTATTTTTTTTTTTAAGCGTCTCTGGTGCAAGTGTATCTGATATATCTTTTTAAAAGTCTTTCATTTTTCAATGATAATTTCTAACACTTTAGGGAGCTGGATAAAATGCCAGTGACCATGTAAGATCACCTCATTCTAAGTGTTTAAACTGCTAGGAGTAAGGGCATTTAAAGATAACTTCAGCTGGCCACAAAGGTCATACGCCATCCATCATGACTAAAAACAAAAATCAACCTTCTCTGCCAAATCCCTGGGTCTCTTCAGTGTTTAGGAACCGCGATGCTGTCCCCCTCCACGTGGCTGCTGAACCTTGCAGGTCAAATTTCTTTTCTCTCTAACTGGGACCTCAAGATGAGTGGCTGCTCTTTGAATGAGACAGCATGTCTACTGGGACAGAAAGCTTATTTGATGGGTTTGACACAGGACAAAATCCTGATTCGGGGGTGTAATAGGACTGTGGAGCAGTGAGGAAAGACTGATGGAGACAAACGTCTGCCCTATGAACTACTGGGTTAAAAGAGACCGAATGTGTAGCATTCGAAAGGGATGATGGGAAAATCCCGACTCTTCTCAGAAAGCAGGCCGGCTGCCATTTACAGCACTTGGTAAGCAGAGATGTACTTCTATCTGTGTAATTAGGTAGGCTCCCCCCCTCCCCAAGATGGACACTAACAAAGTAATGGAACCAACACTTTCCCCTTTAAAGACCTCCCCCCGCCCACCACCACAACAACAATATAATATACATAGTACAAGAAAAGTTGAGAAAACACTTCAGGTCTAAATTGTCTTAAGAATAGGACAAAAGAAAAAAATCCCTTATGTAGTCTCTTAAGCTAGCAGTGCTTCCTTGGTCTTGCTTTTCCTGTCTTCATTTTATTGCCTTTCGGAATAGATGGATGTCCCTGAAAGATCAAATTGACAATCTTCTGCTGAGTGAGACATTTGAAGCAGTGACTGATGACACAACAGTGAGGCAGTTTGTGCAGCTGTGAGCGACGCAGGTACCCGCACCCCACCCCCTCCCCCCCCCGGGCACCCACTACACATCCTGGTCCCCCCGCGCCCAGCCCCTCTTCGTCCCCTCTCGGCGTGTCACTCCCGGACTCTGGTGACAGGGTGTGATGTCTGAGGCTGGACATCAAGCGCTCCAATCTGCTCGCCCAAAATAGGAAGCGTGTCGGGGAAATCAAAGGGATCGGAGCCCTAGTTTCTTTCGCGTGGAAGACGGCGAGATCCCTAGGGACCCCCCCCCCCCGCCCCCCGCCCCGCCCCGCGGGATCCTGGATGTCTGAGATACCCTACAGTTGGATATTGCTGGAATCTAGGGACGGACTAGCTCGAGGAGGACGGAGGATGGCTGGCGGGTGACCTAGAGAGGGGCCGCGTCTACGCGGGTGGGCAGGCGCCGGGGAGGCGGCGGCGGCGGCGGCGGCGGCGGGAGCGCGGCGGCCGGGGCCTCAAAGCCGGGTCTGCGCCTCGGGGATGTAGATCTCGATGCTCTCGGCGCTCTCGGTGGCCGAGTTCTGACGGACGGACGCGGCGCGCTTGGCGGCCATCAGGCGCTTGCGGGCCTCCTGGCGCTGCGAGCTCTCCAGCGAGCGCTCCCGGATCAGCGGCGCGGGGCCCTTCGCCGGCTTCTTGGGCACTGGAGGAGGGGCCCTTCGCTCCTGATCAAAGCAGAAGGTTCAGGACATTACACAGCTTCTCAGGACAAGCTTGGGGGAAACTGGGATAGGTCAGTAGTTAGCACACACTTTTTTTTTTTTTAAGCCTAAGGGTGGTTAAGTTAGTTCTGATCTGCACACTGTATACATATTTACACACACACACACACACACACACACACACACACACACACACACACACACACACATATGTATTGGAGAAGGAAATGGCAACCCACTCCAGTATTCTTGCCCGGAGAATCCCGTGGACAGAGGAGCCTGGTGGGCTACAGTCCATGGTGTCTCAAAGAGTGAGACATGACTGAGCTACTGAGCACATAAAATGTATATATATTTTTTCCTAGTATTCTGGCTTGGGTTTTCAAAAAGATGCATGAGGGAAAAAAATACTCTGAAGTTTAAGGCCAAGGGTAAAGCTGGAGGGCAGAACTAGTCTCTCCAAGGGAAGGATATGGGTATTTAAAATCTAACCAGCTCTCGCCCCCGCCCCTCGCCCCTCACTTCACCTAAAGGCTGCAGCTTCCAGCACATTTACTGTGGTTTTTCTCTGGAGGCTCCAGACTCTTTCGGATGCCAGAGATGGGAAGGAGAGGGCAGCGGTCGCCTCTTAGATTCTGCATCCCCTCTAAGCAGGGCGGCAGCGTGTGGTACCAGCTGGGTTCAGAGTTTAAAAACATCCCTGCCCTCTCCCCCAGCCCACCCAAACCTAAACAGCCAAACGAGGAAGAAGCAATTGTTAAAACTGTGTTCGTTTAGCTTTGCTGGTGTCCCAGTGAGTTACACCCATTTACACATCACACACAGACACACAGAGATGTGCTCGGCAGGGTCACCCTGGAGGGAGTTCCTACCCTTGGGGGTATGGAGTCAGCTCCTAAAACATCCTGCTGGACCATCACGAATTAGGGGCCTCGGGGTGACCTTGGTGGACCGGAAGGCTGTTTCGTCATAGGGACAGACATTGCGCCATGACAACTGAACACAAGACTGAAAGAGGCCATTCCTGCTTCCCTCCCCCACACCCGGGGCAGCAGCAAACTAGAAACCAGTGGGCTATTTTTAAATGCCACTGCAAAAACAAGTCATTCATAACTTGGACTGGAAAAAAAAAAGTACAGTGGGAAAGGGATCTAAATCACAAAGGATTTTTAGGAAAAAGATAGTGAGTTTTCAGGCTGCAAAAAGGTCCATGTGAATCTGATGATTTCATCTTTTAATAAAATACCTTAAATTCTCATAAACCTAAATGTGAGAAGTATCTTAAAATATGGATTCCATGATTCTCCAAAGGGCACTCTCTGTGTTCCTCCTTTGCTGGCCTTCGTGGAGTGCCTAGTTACCCTTATTGCAGTGGAGTTGCCCGCCGGTTGTTTAAGGTGGAGTCTCGTGTGGATAAAAAAAAGGAAGCACAGAGTGCAAACTGTATTCCACCAACTCTGATTGCGTTTGTTCATTGTTTCCCCTCCAGTTCATGGGGTGATGCAAAGCTCTGATCACAGATACCATGCATGAAGATTTAGAAATCAAGTTAATAATGATTTATAGTATAACTGTCACTAGGTACCATATATCAATTCTTAGCTTCACTCCTTTTGGACATTTAAAATCTTCATGATTGGGACACTCAGTAGATACTTTTGAAAGTACGATTGTTGAAAATGTTTTAGTCATATTTTCCTTTCCTTGCATAGTTTATTTTTTTTTAACAACAATTTTAAAAAATTGATGAATAAGTAATTAGATGGTTAGCTCTAGAAAATCAGTTACCAGTTATGTGTACATCTGTAATGTTTTCTTAAAACCAGACCAATTTAAAAGCTTGTTTAGCAGACAGTTTTAAACTCAGATTAAAGAAAACTAGAATGAATGCAAATGTTTGGCTACCCCAGTGAGAAGCCACACAGGCATCAATGGTACTTTGATGTTTCATACCAAAACCCGCCAGGTGGATGGTGACAGAATTGGAGATGAGGGACAGTGATGAGAGTGGTGGCCCCTTCAGTTATGCACCGGCTCTTAGCATTAGATTTCTCCTGGGAGCCCAGGGACTCCAAGAACTTTGATATTATGATGGGCAGCAGCAGAATGGACTGGACTGATAGGTGAAAGGATCAGGAAGAGGCATCACAGAAATGGCTGTGCCTGACTTCAGAAGTTGAACCTCTCAGAATCATTTGACCTCAGGCTGTAGGAAAGCAAAGGGTTAAAAATGTCATGCATCTCCGGTCAGCCTAGGAGGGTGGACATTGGATACCTGGACAAGCCTGGTGGAGCCACTGTAGTCAAATGTGAAAACTGCAGTTTATTAATTCAAGTAAAAGAATTTGAGTCTTTATTTCTAAGCTCTTGCATGAGGAACCCAGTGAGCAATACTCCCCAAGGCAAATCAACCAAAGGTAAAACCTTTTTTTTTTAAAAAAAGATCCCAACATTTATGATTACTGTGAAACTATACGGTGTTTATATTTTTAGACTTGAACAACAGTGGTTTCTTTATTACTATATTTATGAAATGATTATCAAAGTCGGTTAGTTTGCAGGGCTTCCTATTTTCTCGGAAACACATTCTAGGGGTGTAAGGAAGTTGTACTCTTGCTCTATGTAATCATGCACTGAAGATGTCATTTATTTTAGTTTAAAAAGCAAAATGGAGGCAGTTCCTTCCAGTGACTAAAATGGTTTAACTTAAAGTTTAATTAACAAAAAAAAAAAGCCACATTCCCATTTTCCAATTCACAGACAGGTTTTTCTTTAAAAATATGCCTGAAACATATTACAGATAATATCCCAAATGATTACTATGTAAACATTGTCATTACAATGAAATTAATATGATTTCAGCTCCATTTCACATTGTAAACAACAAGACTGAGAGCAGAAGCCTATTTAGACTGTCCAGTGTTTGTGCAGGTTTTTAAATGAACCATACAAAATCTACATTGTTCTACCTTCTTGTCAAGAGGATCCATCTGTTTCCAATTATTGGCCTTTAACTGATGAAGTTCATCAAATTTCATACTAATGTTTTCTATGGACAACTGCAGCATGTCCCAGAACCCTGCCAGATCCTGAGAGGTGGGCCTTGGATGAGCATTGGGATTCTGTGCAAGAGAAAGAAAAACAGTCACGCTTTAGAAGCGATGTTTGTGACAAGCCCAGGATCAACGCGGCATTTTCAAATACTTCAAATAACAAAAGGAGGATGAGTTCCTTTTAGTTTTCAGATAGGAGAGAAAAGTGAAGTTACTGATGGTGCTATGCTGTGCTTAGTCGCTCAGTTGTGTCCGACTCTTTGTGACACCATGGATTGTAGCCTGCCAGGCTCCTCTGTCCATGGGGATTCTCTGGGCAAGAATACTGGAGTGGGTTGCCATGCCCTCCTCACTGATGGTACTTTTATTTATTTATTTTATATTTTATAGGTATATGTATATATGTTTTATGGGGCTTCCTAGGTGGCACTAGCGGTAAAGAACCCACCTGCCTCGGCAGGAGACATAAGAGACAAGCGTTCGATCCCTGGATGGGGAAGATCTCCTGGAGGAGGGCATGAGAATAAACTTATATAAACTTATACTTATGGGTCTGAAAGAGTCGGACACTACTGAGCGACTGAGCATACATGCATACATTATATATATATATATACCTCTATATATTCACCTTTATTAAGAACTAATTGACAAATAAGATTATAAGATATTTAGAATGTACCGTGTGATGATTTGGTATAGACACACCTTGCGTAAGGACTTCCCCATCGAGTTTAGCAGCACATCATCACATCACATCTTTATCCTTTTTTGTGTGTGTGAGAGAACATTTATCTTCTATTCTTTCTTAGCAAAGCTCAGTTAGACAATACAGTGTTATCAACCGTAGTCACCATGTTCTAATTAGATCCCCAGACCTCATTCATTTTATAGCTGAAAATCTTTATCATTTTACCAACGCCCCCTCCATTTCCCCTACCCCTGAGCCCTTGGCAATCACTTTTATACTCTCTCTATGAATTTGGCTTTAAAAAAAAAAAAAGATTCCACTACAACGATAATTTTATACAGTCATTTTATACACATTTGAGTCAGTGATTCTCAATGCCAAGGTAAAATTCTTTTGTAATACAGCATCTATCAGTATGGTATGGTGGGGAGTCTAAACATTTGGAAAAAACCCAGAATGTGTGATATATGCCAAAATGCATTTAAAACTATATTTAAATGAAAATACCATATTACAAAAAATACAGTCTATTGTTATTAGAGTCAGTATTTGACTCCATGGCATCCAACATACTCAGAGAACAGATAAGGAATCTAAATAAGATTCATTTTAATATTTACATTGAGTGAAATAATAGGGCAAACAAATGATAAGTAATAAAAGAATTAAATTTTCAAAGTATTGTGTGTTTAACAATTAAGATATTTCTAATATCAGAAGTCATTTTATCATATAAGTACTTGGACATAATCATTTGGAAATGAATTGGTTTTAAATTGACCATAACATAATACGGCAAACATGAGAACACTTGTCCGTATGTACACATAGATTTCTGTGCATTTGCTAGATAATATTAAACATTCTTTGATGTGTGGATTGACTTTCTTTGCCCTCATTCACATATCCCTGACAAGCACTAGAGAGTAGGAACCACGAATTTATATGATCTGAGGCAGAAAAGCCATAACTAAGAGACTGAAGGTATTACTACCGGCAACAATAGCTAAAGGTATTCATGGGCAGATAGGTGGGGCTCATACTTATCAGAGGTTTCTATTGAGGTTCCATTTGGTTACCTCTGGGTATCCCAGGCAATTGGAAAGACTGTGAAATCTCATGCCATATAATAACTTGAGGCCCATTCTTACTTTTAAAACAACCCTAAAGAAATGACATCATCAGAATTTCAGAAAGCACAGGGTCAGTGACCATCAAAGTTAATAGATGGGAAAAAATACTTTTTAGCCTTTTAATGGATGGGTATTATTGGTCTGATTTCAAAATAAATACAAGAATGTATTTATAAACTTATACTTTAAAAATTACCCATAGTTCACTGGAATAATTAAATTCTAAAATTTTAAGTATTTGGTTCACTGTTAAACTCTATTCCAGTGACACCTGAATTGACAAGAGGGCTTCACTGTAGCATTTTGATATAGTAAACTCGAATGTTTCTTAATATCTAGGTTCAGAATAGACAGATAATAACTTTGACAAAGTACCTGTCAACTGGAGTTTTATGATCTCACAATATATTACCTTATCTCATTTGTAATTAAAAGCTAAATTGCGAAAAAAAAAAAAGCTAAATTGCTTATACCTGAAGTTCACTAAAGCCTTCTAGGTCCCAAGCCCTGTTGTTAAACTGTGTTAGTGCATTAATACATAGAATGATAGCATTTAACTCTGTAGTAACATGGGAAATTTGTTCCTTTCCCACCAGGAATCTCTTTGCCCCCTCATCATCCAAGGGATGAATGGGGAAGCAGAGAGAAAGAGCTTGGGTGCTCAGCCAGTCTCTTAATCAGTGGCTCCTGTGACACCCAGCAAAAGTAGTTGCGAAACTTGCTTCAGTCTGAACCAGGTCACTTGGAGGCCAGAGGTGACAGAGGATGAGAAAGATAAGGAGGGCCAGTTTGAGAAATATGGCTTTATATGAACTTTTTAATTTAAAGAGTTAAAGAATAATATGAATTTAATATGAATTAAGATCTGTGACATGTGAGCAAGTTTACAATTTAGAAGGAATTCTGTACCTGACACATAGTGAAGCTCAATAAAATATTTGTTAAATCACTGATCAATACATTTACTAATATATATTATCTCATAATTCAGAATAGAATTTCTGAGAAGGTAAAAGACGGGCCAGGTCATTTTTGCTGAGGAAGGGGAAAACAAACTATATGTGTGGGAGGTGGGGGTGAGGAGGCAAGAAAGAGGTTTCAGAAAGAAAAGCCTGGTGAAGGGGAACAAGAGCACTGACTTGTGCAGACTTTATATCTGCTCTTGGTTGAGTCTTGTCTAGACAAATCCCTTTCAGTCTGTATTTGTCCTTGTTAACAACAAGATGTGGTTAGAATGCTAAAAAAAAAATCATAGTTTGGGTCAATCAGATCACAAATGATTGTGTTTTGAACTTTCCAGAAGATTAAAAGAATTGCTTTTCATTTTCTTTATTTTAGATGCAGTTTCCATCCCTGGGTTGGGGGTATCCTCTGGAGGAGGAAATGGCTATCCACTCCAGTATTCTTGCCTGGAGAATCTCATGGACAGAGAAGCCTGGCAGGCTACAGTCTATAGGGTCGCGAAGAGTTGGACACAACTGAGCGACTGAGCGCACAGATGCAGCTTGATCATTAATTGGCCAATAAAAGCTATTTTTGTGGAATGACACTTGTGGAGATGGCAGAATTTTAAAAAAAAAATGTGAGGAAGTTCTTGGCCTTGCATTTTGCTGACAGTTTTTAAAAAAATATTGTTGCTGCTAATACTGGTTTTGTCTGTTTGTTCTGCTTTATTTCATTTCTGTGTGTCCAAGAAAGATGAATGATTCATTGTTCTCATGGAGATCAAACTTACACTTTCTGACACCTTCCACCTCCAGTTCTTGAATTAAAACAGAGTACTCTGATAAGGAAAAAGGCCCCAATGGCTACTTCAGAAAAAAACTCGTTATCCAAAATGATTTTTTTCTGAAATATTATTTTTGAAATATCAGACTGCTCCAATTGGGTAAGAATAATAAAATCAGGAGGCCAGGAAAATAGAAAATCTTCAGCAACCAGAAAAAAAAAAAAAAAAGGAAATGGAGTTTTAACTTGATTGGATTCTTTCTTCAAAGATTATTTAATATTTTTTATTATTTTAAAAGATAAATATTTTTAAGAAAAGCAGGAAATATATGATTAATCAGAAAATTCTCTCTTTCAGGTTAAGAGAGTCCAATGAGCCCTGGCTTGGTTCTACTTTAGTTGGACTGGTCTTGACCACATGGTCTTCTCATGGGGAGGAGCAGGGAAAACTAGTATTGAGAGGGAAGATACCTACCAGGTTTTCTTCACACAGTTCTCTGAACTGGTAGAATTTCTGGGCCATAAGAAGTTGGGCACTGCCCACTGCGGTTCGGATTTTCCCTAGAACTGAAAAAAGCAAACAGACAAGAAGTTTACACATAATGTCTCATTGTTGAGACTTAGTCTGGCAAAGCAAAGAGGAAGTTGCGCTATAGTAATTAGGGAAGACCGTATGCAGAACTCACGTGCGCGCGTGCGCACACACACACACACACACACACACACACAGCCAGGTCTTGCCGTCACTCTGTGCATCTGTGCAAGAGAGACTCCTGAGTTAAAGTAGAAAACCAGCTTGGAAAAACCCACGTGCTCACCAGGCATCTTTCTTAGGGATAACGGAGTTTTCCATCACAGCCATGGATGTTACCAGGAGAGGAGGCAAATAGTTCTGCTTTGTTTTTTCCCTTTTACTGCAAGGATGAATTTCCAGTGTTTACCAGTCCGGTTAGGGATTTATTTGTGTCAGCAGTCATGGGCTGCTAGCTTGTTTTTCTAATCCGAATCCAAACACAAGGAAAGCAGCCCTGACTTGCAGGGGGTAGGGATCTCATGGCACTCACCAAATCCCATCCACAGGCTTCCTTATTTTTCCGGAGCTCAGCCACTGGGACTGTCAGGAAAGAAAGCCTGGCCAATTGAAAGATTTTGTAAGGAGCGAACATTTTCAGCCCGTTGCCTAGGGAACGCCAGCACTGTCCCAGCTTTTACACTCCATGGACCAGCGTTATTGTTCAGAGAGGTTTAATTCCCTGTGCACTGTGCTGAAAATCCTCCCCTTTGCAAGCTACTTCTTGCCTTGAGTGAAGTCAAAGGGGAGAACCTTCCAGCAGTGGGCGAGCTGAGCGGGGTGGAGCCTCTGCCCGGAGCATCCCTGAGCATGTCTGAGCATCCCAAGCTCCAGATTATCCCAGAGGCACTACGCTCCGCCTGGTGGGGACTGCGTGGCTGGAGCCCGGCCACCCGCCACCGCCACCAGGCAGGAAGGAAGGTGAGATGGCAGCAGCCACAGAGAAAAACAGAGCAGGCGGGCCTCTTGAAGCTCTTGCCCACTTGAAGCTCTTCACTGGGGCCGGGACGGATTTTATGGGACTGAAGCAACGTTTTTGCTGCTGTAATTTTGTTCTGACTTTACCGTGTCTGAGACTCAGAGTGGAATTAGATCTCCTTTTCTTGACCTCATTCCCCACAAAGACTGAGAAGACAACAGAAGGACAAGCAATGTCCTTTGCCTCAGGGTTTCCTGGTCAATTGCTTCTCAGTTAGTTTAAGGCTGCCAGGCTGGATAATGGTTCCGGCAGGCCACCACTGGTCTCTACCCAAATAGTTCACACAGGTTTCTGGGTCAGGAAGATCCTCTGGAAGAGGGCATGGCAACCCACTGCAGTATTCTTGCCTGGAGAATCCCCATGGACAGAGGAGCCAGGCGGACTACAGTCCATAGTCACAAGAGACACAACTGAAGTGACTGAGCACGCACACGTACATAACCAGGGCATCTCTGGGCTTGGGAAGTCACCAGTCAACTGTGAGGCTGAAGTGCAGAGACCACCTCCCTAGGGGAGAGCTGGGGTCCTCCTTGAGAGCACCTGGCACAATTCTTCAGGCCTAAGTGTTGGATTTTTTTCAGTCTATCTGCTTTTAGAATCTTTTGGGATGGCTGCATTTTCCTCTTTAATTGATCCATCATGTCTGTGAGGCCTTCCTCCTTTTTCTTTTTTAATTTAAAAAATTTATTGGAGTAAAGTTGCTTTAAAATATTGTGTTAGTTTCTGCTGTACAGCAAAGTGAATCAGCCATACATATACATATATTCCCCTTTTTAGATTTCCTCCCTATTTCAGGTCACCAAAGAGCACTGAGTAGAGTTCCCTGTGCTATGCAATAGGTTCTCATCAGTTATCTATTTTCTACATAGTCACCTCCCTCCATCTCTCAACACCCCAAAGCAGAAACGACATGGGGAAACAGGATACCACAGAAGCTAAAGGGTCAGGCCCTGAGTTGGCTGAGGGTCCTCTCTGGAAAACTTACCATCCATTGCTCTGGACAGGTCACCTAATCTCTGTTTTCTTATATGTAAAACGGGATCGAACCCAGGTCTTCTGTATTGCAGGTGGGTTCTTTACCGTCTGAGCCACCGAAGAAGCCCCATTTTTTTTTTTTTACCCTATGTGGCGGCAGTTAACTTTGCAGGGACTGGGCTGGCCCTCAACGCCAAGGCCAAAACAGCCCCAGAGGAGGCTGCAAAGATACGTGGAGTCTCCATAAAAGCTGGTGCAGGGACAGTCCATGGGGAGTCTGGAAACTCATTCATTCACTTAGAAATACTGGGACTGGAAGCGGTCAAACACCCAGTGCTTCCCGACTATGCCAGCTCCCCCAGCAGCATGTTAGAACTCAGAAACAGAGCTGAGGACTTCCCGGTGGTGCAGTGGATAAGAATCCACCTGCCAAAGAAGGGGACATAGGTTCCATCTCTGGTCTGGGAAAATCCCACATGCTGCAGAGCAGCTAAGCTTGTGTGCACCACACTGCTGAGCCCATGTGCTGCAGCTACTGAGGCCCACACACCCTAGAACCTATGCCCCACAACCAGAGAAGCCACAGCAATGAGAAGCCCAGCCACCACAATGAAGAGTAGCCCTGCTCGCCACAACTAGAGAAAACCCGCACAGAGCCACAGAGATCCAGCGCAGCCAAAAATAAATACATAAATAATAAATGGAACTCTCAGCTCTTAAAAAAAAAGAGAGAGAAAGAGCAGAACAGATGTATTTTTTATATCTTCAACCTGGACACTACCTATCAATTCAAAGGAGTCCATCTGGCTGTCCCACCAGTGGTGAAGGTTCTACAGCGGTCAGACTAGGTGAACACCTCCCAGACTCAGCTGCCTACACCTAATTCACCTGGTCTGCTTCCTTGCCTGTCTAACTTCCTCTGTGTAACATAGCAGACAAAGCACAGGCACTGGAATCTGAAATGCCATTTATCAGCTACAGATCCTGAGAGAATTTATTGTACTCAGACTCTGCCCTCTTTATCTGCCGAGTGATCATAATACTATCTTCCTAGGATTGTAGACTGTAGATATGATGAAATTGTGTATGAAAATCCTTAGGCTGCAGCAGGAATTATAACTCCTATATCCTTTCGACATTCTTGGTCATTTACCGGGGAAACAAAAGGTGACATATTCCCAAACGGGATTATTTCTCCTGTGAATCTTCACATTCCAAACTCGCTTCCCAACAGTGTGGACTGATTGAATGTCCTCTTTTTTGGTGGCTGCCATGCAGGCAGACCTAGACAAGTGTCAAGGAGAGGGTGAATCATGTCTTTAATCATGTCTCTGTGTAGATAAGGAATCCATAACAATTCTTCGGGGCCCCAGATTTTCATCCCTATCTGTAGAGTCTGGCATAGCTCCCCACCTATCAGAGCTAGAACAGTGGTTAACTGACTGACAGAGACACACAGAGGAGACAGGATCTTAACCAAGGATGCCTAGACCACTCTGTTGGAGCCTGTGCAGAAAAGAAACCTGCAAAATCAAAGATCAGATTCTCCCTGGGAGCCACAGTTGCTCCAGGCAAATAAGGTCCATCTTCAGGTACAGAGCAGACCAGATACACTCTGCTGGCCTGCAGAGTGCAGGGCCCTCCCTTCTCGTGGAACTGTGTTTCGCCACATGGTTTAGAGCCATTCAAATCCGTGGGTTCCAAACTCAAGTGTGTCTCTTGCTGCTGATCATTAGTCCTTGGAGATGGTCTTGGTACACTCCCTCCCTGACCCTTCTTTTCTGACTCTCATTCACTGGCAACTGAATCCCTGCTTCCTTGTCTTCAGCAAAAACCTTGTTTCCTATGAGATGAAGAAAACGGAAGGAACCAGGCATGAATATTCTCAATGTTCTGCCTCTCCTGACACTTGCCCACCCCCATGGTCCCCTAAAGCTCTAAAGAGGGGAGGTTTTTGCATGATGGATGAGCAGTGATGAGGCCAGCATCAGAGATGTCAGGTGCCCGAAGTACTGCCATTCATTCCTGATGGAATCAGCTCAAGATTGACAACCACCCCTGTGCTAAATAGCTCTCCACATCCACCCTTCCCATCTCCCTGTATCCTTGGTCCCACTCCCTCCTGGTTGCTCTTCCATCTCAGCCCCTCTCGAGAGCTTTACCTGAGAGACCTGGGAGCTGCCTCAAGTCTCTCCCATCCTAAGGGAAAAGTCCTCCCCCATCTCGTAATCCCCTCTAGCTAACCTAAAATCCCTCTCCTCCCCTGTTATGGGCTGACTTCTGTCCTCCCCAAAGTCATCTGTTCAAATCCTAACCTCAAGAACCTCTGATCGGGACTGTATTTGGCCTTCAAACCTGTATTTAAGTTAAAGCAAGGTCATTAAGGTGAGCCCTCATCCAATATAACTGGTGTTCTTATAAGACAGTGGAGTTATGACGTAGATACACACAGAGGGAAGACCAGACCAAGGGGAGAGGCCTTGGGAGAAACCGGCGTCTTGATCTCAGCCTTCTAGCCTACAAAACTATGACCAAAAAAATTTCTGTTGGTCAGACCACCAGGTGGTACTTTGTCACGGCAGCCAGAGCATATGAATACATCCTGGTAGATGCTGGATTCTTCAAAGGGCAGACTCCCTTGCTCTCTGCATCCTCAGCTCCCAGTGGTCCTGCCTCCCTTCAGTCTGGCTGTCCCTGCCCTCCCCCCACTTCTGGTCCTCTGTGTTTGGCACAAGGGAATCTCAGCCCCCTGGGTACTCACAGGGCTCTCTGGTCCTGGCCTGGCTTCCCTCTTCCCTCTACCTCTGGAATGTTGAACACAAAGCTCGGTCCTGAGTCTACTTCCCTTGACTCCTGTGAGTGATCTCATCCATGCTCCTGGGTTCAGCTATTCTGTAAAAGAGGTTTATTTTGCTCAAATTTGTAACTGGGGTTATACCAGCCCCTGGTGTAGCATGTCTGAGCACTTGCTAGACACCTCTTTGGATTTGTGTCCCCAAATCCACATCCCCTTCAGGCGACTCTAGTTGCTTACAGTTAGGGCTAAAGGCTCCAGCACCCCTCCTCACCAGTTTGGAGGTTTGGCTTTGTTGAGGGAGCCAGAGGGTGTTCTTATCTCATACAATTCTCATGCTTAAAACTGTTCTGTGCTCCTCTATCATCCCTGAAATAAGCGAGAAACTCCTTTTATTGGGCCACCTATTTAACCTCACCTCTGCCCATTCCTATGATGCGTTAGGCCCCCAATTTCCCAAAGCTGGTCTCTCCACAGTGCTTTTGCTCAGGCTAAACACTGAACTGAGGGTGCCTCCTGCCTTGGGCCCACACTGACCCCGCCCACTGGCCCCACCCCTTCAACCTCTCCCTGTCTTTGCACCTCAGATTCCTGTGCACAGCTCTGTCTCTGCCCTTTCCAAATTCTTTCCAGCATCATCTATTTGTCTGGCTTTCCAACCAGACCAGGAGCCCCTCGATGGCATAGACTGAGCCAACGTAACTCCTGATATCCTGTAGAAGGAGTAAGTTTCGAAGTGAACTGACTCATCTGTAAACTTTATGTTAACCTGAAAAATTAATGGTAAGATTCCAGGCCTTAAGCGTTCCACTTCTTTAAGATTTTACTGTGCCCAGCACCACTTTTTTATTACAATCTTGATTAATTAATTAGCTAATACAGTTTTGGTTGGGTTATTGTTCCTCTTGTGTGCTCAGTAGCTTTAGTAATGTCCGACTCTTTGCAACCCTATGGACAGTAGCCCACCAGGCTCCTCTGTCCATGGGATTTCCTAGGCAAGATTGTTCCTCGTGGTTTTCTGTTTATAATACTAGTTGTGCTGACTCTGGCTGGAAGAGCCAGGCCATTTGGGATAAAGTGGAACATACCTCTGGATGAATTAAGCCTCCTTATTGTCAACTTTTGACTTCTTTCTACTCACTTGGCCTCCCGCCACGATGGTTTAGACTTTAGGAGTGAGGAGGAAAAAGGAAGTTTTAGAAGAATGGATCCACCCACTTACTCCAAAGTCATGTGGATTTGTCAGACCAAAATCTGTGTGATTTCAAGTCAGATTATCCATGCGGAGACGTTTTTATTTACAAGTGTGTCCTCGTGGAAAAGAATTTTGCCAACCAACTGCCCAGCTGTTTCTCAAATACATTTGTGATCCAGAGCTGCTGTCAATAAAAGGTCTCCACAGAAAACATGGATCTGTTTCATTCCTGGCTGACAACGGCTGCTCTGAATGTAACAAAAGCACTTTTTTTTTTTTCCCTTAAAGGAGCCAAAACTTAAATGAATAAAGAATGATGAATTTATTAAAGGTTAATGAACAAAGAATAGAATTCTCAAGTAGAAATTATCTCGTGGACTAAAACCAGAGCTTCCATGGGGCTAAGCCCTGGGGGAAATATTATTTTGTTTGTAAAGAGCAAGTATTCAAATACTCAGCTAATTTTATTTTTCCCCAACTCTTACTCCAGGACTCCTACTTGTAAAAGATGCTTATGTTCCCATCCATGTCTCCATTTACATCAGCCATGAACTAGTAACAGCATCTACATCACATAGACAGATACAGTTTTTGAGCCTTTGAAACTGGAATGAGATGAAATGTGTTAACATTTCCCTTGGGAATATGGAAGGACTAAAAACTGCATTTAAAGTCCATTCCAATGATCTTCCACAGAAATAGTTATGGTTAGAGAAAGCAATGGGGAATTGTGCTCCATGAGGCAAGTCCTCTCTCTGCAATCACTGCCTTTCTGTTGAGTAGAGATGTCTAGAACATTGAGAACAGCACCAGGAAAGTGGCTTCCAGTCATGGTCCTGCTTCCCTCTGCCCATCTCTGCCTCTCCCTGCCTTCATGCCTCTGAGCCTCTCAGCCTCAGATCACTCCCAGTAAAACACACCTGCAAAAGGATGCCCAGACCAGCACCAACGCCTTCCTCTTTGTGCCCAGCACTGTGCAAAGCAAAACGTACCCAGCATGCTGGAAGGTTAAACATAGGACACATTGCACCCCGTTTTCTTTTCATTACTGCCACTTCCTTTGTGGTCACGAATTTCAGGTTGGTCAGACCTTAAAAAACATGTAAGCCTGTGTGTGTGTGTGTGCATGTGTGTGTGTGTTGGGGCATGGAGGTGGGGAGGGACCTTTCAAAGGTCAATTCAAAGGAAAGATGAGACTAGAACCAGAAGGAGCTGGGATGCACCCACCTTACCCACTTAGAAGCACTCAAGGCTCAAGGCAGCTGATCTGAAGAAATCACAGCATGCTCCTGTGCCTGCCACCCACCAGTCCTCAGGCTGCAGAGAGGCCACAGGAACCCTGGGCAGAGCAAGCTTGGGATGGCACCCATCAACGGGTGAGGCAATGACTGTGCACAGCTTCCCCACTGTAACTCAACCTGAAACCTGGCAAACCCCATTTCAGGTTTCATTACCAGCCCGACGTTCGCTGCCAAGGCTCCCAGTCCTTCTAGGGGACTCAAGGTCAAATTTCAGTAAAGGGGGATGCTATTACCAGGCAAAATGAAAGTGTTACTAATCTGCCTCCCTCCCACACACCCTTTGGGTTTATCCATTCGTTTCAGATAAAGCCTGAAAATTCCACATAGAAGTTGTCCACAGTTCAGGAGGCAAAGCTAGATTTCCAAGCACAATCAACCAGTATATTTCATCCTGGGGCCACTGAAACCTGAGCCTATGTTTGGAGCCGGTGGTGCTGGACTGCATTCCTGGTGGGAGCCTTGCGCTCCATCTGGGCGTTTCGTCCTGGTCAGATAAAACCAGACGGATCCCTGTAACATGCAGGCCCTCTCCAACAGCGTGAGGGAGCATCTCCCTGGGACAGCTGTTTCACACAAGGGCCCATTGTCTGAGACAAGCTCGGGTCGGTTTACTTCGAGAGCTGCAGGAACATTCTGTCAGCTGCTACGGCTCCCTTGCTCACTGCAGATTTCTTTTAGTTTGTTATTGAGCCAGAAACCTACCATCGACTGTTAGGGAGGAAGGTTTAACCCAAGAACCAAAGTCTTCATGCTGCTTTCATTTTATCAGGAAAAAGGATAGCTCCCCACACCCGAAGAATTTATAGCTCGACTTTTGGAGAGCCGTGACTGTAAGTGTTTGTTTTCTTTCTGGACTTCCTTAAGTACATTTGTCCAGTTTTGGGGAAAGCAGTGTTTTCCAGTCCTGGAAGGCCACAAACAAGATCCCCAGGAAGCAGCAGTTAGAATTAAGATGATAGCAGCATAAAATAACTGATTACTGAATAATTACTGCAAATTGGATGACTCTTTTTTTTTTCTTCAGGGCTTCCCTGGTGGCTCTGATGGTAAAGAGTCCTCCTGCAATACAGGAGACCCAGGTTTGATCCCTGGGTCAGGAAGATCCCTGGAAAAGGAAACGGCTACCCGCTCCAGTATTCTTGCCTGGGAAATTCCATGGACTGTGGAGCCTGGAAGGCTACAGTTCATGGGGTCACAAAGAGTTGGATGTGATTGAGCGACTATCACTTTGTTACTTCAACTCTCTTATAGAGAAGGGTGACTGCAACCAACCCAGGCCCCAAATCTGAATCTCAGGTTCCCATCAAGCAGTTGCTTCTTTACAGGGGGAGGGAGGCTGTGCCACGCGGTCTGCAGGATCTTAGTTCCCCAGCCGGGATCAAACACACACCCTCTGCACTGGAAGCACAGTCTTAATCACTGGACCACCAGGGAGGTCCCAGAGCAGACAGTTGCTGCTTCGAACTTCTTTTTTTCCCCCACGGACATGCTGTGTTTTGAATTTAGGAAGATATTTAACTTACATTCCTAGAAGCATGATGAATAAGTATGGACGTGATGATAGCAAGTTCTGACTCAAATACCTTCAGCTGCTGCAGAGTATTTTTGGGGGACAGGGGATATTTTTGTGTATCTGTGGTGAAATATACATAAGATCTACCATTTCAACCATTTTTAAGTGGGCCGTTCAGAGACATTAAGCACATTCACTAAACATTTAAAAATATTTAAAATATGGAATAATTCTGGGGCCCCACAAGATAAATTAAACAGGTATGATTAGAATCGTCCTTTCTCCCACCCAGTCCTGCTTCTTTCCCTGCTGATGGTGAAGACCAGCTCTCCTGGGAGGGATTGTTCACGGAGCCACCATTGTCACGTATCCTGAAGAATGACCCTCCTGTCTGGGACTCAACACAAAAGGTGGTTTGATGAGCAGACACATAGATTTGTGCTTGACCCTTCTATCCAAGCTCTTTTTCTGTGTACACAGGTTTTTTTTTTTTTTCAAAAGCCGGTTACTTAGACATTGGCTATGCCTGCCAAACAGAACTGGCTCCCCTTCCTTACTACCCTCCCCCTTATTAAAAAAAAACAAGCAAAGGTTAAATTAGAGACTTACTAAAACAAAGGCCCTCTGCAACCCCAGGCCCACTTATCGGAACAGAAGTGAGGTTGCCAAGGAGGCAGGGGCAGATATGTATGGAGAGCTTTGGAGGAGGCACTCAGGAACACACAAAGTGTTATTGTCTTGTCAGATGTTATTCATGTTGTATCTATTCCACCAGGCGCTTCTGTGTTCTGTGACCTTGGACAAGAGACTGCCAGAGAGCTGTTTTGAGGGCAAATAAAACAACACCTGTCAAGGCCTGTAGCCCACGGGCCCCGGGGACTGTGAGGACAAGATGGATATTCTTTCATGAGCTCGTATTCTCGCTTTCTCCCTGTTCTCTGGTCAGATCCTCAGCAATTTCCATTAGCCTCATTTGAAATTGGCAACTGACTGCGCATGTGCATGCTCCTCTGTGCTGTTTAGAATTCTGGTACGCTAGTGGGTAGGAGTTTCCATTTCATACATCCCAGAGCATGAAAGACAAAGAAAGCCTTCAGGTGCTTGTGAGTAGAATCTCGTCCCAAGAACTAGAAGGGACATGCGGGTTCATCTAGTCCAGGCAACTGACAGACACACAAGTCCTTTCCAGCCTTTTGGTACTAGGTGTTCATATCTGTCTACCGGATCCCTGTTCTGATCAGCAGGACTCCCCACTTTGCCAGGCGCTGCCCCTTCCAGCTTTGGGCAACAATAGCAGCGAGTTACTTGTTGAATATTTTGTAAGCTACTTAGGAAGAAAGGTTTGGCTAAAGAAAACACTTCTGTAAAACAGAATTTCCAAAATAGTTTCAGGATTCAAATACGTATTCACCGATCCCCCGTTATATGTCAAGAACTGTCAGAGGGACGGGGATATGAAGATGAATGAGACAAGAACAATTTCTGTCCTCAGACCTCACTTTTCAGTCGAGGAGAGAGATACATAGATTATCATCAAATAATGTTGGAAATACCTGGCAGACAAATGTACGGCTATTACAGAAGCACCCAGTTCAGCCCAAGGTGGTGCATTCTGCAAAGACTTCTAGAAGGTGAGGCTCAAGCTGAAGGAGGAGCCTTTTTTGTAGGCTAGATGGGCTTATATGAACAGACATTCAGTTCAGTCGCTCAGTCGTGTCCGACTCTTTGCGACCCCATGAATTGCAGCACGCCAGGCCTCCCTGTCCATCACCAACTCCCGGAATTCACTCAAACTCACGGCCATCGAGTCGGTGATGCCATCCAGCCATCTCATCCTCTGTCGTCCCCTTTTCCTCCTGCCCCCGATCCCTCCCAGCATCAGAGTCTTTTCCAACGAGTCCACTCTTCGACGAGGTGGCCAAAGAACTGGAGTTTCAGCTTTCGCATCATTCCTTCCAAAGAACACCCAGGACTGATCTCCTTTAGAATGGACTGGTTGGATCTCCTTGCAGTCCTTAGACATTTCTAATTTGAATCACTTTAGTACATTTAAAAAACCAAAATTAAAGGCATTTACCTCTGAACTTTGTGTTAGCTGTTTGATCTAAAGTTCTAAAACAATATTTCGAAAAATTAATAATTTGGACTTTTCACTATAGACGATTGGTTTTCCAACTGAACTCGAGAAATCTGAGGAACTTTTTGGTTGGTAAGGAGGGACATCGTTCCAGGGACTGAGGAGACAGAACTCTGAGCCCTTATTAAAAAGCTTCGCTGTTATTCCTGTTATTTTATTGGTGTTGGGTGTATGTTTTTTAAACTAGGAAAAGGGGGCTCTGATATCGAAATATATTTCAAACTACAAAGGGAAACTCACTCCCCACTGAAACAGGTCTCATTGCATACTTGCCATCTAAGATTATTCAGTTGACTGCTTTAAAGCAAAGCACCAAAACCACTCCCATGCTTAGTTATCTTTGCTTGTTCTGCAGCCATGACCCTCACACCTCCCCCACCCCGTCCCCAGGCAGCAACCTTGTAAAATAGAGGTAGAGCTAAAAAAATCACTATTCTAAAGAAAACGTCCTTAAGATGTATGGCTTCTTAATGGTAAGACAAGCAGTACCTTCATGTACAAAGAGCAAATTATTATTAGGACAATCTTGTTATAACAAAATATTTTCATATGGAATAGGTTTATAAGTCCTGTTTATAAATCAATATTTTACTTTATTTTTTAATAAATTAATATTTTAAATAGCATCTGAAGTAAACATTCTGGAACAGTGAATGAATGAGCAGTTCCTTCATGTTCAAGATACAAATACACTTCTCTTCCATCCCAAACACAGGATGAGAGTCTGATTTTCTGGCATGATTTTCACCTTTCAAATACATATGCTTGTATCAAAATACATTGACTTGTTTTCATAACTTACACTTACCAGCTATGTAAGTGTCAAGGAAGATTCTCCTAAATCTTTATACATTGGCTATCCTCATGCATCATTATAAAGCTGGGTTGCGAGAAATAGATCTAGTCTCAGATGGGAAGAAAAGATGAAAAGAAAACACCACATGAACAGCTTCCCAGGTCATACTGGAAGTTAACTGGGGGAAGCTAGAACAAGTGTGAATCAATCCAATGAATGACCTGAAATCTGCAAAACAGCTTGCCCTGTTGAGCAGGGCACCCGAGGCCACTGGTCCTTAGATGTGGGCAAGTTTACCATATCCCAGTAAAGCTTACTAGGCTTTGAGTTTGCTCATAAGGGGAAAGGAGAATAAGAAAATGCAACTGCTAAGACTTTCTTGGCTTCCCAGTAGCTCAGTTGGTAAAGAACCTGTCTAATAGTGTAGGAGATGTAGGAGACATGGGTTCAATCTCTGAATTGGGAAGTTTCCCTGGAGGAGGAAATGGCAACCCACTACAGTATTCTTGCCAGGAGAATCCCACGGACAGAAGAGCCTGGCGGGCTACAATCCAAAGGGTTGAAGAGAGTCAGACATGACTGAGCACGCATATATATACACATAGAAGACTTTCTTATTGAAACCTGCCCCCACCCACCGCTATTAGGTGTTGCTTCATAACCCTGTCACCAGGGCACAGAGCATGTTCTCTGTGGATCCACACCCAGGTGAGCATGCAGTGACACGGACCGTTGGGGCAAGTGTCAAGGAGGTTTGCTTTTCCACTGCTAAGTTGTTTGCACTCATCATGAAAGAACAAAAGGAACATTACAGAAACATATTGATGGGTTTTCTAACCTGCTCTGAAAGGGAACAAATAAGCTAGTCAGTGGGTGGATAGGGGTCTGGAGGAGGAAAGAGCAGAGAAGAGCTGAGAGCAAGATCCAGAGCAGAAATCCTGCAACCTGTGAACTGTTATTTTGCAGTCTCCATTCTCATAAAAATACTTCCCTTATGGAAAGCTCACTGCTCCCTGACACAGTTAGCTTGGTTTACTTAGTAAGTTAACTGAACATGATTTACAGAAAGCTCTAGATCTCATTATTAAGAAATTATTGTTTTTGTTAGGGATGATAATACATGATTGGTTATTTAAAAAAAAAAAAAAGTCCTTATCAGAGATGCACAGTGAATCGACGAGATGTCTTGGATTTTCCTTAAGATCCTCTGGCAAAAATGATGACAACATGGGAGAAGCTGAGACTGGCCACTCATTGAACTGGGTGATAGGCAGATGGGGGGGGTATTATAATAAACGCTCTACTTTTGTACCTGTTCTAAGATTTTCATGATAAAAAGTTAAATGATGACTTAAAAGACAAATCTAAAAAGCCACATCGTGACAATACTCTTCCAGGTGGTTCCCACCCCAAAATGAAGGCAGGCTTAGATGCCTACCACTGATTTTCCCTGATTCAAATATATTATCAGTAGGAAGATCCACTGTTCATTCAATAATCGTTTTTCACAGGGAAATAAACATGCAGCATTGATATACACACTGATTATAAACTATTTTCCAAAAATTTCACAGTTTTTGGAAATGTACAAAACATGTCTCAGGACTGTGGACATCTGGTAACTTCTTTGTCAACTGTTAACAAGGATTGTTGTTGAAAGGCCAAGTTTGAAAAGAACGGTGTCTGGGGCCTCCATTATTTATTTAATTTATCCATCCTTTATATTTATTTAATCTATTGAAATGTGTTACTTGTTTTAGCAGCTTAAGATTTGCCTAAATCTAAGAAGGAAAGCGCGGGCTAAGCAGGGCTAAGACTGTCAATAAGCGTGGCGTCTACCGGCCTAGACACGACCAGCCTCGTTTCAATCTTGTATGTTAGTGAAAGTAGTACATTTGGAAGATTATAAATACCCAAAGGATGCCTAGCTGGGGATCTTTAAACTAGTTAGAATTACTGTTCCTTCCCTGAGGAGCAACACCAATGGGAGAGCGTCTTGGGGAAAGAGGAACCATTCAGAAGCCTCAGGGCACCTCACCATCGTCCAGAGCCGAAAATCCTAGACGCAGAGCTACAGAAACTGAGACAACTACATGAGCAGCTCGGCGCAACCGGAAGGAAGGAAGAAAGTGTCCCCGCCCCGCCCCATCCTGGATGCCCCGCCCCATGCCCCGCCCAGAGCTCCAGGCGTTTGCGCAAGCGCATATGCGGCGCCGCACTTACTCTCCTCAGGAAGGTTGTTCTCCCGCTCTTCTCTCTCCATCTGCTGGCACCAGCCTTCCATGCGGTCCCGCTCCGCCTGGAGAAGCTTCAGAAACCAGTGGCCGTCCCGGTGGCACACTGATCTCTGCACGGCCTCCAGGGGGTCTTCGGTGATTGAGTCAATCCAGGGGTCCGGGGGCGGCAGAATGGAAGGATCGAAGTCCGCGTCGAAGTCCTCATCGACCGCGCAGGCGTGGTAATGGTTTCCTGAGCCCTGGATGCTGACGGTGGAGGTGCTGGCATCCCGGGAGAACTGTCTGGCCACCGGGCCGGGGCACGAATTGTCCTCTATCGACTCCAAAGAGTTTTCCAGGTTGTCGTGGAAGTCCAGGTCGGCCTGCACGGCCGTCGTCACACTGTTGGAGCGAGTGAACCTGCGGAAACTTGGAGGGATAGAGACGAATTAGTTAAGGGTGTTCCTTGAAGCAAAACCACGTTCTGCTTTTCTTCATGGGTGTGCCAGGAGGGAGCGGGCAGTCTCATCCTCTCCATCTGTGGAGGTAGTCCCTGGAGGCCAGCGCATCAGTCGCCATAGCTCTAGTGTAAAGAACACGATCCCTCCTCTCTGGTCAATATGGACGGAATGTGAAATCGTATTTGGAGAAGGTTTAGAAGTGGACCAACAGGCACCAGCTCTCAAAGCCAGATCGATATCCAGGGTCCACCTTCTGCCCCAGTCTGCCATGGCTTGGATCCTTACATACAGTGATCAGTAAACTTGGTGAGGGGTAAGGAAACAATTCAGTTATATCTTGCTTTGCTGTAATTTTCTTTGAAACAAGGTGGGGCGGGCGGGGCGGGGAAGGGAACCCAACCCAGCGTGGACCAAGACTATCTTGAATCCTGCATAACCACATTTCCCAGGGATAGCTCTTACCTGAAGACAAACTAAAATGCCATTAAGCTTCTCTTAAAATTAAAGCTCCTTTCCCTGGTAATTCTTCTGTTGATCATCTGGTCATAGTGATAATTTGGTACAAAGCCTTTGGGGCAAAATCAGCTCAGATCTAGAGTTCTCCAGTATCATCTTTCCCTGTGCCTTTAATGTCCCCTCCAAGGTCTTTCTCCCGAAATAAAATACAAGACAACTTGATAACAGCATTTTGTATGGACATCCATGCAATCGGTGTTTCTCAGCCAAATGGCTCAAGACACCTACAGCGAGGTGAGGACGGATGGAAGGTGAGAGGGGTGGGGAAGGACAGGGAAGTAGCAAATTCTTTCTCAAACAAGGGGCAGGGGAAGGCCTGGGTCTGAAGTAATTTAAAACAACTCTGGAAAGTTTCCCTGGCTCCAAGAGCAGACAGGAAATGACAATTTAACAAGATATAAGAGTTTATAGAAGGCAGCATCAGGTGTCTGTTACCCCACTTGATACTTAGTTTTTAAGGTAACTTCCTGATCTAATATTTTTTATTCTGAAGAAATATACATAACATAAAATTGACTAACAACTTTCAAGTATATGATTCAGTGGGGTTAAGTTCGTTTCCATGGTTGGGCAGCCATCACCACCATCCCCCTCCAGAACTTTTACATCTTTCCCAACTGAAACTCTGTACCCATTAAACAACTCCTCACCCCACCTCCCTTCCCTCCAGCCTCTAGCAGCCATGATGGCACGTTTCGTCTCTCTAAATTTGATTATTTTCAGTCCCTCATGTAAGTAGAATTATACAGTATTTGTCTTTTGGTCGCTGGCTTATTTCACTTAGCATGGTGTCTTCAAAGTTCATCCATATTGTAGCATGTGTCAGAATTCCCTTCCCATTTAAGGCTGAATAATGTCCCATTATATGTATATACCACACTGTATTCATTTTTTAATCCATTGATAAACACTTGGCTTTGTTCCACTTTGTGGCTATTGTGAATAATTCTATGAACATGGGTGTACAAATATATCTTCAAGATTCTGCTTTCATTTGTTCTGGGTTACATACCCAGAAGCAGAATTGTTGAATTATGTGGTAATTCTGTTTTCCCTAGCAGCCGTACCATTTTATATTACAACCAGAAATGCACAGTTTTTAATTTCTCCACATCCTTGCCAACACTGATTTTCTGACTTTTTCTATAGTAGCTGTTCTAATGGGTATGAAGTGGTGTATTTTCTTGGCTGGTTCATAATTATGCCATATTACAATGGTTTATTTGCCAGTTGATTTTCAGTTAACATTCAATAGTGCCAGCCTTAAAGGAGAGTGCAGTAAGGTCCATACAACATTTAATAAACCAGATAATATGTTTTTTTCTTAACTCCCCTGGAAACTCTGTAAGAGCCAGTTAACACCAGTATGCTAGTCCCTCAAAAATAAAGAATGAACAGACTGGAAGTCACAAAAAGGAAAAAGTATAATCATCTCAATCAGTCCATTTCCCCCCTAGAGAATAAATACCAAGAAAATGACTGCACAATTGATATGTGTTCATTATTAGGATGATCACAATAATAAAAAAATGTGATGCTCGCCATTCATTTTATGAGGATAGGCCAGCTAAAAAAAGCCGGTCCATCTCACTGTTTGCTGTTTTCAAGAAGTTACTTCTGTAGTCAGAGAAGAAGAAATATTGTGTGACATGCCTTATATGCAGGATCTAAAAAGAAACGAATCAGATGAACTTATTTACAAAACAGAAACAGACTTATAGACTTAAAGATGAACTTGTGGTTGCCAGTGGGGAAGGATGGGAGGGAGGGATAGTTAGGGAGTTTGGAGTCAACATGTACACACTGCTGCATATAAAATAAATCACCTACAAGGACCTACTGTATAGCACAGGGAACTCTGCTCAATGTTATGTGGCAGCCTGGATGGGAAGCAAATTTGGGAGAGAATGTATACATGTATATGTATGGCTGAGTCCCTTTGCTGACCACCTGAAAGGAATTGGCAACCCACTCCAATAGTTCTGGAGAATTCCATGGACAGAGGAGCCTGAAGGGCTACAGTCTGGGGTAGCAAAGAGTTGGACATGACTGAACAACTAACACACACACACGGCTGAGTCCCTCTGGTGTTTACCTGAAACTAGAACCTATCACAACATTGTTAATCGGCTATACCGTAAAACAAGATAAAAAGTTAAAAAAAAAGTTACTTCTGTGGAAGGTATCAGGCATGGTGATTTTATAGGTGGTTCAGATGGTAAAAAATCTGCCTGCAATGCAGGAGACCTAGGTTCAATTCTTGGATTGTGAAGATGCTCTGGAGAAGAGAATGGCAACCCACTCCAGTATTCTTGCCCAGAGAATCCCATGGACAGAGGAACCTGGTATTCTATAGCCCATGAGATCGCAGAGAGTCGGACACGACTGAGCAACTCACACTTAACTCTGAAATGGGTCACAGGAAAAACTGCCCAGTGTGAAAGTCTGAAAGAATGTCCTTTCTGGTACTCTCTGTGAAAACAAGAATCATTCTGCCACTGTGATTCTCCCAAAAGTCAGCAGTTTCTTGGCTTTAGGAGGCCACTTCTGCCGCCTTCTTGCTCACCCGCCAACATGTTAAATGACATCTGAAGCTGAGCTGTCTCTCCAGCTGCACGTGTGTGAATTGGATGACTTTCCTCCCAACAGTTGACATCCTGCCTGTTCCACTGACACAAAATCCCGACTATGAAAACACTTGGCTCCACTTTCCAAGATCATGGGCTGCCAGAGGCATAACATTTCCAGACTCAAGGAAGGCCCAGCGCCTTATTGTTTCCAACTGGAGCAAACTTGCCAGAGACAGAGTCTGCCGCGCACGCAAATCACAGAGACCCACTTTCCTCATGCCTCTTTTTATCTATCCAAATCCGTACCACCAGCATTCCTGATAGAGGGCTCCTGGCTATGAATCCTGTAAAGTATCCACCTTCTTAAGAAAAATGACTTGGCAGGAGATGAGTGGAAGTTTGCAGGTTAGTCACCCAGAAAGAAAGAAAGGTAAAATTAAAATGGTTTGGGATTAAAAGCGGTGCCTTTGAACTCAGGCAGCCCTCTCCGGGTTGCACTGCTTCTCTCAATTAAGTTCCTTAAACGAGCACTTTATTCCACCCAGAGTTTTCAAAGAATGTTCTGCTCTGTGAAACACTTTATGTCTTTCATGTGCTGAGTGTCCTCTGGGCGAAGGGTGTGATCAAGTTGTTGTTTAAAAGTTTGATAGGAACACAGAAGGAGTCACTGGATTTATTTCTGTGTTTTCGAAAAGAATGGATCAGTTGCTGGTGGATGGTAAAAACCTAAAAGCTGAACCCAGTGGCTTCAAGACAGTTTCCAGTCTTGAAACTTCCTTGGTCCTTCATGCCCTAAAGGCAAAATGTGTAATAATTACAAATTCTGAAATGAACTGACTGATATTCTGGCCAAGGGATTGAAAAACAATGAAACCAAAGACTGAACCATCCAGTACGGGACAGGATACTGTGTCTGTTCTGAAGGGAGGAGGAACGACACTTGTGAGCATTCACCTCTGCTGTTGCTTTGTGCTCTTTCTATGAAACAAGTTTATCTGTCTGATGAGAGGATTTTCTGTCCCTCTCCCACCACTTTTCTGTTCAGCAGATTACAAATCAAGAAATAGATGGGAAATATTGGAGGCTTATTCTCATCTCCCTTGTCAGGTGGAGGTGTATTTGAACAAAATGAGTCATCAACAAAAACTAAGCAGTCTTATATCTTTAGAACACACATGCTTTGTTCCTCCAAGTTCAGTTATCTGAGACACAAATCATAAAGACCCTTGCTCCTTGGAAGAAAAGCTGTGACAAGCCTAGACAGTGTATTAAAAAGCCGAGATATCACTTTGCAGACAAAGGTCTGTATTAAAGCTATGGTTTTCCCAGTAGTCATGTATGGATGTGAGAGTTGCTCCATAAAGAAGGCTGAGCACTGAAGCATTTATCCATTTGAATTGTGGTTCTAGAAAAGACTCTTGAGAGTCCTTTGGACAGCAAGGAGGTTTAACCAGTCAACTCTAAAGGAAATCAACCCTGAATATTCATTGGAAGGACTGATGCTGAAGCTGAAGCTCCAATATTTTGGCCACCTGATGTGAAGAGCCGACTCACTGGAAAAGACCCTGATGCTGGGAAAGATTGAAGGCAAAAGGAGAAGAGGATGGCAGAGAATGAGATGGTTGCATGGCATCACCGACTCAATGGACAAGAATTTGAACAAACTCCAGGTGATAGTGGAGGACAGAGGAGACTGGCGTGCTGCAGTCCATGGGGTCAAAAAGAGTTGGATATGACTGAGCGACTGAATAACAACAAGTCAAAACTTATAGGGATACTCAGTCACACCTGTTACAGAATCCTGTACTCCATGGGTCCTATCCACGTAAAAGTTACCTTTCAGGACTAAATCTAGTTTCAAAGAGAGAAACGCGAGTCCTATGCTGTTCTTTCTTCTTTACACATTTTTTCCTGTACCTCCTGTAAAAGGCTGAATACACAAGGAATTTGGAGATACCGTCCTTCAAAAGTTCAGAATCTTGGTGTTTTGGGAAATGGTACTTAACCGATGTAAAAATCCAAGATGTCTCCTTACATAAAAGACAGGTGGAAAGGATGGTGAGGGAGGTGATGAGATTGAGATGAAGAATTAAGACACCCTAACAAAGAGATTCAGTCTTTCTGTCAGACCAGCTTCCCAGTTAGAATGGAGCACAGAGGAACCTATGGGTAATGTAGCCCTTGTTCACAAATTCAGTGGAAGTGTCCTGCTCCCCATTTGAATGTGGTTAGCACAGTGCTATTGACAGATTTTAAAACTACTCAACACAAGCATCCATTGGTCATTTAAAACCCTCCACATTCATCATCCTTTTGCCCAAAGCTCTCTTTAAGCAAAGAATATTAGAATAGGTTTTCTACACGAAGACTCACTCTAGGCCAAATAATTGTAACACATGTGTCAAGTAAAAGGGAGGGAATGGTGATGATGAGAGTGGGCTTGGTATCAGCTGATAGTGTCTGTGAGGGCCCAGCTTGTTGCCATTCTCCTGTTAGTACCAGCTGGGCAGGTTCTGTATCCTTGATGGGCTGTCGCCAAGGGAACCTTAGTTGGAAGCCTCAACAAAACATCCTTGAGCTGACTGTAGTGCCCCAGAAGGAACAACTTTCCCTCCGCAGCGAGAATATTAGGTCATTTGTTGGCTCCTGACCCCAGGTAATGAACAAAAGCCTGAGAAGTCTCACTTACAGTTGTCTTTCACTGAATCCTGTTATGGGGTCAAATGGGGGCCACTGGCTTGTGAGTCAGTTGGTAATTTTTCTTTTTGCAAAGTAAATTATCTTGGAAAGCATGTAAAAAGGAAGAAAGAGAAAGATGAGGGAAGAGGAAGGAGGAGGATGGGCAGGAAGGAAAAAATGAAAAAGAGAAGGAAGGAAGAAAAAATGTATGAGGCATATAAAGAATTATGCCAGTTTCCAGGCTTTTGAAATCTGCAGTGCATGAATGCCACACCTTTAGAACTCAGGTGTACCTGAAGGAACTATTTGGCTAGGCCATAGTATTGTTAACTTGGCAAAGAAAAGAGATTGTTGAGTATAATAGGGAGGGTGGGTGCTCGTCTGTGCCGTCCTCCAGGGAAGCTGAGAGCAGTTGGATTGATCCAAAGCCTCTGGGTTGGCAGGTGCTGGTTTCTGACTACCAAAGGTCTTGCCAAGTCTCTGGTCCTTGAAGAGGCTGTCAGAAGATGCTGCCTCAATTTTGGCTTTTTGTTTTTAACATCCTGCTTAGTCAAAAAGGCCCAAATCGCTGCAAGCCCAAATGTTTACATATTTAAGTCAGTCACAATCAAAAGAGGTCTTTTGTAGCAGTTGACACAGTGTTTAAAGAGAGAACAATGCTTCTTTCCCACAGGCTTGTTCCTGCCAGTTTGAGGCTTTAACCTGTGAAGCTTTAACATGTGAAGCAAGGGAGATGTTAAAAACTCAGAACTGTATAGGAATAGAGGTAATTTTGGTGAAGGAACAAAAGCAGGCATTGATTTCTAGAAATAGGAAACAGGTCCCATCATGGGCACTCAAGCTTTCCTTCCACACTTGTGTTCAATCTGTGTGTTCAGAAACCTGCTGAAATGGCAGGTGTCATTCACAAGCACTTTTTTTTTCCCTTGCTGCTCAGCATGGCTTGCAGGATCTAAGTTCCCCTACCAGCGATAGAACCCAGGGCCCTGGCAGTGAAAGCAACGAGTCCTATCCACTGGACTGCTAGGGAACTCCCTACAAGCACATTTTAATGTCATCATTTCCTCCCTTAAACATTAAGTGTGTCCTGGAGGGTCTCTGTGTTACAAGGAAAGAAGGAGATGGTTCCACCAAGTGGGGATAAGAAAGGCCAGAGGCTATTATTCAAATCCATCTGCTCCCATTCCCATACCATAAATGAAATATAGATGAAAGATCTTGTTTTCCTTTGCATACACACACCTCCAAATACGCACATCCTGCCCTGGACCAGACAGCATATTAAAAAGCAGAGACATTACTTTGCCAACAAAGGTCCGTTTTTCCAGTAGTCATGTATGGATGTGAGAGTTGGACCACAAAGAAAGCTTGAGTGCCGAACAACTGATGATTTTAAACTGTGGTGTTGGAGAAGACTCTTGAGAGTCCCTTGTGTTGCAAGGAGATCTAACCAGTCAATCCTAAAGGAAATCAGACCTGAATATTCATTGGAAGGCTGAGGCTGAAGCTGAAACTTCAATCCTTTGGCCACCTGATGGGAAGCACTGACTCATTGGAAAAGACCCTGATGCTGGGCAAGATTGAAGGCAGGAGGAGAAGGGGACGACAGAGGATGAGATGGTTGGATGGCATCACCAACTCGATGGACATGAGTTTGAGCAACCTCTGGGAGTTGGTGATGGACAGGGAAGCCTGGTATGCTGCAGTCCATGGGGTCGCAAAGAGTAGGACACAACTGAGCGACTGAACTGACTGACTGACTGCCTTGGACATTCACTGTTATCTAGCCTCACGTATTTAACAAGGAAATGGTGGGGATCGGGGAGTTGATGAGGGAGGAAAAGGCCACAAAATGACTTACTCTCCATTTATTCTGGGATAAGTTTTCTCCTCTAGTTCCCTTGGCTCTGACAGTAAATAGTCTTTTCAGTAACTGTCTCTCACTTGGACAATCTCCAGATAAAGAGGCCAGCCAGTTAAGAAGTAGTTTACAAAGACATAGGAGGAAATAGTAAATACACATACACTAGGAAAATAACATTCTGGAGTTTTCTTGGCAGAAAATTGCTGTGAGACCAGTAGCTTTTCTCTGTGCATGTCCATTTGTCATTTTGACAATGTTAATAAATAACCCCAAAGCACACGATTTTGAAGCTTTCAGCTCCCCTTAACCCTTTCAGTTGTGAAGACCAAAGATGATTGCTTTATAAATTGTTAAAAAATACATCACAAATACCTAACCTTATAAAATGTAGTTGAGTTGGGATGGGGACAGGAGACTGGAACCTGTACTGCATGCTTATCCACACTTGTCTCTTGTTTCTGAACTAGAGATTATGAGGGCAATATAGTGACCTGGGAAATATAGGAATAAACAGAAAGGCAAGACCCAGGAGATTGGGTCTAGACATCAACTAAGAGTCTTCATCTTGGGATTTCCCTGGTGGTCCAGTGGCTAAGACTCTGAGCTCCCAATGCAGGGGGCCTGGGTTTGATCCCTGGTCAGGGAACTAGATCCCACATACCACAACTAAAGACCCTGTGTGCCTCAATTAAGACCCAGAGCAGCTAAATAATTTAAAAAAAAAAAAAAGAAAGTTTCCATCTGTGTGTAATGCTCTTTCAAAATTATTGAGGGAACACTGCTGGAATGTTGAATCAGAGAATATACACCTAAAAAAGGTATAGGTGTTCACTATATCCAACTCAAACACTAGCTATGGAAAGGTAAAGTTACTTTTAACTTGGGTCTCTTTGTTTGGAATGCTCTTTTACTCCCTATGATTCCATACATTCCAGTATATTCCATGACCTTCCAACCAGAGAGTAGTGCTGATAACTGGGCTTACCCCATCCACAGGCCAAATAAAACCTACATTGATGACTTCTGCTTCTGGCCAAGAATAGAGTAAGAATGACTGAATTGATTTACATGTCTCTCTGAAACAACTGTAAAAGACTTACATACACACAAATAAATTGTATTTATGTGACCTAACAATGGACAATTGGAAATGGAAATAAAAACAAATTTACAACAGCAAGAAAAATATGAAATGTCAGTGGGTAAAGCTGACAAAATATGTGCAGGACCTAAAAATAGCTGTAAAAATTAAAAATGCACTTTGAAAAAGAAGGAAGTTGGTGGACTTACATTACCTGATTTCAAGACTTACTATAAAGCTACAATGGTCAAAACAGTGTTGTATCGGTGTGAAGATGGATAATTAGATCAATGGGACAACACAGAGAAGGCAAAATTATTTATATCTATCTCTTTATATCAATAAATATTTGAGAGAAGGTTCAAAGGATATTCATATGCAAAAATTAAGCTTTGATCCATACCTCACACCATGTATAAAAGCTACATGAAATATAGGTCCTAGACCACAAAATCTAAAATGACATTCTGGAAGAAAACATAAAAAAACCTTGTTACCTTGAATTAGCTAAAGCTTTCTTAGCTACAACACTGAAATCACAATCCAGGGACAGGAGGAGGCTTTGGGGAGTGATGGATGTGTTCTCTGGGGTTCTCCGATGGCTCAGCAATAAAGAATCCACTTGCAATGCTGGAGACCCGAGTTTGATCCCAGGGTCGGGAAGATCCTCTGGAGAAGGGAATGGCAACCCACTCCAGTATTCTTGCCTGGAGAATCCAATGGACAGGGGAGCCTGGTGGGCTACAGTCCATAGGGTCGAAAAGAGTTGGACACGACTGAGCACACATATAGTTTGAAGTTCTACTTCCTGCACAGTTTTTTTCTTCTTTTTAAAAATGTGCTTAATGTTTGTGTACTTGTGCTTAGTTGCTCCAGGGAATCTTCCCAACCCAGGGATTGAACCCAGTCTCTCACATTGCAGGCGGATTCTTTACCATCTGAACCACCAGGGAAGTTTTATGAACATAAGTTTTATGTGCTATGCTAAGTCACTTCAGTCGTGTCTGACTCTGTGTGACCCCACAGACGGCAGCCCACCAGGCTCCCCCATCCCTGGGATTCTCCAGGCAAGAACACTGGAGTGGGTTGCCATTTCCTTCTCCAGTGCATGAAAGTGAAAAGTGAAAGTGAAGTCGCTCAGTCGTGTCTGACTCCTAGCGACCCCATGGACTGCAGCCTACCAGGCTCCTCCATCCATGGGATTTTCCAGGCAAGAGTACTGGAGTGATCCTCAAAATTCCCCCAGGTGTATAAAGCGTCTTCTCCATGCATTGGATCAGATTAGGAATTCCACCAATCTTCTTAAAGAAGTCTTTAACAGCTTCTGACCTGTCCCCTCTCACCCAGCCACTCAGCAGACCTGCCTCACCACTGTTGTCAGGAGATTCCTCTCCATCATCCTGAGACTTCCCTTTCCCCTTTCTTGTGCTGGATCACCTGTTTCCTGGATTCCATATTTACTTCTTTTTTAAAAAAATATTTATTTATTTTGGCTACACCGGGTCCCACATGTTGTAGCACGTGGGATCTAGCTCCCTGACCAAGGATCGAACCCAGGTCCCTTGTGTTGGGAACGCAGAGTCTTAGCCACTGGACCACCAGGGAAGTCCCTGTATATTTACTTCTTTGCTTTTTTCCGTTTTGTACTTTTTTTCTAGAAATGTCTTCAGTGTTATCTTTTAACTCTTCTGTTGGGTTTTCCAGTTCTCCGTTAAGTTTTTTAATTTCTAAGAACCCTTTTTTTTCCATCCCACCTCTCCATTCCCCACCAGGTGTACAGGAAGATGCTCTGTAAGGGACCGCATCAATTTCCACTTCCTTCACAGGGACTTCTTGCCTAACCTTCCTCTCTGTTCTCTTAAAAAAAAAAAAAGAAAAAAGAAAAAAACTTTAAAATTTTCTGGATTTTCCTTAAAATGTTTGGTTCTCCTTTCGTGGCTTTTCTCTGGTCTTTGTGAGTTTGCTGATTCTTAGCTGTCTCCTCCTCCTTGAAAGTCATAGAAAAAGCCTCCTGAGAAGTCTGTACTTTGGAGACAGGCTCATTCACTGTGATCCTCAGTGTTGGGTGATCTAATTGCAGAATCCCTGATGGCAGTTTCTTTGGTTCTTTGGGCTCAGACTGGCCCATTCCTCCACTGCAGGCTGTTCATACACCTACGTAGAGGAAATGTGTCTGGCTGCTGGGATCCTGGGAGCCGAGAGAGCATAGAAGACTTAGGGCAGGTGCCTCGACATTCTGTTTGTGAATTTTCATTTATCTTCCTATTTTCAGTACAGCAACCCTGCCCTCAACTGTTTGCCTGCCTTCCAGACCCAGACTGTTTGTTTTGGCCTCTGAAGGGAAACCTCCAGCTTCCTGCCAGAGTAGGGAAGAGCCATCTGTCACCTGACTGCAGATTCAGGCAGTTTTAGCTTCACCCCCGGCCCTATGTCCAGTGCTGTCAATGCCCATGCCTTTTGTAGGTTCAGAGACTTAAGTTGAATTACATCTTAGATTTCTGCATGGCTAGCTTCAGATTCAGCTTTCTCTGGTCACCTGAGCCAATTATCATGTGTCTATCTGCCTTCTGGCTCCCACAATCCTGGTGCTGTATTTCTTCCTCTCTTGTTCTCATCCCCCACAACTTGTGCCAAAACAAACACAAAGTCCTTTTACTGTCATTTAGTTTCAGAAAGCCTCAAAGATCGATGTGTGTGTATTTTTTTCACCACCTTTAATCAAAAGTCAATCTAGCAATAATGCACATATTCAACAGGGAGAGAAATTTAACTCGTATTCTTAAATACTGTGTAACTATTAAAGAAGTATTTGTCATGAATATTTAATAATGAGGATGCTTTTGTTGTAATATTAGTTGACTTTTTAAATATTACTGAATTTTTTACAAAAGATGATTTCAACAACTTTCAAAACGATCATGGAGAAAGCATGGGTAAAAATATACCCCTCTATTAATTCATGGTTAATGAGTAGGATTATGGAAATTTTTATTTCTGCAATTTATAAATTTTTATGGTATAGAAATATAATTTTCTTGTCATTAATTAGATTACTTAATGATTCACAATTATTATAGAAAAAGTATTGTTGTTGCTTAGTTGCTAAGTCATATAATACTTAAAAAGATATCTGTCTATCCATGCATATAATCTCAGTTTTTTTCAGTTGCTCCAAAGTTCATTGGAGAGTTATAAACTGTTAACATGCTGCTGTATGTTTTCCTCTCAGTAAATCTGCATGCTATTTTTATAATAAAAATAATAATATTCTTCCTCTTTGTATCTACTCTTAAGAGTCTTGGAGTCAGTCATGGGCTAACGTAAAAAAGTGTAGTTTGAACTACTGTTGAAATACAATTGTTACTTGAAAGAAAGGGGAGATCCCTGGGAGCCTTTTAGCTTTCTCATCTTAGTCAATGGAAAGGATTGGTTTACAAGATTTGCTAATTATCAGCTTGGAAGACAGGAAGACCTCATGAGAACTCCTGGGGACCAGTCCAGGGAATGGGAGAGAATGGAGGCAGGATGCTTGGAGGGCTTGGGATAGAACATAGAGCACAGCTGAGGGGAGCGTTCCTAGGGGAGGGCTTGATCCACTTGGCTTAGAATCAGTCCTGCAGAGCAGCAAAAATATGCCATGTGGATCCTATCGAATAATCCTATTGGCTGACCTGTGAAACAGGAATTGGGAACAGAGACCTAATGTTGGGGGCTTCCCAGGTGGTGCTAGTGGTAAAGAATCTGCCTGCCAATGCAGGAGATGCAGGAGACAAGGATTCCATCCCTGGGTCGGAAAGATTTCCTGGAGGAGGAAATGGCAACCCACTCCAGTATTCTTGCCTGGAGAATTCCATGGTCAGAGGAGCCTGGCGGGCTATAGTCCATGAGGCTGCAAAGAGTCAGACACGGCTGAGTGACTGAGCACATAAAGCACACAGCTAATGTTGGGTGGAGATGAGACATTGCTTTATTAGCCTAAAGGAAGTTTTGAAGTCTTGCTTCAAAACCCCATGCATTCATGGACCCTGGCTTGGTGCTGCCATAGTATTTAATCTAGTGACCTCCAGACAGCCTTCCTCTGTGCGTGGTCCCTGCCTGCGAATAAGTGAGGAAGATCTGTGATCCTCCATTTGGATTCCTTTTCTTGAAGTAGATAGGTTATCAGTGCATCTTATCTTTTTAGTAATGAGTTACTAACTTTTTCTTTTGTTTCAATAGGGAGCACTGAATAGCACCCTGAGTTTACAAGTCTACCTTTTAAGAGATGAATCAGCTAGATGGACTCTGCTATGTTAGATTTAGTTCCTAAATCGTGATGGTTTCAAAAAGTGATATTGAGTTTCAGCCTCTTACAAAGTCTTTTTTTTTTAATTAATTTACTTTTATTTTTGGCTGCACTGGGTCTTCGTTGCGTTGTGTGGGCTTTCTCTAGTTGCAGCAGGCGGGGGCTACTCTTCATTGAGGTGGGTGGGCTTCTCATCCTGGTGGCTTCTCTTTTGTTTCTGAGCTTGGGCTCTAGGGTGCACGGGGTTCGGTAGTTGGTGGCTTGCTGGCTCTAGAGCACAGGCTCAGTAGCTGTGGTACATGGGGTTATTTACTCCAAGGCATGTGGGATTTTCCCAGACCAGGGATGGAATCCATGCGTTGGCTGGCAGGTTCTTATCCACTGTGCCACCAGGAAGCCCATCTTACAAAGTCTTTTAATCTTCTTCTCTTTGCACTATCTCTTTGTTTCTCTTGCTCTATTTTCTTTCTTTTTTCACTTTTTGTTAGGCTAGTGTCATTTATCAATCTGTTTATTTGGGAAAGTGGGAGATGGATTGTAATAGCCATTCAATGTGAAAACAAGTCTTACCTTATCACTAGATAATTTTTAAAAATTTAAAATATTAAAAAAAAAACCCAGCTGTCTTTAAGAAATCTCATCTACCCAGTTTTGTATTTTAAGATCCTATCTAAATGAATGACTACCAGCAAAATTATAAAAAGAATTATAATTAGAGACTGAAGAAACAAGTAATCTCTGCTTGATAGCAAATTTCTTATGGAAAGGTTGAAAACAATCATTAACATCAATTTTTAATGCTTATTTATTTCATAGCAGTTAACTACATAGTGACCTTCAAGAATGGGTATGGTTTGGAATTTTAAGCACCACCAAAATTGGGGCTGCCAGCTCTTTGGGGGGATGTATTTAAAAGAAATTACTCAGTTTACTGGGGAACAGCAATAATTTATTAAATGTTCAACTTTTTAATAACATGATAAAAATAGCTCATTTGAAGTTTGGGGGTTGCTATTAGGCATATAATGTTTAACATTCCTACAGATATGGCCGAGTGTCAGGGCATGAATTCGGTGATATAGAATTGCTAACTGCAGGGGAAATGTTTGAAGTACATTTAAAAAATTAGGATGATTTTCTCTTTATCTTTAAAGAAAAGATAGTATAATTGCTTTCTTGAGACTTCACTCTTCAGAGAGATTTATTCATGTTATATGTAATATAATGTAATATCCTTCCTTATCTCTGATAATTTTTCTTACTCTGAAGGCTCCTCTGTCCGAAATTAATATAGCAGGCTCCTGCTTTTTTTTTTTTATTTTTGGCTGCTCTGGGTCTTCACTGCTGCTTGAAGGCTTCTCTCTAGCTGCTTCAAGCAGGGGCTGCTCTCTAGTTGTGGTGCACAGGCTGCTCACTCTGGGGGCTTCTCTTGTGGTGCATGGGCTCTAGGCACGTGGGCTTCAGTAGTTGTGCACAGACTTAGTTGTTCCGTGGCAATGTGGGATCTTCCTAGACCAGGGATTGAACCTGTGTCCTCTGCATTGGTACGTGGATTCTTAACCACTGGACCATCAGGGAAGTTCACTCCTGCTTTCTTTTGACTAGTGTTAATACAGTATGGACCTAATAGAAGCAGAAGATATTAAGAAGAGGTGGCAATAATACACAGAAAACCATACAAAAAAGATCTTCATGACCCAGATAACCACGATGATGTGATCACTCACCTAGAGCCAGACATCCTGGAATGTGAAGTCAAGTGGGCCTTAGGAAGCACCACTATGAACAAAGCTAGAGGAGGTGATGGAATTCCAGTTGAGCTATTTCAAATCCTAAAAGATGATGCTGTGAAAGTGCTGCACTCAATATGCCAGCAAATTTGGAAAACTCAGCAGTGGCCACAGGACTGGAAAAGGTCAGTTTTCATTCCAATCCCAAAGAAAGGCAATGCCAAAGAATACTCAAACTACCGCCCAATTGTACTCATCTCTCAACACTAGCAAAGTAATGCTCAAAATTCTCCAAGCCAGGCTTCAACAGTACATGAACCATGAACTTCCATATGTTCAAGCTGGACTTAGAAAAGGCAGAGGAACCAGAGATCAAATTGCCAACATCCATTGGATCATCAAAAAAATGAAGAGTTCCAGAAAAATATCTATTTCTGCTTTATTGACTATGCTAAAGCCTTTGACTGTGTGGATTACAACAAACTGGAAAATTCTTAAAGAGATGGGAATACCAAACCACTTTACCTGCCTCTTGAGAACTCTGTGTGCAGGTCAAGAAGCAATAGTTAGAACTGGACATGGAACAACAGACTGGTTCCAAATTGGGAAAAGAGTACGTCAAGACTGTATATTGTCACTCTGCTTATTCAACTTATATGCAGAGTACATCATGCGAAATGCCAGGTGGATGAAGCACAAGCTGGAATTAAGATTGCTGGGAGAAATATCAGTAGCCTCAGATATGCAGATGACACCACCCTTATGGCAAAAAGTGAAGAACTAAAGAGCCTCTTGATGAAAGTGAAAGAGGAGAGTGAAAAAGTTGGCTTAAAGCTCAACATTCAGAAAACTAAGATCATGGCATCTGGTCCCATCACTTCATGGCAAATAGATAGGGAAACAATGGAAACAGTGACAGACTTTATTTTTGGGGTTCCAAAATCACTGCAGATGGTGACTGCAGTGATGATATTAAAAGATGCTTGCTCCTTGGAAGAAAACCTATGACCAACCTAGACGGCATATTGAAAAGCAGAGACATTACTTTACCAACAGAGGTCCATCTAGTCAAAGCTATAGTTTTTCCAGTAGTCATGTATGGATGTGAGAGTTGGACCATAAAGAAAGCTGAGCGCCCAACAGTTGATGCTTTTGAACTGTGGTGTTGGAGAAGACTCTTGAGAGTCCCTTGGACTTTAAGGAGATCAAACCGGTCAATCCTAAAGCAATCCTGAATATTCATTGGAAGACTGATGCTGAAGGTTAAACTTCAATACTTTGGCCACCTGATGTGAAGAACTGAGTCATTGGAAAAGACCCTGATACTGGGAAAGATTGAAGGCAGGAGAAGGGGACAACAGAGGATGAGATGGTTGGCTGGCATCACCGACTCGATGGACGTGAGTTTGAGCAAGCTCCAAGAGTTGGTGATGGACAGGGAAGCCTGGCGTGCTGCAGTCCATGGGGTCTCAAAGAGTCGGACACAACTGAGTGACTGAACTGAACTGAACTGAACTGAATGCAGTATATTTTTCTCCATCACCTTACTTTTAATCTGTGTCTTTATATTTAACATGGATTTCTTATAGAAAACACAAAGTTGGGTAGTATTTTTTATGCATTCTGACAACCTCTGTCTTCTAATTGGTATATTTAGACCACCAATAGTGGCAAAGTGATTACTGATATAGTTGGATTAATATCTATGAGATTTCTGTTTCCTTGTCCTCTGTTCCTATTTTTGTCTTCCACATATTTCCCTCTTAGCACATATGCTATATTTTCTTGTTTTTACTCTTTTTAGTGGTTGCCTTAGTAGATTTACAACTGGTCCAAGTTCATTTTCAAATAATACTATATCACTTCAAGAGTATTGAACATACTTTATAATAATTAAGTAGCCCTAATCTTTCTTCTCATCCTTTGTAGTATTGCTGTCATTCAATTTACTTCTACTAAAGAGTGTAAGATATTCATATATATTGTTCCTATTATTATTTTGAACAAAGTATTACCTGTTAGATCCATTAAGAATAAGACAAAGAAGTTTTTATTTTACTTTCATTTATTCTCTGATGCTCTTCCTTTCTTCATGTAGATCTGAGTTTCTGGCTTATATCGTTTTCTTTCTCTCTGAAGAACTTCTTTTAACATTTCCTACAAGTTGGATCTACAGATTTACAAATTTCCTCAATTCTTGTTTGTCTGAGAAAGTTTTTATTTTTTCTTGTCTTTTGAAGGATAGTGTCACAGCATACAGGATTCTAGATTGGTGTTTTTATCTTTTGATATTAAATATTTCACTCTCTTTTCTTCTTACTAGTATGGTTTTTGAGAAAAAGTCACATACAGTCCTTATTTTTGCTCCTCCATAAGAAAAATGTCTTCCTTCTGGCTTTTTTCAGGATTTTTTCCCTTGGTTTTCTTTGAATATGGCATGCCTAGCTGTGATGAATTGGGCATTTATCCTGCTTGGCCTTCTGTGAGCTTCCTGGATCTGTGGTTTGGTGTCTGACACTAATCTGGGGCTGTTCTTAGTCACTGTTGGTTCAAATATTGCTTCTGTTTCTTTTTCTCTTTTCCTTCTGGTGTTCTCATTACGTATGTTAAACCTTATATAATTGCCTCATTATTCTTGGATATTTTGTTGTGATTTTTTTTTTCAGGGTTGTTTTTTTCCCTCTTTGCTTTCAGTTTGGGGAGTTTCTGTTGTTGCATCCTCAAACTCAGAGGTTCTTTCCTCAGCTGTAGCTTATCTGCTAATGAGCCCATCAAAAGCATTCTTCATTTCTAGTAGTGTTTCTGATCCCTAACATTTGTTTCTTATTCTTTCTTAGAGTTCCCATCTCTCTGCTAACATTGTTCATCTATTTTTGTATGCTGTCTACTCTTTCCATTATGGTCCTTAACATTTTAATCATGGTTTAAAAAATACCTGGTCTGATATGTCCAACATTGTTATAGATGCCTCTGTGTTAACGCTTGTTGAGTCTTAATAAGTTGTATTTTTACCTTTTAGTATGCCTTGTAGGGTTTCCCTGGTGGCTCAGCTGGTGAAGAATCTGCCTGCAATGTAGGAGACCTGGGTTTGATCCCTAGGTTGGGAAGATCCCCTGGAGAAGGGAATGACAACCCATGCCTTGTAAGTCATTGTTGAAAGATGGACATGATGTAGTGGGTAAAAGGAACTGTGGTGCGTAATAAGTGAAGTGAAGTGAAAGTTGCTTAGTTGTGTCCGACTCTTTGTGACCCCATGGACTATACAGTCTGTGGAATTCTCCAGGCCAGAATACTGGAGTGGGTAGACTTTCCCTTCTCCAGGGGATCTTCCCAACCCAGGGATCAAACCCAGGTTTCCCATATTGCAGGCAGATTCTTTACTAGTTGAGCCACAAGGAAGGCCCAAGCATACTGGAGTGGGTAGCCTATCCCTTCTCCAGTGGATCATCCCAGCCCAGGAATCGAACCAGGGTCTCCTACATTGCAGGTGGATTCTCTACCAACTGAGCTATCAGGGAAGCCCATGGTGAATAATAGGTGTTTAGTAAATGCAGTGGTAAGGTGAGGGGTGAGGGGAAGCATTTTCTAGCCCTATGATTAGGTCAATCAATGAGCCTGTGTCCTTGGACAGTGAATTTCAGCAGTATTTCTCATCCCCTTCCCCTTCCCCTTCCCACTGTGGTACAAGTGTGCAAGAGGGGGCCGAGGTTAGGTATTTCCCTTCTCTCTTCTGATTAGAAACCCAACAGATTAGGCTCTGGGCTTCCCGGGTGGCTCAGCGGTAATGAGTCTGCCTAGCAATTCGGGAGACCTGGGTTTGATCCCTATGTCAGGAAGATGCCCTGGAGAAGGAAATGGCAACCCACTACAGTATTCTTGCCTGGAGAATCTTATGAACAGAGGAGCCTGGTGGGCTGCAGTCTGTGGGGTCCCAAAGAGTTGGACCCAACTGAGCAACTGAGCAGCAACAATAAGATTAGGCTCTGGTAAGTTAGTTTCTTCTGCAGCCAGAGCTTTTTAGGAACAGAAGGCTCTGGCATATTTCTGAATGGTTCCTTTCCCCCTCTTTCTTCCAGAAGCACAGGGTGGGGATGGGGCTCTTCTCTGCTTTCTACTGTGAAGACCTGGTAGAGCTGCTGCAGGTAAAACTCATGAACTATGGAGGCCCCTCATAACTGGGTCCCCATAAAGTTTTTAACTCTCAAACTTGTCCTCACTGAGCTGCCAGCAGTTCATCAATCACCATTCAGGTTTTCCTGTCCTGGCACTGGTTCCCACTGGGGCTTTCTTTTGTGGGTTTCTACTCCAGCAAAAACAAGACCGGGAGCTGACTGTGGCTCAGATCATGAACTCCTTATTGCCCAATTCAGACTTAAATTGAAGAAAGTGGGGAAAACCACTAGACCATTCAGGTATGACCTAAATCAAATCCCTTATGATTATACAGTGGAAGTGAGAAATAGATTTAAGGGACTAGATCTGATAGACAGAGTGCCTGAGAACTATGGACGGACGTTCGTGACATTGTACAGGATACAGGGATCAAGACCATCCCTAAGAAAAAGAAATGCAAAAAAGCAAAATGGCTGTCTGAGGAGGCCTTACAAATAGCTCTGAGAAGAAGAGAAGCGAAAAGCAAAGGAGAAAAGGAAAGATATACCCATTTGAATGCAGAGGTCCAAAGAATAGCAAGGAGAGATAAGAAAGTCTTCCTCAGAGATCAATGCAAAGAAATGGAAAAAACAATAGAATACAAAAGACTAGCTGCTAAGTCACTTCAGTCGTGTGCGACTCTGCGACCCCATAGACGGCAGCCCACCAGGCTCCCCCGTCCCTGGGATTCTCCAGGCAAGAGTACTGGAGTGGGTTGCCATTTCCTTCTCCAATGCAGGAAAGTGAAAAGTGAAAGTGAAGTCGCTCAGTCGTGTCTGACTCTTAGCGACCCCATGGACTGCAGCCTACCAGGCTCCTCCATCCATGGGATTTTCCAGGCAAGAGTACTGGAGTGGGGTGCCATTGCCTTCTCCACAAAAGACTAGAGATCTCTTCAAAAAATTAGAGATACCAAAGGAACATTTCATGCAAAGATGGGCTCAATAAAGGACAGAAGTGGTATGGACCTAACAGAAGCAGAAGATATTAAGAAGAGGTTGCAATAATACACAGAAGAGCTGTACAAAAAAGATCTTCATGACCCAGATAATCACGATGGTGTGAACACTCACCTAGAGCCAGACATCCTGGAATGTGAAGTCAAGTGGGCCTTAGGAAGCATCACTACGAACAAAGCTAGTAGAGGTGATGGAATTTCAGTTGAGCTATTTCAAATCCTAAAAGATGATGCTGTGAAAGTGCTGCACTCAATATGCCAGCAAATTTGGAAAACTGAGCAGTGGCCACAGGACTGGAAAAGGTCAGTTTTCATTCCAATCCCAAAGAAAGGCAATGCCAAAGAATGCTCAAACACAATTGCACTCATCTCACATGCTAGTAAAGTAATGCTCAAAATTCTCCAAACCAGGCTTCAGCAGTTTGGGAACTGTGAACTTCCAGATGATCAGGCTGGTTTTATTTATTTATTTATTTTTCAAGCTGGTTTTAGAAAAGGCAGAAGAACCAGAGATCAAATTGCCAACATCCACTGGATCATGGAAAAAGCAAGAGAGTTCCAGAAAAACATCTATTTCTGCTTTATTGACTATGCCAAAGCCTTTGACTGTGTGGATCACAATAAACTGTGGAAAATTCTGAAAGAGATGGGAATACCAGACCACCTGACCTGCCTCTTGAGAAACCTGTATGCAGCTTAGGAAGCAACAGTTAGAACTGGACATGGAACAACAGACTGGTTCCAAGTAGGAAAAGGAGGAGGTCGAGGCTGTATATTGTCACCCTGCTTATTTAACTTATATGCAGAGTACATCATGAGAAATGCTGGGCTGGAAGAAGCACAGCTGGAATCAAGATTGCCGGGAGAAATATCAATAACCTCAGATATGCAGATGACACCACCCTTATGGCAAAAGTAAAGAAGAATTAAAGAGCCTCTTGATGAAAGTGAAAGAGGAGAGTGAAAAAGTTGACTTAAAGCTCAACATTCAGAAAACGAAGATCATGGCATCTGGTTCTATCACTTCATGGCAAATAGATGGGGAAACAGTGGAAACAGTAGCTGACTTTACTTTTTTGCTCCAAAATCACTGCAGATGGTGACTGCAGCCATGAAATTAAAGACGCTTACTCCTTGGAAGGAAAGTTATGACCAACCTAGATAGCATATTCAAAAGCAGAGACATTACTTTGTCAACAAAGGTCCTTCTAGTCAAGGCTATGGTTTTTCCAGTATTCATGTATGGATATGAGAGTTGAACCATAAAGAAAGCTGAGCACTGAAGAATTGATGCTTTTAAAATGTATTGGAGAAGATTCTTGAGAGTCCCTTGGACAGCAAGAATATCAAACCACTCAATCCTAAAGAAAATCAGTCCTGAATATTCTTTGGAAGGACTGATGCTAAAGCTGAAACTCCAATACTTTGGCTACCTCATGCGAAGAGCTGACTCACTGGAAAAGACCCTAATGCTGGGATAGATGGAGGGCGGGAGGAGAAGGGGATAACAGAGGATGAGATGGTTGGATGGCATCACCGACTCAGTGGACATGAGTTTCAGTAAACTCTGGGAGTTGGTGATGGACAGGGAGGCCTGGTGTGCTGTGGTTCATGGTGTTGCAAAGAGTCGGACACAACTGAGCGACTGAACTGAACTCAAGTAAGTTGTGATTCTCTGTGTGTCTGTCTGTCTCTCTAGTTCTTAGAGCAGTAATTTGCCCTGTGGCCTCACATCTCTGCCTGGTTTAAGAAGAACTGTTGATTTTTTGGTTTGAAAAGTTTTTTACTTGTTAAGACAGAGTGGTGACTTCTAAGCTCTTTACCTGCTGGACCAGAAACTGCCTGTTATCTTCTTTTTACATATAAAGAAACCAAGGCACAAAGAAGTTTAATAATTTGATCAAGGCCTCCCAGCTGTGGTAGTGCCAGGATTTGAATCTCGGTGCTTTAGCTCAGGAATCTGTGCCCTTAACCATCATTGAGGGGAACAAGCAAGTTGGGCCAGTGGGGGAAGGAGAAATGTGTTTTCTTACCATGAGATCTTTCATATCTCCTAAGTTTACATTTTCTTTTGAAAATTTTTTTTTTTTTTGGCCATGCCTTGTGGCATGCCATCTAGTTCCCAGATCAGGGATTGAACCCATGTCCCCTGCATTGGGAGCTCAAAGTCTTAACCACTAAGACCACCAGGGAAGTCATTACATTTTTTTCAAAACATTTTCTAAAACCGTGAAAGGAACATGTGCCAGAAGGGTTGGTTTGAAAATGATGATTACTATAACTTGAAGTAGATATAATAATTAAACATTTTAGAGTAAAGGGGGGAAAATTCACTCCTAAATCTACAATTTTTACAGATTACATTTCAGTCCTTGTCCATCTTTGTGAATATTATATGTGGGTATTATGTCCTCTTTTTCATTTAACATTGTACCATGGGAATTTCTCCCATGTTTCCATATCCTCTTTACAAAATCATATTTAATAGCTGTATAATAGCCTGTCTTGGCGATGTGCTGTAATTTACAAAAGCATTCTTGTTTTCTTGACATTTGATAATTGATATATTTTTTTACAATGATAATGTTCCACAGTTGTTTCCCTTTCACTGAGTGATTTCATTTAGGATAGCCTCATAAAAGGAATTACTGGGTCAGTGTATCTGGATAGATGTATAATTATCACCAATTTTTGTCATATTAATTTCTAGAAGGACTGTACCAATTATCTGGGCTTCCAGCATTGTATAATTATATCAAATATAATAATATAAAATGTTATATGTACATATATGGAAAATCTTTTAGATGCAAGGGTAGTGTCAAACTAAGAGACTGTAGAATAAGACCCCTTCCATCAGCTGAAACGTGGCTTATTCTCAGATTTAAGTTTATGTTACATGGGGCCTTGCATATAGGAGACATTCCATAGAATTTTTGTTTTTTGGATGTGGACCATTTTTAAAGTATTTATTGAAGTTGTTTCAATATTGCTTCTATTTTATGTTTTGGTTTTTTGGCCTTGAGGCATGTGGGATCTTAACTCCCCAACCAGGGATCAAACCCGCACCCACTCCTTTAGAAGCTGAAGTCTTAACCACTGGACTGCCAGGGAAGTCCCCATAGATATTTATTGAATGGATGGATGAATGACATCCAAGTGATTTCTCCTAATTAACACTTAAAAAGCTAGTGACAAAGTCGAAATGATTTCCTGATTTAAGATACAGAGTTCTTTCTCCACGATAACTGCATTCCTACCCCATCCAGTCAACAGGTAACTGTATACTTAGTATATAAAAAGCATGGTCTGGAAGCTGAGGGTTCTGTGTTATCAGTAGACATAGTCCCAGTCCATCATGGTCCTCACAGTTTGACTGGGAAACTCACCTACTTCTCTGGACCAAATCCTCATTATAAAATGAAGATGCTGACCTCAGAAGTTCCCTTCAGCTTCTGGATTCAGTGATCTTCTCAAACTCTAAATTTCTTACTTCTGGATACTAAGACTCTAAGCATATTTTAAAGATCAATCTAAAAGGACTTTCTTGGTGGTCCAGTGGTTGAGAGTCCGCTTGCCAAAGCAGGGGACACGGGTTCTAACCCTGATCTGGGAAGATTCCACATGCGGCAGAGCAACTAAACCTGTGTTTTCCACAATTACTGAGCTACTGCAGAAGCCTGTGCACCCTAGAACTTGTGCTCTGAAGCAAGAGCAGCCACCGCAATGAGAAGCCCTCACCCCGAAGTTAGAGAAAGCCTGTGTGCAGCAATGAAGACCCAGTGCAGCCAAAAATAAATAAATAAATAAAAATATATTTTTTTTAATCTAGCTTTTTTTTTTTTTTAAGAACAACCTAAAGAAACTAGTGATTCTGCGTAATGACAGAAAGTCTTCCTACTCCTCATTTGTTCTTTTGTTCATCATTCTTTGAGCACGTGCTAAACGTGAGCTACTATTTAGTTCTAGGAATAAGAAAGAAAAAAAAAGAGAGAAAGTCCTCTTCTCTTAAAACGTCTTGTCGCCTAAGATGGGAAAGCTCTCTGAAGAGGAGCAGTTTGGGAACAGCGGTACTTCACACAATGCTCGTATGTATGTGTGAGCGGGATGCACTTGTTCTGCTGTCAGGGAGGGGAAAGGCTCCCCTTTGCTCCTCTCTTGAGTTCTTGTGGCTAGACCAATCATAACATTGACACAAGACAGATTTACAGGAGAAAAAGAAAAATTTAATTTGTGTGCACAGAGGTCGCAGAGAAATGGAACCTAAGAAGTGGCCAAAGCAAATAGCTTTTTACTTTGTAGACAAAGAGCAATAAATCTGAGAGGGAGTGACAGGGCAAAGAAACAGGTTTGGGTGTTTAATTAGTAAGGAATTTAAGCAGAGTTTGGACTTGGGTAATGATTTAATGAAGAAATAACAAGTGTGCAGGCTTCTCGGCCCTGAATCCTGTCTCTGGTGATAACAATATCTTTCCAGCTCCCAGTACAAGAAGGGTACCTTTCATGTGGAAGATATATTTCCTGCTTTCAGGGATTCTAGAGAAGGTAAAGGTATCATTCTTTGCATTAGCTGTTCCTTAAGTAATTTTAATTCAAACTAATCATCATGCTATTGAAGCCTATTTTGGGCCCCAATACTACTATTCTGGGACTTCCCAGGTAGCATTAGGGGTAAAGAATCCAGCTTCCAGTGCAGGAGACATAAGAGAGGCGGGTTCAGTCCCTGGGTCAGGAAGATGATCGCCTGGAAGAAGGCATGGCAACCCACTCCAGTATTCTTGCCTGGAGAATCCCATGGACAGAGGAGCCTGGCGGGCTACAGCCCACAGTGTTGCAAGGAGTGGGGCACGACTGAAGCAACGAGTGGGGCACGACTGAAGCAACTTAGCACGCACTACTATTCTAGCTAAAATGTAAATAAAATGGTCTCCAGTATTAAAGTAGAGAAAGGAACAGCTAACTTAGGCTTACCCTCTAATGCTCCCAGAAGCTAATGGGAATTATCACTGAATATTGAAGGTTTATCATGGGAAAAAATACTTGTATTTTTGTACTTGCCAACATCAAGATGAAAGAGGATGAACGGTAAACTCACCATTTCTCTTCTTCTACTTGCACTCCTACGGACTGGAACTTACTGGGTGCTTTATTTCCCCCTGTTTTCTCAGGTTCTTCAGCATCATCCACCTGAAGAAATAGCCACAAGTAGAGGTGCTCTATTTTAGTCATCTTTCTTGAAAAACAAAGTCTCATTTCATTAGAAACATCTGTAGTATTGCTGGAATGTTTGGTGATGCATTCAATCTTTGTGTATTTGATGAACAGCATCACTACATAATTAGCATGCACTTTGACTCTGCTGATCTTAGTAAAATGCAATTTTGTTCACTCCTAAGTTGTCCAATAAATGTCTGATTCCTGCAGAGATTTGTTAGGATGTACTTACTTGTGAGCACTATATTAGGAGGAAGTACCTCATGGGATGGGCTTCCCTGATAGCTCAGATGCTAAAGAATCCACCTATAATGCAGGAGACCCTGGTTCGATCCCTGGGTTGGGAAGATCCTCTGGAAAAGGGATAGGCTACCCACTCCAGTATGCTTGGACTTCCCTTGTGGCTCAACTAGTAAAGAATCTACCTGCAATTAAGGAGACCTAGGTTGGGAGTATCCCCTGGAGAAGGGAAAGGCTACCCACTCCAGTATTCTGGCCTGGAGAATTCCATGGACTACAGTCCATAGGTTCACAAAGAGTCAGACACGACTGAGCGACTTTCACTTTCACCTCATGGGATTGTGCTTTTTAAAGTTTTGAATTTGCACATAACAAAATAGAAAAGAAGGAAGAAGTTTCACTTACTGTAGTTAGAATTGTTGATACTGGGATATTTAGCTATAAACTTATTAAGATAAACTCTAGAGTACTTCATTTTTTCCCCTTTAAATTAAGGAATTGGCTTTGGATATCACTTCATAGCTTCTAAATAGCTATGTGTATGTTATAATTCATATAGAAAATATATCTAAATATAACTGATAGCTTATGTGACAGATCAGACCCAACCCAAATATGAAACAAATTTTGTGACTATTCAGAGCAATTAGTTTTATTCATCTTTTTTCTTAGTAAATTATTTCTTTTCTAAATATAAAATTTAATGTAAGTCTTATAAAACTGAAACACAACTACGGAGTCTGAGAGCCACAACTAGTGAAGTCCATGTGCCTAAAGTCCGTGCTCTGCAACAAGAGAAGCCACTGCAATGAGAAGCCCACGCTTTGCAACTAGAGAAAGCCCACATGCAGCAACAATGACCCAGTATAACCATAAAAAACAAAAAACACCAGGATGCTCCACGCCCTGAGAAAAGGAGAAAGAAAGGAAGCAGAGGTCCGAGGATGGGAGAGGAGGCTGCTGTTTCCTGTTCTAGGCTGGCCCCCACATCCAGACGCATAGCTTATTTGCATCAAAGTGTTGTAATCTTCTTAAGCTTTAGTCATTGCCAGTAAATTTATCTCTGACTTTAATCCCCTTAGATCCAAATATTGACAAATGTCACCTCTCTCATATAGTGTGTGGGGTAATCTATTTAAACTTTTGAAGAGACACTTAAAATTTTGAAATATGTTGCAGGATTAATTAAATCTCTTTCCTGAAAAAAAACTAAGAACGCCCATGGCAGATGGTACAATTTTAGCATTGTTTGGATAATCATCATCTTAAAGGAGGATGGGCTTCCCTGGTGGCTCAGCTGGTAAAGAATCCTCCTGAAATTTGAGAAACCTGGGTTTAATCCCTGGTTTGGGAAGATCCCCTGGAGAAGGGAACAGATACCTATTCCAGGATTCTGGCCTGGAGAACTGTATAGTCCATGGGGTCATAAAGGGTCAGACCCCACCATGTGACTTTCACTTCACTTCAAGTTATTATCACTGTTACTTTTTTGCTCATCCCCTGGTGGCTCAGATGGTAAAGAATCTGCCTGCAATGCAGGAGACATGGGGTTGATCCCTGGGTTGGGAAGATCCCCTGGAGGAGGAAATGGCAACCCAGTCCAGTATTCTTGCTTGGGAAATATGGACAGAGGAGCCTGGAAGGCTACAGTCCATAGGGTGGCAAAGAGTCAGACACAACTGAGTGACTAACACTTAAAGGAGGATAATACTAATAATAACAACTAAGCCCAATATGTATTGAGCCCTTAGTATGCCAGGCACTATGCTTGAACTTTACATATATTGTACCCATCAGTTTCTATTATAACCTATAAAGTACCAGTGCAACAGCAACTATTATTATTCTTATTTTCCACATGAGGAAACTATTAAGTGATTGGCCTAGGTTCACACAGGTTGTGAAGTAAATGATTATAATGTTAACTATTAGATATAGATTAAATTTAAAATGTTGGAAAAGATTTGAGAATTCTGACCCTAAAAAGGTAAACTAGGAGAAAGAGTCTGAGGACTTAGTAATAATCTCACGTATTTGAGGGATTCAGATTTAAGTTGGATTGCAGTGTAATGAAATTTGGTGACTATTTTGTAGCCTAAATTGTAGTTTACTTGTTCCATCGCTAAGTCATGTCCGATTCTTTGTAACCCCATGGACTGCAGCACACCAGGCTTCCCTGTATTCCACTATCTTCTGGACTTTGTTCGTGTCCATTGAGTCAGTGATGCTATCTAATCATCTCATCCTCTGGCACCCTCTTTTCCTTTTGCCTTCTATTATTATTCTTCATCAAAGAAGCTGCATCACGTGGTCACACTAAATGTGAAGGTGAGGGATCTTCCTGATGCTCCAGTGGTTAAGACTTCAAGCTGCCAATGTAGGGGCATGGGTTTGATCCCTGGTCAGGGAACTAAGATCCCACGTGCCATGTGGCATAGCCAGAAGATAAAAAAAATAAACTAAAAATAAAAATAAATGTGAAGGTACAATCTAGGCTCTGTCAACACAAGATGTGTGACCTTGGGTTCTCATTTCTGGGGTAGAGGTGATCACACCACCTATACCAGAAGGCTGCTGTAGGGGCTGGATGAGACCACCACGTAAAGCATGCAGTCCTCTCATATAATTTCTGTAGCTGTGAACAAAGATTCGAAGAAGAGCAAGAACAATTCTTTGGCTCACTAAAATATCCAGATATTCAAGAAGCAGTGCAGTCTCTGAAACAAAGTCTTTGTTCTCAATATTTTTTGTGAATTTCAGAATAGTTCCATCTTACTGGCTAATAATGATAATAATACAAGTTGGATGTCATATAGTGCATGAATGCTTTATAATTTGGAGAGTTACTGAACTAACCAGCGGACCTAGGAGGTGATAAAGATAGAAGCTTTTAAACAAAATGAACAATAAGACTGATAAATAATTACCTTTAAATTATATTGTTAAGTGAAAAAAAAAGGCAAGATATAGACTAGTGAGAGGTATATGCTGCTAATATTTGGGTTAAAAAAAAAGGGTATAAATAAAACATGTGGTTGACTATGTGCAAAATAGGGCTTCCCTAGTAGCTCAGCTGGTGAAGAATCTGCCTGTGATGCAAGAGGCCCCAGTTCGATTCCTGGGTCAGGAAGATCACCTGGAGAAGGGATAGGCTACCCACTTCAGTGTTCTTGGGCTTCCCTGATGGCTCAGACAGTAAAGAATCCGCCTGCAATGCCTGAGACGTGGGTTCAATCCCTGGGTTGGGAGGATTCCCTGGAGGAGGGCATGGCAACCCACTCCAGTATTCTTTCCTGGAGAATCCCCATGGACAGAGGAGTCTGGTGGACTATAGTCCACAAGGTCACAAAGAGTCAGACATGTCTGAGCGACTAAGCACGTGTGCAAAATAACCCTGCAGGGAGATGCAAATATTGGTAATATTAATTTTCTCCAGAAAGGAAAACAGACTGGCTATTCCTTCTCCCCTGGAGAAGGAAATGGCAACCCAGTCTACTATTCTGGCCTGAGAAATCCCATGGACAGAGGAGCCTGGCTGGCTATAGTCCATGGGGTTGCAAAGAGTTGGACACGACTTAGCAACTAAATGAACAGCAAAATGGACAGAATATAAAATTCTCCATATTAACCTGTTTTAAGTGTCCATTTCCAGTGGCATTAAGTACATCCACATTGTTGCACCACCAGCAGCATTATCCATCCCTAGAATCTTATTTCATCATCCCTAACTGAAACCCTCACAAAAAGCTGCATTCTGTAAACTCAGTCCTCCAAATAACCCTAGGTGGGCTATATTAGAAAACAGACTCCGTAAGATGAAATAATTTGCCTGGGACAACACAGAGGAGGGACCTCTGCTCTTCCCCACTCCTCAAAATCCTCTGGGCGATGGGAGGGAATCAGCTCCTGGAATGTCGTTGGGGTGAGGGTGGGTGGAGGCTGGCTCCAGACCCTGGCCTCCTGCTAGGTCATCTGGTCCCAAGCCACCAGTGCTACAAGTTCTTTTAGGAAACTTGACAACTCGTGCCATGGTAACCTGTAGGTTACATAAAAGCATTTGACTTGTTGCTACCAGAGAAAGTCTAATTGCCCTTTCAAAGTGGATGCTGCAGAGTGGATGGCGAACATCCATCATCGCTGTGAAAACGTACCCCATGCCTGCTCTCAGATGTGCCTTAGAGTTGGTTCAGCGTGGACAGATTTATTGGCCACCATGTCAGGAAGTTATTATTCAAAGGGCACCTGCATAATGGTACAGCACAAAAAAAAGGGGGGGGGGAAAGAATGCCTCTTCTACGTGGATGGAAGGAACCTTCCAGCAGGGTAAGCCAAGCTGAACTGATCAGCCCAAGGATCAGTCTGATCTTATCACCTGGCAGCAGAAAACACTGACGTGAGCTGAGAAGTCTGCCAGAGTCTCCGCCTTTTTAATGACATGCATGATTAAGCAACCCACAATCACACTGACCCTGGCACACATTCTTCCCTCACGATGCTGTGATGTGAGTTATTGCTTTCCACGCTCTCCGTCCCTGTTGGTTTCACTGGTCAGCACTCCCACATCTGTGTGAAGTAATTCCCATTTTTGTTCTCATGTGGTTACTCAGGAGCATCAAACACACCGTAACACCACCCAGCAACCCAGGTTTTTCTTGGATGCCCGCTCTTTTTTTGAGACTCCGAATGTGCATCAGGAATTGAGGGCACTTCATGTTTGATATTGCGTCCATGTTTGTTTAATTATCGTCCCCTTGTCTTACAACATTCAATTTGAAGAACAAAAATAAAAGCAGCTAATCAACTATTCTTCAATTTTTAAAAAATGGAATATTTTTGGGAAAAAAATTGCTAATAATGTCTATAGACAAAACACTTTCATAATTCTTTTGATCACTTTTTTTTTTTTTGGCCACATGGCTTACAAAATCTTAGTTCTCTGACCAAGGTTTGAACCTGCACCCGTGGCAGTGAAATCATGGAGTCCTAACCACTGGACCACCAGGGAACTCCCTAAAATTACATTTAACTTAGGGGAGTCCAGAGCCAATAATTTGAGAGTCTGGTTCTACAATAGCTATATCATCCAAAATGGCAAGAGAGCAAATCTGGGAAAACAAAAGTTTACATTTCTTGATTTTGGGTTCCTATTTCAAAGGACAGAAAGTGAAGTTGTTGGGACTTCGCTTGTGGTCCAGTGGTTAAGAATCCGCCTGCCAATGCAGGGAACATGGGTTGGATCCCTGGTCCGGGAAGATTCCACATGCTATGGAGCAACCAAGCCCCTACACCACAAGTACTGAGCCCGTGCTTCCCAACAAGAGAAGCTACGGCAACGAGAAGCCCTGACACGGCAAAGGGAGAGTAGTCCCTGCTCACTGCAACCAGAGAAAGCCTGTGCGCAGCAACGAAGACCAGAGCAGCCAAAAATAACTTGCTCAGTCATGCCTGACTCTTTGCAACCCCATGGACTATACAGTCCATGGAGTTCTCCAGGCCAGAATACTGGAGTGGGTAGCTGTTGCCTTCTCCAGGGGATCTTCCCAACCCAGGGGTTGAACCCAAGTCTCCCGCATTGCAGGCAGATTCTTTACCAGCTGAGCCATCAGGGAAGCTCCCCAAGATATAACTAATTAAGTATTATTTTTTTTTTTTTAAAGGGAGGCAGTTACCTGGATCCCAATGGACAGGCATCGGTTTTTCTTGAAGTGGTCCTTCTTCCTGTCCTCTGCAGTGACGGTGGCCATGGCGGCGGTGGTGGTGACAGTGGTGGCGTTGTTGCCCATGTGTTGACTCGCAGGCCCGTGGATCTGGGCATTGGCGGCTTCGATGGCGGCTGTCAGAGCCTTCATACTGTCCAGGCTCTCCGTGGAGTTGCTCAGTCCAGACTGGCTGATAATATCCCCTCGCTGGCCCTGTCCGTCCATGTAGGCATCCTGGGCCGACTCTGTGCTACTCTGGGCTGTGATAGAAATGAAAGGTTTCGTGGTAGTTCTGGGTGGGACTGGAGGTGGTGTCTTCTTATATGTTGTAATGCAAGATGACACTGGAAGACAGCGAAAACAAAGACACTGATTTCTGCATGGGTTTTAACTGCTGATACTGTAACTGACACCCGTTGGATATTAGGGCCCATGAAACACATCAAGACATTGAACGTGAAAGCAGGTCTGTTAATAGACTAAGGTCCCTGCTTAGGGGGCAGATGTGGGCCTCCTCTAAGGTGACACCCCCCGCCAAGACTGCAGGAGAAAGAGATGAAAAACACCGGATCTCTGAGGTGGAAGTTTCTGAAACGGAGATTAATATGAACCGACATAAAACAGACAGGACTGGCCATCTGTAGAAATCTTCCCAGGCAACAGGGAACCCTGAGAAATAATGAGTAACACAGATGAGGCCAGGGGCAGTCTGCCTTCTTGGGAAAATATTAACCCCAGCTAACACTGAACAAAGTAACTCATGGAGAAGATTCTGATGGTTCATAAAGAACATTGGAAAAAAAAAAAAAAGAACATTGGAAAAAAGAAGCAAAGAGGTTGTGAGCCTGTGTGTTCTAACCCTGAGAACAGGGCAAAGTGCTGGTGGAGGGGGCTTTGGAGGGGGAAGGAGAGGGGGCTGGGGAGGGGGTGAGCTGAGCACAATGTCATGCTGCTGCTGCTGCTGCTGCTAAGTCGCTTCAGTCATGTCCAACTCTGTGAGACCCCATAGACGGCAGCCCACCAGGCTCCCCCGTCCCTGGGATTCTCCAGGCAAGAACGCTGGAGTGGGTTGCCATTGCCCTCTCCAGCACACTGGCATAACCTCCTGCAAATGGTGTTCACCTGCACTCAGATCCTCCTCCCTTTCTTCCTGCCTTTCTTTTCCTTTCTCTTCCCTCCCCCCCTCCTCCTTTCCTTCCTTCCCTTTTTTGGGTATATGCTCACTATATAAACTTGTGTTCTGAGTTGTGGTGTTGTTTCTGAGAGGGAGGACACTGCACGTGCATCTCCTATTATAAAATATGTAAAATATTGTAAAAATGCACCCGCTAGTAGGAGATCGGACTTCCCTGGTGGCTCGGATGGTAAAGTGTCTGCCTGCGATGTGGGAGACCCGGGATCGATCCCTGGGTCAGGAAGATTCCCTGGAGAAGGAAATGGCAACCCACTCTAGTACTCTTGCCTGGAAAATTCCATGGACGGAGGAGCCTAGTAAGCTGCAGTCCATGGGGTCGCAAAGAGTCGGACTTGACTGAGTGACTTAAATTTCACTTTCACTTAGTGGGAGACCAGCCCTCAGGCAGCCCATTAGGAGCCGGCTCCCTGAAGTGCTGTCCTTCAGGAGATGTGATTAGACCGGGTGCCTGAGTCTGTGCAGCCACCAGCCACCCTGCAAGCATCTGAGGATGACCCCTGGGTCTTGAGGAAGCTGGATACACTATTCTCAGCTTTGCATGTATGGAGCACGATGGAGGAAAACACAGAAATGAAGGAAGTTTCAAAGTGGGAACTAGCCCCTCAGTAAAGAACGAGTCCTTAACCAGCTTTCCACAGACCCCTTAAAAAGTGGTTCAGACTATTGTGTTCCCATCACTTTCTCCCCCAACTCATTCCCAACCCCACCCCAGCCTTTCCCTTTGGGACTGTTGTTAACACTAACACCAAATGCCAGCTAGTTACCCATGGTTCTAGCTGCCACTTGGGCCATCTAGTTGAATGAAATACTTGCTTCAGTATTCAGGGTGTCTCTTGAGATCACTAAAAAAAAAGTGTCCTGTGATGAACAGTGAACAGGAAGATTGATTTTCTCTGTCCTGCTGTTCTGCTGCCCTGCGATTTGGCGTAATTTCCTAACCCATAAAAGACAGGGACAGAGATACTTGACTACTTCCTAGGGGTCGTCTGAGAGTTGAAGGAAGAGGAAAGCACACATGTCACATTTTGGTATCGTGTGCTCTGAAAGCGGAGGCAATGAGAATAATAGACATGTAGCCGCAGATTAGTTACCTGGGGCTGGCAGAGGCTCCCCCAGGAAAACCTTCCATCCGAGCTCTGCGTGAATCACACATCTTTACATTTGAACACAGCTCAGCAGTCTGCACTCCATCCTCCACAGTTTTTAGCTAAGGTACCTGAGAGATAACAGGGCCAGCAGAGGCTCACTGTGGCCAGTGGAGGCAGAGCTGGAACAGGACTAGGCTGGGCTCAGGTTCCCCACGAGCACAGGGAAGCCAAGGGATGCACACAGGTGCATGGTTGATGGCTCCCCTCACTCGACTGATTTTCCTGCACTGTAACCACAAGGGAGCTACCGATTCCCAGGAAGTTTGGAGGGGACAGCACTCAGTGTCACTTACTCATCTGCAGACCAGAGAGGGCGGGACAGGGAGTAACCATCATTGGTGTGTGTTAGTTACTAACACACACTAACACACATTAGTGTGTGTTAGTCACGCAGACGTGTCTGACTCTGTGACTCCATGGACTATTAACTTGCCAGGTTCCTCTGTCCAAGGGATTCTCCAGGCAAGAATACTGGGGTGGGTTGCCATTTCCTTCTCCAGGGGATCTTTCAGACCCGGGGATCAAACTGGTGTCTCCTGCATTGCAGGTGGACTCTTTACCGCCCGAGTCACCATCTGATCTAAGAAACTAGATCATCTTGGGACTTTTATAGTGTGAACTCATTATTTTGTCAAAATCAGTTCTCCACACATTCTGCCCACTGATACACCAACAAAATGAAATGCCACCTTCCAACATCAGATGTCTGATATTCTGAATAATCTTTTGATTGCTTGTCAGCTATCCCCAGTTTCCTTTCAGCATGAATAATCAAAACAGGATAACACAGCCAAATACAGTATCATATCATTTGCTTTGATTTATGTAAAAATCCTGCCGGATGTGATACCTGTGATTTGGGGGGTGGGGAGTGTCTCATTATTCCTAGAGTGATGATGGGGTTGGCTACACTCCCCACAGGGCCAAATGCAACTTGGCGCCACCTAGTGACCATTATCATCTCCTCTTCCATGTCAACAGGAATCATGTCAATGATTCTGGAGGCTGACCACCTGACCTGCCTCCTGAGAAATCTGTATGCAGGTCAAGAAGAGACAGTTAGAACTGGACGTGGAATAACAGACTGGTTCCAGATTGGGAAAAAGGAGTACATCAAGGCTGTATATTGTCACCCTGCTTATTTAACTTATGTGCAGAGTACATCATGAGAAATGCTAAGCTGGATGAAGTACAAGCTGGAATCAAGATTGCCGGGAGAAATATCAATAACCTCAGATATGCAGATGACACTACACTTACGGCAGAAAGTGAAGAAGAACTAAAGAGCCTCTTGATGAAAGTCAAAGAGGAGAGTGAAAAAGTTGGCTCAACACTCAGAAAACTAAGATCATGGCATCTGGTCCCATCACTTCATGGCAAATAGGTGGGGAAACAATGGGAACAGTGACAGACTTTATTTTGGGGGGCTCCAAAATCACTGCATATGGTGACTGCAGCCATGAAATTAAAGGACACTTGCTCCTTGGAAGGAAAGTTATGACCAACCTAGATAGCATATTCAAAAGCAGAGACATTATTTTGCCAACAAAGGTCTGTCTAGTCAAAGCTATGGTTTTCCAGTAGTCATGTATGGATGTGAGAGTTGGACTATAAAGAAAGCTGAGTGCCGAAGAGTTGATGCTTTTGAACTGTGGTGTGGGAGAAGACTCGAGAGTCCCTTGGACTGCAAAGAGATCCAACTAGTCAATCCTAAAGGAAATCAGTCCTGAATATTCATTGGAAAGACTCATGCTGAAGCTGAAACTCCAATAATTTGGCCATCTGATGTGAAGAACTGACTTTCACACTTTTCCCCTGGTAGTCCAGTGGTTAAGACTTTGTGCTCCCAATGCAGGAGGCCCGGGGTTCGATTCTTCATCAGGGAACTAGATCCTACATGTCGAAACTAAGCATTCACATGCCACAACCAAAGATCCCATGAGACAACGAAGGGCAAAGATGCCTCCTGCAGCAACAAAGACCCAGAGCAGCCAAATAAATATTTAAAAATATATAAAGGGACCTAAATGGTATTTCTTCATTGCCATTAAAAAAGAATTCAATAGACATGGTCTCATGACCCAGGAATATGGATCTCACTAAACCCATTTGTTTGATAGTAAGACTGAGGCTCAGGGCAGGTAACTAACTTCACTGAATCATGCCACTCTCAGATGCTCTGCTGCTGCTGCTGCTGTCGCTTCAGTCGTGTCCGACTCTGTGAGACCCCATAGACGGCAGCCCACCAGGCTTCCCTGTCCCTGGAATTCTCCAGGCAAGAACACTGGAGTGGGTTGCCATTTCCTTCTCCAATGCATGAAAGTGAAAAGTGAAAGGGAAGTCACTCAGTCGTGTCCGACAGGGCTTCAAATCCCATCTCTTCTTGTTCAGCCAAACCACCTGTGTTCATCCGCCTAGTAAACCTTCCCTGAAACACCATGTCCAGTAGAGGACAATGCTCTCCAAGAGGACCTCCAGGAAACTGCTTCTAACTCAGTTGTCTGGGTCTAAGGTCTGGAGGATGACTACATTTGGAGTGGTCAGCAAGGGGTGCCCAGCTGCGACCTTAAAACGCTGCAAAAGAAGAGAAACTGCACAAAACCAAAATATACACGGAAAAATCGCTCCCTTGTTGCAAAATATTTACAGCTTAACGTTTCCAGGCCACCCAGAGTGTGGTGGTCAGCGGTCTGCGACCTGCCGGCCCCACGGTGAGGAGACGGCGATCAGAGGGCTTCGGGCGACTGGGGACGGGGCGCAGGGCTCCTGCGGGGCGGGGGGTGGGGGCGGTGGGGGTGGGGTGGGGGCAGGGCTTCTGCTGGCCTCTTTCCTGGTTAGTTTTGGCTCAAGGGCTGTGGCCAGGAGACCGATTTCCACCAGAGCCACCCTCCACGTAAACCACAGAAAAGAGTTAAACTTTTCCTCCTTGTTAAGTAGAGAGAAGCAGGCTTGTGTGCGGTGGAGGGGGGCGGAGAGGGATGTGGACAGAGGGAGGGGCGGTGTCATAACTCTTGTAGTCATAGGACTGGCCAGTTGGTAGTTACCAGTGTTCCAGACACTTCCTAATGCCAGACAAATGCCCCAAGCCCCGGCTTGTCTGGCTTCGAGATCTATTCATCCGATAGCAGCCGGGCTTCACCGGGGAAAGCCGACTTCCAGCGAGCCTCCGCGGCTAATCAAACGCAACATTGTTTTCAGAAGGAAAAATGAAAAGGTTTGTTTCAGAGTCAAAGCTTTTTTTTTTTTTTTTAAGAGGCACCCAAGTTGTTTTAACAAGTTGCTACAAACCTTGGGCTTCCTGAGGTGAGGCTGTCGTGCACAGTACATGTTCTGTCCCAAACTCCAAGGAGGCAGGGATCCGAAAATTAGTCATTAAAAAAAAAAAAGCCCCAGGCACTTCATGCCTGGAAATGATGTAAGACGCAGCCACTCCTCTGTTACAACTACAACCAAACTGCTCGGCGATCGCAGCAGCTGCTTTCCAAATGTCAGCGCCCAGCCGGGGCAAAGGGCTGCAGAGCCACCGAGCCCGAGGATTGTGCGCGCTACCTCTGTCGCCCACATTTTCTCCAGGCACTCGCAGGACCCTGGCAACAGGTAACGTGGCAACCTTGGCCTTCTAAACTGGCAAGCGGCAAGATTACAGAGAACAAAGGGATTTTTCTGAAAGCCAGCTGCATCTCCCTCGCCACCCCCACCCTTCCCTCCGCCCCTTGCCCTTCCCCCGCCTCTCAACTCAAAGTCTGAGAAAACAGAAGTATCGCTCCGGGCAGCTCCGCTCGCGCGCGCCCCCTGGTAACCAAAGCTCGGATCGTTGATGTACCTTGAACTCCGAGGCTGGGCTCCCAGGTAAGCCACGCTGGGACAGGGGACTGGCTTCCCTGGTGGCTCAGTGGTAAAAGAATCCGTCTGCCAATGCAGGGAGACGCGGGCTCGATCCCTGGATCGGGAAGATCCCCTGGCGAAAGATGTGGCAAACCCATTCCAGTATTCCTGCCTGGAAAATCCCATGGACAGAAGAGCCTGGCGAGCTGCATGCAGCCCATGGGGTCCCCAAAAGAGTAGCCCAGCGCCTACTAGGCTAAACAACAGGGGCTGCGTTGGTCTGCTCAAAAAACGCAGAGTGGAAGTCACCACTCAGAATGTCTTGCTTTTTAACTTACCACCTCAACAAAATTTTTTCCCCTTACTGAAAGGTAAGACCTGCGGGTTGAGGTTGCTGGGTTTTTTTCCCCCCTAACCAGCACCTAGGGCAGCAGTGTTTGCTTCCTTGGCAAGGTGCAAAGCTAAAACTGCTGTGGCCTTTTGGTTAGGGGGATGGCTGTGAGGATGAATAGCTGGGAAACTGAGGATTCCTGCTGGGTGGGACTTGCATTTTCCATTTGTGTCTGAATTTGTCGTTAGTTTGCAGGAGACTTTCCAGGTAGAAGCATTTCTAATTCCCATCGCTGGTTTCCGGTTGGTTGATTTGCAAGGATGACTGAAGATTTCCAAGCTGCAGGCCCAGCTTCCAGAGAACTTGCTTTGCAGCACACCGTCGTCCCCCCACCCCCACCCCTTTTATCTGTGTGTGGGGCAAACACCCACGAAAATGCCAAGGGCAGTATTTTCAACCAGCCTTCTTCCTCTCAGGCTCCTCCAAGGTCTCTGATTTGGAGAACTGCAGTTGTGAGCTCCTGGGAGCTCCCGCCCCTCACCCCACTCCTGTCTTGCTCTGGAAATGTTAACGGGAAACTAAGAAAGAGGTTCAGATCAAAGTAACTGTTCCCTTCAGAAAATTCCATTAATTAAGTAAATTAAAGGAAGTTAAATGAGGTTTGGAGGAAAGTCATTTTAGAAGGCCCAGGTCCAGGGACTGAGGTCCAAAGCCTCTAATGTGGACCTTTAATGAAGCTTGGCAACCTGTTAAACACTAGAGAAATTGAGGGTTGCCCTTTGTAAAACCAGTTGTTGCCCAAAATCAATCATTTCAAAGGAACATCTTGAAAGTAGATGGACATTTGGCTAGAGGTTGCCTTGATCATTTAATATTAACGGTTAAAAACAGAGGGCTCTGAGTAAGAATCATTTGACCGGTAACTCAGGTGAGTCACCGCCTTCATAGAACTGGGCACAAAGGTTCCAGGCAGGATGTTGAGAACGCCCGGTTTACTAATTTGCCAGGTGGGGCCGTTGCTTCTAGCAGGGAATGCCTTCAGGATTTCACGGCTCATTTTCCCACCCTCTCCAACAGGTGCTACTGAGTCATCCACGCACACAAGTGACTGCCCCGGCAGTGTCATCTGTTAGGATTAAACTTCCATTTGTTCCATGACTTTATGAAGCGATTTTTAACCACCGAATCAGATATACCACTTCCTCTAGGGCCTAGGGATTTTTTTTTTTTTCCTATTTTAATGTCTGTAACATTTTGTGTAGTTTTCAAAATTTGTACCTGCCAGGTCAGCAAGTCTTCCTGGGTTGAATGGACTGCTGACAGGAGGGGAAGGTTTGGGGCTCAAGGTCAGGGTTACAGAATGAAATAAAGTTTCCTGTTTGGGCAGCTGGTCCCCCATTTCCTCAGGCTCCAGCAGACTGAGTCTTGGAAGACAAGAAGCCTGGGAAGCCTGGGGTGAGGATGGTGTCAGGGGTGGAGGACATTTTTCTATTAAGCTCATCACCCAGCTTTCCTTTCTTGTTAGATGTCACTTCTCAGCAACACTTGCCCATATTCTCTGTTAGCTGAATTTTTTTCCCCTTCCAGACTGAGACAGAGTAATTAGTTAAGGATGTAAGGATCACAAGGTCAGGCATTGTTGTCCGTTGTGTTCATGACGACTGCAGTACTTGGATCATGCGTGGGACATAGTGGAATGGTGGTAAATACTTGTTACCTGAAGGAAAGAACAGGGATGAGAAGGGACTTCCTGGAGAAGAAGAAAAAGGGACTAATAATCAGGAAAGCAAGGTCACCAGGATAGAAAGAAAAATGAATACTCAGCAAAGCCAGTCTGTGACCTTGGATGTTGTGACACAACCTCCTGTCACTGATACCCGTTTCTCTTTGGCCTTGTTGAGTGCTGGCCAAGTCCAGCTGTGACTGGCTGACTTTTGACATAGAGTTAGACTGTGAATGGCCCACCTCTATCAGCTGGAAGCAATGAGTCCTGTGGATTATCTTCTGAACTTCCTCCACCCTCTCTGCTGGGCTTTACCCAGGGGCACAAGTAGTTGGCTGTGGAAGGTGCCACACATTCACTGCCCTTGCCCCAGGCAGCTGCCTTTCCTCCTCAGCTCCTTCCACTCCTTTTACTCTTTCAGTTCAGTCCCTAAGTCCTGTCTGACTCTGTGACCCCATGGACTGCAGTACGCCAGCCTTCCCTGTCCTTCACTATCTCCTGGAATCTGCTCAAACTCATGTCCATCGAGTCCGTGATACCATCCAACCATCTCATCCTCTGTCGTCCCCTTCTCCTCCTGCCCTCAGTCTTCCCCAGTGAGTCAGCTCTTCGCATCAGGTGGCCAAAGTATTGGAGCTTCAGCATCAATGAATATTCAGGGTTGATTTCCTTTAGGATTGACTGGTTTGATCTCCTTGCAGTCCAAGGGACTCTCAAGAGTCTTCTCCAACACACAGTTTATTCTTTGGCTCCTCATTATTCCTGGTCTCATTTCATGAGAACTAGTGTCACATGTACAATGGGACCTGAAAAGCAAGAGACACCACCATACAAACAGCCCAGCAGGACTCCCTGCCGTGGGGTTGTGTCTGGGCCATACAGCAGACCTCAGGGATGCCAGCCCCCGCTGGAGAGAGTGACTGATGGGCACCAAGTGGGGGTAGGGTCTCAGGCACACACTGCCCGCTGGTCTCCCTCGAAACAGTGAGCTGGCCATGCAGAGTGAGTGACCTGTCCAAACCAAGTGAGGTCAGGAGTGTCTGCCAGGCTGAGTAAAACTTGTGGTTGAATCGATCAGGAACCTCTGCTCACTGGCCAACTCTCTGGACTCGGGAGAGAAGGTGGAACTCGTGATGCTGCTGCCCTGTGGACACAGCGTCTGGTGGAAGGGCTCAGCCTGGAGCAGAAGCTTTTGCTCCAGACAAACCTGGGGAGACAGACAGGATGTGCGATGAAGCAAAGGAGCAAGAAACTGCCTCCAGCTCGCCTTCTTGCGGGCTGGAGCACGATGAGGAGGAATGATTACTTGTGTCTGCAGAGCAGGGCATGTGAGGGCCTGGTCTGTGCAGTGAGGCAGCTTATTATTCATCCGGCTCCTTTCCTCCTTCCTCCCTGGAACCCCCCTCCTCAAAGGAAAACCAGGAAAGACTGTGGGTTAAATTGTGGAATACCATCTACCAGCTCACTGGGCCCCAGAATGCCAGCGGCCCCTTACTGACTCCCAGATGACAGGATCAGCCTTCAAACGACACCTCATTATCCAGCCATGTCACTGACAGATGAGGACACAGGTCCAGAGAATTTGGCCGGGCCCCAACCTCCCCCCCCAACCCTGTCTCTCTCTGTCCACACCACACAGCAAACACCATCAGCCTTTACAGTGGGGGCGTAAAGGGCCACTTACAGACTGCATTTCCATTTCCACTCTTCAGTGGGGTTTTGGTCATTGCCACCATTGAATAATATCCAAGGAACCCTCCCACACTGTTGGTGGGAATGCAAATTGGTACAGCCACTATGAAGAACAGTATGGAAGTTCCTTAAAAAACTAAAAACAGAACTGCCATTTGATCCTGCAGTCTCACTCCTGGCCATATATCCGGGGAAAGCCATTAAAAAATAAAAATACACCCCATTATTCCTCGCAGCACTTTTTAAAACAGCCAAAATACAGAAGCAACCTAAATGCCACTGACAAAAGGAAAAGATAAGAAGATGTGGTGTGTGTGTGTGTATATATACATATACACACACATATGTGTATGTATATATATGTATATATACACATACACATATGTATATGTATACACACATATACACATATGTATATATATGTATATATATACATACACACATGTATATGTATATATATACACACACACACACATACAATGGAATATTAGTTGTGAAAAAGAACAAAATAATGCCATTTGCAGCAACATGGATGGACCTAGATATTATTATACTAAGTGAAGTAAGTCAGTGAAAGACAGTGTCACGTGATATATAGCTTATATGTGGAATCTAATTTCTTTTTCTTTTTTTGGCCATGCCATGCAGCTTGTGGGATCTCACTTCCCTGACCAGGGATGGAACCTGGGCCCATCTGCATTGCAAGTGTCACGCGAGTCTATGTTCCTCGGTTCTTTGTCTCGTCACAACAAAGATTTGGAGCAACGGACGTTAAAGCCCTCGGCGCGTCACAGCTCTCGGGTCTTGGACAAACCGTGCTACAGCTCTTAGGCAAATCAGTGTTACAGCTCTATTTTATTTATAAGATAGGAGGAGAATCCAAGACTTGAAGAGAAGAGAGTGGAGAAGTGCGTGGGGAGGGAGAAAGAGAGAGAGAGAAAGAGAGAGAGTCCGAGAGAAAGCACTTTGGCTCCTCCTTTTATGTTTTTTCCTCCACCTGGGCCTGCCCTATGCAAATTGGGCTTAGCCAGGAGTGCTGTTTGTTCTGTTTGTTCTGCCTGAAGTCTTCACTCTGGTCCTCGGACCTTCCTTGTCTTTTAGCCACCGCCATTTTGGACTCCTTTTCCCTATTCTACCTACCTAACACAAGTACAGAGTCTTAACCACTGAACGGCCAGAGAGTTCCCTGTGGCATCTAGTTTTTAAAAAATGACACAAATGAACTTGTTTACAAAACAGAAACAGACTTAAAGACATTGAAAACAAACTTAGGGTTACTAAAGGGGAAATATGGTGGGGATACACACGTTCTCCGCCTTGGGTCTGATTAGAACCTGGGTTCTTCCCATCTAAGCCTCCTTTCTCTTCTGTTAAAGAGCTGTCCTGTACCTGGGGCCTTAAGCATCTCCACTGAACCCTCATGAGAACAGTGACTAAAAGCCCTTTTGTGAATCTCTTGGGACTTGCTTGAGACTTGTAACTTCTCAGATTGTAGAAACTGATGAGCGTGACACACCCCGGGAGCATGCGGACGCTAAGGCGTCTGTCTACTGGAAGAGGTGAAATAGTCACGCTGCAAGTAGCTGCCAGGTCAGGTTTTGGTCTCTGGTTTTCAGAACCTCTGGAGGCTTATAGTGGCTCAGTAGTAAAGAATCCACCTGCCAATGCAAGAGACACAGGAGACTCAGGTTTGATCCCTGGGTCGGAAAGAGCCCCTGGAGAAGGAAATGGAGAATTCCATTAACAGAGAAGCCTGGCAGGCTATAGCCCATGGGGTTGCAGAGTCACTGAAGGATGGTGGCCACGACTTCAGGTGCCTCGGGCATCAGAGCCTCCTGCTCCCAGGCTTGTCTGGCCCTGGATAGAACTCTGTCCCAGTCCAGCCCAGGAGGAGGGAGGTGGATAGATAGTGACTGGGCGGTGGTGGGCTTGCCCTGGTGGGCGGGCAAGGTTTCTATATCTTAAAGGAAAAGAGGAATCGAACATCAAATTCAATAGTACTTCTAACAACTTCTCTCTCTCCTTGACCGTGTGGAGTTCTGGATGTTTGTTGGTTTCTCACTGTGTGTGTTTTCACATGCTGTCCTTAGAAACATCTTTTTTTTTTAAATAATGGTGATAGATGCTAAGTCGCTTCAGTCGTATCCCACTCTTTATGACCCCATGGACTGTACCTGCGGGGCTTCTCTGTCCACGAGATTCTCCAGGCAAGAATACTGGAGTGGGTTGCCATTCCCTTCTCCAGGGGATCTTCCCGACCCAGGAATCGAACCCTCATCTTTTGTCTCCTGCATTGGCATGTGGGTTCTTTACCACTAGCGACACCTGGGAAGGGGTACTACTAATAGCGGCTTTTAACTGGCATCTTTCTACAGTGTGGAATGTTATCTTCATAAATTACAGGATGCAGTAGTCTGATGTGTCCTTGGAGATAAACACTCCATATCTGCAAGATTATGTGTGTTCTGTATGTGTTTTGAGTCATCCCTTCCATCACTCTCTTCCCCATTCTCACCCCCTACCCTCAGCTTCGATCTGACTTCAGGGGAAAAGAGATAAAAGTAACATTCTTCACCTTGGCCCACCCTAACATGTCCTGACAGGAGAGTGGTTCTGAGCTAAGTCCAGGCCGGTGCAGCGCTCACTTGATGCAACTCAGGAGTCGACAGAACTGAACGACTAAGCAGAGCAGAGCGCAGCTCAGGACACTTACCTGAACGTTCATCTGCAAGAGCATTCCTCATTCACTAACGCTCTACCCAGGATACAGTTGGAAAATCGTTTACCAAACAGAAGTTTTTATCCCACATTTCCAATCCAAGAGATAACCCAGAGAATCCATGTAAAACAAGCTTGATTTAAGAATAAACCAATGTGTGTCAGTGAACTGCAAACAGAAATACATCAAGCACTAATTTTTAAAAAAATCTAAAACAAGGGTGCATGCACACGTATAGCAGTCCCTTCACTCTTCATCTGAAACTATCACAACACTGTTAATCGGCCAACCTCCAATACGAAATAAAAAGTGTTTTTTTTTTTAATATTAAAAAAGTAAATAAAAGAAGCCCTGAACAGCCTCCTGGTGTAACCTTGGCTAGTAAAGGTGATTCATTTTGATTCTTTTGGATTTCTACTGTCATAGGGGAAGGATTTTTTTTTAATTAATCAATTCTTTGAAAAAAAGCAACTATGCCCACTGCAAAGCTACCAAATGAGAATTTTAAACTATTCTGTGGGTTTTACGTTTGGGGCTGTGGTTAGAATGTCAAGCTCCTGTTATGGGATTGGCTGGCAGTTGCAGTTTACACCATTCATCTGTACATGGCTGAAGTGCAGGAATGCGGAAACCCTGGAGGAAACCACCAGAGCTGGTCTTTGGATCAAAATTAACTACCAATAATGAGTTAGGAAATTGATCCCAGTGAAGGGAAAGCATCTTAATGGCCACTCAAAGGTTCAGCCCCTTTCAGTTGCTGATAACCTTTTCACATCTCCAGATAAAAGGCAGTCTTGTCACCCCCAGGCACCTGGCTGCGAGGTAATAAAACGGTTACCTTATCTTCTAAGGGTGGGGTTAGTCCAACCTCAGCCCGAAGTAATTACAGTAAACTGAAATTGCCTGTCATTTACAAAAAAGGGGGAGGGAAAGGCCTAAGTCGGAGGAGATGTTTGTCTCACCCTCCCTGGATTTTAAAAAAGAAAGGGAACAAAACAGCCAAAAGTCTTCCAGGGAGTTAAGAAAAACAGCCCGGTGTGGCTGCCGGCTCCTGGGGGGTCAGGATGGCTGCCGGCTCAGGTCCCCGTGAAGACCTGAAAAAGAGGCTCAAGCTGATGAAAATCCGAGCAATCTTCTTAGGAGCCGTCCTTTCTAAATGTAAATGCCTGAGAGACAGAGCCCTGCCAGGGAGGGGAGGAAGTCCCAGCCACGCTGAGTGACTCATCCAGTGCTGTTAGCTCCGGCAGTTGGATAAAAAGTTCCAGGGAAAGCAGCAGCAAATCTACTTTAAATACTAGCACAGAAAGGAAATTCCTCTCTTTCAGGCCGAATGCTGTCCACACAAAAGAGCTCCTGTCGACATCTCATTTACAGTCCCCCCCAGGACACCGACAGGACCATTTCAATAAACCCGGCTCAGAAACACCTATTGTTCAAAATCTTCAACTAGCCACAGGCTACCACCCCTCCCTATTGTTTTGTAAAAGAAAAGATTTAGAAGGAGCCAGATTGGGACTCTGGAAAGCCCTGAAAAGTGGAAGGAAAAAAAGCCCCTTTGACCTGATGCTGTCGGAGAGCGTGCGTGAAGAATAAAGTTAATGGATTTTCATTTTTCACAAGAAGTGCATAAGCAACGCCTGCTCCCTTCCTGAATTAGCGATCGGGGGTTCTAAAACTGCTGCCAACTTTGTAAAGCAGTTAGCTCCTGCCAACGGTTTGCTACATGAAAAGTCAGAGGCTATACTTACCCTGTTCTCAGTCTTAGAAAAGCTGGTGGCAGCCACAGCAAAGAACCAGGTGAGACTTTGATCTGGGTTACTTCCTGGGGATGTGAGCTTGCCTGTTCTTTCCAAGTAGAATTTTGAGGCTCGCTGCAGAGCTCCCCCAGGAATGATTTCTTCCTTTAAAGTGCCACCATTTTGCTCCCTCTTTTAGTAAAACTTGACCGTTTTCTGGAGTTACATAATTTCATCTTTAGATGGTTTTTCTTCAGATAGAACTCAAATGATTTTCTTTAGGTAGACCTCAAATGAAGGGCTACACTTGTATTGACCAAACAAAATGGGCTTTTTTTTTTTATCCCAAACACCCTTTACCCTCCAGGTAGATTCTTCAAGCTAACATCCCCCATCTTAGCCAGACACGTTTTCATACAAGTTCAAGCCACAACCTCTTAATTCCTTTGGGTCCTAACCCTCCTCTCTCTTAAATCCTTCTGGAATCTTTCCACCTCCTACAATCCTCCTTTCTGCTTTCCTGGATCCTGTTATCTCCTCTCTGGAGGATGACAGCCAAAATTCCTACCTCGAGGTGCCTCAGACTACCAGGTGTGACTTATTAATGGGTCATGAGTCAATTGAGGTGGGTCCTGCAGTTTCACCATTAAAAAAAGAAAGAAAAAAAAATGGAGTGGATTAGAAAACTTAAGAGTGCATCAAACAAAGGCAGTCAGTTCGGTTTTGTGGGTACATCCCGGGTTAGCACGTAAAATGTATCTTGTTTGTCCAAAGAGCTTGAGAAATATTTTTTCTAATCAGTCTCACTGAGTCTGTCTGCTCCTCGCCTCCAAACTACTGTACGTGCTCCGAGCAGCAGGGGGAGATTCTGAATGGATCCAGCTTGACAGTTCTGCCCTCGGGATAAAGAGCAGCGTCCAGGGCTTTGGACTTTAGCTTCTCATCTTTAAGGTCTCAGAACTCCACATCCCCTTGACAGCTTTTACCTTTAGATGTTCGAGCCTCGAGCTCCCTGGCCTCTGCAGATGGAATTTCCCTGCAGGAACTTGCTGCTCTCTTTCTCCTTCATGTACCAGCTGGGGTGTCACCTCTTACATGAAGGCTTCCGGAAGTCCTCCTAAATGCCTTCTCTTAGTTCTCATAAGAACACCTCACTTTTTATCTGACAGAGCACTTACTACATCATGATTATCTTCAGTTCTTTACTGGACTTTAGGTTCCAAGGGGGTATCCCGTAAATATTTGGAGGGGGGTAAATATTGTTCATAGAATGTGTCACATCTTAGTTCACATTTTTTTCCTACAAACCCATTTGGATAGTTATTATAATGTATAATATCTATTTCTCAAGGCCTTAGTTTTCATTCTTTGACACTGAAGTCTCTTGTTCATTTGCTCTTGAAACACAACCTAATTAATTTCTAAATTCACTGGACTCCTTTTAAAAATCAAAATGTTAATAAAACACGGGGGAAGCTGTTGGCCTTTTGGCTGGTCACTCACCCTCTCTGAGTCCCAGATCGTGAGGAGCAGAGCTCCATGATCTCTAAGATCTCTTCCCTTGAACTTTCTGAGGACCAGAGAGGTTAAGTAACTTTCCCAAAGTCATATGGCTCTCTGGTGGAAGGGTACTGTTTGTCTTTCAGTAGATTTTTAACAGCATGCAGCAAGCAAACCATTTACCCAGAAACCAGTAGTGCCCCTAACATGTGTGCCTGAAAGAATCAATAAAAATAAAGAAAAAGAGGGCTTAAAAAAAACAAAACCCAATAGCATTCATAACAGATTCCTGCCCAGGCAGGTTCTAGCATTTCTAAAAGCGGCTTTGCTCTTGTTTGCTATTAGATACAGAAACGTTCAGATTTCCTTTTAAGAATTGAAAGTGCAGGGGCTTCCCTGGTGACCCAGTGGCTAAGACTCTGTGCTCCCAATGCAGGGGGCCTGGGTTTGACCCTTGGTCAGAGAACTAGATGCCACATGCCACAATTGAGACCCAGTGTAGCCAAATAAATATTAAAAAAGTGAAAGTGCAAAATTAAACTCTTGTTCATCCTGACCCCTTGCAGGGGCTGCTTCGAAGAGGACAGACAGAGCCTTTCTGAACGTGCCAACGTGAGCATTCTAGTGGCTTTTCTAGAGCTGAAGCCCCCGTGTCCTGACCTGATGTAACTCTGAGGACCAAAGCTGTAAACCAAAGCTGTAACTCACCAGGTTGAGATTCAGCCTCAGTTCCTGTGCCCGGTTCCCCATTCCTCCCAACCAGAACTACCCCACAGACCTGGCTCTCAAGGATATACTTGTGTTCTTTCCTCAGTTACAGAGCTGGGGGGTTAGACCTGCAGAAAGTCAACAAACCAGAAATACACCCCTTTAGGGAAAAAAAGAAAACAATGATAATTCTTCCCCTCACCCATGTTATGTGCCATGTTTGACTCTAACTCAACCTATATATTTATGTGTTGCTTTTCCCCCCTCTAAACGGACTGGCAGTAGCTTGCCTTCATTTGACAGAAAATTTGAAGTCACTTTCGACTGCAACTCTAGATAAACACATTCAGCACTAAGTCATGATAACCAAGTGGTGGTCTGTGGATGATTCTTACTTTATTCTTTGGGCTTCTCGGAATTTTCCAATTAAAAAAACAAAACAAAACAGTGAACAGGCATTACTACTATAATCACAAAAAAGTACAAATGTCAGAATGAAAATTAGGTACGCTAATATTTCTTCACTGCTGAGGCCTGATTAAATAGTTTTACTATATGTGGTTTTGTCTATTTTGTCTTTTTTTAAACCATTTGTTTTTTGAAGGAAATTTTATACAATTGCCACATTAAAAAAATAATGAAAACCTCTTAACATTATTATTTTACTCATATTTTAAAAGTAAGGAACATGTACCTGTGAGACAGCCAAACACTGGCATATAATTCCTCTTCCACCTGGCTGCAGTGTATATCAGGCTTTCCAGCTGGCAATTGTTGTAAAGAACCCGCCTGCCAGTGCAGGAGACGAAGGAGACCTGGCTTTGATCCCTGGGTGGGTAAGATACCCTGGTGGAGGGCATGGAAGATTTCCATTGACAGAGGAGCCTGGCAGGCTACAGCCCATGGGTCGCAGAGTCGGACTTAACTGAAGCATGTATGCATGCAGTGTATATTTTTAGCCTCTCCCGACATTTTCACAACTAACAACTTTTTGGCCACCCCAACATTCAGAATTCCATCTTTTTTCATGCCTTTATACCTGTGGCAGGTGTTGTTTGCTTTCTTTTAACCACCCTCCTTGCTAACTAGGCATGCATGACTTTTCAGGGAGGTAGACCCCTCCCTAGATGTGAAGGCTCAATCTTCTCTGTTCTGCAAGATGAAGGATGAGAAGGGAATTCTCTTGCAAGTGCTTTGTTGAAAGTTAACCTCCTTTTTTTTTTTAACAGTGACACAAGTCAGTGACATCCCTTTTCTTCCGCTGGACATTGTCATCAGTGAGAGACACCTTGAACTGTGGCTGCCATCTGGGGACCACAAGGAGTCTCTGCTCCAGAAGACAGAAGATGGCAAGAAGCTGGTTTTGTATATTCATTGGCTGCCCTGCCTCTAGACTTGCTGTGATCGGAGAAAATGAATGCCTTTAACATCTGAGTCACTCTAATTTTACTCCCTTTTATTGATTTACTAATTGATCTGTTTGCCTGGCACTTAGGCAGTGACTTAACAGATGCTAAGCATCCTTCCTGGCTTGGGAAACTGTTCATGCTTCAGGATTCACTTCCTTTGTGTTCCGTGAGCACCTCCTGCCTATCTTTCCTGTAGAACTCATCACGCTCTGCTTGTTCCGATCCTGTGCTGATGCTTTGGGATGAGAGCAGAGAGAAATTAGTGATAAAGTAGGTCTTTGTTTCCTGCTCCACTCACATGTTGGCGTAAATGATTTTGTTTGGCAAATGTGATGACACAAGAGATCACCAAATCAGGTCATCTCTATTTCAGAGATGTGCTCAGCTGTGGTGGCCCAGCTTCCTCTAGTGGTGCTTAAAGATGACCAGAGCTAGTCCAATCCTGACTTGCCAGTTACTGGATGAAGGACTTCAGATGACTCATCTCTCACCCCATTTCCTTATCCATTGAGTTAGGGTGATGGCATCGATGACCTCACAGTGTCATGAGACAGATGATGTAGTTTTTTTTTCCCTCCATTTATTTGGGGGCACCAAGTCTTAGTTGCAGCATGCATAATCCAGTGCCTTGACCAGGGTTTGAACCCAGCACCCCTGCATTAAAGAACATGGAGTCTAACCCACTGGACCACCCAGGGGAATCCCAATGATATAGTTGATATCAAGAAAGAGGATTTGGTGTGGCACTAACATCTCAGACATAGGAAAAGTGATAGTCGCTCAGTTGTGTCCGACTCTTTTTCAACCCAGTGGACTGTAGCCCGCCATGATCCTCCATCCATGGAATTTTCCAGGCAGGAAATACTGGAGTGGGTAGCCATTTCTTCCTCCAGGGGATTGTCCCAACCCAGGAATCAAACCTGGGTCTCCTCCACTGCAGGCAGATGTTTTACCTTCTAAGCCACCAGGGAAGCCCCACAAACACAGGAAGGAGGCTCTTTCTTCTTTCCTTCTATGTTATTTGATACAACACAATTCCAGTATTGCAAAAACCATCTTGAAACTTCCCTGAGGAGGTTTTACTGGAGCAGGGAGATCCTACCCTTTTCAGACGTTGGGGTTTCTCCAGCATAAAGAGTCCTACGTGGACATCCCAAGTGCGAGAGGGCACACTTCCAGACGGCTGTCCCTAGTGCTCACTGTTAAACTTTCTTCTAGTCCCTCTGGTCTCAGCTCATAAATCCTCTCTTTAGAGAGGCCTTCCTTTACCACTCAGCTTCGAGCAGCCCCATGCTCTGCCCTCCCAGCCCTGGAGCCATCCACTGAGAGGAGGAGATGCAAAGAGAAAATAAAAATGTCCTGTGAAAGTCTTGCGTCTTCGCTAAGCTCGAGCCCTCCCCTCTGGTGGGGGCTTGTGGCCTGCCTGGTCCATTTTTATCAGCTTTGCCCCACTGCGCCCCATTCCCAAGTGGGCTCCCCAGGTGGTGCAGTGGTAGAGAACCCACCTGCCAATGACCAGCGAAGGAGACGCAAAAGACTCAGGTTTGATCCTTGGGTTGGGAAGATCCCCTGGAGAAGGAAAAGGCAATCCACTCCAGCATTCTTGCCTGGAGAATTCCATGGACAGAGGAGACTTGTGGGCTACAGTCCATGGGCTCACAAAGAGTTAGACACAACTGAGCACACACACACACACATATGCCCCATTTCCACCCTCTGAAGCTTCCACCTCCTGAAATCACATGGATGACTGGCCCCGGCCTCTGTTGTCTCCTACCTTGGAAAATGCAGACATTGCAATGAATTTCTGAGGTCTTGCAGGATGGATCCCCATCAGTGATTAAAACTTTTTTCCTACTTTCTATATTACCACTCAGTTTGTAAAAGACGAAAACAGACAAACCAAAGACACTTTCAAGTATGTTTTCGTTTGCGCTCATGGTCAACATGATTGACTTCCAGCTAGAGAGGATTGGAGGGCAGGATGTGCATGGGACCAGCTCACTTTAAGTTCAAGTGCTTGAGAATTTAAAAGCACAGACCCTCTCCAAGCTCTACTTAAGGCTAGTCAACTAAATTTCCCTAGTTTGCCATAGTAATTAGGTAGGATACTAGTCCTAAGATGATGCACTTAAATTACTAAAAACCTATCAAATAGACAACAATAACTTTATCTGCTTTCAATGCCTGAGAAGCAATCGTGCATGACATCTCAGAATATGTTTGGGAGGCAGGCCTAAGGAAGGCTATTTAATCTGTTCAATCATCAGTTGTTGTTGTCTTAACTATGTGAAATAAAGATAGTAACCCCTGCAGGGTTGTCGGGAGGATGAAATGAAGTAATATTTGAGAAATGCTAAGAATCTTGCCTGACACATAGTAAGTGCTCAATTAATAGTATACGGCTTCCTAGGTGGCCCAGTGGTGAGAATCTGCCTGCAATGCAGGAGATGTGAGTTCTATCGCTGGGTTGGAAAGATCACTTGGAGTAAGAAATGGCAACCCTCTCCAGTACGCTTGTCTAGGAAATCCCATGGACAGAGGAGCCTGGCAGGCTATAGTCCATTGGATTTCAAAGAGTTGGACACGACTTATTGACTAAACAACAACAACATCAACTGTTTCAAAATGGAAATCTGTCTTGTCTTAGCAGCTAGTAAGCCGGCAGTACCGCTGCTCCTGCGTAGAAGGCCTGCGAAACTCTGAAGCTATACTTGAACACAGATGTGGTCCAATGATGCCATCTCATCTCCTTGGCAACCAGATGTCTCAGTTGTCTAATCTGGTGCCAGGTAGGTGGTAGGTGACAAAACAAACTGAATCTTAGGTTAAAACTCTGTCATTCAATACATCCACCATCTGTTGCTCCTATTACAGATACACACAAAAATTCTGATTTCATGTGACCTTTATATTCACAGTTTTAGTGAGAAAAGTACAAACACTGACCACATCAGACACGTTTTTATTTTTAGTTACTCCCCAGATGTTTACCTGAGCTAAAAATAAGCAAAACAACCAAAGCTTTTCTACTAAACATGTCTCGAAGGCTCTCATTTTAGTCCATTTTCCTATTGCTCACCTAAGAGGGATTAGGAAGTATGTTGTCAAAAAAATTTTTTTGAGCTTAAGAGAATGGTTGCTCGTGCTTTGTGGCTCAGTCATGTCCAACTCTTTTCTACCCCATCGACTGCAGCCCTCCAGGCTCCTCTGGCCACAGGATTCTCCAGGCAAGAATACCGCAGTGGGTTGCCGTTTTCTTCTCTAGGGGACCTTTCCCTCCCAGGAATTGCATCCGTGTCGCTTGCATTGTGTACAGGTGGCTTCTTTACCACCGAGCCACCAGGGAAGCGGAAGGTGGAAATGGTTGGAAGAGAATGGTTGGCAGCACTTTGTCAGTGATACTGGATATAAAATGAACACAAGCATTCTGCAGAAAGGAGTAACAGAAGCAGTGTTGGCTGAAAGGGCCCAGTGCCTGGTACACTTAGGAAGTATGAATTAATGAAGTATGAATTTAAGTATGAATGGAGCCAAAGTCCTTGGAATTCCAGGTCCATCAATGAGTAGGTCTGTGATCTAGGGCAATGTACATCACTGCTTCATGTTCTTTTTAACGACACTCTGTAGAACGGGACAATAACTATAAAATGACTGTTAGAGTGAACGCTGAGGAGGCGGAGCTTGTAAAAGCCCTTTGGTAATTGCAAAGGTTCTGGGCTGAGGTTACAGTAGAAGGAGCACAGGTCATAGTACTAACAGTTACTTTTTTGGCAGCCAGCTGAGTAATGTTTCCAAACTGTATTTCTTCCTGGAGCAGCATAAACTCAACTGGCCTTTGACTGAAACGGAGTTGGGATTCTGCAGATACCAGAAGTTGGGATTCTGCAGATACCAGAAGGTGTTCTATAAAATTTGCACAAAATTGCAAGTCTCAGCCAAGTAAGATGGGGAAAATGCTGTAAAAATTAATAGGGCCAAAGGGAATGGTCTCTAATCACTTAGTCACAAACGTCTCCTCTCCACGGCCCCCCAAACACTCATAATATTTGATGTAAAAATAACACGGCAACAAATAGGTATAATGAAAAGGAACGATTCTTCCAAAACAGCTCAGGTTGAAGCTAAGTAGATTTTTAAGAGTGATTGGAGTCAAACATATCTTGGAGAGGAGATAGAATATAACTTTTTAAAATGATGCACACATACAGTTGTTAATTTCAGTGGTTTTTGGGTCCATGAAGAAGAGAGTTGGGACTGGTTGGTCTAATGTTACCCCTGTAAGGGCCTGTTTGGGGTCTCTATTTTCTTGGCTAGAAGTTTTCCTCTAGAGAGAGTTCAGAAGCTTTGAATAACTAGGCTCTCGAAGGACCTGGTTCGAATGTGGAGCAAGGAAGAAAGCAGAGTCACAGGCAGATCATCTGCTGGGGGACTGGCCTTGGAAATATCCAGGGGAGGAGAGAAAACATCCGAGGGAGATTTTGGCCAGTGGAGGAGTTTGGGGGAGAGATAAAAAGTCTGGGCACTTGGAAAGGGAGGCAATGGGCAAGGCGAGGGCAAGAAAATATTTTTCATTGCTTTGTCTGGGGCAGAGGCAGCCCTGAGCTTAACCGTGAAGCAGGTCAAATTGCATGTGGTTTTCTCTCCCGAGGCCACCGGAGACCCACCACTGCCATGCTCTTCCCCTGCTCACTCAATTCCAAATTTACCAGGCTGCCCCAGTTCCTGAAGTATTTGCTCCTTGGAAGATAAAAATCTAGTGAGTCCAATAAAATAATGCACTGGAGGATGGCAAGGATTGCATTTTTAAAAGAATTCTTGCAAACAGATCCTTCCTCCAGAGTAATAAATATGTGTTTAAATAGAGGGCGTCTGTAAAGTCTGCCTAAATTCCAAGTAAGGTCTAAATTGGGAATTTCTGACAGTTAATAGACCTACACCAGCAGTAAACGCCTTTCAGTGACTCTCAAATCATAATTAAGCCTGGAAGGAGAAGAACTGTTATAGGCATAGAATTGTGCTAAGTACCTTTTACATACGATCATCATTCCTTTTTTATGGGCTTTCCAGGTAACGCAGTGGGAAAGAATCCACCTGCTAATGCAGGAGACGCAAGAGACTCGGGTTCGATCTTTGGGTCAGGAAGATCCCCTGAAGCAGGAAGTGGCAACCCACTCCAGTATTCTTGCCTGGGAAATCCCATGGACAGAGGAGCCTGGCGGGCTACAGTCGATGGGGTCTCAAAGAGTTGAACACAACTGAACACACACACACACACACACACACACCCCATTACTTTTTACAGGTTTGGAGACCCTGGTGAACTTCAGAGAGGCTGGTAACCTGCCTGCAGCCAATATCATACTCCAAAGGTGGCTAAAACAATATTGTCCATCTAACACGGTCTTCTAGAACAGGGTCAGGAAACTTTTCTATAAAGAGCTGTACGGTGAATATTTTTGGCTTTGCAGACCACATAGTATCTGTCCCAAACACTCAACTTTGAGTCTGTGGCAAAGCCACAGACAAGATATAAACACATGGACATGGCTGCCTTGGAGAGGTGAGCCTGGTTTGGTCCAACGGTCATAATTTGCCAACCCTACTCTAGAACTCTGCCACTTCCCATCATGCGGTGGAGTCTAATACCCCTCCCCTTGAACTTGGGGAAGTGTGTGATTTGCTTGTGACCAACAGAGTATGAAGGAAGTGAGAGTGCATGCCTCCAAGGCCGCATCAGAGAAGGTGATGCTGCGTCTCCCTTTGTCCCTGGGCCATCTGCCTGCTTGGAGCCCTGAGCCGCCACAGAAGCATCCCGTTGTCCCGAGGCCGCCATGCTGAAAGGAAGCCCAAGTCAGCCACGTGGAAAGACCATATGAAGAAGCCTTGAGACTCTAAGAAGAGGGGGAGATCCTCAGCCAGCCTCCAGTGTTCCAGCTCTCCACCCACCCAGCTGCAAGCTGGGGAGAGACCTTGGGCCAGAACGACCCAACTGAAGCTCTTTACAAATTCCTGCCCACTAGAAACAGAGAAATATTAAAACTTGGAAGGCACTAAACAAAAAAAACTCAGAACCTTGTCCCCAAACTAGTGAGTGGAAGATATGAGATTCAAACTTAGGTTTGCTTGACCCCAACCACGAGTCTGTTCTATTACATGATTCCAACAGCAGCCTTTTTAAAAATATGGTGCTAAAATATACATAACATAAAAGGTACCGTGTTCCATTTTTAAGTGTATAGTTCAGTAACTACATTCACACTGTTGTGCAACCAATTTCCAGGCCCTCTTCATCTTGCAAAACTGAAACTCTTTACATTAAATGAGAACTTCCCCTTCCCCCTCCCCAGCCCCGGCAATCACCCTTCTACTTTCTGTCTCTGAATTTAACGACTAGGTCTCTCATGTAAGTGGGATCATATAGTGTTTGTTCTTTTTGTGATGGGCATATTTCACTTAGTATAAACATATATTTTTATATATAGGGACTTCCCAGTTGGCGCTAGTGGTAAAGAACCCACCTGCCGCTGCAGGAGACACAGGAGATGTGGGTTCGATTCCTGGGTCAGGAAGATCCCCTGGAGGAGGAGATGGCAACCCACTGCAGTATTCTTGCCTGGAAAACTCCATGGACAGAGGAGCCTGGTGGTCTGCAGTCCAGGGGATCACAGAGAGTCAGATGTGACTGAGCACACACATGGGTTATACTTAAGCACTCAGGTATATTTAATTTTTTAAGCCCATGTTGGGTAGTGAGTCTGACCAGTGAGTAGTAAAGATCTGTCAGGGGAAAATGTCAGCGATCCCAGGTGTTATGAGTCACAGATGCGAGGTCCCAGGAGGGACTTTGCAACAGCAGTCACTCTGATGGTGACAGTTCATAGAGTCCTGCCTCTGAAGGCTTCCTTTGAAGAAAGAGGAACCCATGAATCAAGAATAAGATAAGACTGTTTGGTTTATTTCAACTTGTGGGCTGTTTGACTTCCTTCTCAGAGCCATGCCTCGAGGATGAAATCATTTTCTGCCACACAGACCGTGCAGAAGGCCGTCACACACGAGCCTCACTGTCTGCTTCTTTACTTCCTCTGGGTCCAGGGCGCGTATGGACTTGGTGCAGTGCCTGTGCCTTGCTGTAAACTGTGTATGCAGCAAGTCTTCTGCAGGGAACCGGCTCTTGGGAGAGTGAGCCTTCAATGCTGCTTTGTGCTTATAGAGACTAAGACCCAGCCTGTGGGGGCTTCTTGGACCTCCTTTCCCTTCCTCCCATCTCTGTCCTAGGACCAAGAGGCAGGCCTAGGCTGAGGGGCCACACTGTGACCATCCCAGCTTGACCTTCCCCTCCCCACACCTGCCTTAACTGCGCAGAGCCCACCTGTTACACGGAGAGAGGGGACGGAAGTGAACTTTATGTACGAGTCTCCCAGGCCTGCAGTCCACGGTTATGAGCTGAGGGTGTGCTCCCCCAAATTCAACTGTTGAAGTCCTTACTCTTAGGACCTCAAAAGGCAACTGTGTTTGGAGATACGGCCTTTAAAGAGGAACTTCCCTGGTCGTCTACTAGTTAGGGCTTAGCCTTCTAATGAAGGGATGCAGACTTGATCCCTGGTCAGGGAACTAAGATCCCACATGCTTCCTGGGCAAATAAAACAAACAATATTGTAACAAATTCAAAAAAGACTTAAAAAAAAAAAAAAGGCCTTTAAAGAAGTGATTAGGTCAGATGAGAGTGACCTGGAATCCAATAGGATTGGGTCCTAATAATAAGAGAGAGGTGCCAGGGAGTGTGCTCACAGAGGAAGGGCCACCTGAGGACGAGGGAGCAGACAGCCGTCTGCAAGCCGACAAGAGGGGCTCCAGGACACACAGCCTGCTCACGCCCTGCCCTCAGACTTCCAGGCCCCAGCACTGTGAGAAAGTGTATTTCTGTATTTCTGTTGTCTGAGCCGGCCAGTCTGGTAGTTTTACAGCAGCCGGAGCAAGTGAATGCACCGACACACAGCCTGGAGGCTGGGACTTCAGCCCAGAAAAGCTCTGCAGGTCATCCTGGGAAACTCAAAAGGCAAGAAAACTTTGAGTACAATTCCTCTTTCTGCATCTCTCCCAAGCGCCTGCTGGCAGGTTTGGGAGGTGGTGCTGGAGGCTGAGGCTGGGGTGAGGCCCAGCGAGGAACCTGGCGGCTCCCAGCCTAGAGGGAGCACCCTAGCTCTAGGTTCTAGAAAGTCTGGCAAATGTGGGGAGAGATTTATAGGTGTTTGGGGCCTGGTCTAAGAGGCACTTTGCTAACTCCCTTGGGGCTCCTGCCTTCCTTCCCCCATCCCCCCGCCAAGACTCCCCCTTTCTCTATCTCTGCAAGATGGCTTGATTACCAGGAGTGTCTGAAGGCAGGGCTGCATCATGCAAATCCTGACTCGGTTTTGGTTTCAGTGCTTCTTTGGTGGGAAGGGTGCTGTGCTTTAAGAGGGCACGCAGCTGTCAGGTGGCTAGGGTGCTGGACAGAATGAAGGCCTCTGAAGATGTCCAAGTCCTAATCTTCAAAATCTGTGTACACTCCTTCCTTGGCAAAGGGGACTTTCGTGTGTGATTAAGTTGTGAAAGTGTCAGTCGCTTACTCGTGTCCGACTCTTTGTGACCCCATGGACTGTAGCCTGTCAGGCTCCACTGTCCATGGTATTCTCCAGGCAAGAACACCAGAGTGGGTTGAGTTAAGGGTCTTAAAATGGAATGATTACTTTGGGTTATCAAGGTAGGTTTCCTTGGGGTAGGTCAATGAAATCACTAGGACTTCTAGGAGGGAGGCAGGAGGGTCAGACTCAGACAAGAGGTGGTTCCAGAAGCAGAGAGGGGGGTGTGTGTGTGTGTGTGTGTAAGAGAGAGAGGTTTGAAGATGCTACTCCACTGCTGTTTTTGAGGACCCAGGAGGAAGGGGTGACAAGCCAAGGAGTGCAGGCAATCTTCTGGAAGCTGGAAGAGGCAAGAAGTTGGATTCTCCCCTGGAAGCTCCATAATGGAGAGGCCCTTGAGGACCCGTTTTAGACTTCTGATTTCCCAAACTGTAAGATGACTAGTGTTGTCTTCAGTCCCTAAATGTGTGGTAATAATGTTACAACAGAAATAAGAAACCAATACAGGTGGTAAGGATGAACAGCTGCTATCACAATTAAACAGGCAGAGACAGGTGCCCAGAAATGTAATCACAAAGTTAAAGCTTCCATCCCTTAAAACAGTGGTTTTCAAAGGTGGTCCCCCAAACAGCAGAGTCAGCAGCACCAGGAAACTGTGGGTCAAGTTCCCAGGCCTCACCCAGACCCAGGATTCAGAAGCTTTGGGTGGGGGGAGCTGGCAATCTGTGTTTTAAAAAGCCCTTCGAGTGATTCTGGTGCAAGCTGAGGTTCACCTACAAAATGAATGACGTTGGCTAGCTCTTCAGGGATGAGGGGCACCTGTGTTTCCTTGGATGTGTGTGTGTGTGCCTAGTGAACCTACAATTAAACTAGTTATGTCGTGGTTTATGTTGGCTTGGGATCCGGAAATGATAGGCAATCTAGGCTCCAAGATGGGCTCTGAAGGGGGAACGTGGTGGTGGGGAGGGCTAGAATTCAGTCTCCCTGTGTCTATGGGTTCCCAACCTCTTCATGGCCTATGCTGTGCTAAAGAGACAGAGTAAGGCTGGATCATGGTTACAGAACCACGTGAGATCCTGCAAGATCCTGCACACTGCCCCGCCCACACATTCTGCGGAAGAGGTGACTTTTCTGAGTTACCCAAGGCAGTCCCAAACTGGCTAGTTGGATATTCAATTTGAAAACGTGAGTGTGGCCATTCCTTCCTGCCAGAGGTTAAAGTTATGCAATCGCACAGACAGGGCTTTCGGTCCTGGGTCAGTCTTGGGTTAGCTGGGTGGTCTCCGAATCCTTGTCAGTGAAGTGGGCATGCAGATAGTACTCTGACAGATTGCTGAGCAGTTAAGTGAGATAATATAGGGGAAGGTCCCAGTGCAGGGACCTGGAACAAAGTAAATGCTGAACACCACTGTGGTGAATTGTAATTGATTGTAGTTAACGTTACTAATTGCAATTATCAGCAGTTGTTTACACCAGCTCTGAAATCTCCTATTTCCAGGCTTCTCACTATAATGGATCCAATACACAAGTTCACCTATGTAAGGGATTCAGTCTATTTCAAGTTCTGCTAACAACATCTCTCCTTGAGATTCCTCAAGACTCTGTGAAAAGGAAAAGTTTTCCTTTTTATAACCTGAGTGCATTTCTCCTAGCTTCCCAGTAATGGAACTTTTCCACACAGCCTGGGCCTCCAGCCGGGTGTGTGTGTGTGTGCGTGGAGGGGGGTTGCTCACAGGACCTCAGCAGGGATATTCCCATCACCCCGTACACCCCAAAACACACATGCAAGCTCAAACAGGGTGTGATGACCAAAAGGTCTTGCTCACAGGTCTTGGCCATCAAAGCTACTAGGTGGCATGTGCCCAAATCCTTACACAAGCTCTGCATTGTTGTAGGATGTGGCCATCACGAAATCATTAGGCAGGTAATGTAAAGGTTCCCATGAAGGGGGAGGTTAAGCCTGCTGGGAATCGCTGCCAGGAGTCCTGAGGCAGTAGAGGCAGAGGTGTTACAGACCCAAACTTCAGTTCCTCTACACTCCTCCCCTCTGAACAGACCCATGAGGTGGAAGGTGCCACTGGAGTTCGTGTCCTTCCTCGTCCTCTGTCGCTATGGCCTTCCTTCTATACTTTTGAGCCTTAAAGTTATCCCATGGATTCTTTTTTGCAAATTGAAAAAGCATAGCTTGCCTTGTAATAGAATATTTTGTTAAAGGGCTCCCTTCTCTCTCTGTGCTTTTAATATTCTTTTTCTTTCTTTCTTTTTTATACCCGTTGACCACACAACGTGGTGTATGGGAACTTAGTTCCCTGACCAGGTCTTGAACTTGTACCCCTTACACTGGGCAACAGAGAGTCTTAACCAATGGACCACCAGGGAAGTCCTGATTCTGATTACTTTTGAAAAAATGCTTTTCTACTTCTTAAAAAATATGTAAATATAATAGAGGTTTGGTAAGGACCAGCTCCAAATATGTTGGAAAGACTACCACTTGACTCTTCCTTCATGCTAGCCAGCATTTTAAATATTTCCCATTCATAAATCAACTGCATTTCACTATGAATTCTGGGGTTTTGTTTGTTTTTCTGCTGGGCAGCTGTTTTGTTTTGTTTTTCCCCTCTTTCATCTCGTGGTCTTATCCTTTCATTTTCTTCTCTCAGTTACATTAATGTGTATTTCACTGCTTTGAATGTCATACTGTTAATGGAATAATTTTATACTTTTATAAAGATCATAGTGAGTAGTCTGTTAATCTTACATTCTTAAGAGTGGGAACATTTAAAGAATAAAAACAAGGCGTTGTGTATTTGCTGTTCTTAACAGAAATATTTGACTCCAACAGTCCTTGATACCATCAGTCTTTGAGTCCTATTTTATCTGGAAAATGAGCCTGCTTGTAGTATACACTTCATCAAGATCCTAAAGTTTGTCATATCAGTTTATGGTATCAAAGTGGATATTAGACAGGCCTCGATGATTGTATAATAAGTCGCATTTTGTTAATCTATTTCAACTAACCATCTTCCGTGATAAGCCCACAAGAACTCAAACTGCTAACCTTCTGTTTCCTAATAGAGCTTTCTACACTCATTGTATGCATGCTAAGTCGCTTCAGTCATGTCTGACTTTTTGTGACCCTATGGAATGAAGCCTGTCAGGCTCCTCTTTCCATTGGATTCTCCAGGCAAGAATACTGGAGTGAATTGCCATTTCCTCCTGCAGGGGATCTTCCCAACCCAGGGATCGAACCTGCGTCTCTTTGGTCTCCTGAACTGGCAGGGGGGTTCTTTACCACTAGTAAAGGGAAACCCAGGATTATACAATGCTGTGTGTCAATTATATCTCAATACAACTGGAAGAAAAAACTTATCTAAATAAAAGGAAGTGACAAGAAGGAAAAAAAGGAGAACAAAAGCTCCACAAGGCCAGGAGAGCTTTTGTTTATGAAATCAAAGCACACAGGATCCATGATCAAAGCATCACCCCCCTGTGAACTGAAACCGCAGCTTCCCTCCAAAAGGCACATCCAAAGTGGGTGACATCCAAAGTGGCTGGGGGCTTGTGTCACCATCTTGCCTCTTAGATTTCTTCCTAGAGGCTCATCTGTTCCCATTTTTAAAGACGCGGAACTTTTTCAAAGAAGCCAAAGTTCATTCTCCCATAGAGGCTATCGAAAGAATTTGACATCATTTTGAGATTTTGGATTGCCTACCTACAGGGGATGAACAAATTGCCTTTGAGGCAAGTCTCCTCACAGAGTGTGCTGGGTTATCAGTTGCAAGGCTTGTCCTCAGAATCCAGCAGCCTCCCAGCCCCAAGGTCCCTCCTGTCCACTGAACAAACCAAGTGAGTCAGATAAAGATCTTTGGCTTGGGCTGGACCCTCCCTCCCCAGAAAGATGTGGGCAGGACGTCAGGGCCATTCCAACCCAGGCATGACTCAGTTCTTCCATGGCCTCCCTTCCCGTTTTGCTTGGATAGGCTGGTAGGTTGGTCTTCTTTGTGGAAATCTGCAACTCTTCCTGCTCCAATTTCAAGAGGGAAAATCCCTTTTAAGAGGAATATTTAGAAGATTCTGTCATGGAATTCTTGCCATTACCCCAACTATCTCTCTTTCTCCCCAGTTTGGTGTCTGGATGTTTCTCTCTTACCCTAATTTTCTTTTCATTTTTGGGGGCCATGCTTGTGGGATCTTAGTTTCCTGACCAGGGATCGAACCCAGGCCCTCAGCAGTGAAAGTGTGGAGTCCTAAGCGCTGGGTCACCAAGGAAATCCCCCCCAGTTTTCTGAATTTGAGGTTATGAATCTAAAATTAGAATCCAGAACCCATCAGTGTTATCAACAAAACTTTGCAATTATTTCTTTCAAACAAATATTTTTCCTGTTCAAATATTTTTTCTTCATCACAAAATAAAGTATCAGCGAGTGTTTCTGTTTCAACGTAAGGTTTTTAAAACATGAAAGGACCATTCACTTTTAACCTTACTGTTGGTGTGATATAAATAGCTTTTTTTTTTCTTTCTGATGATTTTAAAAGCTTACACAAAGCTGCAAAATGCTGAAGGAGGCACCTTGATTCAGAGAAAGAGAACAGACTGACCCGCATAACAAAAATACTCAGCAGGAAGTAGCCCATGGAGTCCCTGTTGATTTTCTCTTATGACTGTAACAATTGTTTTTCCTTAAAAAGAAGAGAAAAAAAGAAAAGGATAACCTACCTACAACATTAATGTCATTTTCAGAGTTCTAGGATAAATCCGGAACAGAGTCATTTTTAAAGAAAAGGAAATAGGTTCCATTCTGGCAGTGGATCCCCTCCACTGATTTGCGTATTTCTTGCCATGATAAGCTGTAGAAGCTGCCTTGAGTTCATTCGGCAGATGGAAAACAGCAAGAAAAGAGCTAAGCATTCATAAGGACCACCATCTGAGGTTTGATTTCCCATAGAGACAAGAGAGTCCAACACACATCCCACAGAGCATGCCCATCAAACTCTCCCCTTCCAGATGCGTGAGAACACATGCGTGGAATAACAACCCCCTCCCTCGCCACCCCCCCCCCCCCGCCACACACACACAACAACTGTGTCCTGGGGAGCCCCTGGGCACACACAGTTACAACTCAGCATGCTACCAAGCCTTCAAGCTGCTACAGCCCCCAGCCAAGAAACTGCCAAAAAGATGCTCAAGCAGCAGTCCAAACAGTCCTGACCTCTGGTACCCATGACCACTCCCCGTGAGCTCTGGGAACTCAGAGACTCTGTGATGGTGAGGCTGCTGAAAAAGCCCCAGGCAGTCAGTCATTCAGCTCTCTGCCCTTACTTTTCCTCATTCTTCTTTTTCTCTGAAGACCATAAACCTCTTTGGGGAGGGTTCCGATAAGCCACGCTACCAGAAGTAACCATAGCAATGAGCAAAATGATGATGGGGACATTGTTCTAGCCGAACAATACTTTTAAAAATTATCTAATGTCCTCTTGGCTTTCTGGCTTTTTAAAAAATGTTTTCCATCCTTTTGTTGTAAGTGGACTACTGTGCTTAAGCCAAGCAGGCAACAGAAAGCTCTGACTTTAAAGCCATTTGTCGATAACACATCTGAACAGCCCAGGGTGGACCCACTGTTATCCACAGATAATTAACTGAAACTTGGGGTGACTTGCCACTGGGAGTTTCCACAGGCAGAGTCATTCTCATGGTCCCGCTTGCTTTGGTGGCTGTGTCTTCTGTGTTTTCTAAGCCAGTCTCAATACAATTCCGTGTTTTCGGGCAGAGGGACTTTGAATCCCTGCTTGGCCTCACGAGGACCTGCCACATGCGAGGTGTCCTCTCTCGTTTCTGTAGGTCCATCCTTTGATTCCTCTCTTGACTCTGAACCGCCGTAGCCTGTACTGTTTCCTGGTCCCTTCCTTATTTGAGATAGCAGTGCACTTTCTGCCATGAATGTCAGAATTAGTCCCTTTTTACTGTGCTTTTCAAAATGTGATGGCACTAAATCCACTAAAGGAGCAGAGTCCCCCTCTCCGGACGGGCCAGCCCTGTGGGGACATTTCCGAGTCCCTCTCCCCTCTCCCAGCCTGCAAACTCCAGCCCACCCAGTCCTTTTGCTTGAGCCAAGCAGGTGGTCTCACCACCAGAGCCCCTCCTCCTCGCACTTTCCGGCTCGCACCTCCATGCATTGCCCATTCACGAAGCTGCATCTCTCCTTACATTTGAAAATTCACCTTAAAGCCCACCACCTCTTCCAAGGAGCCTCCCCTGATAAAATGGGGATGAAGAACCATCCAAAGCATGACTGACAAACTCCCAATAAACGAGAACACACACACACACACACCCCACAACAAACACAGACACTCACAAAGAGAGAGCATGACATATTCCCTACTTACAAGATGTGTGCTCCTCTTAGGGCAAGGTGGTCAATTTTATACCAATAACCAACGAGTCATTTCAAAAAAATGAGGTGTTTTTAACATTCTTGGGAGTTACTCAGTGAAACACGGCTGTGTGGTCTCTCCCCCACCAACCCTCCTCTTTCTTTAAATCTCTCTTCCTTTTCTTCTCAGCGTCTTAGAAGCACAATTCCAAGGAACCACCTGGTGTGAGTGACATGGATGACACTCAAGGAAGCTGGTTCTTGCAATACCTCCTGGGTGGCACCTCGTGACTTGAGACTAGCCATCAGGAAGTTTTAATCACTCCATGTCTGCATATTTCCTGGGCAAACATGTCTGCTATATTAGGATGAGGAACCAAATCCCTCTAGAAAAGGTCCTATCGAAAGATGGAGTGGGGTGGGGTGGGCAGGGTTCCTGACAAGACTCAAGGTCCAGCCTCAGATAAGGATGCCGTAGAGGATAAGGATGCTCTCTAAGGAGCAGTGGTCCTGAGGCCGCCCCGTCAGGGGCAGAACCACACCTGCTTGCTCTCATCAATGCTGTCTCGGGGTCAGTGTTGAGGCCACTCACTGGGGAGCTGAGGGACGTGTGGCATAAGAGAACCAGGACAAGGAGAAACACAGATGGAAAGGCAGTAGCTGGCGATTAGAACATGGCTTCAGACACCACGGCCACAGAAGCGGTCTAGCTACAAAGCCACGCGGTGCAATCTTGAAGCAAAACGTTACTGATTTTGTGGTTGTAAAAACGTACCTTCAACTGCAGAACTCAGTTTTATGACACCTTGAATAAAAACAAAAAGTCGCAGTTATAGAATGGACCCAAATTACTTTGCCAGGCTTCGCACATTACACACATGCTTCAAATCTGGATTGTTGCTGTTGTTGCTGGCTTTTTGAGAATTTAAGTAAACAAGCATCAATGTCAAAAACGAAGTAATTTTCAGTCCTTGATTAAGCTTCATGAATGTCTTCTTCTCCCACTAGAATCCCTTGGGAGCATTTTTCACTAAATAAAGGATCGGCCATGTTTCTGGATGAAACAAAGGCCAAGTCTCAATAGTCTGGCCGGCTATTTCTGTAGATAGGTCATACTGGATGAAGGATTGATAAAACTTCACTCAGAAGGACATCAAGGCCTAGTATTTCCTACTTAAGCTGCACCTGGAGATCATCTGATAGGTGTTGGGACAGGGTTTCTGCTGAAATACGTAACAAGTGGTTAGAAACCATGGTGTGATCTGGCAACTTCCTTCTCGGGGGTGGTTGGACCAGAGGCCATTTCTGGTCTCCTGTGTTCAGTGTTCCCATTCCTTGCAGATCAGTGGAGGGGCTGAGCTTGTCAAATTATTCATGAAGCAAACAGACACTACCCTTGACTGGATATCCACGTGACTTTTTTGTGAACTGAAAGGTCAAAATACTAAACTAAAATAAATTAGACCTGGTCCAATAATTTGATTTTGAAAGTTCATTTTCTTCCTTGTAAGTCATAAGTATAAACGATATTTCCCAAACTCTGTGTGATAGCCATGATACCTTAGGCTGAAAAAAAAAAAATCTGCAGTTTCGCTGGGTGGAAAGTCTGGTTCTCTTTCAAATGGGAGGAGTCCCAAATGAAAAATGGAAACAAAATGCTTTTCAATACTGGTAAACCAAACTGGTTATCAGCATGACCACCCGCTGATTTTTAACAGATTCTATTTACAAAGAGACAAACTTGCTCTCTTTTATAACTTTCTGAAAAAAACAAAAAACAACTTTCTTTTAAGTTACCAGTTGAATTTCATCTTTCTGGTGGAACCAGTCATGTCTGGTCTGGTCAATGTTTAACAAGGGGAAAAATATGCCTGTATTATGTGTGTATATTATGGGTTTTACCAATATAAGTGATGGGTAGTACACAATCTACACATAATAATAAAATATACAGTCTTATTTACTGCAGGGTCCATGCAGCCAACAGATTCTCACAGAAGACTTTTGTTGATTTGGAGCAAACCGTGGGATTCACAGCCAGCAAATCAATCATGATTTGACAAAAATAATGCTCTGAATTGCATCCCAATTTGTTCTTTTCCCAGTAAATTCATTATCACTGTATCTTTTATGTGATCTCTTGAACTATTAAACTGTTCAAGTTTTATAGAAAGTATTTTGATTAAGTTAAAACTCTTTCGGTGTCAACACTATGAAAACACTCCCACTGTGGCCTATTTCAAGCTTCCAGCTTTGCTGTCACTGGACATGGCTTTGGAAAGAGATGAATGATAGCAAAACCATCATGTAGTAAATATTTCACCACACAAGGATAGCAGATGTAAAGAACCCCAAGAGCATGGATAGTAAAAAGTAGTCAAACAGTCAGGAAGTAAAGATTTTAAGGTACTTATCACCTTTGTTTTAACATAATTATAATTGCAAGTTTGTAATCATGGGTGTGTTTAATAATGGATTTACAAAATTCCCCAAAATGTAACAGTTGGCTCTTGCAACCTGGTATGAACCAGGTCTGACACAACATGACCGTAACTGATGTTTCTTTTTACTCATGCCTGGAGAAGAGAATCTTGACCTTCAGAATACTCTGAGTTATTCACAAAAGGAGTTATAATTTAACTGAACAAGCCAAATATGAATAAACTGAGCATTTATCATGATTTTGCCCATAATTTCACAACCTCTTAAACCTGTCATATGCAAAAATATACTCTATATAGATTAGCTTGGAAATAACAGTCATTGAGCATCAACTAGGAGGAGCACACGCTAAACGGACTTGGTCATCTTTTGGTCAGGCAACCATTCCAAGAGGTATGAGTCATTGGCATAGTAAGCGATGATTCTGTCTTTTTTGAACCGTAGAAGCTTTATGCAGGAAACCATCAGAGTATTGATTCTTTTTTTTCATCCATGTTTATTTTTGTGCATAACCATGTTGCTGACACCTGGTCACTCAAGTGAAAGGACATCAGTGTGACCTAATCAGTGTGTGGAAACAGACTTGATGCAAAGAAATCAAGGAAGTTGAAAGAATTTCTTATGGGAGATGTGGGTGGTGGTGGATGAGAGCTCAGGAATGTATTTATAGAGTGAGGGGGAAAAGATCTATTAAATAACAAAAGCCTGACTTTAGAACTCTAATTATAAACATAATTTTAAATAGACACATGAGTTATTTGTTCCTCCACGTGAATTTCCCTTATGTTTTTTAAACCCCAAGTCCAGGTTTCCCCTATAGCAAGATAGGCTTTCATATTGCAAGATAGTAACTGTTTATAGTGAAAACCTAGAATTGGCTAAACCTGGTTAGGGTGCTAATATTAACATTATACAAAAACTTATAGAATGGAAAGATATTTCCTTTATCTTAAAATAGAAATATTTTTAAAAACATGGATATTTAAGAAATGATTGATGTTGGTGCTGAAAAGCTACACGTAGCACTGCTGACTTCTAGGACGCACAACAGACATTATCTGGTGACTGGCTGATGTTGACATTGCCTGGAATTCAGGGTAAGCCATAACACATACATAAATATATATACATACATGGACCCTCCCGTCCTCCGCCACATTTAATTCTTCATAGTCTTCTGAAATGTCTTTTCCACCTAATGACTCACTTCAGTTGATCTAAAGTAATTCTTAGGAGAAAGTGTCAGGTTAAAATAATTCATGCTAAAGTGTGAATGACTGGGGCTCACTAAAACCCTCCAATGACATCTCATTGTTTTTGAAATACTAGTTGAATTTTTAGCCCTGGGCATCGAGGCCCTATGGGATGTATTCCTGCTTATTTTCTTACTTCTTTTACATCATTTCAGGTGACTTCCTCCCTCACTCACATGTTTTGACCACTTCAGTTTTCTCTCTGTGCTTCGCAGAGCTAATTCCTTTTGGCCCCTTGCTCTACTCCCCCCGGCACTTGCTGTTCCCTCCCTCCCAAACGACTGGATCTCCCCACAGCTAACTCTTTCTCTTCATTCAGCTGTTACTTCAAATGTCACTTTCTCCGAGTCCTTCCTTGATTACTATACTTAGAGCAGACCCAGTAAGAACTCACTGGCCCGTTTCTCTCTCTCTTTTCCAGAGACATCACTTTGCTGACAAAGGTCTGTCTAGTCAAAGCTATGTTTTTTCCAGTAGTCATGTATGGATGTGAAAGTTGGACCATAAAAAAGGCTGAGCACCAAAGAATTGATGCTTTCGAACTGTGGTGCTGGAAAAGACTCTTAAGAGATCCTTGGACAGCAAGGAGATCAAACCAGTCAATCCTAAAGGAAATCAACCCTGAATATTCATTGGAAAGACTGTTGCTGAAGCTGAAGCTCCAGTACTATGGCCACCTGATGTGAAGAGCCAACTCATTAGAAAAGACCCTGATGCTGGGAAAGATTGAAGGCAGGAGGAGAAGGGGACGACAGAGGATGAGATGGTTGGATGGCATCACTGACTCAATGGACAAGAGTTTGAACAAGCTCTGGGACATAGTGGAGGACAGGGAAGTCTGGCGTGTTACAGTCCATGGGGTTGCAAAGAGCTGGACACAATTTAGCGACTGAACAACAACAACAACATTACTACTTAAAATTATCTTTTTGGTTTATTATTTGGTTCTTTGTTCTGGGGTGTCTTCCTCATTATAACACTAGCAGAAAGAGAGCAGGAATCTGGTCTTTCTTGCTTGCTGCTGTAACTCCGTTAACTAGAACAGTGCCTGGCATACAGTAATTACTTAAAATATTTATCAAATGAATAAGCGATCGTTCCCAAGTATTTCCAGGTGTCAGAAAAGAAAATTTGATCTGGCCTAGCAAGTATAATTCAATAGTGGATGTCACTGAGCAGAATACTAGATTTTATTATTTTGACCAATGGCTATTTCTATTCAGAGACTGGTCTTCATGGAGGTTAGTGAACACTGATGTGTGGAGTGAAGATACATAAGTTACAGCAGAGATTTAGGCTTCAGGATTATAATGTAAAAAAGTCCCAAAGAAGTAAGTTTATCAATGTTAGGGCTAGGGTTGGAAAAAAGATTATGCTCTAAGTAGACCTCAAGGAATATTAGCTTGTTGAGTTTATATCCAAATATCTCTAGAATCTGTAGTTTCTTGCCTTTACTGTCATTGTGCTCAGTTGCTCAGTCGTGTTCAACTCTTTGACTCCCCATGGACTGTAGCCCGCCAGGCTCCTCTGTCCATGGGATTTCCCAGGCAAGAATACTGGAGTGGGTAACCTTTCCCTTCTCCAGGGGATCTTCCCAACCCAGGGACTGAACCCAGGTCTCCTGCATTGCAGGTGGATTCTTTACCATATGAGCCACCAGGGAAGTCCAACCCTGGGCCAAATTGTCACAGTAATGTTCACATAAATCTGTATGATAAGGTATATATATAGAGAAAGAAGAACTAAGAAAGAGCCATTCAGTTTTTAATAACCTCCTTCCAATACATTCTTATACTGCAGCTGGAACAATCTTTTCAAAAGGCAAGTCCAATTATGTGATATCCCTTACCTTTTAAAAGTCTTCAGTGGCGCTTCATTATTTTTAAGATGAAAGCCTTTATTCGAAAGCCTTAACATGATTTGCAAAGCCCTGCATGATGTCACTCAGAGTGGAATAAAAATGGTCACAAATCCTTCGTGCACCTCCCATAGAGAGATGTGGGTTATGTCCCCTTTTCTTGAATGAGGGCAGCTCTGAGACCGCTTTGCCGATTAAAGCGCAGTGTCAGTGATGCCCTCCTCATGTTTGTGCCCAGGCTTTATGAAACAGGCAGCCTCTTTTTTTCTGTCACTTGGAGCCCTCCCTCTGGAAACCCTGACATACCAGGTTGGAAGCCCTTGGACTGCCCTGATGGAAAGACCAGGTGGAGACATTCTGGCAAACAACATCTGCCGAGGGAAGAAGCTAGAAGGGCTTGAGAAGACTGCTGGTGACAGCTGGGAGGACAGGGGAAACGGCCACTGCCCCTCCCAGACTGGGAGACTGCAGGAAGGGCACTCTTCCAATGTAGACATGGACCGCTCGGCAACACTGTCCCCTGCAGTAACGTGGAAACTACACATATGCCTGATGAATTTATAGATTTTAGTAAGGAGGTTTCCCGGTAGAATGCTTAAAGTGCCAGTCGGTTCTTTAAAAAGTGTCATATGATAAAATATAGATAAAGATGAGGTGTTTTTTTTTTTAAGGACCTGCTCAGTTCTTGCCTGGAGAATCCCAGGGATGGGGGAGCCTGGTGGGCTGCCGTCTATGGGGTCGCACAGAGTCGGACAGGATTGAAGCGACTTAGCAGCAGCAGCAGCAGCTCAGTTTTCAAGCAAAATTTAGAAAAAAATAGAGCTAGTACTTGTTAGTTTAAAAAAGATGAAAGGGTTTCACATTCCTAATCTTTTCAAAGGCAAAAGGCTCTCAACCCAGAAATTGATTGATATTGGAGAACATCTCAAGGGGATGGCCAGAAGAACCTTTTTTATAACTTCAGAAAGACTTAAGTATATGCCTCACAAGCTTCTAAAAGAGACACAAACGCTTCTAAGAATCCTCAGGGTGTGGTCCCCACAGCACCCTGACTCTGAGCCCAGGCCAAAGCAGGGACTGTCTTGAGGAGAATTGAGGATGTATGTTTTGTCTAACAGAGTGAAGTCTAATAAGATTCATAGGAAGGAAGCCTAATAAGATTTATAACTTAGAAGGTGAAACCAAGCATTTTCAGGGTGGTAGCCAGAACTGCTGAGAGTCTGGGAGCAGGACTGGGCCCCTCAAGTTAAAGAACCAGCAGTATATGGATTTCAGAACTGCTGGATGCCAGTGATGGCTCTGTGCCTCTTGTTCCCCCATTCTTTGAATGAACATGCTGAATGCACTGATCTCACCCCTGTGTTACCAGTATATGCTGGGTGGGTGTGTGTGTGTGTGTGGTGGGGCTATGATATACATTTCACTTCAGTTCACAAGTCTTTATATCGAGAGAAACTGTATCAGAGAACTACATCAAAGGTGCCTTATCAGCACTTGACCCTTACTTATTTTATTATTTTTTAAAAACTAATTTATGTATTTATTTACTGGCCGTACTGCAAGGCGTGTGGGATGTTAGTTCCATGACCAGGGATTGAACTCGAGACTCCTGCATTGAAAGCTGCTGCTGCTGCTGCTAAGTCACTTCAGTTGTGACAGAGTCGGTCACAACTGGCACTCAGTCACGCAGTTTTAATCACTGGACCACTAGGGAAGTCTCTTCATCATTATTTAGATGGTCAGAATCTGGACCTCAAACTTGAACTTCATGGAGATGACATTTCTGGACGGCTTTAGGAATGAGGATATTTTGCCTACTGCTACTGCTAAGTCACTTCAGTCGTGTCCGACTCTGTGCGACCCCATAGACGGCAGCCCACCAGGCTGCCCCGTCCCTGGGATTCTCCAGGCAAGAACACTGGAGTGGGGTGCCATTTCCTTCTCCAATGCAGGAAAGTGAAAAGTGAAAGTGAAGTCGCTCAGTCGTGTCTGACTCTTAGTGATCCCATGGACTGCAGCCCACCTGGCTCCTCCATCCATGGGATTTTCCAGGCAAGAGTACTGGAGTGGGGTGCCATTGCCTTCTCTGATTTTGCCTACAGGGGAATGTAAATAGTTTGCGTCTAATGGTGAACCACGGCTGACTAAAGACGACCACAAATTATTCAAAAGGGTTCACGTTGAGAACGGTTACTCTCCTTGACCCAGGTGGGTCCTGTGACTGTTCTGACCAATACGATACCTTGGAAACGATGCTAACTGGCCAGACCTTAATACTTCCTGTCTCCCTGTCTCTGGGAGCCCTGAGCTGCCACTTCAGAGGCCTTGAAGCTGCAGTATTGCAGGGGGTACTTATGGGTGCTCAACAGCCTCAGCTGAGCACACTCTTCCAGACACTGAAACCAAAGTAGCAGTGTTAGTCGTTTAGTTGTGTCTGACTCTGCGACTCCATGAAGTGTAGTCCTCCGGGCTCCTCTATCCCTAGGATTCTCCAGGGAAGAATCCTGGAGTGGAATGCCATCCCCTTCTCCAGAGGATCTTCCTGACCAAGGGATTGAACCCAGGTCTCCTGCATTGCAGGCAGATTCTTTACCACCTGAGCTACAAGGAAGATCCTGAAACCAAGGTACCAGTTGAATAATTTCATCCTGGATCTCCTAGACAGCCCAACCTCCAGTTGAATGTGAAACAGAAGAATCACCCAGGTGAACCCCATTTAAGTTCATGCCCATAAGACTGTAGGATAAAAATAAAGGGGTTGTTTATCAGCTCCTTTGCTACACTTTGCAGTCATAGCAACAGGTAACTGAACTTGAGTTCCAATTCTCTGACCTCACCTGGCATCTCAGCCCCTAGCAATCTGTACTCTGGTCACACCACCCTTCCAGTTCTTTGAATATTAACATGTGCATTCCCTCACTCTTCTTGATCTTCCAGCTCTTAGCTTATGATGATTTTCTCAGGGAGGTTCACCCTGACCCTCTAAAATTAGTTCCTTTGTTACAGCAGATTCTCCTACAAGAACAGTGTTCTTTTGGAGCAGTTATCTCTGTGATTATTTCATGAATGCCAGCCTCCACTTCTAGACTGTGAGCAAGCCTCTTTGATCATCACTGATTTTCAGAGGCCAGTAGTGTGCCTACACATAAGCACTGAATAAATATTTAAGCCGATGAACAGAATTACTTGATGCAGCAGATCAGGCCTCGCTCCTCACCAGCGCCTTCAGTAACTGAATAAATATTTAAGCCGATGAACAGAATTACTTGATGCAGCAGGTAAGGCCTCGCTCCTCACCAGCGCCTTCAGTGACTGTGTCACTACTCTTCCTGAAAGACGACGCTGTGAAAGTGCTGCACTCAATACTCCAGCAAATGTGGAAAACTCAGCAGTGGCCACAGGACTGGAAAAGGTCAGTTTTCATTCTAGTCCCAAAGAAAGGCAATGCCAAAGAATGCTCGAACTACTGCACAATAGCACTCATCTCACACGCTAGTAATGCTTAAAATTCTCCAAGCCAGGCTTCAGCAAAATGTGAACTGTGAACTTCCAGATGTTCAGGCTGGTTTTAGAGAAGGCAGAGGAACCAGAGATCAAATTGCCAACATCTGCTGGATCATGGAAAAAGCAAGAGAGTTCCAGAAAAACATCTATTTCTGCTTTATTGACTATGCCAAAGCCTTTGTGTGGATCACAATAAACTGTGGAAAATTCTGAAAGAGATGGGAATACCAGACTACCTGACCTGCCTCTTGAGAAACCTGTATGCAGGTCAGGAGGCAACAGTTAGAACTGGACATGGAACAACAGACTGGTTCCAAATAGGAAAAGGAATACGTCAAGGCTGTATATTGTCATCATGCTTATTTAACTTATATGCAGAGTACATCATGAGAAACACTGGGCTGGAGGAAGCACAAGCTGGAATCAAGATTGCTGGGAGAAATATCAATAACCTCAGATATGCAGATGACACCACCCTTATGGCAGAAAGTGAAGAACTAAAGAGCCTTTTGATGAAAGTGAAAGAGGAGAGTGAAAAAGTTGGCTTAAAGCTCAATATTCAGAAAACTAAGATTATGGCATCCGGTCCCATCACTTCATGGGAAATGGATGGGGAAACAGTGGACACAGTGGCTGACTTTATTTTTCTGGGCTCCAAAATCACTGCAGATGGTGACTGCAGCCATGAAATTAAAAGACACTTACTCCTTGGAAGGAAAGTTATGACCAACCTAGGTAGCATATTCAAAAGCAGAGACATTGTCAACAAAGGTCCGTCTAGTCGAGGCTATGGTTTTTCCAGTAGTCATGTATGGATGTGAGAGTTGGACTATAAAGAAAGCTGAATGCTGAAGAATTGATGCTTTTGAACTGTCGTGTTGGAGAAGACTCTTGAGAGTCCCTTGGACTGCAAGGAGATCCAACCAGTCCATCCTAAAGGAGATCAGTCCTGGGTGTTCATTGGAGGGACTGATGTTGAAGCTGAAACTCCAATAATTTGGCCACCTCATGCGAAGAGCCGACTCATTTGAAAAGACCCTGATGCTGGGAAAGATTGAGGGCGGGAGGACAAGGGGATGACAGAGGATGAGATGGTTGGATGGCATCACCGATGGACATGGGTTTTCGTGCCAGGGAGGCCTGGCATGCTGTGGTTCATGGGGTCGCAAAGAGTCGGACACAACTGAGCGACTGAACTGAACTGGTTCTTTCTCACACACTGTGGACTTTTGGATTCAAAGCTGGGGAAAGCTAAGTCACTTTAGTCGTGTCCAACCCTTCTCGAGCCTACGGACTGTAGACCATCTGGCTCTTCCGTCCATAGGCATTCTCCAGGCAAGAATACTGGAGTGGGTTGCCATGCCTTCCTCCAGGGGATCTTCCCAACCCAGGATCTAACCCACATCTCTTATGTCTCCTGCATTGGCAGGCGGGTTCTTTACCACTAGTGCCACCTGGGAAGCCCAGTGTGACTTAACATCTGTCTGTGACAGCAGCTCAGCACAAATGGAGTTGCTGAAGTTCCTTTTGGTCATCTCTGTGCAAAGAAAAGGAAGTTGAAGATTGCTTCTGGGCGTGTGTGGGCATAGGAGAGCAGAGGAAAAGAAAACAGACAGTGTTCTCACAGTTATGTCTTTGCTGGAAATTGGGGAGCTCTCCTGAGAATCTACGGAGAAGGCAATGGCACCCCGCTCCAGTACTCTTGCCTGGAAAATCCCATGGACGGAGGAGCCTGGTAGGCTGCAGTCCATGTGGTTGCAAAGAGTCGGACACGACTGAGCGACTTCCCTTTCACTTTTCGCTTTCATGCATTGGAGAAGGAAATGGCAACCCACTCCAGTGTTCTTGCCTGGAGAATCCCAGGGACGGGGGAACCTCGTGGGCTGCGGTCTATGGGGTCACAGTGTAGGACACGAATGAAGCGACTTAGCAGCAGCAGCAGCAGCCTGAGAATCGAAAGGATGGTAACTCAACTTTCTAAATGATTTCTAAATTTAAGTTTTGAAATAATTTCTTGCTGGATTGTGAGCTCTTCTCTGCTTTACCCTTTCATCCAAAACTGTGGCCGGAAAAATAATGGGAGGGCTGATGTCTGGGTTAAAGGTTCTATATCTTCTATTACCTCTGCTTGCAAGACTATTTTCTGAATATCTAGTGTGCAGTCTACTGTTTTTTTTCTTTTTTAAAATGTATTTCCCTACTTATTGAGTCTTGCGCATGTGGGAAATAGATGGATCCATTGGAAACTGTCTTTCTTTAAAATCTTCTGCTCTTTCCTTAAGTCCTTTGTCATTTTTGCTGTATGTGAAATGAAGTCCTTATAAATGTCCTTAAAATGTCTATTTCATAATTTTAAAAGGCTTTTCCTTCGCCTTGTACAGTTCTCTTAACAGCAGTCCTCAAATGGGCTGGTGTACAACATACTTTTTTAGTTTTATTTTTGATTGTTTAATGTTGGCTGAACTGCACAGCTTGTGGGATCTTTGTTCCTGGACGAGGGATCAAACTGGGTCCACAGCAGTGAAACCCTGAGTCTTAACCACTAGATTGCCAGGGAATTCCCTTCAGTTTCTCTTTTTATTTCTTATTGGAGTTCCCCAATGGTTCAGCTGGTAAAGAGTCCACCTGCAATGCAGGAGACGTAGGTTCCATTCCTGAGTGGGGAAGATCCTCTGGAGGAGGAAAGGGAAATCCACTCTAGTATTCTTGCTTGAAAAAGCCCTTGGACAGAGGAACCTGGCGGGCTATAGTTCAAAGGGTCTCAAAGAGTTGGACAGGAGTGAGTACGCCAAAAGATAGCCAATTAACAATGCTGTCAGTTTCAGGTGGACGGCAAACGGACTCACCCATACATATACATGCATCCATTCTCTCCCAAACTCTCCTCCTATCCAGGCTGCACATAACATTGAGCAGAGTTCCCTATGCTGCATACCTACAATATATATATATATATATATTTTTTTTTTTTTTAAACGAGGGTTTAGTAGGGCTCCGATAAATTGCCAACATCCGTTGGATCATCAAAAAAGCTAGAGAATTCCAGAAAAACATCTACTTCTGTTTTACTGACTATGCCAAAGCCTTCGACTGTGTGGATCACAACAAACTGGAAAATTCTTAAAGAGATGGGTCACACCACCTGACCTGCCTCCTGAGGAACCTCTATTCAGGTCGAGAAGCAACAGTAAGAACTGGACATGGAAAAACAGACTGGTTCCAAATCTGGAAAGGAGTATGTCAAAGCTGTATATTGTCACCCTGCTTATTTAACTTATATGCAGAATACATCATGAAAAATGCTGGACTGAATGAAGCATAAGCTGGAATCAAGATTGCCAGGAGAAATATCAATAACCTCAGACATCCAGATGACACTACACTTAGGGCAGAAAGCGAAGAACTAAAAAGCCTCTTGATGAAAGTGAAAGAGGAGAGTGAAAAGGTTGGCTTAAAGCTCAACACTCAGAAAACTAAGATCATGGCATCTGGTCCCATCACTTCATGGCAAATAGGTGGGGAAACAATGGAAACAGTGACAGACTTTATTTTTGGGGGCTCCAAAATCATTGCAGATGGTGACTGCAGCCATGAAATTAAAAGACACTTGCTCCCTGGAAGAAAAGTTATGACCAACCTAGACAGCATATTAAAAAGCAGAGACATTACTTTGCCAACAAAGGTCCGTCTAGTCAAGGCTATGGTTTTTCCAGTGGTCATGTATGGATGTGAGAGTTGGACTATAAAGAAAGCTAAGCGCGGAAGAATTGATGCTTTTTGAACTGTGCTGTTGGAGAAGATTCTTGAGAGTCCCTTGGACTGCAAGGAGATCCAACTAGTCAATCCAAAAGGAAATCAGTCCTGAATATTCATTGGAAGGACTGATGCTGAAACGGAAACTTCAATACTTTGGCCACCTGATGTGAAGAACTGACTCATTGGAAAAGACCCTGATGCTGGGAAAGATTGAAAGCCAGAGTAGAAGGGGATGACAGAGGATGAGATGGTTGGATGGCATCACCGAATCGATGGACATGAGTCTGAGTAAGCTCTGGGAATTGGTGATGGACAGGGAAGCCTGGCGTGCTGCAGTCCATGGGGTCGCAAAGAGTCGGAGACGACTGAGCTACAGAACTGAAAACTGAATCAGATTTCCATGTACACATACTATTCATAATATAATTTAAAAGAAAACACTCCCTAAATGGCAGGGCTGCTATGTAGACGGACATATTCCTCATCATCTGGGCGCGTCCACAAACTCTGGGACATCGCCCATGTCCCCGGTTCTGATTTGTATCCCCGGCCCTGTGCGCACAATACTGTACTTGTCCCTTTTGAACATGTAACAGATTAAAGAGCTGGGCAGGAGGCAGATGCAGAAACACCTTTGATCTCTCATCCTTGGGGGTTAAGGGAGGGCAGACACCTGGCGGCTGCTGAGCCGGAAACAAAACACAGGCGGGATTGGAATTACCTTCAAGGGAGCCGCAGCTCCGCGGAGGAGGCAGCCGGACGCGCCGCGTGGGCGCGAGGGGAGGAGGGCCAGTGTTGGGCTGAGGACGCTAGAGCCCCAGCGAGGTGAAATCCGGCTAGCCGGGGGCTGCTTACATTCCTTAGGCAGAGGATTGGGAAGATCAGGCAGCTGCATTGAGCACAAAATTGAAGTCATTCTTTTGCAAATAGTATTGCAAAACGTTCAGCTGTGCGCAATTGCTGAAAGGCAATTTTGATGGCAATTCAGGAAGCTTTCAAAGAAAGGATGTTTTTCAACTGTTTTTCCCCCTCCTTAGCGAAACTCTCTTTATTAGGGATTTCACCTTTGCAACAGGATGCTGGGAAGGGTCTTAGCCAAAACAGGATCTGGAGCATTTCCTGTGATCTTTGGTGAAATCGCATTGCCCCCTGGTGTTTGCGTGCTGTTCTACAGCGTCACACTGAAAGCGCAGAGAATGCCAATCAAGTCGTTCAAGGAGGCTGCTTCCAGTCTTAGACCTGGTTTGACAAGACAAGGAATGAAAATTTAAAATTCAGATTCTTAGGACTTCCCTGGTGGTCCAGTGGCTAAGACTGTGTGCTCCTATTGCAGGAGGCCGGGGTTTGGTCCCTGGTCAGGGAACTAGATCCCACATGCTGCAGTTAAGACCAGGGCAGCCAAATAAATAGCTAAATAAAAAAATAAAATTCAGATTCTTTTCTTCTGTACCCTCTGCAGCATCTTCTGAGATTTTCAAGTGGCTCTTGAAAGAAATTTATCAGATGATAATCCGCCACTTTTTTTTTTTTTTATAAGTTTTCATGTGAGTGACTTTCACACCCATTTTTTTTTCAGAACGAACTCAAGTATCTCCTGTGTTGTAAAACCTTTCCTGGAATCTGCTCCCTGTTTTGTACAAACCTGAACTTTCCCACCTTTCTCTGCCTTCATGTTTCTTTCTCTGATAGAAACTTGAAATTGAGGATTACACCTGATTTCTGTTTGTATTCACCGTAACTAGCAAGGTGCCTGGCAGCCAGTATATGTCAACAAAAAGTGTGTTGTTTGCATGTAACAATGCTGCTCACAAAAGGATCAACTACATTTCCTAATCAACAGCAACTGATTATTACTATGCCCACAGAGTTGGAGGAAGGAGAGCGGTCCTTGTATGGGACACAGGGGGTCCTCAAGCACCCTGAAACTGCACAGGCACAGTGTCCAATTATGGAAGAGAATGGTTAGAATAACCTAAGATTAGACTATCTCTACCTCTAATAATCTATAAAAAATCATTCAAACTTCTGTTTCTTCCCTCGATGAACCTCTGCTCTAGAAAGATCATGAGCATATTCATTGTCACCAATTTAATAACAAGTTTCTTTGGGGCAGACATTTCTAGGAGTAAGTGTAAAGTTTCTGAATGATGTTCTTGAAGATGTGGAGGCAGGTTGACTGAGGCCATTGTCTGTCCCTGAACTGAGTGACAATGAACAGATCTGGGGTCTAGGGCAGGTTATGGGTATTGAGGGGCAGTCTATTTAAAGGAATAGGAACTGTGAATCAAGGGTGCCTCTACTTGAGTATGATGTATACATAGATGTCACCTTAGGGCAGAGAAAATGATCAGATCTGAAGATTCTATTAGGATGGGTGGGGAGGATGATACTTTTAGCAAGACTGCTTTTTAGGTTATAATATTGTCATATTAATACTAATCCATAAAAGCTCCTTGAAGTCATTTATTATGCTTTTATTTAGTTAAAAAAATTTCAAGGAAGGAGCCCCTCGTAACAGAGGCACAATTCATGGTTGTTAAAAGCTTGATTTTTTTTTTTTTTTAATTATTACATGCTAGTGACTTTATTGCTTTTGGCCTCCCTCCGAAGCTTGCAGGATCCCCTGACCAGGGATGGAGCCCAGCTCCCCCACCCAGTGGAAATGTGGAGTCCTTACCACTGGACTGCCAGGGAATTCCCAAGAGCTGGAATTTTGGAGTCAAACTGAATAGGTACAAATATTGACTGGGTCACTGACCAGCCCCTTGACCTGGGAAAAGTCTCTAAACTTTTCTATGTCTGTTTCCTCAATGATCAAAATGAGGCTGATGCTGGTAAACATCTCTAGTGTTTACTGCTGAGGAGGACCACGTGAGTTTCCCATTATGAGCAGCTAAGGGGAGATAAAAAAAAATCTTACTGTTGAAGAAATCCATTCTATGAGACATCATTCATGTCCTACTCTTTGCAGCCCTTGTGGACTCTAGCCCACCAGGCTCCTCTCTCCATGGTATTCTCCAGACAAGAATACCAGAGTGGGTAGTCATTCCTTTCTCCAGAGGATCTTCCTGACCCAGGGATCGGTCCCAGGTCTCCTGCATTGCAGGCAGATTCTTAACCATTTGAGCCACCAGGGAAGCCCCTGAGACATCATTAAAACCCCCAAATACAAAGTAATATGCTAGGTAACAGAATCGTAATAGAGCACAGCTAAGGGCTTCAAGGTAGTTGCTCTGCACCACCTACTCTGTTACCAGGCAAACAGGTACCATTAGTGGTCTTGCTCAGCCATTGGTCAGTGCTGCAGTGGGCCCCTCCCCCAAGTGACCAACTGTCAGTGAGTGGCCGTTAGTGGCCCTGCTCAGCCATTGGTCAGTGCTGCAGTTGGCCCCACCCACAAACAAGCAACTGTCAATAGATGACCGTTGGTGGCCCATGCAGCCAAAGGTTGGTGGAGCAGTAGTTGTCATGTGGAGAATCAGGTAAGAGGCAGATCCTCTCTTTCTCCCTGGGGGCCCACCAGTTCACTGGCCTTGGGCCAATGGGTGAGCTGGGGGCCCAGGGAACAGGCCCCAGGGGGCTGGGTCCTGCGGGGCTCCAGAGCCCTCACCAGGGTCACCCACTTGCCTAGCCCAGGCTTGAGGCAGTGGTGAACCTCTCCCCCAGCCCTGCCTCTGTGACCTAACGGCAGTGGCCGCCTGTATAGGTCACAGTCTGAGGGACCTGCCCCCGCTGTGCAGGTGGCCTGAGGAGCCTGAGGGCCAGATGGGTCCTGGGCTTCTGGCTCCCTCAGTGATAGTGGCTGGGCGGGCTCTGGGGACCCAGCTCTGAGGAAGCCACCAGCTGAGCTCTGCCTCCTCTCAGCCGGGACTGGGCCTCAGAAGGGTAAAATTGTGTCTGGGGACTGTGTCCTTTCTTGTCAGAACAGAGAATAACATTTGTTTGGTGGAGGTTTACAGAAACATTGTTACCTGACCATGAAAATGAGTGTTAGTCGCTCAGTGGTGTTGACTCTTTGTGACCCCATGGACTGTAGCCTGCCAGGCCCCTCTGTCCATGGAATTCTCCAGGCAAGAATACTCGAGTGGAGTGCCATTCCCTTTTCCGGGGTATCTTCCCGACCCAGGAATTGAACCCTGGTGTCCTGCATTGCAGGCGGATTCTTTATCATCTGAGCCACCAGGGAAGCCCAGTTAGAGGGTATATAAGCCTCAAATTCTAACTAATACCTCCTTGAGTGATATTTTCCTGTGAATTCCCACAGGCACCTGAATAAAATTGTTTTTTCCCCCCAGCTAATCTGTCTTTGGTCAGTTTAATTTGCAGGCCTCCAAGAAAAGAGCATAATAGGGTAGAAGGGAAATACTTCCTCCCCAACACATTCCTATAAGACTTTGGCCAAATATTGTACTGCTGCTGCTGCTGCTAAGTCACTTCAGTTGTGTCCGACTCTGTGCAACCCCATAGACAGCAGCCCACCAGGCTTCCCCGTCCCTGGGATTCTCCAGGCAAGAACACTGGAGTGGGTTGCCATTTCCTTCTCTAATGCATGAAAGTGAAAAGTGAAAGTGAAGTCACTCAGTCTTCACTTTCCGTGTCCGACTCTGTGCGACCCCATGGACTGCAGCCTACCAGGCTCCTCCGTCCATGGGATTTTCCAGGCAAGAGTACTGGAGTGGGGTGCTAAATCTCTACAAGGTGCCTCAGAACTAGCTTGGCACCTTGCTTCAGAATATCCTCAGTTTACAGAGCTGTGGCAAACTTAAGTCCACCATAAATGAGCAATAGAACGCCCCATGTAATATTTGATGTGTTAGTATTTGTAGAGCATCTTTGAACAATGGCTGACAAATACAAGTTCTAGATAAGTGTTATTAATAGATAAAAATATTCACTTCATCGTACAATCCTAATCTTTAAGACAAAGTCATACAGACTAGTTCTAGGGTTCCAAGCTTGCTAGATACCTATTTTGTCTTGCACTGCATCTTTATAACCTTGCACACATGATGATGTAAACAGCGAATACTGTTAAGAAAGCTAAAACTTTTAATTGTTGGAGTAAGATAATCATTGTGAGTTCATTTTAGCTAACCCTTCTGTCTTCTCAAGTGTAACTGAGAATGTCATTTTTAAACGTGTGCAAGGCATATTCAGACTTCTACAGAAGGGACCTGGGGGATTACTGGAGAGATAAATGGTGGTAATAACCACTAACAATGGTGCAAAATTATGCATCCTGGGGGAGCCTGGAAATGTATATTCTTTTTCAGGAGGAGATGAGACTTAGAAAATTGGGTCTCTAACGTGATTTCTAAAGGCAGATTGTCATCAGCGAGCAAAATGGGGCTTCTGGGGAATTCCAGTGCATTCCAAGCAAACCTAGCAACTGATAGCTTCCTGGACAGCTGTTTCTTCCATCTATTCCCCCAATTCTTTTTGTTAGTTGTCAGCTAAATCTTTATGTGAATGTAACAGCCACTCTGCAGAACCAAATTTGTCTTAGAGGTTTTCATTTTCATCTGGCAAATGATGTGCAAAAATTCTGTCATTCTCAAAGCCTACAGTGAAAACGCAAGGGTATAGTTTCTACAAATGCAATCAAGCATAACATTGTGTTAGGTTTAGGAGATATTTCTAAGTCATCTCTATTTCAATGTCTCCAAATGTATAGGACAATTCTGCTTTAATTAACCATGTGTGCGTGCTAAGTCGCTTCAATTGTGTCTGACTCTTTGTGACCTTATGGACTGTAGCCCGCCAGGCTCTTCTATCCATGGAATTCTCCAGGCAAGAATACTGGAGTGGGTTGCCATGCTCTCCTCCAGGGGATATTCCTGACCCAGGGATCAAACCCACATTGGCAGGTGGGTTCTTTACCACTAGCACCACCTGGGACACCCTATATTAACCATATCCTAAATTAATAATTGACAACTGTCAAGGAAGCATGTGTGTGTGCACGCACGCGTGTGTTCTCTCAGTTGTGTCTGACTCTTTTATGATCTCATGGACTGTAGCCCACCAAGTTCCTCTGTCCATGGAATTTTCCAGGCAAGAATAAAGCTTATTGGTCTATAAACCACCTAACATTAATTTTTCCATAACTAAGCACATTGAGATCAGGTCAGTCTATTAGTTTTATGTTGTTATTATTATTCTTAATCAAGACTATGTATGTATGTATGTATGTATGGCTGAGTCCCTTCACTATCCACCTGAAACTATCACAACATTGTTAATTGGCTATACCCAATACAAAATAAAAAGTTAAACAAAAAAGAATATCTATGTATGGTGACAAAAGTTGACTAGACTTATTGAGGTGATAATTCTACAATATAAACAAACACTGAATTGCTATGCTATATATCTGAAACTAACATGTTAGCTGTCCATCATACTGCAAAAAAACAATGTCTGAGACAGCTAAGCTGCTTGAGTCTTGTTTGAAACCATTTCCTTGCCTCCCATCACAGAATTTTCAAAATCTTTCAGATGGTGAACGACATTCTGGGTTATTTGGCCCTCACTACTTCTTCCTTTATCTTAGACCACGAGCATCCTCATCCTCTCTCTCCCTACTACTACTCTGTCTTCCAGTGACACTGGCTTTTTCATTAATAGTTAACTTTTTCTTCTCATTCCTGGCCGTTGCCCTTTGCTGTTCCCTCACCTGGGAATTCAAGGAAGACTTCCTTGAGGAAAAGGCAGTGAATTTTCCCTGACCACACACTTCACAGTTGATCTAGAATCTTAACACCTTTATTTCTGTCTTTATAGCACCTTATAACTGAGGTAAACCATTATATCCATAAACATTACCACCCCCTCCCCCAACCCAAATCTCAGATTATCTGCTCCTTGAAATTGGGGCAGAGCCTGAGTCTGTGATATTGCTGTGTCCTCAGGAGCAGCCCAGTGTGTGGCACATAGTAGTTGCTCAATAAATGCTTGATAAACATGGAAAGCAATTCTTAATCCTGAAGTCGATCGGTCGTGTCCGACTCTTTGCGGCCCCATGGACTGAAGCCTACCAGGCTTCTCAGTCCATGGGATTTTTCCAGGCAAGAGTACTGGGGTGGGTTGCCATTTCCTTCTCCAAGCTACTCTTAAACCGGTAATTCATGCTTTCCTGCTTCATGGCTGTGCGTGCTTGTGTGCTAAGTTGCTACAGTCATGTCTGACACTCTGTGACCCCATGGGTTGTAGCCCATGAGGCTCCTTTGTCCTTGGGATTCAATGCCATACCCCCATCCAGAGGTTCTACCCGACTTGGACTGAACCCGAGTCTCTTATCTCTCGTGCATTGGCAAGTGGGTTCTTTACCACTAATGGCCCCACTTGAAAAGCCCTTATTGGTATGTGTGGGGGGAATGTAATTATAAGGTCCTTGTAAGTAAAAGAGGAACGCAGGAGGGTCAGAGGCCGAGTGATGCAGAGTGAGGATTTGGCTGTCATTGATGCCTCTGAAGATGGAGAAAGGAGCCACCAGCCAAGGAATATGGGTGACTTCTAAGGGATGAAAAAGGAAAGAAATGGGTGCTTCCCCAGAGACCCCAGAGGGTACTCAGTGTCCCTGCCTGCCACCTTGATTTTAGCTCAGTGAACCTCCATTCATACTTCTAGCCTCTCAGAGGTAATACATTTGAGCTAAGCCACCAAGTTTCTCATAATTTATTACAGCAGCTACAGGAAACTGACACAGGCACCCTCTCTCAAGTCTTCACATCGAGGGTACCTTTGGGTGCTTCAGCTGATGGGTGCCCAACTAGGAGGATTTTCTGATTATATTACCTCATTTTCATTTCATAAAATGGAAAGATGTTTTAAAAAATTAAGGATAATACTAATCATGTGAGCATAGAAAACACCATAAGAGAAAGGTTGACTTGCTTTGCTATAGGACTTTGTTAATCATTGTTAAACACTTTACACATTAAACAAACAGGGTGATGATCTTCTCAGAGTTGATAAGAAATTGGCTCCCAAATTTAGAATTATCAAGAATAATGAAGAACATCTGCTTTTTAAAATGAGGAACTGAGAGAATTCCCTGGCCGCCCAATGGTTGGCGGGAGGAGGGTGCAGGGGGAGTCGGTTCAATCCCTGGTGGGGGAATTAAGATCCCACAAGCTGTGTGGTATGGCCAAAAAAAAAAAAAAAAAAAGAGAGGTCTAAATATATCTAGCTTTGAGAATATTAACTAATTATGTGAAGTCACTACAATGGAAAGGTGCTTTTAGAAATACTGAGAGTATTGAAGGTGCCGGTAGGAATTAAAAAATGACTTGTAGAACCATATATAATATTTTCATAAGAAAAACCTGGAAACTTAATGCCAAAACACATAAGCAGAGCAAATATTATTACCATAAGCAAAAATATGTAAGGTGATGATAAGAATGGCCAGAGAAGACAAATGACCAACCTATCATATGAAAAGAGAAATTCTGAACAAATAGCAGCTCTCTCCTAAGGAGTACAATGATTCCAAACCTTAAAGATGGACTTAAAATTTAATCACATTATAGGACACAATTATTGTCCATCCAAAATATATGTAGTTCATAGTTATCAACTCTCCGTTTCTTGATTCATAGGGAATAATCTGTGTGACTTAAAATCAGACAGAGGCATGAACTACAAAGTAGAAATCCAGCACTGGAAAGGGAAGCAGAGGGAGGTAATGGTCGGAAATGGAACAGATGCAACTCTAGGGGGCATCCTGGCGACCTAAGAGAAAGATGAAAGTAATTCTGAAAAGTCATAGCAAAAAAGAAAAATGTGAAATACCTCTTCATGTAAAGCTACTTCAATATCTTAGAACAAATTTTAGAATGTTGCTGTTGGTAATATTTGCCTTTCTCCTATTTAAGACATTTTATTCTAGGTATATATATAAAAAAGGACAAAACAAAAAGAAACAGAAATGTGTTCCACCTAAAGATGACAAACAGGTTGAGTTAAGGAATGGGTTAAGGGGTAGCCTGGGATGGTGTGCAAACATCTGGGAGAGTCTGCACTCCCACTGCACTCACTGCCCCCATCCTCCACCCCTTGTGGATTCTTCACATGTTTGCACAGACTTCATTGACATGTGAGCCTGTGAACTCTCTTATCCAGCTTCCTTTCTGGTCTCTAGATTCTCTGAGGCCCTTTACGATTGACTCCAGTGCAAGGAAGTAATTATGAGAAACAGATTACAGAAATGCTGCAGTTTTAAGTTGTGGGTTCAGTTCATTCACACCCAGCACATCTTTGCATGCATGCTAAGTCGCTTCAGTCGTGTCTGACTCTGTGCGACCCTATGGACTGTAGCCCGCCCGGCTCCTCTGTCCATGGGATTCTCCAGGCAAGAATACTGGAGTGGGTCGCCAGGCCCTCCTCCAGGGGATCTTCCCGACTCAGGGATTGAACCTGCTTCTCTTCTGTCGCCTGCATTGGCAGGTGAGTTCTTTACCACTAGTTTCACCTGGGAAGCCCCCAGCACACCTTTAGCAGTTCCCTATTTTGCCCCAGGTTTCACACATTCCCTACTATTTATGTGCACATACCTATCTCTTGAGAAAAATTTTAAGGTCCTACCCCCAGATTCTGTCTCTTAGCAGTGTTTTTGCAGACTATTGCATTGAATGAAGTGGCTGCTAAAGAATCTTTGAAGAGTCTTTATATTATTATTGCTCGATTATATTATTTGCAAAGCAGGATTAGTGGTTTCTGGCAGAATTTAAGTTCATTTATTCCCTGTTCAGGTTAAATGCTCCAAACTACTCCCAAACGTCAAACTATAATTGAGCTCCTCAAACAACAAAACCTTTCATCAGCTAGATCAACAAAGCGGAAAACCTAGCTACCAAATAAGCTCTATTTTCCATTCGACCTTTGATGGATTTCAGAAACGTAATTTTAGATTCCCCATCAGTCAGGGTCAGGTTGCCCTCATTTTGGTGATGTTCTGAACTGTCTGAAAAATCATTGAAGTACTGTGTATATCCGACAACATGCATTGTGTCCTTTTTAGTGGCCCTATCATTTTCCACCTCTTCGAATCATCATCGAAAAGAAAAGGTAATCAACCATTTCAAGAGGAAGCTGATATATGTTGAGACTTGCTACCTACCTCAGCAAACCAAAACATGATTGATGGATATAATGCTACATTTTCCTGTATCTAGGGCTTGGACCCACACGAACATACTCAAATACAGAAGGTCAACATGGCATAGTTGTTGTTCAAATACTTCCCAAATGTAAGCCTTGGAAGACCAGTTATGAGACATATACAAGTAGATATGGAGGGGGAAAAAAAAGATTTTGTGATGAAAGCAATTTGTAAAATTCTGGATCGATTAGAATTGAAGAGGTTGCTTTACTATAGGGTTTCTTAGAATTTTCAATATGGTAATAAGCACTGTGACTTCCTAAAAGGTTTGCTATATATTCAAACATATCTCCATAAGTGAGCTATAGACTTTTTAGCTAATATATATATATATATATTTTTTTTTTTTTTTTTCCTAACACCTCATGAAATCCTGGAATACAGTTTGAGAAATGCCAACAAGCGTCCTTTGATGCCCCTCCCTTTGGTGGAATTCCTAAGCATCTAGGATTATTGGTGGTATCCTGGGGGAGGCATCAGGACTTGGGTGGGCAATACTAAGGAAGGAGAGATTTACTTGGCCTTGGAGAAACTTCTGGGAATTCCAAGAAGCTCTTGATTCTAAAGCACCATGGTTTTTGAATGGCTTAGAATGGACTGCTAGTCCCAGGATCTTTTTGTTTTTTTCTTTTATATTAATTTTTATTGGCATATAGTTGCTTTAGTCTTGATTCTGAAGCACCATGGTTTTTGAATGGCTTAGAATGGACTGCTAGTCCCAGGATCTTTTTGTTTTTTTTTTTTATATTAATTTTTATTGGCATATAGTTGCTTTAGTCCCAGGATCCTTGAGTGTGGGTTCTGGGATGAAGTAGCCCATGTGCCCAGAGGAAGGGAAGGCTGATAGAAGCACATTAGATAAAGGAATTTGTAGTTTTTAAAAAAATTTTATTTTTAAAATTTGTTTATTTTTTGGCCAAGTGCCTTGCAGGATCTCAGTTTCCCCACCAGGGATTGAACCCATACTCCTTGCAGTGGGAAGCTTGGAGCCTTAACCACTGGCCCACCAGGGAAATCCAGAGAAGAGAGTTTTAAGAAGGCAAGCGATTGATATTTTGGTTTTCCCATTTCTTCCTCAATTATTTCTTTTTAAGGAAATTTTCTTATCATGTCTGTTTTTTAGTTTTGATTTTTTTTTCCATTCAAGTTTCCTATTAGTTTTGTTCGTTTGTGGTTTGGTTTCTTTAAACACCACCATCAGAATTAGACTCTGAACCTCATGTCACTATTCTCTGAGACCAAGGCTTAAGGTTCAGAGGTGTTCAGGGTGGCTCTGGTTTCTAATAATGTCAGGAAGAAGCAAATATAACAAGAAAACTGGGACAAAATTGGCTTGCCACACAGAGCAGGGTTTGGTATAGACCAAAGGCACATGTGAGGGTTTGGTTTAATATCCTCAAGAGCACCCACAGAAGACCACTCCTGAAAAAGGAAGCACCCTATTGTATTTGGGCATACAACTTCTATAGTTAATGGGCTACTTTGAAAAAACGTGAGTCGGATGAACAAAATTTACTCTGAAAGGTTATAGTATTGTGAGTATGGCTTTAGCAAGTAAACTTTAAAAAAATCTTTAAGTTTATTGGTCTGTATTTACATATATGATTGTAACAATAAAATAACTGGCTTAAATAATTCCATAAGTCTACCATATAATACTATTTTTAAAAAGAGTTGAGGAATTAGTTTAATATTTCACATAAGACAAGATAAGGGAAAAAGGCCTAAAATGACACAACGGTGGCCCATATCTTTCTCTGTATTTGCGCAAGTTGATGTTTTCTTTACTTCATCTCAGTGCAGAAGGAGTTATCCTTAGGAGAACTCTGAGCAATTTAGTAATTATTTTAACATATCATCAAAACTATATCAAGGGAAACAAATTCCTGGCTGCTTTATAAGCTACCTTTGGTAATGGAATTTAGTTCAAGATCAAAGGTTAAGTGCCTCTTACCAGAGTCGAGAAGTAATCCTTTCCATTGTATACATATTTTCAGAGTATTTTTATTGTTAAAATGAAAGGCAATGGACTCCCTCCCCTCACCTACCTTCCCAACTGCAAATCATCAGTAGTTGTGTTTAGGCATCCAAAAGCACATTATGAGAGTCAATTATAAAGTTCTCCTGGTCTCCAGAGTTCAAAAGCAATTTTATCATTTTAATTAGCAATTTACTCTTTTACCAGGCATCAGAGTCTGCTACACCCGCCCTCACTCCCAGCTGACAGTGGAATAGGAGTATTCGCTCTCCAAGGTCTCTCAGAACCTGCCCCCATGTGTTTATCTTGGCGGTGGTTCAGGCCCTGGGAAGCCAACCTTGTTTCTACAAGCCAGGGCCAGATGATCCAGCAGAGATCTGCATACGACAGCTGTCTGCTAACTACTCAGCACTTAGAGCTTCCAAGTGCTCTTCTGTGATGAAGTCTCCTGGTACACTCATGGGGAAATGGACATTAACTCTGAATTACTCTCATCAACCACCTTCTTTATAAACTTTTCCATTAGGAAATCAAGCTCTGTCCCTGGAAATTCAACTCGCTTCTCCCTGTTCCAGAAGAAGCGAAAGAGGTGGGCTTGCCGGCAATGTGGAGATGGAATCTAGGTTACTGATCCTTGCTGTTGTTCAGTCGCTAAGTTGTGTACGCCTCTTCATGACCCCATGTTCTGCAGCACGCCAGGCTCCCCTGTCCTCCACTGTCTCTCAGAGTTTGCTCAAATTCATGTCCATTGAGTCAGTGATGCTATCTAAGCATCTCATCTGCTGGCCCCTTTTCCTTTTGCCTTCAATCTTTCCAACCTGGCTTTGCTCAGTTTGAAGAAAGTCAGTAGCCTGGCTATCAGGAAAGCAGCACCCAGGTCTCCATTAAAGCCCGATGCTTTTCTTCAGGCATTTGGGGTTTCTAACTATAAAAGCCTTTATTTCTTTGCATTGTTGAGCTCAAGGAGGCAAACATAATGCAAATTCTACTCTTAACCCTTGATTTTTTTCTTGTCCACCTATGGTGATCTGCATGTTGAAGAAATGCAAAATATTTAATTATATGACAGCCAGGCAGAAACTTGTCAGAAAAAACCTATTCTAATATGAAAATCATCAAAGCACATGTCCATCAGTCAGATCAGTGGGCTATCTCCTTACTGAGTAGGATTAGACAGAGAGAAAAGGGAAACTCAGAAACTCAGAATAATTGACTCAGTACAATTTGTGGTTTGTAATTATCCACAGTGCCATGAATCCTCTGTGACTTTATAGCTGAAGTCAGAGGGTCCTGATACATTTAAAACGAAAGTTTCTTCCTCTACTGAAAATATGCTTATTCGGAAAGGACAAAAGGGAGCATTCATTGGTCGAGAAAGATGCTGGGGTTACATTCTGTCTTTGCATTTTTGCTGATTGGTGTTTAGTGTTGGTACTGCCTGCATTTGCTGATGTAAGAGCTTATTATTTTATTCTATTTAATTTTTTTGTGCTTTGTAAAAATTACATTTATTTATTTTCATGTACGGATGTGAGAGCTGGACCATAAAGAAGAAGATTCTTGGGAGTCCCTTGGACAGCAAGGGGATCAAACCAGTCAATCCTAAAGGAAATCAAGCGTGACTATTCATTGGAAGGACTGATGCTGAACCTCCAATACTTTGGCCACCTGATGAGAAGAGCCGATTCATTGGAAAAGACCATGATGCTGGGAAAGATTGAGGGCAGGAGAAGGGGATGACAGAGGATGAGATGGTTGGATGGCGTCACCGACTCAATGGACATGAATCTGAGCAAATTCTGGGAGATACTGAAGGACAGGGGAGGCTGGCATGCTGCAGTTCAATGAGGTCGCAGAGAGTTGGACACAACTTAGCGACTGAACAACAACAATTCATTTTCATGACTTTTTAGATGTACAAATGGTCTCATTTCATGGGGGGAGGGAAACACTACATGAAGCAAGGAGAAATAACCACTGTCCTCAGGAGTCTCCAGGATGAAGGCATTCTGGAGTTATTCTTCATTCTGCCACAGCAGCATGTGATGTTCTGGTTGATGGTGAGAAGTTTGGGCAGGGCCTGTGTTGGGGACTCTGAATGAAACAAGCCCTCCCTCCAAATGAATGGGTGAGGACTCTGTTTCTAAAAAAAAAATTAAAATCATAATAGGGATTAGGAGAATAAACACTGCAGAGTCAAAGAAAATAGCAGGGGAAGGAAGAAGGAGTATTCTAAACACATTTATGTGATGAATTTTGCGCAAGAGAGTTGAGCTGGGGATCCCGAGGGGCTGGGAGTTGTGGAGAATCTGGGGTGGGGTTGGCTGGCGGAGCCGGAGGGGAGAAGAGGCTGATGCAGAGAAGGTGTAGGGGTGAGGCTGGGAGCAGAAAAGATTCCTTCTGAATCTGTGTCGGTCTATTTCCAGCCCAGAGGAGAAACAGATCTTTCTCAGTAGGATAAATGGAGATAATTCAGCCAGGATCTGACAGGTGGATGGAGAGAGAGAGAATGCAAGATAATGAAATCAAGAATCACAGAGAAGTACTGGGGTGAGAGAGAGTTACTGCAAGTGATGGTTTCAGATATTCAACCTGTGCCAAGATGTCGGATCAACGTTGAGATGTATGTATTTATATTATCCTTTACCTATGAGTTTCCTGGGGGCTTCCCTGGTGGCTCAGTGGTAAAGAATCTGCCTGCAATGCAGGAGACTCAGGAGACCTGGGTTGAATCCCTGGGTCAGGAAGATCCCCTGGAGGAGGAAATGGCAACTCATTGCAGTATTCTCGCCTGGGAGATTCCATGGACAGAGGAGCCTGCAGGGTTAGAGTCCACAGGTCACAAAGAGTTGAACAGGACTGAGCACAGGCACACACTCCCCCCAGTGATTAGGACTCAATGCTTTCATTGTAGGCAATGGCACCCCACTCCAGTACTCTTGCCTGGAAAATCCCATGGACCGAGGAGCCTGGTAGGCTGCAGTCCATGAGGTTGCTAAGAGTCTGACACGACTGAGCGACTTCACTTTCACTTTCACGCATTGGAGAAGGAAATGGCAACCCACTCCAGTGTTCTTGCCTGGAGAATCCCAGGGACGGGGGGACCTGGTGGGCTGCCCTCTATGGGGTCGCACAGAGTCAGACACGACTGAAGCGACTTAGCAGTAGCAGTAGCAGCAGCTTTCATTGTAAACAGCATGGGTTCAATCCCTGGTTGGGTAACTAAGATCCCACAAGCCGCGCCTCACACCCGTCCCCCCGCCCCTCCTCATCCCCCAGAAAGAAAGTTCCCTCGATGTGGATAAATTCTCTGTTTTCTTGACTTTTTTTAGCCCGAAACTTCCTGGAAGGCCTCTCAGCTGCCGGTTAAGTCTGTCCCCTGCACGCACGTCAGCAGCCGCCAGGGGGAGACGTCACCCAGCAGCGCTCAATGGAGAATCTCCGTGGCGACGAATATGCCCTGAATTAGACAAATTCCTCCCGAAGTCGCCTTCCCATGCTGAGACGCTAATCCTGACGGTTTCCAGAGCAGCAGGCATGGCTATACGGGGGCAATTACACTACTGGGAACATTAAGATTGCTTTGTAAAGCCATAAAGCACCCAGGAACAGATTCTTTAAAAAAAGGTAAAAACAAGACTGCAGTGGCAGCGGTTAGGATCTTGGAAGCTGAGTCACCTCGCAGCATCTCCTCACATCCTGTTGATGAGGGGAAGTTGTGCCCAGCCTACCCGAGGGGCTGTGTGCTGGGCACCAGGGACCCCAAGGGCTGGCACAGTTGGCTTTGCGCTGAGACCATGGGTGGGAGGAGGCGATTATTTCTTCAAATCTTCTCAAAACAACTTTGAACTAAAACCTCTGTGAGAACATGGGACTCTTGCCGTCTTTTGTTTAGTTGCTAAGTCATGTCTAACTTTATTGCCACTCCATGGACTGTACCCCTCCAGGCTCCTCTGTCCATGGGATTTCCCGGGCAAGAATACTGGAATGGGTTGCCATTTTCTTCTTCAGGGAATCTTCTCCACCCAGGGATCAAACTAGTGTCTCCTACATTAACAGGTGGGTCCTCTACCCCTGAGCTGCTAGGGAAGCCCTCTTCCCTTTAGCTGTCCCACCAACTGGCCCATTGGGTCATACTTATTTTTCCCAGAGGAAGTATTTTTAACTTGAGTTTTCTGTGTTTGTTCCTGAGCTGATGTCATGGAAACTGGCTTGATGCAGGCAATTAGAGGAAGAAAGAGCACCTCCTGGATGTATTAGTATTTACTGTCTTTTGGATGTTTTGATAGGAGGCTTGTGTCAAGAGAAAAGACATGAATATGTATTGATAGAAAAGCAAACAGAGAAGAACTCAGCATTTATACCACTCTATTTTGGGGTTCTAGAATTCGGCACTACAGGGGAAAATGTGTGGATCTTTAAGGAATTATTTCTGTAGTTTGGTTCACAAAATGCAGAGTGAGGGTAAGTTTAATAGATAGAAATAAGAAATTTAGTTTTTGTTTTAGAAATTCAGTGTTTTTTTATTACAAATAAACACATAATTTGGTAGGGTTATTTTAATTTTTTGAGCCAAACAGATTTTGTTGGTCTGACGATTTCAGCAAACCATCTGCAAGGCTATCTGAAAGGAACCCAAAATAAAAGGAGTTATTTTGGCTTGTTTTTTGGAAAAAATATTTTAAACTTCTCAGACTACTTCTCAGGAAACTTCAGCGGGGGGAGTGGAAATGCAGCTTTGTTGTGCTTTATTCACCTCCTAGTCAGTCAGTGTTGTACTTGTATAAATATTACAGCTGGAATGAAAGATCTGTGTTTGCCTCTCAGATGGATCACTCTTCAGTGATCACAGTGACATTTTTTATACGAAGCTGCTCTACCCAAACCATCAGCAAAAGAACATTAGGACACAGCTTCATCTAGGGCCCTGGGCTTAGACACAGTTCCAGACTCAAAATGTCATTTCAGTTTATTGTTGAGTCGCTTAGTTGTGTCTGCTGTTTGTAAATCCATGGACTGCAGCACGCCAGGCTCCCCTGTCCACTATCTCCTGGAGTTTGCTCAGATTCATGTCCACCAAGTCAGTGATGTTATCTAACCATTTCATCCTCTGCTGTCCTCTTCTCAGTCTTTCCAAGCATCAGGATCTTCTCCAATGAGTCAGTTCTTTGTATCAGGTGGCCAAAGTACTGGGGCTTCAGCTTTAGCATCAGTCCTTCCAATGCATATTAGGGTTGATTTCCTTTAGGATTGACTGGTGTGAACTCCTTGCAGTCCAAGGGACTCTCAAGCGTCTTCTCCAACACCACAATTCAAAAGTATCAGTTCTTTAGTGCTCAGCCTTCTTTATGGTTCAACTCTCACATCCACATATGACTACTAAAAAACCCACAGCTTTGACTACATGGACCTTTGTCAGCAAAGTGATGTCTCTGCTTTTTAATACTCTGTCTAGATTTGTCATAGATTTCCTTTCAAGGAGCAAGTGTATATCTCAGTGTAATTATTAATGGTATCCTTTTCACTCTCCAAAGGGACTCAGTTTTGCCCGTACATTTAATACCAGTCCCATAGCAGGTGGGTGCTGAGCAGAGGCGGGATGTTCCATCTCTACACTCAGGTAAAGACTGGTGGCTCAGTGGACATTGGCTGGGTCCCTTCCCTTGGTCCTCCCTGCAGAGTTCACACAGCAACAGCTTCAGGGCAAGGACAGATAATGGGAAACATGATACAGATTCTCTTGCTCAAAGTACTAGCAGGCATGAGGACATAATTGTACTCTGAAGATGTAAATGTTGATTCTGATCATTGAAGATAAGGCCCACTGCAGACATGTATCTGTGACATTGGTGATTGGCTGAGGGCTTCCTCAGTGGCTCAAGCAGTAAAGAATCCGCCTGCAGTGTAGGAGACACAAGAGACACACGTTCGATCCCTGGGTTGGGAAGATCCCCTGGAGGAGGTAAAGGCAACCCACTCCAGTATTCTTCCCTGGGAAATCGCCTGGACAGAGGAACCTGGAGAGTTACACTCCATGGGGTCACAACAGAGTTGGACATGACTGGGTAAGCGCTCACCTGGTCACCTGAGCAGCATTATCATCTGAATGCAGAGAGAAAGGGGAGCTGACAAAATGATGTGATTCAAATCAGACAGAGCCTTGTACTCCCATCCTCGGAGGATGTGGACTTACCAGGGACAAGGAAGTAAGAAAGTTGGGAGCAATGGAGCACTAGAGTCATATATCCTGGGAGAAAGTTTCCCAATGAGAACTTGATAGAGAAGTATTCATAAGGATCTAGTAGATGATGTTGGAAACTTTGAGCTTGGGGCTTGGAGGGGAAAAATGGATTTTGATATGAAATTTAAGAGAAGAGTCGAGTTCAGAAAGGGAGAAATGAATATCACCAGGCATTACGGATGACGTTGTGGGTTAGCTCTGTAGGACTGAAATGGAGAAACCAGTTGCTAAAAGCCTGATGAATTAGTAAGCTGAGATCTGGTATCTGTCTGCTGATCTCATATGCCCACAAGACTTCACCTGTCTGAATACAGTCAACCCCTACTGTATTCCTTCCTTCACTCTGTGCTGGTCCAGTCAGCCTCCAGCCAGTCACTAGAAGACACTCCTTTAGAAATCCTCGACTCCAAAGGATGCATTTTCGGAATCCTTCCTTGTACATGGATAAATCAAGGGCAGTATTGAACCAGCTCCTCTGATCTGAGAAGCTCCGTTTGAATGTAAGCTGTACAGTTAGCACTTTCAAGCCGGAACTGAATTTCCATCGAGATGCCTGAGGAGTTCAAAGTTATTGCACCTGTCAACCATCTAAAATCCTATAATAATTCAGGGAGACAGATTACACCAGGGGTTTCAGCCTCTTTTCAGCCTGCAGAGAACATGTCTATTTGCACCAGATCCTAGAAAATTCTACTACTGTAAAAGCAGTACAAAAATCAGGCATTTTATTTTGCCTTTTAAAAAAAATAATTGCAAAGGAGTAAAACACTTAGGTTTATTTTAAAAACTTTTTTGCGTTCTAATACTTTTATTTTCCAAAATTTCTCTAAATTGGAGTATAATCGCTTTAAAATGTTATGTTAGTTTCTGCTGTACAACAGTGTGAATCTCCCCATAGTCCTATTCCATTCGTCTAGGTCATCACAGAGCATCGAGCTGAGCTCCCTGTGTGATACAGCGGCTTACCCCTAACTCACTATTTTACACATTAAGGTGTATATGTCATTGCTACTTTCTCAAAATGGCAGCGAAATGAGAAGTGCTGGTTTCAGTGCTGGACTGGGAACACCCTGCACAGGGATGCTTTCTTATCAGGTTGATGTTCCTGGCCCTCAGCTTGGGTTTGGTGCAGAGAAGTAAGTGTCTTTGGGGCTGAAGGATTAGACAGTAGCAGATAGCCCTCTTTTCTCCCCATTTCCATTACTGCCATGTTTCTCTGGTACAGAAATCAGAGGGAGGTGGTACAGGAACAGCAGAATGCTGTCCTGACTCTTGAGATCCAAGGGCACCTTCCCAGGATAGACCTGAATCTGGCTTTCTTTGTAGATCAGCACAGAAACTAAAGCTTAGGTCCACTGACAGTGAATCACTGTTATGAGTCTAGTCCAGGCATTTAAAATAGTTTAAGACAGACAGCTTCGGGTGTGGATGGATCTGTGCTTCTCCATGCATTGGGTTGTCTCCAAGAATATCCTATGGTCCTTCATTTTACACTAGGAGAGACCACCTACCCTAAACCAAGACCGCCTCAAACTGTATCTTTCCTACCATCACCAAATCCCTGGTTGAGAGAAGGTATATTTAGGAAAGGTGATTGGAAAAGTTTGTGGCTCATGCTTTTTTTTGGTAATCTGAAAACTCTCAACGACCTCCCCCAACACTACCCCATTGAACCCCTAGCTCCAGGCTCTGCAGGGTGACCTGGGATTTTTTTCCTTTATCAAAAGGGGGCATGGGTTCAAAAGGCTGAAGACTCTGGTCTGATGGGTTCACATTGTTTCCAGAAAAACTCCCATGAGGGTTTTTTCCACATCTATGGGGAGAGAAGCTCAGCCCTCTCTCACATATTCATTCCACAGATATTTTAAAACAATCTTTATTTTTTTGGTGCAAATGCACTGATCATAACAAACACCCTCTTCCAACAACACAAGAGAAGACTCTATACATGGACATCACCAGATGGTCAACACCAAAATCAGATTGATTATATTCTTTGCAGCCAAAGATGGAGAAGCTCTATACAGTCAGCAAAAACAAGACCAGGAGCTGACTGTGGCTCAGACCATGAACTCCTTATTGCCAAATTCAGACTTAAATTGAAGAAAGTAGGGAAAACCACTAGACCATTCAGATATGACCTAAATCAAATCCCTTATGATTATACAGTGGAAGTGAGAAATAGATTTAAGGGCCTAGATCTGATAGATAAGAGTGCCTGATGAACTATGGAATGAGGTTTGTGACATTGTACAGGAGACAGGGATCAAGACCATTCCCATAGAAAAGAAATGCAAAAAAGCAAAATGGCTGTCTGGGGAGGCCTTACAAATAGCTGTGAAAAGAAGCAAAAAGCAAAGGAGAAAAGGAAAGATATAAGCATCTGAATGCAGAGTTCCAAAGAATAGCAAGAAGAGATAAGAAAGCCTTCTTCAGTGATCAATGCAAAGAAATAGAGGAAAACAACAGAATGGGAAAGACTAGGGATCTCTTCAAGAAAATCAGAGATACCAAAGGAACATTTCATGCAAAGATGAACTCGATAAAGGACAGAAATGGTATGGACCTAACAGAAGCAGAAGATATTAAGAAGAGATGGCAAGAATACACAGAAGAACTGTATAAAAAAGATTTTCACAACCCAGATAATCACGATGGTGTGATCACTGACCTAGAGCCAGACATCCTGGAATGTGAAGTCAAGTGGGCCTTAGAAAGCATCACTATGAACAAAGCTAGTGGAGGTGATGGAATTCCAGTTGAGCTATTTCAAATCCTGAAAGATGATGCTGTGAAAGTGCTACACTCAATATGCCAGCAAATTTGGAAAACTCAGCAGTGGCCACAGGACTGGAAAAGATCAGTTTTCATTCCAATCCCAAAGAAAGGCAATGCCAAAGAATGCTAAAACTACCACACAATTGCACTCATCTCACATGCTAGTCAAGTAATGCTCAAAATTCTCCAAGCCAGGCTTCAGCAATACGTGAACCGTGAACTTCCTGATGTTCAAGCTGGTTTTAGAAAAGGCAGAGGAACCAGAGATCAAATTGCCAACATCCGCTGGATCATGGAAAAAGCAAGAGAGTTCCAGAAAAACATCTATTTCTGCTTTATTGACTATGCCAAAGCCTTTGACTGTGTGGATCACAATAAACTGTGGAAAATTCTGAAAGAGATGGGAATACCAGAACCTGATCTACCTCTTGAGAAATTTGTATGCAGGTCAGGAAGCAATAGTTAGAACTGGACATGGAACAACACACTGGTTCCAAATAGGAAAAGGAGTTCGTCAAGGCTGTATATTGTCACCCTATTTATTTAACTTATATGCAGAGTACATCATGAGAAACGCTGGACTGGAAGAAACACAAGCTGGAATCAAGATTGCCGGGAGAAATATCAATAACCTCAGATATGCAGATGACACCACCCTTATGGCAGAAAGTGAAGAGGAACTCAAAAGCCTCTTGATGAAAGTGAAAGAGGAGAGTGAAAAAATTGGCTTAAAGCTCAACATTCAGAAAACGAAGATCATGGCATCCGGTCCCATCACTTCATGGGAAATAGATGGGGAAACAGTGGAAACAGTGTCAGAGTTTATTTTTCTGGGCTCCAAAATCACTGCAGATGGTGACTGCAGCCATGAAATTAAAAGACGCTTACTCCTTGGAAGGAAAGTTATGACCAACCTAGACAGCATATTCAAAAGCAGAGACATTACTTTGCCAACAAAGGTTCATCTAGTCAAGGCTATGGTTTTTCCTGCGGTCATGTATGGATGTGAGAGTTGGACTGTGAAGAAGGCTGAGCGCTGAAGAATTGATGCTTTTGAATTGTGGTGTTGGAGAAGACTCTTGAGAGTCTCTTGGACTGCAAGGAGATCCAACCAGTCCATTCTGAAGGAGATCAGCCTTGGAAGGAGTGATGCTAAAGCTGAAACTCCAGTACTTTGGCCACCTATGCGAAGAGTTAACTCATTGGAAAAGACTCTGATGCTGGGAGGGATTGGGGCAGGAGGAGAAGGGGACGACAGAGGATGAGATGGCTGGATGGCATCACTGACTCGATGAACGTGAGTCTGAGTGAACTCCGGGAGTTGGTGATGGACAGGGAGGCCTGGCGTGCTGCGATTCATGGGGTTGCAAAGAGTCGGACACGACTGAGCGACTGATCTGATCTGATGCAGGATCTTAGTTCCCCGACCAAGACTCGTGAACTGGTGGCCTATGCAATGGAAGCACAATCCTTAACAACCAGGGATACCATCCTGCAAATATTTTCAGGCATCCATTGAAGACATCACTCTTAATGGCTGGGAACATAGTAGTGAAGAAGACACAAATTCTGTTTAGAATTAAATGACAGATACCCAAGTATTGAATTTCACAACACTTAGCAATAAATGTCATGACGAAAAAGAAAGCATAGCAAGAGACAGAAGAGTACCACGGGGGCGGGAGGGGAGGGAGGTGGTCCTGAGAGACAGCCGAGGGACGAGGACCCAGGGGTGGGCTGGGGGTGGGGGTGGGGGTCAGGAGTCCTAGAAGAAGCACACAAGGCAGGAATGAGCTCGCTGAGGTGCAAAAGGTCAGAGCTCCCCATCTCATGTTCCCTGAGCAGCTAATAGGTCTCAGATGTCTGGAGAAGGCAGCATGTCAGGCCAGAGGCAGCCTTGGGATGCGCTGTGGGCAGGGAGGTGGCAAGAAGGCCATGTGTCTGGAACAGAAAAGGGCCAAGAGGCAGGAGGGGCCACACAGGACAAGGCCTGGGCTGGAAGCACAGGGGTCTCAGCCCTTGGTTGTAAGAGGGTATGTGGTGATTCAGTCCATATGGACTGTAGCCCACCAGGCTCCTCTGTCCATGGACTTCTCCAGGCAAGAATACTGGAGTGGGTTGTCATTTCTTTCTCCAGGGGATCTTCCCAACCCAGGGATCATACCCTGGTCTCCTGCATTGGAGGTGGAGTCTCTTCCGACTGAGCCACCATCTAAGGCTAATGTAGAAGGGAGTAAAAAATCAGCCAGCATATCACATTTGGTTTCAGGCCCTGACATCTGATAAGAATCCATAGTGGGAGTGGATCCACACCTCAGCCTGAGGCCTCCGAAATGATTCCAGTGATCACGTCTTTCATCCTAAAAGTGAATCAGATCATATCGCAGTGGAGTATAAACACAGAGTTAAAGAAGAGTTTAACTCTTCTTTAAAAAAGGGAAATGTTTAAAATTCCCTTTAAAATTTTTAATTTAAACATTAAAAAATGTTTAAAATGTTAAAAAAAAAAACAGAAATATTTATGCTCAATTGGCCTGCTGCTGCTGCTGCTGCTAAGTCGCTTCAGTCGTGTCCGACTGTGTGTGACCCCATAGACGGCAGCCCACCAGGCTCCCCCGTCCCTGGGATTCTCCAGGCAAGAACACTGGAGTGGGTTGCCATTTCCTTCTCCAGTGCATGAAAGTGAAAAGTGAAAGTGAAGTCGCTCAGTCGTGCCCGACTCTTAGCGACCCCATGACTGCAGCCCACCAGGCTCCTCCGTCCATGGGATTCTCCAGGCAAGAGTACTGGAGTGGGTGCCACTGCCTTCTCCGTCCATGGGATTCTCCAGGCAGGAGTGCTGGAGTGGGCGCCATCGCCTTCTCCGACCAATTGGCCTACTAGAACACAAATGGAATGAAAACCAGTAAGAGCCACACAGGTGAGACAGTCTAGACCTGAAAAGTGGTGCGTGCAGTCCACGCAGACAGTCAGCTGTGTTGATGCACTGAGAGTCAGACCTAAGTCCACCTGGTAGGTTTGAGATGCCTGATGGGCAGGCGGTGGGCTGAGCCCAGAGAAGGACATGGGATGTGCATGGCAGTGCCCTAAGGGATGGCACCTGAGTCCAGGGAGGAGGTCTTCTTGGTGAGTCAACACTGGGAATCCTCTAGGGGAGGTTTTTTTGGTGGGGAGGGGGTGGGCAGCTGTCATACAGAAAGACTGGTTAAAGGCTTGAAGTTTTTGGTTTTCATTTTGCTTTGTCCTAAAGCCTGAGGTTGCAGCCTCAAAATGAACACTTAGGAAATGGAGAATCTTACCGCACTCAGTGCCTTTCTGTTCCCTCTAGAGAAGTGCACCCCCATCTCTCGACTGTCCTAGTGCGTGGTGACTGTGTGGGCTGTATCGGGGCTTAGAGGGGGGCCTCTGCGCTGGGCTGGAGAGGGTTGGGTATGTGGACTTGGAGGGTGGGGCCGTGTTGGGTGTGGGGCCGACTCTCTTTTCTTTGGCATCTGTTTCACATGAAGAAGACCTTCAGTCTTCTGTTTACTCAGAGTTCCCACTGGACCATCTTACCCTGGGCCTCTCCTCTGGGAAATATCTGACCACCTTATTCAATCTCAGTTACTAAGAGCTGAGAACTGCTTGGGGTGTTATTTCCTTCGAGTAACAAATAGGCTGTGATTTTATGTTTTGGCTGCACCGTTGGGCATGTGGGATCTTAGTTCCCCGACCTGGGAATGAGCCTGAGCCCCTTGCACTGGGAGTGCGGTATCTTAACCACTGGACCACCAGAGACTACCACTAGGCTGTAATGTGGAGCAGGCCCATTGAGGGGAACTAAAGTGGGGTGTCCAATGGCAGGTGTGTCGGGAGCTGATTGTTGGCAAGGACTTGTCACTGACCTGCTATTCTGCCACTGCAGCTCAAGTCGTGGGGGCCTGGAGCAGAGAGAAGGGGCAGGCAAAAGAGAAGATGATGTTTTAGTTAAAATGCCGAATGACCACTCTTTGCAGCTTCCAGAGCTCCACCTTTGCATAGCAAACATAGTAGCAAATCTGTCTTGATTGAACCAATCCTCTCTCCATCAGCTCAACATAAGGTAAGTTAAAAGCCAAACATAAGTTTGAAAGCCAAACATAAGATAGTGAAGCAGTCCCATTGCTATTCTTTTCTTTCCAAAATTATCCTTCAGATGTGCTCAGGTTTATGGGGGTGTGGTGGGTGGGTGGCAGAGGGTATGGGGAATATTTGTGCAAAATCCATTATCAGCATTTACAGCTGCTATTGTTATCAATGACTCCTCATAAGATGGTGTCTTGGTACAAAATCAGACACTGAATTCTGGGGACTCTGTATGTACAGGGCAGAGCCTAAACAACCAAGTACAATCAGGGTTAATTCTGAATCAAGGTAATTCTACCAATTCTCCCTCTCCTGGCTTCTCCCCCACCATCCACTGCGTTATCAGCTGAGTTTGGTGCAGCTGCAACTGATTGAACCTCCAATCACCTCCAGAATATTTACTAGGCGCCGAAACTGATAACAGCTGATATTAACCATGTGCGGGAAAAGATGAGGGGGAAGGAATGATAAGGCTGAAGGATAATTCCAAGATGGATGGGCTTGGAGCCTGCGGACACATAACTCAGACAGTCGAGGCTTATGCAGTAATTGGCAAGATTTGTCAAGCTGGAGGAGGCTTTAGTTGAAAAGATGAGACGAGTAAATTTTCCAGTAGCTTGTCAGGAGTTAGGAGTAAGAGGATGCGCAAATTGCCTTTAGGGATAAGAGGAAGGCATCTGGGATGGGAAAGAAGCAGTCTCTGCGGAGGCAGGATTGAGCAGCAAATTGATAATTACGTTTTTGCTTATGTTTCTGTTCTCAAAACTCAACATTTGCTTATAGTCTTCCACTTGATCACAAACTTCAGTACATCATAAGTATTTGGTGGTTCTTCCTCTGACACGCAGCGTGATGTGTATGATGTGAAAACAGCTGCCTGTGAAACCGCACTTGTGTTTGGAAGCCCGACATCCTGGAGATGTCTGACGGGCATCCGTGTGTCCACGTGTGCTCCGGCACACTCTGAGGAAGTGCCCAAGAAGCAGAATTGATCAATACACCTATTTCATTAAGGCTTCAGCTATTTGCCTCTGCCTTTTCATCAGCCTGTTTAGGAAGAGAGAAAATGGACATATGGGGAATCCAAAAATAAAAGGTTTTGAGGATGATTTACCATTTTGAGTTAACATAGAAAAACACAGGCAGGCAGGCGGGGACACTTTGATGATTCTGCCCTATTCTGAATCTTCCAAATGCTTCTGGAGGTGTGTTAACATCAGAAATAGCTCCTTAAGAAAGAACTTTATCCAAGGGCCACAGGTTTCTTAGTCTCCACCCCACTAGTTTAAAAAACAAAAAACATAATTTTGATTCAGAACCAGTTTGAGGGGAGAGAAGTGTGGGTGTCCTGCTCAGTTAATGTAATCCTATTAAGACTTTCTTTGGAAGGAAAACAAAACCATGAGTGATTTTCTAAGATGTTTGCTGCTGCTGCTGCTACTGCTAAGTCGATTCAGTCGTGTCCGACTCTGTGCGACCCCACAGACGGCAGCCCACCGGGCTCCTCTGTCCCTGGGATTCTCCAGGCAAGAACACTGGAGTGGGTTGCCATTTCCTTCTGCAATGCAGGAAAGTGAAAAGTGAAAGTGAAGTCGCTCAGTCATGCCCGACTCTTAGCGACCCCATGGACTGCAGCCTACCAGGCTCCTCCATCCATGGGATTTTCCAGGCAAGAGTACTGGAGTAGGGTGCCATTGCCTTCTCAGTCTAAGATGTTTAGAACTTCCCTATTATGTAGTTGAAACCAAGAGGAGTGTATTTGGAAAGGTCCATTACAAATGACACACAGGTTCAAAGAGTCAATCAATTGGTTTTCAAACAGAACCAGAGGTTGAGAATGAGTGGATGGAGATACAGCCCCAGAAGGAAGACTCCAAATGAACACATACGGTGATCAGTAAGGTTCATGGCAGACGTGTAAAACTCAGGCAGGAAGTAAGCCTCAATCCACTCAGCATCTGGTTAAAATATCCTCCTGTTGCACACATTCAGCTTGCATGCTATAGATCTACCACCAGAAGAAGAATTTGAAATGTACAAATTAATGTATGTAGGTTTTAAAATTCAGTAGACAACACAGCAGAGGTATCTCTCTCTCTCCTCGATGAAGGCTTCACAATGCTCCTGATACAACTAACACATCCTATATGATCACGGTTGGGAAAAGCCAGCCCACAGTAGTTTTGTCCAAGGCCACGTGACCATGTGAACGAAGGGAACTCAACTGCCTGTTTCTGAGCCCCATTCATGCCGTGTTGCCTCAAACAGAGTTTTAGGAGAACACAGGTGAGAAGAGAGAACGGGTTAGCGTGGTAGCCTTCACCTTTCCTAAAGTTTCCCTTTGAGTTGCTAGAATGGGTGAGAAAAGGCTAAGAGCTTTTGAGTTCTCTCTGGAAGAGAATATTGAAAAGAGGAGGCAAAGACAAAGTCAGGAAAAGGTTTGAGAAAGGAAAAGGCAGATGTTGTAATGACAGTCACCGAAGAACCTAGTGATGTTCGATTCCAGAGCCAGCAGAGTGCTGTGCTGAGGGCCACAGGTATCCCCTAAAGCACTAGCCTTTGTTTTGTGGTTTTGACGCTTCTCATGAAGCAAGAGTCTTCATCCTTTTTCGGTGTAAATTTGTCAGAATCACTTTAATGAACTAGGATAATGAATATCTTCCAGGACTCTGCACAGTCCCATCCAGCATTTCCCTTTTTCCACTTTCTAAAGAGTCCTCGCCTTTCTAAAAACACAGGTGGCCTCCTCTATTGTATTAGATCATTTTGGTGGCGGAAACCCTTTCTTTCTCTGTGATTGCTTGGGGAGCTTTTCTGGCTGGAACACAGGCACCAGCCGACAGCAGGCCTCTGAGGGTTCAGCTTTGTCGGCCTAAGAACCACAAAGGCGTGGATTTATGTTTCAAAGATCCCTTAATCTGGTTTTGTGTAGCTTTGCACTTTGTCCTAAATGCCCTTCTCTTCAAAAACCACCTGCAACTGCCATTTGCAAATGAACCGCCTCTGACATCTGAAGGCAAAAAAAAAAAAAAAAGGCAAAATCTACAGAAAGCTCACCTGCTACCCTTATGAGAGGCAGGGACGGCAAAGCAAAGGCTCCTTAAAAAATTTAATTTTTAAGAATTCTTTCCTAGAAGGAGTTACTATATGCTTAGACAAATAACAAGCATCACCAAGCAGCATCTTTCTCACGACTATCTTCATTTACCCAGTGTAACCACTGAACCCAAGAGACTTCATTTAACCAAGGAAAAAAGGTGAAATTGAAGGATATGAGATGTATTATCATTTCTAAATGGAACCTTAACCCTGAAATGTTATCTATTAATATTTCTGTTTTAAAAATAAAATTCATTTTATGTATTATGAAAGTAAAACATGCCCACTGCAGAAATAAAGTATAAAGAAAAACCCAAACTGTCTTTGGCTCCAATAGCGAAGGTAATTACTGTTTAACTAACATTTTAGTGCATTTATTTCTGCCCAGTTTTTTTCCCCGTGTGCAGTTTCTTAACATAGTTCTGCATTATGTGTGCAGTTTTGCAATTTTGGCAGTGCTTCACTGTACTCTAGACATCTAGCTTGATCTAAGAAGTTCTTCCCCTCAGTATTACCGTAAGTTCTTTCTAAATATAATTTTAGTGGCTGGCATAATAGTTCATTGAAGTGAACGTTTCATAATTTGCCTAACAGTTCCCTTGTGGTGGTATTTTTCAGTCGCTCAGTGGTGTCTGACTCTTTGTGACCCCTTGGACTGTAGCCTACCAGGTTCCTCTGTCCTTCATTATCTCCCAGAGTTTGCTCAACTTCATGTCCATTGAGTTAGTGATGCTGTCTAACCATCTCATTCTCTACTGCCCCCTTATCTTTTTTCCCTTCAATCTTTCCCAGTATCAGGGTCTAGGAAATGGCAACCCACTCCAGTATTCTTGCCACAAGAATGAACATGAATGAACATGAACAACATTTCCCTCCTGGCAGACAAATCTTCACTTATCATCAAAGGTGTTTTTCACCATCATAAATAATGCTGTGGTGAACATCTTTACAAAATTTCTCTCACATTGTCTCCACAGAACAGTTTCATAGAGGGAAAAACAGGTAAAGAACAATGAATATCCAAAAGTTTTTAGAGATTTCAATATCCGGCTTGGGTTGAATCTCATGGCTTGGATAGGTGCAAAGAGTGAGAGTTTTGCTGCTTTTTTAAAAAAATGGAATTAAAAGTAGAGAAGAAATTACATGTTCTCAGCACCTTTAGAGATTATCAGTATTTTTTCTGGCCTTTCATGGTACTCTAGAATTTGGGGGATGAATAATATGATGCTTTTAAGAGAAAGTTGGGAAAAAATAGACTCAGTGTCCATAAAAATGCTTTATAGATCTTCTCATAATTTAATATTCATTCCAGAGATGGGCTCAGCAATCCATTAAGTCCTCCTTATTCAGATATTCATAGGTTAAACAGAGATTTGAGACCAAGTCAGGATTGAGGCTGCTAATATTAGGATAACTTTTAAATTCACAGGTAAGAAAGGGAAAAGGAGGTGTAACCTCCCTGGGACTTTGACTAGGAGAAGTGGGGAGAAAGAACATAAAGTAGAATTAAGAGTCTAAGAATAAACGGAAGCTTTTATTTGCAGAAGTTAACATTTACCAGTCTCCTTGAGTCTCATCATTTTACCCATTTTGGGAAGTCCATTCCCCAAATAAAAAATGATTGAAACTTTGTTTCTCAAGATGGTGTGGGGGAGACATGTGACCATCCCACTCTTTCTAAAATGAAGTGGTTTATTTTCAGGTGCTTGAGAAAAAAAAAGTAAAGAACTTTCTGCTTCTGTATAGATGTTGGAGTTATCCTAGAAACTTAAGGAATTCAGTGAAGTAGAAAATTTCCTGAGGAACTCTTAGATTTTCACCTATCAGTCAACTATCAACAAATGTTCTTGGCCAAATTTCGTATGCGAGAACTGTAGCTTTGTGTTTTGAAGGCTAATGTGCAACAGCTGCAAAGCGATACATTAAGTGGTATTTAAAGTTTTTAGCTTATAGTTTGGGTCAGACCTGTGTGCTTAGTCACTTGAGTCCTGTCTGACTCTTTGTGACCCCATGGACTAAAGCCCTCCAAGCTCCTCTGTCCGTGGGATTCTCCAGGCAAGAATGCTGGAGTAGGTTGCTATTTCCTCCTCCAGGGGATCTTCCCCACCCAAGGATGGAACCTGTATCTCAGTCTCATGATTTGGCAGGCGGATTCTTTACTACTATGCCACCTATAGTTTGGTCACAAGGTACTAACTGAGACCTTAAACCATATAAGACTAGTGGAGTTAGACTGATCAAGGCCAAAGTTAAGAGCTTGCATTCTTTTGATTTAAGCAATTAAAAAAGCATTGAGGACTTGTGGAATGTGGCTTTCTTTTTTTCTGATGGATAGCTATTCATGTTTTAGGTAACTAATTTTTATTGTTTAAATTTTTTAAATTTTGAAATTTTTATTACTTTAGTTATGAAAGAAGGAAAATTTAAAGTATAATTGATTAGCTTCAAGTGTATAAAATAGTGGTTTGATATTTCCATACATTACAAAATGATCATCACCATAGTCTAGTTACCAATTGCCACTATGTAAAGTCACTACAATATTATTGATTATGTTTCCTATGTCGCACATTATATTCTGTGACTATTTTATAACTGGAAGGCTGTGCCTCAATCTCCTTCATCTACTTCACTTATTCCCTCACTCCACTTCCCTGTAGCAGCCATCTGTTCATTCTCTGTGTCTGGTAGTCTTTTTCTGTTTGTTAATTTGCTTTTTAGATTCCACATGTAAGTGAAACCATACGATATTTGTCCTTCTTTTTCATTATTTCATTAAGTATGATACCCTCTAGGTCTGTCCACATTGCAAATCTCATTCTTTTTCGTGGCTAAGTAATGTTCCACTATGTAAGTGTGTAGAAAACTTTCTCTGTATCCATTCAGCTGCTGATGGACACTTAGTTGGTTTCCATATATTGGCTACTATAAATAGCGTTGCAATGAACATAGGTATGCATATATCTTTTTGAATTCATGTTTTTATTTTCTTTGAAAAAATATCCAGAAATAGAATTGCTGGATCATATGGTAGCTATATTTTTAATTTTTTGAGAACCCTTCATACTATTTTCCATAGTGTTTGTATCATATAATAAAAAAATAGTTTTATTTATTTTTGGCTGCACTGCCTCTTCATTGCTGTATGTGGGCTTCCTCTAGTGTGGTAAGCAGGGGCTTCTGTTCATTGTAGAGCGTATACTCTAGGTGCGTGAGCTTCAGTAGTTGTGGAACGTGGGCTCAGTAGTTGTATCACAAGGGCTTAACTGCTCCATGGTATGTGGAATCTTCCCAGACTGGGGATCGAACTGTGTCCCCTGCACTGGCAGGCAGATTCTTATCCACTGCGCCACCAGGGAAATCCCCAGGTAACTAATTTTTAAGTGAAAAGAAAGTTTCTTTAAACATGCTTTTTACTTAATGGGCTGCAGTAGATGTGCTGTAAATCTGGAAAAGATACTGATGTGGTTAGTATCTGAACTGAAGAAACACACGGCGATTCCAAAGGCTAAGCAAACAATGCCTGGTGCTTGCGTTACTTTTTAAGACAAGTTGTGCTTTATTAAAATTCCACTCTGATTGATATGCCACGAAAGTCATCCTCGATGACTTGAAAGACAATGGATACTGCTGTTCTTGAGAATTCTTTGTCTCCACTTTTTTGTCAGTCACAATTGTTGAGTTTTGGTTTGAGCAGTTGAAGATTTTTAAAGAGTGTATAATTTAGCTTATAGGTTTCAGAGTGGTGAGAAAAAAAATACTTGGATAGGATTGGGAAGGAGGATAAGGGACTCTGACAGTGTGATATGAGGCATTGAGTACAGGGTGCACAGTGAAATATAATTTTGGGTGGCACCCATGAGTGAAAATTGTGTCATGTTAGGTGGGGCCTATGTCTGGAAAGCATAGTTTCAATGTTTGATGGGTAGAAGGAGTTACATAATAGAGATGAAAACAAGGCCTGCCCACCCATGCATGTCCTCTTCAAAGGAAACCCTGCTCAAACCACCCATTGAAGAAGTCATGGCTACTGGGTCCCTGGAGTCCCAGAAGGGTAGGAGAGGGAGGGTGGGGATGAAAAAGTGATTACAGAAATGACAGCTGAAAATTTCCCAAACTTGGCAATATGGCCAAAAAAAAAAAAAAAAAGGATAAATACAATAGACTTTCTCCTCTGAAATTTCTGCATTATGTATGACATTTGAAGCAAAAAATATAACGTGTGATATGGTTCTCAATGTGGAGAAAATATTTAAGATGATTAGATTATAAATGGGAGAAGGCAAAGGGACTTGAAAGCAGGTTTGGTTTCTATACCTCATTCAAACTGGTAAAATGTGGACAAGAGTAGATCTTTGTCCTGATGGAGACCCCCTGGAGGTCTGCAACCCACTGCAGTATTCTTGCCTGGAGAATCCGCATGGACAGAGGTGCCTGGCGGGCTACAGGCCATGGGGTCACAAAGAGTTGGACATGGTTGAGCGACTAACACACATAGTAGTTCTGTATCTTGATTGTGGTGGTGGTTACAAGAGTCTGCACTTGGATAATTACCCATATACATCATACCAATGTCAATTTCCTGGTTATGATATTGTATGGTTATCTACAATGTAATCATTGGGAGAGACTGGGTGACTGGGTATAAGTAATTGCTGTACTATTGTTGCAATTTCCTATACTTATATAATTATTTCTAAACAAAAAATTCAAAGATAATGGAAAGAAGTTCCGTGAAAATAATAAAAGCCAACATTTAATATCTCATACCTTTCTGGCCATAATAATCATTTTGGGAGAGAAGAGTACTTCAGAAGCAAAGCAGTGGGTAATATGGACTCACTAATTTTCTTAAATTAAAAAATTTAATCATGGGGGGATATATAGTAGGATAAGAATATTATTTTGGGGGGCTCCAAAATCACCACAGATGGTAACTGAAGCCATGAAATGAAAAGACGCTTGCTCCTTGGAAGGAAAGTTATGACCAACCTAGATAGCATATTCAAAAGCAGAGACATTACTTTGCCAACAAAGGTCCGTCTAGTCAAGGTTATGGTTTTTCCAGTGGTCATGTATGGATGTGAGAGTTGGACTGTGAAGAAAGCTGAGCGCCGAAGAATTGATGCTTTTGAACTATGGTGTTGGAGAAGACTCTTGAGAGTCCCTTGGACCACAAGGAGATCCAACCAGTCCATTCTAAAGGAGATCAGTCCCGGGTGTTCTTTGGAAGGAATGATGCCAAAGCTGAAACTCCAGTACTTTGGCCACCTCGTGCGAAGAGTTGACTCATTGGAAAAGAGTCTGATGCTGGGAGGGATTGGGGGCAGGAGGAGAAGGGGACGACAGAGGATGAGATGGCTGGATGGCATCACTGACTCGATGGACGTGAGTTTGAGTGAACTCCGGGAGTTGGTGATGGACAGGGAGGCCTGGCATGCTGTGATTCATGGGGTTGCAAAGAGTTGGACACGACTGAGGGACTAAACTGAAGAATATTGTATGAAAAACTAGTTTAAGATTGGATTTTGAGAGAGAAAGGATGGCAACCCTACTCAGAAATTCCAGGTGAGCTTCTGTCTTCATATCACCTGATATTCCTCATCAGGGATACACTTCTAAGGTATAAAATGGGTTAAGCAAAGGTTATTTTAATAATATATCCCCTTGAGACCATAAAGCTGAAAAAATACTGTAGGGATTAAAAACTAATAAAATTCTGACAGGGTGTCATATATTTTAGCATAATTTAGACTAGTTATTTTCTTCTGTAAGGTAAAGTAGAAGTTATTAGAATTAGTAGTCTTAATAATTGATAATTGATAGAAAAGGGAAAAAAAGAGCAGCGGCATGAATGGACCTAGAGATTATGATACTAAATGAAGTAAAAAAAAGAAAGACAAATACCATGTTTCACTTACATGTGGAATCTAAAATATGGCACCCATGAACTTACCTACAAAACAGAAACAGACTCAGAGAGGAGGCGCGCTGTTGCCAAGGGGGATATGGGGGGCGGGGGAAGGGGTGGACTGAGAGTTTGGGGTTAGTGGATACAAACTTGCATATAGAATGGATAAACAATGAGGTCCTACTATATATAGCACAAGCAACTATATCCAATCTCCTGGGATAAACTATAATGAAAAAGAATATAAAAAAAGAATGTATATACGTGTATAACCAAGTCACTTTGCCGTATAGCAGAATTAACATTGTAAATTATAGTTCAACTAAAAATGGCCAAAAAATGGGTAAGAGAGAAAAGTTATCTGTTGTGTGCTGGTGGAATTTACCTGCCAGTAGGATACCAGCAGATGGCAAAGAAAACTTTCAGTGTTAATAGTGACATGGCCATTGATTTCTCATTACAATAAATATATGACTATTTCATATATAGTTGCTAATGTAGTAAATGATGATGACTGCAGCCATGAAAGTAAAAGACGCTTACTCCTTGGAAGGAAAGTTATGACCAACCTAGATAGCATATTCAAAAGCAGAGACATTACTTTGCCAACAAAGGTCCGGCTAGTCAAGGCTATGGTTTTTCCTGTGGTCATGTATGGATGTGAGAGTTGGACTGTGAAGAAAGCTGAGCGCTGAAGAATTGATGCTTTTGAATTGTGGTGTTGGAGAAGACTTTTGAGAGTCCCTTGGACTGCAAGGAAATCCAACCAGTCCATTCTAAAGGAGATCAGCCCTGGGTGTTCTTTGGAAGGACTTATGCTAAAGCTGAAACTCCAGTACTTTGGCCACCTCATGCGAAGAGTTGACTCATTGGAAAAGACTCTGATGCTGGGAGGGATTGGGGGCAGGAGGAGAAGGGGATGACAGGATGAGATGGCTGGATGGCATCACCGACTCGATGGACATGAGTCTGAGTGAACTCCGGGAGTTGGTGATGGACAGGGAGGCCTGGCGTGCTGCAGTTCATGGGGTCGCAAAGAGTTGGACACAACTGAGCGACTGAACTGAACTGAACTGAATGTAGTAAAATCATGGTACTATTCATCTTGGTCTTCTCTTTTTAAATACAGACACTTGGCAACAGTAAAGGGTCATCCTAAACGCTTGACAGAAAGTCAATTGCAGGAGGAACAGAGACACAAACCCTTGGCTGGAGCTGTGAAGGCATGTCCAAGTGCCAGCATTAATCACACGTATGGTTTTCAGCTGCTACTAGTTTGCTGTATTTGTTAAAGTTCAATATGAATTGGATCAGACAACATCGAACTTTGAAGAATTTTAAAAATGTCTGTTTATTCCATTATAAAACATGAGTCTATGGAGGTATCAGGAAGATTAAAAAGTGAATTTTTAGGTTCCGTGTTGTCATTAATTTTGGGGGAGAAATTTCCCATATAACAAATATTCACAGGAAAAGAGTCTGATTTTCTAATGTGTGTTTTCTGATTGATCTTGGTAACTGGGTTGTGAATACTCAACCCAGCCAAGAGACCAGTGAGATCAGGAGTAAATAATTGTAGTATTTTTTTTACTTAGTCCAAGGCAGAGACCAACGATGACTTCATCAACCACAACACAAAACCTACCAGCTGCTTTCTTTCCACATGAGTAGGTAAAGATTCCTTTTCCCATTCAGTGCTTTCTGACAGCACTGTAACCAGATCAAGGGGTTATATTTGATCTTTTAAATCCATCATAATGTCAAAATGACAAAGTGTAATATGAAATTTTAAACCCAAGGAGTATTTTAGTTTTTGAGGTTTTGTCTCTATTCATTGTCATTTCTCTCTCTTTTTTTTTTTTTACATCTTTAATTTCACTTTAGATATTGCAGGGTTAGACAAACCAGCATGAAACATGGTGTTGCTAATATGTGATTAAAACATTTCTTTTCAAGAGGGGTTTTCAGAAAATTTTATGGAAAACACAGGTTTCAAACATGGCAGGAACTAAATGAATATTTGTGGGAAGAAAAATGAATTAAAAGAGTTTTTGGGCATCTCATTCTGTAGACAAATTTGTATTAAATTAGTTCAGGGTATACTATATTTTACTAAGCACTTATTGATGAGTAAAGAGAATTTAAGTGTGGACTTCCCTGGTGGTCCAGTGGTTAAGGCTCTGTGCTTTCAATGCAGGGGGCAAGGGTTCAATCCCTGGTCAGTGAACTAAGATCCCATATGCCATGCACTGTGGCCAATAAATAAATTCCAAGTTCTTAGTCATTCTACTGTATCTTTAAAAAAAATAAAGAGAATTTAAGAGCCTGCTCTGTCACTTACTAACTTGGTCAAGCTGTTTAAACTTGCTAATAAGCCTTAATATTTTTTCCTGTATTGTGAAAACAATGATATCATATCCTGTACATGTCACAGACTACTCGTGAGGATTACATGAAATAATCTCCACAGCTGGTTCATAGTGCTTGCCAAGGAGTAAATGCTCCACGATTAGCCATTATCATCATTATTAAACTAAAACAGATTGAGAGATTTAAAATCAAAGCCAATAGAGAGACTTTATGTGCATTGTACACAGTGCTTCCTTATTAATGGTCTTGTTTGAACCTCACAACAACCCTCAAGGCTGGAAGACACTGGAACTCCATCACTACTAGCCCTGTGATAACCCCTCAGGTGGGCAAAGGCACATTAGCAGGCTGTTTATGGAACATGATACCTCCAGGCCTGGCACACTGGTCCTGAGAGGTGATTTAAAAAATATATATATATTTTATTAAAATATAGCTGATTTACAATGTTGTGTTAGTTACAATGTTGTGTACAGCAAAGAGATTCATTTATACACATATCTACATTCTTTTTCATATTCTTTTCCATTCTGGCGTATCACAGGATATGAACATAGTTCCCTGTGCTATAGAGTAGGACCTTTGTTTTTTATCCGTTCTCTATAATAGTTGGCATCCGCTAACCCCAAACTCCCAGATCCCTTTCCTACCCTCTCCCCCTTGGCAACCACAGTTTGTTCTCTATGTCTGTGAGTCTGTTTCTATTTTGTAGATAAATCCATTTGTGTCATAGTTTAGATTCCACATATAAATGATACCATATGGTGTTTGTCTTTCTCTTTCTGACTTACTTCACTTAATAAAATGATAATCTCTAGGTTCATCCATGTTGCTGCGAATGGCATTATTTCATTCTTTTTTATGGCTGAGCAGTATTCTATGGTGCGTGTATACATACTACATCTTCTTTATCCTCTGTTGATGGGTATTTAAGTGGCTTCCATGTTTTGGATATTGTGAGGGGTGCTGCTATGAACACAGGGGTGCATGTAACTTTGGAATCATAGTTTTCTCCAGATATACGCCCAGGAGTGGGATTGCAGGATCGTATGGGAGCTCTGTCTTTAGCTTTTGAGGAACTTCTATGCTGTTCTCCATAGTGGCTGTACCAGTTTACACGCCCACCAACAGTGTAAGAGGGTTGCCTTTCCTCCACACCCCTTAGAGGTGATTTATGTGATAAAACTGCTGGAGGAGACAGACCCTCTATCTTCTTCAGTGTTGATAGGACTTCTGTATTTTATGACTTCATAATATTTCTATTTAGAGTGCAAAAGAATGCCACCTTGAGGGCCCCAAAGTAGAAATGTTATAACCAAATTCTTCCTAGAATCATCACAGTCCGTTTTCTCAGATATTAAAAAACAGAGAAGTTTCCTCACAAAAGGCATAGTTTTTACTACAAATCTGGCTCTTTTTTTCTGGTCTAATCCTCCTAAGATGGGAGGAAGTGGATGTCTCCAGTCCTACATGGATATTTGGAGAAATTCAAGGAAGGGAGCCTCATAAGCAGAGGGACAAGAAACCAGTCCAGGCAAGATCTGAAATTTATTGCTTGATCTTATCTCGAGTAGAAAAGAAAGGTTCTTTGTTTAAAAAAAACTTCTGGCCTATATCTGTCCTTTGGACTTCTGAACCTTTCCTTCATTGCTTTATAAAAACAACCTGTTAATTAACTTTGTGCCTGTTCGAAAGAAGTGAACTTCCTCTGAACTCTAAGGATTCTTGGTGAATTTGTAGAGCTGGGGCTCAAACAAGCCAAGGGTGATGGCTGGCTGACCTGGCGTTTTATTCTGATTTTGCTTCCAGCTAGAGGCCCACCACTCTGGGTCTTAGTTTTCCTACCTTAAAATGAGTTCTGTGGATGAGATCAGTGGTGATAACCTTTTTCAGTAAAAGGCCAGAGAGCAAATATTTTTGACTTTCTGGACCATATGGTCTTCAGCAACTACTCAGTTCTGCTGTGAAAGGGTAAAAGCAGGCACAGATAATATGTAAACAAAGGAGTGTGACTTTATGTTCATAAACTTTATTTATAAAAATAGGAAGCAGGTTAGATTTGGCCCCTAGGTTGTGGTTTGCAGACCTGTGGACTGGATGATGTAGAATTTTCTTCTATTGCTAATATTTTATGATTCAACCTGTTTTAATAGCAATACTATTTCCCTGGGAAAGTCACCTTGATTATGCAAACATCTGTTGAATATGGAGTTTGTGAGGTAGTTAAGTATTTTTCTGCTGGTCACTGCAGTGTTCCTGGAGAAGGAAATGGCAACCCACTCCAGTATTCTTGCCTTGAGAATTCCGTGGACAAAGGAGCCTGGCGGGCTACAGTCCACGGGGTCGCAAAGAGTCAGTGAGCAACTCTCCCTCGTACTCATTGCAGCATTATTCACAATGACCCAATATGGAAACAATCTAAGTGTCCCTGGAGGGATGGGTGGATGAAGATGGAGTATACAGGTCCACAATGAAATAGTTTTTAATTTTTTAAATTAGAAACCCTTTTTATTTTATATTGTAGTACAGCTGATTAACAATGCTGTGATAGTTTCAGGCACACAGCATAGTGACTCAGTCATATACACACATGTATCCCTTCTGCCCCAACCCCCCCAACCCCCATCCGGGCTGCCACATAACACTGAGCAGAGTTCCCTCTGCTATACAGTAGGTCCTTGTTGGTGATCCATTTTAAATACAGCAGTGTGTACATAACCTTCCCAAACTCCCTAACTATCCCTTCCCCCCACCCTTCCCTCCATCCTTCCCCTCAGCCACCATAAATCCATCCTCTCAGTCTGTAAGTCTGTTTCTGCTTTGTAAGTCTATTTGATACCGGATGGAATATTATTCAGTCATGAAAAGGAAGAAATCTTGTCATTTGTGACAACATGGGTGGACCTTGAGGGTATTATGTTAAATGAAATAAGTCAGAGAAAGGCAAATACTGCAGGATCTCACATATATACGGAATCTAGAAAAGCTGAGGCAGAGAATACATTGGTGGTTCCTGGGGGCTGGAGGGTGGGGGAAAGGCGGAGATGGTGATCTAAGGAACAAACTGCCAATGAGAAGATGAATAAGTTCTGGAGATTAATGTACAGCATCATGATTATAGTCAACAAGACTGTTGCATTCAAAGTTGCTAAGAGAATAGATCTTAAATGTTCTCACCACCAAAAAGAAATGATAATTATGTGAAGTGATGAAGGTGTTAGCTAACACTATGGTGGTCACCACGTAGCAATACATTCATGTATCAAATCAACTCATTGTACACCCTAAATGTATACAATGTGGTATCTTTGTCTGGTTTTGGTATCAGGGTGATGGTGACCTCATAGAATGAGTTTGGGAGTGTTCCTTCCTCTGCAGTTTTTAAAAACAGTTTCAGAAGGCTAGGTGTTAACTCTTCTCTAAGATCATGGCATCCAGTCCCATCACTTCATGGGAAATAGATGGGGAAACAGTGGAAACAGTGTCAGACTTTATTTTTGGGGGGCTCCAAAATCACTGCAGATGGTGACTGCAGCCATGAAATTAAAAGATGCTTACTCCTTGGAAGGAAAGTTATGACCAACCTAGATAGCATATTCAAAAGCAGAGACATTACTTTGCCAACAAAGGTCCGTCTAGTCAAGGCTATGGTTTTTCCTGTGGTCATGTATGGATGTGAGAGTTGGACTGTGAAGAAGGCTGAGCGCTGAAGAATTGATGCTTTTGAACTGTGGTGTTGGAGAAGACTCTTGAGAGTCCCTTGGACTGCAAGGAGATCCAACTAGTCCATTCTGAAGGAGATCAGCCCTGGGATTTCTTTGGAAGGAATGATGCTGAAGCTGAAGCTCCAGTACTTTGGCCACCTCATGCGAAGAGTTGACTCATTGGAAAAGACTCTGATGCTGGGAGGGATTGGGGGCAGGAGGAGAAGGGGACGACAGAGGATGAGATGGCTGGATGGCATCACTGACTCGATGGACGTTGAGTCTGGGTGAACTCCAGGAGTTGGTGATGGACAGGGAGGCCTGGTGTGCTGCAATTCATGGGGTCCCAAAGAGTCGGACACGACTGAGCGACTGAACTGAACTGAACTGAAACGTTTGATAGAACTCTCCTGTGAAGCCATTGGTTCTGGACTTTTGTTTGCTCTGAGTTTTTAAATCACAGTTTCTTAAACTTACACAATGTAATATGTCAATGATACCAGAGTAAAACAAGTATTTTTCTGCATCTTCTCTTATTTTTCTTTCTCCATTATTGAGTGCCTACCATGTGTATTATAAATATAAATTACTACCTTAATGTCATTTTGCTCAAGATCTTGTGTGTTTAGGGTTTGTTGTTGGGGGTGGGTGTGTGGGGAGCAGGCTGTACAGAGGGTAGGATGAGGGAAGGTAGGTTCAGTGTGGTTTTCTGTACGGGATGGCTGACCAGGTGTGATGACCCAAACCTGTGAGAACTCCCAGAAGTTAGCCCTGACCTCAGGTGCTCTACAGGGTAACTGCTTCTGTATATGGAGCTGGGAGAGTGTGTGAGGTTAAGATTATGGAAAAGCATGTCTCTGTTTAAAGGAGAATGTGACTGCTCTTGTTGGAAAAATCAAACTGGAAATATGTGTTGTGATCACTGTGGCCCCAAGCCACACTCACAAAGGCAAGCTGTGTTGAACTCCCTGCTTGAGGACCCTGGCTGTTTGCCCAGGAGGATGCTCTGTCCTGGACCCTTGCTGCCCTTCCTGGGGGCGCCATGAAGGACAGGAGACCAGTTCAACCCCATTCATTTTTAAGAGCTTCCCCTAATGAAAAGAATATAGCACACCAGCCAAATATCAGGAGCAACGGTGTGGCACATGCTTACTCTTCATAAAGTCACATTATTGTTACATAAGTCTTTCTTGAAACTCTTGTAATGTACCAAAGGAAATATCTTAAAAGACCAGAGAATCATGTATCATGATAGCTTGCCTATTTTTGTGAAAGAGTATTATTTTAACTCAAATATTATATTGGCTTTAAAAATAATAAAAAGCAGTAAGTGTTTATTTAAAGGGAGATGTTTTAAATAAACACTTACTGCTTTTATTATTATTATCCTCTGTCTACACCCACTGACCCTCCGGCTTCTGTGTGCTGCGTCACCACTGCAAAGGACATATTTTGTGTCCTTTCTGACCACGTGTATGTGTGTGTATCTGCATGAGCATGTCCATCGATGATGATGCACTGTTCATGCTTATCCAGACTCTTGTGTCACCAGATTGAAGTCTGTCTAGCTGCAATGTGGCAATGCTTTCGATAGATCTTGAACGCTTAGCATAGGAAGTAAAAAGAAATCTCATCCTTAAACACATCCAATTGCATTTGTATATTTCACAGAAGGCCAGCTGAATCCAGTTCTCTGAAGTGGAGGTTTGGGTCTATTTCTAGTACCAAGTTCTACTTTTACCTAAAATACTCAGACGATTGAGGTAATGGTGCTTGTTTTCCCACAGTCATGAGGCTAACTGATCACTTAAAAATTTTACTTTCCTAGTGTTAGTTGCTCAGGCATGTCTGATTCTTTTCGACCCCATGGACTATAGCCCACTGTGCTCCACTGTCCATAGGATTCTCCAGGCAAGAATTCTGGCATGGGTAGCCATTCCCTTCTCCAGAGGATCTTCCTGACCCAGGGATCGAACCCAGGTCTCCCGCATTTTGGGCAGATTCTTCATCATCTAAGCTACCAAGGAACAGTACCTCTAATCCTCACCAAATAGTCCAATGGTGCAATGATTATATAGGAACTTACTTGAATCTCTTAGGTGGAGAGATATCTGAGTGCTTGAAGCAGATAATAAAGGGAGATAATATAGGACTGTATCATAGTTAGATAAACCAAAATGTCAATTAACCAAAAGAAGCATAACTATACATCACTCCCCAACTCAGTTCCTAGTTGGCTCTGAGTCTCCATTAATCCCTGGTCATATCACCAGGGGCTCCTTAGGGCCCCTTGGAGCCGAGCCCATCTTCCTGACTCTCCCACATGGCAGCAGACATTTCTGTGGACCTTTCTAGGTGGTTTCTTTTTGCTCATATGAGGAATGGACAACACTGGAGGAGAAAAGCTTAATAGTCTAGTTTGCTAAACATCTGAACCATTTAAAATGGGCTGACAAAAATCAAAGACAGAATGTGGATTGTTGTGGGGGGAAGTTAATAGCTATTAACTGCAGTTGACAAAAATGAATTGTTTTTCAGACAAAGGGAAGTTTAGGACATTTAAAATCTATTGTAAATGTCCAAGAATAATGAGCAAAGGCGAAATCTATGTCACATCCTACTGAACACAGATGTAAACCTGACCTATGTGCACAAGGGAAATGGTTAAAATTAGAGCAAAGTCATTTCCTGATTAACACAGATGAGTGCGTGCTTTCAAAAACTAGTAGGTCCTATGAGAAGGCAGATTTTCTATGGAAGGAAACCAGTAGAAGAAAACATATTAATAATAGCACTGACATCATCATGACAGAGAGAAGGAAAACTCTGTGTATATGTGTGTGTGTGTGAGAGAGAGAGAGAGAAAAGGGGTAAGAAGGAGATACAGGAAGTATGACAGAAGTAGAATTAAGGGCACAGAACCTTATTATATCCTAAAATGACTTTTTTTTTAAAGAACAAATCCATGGTATAGATAAGCTTTGAAAAGTGATATTAGAATTCTAAAGGCTTTACTTAGAATCTATAATAACATTTAGTTCTTAAACTGTTTGCTTGTTTTTCTATGACTGTAAGGACGATATAATGTTGACCTTGGATGACGAAGGGTGACGTCACCAGCTGTCCTGTATACAAATCTGGTATTTTGTGCTTCACCATTCCCCATGACAAGTTCCATCTTCCTGCCCCTAACCCCCTGCAGCTGCAGCCAAGCCTGGAGTCTCGCCGCCCTGACGGGGCCCAGGACTTAGGACAAGGCTCCTAGAGCCCAAGGTGGAGCGGATGTTGTCAGCTCTGTGGGGTTTTTGTTGACTGCTCCCTGTTTTTGGCTGTTCTCCCACACAGGGCCTCTGGCTAAAGCCTCTCCAATTCTAAATTGAACAACACAAGACACCCCCACCCCAGGCCCCCTTCACCTCCTTCTCTGATAGGCTTGTCAGATTTAGCAAACACTGCAGATGTCACAGATAATTCTGTAGTGTAAGTAGGTCCCATGAAAGATTTGGGATATACTGACACTACAAAATGATTCACTATTGATCTGAAATTCACACGTAACTGGCAACTTGGATTTTACCTGGTGACCTTATTATCTGAGCTCTGGAAACCCTCAGCATACCTGGGAAGGGTCTTAGAAAGGTCAGAATAGGGTATTTGGGGCAGGGTGTTCCCTTTTCCTTCCCTCGGCCCTTCTGGGCAAGGATCTGAATTTTGCATATTTAAGGAGCAATTGCAGCACAGGAGAGTAGCTGGTGAGTGATGAATCTGCTGTACAGAGAACAGATCAGACAGGGCTGGGGGGAGGTGGGTGGGGACGGGGCGGGGAAACAGGGAAACACCAAAGACGAAACTAGAGACACAGCCACACCTTCAAGCTACACTTATTGCACAGATGTAAACACGCACAAATATGCCCGTGAATGAATTTAAAAATGTGTTCATTTCCTGAACCAACTTTATTTAACTTATTAACCTCGTCTGTGGCTGTTTGTGCAGAATCTCCTAGTGAGCAAAAACGCACACCTTCTGTCTCTGGTGGGAATCGGCCACCCAGGGCCAGAGGTGCTGGGATACAGTGGGTCAGCTGAGCCACGGTCTAGAAGCATCTCTTCCCTAATCCTGAGATCTTAATTTGCCTTGGTCCAGAAGGAAGACCTGTTGTTTAACCTTTAATGGCTTTCTTGCAAGTAAGATGAGAACCTATTAGTTCCCAAGCCAGCGAAAGTTCTAAGCTGAATGATAATTGCTGACATTTGAAGCACCTAGAATGAAAACTGAATAGTTTAGCATAGATTTTTCCTTCTAATTAATTCATCATTTATCTTGACTCGATGTGATGATCTTTTTTATCGAACTAGTCTTTATTGGAGTAATGCTAAATTCTACCAAAGTTAAGACTAGTTACAATGGAGAGGATTTTCTTCTTGGACCCAAATGTTATTTTTTAAAAAAGCACCCTGAAACCCTCCAAAACAATACATACACTGTCACACACAATCCATGGCTATATTCCTATATAGGTCCAGTGTCATGGAAACCAGCTAATCTCTTCTGTGCCTCTCTAATGAAAATCTGATCAAAAGACAGTGTAGTGGCATAAATCCAAACTCAGTTTAGAGTGCAAAGGAGGTGCTGGGTGCGTATAGATAGTCAGGAGGTCTAAAATAAAATGAAATAAATCTGCCTTTGGGTATAATAAAAGAAAACATAAGTTGTGCAATCAGTGTTACTGCATCATCCATTTCTTATTGTCTCTCAATGATAGTTCAGGTCTTTCGGGAGAGTCATTTTGTGTATATCTTGGGGTTTTAAAAGCTTTCCAGCTCTGCGATGCTCAACAATCAGGGTGTCTGATTCGTGGAGAGGGTCATAGCCCTGAACGGGAGGGTCTGCTGATGGAGCGCAGGAGTTGGGTGGGATGAGAGTACTGGCCCTAGGATGCTGTGTGGGCATCTTGGGAACATCTCCCCCCTGTGCTGTCTCCCTTAGTCCCCGAGTTGCAGTTTCCTCTGGTGATTCCGGAGACGCAGATGGAGTTAGAAGGGGGTGCGTGACTGTGGCCGGAGGCTGGGATGCCTCGCGGGGAGTGGGTGGGGTCTGGTGACCGGAGACTGTGTGACACCCGAGAGAGGACCATGTGCAGTGTCTGGGGACAGTTGAGGCGCCGCCCGGGCGGCGGGGGGTGGTGCGCGGGGCTGGCTCTGCACACTCACCCGTGCTGCTTTGGATGGTCCTCACGGTGGTGGTGGTGCGCGGCGGGGAGGAGGACCGCAGCGACACGCACTCGTCGTCCTGCGAACAGCCTTTCTCGATGGCTCGTACGTAGCTGTGGCTCCGCATGCGGAAGCAGCCAGGCATCGGCAGGTCCAGGGCTTCCACCGCCTGCGACTCCAGCTCGCTGAACACCGACTCGCACACCGACTCGAACTGCCCGTTCACCTCCATCTCGCTCACCTGCGGGGCCAGATGGGACGTTAGCAACCGCTCTTCCCGGGGAGAAGCCAACTCGCCCTCTGAGCATCTCCAAACCGCATCCCCGAGAGGAACGCCCCATCAGATAGCATTAAATTCGAACGTATTTTTAGCTCCTCAGCAAAGAGATCAAACCAGTCAACTCTAAAGGAAATTAAACCTGAATATTCACTGGAAGGACTGATGAAGCTTCCATACTTGGCCATCTGATGCGAAGAGCTGACTCATTGGAAGACTCTGATGCTGGGAAAGACTGAGGGCAGGAGTAGAAGGGGACGACAGAGGATGAGATGGTTGGATGGCATCACTGACTCCATGGACATGAGTTCGAGTAAGCTCCGGGAGTTGGTGATGGCCAGGGAAGCCTGGCGTGCTGCAGTCCATGGGGTCACAAACAGACACAACTGAGCCGTTGAACAACAGTATCCTTGCAGACTAATGGGGTGGTATCTAGCTTATAGTCAAATTCTAAAGAAAGAGAACTTTGTTTTTAGAATGCAAGGAAGCATGGTGTTGGGAAATCATTCCTCCAGCTCATGCTGAGGTGTTAATTTTCCTTTATCCCTTCTCCAGCAGATATAAATGCAAACCTAGGGGCCAGTGTTACAGCCCACGGTCAGAGTTCATGTACTTCAATGGGGCAATTTTTGGCACAGACGTTTTAGAAGCTAGTATTTTTATTGTGCCTTTGGAAGTGATTAGTTCGTCAAATAATTTGTGTCGACTGGAGTGATATTTAGTGCAAAGTCTAGAAACATGCCCTATATTTTCTGGCAAGATATATATATTCTGCACAAAAATAGGTCAATCCAGATATGTCAGTTTTGAAAGACACTATTATTGAGATTTTCAAACTGTATCAGTCAGTTCAGTTCAGTTCAGTCGCTCAGTCGTGTCCAACTCTTTGCAACCCCATGAATCGCAGCACGCCAGGCATCCCTGTCCATCACCAACTCCCGGAGTTCACTGAGACTCACGTCCATCGAGTCAGTGGTGCCATCCAGCCATCTCATCCTCTGGCGTCCCCTTCTCCTCCTGCCCCCAATCCCTCCCAGCATCAGAGTCTTTTCCAATGAGTCAACTCTTCACATGAGGTGGCCAAAGTACTGGAATTTCAGCTTCAGCATCATTCCCTCCAAAGAAATCCCAGGGCTGATCTCCTTCAGAATGGACTGGTTGGATCTCCTTGCTATCTAAAAAAGGTTTACTCTTCTCAATAAAAAGCTGATATGGTCCACAAATTGTTTTTAAAATCTTCCAAATAAATTGTTCCCCCTTTTGAGGAATCGGTGTTTATTAACTTATATTCCTCTGTATATAACTTACCCTGGATTTGAACACCACATTTAAAAAAAAAAAAGCCAGACCAGGTTGTTTAATCGCTCAGTTGTGTCCAACTCTCTTGCCACCCAACAGACTATAGGCCGCCAGGCTTCTCTGTCCTTTGGATTTCCCAGGCAAGAACACTGGAGTGGGCTGTCACTGTCTTCTCCAGGGGATCAAACTGTGTCTCTTACATCTCCTGCATTGGCAGTTGGATTCTTTACCAATAGCACCACCTGGGAAGCCCCATATTATATTTATATGTATATCTTTATTTCATACTAAAAATCTTGGTTTTCAAGGGCACAGAAGATGATAGACTTGGGATATTCTACAATGATTCATTTGGTTTCTTCCACAGTATATACACAACAGCCGCAGAATAGCAAACTAATACCACTGCTGCGCATACCACCATTAAAAACAGTTCACAATTCCTTCCTTCTGCATGTGCTCTCTCTGTTCGTTCGTCACTTAAAAATAGTTGTGCTACGGAATGAGGCCAGGCTCCACCTTTGCGGTACCAGGTGCTACTGCCAGTTCCAACAACCTTAAAAACTTGAACTTCGCTTCTGGGGGAGTATACTGAAATGTAGATTTGAGAATTGCTGGTTGGGGGGAAATAGCATTTAAGGTTGGAAGTTGTGTGTGCAAGATTGTGTATGAGCATTTTTGTATTAAAAAAATTTAAAGGCAAAAGAAAAAATTGTTGTACTAGATTGATATTATCAGAGCACATCACGTACGTGTTATTTCCCACTGTAGCTCTCGTTAGTCCTAGTTTTACAAATGACTATATATTCCATGTTTGTCACTACGTTTTTTCATACAAAAAGGTGATTCTTTATCCAGCCTAGACACACATATAGGTCAAGTAGCTGTAGATGGCTTATAAAAACAAAGAGCAAGCCCCCAACCCAGCCCCAATTCTTCCTCCCCAGAAGAACCATTTTCAATTCTTCCAGGTGAATCTTAATGGTATTTGCATCCATATTGCCAGACACACGCTTATATGAATCTCCTGATATGTTCAGAGACCTCTGATAACCTCTTGGTTTCCTTCCTGCCCTTGAAACATCTGTCTGGGTGCCTCCTACTACAATCTATGGCTGCTAAGCCCACTGCTATGCTGGGATCTCCCTTTCCCATCATTCTGGGGGTGCCTTTCATTATCCAACTGGTCGTGGTACCCCAGTTCCCCTTTCCCTGTTTTATTCCCTCTTTTCAGTGGAGCACATCTTCTAGTGCTTTCTTGGGAAGGCAGCCCCCTTCACATTGTTGGCAATGTCTATACCGCCTCCACCGTTAAGAGAGAGCATGCTTGCATTTAGAGTTTTAGCAGCATCCCTCCTCCTTTCAGGTATTTCTCGGCTTCTCTCCTTGTCTCTTAGCCTCCGTGTGTGCTAGAGACTGAGAAAACAGATGTTTTTCTCACCTCTGAGACTTTCTGTGTGTGCTGGTTTGCCCCATCCCTTCTGGAAGCTTTTTAGGATTTTTTTTGTTTTTTTTTTTTTGGTCCTGAGTGATCTAATGTTTCACCATGGCATTCATTCCCTGTAGGGATCTTTGTCCATTCATTATACTAGGTACTAGGTGGGCCCTCCCAACCTGCAGATTCATATCTTTCAGTTCTGGGACCATTTCTGGGACCATCATTTCATTAGTAATTGCCTTTCTTTTGTTTCACTGCTCAGATTTTAAATTCATTTGGATTTATTTTTTTATCTGGTTTAATGCCGTGAGTGGGACTATAGAGAAGGCTGAGTGCTGAAGAATTGATGCTTTCAAACTGTGGTGTTTGATAAGACTCTTGAGAGTCTGTTGGACAGCAAGGAGATCAAACCAGTCGATTCTAAAGGAAATCAACCCTGAATATTCATTGGAAGGACTGGTGCTGAAGCTGAAGCTCCAATCCTTTGGCCACCTGATGCAAAGAGCTGACTCACTGGAAAAGAACCTGATGCTGGGAATGATTGAAGGCAGGAGGAGAAGGGAACCACAGAGGATGAGGTGGTTGGATGGTATTACTGACTCAATGGACACAAGTCTGAGCAAATTCCAGGAGATAGTGAAGGACAGGGAAGCTTGGCATGCTGCAGTTCATGGGGTCGCAAAGAACTGGACACGACTTAGCAATTGAACAACAACAATGCTGCTTCTACTATATCATGGCAATTCAATTCTCTGAGCCTCACTTTTCTCATCTGTAAAATGGGTATAATAATACCTACCTCACAGGGATGCTTTTAAGGAGAAAAATAAAATATACAAGTGAACATTACTAGGCACATAGTAGGCATTCCATAATACTAGATATTATTTTATATTCTCTGAGGTTCATAAATTAAAAAATGATCTTTCTTATGCATGTGTGCATGTCTGTAGCCTGCCAGGCTCCTCTGTCCATGGGATTCTCCAGGCAAGAATACTGGAGTAGGTTGCCATTTCCTTCTCCAGGGGATCTTCTAGATCCACGGATCGAACCCACGTCTCCTGCGTTGGCAGGCACATTCTTTACCACTGAGCTACCTGGGAAGCCAATCTTTCTTACAGTTGATATGAAATTAATGAGATAATATGCAAAGCTTATAGCATATGTCAGGTAAGTGATATATAGTAACTATTCCATTCTTCTCATTTCCATTATTACTACTACTATTATTGGCAATATTATTGCCACTAATATCCCAATTCCAGCAGATATTGAAGAAACTTAAGAGTTAGGAGTCAGGACACCTAGGTGTGTTCTAGGTTCTGTCACTGGCTAGCTGTGTGCTCAAAAATGCTTAATTCATCTCAGTTTACATTCCTGGTACAAATACAATGAAGGGATAGTTTAGGTCAAAAGTCACCACTAACCTGCTGGTATTACCATCAAGTACAATATCTGCCCTATCACATTTACATTTTTAAAATGGTGTACAAACCCAAACATCACTGGACAAAATATCTCTGTGGGCGTCTAGTTTATCATTCTAGGTGAAGATGTTTGATTGGATTTGAAATAAATTGAGAAGTAAATTGGGCTAATTTGGAAATGAGAGTTATTATGCCAAATATTTTTTAAAATGTGACGTTCTCAAATTCTTCTCAAGTCTTACTTTAAAAGCCCCTATTTTTTAGATGTGTATATAGGAAAAAAAAAGTAGAAAGGGAATAAACATATAAAAAGATGTTTGTTTCTCCTCATAATCCAAGCGCAATCTGTTTTAAGAGATATTTTATTTCTATAAGGTATGAATGGCGGAAACAATTTAGTTATTCTATACCAATTTCTTACAGCATTTTACTTTGATCTTTCTAGGAGCCTTTGATGAATAATATATCAGGTTTTAAGAAGGAATAGGATATAATGCACTTAAATTCTATACTATTAGAGCTGCTACTGAAGATCTAGAAGAGAGATATCTCCAGCACCACAACCACCAACTGCTTGTTGAAAAGCCTAGAATATATGTAGTGGGATTACTTAGAAGAAGAAATCATTCCCTTTGAATAATGACAATGCTGGGATGGTGACAGAAAATTTGAAATCATCCTTCCTGATACTCTGTTCCTTGAAAAATGAATATGATACTAGAAAAATGGTGTGTCATTAGGAATCCATTTAGGGTGGCTCTGCTTCCTGTATTTTACTTCAGGCAAAATGATCACACCACTGAATTGCAGACTTGACCCCCACCACCCTGGATCAGGGCCCAGACGTGCTTCTTCAGTGATTTGTCGACATTGTACTAAGTTGTCACCAGAAAGTGACACTGTCTCAAGGAAGGTCAGATCTGTGGCGCAGGGACTAAAAGCAGGCAGCTGCATGAGTGTGCGTCCTGATGAGGAAGCTCTCCTGCTTTAACCATGTGAAGTTATGACAGCAGTGGGTGTGTATAAACATTTCCAGCAAAATATTCTAATCCCATAGATGTATTCTTCAGGTGTGACACCGGAGAGTTATAGACTCTTTTACAATTCTGGAAGGCTATGTGACCACGAGCCTGTCCAGAATAAAGATCAGTTTAAAGAAGTTTTAAAAATTATATTGTTTATATTGAAAAAAAGTAAGAACAAAGCAAAGTTCAAGTTTCACCAAACGAGACACCAAATATTTACCTAAGAGTTGGGATAGTGAGCCTCACTGGACAGCGGTAGCTGGCACAAATAGATATGTGTACTCTTGGAGATTTCTTTAAGGAAATGTACATCGGGCAAACATTGGAATCCAATATGCCAACTTTTCCTGACTTCTACCCTACCCTGATATTGGAGCCTTGCTGCCTTTGCTTTTCAAGGATACATTTTAGCAGGAAGCTCTATTTTGATGGTGGGGACAAAATGAGAGGCGTGATCCTATTTCAAGGTCTTACTCTGATAGATCAGAGACGCTTCAGGGCTTAGCCTACCATTCAACACCGCCGCCTTAGCATCTTCACCGCTACCACCATCGTTACCACCACCCTCATCACACTCCTCAGCACCATCACCAGCACCATCTCCATCAACACTGCTGCTGCTATCAACAGCAGCAGCAGCACGACCATCACCACCACCGGTAATATTAATTCTCACCTTGGTGATCACAAAGTCTTTCAAACTAGCCTCTCTGCCTCTTCAGGCTCTTTCTCATTCTCTCCAATTTTCCTACAATTAAATTTTTTTTGGGGGGGTGCTGGATTAACTATCCTTCATCAAAGTTCTGATTGTCTGTTTTGCCTGCATAAAAGCTGAAGTTTTAATTAATCTTCAGTCAGTCTCCCTCCTAATGAATAAGGTCCAGTCCCCTGGCCCTGCATGGAAGGCTGTGCACGAAAGATGCCTCTAAGACAAAATTCAGAACAGATTGCCCACTGCTGCGGCTACAAGTATTCTGAACTCCAACCACACACTATTGCTTGCATATGCTTTGGGGCTTCCAATGTGGTGCTAGTGGTAACTGCTTTAGGCCAGCATTTTTCAAAGTTCAGATATATACTACTTTAATAAATCTTTATTAATACATTATTTATTAGAATCACCTGGAATATCTGTTAAAATGTACATTCCTAGACCCCATGCCTAGAAGCACTCTCTTTAGAATCCTGGGCACTGAACACTTTTTTTTTTTTTTATTCTCTTGGGTATCTTGTTGACAATTTCATGACCACAAAGTCCCATTTAACTTTTGGTTACTTACATATCTTACAGGGTGTTTATAAGGATTAATATTATGAACATATAAAGCAGTTGGCACAGTGCCTGACCCAGTAAAGTTGGCTCTTAAGGCCAATTCTTGTCCTGCCTATCTCAGTGTTTTTCTGGTATTCAAGTAAATAACATGTGTTATTTATTTTTTGGTATAATCTCCATTAAACTATAAACTTTGGGGGAGCAGGAATGAGGCATTATTCACCATTGAACAACTTGCAGAATCTAGCCCAGTGTTTTGCTCAATAATATTAGCTGAGTTAATAGTATAGTGCTTTTTAAAATAATTAATTAATTTTTGTCTGCCCTGGGTCTTCGTTGCTGTTCACGGATTTCAGCAAGTGGGGGCTACTCTTTAGTTGCAGTGCTTGGGCTTCTCATTGTGGTGGCTTCTCTTGTGGAGCACAGACTCTAGATACTTGAGTTTCAGTAGTTGTGGCTCTTGGGCTCAGTAGTCTGGGCACATGGGCTTAATTGCTCTTCAATCAGGGATTGAACCCGTGTCCCCTGCATTGGCAGGTGGATTCTTAACCCTGGACCGCCAAGGAAGTCCCAAGGATGGTGCTTATTTTAAAAAAAACTGTGATAAAAATTAAATTTAGAACTCCTAAACATTATTTCCAAAAAAAACCCCCAAAACACCCTTTTTTTGTCCTCCAGAAGAGGCGCCTCCTGCTCCTCTGGTGGCCCCTGAAAGCTGCAGTGTCCACCCTCCAGGAGTCCGAGGTTTAACCCTCCCTTGGGTTGAGGCAGCCCTCCCATATTCTCTGGAGGCACTGAGAAGCTTTAGCTGAGTATTTCAGATGCAGTATTAAGTCAACGTTACTGAGTCTTCATCCCTAATTCTGGGTACCAGTTCTTAGAAGTAGACTTGTCTTACAATCAAGACACAATATTCACCTAGGACCCAGCTGGAATAAACAGATCACATCTCATTTCCCAACCTTTGTTCCTGTTTGATGACTTGCTTAATACTTTTAGGATTAGACACTGCTTAGGTTTTGCCAATGACGTCCACCCTGTCCTTCCATCCTTCAAATGTCTTTGCAACTGAAGCTTCATCCATCAGCTCCTTAATGATAAATGTGCCGGTGCAGGCTGACTGCTAGAGAGTTTCCTCAAGGACTCCCCCAACGTGCTTTACCCCAGCTGCCCAAGGACCCCTCTGCTGCTGGTAGGACTGTTGGTCCCCAGCGCCGGCTGTGGCCAGTCACAGGCAGCATTTAGACTGGGCCCCTGCCTGACCCACCAGCATCACTCGGGGGATGTCAGCCTCCTCGCGTCACACCCCCTGGGTTTCCCCAGCTCCCCCGTGCAGTTCAGTGCCCATGGTCGCGGGGCTCACCTGGCTGATGGTGCTCATGGCGCGCATGTAGCTCTCGTTCCTGGAGCGGAACTTCGGGGACGTGAGCAGTCCCGCAGGGTCAAGGCTGTCGAGGCTTCGGTTGATGGAGACCTCACTGACCGCCCTCAGGTAACTGTGACTCCGGATCTGGAGTTTGGGGGAGTGCTCATTGGAAATCCTGGAGGAGAACAACGGAGAGTATGCGTCGAGTCCTGTTCCACCGTGCAGCCGGGAGTAAGACAGGGCAAGTTCCGACTGCCATTGCCACCCTACATACTGGCGCGAGTAACACAGATGCCCTCCCGTGCATCCCCCGTGGGGTCTGGGAAGAAAGCTTTTGATGGGAAATCATTGAGAGCAATTATAATTCCTTCAGCCCATGAAATAATGTCCTCAATCACATTTTCCTAGACATCCTAGGGGGCATCGTGTAGCTGCCATGCCTGCCCTAGAATTCTTCCCGGTTGTAATTTGTGAGCTTTCCCTTTGTACTCATTTCTCTTCTATGCCATCTTCTATTTTATTTTTTATTGTGGTAAAAGTCACATAATATATAAAATGCACGATTCAACCATATTTAACTGTGCACTTCAGTGGCACTAAGTATATTCACATTGTTGGGCAACTCTCACCATCATCCGTCCCCGAATGTTTCACCTTCCTAAACTGAAACTCTGTCCCCAGTAAACACTAGCTCCCCATCCCCAGTCCCTCCCTCCCCATCCCTTGATCCCCCCTCCCCTCTACAGCCGAAGCCCCTGGCATCTACCCTGGCATCTGACTATGAATTTGACTATTCTAGGTATCTCACATAAGTGGAAGCAAACAGTATTTGCACCTACTGTATACTGGAATGCACTTTTAAGGTTAGCTTAATATATGTCCTACAAACAAGATTGTCCTTTTTTTTTTTGGATTTTCTACTAATGGCAAATGGCAAATGGGTGTCTGCCTATAACTCTATCAATATCTCTATCCATCTTTCTATCATCTGTTTAATCTTTTCTAATTTAGTTGAGACTTAACAGTGAACAAAACTTAAATTTTAGACGTTAACATGTGCACATCTCTAAATCTTGATATCCAAAGACAAGTCTTACATACATTATACTCGTAAGACTATTTCCCAAGATGCATTTTAAAATTATAAAAGCAGAAATTGTACTTCTCAAAAAGCCAAGCTATCCAGAAGTGCACAGAGCAGAAAGTGGGTCTCCCCTTGTTCCTGCTCCAGAATTCCACTCCCCTGGAAGAACTACCCATAGCAACTTCCTGTATAGCCTTCCTTACCCTTTCTGTACACATAAAAACAATTGTTTTAGTAATTAAAAAATTTTTATTGAAATATAGCTGATTTACAATGTTGTGTTAGTTTTAGGTGTGCAGCAAAGTGGTTTAGTTATATATTCTTCTTTATACACTATTACAAGATACTGAATATAGTTCCTTGTGCTATACAGTAGGACCTTGGTTTATTTTTTAAATCTATTTTATACACAGCAGTTTGTATATTTTAATCCTAAACTCCTAATTTATCCCTCCTCCCCTCTTTCCCCTCTGGTAACCATAAGTTTGTTTTCTATGTCTGTGTTTTTTAAGTAATTTTTGAAGTTTATTTTTGTGTGGGATTCAGGGTGATTTTGTTTCTTTCGTTATTAAATTAAAAAAATTTGCTCTAATATTGTCTGCAATTTAAAAAGTTGATAAGGAGAAAGATGTAGGCCCAATAAGCTTCTATTATTTATAATTTTTCTGGAGATCATAGCTAATGAAATTGGAAACGAAAAAAGAAATAGAGAATATAAATATTCTGAAGAAAGAGAGAAACTTTGAGTATTTATAGATTATACAATTAATTCGCTAGAAGACAAAATCAACTGAAAACTTTTAGAACTAATAAGAGTGATTGCCCAAATAGTTACATACAGGGTAAAAACAGAGAAATCAATAGTTTTTCTATATACTGCCACCACCAAATAGAAATTTTAATTTAAAAATCCATTCAAAATGATAAACATAATAAGTTGAAGCTATGAAAAAGAGGTGCACCAGAAATTTTTGAAAAAGTAATAAAAATTTTTGAAAAAGTAGTAAAACTTTATGCAAGGCTTAATAAGCAAGTCGTAAATAAAAACAATTTTCCTGGATGTGAAACTCAATATTGTAAAAAATTTTAGACTTCCTAAATTAATTTATAAATTTAATACTTGTTGTTCAGTTGCTAAGTGGTGTCCAACTCTTTGTGACCCCATGAACTGCAGCATGCCAGGCTCCTCTGTCATTTCCTATCTCCTCTGTCCTATCTTGAGGAATTTGCTCAGACTCATGTCCATTCCCAACCCAGGGATCCAACCCAGGTCTCCTCCATTGCAGGCAGATTCTTGACCATCTGATCACCAGGGAAGCCCCTGGTAAATTTAATACTAAAAGCTAAGGATTTGATTAGTGGCCACTTTTTGCAACTACACTGAACGAGGGGCCAAATTAGAATAGATCTGGAATTTAGCATCAAAATCCTTGTGTATTTTACTAATACAAAAGAGAAACTGATTGTTCTAGCAGTGTTCCCTATGGATACTAAAAGTAGCTGCCAAACATAAAAATACCTCTGCCAGATCAGGCAAGTATTTTGCATGCATTATGTGCCATTATGGAGATCCACCATGGAAAGGAAAGGAAAGTGAAGTCGCTCAGTCATGTCCGAGTTTTTGCAACCCCATGGACTGTAGCCTACCAGGCTTCTCTGTCCATGGGATTTTCCAGGCAATAGTACTGGAGTGCATTGCCATTTCCTTCTCCAGCGGATCTTCCCGACACAGGGATGGAACCCAGGTCTCCCGCATTGTAGACAGACGCTTTACTGTCTGAGCCACCATGGACCACTTTATAAATGCTCGTGCCAAAAATCCCCGTCAGAAAACAAATACACTGAAGAGTAAATTTTCCCATTGAGATCTCTTCTAGGGAAAGAGAGCCTTCGCTAGAAGCATTTACAGCCCAAAGTTCACTTCCACTAGAACCTGAGAGAAGACAAATGTGTTTCTTTGGCTATTTTGTAGCCTGACCCAGAGCAATGGTATTGCCAACATAAATGATGCTGCGCTTCCAAACAGTTATCAGGGCAGCATTGGGGGCAGCTGTTTCATAAATGGTCTACATTCAAAAGAAGAAGTGAAAAGCTCAGTGTTTTGAACAATGAGTGTGTGTCTGCTGGCTGAGATGGAGAAATGAGGCATCCTTGAAACAATCATTCACTCCGGCCACTCGTTATGAAATAAAGCATAATTCCAAACTGGAAAATCATTCAGAAGATATCGAATAGTTCTACTTTGGTGAGTCATTCCTGATGAAACAACACCTACTTTAATGATACACGAAATATAAGGAAATGAGCTCTTTGATCTTGTCCACTTAGAGAGTAGAGCCCACAGCTCTCATCATAAAGGGTACGGTGCTCCTGAAGATGAAACACTCATGAAAGAAACACCAAAAGAGAATGAGTTGATTATCAACTCTAGAGGAAGTTGATTTGCTAAGTAGAAAAGGAATGTGCATATTCAGAAACATTAGCTCTTAGATTAGATTAATGATCGATATTAGCCTATTCAAATGACAGCTATCATATTTCACTTTCTCCCTAAATTGCTTATGCTAAGTTAACCTTTTATGGCTTATCCCAATGGAATTGAGATTTTGGCCTGGTTGAGCCCCATTCATTATAATGTCCTTTAACTGCACCCAAAGATGGGATGCCCTTAGATGGCAGTGAGACAGCTAGACAAACAAGTCTGGCCAGTGTATCAGTAAGGTTTCCATTGCAAAAAGAAAAAATGCAATAATACTTGGAAAACAACATTTAATACATTTTACTTTTTAAGTATAGTTTTATTTTAATTATGTTTATTTTAAAAGATAATTTTATTGGAGTATAGTTAATTTACCATAATGGGAAAGAATATGAAAAAGAATGCATGTGTTTATATATAGATACATTTATATATACGAATCACTTTGCTGTACAGCAGAAATTAACACAATATTGTAAATCAACTACGCTTCATATTCTGTGATAACCTATATTAAGTAAGTTGATTTACAATGTTGTGTGAATTTCTGCTGTACAGCAAGATGATTCATACACACACACACATGCACACACACACATATATAATCCATTTTTTTCATATTCTTTCCCATTATGGTTTACCACAGGATATTGAATATAGTTCCCTGTGCTACACAGTAGGACCTTGTTGTTTATGCATTCTAGATATAATAGTTTACCTCTGTTAATTTCAAACTCCCAATCCATCCCTCCCCCTGCCCCCCTTTACCTTTGCAACCACAAGTCTGTTCTCTCTGTCTGAGAACACAACATTTTAAATCAGTGTTCCCAAAGAGAAAATGACTAATCCTGTAATATATCACTAACATTGTAACTCCACAAGATGAACAAGCTGCAGGGATCTAATGGACAGCACCGTGCATGTGTTCTATCACTGGGTCATGTCCGACTCTTTTCGAGCCCGTGGACTGTAGCCCTGTAGGCTCCTCGGTCCATGGGATTCTCCAGGCAAGAACACTGGAGTGGGTTGCCATGCTCTCCTCCAGGGGCTCTTCCCAACCCAGGGATCGAACCCAGGTCTCCTGCATTGCAGGCAGATTCTTTACCACTGAGTCACCGATAACTACATAATAACAAATAAAATGGAAAACTTACTCAAGGGGCTCAGAGCAAGCCCCATGAAGAAGAATAAACCTGAAGAGAGATTACGCAGGCTGAGAAATTAAAAGAAAAGAATAAGGAAGAACATACAGAGCTTCATAGATGGTGGGACACCATCAAACATACCAACATACATGTAATTGGAGTTCCAGAAGGAGAGGTAGAAAATACATCTGAAGAATTAGTGGCCAAAAACATCCCAAATCTGATGAAAACTCTTATATATCTAAGAAGCTTAAAAAAACTCAAAATACTATAAACTCAGTGAGACCCACACCTAACCATAGCCTTGTAGAAATGTCAAAAGGCAAAGACAATGAGAAAATCTTGAAAGCAGAAAGAAATGACTCATCACTTACAGGGAATCATCAGTAAGATTAAAAGCTACTTCTCATCATAAATCAAGGACGATAGAGGGCATTGAGATGAAATATTCCAAGTACTGAATGAAAAAGATGGTCAACAAAGAAGTCTATATACAGAAAAACTATCTTTCAAAAAAGAAGTTAAGACATTCCCAGAAAAACAGACTGAGAGATTCATTGACAGCCACTTAGAGTCTTTTTTCAAACTTCTTTTGCAACACCATATTGTTCCTTAAACACTTCATTTTCCTTCTGTTTCTTAGAACTTTAACTTCATAAAGGGATCCATTTCACAAACTGATTAGCCCCATCAGAACAGCACAGCTTAGACACAGGAGCAACTTCTACATTTTAAGATTCAGACTGAAGGAACAAACTCCCATAGGTCTCTTGTGTTCTTTGTTGCTCTTCCTCCATAAATGTTTGACACAGGGAATGAATGTCAGCATTATTTCTGGGAGACATGACACTGCCAAGTGTTGTAGACCTTGCTATCTCTTAGAAGCCCAGGGTGGGGTAAAAGGAAGATGAGAAAATAATCTTGGGGATTTATCTTTGCTCCATTAGTTTCACTCTGTAGAGAAAAAAACCGATATGGGTGGGGATTTGTTGACTGTTCTACTGGGAAGATTATCAAAGAGCCACAGGCTGGGTATCTGCAAAGCCGTATGCTAGAAACTGGGATACTGCATTTTAGTTATAAAGTGGATCTTGTCCAAAATAAAGGTGCAGTTCTTCTGACAATGATTCATCAACCCTAGCAACTTTCAACATAAAATGCAGTTCTTACAGGGTGCCAAATATGTTTATCCATCATATTTAGGCTCTTCTGACACTTGGAAGGACTTCCCAGGTGGTGCTAGTTGGAAGAACTAGCCAAAGAACTCACCTGCCAATGCAGGAGATGCAAGAGACTTAGGTTCAATCCCTGGGTCAGGAAGAGCCCCTGGAGAAGGGCACAGAAATTTCTGAAACTGTGCAACCCCCTGGAGAAGGGCGCAGAATTCCAAGAAAGATACTTGGAATTCAAACATTCTTTCCTATAGATTCTTGAGACTGTGCAATGTTAGATTTAAGACAACACAAATCAGATGCCAACTATTCATAATGCTTGTGCTAGACGCTGCAGAGAACATGTGACTCCTGCCTTTGATAACGTCAGTCTCCAGACAGAGACAAATATGCCAAACAAACTTGAAGATAATCTGTTTGTGCTTATAATAGGGCTTCCCAGTTGGTGTTAGTGGTAAAGAACCCACCTGCCAATGCAGGAGACATAGGAGATGTGGGTTTGATTCCTGGGTTGGGAAGATCCCCTGGAGGAAGGCATGGCAACACCAGCATTCTTGCCTGGAGAATGCCATGGACAGAGGAGCCTGGCGGGCTACAGCCCATGGGGCCACAGAGCTGGATACAGCTGAAGCGACTTAGTACACAAACATATAATAAGTATTCAAGAAAGAGGCAAGAAGAAAGTAGCAAAGAAGAGACTTATTTGGAGTAGAGGTATTAGGAAAAGCTTTGGAGAGAGGACAGCTTGGAGTCTCTCAGACCCTGATAGACTGTCATCAGGTAAGAGTGAGCCAGATAGAAGTCATTCCAGACCCAGGGAGCAAAAACTTGGAGGCTCAGGGCAGAGGACAGTGCCCAGGAAGCTGATATGTACATAGCTGAGCCTGCTCTCATCAGAGGCTTATTGCAGTTGTAACTGCCTGCTGGCCAGTCTCCCCCATAAAACTGTGGGTTCCGGAAGGCATCGACCACATCTGGGGTCATGGGATTATATGGAATCATCACTGTGTTCCCAAAGCGTAGCACAGTGGCTGGCATACATTGCTGTTGTTCAGTTGCTAAGTCATGTCCAGCTCTTTGCAACCCCATGGACTGCAGCACACCCAGGCTTCCCTGTCCTTCACTATCTCCTGGAATTTGTTCAGATTCATGTCCATTGAGTCAGTGATGCCATCCACCTATCTCATCCTCTGTCATCCCCTTCTCCTCCTGCCCTCTATCTTTCCCAGCATCAGGGTCTTTTCCAATGAGTCGGCTCTTTGCATCATATTATTAGATTTCCTTAAAATTTTGTTGAATAAGTGTGAGGTTGGGGGGAAGTGTGGAGAGTCTGAAGTCCACCAAGGCACTGTGACAAGAAACCCAGTAAGACCTGACGAGGACCTGAAGAGAATCAAGGCATCATGGAAGGTGAAGACTTGAGGGGCCAGGTAGGTCCCTTTGGAGATCTATTCCTCAGTGATGGAAAGTGTTAGTCACTCAGTCGTGTCCTACTCTTTGTGACCCCATGGACTGTGTAGCCCGCCAGGCTCCTCTGTCCATGGAATTATCCAGGCAAGAATACTGGAATGGGTTGCCATTTCTTTCTCCAGGGTATCTTCCCCACCCAAGGATCAAACCTAGGTCTCCTGCATTGCAGGCAGATTCTTTACTGTCTGAGCCACCAGGGAAGCCCTAAGCAGGACATTAACTCTTCTCATGTTATACAGACCCAGGGGAATTGATTTCTCTCTTTGGGAGCAGTAAGGAAAGAACCTTTCTTAGTATTCAGATGTGCCCAGCAGAGTTTTATTGATGGCTGACTGAGGATACAGTGCTTCATACACAAAGAATTGCTTCAAAGACTTGCATGCAGGAATTTGGGAGCTCTGGTATGCTTTTAACATCCAAGGAGGTCTGTGTGAGTACACAGTACATGTCCATGAAGGCAGATCCCGCCTAGAACTGAACAGCAGCTGCAGCACGGGGCTGTTTTGCTTTCTTTGGTTCCAGGTAGTCAGTTTTATAAAAACAAGTCTTACGTATCACCTCAAAATGATTCCTACAATTCTCTTCCCTTTAGCTTGATTAGGACCAAAATGATCACTAAATTGATTAAAATAATTCAAAGAGAAATGAGATTTGTGGAGTGGCAGTTGCCCTTAGTGGACTTCCCTGGTGGCTCAGCGGTAAAGAATCCGCCTGCTATGCAAGAGACCAGGATTCGATCAAGCAGTTTCACAGCGGGGAACTTGCTCTGCTGAACTTGGCTCCGTGTTATAACAAGCTGGCTTCGAATCTCAGTTGGCTCCATGGTACTGGGGAAGCCACGCTTCCTCCTTGTTTCAAATAGAGAACAATACTGCCTTATAGAGCTGTGAGCATTTTTCTTTCTCTTGGCAGCACCGCATGGCATGCCTGCGTCCATGCTAAGTCCCTTCAGTCTTGTCTGACTATGGACTGTAGCCTGCCAGGCTCCTCTATCCATGGGATTCTCCAAGCAAGAATACTGGAGTGGGTTGCTATGCCCTCCTCCAGGGAGTCTTCCTGACCCAGGGATTGAACTCATGTCTCTTATGTCTCCTGCATTGGCAGGTGGGTTCTTTATCACTAGCGCCACCTAGGAAGTCCACCGCATGGTATGAAGTGAAGTTGCTTAGTCGTGTCCGACTCTTTGCAACCCTGTGGACTGTAGCCTACCAGGCTCTTCTGTCCATGGAATTTTCCAGGCAAGAGTACTGGAGTGGGTTGCCATTTGGGATCTTAATTCCCCACCCAGGGATGCAACCCTCAGCCCCTGCATTGGAAGGCAGAGTCTTAACCGGTGGACTTAACCACCTTAACTAAGGAAAGTCCCTTAGAGCTGTGAGAATTTACTGGATAATTAGCATCTCTCTCTCATTGTGGCAAATATAAATAACATAAAATCCACCATTTCAACCATTTTTTGTTTGTTTTTTAATTCTAATTGGAGGATAACTGCTTTATAATATTGTGTTTTTTTTCTGCCATACATCAACATGAATCAGCCACAGGTATACATATGTCCACTCCCTCTTGAACTTCCTTCCCACATCCCACCCTCTCCCACTCCTCTAGGTTGTCACAGAGCACTGGGCTGAGCTCCCTGCTTCACACAGCAAATTCCCATGGGCTCTCTGTCTTACATGTGATGTGTGTGTTTCCATGCTCCTCTCTCAACGCGTCCCGCCCTCTCCTTCCCCGGCTGTGTCTGCAAGTCTGTTCTTTGTGTCTGCATCTTCATTGCTGCCCTGCAAATAGGTTCGTCAGGACCATCTTTCTAGGTTCCAAACACGTGTTAATATACAATATTTGTCTTTCTCTTTCTGACTTCACTCTGTACCCTAGGCTCTGGGTTCATCCACCTCATTATCACTGACTCAAATGTGTTCTTTTTTATAGCTGAGTAATATTGATGCTTTTGAACTGTGGTATTGGAGAAGACTCTTGAGAGTCCCTTGGACTGCAAAGAGATCCAACCAGTCCATTCTAAAGGAGATCAGTCCTGGGTGTTCTTTGGAAGATTGATGCTAAAGCTGAAACGCCAATACTTTGGCCACCTCATGCGAAGAGCTGACTCATTGGAAAAGACTCTGGTGCTGGGAGGGGTTGGGGGCAGGAGGAGAAGGGGACGACGGAGGATGAGAAGGCTGGATGGCATCACCGACTTGGTGGACAGGGGTTTGGGTGAACTCCGGGAGTTGGTGATGGACAGGGAGGCCTGGCGTGCTGCAATTCATGGGGTTGCAAATAGTCGGACACGACTGAACAATTGAACTGAACTGAACTGAATATTTCATCATCCATTTTTAAGTGTACAGTTGGGTAGCATCAAGAACTTTTACAGGGTTGTACAACTGTCACCATCATCTAACCACAAAACTGTATCATCATCTTAAACTGAAACTCTGTACCATTGAACACTAACTCCTCATCCTTCCTTCCCTGACCATCTTACTTTCTGTCTCTATGAGTTCGATGACTCTTAAGTACCTCACATAAGTGGAATCATAGTGTTTGGCTTGTTTTGCTTAGCATAATGTCTTCAAGGTTCATCCATGTTGCAGCATGTGTCAGAATTTCCTTGCTTTAATATTACTTAATAATATTCCATCATTCTATTCACCACATTTTGTTTATTCATTCATCCATCAACAGACACTTGGGTTGCTTCTACCTGTTAGCTATTGTGAATAACACTGCTATAACACTGTGTACAAATATCTGTTTGAGTCCCTGCTTTCAATTCTTTTGAGTATATACTCGAAAGTAGAAATCTTACTTTAACAGAAGTACTTAACTTTTCTATTTCATTTCTTAGCAATCAAGCTACCAGCAACTTTGGGGACCAATATAATAAAAACAAACTGTCATTATTTTTCCTCCAAAAAGATACTCTATTGATCATTTAAGGTAAGTTTTAGGGACACCCAATAATGTAGTATTTCAGGAACTATTATTGCTATGGCTGAAAACAGAAAAATACTTCTATCGTTTGGTGAAAAGCATAGTAATAAATCTGAGTATAATTTTACTGCTCTAGTGATTGCAAAACAGTAATGTAATTAAAACTTGATACAGTAACATTGAGACTAAATTGGATTGCCATGATTAAGACATCCAGGAAAATAATTCTACAAGCAGTTAGAGATTATAGAAAGACTTTTGACAGGAGTGTCAGTCTATGAACTGGTTAAGGAAAGAAATAATGTCATCACTAAGGAAGACAGGATGACAATTCAAATGTACCAGTTAGTAAAGAGTCCTAATTCTAAGGAGGGATGTAAATGCTGCTTTGAGCTGAAGGGAGAGTGTTTCTTTCAATTTAAAAAGTGTCAGGGCAGAAGAGATGTTCTTACACAGATGTAAGCTGACATTGACAAATCGGAGTCATTAAAGCCTGTGTGAAAGTCTTTTGATAGATTTTTTCATAAAGTGCTTCACATTCTGACTTAACTCGAGGAAGAGAAAAACGCAACTAAAGACAGTCTTAAATAATTCTTTTAGTGCTGGTTTTCTTCTAATCCCCCTTGTTGGATGCTCTGTGTCTACACTCACTTCTAGCCTTTCAGAAGGTCTCAAGGAAGACCTCCCTCCCGTCCATGTGTGAGTCTTCAGTTGTTTAGAACACAGGTGTCAAGCCCTAGCTAAGCCTCCCTTCTCCTGGTGACACGTCCTCCTTCGTCTGGTCCTTGTATGTCAAGATTTGTAGGTGCTCCTTGATAACTTGATAACTCATCTCTAAAGTGGGTCCAATTTGTTATTTTTTCTTTGGCAACAGAGTACCTGGATCCAAACTCAACCTTTCAAATATGTGCTGACAAGAGTGGAATACAGAATGGCTATTGCTTTCTGTTCTGTAGAAAATCATCTTGGGGTGAAGTCTAAAAAGTTTTGGAATTATTGTTTGGCTTGTAGTCACCCTGTTGGCTTCTGGTAAGCTTCCTTTGGACAACTTTTATTTATTTATTATTTTTTAAACTTATTATATACTCCAATAAGCTTATTGGAGTATAGCTGATTAACAATGTCATGATAGTTTCAGGTAGACAGCAAAGGGACTCAGCTATACATATATGTGAGTCCCCCAAACTCCCTTCTCATCCAGGCTGCCACATAACATTGAATAGAGTTCCATGTTCTATACAGTAGGACCTTGTTGGTTATCCATTTTAAATGAAGCAATGTGTACATGCCTTCGGACAGCTTTTAGATCCTCACCTCAAAGGATGTTAAGTTGTTAACGATTTTTGATCGTTTTCTTCCTGTGAAATTGACATCAAGGTTTATCCCATCAACCCCATACAATGTATGCAATATATGCGCTCTATTCCTCTTTTTTTTTGGTCGCACTGGGTCCTCATTGTTGTGAGTGGGCTTTCTCTAGTTGCAGCGAGTGGAGGCTGCTCTTGGTTGCGGTGAGCAGCCTCTCATTGTGATGGCTTCTCTTGTTGTGGAGCACAGGGTCCAGGCTGCGTGGGTTTTAGAAGTTGCGGCACACGAGCTCAGTAGTTGCAGGTCGAGGGCTTAGTTGTTCCACAGCAAGTGGAATCTTCCCAGAACAGGGATCAAATCCACATTGGCTGGTGGATTCCCATCCACTGTGCCGCCAGGCAAGTCCACGTCAGCTATTCTTGCTGGTTGTGTCATCAGCAGATATGATAGCAGAAGCAAGTGTAATAAAACCCCAAGTCAGTGAGTGTTACGAAGTTCTGTGCTTTACCTTCAATGTCTTATTCAGTTAGCACACCAATATTATGAATCATTCTAACAGTTATGAAGCATTATTATTCCTACTTTATAGATGAGGAAACTGAGGCTGATGAGTTTGTAAACTTAGAATTGGAAGCTTGGCCTCTCTAATTTCTGTCATCTTAACTACCCTGTGGCTTCCCCATAAGTGTGCCACGTATTTTCTTACCCCATCACCTGTAAAATGATTGACTAGGATTGGGCAAATCCATTGTCTTTGGAGTTGGCTCAGTCCATTAACAGCACAGTCTTTGTCAGGCTCTTTATCGTGTATCTCTGTGACCCACCCCATGCTTCTCTGATGTCAGTTTTTTCCTGCAAGCCTATTGGGATCTACTGTGTAAATGTTTTGAATGCAGTTCCATTCCTCTGATATGTCTCAACCAGTTCAGAGAGGAAAAATATAGGCAGTCCTATATGTTCCTTTTTAGTCAGTCTATGCTGGCTCCTTCTTTTCTAAATCATCATAAACCATCTATTTAAAAATCCATTCTGAAGTTGCCCCAGGGATTTACATTAGATCAACTATCTGGAATTTTTAGAATCCTTTCTTTAGAAAACTGAGATAATATTTACTTCTTTTCTGGCACTTTCCCTATCGTTTCTAAAATATTACCAGTATTGATTCTACAATTACATCTGCATTCCTTTAGATGGAAATTAAATTTTCTTGGCTTTTTGTATTTGCTTCTTATTTGTGGCAGTTACCTAGTTTTGGTTCTAAGTTGGGCTTAGGTAGGTGGCCATATTCTTTTTGTATGACCGATTCAACTAAGTTTTAGCTCAGAAAGCTATTACGTATTGGGCAAGTATATTGTAACCAAATGTAAACATGGTTCCTAGACATTTAGGGCTGCTTCTCACCTATGCAGTACTCCTGTACAGACTAGGAAAAGATGCCCCTTTCTCAAATAAAAAAGTGCTTAGATAATTATATTATGATGTAACATGACTAATTTGTGGTAGATCCCATCCTGACTTGGCTCTTTGGCTTTAGCTATACAATACAAATGCTCACATTTTGACCCAATCTCACATAAGACAGAACCATTTCAGACAATGACTGCTGTGACTGGAGGCACGGTTTCCACACCTCACTCAGACTGGTAAGAATGATGATTCCAATACACCATGATAAGTTATAATTCCTAAAACTACCACTAAAAAGCTATACAAGAAGGTACACTAAAAAACACTACCGATATATCAAAATGGAATTCTAAACAATATTCAAGTTTCCCCTAACAAATCAGGAAAAAACCCAGGGAAACAAAAAAGTAAAAACTAACCAGAAAATCAGAAAATTAAGAAAATCAAATGGAAGCCTTAAATCCTAAAATAGTAATTAAATTAAATGTAACTAGTTGAATGCACGGATTAAAAGAGTTGCAGGCAGGATTAAAGAACATGACCCAACTATAAGCTGTCTAATGATGAACCTAGACAGCATATTAAAAAGCAGAGACATCACTTTGCTGACAAAGGTTCCTATAGTCAAAGCTACGGTTTTTCCAGTAGTCATGTATGGATGTGAGAGTTAGACCATAAAGAAAGCTGAGCACTGAAGAATTGATGCTTTTGAACTGTGGTGTTGGAGAAGACTTGCAAGTCCCTTGGACAGCAAGGAGATCAAACCAGTCAATCCTAAAGGAAATCAACCCTGAATATTCATTGGAAAGATTAATATTGAAGCTGAAGCTCCAATAATTTGGCCACCTGATGTGAAGAGCTGACTCATTGGAAAAGACCCTGATGCTGGGAAAGATTGAGGGCAGGAGGGAAAGGGAGCAACAGAAGATGAAATGGTTGGATGGTATGCATCACTGACTCGGTGGATGTGAGTGTGAAACTCTAGGAGACAGTGAAGGACAGGGAAGCTTGGTGTGCTGCAGTCCATGGGGTCGCAAAGAGTCGGACACGAATGAGCGACTGAACAACAACAAAAAGAAGGAACATACTTCAAATATAAAGATATAAACTGAAAACAAAAAGAGAAAAAGTTGTACCATGCAAACAGTAATCAAAGGAAAACAATAGTGACTCTATTAATATCAGATAAAGAAATTTTACCATTAAAGCGTGTGGTAAAGAAAATGACCAGAGCAGAGAGGGATATTACATAGTGCTTAAAGAGTTGATACATCAAGAAGACAGTCCCAAATATGTGTGAATTAAATGACAGAATTGCAAAATAAGTGAAGCAAAAACTGATAGAACTGAGTGATGGAAAAATCCATCATTATAGTTAGAGACTTCAACAACCACTTTTCATCAGTTGATAGAGCAACTTGACAAAATCAGCAAGGATATATTATTAATAGAAGACTCAACTCTATCAACCAACAGTCAAACTGTCATTTAGAGAATCCTTCATCCAAGAAGACCACACTACACATTCTTTCCAAATATTCATGGGACATAGATAAATGTAGACCATATTCTGGGCCATAAAATGAAGCTTCCACCAATTAAAAAAAATTGATATCATATACAGCATGCCCTCTGATCACAGTGGAGCTGCATGAGAACTGAAAAACAGAAAGATAACAAGAATATCTCTAAACACATGGACGCTAAACACCCAAAGCTAAATACCTTGCGGATCTAAGAGGAAATGGAAATCTAAAAATACACTGGACTGAAGGAAAATTGAAATACAACATATCAAATTTTGTGGGGGCATAGCGGAAGCAATGCAGAGAGGAAAATCGATGGCACTAAATGCGTAAGTTAGACAAGAAGAAAAGTCTCAGACCAATAAGTTTTACCACCTGAATCTTGAAAAGAGCAAAATAAACTTGAAAAAAGGAAGAGGGACTTCCCTAGTGGTCCAGTGGACAGGACATCGCCTTCCAATGCAGGGGGTGCAGGGTCACTCCCTGGTCGGGGCGCTAAGATCCCGCATGCCTCGTGGCCAGAAAACCAAACCATTAAAAAAAACCCAACCAGAAACACTGCTGTAACAAATTCAATAAAGACGAAAAATGGTCCGTGTCAATTCTTAAAAAAGGAAGAAAATTACAGAGATAAGGGCAAAAATCAGTGAAATTGAAAAGAGAAAAACAATATAGAAAATCAGGGAAACAAAGAGTGATTCTTTGAAAAGATCAATAAAATCGACAAACTCTTGCCTAACAATGAATAAAAGAAGACACAAATCACCATTATGAGGAATGAGACAAAGTACATCACTGCAGACGCAAAAATGATAACAAAGGGATACTATGAATGACTGGACACAGATAAATTCGACAGTTTAGATGGAATGGACCAATTCTTTGAAAAACACAAAGGACCAAATTCACCAAATATTAAACAGTCAACAGCGCTGTAACTCATAAATACATCAAATTTTTAATTAAAAACTCACCCGAAAAAAATATCCAGCCCAGGTGTTTTCACAGGAGAATTCTACCAAAATTTAAAACCAAATTAAAACCAATTATACAAAATCTTTTCTAGAAAACAGAAGGGAAGTTAATGTTTCCTGACTCATTTTATGAAGCTAGCATTACCCTGATACCAAAAGCAGAAAAAGAAAACCACAGATCTTGTGAATAAAGACAGAAATGTCCTTAACAAAATGCTGGCAAATAGAATTCAGCAACATATATAAAGAATTATATACCAAGAGCAGGTCAAGTTTATTTTACTTAGATGGGGTATTCTACTTGCAGAGATGCAAGGCTGGTTTAAGAAAATCAGTCAATGTAATCCACCTTATTAATAAGCTAAAGGGGGAAAATTACACAATCTTACCGACTGATGCAGAAAATGCATTTGACAACAACTCATTCGTTATAAAACCTCTCAGAAAAATAGAAATAAAAGGGAATGCCCTCAATTTGACAAAGATTATCTACAAAAAACCTACAGCTAGCAACAAGGCAAGGGTGTCCACTCTCACCATTCTTACTGAACATTGTGCTAGAAGTCCTAGACCGTGCAGTAAGGAAACAAAAAGCACACACATCAGGAGAGAAGAAATAAAACCGTGCCTATCGTAGGTGACATGATTGCCAACATAGAGAACCCCAAGCAATCTGCCAAAAATCCCTGAACTAGTAAGTAAATTTAGCAAAGTCACAGGATATAAGATGCTGCAAAAATCAACTGTATTTCTAAATACCAGCCTGAACATATGAACACTGAAAGTAGATATGCAACACCATTTACAATCATTTTAAAATACTTAAGTGTAGTCTGACCACATGTTGTAAACAAAACATGTGCAGGACTTGCTCTTACTCAACTAAGCAACACTGATGAAATCAGTGATGAAATCAGTGAAGAAATCAAAGAAGATTTAGATAAATCCAGATGTATACCATATTTGTGAATTTAAATACTCAACATAGTCAAGATGCCAATTTCCCCCAAATTGATATGCAGGTTTAATGCATTTCCTATCAACATCACATACTTTTGTAGATATAGACAAGACTGTTGTAAAATTTACACGAAAGTTAAAGGAACTGGAGTAGCTAAAATAATTTTTAAGTAAAGTGAGATTTACTCTATTCTTTTTGTGGGGAGTTTGACACATAGATCAATGGAACAGAATGGAGAATCTAGAAATAAACCAACAGAAATATGTCCAATTGATTATTGACAAAAGTGCAAAAGCAATTCGAGAAGGAAATACAGCCTTTTCATAAATGGTGTTGGAGTAAACATCCATAGATATTTACTTTGAACTTTAAGTCTCATACCTTACACAAGAATAAACTAAAAATGGATCCTGGACTTCAATGTAAAGTAGATTTTAGGGGGAGAAAAACATTAAAGAAAATCTTTGGGGTTCTAGACTAGGTTCTTAGATTTGGCACAAATCAAAAGCTTTTTCTCTGTGAAAGATGATTAAAGTAAAAAAAAAAGCTAGACATGAGAAGATATTTGAACATCACACATAAGACAAAGAACTTATAATTTCTACTAAAAAAAAAAAGTACCTTTAAAACCCAACCCCCAAAGCCCAATCAACAAATGGGCAAAAGATGGAAAGAGACATTTTACAAATAAGCCCAAGAAAAAAGTCAACATCAAATGCCACTGAGGAAACGCAAATGAAATCCACGAGAAAGCCCTACACACCAATCAGAATGACTAATGTAAGAAAAAACAATGACCACAAATACTGAGGAGGATTTAAAGAAACAGAATGACTCGTGGGTTGCTCGTGGGAATATAAAATGGTTCAGCCACTCTAAAAAATAGTATGACAGCTCCTTCAAAAATGAAACATGCAACTATTATATGACTAACCATTGTATTCCTGGGAATTTATCTTAGAGAAATGAAGCCTATATTCACTGAAAAGCCTCCACAGGAATGTTGCTGCTGCTGCTACTGCTAAGTCACTTCAGTCGTGTCCCGACTCTGTGTGACCCCAGAGACGGCAGCCCACCAGGCTTCCCCGTCCCTGGGATTCTCTAGGCAAGAACACTGGAGTGGGTTGCCATTTCCTTCTCCAGTGCATGAAAGTGAAAAGTGAAAGTGAAGTCGCTCAGTTGTGTCCGACTCCTAGAGACCCCATGGACTGCAGCCTACCAGGCTCCTCCGTCCATGGGATTTTCCAGGCAAGAGTACTGGAGTGGGGTGCCATTGCCTTCTCCGCACAGGAATGTTATCACAGCTTTATCCATAATAAACTGGGAACAGCCCAGATGTCCTTCAACAGTTGAATGACTAAACAAACTGTGATATACCCTTATCACGCAAGACCACTCAGCACAGCCTGGAGGAATCCTCAGAGCATGGTGAAAGGTTTTGTATTTTGACTACGTCGGCATCCTGGCTGTGATATTGTACTGCAGTTCTGCAGGATGTTTTCATCAGAGGAATCTGTGTAAAGAGACAGGGCATCTCCCTGTATTATTTTTAATACTATATGGGAATCTACACTATGCCAAGGTAAACATTTAATTAAAAAAGAATTCCACCTTCAGACAATGAACGGGTTAGAATATAGAAGAAACTAATACCGTGATTTCTCACCTAGTCCAAAGCTGAATGTTGGAACTATGTTCACACCTGAGAATAAGGAGAACCAAGTTAATCTCCAGATTTTTAAACTTCTGCCATGACGAAGCAGGGTCTGTGTCTGTGGCAACAAGTAATGCATGCCTTAAGCATATATTTGTGATACAGCAAGTCCATTTCTGGGTGCTTACCCGAAGAAAATGAAAACACTAATTTGAAAAGATATATGCACACTTATGTTTACCGCAGCATTATCTACAATACCAACCCAAGTGCCCATCAACAGACGAATGGATAAAGATGTGTTTTATATATATATACACATATACACACAATGGAATACTACTCAGCCAGAAAAAGGAATGAACCTGCCAATTGCCACGAAAATGGATGGATCTGGAGGGTACTATGCTAAATGAAATGTTACACAGGGAAAGACAAATACTATCTGATTTCATTTATATGTGGAGTCTCAAAAAACAAAGGAACAAACAAATCAAAACAGAGACAGATGCATAGATACAGAGAACAAATGGGTGATTGTCAGAGGGGAGGTGATTGGAGGGTTGGGTGACAAATGTGAAGGGGATTACGAGTACAGACTTCCAGTTATAAAATAAATAAGTCACAGGGATGTAACATACCACATACAGAATGGTGGTGGTGGTTTAGTCGCTAAGTCGTGTCTGACTCTTGTGATCCTATGGACTGTAGACCGCCAGGCTCCTCTGTCTATGGGATTCTCCAGGTGAAAATACTGGAGTGGGTTGCCATTTCCTTTTCAAGAGGATCTTCTCTACCCAGGAATTGAATCCGGGTCTCCTGCACTGCAGGCAGATTCTTTACCGACTGAGTTATGAGGGAAGCCCCTATATACGGAATACAGTCAATAATATTGTAGTAACTTTGTACTTTGTACGCTGAGGGATGATTATTAGACTTTAGCATGGTGATCAACTTGTAATGCATATAAATACCAAGAATGTACTCATGGGTGTGGGCTCGAGGGCTGCTTAGGCACCATTGTCTGAGGCTGCTCGAATATTCCATCTCCCTGCGGAGTGGGTCAGTGCTGTAGTCAGGGAAAAGGGAGGTAGGCAGGAGCCGAGGGGCAGTGGGACTGTCCTCTTTTTCTGACTCTCTGGAAGATGAAGGTAGTTTCCAGTAACTGGATTCTGTTTCTCTGCCCCCTGCCGTTCCAACACTTCACTGGCCACTACCATTATAGCCACACTGATGGCTTAATTGAGGCATGAAAAAGACGAGGGGACCACAGGAAAAGCACTTGAAATACAATATTTAAAAAAAAATATTTTTATTTAATTTTGCCCTGTCCAAAGTGGCATGTGGGATATTATTTCCCCAATCAAGGATGCAACCCACACCTCCGGCATTGAAAGTGTGGAGTCTTAATCACTGGAGTGCCAGGGAAGTCCTTAAAATTTCGATGTCTCATGAAACACACAGGAATGCACATTCATTGGCTATGCTTTACATCTGCTTTAGCTGTAGAAATACAATGGTTCTGAAACTCATATTTAGAGAGAAAGTAACTACCCACTCATCTGAACAAAACGGAAAAAAAAAAAAAAACGTTTTTCAGGAAATGTGAAGAATCATTAACTTCACAGATTCTGCACAGAAAGCATAATTGCCTACAATACAAGGCAGAAACACACTCTAAAGCATTTGTGAGCAAAATGGAGACATGGCCCATTAATCCTTTATCATTAGAATCAAACAGTACTCAGATGACCACATGGACTGTGACTAAATCAATTAGGTACAAAGATGGTAATAATTAGGGCTGTTGGCAGTCAAAAGCTCTCCCAGAAATGTGCTTAGATGTTGAAAAGACAGCTTCTATCCACTTTTATTACCTTTGTGCCGTGGTAAATTATAGTAATTTCTTATGCCTTGAGTGAGGGAAAATGGGAAGATAATATTCAGCTTACTGAGGATGGTTTAACTTTTCTATAGACAAGCACTGAACAATCATTTACCTACACATAATGAGGGATATAAAGCTTTCTGGTCAAAATGTACTCTGTTATGGTAGTAACATAATAGAGTATGCATATTCTGCCTCGGAAAATCCCAAGATTCTGATAAGCAATGTGCAGGAAGCAAAGAGCTAGAGGATTTGGTAGTACATAAACAAAGCTCCCTTTACAGATGCTGCTGTTGGGACAGCTAAGACTCGCCTCCTGTCCTTCCCTTTTCCAACCCCTGAGGGCCCTTCCTCCCCTCTGGGTCTTTATTAGTTGGCTTTTATCGCTCCTCTTCTGAAAAAGACACTTATTTTCTGTTCTGCTCTTTCCTGTGCCCAGCATCCACTTGGAGGAAAGAGTGTCTGTATTTCCAAGACCTTCGCAGACCACTAGGCGAGTCAGTCCCGGGGAGCGCCTGCAGGGGGCGGTCGACACCGTGAAATGAGTAGACGGCGCTGGCTGCCCTGGGGGTCCCGGACCTGCTGCAGGACAAGCCTGGGAGACCAATATGCAAGAAAGGGGGCCTTCTAGAAAATCCAAGGTAATCCACTCAAATCAAGTTGTTAAATGTTTGCCATTGGTGACCTCAAAGAATCAAAGGTGGTCGGGGGCCTGGATTGATGGCGGGGGTTGGGGTTCATCTTTTCTAAGGCTCTCACTGCTGAGGCTGAGGAGGCCTGTGGTGTAACCAGCTAATTAGTAGCACTGCTGATACAAGAACTGAGGCTGACTAACAGCCTGGACCCTTTAAGAGATTTCTGGCGGCCCCTGTCTGTATTTATTTACAAGATAAATATCTAAAGTAAAAAGAACACTCTGCACTTCTGAGTTATCATTTCTAGGAGTGAAGCTGAAAGTGGCGAAGCTTATTAGGGGCGAAATAGGCACTAATTTGAAATAAGATAGGATTATGAATACATTGCACTATCTGTTTATGTTATAACAGCCGTAGGCTCTGATGGTAAAAACAGTTAATAAGCTTGCTTTAAAAAAATCTATGTGTATTGCCTGTTTTATTTACATATACTGAAACAAGGAGTCTTTTCTGGTGAATGATACATTTATGGGATCATTTGGGAGTTCTGGTATTATTTTCACCTGCTCTTCTCTTTCTGAGCTCCACTGCAGAACAATTAATTTATGTTCCCAGGGTATTTTCAAAAGCAAGCTGCTCAAAATGTGGTTCTAGGACCAGCATCACCTGCGAGCTTGTTACAAATGCAGAGTCCCAGGGCCACCTGAGGTTTATTGCATCCGCGTGTCAGCGGGATTCCCAGGCAATTCTTAGGTGCACTACAGCCTGGAGAGAACAACTCTATTACTCCAGTACTACCTTGCAGAGCCCTTACTTCATCGTTCCTTAGGCTGACCTGGGCTCCTAGTCCTTAACCTGGGTGTTCCTGCCAAGGATGAGCGTCAGCATCTTCTGTTTAAAAGAAGAGCATCACTTGGGCTTTAAAATGAGGCAGGGAGAGTCATGGAGTGGAGTTTGTGATGCGTTCCTGTGGATCCCTCAATGGGACTTTATTTTTTGTGGAAGGGCACTGTGTTGATAACTATATAAGAAAGGTTTAAAAGTCCTCATATGCAACTCATGGAAGCTGATAAACCAGTTTCTTGGCCAACTCTACGCCTAGTACTTGACTCACTCCTAATGAGTTGGGGGCTGAGCAGCCTCATAAACCCTGTCAGCTCCCCAGACAGAAGGACACGTGGCGACGAGCCTGTGCTTGCACAGACCATAGCTTCTCATCATTTTTGTTTCTTCCCACCACCAAGTCTAGAATTGTGCTCTGTATTCAACACGTGCCTAACTAGCCTTGCCAGCAATAACACTAGACAAATATTTACTGAGTCCCACCCTCCCCACCATGCATAAAGTACTGTTGGATTAAAATGTTTTCCTAATTAGTTAAAATAACTGATGTTGGACTGCTAGTCAGTGCAAAGGTGTGGGCTGAAGGGCATATTTAGATGAGTTTTTCTGATGTCCCTGTTCTATAGGTAAAATCACATATCCATTTGCTTCTTTACATATCTCCAGGGAGTTATCAACTTGGGAGACAAATGAGTTACTGCATTATAGTGCTGTCAGACTCAAGCATTTTGGAATTTGTGGAATTAAACTCATGCTGGTTTGTTTATCTTCTATGTCTAGAAAATTGATGATGCAAATGTTGGAATGCTTAAAAGAATACACTTTAGAAGTGTGGTTTAACACATGACTTCAAGTCTTGGAGTTTGAGTGCTGGAGAAGAAGCTTCCACAGAGTAGACTGGGGTTTTCCAGAACCATTCACATCCTCACTGGCCAGTTCCTCTGGAAGGCGGCCGCTGCCAGGTCCCTCCTTCGGGAGGCCTGGTTCTGTGGGGGAGGGAACCTCGGCAGCCAGTGCCGTCAGCCGGAGGGGGTACCTTAGAGATCAGGTGAAGATCACCAGGGTGCTTGTGGGCAGTGATGGAAGCAAGGTTCACTGTACCCTGTTGTGAATTCGAGAGAGGCGGATGATCCAGCTATGGATGAATAACAGTTTCTTTTCTTTTCTTTCTATCTTTATTTCTGGCTGCACTGTGTCTTTGTTGCTGCATGTGGGCTTTCTCGAGTCGTGGCGAGTGGGGGCTGCTCTCTAGCTGTGGTGTGAGGGCTTCTCCCCTGGGCGACTTCCCTTGTTGTGGAGCCCGCGAGCTTTAGGTGCACGGGCTTCGCTACTTGCAGCGCTAGAGTTTTGTCGTGCAACTCTAGAGCATGGGCTCAGTAGTTTTGCACAGGCTTAGCTGCCCCAAGGCAATGGAATCTTCCCAGACCAGGGATTGAAACATTGTCCCCTGTATTGGCAGGTGGATTCTTATCCACTGGAGCACCAGGGAAGTCCTATTTTTAAAATTTTTTAGAATTGAACTTACAGTTGACTTACAATATTGTGTTACTTTTAAGTGACTCAGTTATATGTATATATGTATTCCTTTTCAGATTATTTTCCATTATAAGTTATTATAAGATATTGAATATAGTTCTTTGTGCTATATAGTAAATCCTTGTTGGTTATCTATTTTATATATATTGGTGTGTATTCAAAAGCAGAGACATTACTTTGCCAACAAAGGTCCGTCTAGTCAAGGCTATGGTTTTTCCTGTGGTCATGTATGGATGTGAGAGTTGGACTGTGAAGAAGGCTGAGCGCCGAAGAATTGATGCTTTTGAACTGTGGTGTTGGAGAAGACTCTTGAGAGTCCCTTGGACTGCAAGGAGATCCAACCAATCCATTCTGAAGGAGATCAGCCCTGGGATATTTTTGGAGGGAATGATGCTGAAGCTGAAACTCCAGTACTTTGGCCACCTCATGCAAAGAGTTGACTCATTGGAAAAGACTCTGATGCTGGGAGGGATTGGGGGCAGGAGGAGAAGGGGACGACAGAGGATGAGATGGCTGGATGGCATCACTGAGTCGATGGACGTGAGTCTGAGTGAACTCCGGGAGTTGGTGATGGACAGGGAGGCCTGGCGTGCTTCGATTCATGGGGTCGCAAAGAGTCGGACATGACTTAGCGACTGATCTGATCTGATCTATAAATCCCCTACCCCTAATTTATCCCTCTCCCTCCCCTTTCCCCTTTGCTAACTGTGTTTGTTTTCTATGTCTGTGAATCTGGTCTGTTTTGTAAATGAGTTGGTTTGTATTATTTTCTAAGATTCCACATTGAATGAATAACATTTTCAATGTTCTTATTAAACTCAGGAGTGATATGGTACCACAAACAGATAATATCTGCAATGATGATGACATTTCACTATTAATTAAGATCTTCCATAATGATTATTTTAATGTTGAGTTAGAAACATTTTTATGATGAAGATCAATGAAGAAAAAAATGTGAATAGAAAGTTCAGCCAAAGGTGAGTTTAAACAGAGCAGCCTATTTGAAGATATTTCTCTGTGTAGACTCTTACCTTACAGGTCTTCTAATATTAGCTGATTAGGCATTAGCTTGTTAGGCATTGCAGACACAAAAGTCACATGAGAAAATGGTGAGACTTTCCTCTCAATGAACCCCAAATTGACTTTGATCAGGACTAGCATTTCTCCATCAAAGTAGGAATATTGCCATAGGAGGGACTGGGCACATACCAGATGCCATAAATGAGGTTGACATCTCCAACTACTAAGTCAAAAAGCTGAAAAAATATAGAATATCTCAACAGGCAAAAGTGCAGCGTCCTTGAATGGCATATGAAATTTCCATCAAAATGGCTTGATCTGGAAGGGTTTTATAAAAATGAACTGCTTTTCCAGCCCTGTACTCCTCTGCCCCTGGAACCCGGTGGGCAGTGGCTGCAGACAGCAGCCTCCTCAGTAGTGTGTGCAGCCTGTTTGGGACCTTGGAGACAGCCCTTTCCAGTGGACATTCATGACTGGCACGCTGGCCCCAGTCTAGGCTCCAGACAGGTATGTGTGTTGCCTTTGGAAAGCCCCAAGGTGAAGTAGCCAGGGTCCACACCGGCCAACTCTTTATGTCTATCTGCACCAACTTGCAGAACAAGGAGCATGTGACTGAGGCCCTCTGCAGGGCCAAGTTCAAGTTCCCTGGCAGTCAGAAGATCTGCATCTCCAAGAAGTGGGGATTTACTAAGTTTCATGTGGAGGAGTTTGAAAAAAGCACAGTGGCAGAAAAGTGGCTCATCCCCAATGACTGTGAGGTCAAATAATCCCTAGTGATGGCCCCTGGACAAATGACGGCTCTGCACTTACGAGAGCCTTGACGCCGTTCTCTCCTTAGTCACGCCCACCAATGAGTTCTACTTTTACTATAAGTACAAAAACCATTTGTTTTTTGTAAACAAACAAAAAAAGCTGCTGTCCTTTCTCTATGAATATGTTAAGGTTAATATGAATATGTTAAGGGTTAAGGTAACCCTAAGTTTGTTCATGAACGTATAATAATTATAAATGCTGGAAAGAAGACACATACACACACCTCTCTTTGTGGAGGCTTTTGTGTGTCATCTGTTAAAAATTATCTGTGCATTTAGTTTGTCCCTTGGACTGCAAGAAGATCAAACCAGTCAATCCTAAAGGAATCAGTCCTAAAAATTCATTGGAAGGACTGATGATGAAGTGGAAGCTCTAATACTTTGGCCACCTGATGCAAAGTGCTTACTCATTGGAAAAGACCCTGATTCTGGGAAAGACTGAAGGCAGGAGAAGGGGACAATAGAGGATGAGATGGTTGGATGACATCACCAACTCGATGGACATGAGTATAAGCAAGCTCTGGGAGTTGGTGATGGACAGGGAAGCCTGGCATGCTGCAGTCCATGGGGTCACAAAAAGTTGGACACGACTAGGGCTGAACTGAACTTAGTTTGTCCATTTATCCTAAAGTTTTGAGCTGGAGTTGCAAAAGACATTAGTAATTCAATTTAACACAGGCTTAAAAATGTCAAAGCATTCGGATTTCTACTAAGTCTCTCTCTTTATCAGGAAAGAGTATTTTCCTGTTGAATGATACTGACAATGAAAAAACCTTATCAGGCCCATGAAGTCACCTTGAAACACAAAGAATCTCTTCCAGGTGGAGAGCGGCTTCTGTAGGTGGCCCTGAATGATCTAGCTTTTGAAAGGGCAGCAGAGGGCCACCTGGCTAAGACTCAGGCTCCAGAGGAAGCTCCACCAAACTGGTCCTCTTTGGCACCTCCCCACAGATTCCAGGCTACCACCAGATGTTCTGTCTCTCCCTCTGCCTTGTTGCCTAGAGACAGGTGCCACGTGCTCCTCCCTCCCTGTTGTCACGACCACAACGTGATGGAGAAGCTGTATAGTTCTGCTCATAATCAGTGGGCTGATCAAGTAGGTCATTTATCCAAATTCATTTATGTATTTAACAATTATGTATCGAGTACCTGTTAGGTATCAGGTACCGTGCTCAGTTCAGTTCAGTCGCTCAGTCATGTCCAACTCTTTGAGACCCCATGAATTGCAGCACGTTAGGCCTCCCTGTCCATCAACAACTCCCGGAGTTCACTCAAACTCATGTCCATAGAGTTGGTGATGCCATCCAGCCATCTCATCCTCCGTCGTCCCCTTTTCCTCCTGCCCCCAATCCCTCCCAGCATCAGAGTCTTTTCCAATGAGTCAACTCTCCGCATGAGGTGGCCAAAGTACTGGAGTTTCAGCTTTAGCATCATTCCTTCCACACTAGGTGGTAGGATAATAGGGAATAAGTTAATCTAATTCTCACCCTCAAGGTGCTTATAATTTAGGGGCCTGGGGGGAGCACAAGCCAGAGCACAAAACAAACAAACAAGGGGAGAAGTCTAATAAAAGTCCTATGACATGTACTATGAAAGATACAGTGCACAGTGTCCTGGAGACTCCCATGGACAGAGAAGCCTGGCAGGCTATGGCCCATAGGATCACAAAGAGTCAGACACGACTGAAGCAACTTAGCATAAAGGATATAAGTGAAGGCTGAGACAGAAAATAGATGGAGAGTCTGTGGATTCCTGGCTTGAGTGACCTGGTAGAGTGATGACCATGGAAGGAGCACTGAGCTGGGTGAAGGGCAGGTGCAAGTGTCCTGATGTGGGTGTGCCTCCCTCTGCTGCAGGGAGGGAAGCATGGCCCGAGGGGAAGAAACAGAGGAGACTCACAGGAGAGGGCATCAGAGAGGAGATGGGTGTGTGTGTGTGTGTGTGTGTGCGTGCGTGCATCAGAGAGGAGACGGGTGTGCGTGTGTGTTCTGGGAGAGGAGTCCAGGCTGGAGAATGTCAGGTCATCACACCTCTTAAAGCTTCCAGTGACCCACTGGGGGTAAGGTCATGGGCAAAGTGTTGGTATTTAAAATAAACATGCCTTTGCTCTAAAAAATGGTAACATGGAAGCTGACGGTTTAAGTAGTTTACCCAAAGGTCACTTTCCTAATTCCCTGGTGAATGTTTTTCATGGTAAATGATGTTCCCTCTCATATTTATGCTGATTTCAAAGAAATCATGCTGATTCATTACCTAAAAGTAATCTCACCTGGGGGTCAGATATTAATCTTTGCCCCAATATGATTTCTTTCTGCCTGTTGGCAGTCATCCCAGCAGAGAACCTAGCAGAGTAAACCTTGCTCGACATTGACACTTGGCTGAGAGTTAGCAGGAGGGTGAAGGGCTGCCCAGGTGTCCTGAGAGGCTGTCGGACTTGCATATGTGAAACTAGACTTCGATTCCATTTCTAAGTTATTCATTGCTTATTTAGTATGTAGTGCAGAAGTGCCAGGAGTCCTTAATGAGGAAAGCAAATGGGCAGAAGACCTAAACAGACATTTGAAAACTGAGCAGAAGACCTAAATAGACATTTCTCCAAAGAGACATACAGATGGCCAACGGGCACATAAAAAGATGCTCAGTGTTTCTAATTATTACAGAATAAAATCAAAACTACAAGGAGGTACCACCTCATACTAGTCAGAACAAATCTCCAATGAGGTACAACTTCACGCTGGTCAGAATGGCCATCATCAAAAAGTCTACACATTTTAAATGGCACTCACATTTAAAAGTAATATTTATGCGATTTCTCGTCATACAGATCTGAGGTTCACTGTATGTTTGTCCATCCTGGGAGGTACTCAGGGTGGAACTGACTTTCCACTTCCACAGTATCTTCTTTTTTTGAGGTATCTCCATACTGTTCTCCATAGTGGCTGCACCAATTTACATTCCTACCATCAGTGTAGGAGGGTCCCCTTTTTTCCACATCTTATCCAGCATTTGTTATCTGTAGACTTTTTGATGATAGTCATTCTAACCAGTGTGAGGTTGTACCTCATTGTAATTTTGATTTGCATTTCTCTAATAATTAGCGACGCTGAGCATCTTTTTGTGTGCCTGTTGGCCATTTGTATGTCTTCTTTGGAGAAATGTCTCTTTAAATCCTCTGCCCATTTTTTGATTGGGTCTTTTTGTTGTTGTGGTTACTGGGTTGTTTGAGCTGTTTGGAAATTAAGCCATTGTTGGTTACATCATTTGCAAATATTTTCTCTCATTTGTAGATTGTCTTTTCATTTTTTTTTAATGGTTTCCTTTGCTGTGCAAAAGCTTATAAGTTTGATTAGGTCCCCATTTGGTTTTTTTTTTTTTTTTTCAATTCAGTTCAGTCGCTCAGTTCAGTTGTGTCTGACTCTTTGCGACCCCATGAATTGCAGCACGCCAGGCCTCCCTGTCCATCACCAACTCCCGGGGTTCACTCAGACTCACGTCCATCGACTCAGTGATGCCATCCAGCCATCTCATCCTCTGTTGTCCCCTTCTCCTCCTGCCCCCAATCCCTCCCAGCATCAGAGTCTTTTCCAATGAGTCAACTCTTCACATGAGGTGGCCAAAGTACTGGAGTTTCAGCTTTAGCATCAGTCCTTCCAAAGAACACCTGGGACTGATCTCCTTCAGAATGGACTGGTTGGATCTCCTTGCAGTCCAAGGGACTCTCAAGAGTCTTCTCCAACACCACAGTTCAAAAGCATCAATTCTTCGGTGCTCAGCTTTCTTCACAGCCCAACTCTCACATCCATACAAGACCACTAGAAAAACTATAGCCTTGACTAGACGGACCTTTGTTGACAAAGTAATGTCTCTTGTTTTTTTTAATTTATTTATTTTAATTGGAGGCTAATTACTTTACAATATTGTGGTGGTTTTTGCCATACATCGACATGAAACAACCATGGGTATACATGTGTCCTACCATCCTGAACCCCCTTCCCACCTTGCTCCCTACCTCATCCCTCTGGGTTGTCCCAGAGCACCAGCTTTGGGCGCCCTGCTTTGTGCATCTAATTTGCACTGGTCATCTATTTTACACATGGTCATATACATCTTTCAATGCTATTCTCTTATTTTTGCTTTTATTTCTATTGCCTTGGGAGACTGACCTGAAAAAACATTGGTACAGATTTATGTCAGTATTTTGCCTATGTTCTCTTCTAGGAGTTTTATGGTGTCATGAAAGTGAAAGTGTTAGTCACTCAGTCGTGTCCGACTCTGCAACCCCACGGACTGTAGCCCGCCAGGCTCCTCTGTCCATGGGATTCTCCAGGGAAGAATACTGGTGTGGGTTGCCATTCCCTTCTCTAGGGGATCTTCCCGACCCAGAAATCAAACCTGGGTCTCCTGCATTCCAGGCAGATTCTTCACCATCTTAGCCACAAGGGAAGCCCTTACACCATAGAACTATAGTGTCATGGTTCTAGACTATTTTAAAGCGGAGGCCCAACTTTGTAGCGAAGAGTGCTCTGAATCTGGAGCTAGATTATGAGATAGTCATAGCATAAAAAAATCAGAATAGTCCATCTTAAGTCATCTGCCCTCTTAATGAAGCAAGAAGCTGGGAGAGGTCAAAAAAAGAAAAAAAAATGATAATGCCAGATATGACATGATCTCCCCTGATAAGTTTAATTGCAGTCAGAACTGAAACAATGAATTTGTCGGTTCTCTCCCAGAAATAAGGAGAACTAATTGAGATCATCAGAAGTGTCATCTTAAGGGACTTCCCCGGAGGTCCAGCAGTTAAGACTCTGAGCTTCTAATGCTAGGGGCATGGGTTTGATCCCTGGTTGGTGAACTAAGATCTCACATATTGCTGCTATAGCAAAAAAAAAAAAAAAAAAAAGCCCTAAAACCAAACCAATCAAGCCATGAAAAGCTAGAAGGAACCTTAAATACATATTACAAAGTGAAGGAAGCCAACTCTTGGACTTTCCTGGTGGCTCAGATGGTAAAGCGTCTGCCTACAATGCGGGAGACCCAGGTTCAATCCCTGCGTTCGGAAGATCTCCTGGAGAAGGAAATGGCAACCCACTCCAGTATTCTTGCCTGGAAAATCCCATGGACAGAGGAGCCTAGTAGGTTACAGTCCATGGGGTTGCAAAGAGTCAGACACGACTGAGTGACTTCACTTTCATTTTCACATACTGTATGATTCCAACTCTATGACATTCTGGAAAAGGCAAAACTATGCAGACAGTGAAAGATCCATAGTGACCAGGGTTTGAGGGAAGGGAGGGATGAAGGGGCAGAGCACAGAGGATTTCTAGGACTCAGAAGCTGTTCTGACATGACAGAGGCGGATTACTGTAATTTTGTCACAAATCATAGAATGTGCAAAGGAGTGAACTGTAATGTAAACTATGGGCTTTGGGTGATACTGGTGTGTCAGTATAGGTCTATCAGTTGTCACAAATGTACCTCTTTGGTGGGGGATGTTGATAATGGGGGAGTCTGTGCATGTGGAAGCAGGGAGTGTAATGGAAATCTCTACTTTCCACTCAATTTTGCTGTAAATATAAAATTACTCTAAAAAGATAAAATCTACTTTGAAAAACAAAAAGGATGAAAAAGCCTGGAAATGAGATCATTGTGTTCTAAGCCCTGGCAAAGATCACTGATGGTCAAACTAGCTGATGAGAGAACCTCGGGCAGGTGGGCCGAGTCAATCAATAAGCACTTCTGTTCTCTCTCCATTATACCAATCATGCAAGTTAATTTGTTCATTCAACAAAATGCGTTGCCTTCTGGCTATGTGCCAGGTACTATCACAGGCTTGAGCCTGTGATATATAAAGAAGTCATTGGCCTAAGGAAGCCCATAGCCATAAGTGGAAACAGACAAGTAGTTGGACAACGAAAGTCTTGATGATAGGGACTCCCATGGTGGTCAAGTGATGAACACATTGTTCTTCTACTGCAGCGGGTGTGGGTTTGATCCCTGGTTGGGGAACTAAGATCCTGTATGCTGTGCTGTGCAGCAAACACACACACACACACATGCATGGTATGATTCCATCGCTCAGTCGTGTCTGACTCTTTGGGACCCCATGGACTGTAGCCCATCAGGATCCTCTGTCCCTGGGATTTCCCAGGCAAGAATACTGGAGTGGGTTGTCATTTCCTCTTCCAGGGGATCTTCCTGCCTAAGGGATTGAACCCGAGTCTCCTGTGGCTCCTGCACTGACAGTGGATTCTTCACTTTCTGAGCCTTGGATGATAAATATCAGGATAAGGATTTCTACCAGAAATTATTAAGCTGGGTTTCTAGTACAATTCTATTCTGACAATTTGGATCGATGATGCCAGCTCTCCTGTTTACTTTCAGATTAGAAGATTAGTGGTGAAGGTCAGATCTGATGGTGCACATTCTTATTAACTAGCTGCAGATCTCTTGAATAACTTCTTCCCCTACTGATAAAAATATCTAGCCAAATTCACTTCAATTGATTGCTAAATATTATTTGTTAACTGATATTATATGCTATATATCAGTAAATATATTCCACTATGTTCTGGGGATACCAGAGGCTGGTTCTACATTAATGCAAACAAATTAAAGAGGAAAATAGATTCACACTCTGCTAATATGTCTGTGTAGCTTGACAGTCAGATGTTAGAAGCTATAAATTGCCAAGTTAAAAAGTAACAAAAAAGAACCAAAATACATTTTTCTGTTATTGGGAATCCAAGCTGAGAAAGACGACTTCTTTCTACCCCCAAATTAGGGCTGCTTACCTCCCACCCCCCACCTCCATCTCCCAGCAGCTGGTACCCCACCTCCACCCTCCTACTATCAGAAATAATTTTCAGCAGCTGTCTGAGGAAAGTTCTGCAGCCATTGCCAAATTTGGGGCTTCAATTGCGTCCATACGCTGTTCCTGTAACTCTGTGCCAGTATCTTCCTATGGGCGTGTGATCAGGTACAAGCAGCTCAGATCTCCCATGTGAACCTAATGAAAACCAGGGCCATGGTCAACCTGCCAGGCACCCAAAGCCTCATCTTCCTTTTCCTCCTTGTGACAAGGTAGCTGATCAGGAAGAATATGTGAGGGTCAGTGATAGGATTTGTGGTAATTGCAGGTTCTTAGAAGCAAGAGTTCTGAAAGTCATTTGTGGTCTCATTGTTATCTGCCGGTGATGTCGCCTGTTTGAGGGTCACTTAGGCGGCTCTATCTGCGATGCTGTCCCCTCTAGAAGAGCAGACCTGCCAACTGCCGCTTTTCCTCTCGCTGCTGGCAGGAACGCTCATCATTAAAGGGATGGTGGCCGTGGGCCAATCATTCCATTCTTTCTACTTGGCCCAACTTCTTAAACTGTTTTTGGAATCAACTGAGAGATTAGCATTGAAACATATATGTTACCGTACATAAAAGAGCTAGTGGGAAGCTGCTGTATAACACAGGGAGCTCAATCCGGGGCTCTGTGATGACCTAGAAGGGTGGGATGGGGTAGGGGGTGGGAGGGAGGTTTAGGAGGGAGGAGATATATCTATACATATAGCTGACTCACGTTATTGTATGGCAGAAATGAATACAACATTGTAAAGCTATTATCCTCCAATTAAAAGTGAATTTAAAAACCAAAGAAAGAAATATAAAAAAGAAAAATTCATTAAAAAACTGTTCTATTGAAATATAAGATATATGCAAAAAAGCATATAAGTTTACAACTGGTTGCTGTGTACTCAGTCATGTCCTGACTCTTTGCGACCCATGGGCTGTAGCCTGCCAGGCTCCTCTGTCTATGGGATTTTCCAGGCAAGAATACTGGAGTGGGTTGCCATTGCCTTGTCCCAAGGAGCCTCCCCCACCCCACCCCCATCAAGGAAAAGAACATGATGAGTGTCCCAGAGGCTCGCTGCCAATCCCCATTACCTCTCTTCCCCAAAGGTTCCTGCCCTCCTCGCATTTCACCCCCGGATTTGTTCAGCTTGCTTTTAACTCAGGTAAGTGGGATCATAAAGGGTGTGTCCTTTTGTGTGTCTGGGTCCTTCACGCAACATGATGTGTAGGAGCGTCTTCCTAGTGCTTTGGCACAGCTGTTGTTTACTTAACTGGTGTAAGTGCTCCATTGTCTGCCCGTCCTCTCATTTATCTATTCTATTGTCGAAGGACAGTCGCACTTTGGGGCTGTTAAAAGTATACTGCTATGAATTACTTGTATGTCTTTTGGTGGCATGGGCTTGCATTTCGGTTGTGTATATATATTATACACTGGGTTGGAATAATTACTGTAATGACTGGCTCACAAGCTTTGCCTTTTAGGGGAAGGGACAGTTCACCCTGGGCCCCAAGAACCCCTGCATGTCTTTCCCAAGGGTGCAGACGTCAAGCCACATCCATCCCTGATACGGGGCAGTTCCGTAGCAGTTCACACAGACAAGACAGGTCCAGGCGAGCATGGTGTGGTTACTGCTTGCTCCTCAGGGGCAGCAGGGGACTGGCTTGTTTGCCGCTTCCTTCCAAAGGTGCTGAGCCCCGGGTCCCACGTCCCTCAAACGCAGAGCAACCTGCCGAGTGACCGGCTTTCATCTGGACCCACCACGTTGCCCAGTGGGCTCGGGAGCACAGGAGCCAGCACGACCATTTGACGTTCCTGCTGGCTGCTGTGCTGCGGGTAATAAACTGTGTTGCTGTGATTTATCACATCTCATAGGCCACTTCTGGCTACTGTGGGTGTGGCAGCCCTGCTCAGCTCGTCACCCGGGCATCTCCTTTGGGGTCTTATTATCCCTTGCTTGTCTATGAGGCTGGGGTTCTTTCCTGATAGAGCTCATCAGCTCTAGTGGGTGATGCTAATCATTGCCCAAAGTAGTGTGTGAGATTTCTTGTTCTTCTGACCCCCTGTTTTTTAAAACTGAAGTATAGTTAATTTATAATATTGAGTTACTTTCAAGTGTACAACAAAGTGATTCAGATATCTATATCTAACTATATGTATGTGTGTGCATGTATGCTAATTCAGTCATGTCCAACTCTTTGCGACCCCATGGACTGTAGCCCACCAGGCTCCTCTGTCCATGGGATTCTCCAGGCAAGACTACAGGAGTGGGTTGCCATGCCCTCCTCCAGGGGATCTTCCTGACCAACTATATGTGTGTGTGTGTGAGTATAAAATTCAGATTATTTTCCATTACACGTTATTAGAAGATATTGAGTAGGTCCTTGTTTCCCTGTTTGTGTGTATATATTAATCGCAAACTCCTAATTCATATCTCCCCTGCCCCTCACTGTCCCTTTTGGTAACTATTAAGTTTGTTTTCTATGTCTGTGAATCTATTTCAGTTTTTAGGTAAGTTCATTTGTATCATTTTTTAGATTCCATATCTAAGTGATACCATATGGTATTTTTATTTCTGACTCACTTCACTTAGTAAGATCATCTCTAGGTCCATCCCTGTTGCTGCAAATGGCAGTATTTTTTTCTTTTTTATGACTGAGTAATATTCAGCCCTGGGATTTCTTTGGAAGGAATGATGCTAAAGCTGAAACTCCAGTACTTTGGCCACCTCATGCGAAGAGTTGACTCATTGGAAAAGACTCTGATGCTGGGAGGGATTGGGGGCAGGAGGAGAAGGGGACGACGGAGCCTGTGTTGGACGCTTTATATATGAATCATTCATAACAATTCTCCAACACAGGTATTACAGTCATTCCCAGCTCAATGAATCGACATGCAGTGAAGTGAATTCACACGTCCATGGTCACACAGTTGTAGAGCTTTCAAGGTTTCAATCCAGGGTGAGCCTGACTTCGGGGAGCGAGCTCCGCCCATGGCAAAGGTCATGAGGAAGGAGGCTCGGCATACGCAAAGGTGGGATCGAGCCTCAGGAGGCCCCCTGGAAATTCTCGAGCATCTACCCCCAAAACCAGAGTCTGCCTACTTTCTGCTTTGTGCTTTCACCTACACCTCTGACTTTACGGGGGCTGTCCCCCACTACCTCTCTCTGAAAAAAGAGTTAGCTTACAGCTCCAGTTAATAATTCCTGGGTGTGACAGTGTTTAACCTACAAACTCCTTTGGAAATCCTCTAGCCTGCCTGAATAGGTTTTTCCGGCCATATGTGATTGTTCAGAGCCTCCCAACTGTGAGAGGCAGGAGATGTTCTAAACTGTCTAAACACAGATTCCTTTGAGTAGTTAAAAGATTGATTAGAAATTGTATTGGTGAAGGGTTTTTCACTTATTGGGCCAATGTTTGCTGCTAAGTCTCCATACCCCTTACCTACTGTGTCCTTGGCAGTGTATTGATTGATATAATGGGTATATAGAAATGTAAGTAGTAGCCTCAATGTTTGTAACCTTGGACCCTTGAGTTAATTCTTTTCTTGATTGAGCCCACCTCACCTTTGCCCTATAGGAATGCAACTTTGTCCAGTGCTTTTTTTGGAGGCTGGTGCCTGACTTTGGAATAATCACCTTTAGAGAAAGATAAGTGTCTTAAAATGTTAACAGGCCTCCTGGCCAGAAGATGATGTAAATCACCTGAACTTTTGCATATGATAAGTTTGAAAGCCTGGCTTCGATTAGGACCAGGAACTGCTGTCCTTGCATGACTCCACCCCTTCCCCCATTATCCTCTATGCACAACTTAAGGTATAAAAACTACTTTGGAAAATAAAGTGCAGGCCTTGTTTACCTAAACTTGGTCTCCCCATGTCGCTCTCTCCCTCAAATTCTGGCTGAGTCTCCATCTGGAGCGCGGAACCCGCCATGCTTGCTAATTATGCCTGGGCTTCTAAGATCCGACCGGGGAGGCCTCCGTGTCTCCTCTCCTTCGGGAGAACGGAAGGACGCCTGCGGCCTACATAAGTGGTGCAGACTTCTAGTCTTGAAGTTTTATTGGTCTCCCGAGTAAACCAAGCTACTCAGCCTCTTTTCTCCGCTGAATTTTCCTACTGAGCTATCCTCATTCTATTACTCTTTATATCTTTGATAAAATATTTAAATAAATAGGTCGCCGACGCCGTCCCCGCTTCAAATACCCTGGATCAGCCGGGGCTGGTCCCCGGCACCTGACCTCTGGCCATCACACTCCTGGTCTAGATCTGGTACGCACTTGAACCCATGTTCTCAGAATCCAGAACTGGTGCTCAGTTCACCACCCATTTTGCTGACCCCAAACCTCCAACAACTGTCACCCTGTTTGTCCTTCCTATCAGTGCACAATTTAATGACCAGTGTCAGGCAGAGTGAAAAGAGAGGCATCTGTGCGAAGTTGCTTCAGTCATGTTTGACTCCTTGTGACTCTATGGACTGTAGCCCACCAGGCTTCTCTGTCGATGGGATTCTCCAGGCAAGAATACTGGAGTGGGTTGCCATGCCCTCCTTCAGGGGATCTTCCCAATCCTGGAATCGAACCTGCGTCTCTTGCATTTCCTGCCTTAGCAGGCAGGTTCTTTATCACTAATACCACCTGGGAAACCCACAAAGAGAGGGAGGAGAATGGAAAGTTTGTCTCATTCCTGTACCAGATCATCAGCCTCTGGATAACAGATCGTTCCCTGAATATATTAATAACATTACATTCAAAGGGGAATGCAAATCCCTGGAAATTGAGAAGAGCATGTGTGGCTAATTTTAAAGGAGAAGTTAATTTTGCTTTTGAAGGTTCTCTGTCTCATCACCACCATCTGGAGCTCTCTGTCTCCAGGGAACTCAGTTCTAGAAGGTCAGAAGGGGTGCGTAGTATTGCATTTGTGTTAGCAGAGCCCAGAGGAAATGAATGCTCAGAAATTCACCGGTCTCGTGGTTTTTGGTCTCACTGTGTTACAGTGAGCCTCAGCCTGCCCTCCCGGAGAAGCAAACACATGATTACCTTCACACCCACCCAATTCTTGGCTTCTTTGCTTCGGGACCTTGGCCACTCTTGGGGGCTAAGCTGACTCTCCATCACAGTCTAAAAGTGAAAGTGCTCTTCTAACTTACCGCCCCTCCCCTGCCTCACTGCCAGCATGTTTCTTCAGCGACATCACACTATTTCTCTAACCCTGAATATGATAAAGGGGGAAATTATGTAACATTTGCTTAGTTGCCATTTTAAGAAGCCAATTCAAAGAGATCCTTGGGAAAATTATTTTAAATGCATGTTTATAAAATCACTTTCTACATTTTAAAAACCTGTATTGTTTTTCAATGATGGTTCAAAGTTTCTCTTTAAATATCCATCCATATATGGGACAGGGTATTGGCAGAGTGGGAGTAGGGATTTAACATGGATGTTCAGTGGGAAATTCTGAAATATTCCCTAACGACTGGGAGCTTCTCACCCAAATAATGTGCTCAGTCTCTCAGTCGTGTCCAACTCTTTGTGGCCCCATGGACTGTAGCCCACCAGGCTCCTCTGTCCATGGAATTCTCCAGGCAAGAATACCAGAGCGGGTAGCCATTCCCTTCTTTAGGGGATCTTTCTGATCCAGGGATTAAACCTGCATCTCTTGTGTCTCCTGCATTGGCAGGTGGATTCTTTACCACTAGTGCCACCTGAGAAGCCCTCTCACGGGGTTGGAGGGGGGATTTTAATATCAACTTCTGTGTTCCAAAGTGATCATTTCAGGGAATAAACCAAAGGGAATATGATGAAAAAAAAAGTGGATAATTTCATAAAAATGGAGATGGTGGAAAATCTGCATACATGGCTGGGGGAGGGGTGAACAGGGGTGTACATGCTCGTATTGTAAAAATAAATCCCCTAGAGTCCTGTTGGCTATTGTTTCATATCGAAATAAGGGAAAGAAAGCAATTTTCAGCATTTGTACTTGGGATTGTTTACACAACATTGTTATGGTCATCTAGTCTTGGAAAAAACACACACACACACACAAAAGAGAGAGATGTAAATGTCATTTCAAGAGTGTCTGGGGTAGAGCCTTCTGTTTTGATTCTGAAAGGTATTTCAAATCTGTGCTGCGTTTGAGTGGATCCACAAGATCAGGTCAGAAAAATGCCTTGCATTTGATGTTACATACTGTTTCTTTCAATAGAATAGAACAATTCAGCCAACAATAGTTGGTCCTTTGACCCCCTGGGTATGAAAGAGGAAAAAGTTGATGAGAGGCGAGTTCTTCAGATCTAATGTAGGATTTGTGGGATGGGGACATCATCTTCTGAGATCAGGGAAATGACATATGTGTGTGAGTCTGTAGAACCCAAGCAGAACAAATCCTCCCAAAGCAAGTGGCCCATTCTTTTGTTTTTGCTTTTTGTCAGCTCCTCACTTTGCATGTTTGCCAATGAGACCCACTCAAGACGAATTTCTGATGACAGACCTAGTATCTATAAAAGAAAAATTTAATTGTGCGTATCGGGGTTTTGAACTAATTACCTCTTATGATGCACGTAAAAATCAGGTCATGCCTCTTACTTTAGCAGGTATCGGGAAGATGAACCTTTCTGATGGAAGCATCTAAGTCATCTGTAAAGGCAGGTTTCTTGACAGTGTGGGCTGCGGGCCCAGGTTTCTCAGGGCTCCTCTCAGGGAATCTCTCATTAGAATCTTAACAGAGAGAGACCTGAGCGCAGTGGCGGAGCCTGAAGACACACACACACACACACACACACACACACACACACACACCACACCCTTGAGAATACAGAGTGCAAAATTTCTGAAGCTGAACCACTATGTTGGTGAATAGAAAGGCTAAATGTGGCTCTGGGAAAGAACAAATGATCGCTGAGCTGGGGATGAAAGTCCCCTGGGAGGGCAGGTGGATAGGTGAAGAGAAAGGATGAGGATGTCACAGAAAGGTGGATTCTGCCGTGGGGACGCAGATGGTGCTGTGCTGTGCAGGCTCTGGCTATGGCCCTGAGCCCACTCTGCATGGTACCTCCCAGTCCTGGAGCCTTACAAGTCACCCAGCACCTGCCCAGGGGACTCCCAGGCGGTCCAGGGTTTAAGACTCCACGCTTCCAATGCAGGAGGCATGGGTTTGATCCCTGGTCAGGGAACTAAGATCCCACATGCCATGCAGTGTGCCCCTTGCACCCCCCCCCCAAAAAGAGAATCCACTGGCATCTAAAACTCAGTTTATCCCAACCCGCCCTCACCCCCACATTTCTTGCTACTCTGCTTCCTCCTCCTGCCAGCCCACAGCTGCAGAGTGGTGAAGTCTTCCTGCCCTGCCTTCTATAGCAGCTCCCAAATTTCTCTCCGCTTTGCCCTCTTCTGTTCTAATCTCAGAGCCTTAGCCGTGGTGGGGTCTTCCTGTCTGTCTCCCTAATCTGAAAAAGTAACACAATCAGTTTTTTCCATAGTGCCAAAACCTTCATAGGTTTCCATCACCTACCAAATGAAGCCCAAACCCACAAGAATCCATCCAAGCCTCTGGGATCGGGATTAATACTCTCGTGGACGGTGAAGCCAACTGCTCTACTGAGTATCATGCAAATTAAGCTCAAGGGTCTTTTCCTGTACTTGGACCATCCCTGTGTTCTAAGTGTAGCCTCTTCATTTTCATTGCCTCCTCTCACTTTGCTTGTTAATATTCTATTTGTTTGGGGCTTCCCTGGTAGCTCAGCTGGTAAACAATCTGCCTGCAGTACAGGAGACCCCCTCCTCTCTCTTTGCTTGTCAATATTACATTTATTTAAGATCCAGTTTAAATTGCACCTCCTCCAGGAACCTTGCTCTCTTGCAAACAGATGGAAGCTATCTTTTCCTCCTCAACATCCTTATAATAGTCAGTGCACATTTTCTTTCTTTCTTCTTTTCTTTGGGCACACAGTGAAAGCAAAGTCATCACTTTGCTGACAAAGGTCCGTCTAGTCAAAGCTATGGTTTTCCCAGTAGCCATGTATGGATGTGACAGTTGGACCATAAAGAACGCTAAGTGCTGAAGAATTGATGCTTTTGAATTATGCTGGAGAAGACTCTTGAGAGTTCCTTGGACTGCAAGATCAAACCAGTCAATCCTAAAGGAAATCAACTGTGAATATTCACTGGGAAGACTGATGCTGAAGCTCCAATACTTTGATCACCCGATGCAAAGAGCTAACTCATTGGAAAAGACTCTGATGCTGGGAAAGACTGAAGGCCAAAGAAGAAGAAGGCAGCAGAGGATGAGATGGTTGGATGTCATCAAATGGTTATGAATTTGAGCAAACTCCAGGAGATAGGGAAGGACAGGGAAGCCTGGAGTGTTACAATCCACACCATTGCAAAGTTGGACACACCTTAGTGACTGAAAAACAACACGTGGGAACTTAGTTCCCTGACCAGGGAGCAAAACTATGCCTTCTGCAGTGGAAGAACGGAGTCTTAGCTACTGGACCATCAGGGGCTTCTCTTTTTAAATAAATTATTTTTACTCTCCCTATTTGAAAGTCAGCTGGTTAATAACCTTAATTTCATCTGCAACCTACACTCTCTCTTGCCAAATAGCATAGCATATTCACAGGCTCTGGGATTAGGGTGTGGACATCTTTGAGGGCTGGTATTCTGCTTATCACAGGATCCTTCCATGTATTTTTCTCTTTTATATTCACATATCAATATTGTTATAAAGACATATTTATTTTTTTAATATGTGATTTTTTTAAAGCGTGAGATACCGTATACATATATATATATATGTGATATTATATATTTTGCTTTTCTCAATGAATAATTTATCTTGTATAGTTTTTGGGGGTCAGTTCTTTTGGAGGCTGTCACTGTTAATAATTGCAAAGTATCCCATAGTTTATTACTATTAATGGATGTTTAGGCAGCTTTAACATTTTTTACCCTTGATCATATATATATCTGAGTCCTTAGACAAGATTGACTACAGCACACACGTCAATAAGTGGACCCACTGGGGGCAAAGAACATACGTATATTTTCAAAGGGCATTTAAAATTTTTATTTACAGTTTAAACCGTGTTTGCTGATTATATACCATTAAATAGTGTAGAAATTTTAAAATATAAGATTATTTATGTCCAAATTCTTAAAAACTCAGTAAGTTTATATCTTTTTTTTTGACTAGTTGATTGACTCACCTGCCGCTCATCTGTGTGCACAGTATGAAATCACATGACTTATTTTATTAAAATACAGCTATTGTTGTTGTTACTTTTGCTTATTTATTTTTTTTAAAACCTGTACAGGAGATTTCTGGATAGAATTTCTGTATCCCAAACTGTTCTCAATAACCGTCTTGGTTGGGAAGTGAAAAGGATGCCTTAGGTCATTAAAATTCACTTTTGCTTCAAGAATTTATTATGAAATGTTAGGTACAAACCTAACTGGACCAAACAAGTCATGCAAAAAGGGACTCTGCTAGTGTTTATGGCCTTGGGGAGAAGGTGGCAAAGCCCAAGAATCCCTTTAATGGCCTAGCTTGATTTTGAGAAAGAAGAAAACACTGGCAATGACTCACGAAGGTCCAGCCAACCTTGCCTTTCTTGGGGTCATTAAATTACTTATGTGACTGTACCTCTGAAAGGTGGCCTCTTCCCAAGGATGCTAAATGAAAGTGAGAGTGTTCACAGCTCAGTTGTGTCTGACTCTTTGCGATCCCATGGACTGTAGCCTGCCAGGCTCCTCTGTCCATAGGATTTCCCAGGCAAGGATACTGGAGTCAGCTGCCATTTCCTTCTCCAGGGAGTCTTCCTGACCCAGGGATTGAACCCAGGTCTTCTGCATTGCAGGTAGATTCTTTACCACCTGAGCTACCAGGGAAGCCCCAAAGATGCTGCTAAGTCTGTCTGCAAGCTTGGCTTATGCAAAGTGTGGGTGTTGAGGTGGCAAGGAAATGAGCCCCTTCCAAGCCAAGAGAGCTTTATGTTAAATATTCTGAAAGTTAAAATCTCAGCTAACAAAACCACTGTAGTGGTTTTACTCCTCTGACAAACTCTCCAACCTCTTTACAGACCTTGAGTGTCCTGTTTATCTTTATTCCCCTAAACAGGAACAGGACCTCCCTTCTTTTCAAACTTATAATTGAATAATTTCCTATAAAATGTTCTTGACCTCTTTTATTGTAACCCATGTTGTTTTTAAAAATTGTGTATTTTAATCCCAGTTTGTTTTTTTCAGAAAGATTGCAGGATATAAGATCAATATATAAAAATCAATTTGATTTCTACATCCTAGCTGTGAACAAAGTGAAAATTAAATTATGGAAACAACTCTATTTACAGTAGCATCAAAAAGAATAAAATCCTTGGGTCTATATTTGACAAAAGATGTGCAAAACTTTTACTCTGAAAATCACAAAACTACAAAGTCACTGAAGCAAATTAAAGAAGACCTAAATAAATGGAAAGACCTAAGTAAATGATCACTTATTGGGAGACTTAATATTGTAAGATGACTGCTGCTGCTAAGTCACTTCAGTCGTGTCCGACTCTGTGAGACCCCTTAGATGGCAGCCCACCAGGCTCCCCCGTCCCTGGGATTCTCCAGGCAAGAACACTGGAGTGGGTTGCCATTTCCTTCTCCAGGTAAGATGACAGTCCTCTTCAAACTGATCTACAGATTCAGTGCAATCCCTATCAAAAGCCAAGCTGACTTCTTTGCAGAAATTGACAAGCTGATCCTAAAATTCCCATGGAAATCCAAGGGATCCAGAATAGCCAAAACCATCTTTAAAAAGAACAAAATTGGAGGGCTCACATTTCCCAGTTTCAAAACTTACAAAAAGCTGCAGTAATGAAGATAGAAACTAAAGAAAACACAGATAAATTGGACTTCATCAACATTAGAAGCATTTGCAATTCTAAGAACACCATCATGAAAATGAAAGGAAAACTCACAGAACGGGCTAAACATTTGTGCATATTTCTGATGAGGAACTTACCTCTATAAGAACTGCTACAACCAACTCAATAATAGACAAATAACCCACTTAAAAATGAGTTAAGGTTCTGAATAGATAGTTCTCCAAAGAAGATATACAAGTGACCAATAAGCCCTGGAAAAGATGCTCAGTATCATTAGCTATCTTAAAATGCAAATCAAAACCATAATGAAATATCACTTCGCATCCACTAGCATGGCTATAACCAATAATATAGGTAATAACAAGGCTGGAACCCACCACGTGTGGTGGGAATGTAAAACGGTGCAACCACTTTGGAAAACAGTCTGGCAGTTCCTCAAAAGGTTAAAGATTAAGTTGTCATATCACCCAGCAAGACCACTCCTGGGTCTGTATTCATAAAAACATGCCAGATAGTTCATGGCAGCTTTATTCATCACAGTCAGCACCTGGGAACAACCCAAATGTCCATCAGCTGATGAAGGGATAAATAAAACATGGTACATCCATACAACAGAATATTATTAAGCCCTAAAAAGAAATGAAGTGGTTACACATGCTACAACATGGATTAGCCTTGGAAACACGCTAAGTCAACCACAAAGGACCACATTTATGAAATAAGTATCCAGAAGAGATGCGTCCATAGAGACAGAAAGTAGATTGAGGGTTGTCTAGGGCTGGAGGAGGGGGTGAGTGGACATAGGAAAAGAGGCATAGGAGTTTTGGAGGTGATAAATATGTTTTAAGATTGATTGTGGTGGTGTTTGCTTGACTGTGAAGATGCTAACAGCCATTTTACTGACCACAGTAAATGGGTGAAATACATGGTATGTACATTTTATCTCAATAAGACTGTAATAAAAAGAAAGTAAGATCCTTTTGAAGTTTCTTACTTATGAATATAGGGCTTTCCCCTTACTGTGGATCCTGAGGCAATTTCTGGAAGGGGTGGTGATGCTGGCGGGAATTCTGTGTGTCCTCATATGTAAAGTCACTATAGACATAGAGAACAAATGTATGGATGCCAAAGAGGGAAGGGAGCGATGGGGTGAATTGGGAGATGAGGGGTGACATGCATATACTTCTGATCCTACGTATACAAGAGACAACTAATGAGAACCTACTGTCTAGCACAGGGAACTCTGCTCAGTGCTCTCTGGTGACTTAAATGGGAAGGAAATCCAAAAGAGAGGGGGTATATGTGTATGTCTAGCTGATTCACTCTGTTGTATAGCAGAAACTAACACAACACTGTAAAGCAACTATACTCCCATTAAAAAAAACATAAATAAGTCACTTGGTTAAGCACTGAGTTAAGATTATTTCCAGGGCTTCCCTGATGACTCAGTGGTAAAGAACCCACCTGCCAAGGCAGCAGATGCAGGTTTGATCCCTGGTTCGGGAAGATCCCCTGGAGAAGGAAATGGCAACACACTCCAGTATTCTTGCCTGGGAAATCCCATGGATAGAGGAGCCTGGTGGGCTATAGAGTCGGACACAACTTAGCAAGTGAGCATGCACACAAAGTTATTTCTGCCTGGGAGACTTCCTGATGGGCTTCATTTCTTTCCCTAGCAGATTTTGAGTGTTCAAAACCCCGTAATTTCAAAATATTGAGTATGTGGTCTTTAATCCACAGCAGAGGGTCATTTGGAAGACTGGAGTGGAAAGAGACAGTGTTTGTGTGTATGGCTGCACACACGTGTGTAAGGGGAGAGGTGCATGAAGGGAGAAGTGTGACTTTCTAAGTTATAGTGCATCCCTGGTCGCCAGGGCAAGGGGTTCCTGGAGGGGGCTGGGTCCAGGGTTTCAGGCACTAGAGCGAGATGCCTGACCTGAGCTGCTTCCTCCTCCAGCTCCCGGGCGCTGGGTCTCTGGGCCCTAGCAACCTGGGCTTCATGGAATAGTTCACTATCCTCTTCCCCAGTTCTTTATTCTATCAGAGTAGCTGCTCCATTTTCTTCTTCTTTCCCCCTCTCAAGCTGCTCTAGTCTCAGGAAGGATTTGGGTCTGCTTCCTGTGTGTGTGTGTGTGTGTGTGTGTGTGTGTGTGTGTCTTATTTTTTAAAAAAATCCTGGGGATTTCTATTTTTACTTCTCTGTTCAGGTGTCCAAATGATGAAGATATTTTCTCCCAATCAGCAGCAGCCCACCCACAGTGTCACTGTGTTCCGTGATTAGGCTCCTTAATGACCGGGGTCCCCTCCTGCCCCCGGGCTGCTCTTCAGCACGCCCACTTCCAGCTGCTGCCACAGGAAAATGTGCACTGGGCCAGATCTGGAGCCAGAGCCGGGGAAGGGACATTCTGGAAAGCCCATCTCACTAAAGATGAAATCCAGGAGACAAAAATGAGCTCCGGAAGTACTCTCAAGTTCAAAGTTTTGAGTAAAACCTGTAAACTTCACAGACCAGGGCTCTGCCACCTCCTTGCCCATATCTTCTGCCTCCAGCCCCTCGCCCACTCCCTGCCACTCAACTGCCTTCCTGTTGCTGCTTCTCTCTGGCAACCATATTCCTGCCTCGAGGCTTTTTCCAGATTTGTAAAATGACATCCAAGCCCCACCTTTTAGATATCCACCTCACATTATGGACTGAGAAAATAACATCCACTTCTGTTCTCATGGTTTTTAGTAGCTTGTGCAGCTGTGATGTGTTCATTTTATTTGTGTCTGTAAATATCCCGTCACTGATGGGAGGATTTTGGAAGGCAAGGTGGATTATTCTCCTATTTGCTGCTGTAACATATTACCCTGAACTAAGTGCCATGTAGGGCCAGCCAAGATGGGCGGGTCATGGTGAAGAGTTCTGACAAAATGTCGTCCACTGAAGAAGGGAATAGCAAACCACCAATATTCTTGCCTTGAGAACCCCATGAACAGTATGAAAAGGCAAAAAGATAGGACACTGAAAGATGAACTCCCAAGGTTGGTAGGTGCCCAACATGCTACCGGAGATCAGTGGAGAAATAACTCCAGAAAGAATGAAGAGACAGAGCCAAAGCAAAAATGACACCCAGCTGTGGTTGTGACGGGTGGTGGAAGCAAGGTCTGATGCTGTAAAGAGCAATATTGCATATGAACCTGGAATGTCAGGTCCATGAATCAAGGCAAATTGGAAGTGGTCAAACGGGAGATGGCAAGAGTGAACGTCAACATTTTAGGAATCAGCAAACTAAAATGGACTGAAATGGGTGAATTTAACTCAGATGACCATTATATCTACGACTGTGGGCAAGAATCCCTTAGAAGAAATGGAGTAGCCATCATAGTAAACAAAAGAGTCTGAAATGCAGTACTTGGATGCAGTCTCACAAATGACAGAATGATCTCTGTTCGTTTCCAAGGCAAACCATTCAGTATCATGGTGATCCAAGTCTATGCCCCGACCAGTAATGCTGAAGAAGCTGAAGTTGAACAGTTCTATGAAGACCTACAAGACCTTCTAGAACTAACACCCAAAAAAGATGTCCTTTTCATTATAGGGGACTGGAATGCAAAAGTAGAAAGTTAAGAAACATTTGGAGTAACAGGCAAATTTGGCCTTGGAATACAGAATGAAGCAGGGTAAAGGCTAATAGAGTTTTGCCAAGAGAATGCACTGGTTATAGCAAACACCTTCTTCCAACACAAGAGAAGACTCTACACATGGACATCACCAGATGGTCAACACCCAAATCAGACTGATTATATTCTTTGCAGCCAAAGATGGAGAAGCTCTATACAGTCAGCAAAAACAAGACCAGGAGCTGACTGTGGCTCAGATCATGAACTCCTTATTGCCCAATTCAGACTTAAATTGAAGGAAGTAGGGAAAACCACTAGACCATTCAGGTATGACCTAAATCAAATCCCTTACAATTATACGTGGAAGTGAGAAATAGATTTAAGGGACTAGATCTGACAGAGTGCCTGATGAACTATGGATGGAGGTTCGTGACATTGTACAGGAAACAGGGATCAAGACCATCCCCAAGAAAAAGAAATGCAAAAAAGCAAAATGGCTGTCTAAGGAGGCCTTACAAATAGCTGTGAAAAGAAGAGAAGCAAAAAGCAAAGGAGAAAAGGAAAGATATAAGCATCTGAATGCAGAGTTCCAAAGAATAGCAAGGAGAGATAAGAAAGCTTTCCTCAGTGATCAGTGCAAAGAAATAGAAGAAAACAATAGAATGGGAAAGACTAGAGATCTCTTCAAGAAAATTAGAGATACCAAGGGAACATTTCATGCAAAGATGGGCTCGATAAAGGACAGAAATGGTATGGACCTAACAGAAGCAGAAGATATTAAGAAGAGATGGCAAGAATACACAGAATAACTATATAAAAAAGATCTTCATGACCCAGATCACCACAATGGTGATCACCTAGAGCCAGACATCCTGGAATGTGAAGTCAAGTGGGCCTTAGGAAGCATCACTATGAACAAAGCTAGTGGAGGTGATAGAATTCCAGTTGAGCTATTTCAAATCCTAAAAGATGATGCTGTGAAAGTGCTGCACTCAATATGTTAGCAAATTTGGAAAACTGAGCAGTGGCCACAGGACTGGAAAAGGTCAGTTTTCATTCCAATCCCAAAGAAAGGCAATGCCAAAGAATGCTCAAACTACTGCACAATTGCACTCATCTCACACACTAGTAAAGTAATGCTCAAAATTCTCCAAGCCAGGCTTCAACAATATGTGAACCATGAACTTCCAGATGTTCAAGCTGGTTTTACAAAAGGCAGAGGAACCAGAGATCAAATTGCCAACATCTGCTGGATCATCAAAAAAGCAAGAGAGTTCCATAAAAACATCTGCTTTATTGACTGTGCCAAAGCCTTTGACTATGTGGATCACAAGAAACTGTGGAAAATTCTGAGAGATGGAAATACCAGACCACCTGACCTGCCTCTTGAGAAATCTGTATGCAGGTCAGGAAGCAACAGTTAGAAGAGGACATGAACAACAGACTGGTTCCAAATAGGAAAAGGAGTACGTCAAGGCTGCATACTGTCACTGTGCTTATTTAACTTATATGCAGATTTCATGATGGAAAATGCTGGGCTGGATGAAACACAAGCTGGAATCAAGATTGCTGGGAGAAATATCAATAATCTCAGATATGCAGATGACACCACCCTTATGGCAGAAAGTGAAGAGGAACTAAAAAGCCTCTTGATGAAAGTGAAAGAGGAGAGTGAAAAAGTTGGCTTAAAGCTCAGCATTCAGAAAACAAAAATCACGGCATCTGGTCCCATCACTTCATGGGAAATAGATGGAGAAACAGTGGCAGACTTTATTTTTATGGGCCCCAAAATCACTGCAGATGGTGACTGCAGCCATGAAATGAAAAGACACTTACTCCTTGGAAGGAAAGTTATGACCAACCTAGATAGTATATTCAAAAGCAGAGACATTACTTTGCCAACAAAGGTCTGTTTAGTCAAGGCTATGGTTTTTCCAGTAGTCATGTGTGGATGTGAGAGTTGGACTATAAAGAAAGCTGAGCCCCAAAGGATTGATGCTTTTGAACTGTGGTGTTGGAGAAGACTCCTGGGAGTCCCTTGGACTGCAAGGAGATCCATCCTGTTCAAGTAAAGGAAATCAGTCCTGAATATTCATTGGAAGGACTGATGCTGAAGCTGAAACTCCAGTACTTTCGCCACCTGATTCGAAGAACTGATTCATTTGAAAAGACTCGGATGCTGGGAAAGATTGAAGATGGGAGGAGAAGGGGATGACAGAGGATGAGATAGTTGGATGGCATCACCAACTCAATGGACATGAGTTTGAGTAAACACCAGGAGCTGGTGATGGACAGGGAGGCCTGGCATGCTACAGTCCATGGGGTTGCAAAGAGTCGGACATAACTGAGTGACTGAACTAAATTGAACTGAAGTGGCTTAAAACACACAGATTTAGAATCTATCCCTAGGAAATCTGGCTTCCCTGGTGGCTTAGATGGTAAAGAATCTGCCTTCAATGGAGGAGACCTAAGTTTGATCCCTGGGTCAGGAAGATCCCCTGGAGGAGGGCATGGCAACCCACTCCAGTACTCTTGCCTGGAGAATTCCATGGACAGAGGAGCCTGGCGGGTTACAGTCCATGGGGTTGAAAAGAGTCAGACCTGACTTAGTGACTAATACTTCCACCCATGTAGATCTGCTTTACGACAAAACAATGCTAGAGGCAGGTTCTCAGATGGAAAGAGAATGATACCAGAGTGAAAACCAGAACATGAAGAATTCAAGAAAAACAACCAAAAAGGTAAATATGTGTCTAATGAGACTACTTTTCACCTTTTAAGTCCTTTAAAATATATTTGTTATGTAAAGCAAACATAGAACATCATTTAATGAAATTTTTGATATGTGAAAATGAATAAAAATGAGGATTATAACAAAAGGGGGAAAAAGATGGCCTTATATCATTGGGGGAAATATTAACTCTAAGTAGAATGTGGAAAGTATATAGTAAACAATCCTGAAAATAACCATTCAGAGATCTATACAAAGAGAGAGTCACAGAGCCAATAGAAAAATTATAATGAAATACGAATGCTACTAGAATAATCAAAAGAAGACAGGAGTGGGGACACAGAGGAACAAAAATCATGGAGGAAAACAGAAAATGACACTAACATTGTAAACTGATGTCCAGTCATAGTCATAATTGTATTAAATGTAAATGATCTAAAAAAAATCCCCACAAATTTATCTTACAGTTCTGGGGGTAGGAAGTCCAAAATGGGTCTTACTGGCCATAGTCAGAGTCAGCAGGGCTGAATTGCCTATGGATGCTCCAGGGGGAAAAATAGGAACTTCCCTGGTGGCCCAGTGCCTAGGACTCCACTTTACCAGTGCAGGGGGCCTGGGTTTGATCCCTGGTCAGGGAACTAGATCCCACATGCCACAAAAAAAGATCCTGCATGCTGTAACAAAGATCAAAGATCCTGTGTGTCACAACTGAGACCTGGAGCAGCAAAAAAAAAAAAAAAAAAATTATGTTCCCTTGTCTTTTCCCCTCTAGAGGCAGCCCGCATTCCTAGGCTTGTGGCCCTTTTCTTCATCTTTAAAGCCAGAAGTGTAGCATCATCTTGTCTCTCCCCCTCTGTCCTCTGCATCTGTCATCATCTTTTTCTCTGACTCTGACCCTCCTACCCTTTGATAGAATGTCTTGTGACTACATTTCCATCTCCAGATCCTTAGTCACATTTGCAAAGTTCCTCTGCTATGGAAGGTAACATATGCACAGGTTCTGGGGATTAGCACAGGGTCATTTTTTGGGTGGGGGAATCATTTTTCTACTTGCCATAGAGATTAATGACTCCCATTAATGCAAAAATGCATTATGCAAAATGCATTATTTTAGGCCAAATGCTTCCATTTGCCTTTTATGATGATGACTAGATAGCCCCCTATTTAGAGTCAGAAGAGATAAAGTGCTGTGCTGTGCTTCATCACTCAGTCGTGTCCGACTCTTTGCGACCCCATGGACTGTAGCCCATCAGGCTCCTCTGTCCATGGGGATTCTCTATGCACGAATACTGGAGTGGGTTGCCATGCCCTTCTCCAGGGGATCTTCCCAACCCAGGGATAGAACTCAAGTCTCTCACATTGCAGGCAGATTCTTTACCATCTGCGCCACCAGGGAAGCCTAATACTGGAGTGGGTAGGCTATCTCTTCTCCAGGGGATCTTCCCGACCCAGAAATTGAACTGGGGTCTCCTGCATTGCCAGATTCTTTGCCAGTTGAGCTACCAGTACAGGTAATAGAAACAAGCCCAGAAGAAATCTCAGGAAGAAACCTCAATGCGGATTCTCCGATGTAGGAAAATGGATTTCTATTATTTATATTTGTCCGATAGATTTTATGGGAAGAGTGAGAGCCTGTATTATTGATGTCTGAAACGTTTCCTTTGCCTTGAACTTCTAGAAAAGCAGAGCTTGGATGTAACTCATTTTTCTGAAATTTTTTAGAATTATTTTTTTGGTGCAGCTGTGTTAAAATATCTAATGAGAATAAATGAGTAAAAGTAGCAAAGGAGTAGATGTGAGTTCAACGAATAAGCATCTTTCCGATGAAGAGAGTTGTCACCGGTGGAAAAGGTGCTGTGTTGTTGTTTAGTTGCTCGGTCATTCCCGACTCTTCGTGATGCTATAGATTGTAGCTGGCCAGGCTCCTCTGTCCATGGGATTCTCCAGGCAAGAATACTGGAATGGGTTGCCATTTCCTTCTCCAGGGATCTTGCTGACCCAGGAATAGAACATGCATCTCCTGCATTGGCAGGTGGATTCTTTACCACCGAACCACCAGGGAAGCCCAACAAGCCCCATCAGTGGTGTGTGTACCCTTAATCTAGAGAAATGTGAGCAAATGTTTGGACTAAATGTGCTGGATGGTAATAGAGACTCCTCAGACTCTAAAAGTCCTTGATTCTAATAAGAAAGTCTCAGCATTTGGGCAATCTGCCATCACACCTGAGAGCATGAGGTGTGATGAGAGCAAAGACCAAACCTGTTGAGTGAACCTCAAAAATAAGCTAAGTTAATGGACAGGATGGGTGATTAGTACAATTTTCATTTGTAAATTACTTTTAAGCAATGCACATGTTGTATAAAGCAAAGCAAATGGGCTCAAGAAGTTTTTCAATGATTTCATTTACCAAAAGGTGACTCCAAAATGATTTCATTTACAAATAGGTGAGCCCAAAACAACCAAGGAACCAAAATGCTTCTGCCTGGCCTCCTCACTTTTTTCAGTGCTTACTGCTTTGGGAAGGTAGTTTATTAGTCTGCTCTGCCTTCAAAGGGGGAGACGAAGGAGAGTGAGTTATTTCTAGTCTATAAACATATTTCAAACCTATAAGATACTAAAAGTAATTTCTACTTGTACACACTGTTTCTCTGAAGATGACAAACAACTATGATTAGGGTTATTTGGCAAATGGGAAAATTTGGGCTTTGAGTTAAAGAGGTTTTCAAAGTTATCACATGTTGGCAGGCTCCTCTGGCACTCAGCGCTGTGTATCAGGTGTAATCCTTCCAGGGCTGGCTTGGTAATCCCCTCACTATTATGCTGGGATTACTTTTGTCATATAATGTAGCCATTACCAAGGAGAACTATAAAGCCTACATAAGCACATGGAAAAATGGACGGCTACAAATCAATGCTTAAGTGGAAAAAAGCAGAACACAAAATTGTAAGCTCGTTATTATCATAACTAAGGCTTCCCTGGTGGCTCAGACAGTAAAGAGCTGGCTCATCCGCCTGCAATACAGGAAATCCAGGTTCAATCCCTGGATTGGGAAGATCCCTTGGAGAAGCAAATGGCAATCCACTCCAGTATTCTTGCCTGGAGAACTCATGGACAGAGGAGCCTGGTGGGTTATGGTCCATGGGGTCACAAAGAGTCAGACACGATTTAGCGACTAAAACTTTCACTTTCACACTATTATCTATCATAACTACCAAAAAAGGGTAACTTTTTATTTTGTATTGGCATATAGCCGATTAGCAGTGTTGTGATAGTTTCGGGTGGACAGCAAAGGGGTTCAGCTATATATATACATGTAGCCATTCTCCCCCAAAGCCCCCTCCAGTCTAGTTCAAATGAACTTTTTAATCAACCCAACATTTCTTTGTATGGGCAGTTTCAGAGTCTGTCTGAGGCTTTGTTTCTCTAATCTCTCAACTGAGGAAGTGGGATTAAATTGTGATTTTCAGTATCCAGTTTATTCCAGAAAAGCAGGGAACAGACCCTAGATTTAACTGAAGGAAGAGTACTTGCTTGTATTTCTTTCCAATACGATGTGTCCACGACAGAATCGGAGAAGAAGGGGAGAACTTGAGGCTTTTAGAGCTGTGGATACTATGGGGTTTCACTGTGGGAAGCAGCATAGGTCCCTCTGAGGGAGTCACTGTAGGGGTATTTGGTGGGGTGACAGCATCCATCACAAAGAGGTTGGGAGACTTACATGATTCCTCAGGACGGTCCTGAACTTGCTTTCAGCCTGAGATAAATCACTGTCACTCTGCAGCCAGGCGCAGACAAACATGGAGGCTACTTTTGCTTCATTAAAACAAAAAGACCCACCAGGTTCCCACAGAGGTGGTTTCTGCCTCTTAGATTGACGGAAACAGCTGGTGCAGGTTCACCTCCATGGGGTGCCCTGGGCAGAACTTCTGGGCTGAGGCAATAAGGACCTGTCAACCAGGATGCTGTTTCTGGGGAACAGGTGGGGAAGAGGTGGCAGCTACTCGGGCTACAGGAAATGATGCCCCTTGGAAGAGTACGTGCATTGTCATGATACTTGACAGGCACCCTGTCTTTTAGCGACTCTGCAAGGCACGATGACAATTCCTAATCACAGGTGGCTCAATTTAGCATGGCAGTGTTCACCGGAAATCAGCAGAGATGGGAAAGCTGTAAAAACACAGGGTTTTTTTTCTTCCCCCTTGTAATTTCATACATGTTTGTTACTACAATGGGGTCAGAAAACTCAAAGTGCCTCCTAAGAACGACGGGCTCTGGATTCATAAAGCTGGCTCGAATCCAGAGTTGTCAAATCTAGTCTGGGTTACATGATGCTGTTTATTAAGCAAAGTGCTGTGTGTGCTTATTGAGACAAAAACACACAATATTTACTTAGATGTCAATAGTCATCATTATGTGGTATAGATGGTATTACACATAGATGTGGCTCAGCAGTAAAGAATCCACCTGCAATGTAGCAGATGCTGGAGACATGGGTTCGATCCCTGAGTCAGGAAGATCCCCTGGAGGAGGAAATGGCAACCCACTCCAGCATTCTTGCCAGAAAATCCTATGGACAGAGGAACCTGGTGGGCTACAGGCTTGCAGAGTTGGATACAACTGAGCACACGCAGCATACATAGATACCCATGTACTGTATGTGAATTAAAATATATTTTACTAAAAAGTGTAACAATCTCAGTGTTTTAAAGTCAGATGCTCAGGGTAAGCAACTGAAATGAAGTACAATTAAAACAGGAAAATAGGCAGACTTTCATTTTTAATGGCAAAGTCATGTGTCAGCTCCCCTCTGCTCCCACCTCTACGTGGTGGATCCTCCACCTACAGTTGGCTGTCTTGAGCCCTAACCCAGCAGTGCCAATGTTTTGGCACCAGGGACCAGTTTTTGTGGACAATAGTTTTTCTGTGGATGGAGGAGAGGGGGATGGTTTCAGGATGATTCAAGTGCATTAAATTTATTGTGCACTTTACTTCTCTTATTATTACATCAGCTCTACCTCAGATCACAGGCACTAGATCCTAGAAATTGGGGGCCCTGACCTAACCCGCTCTGTATCCACCTGCATTTTATCCCAGGAGCCCCAGCCGCATGGCTTCCCCGCCCTTGGATCCTCACTTGTCTGCCCGGCAGTGGCCTCCTGCCCTACGTGGAGCTGGGGCCACTGCAGATGTTACGATAGAACATCCCGCTTTGTGTCATGCTGATATCTCTGATGGAGACCCTGACCTCTCACTTTCCTCCTCTCAACCTGTCCACCCTGGAGGTGGACGCTGAGCTCTGTGTTTCCCCTGCTGGGTCAGCATCTGCTACAGACCGGAAGGAAACAGGTGATTCTCCGACCTGACGGCGTGTGTGACCACCATCTGCAGCTGCCCCCACCATGCCTCAGCCCACAGCCTGCGTCCTCAGGCACTGGTGTCAGTCCAGATGGAGCCTGTGTTGGCTGAACTGCCGACATAATGTACTGGATGCAGTTTACACGCCTGCCAGGTCTTTTTGATCCTGCCTGACCCCTCAGCCTCAACCCCCAGGAAGCTGCTGGGTCTGTGAAGCCTCAGGCTTCTTTACTGGGTCACTGGAGGAACCCCCAGTCAATACCCCATGGGAGCAACTTTTGACCAAGGAGAGACAGGAAGCCAGGAGGAACCGGAAGAGAGACTGCTTGCCCTTTTGCTCTCTGATGGAATGTTCCAGACAGGATACAGTGTTTCCATATGGTCTCCCCAGTGTGTGCCAAGTTGCTTCAGTCGTGTCCAACTCTTTGTGACCCTGTGGACTGTGGCCCACCAGGCTCCTCTGTCCATGGGATTCTCCAGGCAAGAATCCTGGAATGGGTTGCCATTTCCTTCTCCAGGAGATCTTCCCCACCCAGGGATTGAAGCCTAGTCTCTTATGTCTCCTGCATCAGCAAGCGGGTTCTTTACCACTAGTACCACCTGGGAAGCCCCCAGTCTCCTCGGAGATATCCCATGTATCCAAATAACCAGCTTTGTTTTCCTGCAAAGTCCTGGCCTGCCTGGTAATGTCCTGCCTTGCATCTGCTCTGCCTTCTTCCCAGCCTCACATCTTCTGCCCATCTTCTCCTTTCCTTTGAGGAAGAGCATGGAGACTCTACCTATGGTGCCATTTCTGGGGAGCTGGGTTGGAACAGACATCATGACCTGGATGGCAAGATGCCCTGGCACAAGGATGGTCCACTCATAGGCCAGCCACCCTACGCTCCACACCATCCACTCATCACTTTTCTGGTCCCTTCTGGTCCGTGGTTGAAGTTCAAGCCTGTGTCACTCCTGTAGTCAAGCAGGTTATGGCAAAAAACGTGTGGATTCTTGAATATTTTGGTAATTGTATGCTACAGCCATGTGTTCTGGGGCCTGGAACCAGAAGAAGAGGTTTTGGCTTAATAGTTATAATTTCCAGCAGCCCCCAACAGAACAGGTTCTCTCTGGCAGGAATGGTGAGTTAGTGACAGGCTTGTAGAGACGCTAAACTTGGGCTGGTGACCATGCCTGGCAAGATCGTAAGGAGCAGTGATGAGCAGGCTTGATTTTGCGGGAGGATCAGTGCTGTGAGGACAAGCTTACTGCAAATTGATTGTTTCTTAAATGTTTACCAATTCACATTTTTAAGATTGCAGTATTGTTCTTGTTACAAGGGCAATTTTGTGAAATAAACACCATCGAAACTTCCTATGGGGACCACCCCCACTCTTTGCCTCAACATACTTCATGTGGGCTCGGGGCTCATGGATTTTCTGAGGCTGTGAGAAAGATACAGTGTGTGTGTGTGTGAGTCCTGTTTGGGGATCATGTTCATAGCTTATTTGGCTCTTCAAAAGGGCTGCTGCTAAGTTGCTTCAGTCATGTCCGACTGTGCGACCCCATAGACGGAAGCCCACCAGGCTCCCCTGTCCCTGGGATTCTTCAGGCAAGAATACTGGAGTGGGTTGCCATTTCCTTCTCCAAAAGGGCATGTGATCTAAATAAGTAAGTAGATACTTAGAGACTTCGCTGGTCCCTAAGTCCAATGGTTAAGACTTCGTCTTCCACTGCAGGGGGTGCAGCTTCAATCCCTGGTCACAGAGCTAAGATCCTATGTACCTCTCGGTAAAAAAACCAAAAAACATAAACCAGAAGCAATACTGTAACAAATTCAATAAAGATTTAAAAAATGGTCCACATCAAAAAGATCTTTAAAAAGTACTTAAAGAATCAATCCTTGGCCTAATAAAAAATGTTTATTAAAAAATGTTTAAAATCTGCCTGATATGAAAGAAATGAGCCTAAACATTCAGAACTCTCGATAGGAGAGCAATTGTTAGACTCCCTCCTCCCTCTGCCTGAGTCGCAGTGAAGGTACAGGGCCTTTAACAAGGAGGCCCCAGGAAGCTTCTTTTTGGATTTCTGACTGTTTTTGTACACTCTGTCCTTTCTCCCCAAAACTCCTCTCACAGTCCCCCCCGGTCCTTCTCCAGCCCAAACCCTTGCCTAGCCTCTCCCTTCACAAACCACATCTGATGCTTCACACACCCCGGGGCTCAGCCGCCACCCCAGCACTGCCACCCGGCCAGGCCGCACAGCCGCTGCCCGGGAACGCTGCCATCGCATCCTCCCTGACTCCATCCTGCTCCCCTTTTAATTTCTCCTCAAAAAAAGCAGCCTGACCAATTCTCTTAAAATGCTACTTCTTTACCTGAAAGCTTTCTAATATTTTCCCATCTCAATCAGTGAAGTCGAGTCCTCACACAGCCCACAGGCCCAGGGTCAATCTGCCTCTGTTCCCTCCAGGACCCTGCCTCCACTGCTCTGCCCTCGCCCACTCTGCTCTGCCACACAGGCCCTCAGGCTGGGCCTCAGACAGACCAGGCGACCTCAGGGCCTTTGCACTTAGGTTCCCTACTGAAGTCTCTCCGCTCTGACCACTGCAGGCCTCCCCCCTGCACCTCCTTCAGGCCTTCGCCCATGGACCCCTTCCCCTGCTTAACTTTTTCCTTCCCAGCACTTGATCTCCATCTGAAGGCCAGTGGTCTCCTCCTGACCCTTGGTCCACATCTGACGCACTCTCTTCTTCATTTGCCCATCCCGCTTATTTTTGTCTCCTCTGCTGGACTGCAAGCTCTCCACAAGGTGGAGCGGGGACTGCTGTCTGTCTTGTTCACTGTGGTACTCCCAGAACAGATGCTCTGTACACAGCGAGTGTTAAGTACCTGTTGAATAGATGCACGGCTGTCACTCGCATCTCCACGTTTCATGTCTAACTGTACACATCTCCCCCTTTCTCCTCTGAAGGGTAAGGCGTAGCTGGTCTGGTCCCAGGTGGTCTGTTGGTACCACCTGCCCTTATACCCCCATCTGGCGGCACCTCCTTCTTTAATCCTTCCTTAACTGTGACAACGTGGCCCAGCAATAAGTCAGGAAACTAGTCAGCTGGGACCTGATATATAAATAAGACTGTGTAATCACCAACATGCATTACTGTGATACACATTTGAAGTGCATCTCAATTATAGGCACCTGTTCATTTTTTTTTTTTCTTTTTCTGACTTCAGAATCTTCTGTGCTGCTGCTGCTGCTAAGTCGCTTCAGTTGTGTCCGACTCTGTACGACCCCACAGACGGCAGCTCACCAGGCTCCCCCGTCCCTGGGATTCTCCAGGCAAGAACACTGGAGTGGGTTGCCATTTCCTTCTCCAATGCATGAAAGTGGAAAGTGAAAGTGAAGTCGCTCAGTCGTGTCCAACTCTTCGAGACCCCATGGACTGCAGCCCACCAGGCTCCTCCGTCCATGGGATTTTCCAGGCAAGAGTACTGGAGTGGGGTGCCATTGCCTTCTCTGCCTCTGTGTTACTTGCTCCTAATTCCTAGTTGAACCTGACTCTGGCAATGGGAAGTGATGCCTGAGGAGGACCCGGGAATAACCAACTTAGCATCCCTGTTTGGCCCTTACATTATGCTGAACACAGAAGGTTCCCCTCTGTGGAGCGAGCTGCTCCCACTTGAGGATTTTGGGGAAAGGCTGACACAGTGCAATGGGGTTGAAGCACCAGTGGGATCACACACTGCCACAGAGGCTTGGCTTGGCCAGCTGCCTCCTACAGGGTAGATTGCAGGAGCTGGCAGGGACTCCACTAATTATCAAGGTGGCTGTGTGGCTGTGAGCCATTGTCCAAGCCATCCAGCAGCAGACGGAGCTCTGCCAGTTCTCCGAACACAGGATCTGGCTAATTTGATTAACATATGGTGGAGACAAAGTGCGTCACCAGTTTCCTCTCCCCCCACAGCTGACTTCTGCAAGCTGTTGTCTCCTCATCTCCCACTGTGATGCCCCGTGTATGCATCCCTGTGCAGTGGAATTGGTATTTTAAAGGAGACAGAATATCTTAGAGATCATAGAACAATCCAGTGAAAACTTATTGTCATGGAAGAAAGTAACTTTCCTCTTTGGGAAAATTGAGTTGGCCACTTATTTTCAGATTGGCCTGACCCTGATGGCCTGGACATTTGTAACTGACCAGGATCGGGAGGATCACAGAGACTCCTACTGGGTTTCATAACAACAGGGTCTCTGGATGCCATGAGAAGCCAGGAAGAGGTCCCCAGATCCCTTGCAATAGACAAAGGGCTTTTCTTATTGGGGGCTAAGCTGCTGCTAAGTCACTTCAGTCGTGTCCGACTCTGTGTGACCGCATAGACGGCAGCCCACCAGACCCCACTGTCCCTGGGGTTCTCTAGGCAAGAACACTGGAGTGGGTTGCCATTTCCTTCTCCAATGCATGAAAGTAAAAAGTGAAAGTGAAGTCGCTCAGTTGTGTCTGACTCTTAGCGACCCCATGGACTACAGCCTACCAGGCTCCTCCATCCATGGGATTTTCCAGGCAAGAGTACTGGAGTGGGGTGCCATTGCCTTCTCTGGGGGCTAAGCTAGATACTCATTAAAAATGTTTTTTCTATTATTCTAACCAGTTTTCAGAGAGTTGCATGGCTTGTTGTGTGGAAGTCATTCACATAAAACACAAATGTTCTCCTTGTCCACACCACCCAAAACCCACAACAAAACTGATCATCCTCTTATTGTATGAGAGATCCAGGGAAGCTAAGAGACTGAGTAGTGGAGTCAGCAAAGCTCTAGGTCTTGGTTCATCAGAGAGAGAGAGGAGATGGCATCACTTGATAAGGGTGAACATGATTAAGGAAATGAGAATCAATACCTCTCATTGGATGGTTTTTCTCAGAAACCTCAGGCTGCCCACTGTCCTGTGTATATCTGTCCTGGGTTCCAGTGTAGACAGAGAAATTAATTTGTGATTAGGACAGGCACCGGAAAAGGCAATGGCACCCCACTCCAGTACTCTTGCCTGGAAAATCCCATGGACGGAGGAGCCTGTGGGCTGCAGTCCATGGGGTCGCTAAGAGTCAGACACAACTAAGCGACTTCACTTTCACTTTTCACTTTCATGCATTGGAGAAGGAAATGGCAACCCACTCCAGTGTTCTTGCCTGGAGAATCCCAGGGGTGGGGGAGCCGGGTGGGCTGCCGTCTCTGGGGTTGCACAGAGTTAGACATGACTGAAGCGACTTGGCGGTGGCAGCAGCAGCAGCAGCAGCAGCAGCAGCAAGACAGGCACAGCACTTAGAACTCTATAGACTCAAGACTCTAGACTCAGTAGCCAAGACATGGAAACAATCTAAATGTCCATCGACAGATGAATGGATAAAGAAGATGTGGCATGTATGTATGTGTGTGTGTGTGTGTATATACACACACACACACACATATATATATATATGGGACCGAGGGGTATGTGTGTGTGTGGCTCAAATGGAAAGAATCTGCCTGCAATGCAAGAGACGTGGGTTTAATCTCTGGGTTGGGAAGATCCCCTGGAGAAGGAAATGGCAACCCACTTCAGTATTCTTGCCTGGAGAATTCCATGGACAGAGGATCCTGGCTGACTACAGTTCATGGGGTCTCAAAGTGTCAGACACAACTGAGTGACAAACACACATGCACATACACTGAAATATTACTCAGCCATAGAAAAGAATGGAATAATGCCATTTGCAGCAACGTGGAAGGACTGAGATTATTATACTGAGTGAAGTAAGTCAGAAAGAGAAAGACAAACACCATATGATATTACTTATATGTGGAATCTAAAGTATGACCCAAATGAACTGATTTATAAAAGAGAAACAGACTCACAGATATAAAGAGCAGACTTATGGTTGCCAAGGGGGCCACAAGAGGGATGGATCGGGAGTCTGGAATTAGCAGATGCCAAGCTGAGCGCCGAAGAATTGATGCTTTTGAACTGTGGTGTTGGAGAAGACTTTTGAGAGTCCCTTGGACTGCAAGGAGATGCAACCCATCCATTCTACAGGAGATCAGCCCTGGGTGTTCTTTGGAAGGAATGATGCTAAAGCTGAAACTCCAGTACTTTGGCCACCTCATGCGAAGAGTTGACTCATTGGAAAAGAGTCTGATACTGGGAGGGATTGGGGGCAGGAGGAAAAGGGGACAACAGAGGATGAGATGGCTGGATGGCATCACCAACTCGATGGATGTGACTCTGAGTGAACTCTGGGAGTTGGTGATGGACAGGGAGGCCTGGCGTTCTGCAATTCATGGGGTTGCAAAGAGTCGGACACGACTGAGCGACTGAACTGAACTGAACTATTATATATAGAAGAGATAAACAGCAAGGTCCTATCTACAGGGCAAGGAACTATATTCAATACCCTGGGATTAAACCACAATGGAAAAGAATATGAAAAAACATATATGTATAACCAAATCATTCTGCTCTACAGCAGAAATTAACACAGCATTGTAAATCAACTATACTTCAATAAAATAAATTTTTAAGAAATATTAGTTAAAAAGAAATTGTGTCCTTTACTCATTCTGCACTGGCAATTAGTATTTTGAAGAACATTCTGGCTGAAGAGTAAGGAGACCTGCCCTGAGCTCCAGTTCTGCTCGTGACTTGTAACAGGTGGAGCAGATTTTCTTGCAGAGAAAGAGGGGCTGTTTAAAGATCACATGAGTTACGATGGCAAACTTTTACAAATGTGAAAGCTGCATAAAAATGAAATAACTCTCATAACCACTGCATGTGAGAAAGGTTTCCCACAGTCATAACACTCCTTCTAAACTTCTAAACATGAAGTTTAGATTTAACGCAGTCACCTCCAGAACACAGGAAGGGATGAGAGAAGGTGGATAGAGGCTCACCACACTGTTTTCCACACTGCTCAGCTCAGCTTCTTCCAGTGTGGGTGGTTGCTGTGTGCAACTACTTAACCAAACTCAGGGAAGGTCCAGGGGGTTAAATAGCACAGGAACTTAATAGATTTACCTTATTTTGGGAAAACAAGACAAAACAACCTAAGATTTTTTTCTCTAAAGATCACTTCTCCCTCCTGCTAATACTAAGAATTTCCTCCCCGTAAGGTGGTAGCTGTTTTTTCAAGACAGCCAGGGCTGGAGGAGTGGGAGGATTTTAATCTCTTCTCTAACCAGTCCACCCTAATGGAGACCAGTCCTGGGTGTTCACTGGAAGGACTGTTGCTGAAGCTGAAGCTCCAATACTTCGGCCACCTCATGCGAAGTGTTGACTCATTGGAAAAGACTCTGATGCTGGAAGGGATTGGGGGCAGGAGGAGAAGGGGACGACAGAGGATGAGATGGCTGGATGGCATCACTGACTCGATGGACGTGAGTCTGAGTGAACTCTGGGAATTGGTGATGGACAGGGAGGCCTGGTGTGCTGCGGTTCATGGGGTCACAAAGAGTTGGACATGACTGAACGACTGAACTGAACTGAACTAAGTAGTTCAGCGGATCTCAGTATATTCAAAAATGAGAAGAAGCTGGAAATTTCTAGCTGTTGATCAAGAGATCACCATGACTGTCAGTTAAAAACCCCAAATGGAAAAATCTACTTCTTTGTACAATGGCCCATGGAGTGTTTTTCCAGTAGTGGGTTGTTTGTTTTCAGCCCCTGCGTGGCATTGTCTTAGAAGCCAGTCCTGCATGAAGGAATTGAAAAGGAAGACTTTATGATTATAGCTTTTGATTTTGGTGGCTGGGGACATATTTTACTTTATATCATGCTTTTTGCTTCCTTTTCATTCTCTTCAAATGATCAAGAGGTTTGAGATCCTAAGCCGTCACATTTATTAAAATTACTTTTAAACTCTTAGCTCATTACTGTGTTCTTGCCCACGATTTAGAATCCTTTAACCAAAGAGAAATAGCTATTTTCTTATAGCAAGTCCTTTTTACCTTCTATAGCTTTGCATAAAGAATACTCCTCATCAAAGAGGGAAGAGGTTACCTAAATTATTGTTCACACATACAATGGGATACTTTGCAGTTGTTAAGAATTTTTAAAGAAAAGTTAATCTACGTGCATTTATGTAAAATGATGTTTAAGAATTTTAATTGAAAACAAATTGTAGAATACCATGCATAAAGAATGTAGATGTGTGTGTAAGATATGCATAGAACATTTCTGTAAGGATACACAAGAATTGGTTACAATTCTTGTCTCTAATGAGGGGTAAAACAGGGATTGGAGAGGGGAGGAAGACTTTTACATACTATTCAAGCACACTTTGGTGCTGTTAGAATTTTTACAAGTATTTTAAAAAAAATATTTATTTATTCATTTGGCTGCACTGGGTCTACACTGTGATGTGAGGGATCTTTGACCTTCATTGTGGCATGCAGGATCTTGAGTTGCCGAATGTGGGATCTAGTTCCCTGACCAGGGATCAAACCCGGGCCCCCTGCATTGGGAGAGTGGAGTCTTAGCCCCTGGACTGCCAGGGAAGTCCCAAGTGTTCTTTCTATAACACTGTAATAAAGAAGGAAACCTTTCCATCATTCCTAAGCAGAAAGGAGAGGTGTGTAGGCGTCGCATTTGTTGTGGTGTAGGGTATCATCACAACAAACAATAGAAAATAGCAATAAAAAGGGAAATGACCCACTCATCTCCTGGTGGACTTTTGCTTTTTGGTATTTTTATTTAACCAATCAATCCTAAAAGAAATCACCCGTGAATATTCATTGGAAGGACTAAGGCTGAAGCTGAAGCTCCAATACTTTGGTCACGTGATGCAAAGAGCTGACTCATTGGAAAAGACCCTGATGCTGGGAAAGACTGAGGGCAGGAGGAGAAGGGGGTGACAGAGGATGAGATGGTTGGATGGCATCACCGACTCAAACTCATGAGTTTGAACAAACTCCAGGAAATAGTGAAGGACAGGGAAGCCTGGGGTTGCAAAGAGTCAGGACTGAAGCGACTGAACAGTCATCTCACAGAGTTTTGAGATCCTAAGCCTTCGGGTTTATTAAAATTACTTTTAAACTCTTAGCTCACTACTGTGTTCTTGCCCACACAAGCGACTGCCCACCCATGCATAGCTGATAAACAGTGTTGTGACAGTTTCAGGTGAGCAGTGACGGGACTCCGCCGCACATATACATGTATCCATTCTCCTCCCAAATTTATTTGTAATTGGAAGATAATTGTTTTACAATGTTGTGTTGGTTTCTGTTGTACACCAGCATGAATCAGCTGATGTCTACATATATCTCCACCCTCTTGAACCTCCCTCCACCTCCCCATCCCACCCTTTTAGGTCATCATAGAGCGTGGAGCTGAGCTTCCTGTGCTTCCCATCAACTATGTATTTTACATATGGTAGGATATATATTTCAGTGCTACTCTCTCAATTCATCCTATGTATTTTTTTTTTTTTTTTTTTACTGCTCAGAAGTCTTAAGAGCAGAGAGAGGTGAACACAGGAATAGTGCCTAAACTGATGGTGGAAAGATAGGGTACCTGAGCATCAGACCAGTTACTGCTCTCTCTTCCCCCAAACCTATGAAGATTCCACACGGTAGCCAATTTACTAGGGGACACCCACTACACTGAAAAACGTTTTTCTCTTCCAAGGATGGAGTTCGAGCAACCGTCTCTGTTGCCCTCTATTCTTCAACAGGCAAGACAACAGTTCACCGTCATTTTTTGTTGTTGTTCAGTCACTAAGTCTTGTCCAACTTTTTGCCACCCCACGGACTGCAGCACACCAGGCTCCTCTGTCTTCTACCATCTCCCAGAGTTTGCTCAGACTCACATCCATTGAGTTGGTGATGCTATCTAACCATCTCATCCTCTGCTGCTCCCTTTTCCTTTTGCCTTCATCTTTTCCAGGATTGATCTTTTCCAATGAGTCGGCTTTTTGCATCAAGTGGCCAAAGTATTGGAGCTTCTTCTCTGTGCTACCATCGCATCCCCCAGACTTATTTCTCAGAGTCTGTTTGTCTCTGTTATCCCTCCCTCATCTGCTCCTGGAGCTCCATGTCTTGTTACAGTTAAGTTTCCATCATACTCAGCTACATAGGATTCTTAGTGATGTCTGGTTTAATGGGATTTAAAGAGGCACACAAGGAATAAAAGGGGAGTACACTAGGAAAGCAAAAATTCCTACATGATATAACCTATAATCTACTCTTTTATTTCTTGACGATGTTTTGACTGGAGCTCATTATTTTTCTAGAAGTTTGAAGCATTCCATCCCTCATGAGAAAAAAGATCCATATCCTGGAATTCTAGTTCCCCAAAAAAGAAAACTATATTTTTGTTCCTACTTCTTTGACATTTAAGTCCATTTTTTTCCCCTCCTTCCTCCCCAGCAATTCACAGCTTTAGGGATGAATCATAGCCATGAACCAAGATAACTAAAATTAGCCAAGTGAGATGGGGCAAACACTTTGTTTGAGGTTTTCAACTCCCATCTTCTCTCAGGAATGTTGGCGAGGAGGCACTCCCACACTCTTGTACACGGTTTTTCTTTCTTCCTTTCCATTTTCTGTTTTCCAAAGGCATCTTGAGGGCCTATTTCTGAGGCTGGTTTTCATCAGCTACTTAATGTCAGTGATTGTGTCTTCCGATAGGTAAGGCCTAAGGTCAGTGGAATGTTCTGGAGTCAGAAAGAGTCTTGAGACAATGAGCTTCATCTTCAGGCTGCAAAGCTCCTGGAGAAGCATCTCTCATTACTCTTTAGTTTCGTTGCTACACTCTGGGGACCATCACCTCTCTCACTCCTTTCTCTTCTCCCACAGATCGTGAAAAAATCCCTTCCCCTCGCTGCTAGATTGTCCTTCTTTCGTCACTATTTTTTAAAATTTATTTTTTAATTGGAGGAAAATTGCTTTACAATGTTGTGTTGGTTTCTGCAGTATGGCAGTGTAAAGCAGGCATGGTTAGTTATACATGTGTCTCCTCCCTCTTGCGCCTCCATCCACTCCCCTAGCTCACCCTCTAGGTCACCCCAGAGCACCAGGCCGGGCTCCCTGTGTTATACAGCAGTTTCCCACTAGCTATCTGCTTTACACATGGCAGCGTGTATGTGTCGATGCTACAATATTCTTCATTATTAACTAACAATGATTCGAAATGACATATCACCCAAGAACATTAGTAATTTTGAAAAGGTCTTCTGAATGTTTAAGAGTAAATCTCAGGCAAGGAGGACACAGGTTTGGCAGCCTGAATTCCCTCAAGCAGGTCACCTCAGCTTGGCTCTGATGAAGGATTTAAGTCTTTTAGTTGGATTGGCCAGAATATGCTATTTATTCTGGAAAGGAGACAACTGTCTGCTCCCTGATTAGTCAAAGCCATGTCCAAATCCCCACTTGGACTTTTATTCAATAGACTGTAAGAAGAACATTAAAAAAATTACTGTAAGTGAGCTGTCATTTAGAAGATTCTCAAGTTAAATTCAAATTAATGTCCATTAATCCTCAGCAAATAACACTTTAAAATCTCTTCGTAGTACTTTATCCCTTCATCCAAGCACTAAGAAAAATTTTCTCCTGGAAAAATAATCAGTCTCTAATAATATAGACTTTGAAACTCTTCCAAAATCTGTGAGAAGGGCCCCAGGTGTCTGTGCTTGCCTGGCTCAGGAAAGGACCTGCCAGAGCTTCCTGCAATATTGATAAAGTAACAGAAGACTTCAGGAAGATTTATTTTCAATCCTAAATGCCTTGAGGGCAGATAAGTTTTCATTTTCAGGATGATTAATCCTTGAAATCATAATTCTTGTTCTAATCCTGAAACTTAAAAAAAAATATCTCTGTGGCTTTTGGCAATGGTTTGATGTCTCTGAGCCCCATCCCCACCCCCATCCCCAAATTAAATGAGAGACTTGTGCTCTTAACTTGGAGGGTCCACTTAGATGGCTCCCTCTCAGACCCACCCCAGGCCCTTGCAAACAGCATCAGTGGATCCCAGCATCAGTGGATCCCAGCATTAATGGATCCCAGTTGTGTTAGTGTTAGTTGCTCAGTCGTGTCCAACTCTGCGACCCCATAGACTGTAGCCCACCAGGTTCTTCTGTCCATAGAATTCTCCAGGCAAGAATACTGGAGAGGGTTGCATTCCCCTTCTCCAGGGGATCTTTCTGACCCGGCATTGCAGGAGATGGAGCCAATGGATCCCAGCTCCCCTCCAGATGAGTACAGGGTTCTGGGCCTCAGAATCCTCCTGAACAGAGCTTTAGCCGCACCTCTCGGTGACTGGCCATCACACAAGGTGCTGTCCCTTATCTCCTTGGTCTTGAGGAAACTTTCAGCGCTAATGTATATGTATGGTTATGAGGAAGCACCAAGCACTGGCAGTTCACAGTTTAACGACAAAAGAAGGTAGTGTTGGTAACAAAGTCATATGAGAAGAGACAAATGGGGCTGCTCTCCTACAGCTTTAATTCTGGGGACTTAAAATGAGTCCCTTCTGCATCAGGAGCCCCAGACTGTAGCCTCTCGCTGGAGTCTCTCATTCTGCTTCTCTTCTGTAGAAGTCTCCTTTCTCTCTTTTCCCCTCTGGCCAGACTGTCCTCAGCTGTGTGTTCACATTCTGCACGCCGTCCTGCCCACCTGCAGCTCCTCGTGTTCCTCCTCTTCCCAGAAAAAGGAGGGGCACAGGCCATGAAGAGGGGAGCAGGGCGATTTTTTTTTTTAACCTATGGATGTGAACCATATTGAAGAACACAGCCACGTACATCTTCCCTTCTTAGTCCTAAGAGGAGGGAAATGCCTCTGTTTTCCTTTGCTGTCTCTTTTGCCCAAATGCTTTGACATCCCTCTCCCGCAGTAGCTAACATATAACAACACATGCTTCTCCCAATGGGAGGGTGAACAGCCTAGTATCACCTAACACTACAAACTTGTGAGTTTATATCCTCATCGACAAACTCAGGATACTTTCCCATCTCTCCCTGACCATGACACTGTCTTATTTTGTCTTCTATCCTATCAACTACCTGCAACTCCCTAAAAAGTAAGAAGTGGAAAAAGTTAAAAACAGAAACTCTTTCATTTACTCATAGACAAATTATTTAAATACTTTCCAACCTTCTTCAAGAAAAAAACAAAGCTTGTTTAAAAGACAAATAGTAGCTAGTATTATTTTGTGTGCTTTTAACTGTTAGAAAGTATATGTCTTTCATTCTGCATTTGGCATTTACCCATATTGGTGTATGTGCGTGCTGAGTTGCTTCAGTTGTGTCTGACTCTTTGTGGTCCTACGGGCTGTAGCCCTCCAGGCTCCTCTGTCCATGGGATTTCCCAGGCAAGAATACTGCAGAGGGTTGCCATTTCCTTCTTCAGAGGATGTTCCTGACCCAGGAATCGAACCCAGGTCTCTTATATCTCCTACACTGGCAGGCAGGTTCTTTACCACCAGCCCCACCTCTGGCACCATTTGATAACGCATTTTATGAATCTGCCACAGTTATTTATCCCTTCCCCTGCTGCTGCTAAGTCGCTTCAGTCGTGTCTGACTGTGCGACCCCATAGATGGCAGCCCACCAGGCTCTGCCGTCCCTGGGATTCTCCAGGCAAGAACACTGGAGTGGGTTGCCATTTCCTTCTCCAATGCATGAAAGTGAAAAGTGAAAGTGAAGTCGCTCAGTCCTGTCTGACTCTTCTCGACCCCATGGACTGCAGCCTACCAGGCTCCTGCATCCATGGGATTTTCCAGGTAAGAGTACTTGAGTGGGTTGCCATTGCCTTCCCCTGCTGGTATGTATTTAAGTTGTTTCCAACTTTTCATTATTACAGTAAGAGTGAAGTTGCTCAGTCGTGTCTGACTCTTAGTGACCCCATGGACTGCAGCCTACCAGGCTCCTCCGTCCATGGGATTTTCCAGGCAAGAGTACTGGAGTGGGGTGCCATTGCCTTCTCTCACAATAAACATCAATGAGCATCTAAAAATAGACAAAACCAGTACAAGAAATTGCCTATTATATTTAGCCCCTGTCATCACACCCAGCTTGAAAAAAAAGTAGGTTTGTATTTGGGGTGTGAATACCCTCCTCCAAATGAGATGGGCGTGTGAGTCTTGTAGTCTGTACCCTGTCCTCGTCTCTTGCTATAGAACTGCTCTTTAGAAAAGGCAGTTTGGATCCTGCACTGTCCCTGCGATGATCACAGCCTCAGAGAGGAAGGAACTATGTATCTTTAAGGGAGCTGAAGGAATGAAAGGGAATTTAGATGCTTTTTAGAAGGAATGGAAAGTGTAAAACACAGGAGAGAGATTTCCATTTTAATTAGGTTCTAAGTGCCTGATCGAGGGCTCACATTAGCTTTGTTTTATCGCTGCAACTCCATACATGAGGCTTTCCCCATTTCACAAATGAGGAATCTCTGTCCTAGGAAGATTCAGTAACTCGTCCATGGTTACACATCAACTAGCTGTCAGAGCGAAGATGTGAGGCCCAGAGTTGAAAGCAGAAAGAATAAAGAGCTGATTGGAATAATGGACTTCACCAAGATTGCTGAGGTGAGCAAAAGATACGACAGTGGGTCCAAATGGAGGAGAAAAGGAAATCCAACTGGGTGCCCAGGAAAAGGAGCCACTCAAAGCACACTGGGAGAATGCAGAGCAGATTGAGGGAGGTGCCAGAGGCTGCAGTGAAGTGAGTTCTGACCTGCAAGTGCAAACAGGCTGATGTGCAGCTGAAAGAGGAAGGGCCTTGAGAGTATCTTGACTCAGGCTTGGCCTGGGGTGAAGAGAAGAAGGACCGAATGACCAAAGGATTGAGGAGATTCAGAGTTAAGTAGGCATTGTTTGATGTTTCCTGATAGCTCAGTTGGTAAAGAATCTGCCTTCAATGCAGGACACCCCGGTTCAACTCTTGGGTCGGGAAGATCCCCTGGAGAAGGGATAGGCTACACACTCTAGTATTCTTGGGCTTTCCTTTCGGCTTAGCTGGTAAAGAGTCTGCCTGCAATGTGGGAGACCTGGGTTCGATCCTTGGGTTGGGAAGATCCCCTGGAGAAGGGAATGGCTACCCATTTGAGTATTCTGGCCTAGAGAATTCCATGGACTGTATAGTCCATGGGGTCACAGGGTAGGACATGATGGAGTGACTTTGACTTTCTTTCTGGCTGATGTGAGTCCTGGTTTCCGCTTTGTGGAGCCTGGGTTCCGCTCCCTGGAACAACTTCCCTGGTCCCATGGTCCTTGTCCATGTTGTTCCGCTCCGTGGGAGAGTCCTCCATTTCTGTTGTTCTGTATGACCACATCCAAAGTACACATTAGGAAATATTGGCTCCTTGGAGCCAATAGACATTTTAGGACGTCTCTCTTTACTGTGTCTTTTCATTGTGATTCTTTGGGAAGTAGGTCCTCTTAAGATCATCACAGTCAACTTCTTTTTTTTAAAAAATAATTTAAAAAATTTATTTTTTGGCTGTTCTGGGTCTTTGCTGCTGCGTGGGCTTTTTTTTTTTTTCTAGTTGCAGCAAGCGGGGGCTGCTCCCTAGTGGTGGTGTGCGGCTTCTCATTGCGGTGGCTTCTCCTGGTGCAGGGCACGGGCTTCAGTAGCTGCGGCATGTAGGCTCAGTAGCTGTGGTGCACAGGCTTAGTTGTCCGTGGCATGTGGGATCTTCCCATATCAGGGGTAGAAACTCTGTCTCCTGCACTGGCAGGTGGATTCTTCACCACTGAACTACTAGGGAAGCCACACACTCAACTTCTTACCTGCTGGTTCCAGTGAGTTCCGTGTAGCAGGCATCGTACTCGTAGACCCCTTGGAGATGCAATGACCATCGCTGTCCTGTTTGTTTGCCTTCTTACCCTCATGCCTCTCTATCTTATGTACTCTCAGCTTACCAACCTATCAACTGCTCTTCTCTGAAGCATTTTCATCTAGTTAAAAATATTTACTTAATTTTATCCTCATTCTAAATCATCCGATTCCACTCAAAGCATGAATAATGAAGGAAGGGAGTCATGTCCTTTTTTTATTTTTAACTTAAAAAATATATATTTATTTACTTTTCGTTGAACTGGGTCTTCGTCACGGCACCTGGGCTTTCTCGAGTTGTGGTTCATGGGGGTTACTCTCTAAATAAATGCAGTGTGTGGGCTTCTCACTGCAGGGGCTTCTCTTGTGGAGCACGGGCTCAAGAACTCGGGATCAGTAGTTGTGATGCATGGGCTTAGTCGCCCCAGAGAATGTGGAATCTTCCTGGACCCATGTCCCTTGCATTGGCAGGCAGATTCTTAACCACTCGACCACCAGGGAAGTCTGGGGCCATGTTCTTGATTTGAACATTGCCACACGGGGTAGTTTTCATCCTATTTTCTTCATTCAAGTGCTTTCTCAGATTTACCTTTTAAAAACTGGATTGGGATCAATTGCTTCTTCCAGTCACACAAGTCCACAAATGTCTGCTGCTGCTGCTAATTCACTTCAGTCGTGTCCGACTCTGTGTGACCCCATAGATAGCAGCCCGCCAGGCTCCTCCGTCCCTGGGATCCTCCAGGCAAGAACACTGGAGTGGGTTGCCATTTCCTCCTCCAATGCATGAAAGTGAAAAGTGAAAGTGAAGTCGCTCAGTCGTGTCTGACTCAGCGACCCCAGGGACTGCAGCCTACCAGGCTCCTCAGTCCATGGGATTTTCCAGACCCACAAATGTCTAGACTCTTCTTATTCTCTTTCATTACTACTTGTATCATAACCAATTCTTTTCCGAGTCTATTTAAAAGCATGGAACACTGTTGAAGGCTGCCAAGAGCAACTGACACATTCTGTTAACAATATGTTTTGCAACAACTTTCCCTAGAGTTAGAGTTCATTTGTTACCTCATCCACCTTCCACGTTCTAGAAAACAATTTACCAAATGACTCACCACTGCATAACATGGATCAGTATGTACCAGCCTCTGATAATTACCTTGCTTCCTGCTACCAAATCCTATAATCAGTCATATGTTTTAGTTTATTTTGTTGTTACATGAGTACCCCATTCCTAGTACCAATTTACTTATAAGTTAGGATAGGCCAAGTTTGGCTCTGTTGATAAACAATCGCAAATCGCCCAAGTTTACTTCTTGCTCACAACTTCATTTCTTGGACCTGTTTCTTTTGTCCATACCATGAGCTGGCAGGAGGCTCTGTCCATTGCATTCACTCAGATACCCAGAAAGACAGAAGGGTCAATCGGTGCTCCTAAGGTCCTTGAATCAGAAAAGTGGACCCAGGGAGTAGGGCCACACTTCCTGGAAGTGATACACAGCACTTCTGTTCAAATTTCATCGCTAAAGCCATGTACACGACCACACTGATTTCAAAGAGGCAGAGAAGTGCAACATTGCCACGTGCCCAGAAAAGGAGAGCTGGGTATACATGGTGAACAGTAAAAATAATGGTACCGTGAAGCCATTCCCCCAGAGAAGGCAATGGCACCCCACTCCAGTACTCTTGCCTGGAAAATCCCATGGACGGAGAAGCCTGGTGGGCTGCAGTCCATGGGGTTGCTAAGAGTTGGGCACGACTTAGCGACTTCACTTTCACTTTTCACTTTCATGCATTGGAGAAAGAAATGGCAATCCACTCCAGTGTTCTTGCCTAGAGAATCCCAGGGACAGAGGAGCCTAGTGGGCTGCCGTCTATGGGGTCGCACAGAGTCGGACACAACTGAAGCGAGTTAGCAGCAGCAGCAGAAGCCATTCCTCACAATATACCCCAGGAATGCCATCTCCTTTTGCATCTGTTCATTCAAAAAAGACTTACGACAGCATGTTGCTCAGGAGCACAGGCTCTGAGGTGAGATGATCTGGATTCAAAACCACAGCTCTGTCGCTTCTAGAGGGCTACTGTGGGAAAGTTATCTAACTGTTCTGTGTCTCAATTTTGTTGTCGGTTTTACATGGATGGTTATATATCCTACCTCAAGAGTAATTGTGAAGATTGGAAAAGACAGCATATGTGAAACACTTAGAACAGTGCCTCGCAATGATCAGTGCCCCTTTCACGTTAGCTGTGTGTGTGTGTGTGTGTGCACGCGCACGCGGACACACTCAGTTGTTCAGTCATGTCCAACTCATTGTGGCCCCGTGGACTGTAGGCTCCTCTGTCCATGGAATTTTCCAGGCAAGCATACTGCAGTGGGGTGCCATTTCCTACTCCAGGGGATCTTCCCAACCCACTGATCCAATTTGTGTCTCTTTTGTCTCCTGCATTGGCAGGTGGATTCTTTACCACTAGCGCCACCTGGGAAGTGCATTCATATTCGTTAGTTATTACATCATTATTACATCATTATTATGATTGCTGGCCACCTACTATGTGCTAAGCATTGGGATGTATCAGTAGTCAGGGTTTCTAGTAGGATAGAACTTACAATCTAATGGTGGAGAAGAGTAGAAGAAAGTTTCCATTATTTTCAGTCTTCCTCTCAAATTTAACCTCTCCCTGTTGGCTGTTATTTCTTCTTCCCAAGAACTCTGGCAGCACTCTGTTGAAACCTTTCTTAAGGTCATTATAACCTTCTCACACACTTTCCTATTTTCTCTGTACACCATGTCCAAGGGGGTTCAAATGTTAGGTAAAATGATTGTGGGGACTTTCCTAAGCTCTGAGCATGCACTATAGGAGGCACGGGTTCCATTCCTGGCTGGGAAATTAAGATCCCACGTGCCGTGCAGCATGACCAAATATAAAATAAAGATGACTGTGAAGCCTTTGTCACAACTCCAAGGAGGTGTAAGAAGTGCTACCTCACCAATACACAATCCCTCTATTCTACAGTGCCTCAATCAGTAGCTTCCTGGAGTCGCTTTACCTGTAGTTGTTGAGTTGAATTGTCATCTCACACCTGCCCCCCCAACCCCTTTGGCTGCATCTATGCTGGCTTAGACTCTTCACCCTCCCGCTTCAAGCCTTGCCTCTGAAGCCACGGTTCTCTGAAAGCTCCCTGTTCCTTCTGAATTCCACCGAGCATCACTAGCCCACCTGGAGGCTGGGAACTCGGTCTGGCAGGTACATATTAGCGGGTTAAAAATACCAATGCAGCCATGCTTCATACTGTCATCCACCCTGAACATGAACGTATTTCCCTCTGTTCATCTGGGGAATCCCTTCTTCCTAGTTCTGTGGGGAGGAGGGGAGTGGCTGTAACAAACCAGCACTAGCTAGCTATTCCCTTCAGAACTGGAGAAGTGTTCTCTTCAATGGTCGTGTTAACTGCTTCGCATGCTTTCAAACTTATCTGTGAGCCCAAAGGAACCAATGAATAGGAAGTATATTTGATCATCCATCCTGATCACTAGGAATATATTCATTTGTTTTCAAGCCTTTTTTATTTTTACAAGATAATTGTGTACAACAGTTTACCAAGTGTTTTCAGTATCTGTCATTTGATTCTCCCAGTGGCCTCAGAAGGAACTCAGCATTTACTTTAAACAATACAGATAAACCACTAGGGACCATTGATCTGCACTATTTTATCACTCAGTCGTCTGAAAAATTCAAGAGTTTTTTAAGGAAGCATTGCCCTGCAGATTTGATGGCTAAACAACCAACCAAGAGTGGGAATACACAGACACCCTCCTTGATGAGAACTCCTAATTCTCTTTAGAAGCCATTCTGGATTGTTGTAAACTCTTTTTGGAGGTTGGTGGTTCAGCTTATGCTTTATGCAAAACACACCTGGATGCCATGTCTTTGAAGGCACTGGGATGTATGTCAGACCCAAGGTCAGCACCAATAGACTATTCAATATACCATGCTGCTCCACCTGTGGGATGTTGTTTGCCACACTTACTCTAGAAGTTGTACGATTGGATCATAAGGGATAAAACAAGGAAGTGGGGTACTGGAAGTAGAGTATTGGAAACACTTACTTGAGAGTGGTGAGTTCTGTGAGGGATGGCTGAGTCGCCTTGAGATAGCTTTCCCTTCGTGCAGCCACTTTGGGAGAAGGCTTGGGGCTGGTGTCCGAGTCACCGCTGTCTTCATCTCCCATGGCCTTGATGTAGCTGCCGCTCCGCATTCTTCGGCAGGGGATTTCATCATCTTTACCTCTAGGGGTGTACCCTGTCCATTCATCCTGAGGGACCTATGCACATACAAAACAGAGAGTTCATTCTGTATAAAAGTCTACCTTCGGGGCTTCCCTGGTGGTACAGTGGCTAAGGCTGCTTGCTCCCAAAGGTAGGGGGCCTGGGTTTGATCCCTGGTCAGGGAGCTAGATCCCACATGCCACAGCTACAGATCCTCCATGCCACAACTAAGACCCAGTGCAGCCAAATAAATAAATACACATAAATATTAAAAAATCGTTTATCTTCTTCTTTTCTTTCCTGACCTTGAATATGGGTAATGCCAGTAATTATTGAAAACTTTAGACATTAACTTTCAACAATAATATTTTACCATAATTAGTCTGCAAATATTTTCAATACATGCAAATACATGTCTCAATCTTTGAAAGAACCTGTGTACTAGGGAAAATTAGAGCCATCAGATTCACTTCTCAGTCTTCTCATGCTGAAAATAATAGGCATATACAGATGCCACTAGAGAGTGGTTTTATTTGAGCTTTTCAATGATTTGTTTTCATTTGTCATTGGAAATTCAAGAATGTTTCTGTTTTGTTGACATCTTTCCTGCGTCTTCCAACTCTAGCATCTTGTATCCAATCTTGCTTCCTCCCAAACCACTGGTCTACACCAGCTATGTTCACTTCCCAATCACCGATTCTTTCTGAATCCTCTTAATTTGGATTTAGCCTCTATAGGTTGCTTGACACACTTTTTGAAGGTTTCCAATGGTCTCCTCATGATAGCTTCATGGCATTTTCTTAATTTTAATTTTTCTTGGCCTCTACACACACACACACACACACACACACACCCACACACCCACATACCCACACACATACCACCTCTTAAAGAGTTTTTCCCCTTCTGGCCTTCTGGTTACCCTACTTACCCGATTTAGCCACTACTTAGCTGTTCTTTTCCTCTTGCTTTGTTGGATCCTGCTCCAAGTCCCTAATTGTGAGGAACCCACAAGATAATGTTCTCAGTACATGGCTCATTTGTCTTTCTATTGGGTTGGCCAGAAGAGTTTCTTCAGTTAGTGAATATGTTGTTCAATAAAGTTCTGGGTGAAAATGAAAAATATGTCTTTTTATTTTTACTTAAAACCGAATGAACTTTTTGGCCCACCCAAAGCAATCATTTCCTTTGAGTTCATCAGGGCACCATCCTATGCCAGAAAGGCTTGTTTCTGACCTTATTTTTAGTTCTTAGGGCTTCCCTGGTAGATCAGATGGGTAAAAGAATCCACCTGCAATGCAGGAGACTTGTGATTGATTCCTGGGTTCGGGAAGATCCCCTGGAGAAGGGAATGGCTACCCACTCCAGTATTCTTGCCTGGAGAATTCCATGGACAGAGGAGCCTGGCGGGCTACAGTCCAGGGAGTTGCAAAGAGTCGGACACGATTGAGTGACTAAGCACAACACAGCACAGTTCAGTGTGGATCCACACTAGGATCTCATTCCTCCTCCATTTGTTAAATAAAAAAGTATGTAACAATGGCTACTCTTTTTATCCATTAAGATATAATGAACAACCTATGAACTGTGCACAGAACAGGGCACAGGGCTTGATTAAAAGAGACCAGAAAACAAGGAGGCTGCCTCTTGCCCTCAACATGCTGATAATGGAGATAAGACAAAGCAGACAAAAGTTTGGGAACAGTTCCAAGTCAATGTGTTACCAAGCCTCAGATGTGGCCCCGTAAATGGAGTATGAGCTAAGGAGACACTGCAAACGGGAGTTATATAATGGTGATGGAGAAGGAGGATCCAGGAAGGGCTCCTAGAAGTGGCTACGTTGGCAATGAGAAGGTAAAAAAGTATTTAATATTTTCATGCTAACTGCCGGATTGGCCAAAAGTTCATCTGGTGTTTTCCATAACATCTTAACAAATGAACTTATTAGCCAACCCAATATTTACTGATTATCCGTTAAATAATGCCGTGTTTCATTATTAACATTTAAGTATGCTATGCAGTTTGCTTATAGGATCTTATCTCATCAACACAAAAACTCTATTTTTTTGAATTTCTCAAATGGGAAGCAGAAGCTCAGAGGACTTAAGAAATCTGCCCGAGAACACACAGCTAAGAAATGGCAGCACTGGAATTCAAAGCATTTTTGGTTTAATTCAAAGATCAGAGTTTACTTAATCTAAAATTTATGATTAATAACATGGATTTTAAATCTAATAAAGTTGTGTTAATAATTTTGTGTTATTAAAATTAGTAAAATTGTCTACAATGTGTTAATGAAATTGTCTACAATGACATGTATGTACAGAGTAGACATAGATTTCTAAGTCATAGTTTCTAGGAACTGAGAATAGACATTCCACTGGGAAAAAAGCACTGTTCTTTCCTCCTTAACTCGTACATTTAACTGTTTTGAAAGCTTGCAATATCTAGAAACATCAGACTGAAGACATGCTACCATTCCTGGACCTGAAAACAGTGATTTGTAGGTTCTAATGCTGAGAACTACCAGCGAAGTTTGGTTAAGCTTTGTTATGCAGCTTCTTTTAACAAACTCAAGTCATGCGTCCTGTGTGCAGGCTCTATTCTAAATGCTTTAGAAGTGTTAACTCATTTGATCCACACAACTAAGGGTATTACGACTATTATCCCCATTTTACAAATGAGGAAAATGAGGTTAGGTAACTTGCCCAAAATCTCAGCTACAAAGGGGAAGCGTTCCAGCCCGACAGCTCCTATGTCTCGCCAAGACTGTATCTGACGCTGTCTTTCTGTCTCTGATCTCATGGTACCTACAGAACTGAACAACTATAGTCCCATGACACCTTCATCATCCATCATGCCTGATCCATTTGCCATTTATCAATTATGGTAGTAACAATGTAGAGTTCTTGCTTTTTTGAGCTAAAAAGCATCAACATCACCATGGCAACAGGGAGGCTTCTTAGGGAAATTATAAACGTTGAGAACAGTCTTGTTTTCCTTCCATTGGCAGGTGAGTCACTGCAGAGATATGATCATATTCAGTACCTCATTGTTGGCTCAGTAATTACATTTTATAAATTAAGTTGGTACAGCTGAGGGTCATAGAGGACGCAGCCGACACTTGCAGTTTCTCAGCACTGATGCACAGCTTGTAAGCATGGCTCCCTGAAATATGTTAGAGACCAATGACACCTCATTAGCTCATATTGCTTATGAAACAAAACATGGCAAATTTTTCTTTAGGTGGTTTTTTTCCCAAAATTGGTTTATAGTAGAAACTTGGTCTTATACTAGAAACAGGCTACAATTGTTGCTAAGAGAACCAGCTGGGAAGTATTTAATATGTATATATTTCAATTAAACATATTTTTCAAATGAGAACACCTAAAGAAGTTTATGGAAGTGATCTGCATGGGATGGATTTAAAAAATCAATACATTATTCATACACTGAGAGAAAACCTACAGTAAGTTATTACAATTTTACAATTATTACAATACATGTAAACTAATATAGAAACTAGCTCCAGGAAAAATGTAAGGAAATCTGAACATCAAGACTTTGGAGAAGAGAAATACTGTTGCTGAACAATCAGGGCCTGTAAAGTTGCTACAGTTGAGCCACTGCTTTTATTATGAGTCTCTTAAACTCAGAGGCAAAAGAGAGGCAGTGGTTGGTTACACACTAGTTTGTCCGGGGGCCCAGAGCATGAACTATGGGGTGCTTCAGCTACATTGTGATCTAGTCAAGGCTGCTGTGTCCTTCCGCGTCACTTGCACGGAGAGAAAAGCTTCAGGTAAATCCACGGAAAAAAAACTAACTTTGCAGCTGTCTGAGAAGGTCTTCCTATTACTGGTCCTCATGGTGTACAAAATGGAAGTCTTTGTATTAATAACAAAGGGAAACTGAAGAAGACACAGGAGTGGCCTGGACACGTGTTGATGACAGGCAAGCCAGACGTCCTGATTGCCTGCACGAGCTTGGCGGGGCAGTTAGATCCAGCAAATGTTAAAAGAAATTGCAATAAGTGGTGCATGCATGCATGCTAAGTTGCTTCCATCATGTCCGACTCTTTGCGACCCCATGCACTATAGCCCACCAGGTTCCTCGTCCATGGGATTCTCCAGGCAAGAATTCTGGAGTGGGTTGCCATGCCCTTCTCCTGATAAAAGTTAAGAGTTTAACAATAGTTATGGGTTAGAGAGAAGGAGGATTATTTGTTTTTAAATGCAAATGTTTAAGCACAAAACTGCAATGGAGAACTTTATTTTTGAGAGAACAAAATGAGGATTAGTGCAATTTTTCTGTTTTAGAGATAGCCAGACTATACCTTAAACCACATGTCATGGTTCAGGAGGACAGAGGACCTATCTCTGACAAGGAATGACCATACCTAGCTGCTGTCATCCTCTAAGTACAGAATAAAGATGCTTTCTAGGTTGAAATAGTGTCATGGGCACTGAATGATGGGCCTTCATAATGCAACAAGAGAAAATTATTTTTAAAATCTCACATATATGAAAATTATATAACATATTATTGTATTATATATATATGTTCTATAGTAAAAATTATCTCTCCTAAATTGGCCTACCATCTCAAAAACATATTTATCTCTCTTCTAAGATCTTTGGAAGTGGACCATTCCTGTGACACTGCCAATTTTTTTTTTAGGCTTCCCAAAACTCAGTTGAAATAGTGTGTTACTAGTTCCAGGAGACCTGTGAGCTAAAGTATAATAACCTAGAGGTCCTTAGAAAATCTCCTCCCACAAAGTGGTATCATTCAAGGTAATTTCTTCTTTCTTTTTTTTTTTTGTAATTTCTTCTTTCTGAATGTCTCAAACTCTTGGCTGATTTTTTTTTTTGGGGGTAGTGGTTATCTCATCCCCCCTTGGTTAATAGAATCTCCATTCTGAATAGACAAGGTACTTCCACTTTTACCCTTCCTCCACTTTCCCCTAAGCTCCAAATGCCCAGGTTTACTGAATCCAAGATACCAGTGCAAGCTCCTCAATATTTTCTGTATCACTAAGAAAGAAAGAAATACCACCAGTTAAACTGACACTCTATAGATTACATGATACATTCCAATATCAAAGATTCTAAAATGTGAAAAAACATGGAGCTCAGACAGCAATCCAATAGCCCTTTAAAGAATATGTACAAAATAAGAATAAGAATGGGTATATTCTGAGTTAGTGATGATAGGATGTAATATTCATATTTCATAGTGATCAGATTAATAACAATTAGCATTCATTTATGTCATGCTTTTGCAAAACAACATAAGTTTACACAGTCTCATGACCATTTTAACTTTGAACATTATAACTCATGACATTATAAGCCTTGAAGGATAAGGAGAGTAAGTATTATAATCTCAGTTTATGAAATAAAGAAACTGAAGTCCAGAGGGGTTGTAGTTCATTCAGAGAGACACCGTGCCCAAGGAGGGGTCTGCTGTACACAGTCCAGAGATTTTTTTTTTCCCCTCTATATTTAGATCTTGGCTGCTTTGGGAGGAACAGTTGTCATTCTGTGCGCCTGTGTGCTTCAGTCATGTCTGACTCTCTGTGGCCCCATGGACTGTAGCCCACCAGGCTCCTCTGTCCGTGGGATTTTCCAGGCAAGAATACTGGAAGGGGTTGCCATTTTCTCCTCTAGGGGATCTTCCTGACCCAGGGATCGAACCCACATCTCCTGCGATTCTTTACCACTGAGCCACCTGGAAAGCCCCCAACTGTCATTTTATGATCATCTGAAGAACACATTTCAGATAAGACAACAACTCCCGAGAGTTTTAAACTCTCTCTGGAGGAAAAAAAAAATCATAAACAAAGAATTACATGCCTTGAAATTAAAGCTATAAGAAATACTATTGTAGACATGGAAAGGCTTACTTTAATAGGCCCTTCCAATGTGCATGGGGTTTGGCTGAGCTGCTGTCATAGAGTCTAACTCAATGTAGACAGAGTCAGACATTCTGTGCCAGCGATGGGCTGGAAGACGATGGCTGGGAGATGAAGCCATGTGCGAGTGACTCCTCGAGAGTGGATTATCTCAGGATGGGAAGTTGGATGGTGCGGTTTGGGGTGATGGAAATGCGTGAGATTTGGGGAAATCTGAGAGCCACAAAAGGAATGCAGACACTTAGAAAGCCGGGACAGCTGAAATAGAGCATGTATCCTGAAATATACCAGGGGAAGCTGGGGCCATTCTGTGAGCAGTTCTGGACTGTAGAGAATGGGGAGGAAAACGCATAAACCTAAGACAGAGGTGAATTTAAAGCAAGTTTCTATTTCATTAGGGACCAAAGAAGCTGGAATAGATAACTCTGTCATTTGGTTCATTAGGTAGAAATAAAGACGATATAGCAAGAAAGAGCTGTGATTAAAATGGTGGGTGTCAATAATAGGCTTATCGTTGCAAGGCTACCCTTTAGCGGTTGTTGATTTCTTCAACAATTGTGCATTTCAATTAAAGAGTCAAATAAGGGCATGTGGCTATGGCTGAGGGGGGTCGACCTGTTTGACCTTTCCTGAGCCTGATGAGGAAAGGTAAACATGAGAAGAGCCTGTACTTAGGAAAGGAGAGCTGAGGACCTGATATTTATGGAATAATCTTGCATTTTAGCGTAATCTCAAAGGGCTGGAGCTGATACCTTGTGACTCTATTTTAATCCCTCTAGCTGTCCTATGAAACAGACGCTCCCATTTCCACCTTACTGCTGCAAAACTGAGACTCAAAAAGCTGGACTGACCTGCCCAAGGTCATCATCAAAATAGGAATCTGCATCTCTCTGATGCCAAAGCTTTGAGTGTATCACACCGCCTCTGAGGAAGGCATGTTGATTGAGTGCGTGAACAAATAAACTTAAAAAAATGGAGTTCGTGCTCCCACGCTCTGTGCTTTTCCAAAAATGTACAAAAAAAAAAAAAGTGACTATTAAAATAAGCATACAGGGACTTCCCTGGTGGTCCAGTGGTTGGGACTTCACCTTTCGGAGCGGGGGGAGTGGGTTTGATCCCTGCACTGGGAGCTAAGCTCCCACATGCCTTGTGGCCAAAAGGTAGAAGCTAAAAAATTCAATGGTAAAAAAATTCAATTAAGACTTCAAAAAATGGTTTACATCAAGAAAAAAATCTTAAAAAAATAAGCATACATATTATCTAATCCCTAACTGGCTAGCACAGATAAAAGTTTTAAAATAATAATAAAATAATAAGCGTGGAACATAATTATGAGATAAAGCAGCGTTGCTTCTTCACCATTTTGTGGTGCCCTTACCAATGATTGTTATCAATTTTTTCGGGGAACCAGAACACCTGCATGATGGCCACATTTCGGGGAATCAGAACACCTCCAGGACGGCCACACTCTCAAGGGTGTTATGGGGGCCTCCAAGCACTCCGGTAGCTTTTCAGCATTTGTAAGAAGACTTCGCCCTGGGTTTCAGGGTCCAGCCTTGCTCTGTACTCTGTACGGAAATGGCTGGGATGCACTGGCCTTCTAAGCACTTTTAGTGAGCTCTCAGATTCCCTACTCACTCTGCTCCTTTGCATCTTCTTTGCAGCTGGGAGAACTGCCTTCCTGCTCCACACAGCTTTCAACTTGACAAATGCGACTTGGCATAAATGTCCCTGTAGCCTTTTTAGCTTGCTCTTCTCAGAGCAAAAGCAGGAAAAAAAAAGAGCAAGAATAGGAAAATTACAATTACACAATGTGTAGATCCCAAGGCCTGATTGGTGTTTTGCAAGCAGATTTCCCTGGCAACCGCCCTTTCCAACTCCCCTTGCAGCCCGAAGCTGGTGTAAAACTTAGTTTGCTTCCAGATTGCCTAAAAAATTACCTTTTAAGGACAGGAGTAAATACCTACCTCTTTTTTTCCCCTGGGTAAAATTCTTTTTTTTTTAAACTTTTTATTTTGTATTGGGGAATAGCCCATTAACGGTGTTGTGACAGTTTCAGGTGGACAGCAAAGGCACTCAGCCATACATACACATGTATCCATTCTCCCCCAAACTCTTTATCCCATACAGGCTGCCACATAACACTGAGCAGAGTTTCCAGTGCTGTACATTAGTACTAGTTCCCTGTGCTGTTGGTTATCCATTTAAAATACAGCAGTGTGTACATGTCCATCCCAAACTCCCTAACTCTCTCTTCCACTCATCCTTTCCTTGCAGTGACCAAAAGTTCATTCTCTAAGTCTGTGAGTCTCTTTTCTGTTTTGCAAGTAAATTCATTTGTATCATTTCTTTTTAGAACTCCACATATAGGGTTAATACCCTTTGCCACGTCTTTTTCCAAATAACCTTTTTTATAGTTACTTTTTAAAATTAAAAAAAAATTTAACAGTGTTGTGTTGCTTTCTGCCATACAACAACACAGATGCCCTTGAATAGAACTTTGTAATAGTGCTTTTCGATGGTAATTCACTCACTGTTACCCTACAGAGCCGGTCTCACCTGTGAACATTTACAGGTATCTACAGGGTACCATGCACCAGAGCAGGTGCCAGGGAGATACTCCAAAAACATTTTAGAAAACACAGTCTGGTCTCAAAGGGGTTGACAAGTTTTAAGTGGATCCAACAAATCTGGGGATGGATGAAAGAAAAGAGTAAAAACAGCTTTAAAACAAATCAAGCTGGGTTGAGTATTATATTTTAGTTCCTCTGTGTTGCCTACTGGGCTTATATTCAATAGTTCGTATCAATCCTCTTCTTGGTGGTAAAACTGTTCTTTGGAGCTGAATGGATCTGTGCAAAGTACATGCCACTGGGAAATGGGTCTGCAGGAGAAATACAGAGGGGCAAGGTCTGTGAGCCCTCAAAGGAGGGGAAGGAGCCACTGCTCTTTGGGAGCCGGTAGAAAATATTACCAATATTTGATGTCAAAGCAGGTACGATCTGGGAAGACCCTTGTGATACCATAGCAAGAAAGTGACTACAATACAGTATATACTGGTATGATATGAGGACAGGGGAGGACAATGAATTTTTATTCACTGCCCACCCTGTATTTCGACTGTAGTGAACGTCTGTGGGTTTTGCGACCCTGGGTTTGCTACTTCTGATTTTTGTTGTCACATCCCCATGGTTTTGCTTGGGGGAAACCTTGCTCCCTCCATGTGTCCACGTGTTTCAGGAGTAGCAGAAGAGCTGGCTTATCATGTCCTCCAGCACTACGGCTTGTCTCAGGGCTGAGTGTGTGGCCTCAGCCTGTTCAATCAGCAAGCACCTCTGGACCTTGGCTAGGGACCTGGGACAAAGATGTTTCCTCTCCTTCAGTGCATCTGTAGGGGAGCAATAAGCCTTAGGACCTGCTGGTAGCCATTTTATAATCCCTGCTACACAAACGTTCTCTCACGTAATATTATACAAAACTCCAGTGTTGTTATTCATTACATTGAAAAGATGATAAAATTGAGACTTACTGCTATTAAATAACGTACTCTAAATTTTACAGCTAGTAAATCATAGAATTGAAAGCCACATTTGTCTCACTCAAATTTCTATGCTCTTTTCATCATGTCATTCTGCTGACTGCAAGTTTCAAAACTTAGTAGTTTTCCATTAAACATAAAACTCAAGCATTAAGTTGCTAGGGGATACAATGCTATAACTTTTTTTTCTTTTTTTGCTAAGTGGCATTCAGAGGTAAAGAACTCGCCTGCCAATACAGGAGATGTCAGAGATTCAGGTTCAATCCCTGGGTCAGGACGATCCCTTGGAGGAGGGCATGGCAACCCACTCCAGTATTCTAGCCATGGATGGAGGAGCCTGGGAGGCTGCAGTCCATAGGGTTGCAAAGAGTCGGACATAACTGAAGCAACTTAGCACGTGCAGAATCTTAGTTCCTTGTCTAGGGATTAAACCCACGTCCCCTGCAGTGGAAGTGTGGAGGCTTAACCACTGGACCGCCAGAGAAGTCCCCAGTGCTATAACATTTTGAAACCCATGACAGATGGTGACAGTTGCTTGAAAGAACCAAAAGGCTTTCAAAAGTAATGTTCACAGAACGCCCATCACCCAGCAGTAATAGCTGGCTACAAGTTTTAGTGAAATATGAGCAAGAACACAGACATTTTAATAGCAAGATAAAAACAACAGAGGGTTTAGGTCTATAATAAATACGTTATATTTAGTTTCACTGACTGTATAGAAGATAAGCTAATGTAGAGCCCTGTCTTAGTTTTTAAAGCATCCATTCATTGCTAACATGTCTTTCTGACATGCTGGAGGCATGTCTATTGGGTGGCATGACTAGTTGAGCCATCATCTTTTTCCATTATTTTTGCAGTCACTAGTGTGTAGGTGTCTGTGCTACATAGTTCCATAAATTGAATCCTCTGAGGTAAACCAGAATTCTGTGTCTGTTGTTCAGAAGCAGAGATATGGGTAGAAGGTTAGTAATCTTCCTCCGGGGGTTAATAGAAGCCCAGGTGTAGAAAAACCATCCATCAAAACTGAACTTTAGTGTTGGCTAAATTTTTATAAATTTCCCAGCATGTATGGAAACCCCATGTGTGCTTTCTAAGTCACTTCAGTCATGTCTGACTTATGCAACCCAATGGACTGTAGCTTGCCAGGCTCCTCTGTCCATGGGGATTCTCCAGGCAAGAATACTGGAGTGGGTTTCCATGGCCTCCTCCAAGGGATCCTCTCAACCTAAGGATTGAACCCATGTCTCTTAAGTCTCCTGCACTGGCAGGCAGGTTCTTTACCACTAGTGGCACCTGGGAAGCCCATGGAGAACCCAGTCCTTGTCAAATGCTAGGAGCATGGATCTTTTCCCTTAGAACTTCAGTTCAGTTCAGTTGCTCAGTCGTGTCTGACTCTTTGTGACCCCATGGACTGCAGCACACCAGGCCTCCCTGTCCATCACCAAATCCCAGAGTTTACTCAAACTCATGTCCATTGAGTCAGTGATGCCATCCAACCATCTCGTCCTCTGTTGTCCCCTTCTCCTCCTGCCTTCAATCTTTCCCAGCATCAGGGTCTTTTCCAATGAGTCAGTTCTTCACATCAGGTGGCCAAAGTATTGGAGTTTCAGCTTCAGCATCAGTCCTTCCAATGAATATTCAGGACTGATCTCCTTTAGGATGGACTGGTTGGATCTCCTTGCAATCCAAGGGACTCTCAAGAGTCTTCTCCAACACCACAGTTCAAAAGCATCAATTTTTCGGTGTTCAGCTTTCTTTATAGTCCAACTCTCACATCCACACCCTCAGAACTCTCACACCCTTAGAACTTAAAGTCTGATAATCTTGGGAACAAATGTTAGAGCCCATTTACAGTCTATGAAATATCAAGTCTATCATTTCCAGTATTAATATTTTACTTCAAAATTATGAGTTTTGAATTGAATTTCAGCAAATATTTTTCTTTAGCATAAATTTGGGGACACTAAGTTTCTCACATGAGGCTATAAATTATTACACTTGTGAATAATTCACTTAGCTATTTGACATCTATTTTTTAAAAAACTCAATAGATTTAAGAAGAGACCCAAGTAGACATTTTCTGCTTTTTACCGCTATTTTCTGGTTAGTACTCCGTCTTGGTGCTGTTTGGACTTTTTATTACAAGTTACAGTTACAACACCTCAAAGTCTAATGCATTCAAATGAGCCAAAATAGAATGTTCCCCTTCTGAATACCGTTCACTGTAATATAACGATACCATCATCTTTCAAATTACGTGAATCTAGAAAGAATCGAATATTCTAAGTGTCCTTTGCACACGTGTTACACAAAGTATTCCACTTCCATCATCATTGGATGGGAAAATGGTCTCCCGAGGATCTGCTCTTTAAGCCTGTACTTCAACCCACGTCCTCCAGGCAGCAAAGATATCTAGAACTAATAGGAGTTGTCGCTGAGGCCTGTGCACAGATAAGAGTGGTGGATACATCCATCCAACAGCTACCTCAACCTGGATTTCCAAACTAGCTCAAGGTCCACTGAAAGGGCATGTTCCACCTGGAGTACTCATTGCAGGGTTTGAGGTAAGGTTTCTTAAAGCAAACTTTATGATGGTGCTCTTTTCTTTTGCTTCGTGGTTAAGCTGGAGGTAAAAGTACCATTTCTTCTGTGACTTTTTTCAAAATGCTGTGAAAGTATTCATTCACTTATCGAATGCATGTTTATTCTTCAGTGCACATTACTGTGAAATACGTGCTGTTTATCCACTCTGGACATGGCAATGTATAAACAGAAAAATAATCTGCCTTTGTGGGGAACGAGGAAAATGGACATTGATAAGATAAAATGTAAGTTAGATGGAGTGTGCTATGGAGAAACAGGAAGCTGGGGAGGGGACCAGGGGGTGCCTGTGAAGGAGGGAGCCTGGCAGGATATGCAGTATTGAAGGGTGTGCATGGTCATGGAAGGTCTCACCGAGAAAGTGGACCTCAGGGTAAAGATCAGGTAGGATTGGGGGATTAGCCCTGAGGTCTGCAGGATGAGCGCTTGAGGATGAAAGAAGTGTGAAGGTCCTGAGGGGAGGCCAGGTGGGTGGAGTGGAGGGAGAGGAGACGGAAGGTGAGCACAGTTGTGCGTGATGACCCACAGGCAGGAGAGGGGTGCAGTTCACGTGGGCTTTGTAGGCCACAGTGACCACTGTGGCTTTGACGCAGGGTGAGATGGGAAGAGATTGGAGGCTTTGATGAGAGATGGACACCCTCTGGCTTAAAAGGACCACTTCAGGTGTTGGTTGAGAATAGCTAGAGGAGGGTATGGGCTGATAGGGTCGGAGGGACAGTGTGTGGGGGTCATGCATTGATCCAGGCTACAGTGGAGGTAGAGGCGGGTGTGGTGATAGGGAGAAGATAAGATAGGGCTGGTGGTGTTTTTTTTTTTTTTTAAATACTTTTACTTCTTTCTGGCTGTGCTGGGTCTTCCTTGCTGTGCAGGCTTTTCTCTAGCTGTGGCCAGCGAGGGCTCTTTGTTGCAATGCGTTGGCTTCTCATTGTGGTGGCTTCTCTTGTTGCTGAGCATGGGTTATATGGCATGTGGGCTTCAGTAGTTACAGTTCGCAGGCTCTAGAGCACAGGCTCAACAGTTGTGGTGCCCGGCTCAGTTGCTCTGTGGCATGTGGGGTCTTCCTGGAAAAGGGATTGAACCTGTATCTCTTGCATTGGCAGCCAGATTCTTTACCACTGAGCCAACAGGGAAGCCTACCAGTAGGTTTCTTAATGATGATTTGGATATGGGATTGAGGGTAGGAGGAGTTATGAATGTGTGCTATGGAGAAACAGGAAGCAGGGGAGGGGACCAGAGGGTGCCTGTGGAAGAGGGAGCCTGGCAGGCTGTGCAGTATTGAGGGGTGTGCATGGTCACGAAAGGTCTCATCGAGAAAGTGAGTTACGAATACTCCAAGGGTTTTGGCCTCATCAGTGGATGGATTGAATTCCCATTAGCTGAGATGAGGTGGCCTAAGGGATGTGCAGATGGGGGAAAAAGATTAGGAGTTCATCTGGGGATGTATTCAGTTGGAATATTCAGATGTCTCCCAGGAGACATCTCAGTGGAGAGGTTGAAAGGGGACCTGAGTACGCAAGCCTGGGAGTTCGGACAATGTGGCTGGAAAACCAAATATGGGCATTCCCATGATATTTAAAGCTCTGAGAATGATGAGGTGACCCATGCAGAATAGAGAAGTGCCCACTGGGCACTGATGAAACCTCAGGAACCAGAGAGGAACAAGCAGGACATTTGAGATGGGTCCCCGAGGTGTGGTCCAGGAATCTGAGAGTCCAGAGTTCGAGGAGGACGTAGGAGTAATGAACAGTCATGGTGGTTTTTCCCCTGGTCATAATCCCATGGGTGGCTCAGATGGTAAAGAATCTGCCTGCAGTGTGGGAGATCTGGGTTTGATCCCTGATGGGAAGATCCCCTGGAGAAGGAAATGGCAACCCACCCCAGTATTCCTGCCTGGAAAATCCGATGGATGGAGGAGCCTAGCAGGCTACAGTCCATGGGGCTACAAAGAGTTAGACACGACTGAGCAACTAACACTAACACACTAACAATCCCATGGGGGATGCAAAATCAGCAAGATTGATTTTAGCCCTGAGTCATGAGCTCTTTTATCTAGAGTTCTGTGTTCATTAATTAGCTTTATCTTCCCAGCAAGCTGCAAGCTTCTTGAGCCCAAGGCTTTTGTTTTCTTTTCTCTCTCTCTAAAGCAGGAGCTTTTAAACAGTTTTTGACTATGTTTCACAGTAAGAAGTACATCTTACTTTGGAAACCAGTGCAAGCACATACACCACTCAAAGAAGAACTGCTTAACCTCTCTGCGTGTCACGTACTCTCTCTCCTTTCCTACTTTCTTCTATTGTATTCTATTTAATTAAAAATAATGTTATTTGTGACCTACTGGATTGATTTCACCAATCACTAACTGGTTGCAGCTGCTGGTTTGAAAAACACTGCTTTTTTAGACCATCCAGTATACAGCCCACCATGCTCATTATTCATCAGAGACACTGTGATCCATCTTCATTTCTCCCAAAGCACCTTCTATACAGTAAATGCTTAAGACATGCTTGCTTGTTGGATAGATAGCTATGAGACCCTGAAGTAAGACTCCTTGAATCAAGTACTCTGACTCTTAGTTACCTTTCCATTTGCTGATTGTGTTTTTGTAGAAGAACATTTTTCAGTGGCTCCCTAACTTTAGAAATAAGGACAAACAGAAGTGTCTTTCTGATTGGCCCCTATAGCTGAGAGTCAGAGGACACAATGACCAGGGTTGGAGATGCCTAATTAGAAGGTCAGGCCATCAGCTGGGTTAGTACCATATGAGAAGAGTGAGAATATGCAGCCTGATGCTTGAACGTATTTGCATGTTTTTTAAAAAATTTGATATATACTTGACTTATAATGTTATATTAGTTTCAGATGTACAAATAGCAATTCCATAGTTTTATAGATTGTACTTCATGTAAAGTTATGAAATATTGGCTGTATTCCCTAAGCTGTATGTTACACCCGTGTACACGTAGGTATTTTATACCTAGTAGTTTGCACCTCGAAATGTAACACACAAAACTCCTAGAAGAAAACCCAGGCAGTACACTCTGACACTGTCTTAGCAATAATTATTTTGGATCTGTTTCCTCAAGAAAGGAAAACAAAACCAAAAGTAAGCAAATGGGACCCAGTCAAACTTCAAAGTTTTGCATGGTGAAGGAAACCATTAACAAGACGAAAAGGTATTTGCATGGTATTCTATATCAACCTCTGAGGACCAGAAGCTGTGGGATTCAAACATTTTTAAACACTAAAATAAATAAATTAAAACACTTTCATTCGCCTTACAACAATCCTGTCTTTTTGTTCTAATTGATACGGTACTTGATGTCAGTGTGAAATCTCTGTCATTTAAGAACAAGAGAGAAAAACTCATTAAATATCTATGACCAAAATATATTGGCTGGGGCAAAAAATAATTAGGAATGACATGTTTTAGAATCTTGAAGTGTCCAAATATAGAAATGATATATAATTCAACCTAAATGTTTCATTAAAGGAATCTATCTATCTGTGTATCTATAGGCTGTGTTGTGCTTCGTCACTCAGTTGTGTCTGACTCTTTGCAACGCCATGCACTGTAGACCCCAGGCACCTCTGTCCATGGGGATTCTCCAGGCAAGAATACTAGAGTGGGTAGCCTATCCCTTCTCTAGGATCTATCTGTATGTTTAAGATTAAAACAATTATTTTGGCCATGCTGCATACCTTTTGTGATCTTAGTTGCCTGACCAGGAATTGAACCCATGCCCCTTGTAGTGAAAGTGCAGAGTCCTAACCACTAGACAATCAGGGAATTCCCAAAGGAATGTTTAAAATAAGCTACTGGTACATAGTAAGCTCTGAATAAATGTTAGGTAATGTCTAAATGCTTCTCCACCCAGCACAGCTACAAACGTGGCACAGAAGAAAATGGAATATTTTGCCACCATACAGTTTTTCATTTATAGGGAAGAATCATAGTGCAATGAACGTAGTACGGAGTCTGGAATCAGGTAAACCTGGGTTCAAATCCAACTATACTACTTAGCAAGTGTGATTTTAGTCCAGCGACCTTAGTCTCTTTTAACCCCAGTATTCTCAAAGACATCCTTTGTGGATCACAGTTTTGCTGTGGCAAAGGGGCTTGTGTAACTTAATGAAGCTATAAGCCATGCCATGTGGGGCTACCCAAGACGGACAGGTCATGGAGAAGAGTTCTGACGAAACGTGGTCCCTGGGAGGAGGGAGTGCAAACCACTCTGGTATTCTTGATGTGAGAACCCCATAAATAGTATGAAAAGGCACAAAGATAGGACACTGGAAGATGGGCCCCCCAGGGCAGAAGGTGTCCAGTATGCTACTGGGGAAGAGCAGAGGGCAATTACAAATAGCTTCAGAAAGAATGAAGCTGTTGGGCCAAAGCAGAAATGATGCTCAGTTGTGGATGTGTCTGGTGGTGAAAAAAGCAGAAATGATGCTCAGTTGTGGATGTGTCTGATGGTGAAAGTCTGATGCTGTAAATAACAATATTGCATAGGAAACTGGAATGTTAGGTTCATGATTCAAGCAAAAGAAGAGGGTGGCAGAGGATGAGATGGTTAGATAGCATCACTGACTCAATGGACATGGATTTGAGCAAACTCTAGGAGACAGTGAAGGTCAGGGAAGCCTGGTGTGCTCCCTGAAAAGCATCAGACATGACTTAGTGACTGAACAATCACAACAATTCTCAAATATGAGGACAGAAACATGTACTCAGGGATTTACAGTAAGAATAAAGATGATATGAACTTATAGAGATAATGTCTATTAAGTAAAAACTTGTCCTTTGGAATTCAGAAGATATTTTCGTATGGAGATCATGTGGTAAGTGATGGTTAAGTTCCCATGGGGGGCCAACCCCTACGGCTTATTTAATTCATGATAGAGTTGAACCCTGATAGACTGTGGGATAGTTCCAAGGATCCTTTAGCCTGAGGGTGGGAGGGCTTTGGGGTGTGATGGTCAGTGCACTTGGGGGCTCTCAAGAGACCTCTGTGTAAGGGATGATGGATCAGTCAACTTTCTCAGAGCAGAACAGAATCACTCGATATTTCTTTGAACGAACTGGCACATGGCCTTGTGGATAGCCTACACATGACGGGCAGGCTGGACACTCATGCCAGAGCTGACACTGCTGTCTGCAGGCAGAGTTCCTTCTGCTCCTGAAGAAGAATTTCTCTCTTAGGCCTTTCACCTGATTAGACAAGGCCCACCTGCACTTTCAGGGGTAAACTTCTGTCCTTAGTCAACTGATTGTAGATATTAATTCACATACTTCCTTCCCAGCAACACCTTGATTAGTATTTGACTAAATAACTGGGTCCCCAGCTTAGGCAGGTGGGCACTCAGAACCAAGCATCAGAAGAGGTGGGAACTTGAATGATGGCTTCTGGGGCAGTGGTCCAGGGGCAGACAGGGCCCCACACCATGGGTTGATAGGCAGGCTCTCTTTAGGCATGAGCTGTATATGCTCTGTTCGTTCTCTAGGAGTTAGTTTGGGTCAAAACCTACAGGTAAGTATCAGCTCCTTGACCCACAAGGGACGCTCAGGAGTCCCACAGAGGTGGTCGAAGCAGAGGGAGCTTCGACTGTGTGGACTTTTCACTCAGTGCTTAGCAGAGCGCCTGCCACGCATGTGAATTTACTTAACAAGCTTTTTAAGGGCAAGGGGGTCATTTGTGATATATTTGTTTCTTGTTGGCAAATGTAGAGGAAAAGCTACATATCATACCACATGGAATAAAAAGGAATCTCAGAGATTTCTGCATTCTGAAAGACCATTGAGACTACCCTGTCTGTCCAGAGGTTAAGACGCTGAACTCCCAAAGAGGGGGCATGGGTTTGATCCCTGGTTGGGGAGCTAAGATCCCACATGCCTAGTAGGGCAGCCAAAAAAAACAAAACAAACCCAAGAATTCTATAATGACCTGCCTTCATAAAACAAATGTAGAGCTCACCTAAAAAAACAATTTACCTTAACAACATGCACATACTACTAATGTAACACTATCGCTATATTTTAAACTCACTCATTTACAAATCCGTCTCACCCACCCATCTGTAAGCAACTAGAGAGGAGGGAAGATGTCATTCCTCTGCAGAGACTCTTTTTTTTTTTTTTCAGAGACTCTTATTTATGCCTACATTTCCAGTTCCAAGCAGACTACCCAATAAAATTAAAATAAAGGGAGACAAAAGTGCTCATGAAATCTTTGATTGTATCACCTGAGTTACACCTGAGTTTTGGATCAGTGGGAATGTGAGTGTGGGAACCTTCATTCCTGGATTCTCCTCTACAAATGACAGGGAAGCAGTCTGCCATCTGATGTGCGGAGATGGGGGGCGCTATGCGTGCAGGAGCTGGTGGGGGGTGTAGTATCACGGTGGTAGGTTTGGGGGATTGGATTTATAACTAGCATCCAGGAGACAGTCTTTGGTGGTTTCCAGGGAGTGGCAGTTGGCTGTTTCTGTGGTCTTCAGGGAACTGCAACCATAGCAGGGTCAACGGAATACTGTTAGACCAAAGAGCTTCATCACCCAACCATGGCAGGACCAGCCAAAAGGACTCACCCTAAAACTCTTGTCTCTCCTGGTATATTCCAAAGCACATTCTGTGGATCATTCATCCTTAGAAATGTACTATGGAAGAGGGTTCCAAGGATGGAGGAGGTTTGGGAGGTGCTCTCTACTTTGCAGTTTTCTTAGAGTTGCCGTTCATATTAGCATTTTAAAGATTGCAGGGTGCTCAGTCGCTCAGTAGTCTCCCTGTGGCCCCATGGACTGTAGTCCACCAGGCTCCTCTATCCATGGGATTCTCCAGGCAAGAATGCTGGAGTGGGTTGCCACTTCCTACTCCAGGGGATCTTCCCAACCCAAGGATTGAACCCACGTCTTCTGCATTGCAGAGATTCTTTACCACTCGCATCAACTGGGAAGCCCAGAAGATTGCAGAATGTCTGCTGATAGAAAAACCTGAGTATATTACTCGGTTTGTCAAATTCAATTCCTTCTCTTCAGACAAACATCTACTCACATCATGCTTGATAAATGCTTCATGCTTCATTTACAAATGAAGAAACTGAAACCCAAAATGTAAATTATAGTTTATACAGCTAATAAGTGACAGAACTGGCTAGAATTCAGATCTCTTCTCTTGGATCTGTGTGGTTTCAGCCTTGTCATACTGCAACTACTTATCCTCTGAACTCAACAAAATGAGAAAATGATTCATCTCCATGAGTTCTTTTCACAATTTGCAAAACTGTTTTGATCTTCCTCTATGGATATGCAAAGGACAAAAGCGGAGGGTAGCTTCTATGTGTAGATGGGAAAAATCACAACAAAATGCAGTCTTTGAGAACTTATATTTTTGTAAAGCTTATGCCATGATTTGTTTCACTCAAAGGAATCTATGCCAATGAAACACAGCAAATAGAGACGTGAAAGTGGAATTGGCTTATAACAATAGATACATGTCACCTGTCAAGCACTGAATCATGAACCTCGACCACGGCAACCTTTTATGATAAAAACTGTCATGAGTAAGAATCTTACTCAAGATGATGAATGATTTATCTTTGTAGAAAAGTCTTTGCTAATGGCACATCCCATGATTCCTTCTATCCCTAAATATTGACTGGAATTCAGTCTTTAGAATTGTCTCATGTGCATACGTGGACACAGACCCACATTTCATATTCAACGATGGTGTTTTTCCAATACAGAAGTTGTGAACTCCTATAGACAGTAAAAATGCAGATATGTTTCAATTGAGAAAGACTTTTTTTGGGGGGGGGAGGTTTATTCCCTATCTTTACGTTTTTGATAATAAGTCAAACTGACCTGATTTGGGTTCTTCAGATAGTCAAGCTTCTTCCTAGTAACAACGCTGGCTCTCTGTAATTCATGTACACCTCATTGCCGCTGTATGAGTGGGCACTTCACCTCCCACTCAAGTTTGCAATTGTTTGTGCAGAGGAAAAAATTTTTGAATTAATAGAAAAGTGTTAAATTAAGCTCCACTTATGATATTCCATTTGGCAAAAAGTAATTATTTTATTTCTCCCCCTGAGACAGACTTGGACAGAAAACAAAACAAAATAAACTCTTTTGTGTGAAGATGTCCACAGATAATTTTTTTTTTTTTAAAGAGGACATAGTTCTTAAATAAGAAAGAAAATTAAGTGGCTTCCTAGTTTCTAGCCAAACTAGTCAAATGTTCCAATATCACTGCAAGAAGTCTCAAACAAGAGAATATTTGGGGGGGCTTGGTAGGACCTTGTGGGGCAGGAAGAGGCAGAAAAGGGAATATTTCTTTTCTTCTTTGGTTCAAAGTGCTTCTAGATATAAATTTTGACCTGACTTCAGTTGTAATGCATAATACAGGGCACAGAGGCAATAGAAACCCAGAAGTAGTTTTCCCTATTGGGTGTTTTAGGATGGCTTTTCGAACAAGAATCACATAAGTAACAATTGATTTTTCTGCTCAGTTTTGCAGGAGGTATACTTTTCTTGACTTTTCTATAGAGAAATACATTTATTTGTTTTTATCTACAAAACATCCTTCTTTTGTTCTTGTGTTATGGAAACAAAAAGGAGACATAAAAATTGTGTCTGGGAGGCATTTGGGTATCATGAAATGTTTAAATCAGAACTTTCTAGCATGTAGACTCAATCATAGTAGAGAGAAACTAGGGCCTCTAACCTGCTTCCCGTCTGAAGCATTAACCTAGGCTAATCCAGGAAGATTCAATTCAGATAAAATTTTAATATCTTTCAAGGTACTTGATGAAGAAGGAAATGGCAACCCACTCCAGTATTCTTGCCTGGGAAATCCTTTGGACAGAGGAGCCTGGTGGGCTACAGTCCACGGAGTCACATAGGGTCACACATGACTTAGCGACTGAGCCCAAGGTTGAGGATGTAGATTTATAAAAGATAGAATCTGGACAAATTCTATAATTGTATTATATTAATTAACAATGAAAAATTGACAGCCCATTTCTTGGTTGATGACATAAAGAAAGCACTGACTGAAAGGCTGAATGTATAAAAATAATATCTGCAATACCTTCAACTGATGAATTAAAGATTAATGGGCAGTTCATTATGGCAGCATTTGTAAAAAGTTAAAAGTGTGATAATGAATGATGTTTCTTTCCACGTATTTTAATTTCATTTTTTATTGGAGGATAGTTGATTTACAATGTTGTGTTAGTTTCAGGTATACAAAGTGATTGTGTTATACATACACATATATCCATTCTTTTTGAGATTCATTTCCCATTTGGTTAATGCAGAATACTGAGTAGAGTTCCCTGTGCTGTTATAGTAGGTCCTTGTTGATGATCTATTTTATATATGATAAGTGTGTTTATGTTAATCCAAAACTCCTAATTTTTCTCTTTTCTCCTTTCCCTTTTGGTAATCATAAGTTTATTTTCGAAGTCTGTGAGTCTGTTTCTGTTTTGTAATAAGTTCATTTGGAGCATTTTTTTAGATTCTACATATAAATGATATCATATGGTACTTTTCTTTCTCTGTGTGACTTACTTCACTTAATATGACAATCTCTAGGTCCATTCAGGTTACTGCAAATGGCATTATTTCATTCATTTTTTTTTTAATGGCTGAGTAACATGCCATTGTATGTGTGTTCCACATCTTATTTATCCATTCCCCTGTCAATGGACATTTAGGTTGCTTCTGTGTCTTAGCTATTGTAAATAGCACTGTCATGAACATTGGGGTACATGTATCTTTTAGCATTATGGCTTTCTCTGGATATATGCCCAGGAGTAGGATTACTGGGTCATATGGTAGTTCTATTTTTAGTTTTTTAAGGAACCTCCATACTGTTCTCCATAGTGGTGTGCCAATTTACATTCCCACTAATAATATGATTCCCTTTTCTCCACACCCTATCATTTATTGTTTGTAGACTTTTTGTTGATGGCCATCCTGACAGGTGTGAGATGATAACCTCATTGTAGTTTTAATTTGTATTTCTCTAATAATTAGTGACGTGGAGCATCTTTTCATGTGTTTTCTGCCCTTCTGTATGTCTTCTTTGGAGAAAAGTCTATTTAGACCTTCTGCCCACTTTTCAGTTGGGTTGTTAGTGTTTTTGATAATGAGCTGTTTGTATATTCTGGAGACAGATTAAGGAATTAATCTGTGCATGTAAATATGCTAGCTCCTCAATATGTAGAATTTGATCTTCTTGAAGGCAGGGATTTTGTTTTGTCCAATTCTGTACTCTCAATGTTTGGAAGTGTGCCCAGCATATGGTATATGAGCATTAAACGTTTGCTAAATGAATGAACACTCCTATGTAATGAAGCATCTCATAGCTCCTAACAAAAAAACAGGGTGGATCTCTCTACTAACAGAGAGAAGACCCACACAGTTGAACCTTTGAGCAACGTGGGTTTGAACTGCATGGATCCACTTATATGCGGATTCTTTTCAATAGTAAATGTTAGAGAACTACATGATTGTGATTTGTTGTTTAGTTGCTAAGTCGTGTCCAACTCTTTTGCAACCCCACGGACTATAGCTTGCCAGGCTCCTCTATCCATGGGATTTCCCAGGCAAGAATGCTGGAGTGGGTTGCCCTTTCCCTCTCCAGGGGATCTTCCTGACCCAGGGATTGAACCCACATCTCCTGCATTGGCAGGCAGATTCTTTACCACTGAGCCACCAGGGAAGCCGGTTGAGTCCAAAGATCTGGAACCTCAGATATGGAGGGACCACCCAGAGGGAGAGCTGACTATAAATTGTATGCAAATTTTCTTCTTCGTGGAGGGTTGGTGCCCCAACCCCCACGTTGTCCAAGGGTCAACTGTATGTTTTATAAAGTAGAATGGCCACATGCTGAATACTATTTGTAATATATACACACATATATATGCATATATTTTTGAGTTTGAATATCTGTGAGAAATATGAGAAGGAAAATGTTAAAACGATAGCAGTGGTGGTGCTCTTCAGGAAGTGGTGGTGGGAGACTGGGAAACAGGGGCTGACTTTTCACTCTGTACCATTCTGCACTGTTTGTATTTTTCCAGCATGAACCTGTATTAGTCTTATTAAAATATGAATTCTGTGGGAAAACCTCCAAACCCACTTTTCTTTAAAAAATAAAATCTGTGGAAAGACCACAAATTTATAAGCATACAAGTTTGTTTTTTAGAATTTCTGTCATCTTTACATGATCTCAATCTGTAGGTTCTATTCCATCACTGGCAAAGATAATCTAAGGAACACAATTTAACTGGAAATTGATGAAAGTTGAGTAGGAGAATCATAAATTAGAATCTTTTAAGAACTATTATTAAAGACATTTTGCTTTCCTATTTTTTCAGCTTGGGTTAGAATTTGATATTTAAAGTTAGGAAAATGCACATATAATCATATGCGAAGACCCGTATGTTCTGTATCAGTCTGTGCCACTTATTTTCAATGAGATAAAACAGCTTACTTAAAGTTGAATTTCCCCATTGAGTTTAGACGAATCAGCTGTTTATCCAGCAGCACTTTGCTTAAAAATAGATGGGATGACATTTGTGGGTGCTTTTAAAAAATATCCTTTGGAGAAAGAAGCAGAACTCTAATGCCACTTTTACCATTTCCATTACATAAGAAAGGCACTTTTTTTTTTTGTTACGAGGACTTCCTGTAACTTATTCTTCTTTCTCACACATATACTTTTGGAACAAGTAACAATCATTGGATGTATAAGGGCATCTCACCTGAATTTTACATTTTAGTGACCGAAATTAATTCAATGGAAACCTTAAATATGGCTAGAAAGAGTTTTTTCTGATTGCATATGGAGATTTCTTTTTTTCATCCTTCTAATTATGTGCTCTCCCATCATTCTTTTATCAGCTAGTTATTGAGTGCCTGCTATGTGACAGGCACTGTGGTTACAAAAATGAACATAAAGATGATTTTGAGTGCATTTCACTTGATCTTACAGACCAGTTTAATAATTGTCTGTACCAACCTGCCAACAATAAGAAGTGGTTGATGTTACCTTAAACCTGCTGTCATATGATTCCACGGAGTCTAGGATAAGCATTAAAATAGGGCTGAGCTGAAAATATACTGTCACCCAAATTTCAAACCAAGTAGATACACAGGAGAACTCTAGTCAATTAAAGTACGAAACATTAAAATCAGTGTTCCGATCTTGGTAGCATTGCTGATGTAGCGAAGGATTAGGACACCGGCAGGAAATGAAACCAAATGCATCCTTTTCCTACCCAGAAAAATATACCTATGTTAGAACCCTATCAGCCTTATTTATCTAAAAAATGTACTTTGGGAAATTGCATCTGTTGGGTAATGTGAAAGAGGAAACCAGGTCCATGTGAAGATGGGGGTGTATGACATCACCAGGCCACGTTCTTATCCTCGGTTTTTATGGAAGTTTGCTCTGAATTCTCACACGAGTAATGGGATTAGATTCTCTTTCTTCCTTTGTCAAGCATTCCCTGACCCTGAGTGCCGTGACACAGATGGCAGGTGAATAGTATCTGCCCGCCGGGGAGGAAGGTCACTTCCACCCGCCTCCTGCTATGTGACTTGAATATCTGGCTCACTCCATCGCCGGCCTGCCACTGGCTCCCGCTCCCAGGTAGCCTGCCACCCGAGCCATCATGGTGGGTGGTCAGGTTAAGAAGGAGAGAGAGTTCTCAGCCACCCATTCATCCCTGGCCCCTGGGAATCCACCTCTCAGAGACAGCCTGCCAGATGCCCTGTTTCATCACTCCTGTAGTTTCCTTTTCTTAGATTCTGTGAATGCTTTTAATGGTCTGGGTCACCCTCCCCACCAAGTACAGGGATTTTGTGTTTTATTCTGAATAGCAAGGTATGGTTCTGAGTACCTTGTGGCATTTGGTAAAAGTGATAAATACTAATGATGAACAACCAAGCAGGCTCTCATGGTCCTGAGGCTGGCTACAGGAGAACTCAGAATGAGGGGAAAAATAAGTCAATTTCGAACACAAAGGCAAGATTTAGCCTCTCATTAGATCCAACTGCTCCATGTGAAAAACTGTGTTAACAAAACAGCGCTGGGATTTTTGAGGGGAGAGGCATGTGTGTGTGGACTAGGTTTTCAAGATGTGTTTTCCATCTTCCCAATTTGGGGTGTTATGATATAATAGGATTTTGAAATCCAAACATATGTTATTGTCTTTCTCCTTTCCCTTTTATGTTTAAACCTCTGCTATAATGAATTAGCTCTCCCTTCTCAGTAACTTAGAGTGTTTATTTCTTTTCTATAGAAATTAAGCACTTAGATGATATTTAAGTCTATTTCTTCTTATGGTCCCTTCAACTTGATTTGTATGTGATTTTTGACCCTGTGTGAATACATTAATTTGGCCAAACAATGAATACTATTAATATTATATTTTATACAACAGGGCTTCCCTGTTAGCTCAAATGGTAAAGAATCTGCCTGCAATGCAGAAGACCTGGGTTCTATCCCTGAGTCGGGAAGATCCCCTGGAGAAGGGAATGGCAACCCACTACAGTATTCTTGCCTGAAGAATTCCATGGACAGACCATGGAGTCTCAGAGTCGGAAGTGACTGAGTAACACTTTCACTTTCATCCTCTTCATAAACAAAACTTTCAAAAATATCAAATTTTTACAAAATTTTAGACTTGATTTAGAATTGTTTTGAGAAATCAAAATATCCCAGCTTATAAAAGTCATGTGCAAATATAATTCATTTCTTCCTCTCTCTAGATTACTTGGTAGTTTAGAAGAGACAATTTAAAAAAAAGACCAGTACATTACTAGCTGATGACATCTAATTTCTTAGTAACTTTAAAATAATATAGATTGGGATGGAACCATTGAGTTAAAACCATAGAGAGGAGAGAGAGAAGGTAGGAACCGTATTAGAATAATAGCCAACAGTTTGTGATAAAGTTCCAGCAAGTGGGTAAAACAACTGAGTTTTCCATTTTAGTTCAACAAAATTATTTTCCCTACCATAAACACAGGATTTGATTACAGAGTAACACGAGAGAGTAAAAATATTACTGGTTTACTTGAAGTCATTGAAGAAATATTAAATATTAACTTCAATATTAACTTGAAGAAATACTAAAATGTTAGTTGTTCTTTTTTCAAGGCAATTGTTTTAAAGCAGTTCATCAGTTTTAATCATGCTGGCCAGGGTCTTTGAGATGTTAAGAATCAGTCCATTGTGTGGTTTATAAACAAAAAAGACTAGAAATTCTCAGCAGTTGTAAAGTGCAGAACTGGGCATGGTTGGCACACATGCTTGTATTGCCTACGATACAATCGCCTACGATTGTCTTGTACAGAAGTGTTCACATGTTACATGTTTGAGGTATGAGGGAAGGACAGAATTTTACTTCTCCCAATCTGGTAGCAAGCTGCAGGTTCTTCCTGTTCACATGCATGTGTGCATGCTCAGTCACCTCAGTCATGTCTGACTCTGCGACCCTATGGACTGTAGCCCATCTGGCTCCTCCGTCCATGGGATTCTCCAGGCAAGAATACTGGAGTGGATTGCCATGCCCTCCTCCAGGGGATCTTCCCAACCCAGGGATTGAGCCTGCGTCTCTTGTGTCTCCTACACTGGCAGGTGCGTTCTTTAGCACTAGCACCACCTGGGAAGCACCTTTCCTGTTCACACTAGTGAGTAAACTCTTAGAGCTTATTAACTATGTAATTTAAAGTTTACAAAATCCTTCCAAAAGATGTAGAATGAGGATAAAGTAGTTTCTAATGTAAACTTGAGGCTTGGACATACTAATTGGGCCTTTTGAATTGCTTGCTGTGGGTAGATGCTGTAGATAATTAATCACTTGATAATTTATTAGTAATGTATTTAATTCCTATAGATAACTGAATATAATTGACACAATTGAAGTACAGTTGAGTTGGCTTCCCTGGTGGCTCAGTGGTAAAGAATCCGCCTGCTAATGCAGGGTTTGATCCCTGAGTCTGGAAGATCGCCGGCCTGGAGAAGGAAATGGCAACTCACTCCATTGTTCTTGCCTGTGAAATCCCATGGACAGAGGAGCCTAACAGGCTATAGTCCATGGAGGTTGTAAAAGAGTCTGACATGACTTAGTGACTAACCAACAACAACATAGTTGAGTCACAATATTGTGTTAGTTTCAGTAATTTTGCAGATTACACTCCATTTTCAGTTATTACAAGACAATGTAATTCCCTGTTCTGTACAGCATATCCTTGTTGTTTACCTATTTTACATATAGTAGTTTGTATCTGTTAATCCTATACCTCTAATTTATCCCTCCCTCCTTCTCTCTTCCCTTTGGTAACCACAAGTTTTTTTTCTGTATCTGTGAGTCTATTCATGTATGTTCATTTTACTCAAAATATGAACATGACATTTTGACTACTGCTCTTACTATTCATTTTTATTAAAAAGATAGTAGCAGCAATAATAAACAATAGTATTAAAATCATGCGTTGAACACATTTATCTTTTTTAAAAAATTGTGGATTTTAAATAATTTTTCCTCAAATCTGAAATATAGTAAGTAGGTAGAAACCCACTTGTGGTTTTTATTATACTTGAAAATAAATTAGTGTACATTTAACATGGTATTTTGTTGTTCTCTTTGGACAGCCTCCTGCAGTTAAAAAAAATCATTGTTGTAGGAGAAAGGCAAATTGGATCTGGAAGTCAAGAAAACTTGTTCTGAATTCTAGCTCAGATTTTGAGTTGTTTGAACCATACAACAGACAGCAAGGGAATTAATTAATACCTGTTTCATACGGTTCTGGTGTTATTTCTTCTTATAATTTCTTGCTTTTGAAAGAATAGGGTAGAAAACCTTACTTTCTCTAGATGCTGATCCTAGAATTCATGAACTTTATGATTTTCATTACTCTATGATAACTGCCCACTGGATACAATTAATAAATCCATCCATCCATCCATTCACATTTATTTTTTTGTTCTTAAAGCCCCCTCATATACTTTTTTGTGTGTATGCTGGTTCCAGCTTTACTGAGCTAAGACTGATATATCACATTGTGGTAATTTAAGGGGTATAACCTATTGATTTTATGCACTTACATACTGTAAAATGGTGACCAGCATAGCTTAGTATGGTGAAAGCTTATCACATCACTTAAATAACATCTTTTTTTTTTTTGCACTGAGAATGTTTAAGATCTACCCTCTTAGCAACCATTCACATTTATTGAGGGCTTCCTATATGCCAGGCACTATGGGAGCAGAAGATGCAAGTATTAATAGACTTATTTGCCCCCAGGGATCTCAATCTTTATTGGAGAGAAAGGTGGAATTAGTGGGGGGAGGGAAGCAAGAAGCACTCAAGTGTGGTTGCAATGAAGTGAAGGCATTGCTGGAAAATACATGCTAGAGAGTGCAGTGACCACAGAAGCTGCTTCAAGGAGGTCATCTTTGACCTGACACTTGGATGGTGGTCCAGACTGCCAGCTGGGTGTGGGGAGAAGAAGAGGGTGTGACGGGAGAGGAAACAGCATAAGTGAAGGCATGGCCTTGAGGAAAGGCAGTATGTTCTACCGGAAGCACCAGATTACGGACAATACATGGAGCATTCAGAACTTCCTGGCAGACTGAGCCTCTCTGGTGGGGCCCCTCTAGAGATTAAACTGAAGGCACCCAATCTCCTGCTACTAGTCTCGACATGGTTTAAAGCACAGCAGGTCTGTTTCAAAAATGCCTTTTTTTGGACTGCCTTTTAGTATCAGTGATAGGACACTGAGAACAACAGAAAATGGGTCCTTTTGTTTCTATAGATCTTTTCCAAGTCCACATTTTTTCCCCTTTCTCAGGGAACTCCCCCAAACCATCCATCCTTTCTTCTGAACCAAATACTCCTTGCTGAGTGTGGCATTCTACCCTCTGCTCAGCACCCTCCCCACCCACCACGTCCCACCCTCAACCACCACTCAACCACCTCCATCTCCACAAGACCTCTCTTCTGGTTATGCCTAAAATCCCCACCCAGGTGACACCCTTCCACCTTCTTCTTCTGGCCCTCCTTTAACACAGGCACTGCAACACATCCGGCCACATTTCAGGCGCACAGCTAATACTCAGAGGGTCTCCCCACCTCCCTCACCATGCAGCAGCCTCTGTAATACCCCCTTTCTTTATTGGAGTCATCTTTCATTTCCTGAAATATCCTGAAATATTTCCCATGGCTGCTGTATCAAATGACACACACTCAGTGGCTTCAAACAGCTCACATTTCTTCTCTGACACTTCCAGAGGTCAGAAGTCTACACTGATTTACTTGGCTAAAATCAAGCTATCAGCAGCCCTGAGCTCCCTCTGGATGTCCTAGGGGGAGGGTCCATGTCCTTGTCTCACCCACCTTCCCTCCGCTTCAAAACCAACAGCCCAGCATCTTCAAATCTCTGTTTCAGTGGTCATGTGGCCTTCCTCTGTGGTCAAGTCTCTGTCTGTTTCCCTCTTACAAGGACCCTTGTAGTTCCCTTGAGGGGAATGGAGTCCTCTCATTATTATTATTTATTATTATCCATTATTCCAGGATAATCTTCCCATCCCAAGATCCATAGCATAGTTGCACCTGTGAAGTCACATTTGCCATCAACAGTCACATTCACGATTTTCTAGGGTGAGGGTGGACTATATTTGGGGCCATTTTTCCATATACACCCTCCACCCTGCCCTAACCACCAACACGACCAACGTGGAAGAGGACTTACTCTGTGCCAGGAAGACAGTTTATGAGCTGGGCACCATTATTATCTATTTAACAGATGAGGAAACTGAAACATGGAAAGGTCAAATGATATCTCAAGTCCACATAGATAAATAGTAGAAAGAGCCTTCAAACTGAGCTCCCCAGCCTTGAAAGCCTCTGCCCCTCACACAACATCGTATTATTGTCCCTTAACTTTTGGGACTATGTGCGTCTGTATGGTGGTTTGGATTCCCAGGACCCTGAAGACAATCACGGCAGACACAAAATGGATCATTGCCCAGAAGTTGTATACTCCCCTTCTCTAGTTGTACTTCTAGCGACTTCTCCCGCAGAGAGCAGCGCTGATGAAGTGGGTGGGTGGTAAAAGCAGTAATTTGCTGCCCCTTGAAAGGCCAGTGGAAGCCCCCTAAGTAGTCTGACGTCAAGCCATGACTGATGAACGTTGAGATCTAACTGGGCTCAGGCAAAAGCACTGTGGAAAGAGTAATTACAGAGCAGGACCAGCAGAAAAATTTGTGTTGAAAAGGACAATGGAAATGGAGCAGAAATGTGAGACCCAGTGACTCTCGCCATGGAGAGAACAAGAAAGGCAGAAAACTCCAGCCAGCTCTAAGGCTGGAGAAGAAAGAATACAGCACAAAGGAAGGTAATTTCAGGTTAACAATGATGGAAAAATACACCCGGGATGGACCAGGGGAGGTCAGGAAGCAAATGAACAGGCAGGCAGTGAAAAAGGAAGGGTTTTTCTACCATCCGCCATTCATTTTCTGTTTCTGGACATTTATTAGATTTTCTCTGAAAACTTGACTCCTTTATTTCAAGAATCTTTACCTATTACTTAAGTCACAAATTCCCAGTCACGTTATCATCATCCATTACAGCTTAATTACAACTGTGCGGTTTTTTGCTTACCACTGTTTATTCTTTATCTTTCCCTATTGTTATGATTAACCTATTTAATGGGCAACTTTTTTGAGGATTTTCTTCAAATAGACTCTGTGAGTGATATATTCTCTGAATCCCTACTTAAGCGTTAATGTCTTCTCTTGTGGTTTAGTTGCTCAGTCGTGTCTGATTCTTTTTCAACACCATGGACTGTAGCCCACCAGGCTCCTCTGTCCATGGGATTTTCTGGGCAAGAATATTGGAATGGTTTGCCATTTCCTTCTCCAGGTAGCTATTCATTTTTAAGATTAAATTTTTTTTTTTCCTACTGTAAGGCAGCAAGGGGCCACATGGTGGATAGAAAGAGCTGGCTCCAGGAATCAAACAGACTGGGGGGGACCATTCATTAATATCAGTGTTACTCAGGGCAACTTGAGCCTCAGTTCTCCCATTTACAAAATGAGAATAAGAACATGAAGATTAAAGAATGCATATGAAAGGCACTGGCAGAATACTTTGCAGGAATGAGTAACAAAGAATCGTTGCTTTCAGTTTCTGTAACCTCATCAGAACAAAAGGTAATGAAGTCATTCAGGAGGCCAAGTTTCCATTCATGCATTCGGACAGAATTTCCTTTGGGCTTGTTTGTGGCCACTACTGTGAATAAGAGACCAGATATCTACCATCATGGAATTATCAGCTAGTGGAATAGTCAACTTTATCTAAGACATGAAAAGGAAATAACAGATAGGTGAGAATTATGGAGAGATACTAGACTCAACTATGGCCAGTCAGAGAGGACTTCCTGGAGGAAGAGACATCTCAGCCAAGACTAAAAGGTTGAAAAGGGGTAAGTAGAGAAGAGAGGAGTTTGGGGTGAGTGGATACAAGAGACAAAAGAGGAAGAAGCTTATGAAAAGGCCCTGAGAAGGAGAGAACGGAACCCAGGAGAAAGTGTCAGTGTGGCTGAAATGCAGAGTGGACATAGGGAGTGTTGAGAAGTTAGGCTGTGGAGGAAAAAGGTCCCCCATTATGTCACACCCTGTAAGTCATGGTAAGAAGTCTGGACTCTACCATTGGGAGTATGGAGGAACCATTGAAGGATTTAGTAAGTAGAAGATTTGCTGATTCTATTTGTATTTTAGAGATGTCATCTGGACTCTAGTACATAGAATGAATTGGATTAAAGGAAACCAAATAACTCCTACATGGTCTTGGCTGGAAGACCATGTAGGAGTTATTTATATTAATCTAGGAGAGAAACTATGGCGATTCAATGGGGCAGCGGCTGATGAAGGGATGAGGAGAAGCGAATAGAAATAGAATCTATAAGACTTGGTGAGCTTCCCACCCCTTCAGTCATCCATCTGACTAACTCTTAGGAGTCTACCTTAAATGATATGGGGAGGTAGAGGGGAAAGTGAAGGGTTTCCCCTCTATTTCTGGGTTGGTAAAAAGAGGTAGACAGTTGTCCTATTTATAAGAGTAGGAAATGCCAGTTAAGGAGCTGGTGGGGGAAGATAGCATGCCCAGTTTTAGAGATGCTCTTTTGAGCTTACCATTGACCTTCTTCCCAGGTGGCTCAATGGTAAAGAATCTGCCTATCGATGCAGGAGATGCAGGTTCGGTCCCTGGGTTGGGAACATCCCTGGAGCAGGAAATGGCCACCCATTCCAGTATTCTTGCCTGGAGAATGCCATGGACAGAGGAGCCTGGTGGGCTACACTCCATAGGATCACAAAGAGTTGGACATGACTGAGCATGCATGCACGCACACACCTTACTTTTGTAATGCAGACAGTCCGCCAGCCTGTGTGCATCAAGGGATAGTGATATTAACCAAGTCTAGCGATATTCCAGTCTTCTCTCATCTTTGTTCCTCCTCCACTTAATTCTGATTGTCCCCAAGAATGGGCTTCACGTGTATTTGGGAACAAATCTGTCTGCCGCCTTCTGCTCAAGCCTCCTTGCCATGTTCCAGGAACTTGTTAGGATGGTGGGCCATCTGTGACTGTGCTGCTGCCTCAGTTACCACTGTCCTCAGTGGACGGCTGCGCTGTGGTCTGTGCTGTGTATGGGTTGGGGGGTGGAGGGTGGGGAGCGAAGGCACAGTTGCTGCTTTCTCTAGATCTTCTCCATTAATTAACTAACCCAAGGGGTTAATGTGTGAGTCTGTAGGTAACACCTGCCTTCATCTGGCATCACTCAGAGTGCCTGAAAGGACTAGGAACTTTGCATCTCACATTGAAGGGTGAGTGGTAACCATGGTAGACAAAAAGAATCATGAAGAGGATGCTGGCCAAAAACCTTGCATTTGAAATCATCAGGTTGGTTTTAGGTAGTAGTACTGGATAAAAAGTCACTCTGGTATCAAAGTTTTCTTACTGTACAAATGACAGAAAATAGACAGCAACTTTGCAGTTATCAAAGTTTGTTTTCTAGTTTGTTTCTTCCAACTTTCCAAAGGATACAATGCAACCCATAGGCTCTGGACCAATGATGCTGGGGAGAAGGGAAATAGCAGGGGGGAAATACCAAAAATAAAGAAGCAATAAAAATGCAGGGGACAGTCAAGGATGTCTGGAGTGATGAGGTATGAGAGAGAAATTGGGGAAAGAGGGAAAGAAAATGAACACCTCCCAAACCCCAAACAGCCCACCATATTTGAGCTTCCAACAGAGTCCCGCACGCAGAGAAGAGCCGTGAAATGGAACATATTTTAAAACCTTGAAGTATGACTAGGTAACATATGTTCTTAAAAATGAGCTGTGATAGACTCAAATGCTACACTCCTACTTCTCATAGGTTTACTAAAGTAGAGGTTTTTTCCAGAGAAATGCCTAAAATTTGTAGGTGGAACAGGGGGACATGTAAACGGAACTCAGTCTTTGGTAGTGGCTTATCTTTGTGTGCATACTTAGCACCTATTTACACTTCTGGTACTGCGAAAAACAGGTACTGCGAACAATTTAGAGGGTGGGGAGAAGAAAAATTCTTCCTTTTCTATAAGAGCCTGATTGCAACGTTTAAAGATTTCCACGAAACAAAAATATCTGGTGGCACAGCTCGTTTCCCACGCAGAAAAACAAAATGGGAAGGTCAGGTAGGAAGAAGAGAACCATTTCCTTTCCATGTCTCCAAAATTTCCCACATACTTGGCTGTTTTGAATAGATCTTCTGAAATATCTTTTGAGGTCACCTACTTTGAGAGAATAGAGACTCTGATTTTCAGGTGACACAGCAGTGAGCCCAGAAAACAGAAATCACATTTTTCATTTTTGACGTTCTTAAGAGAAAAGAAAAGATGGCAATTTCTTCCCCATCTTGCTAAGCTTTTGCTAGTCTCAGGGATTTGTGCTCCGATCTGCCTAAAATAAAAATCCTTGTGTTAAACCCCGAGAAGCTAGATCACAAAAAAGAAAACCCAACCTAGTAACTGTTTTATCACTTTTAGTTTTTAAGGTAGAGTGGCTAAGGTAGCCATGAAAATCTCGTAGGGATCTGATGGTTTTTTATCCCCTGAACTTCATGGGACAAACAAGTACATTTTCCACACGAACAGAAATCCTTGCAGCTCCGGTAAATCAAGAAAGTAATAAGGAAAATGTACATTATCGGCAGGCTGCTGTTTTAAAACACAATCTCACCAAACCCACCTAAACCGGAGCTGTGGAATAATTTTAGCAATTGAAAATTACTACCTTCTCTAGGATAACATGTACTTAGAAATGAAATGACTCATAAACCAACATGATGTATGTACTCTGCTTTCCTTAGAGCATATTCAATGTTAATTTACAACACATCATGCTAAATACATTCAGTCACCAGGGCTTCAATCATTTTATCTGTCTTTGCTGTATCTACCTACATGGCTCTTTAGCTAAATTCACTTTGCACTATAGATGATAACACTATTATTATACAGATGCTGTTCTTACTGAAAAGCTGGATTTCTCCCTCAGCCCCTCTAGTACCATAAGCAACCAAATCAAAGGAAAAGGGTACGCTGAGGGGTACTCTGTATTAAACTGTTTATCCCAAATTCACAGACATTGTGAAACATGAAAGTAACTCCAGCACATTAAAAGAAAAATTATGGATTAGCACAGGAAGCAAACACAGAGATTATTTATCTTGTTTTCCATAGCCCAGAATTGCCCTTAGCTTACCTTATTAGCTGAAATGCCAAACAGAATGTCTTTATGGAAAAGCAAGTTCATTATTCATCTCAGCTTTGATTAGGTCTAAAGCAGCGGAGAACATTTAGCTTCTCCCTGTGATTTGCCGATGCAAAGTGGGTGAGTAAGGCAGTAAACACAGAACTTGGGAGGTGGGGAGCGGATGGCTCACAACTCCAGACTCAAAACTTTGCATTTTCATTCATATGAAGATACTTAATGAAATCAGATCTTATCACCCAGAGAAGAACACTGAAGTGATTACTTAGGGGAGATTTTTTTTAAGTCTGTGCACTTTGGCAGAGCAGTTGCAGTTATCATGTCCTGCCTGTTCACTGTCCCAACAAAATTACCTTGCTGTCCATCTTTAGCTTGGTGTAATCTGGGGCTATTGATTCACCCTGCAGTATGTCAGTGGATGATATATATTTTTTGTCAAGGAGAAATCTATGTGGGGGTGATTTCTGCAATTTTCTTTAAAAAACAAAACAAAACTTGCTTGTCTGACCCATGATGGAAATATAGATGCATTTCACAATTTTGAAGCTAGGTGTACAGATACACACAACATTGTGTTGGATACAATGACAGAGATATTAGGGGTCCAGGAGTAAACCAGCAATAGACATCTGTCCTCAGGACATCAAATTCTCTTTTAGAGAAAAGTCATATTCCTTAACAATTCATTAATTTTCTTCAAATGAATTAAACATCTTTTAGAAAGCTTTGGGCAAATACTTTTTATTTTCTAAAAAATGACTTCTGTAGAAAACATCCTAGAAGAGCCTTATTTAGTGAAAGTGTTACAGTTCTAGCTGGGCAAAGGAGCTGCGGCAGCTTCCCCTTTCAAGTGTTCTGCTTCACAGAACTTGAGCAGCCTCATCTACTAAAATCCAGCTTTACCAAGTAAAACGTGTAACCACAACGGTGAGACAAGTCCTGGGTGATCAATAGATAAGGAGAGCGTTACCTAGCAAAGCAATGTCAGCATTAAAGACTTTTTAGACCTTTCTTGACTTCGTCATCACACAAAATCAAGCCCCCGTTCTCCTCTCCTGAATAAATGAGAGCATGGCTGCTTCTAATGAGAGATTGTACAGAAAAAGCAATAATGACAGGTTTGCCTCAAAATGTTAAACACAGAGTTACTGAATGACTCAGCAATTCTGCTCTTAGGCGTATACTTGAGAGAAATGAAAACACGTGTTCACACAGAAAGTTGTACACTGATGTTCACAGCACCATTGCTGACAAGAGCCTCAAAATGGAAACAGTTTTAATCCATCAGTTGATGAATGGATATAAAAATGTGATAGAGCCATACAGTGGAATGTTATTTGGCATTAAAAATCAAGTACTGGCACATGCGATAACATGGATGAATCCTGAAAACAGTTTGCTGATTCAAAGAAGCCGGTCACAGAAGATCACATAGTATATGATCCCATTTATAAGAAATTTCCAGAAGAGGCAGAATTTATAGACAGAAAGTAGCTCAGTGGTTGCCCTGGGCTTGGGGGCAGTGTATTAGCAAGGGCATACAAATGGGCACCAGGTCTCTCACTGGAGTGCTGAAGATGTTCTTCTGTTAGGTGGTGGTGATGTTTACACAACTCCATGAATATACTAGAGCCACTGATTGTATATTTTAAATAGGTGTATTTTATTTTTGCAAATACTATCTCAAACTATTTAGGTTTGCAAATGCTATCTCAACATATATGCTGAGTGCCAAAGAATTGATGCTTTCAAATTGTGGTGCTGGAGAAGACTCTTGAGAGTCCCTTGGAAGAAAGTGCTGGGGAAATACCAATAACCTCAGATATGCAGATGACACCACCCTTATGGCAGAAAAACAAAAAGGAACTAAAGAGTCTCTTGATGAAAGTGAAAGAGGAGAGTGAAAAAGCTGGCTTAAAACTCAACATTCAAAAACAAAGATCATGGCATCTGGTCCCATCACTTCACGGCAAATAAATGGGGAAACAATGGAAACAGGGTCAGACTTTATTTTTGGGGGCTCCAAAATCACTGCAGATGATAACTTCAGCCATGAAATTAAAAGATGCTTGCTCCTTGGAAGAAAAGGTATGACCAACCTAGACACCATATTAAAAAGCAGAGACATTACTTTGCCAAAAAGGTCCATCTAGTCAAAGCTAAGGTTTTTCCAGTAGTCATGGATGGATGTGAGAGTTGGACCAAAGAAAGCTGAGCGCCAAAGAATTGATGCTTTTGAACTGTGGTGTTGGAGAAGACTCTTGAGAGTCCCTTGGACTAAAAGGAGATCAAACCAGTCCATCCTAAAGGAAGTCAGTCCTGAATATTCATTGGAATGAATATCATTCAAAAGAATTGAATGATGCTGAAGCTGAAGTTCCAGTTCCCCGGCCACCTGTTGCAAAGAACTGACTCATTTGAAAAGATCCTGATGCTGAGAAAGATTGAAGGCAGGAGGAGAAGGGACGACAGACGATGAGATGGTTGAATGGCATCACTGACTCGATGGACATGAGTTTGAGCAAGCTCTAGGAGCTGGTGAAGTACAGGAAAGCCTGGTGTGCTGCAGTCCATGGGGTCACAAAGAGCCGGACAGGACTGAGCAACTGAACTGAACTGGACAGGACAGCAAGGAGATCAAGCCAGTCAATCCTAAAGGAAATCAGCTCTGAATATTCATTGGATGACTATTCATTCATCACTCTTTCTCATTATCTAATCAAAAACAAGTCTCCCCCTGATGCCAAAGCTGAATCTCCAATACTTTGGTCACCTGATGTGAGGAGCTAACTCATTGGAAAAGACCTTGATGCTGGGAAAGATTGAAGGCAGGAGGAGATGTGGGTGGCAGAAGATAAGATGGTTAGATAGCATCACCAACTCAATGGGCATGAATTTGGGCAAATTTCAGGAGATAGTGAAGGACAGGGGAGCCTGGCACATTGCAGTCCATGGGGTCACAAAGAGTTGGACACAACTTAGTGACTAAACAACAACAAAATAAGTGAATACAATTATTAATTATAATATGACAACTGCAATTATAAGAATTTTTATACATAATACATTCTGTTATATATAATAAGCAACATTCTATTGTATGGAATTTATTATATGTAAAAAAGATGGGGAAAATGTAAAGATAACCTCAAACTTGGAAAATCCATGAGGACTCATGGGATATAGACCTATCCAAAGAACCATGTGCGCTGGTGTTTAATCATGGCTAATTTTCAATGAGAAAAAAAAAAAAATCCCAAATCTCAGTGAGAGCAAGAGGAAGAAGAGGAGAGGGATAGAGGAGGGAGAAGAGAAAGAGGAAGGGAGAGACTTGTTTTGATTAGATAATGAGAAAGGGCAGATGATTTAAGAAGGCGACTAGGATCAGCAAACCTTAATTCTGATGATATAATAGCACAAGATCAAGATGAGAACAAAAGAAGAAAGCCTTTAAAAGAGACCAAAAGAATTGAACAAGGAGGGTTTTGAAGTGCTCAGATGAAAGGAACTTGTTTCTAGCATGAGAGATGGGCTCACAATCAAGGGAGAATATAGATAAGTGATGAGCATCCACAAGAATTGTATCAAGAGTGCTAAAGCCCAGAATGAAATGAAGTTTGAATTAAATAATAAAAAGAATAAAAAAGCCAGGGACAGTAAAAAAAAAAAAAAAGCCCTTTTAAAAAGCATATGAATTAGAACAAATAGAAGAATAAGGACAATCCCAAGACTTGGTCCAGATGGTGTAATGTGAGCAGATGATGATGAAGGAGGAGGAAGGGGAGAAGGAGCAGAGGGGAGGAGGAGGAGGTGGAGGAGGAGGGCTGAACATCAAACTCTCAAACTTTACCATTTTCTCTATCAAAGAAAAGGATCTTCAAATTGGAAAGGTTAGAAGAAGCAGCACGATGAAGAGAAATCTGAATTCCAGGAAAACCTCTTGTATGCAGATGACTCATACATTTATATTTTCAAAACTAAAAATATAGTTACCATATGATCCAGCAATCCCACTCCTGAGCATATATCCAGAGAAAACTATAATTCAAGAGAATACATGCACTGCAGTGTTCACTGCAGCAGTATTTACAACAGCCAAGACACGGAAGCAACCTAAATGTCTGATGACAGAGGAGTGGATAAAGAAGATGTGGTGTATATACGGTTGGCCAAAAAGTTCATTTAAATCATCTGTAAGATGTTATAGACAGACCTGAACGAAATTTTTGGCCAACCCATACAATGGACTATTCAGTTCAGTCCAGTTCAGTCGCTCAGTCGTGTCCGACTCTTTCCTACCCCATGAATTGCAGCACGCCAGGCCTCCCTGTCCATCACCAACTCCTGGAGTTCACTCAAACTCACGTCCATCGAGTCGGCCATTAAAAAGAATGAAAAAACACCATTAAAAGCAACATGGATGAACCTAGAGATTATTATACTAAGTGATGTAAGTCAGATGGAGAAACTACCACCTCCCTCAATATCGCTGTCACCAGCCTAGTCCTGGTCACTATTTTCTCTCACCTGAGATGTTATACTTAGTTTTTAACTGGTTCTCTTTCTTTTCTTTATCTTTTCTTCTCATTGAAAAGATAAATGAAGATAACCTTATTTATCTTTTCATTTCCTCTAAAGGGATGTTTTCAGAAGGCAAAGTGGATACCATCTTTGCCTACACCTGCCCTCCTACAGACACAAACAAGGATGTAAAGATTCAAATTTTAAACACAACCTCTAGGACCCTGACTAAAAGAGTCCTACATGTCTTCCCAGACTCATTTTGTACCATCTGGGTGACCTAACCAGACTAGATTTATTTTTGACCCTTTTGTTTCTTCCTGTCTTTGCCTGGTTCCCCTGGTGCATTGTCTAACTGGCTAAGTCTTCCTTCAGACCCAATCCCACTGCTTCCTAGGGTATGTGTCTCCAAATCTCTTAAGTAAATCTGCTATCACAGTATCATAGTCTCCTTTGTAGGTACTGAGCAAAGTGATCACGTGGAATAGGCTTTTACTTATGAGCAGAGGGTTTGTTCGGGAGTTGCTTGGGCTACTACACTCTTGGCATCTTTGAAGACATCTGCTTAGGTTGTCTCTTAGTTTTAAACTCACTATGGGGAATTCCCAGAGAAAGATGAAGATGCACAAGTCTTCTGAATCTCCCAACAGACAACAGCTCGATGGGCTTCAGCTGACAAGGCAGCAGCATTTAGAACAGGCTATTAGAGGAAGACCTTTGAGCAGGAAAAGCAGCAGCCTGCGTTTATGAAGGAGCAGTAGGCTAAGATGACTCCGTTTTATTGTTGAAGATTAACTTGGTTGATCGGTAAACACATACCCTGAGCTTCCTTATGCAAAGTTATCTTTATTAAAAAACAAACAAGTGAGAGGAATTGGGGTAGTAGCACTGATACACATACACCGTCATGGATAAAATAGATAACTAGTGGGAAGCTGCTGTGTAGCAAGGGAGTTCAGCTTGGTGCTCTCTGATGATTTAGAGGGGTGGGATGGGGGGCTGGTAGGAGAGAGGCTCGAGAGGGAGGGGATCCATGTATACATATAACTGATTCATTTTGCTCCACGGCAGAAACTAACACAACATTGCAAAGCAATTATCCTCCAATTAAAAGCAATAAATAACAACAACAAGAAAAGCCCAGAAAACAATCAGCTACAAAAGTGGAAAAGGAAAAAAAAGAAGGAGGGAAATATTTTTAAATATTAAGAGGACTGGTTTCCACTGAATTTTCTCACTTCTAGTCCTGGAATCCATTCCAAACAACAAAAAACAATAACAACGAAATGAAGGGAAATACCTACAAATCACATTTTCAGCAAAACCAGCAGAACATCCTCAAACTCCCAAGGCGGCATCAGGCAGCAAGCCAAGGAGGGAAGGGATAGTCACGTGGCAGGTAAATGCGAGGTGTGAAGGGGACCAGCCGTAGTGGAGCTCAGAAAGCTCTGTCATATACACACTCCCCCGAAGTGGCGACTTCGGTTTAAGAGTAATGCACTGTGGCAAGGCTGCAACTGATACAGGTGATGGAGGGTGAATGGGCAAATCTCACTGACGGCCAGAAGAATTCTTTCTAAAAATGGCTACCGTTTCTGTCCCCATGGGACTGGCAACCTGTGAAGTCCTCCATGAAGTGACTGAGGGAGAAACAAACTGAGACAGGATGTGTGAGTCCACAGATGCATACAGGGACACAGACAAAGAAAACAAATGTATGGACACCAAGGCGAGAAAGGGAAGGGTGAGATAAATTGGGAGATTGGGATTGACATATATACATTACTAAGTATTAAAAAAGATAACTGATGAGAAGCTACTGGATAACACGGGGAAAAAAGAAGGTACAGTCAATTTGTTGGACATAAATATTAAGTTAACTTTAAAAATGCATCCCAATATACATTAGGTGTGGAGAAGGCAATGACAACCCACTCCAGTACTCTTGCCTGGAAAATCCCATGGGCAGAGGAGCCTGGTAGGCTGCAGTCCATGGGGTCGCTAAGAGTTGGACACCACTGAGCGACTTCACTTTCACTTTTCACTTTCATGCATTGGAGAAGGAAATGGCAACCCACTCCAGTGTTCTTGCCTGGAGAATCCCAGGGACGGGGGAGCGTCTTGGGCTGCCATCTATGGGGTCGCACAGAGTCGGACACGACTGAAGTGACTTAGCAGCATACATTAGGTGCAGACAAATACTGTTTGATTCCACTTGTATGAAAGGACTTCCCTGGTGGCTCAGATGGTTAAGAATCTGCCTGCAATACAGGGGCCTGGGTTTGATCCCTGAATTGGGAAGATCCCCTAGAGAAGGAAATGGTAACCCACTCTGGTATTTTTGCCTGGAGAATCCTATGGACAGAGGAATCTGGTGGGCTACAGTTCATGGGGTTGCAGAGTTGGGCACGACTGAGCAACTAATATTTTCACAGAATAGTCAAATTCATAGAGCCAGGAAGCACATTGATGGATGCCAGGGCCCAGTGTGGGGGGAGGGAGAATGGGGCATTAGTGTTCAGCGGGGACAGAGTTTCAGTTTATGAAGGTGAAAAATTGGAGAGATGGATGATGGTGAGAGTTGCACAACAATGTGAATGTACTTGGTGCCACTGAACAGTGCAGCTAAATATGGTTAAAATAGTATGTTTTATATTATGTGACTTTTACCACACTAAAACACATTTTTAAAAAAAAAAGCAGTTTACAACTGCAGCAACAGCAAAGGAAGCCCTTGATTCATGAATGCTTGACTTCTTCTGAGTCTCTTAAAAAATTCGCTGAAATAAGAGCAACATAAAAGGAATATGCGTGCAGGTCCTATAGGGGATATGGAAAACAGCAGCCATAAATTTCTTGTAAATAATAAAAATGCACTGGGAAAATATGTTGCCACAAGGAAGATTAAAAGCATAACCCAAAATCAAGACAGTAATTCTTGAAGCAATTACAGCTGTAAAGGAAGACCACAGAGCAGAATTATAAACTTGTGGGCAAAAAAGCGAGAAAACGGAGGTTGCTGGTAGACACCTAGAGGATGTGAGACAGGAACTGAACTGCCTAATTGAAGGAAAAGAAGGTAAATAAAGGGACATAAAAAACTAAATAAAAAGAGCAAAGAAATGGTACAGGGATAAAAAGATAAAGACAGATTAGAGAAACAAGGCAATATAGCCGGTGTATGCATAGCCGGGCTTCCCAGATGGCGTTAGTGGTTAAGAATTCACCTTCCAAAGCAGCAGACACAAGAGACGTGGGTTCAGTCCCTGGGTCAAGAAGATCCCCTGGAGAAGGAAATGGCAACCCACTCCAGCATTCTTGCCTGGAGAATCCCACAGACAGAGGAGCCTGACAGGCTGCAGTCCATGGGATCACAAAGAGTCGGACAGGACTGAGTGACTGAGTACCCACACACACATGCACAACTGTGATTCTGAAAAAAAGTCAAAGCAATGAAATAAAATAATTATTTTAAAATATAATGCAAGAGAGCTTTTCTGAAATAAAGACTTCAGCCGATTTAATAAAAAGGTAAACATTTTATCAGTGAGAAGCCATTTAGAATGGTCAATGTAAAGAAATACCTCAGAAAAAGTTTTGAAAAGAATCGTTTTGGCAGCTGGGCAAAAAGATAAAATGAGGCTAGGGAGAGAAAAGGAGGTTGATGCCAGGCTTACCTGCAGCATTGGGAAAAGATCAAGCCAAGAAAGCAGGAATCAGTGATTTTCTGTCTAGTTAAGTTCTCCTTCCAATGTGAAGACTCAAGAAAAAGAGCTTTAGACATACCAGGATTTGGGTATTTTCAGAATAATATTATCAGTGAACCAGTGACCAATAGCCCCATGTTTATTGCAGCTGTATTCCCAACAGTCAAGACATGGATGCAACCTAAATGTTCTTCAATGGATGGATGGATAAAGAAGATGTTATATATATATATCTCACAGGATGTTCATAACATGGTACCAGAAAACCCAAATGAACTTTTTGGCCAACCCAGTATATATTTAAGAAATAAAGAAATATCGCCATTTGTGACAACATGAGTGGATCCTGGGGGCCTTGGTGGCTGTTTAGCTGCTAAGCTGTGGCCGACTCTTTGCCACCCCATGGACTGTAGCCCACTCTCTGTCCATGAGATTTTCCCAGCAAGAATATTGGGGTGAGTTGCCATTTCCTCCTCCAGGAGATCTTCCTGACTCAGGGATGGAACCCACATTTCCTGCATCTCCTGCATTGGCAGGAGGATTCCTTATCAGTAGCGCCACTGAGGAAGCCCTTGAGGACCTTTGTTAAGTGAAATAAGTAAGAGAGGAAGAGAAATACTGTATGATCTCACTGGTATGAGGAATTGAAAAAATAACTGAGCTCATAGATACAGAGAACAGATTGATGGTTGCCAGAGACAGGGGGTGGTGGTTAGGTAAAACGGGTGGATGGGGTCAAAAGGTACAAACGTCCAGCTATAAAATAATGTACAGCATGATAATAGTAATAATACCGTATTGCATATTTCAAAGTTGCTAAGAGAGAACATCTTAAAAGTTATCACAAGATAAAAAATTTTAACTGTGTATGCTAACAGATGTTAACTAGATTTACTGTGGTGACCATTTTGCAATGTATATAAACATCGAATTATTATGTAGCATGTCTAGAACATATAATGTTATATTCCAGTTATACCTCAGTAATCATTAAAAAATAACCAGTGGTCAAAACCTAGCTCAGTACATTTTAGAAGAGGTATATTATTTTCATGGATATAAAAGGAATACTTTTAAGATGCAATATTACATGAAGTTTCCGTATCTATATATATATTAATATGTAGATATACTTTAAGAAGATTTTTCTACTTCTAGTTTGTTATCTTTTCTAAATCATTAATGGCTGTTGAATATTACAAAATTATGTATATATTGAGATAGTAATATGTGTTTTCTCCTTTAATCTCCTAGTGCTATTGAGTTACATGAATATTTTTCTAATGCTTATGCTTCCTTTCATCAGCAAATCCCATCTGATCATGTTATTTCATGTTATTTATAATTATTTAATTTTATTGAAATAGTAATATTTATTAAGAATTTTTGCATGAGGTGCATGAGAAATTGCATTACAATGTTCCTTTCTCAAATCGCCCTTGTTTGTTCAGACTACTGTTGTTTAGTTGCTCAGTCATATTCAACTCTTTGTGACCCCAAGGACTGTAGCCCACCAGGATCCTCTGTCCATGGGATTTCCCAGGCAAGAATACTGGAGTGGGTTGCCATTTCTTTCTCTAGGGGATATTCCCAACCCAGGGATTGAACCCGTGTCTCTTGCACTGGCAGGCGGATTCTTTACCGCTGAGCCACTAGGGAAGTCCTATAAAATCCTTAAATGAATTGGACAGCTTTTCTTTTGCTCAGATTTCTAGCAGAACTTTTGTATGACAAGGATTACCTTTTTCTCGCAAGCTTCACGAAACTGTTTGGGTCTGGTCCTTTTTTTTCTGTGCCGTTCTGTGCTTAGTCACTTAGTCATGTCTGACTCTTTGTGACCCCATGAACCATAGCCCATCAGGCCCCTCTGTCCATGGGATTCTCCAAGCAAGAATACTGGAGTGGGTTGCTATGCCCTTCTCCAGGAGATCTTCCCAACCCAGAGATCGTACCTAAGTCTCCGGCATTGCAGGAGGATTCTTTACCGTCTGAGCCACACCGGAAAGCCCCCCAACTTTTCCCTGGAATAAATGTTAAACTAATGTGTCAACTTCTTATATTGTTATGGATATATTCAAGGTGCTTGTTTTCACTGAGTTTTTGATGAGTTTATTTTTCTAAGAAATTATCCACTTAAGTTTTGAATATATTGAAATAAAATGTATTTCTGTTCTATTCCTATGATAGATTTAATAGCTCTGGTAAATTTATCCCTGTTCCTTTCTTAATTCCTAATAGTGTTTATGTTTTCTTCTTCTTTATGGTGAGCTCATTCAGAGGTTTATTGATATTATCAGTATTTTCAAAGAACAGCAACAATAAAAATACCTTTCAGTAATTATCTCTGGGTGATTTCAATTATCTTCTTTATTTTCTCATGTATTTTACAAAAATTCCCCAATAAATGTATATTAATTTTATGAACCTCCCCAATAATACCTGTAATAAAGTGATACACTTTTGAACAAAATTTGAAAAGTGGACTAAATAGGAGATTGACAACTGGTTGAATGACTTCCCCTAGATGCTACATAAAAAATTCATGAAAAACTATAGCTCTCCAATAGTATGCATAAGGGGCTTCCCAGGTAGCTCAGTGGTAAACAACCTGCCTGCCAATGCAAGAGTCATAAGTGGGTCGGGAAGATCCCCTGGAGAAAGAAATGGCAACCCATTCCAGTATTCTTGCCTGGGGAACCCTATGGACAGAGGAGCCTGGTGGGCTACAGACCATGGGGTAGCAAAAGAGTTAAACATGACTGAACAGCAACAACAAATATGTGTAAGTCTTTCTTTTTGGCCCTATTCTGAACACTTTTTTCATCAACTTCAATAATGATATATTAGGCACTATTATGAGATTTACAGTATAATACATCTTGTTCTTGTTGTTCAGTCGCTCAGTCATGTCCAACTCTTTGTGATCCCATGAACTGCAGTATGCCAGGCTTCCCTGTCCTTAACTATTTCCTGGAGTATGCTCAGACTCAAGTCCATTGAGTCAGTGATGCCATCCAACCATCTCATCCTTTATTGCCCGCTTCTCCTCCTGCCCTCAATCTGTCCCAGCATCAGAGTCTTTTCCAATGAGTTGGCTCTTTGAATCAGGTAGCCAAAGTATTGGAGCTTCAGCTTCAGCATCAGTCCTTCCAATGAATATGCAGGGTTGATTTCCTTTAGGATTGACTGATTTGATCTCCTTGCAGTCCAAGGGACTCTTAAAAGTCTTCTCCAGCAGCACAGTTTGAAAGCATCAATTCTTTGGTGCTCAGCCTTCTGTATGGTCCAACTCTCACATCCATCCATGACCACTGGAAAAACCGTAGCTTTGACTATATGGACCTCTGTCAGCAGAATGATGTCTCTGTTTTTTAATATGCTGTCTAGGTTGGTCATAGCTTTCCTTCCAAGGAGCAAGCATCTTTTAATTTCATGACTGCAGTCACTGCTTGCAGTGATTTTGAAGCCCAAGGAAATAAAATCTGTCACTGCTTCCAATTTTCCCCTCTTCTATTTGCTGTGAAGTGATGGGACTGGATGCCATGATCTTTGTTTTCTGAATGTTGAGTTTTAAGCCAGCTTTTTTACTCTCCTCTTTCACCTTCATCAAGAGGCTCTTTAGTTCCTTTTTGCTTTCTGCCATTTGAGTGGTATCATCTGCACATCTGAGGTTGTTGATATTTCTCCCAGCACTCTTGATACCAGCTTGTGAGTCATCCAGCCCAACATTTCACATGATGTACTCCGCATATAAATTAAATAAGCAGGGTGACAATACACAGCCTTAATGTATTCCTTTTGTGATTTTGAATCATGTCCGGTTCTAACTGTTGCTTTTTGTCCTGCATACAGGTTTCTCAGTAGACAGGTAAGGTGGTCTGGTATTCCCATCTCTTTAAGAATTTTCCACAGTTTTTTTGTGATCTACACAAAGGCTTTAGCATAGTCAAGGAAGCAGAAGTAGATGTGTTTTTGGAATTCCTTTGCGTTTTCCATGATCCAACCCATGTTGGCGATTGAATCTTTGGTTCCTCTGCTTTTTCTAAATCCAGCTTGTACATCTGGAAGTTCCCAGTTTATGTACTGTTGAATACATAAAACATCTTGGGAAATATTTAAAATATTGGATTTCCGATTGAATATTTCTCCAGTTTTGACAGCAGAAGCATTCTTTTTGGTAGTCCAAATGGCACTTTTAGGTGGGTGAATCAGAAAGAAGCTGTTCCTTCCTCAAGATTCTATTGTCATTTGCTGTAAAATTATGGTAATAAATAGATAGCTACTCACATACGTGATGTTCCCTAGTACACAATAGTAAAGAGTGACCCTTGGCTAGAAAGACATACTTGTATTTATAAGATGACATTTAATAAAAATAAACATAATATTCCACATTAGGTTAAACCATCTAAGTGCACAATACCAAGCAAGAGAAACACACCAGCATGATTTCCTAGGAAAGAATGGCTCAAAAATTTTCTCTGAACGTGAGACAGGTTAGCATAGTTGCCAGACAAACTGGTACCTTGATAGAAAGAGGGTGTTCCTGTCCAGAGGTTTTCAGTGGATGCTATGAAGTCCAAATTCAACAGAAAAACTGCTCACACAGAAATACCGAAAGTTAAGAGAGATACTGCTTTTCTTGGAACAAAATACAATTAGTCTGTTGTCAGCTAGAACGGCTTGACGTCCTGTTCTCAGAGAATTGCTGAAGGAACTAGGTCTTTTGAAGACAGAACAAAGAAGACTCAGGGACAAACAATAGTTTTCATCAAACATTTGAGAGACTGCCTTGTAGAAGAAAATTTTGATTTATTTCACACAACTCTATATTTAAATTAAAGAGAGGTGGGCTTGGATTCACAATAGAGAAGAATCTTCTACAAAGGGCGTCAAGAATGGAAACTGCTTCTAGAGTGAAAGTTCAGGAATCCTTTCTAGGGGTCATTTGGTAATGTGCAAGAATCTTATCCCATTGGCCCAGCAAGCCCAGGAATTTCTACTGAACAAATAACTGGATGTTTCTTGAGGTATTTGTAACAGTGAAAGATTTGGGTAGGTTATTAAGTAAATAAAGGAAAAGAAAAAAGAAATATGGGGTAAAAAACAAAGCAAAATGGGGGCAATGGAACAGAAACTACTATTCTAAGCACAGGGCTGGAAAGGAGCGTGAGATATTATTAGGAAAGCACCAGTCAAAATAGGGTTGAATGCAGACCACTGAGGCAGTGGCCCAATTTTTTTGTTAATTAGATGAGAGAATTGTGATTGCTAAAATAAAACTTAGATTGAGGATCTCTAGTGAAGTGAGGTCAACAAAAATAGCTAATAGATGGGAAATTACTTTAGTCATTTGCAAGTGAAGAAATCTATTACTAATGCATGTTAAATGGTTTGTAATGTAGAGAAAGGAAACAGATTCCTGTACAGGTTATTAGTCACTACAATGCTGCATTAATAGAGGGCTTCAGGATGTAATATACTAGGCAAACGCTGGGTTTGGAAGTGTGCATTCTGTGTTAGACAATAGTCCAAATGTTTGTGATCTAAATGGCAAACAAGTCTCTGCAGAATTATTTAAAATCAGAATATTTAAATTATTTGAAGATACTAAGATTTACTTGAATGTCTTTTTTTTTTTTTTTTACTGAAGAAGAGTGCATAATGTTTGGGAATACAAACCAGAAAAAAATTTGCACATTTTCTTGAAAAAGACTTTTATGACATTATTCATAAGGTGAAAAATGTAAAAAAATTAAAATGAAAATAACTGAGAAATGAATATTCTAACCATGGTGTGTTAACATACTTGAATAGCCACAGTCTTTTTATTAAAAGGATAGACATGAAAAATAATAAGCACTTATTAAAATGATAAGCATATAGATACAAACAATGTATACAAAAGGATACATTATGATAATTATAAAACTACTGGTAAATTTAATAGTTACTTCCTAATTGCCAGATTCATTGATAGACTTTTCATTCCACGTCTATTGAGGGGTCCAGCTCATCCCCTCTTTGGTAGTGGCCTCACTCAACTTTTCCCATTTTTCGAGATCTGTTCTTCCTTTACTTCTACGCTGTTTTGATTTCCTCTCCATCTTGCTGTCTTTCATTCTAGCATTGTTTTCTTTCACTACCTGTCTGTTCTTTAATGTCTGTGTAGCTCAGGAAACTGGTCTGTGCTGCCTTATCTTCTAACTTATTTATGCCCCAATGCCATCTCATTCACTCTCCAACTTTCGTCTACCTTCTCTGTGATAGCTTCCAGCTAACCTTTCTCCAGCCTTGACAGCTTCCAAAACTCCAGACTCACAAATTCAGTTGCCTTCACTTCTCTGTCTTCCTCACCAGAGGACTTTTGACCAACCTGGCATCTTTAAGATACACTAGAAACATGCCTTTTTTCTTTCCATCTTTATTGCTTCTCACCTAGTCTGAACCATAATCATCTCGTCTGAATTATTGTAATACGCTCCTAAATAATATTTGGATAAGTGAAGGCTTGGCAATGGGATACCTTCAACTGGATATTCTGTAAGCACATTAGATTCAAGATGTTTGGAACTAACTCATCTTCTTTATTCAAGCTTACGTTTTCTCTCATATTACCTACCTTAGTTGGAAGTACTGACATGCACCCAGTTTTTCAAACCATCAATTGGTCTTCATTTCTACTCCTCTTCCCTGACGACCAAGTCATTCAGTCTCTGCTGCTGCTGCTGCCAAGTCACTTCAGTTGTGTCTGACTCTGTGCCACCCCACAGACGGCAGCCTACCAGGCTCCCCCATTCCCTGGGATTCTCCAGGCAAGAACACTGGAGTGGGTTTCCATTTCCTTCTCCAATGCATGAAAGTGAGAAGTGAAAGTGAAGTCGCTCAGTCGTGTCCGACCCTCAGCGACCCCATGGACTGCAGCCTTCCAGGCTCCTAATTCTAGGCAATTCTATACATTTTAAACATTAAAAAAAAAAAACAAAAAAACGTTTACCATATGTATCCCTCCCCTCTTCCACTATGGCGAGAAATACTTGAGGACAGGAGTTGTGGTTTTCAATTTTTTTTAAAATATTTTTTTTTAATGTATGTGGACCATTTTTAAAGTCTTTATTGCTCCAATATTGCTTCTGTTTTATGTTGGTTTTTTGGCCATGAGGCATGTGAGATCCTAGCTTCTCGACCAGGGATTGAACCCACACCCCCTGCATTGAAAAGCGAAATCTTAACCACTGGACTGCCAGGGAAGTCCCTCAGTTTAGTATGTCTAGCCTTTAACAGACTACTTGACATGTAGTTAGTGCTCACAAGTGTTTGAACTAAAAATTATATTATGTACAATAAAAGGTAAAAAATAAATGAAGCATATTAATTGCAAGTGTGTAAAATGTATGTATTTACATTTATAGATACTGGATTATCTTCAGGTAATATAAGAATTGGCATTTCAGTGTAAGGTTATGTGAATAATAAGGGCTTCCCAATGGCACCCCACTCCAGTACTCCTGCCTGGAAAATCCCATGGACGGAGGAGCCTGGTAGGCTGCAGTCCATGGGGTCGCTAAGAGTCGGACACGACTGAGCGACTTCACTTTCACTTTCCACTTTCATGCATTGGAGAAGGAAATGGCAACCCACTCCAGTGTTCTTGCCTGGAGAATCCCAGGGACGGGGGAGCCTGGTGGGCTGCCATCTATGGGGTCACACAGAGTCGGACACAACTGAAATGACTTAGCAGCAGTAGCAGCAGGTGGCTGTAGTGGTACAGAACCTGCTTGCCAATGCAGGAGACAGAAGAGATGCGAGTTCGATCCCTAGGTCAGGAAGATCCCCTGAAGTAGGAAATGGCAACCCACTCCAATATTCTTGCCTGGAGAATCCCATGGACAGAAGAACCGGGAGGGCTAACGTCCTGGGGTTGAAAAGAGTCAGACTTGACTGAAGCGACTTAGCACGCAGCATGTTATACATGAAAGAGGGAAGCAGGAAAGTCAGGAAAGAAGATGTGACCACAGAAGCAGAGATCAGACATGTGACTGCCAGCTTTGAAGATGACATGAGGAGTCCAGAGTCAAGGAGAACAAGGAACTTCTTAAAGCTGGGAAATGGGCAAGAAAGTGGATTCTCCCCTAGAGCCTCCAGGAGGGATGAAGCCCTAGGGATATTGTGATTTTAGCTCAGTGAGACCTATTTTCAGACTTCTGATCCCCAGAAGTGTAAGTTAATACATTTGTGTTTTAAACCACTAGATTTGTGGTAACTTCTTATAGCAGCAATAGGAAACGAGTACATATGCTGTAGAATTTCATCAAAATCCTGACTAAATGAAATTGTGTTTTCTAATAGTAACTTCTGCAATGCCTCTTAAATCTGCTGGTTTGTTTCAGTTCATCTGGGTACTACCATGTTTTCAGGCATCAGCATAATAAAAATAACATTTGAGGCATTATATAATGTCCCTTTGCAAGCATTGTTCTACATTGTTTGCATGACATTCATCCATCTAATCCTCTCTAGACCCCTACATAATAAGGACTGTTATTAATTCCATATTACAAAGGAGGAGACCATGGCAGAGAGAGGTTACATAACTCACTCAAAGTTGCTTAAGCAGTAAAACACAGGGTTTGAACACAGCTCTCTGCCCCCAAAGTTGCATTTGTTCTTCCTGGAAGAAGAACAAATGAACTTTAAATGGCATGGTTGTTAATAAAGGTGCCCTCCTCACCAATTTACTATGTATATGGACTCTGTTGTTAACTATTATGGTAGGCAGAATTTTGGCTATGGTGATCTTTATCCACTGTTTCATGGCAAAAAGGACTTTGCAGATATCAGTAGGTTACTAATTGGTGATCTTAAAATAGTTAGATTATGCTGGATTAATCTGGTGGTGGTGGTGGTTGTTTACTAAGTTGTATCTGACTTTTTGTGACCCCGTGGTCTATAGCCTGCCAAGCTCTTCTGTCCGTGAGATTTTCCAGGCAAGAATACTGGAGTGGGTTGCCATTGCCTTCTCCAGGGGATCTTCCTGACCCAGGGATCAAACCCATGTCTCCTGCATTGGCAGGCACATTCTTTACCACTGAGCCACCAAGTAAACCCCTAATTTGGATGGACCCAATGTTATCTCATGAGGCCCTTAAAAGACGAGCTTTATGTTATGTTTATGTTATCATCATAAAATAAAATTTAAAAAATAGCTTTCTTTTCTCTTGGCTGAGGGCAGAAGAGAAAGTCAAAGAGATGGGCGGCAGAGATTCAAAGCATGATCAAAGATTTGATATGACTTAGCTTGCAGATCAAGGACCTCATTTGTACAGCTGCAAGGAATTGAACTTTTCCATCTGCCTAAATTCGTCTGGAAGCAGAATCTTCTGCAGAGCCTACAGATAAGAATCCAGCCCAGCGGGTATCTTTTTTTAGCCTTGGAAGGCCTTGAGTGCACCTGTCAGCTGAGCCAGGCTGTGCCCAGACTTGGGACCCACAGAAATGTCCACGTTTTTAAACTCTTTCCCCATAAGACTTTGAACTGAGGTGGCTGCTGATGTCATGAACTCTCTTCCACCCTTCCTCTCTCTGTGCCTTCCTTTTCTTCTGCTTGTCATCCATCCATCCATCCATCCATCTACCCGCCCACCTATTCATCCATCCATCCACCCATCCATCCCCTTGTCCATCCTTCCACACCTAAATGATGTCTGTTAGGCACTAATTTAGGCATGGGAGATACAGAGCTAAATTACTGAGTGATTAGTAAAAATGGGAAAAAGCTAAGAGAAATCTCTGCCAGTATGCTTTCACAAAAGTGGTACCAAAGCTTCAGTGATATAGCATTTCAAATGGGGAAAGCTTTCTTCTCCTCCGTCTACCCTTTCCTAAGCCTCAAGTTGGAGTTCTTCTTCCTATAAATCTTTATATTCTTTGTTCAGGTATCTTTATGCAGCTTCTTACTTCTCCTTGTATTCTATTTCTCTAACCACCCAGTGTTTCACTAGACTATAAACTCCCTGAAAGTCGCAGCTGTTTTACAAATCTTTGAATTCCCTTCTCCTCTCAGCTTCAACCCTTGAACACAGCAGATCCTCACTTTTTGTTACTTGATCACTCAGGAAAATTCTTCATGATAAATCCTATTACACGCTTTACTTTATAGTAGACTCTCCAGGTTCCAACAAAGAACTATCTCTTGCAGGTAATAGGCACCCACAATGATAATTCTTTAAAAACTACACATTCCTCAGAGAACTCTTAAGGTTGTAACCCGAAAGACTTTTCTAATGAGATGTTATAAGGAAGAAGGAAAGTCATCAGTTTTAAGTTTTTAAGGAGAAAGCTACTTACTGTTTTAAAATGTTTTGTTGAAATATAGTTGATTTACAATGTTGGGTCAGTTTCAGATGTAAAGTGATTCAGTTATATATATACTGTTTTTTTAACATTCTCTTACATTATATGTTATTACAAGATGTTTAGTATATTATTGTAGGTCCTTGTTGGTTATCTATTTTATATACTGTAATGTGTATATTTTAATCCTAAACTCCTAATTTATCCCTCCCCCACTTCTGGTAACCATAAGTTGGTTTTCTATGTCTGTGGGTCTATTTCTGTTTGGTAAACAAGTTCATTTGTATCCTTTTCTTTTAGATTTTGCATATAAGCAATATCATATCTTTATCTATCTGGCTTACTTCCCTTAGTATGATAATCTCTAGGTCCATCCATATAGCTGCAAATGGCCTTATTTCATCCTTTTGTATGGCCGAGTAGTAGTTCATTGTACACATGTACCACACCTTCTGTACCCACTCATCTGCCAATGGGCATTTAGGTAGCTTCCATATCTTGGCTACTGTAAAGAGTGCTGCAGTGAACATAGGGATTCATCTTTTCAAATTATATTTTTCTCTGGATATGCACCCAGGAGTGCGACTGCCAGGTCATATGGAGAAAAAAATCTACCTAATTTAAAGCATGCTGCTTCTGCTGCTAAGTCGCTTCAGTCGTATATTTAAATTTGTAATTTAAATTTGTTAGTGGCCCTTATTCTCTTTCGGGGACATGCTAAAAACTAAGGACTTTGCTCCAGAGCAGGGTGAACACAAACACCCCCCTCCTTAATGTTTTAAATTCAAGAGTTCACGACCCCCTAAAGTTCATTCCTTCACACCCTGTCCACAGTTGCAGACTAAGAGCACTTGAATGAGGTGGATGGGTGTGCCCTGCCTTCCTGCATCTAAGTTCTCCTCAAACCCCACCCCATTCTCCAGCCCACCAAATGGTCTTCTCTAGGTAGGATCACTTCCAAATCAGTTAGTTAGATGTGCAGGCTCATCACTTCTACTACTGGGCAGTCCTGGTGCTGTATCTAATCTTCCTGGGATGCCCCTGGGCCTGGAAACCCTGTTCCTCTGAAGGTCTGCATTACGGAGCCCTGCCCTGTAAGTTTTTCCATAAAGGCGTTTTCTGGAAAGCAAGCTTTCCAACTGGCTTGCCAACAACAGCGTTTTTTGGCTTGCAGGACAGAATAGATCTCTTTCCAGCCCTCAACATTGGCCAAAGAACACTTGGTTTCAGGGAACCATGTGAGAAAATACAACTTTTGCAGTTTGGTGAGTAAATAAATGTGGCCAGACAGCATGTTTTTGGTGACACCATTTCCCTGAAAACAGAAGATTACAAAGTCCATGCTGGTTATTATTCCATGAGATTACTGCCTGTTTTCTAAACAGGTGATTCTTTTCACAACCCAGAATGGTGTGACAACTCATTGGCATCCATCCATCAGAACATGGAAAAACTAGAAGATGTGAGTAGCAAAGTGGGTTATTTGATGTCACATCATGACTAGGTGGAGGAACAGGTGTTCCCCCAGGCAGCCCTCACTCTCACACGGCACACAGAAAATTCCTGGCAAGTTCTGACACCTCTGAGCACCGGGGCATCACAACAGGATGTTGCCTTCTCCAGGCAAAGCCAAATCTAGTAGCACTCAATGTATTAAAATAGACAAGAAACAAGTAGAACCATGCAGTCCAACAGAGCTTTCTGCAGTGCTGGGCATGTTTATATCTGTGTTGTCCAATACGGTAAACACCAGCCACACGAGAGGACTGAGCACTAGAAATGTGGCTACGGGGACTGAGGAGCTGAATTTTTCCTTTTATTTAACTTTAATTACTGTAAACTGAAACAGCGACATGTGGCTGGTGGCTACCATATTGAACAGCAGCACAGAACAAGGCTACTTGATTTGAAAGGAACCCTGGGGGCCGCCTGCCCTCATTTCCCCAATAGGGAAGTTTCCTTGCTCTCTCCCTGACATGTTTAGCTAGCCTCTTGTTACACATTTTTAATAACAAGAAGCTCTTTTTCACCTTGCTTGGGATCTGATGCTTTTGTTGGGAAAAAAATCTTTTCAGTCTAACAGCTGCCTCCTCAGGTGTATGAGCTGGGGATACAGTGTTTGCGTTTCGGTGTGATAAAGCCATTCATTATTCCCTGGGGTTATCTTCTGACCTGCTCCTCCTCTGCTCTTCTCACGCCCGTGGACTTTTTGGTCTCCCAGGGAGGCCCCAACTGCCTCTCAGTGGGAGTGCAGAATGGTGCTACCACCCACAGAATCCAGGTGAACCCATCCTGCTGGCTGACTGCTGAAGCTCAGGATGATGTGTGAATGTGAGAATGTTCTTCCCCCAGTGGTACTCACTGTCCTCCCCAAGTGGTACTCGCTGTCTGTCCAGATTTCTTCTCCGGGGCCTGGGCAGCCCCACCATCTCTGGGGCCAGAAGCCTGGTTCTTGGGCTCAGCCTGGTTGTGGTCTGAGGCCTCCCATGCACCTTCTGGGGCACCTGACCCTGCTCTTCCTCATTCTCACACCATTGCTTGTCCTGAGATGCTGCCCAGAGAGTTAAATTGCTTGGGCTTGGCCTCCAGGCTGGACTGTATCCTCTGTTTTGGGGAAACTTGAGTATTTCTGAAAAAATTCCATATCACCTAGTCAACTAGAGACTCAATCATGGCCTCCGTTTACTTCTTCTCACCAGTTGGTGGTCATTGCCCCATCTGTGGGAGAAGGCAATGGCACCCCACTCCAGTACTGTTGCCCGGAAAATCCCATGGATGGAGGAGCCTGGTAGGCTGCAGTCCATGGGGTCGCTAAGAGTCAGACACGACTGAGCGACTTCACTTTCACTTTCCACTTTCATGCATTGGAGAAGGAAATGGCAACCCACTCCAGTGTTCTTGCCTGGAGAATCCCATGGATGGAGAAGCCTGGTAGGCTGCAGTCCATGGGGTCGCACAGAGTCGGACACGACTGAAGCGACTTAGCAGCAGCAGCAGCAGCAGCAGCAGCAGCCCCATCTGTTTGTTCCTGTCCCATGCTTGTCTTTCCCTTTCCCACTTTAGTCTAGTCATCTCTCCCAGAGTTCAGTGTGGGTCAAACAGTTGCTAAATAAATCTTGGTTGAATGAAAGATGTTGAGAATGGTTGTCCTTGTATTGTTTAACATTTAAATATAGAACATTTAACATGATCTGCTCGCAATCAAGACTACAAAAAGGGACCGTAGATTATGATAGCTGGGTGAAATCATCGCTGGTTGAATCTAAGAAATATAATGTTTACAAATATCAATGAGAATTAAATTGGCATGATTTAATTTTAGTGAATTCTTTCATTTCTTAGTTACTTACATGTCCCTGTGAAGTGAATAACATTTCCTTCTTATGCATGGGGATATTTGATAAAATACTGAACCAAGAGAAAGCGGGAGCTGTTGAAACATTAAGACTGTATCTATAAATTTAAATGAACTTCATCTGGGCTTAAATAAAGGGAGTGGGCATGAAATCAGGGCTTGTTAAAACAATGAATTCTCTGTGATGAGACACACGTACATGAGGAAGAGTCCAAAATGAGTTGAGAAGCAAGATCCTAAAGACTCCGTGACTCCCATGTTCATCACTGAGCGTGGCACTTTTTATCCTGATGGAGTTCAGAAGCCTGACCATCCTGTCTTGTTATCTGCTACTGGAATTTAGTTTAAACTCTGCTGATATTCCCTAATAGTACTATTTGTCAGATATATTAATATGTACCCCCTGCCAAATGGCCCACTTAACTCAGTTATATAAATGATTAACAAGCATTCTAAAGGTTGACCATTAAGGAGACATATTTTTTCCTTTGGACCTGTGGTAATTTAACAAATAGTAAAATTTGCGAACGTCCCAAATATTTAACCATTTGGGATGTGTGGAGCTCCCGTCCCAGCAGAATTTTGGCTCCAAATACGCCTTTGAGATAACTTTCTGGTCTCCCCAAAAGACAAAAATAGAAAGTCACACTGCCTTAGAGAGAAATTGGGTTTGGGAATTCCTAGCTTCCTTCCTCATCATTTCAGTGCCATTAATTTTTATAGAAGAAAACATCTCTGAATTAATACAAGCAAAGGATATTAAATGGGCAGATAGTCCTAATGGGGACATAAACTTTTAGTGTTTTAACAATGCTATAACTACAGTCAGGTTGGCAGTCTCAAGGGATAAACAGTATTGTTTCTCACTGAAAAAAAAAAGAGCACAACGGCCTTGAGTGATGGCTTTTTCCATCGGCTGGTATATAATTTTCCAGTTACATGAAATAATATTCTATTCCAAATGCATTATACATCTGACTTTGCAAATGAACCTCATGTGTTACTTGCTTTCTAACATGACGACTTTCCAAACTGGATTTATTTTTATACCTAATCATAGAGGTGCAATCTGTTTTTTCATCAGTTAACCATTTAAAAAATTTAACATTTAAATTTGACAATTTAAAAAATTGTCATCAAATTCTCATCGAGAAACAATTCTTCAGGAGAAGATCAGAGGAATATACCAAGCAGAGGCAGCACAGAGTGGTGGAAGGCGAACAGATAGTGGAATCAGACCAGGGTTTAAATCTCCATTCTGTCGTTCATCAGCAACACAATCTTGGGCAAATTAATTACCTCTACTTTGTATAAAACGGGGGTATGAATAGCTATCCTAATATAACTTTTAGAAGTAAGGACAATATATGTTAAGCATAGGCCTACTGAACTTTCTCAGTAAATGTCAGTCCTTCTATTTCTCCCTGTTTTTCCTCCTTCTTCATCATCAGCTTATTATCCTTGCCATCATTCATTATCCCACGGAAGTGCCTTGAGCATGGGATGAAGATGAGGAAATGTCCAGTCTGTGTCTGGGCAGAGCGCTGGCCTGGGACTGAAAGGCTTGCCTGTTCTTAGAGAAGTCAGTCCCTCTCTCTGGGTCACAGTGGAGGAAAAGGAATGAAAGTGAACTTGTCTGTTCAAGTCAAGAAGTGCCTTTATACTGTGAGCCAGTCAGGACCCCGTGGCATCCACCATCACTTGTTGTAAGGAAAGTCGGGGCCTGGGAGAGCTGCCAATTACATTACCAAGCTTGGGACCTAACTACTAACATTTTTGGACTTTATCAGGGTTTTCTGATATATCTGATCTATCAAGAGTGGATACACACTCCTCTCCTCTGCTCCATCCTGGTCCCTCTCATTCCTGTGTCTCTACCCCTCCCTCAACTGCATCATTAAACTCTGCCTTAGCTTGAAACAGTGACTGTAGCCCACCAGGCTCCTCTGTCCATGGGATTTCCTAGACAAGAATACTGCAGTGGGTTGCCATTGCTTTTCCAGGGGATCTTCCCAACCCAGGGATCAAACCCAGGTTTCCTGCACTGCAGGCAGATTCTCTACTCTCTGAGCCACCAGGGAAGTCCTTAGCTTAGGCCTGCTTAAAGGGAAAGGAATGGGTAACAGGTTTCAAGCTGTGCTTTGGAAACTCCCCATCCCCCTGCCCTTGAGGGAAACTTGGATGCAGGGCAGTGGGTGGGAGGAGAGGAGATTTAAGTTTGAATTCTCCTAGTCTTGTTTTCCAGGTAAAGAATCCACCTGCAATGCAGGAGACACAAATTCAATCCCTGGGTCAGGAAGATCCCCGGAGAAGGAAATGGCAACCCACTCCAGTATTCTTGCCTGGGAAAATCCCATGGACAGAGGAACCTGCCGGGTTATAGACCGTGGGGTTGCAAAAGAGTCGGACACAACTTAGAGACTAAACGAAAACAGCAAAGTCTTGTTTCAGTGTGACTATTACAGTCAGCTCTTGGTATCCAGGGATGCTCAAGTCCCTTATATACAATGGTGTGGTATTTGCACGGAAGCACCCCACTCCAGTACTCTTGCCTGGAAAATCCCATGGATGGAGGAGCCTGGTGGGCTGCAGTCCATGGGGTCGCTAAGAGTCAGACATGACTGAGCAAATTCACTTTCACTTTTCACTTTCATGCCTTGGAGAAAGAAATGGCAACCCACTCCAGTATTCTTGCCTAGAGAATCCCAGGGACGGGGGAGCCTGGTGGGTTGCCGTCTATGGAGTCGCAGAGTCGGACACGACTGAAGTGACTTAGCAGCAGCAGCAGCATGCACATCTTCATGTACTTTAAATCATCTCTAGATTACTTATAACACCTCATACGATGTAAATGCTTCACAAATAGATGTAAATACAATGGAAATGCTATGGAAATAGTCGCTGGCAAATTCAAGTTTCCATTTTGGAACTTTCTGAAATTTATTATTTTTCTAATATTTTCCATTCGTGGAACCCACGGATACAGAGTGGGGACTGCTCTGGGTTTTATACTTTCTGTTTTATATGAACAAAGAACTCCGTGGTTAAAAATGTCAGAGGCACTGGCCTCACTGTTGTTTGCAGTTCTTTCTCATATTTGTGTTGGCTGTGTTCAGTTCACAAAGAGGAAAGCCCCAACAAGATGCACTTTCTAGAAAGCTTAGCAATAGACTAAACCATAACCACATTAGGCCCAGTGCCTAGAAAGAAAAAATCAGAGAGTGGGGCTTGTGGCAGAAATTTTCTTTTTTTTAATTAAAAAAAAAAAAAAAAAAGGTCTTTGGGCTTCCCTGGTGGCTCAGTGGTAAAGAACCCTCCTGCAAATGCAGGAGACATGGGTTCGATCCCTGGGTTGGGAAGATCCCTTGGAGAAGAAAATGGCAACTCACTCCATTATGCTTGCCTGGGAAATCCCATGGACAGAGGGTCCTGGTGGGCTACAGTCCAAGGGGTCGCCAAAGAGTCAGGCACGACTTAGCGACTAAACAACAACAAATAATTGCTGTACAACGTTGTGTTAGTTTCTATTGCACAACAGTGTGAATCAGCTCTGTATAAACATGTATCCCCTCCCTCCTGAGCTTCCCTCCAGCCCCACCTCCCCATCCCCGCCACCATCGCACCCCTCTAGGTCATCATGGAACACTGAGCTAGGCTCCCCATGCTACGCAGCAGCTTCCCACTAGCTATCTATTTCACACATGGTGGTGTTTATATGTCAGTGCCACTCTCTCACGGAGAAGGCAATGGCACCCCACTCCAGTACTCTTGCCTGGAAACTCCTATGGACGGAGGAGCCTGGTGGGCTGCAGTCCATGGGGTCGCAAAGAGTCAGACACGACTGAGCAACTTCACTTTCACTTTTCGCTTTCATGCATTGGAGGAGGAAATGGCAACCCACTCCAGTGTTCTTGCCTGGAGAATCCCAGGGATGGAGGAGCCTGGTGGGCTGCCGTATGGGGTCGCACAGTGTCAGACACGACTGAAGCGACTTAGCAGCAGCAGCAGCAGCAGCCACTCTCTCAATGTGTGGCAAAGTTTCTTGAGTAGACAGAACACCAAGACCAACACCTGTCTTGTGCTCCATGATTGAGGGACCCTGATGGGGGCAGGGAGGGGGCAGTAAAAGGAAGTGAGGAGTGTCCCCACCCTCTCTACAATGGAGGAGACTGGGGAACGCTAGTTAATCTCTCTGAGCCTCAGGTTCCTCACCTATAAGCATGGTCTGGGGACAATTTCCCATTGCAAATTATATAATAAAACAGCTAAACCCAATTCTCCTTTGCTCAGTAAGGTGTGGAGGAAGGGAAGGAGTATAATTAGCATCATGTGTCTAAAAGGGTTTAAGGGTCATTTCGGTGAGGTCGGTGAAGGCTGGTGTTACGGTCCTGCCTAGCTGGGCACAGTCTTCCAGGAGGTTCCATGACATAATCCTGGGAGATTTAAGAGTGTTGTTGGGGTAGCACAGGGGACTAAGAAGACAGGCCAGACGGTAAATGCTCTCTGTGAACAATAACAGTTTGGAGGAGAAACGCAAAGTAGTTTCAAATTTCCTATCCCGTAATAGCCATAGGAATTGGTGATCTGGATTTACCAATGGAAAAGAAATAACAGTTGGCTTTGGGATTTAAAAAAAAAACTACAACGCAGTGTGAAAGTAAAAATACAATGAAAGCTTGTATAAGACGTTTTTGATTGATTGTTCAGTTCATGAGATCGGCTGGCATGAAATAAAATGTTTCTTTTTCTGGGCAGTGATTAGATAAGTCGAATATGGTGAAGCAACCCACAGGACCGTTGTCAGCCTACAGATCAATCGTCAGCCTACGGATCGGGTTTTTCATAAACGTCACTGTGCAGCCCTCACAGAGAGTTCTTGTTTCTGGTGGATTTGTTTCACCTCCTTTGTGAAAGCCTTAGAGAGAAGGCAGCAAGCGGGAAAATCAGCTATTTATAGGCATTTTTGACTAAAAGTGTCTGCTCGGCGTGCCATGAAATACTTCCAAGAGGTGGGAGCACAGGAAACGATCTCAAATCACCGAGAAGCCTGGAGGAGTGTGATGGGGAGAAGAATTTTCAGAAAGCTCAAGTTCATTTGCAAACAAATGACAGTTACTTGCACTGACACCCCCTGAGTTACCGAAAAGCTAGCTGAACTTGTATTAGTTAGGAGAGGAGGAGAAGGGGAAAAAAAAGATGACTTATCTAAGGATGACAAGTCCTTGGGATCTTTTAAGGGACTTTAATGGGGCCAGCAGGTGGCCTGTGATGGAGCTGGCTTCTGAGAATGGAGAGGAGTGATCAGGGATTTCGGACATGAGTCCAAACAGTGATGGACCTGTTGTCATCTGCCAGCAATAGTGGAAGATGACACTCATCGAAGCTGCTCTGGTAGAAACACTCATCAGAGAACCAAGAAAGGAGGTGAGTGGGTAAAGTCCCCTTTAGACAAGCCCCAGAGCTGCTGCTGTTAAGTAATGTACAACTCTGGACTGTAGCATGCCAGGCTTCCCTGTCCTGCACTGTCTCCCAGAGTTTGCTCAAGCTCATGTCCACTGACTTGGTGATATCATCCAACTATCTCATCCTTTGTTGCTGTTAAGTAAACTTGCCCTGTGGACTAACCAAAGCTGCCTGTAGTGAGGCAGCAGGGTCTTGACAGACTTAAGATCTGAAAACAAAAGTAGGTTTTGTTTAAACATACATGAAAGCTTGAGGAGATAGAACAACAGAAAAATTGTGTTCTATCAGCAAACATGGAGCCATGGGGAAACCTGACTGACAGAAGCTGAGCTGTCAAAAGATGTACCCTTTGCGATCTTTTCATCTGCAAACAAAAGCTTTATGTGTTTAGCTGGCATTTGGGGCAGGAAGCCTTAAATCTACCCAGTGATGGACTTGTCATCCGACTTTGGGAAACTGCTTTTCTTTCCCACAGAATCAGATATGTTCATGCTAACCTTGGTTTAATGAAAGTTCAGTCAAGCAATATGGAAAAGAAAGAGTGGTACATGAAGCAGGTGAAGAAGCAACAAAGGACGTTAACAGCTGAGGATATGAAAACTCAAAACGTTTCACATTGTATTTTTTACTTTTTCCACAAATCTGAAATATTTTTCTATGACCTCAGCAAACACAAAAGTCATCCTTATGCCCATTTTGCAGATCTAAAAATGGAGGTACTAAGTAGAGGGAGCCCAGAGTCCTGTGGTAAGTCCGTGGCAACATTAAAGTCCATGTTTTCATTTGTTAGACTCTACTGCCCCCTTCAGTATGTACAAAGATGAATCTGGTCTGCTAGTTCTAGAGTATGGGTAGAAGGGTGGTTCTTAGATGGACCTCTGCCCTGGATTCTTCCCAGAGTAACAGAATCAGAAGCTCTTGGATTGATGCCACAAATCCTCATTTTATAGACATCCTCAAGGGATACTTGTGCACACAAACCTAAGGATCAGTTGCCTAAATATTCAATGACAGAGTAAGTGGCCACACATGTATATGACTCTGCACATGCAGGGAAATTCGGCATCGTTGTGCTACCGTTTACCTATACGGATGCCACTAGATAATGCTCCGCACAGCACTTCCAACTTCAGAGCTAGATCTTCTTTACACTGGCTCACTTTTGACCATCAAAAGCAATGACCAAGAGATCAACCTGGAGCCTTTGATGTCTCCTATGCATTATTTCTTTCACATTTTCTAGAGTTACTCTGATTTAATATACTTGGCCTCATTGTCCTATATATTCTCTACTATGCGTCACATATTACACACACACACACACGCATTACTTTGGAAAATACAGTTTCAGCTATGCTTACGATCTTTATTCTAGGAAAGTGAGGTGAGAGGGAAGAGGACTGGCCGCCAAGACAATGGGAGATGCCAGAGAGAAGTGTGTTGCCCTTACAACCCAGTCCCAGGGTTCTGAGTGTATGCTATTCCCTTGTCCTCTGTTGGTACAGGATTTCCTCCTAATAAAACCATCGGGATGCAGGAGAGATGGACAGGGATAACAGGAACAAAAATACCCATTTCTTTTATTTAGACATTAAAAATCCTACCCTGCCATGTGTAACCACAGAGTTACAGACTGCAGGTAATTATTTAGTTAACAACTGTCTTTATCACTTGTGAACTTTTAAAGAAACAGCCATGCTTCAAATCTAACTTTCAGATTAGGTCTTGGCCCCTTTGTGCCTTGACCTCACTGCCTTAAATGGATGGAGTAAGAAAGGATAAGCTGGCCTCTGAAACGCGCCTTAAAGGTTTACACAGATATGAAAGACTTAATGGGCAGCAGCAGGGCAGTGAGTCTGCTAGGCTCAGCCTGCTGCTCATGAGGTGACTAATATGTGTTAGTCAAGGCATCTCCTTAGGGTTTATTTTCCCCACTTTTAGAAGGAGTGGGTTGGACTAAGTAACTGCAAATAATTCTTCCATAAGGGGATTATTAGGTGAGAAATAGGGAGGTGGAAAGATGCTATGCCCACCTTCCAGGGAGGATTTTGTGAATGAGAGGGAATACCAGTGAGGCCTTCCAGTGAGGAGCTTTGGGAATACTATTGTAAAACTGTCATTTTTCTGAAAAATAAATAAATAAAACCTTCCTGGGTCTCTCATTACACACCTTCATATTTTAGAGACCTGGAGAGTAAAATCAGGGAGGAGTTAGACAATCCTGAAAGTATGTAATTAACGTTGGATAAAAAACACGAGAGGAACAGAAGTCATTTCCTGTCATTGTTATTGGATGACTCTCTGTATGAAAGGTGTTTATCCTTATCCCAGGGAAGCAGGACACCTCGGACTTGTTTATACTGCTGGTCTGAGATTTAACGTACTCCTTGTAAGAGGGAGGTAAGGAGTTTTCTAGTGGGATGCATGAAAAGTTTGTTTCCCCACTTTAAAGTCATTCTGCTTTTGTGAAATGGTACACTTGAAACAGATCTTACGTCATGAATCAGAGATAGAAGAAAGCATATGCATGAATGCATGCTTTATTAGTATGGCTACAGGAATGCCTATGCAGATATAACGTGTCTATATGGACCTAGACACATGCATACAACATATAGTAATCCTAGACTCCACACAGCTCTACTTCCTGGATGGCTCTGTGATAGTCCCCGCCTGAATTTTGCAGGAAGTTTCCAAATTCTGGGAGAACAAAGAGTATAAGCTTCAATGGACAGAGAAGAGTGACTTTAAGGTACATAAAAAAAAAAGATATGCTTATCTGCTGCTGCTGCTAAGTTGCTTCAGTAGTGTCTGACTCTGTGCAACCCCATAGACGGCAGCCCACCAGGCTCCCCTGTCCCTGGGATTCTCTAGGCAAGAACACTGGAGTGGGTTGCCATTTCCTTTTCCAATGCATGAAAGTGCAAAGTGAAAGTGAAGTCGCTCAGTCATGTCTGACTCTTAGCGACCCCATGGACTGCAGCCTACCAGGCTCCTCCATCCATGGGATTTTCCAGGCAAGAGTAGTGGAATGGGGTGCCATTGCCTTCTCCAAAGCTTATCTAGAAAACTCATTTTGTGAATGTAATTAGAAGTCGCTTTATTTTAGAAATGGAAACAAGGCAGGGCATTTTGCTAAATTCTAACAAATAGTAAAAAAAGTCCCAATTTAAAAAATATAGTTGTATATATTCTTAAATTTAAAAGATCAGAGCATCAGAAGAGGTCTTTCCTTGGTCATGTGTTCTCCAAGAAATCAAAGTGTTAAAAAACAGTATAAAAAAGAAATTGGCCATGGTCAATGAAGGAGTGAGCTGAGTGTCTCCTTACACTCTGATCCCTCCTTTTCCTTTGCTAATTGTTTAAAAGTAATTCGCTGTTTTTCTTTTATTGGAGTATGAAATATACAGTTGCCTTACAATGTTGGGTTAGTTTCTGGTGTACAGCAAAGTGAGCCAGCTATGTGTATACCTATATCCTCTCTTTTTTGGATTTCCTTCCCACTGAGGTCGCCACAAAGCACTGAGTGGAGTTCTCTGTGCTCTACAGTAGGTTTTCATTGTTGTTCAGTCCCTAAGTCATGTCTGACTCTTTGTGACCCCATAGACTGCAGCACGCCAGGCTTCCCTGTCCTTCAGTTTCTCCTGGAGTTTGCTAAAACTCATGTCCATTGACTGGGTGCTGCCATCCAATGGGTGATGCTGGGAGATGCTCAACACCAATAATTATTAGAGAAATGCTACAATGAAGTATCACTTCACACAGGTCAGAATGGCCATCACTAAAAAGCTACAAACAATAAATGTCGGAGAGAGTATGGAGAAAAGGGAACCCTCTTACACCGTTTGTGGGACAGTAAATAGTAATTAGCTCTTTATCTTTACCTTTTAGCTGCAAACTGGACTGGGTTGAAGGAGAATAAATCATTTACTGAAAAAAATTAAAGCACTCCCTTACCATGGTTTTGGTCTAAAAGTTTATTAATATGCACTTATAAAAATAGAGTAACATGATTTTTCCTATGTCCTAACGTGTTCCAAATAACAGTTAATAGGAACACAGCCTGCAGGTGGGGGAGGAGGAAAGATGGTTTGAGAAGCAGATAAATGAACGCTTGATGTGAAGTCCGACATGCATTTTATTTTTATCCAACAGGAAAAGTTACGGGTTCAAAATTTCAAATGAGTAACATAATCATAGTAAGATCATATAACTTCTATTGCATCACAGTAATAGTAACCTGATTTGACCTGAAAAGGCCAAGTTTTATTTCTCTATGAAGCTATCCTGGCAAGTGACAGGAAAAAAAAAAAAAAATCTGACTGTTCAGAGGTATTGTAGTTTGAACCACATGAAGTTTCTGATTTCAACTGTTTAGAACAATAAAGCTGGAATTTCTCCATGGTTCAGCTCACATCAATAAGCACAGTAAATCTACAACACCGAGGTTGTTGCTTTTTGAGCCTAAAACCAAAGTGGCAAAAACCCTAATCTAGTCACCGAGTCAAAGCCAGCCTGGCAATACTGCATATATGTTTAGCAGCCCTTGTAATACCTCAGGGGCTTCCCTGGTACCTCAGTGGTAAAGAATCCTCCTGTCAATTCAGGAGACCTGGGTTCAATCCCTAGGATGGGAAAATCCCCTGGAGAAGGAAATGGCAACCCACTCCAGTATTCTTGCCTGGGAAAAACCCATGGAAAGAGGAGCCTGGGGGTCACAAAAGAGTCAGACACAACTAAATGACAACACAACAAAATAACACTTCAAGCAAAAAACAAAACAAAAAAACCAATGTGTTCTACGATTTGTAAGTCATTGTTTGTGTTAGGTTGTATAAAGGCATGATCTCAAATGGACCAGAGATTATGGATGAGTCTTTCTTTACTGAATGGTAAATGTTTACCCTGGCTCCTGAATTTAATTTGCAACTGATCAAACTGTGCTCTAAGGAGAAGAGAGAAGGAGGAGATAAATCCTCTGGCCACTAAGAGATCCAGGCTAGTTGTTGTCTTTTACTCTGCTAACCAATGCTAGACCTCCTGTGAGTAGACTGGATTCTGAGGGATGTGAAAGCCTGTGTGGGAAGAACTTTGACTGTGGCTAACTAAGGACTTTTGGTGCTGCTGAAAATGTCTTTAGAATAATGCAAATTGCAGACCAAGAATAGGAAAGTTTAACAACTTTCAAGAAGGCTTTCCTATTTCTTTTCAATCTTTCTTTTCCTACCACTCACTCTGAACCTCTGCTTTCTCACAGAGTTTTGTCAACTGTCCACACCCCCAGCCCCAATACTGAGATGTGGGCAACATCGAGAATTACAGAGAATCAGAGAAAGAACCACCACTGATTCTACGTGAAAAGTTAAGATCAGGCAGAAGTAACCTCATTTTTCTATTATATCAAGAAACAGGGACATCTCTACTAAGACCAGGGAAAAATAGGGAGAAGACTGTACAAGCCAAATAGGAAATACATTCAAGAATTTTAAACCACCCCACCCCTTTTTTGCTGGATTATTGAGGCAATTTAAATTGAAAATAAAGAAAATCATCTACCTAGTTCATTTTTTTTTTTTAAGGCAGCAAGGAAACATTGCAGTAACCAAAGTCACTAGTAGAATTGCTCAGCACAGTCACACATTTCATCTAAAGTAGGTTTTAAAAACTGACTTCACAAAATTTAAATTGTTCTAAAACAAGAGGAAGGAAAACCTCAGAGGGGACAGAAAACCCCACTGGGCAGAGACTGACATAGTCTTGAACAGCATTTTGAAAAATAGTTGTACCTGCATTGAAAAAAATAGTCCTGGGTTCATGTCTGTTATGAATGACTCTTCAGTGATCTTTTGTGGAGTCTTATTTAACCAACAGGGAAAAAAAGTCACAAGAAAATCCACAAAACCCCCAACCATCCAGAAATTTTAATTTTGCAAAGGAACAGTTAAGCATTCACCATTCTTGTCAAAGAAAACCACAGATCACATTTCAACCACCAGACACACAACATCCTCTCATGGCACCTAGCACCTGCGATCATCTGTCAATTAAAGATTTCATGAAGCCTCCTGGAGACACAGATGTGTGGGTATCTGATGTCTCTACCTGCTTTCTTACCATCTGTACACACATCCGTACTTAGCCCTTTCAGTTGGACTAGCTATTGTTTAGAGAACAAATAAAATAACAACAAAAACTACTCACCACCACCACCACCAAAAGGAAAAAACCACTTAAACCAACAACACACTCTCACCAAATACATAGTAATAAAAGAGTTGTACTCAGACCTGGTCAATCCTTCCATTTCTTGAAACTTGCACACAAACTGAAGAAACCCACTCAGCCTTAAAAAGGTCGATCATTTTGTTCTCCTAAAATTTCATCTCTGAGCGTGCTGGCTTTCTTGTCTGTCTCGTGTGCGTTCTCTCCCTCTCTCTCTCTCCCCCTGTGTCTCTCTCTCTCTACTTTTACCGGAGAGCGTTTTGTTTCCTTTTTCCTGTTTCTGCTGCTGGATGAATGCAAAAATACACAATTTGAAGGTTTTTTTTTTTTTTTTTTTTAGGCTAACAGTTGGAAATCTAAAATCTTGCTCTTTTGAATAGCTTATTATGCCAGTCATTCAACATGCAACGTTTTACATAAAGAGGCATTTACAGAATCAAGAATTCTGTTTTCTTAAAGCAAAAACAAATCAACAACCAAAACTCCCTCTACTCCTCTGACCCCCTTCCTTAACGATTAGCACTTACCCTGAGATGTGCCATAAATGCTCTATTCCAAATGTACAAAAGCCAACCACATCTCAACTGAGAATTAAACAGTTTTAATGTCTTCAGATCCATGTCCCTGCTCCAAATTCTGATACAGACAGTCACTGGCAGCCGTACAATAGTTCTAAACAGCAGACATCTGATTCTTGACATTTAAAAATAACAATATTGGGGGAAAAAAGGGAGTCTTTTTTAAATCAACCACAGACAGCTTGTGAGGCAGCACATCTAAGCAACTGACTATATTAACTGGAACTTACAATAATTTCAAGCTACAGTATTTTCTTTCTAAATCAGTGTCAGACGGAGGCTAGACACCTACAGACCTCTCATTTTCTATATAATCATGGCAATGACCGAAGTTAAATAATTTCTGAGTGATAATTCAATATAGAGAGAACTTTTTAGTATTTAGAATTCTATTATTGGTGAATATTAACCTGTGTTCAGTCTGGAATCAAATTAGGAACATTTCAGCCATTCATCTGAGCTGGGTCACATTTCACGGACACGCATTCTTAACCATGTGCGAACAGAGGAGGGCAGGTGAATGCATACCTTTGCTGCAGAATAGAACAAATATTAAAATGAGAAAAATGCATTTGTTTCTATTTCTGAAGCACTTTATAGACTCAGACTGATCTGCACTCAAGTCTTAGCTGTCTCAATTACTACCCATGAGTTCCTGAAGACAGAATTCCATCTTTTGTGCCTCAGGTTTGTCATCCATAAAACTGGAGTAAATAGTAATATTAATACTAATTTTATAAAGGTGTTTTGGGTACTAAATGGATACTCTATGATTTCTGTTACATAACAGGCAGAGGGTATATGCTGCTTCTTCCCTCTGTGTTATATTTGGTCTGGGCAGGAATCAGCCATGATTAATGGGGAAATCCAGGTTTGAAGGTAGATGAATCAGGTTAGACCCTCCATGTTGCCATGTACTAGCTGTTTGTCCTTGGGCAAGTGACTTAATCTAATTTACTAAATCGCAGTTCCTTTAACTGTAGAATACTTCATAAGAGTTTCAAAGAGCAAATTAGATATCACTGGAAAAGCATCTACTTCAAGCATTTAATAAATGGTAGCTCCAGGCCTTTACAACTCTTGAAAACAGCTCTCATTAGTGCTTTGCATTTGTAACTGAGGTGTCTGAAGATGTGGACTGAGATCCCAGACCTTCTCAACCAAGTGCCTCACTTTATAGTAGAAGAAAGAGACTTTGGAGAGCTGAAATGATGGTTCTCAGCTGTATCACTAGTTAGTGATCACCAACTAGTTAGTGGCCAATAGGGACTAAAACATAAACCCTCTTATTTAAAGTTCAATGCTTTGTCCACTAAACTTTCTGACACTGAAATTGAACACATCTGAACATCCAGTTTCAATATTAGTTTGTAATTGGGGCTTTCTTGGTGGCTCAGAGAATCTGGCTGCAATGCAGGAGGATCCTGTTCAATCCCTGGGTTGGGAAGATCCCCTGAAGAAGGAAATGGCAACTCACTCCAGTATTCTTGTATGAAGAATCCCATGGACAGAGGAGCCTGGTGGGCTACAGTCCGTGGGGTCTCAAAGAGTCAGACATGACTGAGCAACTAGCACTTTCACTTTTTCACAAAGCAATATGACTAGGAAACAAACCCCTCTATGTTCCCAAATTTGCTTCTAAGAATGAGTTTACAAGTGAAATTATTCTATGGGAGCTGACAGGTGCTGGCTAAATCTATCTTCCTAAGAGGAGCTTCTGCAGGACATAGATTCTCCTTTCCCTGTAAAGCAAGAAGAGAGCTAGAGAGGATTCCAGTTCTTAGGAGTGTCCCATTCCTCCTCCCCCATGTGAATGTCCAGCTTCTTCCTTTTCTTTAGAGAAACTCATCTTAGCATACTGGTTGGGGAGAGTACACTGCATTTACTATGTCCCCACACTGATATATAAAAATTTTTTTTCAGTTTGAAAGTCTTGTGCAGAATGCTGTGCTGGCTCAGTCATGTCCACTTCTTTGCGACCCCACAGACTGTAGCCCACCAGGCTCCAAAGTTGATGGGATTTCCCAAGCAAGAATACTGGAACGGGTTGCCATTTCCTTCTCCAGGGGATCTTACTGACCCAGGGATTGAACCCACATCTCCTGCATTGGCAGGTGAATTCTTTCTGCTGAGCCACCAGGGAAACGCTTTAATTTGATATTTCTTATCTGATCTTATCACTACTGATTATGGTTCAGTTTTTTAAATTAAATTTATTTTGTTTTTGCCATTAGTCACAGAACCTTCATAGACAAAAATGTATCCTCTTCTAGGTTTTCTGTCTCATTACACATCCTTTTTCAAGACAGATACCTTATCAAAATATTTTATTCTCAGTAGTGGATGAGATTTATGTGGTTAAAGAATTTCTAAGGCTTTCAGTTGTAATATTTATAATGGTCTTTTCTATGAACTAAGAGTCTTGAGTTCTGGTCTTACCTCTGCCATATATTAACAGTGTGACTTATAAGGCCTTTACCTTTCTTTGAGTCTAGCTTTTTATATTCTGAATGAAGAGGTTTGGTTAGATGATCCCTTTAGCTTTAACCTTCTGTTAGGGATTCTTGATCACTTAATTAACACGTGTAACAACCTTTTAGGGCTTCCCAGGTGGCGCAGTGGTAAAGAATATGCCTGCCAAACATGGGTTTGCTCCTTGGGTTGGGAAGATCCCTGGAGTAGGAAATGGCTACTCATTCCAGTATTCTTGCCTGGAAAGTGCCATGGAGAGAGGAACCCGGTGGGCTCCAGTCCATGGGGTCCAGAGAGTTGGCACGACTGAGCAACTGAGGACAACCTTATAGTAAATTAAATGATGCCACTTTCAGTAGGAAATATTGTGTTCTTTGTGAAAACTATCCACACCATGGTGGCCTCTTCTGAAGTCTGGGGATGGGTCTGGCACTGTCCCTACCCAGTGACTGCCAGTCTGGAATATTTTCAGAACTTGGTAGCAGCATTCCCAAGGGAGTCAGCTTTGTCAGAAGAGATCCAAAGAGAGCCAAAAAGATGAATGTCTTGGTGGAAGACTTTTCCTTGCATTTATTCTTAAGAATGGGAAATGATTATGTCATGATTTTATATTCCAGTAAAACCTTTTTTAAAACAGACAAGGCTAGGAAGGGAGGGCTAGGAAGAGAAAACCTACACTTTGAAAAGGAAAAATGTGAGGATCCCTCTTATGAAACGCTGTGTCTCAGTAAAAATGATGAATCTAAAGGGAGGCAGTAGGGAAGAAAGGAACTCTTCCCCTGATATTTTTATCCAGGTGAAATCTGGTTTCAGTGGATTGGAGGGCAGTAGGAAAAACAGGAGTCTGCAGAGGGGAGGAGCGGCCTTGGGCCTGCGTGTGTGGGATTTACATACTGACACTAATTGTATTTTATTGCGCAGATGCTTCCCCTTCTTTTCCTCCTCTTCTCTGTTGTCCTGAGTCCCTGCAGCTGTACTTGTCAGGTCCCCAAACTGGCTCTATCTCCACCTCCTCAGGGTGCAGGGCATCACCCCAACTCCCTGTGCTCTGGGGGATGAGGACTTAGGTGGGGGTGTGATTAGCTTCGCTGTGGTGTGAAAATTGCAATGGTGAAGATGTTGATCAATTTTTCCAAACTAACAGCTTGGGGCAGAATCTTAAATAATAATAACAAAAAGCCCTGAATAGAACTAATTAAACTCTTTCCAGAATTCCAAAGATCATTGTTGACTTTTGTAAAAAAGGTGGCTTTATTTTACAATTCTGTGTACACTCCCCTTTTCTCCCCTCCTTGTCCTCCAATCCCTCAGACAAAAGAGGAACACAAAACATTAATAACTCCTTGCCTTTTTGTAGGCGTGCTTTTCAAAGCACTTTTATATCCAGTATCTCAAGATAACTGGATGAGGTTGCTAGCAGGCCTGTTTCCTGATAGGAGCCCTCAGCCCCCAAAATGCTAAATAATTTGCTCAGGTTCACACAGAGAATTCACAGTAGAGCCAAGACTAGGCCCCAGGGGAAAATACCATACAATCAGCTGGTACAACTTCTAAGCACCCATCCCTCCATATAAATGGTACCTGAAGGTACTGGCAGGAACGTTCTTGTTGACACGACTCTGACTTCACCATGGCCTGGTCCATGTTGACCGAGGCTTTCTGGTAAACCTCTCGGGCTCGACTCACGGTCAGCGTGGAGGACCAGGCACTCTTCTTGAGCAGTGGTGCATCTAGGGTGACGGGCAGGTTGGCGCAGGTGGAGCACTTGACGTCGTTGTTACTCCGGGAGGCCTTCACCGCCTGCTCGCTGATGGTGTTGTAGGCCTCCATAAAGTACTGAGAGGCCGAGCGGTCGGGGCACCTGCCCATGGTCATCACACCCGAGGGGGAGTGGTAGATACACATGTCGCCGTCGAGGTTGTCGTCAGAACTCCACCAGCCAGGGGATGTGTTGTTGCGCGGCTTGGGCTCCGGGCGCCGCTCCTTGCTTTTGCTGCGCTTGCCGTACCTCACGGTCTGCGTCTCGTCCGGGCTGGCCTTGCCTCCGTTGACGCTGCCCTTGGACGGTCCCTCCAGGGAGTGCGATTTGGTGAAGAGCTTCTGGACCGAGTGGACCAGGTGGCGGATGCGGCCGGGGCTGTCGCTGCGGTGCTCCACGGCCGTGCGCTTGTACTGCAAAGTGTGGTAGCCATCCCGGCTGAGAGGTAGCTGCCTCTCAAACTGGTCCAGGAGGTTGGCGGGGATGCGGTTGGCCTTGGTGGCCAGGGTGCGGGGCACCAGGGCACACTCGTCCTTCAGCTCCTGCTGCGAGGTGTAGTGCCGCCGCGGGAAGGTGCTGCTGGCCAGCGGGTCGCTGAAGGGGCCCACACACTCGGCCTGGAAGGAGGTCCGCTGAGTGTAGTAGGGGTGGTCGGCCGGATGGTGCTCCACCGGGCTCAGCAGGTATGGCTTGCGGTCCGCGTGGTGCGACAGCGAGTCACAGGCTGGATCGCAGGTGACTCCGTGGTGATGGCTGCGGCTGCCCGATAACCCTTTCATCGCTGACGGGGCAAAGCCGCGGGGGTCATGGACACCCGGGGGTGTGGTTCCAGACCCGTCTCCCGCAAGGACCTGGGGAAATGAAGGAGAGGGGGACAGTGGTTAACTCTTCCCTTGGTAAATAGATAGTGCTCTTTCCCCATGCATCTGCTACTGAGTTGGTTTTCTGGCAGAAGAACTCAGGAAAAGTCAAAGTGTAGTCCCTCAGTCCTGTTGGATTCTTTGCAACCCTGTGGACGGTAGCCCGCCAGGCTCCTCTGTTCATGGGATTTCCGGGGCAAGAATACTGGAGAGGGTTGCCATTTCCTCTTCCATGGAATCTTCCTGCCCCAAGGGTTGAACCTGTGTCTCCTGCATTGCAGGCAGATTCTTTACCACCTGAGCCTCATTGACTCTCCCTAAAAGGAGCTTTAATGCATTGATGGAAAAGCCCTATTACCTCTATATCTTGGCAAAGACCAGCACCCCCCCCACCCCCAGTCACATAGGAGAGACAGGGTGAAAGCTAGTTAACCCAGAAAAGAAACTATAAAAATGTTAAATTATTTTTAAATGATTTAGGAGAAAAACTTCCCCTCCCTCCAGGGTTCTAATAACTGTATATCTCCCCTGCTGCTCTGTTTTTATTCTTAACTGTATGTTAGTCATCAGGCCAGCAGACCACAAGGGCTCAGTTTCTCTGGGAGGCTTTTGCTGGCCCCCCTTACAGAGAGAATTAGTTCTGTGCTTGCAGAGCATGTGCTGCATACTCTCCAGCTCCTCTGGAATGCTTTGTCCCATGTTTTCCCCACTAGCTCAAGCTCCCTGAGGTTAGTTTACTTCTCAGTCACCTGTACATCTCCCTACCTCATACCAGGGGCTTCCCTGGTGGCTCAGTGGTAAAGAATCCACCTGCAAAGAAGGAGACCTGGGTTCAACCCCTGGGTTGGGAAGATCCCCTGGAGAAGGGAATGGCTGCCCACTCCAGTATTTTTGCCTGGAGAATTCCATGGCTAGAGGAGCCTGTTTGGGCTCCAGTCCACGGTGTCTCACACAGCTGAGCAACTAACACTTTTACTTTCACTTCACCTCATACCAGTTGGGCCATATAGACACACAAGCACTCCATATATGTGAGTGGAAAACGTAAGTAAAAGAGGCTGCTGCTGCTAAGTCACTTCAGTCGTGTCCAACTCTGTGTGACCCCAGAGACGGCAGCCCACCAGGCTCCCCCGTCCCTGGGATTCTCCAGGCAAGAACACTGGAGTGGGTTGCCATTTCCTTCTCCAATGCATGAAAGTGAAAAGTCAAAGTGAAGTTGCTCAGTCATGTCCGACTCCTAGCGACCCCATGGACTGCCGCCTACCAGGCTCCTCCGTCCATGGGATTTTCCAGGCAAAAGTACTGGAGTGGGGTGCCAACTTTAGGATATATTTCTGTTATCTTCTTTCACATACTTTCCCATTAGAATGCCATGGTGACAATTACAGCAAACAATCCCCGCTTTCCCATGGTAATTAGAATTGGAAAAACTAATGGTAGGGCAAAGACATCAGAGCTGTAGAGAAAACCTGCCCATGTATTTCTGTCATCAGAGAATTAAGAGTTTCTTGTCTACAAACTGAGAGCAGATGAAGAACAAATAAGCTTGAATCAGCTCATTTGACTATCAGGACATCTCCTTTTGCTGGTTTAAGAGTTCATGGTAAATATTTACAAGCTATGGCAAGATGGACAAAGGAAAGACTCTTGAAACATTCCTGAGGAAACATGAAGGGCCTGAACCCAAGGGTCGGGTGTGCCTGGGAGAGAAATAACTCCTACAGATGCAGCTGAGTGAAACACAGTCATCCCAAGCCTTCCCCTTCCTTCAAGACCAGAAGCTGCCTTATGATCCAGCAATCCCACTGCTGGGCATTCACACTGAGGAAACCAGAAGGGAAAGAGACACATGTACCCCAATGTTCATCGCAGCACTGTTTATAATAGCCAGGACATGGAAGCAACCTAGATGTCCATCAGCAGATGAATGGATAAGAAAGCAGTGGTACATATACACAATGGAGTATTACTCAGCCATTAAAAAGAATACAATTGAATCAGTTCTAATGAGGTGGATGAAACTGGAGCCTATTATACAGAGTGAAGTAAGCCAGAAGGAAAAACACCAATACAGTATACTAACGCATATATATGGAATTTAGAAAGAGGGTAACAATAACCCTGTGTACGAGACAGCAAAAGAGACACTGATGTATAGAACAGTCTTATGGACTCTGTGGGAGAGGGAGAGGGTGGGAAGATTTGGGAGAATGGCATTGAAACATGTAAAATATCATGTATGAAACGAGATGCCAGTCCAGGTTCGATGCACGATACTGGATGCTTGGGGCTAGTGCACTGGGACGACCCAGAGGGATGGTATGGGGAGGGAGGAGGGAGGAGGGTTCAGGATGGGGAGCACATGTATACCTGTGGTGGATTCATGTTGATATTTGGCAAAACTAATACAATTATGTAAAGTTAAAAAAAAAAAAAAAAAAGACCAGAAGCTGCTGTTCTTCTGGGCAGAGTACTTCCTTTGGACTCTAGTAGAGTGAATCCAGGGACAGAGGAGCCTAGTGGGCTGCCGTCTATGGGGTCACACATAGTCGGACACGACTGAAGCGACTTAGCAGCAGCAGCAGCAGAGTGAGTTCATCAGTAGTTGAATGCGTTCCTCCTGACAGTCTTGTTTGTTTGTTTTTAATAAAGCTTTCTATAATACAAAAATTATCATATGGAGAGTTGTCCAGAAAGGCCAATGTGACTTTCCAAAAAATCACAAATGTAATTTTAGATACACAGGGAGAGATAATTGGTTTAATTGTAAAAAAAAAAAAAAAAAATCCTGTAAAACAAAACAGAACACCCATGTATAGCCTAATGAAGAAAAACATGGAGTCTTGAGGGATCAGGACTTGTCAGTTCCATGGGATATGCTGTATGTGGGAGCCCAACTGTTGAAAATCTCTAACCGTGCTTTATGAAGCTCCTTTTCTCCTCCTAGTCTCTCTGTTTCTGGATTAATTGAATGAAGTTGATGAGAGGTTTTAATCACTGGAGTCTTTCGAAATTGCTCAGTCTATCAAACTAGGAGCTTCTTGAGGGCAGAGGTTATGTTTTATGCATTCAGTGGCCAGCAGAGTGCTTGGCTGCTGGTGGGAACTCGGTAAAGTAGTTAATGAAATAATGCATCAGTGAAAAATCTCCCAGGGTGGTTCATCCTGTGGTTCAAGTCACACCTATTGTGTTTGAAAAGGAAGCGGCCAAGGAAGGAAGGAAGGCACCATCTTATGGGCATTTTAGAGACCAGTGGTTTTCCAGGTGAGGCAGGAGGCATGTGGGTGCATGTTTCTTATGCTGCTTGTTTACCTTCAACTTCTGCCTCTCCATGTCCCATCAATGAATATCTCACTCTTAAAGTTCTCCCTGCTTTGAGGTTAAAATCTGGGAGTTTACCTGGTCTGCTGACTACAGAATGTCTACACAGAAGACAATCTGTTTAAAGAAGAGAAAGCAAATGACACCTGAAGAGACAAAGAGGGAAAGAAAGACTGGTTCAGGAAGAGCCTGTAAATGAAAACTTGCCCACTGAGGAGCTAATATAAGGGAAATTTTAACATAAAATACCTCGGGACTACTTTATACAAAGTTATGATCCCAAGAGTAGGCTGTGGCAAGGAGGGATACAGAAGATTAAATACACATTTTTAGCAAAACTGTGGCACAAACTAATTTAGGTTGAAAAATCCGCTTCATGAGGAAGTTTCTCTATATAAAACAGGTCTCATCGAGGACATTTTTGTCTTTTAAATATAGACTTAAAAATAAAAGACAAAAATAGGAAGCCAGTTGGGTTATGGTCACATAATAAATCTTATGATTCCACATAATATAACTCAATATATGAAATAATATGAAATAATGCTTCAATCTTTCCTTCTGAAGCAGCTGGGTCTTGGGTGGATATTTTTTGCTAAATAAAATGTGAATCTGGCAAGAGCCAAAAACATGAATTATACATATTCACTCCAAAATGGAGATTATTTGAAATCATGTGTTCAATATTTATGTAATTATCTTTAATTTGTGAATGGCATTTCATGTGAGATGATGTTGCCTGAGGACACACAGAGCCAACAAAGAGCCTTTTTAAGGCCATTAATGATGAATTTGTTCAATGACGTAACCGATGATTATTTTGGTAAGTTAAACATGCACAGTGTGATTTTTTACTAAAATTTAAGTGGGCTATTTTCAGCCTGGTGACAAGCACTTATATTTTCATAAAGAGTAATACATTGAATCAAGGAAAATAAGTTAACTTTCATTCTTCTTAATGTCTGTAAAAAGATATTGAGATCTTGATCCTTTTCCTCTGTGATATATGAAATATGATAATAAATGATCATAAACATTTCTAAATGCTCCATCTATCTTTCTGGTTAAGACCAGATAAATGACTTAATACCCTAACCTTTCTAAGGGAAAAATCTTACAGTCTCTTTTAGTCTCTTGTCTTTTAAAAAGGAAAATCGATTAATTAGTGATTATAAATTACAGCAACACATTCAGTGACTTCTCGATGAATGAGGGAGATGATCTAAAACCCTCAATGGCTAAATAATGGTTGTGATACCTACCATGGGGGTCCTGCTCTTTCACCCCTCATTCTTTGTCTTCTTCTTTTCTTACTCATGAATTCTATTCCAAGCCTACTTCTTTCTGCCACTTCTTTATTTCTCTGTCCTAATTCATATTCGTAAGTGGCAACCTGGACTTCACTTGCTCCAGCCCATGTGTGACTAACACCATCCCCGGGAAGAATTAACCAAGCATCCTTCCCATGCAGGGCTCAGTGTTTGCTGCTGCAGATGACCAAATGCAACCAGCAAATCACTAATGCTGAGAGAGATGTGACCTAGTCATGAAAAAAGATAAATAACAATGCTCATTACCCTCTGCATTCTTGGAAAAATTAGCCCTGGAATTAAGTTTTAAGGGGCTGTAAAAGATTGCTGAAAATAGAAAGGGAAATTGTCTTTCGTGCCTTCCTCTCTGAGCCAGGATGGAGAATGTGAGTCAATGCGCCTCTGTAAGGGTTTCTATGACGACGGTGATCATCCCTCATTTTTGCCTTGTTCACTATGACTTCAAAATGATGTTTTGTTGTCCTCCTAAGTACGATTTTACCATCAGACGACAGGCCCTCATCGCTGGCTTGGAAAATGTGTTGACTGTATTGGCTACCGTAAGGTGAGCTCTGGGTGTGAGAAACAATGCTTCTCTCACACCTGGGGCAGAAGCATTGCTGTCCAGATGATGACTAAAGCAGGAATGATCCAGCACAGGTAAAGGAAATTCTCAAGGCAGGTAATTTATTAGCACCAAGGAAAAAACAAACAAACTACATGTTAGAAGATGCTGACTGGATGGAAAACAGTCTCACAAAGCTGGCAAGTTCTTACTTTGATTTCTGTGCATGTCTTTATTTAGAGCTGCTGTGCTTGGTTTTTCTTTACATACAGAGAGAGGATCCACCCGAAGGGTGTCTACTCTCTCTTTCAATGAGGACTGACAGCTGGGCAATCACAACTTGCCTTAGAAAGGACAGCGTGGGGGACCTGCCCAGGAAGGGGGGAGCACTGTGTTCTAATTTGGGGAGATGCTGGGAAGACAAAACCTCCATGAATTATCTCAGGGTCAAGTCACTTTTTTGCCTCTCCCCATTTTACAGGTGACCTGCCCATGCCAGGTTATAACAGTCAACAGAAGAGAAAGAAGGAATTCTCTTACTGAGAGTAAAACCTGTCCCCAACTAGTGACTTGCTTCCCAGTCTCTCTAGATGCACACAGGTGACTAATTCTGGCTAATGGAGTATAATTGAAAATGGCAGGTGCAGTTTCTGGAAAATGACTCTTAAGTGAAGGACATACCTTCTTTACCCCCTTTCTCAGCTGGAATTCAGACTTCAGGCTTGGCTAAGGAGTGATCTTGGTCCATGAGGTGGAAGTGAGAGTCTGAGGATGGGAGCAGCCCAAGACAATGGGCCCCGCCAGAACAGAGTGTCTGTCAGCCTGGACGTGTACCCCTGCATCTTGTTTATGGGGAAGGAATGGACCTGGATCTCTGTCTACACCACTGTGATGTGTTTTCTGACCCTTGCATCTGAACCAAGTCTTAAGTGACAAGGGTGGTTAGGGCTGACTCCTGGAGAATTTTTGTCAGCTCTGCTATAATATGAAGGACTTGACTCTGCTCGTGGTGGTCACCCATGAGCGCAATTTAAACCAGGCAGTGATACAGCTGTGTGTATACTAGAGATTTCTCTGCCTGTAGTGAGAGAATGCTTCTCAGATGGCTCGGTGGTAAAGCACCCACCTGCCAATGCAGGAGACACAAGAGACACAGGTTCGATCCCCAGGTTGGGAAGATCCCCTGAAGGAGGAAATGGCAACCCACTCTGGTATTCTTGCCTGAAAAATTCCATGGATAGAGGAACCTGGCAGGCTACAGTCCATGGGGTCACAAAGAGTTGGACACGACTGAGCAACTGAGCATGAGAGTTAGGGAATAGATTTAGGGATCAGAAGAAGCAAGAAAATCTGAGAGCAGTAATTCTTTCTTTCTTGGGAAGTTCATGAGAGAAGACTAAAAGGGGATAAAGAATAATCCTCCAAAGAGTAAGAATGTCCTGGGTGGTGGAGGGGTGCCTCCCACTTCTGTTCTTCTGCTCACTCGTGTGTTTCCACTACAGTCTAAACACACAGAGTGCTTCTTCTAGGCAGGATAAAATTCTATGCAACATGGATGCAGACTTCTTATTAGTAATTTTTTCCTCTACTAATAATCCCAATTCTATAGAGATTGAGAATGAAGAGCAATATGAATGTTTGCTGCTAAGTCACCTCAGTCGTGTCCGACTCTGTGTGACCCCATAGACGGCAGCCCACCAGGCTGCCCCTTCCCTGGGATTCTCCAGGCAAGAACACTGGAGTGGGTTGCCATTTCCTTCTCCAATGCATGGAAGTGAAAAGTGAAAGTAAAGTCGCTCAGTCATGTCCGACTCTTAGTGGCCCCATGGACTGCAGCCTACCAGGCTCCTCCGTCTATGGGATCTTCCAGGCAAGAGTACTAGACTGGGGTGCCACTGCCTTCTCCAATATGAATGTTTAGCAGGCTTATAATTTTAAATATTTTTTAAAAATAAGTGACTGATTCTCATTAATATGCTACTAACACATGAAGCCATGCCATTTTAGGGTAAAAGTAAATAGAAAACTCACATGAATTAATTTTGCCCAAAGGCCCACTTTGGGGATATTTTCTGACCTTCTGAATTTGTAGCTGCAAAAGATAACTGAATGCCATTTTCTTTCATTTTTTCAGGCTTCCCCACTCACAGACTTTCATGTACTATGTACTTAAAATCGTGCAAATGCCATTAGGGCACCTTTGAATAAGCACATGCTGAAATACACCAGTTCTTTTACTCAAAGCACAATGCTAAGCCGTTTTATATATGCAGAATGTATTTTGGCTTTTCATGAACTTAATTGCTATCCTAATCATCTGTAGTTTGATTTTGTTTGTGAATACCTCCTTCCATCAGTCTGCTCCTACAAATAAATGCCTTTGAAACATTTCCCTTTCAAAAGATATGGTATTATATAAAAAACAAAACAACAACCCAGATCTCCTCCAATTTGGTCACAGTAGGCAACACAGCTAAAATTGCCTTTGTCTTTCACACAAAGCTTTTAGAAGTGGCTTCATGATGGTTTTTGAGAATAAAAAGGTGGAGGGTAGTGTTCCTTGAGAAATGGTTAGTAAGTCATCATTAATATTGGTCTTAGACTTACTGCTGGTTGGGAAAATGCCACGGGACTTAGAGGACTTTTATGTGGAGATGATTGAAGCAGGACATTATAAAAAGTCCTAACATTATTCTGCATCAACCCAAGTAGGAAGGTAACTGTCCTGACTCTATGTGACTTTGGACATGTGCTCCCCATGGGATTACCCTCATTTGGATCATTCTAGAAGAGGGTGTATGCTTCCCAAGTGGTTCAGTAGTAAAGAATCCGCCTGCAATGCAGGAGACACGGGCTCAATCCCTGGATTGGGATGATCCCCTGGAGGAGGAGATGGCAACCCATTCCAGTATTCTTGCCTGGGAAATCCCATGGACAAAGGGTCCTGGAGGGCTACAGTCCACAGGGCCGCAAAGAGCTGGACGTGACTGAGCATGCATGCACACAGAAGAGGGTGTGATTATCTCAGCTAAGCCTGCAGATGGATTTCCCTGGGAGTTGCTAAGAGAATGTGGTCACCTTGACCAGCAGTGGCCAACAGCTCTTCAGGAGGTGTTGTGGGCAGGGGCCACCCTTCATTATGGAGGTAAAACAGATAATCTTCACAGAGAATAACACAAACCACCACTTTTTTGTCCGTTCAAAAAAAAAAAAAGCTGACAAAAATATGCATGCCATTTGACTTATCTAGGAGAAGCAGAAACGATGATAGAGTGAATCCGTTTAATGGAAAATAAAACCATGATGGAAAATGGAAATATACAAAACTATGACGATCGATACAGACACAATGCAACTTGAAAAGAAGCAATGGAAATAGCCTCTGATGAAAATGGAGTTGCTTTTGTCTACAGCTCTCATGACCAGCTGAATAGTCCTGTGAACGTGTTCTGGCACATTCTGGACAACTTGCTTCACAGCTAGACTATCACCTAACTATCTATCTGCTGCTGCTGCTGCTGCTGCTAAGTCGCTTCAGTCGTGTCCGACTCTGTGCGACCCCATAGATGGCAGCCCACCAGGCTCCCCCGTCCCTGGGATTCTCCAGGCAAGAACACTGGAGTGGTTATCTCTCTATCTACTGGAATCAAAAGTTTCCTCTCAGAAATTCTTTTCTTTTAGTTGCTGTTGCTTTTCTTACCAAGCTCACTGTACAGATCTGTATTAAGAAGTGCCAAGGCCCAGAAATCACCAACAGTGCCCCTTGTTGTGGTAGCCATTCAGCTGACACCTGCGTTGGGGAATTTTGTCCCCTGACCACAGAATCCACTGATGCTGTCCTGGCCAGGAATGTTACAGTGGTCACCATACCTCTGAGTTGATTGAACCTGGTTTGAAGTCCTAACTCAGGGGTATCTATGCAGAGGCTCATCTGGGTTAATCAGATGCTGGCTCCTAGAAATTTAAATGAAGACATTCCCAGAGTCACACTGAACACCGGCGAGCTTCTCTGCAAGGTCAGCTACAGGAAGGGCTGATGCTGGCACCGCTGGGAGCCGGAGTCATGTGCTGTTTCAAACTGTGGGGCAGCAGAAACAAGGGCCCTGCAGAGGGAGCACGTGAGGAGAGAGGAGCAAACTTACAGGGAGAAGCAATGCAGAGTCCGGCAGCCCAGGAGAGAAACAGATAGGCTGCTGGACAACCTTCAGGTCTGCTCAGGCCTAGCTTTCTGCCCCCAGCAGCTGAGACCCTGTCCTGTCTGTGGCAGAACCATGGGAGACCCACTAAAGCTTACTCATCTGAGTAAGTTTACCCTCCCGCCCAGCTGGGCAGCTGCAAGCATATTAGAACCACTGGGAGAAAAGAGAGCCCTCCTGCACTGTTGGTGGGAAAATAAATTGGTGCAGCCACCATGGAAAACAGTATGGAGGTTCCTCCAGAAACTAAAAATAAAGCTACCAAATGATCCAGTGGTCTCACTCCTGGGCATATACCCGGAGAAAACTACAACTCAAAAAGATACATGCACCCCTATGTTCATAGCAGCACTACTCACAGTAGCAAAGACACGGAAGCAACCTAAATGCCCATCAACAGAGGAATGGATAAAGACGACGTGGTACACATACACAATGGGATACTACTCAGGCATAAGAAAGAATGAAACAATGCCATTTGCAGCAACATGGATGGACCTAGGGATTATCTTACTAAGTGAAGTAAGTCAGAAAAAGACAAATATAACGTGACATCACTTATGTAGAATCTAAAGTATGACTCAAATGAACTTATCTATGAAACAGAGATTTACAGACATAGCAGATTTGTGCTTGCGAGGGGGAGCGAGGGTGGGGGAGGGAAGGATTGCGGTTAGCAGATACAAACTAGTATATATAGAATGGATAAACAACAAGGTCCTACTGGATGGCACAGGGAACTATATTCAATATCTTGTGAGAAACCATAATGGAAAAGCATATGAAAGTATATATAAATATATAACTGAATCACCTTGTTGTACAGCAGAAACTAAAACAACATTGTAAATCAAATATACTTCAATAAAATATAAACAGATAAAGCCTCCTCTCAAATATTCCCTGTGCCAAAGGACACATGGAAATGAGAGGATTTATCTAATTTATGGTCTAGTTAAGAAATAAACCACATAAATGTAAAATAATCAGGAATAATACAAGTCAGAATCTAATCAAGCTCTAGATTGTGTGATCTGTGTTGTAGATGTAATGCATCAGGTAAAAAGCTTTTGAAAGAAAAAAAAAAACAAGTCTAGAAGATGCAAAAGTTAAGGGATACAGAAACATCTCAATTTAGGAGGTTTAGAGTCTAGAGCAGCACAATGTTCGAAGCTGATGTTGTTAGGACAACATGCAAAACCTGTTCGGTGTTCTGTTCAGTTCAAACCATCCCATCGTCTCCTCCAGCTTCTTTTTCTTGTTTATTTATCTACGTGGCTGCATCAGCTCCTAGTTGTGGCACATGGAATCTTCACTGATTATGTGGATCTTTTGTTGTGGTGGTTCCCGGACTCTATAGTTGTGGCACACAGCTTCCAGAGAGTGACAGCACGGGCTTAGCTGCTCTGTGGCATGTGGGATCTTAGTTTCCTGACCAGGGATCAAACCTGTGTCCCCTGCATTGCAAGGTGGATTCTTAACCACTGGACAATCAGGGAAGTCCCTCCTCCGGCTTTTTATGTTTGGTGCTTCCGTGTCTACCTCTGTTTCATTTCTGAGGATACAGTCCATATGCAAGTCAGATGGTCTGAGAGCTACAAACCTGACTTCTGGTAAGGCCTCCCACTGGACTCCTTTCACTGAAGTCTCTTTGATAATAAGCCCGTGTCAGGGAATTATAAGATGCTGATGTTTATACTTGTGTGGTTTTTACTGTCAGGATGTCATCCACCTCTGCAAAAAGTGTCTCATGAATGAAGTGTGATGAAGAAATCCCTCTCAGGTCTTAGTATTAGCAAAACTGTGTGTTTAACAACTGCCGGTTCATCGGGCAGGCAGTCACTCTTGCCAGGTGACTGCGCATCTATATTTGAATACTGGGAAGTTTATTGGGAAATTTAGCATAAAATAGTAAGGGTTATTGCTTTTCTACTTTTATGCTTTATATTTGTTTTCTCTGGCTGTGCACCTTATCCCTTTGAATAATACAGGTAATCATGTAGACTGCTTCCATCTTTTGTTTGATGACAAATTTATATCCAGATAGCTCTGTACTATGTAAAATACAAATGTTTAGCTAATGCATTTTCTTTTTCCCTTGATACCATCAGCTGACTGTAACATGGTTCTCAGAGTTGACTGTGCAAGAAATCAGCTCAGGGCTTGTTAAGAGACAGATTGCTGGGCCCAGTCCTCAGAGTTACAGGGGCTGTTCCCAAGATGTTACATTTCTAACAAATTCTCTGGTGATGCTTGTGCTGGTTCAGGAATCACCATTTGAACCACTGAACCAGACCCTGTTTCTTACACCTGTGATTCTTCCTGGGATGTACATGGTCCTTCCCTCCATTAGACTAAACTCAAACACCTTTTTAAAGTCCCAGTCCTGTTCTTTGGTGATGCCTTTGCTGAACCGAGGTGGGCAGAACTGACAGCTCCACATCTTGTGTTTTCTCATGCACATCATCCAGAGAGTTACCAGGTACTGGACATGTCTGTGGTCATTTATGGCCTTTTATGTAGCTTTCTCCCAGAGGACCATGAGATTCTGGTGGCCATAAGGGTCTCCTTCATTTTCATATAACCATTCCCTGCAAAAGTCCCTGGACCACAGGATGTGCTCAATAAATGTTGGCTGACTAAATACATGAATGGGAGGTCTCCTGTTTGGAAAACACAAGGTTGTTTTTTTTTTTTTAATTTTGAAAAGCACAGTATATTTAAAAAAATTTTAATTGATGTATAAAGATTCCCTGGAGGAGGGTATGGCAATCCACTCCAGTATTCTTGCCTGGAGAATCCTCATGTGCAAAGGTGCCAGGCAGGCTACAGTCCATGGGGTCACAAAGAGTCATGATTGAAGCGACTTGGCATAGTGGATTTACAGTATTATGAAAGTTTCAGGTGTACAGCACAGTGATTCAGTTAGACACACAGACTCACATACACACACACACACACACACACATTCTGTTTCGGATTATTTTCCCTTATAGATAGTTCCCTGTGCTGTACAATAGGTACTTGTTGGTTATCTTTTTTTTTTTTTTTTAACAGAGTAGTGTATATATGTTACTCCCAGCCTCCTAATTTAGATAAAATATTTTTATGTAAAAAGGTGGTAATTTATAAATAATATGACTATCTTTGTCCTAGGAATAATATATCTCTGTGTGAGCACTACAGTGTGTGCATAGAGTCTCATGGGGGCTTGCTTCCCTGGTGGCTCAGTGAAGAACCTGCCTGGCAATTCAGGGAATGTGGGTTTGATCCCTGGGTCGGAAAGATCCCCTGGAGGAGGAAATGGCAACCCACTCCAGTATTCTTGCCTGGAGAATCCCATGGACAGAGGAGTCTGGTGGGCTACAGTCCACGGGGTCACAAAAAGTCAGAATGACTGAGCAACTGAGCATGCAGCATGCATTAATGAGGTAGTTCAGGTAAGTGTACACTTGTTGGTATATTTCAGCAAACATTAGACTGATAGGTCTACGTGCTAGACCCTGCCCTGGCACTTTATAGGCATCCTCACACTTAATTATGGCTGCAGCCCTAGCAGGTAGGTACTCTTATTGTCTGCATTTCCCAGAGGAGGAAAATGAGACCCAGAGAGGTTAAATCATTTACTTTGAGCTAATCCAGGAAGCTGGACCCCAGTGCTCACACTGTGTACCCCTAATTATCAGTGGCAAAGTCTGTCGTTCCCATTCCACCACAGCGATGGGATGTCACCAAGACTGCGGCATATGGTCACACACATTCTGTGCAGCGCACCTGCTGGGGCGAGCTGACGTCCTGTGCGGTGGCGGCTCTGTGCTTTGCTATCACTGATATACTTTTATTTAAATACCAAGTCACATAAGCATAATTTAAAAGAGGACCTTGAACAAAAATCGTTCTTTCCAACATCAGCTAGAAGTAGGATTATTCATCTACTTTTGTTATTACCTAAGAAGACAATAATTGAAACCATGGAAATAACGTACAGATTTCAGAGACACAGACAGGTACTTAACTTCTGTGGTGGTGGATTAGTTGCTAGGTCATGTCAGACTCTTGCGACTGCATGGACTGTAGCCCACCAGGCTCCTCTGTCCACGGGATTTCCCAGGCAAGCATACTGGAGAGGGTTGCCAGTACCTTCTCCAAATTAACATATATGTTATACTTTTAGATAGGACATTGAAAGGGAAAAATATGAGAAACTAGAATTTATAAACTTCTAATTAATGAAAGATGCCTTTTTCCCCTGCACATCTCTAAGCTTAACCTGGAAAATTTCAATTTCTGCATGGCTGCTTATCCTCACCATCTGCTGATGCTGACTTGGGGCAGGGGGCGGTAATTCACATGGTTCAGGGAGCCAGCCTATGCTACAGAGATAAGTAAAGACCCAAGACCTGTAAGACAAATGAAGAAAATCAGAGCGGGGAGAGAAGCCCCCATCAACACTTCATTGGACTGGCATCTCATGAGTGGTCCCTGTTGTAACTGCTGCCCATAGCAGCTTTCCTTCTTATCACAGAGGGGTATTGTTTCCTCTACCTGGATCTGTGTCAAGACAAAATTCCACTGAAGGAGGCTTGTAAGTTTCATTTTCCAGCCAAGTAAACAAGCAGCTGAAAATTCCAGCCAAGCAGATCTGAGCATGAGCAAAGGGTGGTGAGACCCAACTGTGTAGGTTGGAAAGAAGTGGCTTCAGATGGGAGCAGGAATGTTAAAAGGGTGCTGCTTGTGGGAAAAGAGGTCATTTTAGACTCCAAGAAAACTTTTGGATGAAATGAGATTCAAGACTGGGATGTTTCTGCCCTACTCCTTATTCTCTGGACCCAAGATGCCCAGGGTGAGTCAGATTTCAGAAAACATCCTTGCTGTTGCCTCTAGTTGCAAGCACATAGCATGTTTAACTACAAACAGGGCATCTTCTCTTTCTAGCTCACTCTTTGCTTGAGTGGCATTAGCAACATGTGGCTTAGTGGGTTGGGAAGATGCCCTGGAGAAGGAAATGGCAACCCACTCTCCTACTCAAGTAGTTCTTGCCTGGACAATTCCCCTTTGGACAGAGCTATGTTTTAGTGCTTTCTAAGCATTTACCTCGTAAGAGTAGTCATTATTTTGTCTTCTCCCCTAATGTGAACTCCTCAAGGTGATCTCAGGTGGCCTTGACTTGAAGCAGGATTTCAGTTGCCAGATAGAGATTGAAGTCAGGCCGTGGCAATGACAATGCCGAATCCTGGCCACTAGAGCCACTGGCCAGTGACGAGACCCTGGCCCTTTGACTTTGTAGAAATGAATTCTTACAAAGACACAGAAAGCAGTGAAACAAGTGTTCTTTCCAAAGGGCTGTGAGATGCCAGGGTCCAGGACTCAGAGTTGGAGGGTGGAAGGGTGAGGAGGCCCCTGGGCAGGGCACCCATGGGCGCCAATGAAGAACAGCAATATCCTGTGCTTTACTTACCCAAGTTTCATGAGGGAGGCATATGGTACTTTAAGGAGGAAGAAGGGTACATGTAGCTAGATGACCAGGTGGGCTCAGAGAGCCTTGCACCCTTGTGGTGATTTTAATCACTTTTATGGAGCATTTTGGAGAAGGGGATGGTACCCCACTCCAGTACTTCTGCCTGGAAAACCCCATGGACAGAGGAGCCTGGTAGGCTGCAGTCCATGTGGTCGAGAAGAGTCAGACACGACTGAGAGACTTCACTTTCACTTTGCACTTTCATGCACTGGAGAAGGAAATGGCAACCCACTCCAGTGTTCTTGCCTGGAGAATCCCAGGGACCGGGGAGTCTGGTGGGCTGCCGTCTATGGGGTCACACAGAGTCGGACACGACTGAAGTGACTTAGCAGCAGCAGCAACATGGAGCATTTGGAACTGAAACATACTGGGCATATGAACTGAACTGATGGGGCACTTGGGCTCCAAAATCACTGCAAATGGTGACCGCAGCCATGAAATTAAAAGATGCTTGTTCCTTGGAAGAAAAGCTATGACCAACCTAGACAGCATATTAAAGGCAGGGACATTACTTTGCCGACAAAGGTCCATCTAGTCAAAGCTATGGTTTTTCCAGTAGTCATGTATGGATGTGAGAGTTGGATTATAAAGAAGCTGAGTGCTGAAGAATTGATGCTTTTGATCTGTGATGTTGGAGAAGACGCTTGAGAGTCCCTTGGACTGCAAGGAGATCCAGCAAGTCAGTCCTTAAGGAAATCAGTCCTGAATGTTCATTGGAAGGATTGATGCTGAAACTGGAACTCCAATACTTTGGCCACCTGATGGGAAGAACTGACTCTCTGGAAAAGACCCTGATGATGGGAAAGAGAAGGCAGGAGGGGAAGGGGGCAACAGAGGTTAAGATGGTTGAATGGCATCACCAACTCAATGGACATGAGTTTGAGCAAGCTCCAGAGGCTGGTGATGGACAGGGAAGCCTGGTGTGCTGCAGTCCATGGGGTCGCATAGAGTCGGACGTGACTGAGAGACTGAACTGAATGGAACTGATGGGGCATTTCTTCCATGTTTCCTCTGGCCAATCATCTTGCTTGGCCTAGTTCTGAGTCTGTATTTGGTTTAGTTCAAGGTCCTTGCAGGCATGTGTGCATGCATCTTAGCCAAGAAGGATTCTAGTGAAGAGGCCTATGGGTAGGTTGATATCACTTACTATGGGGTGGTGTCCCCTCCCTTTTGACCTCCAAGGAGCCTTTCAGTATGTGTAGTCAGGAAGGTCTCCTTGACCTCAAGAATGGTCTTGACCTCAAGAATGGTCAAGGAGACCTTCCTGATCTCTTATCTAGGCAGGGCTCAGCTCCTCTCTCATTCTTATATAATCTTCATCTTGGAGTATCTGCCCACTGGGGGCAAACTCCAGTGGCTCAGTTTGGGCCCATCTGTCTCCTGCCTCAAATGGGTCTGATTGCTCAGCACTTACCCACTGCCAGGCATGGAGTAAGCACGCAATAAGTGCTGGATAAATAAAACAAAAGGAGGGGGAAATCCCATCAGTTTGCCAGCAAAGTTGCATGTACCATAAATGCATTTGAGCCAATACTCTGAGACGTGTGAAAGAGGAACAGGATGCCTTGGGGAAGCAGGAGGAACCGCACATGTTAGATTTGATGATGGTTAGAACAAAAAAGAAGTCTGACTTTGGAAAGCTATTTTCTCCAATGTGGGGTTTCGTTATAATGGAATCCTGCCATGGACATCCCTTATTTGGTTCGTGGGTACTGAGAACAGGAAAATGGGCCAAGGAGACAGAGATTTAGAAATGGGAAAAATGATTTTCAAGTCCCACTGCCTCTTCCATTTGCCTCCTCTTCCATGTTCTTCCAGAACAATCTTCTCAACTCCTCATCTAATCACGTTTCTTCCCTAGCAAAATTATCTCCATTCCCATCAATAGAAAACCTGACCCCTCACATAGCCTGCGAGCCCCTTGTGGCCATGCTGTGAATACCAGCCAGCCTCACTTCTACCCCCTCGTCATCCCCCAGGTCCCAGGCGACAACCCCCACACCACCCGCCATTTTCCTTATCCATCCTGCTCTCCTGTTCTTTTTTTTAAGGTTTTTTTTTTTGACGTGGACAATTTTTAAAGTCTTTATTGAATTTGTTACCATACTGCTTTTGTTTTATGTTTTGTTTTTTTTTTTGGTTGAGAGGCATGTGGGAATCTTAACTCACTAACTAGGGGTTGAACCTGCACCCCCCTGCCTTGGAAAGTGAGGTCTTAACAGTGGACCACCAGGGAGGTCCCTTGTTCTGTTCTTTATGTCTTGTGTGGCACTTACTTTCTCCACTTTGGGAGTGCCCTTTGCTGCCCAGTGATTCCTATTCCTTTCAAAAGGCAACTGCTTCCTGGCCCCCCCCTCATTGTATTCATCACTCTCAGCATCACATGGATAAGGTTCTGCCATTGTTTCCCCAACCCCTCTGCATCCATCTTTCTTTCTGGTGATCTCCTCTCTCACTGTGGGATGGCCTCTGTTGCTCTTACAGCCAATACACTCTCTAATTTATACCCGGCCCACTGCTCCTCAACAACGAGCTTTACTTTACTTTTTAAATATGTATTTGTTTGGCTGCATCAGGTCTTAGTTGTGGCACACAGGCTCCCTAGTTGTGGCATGCTAGTTTGTGGGCTTAGTTACATGGCATGTGGAATCTTAGTTCCCCAAGCAGGGATAAAACCTGGATCCCCAGTATTGCAAGGTGAATTCTTAACCCCTGGACCATCAGAGAACTCCCAACAGTGAGCTGTGTGTGTGTGTTAGTTATTCAGTTGTTTCCAACTCTTTGTGACCCCATGGACTGCAGCCCGCCAGCCTCCTCTGTTCATGGGATTCTCCAGGCAAGAATACTGGAGTGGGTAGCCATTTCCTTTCCCCAGGGGATCTTCCCCACCCCGGGATTGAACCCAGGTCGTCTGCATTACAGGCAGATTCTTTACCATCTGAGCCACCAGGGAAGCTCATAACAATAAGCTTTATAAGCTCCTAAAAATATAAAAGCTGAACCACATGGGGGAATTTGGGGAGCTGGTTGCCAAGGGACAGCGGGCTTTGTGCCCCCAGCTCTCAGAGCTTCAATCTCGTGTTGGTCTAAGAGGTCGATTTGTCTTATGGTGTAGCTCTGATTTGGGGCAAAGGATCTGACAGCTTCTTACATGGAAGTATTTTACCACTTACTTGGGGTGACTCCCCACCCTGTTTTAACATTTCTGCTCAGCCTAAAAAATCTCCCCCTTTGTTTTCTCAGAAAGTAAAGGCAGGTTGTTTTGCTTGTTCTTAGCAACTAGATGGAAGCAGCCCACATATGTGAAGTAGGAATTAAATGCTAGAACTAGGATTCAATTTTCAAGTAATTAAGAGCTGAGGAAGAGTCTAAAAGGAACACCCTAGATCCCAGCGGGCCAGCAGTGTCCTGGGGTGTCTACCACACACCATGGGCTTTCTCCTTGCTCTGTTGGGATTCATTTGTGGGCTTCCTATTATCCTGCTCAGCTAAGCTCTCTGAAAACAGAGGGTGATGTTCATCTCTGCATCCCCAGGACCCAGTGCTGGAGCTGGCTTGGAGCACAGCACCCCAGTACCCACACATAATGAGAGAGCCATTTCCATTTCAAGTCTCTTTCCACCCATTGAGTTTAGTCAAAGCAAAAAAATCTCTGCATGTTGCTGGTGTATTTTTAACATCTCTTTTCACTTTTCCTCCCTTTTAAGCAGGCTTCGGTGGACACAACCTTTCTCTCAGTGATTAACTTATTTTGTTTTGCTTATTCTTATTTTTATGGTTAGCTTCTATTGGAGGCAAGGCAAGCACAAGTGAAATCTGACTTCTTTGAAAAAGATGATGTTTTTTCAAATTGAAAATGAACCTTTTGCAGAAAAATATTAAGTGAAAAGAATAATACCAGGGACTTTCCTGGTGGTTCAGTGCTTAGGACGCCACACTTTCAACTGCAGGGGGTGTTGGGTTCCATCCCTGGTGGTAACTAAGATCCCGCATGCCATGCAGTGTGGCTGAATAATAACAACAACAGTAGAAGTGGATATGGCAAAAATTATAGTGGTATATAAATGATGGATGTTTGGAAGACAGTGGCATACAGCTGGCACTTGATAATTGCTAATTTAATGGATTAATGGATCTCTCTCACAACTCCCCTCTTCTTTTGACGTCTCTAACTTCCATGCCAGATCTGGCTCTGTCTCCAGTTTGATGACCGCATTTATCTCCTATTCTGAGCTGTCTTCCCTCTCCACCTTCTGCCCACACCACCTCCCCACCCCAATGCGAGAGCCTAACCTACTAAAATCCCATGGTTCCCTCTTGCTTAGTAATAAAGTCCTAACTTCAGACTTTCAAGGTCCTGGATAACCTGGCTCAAGTCTATTTTCCAAACACATTAGCTCAAGCTCTTCTACATAAACCATGTGGATATTTATGAATCTGAGAACATGCCTTGTATCTTCTTGACCCAAAGACTTTAAGTGGAAACCCTTCAGATTCTTACTCATCTTTTAAGAGCCATTAAACCGGCCTCCCTTCATGAAGCCTTCTTTGTTCATCCCATCTGGGGGTGGTCTGCCTCTCCTCTAAGCTCTGACAGCACTTTGCCTGTGGGGAAATATTAATAGCATGTGTACATTATATTTAATGTGTTCCTTCAGTGTGTTTCTAAGTGCCCTGTTTCCCCTTTTAGATTGCAGGTTCTCAGAAGGCAAGAACTAATTCTTATACATGTTTTTGTGTGTATGCTCAGTCACGTCTGACTCTTGACCCCATGGACTGTAACCCACCAGGCTCCTCTGTCCATGGGATTTCTCAGGCAAGAATACTGGAGTGGGTTGCCATTTCTTCCTCCAGGGGATCTTCCCTATGCAGTGGTCAAACCCATGTCTCCTGCATTGGCAGGTGCATTCTTTACCACTGAGCCACCTGGGAAGCCCAGACATCTTTCTTGCTGTTGTTGTTAGTTGCTCAATGGTGTCTGACTCTTTGCGACCCCATGGACTGCAGCACACCAAGCTTCTCTGTCCCTCACTACATCCAGGACTTTGCAAAAACTCACGTCCATTGAATCAGTGATGCCATCCAACCATCTCATCCTTTGTCATCCCCTTCTCTTTCTGTCCTCAATCTTTCCCAGCTTTAGGGTCTTTTCCAATCAGTTGGCTCTTCGCATCAGGTGACCATGGTATTGGACATCTTTCTACCCTACCCTAATTTTGATAACTAAATACCTTACTGACTGAATTAATAAATAAATGGGGATGTTTGGGACTATGCCGAAGGAAGGAAAAGCATAAAATCAACACACTGCTTACAAATGCTCCCCTCACTGAGTAAATGCATACTCAACGGAAAGAGAAGCTCCCTAGGGATTGGGATATGGCAATTCAGCCAATTTGTCGAAATCTACCTCCTTTAAAAAATGATATGTATAACACATTTTTGAAATGATATGCAATAATAGTAAAAAAATGTTTTCCAGTGAATGTTGTTTATGTGAAAGTGATAGTTGCTCAGTCGTGTCTGACTCTTTGCTACCCCCTGGACTGTAGCCCACCAGGCTCCTCTGTCCATGGAATTCTCCAGGCAGGAATACTGGAGTAGGTTGCCATTCCCTTCACCAGGGGATCTTCCCAACCCAGGGACTGAACCCGAGTCTCTTGTGCCTCTTCATTACAGGTGGATTGTTTACCATCTCAAGCCACAAGGGAAGTCCCAATATTGTTTATAATCTAGTCCAAACCCTTCCATTTTAGAGGCCAAAATATTTAGATAATACCATTAATATAATGTCTGGACATATATAAACTTATTTGTGACTAGCCCAATGTTCAAACTACAAATATAGTAGAAATGGCCCATTGGTTCTTTGCAGACCGTGTTTCAAACCTCAGAGGAAATCACACCATTTAAAATTTCTTTCACCTAGAAAGAGCCATGAGCAGTAAGAGCCATAATTGGGCTATGAGGTCTGTTCCACCAGCTCTGATATTTTTGGGTCTTTATAGGAACAGTGGAGCAAGCTTTCTCTGGCTTCTTATGCTTACCATCCCTTCCAGGTGGAGTGATATTACCATGGAACACATTTCGAAGAAGACCCTCAACAGTAGCTGCCTCTGACCTCTAATGTTGCTTTGTTTCACATCAGATGCCTCATTAGAAAAATATTGATACTGAAATGGCAGTATCATTAAGTAACATTCGCAGGTCAAGAACTATTCAGCAAAAAAACACATAAGGCAAAAACAAGAGATTATCTTGTGACTTACTTTTGGACTCAGTGAAATTTTATTGGTGTGATATACCAGAGAGATGGGTCCCTTTTTTAAAAGAAACACAAGTAATCACGCTTATAACTCTGGGCTGGAGGAAATGTTTTCCTTCTTGACCCTTACCTGGTGAGAATTCCCTTTCACTCCACTTTATACTTGAAATGCAGGAGACGTGGTTTCAATCTCTTGGTCGGGAAGATCTCCTGGAGAAGGGAATGGCTACCCACTCCAGTATTCCTGCCTTGGAAATCCCATGGACAGAGGAGCCTGGTGGGCTACAGTCCATGGGGGTCACAAAAGAGTCGCACAAGACTGAGCGACTAGCACTTTCCATGTTATACCAATAGAATCGAGGAGATCCATTCTCAGGCATGGCATTTAGGTTACATGTGGACAAATTCTCTTGGTAACCAAAGGCTGGGAAGGATGACATATGAGATCAGAATCCTTTTGCAGGGTGCTACCCAGACAGATGCTTGATAGGCATCTTGGTCTGTAGCCCGTGGGGCCAAGCCTTGCAGGGGAGGGTCTAAAACAGGTTTGGGTTGCTCTGGGGTCAACAGTGGCAATCTGGTCCCATAGGTGGCACTGAAGAAGTGAAGTGAAGCCATTTAGTCGTGTCCGACTCTTCGTGACCCTATGGACTGTAGCCTACCAGGCTCCTCTGTCCATGGGATTTTCCAGGCAAGAGTCCTGGAGTGGGGTGCCATGTCCAGGACATGGCACTAGACTGGGTAAAGTGCACAAACATTGCAGCAGTGCTGACTTGGCTTCAGAATGACCTCAACCTTTAAGGAAATTTAATTTTAGGAATTTTACTTGTTCTTCTGGGGTCCTCAAGCTTGGGGTAAAGCCAAGGACAGGCTGGGGCTCTGAAGAAGCTATTGGCAAAATGGGGTCCATGGATTTCACCTGGTCCTCCAAACCTCAGTCTACAGGGTCAGACCATAACATTATTGACTACAGCATTCTTGGGGCTGTGTTTTCTGGGTTTTTAGTGATATTAAAGAATCCATTCCGGAGAAGGCAATGGCACCCCACTCCAGTACTCTTGCCTGGAAAATCCCATGGACGGAGGAGGCTGGAAGGCTACAGTCCATAGGGGTCCATGGGGTTGCTGAGGGTTGGACACGACTGAGTGACTTCACTTTCACTTTTATGCATTGGAGAAGGAAAGGGCAACCCACTCCAGTGTTCTTGCCTTGAGAATTCCAGGGATGGGGGAGCCTGGTGGGCTACTGTCTATGGGGTTGCACAGAGTCGGACACGACTGAAGTGACTTAGTAGTAGTAGTCAAGAATCTATTCAAACTGCTGTACACTTTTTTTTTTTTTTCCACTGTTGTAGTCTATTGGCAGTTTACTTGGTGCCAAGGAAAAGATCAAAAGAAGGTGCTGGTAAATTTCCATCCCCTTCCTGACTTTGCTCAAGCTTTTGTCTTTTACAAATGATCCCCATTGAATCTCTGGCCATTTCCAATGCCTTGTTTGTTCAAAGTCTCAATGAGTCAGTGACATAGGCTAGGGAATTTGGAGCTAGAAAGGACTACAGAGAGAGCTGGGCCAGAATTCCTCCAGAGTGGTCTGTGGATCTTTAGTCCTGAGAGAGATTCTATGGGAAAAAAAGATATTTGGCACAATATATTTGCAAGAAGTTCTCTATTATCTCCTCTTTAAAGAGATTCACAAACCCTATGGCTTATTAAAAGCTGTGAAGTTTTGTAGTAAAGTTCAACATTTTTACCCCAGCATTTTGTAAAACTGTCTGGTCACTGAATCTTTTGAAGACTATTTCATCTTTTTTTTCAAAATGATCAAACTGCTGAACAGACCAGAGGAGTCACAAGTCAGGCCAGATTCCCCATCTCACAGAGCAGGAAACTGAGCACGTTCAACTTCTGTTCACCTGATGCATGCTGACCTGGGAGAACCCTGGGTAAATTTGGGAAACAGGATTTGAAACTGAAGAGCACTTAGTCTAGCTTCATAAAAAGAACAAAAACAAAAACCCCCACTGAACTCTAGGAATTTTACTTGATTGACTCAGTGTCACAAATTAAGCAGTGTCTGTCTAGAATCTAGAATTTCCTCCTTTCTGCTTTCTCCTTCCCTATCAAAAAGCGCTCTTTCTGCTATAGGAGGACATTTTTCTGAAATTATTATAGTTTGCATGGCACAGCAGTAAAGAATCCACTTTCCAATGCAGGAGACACAAGAGACACAGGTTTGATCCTTGGGTCTGGAAGATCCCCTGGAGAAGAAAATGGCTACCCACTTCAGTGTTCTTGCCTGAAAAATTCCATGGACAGAGGAGCCTGGTGGGTTACAGTCCATGGGGTCACAAAGAGTCAGACACGACTGAGTGACTGGGCATACATTTTGCTTTATCTCAGGTTGAATCTTTTTTTTTTTTTTTAATGCAGCAGAAACCTTTTTCACAAAACACCCAACCTACTTCCCAGCTGAATGGACCCTCTTCATCCTCTCTGGGAAAACAGCCAGGCTGCCCACGGTGCAAGAAATGCTCAGTCTACCAAGCTACTTCCTCAAACCTATTTATGTTAGTCTAACTTGGTGTTACAATTATGTAATGAAATTAAATATTACAGAGAGTGTTGGAATATGAATGCAGAAGAGCCATTTCTCTAAAATCCCTTTAAAAAAGAGTTTAACGAAACTGTTTGTCTTTCAATTTAGAAAGCTCTGCAAAGATTGAATAGACAAAGAGTTGTTAAAAATTGCTGCCAGAGTAGTTGTGGGTGAGACAAGTGTAAATCATGGGAAAAAACACTGACAATTTAGAAGGAGCCTGCATTAAGACAGTTTTGCACATCCCAGCCTAAAGAAACCTAAAACCAAAATCTACAGACAATACGTCATGAACGTGCTTCATGTAAGAAAGATGACTTGGAACTTCCATCAGTAGATTCACTTAAAAGTAAGGCCTTGATGCTTCATGAAAAGGTTCGTGAATGAATAAACATGTACACATTTTAAGTTAAAACTAGATGTTTGAGGACAGTGCTTTAAAATGACTGCGTGCTTTATCTAGCCTTTTAAAATTGGTGACTACCAGTATAAACAAATCAAACAGTTTAGAGTGTTGTTCTTGTATGTATAAATATTAGAAAAAAATAACTTGTTCCAAGTGCTAGCAAACTGCCACATCCCCGTGTGGCAGGTTAAACTTCGAGTTGCTCTGTGTCGTATCTTCTCTGATTCCCTGGGTCCTCTGACTATTAAAACTAGGCTGGAAGGTGAAGCTAATGGCCTCAGGGTAGGAAGGACACAGGGGAACAAAGTAGACAGGAATGAAGACGTCCTCAGAAGTGGTTGTTATGAATGTCTTGACTTGACATTGGGAGGACCAGACAGAGGAGACAGAAAAGCCAGATGTAGGCAAGTCTGCAAGGCTCAGATTACAAAATAAATCCAAGAGGAGAGCGCTTAAAGGGTGATTCTACGGGAGTGTTTTTTTGTTTGTTTGTTTGTTTACTGGGAAAGCCAGAGATGGCAGAGATCAAAGCTCTGATTGACGGACTAGAGAGTTTAAAAAGGGACAGATGAGAAAACAGAGTTTCTGATCCTTTTTTGACTAAAAGTACAGTAGAAATACAGTTTAATTCTTGATCCTGTATTTAAATAAAGAATACAGCAAAATGTTTCTTCTAGATGACCCTGTCCTATTGGATCCCATTTAATTTAATTTAAAAAATTCTGGCTACAAACACAATTATTTCCTGACCTACAGTTCAGAAAACAGTGTGTAAATAATGATTGGTGTGAAGTCAGGCAGTGTGGTGCCTCTGGCTCTATTCTTCTTTCTCAAGATTGTTTTGGCTCTTCAGGGTCTTCTGTGTTTCTAGACAAATTTTAAAAGAAGGCTCATTTCTCATCCTGTCAACTGCTAGGATCAAAACGTGGTGCGGGCTCAGGTGAGACAGGCCTGGGAGCATCCCAGATCTCTGCCCGCATCTCAAGCTTGGAAAGATGGCAAGCTGACTAGGGAGGCGTCATATTCAGGCTTGGTTCACACTAGAACTGGCAAGGGCCTGGGGCTGATCTGGTGCACAGGCGACCTCAGAGAGCCCCTCACTCCCTGGTTAGGGGAGGAAGGAACAGTTCTGAGTAGCTGCAGAAGTGCTGAACACATCTGAGGCTGAGGGAGGGGCGGAGAGGACACAGGTGAACCCACTTGATGACCAGCGGCTATGATGGGGACCACAGGTGTTAGCAACACTTGGCAGCGTGGTGCAGGGACAGGCAGGTGGAGCTGCTTCTTGCAGACGCCAAGGAGGAGGAGAAGGAGGCAGCCTCGTGTGGGATGCTGGGTTAGTCTCCTAGCGTGAGGGAAGAAGATCTAGTTTGACCAAATCTTTCTCAAAGAGAGAACTTCACTCAGAGAGACCGCAACTTTCATGGCGCCAGGATTCCAAGTTGTCTGTCTGGACTGGAGTCAGGATCTCAAGAGGTAAGTTTCATTTACTTGTAGAAGATGAGAAAAAGTTACGTTCCTACATGTGTGATTTGTAACTACAGACTTTAAATCTGATACGCCTGCATGAACAAATATTGGGTGTATGAAGCAGCACACAGTTCCTGCTGGGTTTTTTTTTAACACTTAACTCAGTGCCAATGTTCTAGACACTGTACTGAACACTGAGTCGGACATGAGTCCCTGTTAGGTTGGCTCATTGGCAAAATGAGAAGAACACAGTGCACAGAGGTACGGTGTGGTGGGAAGCGGGACTGATGCACTGTTTTGAATGTGGCATATTTAGGAACCATGAATAAAAAAACCGCCCGACGTGTTATTTAGAGGTAACTTACATGGGACGAAAGCTGTGCGCTCCTAAGTCATTGATTAAATATCTCAAAAACAGTGTGTAACTATCAAATTTTGCTCTTAACTCTGGCTGGCTGTGGTTCAGGGTCATCATTGGCACCCCTGAGAAAAGACTTCTGGCTCCCCACTCATGAAAACCTGGGGTTTGGCGTGGGTGTCTGTGTTTTCAGAATGTCCCCTTGGCGACTGCTGTGGTGGCTACTGCCGTGGAAAGTTGTGTGTGTGTTTTAGAGATTCTGTTTGTTCCTGATTATTCTTTTATGTAGCATGTGTAAGAGAGGAGGAATCAGTTAGGCTATCTACAAATATGCTTTCTCAGTGAGAAAATATGTTTAACATAATATCATGTAGCATCCAATTCTGCATTAATTAGGACATACTGTTAATCAACGTTGTGAAAAGAAACTCACAAAACTATGTTTGAAGTATCCTGCTAGGACAGCCTATTCCTAAATCTTGAATGCTGAATATTGTTCTGAGGCAAAGACCTATGTGTTTTAGTTTTTAAGATGCTTGATCCATAGTCGGATACGACTGAGCTATGGAACTGAACTGGGATCCACAGTCATTGGAGCCTCACTGATTTTATTTTTCATGGTTCTGGTGGCAGGGTGTGTTTGTTGAGGAAATTCTAGCTTGAATTGCTAAAACCAGTAAATGCAAATCATACTAGCTAAAAACCGGTGGTGGCTTGGTTAGAATGTACTTTTAACTTAGAACTGAACTTTTGTCTGCTTTGAAAAATCTAATAGTGATGATACTATACCCAAGACCACCTGGGTGTGTGTGTGTTGCTACAATAGCCTTTTGCTACAGAAGGCAGAGGGCAGTGGTGAAAAGTTGTGGCTTAAACAGTTGGAAGCAATTGCTGAAGATCTTTGCTAAGTGATCTTTTCTTTTTTTTCCATGTTATTAAAATTTGTTTTTATTGCAATAGAAAAACACATATCATAAAACTTACTATCTTGACCATTTTTAAGAACACAGATCAGCAATGTTTTTTGGTATATTTACATTGTTGTGAAAAAGATCTCCAGAACCTTTTCATCTGGCAACTGAAACTCTGTATCAATTAAACAGCTCCCTTTGCCCTCTCCTCCAGCCCCTGTAACTGCCATTCTACCGTCTTTATTGATGAATTCAACTACTTTAGATGCCTTGCACAAGTGGATTCATGGAGTTTGTCCTTTTTCTTTTTCTTTTTTCCCATTGGGGTGTAGTTGCTTTACAATGTTGTTAGTTTCCGCTGTACAGCGAAGTGAATCATCTACATTTGTCCTTTTATGGCCAGCTTATTTCACTTACTATTAGATCCTCAAGGTTCATCCATTTTGTGACTGAAATTTTCCACTATAGCCAAGAAAGACTTTTGGAGTCACAGTGTCCAGGTTTTTAGCACCTAAAAAACCTAGTTTTTTCATTCAAGACCTGACATCCCATAAACCAAATGGCTGGATGAAACCTGAGGTGTTAGTCCTTAGTTAGTCATAAAGTGCATCTCTACTTTATTAAATTAATGTCATGGGTTACAGCACCTTGATGGACTATTAACTGCAACTTTTAATTCTCAGGCTGAGTTTTAAAAGGGTCCAGCTGGTTTAGAGGTGACACCTGGGATGCCTGCTTGCTATTACTGACCGTGGATCTTTTCTTCTTTTGATTTATTAGTGGTAATTCCTTCTAGTTCACTGAGTGGTTTAATTTAAAAAAAAAAACAACACTTGGAACTATTAAACTTCATGGGCTTTTCTTTTCCTTCGTTCTTCTAAATAAACCACATCAATCATGAGTAAATTCCTTGAACAGCAGGGACCATACATTTCCATTTTTAGCATCTCTCTGGTCGACTGCACACAGAAGGGTTCAGTTATTGACTGTCTGCTTTAACAGACATCATCTATGTATGTTCATTTTCTTGTTTTCCAAGAATGCTGGAAAACTGTAAGAAGTAGATAATCAATACAAGATTTTCTCTTGCCTAGATCTCAAACTATGGTATGTTTGACCAATTTTGAGCTTTCTAGAAGCAATACTTTTTCCTTCTATTTTAAAGCCAACTTAAGTTTAAGGCTTTATGGATAAACCAGCTTTCTTGATCTAGCATTATTTCTGATGGTTTAATAAGGGGTTCTTGCAAACGCTCTTCTGGTGGCTGAGGAACAGGAAGGAATCATTTGCTATTCTTTCATGGTTAAACACTTTTAAAGGTTAGTAGTTGAACTATAAAAGTGAATGCCTGCTATCTAGATTCTAGTTGATATTAAGGAATAATCAATATTATTGGGAAAATGTTTTATATTATTCAAATGGTAGAGTCCCCAAAGCAGTCATTGGAAATGTTCTCATCTGCAGAACCACTTTGTCCCCCATACCCTCATTTGCAAAGAAGTGAAAAGGTAATGTATTTGCTAGCAGTTTGTATGTGGATATAACCCACAGCAGAATGAGTGTAAATTGATTTAAAACAAGGCAGGCAGAGTTAGGTTTGGCTTAAAAAATCAAGTAGTTCCAGAACAAAAATTCCGTCCATTACAACCTACTGTTTCCTATCGGCCAAATTCAAACTGAATAATAACTTAGAACAAACCACAGCCTTTGGGTAAGTGACCTCGGGTGGGACTAAGGTTTTTGCTGTTTTCTTAGTGGACTCTAGAGCAGTGAAAATTCTACAAATGACTGCTTAGAATAAGGCTAAATTGGTGGTTAGAAACCACTGCCACCCGCGAGTGCCTGCTGCCCTGGTAGCATCCGGGGGCCGTCAGTGATGAAGCAGGATGCACTGCCAGCCTCAGTGAAGTGACTCACCTCCTCCCCTGGATAAAATTAAAGGACTGAGAAGGGATACCGCGTTTTCTAAATATATGAAAATATTGAAGAAAACTAGAATAGGAATCTTTCTGATGTCATCAGGAGTGTCTAAAACCACGAATGCTAACAAAAAGCTGGGTGGAGGTGGGAGAATTTCTACAAAACCTGCGAGGATGATTGCTTGCTGGGACTTAGAAGGAGTCACAGTTCTAATCCTGGTTTTGGCCCACGAATTGCTTGAGGATAAGGCACTGAAACCCTCCAGAATTTAATTGCTCCAGCTGTGAGTTGAGAAAGCCCTGGCTTAATTAGGCAAGTACAAACAGAGCAAATACATAAGTCCTACTAGAAAGTTCTGGATGGCAAATGCCTACCAAGTCATGTGGCTTTCTCTCTGAAGGCAAAATTTGCTGGACACCTAGTTTAAATCCATTTTGGGGCCATATTCCTTGTTTTATGTTAACTATGAAGACCTCGAGAATGAAGGCTGGGTCTTACACATATTTGCTTTTCTCAGCATAGTGGTTGGCTTAGCAGTCCTCGGTGTTCGTTGAATCGTTGTTCAGTTGCTAAGTCATGTCCAGCTCTTTGTGACCCAATGAAATGCAGTAGTCTAGGCTTTCCTGTCCTTCGCTATCTTCTTGAGTTTGCTCAAACTCATGTCCATTGAGTCAGTGACGCCGTTCAACTATCTCATCCTCTGTTGCCCCCTTCTCCTCTTGCCCTCAATCTTTCCTAGCATCGGACTTTTTCAGTGAGTGGGCTCTTCTGAATTGATGTTGAATAAATTATTTCATACAAATTAAGGGAAAATATTTTTTCCGATGTTAGATGAATGAAGGGGGATGATGGTAGTAATTAAGCAAAGAAAGTCAAGATTAGATCCTTATGAAAATGAAGGGGTTCTTTTCCTCCCTCATCATGTGACTGAATTTCCTTTCATTTTATTTGCTATTTTCTAAACTTCTATTGACGTATAGTTGATTCATGGGCTTCCCTGGTGGTTCAGATGGTAAAGAGTCTGCCTCTAATGTGGGAGACCCGAGTCTGATCCCTGGGTCAGGAAGATCCCCTGGAGGAGGAAATGGCAACCCACTCCAGTAATCTTGCCTGGAGAATCCCATGGACAGAGGGGCCTGGTGGGCTAGAGTCCATGGGGTCACAAAGAGTTGGACGTGACTCAGTGACTACCACACACACACATAGTTGATTCATAACGTGTTAATATCTGCTGTACAGCAATCATATACATTTTCATATTCTTTTCCATTATGGTCTATCACAGGATATTGAATATATTTATCTGTGCTATACAGTGGGACCTTGTATTACAACTATCCCATGCACAATAGTTTGCATCTGCTAATCCCAAACTCCTAATCCTTCCCTTCCCCAAGCCCCTTCTGCCCTTGGCAACCACCACCAACCAAGTCTGTTCTCTGTGTCTGAGTCTTTTCTGTTTCACAGATAGGTTCATTTGTAGTTTAGATTCCACACAAAAGTGATATCATGTGGTATTCGTCTTTTCTGACTTGCTTAGTATGATAATCTCTAGGTCCATCCATGTAGCCGCAAATAGCATTATTTCTGAATGTCCCTTCATTTTCTGTGGTTATCAGGAGAAATGTATTCCCCATACTGTTAGTAGTTGGAGCTGAACTCTCAGAGTAATTAGGAAGTTGCTCACTTTCAAGAGCTCTAGTAACTAGAGGACTGCTCATAGTGGGGTATCTGGACATGTGACAGCTCACTGAGTCACCTGGCAAGGAAATGACATCAGTTTTTAATCCTACAACGTGGCGATCTAAGACGGTTTCCTAACGAGCTGAGTGGTGGCTCCTCTGTGACATATTTAGCCAGAATTGAAATATATCCTGATTCCTTTTACTGAATCAGCTCTTCCCTCGCCTTTCTGGCAGCCCAGCTACAAAAGGAGAGGTTAATTGATAATGTCTATCAGCTGCTCTGTGCTCATCCCATGCCAGGGGCTGAAAACTTAATGCCAAATTAGCATCTCCATGTAAGGTCAATGATGGCTTGTTCTCAAAGTAGGTCCCTGTTCCTGCAGCATCCATGTCACCTGGGACCTTGTTTAAAATGCAGATTCTCAGACCACAGGCCCAGTGACTGAAGCTGTTTAAACAAGTGTTTCAGGTGGTTCCAACACTGGCTGATATTCTGAAACCCCTGATCTCTCATATTTAACACTCTAAACAACTAAGGGTTATTCTTAGGCCCACTTTGATTTGGAAAATAAGAGATTGCAGATTAACCTGAATTTCTAAACTTCAACAAACCCAAATCAAATTTCTTATATTCTTAACAACTCCAGTGCTTTGCCTAATGTGGGCCATCATTCTAGGGGTGGGGGGGGGGTGCAAATTTAGTTCATACGAGTCACTGTTCACAGCCCCAGCGCCTGCTTCGTATAACGTACAGTGTGTGTATTGTGGAGGCGGTGGGGGGGAAGTGTGAAGGAATATGACAACCTTTTTCCTTCCAGGGTCTTAAAATTGAGTGGGGGTATTCATCTTTTAATTTTTATTTTATATTGGAGTATAGTTGATTTCCCAGGTGGCTCAGTGGTAAAGAACCCGCCTGCTAATGCAGGAGATGTGGGTTTAATCCCTGGCTCGGGAAGATCCCCTGGAGATGGAAATAGCAACCCACTTCAGTATTCTTGTCTGGGAAATCCCATGGACAGAGGAGCCTGGGAGCTACAGTCCATGGGGGTCCCAGAATCTGACACAACTGAGCACTCACAGTTGATTTACAATGTTGTTACTTTCAAGTGTATAGCAAAGTGATTTAGTTATACATACACGTCAATCTATTTAAATACATAAACACATAAAGTAAATATACAGCATCAAATAATTGCCCTGGGGAGGAGCCAGGGAGGGGACAGAGGTTGAACTCAAACAGAAACGGGTTGTGTTGTGGGAGGCAGGTGAGCCCGGCTAAGCCAAGGCGAGTCCCCTTTCTGTGACCCTGTCTCCTTGCTTCTAGAGGAGTTGGAGGTGGGGCTAGAACTGGGATTCAGAAAGGCCCCTAGCTGACTTGGAAGGTTGGGAGAAACCAAGTCGGGTAAAGTCTACCTTCTGCTTCAACCAGAACATCAACTTGTGTCTCTTTGTCAGGCCCCTGTGTAAACTTTTGTTTGGAAAAAGTTTCATGACTAAATTAAACAATTCCTGGACTCAATGATGTTGGGCTTGTTTCAGCTCTGTGGGTCTGTGGCCTCTACTTCTCTGTAAGGTTCTGGAAGGATTCATCAGTAGGAAGAGAGATTTGAACTATTTGGGGGGAATTGTTCTGGCACTATGAGGTGAAATAATATTCCTGTCAAACACAGCTGCTATTTGTTACTCAGTGGGATATAAAAAATAGTGAATTCCTGCATTTTCCTTAAGAGGAATATAATTCTCTTTTCTGTTTATCTATCTCGATCTGAGAACAGAGAACAAATTCTGTGGTAGAACTGAAATATAGACCCTTTTGGACTTGGATCAAAATTTCAAAAGAGATCAAAATCTCAACAGAAAGAATAAAAATCTCTGAGACTTCAGGTTCTCATTATTTTTGCTCCTTAAACTAAATTCCCCTCTTCAGTGAGTCTATTCATGAATAATCAGTGTCTGAAATCATGTTCCCTCCTTAATTCATTGCCATATGTCTCACTAACTTCAAAACATTACAATAAAGATGACATTTTTTTCCCCCAAGCAGAAACCAAGAGAGTAGTACTCAAATCAGCGACAAATGGGAACCCCATAGCTAGTTTGGGTTGGAAAACTATTCTGTTTTACTTTCATAGCAATGTACCAATTCAGCCTTAATTAAAAGCACTTCCAATGGTCACCATGGCTTCCTTTAAAACGAATTTTAACCGTTTTATTGTGAGCCAAGTTTAATAAGCTCGGCTATGACAATTATGCACGAGAGGAACTGAGAATACATAGAGCACATGGAATGAGCCACAGTCAGAGGTCTTGGAAGTGAATCTCATGGAGATTTACGGTGGTAGGTGACCCGGTGGAAAGGTGCCAACTTGATGCACCAGAGCTCAGGGAAGGAGTAAAGCCCCATTAGGACCTAAGGTGGTGGTTAAGATTAAAAAGGAGCTGGCAGATGAGTGGATAAAGGTATGGTACATAGATACAATGGAACATTGCTGCTGCTAAGTCACTTCAGTCGTGTCTGACTCTGTGCGACCCCAGAGACGGCAGCCCACCAGGCTCCCCCGTCCCTGGGATTCTCCAGGCAAGAACACTGGAGTGGGTTGCCATTTCCTTCTCCAATGCATGCAAGTGAAAAGTGAAAGTGAAGTCTCTCAGTCGTGTCCGACTCTTAGCGACCCCGTGGACTGCAGCCTACCAGGCTCCTCCATCCATGGGATTTTCCAGGCAAGAGTACTGGAGTGGGTGCCATTGCCTTCTCCGCAATGGAATATTACTCAGCCATAAAACAGAACAAAATAAGGTCATTTGTAGAGATGTGGATGGACCTAGAATCTGTCAGAGTGAAAAACAAATACTGTATATTAATGCATATATGTGGAATCTGGAAAGATGTGCAGATGAACCTATTTGCAGGGCAGGAATAGAGATGAAGATGTAGAAAATGCACACGGATACAGGGCAGGAAGGGGCGGGTGGGGCAGATTGGGAGAAATACACCACCATATGTAAAATAGATAACTAGTGGAAAGCTGCTGTATAACACAGGAAGCTCAGCTTGGTGTTCTGTGAAGATCTAGAGGGGTGGGATGGGATGGAGGATCAGGAGGGAGGGGATATAAGTGTACATATGAGTGGTTCACACTGTTGTACAGCAGAGGCTAACACAGCATTGTAAGGTAATTATACTCCACCCCCCAAAAAAATGAAACAAGAAAGCTGGAAAGGAAAAGAAAGATAGAAACTGCTAGTTGTCACTAACAAGGACATTGTAGAACCAGATCTCAAATAGAAGATGTAATTGATCAGTTCCTGGGAATCCTTTTGTAAACTTGGAGAGTTTCAAATAAAATAAGCTTTTGATTTTCAAAAATGATCACAAGGGGGAAAAAGATAAGGAAAACAGTGTACCCAGCCCCAAACAGGTTATTTTTGAAATACCAGTTGGGCTTAGATATAGAATGCACAAATTCCGTTGGAAGAATGTTACTGCCTTAAAGATGAGTGAACTCTGACAAGTCTGAGACCTTTGAGAGTAAAAGTCACTGAAAACAGAAGATTCTCTGCTCTCTCCAGCTAGCCAGATGCCCAACAGCCTGTAGAAATGATGCTATGCCAACCCCTGCTCAGCTGAGCTGACTGGAAACCCCAAAACACCTCAGTAGACTTACAGGACTTACAGCCCAACATCTGAGATCCTGACTGGCAACAGAATATGTCCAACTTGCTGGAGACCCACGTGGTGCTAAATAGCCCGAGGACAGGGATGCTGCTAGAGAGACACCCACGGGCATGGCTGCACCAGCCAAATCTGCAAGCGTGCCCGTGCCTTCCCGGAGAACAGAGTGGCATATGGAAGGTTCGGGCTCACTGCCATCTGTCGAGAGTGGGCAGGCCTGCACATGCATGCCCAGTCGGCACCCAGGCTTGGGAGATGATCATTCCATAGCGAGAGGTCTGCTGTCTTTGGATAAGAATGGGGACAGGAGAAGCCACTCAGCAGAAACAGCTTGGTTATTCCCCCAGATACACCCCAAGCTCTCAGAGGTTGATTGATATAGATTTGGGGGGAGATAATCCTTACCCCTGTCTAGTGTGTCCTGAGCTTGTTCATTCATATGCTATAGAATATCATCATCATCATTATTGTAAATAATAGTAACTGCTGCTCAGAAACTCTTCTCTTTAACCTCTAAGAACTTGCACCATGTTAGACCTTCATCCATGAAACTGAGATCCAGATACCACTCTCTTCCATTTCAACCTGTGCTCCTAACTAGGAAGTAGGAAAGTGACAGTGGGAATTAATTTTAATAAAAACCTGAAATTCTGATTTTTCTAGCATCCTCTTTTATCACCCTGAATATCTCACCCTTCCTTCTAACTTGGACCAACATGTATAAGATGAAACAAATACAAGCCATAGTTAATATGATTCCCCTACGTAAGGAAATGGATGACCCACCAAGGGTACCATGATGGTACCCTTTTCAAAGCTTGTCCTGACTTACCGCTGTGAAACTCCTGTTATTCCTCCAACCTGTCTGCCAGCAGTTTCCTTATTGAGCAGGATACACCCAAAGACTAAACATCTGTTTCAGATGCCCTGTTCTTTATATATTCCAGCTCATCAAATCCTATTAATTCTACAGTGCAGGTACTATTAAAGTCTCCCGTTTACAAATGAGACAAATGTGGCACAAAGAAACAGTACTACAGTTGGGGGTATGGTGGGGGCCAGGAGGCCAGTGAGAAAAGCTGGCTCTGGGGTCTGCCTGTAACCACTAGGCATCACTGCCTCCCACCTAATCTAAGGGCCAATGCTGGAGGTCAGTGTAAGAGTGATGACTGTGGTTCAAGGAACTTAGTATCTTTCTTTTTTTAAAAAATACGTTTTATCTTTGACTATGCTGGACCTTCGTTGCTTTGTGTGGGCTTTCTGTACTTTCGGAGAACAGGAGCCACTCTCTGTTGCCGTGTGCGGACTTCTCACTGAGGCGGCTCTCCTGTTGTGGACAGTGGGCTCCAGTGGCTCCAGTTGTGGCTCCCAGGCTCTAGGGCACAGGCTCAGTAGTTACGGTGCGTGGGCTTAGTTGCTCTGCAGCACGTGGCATCTTCCTGGACCAGGGATCAAACTCATCTCTCTTGCACTGGTGGGCGGATTCTTCACCACTGAGCCACCAGGGAAGCCCCAAGGAGCTTAGTATTTTTCTCCATCAGTTCTGTTATCTTTATGTCCTCAAATATATTTTACATATATTTTACATCATGTCATAGAGTAATAAGTGACACTTGTTCAGTTGCTCTGTTGTGTCCAACTCTTTGTGACCCCATGGACTACAGCACCCCAGACTTCCCTGCCTTCACTATCTCCTGGAATTTGCTCAAAGTCTTGTCCGTTGAGTCAGGGATGCTGTCTAAACATCTCATCCTATGCTGCCCTCTTCTCCTTTTGCCTTCAATCTTTTCCAGTACCAGAGTCTTTTCCAGTGAGTCAGAAACGAGTGATACTAGTATTGATAAATGCGGAGACTGTCAAGTCATTAGACATATGGCCAACCTTAAGAGTCTGCCCTATTCAACCGTCATTTGTTACTAAGTAAATAGCATAAGAGAAGACTTGGGCTTTGACAATCATTGAGCATATTTTGGGTGGGTTTTTTTTTTTTTTTTTAGTTTCCAAGTTTTTATTTAAAATCAGCAAAATGAAAAAAATTACCAAAATGAAAACTTAAGTGAAATCCCAATATTTTTAAAATAATTGTTTTCAATTAATTATTTTAATTGGATAATTAACTACTTTACAATATTGTGATGGCTTTTTGCTATACATCAACATGAATCGGCCACAGGTACACATGTCCCTCCCATCCCCCGCTGGGCTCCCACCTCCCCCCACCCCCCCATCCCTCAGGGTTGTCCCAGAGCACTGGCTTTGGGTGCCGTGTTTCATGCGCGGAACTGGCACTGGTCATCTGTTTTACATATGGTAATGCACATGTTTCAATGCTGTTCTCTCAAATCATCCCATTTTGCGTGGTTCTTAATGCAGCATTCTGTAAGAATGTAAGCATTCTGTAAGCATTCTGTAAGATATAGAGTGAATACTCTGCTAGAGTAAATAATAATCATACTAAGATTACATTCTGAAAACTATATATGGGAAAGTCAGTACCTGGAGGAAAAGGGAAAATGTCAGATAACAAGATCACAGGGAACAAAAAAACACATCTTCCCTCAGACTGAGGATGTGGTGTGGTGGTGGTAGCATGGATTTTAGGAAGGAGGTTAAAAAAAAAAAAGTGAATCTGGTTCAAGGCGCTCACTTTCCCTACGCCCTCTGTTAATCTGCATTAAAGAAAAAAGAAAGGGAAGACTTCTCCAGGTTTCCTTGTGTCTGAAAGGGGCGAGAGGGTCTGGTAGAGAAGCAAGTGCTGGGATGTTAACATTCTGAAGGATGGAGATGCTGGGGGCGCGTCTGTGTTGTCCTTGTTCCTTACAATCATCTCTATTCAAGCTGAGCTCTGAAACACGCCCTACCTGTTATTACCTAACTTGTGCACTGGCTGTGTGCCTTGTTGTTGTTGCTACAATATCGTGTCTGTTACTATGAAAACGAAGCGCTCCTGACAAAGGCTTGACATAAACATGCTGACTACGGAGACGTAGCCACGCAGAACATTTCTCATTTTTAATGCACCTACACCAAAGCAGTCGCTTCACCTTTCTGAGTCTCCGTTTCTTTGAAATAAGAAACGCCCTGGTTAGTGTTTTCCAGGCTCTCTTTAGCCACTGAGAGTCGGTGGAAAGTGACAAACGGCCAGCTAACAACTGAATATAACAGGGGCATTAAAGGGGGGAGAAGCAACCAGGTGACATTCAGGGGAAGAAAGTTCAGAAATTTTGATTCAAGAACTAGAGGGGCAGCCTATTAGGCCATTAAATCTTGTTTCTGGAGCCTTTCTGCACATGTTTTCTCTGCTGAAAGTGTGATTTCTACAGCATTATGTGTTGCTCTGGGGACTGTCTCCTGAGTGGGGGGTGGGGGGCAATGGCAGTCATGGAATGCGGAAAGAGGAGAACTGGGGGTGATGATTGAAATAGAAGGAGCAGTGATGGAACCCTGAACTGGGGATCCAGTGATGGAGGACTGGAAAGGGAGGGGCCGATGGAAAGACAATGGAGAAGCTGAGTTGCAGAAGCAGCAGAGCTCAGGAGAGGTCCTGTGTTGACCAGCAGCAATGGGTATCCCAGCTCTCCAGTGCAGGTGCCTACAGGTTCCCCAGAGTGAAGCACAGGCCCAGTGAAGCTCTGCAAAGGGATAGGGGGAACGTTCGGATAATCTAAGACATGCACAGCCCATGAGAGCTCAGCCAAGATAACACACCTGCTGTGTCAGTGATTCCTGAACGTGGACACAGTTGATCCACTAGAAAGCTTGGTGAAGGGTTTGCCCCCTTCTCAGGCGCTCTGTTTCACAGGCATCTTGAGTAATTTTAATCTCCTTGGTAGGCACTTGGGGAAGACCTGTAATCCCCATATCTCCCATCCTTAGCTTTGTGGGAAGTTGCCTGTTGGAGATTCTGTGTCCCTTCCCTGGGAGTTAATTAAAGGACCTTGGTGCCATTCACTGATGTTGCCAGGTCCTCACATGCAAGGGCAGCTCACTACCATGCACCAGGAGAAGACCATGAAGATCCCCGATGGCCTTAACTGGGAGATAAGGCAGGAAAGTTAGGTCAAGGCTAGATTGCGGAAGAGTTTGTTTTTTAATTTGCTGGGTTGACAAGAAGGAGCTAATGATGGTCTTTGCACATGAGAGTACCACAGTCATCATTCTGGTTTACCAAATTAACATGGTGGCAGTGGAAAGATGGATTCATCAAGTAGGATTCTTGAGTCAAGCTATCAAATAGGAACCTGCTGAAATGTACTAAGTGTAGGGCAATACAACTGTAGTGGCCACTGTGCTATGCCAGGCATGTGCTGAATAAGGTGCTTGACCTGTATAATCTCAGTCCTTACAGGATGTTGCAGTGGTATCACTTTCATTTAACGACGAGTACATAGAAGCTCAAAGAATTCAGAGCTCTTGCTCAAGGCCACAAAGCTTTGTCTCTGTGACAAAGATTTGAACAAAGATCCACCTGATTTCAAACCTCTGCTCTGAACCAGTAAAGGAAGAAAATGACACCAATAACGAAGAGCTGGTGCAAGACACACTGTGAAATAGAGGCCATGTGGTTAGACAAAGCTGCCTGGGAGGGGAGGGTCATTGCCTGATGATTTTCTGCAGATGTTATGAGCCTGGGAAAAGAAAGCTGCTTCTTTACATCAGTCACTTTGAATGTAAGAAAGACTTGACAAATGCTTGGAGGCAGAACTAGTAGGATGGGGTCGATCTGCCATGGTGGTTGCTCTCACCATGCCTCCGATGGGTGGGTTCTAAGCCAGGACGCCACTGAGTTCACTAAGATTGTAGTGCATCACTTCTAAGCTCCTACCTTCCCTCTGGGCCCAGCTGGCATGACCAGTCTATGCCTCGTTTCTTTTCCAGAGTATATCGAGTGTTGCTTACTGCCTTCAGTTTTCCCTGATAGCTATGAGGTGAATGTCTGTGTTGGATTGCACTGGACTTGGAGCCAGAGCACAGCTTGCTCTCCCATCCTACTCCACCCCAGCCAAGGATACAATATATGGCAAGGTATCCATGAAGCAATGGATACTGATGTACAAGGTCTTGTTGACCAGACAGCAATCAATAGCCACGCCTTCTTTCAAGGGCAAGATCACTTCTTGTCAATTGCATCCCCTCCCCAATAGTTTTCCGGAACAAGTGCTACAATCTGATTCACACAAGTAATTTTATGCCAATTTTCTACATTCTTCTGGCAAAAGTGAAACTTTCAGTGCTGATAACTGCTAGACAGGATGATTAATCTTTTGTCTTTGCAACGACAGTCCTAGCCACTAAAAATTCAACTTGTACATTTATCAAATTGTGGTTCTGCTACACTTACAGTCACTATGTAGTAAAAGGGGTTATTTAATTTCCTAATGTACTGATGCAATTTGGGTTGATTCTGTAGCTCAATAGGAGTAGAAAGCATTTTTCAGGGAAGCATTCTTTTATGATCCACAAATGTAAAGAAAATTAGGAACTCTAACATCTGCAGTCTTGCCATTTGCAATCTGGGTAATACTGGGCAAGATCATTCAATATTACTTTACATATTTACATATTACTGTAAAAATGAAAAAAAACAATATTCTGAAAATAACCTCTTTTGGTATAAGAAACTGAGCCAGAAAATCACACAGGCCAATATAGCAAATACACTTAAAGACTTTCATATGCCAGGACGTATGGACCTAAGAAAAATATAGTTTATTTTCAAAGCTACAAGTGTAGAGAAGAGCAAACCAATAAAGCTCGGGTTGTTCTCCTGCATTAAGTAGATTCAGGAAAAAACAACCCAAGTAAGTTGTGAATACAGAACTTTGACTCTCTTCAGGCTGTTTCTGCTTAGTTGCCCAGTCATGTCTGATTCTTTGCAACCCCAGGGACTGTAGCCCACGAGGATCCTCTGTCCAAGGAATTCTTCAGGCAAGAATACTGGAGTGAGTAGCCATTTCTTTCTTCAGGGTATCTTCCTGACCCAGGGATGGAACCCAGGGCCTCTTGCATTGCAGGCGGACTCTTCACCATCTGCACCACCAGGGAAGCCCCAAGACCGAAAAAGAAAAAAAAAAAAAAAAAAGAAACCCAAAATAAAATCCCATCTAGACAAATCCTATTTCAGTACGTACATAGGTTTGTTTTTCTGCAGAGAGATGGGACAACATGTCAGAAATATACTTTCTGTGTATTCGAGGATTAATCCCATAAGTAAGCACACTGTGGCTGGAGGTGGTTCTGTTTCTCACTGTTACAGGAAATGTGGGAACCACCACTGGTGCTGGATTGAGATTCAAGATAACCTTACAGTCAGGACTTCTCAACTTCAGCCCTACTGGTATTTTGGATCTGATAATCCTTCATTGTGGGGGCTGTCCTGTACTTTGTAGGATATTTAGAATCTCTGGCTTCTACTTAGTAAATGGGAGAGGTAACCAGCTCTGTGCCCCAATCCTCCAGCACTAACAACCAGAATTGTCTGTTCAGTTCAGTCACTCAGACGTGTCCAACTCTTTGTGACCCCATGAACCACAGCATGCCAGGCCTCCCTGTCCATCACCAACTCCCGAAGTTTACCCAAACTCATGTCCATTGAGTCAGTGATGCCATCCAACCATCTCATCCTCTTTCATCCCCTTCTCCTCCCGCCTTCAATCTTTCCCAACATCAGGGTCTTTTCAAACGAGTCAGCTCTTCACATCAGGTGGCCAAGATATCGGAGTTTCAGCTTCAACATCAGTCCTTCCAATGAACACCCAGGACTGATCTCCTTTAGGATGGACTGGTTGGATCTCCTTGCAGTCCAAGGGACTCTCAAGAGTCTTCTCCAACACCGCAGTTCAAAAGCATCAATTCTTTGGCACTCAGCTTTCTTTATAGTCCAACTCTCATATCCATCCATGACTACTGGAAAAACCATAGCCTTGACTAGACAGACCTTTGTTGACAAAGTAATGTCTCTGATTTTTAATATGTCTGTTCAGTCGCTCAGTTGTGTCCGACTCTTTGCAACCCCATGAATCGCAGCACGCCAAGCCTCTCTGTCCATGACCAACTCCCGGAGTTCACTCAGACTCACGTCCATCAAGTCAGTGATGCCATCCAGCCATCTCATCCTCTGTCGTCCCCTTCTCCTCCTGCCCCCAATCCCTCCCAGCATCAGAGTCTTTTCCAATGAGTCGATTCTTCGCATGAGGTGGCCAAAGTCCTGGAGTTTCAGCTTTAGCATCATTCCTTCCAAAGAACACCCAGGGCTGATCTCCTTCAGAATGGACTGGTTGGATCTCCTTGCAGTCCAAGGGACTCTCAAGAGTCTTCTCCAACACCACAGTTCAAAAGCATCAATTCTTCAGTGCTCAGCTTTCTTCACAGTCCAACTCTCTCATCCATACACGATCACTGAAAAACCATAGCCTTGACTAGACATCACCAAATGTCCACTGGGGGCAAAATCTCCATGGTGGAGAACCACTGGTCTAAGCAAATGATTTTTAATATGTGTAAATAAAGATATGTGTGTGTGCGTGCATGCGCATGAGCACACACATACATATATGTCCTAGTTCTATTGAGAGGAGCTGGAAGCAATAACACTGTCATAGCTATGAGTACATTTATCACCCAGGTCTTGGGTTCTAACTACCATTCTTGACTAAAAGGAAGCAGAGTTCCTTGGGGAAATGGCTTCTCTATAAAATCCAATACTGGGCCCTGGAAAATATAAGATGATCCTGGAACTTCTTGTTATGTCATGAAGTAAGGAAAAGCTCAAGAAATGCTGGGAAATATCAAAATGACATAAGGGTTTGCCTGAAGGTACTCCCTCTGACCAAATATGGGGCAAAAGATTCAGAAAATTTCAGCAGCAACGTAAATAGAATTGAATAAAATAAGAATATATAGTCAATACTAAATAAATAAGTTTTTTTTTTTTTTTACAGTAGAATATCAATCAGTGAACCTAGAAATGATGATGATTCTATCATTAGAAGATAACATAGGCTGGTTAATAATTGATTCAGGCAAGAATAACTAATAGGTGCTAAAACCAGGGGGTGAGAGTGGATGAATAACAGTATGTTTACATCATAAAATTTTTGGAAAGTCAATGTCTTGATTGAAGGGCATATTATTCTTGTATAAATGCCTTTACTGAAAGAAATCTAAATTATGGTACATTCCATATTCAAATGAGCATATATAATTATACTAATCAGCATCAATGCCTGGAAAAATAAATATTTGTTGAATGAATGATGCATCCTCACTAAGCATGATAAACGGCTGTTGCTTTGGTCTAAGAATCAGAAATGTGCCATTGTGACACACGAGGATAGCAGTCAGCTGCAACTGCCTTAGCCTAAACAGATGTTTACTACATCATGAAAGAAGTTTTAAATGTTAGGCTTCAGCTATGCATATGATTTAGTGTTTTGATGCTGAAAGAAACATTCCTATGGAATAAGTAAGACAAGACTGAATTGTTCTTTTACATTCATTATCTTTTATTTTTTTCATATTTGAAAATTCACTGTTTTCTGTATATTCTTTATGGAGTTCATATGATAGTATGTTGGAGTGTCTTAATTTACTTTTCCTGTTTTTTAAAAAATTTTTATTGGAGTATAGTTGCTTTACAATGTTATATTTCTACTGCACAGCAAAATGAATTGGCCATACATAGACATAACCCCTCCCTTTTGGATTTCCTTCCCATTCAGGTCACCACAGTGCATTAAGTAGAGTTCCTCTGCAGCCAAAGGGGCAAGGTAAAATCCCACAAGACCAGATAAATGAAGCTATTAATGTCTTGTCTTTGAATATGAAGTCCACTGGAGTAAATTGATAGGATACCAGCAGGTGAATTTAAGGAAGGCAAATGTAAAATGTCCAAGGGACACTAGGTCACTAAGCAGCATGTATACATTTAAAAAATGTAATGTTAGAATCATGTAGGTTTGTACTTGTACATCAATAAAGTTTCTCCCCATGGGGATATTTTCACAAAGCTGAGACGATCTGACTTGTAAACCAGTGACATACAGAAGACAAACTTGAAGATAGACCTGCTTAAGGGTTTTCCACTCCTCCATGGCCTTCCCCGTCATTGACAGTGTCTCCTTACTTCCTCACTGAGCAGCTCATGGTCCTCCGCATGACATTTGTGGACCTTCCTCCCTCCTTCCCTCCCCGTCCACACTGCTACTTTCCCTGCTTCTTCACAGCATCTGTCTGTACCATCTACTTGTTCCCAGCACAGCACCTGGCTCCCAAAAAATTTGTTGAGGTTAACTGATTATAAGGACATAATGCAGGTTTTCATTACTAAGAAGCTAGGTATCCAGTTTTTGGAATGAGACCTCTTGACATCCCCTTGGGCAGTTGTTGAGCTTGAGCATCTCTTCTTGCTGGAACATTTGAACACAGAGGCATGTTGCTCACATCAGTCATAGGCTAAAAGTCCACTGTGCTCCTTAAAAATATTCTTAAAGAGGCAGGAAAGGAGGTTGGAATTAAGTGCTCTAATTTATTACTTTCGACAAAAATGAATATAGAAGTAAAAGTGAAAGTGTTAGTCACTCAATTGTATTGACTCTTTGTAACCCCATGGACTGTAGCCCACCAGGTTCCTCTGTCCATGGAATTCTCCAAGCAAGAATACTGGAGTGGGTTGCCATTCCCTTCTCCAAGAGATCTTCCCAACTCAAGGATTGAACCTGGGTCTCCCGCATCTCAGGGGGATTCTTTACCTCGTAAGTCACCAGGAAAGCCCCATAGAAAAAAATGAATGCACTAATAATAAGTGTGATGGTGATCATAATTGGCTTGTATATTGACCTTACTATGTGCCGGGCATGGTTCCAACTCCTTTAGATACATGAGCTCACTGACACTTGACAATAGTGTGAAGTAGATACAGTGATCCTTCCCACTTTTAAGATGAAGAGATGGAAAGGTTAAATAATTTGTTCAACATAAGAAAGCTGGTAACTCTTGGAAATAGGGCCAAATACAAGGGTCTGGTACCAGAGTGCAGGCCCTCCCCGCCTCCCGCAGCTCTGCCCCACTTCTGCCTTATGATTTCCACGTACAGTTGTCTTTTTTTGCCCTTTTGGATGATTCATTTAAAAATGTTAAAAAATTGTTACCATAAATATTTACTACTTCATTTCACACATTAATATGTATTCTGTTTTTGAGATAAACATTAATATAATTACAGAAGGAATCCTTTATCTGCCCACTTTGTGTTTTATATTTTTTATTGAAGTATAGTTGATTTACAATGTTGTTAGTTTCAGGTGTACAGCAAAGTGATTCAGTTATGCATATTATTCTTTTTCAGATTCCTTTCCCATTTAGGTTATTACAAAGCAATGAGTATAGTTCACTGGGATACACAGTAGGTCTTTACTGGTTATCATTTTATTTATAGCAGTGTGTATATCCTCCCCTTTACCCTTTGGTAATTATAAGTTTGTTTTCTATGTCTGTGACTCTATTTCTGTTTTGTAAATAAGTTTATTTGCATCATGTTTTTCTTTTTTTTTTAGATTCCACATATATTATGATACTTGTCTTTCTCTGTGTGGCTCACTTCACTTAGTATGATCATCTCTACATCCACCCATGTTGCTGTAAATGGCAGTATTTCATTCTTTCTTTATGGTTGATCAGTATTCCACTGTGTATATATGTACTGAAGCTTTTTTATTCATTCATCCGTCAATGGACATTTAGGTTGCTCGTATGTCTTGGCTATTGGCAGCAGTGCTGCAGTGAACACTGGGGCGCATGTATCTTTTTGAATTCTAGTTTTCTCCAGATATATGCCCAGGAGTGGGCTTACAGGGTCATATGGTAGCTCTGTGTTCAGTTTTTTCCTTTTTAGATGGAAGGAACTTTAAATAAGGTTGCTTACCTAATCTAATCAACTCTCTAAGCCCAGACCTTGAAATCTGAAGTATATTCTCCCCCCATGGCTTTGCAGGTGAATTTGAATAAGTTGGCAAAACAAATCCCACTGTCCTGACAGTCCCAGTGATGGCTTTGGGTCACTGCATCTGTGTGGGAAGAGAGGAGGCCGTGAAGGGTGAAGGTGTGTGATTCATCTAAGTCGAGGCTACATCTGTGCTTTTCTGCTTAAGTGCAAGCACTCATGCTCTCCTAACCGCTTCTCATCCACTGGCAACATTCAGAGGCTGAGAGGGACCCTGCTGCTTGCCACTTGGAGGCCCCCTCCAGAACTGTCTGGGCTCTGGTGTATGCTGAGAAATGAGTCCATTGATTGCTCCCTGGGGGCAGATAAATCCACTAAAACATTGTCTAACTCTATGATATGTGTATTTTTGCAGAAGCAGCCATAATGTGGACTAGATTTATATCTCCTACTGACTTTAAATTCTCTGCTATGGGTTCTTGTTGTCTCCTTCTAGCAAAGCTGCCTTACAGTGTTTGTCAAAGTTTTCTGTGAAGGGCAGGTGTTCAGTGCGTAAGGAAGGCCTCAGTCAGGGCCTGGGGTGTCAAGTTCTTTCAAAACTGCAGAAGAAACAAACTAGTGAGCCCAGGAGACAGGATATAGACCAGGAGATGCAGCAGATCATGCAGCTTCTACTGAATTAGAAGAGTTTACAGAGGCTGAGTAGCAACAAGATTTCTTCCCAGAAAGAGTTTGAGGGTGATCATACTGAATGGAAGAAGGGTTGGGGGAATACCTAAATTTAGCCAAAACCCTGGATCTTCAGAAAGTTAGAAGGATAACTGAAGACTAGCAGCAGTATCAGAGGGCTTCCCAGGTGGCTCAGTGATAGAGAATCCACCTGCCAACGGAGGAGACTCAGGTTCGATCCCTGGGTCAGGAAGATTCCCTAAAGTAGGAAATGACAACCTACTCCAGTATTCTTGCCTGGGAAATCCCATGGACAGGGAAGCCTGGTGGGCTACAGTCCATGGAGTCACAAAGAGTTAGACACGATCAAGCATGCATGCACATACGGATGCAGCAGTATTTGACTTGATAGAAACATACATCTATCAAGGATCAAATACTGGCAGCTGAGAAACAGAGCATGTGACCCACCAAATCATGGAAGGGGATCAGCTCAACTCCAGTCCTGCTGACCCTGGGCCTCTTCCCCATGGAGCAAGAAACATTAGCACAGAGCAAATCTCATCCAGGAGCTCTGAGTCAAGTTTGGGGTCCTCAGCACAGCTTACAAGGCTTCCTGCTTCTGACTCTGTCCCCTCCCACAACCTCCCCACCTAACCCCAGCCTACAGCCTCAGGGTCTTTGCAGCATGACTCTTAGTGAATTTCTCTGCCGGGGCTGTTCCTTCTGCTAGCAACACGGCCCCTTCCTTTTCCTTAGCAGCCCCCTTGGCTTAAACTGTAATTACCCCTTCCTTCAGGAAGCCCTCTTTTCTTTGGCTCCTCAAGTGTTGGTTAGCGATCCCTCCTGTATTTCCTTGTGCTGAAACATATCAATACCATCCTCCAGTGACTTGTTTACATTTCTACACTCATTCCCCTACTAATACTGATCTGTAGACTAGTACCGATGCTGATAATCGTGTTAATAGTAAAACGAGTACTAGCCGATAGTTAACAGCTAACAATAAGCGTGTCTTTCCAGCACCAGCAGAGTCTGGCATATATAAGTTCTCTATAAATATTAGTGAGACGATAAGGGATCCCAGATTAGACATGCATTTAAGTCTTGGACTATCCCCTGAAGTCATAAAAGTCAAGATTGTTTATTGCTTTTCTCAAAATAGAAGCAATGTTTATGCACTACAGAAAAATTAGAAAATGCTGTGAAGCAGGACAAAACAATACATTTAGAATTTCACCACACATGGGCAGCCGCTGTTAGCACAGCTTGTATTTTTCCCAATTTAGGTTTTGCAAGCTCCCTTTCCCAATACAGTAAATTCTCTACCTATGAAACTATAAGTCGCAAGCTTTCGAATACGTGAACATGCATTTGTATGTCCGATCATGTAAGTTAATTCATGTGTCTGGTGAACATTGTCATGTGCCTGCATCCTCTACGAGTGGTTGTGTGTTTATGCACTTTATTTTACAGTTTACTTTTGAGTACGGTAGTGCAGTATCTTTATTTCAAGCCCAGGATGTCCAGCAGCAAGCGTAAAAGCATCTGTGATATAGCCGGCACAGACTACCTAGACATCACTGCACCTTTTCCTCAAGAGGGTAGATAGAATTGAATTCAGCGAGGAACCACAACCTGTGCCATCAGCATCAGGCATGAGCAAACCAGCAGCTTGATCTCTGTCTCCTCTTGCTGATGATCCTTCAGCTCCACCATCTCCCACCTCCTCTCCCTCCTCCACTCTTCTTGCCTGTTCACTCAATGCCAGCTGCTGCACCGTACTACTGTATTTCTCAAGTTACTATTGTTGCTGTTCAGTCGCTAAGTCATGTCCAACTCTTTGCAACCCCATGGACTATAGCATGCCAGGCTCCTCTGTCTGTCACTGTCTCCCAGAGTTTGCCCAGGTTCATGTCCATTGAGTCAGTGATGCTATCTAACCATCTCATCAAGTTACCATATGTAAGGGTAAAAATGTTTATTTTTCATTTTTTTAATGTATTATTTGTGTGAAAAGTATTACAACATGTTACAATACAGTACTATAGAGCTGATTGTATTGGTTGGGTACCTAGGCTAACTTTGTTGGACTCACGAACAAATTGGATTTACAAATATTCTCTTGGAATGGAACTCATTCATATGTAGGGGACTTATGGTATTGGCTCTCCTGACCATCTTTGCATGATAACAAAGATAGTTGCAACATCATTGGTGCCTCTGAATATCTTTACATTGTATGGTGATCTCTTTAGCTAAACATCTTTTGTTAAATATTTAGATAAGTCCTAGCTTTTTGCATTAATAAATGTATGAGGAACATTCTATAGATAAGTATTTGTGCATGTTCTTAGAATGAATTCCCTACATGTAGAATTACTGTATCAAAGTACATACAAATATTTCCAAAGTCTGTAATCTTGTAAGATGAATTGGCAGGTCACTTTTCGGAAAGGTTATGAGTATTGAACTGCAATGAACTGGGCATTATCTTAAAATACAACAAACAGAAAAGCAAATTTTGTAAATTCAGTGTATGGGGAAGAGTTGTTTTATTATTTGATTTTTAACGAGGTAGAGGTTTTATGCACTTTGTGGGCTGTCTGAACCTCGCCTTTTGTGAACTGTCTGCTGTGGGCACTTTCTTCTTTTTCTATCAACTTGTAGAAAGCTCTGTTTTAATGAAGTGACAGTTACAACTTATCGCGCAGTTACTGTGTCTGGTGCTGGGCTGAGCCCACCACTGCCGAATACACAGCAGATATTTTCCCAGGCGGTTTGCATTTTAAAATACTTTCCTAATGAAGCCATTGCTCCTATTTCTCGAGGCAGCTTTTGGAGTGGTCTGTTTTAGAAGTCTGCATTAGTTCATTTTTGGCATTTAGCATCATGAGTGGGGGACAGAGGCTCAGAGTTTGTGTAGGCTGCCCTTGAGGCTGTGCAGCTCTGAGTCCATTCTTCATCAGAAAGGCCCCACCCTGCTGGGGTGTCCACAGGGTCGCTACTCCAGATGCTCTGGCCTGGGACTCTGGGTGGTAACCTCAGAGTGTGGTCCCCAGGACTCAGTGGGGATCCCTCTGTTCCCCCTGCTCCCTCTCTGCACCAATTCCTAAGAGGCAGAGCCATGAGAGTAGGTGTGATGAGGTGACAATGACACCATTGTCCAGGGACACTAAAACATGGGGTCAGAACAGCCTGGAGAGCTCGTGGACATTGATCCAAGCACCTGTAGGAAACCAGCCAGTGTCACGACCAAGGAAGAACACCAGTGACCCACTGGCTCTCAAAGCATCCTGAAACAGGCACATCCCTCTTGTGCACTGGGGCACTGTTTATCTCTTGTCATTGTTACGTGGAAGCCGGTCTAAAATGGTCCTAACGTAGCTTCTCCCGGTGGCTCAGACAGTAAAGAATCTCCTTGCAATGCAGGAGGCCTGGGTTCGATCCCTGGGTCAGAAAGATCCCCCGGAGAAGGAAATGGCAACCCATTTCAGTATTCTTGCCTGGAGAATCCCATGGACAGAGGACCATGGAGGGCTACAGTCCAGGGGGTCAGAAAAGAGTAGGATACAATTGAGTGACTAATACTCTCACTTTCAAGGTAGCTTCTGAATAGGGCCTAAGTACCATCTCCACCGTTTTCTCTATTCTCTGCCCCTTCTCTTCCCTAAGAAGGCCAGAGGGACATAGCATCCTTCTGGGTGCAGAGGCTGTGCCCACCTGAAGGGGAACAGTCCTTCTGAGTGTTCCCCACTCCCCCTGTCTGCTTGGTGGCAAATACACCCTCACCTGTGCTCCCTTCAGCCTCTGACCAGCTTCTGCCTGGTCGTCCTCACTTCCCCTGCATGGAGAGGTGAGATGCAAGCTTCAGGCTTGGGAGCTGGGGACGGAATTAGGGCAAAGTGGTCTTTCCATTGACTTTGGCTCCAGCACTTTAGGCTGATGGACTCAGGCACAGAGCACTCCAGGCTGTCCTGCTCCGCCTCTCACCCCCACCACCTTGGATCTGGGCCTGGGAACCAGATGTCATTGGTTTCCTCTCTGGGCACCTGCCTTCCTCCAGGATTGGAAGTGAGGGGCAGGACCAGACAGTAGTCTGGTAGTAGTTTTCAGATCTGTATAAAATGTGAGGGAAAAACAGATGGCCTTTCCCTTCTTGTAGCTTCCTGTCTGGTAAGGCAGACAGACATGAATCAATGACCAAATAAGTATATGCTTTGGGTTAGAACCTACAGTCAAAACTCTGGGGTCAGAGACAGAACGTTCTCTCTTCTGTATCTGAACTCTATTTGTTCTCTAGACCCCATGGCTGCTAAGAACGTGAAGGAGTCTTGTTCATACCTTTTTTGGTAATTTCACGGTCAATTTAGAAAGCAGGCTTGATTGATTCAGAATGTTAGCTCCATGATTGGGTCTCCTCCATTGTCCAGGGTTGATCTTCCCTCTAAGTTTATATACAGGAACAGAGAAAGCAGCAAAAAGGAGCAGGAAGCACAGCCCTGGGCAGGGGGCTGCTGCTCCTGGCCCTCCCAGTCATCGGCCAGCAGCCTTGACCACAGCCTGCTCACCTTGTGTCCAATCCCCTCTTGGTGTGGACACTCCCCCCTCACACCCTAACTGGTTTGGGACCTGATCTGTTCAGACAGAATTGAGGGACACGGGGAGGGCCTTGGGCTATAGAACAGGACTTGGGATAGTGCCTCCCAGTGGCCACAATTACCTACAAAAGCTGGCAGGCTCCTTAAATTGATGATGATACTCAGTCACTAAGTTGTGTCTGACTCTTTTCCACCCCATGGACTGTAGCATGCAGGCTCCCCTGCCCTTCACTATCTCCTGGAGTTTACTCAAATTCATGTCCATTGAGTTGGTGATGCCATCCAACCATCTCAGCCTTTGCCACCCCCTTCTCCTCCTGCCCTCAATCTTTCCCAGCATCAGGGTCTTTTCCAATGAGTTGGCTCTTTGCACTGGATGGCCAAAGTACTGGAGTTTCAGCATCAATCTTTCCAGTGAATATTCCGAGTTGATTTCCTTTAGGATTGACTGGTTTGATTCTCCTTGCAGTCCAAGAGACTCCCCTTGAGTTGACATTCTTTTCGAAAGAGATGTATCTTCCTGTGCAATATTCCGCAATAGTCTGCCATAGACACTCTGGTCTCAAGACAACAGCCTGCTATTGTCAGTCTGAGTCTTTAAAAGCAGTCAAGTGAGCTAGCTCTTAAACTCTCAACTACAGATCTTTGAGTTGCCCCAGGCAGGGAGCACTGTGGAAAGACAGTTTCTCCGCGTAGATCTACTAACTGTTACTTTTCTTTAGTGACTTTGCCTAGTCACTAAAAACAAAACTGCATTTACTGAGAAAATGTACTGACAAAGTACAGGTACTTCCAGTGTGGTTTCTTCATTCATCGTGATTACGGACCATACACGTGACACTGGAAGAGGAGGCTGCAGTCAAATGAATTTCCCTAAGGGTGCTGGGCCTGAAGGGAATGCTTTCAAGGTCTATACACAGCAAATAAGCCAGGAGGCTCCAGGAAAGAGGAGGCCCCTGGGGGTCACAGACAAGGACAAGGCTTTTCAAGAAGTGTTTAAATATCCAGTGGATCTAGCCTCATACCTTGTTGAAAAGAAAGTGAAAGTGAAGTCGCTCAGTTGTTTCCAACTCTGCGATCCCATGGACTGTAGCCTACCATGCTCCTCTGTCCACGGGATTTTTCAGGCAAGAGTACTGGAGTGGGTTGCCATTTCCTTCACCAGAGGATCTTCCTGACCCAGGGATCGAACCCGGGTCTCCTGCACTGTAGGCAGACGCTGTACCATCTGAGCCACCAGGGAAGCAGGTGGCTCATTGAGAAAAGAATCCACCTGCAATGCAGAAGACACAGGAGATTTGGGTTTGATCCCTGGGTCGGGAAGATCTCCTGCAGGAGGGAACGGCTACCCACTCCATTATTCTTGCTTGGAGAATTCCACAGAGAGAGGAGGCTGGCAGGCTATAGTCCATGGGGTCGCAAAGAGATGGACACAACTGAGTGACTAACACTTACACTTGCACACAGGAGTGTCAGGGGTACTGCAAGCTATGTCCAAAGATGGGCTGATGGCACAATTTGTCCCAGTTTCAGCACCAACAAGAAAGGTTGACTGGTCCATCTGCTGTTCTGTCTAGCTCTTCTTTGCAAAGCAATGATGATGAGAACAGCAATGTAAATGGCTCATAGTTCCTGGGGTCTGAGTCCCAACAGTGGATCAGAGCTGTGTGTAGACAGTAAAACACTGCAGGTGAGGGCTGTGATGCTCAGAGAGGTTTGGTAACTTGTCTAGGGTCATACAGTTAGTGCTAGAATATAGCTTTGAACCTGCTCTCCTTCCAAAGTCCAAGCTTATTCCACTTTGGCTTTGGGGTTGGAGAAGCCATCTTTTACCAAGGAAAAGAAAATGTTGTGTTCATATAAATCCCATACCCCCAATTTTTGACTTCACTAATTGTTTCTAATAAAAAACACTTAGCCCATAATAATAGTTCTCTCCTTGCAGCCATCTTGGGGTCATCCTCTAGAGGTCAAGCCACCATCGTAAGAGTCCTACCTTGCTATGGGGATATAGTCTGAACCCCTGAGACTCACTGGGTGCCCCCCATTATCCCCTTCCCAGTCCAGTCTCCACACACAAGTCGGTCTGTTGAAGCGGTGATCTCATCCTGACACGAATCAATTCCCGAACCTTCACCATCACTGAGGCTGGCATGACCCTGCCTCTCTCAGCTCTACTCCTGTTTCCTCCTTGTTCTGTGCCCCCCACCCTTCGCCACTCTAGAGACATATCAATTCTAGGTTCTCCCTACAGATCATGTCATTCCCAGCTGGAGATGAGTCTTTCCCCTTCCTGTATCTTGGACTTTTCACATGCCCATCTCCCCATAACAGGTCTCGCATTTGAAAAGGAAGAGATTCCCCCTTTGTTCCTAGATAGGTATTCCCTCACCCTTACCAAGTGCCTCTGTAATTCCATACGCATTCTTCCATGATTCCCTAGCAACACAGTGTCACAGTCATTTGGGTACACTCTTGTCTATTAGACAGTAAATGGCTTGAGTGAAGGCCCAGGGGTCTGTCTGATCACATTTGCAGGACTTCTGGTCTACAGTAAGAAGCTAAATATGATGTTTGAATGAATGAATGAATGGACACAATACTGTTGAGCATTCTAGAAAGGTTCCAACCCTCCAATAGTCACAGACCTATTCAGCTTGGAGACCTATATGGGGTAATACGAAAACTGTCAGCTTCTCCAAGAGCAAAGGCTCAGCAGTGAAAACCCAAGACTGAGAAGTTCTGATCCTCATGTTGAAAGCTGATGGATGTTGATGGAGAGAGAGATGGTCAGTTTGTGTGGGTGTTTCAAGTCAGCTCTGACACATCAAGCTACCTGCCCCAACTCTTATTAAAAGTCAGTTTGCAGGAGACTCATAGAGGGAGCACATGGAGGGCTTATGAACAGGGAAAGAATGAGCTGTGAATGGAGGCTAAACCTGGGTACCCCCAAGAGAAGTCAGCTTTGGAAGCATGGAGGAGGAGGAGGGGATGCTCTAGATCATGTGATTTTACGCATGCTTTCAAGTTACTCTCCTGCATGTATTGCAACTCTGCTTAGAGAATATAGCTTACACACCTAGAATTTAGCCCCTGATACTCTGTGTTTCTTTTCTTTTTTTAAACTGAAGACAGAGGAATCTGGCAGGCTACAGTCCTGGGGTCCCAAAAGAGCTGGACACAACTTAGTGACTAAACAACAATCACTGATCACAATGTTGTATTAGTTTCAGGTGCACAGCAGAGTGGTTCAGTTACACCTACATAGTGCTGTGCTGGGTGTAGCTGCTCAGTCGTGTCCAACTCTTTACGACCCCATGCACTGTAGCCCACCGGGTTACTCTGTCCGTGGGGATTCTCCAGGCAAGAATACTGGAGTGGGTTGCCATGCCCTTCTCCATATATATCTATTTTTTTTCAGATTCTTTTTTAAAGCAGAAAAAGATTTATTATAAACTCTTTATTTCTTGTTTGCTAGTTTTTCTTAATAGTTATAGCTTAATTTACAAACAATATTGATATGCATTGTCACTGATTCTATGGCAGAATTTTCTTTTCGTTATGACAAGGAGGAAACTTTAAAGCACTTTAGGCTCGCCCACTCTCTAAACCTGTGAATTATTCTTTGAAGTGGCCATTGACCTTGTTCTTCACTTTCTCCAGGTTCAAACGTCTAAGGACTGATTGCTAATTATATTAAAAAATGGTTTCTTCACATCTATTTCCTTCATTTTACTCCGATTTCTTAAAAAAAAGATACAAACTAGTTTGACTATATTATAATATAGTGATATTATATATTATAGTGATAATATAATAATAGTGATATTAATATAATGATAATTGTAACTTGTTTACAAATTCTTTTCCCTTATAGGTTATTAGAAAATACTGAGTATAGTTCCCTGTGCTGCACAGTGGGTCCTTGTTAGTTATCTGTTTTGAATAGCCCTGGGATCTTTGCAGGGCTTCCCAGGTGAGGTAGTGGTAAAGAATCCGCCAGCCAATGCAGGAGACACAGGAGACATGGGCTCAATCCCTAGGTCAGGAAGATCCCCTGGAGAAGGGAATAGCAACCCATTCTAGTATTTTTGCTTGGATAATCTGATGGACAGAGGAGCCTGGTGGGCTAAGTCCATGGGGTCAGAAAGACTCAGACATGACTGGGCACACACACACACGATACTGTGATCTCCCTGAGATGCAGTGCTGAATCAGAAGTAACCAAAATGGGCATATATCAAAGTTGATGCCCCTTCCTGATAGGTGGCCCTCTCCAACACACTGAGTCAATTTTTCTTTCTTTCTATGCACTTCTAGAAAGGGATAGGCTTGCATGACTATGGTTAAGCATGAGGGCTTTGGAGCCAGGCTGTGCCGATTCTAATTTGGCTCTGACATTTATTAGCTGAGTCACCAGAAATGCAGTATTTATATTCTTCAAACCTCAGTTTCCTAAACTGAACAGTGGGGATAATAATAGACTGCAACTGATCGGATTGTCATGAGGATGAAAGCGCTGGGCAGTCACTGGCTGCTATTTGTGAGCTGTGGTTGTCTAGTTTCCAAGCTCGGTGTGGATAGGAAGCAGCAGATGAGCTGGTGTGGCTGAGGCCAGTGCGCTGAGAGCTGTGTCATCTGAGCTCCTGGCTGTAACACAAGCGTCAGAACACAAACACAAATATAAAACAGTCGGCACTTTGCGGTTGTGGACCCAATCACTGGAAACAATAAAAAATGCCCTGTCCTCCTGCATCTTTCAGTCTGGCCAGGGAGCCGATACTGAAGAGCTGAACCTATAATGTCAGTTATGATGGGGATTTGAGGGAAAATAAGGTAGCCTGTGGGGAGAGGAAATGAGGAGGTCAGAGACAGCCTCTCTGGGGAGGAGCCTGGGCTGAGACCCACATGCTGAGAGGGGGCGATCATATAGAAATGTGGGGAGAAGCACTGCAGGTGGGGAGGGAACAGCAGGGGCCAGGCCAGGAGCCTGGGTGCTTGGTGGGTGTCTGACATCGGAATGAAGCCCTATTTTGTCCACTGCTGTACTCCAGGTACCTAGAAGGATGCTGGGCAGATAGTGGTCGCTCAATTAATGTGCTGGAATGAAGAATTAAAGAAGGGAGATCTATGCAGCTGGAGTGTTGGAAGCAAGAAGGCTGGAGGGAGAGTTCAGCAGGAGAGCAGGGTCCAGACCACACCAGGCCCTGCGGCCCCGGGGCGGGCAGTCAGATGTCACAGAGATGGATGGGAGGCCCCTCGGGGCTTGGAGCAAGTGGATGACATGAGATGACTCACTCTTTAAAAGCATCATTGCTGGTTGCTGGGTGAGACTATACTATAGCAGATACCTTGGGAATTACAGGTGGCAGGGTTATCCAGGCAGGAGGTGATGGACTGGAGCTCAGTGAAGGCAGAGGTGGCGATCTGTGGCCACGGTCTGGTGTACGCTGTGTTCAAGACTGTGTGGCCCGAGGGAGAGGGGACTGGAGGACAAGGTAACCAACAAGAAGGGAGGAGACAGGTAAAATGTGACCTCTGTATATGACTGAGAATTGTGCAGCAATGAATTTGACCTACAAATAAGGACAGGAATAGATATCTAAAACGTGGTACGAAGCATACACTTCAGAAAGACAAACACCTATGGCACAATCCCATTTATGCATATAAAAAAATTTTATCAGCGTATACTTGCTTTATAATGTTGTGTTAGTTTCTACTGTACAGCAAAATGAATGTCATACATATACATATTTGCTGTTTAGTCACTAAGTCATGTCTGACTCTTCAACCCCATGGACTGTAGCCCGCCAGGCTCCTGTGTCCATGGGATTTCCCGTGCAAGAATACTGAGGTGGGTTGCCATTTCCTTCTCCAGGGAATCTTCCTGACCCAGGGATTGAACCTGTGTCTCTTGCATCACAGGTGAATTCTTTACCAGAGCCATCTGGGAAGCCCACACACGCTTGTATCCCCTCCCTTTTGGACGCCCTTCCCATTCAGATCACCACAGAGCATTAAGGAGGTTCCCTAGGCTACCCGTTAGTTATCGATTTTATACACAGTACCCATCGTGTCAATCCCAAACTCCCAATTCCTTCCACCAATCCCCACTTCCTCCTTGGTATCCATATATTGTTCATTACATCTGTGTCTCTATTCTGCTTTGCAAGTAAGATCATCTGTATCATTTAAAAAATAGCTTTCAAACCTCATGTAGCTTACAGTAAGACATTAAGGCTAACATTAAGGAAATTCTCCATTTAAAAAAACATGGAATTATAGTAAGAGAGTCTGTGCCAGCCCAGTGGTGGTAACATGCTGTGAATCCAGAAACATGCTGAACTCGAGAGTAAAGGGTCTTGACCCCTGAGGCTCAACAAAAATAACACTCTCAAGTTGTAGCGAGCAATTCTTCAATAAACTCATATAATTTATAACTACATGAGTTTTTATTTTACTACAAGCTTTTTATTGTTGTGGTCCCTAGTCTCCAAGATGGTCCTTAACCACCACTGGTTCCTGAGATTCACTTGTTTAGTTCTTTATCACATGAAACAGGGTTTGACCTGTGAACCAGTGGGGATGTTACAGAAACTCCTTGACCATGTGGGACTTTAAGGCTGGGTCATTCATGTTGTTTTGGCTTGTGCCCTGTTTTCTGGGGCTTCCCTCATAGCTCAGTCAGTAAGGAATCCGCCTGCGATGCAGGAGGCCTGGGTTCGAAGCATGGGTTGGGAAGATCCCCTGGAGAAGGAAATGGCAACCCACTCCAGTATTCTTGCCTGGAGAATCTCATGGACAGAGGAGCCTGGTGGGCTGGAGTCTGTGGGGTCTCAGTCTGTAGACTGAGCAACTACACCACTACCACCTGTTCTGTAGACTTTGAGGCTGGGACATCCATGCCATTGTGGCTGGTGCCCTGCTCTCAGTCACTTGCTCTGGGGGAAGCAGCTCCGTGGAGAGGTCCACATGGCTGGGACCTGAGGCCTCCTGCCACAACCAGAGTGACCTTGGTTCACTCGCCCAGCACTCAAATGAAGCATCTCAGAATCAAATCCGCCAGCCCCTGTGAAGTGTAAGGGAGACCTAGACCCCTGGTCACATCGTCAGCACAAGCTCGTGAGAGCCAGAGCCAGAACATGCAGATACAGTTGACTCTCAACCAACACAGGTTTAAATTGCGTGCACCCACTTCTAAATGGGTTTATTTCAACAGTACATATGACAGTGCTGCACAGTCTGTGGATGGTTGGGTCTGAGGATGTGGAACCACGGATACGGAAGACCTGGGATGCAGAGGGCTGACTAAGTTACAGTGGGTTTTCAACTGGGGGCAGAGGGTCTGTGCCACTAACCCCCGCCTCAGTGTTGTTTGATAGCCAACTGTAAACACTCCCAGAATTCCTGGCTGACAGAAACTGGGTGGATAGTAAATGGTTATTGCTGTTGCTAAGTTTTGGGGTAATTTGTAACGCTACAATAGATTCAGTGGACCCCATTTAAGTCAGTACTTTGATGTCTCTCCCAGCACTGCCTTACTAAGGAGTGCTGGGGTGTAAGAGCATTATCTGGCTTGGGACTTTAGACAGGTAACTGCCTAGTTCAGGTAAACTCAAGTCCTATGACGCTAGGAAAGATTGCAGTCAAGAGGAGAAGGGGATGGCAGAGGATGGGATGGTTGGATGGCATCACCGACTCGATGGACACAAGTTTGAGTCAGCTCCAGGAGACGGTGAAGGACAGAGAAACCCGGTGTGCTGCAGTCCATGGGGTCGCACAGCGTCAGAGATGACTGAGCTTCTGGACAACAACATCAAGCACTGGCACTGTAGTCAGGCCTAGATGTATCTTTAAACAGACCGATTAGCCCTAAGATTATACCCTTTTGTTCATCATCCAGACTTCTGAACAGGCATCAGCTTGCTTGAAACCTCTTCTATTTGTTCTCTTTACAGTCTTAAAAGACAGATGTGCAGTCCACATAACAAACAGAGGATCTGAGATGAGTGAGATGGTTTGTGTTTCCTGAGAAGGGAGGCGAGAGGGGGCACAGGGAATGGCATGTAAAAGATCCTTTAGTCTGTTAAGGAGCTTGGCAGGAGCGAGCGGACACCTTAGTGCGTCGTGGAGGAGAAAGTCAAGATGAAGCTGCGGAGCATTTTCTTCCCTTGTTGGAGGCGATGTCTGCTGGTTGCCACAATACTTTAAACATGCAGTAAACACAGAAATATTGGGTTGGCCAAAAAGTTTGGTTGTAAGTAAAACTAGACGATCTCTTCTTCATTTTTGCTAAGAACTTGATTGCACAACATACTTGCTACATGAACAACCTTTTTGGCTGGAGTGGGTTGCCATTCCCCTCTCCAGATATGATGATTAAATTCTAGTAAATCAGAAGAGCAGAGAGTGAATGGAACTTGCCACCTGGGGCAAACACACTTACCTTCGATGGAATTCACAGCTGGCCCATGCTCTAGGGTTCTCACTTGCCAGATGAGGAACATAGTGTAGGGACTGATCCCTGTTGTTCAGTCACTCAGTCATGACTGACTCTGCCACCATATGGACTGTAGCCCTGCCAGGCTCCTCTGTCCATGGGATTTCCAAGGCAAGAATACTGGAGTGGGTTGCCATTTCCTTCTCCAGGAGATCTTCCCCACCCAGGGATTTAACCACAGTCTCCTGCATTGGCAGGTGGATTCTTTACCACTGAGCTATCTGGGAAGCCTTATGGTACAGGATACCAGGCTCAAAATTGACGTGGAAACCAGTTCAGACAGGAGAGAAATGTCCTGGCCTCTGGTGTGAACTCAGGGATGTGTCATTTCTCTCATGGCGCCACTCAGCCTCAACTGAGATGCTGGCAAGACCCTTGGGGCGGCCACAGCTGAGCAGAGGAGGAAGGAGTCTTAACAACTGTATGACTAACAGAACAGGCCAGATGGAAAATAAAAGGTGAAGATAAAAGGTTCATTTCCAGAATATGGAGACAGAGAATTCAAGAAAAGGCAGAGGGGAAAACTGTAAGATCAGAAGCTGGAAGATTCCTGGGATTCAGGGAGAAAGAGAAATACCTTTATATAAGAGAAGGGTCACTCAGGGTCACCCATCTGATTAACACTAAGAGAAGCAAATCCTTGCTGAGAGCCTTCACTACATGCCAGGCCCAGTGCCCAGCTATTTGTACACACGGTCTTAATGATCCTCAGTGATGTTATCTTTCCTGAATGATGAAACTGAGGCCAAAAGAGAGGTTACATCACTTGCCCGAGGCCTCAGAGCTATAAGTGCTGGTGTCAGGAGGCAGGCATCTGACTGTGGTCCGAGCTGTCCATCTCTCCTTGAGATGACCTCCTCACTGGGAGGGCAAGGCTGCAGAGGAGCAGAGGTCCGGCAGGTCCCCAGACAGAAGAGATGACCTGGGGAAATCGCATTCCGATTTGGAAGTGAGTTCTTACAAGGATGAGCACATCTATTAGATATGAATCTGTAACAACTGCATTTGCCTTAGAGAGGGCTTGTCTTTGTCCCTTTGTAACCTAGCCTCACATCCATCCTGAACAGGAGGAAGGGACCAAAATGTGATGGGCTGTAGGTGCCCCTCCTTGGGCCAGTCTGCAGCCAGAGTCACAACCAGAAACCTTTATCCGTTCTGGGCTTGTTTTCCCCCTCAAGGGCAGAAATTTATTTTGTATAGTACCTAATCCATGGAAGTGAAAGTGTTAGCCACTAAGTCATATCTGACTCTTTTGTGACCCCATGGACTGTAGCCTGAACAGCAACTCTGTCCATGGAATTCTCCAGGCAAGAATACTAGAATGAATTGCCATTTCCTTCTCCAGGGGATCTTCTTGATCCAGGGATTGAACCCTGGTCTCCTGCATTGCAAGCAGATTCTTTACCATCTGAGCCACCAGGGAAGCCCAAAGCCTAATGGAGGATGTGGTCATTGACCTCACTACTTCTCACATGCTAAGCGAGCGCTCTACCATTTGAGCTAATCCTAACACATAATCTATCCTTAATGTTTCTTAAATTGAAATCGTTTAAAAAATTCTTATGAAAAATTCTTTGGTTTGTCCAAACCATGAAGAAAATTAATATTTTTCTGCACCTTATATACCCTCTAGGGACTAGATATGGGGGGTGGTAGTTCGGATAGAATTTGGGAAATGGGGCACCTGGTGAGGAAGATTCAGTCTAAAGGATGAGAATCAGGACTAGTAACATTTAAAGGTGTTTTTTTCCCCCCCCCCTAGGAAAACCATCTCTTGATGCAGCTATTAAAAATAAAAATGAAGTGGTTTCATTTCAGCTTTCTTCCCTGTTCACTTTCACAGAAAATTGGCCCCCATTGTCTTTCCTGTTCTCCATTCAGCTTCTTATTTCACATCTCTTTTCTGGTTATTTAGTTTTCTGGGATCAATCTTCTATCTTAATTTCACTGAGTCCTATAGTCTTCCTCGACTTCTGAATCTGCTGTTCTGTCATTTTCCGAGAATCAAAGAGGTTAAATTGAGAAATATATATTTTAGGAGGAAGGAAGGAGAAAAGGAAAAACAAACTTTACTTGGGTATTGAAAAGTCTGACTTCATAGAGTGCCAGGCTTGGGTTCATTTAATGACGAGACACTATTTTGATTTTGGTATCATCAGAGAACTTATTATTTGAAGAGTTTTTAATGGCTATTCTGACTGGTGTGAGGTGGTAACTCATTGTAGCTTTGATGTGTATTTCTGTAACGGTAATGTCAAGCATCTTTCCGTGTGCCTGTGGGCCATCTGTAAGAATCACATTTTCATCGAGAGGGTCCCTGGTGTGCCTTTGGGGTGGACAGAAGGACCCATCCAGTCTTCTGCAGAAGCACAAAGGGATTGGAACCTGTCTACAGTATTCCAAAGGAAACAGTGAAAGTGACTCCCTAACAACTGAGTTTGGTTGCTTTTAACAAACAATGGGGTAGCCTTTTATCATATTTGTTTTCTTTTCAAAAACCCTTCCAATTCTTTACATCTGAGCTAAGAGCCTCAGAGCCAGACTCTGAGGCCAGAGAGCCTGGGTCTGAATCTCACCTACCCTTGACTAACCTCTCTGTGCTTCTGTTTCCCAGTCTCTAAGATGGGAATAGTAAGAATATTTACATCATCAGACTGACATGAAGATCAAGGGAGTTAACATTGATACATGTGAAATCTTTCACAGTGCCTGGTATGTGAGCTCAGGAACATTATCTATTAGAATATGTCCGTGTTGTGTGCTGTGCTAAGTCCCTTCAGTCGTGTCCCACTCTTCTGCGACCCCATGGACTGCAGCCCTCCAGGCACCTCCCTCTATGGGATTTCCCAGGCAAGGATACTGGAGCAGGATGCCATTTCCTTCTCCAGGGGATCTTCCCCACCCAGTGGTCGAATCCATATCTCTTAAATCTCCTGCATTGGCAGGCAGGTTCTTTACCACTATCTAATAACGTGATTTGGAGAAGGCAATGGCACCCCACTCCAGTACTCTTGCCTGGAAAATCCCATGGACGGAGGAGCCTGGTAGGCTGCAGTCCATGGGGTCACTAAGAGTCGGACACGACTGAGTGACTTCTTTCACTTTTCACTTTCATGCATTGGAGAAGGAAATGGCAACCCACCCCAGTATTCTTGCCTGGAGAATCCCAGGGACGGGGGAGCCTGGTGGGCTGCCATCTATGGGGTCGCACAGAGTTGGACACGACTGAAGCGACTTAGCAGCAGCAATAATGTGATTGAGGAAGAAAGCAGGACTTGCCAGCCAAAGTATGAACCATCTGATAAGACAGATGCATCCTGAAGCAGCAGACATATACCACTCTCCATGCCTCATAGTTTGGGAACATATAATAATACTTAAAAGATAGTGTAGTTGGGGGCAGGATGTAGGGCTTGGAAGTACCATGAGCAGTACGGTTGGTTCTAACTTTTAAGTAGATACATAAAAGGTGAAAGTGAAGGTCAAAGTAAATTTTTTTTCAAAGAGAAAAGAACCACCACCAAGAATTCTTAAATATGCTTGCTGAGTACCTTTCATATGAAAGAAACATAAGAGCATCTTCTTATGGGATTTTGAGAGTTCATATTTTCTGTAAAGCAATAGTTTCAAGTAATGAGTTTTCCTTCCAATATAATGAAAGTATTAATGTACATTTCCAGGAACAGATGCCCAAGATCATTTTAGACGGCACATTGAGAATCACTGTGGATGAAAATTATTAGAGAAGCCAAGACTGGGGATGATGCCCTTGGATACCCATCTAGGAAACTGCATCCCCAAACTCTGATCTCAAGGATGCCCAGTGGTGGTTTTGGTGCTGGCGGAAAGCTACAGCAGGTGAACTGGCTATCACCATTTGTCTGATTAGGGGTTTCACAGCTTCGATTACCTTATTCCCCGTTCATTTCTTAAATCTTCTAGTAGCACAGACAATTTTAAAAGGATCAAAAATGATGAGTTTCTCCCATAAAAGCCTCCTTATTCTCCACTGCTGTCTCAGATGGCAGGGCACCTGTGGTTTAGCTCAATTTGACAATATTGGAGGGAGTTATGAGGCAAGAAGTCTATGGTTTGGTGCATTTGTTCTCTGTGCTTCGTATTGTTTATTAAACCGGATCACTCCAGGGCCTTGACTCATGTGTCAATGGTATGGTTTCCATAGCAACAGGTGTCAATTAAGAGAAATCAACATTTGTATGGCATAGGAAACTCTACTCAAGATTCTGTAATAACCTATATGGGAAAAGAATACGAAAAACAGTGGACATATGTATAACTGAATTACTTTGTTGCACACCTGAAACAACACTGTAAATCAACTAGACTCTAACATAAAACAAAAATTAAAAAATCTACAGCTCCCCTATAAAGTCAAACATTAAGAAATTAAGTTGTCTCCCAAGCCAATTCAAAACAGATTTGACCAACTATAATTATATTTTATTACTTGATCAGATTGTTTACATTATCATATCAGTAAGAAGATTTTTTTTCTGGGAATTTTCCAAATCTGAAACAAACACACCACCAACACCCCTAAATCTTAAAAGAGTAGTTCCTCTGAAGAAAATTATCAAGTATTAAAATTAATTTTGGCCTCTAACCGACGAAAACCTTTTTGGAAAAGTCCTATCATTTTCTCTGTGGACTAAAGTGACTCATAATTAAAGGTTTTGACTTGCTGCTAATAGAGGATGCCAGAAATGATCTGAGTCACTGCTAAAATTAACACCAAGTTTTGATTCAATGAAACAATTAATCACATTTGTCTCATTTCATTTAAAACCATGATGCTTTTGGAACTTCCTCCCTTAATTTGTAGATGAATTTATAAGATTTTCCACTAAGTTCTTGATATTGTTAGGGGGCAGCTTTACATGATGAATGGGATAAAGCTCTGTGTTTGATTTCTTGAATGGATCTCAACAATAGAGAAGGCAGGGTTGAGGGTGGGAGGGTTGGGCCGCCATGCTCCACACCTGCCCCCCCACCCTCAATCCCTAAACCCACCATTTTCCCCATCATAACCACTACATTTCAGTCTGTACACTTTGGGTGGGAGGAGGGCATGGCAACCCACTCTAGTGTTCTTGCCTGGAGAATCCCCATGGACAGAGGAGCCTGGTGGGCTATACAGTCCATGGGGTTGCAAAGAGTCAGACACGACTGAGTGACTAAACGCACAGACTAGTTGGGCTTCCTAGGTGGTGCAGTGGTAGAAATTCTGCCTGCCAGTGTAGGAGATGGAGGAGACAAGGTCCCCGGGAGTAGGAAATGGCAACCCGTTCCAGTATTCTTGCCTGGGAAATTCCATGGTCAGAAGAGCCTGGGGGCTCACAGTCCATGGGGCTGCAAACAGTCAGACACAACTGAGTGACTGAGTGTACATACACGCACACACGCACAGACTAGTTGCCCAGTCCCCCGCTGCTGTTAGTTTCACAGAATTCCTTCTTTGTACTTTGCACTTCTACATTGCCTGACTATGCCTCTAGCCTGGCTTTTCAAGCACTGCAGATGAGTAAATCTAGTTGGTTTGGTGTTTTCTTTTTTTTTTAAACATGGGACTAGCCAAGCACTGACGCCTACATTGGTGAAAGTATAGAAGGAAAAAATAACACATTCGGTAAGGAACAGATAAAAGTGGCTCTGAGAAAAGATGGTTTCAGAGAAAAGGTTAAGAAAAAGAAGCATCACCTCGTAGCTCTGAGCCAGTCATCTGTCTGTCCCTCCCCTGCTCTGCATCACGAGGCTAGTGGCAAACTCCATGCCCATCCTTTCCTGCAACTGGTTTTGAGTTAGGTTGGGTTGGTGGGAAACTTGGTAAGATACTGAAGGGCGAAATCAGGGTATTTCTCTGTCTCTGCTGCTGTGACCTCGGTTATTGTAGAAGCGACGCAGCTCTGGCTTTGGGTTCTGGTTATACATCTTTTGTGTATGGGCGAGCCTGGTGGGCTGCCATCTATGGGGTCGCACAGAATTGGACATGACTGAAGTGACTTAGCAGCAGCAGCAGCAGCCCCAGCTCCATAGTGGTGTAGGTTTCCTGTTGCTATGGTGTTTTTCAGCTCTTGCCACCATCTAACCAATTCCCTATATTAACCGACCACTATTGAATCATGTGGCATGGGTTCTGCTTTCCTCACAGGACTCTGGCTGTTACAGCTCCATCATCTTACTCTATGGTCAGAATATTCTTTCTTTATTAAACAATGCTCTTTTCCCTACATTGTTGTTCTTTAGCCACTAAGTTGTGTTTGACTCTCTGTGACCACGTGGATGGCAGCATGCCAGGCTCCCCTGCCCTTCACTATCTCCTGGAGTTTGTTCAAATTCATGTCCATTGAGTCGGTGATGTCATCCAACCATCTCATCCTCTGCTGCCCCCTTCTCCTTTTACCTTCAGCCTTTCCCAGCACCAGGGCCTTTTCCAATGAGTCAGCTCTTCACATGAGAGGGTCAAAGTATTGGAGCTTCAGCTTCAGAATCCGTCCTTCCAATGAATATTCAGGGTTGATTTTCTTTATACATCATCATCTGAGTTATGTCATGCTGAACTGACTGCATGTGGTTGACCTAATATAATATGTAATTGTTTGCACTGAATATCACATAGATAAAACCTTTGGCATAAACACTAGTTTATTCTTTGTTCTCAAAAAGAAATCTGTTATTCTAAGAAGATCATTTAAAGGATGGGTGAAGTGTTAGTAATAATTAGTCTAAATAGTACCATAAATCACATTGGAAAAAATGTATCTTACTGAGGAGCACCTGTCTACACAGTCTGTAGTCCACATGATATTTTGTTTTCTTTAAGGAAAACAAAATCATTTATTTAACTCCTAACACACAGATGGTATTAATATATGCTAGGAGAAACATTAGAAGGGATGCAGGTTTAAAACAATATCAGAGATCCAAAGTCAGAGTGAGAAGTTCACGTTATGCAAAGATTTTTCAAGCTACCAATTAAATATCTCCATGTGCAGGAACAAGCTGATCAGGGCTCTATTGCCTATGACTCAGCGTACAATTGCTTGAGCAGCCCTCATAATCTTACAGGACTGGCTAATAAACCTAACAGGACAGGAACTCCAAAAAAGAGGCAGAAGTCAATATTTCATCATTCAACGATATTCTTTGCCTGCCTAGTTAACTCCTCTCATCCTTCAAACAGGGGGTCAGTTGGCACCTCCTCATGGAACCAAATACTTTCTGTCACAGTCAAGTCACAGAGACCCTGCCTACCTTCAGCTGCGCATCACACTTAAGCCCACTTCAGCTGGCTGAATTGTCCGATCAGAAAGCATAGAAAGCCCTGTGAAGGCAGGGACCATTTCTGCTATTGTTGGTTTTTATTTTCCTAGTGGGTGAGCATCAGGACTTAATGCAAGCCAACTGAGGGAGTGAATGAGAATAGAGAGGCACAGAAATTCCAAACTTAGGAACTAGGGACAGCAAAGGAACTGGCCCCAACTTCTTAAAGTGATTCTTCTGACCTCTGCTTGCATTTGTCCTAGCCTGAGGCAAATTCACCTGGCCAATGATGTCACTCAGCTGCTGCTGCTGCTGCTAAGTCGCTTCAGTTGATGTCACCCCTACCAGTCCTCAAAAGGGGCTGTTTGTTCCTTGTGTTTTCCTAATTATAGTATTATAATAAAACGGAGGGTTTCGATAGGTCAGCGTTTTAAAAGAAAAGCCCAGATATATCAAGGTGAATTACTACGTGTGATGACAGTAATCCACACTCAAGGAACGGACAGACTGGAGGGGAATCGAAACGTGAGGCAGGGAAGAAAAAGTGAGAAACTGTGCCTCGAACAGCAGCACATGAAGGCTAGTCACTCAAGTACGAAGTTACCTTATCTGCCCTTCATACTAAAACAAAAAAATCAAGGGTGCTGTCACCCAGGCTGCAGTCCGTATTTTGTCCCCACTAAAACTTAATTCGCAAAAAAAAAAAAAAAAACCAAAAACAAAAACAGAAAACAACCCAGAAAAAAATCAAGTAGTTTTGGGTCAGCAGACCGTAAGCAGCGACTGAAGAAAGGTGATCTTGTTTCTACACGGGTGCCCGATGCTTCAGGCCTAATGGCATTTGTCTGGAGCTCATTCAAGTATTAATATTCTAGAACAAAATAAGGGAATTAGAATGTGACGAACAGTAGTTTTGTCAAAGTAGTTTTTAATTTCAGCACTCAAAAGTGTCAAATGCACACACAGGCATACATACATAATATTTCTGGAGGAGGACATCACTGTAATATAGTAGAAACAGACATCTGATACACTTCAGTTGATAGAATTCTCAAATGGTTGACTTTAAAATTTTTCTGTGAAGCGTGTCTTTTGATGAATATATTAGGAAACTTTTGGAAAGTAGCTGTCAAATATGTTGAAACTGGTACGCGGGTTCTTTATCTTCACTTTTCTGCTGTTTACTGATTTACTGTTTGATCTAACTCTCTGACTTTAACATTCTTTTTATTTACTTATTTTTGGCTATGTTGGGTCTTCATTGCTTTGTGCGGGATTTTCTTTAGTTGTGGCAAGCAGAGGCTTCTCTAGTTGCTGTGGTCTCGTTCGGTGGTTTCTCATCGTGGAGCCCTGGCTCTAGGGCATCCGGGCTTCAGCAGTTGCAGCTCCTGGGTTTTAGGTGCAGAGGCTCAATAGCTGTGGTGCACAGACTTAGTGGGATGTGGGATCTTCCCAGATCAGGGATCGAACCCGTGTCTCCTGCATTGGCAGGTGGATTCTTATATCCACAGTGCCACCACGGAAGCGCTCTGACCTTAATTTTAAATCTATCCACTAAAATCTTTTGTAATTCCAAAATCTCTTTGGTTTTCAAAGGAGAAAAGTTGACTGATTAACTAAATGTTAATTTTCTTGAAGACTCACGTTATCACAATTATCAAGATATTTTATGGGAAATGCAGGATGGTAGAAATTGCTATACTAGAGGGAGACAGTTCCCAATGGCATATAATTGATACATTCTTGTTAGTGATTAGCTGGTTTTCAAGATGCCCCATCTATGGAGCAGGGAGACAGTTCCCAATGGCATATAATTGATACATTCTTGTTAGTGATTAGCTGGTTTTCAAGATGCCCCATCTATGGAGCATTTGACCTTCAATTCAGATCAGAACTTGGGAGGAAAAAAAGCATTTCCCCTTTCAGGGATGATTTTTACTGCTTTTATTTTTTAAATCCTAGATGAAAAAATATCAATGAATTTTTCTTTAAATCCCCTGGCTCTTTGACATGTGTGCTAAGTTGCTTCAGTCATGTCTGAGTCTTTGCAACACCATGGACTGTAGCCCACCAGGCTCCTCTGTCCATGGAATTCTCCAGGCAAGAGTACTGGAGTGGGTAGCCATGCCCTCCTCCAGGGGATCTTCCTGACCCAGGGATGGAACCCTCGGCTCTTAAGTCTCCTCCGCTGGTAGGTGGGCTCTTTATCACTAGTGCCACCTGGCTCTTTAGAAAGTGAAAGTGAAGTTGCTCAGTCGTGTCCGACTCTCCGCAACCCCGTGGACTGTAGCCTACCAGGTTTCTCAGTCCGTGGAATTTTCCAGGCAAGAGTACTGGAGTGGGTTGCCATTTCCTTCCCCAGGGGATCTTCCCAACCCAGGGATTGAACCTGGGTCTCCCGCGCTGCAGGCAGACGCTTTACCATCTGAGCCACCAGGGAAGCAAATCATGGTTTTCTGTTAATGTGATCAAGCCTACCTACAGCCTCGGACCAGGTTTTCCTTTGGTGCAAAGGCTGTTCTGAGTTAACATCACACTGCTGACTAGTTCCCCTTGTGATACTCATTAACCAGTTACCTAAACAGAAATACCTGGGTGGCTTCTGACCATTGCAAGGGGTTTGTTTTCCCAGAGTGACCTGGCTGAGCTTCAACCTGCAGCCTTGATCCCATGAGCCTTGTGCTTCAACTGACTGAGCCGGGCGAGAGGTGATGCAAAAGAGTGTGCTGAAATTAGAAACAGAACCATGGCAAATGTTCACAGAAAAGAGGCTAAATTAATAGTGATCACTTAAATAAACATATATTCATTTATCAAACTTCACTGAGACTGTCTTACATAAAGAAAGATGGTTATCAGGTGAATAATATTATCTTTAAGTATACAAACAATGTTGGAGGATGCAGAGCAATTTATCTTCATTGCCACAGAATCATAAGCAAGGAAATAAAATTACAGGTAAGAGAGAGTTTATGATAAGTAAATAAGCACTTGAATCTCTCTAAACCATTCAAGACAGATTGTGACATGTTCCTCTATTGATGTCTGGGGTTCTTTGCCTACTTAATGATGGAATAATTCATCTATGTATTTTGTTGTTGTTTAGTTGCTAAGTCATGTCTGAACCTTTGTGACTCCACAGACTGTAGCCCACTAGGCTCCTCTGTCCATGGGATTCTCTGGGCAAGAGTACTGGAGTGGGTTGCCATTTCTTTCTCTGGGGGATCTTTCCAACCCAGGGATAGAACCCTCATCTCTTACGTCTCTGCATTGGCAGGCAGATTCTTTACCACTAAGCCACCAGGGAACTGAGTTTCTACCAGGGTTAGGTTCTACGTTCAGCTCTTAGGAGACCGAAGGTGCTCTCCAAGTTGATTAGTTATAAACCAAATATACAGCATAGAAAATAAACTAATTCTTGAAAAAATTAGAAGTCTTAAGAAACTGCTTTAGCTCAGATTTTTGAGTAAACAATCCTTTAGACTTCCTTAGCTCCTGCAATGGTATGTCCCAGTGATAGCTCACAGTGAATGATGTCGGATCCAGGATCAGGGACCAGGCTTGATCACTCAAGAGCTTTTGTGTAGCAGTTTTATTAATGTGAAAAAGGGACAGGAAAAGCTTCTGAAATAGACATCAGAAGGGGGATGGAGAGTGCCTCATCAAGAGAGCTATATACTTTTTAAATTGGTTATTATAGTAAATCGAAAGAATGTCTCAAGGTTCTAAAGGTCTTAGGGGACCCACTCCCACAATATACATTTTAAGATAACAGGATTAGAACTAACAATAGAAAGATCTACTAGACCCACTCCCATAATATACATTTTAAGATTAGTTGAGAAAGTTCTCAAGAAGGAGAAAAGTTCTCAAGCAGGATACTTTGTTATATTGACTAAGATAAAGTAATGTAGGAAAAAAGGGTTTGTCCTTTTCTCTTCCTTGAGAACTCCAGACCCCTCTATCCTCCTCAGGGATCCTGGACTTTTTATCAACCTACCTAGAAATTGACTCTCTCACCAGGGTTCTACTTGAAATTTTCCAAATGGAAATATTTTAACCATTGAGGTACTGATGCTTAAATGATGTCTGATATTTCAATCAGTATAACACATACACACACACACTAAGCTTTTAGAGAAATGAGAAAAGTATATTTGAAATGTATATTTCATCCCTGTTTTCTGGCACAGAGCTTTCAAAGCTCTTGGAATTTCCTAAGAGAAGAGAGCTACCAAGGGTCTTTTGTTATGTTAATAAGGTGCCTATTTGGACCACAACTGAGGATGGAGGCTGGTTGGCAGGGAAACCAACCATGACCTTGTAGGGTTGGAACCTTCACTAGCACCTCCTTGACCTCTGGGGAGGGGAGATGGCTAGAGGCTGAGTTCAGTCACCAGTGGACAATGTTTTAATCAACTGTGCCTATGTAACAAAGCACTCATATAACCCCCAAAAGACGGGGTTTGGAGAGCTTCTGGGCTGGAAAACACATGCCTGTAGGGGGCATGGAAGCTCTGCGCCTTCCCTTTATAGCTTGCCCCGATGCTGGGAAAGATTGAAGGTGGGAGGAGAAGGGGATGACACAGGATGAGATGGTTGGATGGAATCACCGACTCAATGGATATGAGTTTGAGTAAACTCCAGGAGGTGGTGATGGACAGTGAAGCCTGGCATGCTGCAGTCCATGGGGTCACAAGAAGTTGGACGCGACTGAACTGAACTGAGGCTCTTGTTGTTGTTGTTCAGTCACTAAGTCATGTCCAACTCTTTGTGACCCTATGGACGGCAGCATGCCAGGCTTCCCTGTCCCCCATCATCTCCTAGAGTTTGCTCAAACTCATGTCCATTGAGTTGGTGATGCATCTAGCTAGGCTCTCTGAATCTTGAACTTGGATCGCTGGATTCAGAGTCAAGAGTGCTCATCATTACATCATGGAACCATGGCTGGCCTGCTGGTTCCACTGCTGAGTCAGGCCAGGCACAGCCCCCAGCGTCTAGAACTAGGCTCTAGTTAGATGGAAAGAAACGGCTGAAGGGACTGGACTCTATGGCTTAGATGAAATTCTTTCACCCAAGACTTTTTGCTTGGGCCCTTTTATCTCTATCTCTGTCAGACTGTACTGAAGACAGAAAACTCTTTTACCATTATTATTTTGAGAAGACACTTCATCTCTTGCCCTCAACATTAGGTATATATATATATTTTCTCAGTGTATGAAGGTTATAGGCAGTGGTTTATCATTTGCAAATGCATGCGTATTTTACTGTAAAAGGAAGGAAATGGTCAAATGTTGAAAAGATAAAAACCGAAGAGAACTGAAAGGTCAAACATATTTTAGAATTAAGCTCTCTTCCCCCAAAAATATTATCTTAAAAACATTTCCTTTCTCATCATAAATTACAGTCATGTTTATGTGAGGCCGTTCAGGGCCCCGCAGGGCACAATCCCTGTTCAGAAGCCTCTGATATCAAACTGTCAAAATATGATATTTGATGTTAAGTGGTGTGAACAGATTTTATTTTAACTGACATGAAGATGATTAACAGGATGATCAAGCAGTGAACGTACTTCAATGCAAGTTGAACAATGTTTTAATAAGTAAAGTAAGAAAACTATTTCACACTAGAAAATTCCAGTCACACTTAATGATTTTAAAGCAAAAAGTTATTTGACTTATCTCTCTAGTTCCACAGCACTGTGTTTAAGTAAATGGAAAGTCTCAGAATTGTCTTTGAGAAACATGTGAAGAACTTTTTAAGATAATGATAAATATGAGATTAGGAAATCCTCAGAGGGTCTGTAAATTGCTAGTGTGTGTGTGCGCGCGTGCACACGTGTGTGTGTTAGTCACTGAGTCATGTCCGACTCTTTGCAACCCCATGGACTATAACCCACCAGGCTCCTTTGTCCATGGGGTTTTCTAGGCAAGAACACTGTTTCAGTTGTCTTGTAGTAACTTGTCTCCAGACAAGTCCAAGGATACCAACGCAGATGGAGCTCTCGAGACAGAGGACCAAAGAGGAGAACTACAGTCTGGTGTTGTAGTGGAAACTTCAAGGCTACTATTAAAAGAAAATAAGAGAAAATACAATATGGCAGAAGAAAAAAAATACTACAGAATGAGCAGGAAGTAGTTTCTTAGCCAAGTCAAGTACTTAGGATCGGCCAAGAAAACACATGAAGATTGAGAAAAAGGAGATAAACAGAGTTCACAATTTGAGAAACAGAAAGTTTATAACAGCTTAATCCTTTTTTTTTAATAGGTGATTTACAATTTGGCACACGTACAGCAAAGTGATTCATTACCTATGTATACGTATCTATATAAACACATTTTTTTTCAGATTCCTTTCCATCATAGGCTTTCTCAAGATACTGAATATAGTTCCCTGTGCTATACAGTAGGTCCTGGTTGCTTACCTATTTTATATACGTCATGCGTGTGAAGTTACTTCAGTTGCGTCTGACTCTTTGTGACCCTATAGACTGTAGCTCGCCAGGCTCCTCTGTCCATGGTCCATGAGATTCTCCAGCAAGAATACTGGAGTGGGTAGCCATTCCCTTCTCCAGGGGACCTTCGCAACCCAGGAGTAGAACCTGTGTCTCTTACCCGCATCTCCTACATTGGCAGGTGGGTTCTTCCCCACTAGCGCCACCTGGGAAGCCCGTTTTATGTATAGTAGCGTGTATTTGTTCATCTCAAATTCCCAACTTATCCCTTCACCCCCGGCTGCCTCCTTCGGTAACTGTTTTTTTTTTTTCCTATGTCTGTGAGTCTACTTTTGTTTTTAAATAAGTTCATGTGTATCTTTTTTGTAGTGATAGCATATGATATTTAAGTGATATCATCATACATGATATTGTCTGACTTACTTCACTTAGCAGGACAATCTCTAGGTCCATCCATATTGCTGTACTTTAATCTTATTGGGGATAAAAGCTTTTGAAGGTTCTGTGAAATTTGAGAATATGGAGTTATAAATAGCCTATTTTCTGCAGCATCTTTTCTCTGTCCTGTGTGCCCTCCAAGCATCGAGAGGAAGTTTCTGAGTGACACCTATGCAGAGGGCAATAAGCTGCCTTTTAAAAAGCGCCCAGTGACCACTGTCCTCCCATTTGCCGGAGTCACTAGTTCCAGACCCTCCCTAGGTCCCTAAGGACTCCCAAGTCCTCATAGACATTTGAGGCATTTCTGAGATAGACTCACCTACAACATCACACAGAAGACTGCTGGACATCTCATTCTTACACCTTGATCTTTCTGCTTGAGCATGAACCCAAAAAAGCCAGGGATGATGGTTGGTCTTTTTCCTTCCTTTATCCACCAGTAGTTTAGCTCAACCTACTAGTTGGAGACTTCTTGCAAACATGGAAGAAATTTCATCAACAAATTATATCCTCATTCAATGAACTCATCTCTTCCTTGACAGATTTAAATAAGTAGCCCGTCTTTTATTGGTTAACTTCTGTATCTTTATAACCTCCTTAGGGTTTGTTTGTTTGTTTTCTTTTTCTTTTTAAGGGGCAGAAACGTTTTTCCTCTCAATATTGTAAGACGTAATTTAATACGAGGAGAATCTTGAAACAACTGCACGTGGTATTTTCCTTAGATCCTTATGTTGACCTGACATTTCTACGCTCTTTTTTTCAAACGTATTAGACTTTCTTTCACTCTAGACCAGACTTCTCCATCAGAAACAGTATGTGAGCCACAAATGCAAGTGAAAATTTCACTAGCCTCATTAAGAAAGAAAAAGAAGGGCAATTAATTTTGAGACTACATTTAAAACCATCTATCAAAAAGCATTATGCTTTTGACAAGTAATCAGTATAAAATTACTGAGGGGTTATCATCTATTTTCTCTTTTTATCTGAGGCTTGGGTAGAGGGCGTTTTATGTCGATGGCAGATTTCAATTCAGATGAGCCGCATCCCAAACGCTCAACAGTCGCACTTGTCAAGCAGTTTAGGTGTTGAAGCACATGGCATTGATTTCTCTCCCTTCTTGTCCCCGGGTAAGTCCTTGCCTGAGGATTACTTCATTTCCTGTGTCTTCAGTTTTGCACTGGATTTTTTCCCTCTGCCTTTAAGCTGCACAGGCCTCCCTTAAGCCCTTTGCTTGCAGTGTCGCTGCTTTGAGTTCAGTTGATCCATTTCCTGTCCTCCTAAGCTCTCTCTAAGTAAAACCCAGGCCTCTTCACTGCCTTAGATGCTGCCAACAACTCTCTCCTTCCTGCCTGGATGGTTTTCACAGATACATGCTCGTTCCCCTCTTCCTTCTGCTTTGCAGATTCATCCTGATAGTGAGGGGTGTGGGGGGCACAGGCCATGATTCTCAAACCTGAGTGCAAACATGGAAAAAATTTCATTGTCTGGGAACCCCAGTTACCATATTGCTGGGCCCACTCCCACAGATGTAGATTTCAGAGGTATGGGGTGAAGTGGGAGAATTTGTATTTCTAATCAGTTTCCAGGTGATGCTGTGGGTCTGGGGATTCTACTTGCAGACTCCCCGCTATAAGTGTCAGTCCTTGGCCCTCTAGCCTTCTCCCCCAGGAGCCACACCCCCTTCTCCTGGCTGACAGAGCCTTGGTTTGGTTCAGTGTCCTGGTGGCCTGTGCTTCAGGGCCACCTGGAATCAGTGCTGGCCAAGGGGAAAGACACTTTTTCTGGCCAGTGGTGGGTTCTGGCAGGTGAGATCGGGGGGGGGGGAGGGGGTGGGGGGGCAGATTTTAGGAACCTTTCAGACTCTATAGAAGGGACCCCAAGACAGGCTGGCTTTTTTCCTGCCTCTGGACATCATTGTCTAAGAACATCCCTCAGGACTAGCGTCATCATTCTGGGCCCCTGAGGGCAACGGCCGAAGAGGCCAAGCTGTGCACAGACCACAGAGAAAGAGATGGGAGGGAGGGAGGAGGTTACGGCGGGGGTCGTGCAGCCAGTGGAGGAAAGAAATCGTGTGGGCCTCCCTCCTGTGCCATGTGCAGTAATGAGCATACCTGTGCTCAGGCCACTTTTAACCTCGTGCAGGAAACCTCCCGACACCTCTGAGCACTTTCATCTCTTCCCTCTCCGACAGCCAAATAGGATGGTGTTTTCTCGAACACCGCTCTCAACCCCACTGCTTCCTCAACTGAACTGTCTCTCCCTTCGCTGCCTTTTTTGCTCTGCTGAGGTAGAGGGGAGCCCAGTCCCTAACACTCTGGGGGCTTAGAACAGGGACACAAATGAGGGTCCTTGCCCATCTCTCTTCCCACACCTGGATGCGTCCCGTGCTGTGAGTGGGATGTGCATGGGCGCCTGCATGTGATTCCAGGCTCTGCTGAAAGCCTGCACTCCCTGCGAGCTGCATCCTCGGAGGGGTGTGGGCACTGGTGCCCAGTCAGCCGGGGCGGGGAAGAACTGGGGAAGAGCTAGGCAGGCACGGAGGTTGGTTCAGGGCGGCCCAGCTGGGAATTGTAGCTTCCCAGGTACGTGGAGTGTCGTTTACAGGCGGGGTGATGGGAAGCGTGATTTCGGGGAGCCCACAGACTCCTCACGCTACTGTGGAGGGCATAGCCAGAGGAAGGCCACGGTGGATCTTCTAAAGCAGGGCGCCTGGGCCAGCGGTCCCTGCTGCTTGGGGGTCAGAACAGGATGAGGATTGATGATGTGATTGGGCAGATCCTTAAGAGTCCGAGTCACAAACAGTAAAGGCTGTCCTGGTGATAGTGACACCTGACATCTAATACTTTGATCCTCCTTGGAATCAAGATAATACCCTAGAATATTGATTTTGTGAAAAGACCTGGGAATTTTAGTTTTGAGCCTTTATTTTTTATTGTATCATGTACAAGTAGGCATTTAAACCTTCGTGGTAAGACTTTCCCTATAGTATTATTTCTAATGCCCTTATCCCTTTCTCCTCCTTGGATTAACTTGCCGAAATAAATCTAGTTATTTTTTAAGAAAGGACCTCATTTAGTAAAGTTTACTCTGTACACTGTTTTCCCACATTAACTTTGAGTATGAATGAGGCACCAGCTGCTATTCATTAACTCTCCATGCTTGGAAGGCCAGCCCTAAGTGTGCTGACCCTGCGTCACTGATGACAAGTCTGGCCCACCTGCTCCTCACTCCCTTGTAATTAATCTGTGTCCCCCCTCCCTCTGCCTTGAAGATTTTACATATGCATATGTATTTATATCTGAATATTCTGGAGCTGAACCATGCTGTGTCCTTCAGTACAGCGAAGTTTTCTTTAGAGTCACTCAGCATTTTCTTTCCTCCAGTGTCTGCTCTTCTAAAACTTCTATTAGACAGATGTCTCAGATTGGGCTCTATTTCCTATTCCCACATGTCCTGACTCATCCCCTTCTACCCATCCTGACATTTGTTTACATGATATTTTAGAGATCCCTTCCAGAACATTCATTTCTGCTCTCCAATCTTTAAACTGTGTATTTGTTTTTTGACCATATAGTTAATTCCCAGGAATTTAAAAAATAGTAGCTTGTTCTAATTTTGTTAAACATTGAAGATTTGAGGAGGAGGATTATCTTCTTTTCATGTTTCAAGTTGTCTTAGTTTTCTATTGACGCTGTTTCCTTGGAGTGAGTTCTTCAATTTGTTGCATTCGATGTTTCTCTTTGAAGGGTTTTCTTTCAAAGTTTGATGATTCTTGGTTTTCTGTTCACACTTATATTCAAGGACAGGATTGAAGACTGAGTTTCCTGAGCTGAAATAAGAAATCCTATTAACTTTCTGCCTTAATGTGAGTTCTGATCTCAGCAGTCTGCCTTCCATCATTGTGGAGAGGGCAAGGTGGGTGAGAGGGATAGGTCCTTACCTGCAGCAAGCCTGGGGGCCTCTCCTGTTAGAGTCCCCACCTCCAAATACATCCTCAGTGCCCTGTCCTGTGGCTGACACCAGCCTCACTGGCCCCATTTAATTCCCCGAGGTTCCAGTCTGTTTCTCTTAAAAAGAAACGAGCAGAAAAGCTTTCACTTAGTTGAGACAACAGTTCTTGAGCCATTTAGCTTGGAGGAGAGGGTCCAGCTGCCTGGGCTCAGTGACGCTCTGATGAATGAAGATGAGATGTTCTGCATACCTTCCTCGTCCCAAGGCTCTGTCTTAATTACTGACTCACCTGCCCTGTCCAGTGCCTGGAACTGTGTCTCTAGCTCTTGGGATTTTCCTTAAACTTCATTTTTGAAGGTCCATTCTCCTGTGTGTATTTTAGGCTATGACGTTTTGTTTTGACTTGAGATATGATTGACATGTAACATTGTGTAAATTTAAGGTGTACAATGTGCTTGATTTGACCCACTTATATATTCAGATAACTGCCACCCTAGTGTTTGCTCATGCCTCTATCACATCAGATAATGATCATTTATTGTCTTGTGGTGAGAACATTTAAGATCTGGTCTCGAGCAATTCAGGTGTATAATACAGGATGTTTGGCTATAATCGTGATTCTGTGCGTTACATCTCCAGGAATTATTTGCTTACTATTGCAAGTTTTCCCCTTTGACCAACATTTCCCCTAATTTGGGCTGTGGTCTTATCCTCAGTTTGATTCTGTCAGCTTTATAAGTTCTTTCCTGATTGCTCCCTTCATATTTTCCAGTGTGATTATGGATTGGTTCTTTGTTTTCATTGCCAGTATCTTAATATATGGCCTTATCACTCACTGATGCTATAGGTATTAATATAACCATTCCTATAAATGTTAGCCCCACTCCAGCTCATCCCCTATAATAATGTCATCGAATATAATAGCCACTGGCCACATGAGGCCATCGACACTTGAATTTGAAGACTTTGAACAAAGAAAAAGGATTGTGAGCTATTAAAATTTTTAATGTAATTTATAGTTTTTAATATTTTAGATGCATTGGCTTAAATTGAATGTAGTTGTAAAATTAACGTCACTGGTTTCTTTTCACTCTTACAATGTGGATACTAGACAATGTAAAATTGCATGTGTGTGTGTGGCTCATATTTCCACCCAACAAGGCTACCTCCATTGCCATAGGAGCCATTCCTTAGATACAGTTAGGAGGAGGAGGTCAAAATATGACTCTCAGATATGTATGTATGTAGAATACCCATCCATCCTCAAATCTTGTCAAAAAACACTAAAGAGTGAGATAAATTACTTTAGGAAAAAGTGGTGGTGTGGGTAGAAAGGAAAGGTCAGGCCAGAGGTGTCCTATCTTTAGTAGAATCTATGTCATTCAGGAATCAGTCTATTATGGGTAGAAGCTAAGGAAACAATTCAATGTTTTCCGTGGTCGGCCATAGACCTGTCCATCGTGTGAATAGGGATGTTATACAGGACAAAAGGAGTCAGAGTAGACCTGCCACTTAAGTTAGGAAGATAATGAGCTTGGCTTTGGATCTGTGGTGTATGAGGTGTTCCTGGGCATCCACACGTCCCCACAGGCAGATGACAACATGAGCAACTCTAGGAGCACGGGGCCTGGGAGTAGACATGGGGGTCCTCAGTGTGGTATATGAATCCCCCAGGGGGCCGCACCTCAATGCTGGCTCTTTGGGAAAACCACCAGGGAAGAATAGGCTGACGAGCAAGAGTCTTGAAGCAAAAGGGATTTTTAGCAAAAGGACCCATGACCAGTTTATATACTCTTGAGACCTAGCACAGCAAAGGTACAAGGCAGGCTCTCAGGGGCACACTCGTGTAACTAAGTGGAGGTTGCTCAGTTGTGTCTGACTCTGCGACCCCGTGGACTGTAGCCTGCCAGGCTCCTCTGTCCATGGAATTCTCTAGGCAAGAATACTGGAGTGGGTAGCTGTTCCTTTCTCCAGGGGATCTTCCCAACCCAGGGATTGGACCCAGGTCTCCCACATTGCAGGCACATTCTTTACCATCTAAGCCACCAGGGAAGCTCAAGAATACTGGAGTGGGTAGCCTATCCCTTCTCCAGGGGATCTTCCTGACCCAGGAATTGAACCAGGGTCTCCTGCATTGCAGGCAGATTCCTTACCAGCTGAGTTACCAGGGAAGCGTTGTAGCTTTCAATACACTTAGTGTTTCAGCAATACACTTAGTGTTTTAGGAATTACGAGAGCATGCTAAGTTGCTTCAGTCGTGTCCGACTCTGTGCGACCCCATAGATGGCAGCCCACCAGGCTCCTCTGTCCATGGGATTCTCCAGGCAAGAACACTGGAGTGGGTTGCCATTTCCTTCTCCAATGCATGAAAGTGAAAAGTGAAAGTGAAGTCGCTCAGTCACGTCCGACTCTTAGTGACCCCATGGACTGCAGCCTACCAGGTTCCTCCATCCATGGGATTTTCCAGGCAAGAGTACTGGAGTGGGGTGCCAGAGCATGAGGTTTGCTTTAACCAGTGGAAGCTTTTATCAGGCAAGGGTTTTTAAGAGGTGGCATGTAAATAGAGGAAGAAAGTACAAACCTGTGGACAAAGGGGGTTTGGTATGAAAATGAGGGAGTCTTAACTAGTATAGTCTAATTGGGATGAATGAATCTTCTACCCCTGCAGGTTTATAAGAGCTAAGAGCTCCCTGAGCTATATAGCGGCTTCCCACTAGCAGCCCACGGTGGCGTGTGTATGTCAATCCTAGTCTCCCAGTTCATCTCTCCCTCTCCTTACCCACTGGTGTTCACATGTCCATTCTCTCTGTGTGTCTCTGCAAACAGGTTCATCTGTACCATTTTTCTGGATTCCACATATTTGTGTTAATATACAATATGTGCTTGGTGCTCTGTGATGACCTAGACGGGTGTGTGATGAGTGGGAGGGAGGCTCCCGAGGGAGGGGCTGTATGTATATGCATAGCTGATTCACTTCATTGTACAGCAGCAACTACCACACGGTTGTAAAGCAAGTATATCCAATTAAAAAAAAAGATTCTACTAAGAGAATTAACTGTTTGTGGTGGGAAGTGTAGCCAAATTTAGGTTAATTCCAAATCTAAAACAGAGCGCAAGTTCTGCTTTAGATTTCAAACCCCAAGTACCCAGACAAAGGGAGATTCCTGTTGTTTTTAATGCTGTAGTAATAGAACCGAAACACAGAACAAAACCCCCCACAATTCTGTACACAACTTGAGGCATGGTATCTTTCTTTTCTGTGGCCTAAATTCAGAGCACAAAATGCTGAACGACACCAAAAAGCATATAATCACCATCAAATGTTTTTGAGTGAGGGCATATAGTCAGTGTGGGAACTTCAATTAATTCTCAAGTTGAAGTCTATCTAGAATATTCTTGAGGACCTGAATGAAAAACCTGATCTTGTTTGTAACATTTGAAAAATACTAGCCAGAAGGAGTTTGTGTGGAGTTGGGAACAACTCATCTTGCTGATATTAGGGTTGACTATGATCAAATTATGAAATAATATTGATACATTTAGGAGACATCAGGATGGTGTTGTAGAAGAGAACAGACTTAAAGTTCATGAATTCAACATGCTTTTGTGGTGTACAATCTTCTAAATAATGTTCTAAATGACCTGGGATGAAAAAGACAAAATCCCTGCCTGCTTGGAGCTGACATTCCAGTTGCCAGATACAGATACATATTTAAATAAACAATGATTTCAATAATTTAAAGTAAGTGCTTGGAAGGAAATAAAAAATGGGATAGAGAGTGATGGGGTGGTGGAAAACCACTCTGGCGAATCGGTAGGAAAAGGGGTTGGAAGGAGACACCACAGGCAGAGGGAACAGCAGCTGTAAAAGGTGAAAGCCCAGAGTTAGGAGAAGCTTGTTATGTTCAAGAAGGAAGGGCAGAGTGGCTGAGATTCTGTTGGCTGGCTGGGTAGGGTGGTGGTGGAAGGGGAGGGGAGGGAAGTAGCATCCTATAGTCATTTTAAGAGACTTGGATTTTTTTGTATTTGTGTGTGGTGGGGGAGCCTTTGGCAGGTTACAATCAGAGAATTGTTAGAGTCTGATTCACATTAAGACAAAATCACTCCATTTGCTTAGTGGAGAATGGACCAGTGGAGGTGAGTGGGAAGTTACGGAGCTCTTGAAATGGATTAAAGGAAGAGAGGAGGTGGTTTCCGCTGTGGCTGCCAAAGGGGAGACGGTACCAAGGATTTGGTTCAGAAAAACCGTGGGAGCAAAAGTTGACCAAAGGGGTTTGTGGAAAGCCAGCACAGCAACCAAATCCAAGATGGTGCCTAAAATTTTGGCCCGAATAACTGATACCCAGGGGTGATATCTACTGAAAGGACTAAGACTGAGGACAAGTAGGTTTAAAGCAGATGAGGATTCTGGTTTGAACCTCTGACGTTTGAGATGCTCATTGGGTATTCAAGTGGAGATGCCAGGCTGGCAGCTGGATGAGTGAGTGTGGAGCCATGAGGGAAGTGTGGGCTGCAGAGGCAGAGCAGGGTGACCTTGGCATTCTAGCATTGCCCACAGCCCCGGGACTGGGTGGGATGGTCAGGACAAGAACTGCCTGGATCCTTCTGATGTTCCAGGGTCCAGGAGTGGACAAGATGGCAACAGTTTCTGGAAGCAGCGGAAGGGAAACCAAGCAGCAGAAAGCCTAGAGCAGAGAGTGGCTTAAAAAAGGACTAGTTAGCTGGTTCAAACTGCTGACTGAGATGCGAAGACTGACCAGGGGACCTGGCAAGACGCAGGTCAGTGGTGACTTCATGTGAATTAAGAGACTGTGGTCCTAGCTCTGTCAGTAGCTAGGCACCAGTTTTTTTTAAAGACTTTTCCATAAGTGGGGACTATAGTACTAAATATGAGTTCAGTCATGTCTGACTCTTTGTGACCCCATGGACTGTAGTTCACCAGGCTCCTCTGTCTGTGGAATTTCTCAGGCAAGAACAGTGGAGTGGGTTGCCATTTCCTACTCCAGGTACTAAATATGATGCCTTGCATACAGGAGTAAAGGAGCAAATACTATATTTTGTGAAATTTTCTAGTTGGAAAGATCTACATTTGAAGTTGGGGCTTCTCTGGTGGCTCAGATGATAAAGAATCTGCCTGCAATGCAGGATTCAATCCCTGGGTCAGGAAGATCCCCTGGGGAAAGGAATGGCAATCCACTCCAGTATTCTCGCCTGGAGAACTCACGGACAGATGAGCCTGGCGGACTCCAGTCCGTGGGGTCTCCAAGAATCGGACACGACTGAGTAACTAGTGCTCACTCACACTTGTAGTTAGTTAGTGGTGACTTCTATTATCTTTACACGGCACTAAGATCAGATTCTGAAATAAATGCTATTAGTTTAGGAACTTCAGGTATGTCAGTAACTTGGCATTTTATTCCTTTGTCAGAGATGTATCAATGAGTTAATACTTTTGTGTATGTGAAAGTGCCTCTCTGCATTCACAGAGCAGTGTGCCAGTCACATTCACGGAGGGCATTCTCATGATGCTGGTTTGCCTCTCTTCCTCAGAGCAGTTACTGGGTGTCACTGACATGCCAGGCACTGTGGTAGGTACCCAGAGAATCAGCAGTGAATGAGAAGTAGATCCTGAACACAGGAGCTCTGGCAGCTTTAACCACTACACATATCTGATTTAGAACAGTGGTTCTCAACATGTGGTGTCCGACCACCAGCCTCAGCAGCACCCCAGAACTTATTAGACATGTAAATTGCAGCCCCCACCCCAGATCTATTGAGTTAGAAACTGAATCAGCAGTCCACGTTGCAGATGATCCTAGAGAACCACTGGTAAGAGGGAGGCAGGCTGTCACCTGGAAGGGTCATTCATCTAAGCTCCATCTGAGACTGACAGTATCTAGGGAGAAGACATCAAATGCAGTCAGCCCTCCATGTCTGGGGTTCTGCCAACCGCAGATCAAAAATATTCTTAAAAAAATCCAGAAAGTTCCAAGAGCAAAACTTGAATTTGTTGGCAACTATCTTCATATAATTTATGTTATATTGGGTATTATAAGTAATCTAGGATGATTTAAAGTATACAAGAGGATGTGTATAAAGTGACAGTCTTAGTCACTCAGTCATGTCTGACTCTTTGCGTCCCCATGGACTGTGGCCCGCCAGGCTCCCTCTGTCTACAGAATTCTCAGGCAAGAACACTGGAGTGGGTAGCCACTCCCTTCTCCAGGGAATCTTCCTGACCCAGGATCGACCCCTGGCCTCCTGCATTGCAGGCAGATTCTTTACTATCTGAGAGGATGTGCATAGGTTCTATGCAAATACCATGCCATATGATAGAAGGGCTTTGAGCATCCGTGGATTTTGGTATCCACTGAGGTCCTGGGCTCAGTCCTCCTTGGTTACTGAGGAATGATGACTCCATAGAGGTAATGGTGGTGGTTGTCACTCTGTTCCATTTTCTGAAACCTGTCCTTGGTTATTTTGGCTTAAGGCATTTTTGAGTCTACTTTTGGCTTCAGATGACGTGAAGCTATTTAAAAATTGGGGGTTTATTTATTTCCATTATGTAAGTTAGACTGTCGAGCGCTTCTGAGAAAATCACCCAGCTGTACAGATTGGTCCCAGTATAAATGTATAACTCTCGGCTGCGCCGGACACCGGATGCCAAGTGGAGGCCCACGTTCTCCTTGTCACCGCTCCCCCGTGTTCTCCCAGGAGCTGTTTTGAACATTCTTTCTGCCTACTTGTTAATCATTCCTAACAAATCATCCTAACCTCTTACTCTTCACTGGTAAAATAACTTACTGGAAAATATTCCTAACACTTACCCTGAACATGGTACCTAACTCCATCACATCTTTCCTCCTTTGATGATGCTTAGAGGAGGGAGCTGTAATTGCTCTAACATAAGCATAAGTTCCCTGGGTCCTCATCTCCGCCTCTTCTTCTCTTGTATCTTAAACCCTTCACTCTCCATCAGTATCTTTCCATCAGCATTTAATCATGGTTAAGAGGTTCTTTCATCTTAAAAGGAAAAGCTACATCTTGCCTCAATCTCATACCACTTTCAAGCTATTGATCTCTGTCTTTTATTTTGTGCAGCAAAATTTCTAGTACATGTCCATCTTGTTTTCTTTATAGTCCCTTCAGCCAGCCTGTCATTTGTTTCTTGGCAGTCCGTTGACTAACATTTGATGAATACAATGGCTGAACACATCTTAAAACCTGAAAACACACACAGTTAAAAAAATGTATATCATGTATTATCTCTTTAGAGAAAACCATCATGGACATTTTAAATAGTTAGCATCTTCATATTTATATTCCTGGACTTCAAAAGACAAATAATAGTCTTATTCAGTTTTAGAAAGAGCACAGTAATGTCTGCAGAATGATTTAGAACTGCTATTCAGTTATTTGTGCAAATATTATCCAGAAAAAGTAGAGATAATTGAAATTTAAAGGAAATACCTTTTCTTACACCATTAAATCATCATACTGGATCAAACCTCTACTGGAACATCTAATAAGTGATATCAAGGAAAGGAGGTTTTAATTTTTAAAATTTTTATTGATTTTTTTGGATGTGGATCATTTTTAAAGTTTTTATTTGTTACAATATTGCTTCTGTTTTATGTTATGGGTTTTTTTTGGCCACAAGACACGTGAGATTTTAGCTCCCTGAGCACGAATCGAACCCTCACCCCCTGCATTGGAAGCCACAGTCTTAATCACTGGACCATACGGGAAGTCCTAGAAAGGAGGTTTTAAATTTCTCCTTCTTCCTGCCCAATTTTATGGAGAGAAAAATCAGAACAACAAACAACTGGTAATAAACAAAACAACTGATTTTTTGAGGAAGAGCATTCTTCCTCCACTTTTCTTCTAAAAGACATCTGTTGTAGGTGTTAACAGGCTGATGGGACAAAAGGGAGAAAGAGGTAACTAATGAATGAACAAAATTGAGAAGACAAGGGTCTACTTTGAAAGAGAAAATTATTTTCCCTGATAATATTCAAAGAAAACAATGACTCGATTTTGTTGCTCTGAAAATGTTAAGAGGAAAAATACTGAAGATTAAAGGGAGTTTATCTCTCCAGGTCAAAATACTTGAATTTACATATACCAAACTTTAGAGTACCCTAATATTATGGATCTTCCCTACAGAGGGATTGAACCCCGGTCTCCCGCATTGTAGGCGTACTCTTTACCATCTGAGCCACCAGGGAGATCTGATATTACGGAGCTCTATTAGAAATCTTACTAATTATCAGTTGGTCAATTAACACATCCCATAATTCTTTAAATTAGTCTTTAGTCATTTCTTCTTGAAGATTAAATGGCAGAGAATCACAATGAGGTCTCTTACTATATAGCAGGGCTTCCCTGGTAGCTCAGCTAGTAAAGAATCTGCCTGCAATGCAGGAGACCCTGGTTCGATTCATGGGTTGGGAAGATCCCCTGGAGAAGGGACAGGCTCCCTGCTCCAGTATTCTTGGGCTTCCCTGGTGGCCTGGACAGTAAAGAATCCGCCTGCAATGCGGGAGACCTGGGTTCAATCACTGGGTTGAGAAGATCCCCTGAAGAGAGGGCATGACAACCTACTCCAGTATTCTTGCCTGGAGAACCCCCATGGACAGAGGGCCCTGGCAGGCTACAGTCCATGGGGTCACAAAGAGTTGGACGTGATAGAGCGACTAAGCACAGCACATTATATAGCAACCACTGGTTTTTGCAAAATATCCTGCACATTCTACTCCACATGTTACACCACGGACACACTCTGTTAGGAAAATAATATAAGAGAAGGGTGCATGCTCTCCAAAAATACATATAGAAAGAAGAGAGGGGCCCTGGACTTAATTTATAAAAGATACCTGGAATCAAGTAAAGAGACCTCTTTTCACAGAAAAGGACAACCATAGTCTAAGTACAGAAGTTTTGCAATTTCAGTTTGTTCTTAAAAATTTCACAGATACAGCCCTCCGGGTTCTTACTTGAGCTGTGAATATCCACAAAACCATGAAAAATCAAAATTATTGCCCTTAATAAGAGTGCCAGCTTCCTTCTGCCAACTCTCCTGTGTCTGTCAGCTTGCCACTAAGGAGGCTGTATTCAAAACTGATGTTTATTTAATGTTTTAATGTATCTCATCTAAAGGGCCTCTTATGTATAGACTATGTAAAGCAAGATTCTAGGATTAAATATCTTTGATAAAAGGCCCTCTCATTGGGAATTCCCTGAGGTCCAGTGGTTAGACTCTGTACTTCCACAGCAGTGGGCACAGGTTCGATCCCTGGTCGGGGAATTAGGATCCGGTAATGACTTGCCTGGAGAATCCCATGGACAGAGGAGCCTGGCAGGCTACAGTCCATGCGGTCACAAAGAGTCAGACATGACTGAAGCGACTTAGCATGCGTGCATGCATGCACATGCCACGTGGTATGGCCAAAAAATAATGGCCCTCTTTCTATCTTGTCTGTGTTAAGACGGAGGCACATGCAGAGAAACTAGCAGATTTGTTGTGTTAGCATGTGGGCGTGTAATCAGTGCTTAATAATATTGGCAAGTTTGAATAATATTTGTCATTGTAGGTAGAGCAACAGAACTTTGTTTTTCAGAGCAGGACGAAGCAAATATATCACAAAAGTGAAATTGCCGAATTTAAGATGAGTTGAATCCTACTGTACTCAAGCAATTTATCCCTCCCTTATTTCATATAAAAATGTGATTTCATTAACTGATCACAGATTTCATTTTCATCTCCTAGAGAACATATAAGATGATTTGTTTGCATAAACCCTGGGGTCTAGGAAAACAGGGTAACTAAAAAGGAGATTTCATTCTAGTTTTCTTGTTACTACATAGCTTGATCCTACTGGCTCCAACAACAATAAAAAGTCCTCCAAAGAAAGAGCCTCTTGGTGCTGAACATACTTTGTACTTAGGGACAACTGTTAAATGCTGTGTTACAACAAATGTCATTGTCACAAATCATAGCAAATGTGTACTGCAAACATATGGGAGGTGAGGTATAAATGCTGGACTAACCAGTTTAAAAAAAAAAGTGATGTACCTTTTAGAGAATTTTTAAATTTACTTTATAAAAATTTATTTATTTTTAATTGGAGGAGAGTTTTTTTTTTAAGTGAAAATAAAGATAGAAATAAACATCTTGACCTCTTAGGCTGCAAAACAGTCATAGTTAATTAACCCCACGTTAACAAAATCTAGAACCTACAGATTGGAAGAAAATATTTGCAAACCATATGATTGACAAGGGATTAATTTCCAATTAAAATACACAAACAGCTCAGTTCAGTTCAGTTCAGTCACTCAGTCGTGTCCGACTCTTTGTGACCCCATGAACTGCAGCACACCAGGCCTCCCTGTCTATCACCAACTCCCGGAGTTCACTCAAACTCACGTCCATCAAGTCGGTGATGCCATCCAGCCATCTCTTCCTCGTCCCCTTCTCCTACTCATATAGCTCAATATCAACACAACAAACAACCCAACCAAAAAATATATGGGCAGAAGATCTAAAGAGACATTTCTCCAAAGAAGAAATACAGGTGGCCAACAGGCACATGAAAAAATGCTCAGTACCACTAATTATTAGAGAAATGCAAATCAAAACTACGATCAGGACCAAGGATATTAAGTTACACAGCAGGTATCTTAGTATTACTATTAACATTAAAGATAAGCAAAAGGAAGTTTTTTTCCCCAGAGTAACTAAAATTCACTTTAATATGAAGTGGGATTTAAGAAGTGAGCATAAGCTCTGTGGATCCCAGAGAAGCCTACACCCTGGGCCTATGGGTCTGCTTCCAGCCCAGTTTCTAGTCCTGCTGTGGAACATTTATTTCCTGAAGCCAGGAATGGTGGAATACAGGCCTAAGGCCCAATGAAGCACTGAGACAGCTGTGGTGGCCTCTGATTCCACAACTGCCCCACCTCTGCACTCCTAGTATGTCTCAAAGAACTGCCGTCCCCACCTGCTTCTTTCAGTAGCTAGAGCATAACCTTGAGGTCTCTCTTTCCCACCTAGACTTCAGTCTCTGTAGCACCGACCCAGAGTAGGAACCAGACTCTGGGCCTCTACGTTAATGAGTCCTGGTGCTCTGAAAGGAAAACAGGAAAGAGCACGAACTGAAGAAAGCAGTCTTTTGCTGCGGGTTTTCTGTGTTTAATAGTTTTACTTTTTAAAAAAATCTCAACAAATTCCTGCCCATGAAGACTTCATTTTGACAGTATTAAGTTATCATCATCTGACTCTCTTAATTCAAATTAAGTGATCAAATATTTATTGAATATTTACTATCTACAAAACATTTTTCAAGATGCTATAAGGTATACAGAGAAATATAATACTGGATCCAGCCTTTCAGCTGCCTCTAATTAGAAAAAAACAACTTTCAGTAAAAGATACTAGGCAGAGCAAATAGAGAGTTATCTGGTTTTTCTTGCCTGGTTTTCCAGTGAATTGGCTCCTGTGATTGTAGGGGCTGACAACTCCCAAAGCTGCAGAACAGGCAATCAGGCTGGAGACTCAGGGACTATTACAGCTCAAGTTTGAAAGCATTCTAGGGGCAGAATCCCTGGTCTTCTAGGGACCACCATCTTTTTTTTCTCTTAAGTATTTCAACTGATTAGATGAGGCCCACTCACATCATGGAGCATAATCTGCTTTACTCAATATCTACTGATTCAGATGTTAATCTCATCTAAAAAATGCATTTGCAGCATTGTTTAGGCTGAGGTTTGGCTAAATACCTAGACACCATCACCTAGCCAAGCTGACATCAAATTAACTATTAGATTGCTCTTTGCAAACAATAGTCAATAAATTTGTTTTTAAAGAGGCTATAAGATTTTTCTAGAGTCAATAAAAGATACCGTTCCCCCCACCACCACCTCAGGAAGAACCCTGTTATCTTCTGACCCTTTTAGTGGGAACCAAATAGCCTGTTGGGAACTGATACTTCTTTTGGAAGAGGGAGTGATGGTGCAAGAGTTGATGTGGCCCTGGCTTAGATGTCAGGAACTTCTGGCTTCCTTCTTGGCCTTCGGCCTCCTGAGTGAGCATCCCCTGGGGAACATGTTGCTGCCTTTATGGCATGTGCTTCTGCTGCTAGAATTGTTGTCATTTTCAGTTGTGTCCAACTCTTTGCAACCCCATGGACTGCAGCATGCCAGGTTTCCATGTCCTCCACTATCTCCCAGAGTTTGCTCAAACTCATGTCCATTGAGTCGATGATGCCATCCAACCATCTCATCCTCTGTCACCCCTTTCTCCTCCTGCCCTCCATCTTTCCCAGCATCAGTCTTTTCCAATGAGTCTGCTCTTCCCATCAGGTGGCCAAAGTATTGAAGCTTCAGCATCAGTCCTTCCAATGAATATTCAGTTCTGGGTTTTGGCCAAATTGTCTGCCAAATTGCCGTTTTTTTTTTTTTTTTTCCTGCTCTATTTTAGATAATTTTGTTCTTTCTGAAAACTGACAAGCTGAATCGAAGCTGTAAAGTTACAAAGAAGGCCCAGGAGTCCATGGGAGAAGAGTGAAGATAATGTATTATGATCTTTCAACTTAGGACTTTTAAATATTTTCTGAAGAACTTTTTAACTTTCTAAGGGGAGCTTTGGATTTCAGCATCTTTCAGCCAAAAAAGACCTCAGTACAGGAGCAGAAGAAAAAGCCAGACTCTCCCAGGATGTATCAGGGGTTTGTCTCTCCCAGCAAGTCCACTGAATGCTGTTCTTCTTTGTGGGACTAACTTTCCTACAGCTCTTGCTTTCATTTAAAAGTGAGACATAAGGAACTTACTATGAAGCCAGTAAATGAGCACATGACACTGAAGAAATTCAATGTCAAAAGGTCTCCTGTAGAAAAGGTGTTTTAGGCCTGAACAGAGAAGAGGTCAGTATGAGATTCATATGGCAGGGCAGGATTTTAAAATCTATAAATAACAAATATAAAAGTGATACAATATATACAATGGAATATGGCCCTAAAAAAAAAACAACTCCCATTACATTCTACAACATGGATAAACTTGAGGGCATTATGCTAAGTAAAATAAGCTGGTCATAAAGTGACAAATGGTATCTGATTGTACTTGTATGAGGTGACTCAAGAAGTCACACCCATAGAAGAATGGTAAGTGCTACAGAATGGGGAGTTAGTGTTAAATGAGTATGGACTTTGTGTTTTGCAAGATGGAAGTCCTGGAGGTCTGTTACAAAATGATGTGAATGTACTTAATGCTGTTGAACTGTACACCTAATGGTTAAAATGGCAGAGTTTTTATTTATGTATATTTTATTGCAATGAAAAAAATGCATTGTAGAAAATGTGGAGAGTAGACAAAAGGAAACAAGCATCACCCCCCTCCCCTTTGGCAACCACAAGCCTGTTGTCTAGGTCTGAGCCTGTTTCTGATTTGTAGACAGGTTCATTTGTGCCGTATTTTAGATTCCACATCTAAGTGATATTATATGGTATTTGTCTTTTTTATTTCTGACTTCACTTAGTATGATCATCTCTAGTTGCATCCATGTTGCTGCCAATGGCATTATTTCATTGTTCTTATGGCCGAGTAATACACCATTGTATATATGTACCGTATCTTCCTTATCTATTCATCTGTCTATGGACATTCAGGTTGTCTCCATGACTTGACTATTATGAATAGTGCTGCTATGAACATAGGGGTGCATGTATCTCTTTGAGTTATAGTTTTATATAGTACATGTTCAAGGATGGTATTGATAGAGCATATGATAATTCTACTTTTAGTTTTCTGCAGGATCTCCACACTGTTTTCCATAGTGGCTGCACCAACTTACATTCTCACCAGCACTGCAGGAGCGTCCCCTTGTCCCTATAGCCTCTCCAGAGCTTGTTATTTGTAGACTTTTTAATCATGGACATTCTGATCAGTGTGAGGTGATAACTCATTGGAGTTTTGATTTGCATTTCTTTAATAATTAGTAGTGTTGAGCATCTTTTCATGTGTCTACTGGCTGTCTGGGGTTTCCCTGGTGGTGAAGTGGTAAAGAATCTGCTTGCCAATACAGGAGACATAGGAGATGTGGGTTTGATCTTGGGTTGGGAAGAGCCCCTAGAGGAGGTAATGGCAACCCACTCCAGTGTTCTTGCCTGGAGAATTCCATGGACAGAGGAGCCTGGTGGGCTACAGTCCATGGAGTTGCAAAGAATCAGACATGACTGAGCAGGGACACACACACTAGCATCTGTATGTCTTTTTTTTGAGAAATGTCTATTAACGTCCTCTTACCATTTTTTGATTGGGTTGTTTGCTTTTTTGGTTGAGTTTTATGAGCAGTTTTGTGTATTTTGGAGATTAAGCCCTTGTCTGTTGCATCATTTGCAAATATTTTCTCCCATTCCATAGGTTGTCATTTCAATTTTTTTTTTTTTTATAGTTCTCTTTGCTTGCAAAAGCTTGTAAATTTAATTAGGTCCCACTTGTTTATTTTTGTTTTTATTTCTATTGTCTTGGGAGACTGAATATTGTACTGTTTTGATTACTGTAGCTTTGTAATATTGTTTGATAACTGGGAACATTGTGTATCCAGCTTTGCTCTTGCATCTCAAGATTGCTTTGGTTACTTGGGATCTTTGGTGGTTCTGTACATAAACTCTAGAATTGTTTGTTCTATTTCTGTGAAAAATGCCATTGGAATTTTGATGGAAATTGCTTTGAATCTGTAGATTGCTTGTGGTAACATGGACATTTTTACAATATTAATTCTTCCAATCCATGAGTACAGTCTATCTTTCCATTTATTTTTATCTTCAGTTTCTTTCTTCCATGCCTTATAATTTTTTGCAGTCTTTCACCTCAGTTAAATTTTCCTAGGTATTTCATTCTTTTTGATGCACTGTAAATGGAATGCTTTCCTAATTTTTCTTTCTGACACTAAAACTGTTAAGAGTATAAATGCTGCAAATAGCAGAATTTTCTTGTTTTGTATGGAAGAATAATATTCAGGTGTGTCTGTGCATATATATATATATGCACACTACATTTTCTTTATCCATTCATCTGTTAGTAAGCACTAGGTTTCTTTCATGTCTGGCTATTCTAAATAACGCTCCAGTGAACATAGGAATACAGATACCTTTTTGACACAGTAATTTTGTTTGCTTTGGATATATACTCAGATATTAATTGCTTGATTACATGGTATTTCTGTTTTTAATTTTTTGAGACACCTCCATGTTGTTCTTATTAATGGCTACACAAATCTTAATTCTCACCAACAGCGCACAGGCAAACCCTTTTCTCCACATGCTACTTAGCACTTATACTTTTTTGTCTTTCTTTATAATAGTCAAACAGGTGTGAAGCAATATCTCATTGTGCTTTTGATTTGCAATTCCCTGATGATTAGTGAAACTGAGCATCTTTTCATGTACCTATTGGCCATCTGTGTCTTCTTGAGAAAAATGTTTATTTAGATCTTCTTCCCATTTTTTAATTGGATTTTTTTTGCTGTTGAGTAGTATGAGTTCTTTATATAGTTTTGATATTATTTTATACTTCAAATAAATGAAATGCAAACATTTTCTCCCTTTCCATAGGTTGTCTTTTCATTTTGTTGAAGATTTCCTTTGCTGTACAGAAGCTGTTTAGTTTAATGCCGTTCCACTCAATTATTTTTTATTTTGTATTTGTTTTTGGTATCAGATTCAAAACAATCATTGCCAAGAGTGATGTCAAAAGAACTCACCCTATTCAGTTCAGTTCAGTCGCTCAGTCATGTCTGACTCTTTGCGACCCCATGAATCGCAGCACACCAGGCCTCCCTGTCCATCACCAACTCCCGGAGTTCACTCAGACTCACGTCCATCGGTATATATATATATTCCCCACCTCCCCCAGAGGTTTTATGGCTTTGAGTTCAGGTTTTATGGTTCAAGTCCTTAACCCACTTTGCTGATTTTGTGTATGATGTTAGACAGTGGTCCAGTTTCATTCTTTTGTATGTTGCTCTCCAGTTTTCCCAGCACTATTTATTGAAGAAACTATGTTGTTTTCTTAAGATAATTTCTTTTTTTTTAAATTCTATTTTATTTTTAAACTTTACAATATTGTATTAGTTTTGCCAAATATCGAAATGAATCCGCCACAGGTATACCTGCGTTCCCCATCCTGAACCCTCCTCCCTCCTCCCTCCCCTACCCTCCCTCTGGGTCGTCCTAGTGCACCAGCCCCAAGCACCCAGTACCGTGCATCGAACCTGGACTGGCGACTCGTTTCATACACGATATTATATATGTTTCAATGCTATTCTCCCAAATCTCCCCACCCTCTCCCTCTCCCACAGAGTCCATAAGACTGATCTATACATCAGTGTCTCTTTTGCTGTCTCGTATACAGGGTTATTGTTACCATCTTTCTAAATTCCATATATATGTGTTAGTATACTGTATTGGTGTTTTTCTTTCTGGCTTACTTCACTCTGTATAATAGGTTCCAGTTTCATCCATCTCATTAGAACTGATTCAAATGTATTCTTTTTAATGGCTGAGTAATACTCCATTGTGTATATGTACCACAGCTTTCTTATCCATTCATCTGCTGATGGACATCTAGGTTGCTTCCATGTCCTGGCTATTATAAACAGTGCTGCGATGAACGTTGCGGTACACGTGTCTCTTTCCCTTCTGGTTTCCTCAGTGTGTATGCCCACCAGTGGGATTGCTGGATCATAAGGCAGTTCTATTTCCAGTTTTTTAAGGAATCTCCACACTGTTCTCCATAGTGGCTGTACTAGTTTGCATTCCCACCAACAGCCTAGGCATGAGTCCATTCTTAGCATTTAATGTATGCTCAAAATTGCTTCTCAAGAGATTAAGTAACACAATTAAATATAAAAGCACTCTTATCATCATGACCTAATCTCTGATGAAAGATTAAAATACATTAACTTAACATCAATAGAAAAAATCTTGCATTTCATAATTTAAACTTGCATTTAAAAAAATTACTGGTGACATTAAATTACAGTCATATCTCTATGATGATTTAGCACTTACCTTTTCTCTCTTGACACATCTATTGAAACTTTTAGATAGCTTTTTTAATGGTTTACATTTAAAGCCATATCTAAATATTAACGTTATATTATTATATACAATACTATCAATTGTATTGATTCTTTTATGGTTTCCTTTATTGTTCCAAAGCTTAAAAGTTCTCATTCTAAAACTTTTAAAAGACCATTTTATTCTTTTTAAATCTAGTTTGCTTGTGGCTGGATTTTGTAGTCTCCTGTTCCATTTGGAATTTTCTGCCGCGTATAGGACAGATTTTGACTGGCAGTAAGGTAGTAGAATTAAATGAAGAGTATGTGGAAAGCACAAGAGTAACTCACTTGTCTGAGTGAAGTTGCTGCATTGATCATGATGATATAATGAGAGGAAGAAATGGCAAGAAAGGAGAAGAACCCGATCTGATGCAACATGGGCTACTCAGAGGTGGCCCACACTGCCTCAGTGGGTCTTGGCTAACCGGGGGTAGGAGGACCTGGGAACAGTAACCCAGCTTTTACCACAAACATCAGCTAGGTAAGAAAGACTTTGCTAAATTTGAGATATCAGGTTTTAGAGTGCTTGCTAAAGCAGGAAATACTTATGTGCTTACTAATAATCTTTCCAGAATGAGGTAGAATTTCCATCCTTGGAAATTCTTCTTCCATCCATTCCCAACAGCAATTTTGTTCAGTATGACTTAAATTGGGTTTGCAAAAGGAAGGATGTTTTCCTAATTTCTAGCAGAAATAATTAAGTTTTGCATTAGATGTGCAGGTGTAACCACAGCATATCTTTCTTATTCCTCTCTGAAAAGAATAGAAAATCATTCAACTTTCATTGCATTGTTCTTCCTCTAGCGTCCAGATAATATACCCATAGGCACACTGCTGCCCATATTCAAAGGTTACTTTTTAAAGATAAGATCTTAGTCCATTTTTATATAGATTCCTATTTTTAAAGGATGCTCAAATAAGGAGTTCACTGGAAACACCAGAACTTCAAAATACAAGAGAATTAAAAATGAAAAATGCCTGCCTACAAAAGGCCCATATTTCTGGACAGGCAGAATGCAGAGTATTTTTCCCTATGGAAAAAAAAAAGTATTTATTTAATCAGAACACCTTTTAAAAAGACTTGGATCACAATCAGATTTGGAGAAGCCTTGGTTTTCCTCCCCACTTTCTCCTGTGTCACCTTTAGTGATATGACTCAAATTCAGCAAGGAGGCAGACACAATGTAACTCAGATATATCTGAGATGACAGCCATATAAAAGAGGAAGCAGGACTTCGGTGCGGAAGTGTTAAAAGGTAATGAGAGGATTTAGGGACCAAAGCAGAAAGAAAGGAAAGAAGAGTTCTAGGGGCTGTTCTGTGCTCATTGCAAAGTGGTAGCTCCTCCTGCTCCAGAAGTTCCAATAGCCAAGAGCAAGGACCTGGAAAGAGCTCAGAGAAGAGTTGGCAAGGTAGGAAAATTCATTGCAAATTTCTAGTACCCTTCAATTCTGCATGGGTTGGAATCACATGCTTAAGACTCAACCAATTCTTTATTTCAGTTTCATCACTATTGTCTGGTTGTCCTGTGATGGATTGGACTGGGTAATGGAGAATTGTGGGGTATGGGACCACATAGATACACAGGATATAGTGTTGGCTTATATTCTGTATGAATTTTCTTGGTCTTTATTTTTTCGGCTGGGTTCGGTCTTCGTTGCTGTGTGTGGGCTTTTTCTAGTCGTGGCAAGTGGGGGCTACTCTTTGTTGCAGTGTGTGAGCCTCTCATTGCAGTGGCTTCTCTCCTTGGGGAGCACGGGCTCTAGAGCTCAGGCTCAATAGTCGTGGCGTACCAGCTCAGGCGCTCCGTGGCATGTGGGATCTTCCTGGACTAGGGACTGAACTGATATCCCTTGAATTACAAGGTGGATTCTTCACCACTGGACTACCAGGAGAGCCTTCCTTTATCATCTTAATTCAATCATCCTTGTTGCCTCTGATCTCCTAAACACAGTTTTCGTCACTGTTACCATGTGACAACTCTCTTTCAATTCTCTTGACTGTTTATTACTAGTATGTTGTTGGTTACTGTTTAACTTTTCATGATGGGAATTGTAATATAGGAAATACCAATACTTAATACTTTGGCCACCTAGTGCAAAGACCTGGCTCATTGGAAAAGACTCTGATGCTGGGAAAGACTGAGGGCAGGAGGAGAAGGGGGCGACAGAGGATGAGATGGTTGGATGGCATCACTTACTTAATGGACATGAGTTTGAGGAAGATAGTGCTCAAACTGGGAGATGGTGAATGACAGGGTAGCCTGGCTTGCTTCAGTCCACGGGGTTGCAAAGAGTTGGATATCACTGAGTGATTGAACAACAAACAGCAACAAATATCAATACAATATCTAGAGAGGACAGACCTGTGATGTAGGGCTGGCAGTTTACCTTCTCTGAACATCAATGGGTCAGGCACCTCTCGGGCATACGGTGAGCTTTCAATGACAGTCTATAGTAGTTCTTACTACTTATGTGCCTGTCACACGGTAGGCCCTTCAGACATTTATATCTCTTTACCATTATGCCTTTTCTCCCCAGCTGTCTGAAAAACAGCTGATTTTATACTTGCATATTCTACAGCAATCTAGCCTTACAGAGTTCAGGTCATTAATAGCATGGACACATATACATTACCATATGTAAAATAGATAGCAAGTGGGAATTTGCTGTGTGACACGGGGAGCCCAACCCAGTGCTCTGTGATAACCTAGAGGAGTGGGATGGGGAGGGAGATGGGAGGACAGTTCAAGAGGGAGGGCACTTATGTATACCTGCGGCTGATTCGTGTTGATGTATGGCAGAAACCAACACAATACTGCAAAACAATTATCCTCTAATTAGAAAAAATGCACATGTAACATACAGTATAAAAAGTTATTAATTTGGTTTGAGAATATGGTGGAAAAAGGATAAAACAAGACTCCATTGCTTATATTTTAAGAGATACGTTAAAATTTTTTTAAAGGGTAGTTTCCTACAATTATTAAACTTTCATATGATAACTTTGAAGAGTAAAATGAAATCACTCGTTTGTATCTAAAGTGTTACAATCACATAGCAGAGACATCAGTTCAATTGCTCAGTCGTGTCTGACTCTTTGTGGCCCCGTGGACTGCAGCACGCCAGGCTTCCCTGTCCATCACCAACTCCTGGAGCTTACTCAAACTCATGTCCATTGAGTTGATTATGCCATCCAGCCATCTCATCCTCTGTCGTCCCCTTCTCCTCCCACCTTCAATCTCTCCCAGCATCAGGGTCTTTTCCAACGAGTCAGTTCTTCACATCAGGTGACCAGAGTATTGGAGTTTCAGCTTCAGCACCAGTCCTTCCAGTGAATATTTAGGACTGAGAATCAGAAACATAGGTTCCTATAAAATTTACTTATAGAAAATGTTAAGAGAAATCAAAGGAATGCAGATAGATATCTGTCTTTTAAGAAGGAAATCCTACTCTATGATACTATGGATGAACCTGGAAGGTATCATGTTAAATAAAACAAGCCAGTTACAGAAGAATAAACACAGTGTGATTCTACTGACATGAGGTCTCTAAAATGGTCAAACTCACAGATACAGGAAGTAGAATGGTGGTTGCTGGGGCCAGGGTGCAGGAAAAATGGGAACTTCCTGATCAATGAGTATAAAGTTTCAATTATACTAGGTGATCAAACTCAAGAGACCTGCTGTATATTATCATGTCTATAGTTAACAGTACGCATTGTGCAGTTGAAAATGTGTTGAGAGTAGATCTCATGGTAAGTGTTCATACCCACAAAAAATAGAAAAGAGTATTTGTTACTTAGATTCATTTTGCCTTATTTGAAATTTCAGAGCAAAGTTAAAAGCATGTCTGTTTCTTACTCATTAATCTTGCATTTGCAAGAGATTAGGGGATATTCAGGAAAAGGCAAAAGCTACCTTGAATTAATGATCATAATCTTCACAGCTGCCATTTCTTGAACCAACTTTATAGTAGGTACTCATTTAATCTCACAGCAGTCCAGGACAAGGACCCTTGTATGTTCTAACACAATCCTAAGCTCAATATTTTCAAAATAAAACTCATTTTTCTATCTCAATCCCTGCTGTTAACAGATGAGGTGGTTCAGACCCACAAAGGATCTCTCACTTGCTTAATTCCACTAGCTGTTCCACTACTTTCACTAGTAAAGAAATTGCAATGCAGGAGACCTGGGTTCAACCCCTGGGTTGGGAAGATCCCCTGGAGAAGGGAATGACAACCCACTCCGGTATTCTTGCCTGGAGAATCCCATGTACAGAGGAGCCTGGCAGGTTACAGTCCATAGGGTTCCAAGAAGTCGGAAATGACCCAGCAAGTAATACTACACTCACAACATACAAATGCAGACAGTAGTGTGTAATTCCCTGGTCCTTTGCTTCTGGTGATGCTATAATGCTCATCCTTTTTCCCAAGTAAGAGTTTTCTCACCTTCTGTTATGGGCTGAATTGTGTCCCTTCAGATTTCCTATGTGGAAGTTCTAAGCCCTAGTATCTCAGAATATGGCTGTATTTGGAAACAAAGACTTTACATTATTAAGTTTAAATTGAGGCCCTCAGTTTAGTTCAGTTCAGTCACTCAGTCGTGTCCGACTCTTTGCGACCCCATGAATCACAGCACGCCAGGCCTCCCTGTCCATCACCAACTCCTGGAGTTCACTCAGACTCACGTCCATCGAGTCAGTGATGCCGTCCAGCCATCTCATCCTCTGTTGTTTCCTCCTCCTCCTGCCCCCAATCCCTCCCAGCATCAGAGTCTTTTCCAATGAGTCAACTCTCTGCAGGGTTGAGAGACTGATCTGATGTCTGACTGATGTCCTTATAAGAGGAGGTTAGGACACAGAAACACACAGAGTGGTGACCCTGTGAGGACACAGGGAGAAGACAGCCAAGGAGAGATGCCCCAGGAGAAGCCAGCACCCTGATCTGCCTCCAAATCTCTGTCCATTGAACCACCCAGGTTGTGGTCCTTCATTACATCAATCCTAACAAACAAATATGCTTCCTAAGTGCAGGTAACCTCTACCTTTTCCCCACTCTAGTCTGGACACTTTTTTCTCAACATTCCCCAAGATCTCATCAATCAGTCACCCTGAATGTTCCCTTTTCCTGATTGTTGAAATAGAAGTTGCAGGTCTCGACTTTGACAGATCCTGGCTCCAGTTCCTCAAATTAAATTAATTATTTAAAACACATTTTAATTGCATTAGAGTATACCTGATTCACAGTGCTGTGTTACAGCAAGGTGATTCAGTTACATAGATATATGTGTACATGTGTGTATATATATATTCATTCTTTTGTAGATTCTTTCTCAATATTCACAGACTATGGAGTACAGTTTCCTATGCTATACAGTAGGTTGTTGTTAGTTATCTATCTTACATATAGTAGTGTGTGTGTGTTCATCCCAAGCTCCTGAGTTACATCTCCCTCTCCTGACCCTACCCCATGTTTCCCGTTTAGTAAACCTAAGTTTGTTTTCATTATCTGTAAGTCTCTGTTTTGTAAATAAGGTCATTTTTTCCCTTTTTAAAAAAAATTAGATTTCATGTATGAGTCATATATTTGTTTTTCTCTGGCTTATTTCACTTAGTATGGTAATCTCTAGGTCCATCCATGTAGCTGCAAGGGGCTGTTTCATTCTTTTTTATGGCTGAGTAATATTCCATTGTATAATATGTACCACATCTTCTTTATCTGTTCCTCTGCTGATGGACATTCAGGGTGCCTCCATGTCTTGTCTATTATAAACAGTGCTGTAGTGAACACTGAGGTGCATGTATCTTTTTGAATTACGCTTTTCTACGGATATGAGCCCAGGAGTGGGATTGCTGTGTCCGTAATATGGTAGCTCTCTTTTTATTTTTTTAAGGCGCCTCCATACTGTTCTCTGTAGTGGCTGTAAGTTCACTGTGTTTTAGAGGCTGGTGAGGTTTGTTTCTTCTGTCCATCACTAGCATGAACTCAGCCAGCACCTTAAGCTCAGTGCTGTGTCTGAAATAACTTCCTGTCCAATGAGACAGGTTTCCTCTGACCACTTTCATCTGGTCATCCCAGCTTCAGACTCTAGAGCCATCTTTAGTTTTTTCCTCTGGTTGCTTCTCACAGTCCAGTAGGTCTCACCTTCCTCTGCTGTTGCCCCTTTTCCCTTTCTTTGGCTTTCTCTCTGCTGGGTAGGTCCTGTCTCATTTTCCCCTAGGTGGTCTACATCAGTTCAGTTCAGTTGCTCAGTCATGTCTGACTCTTTGCGACCCCATGGGCTGCAGCACGCCAGGCTTCCCTGTCCATCACCAACTCCTGGAGCTTGCTCAAATTCATGTCCATTGAATTGGTGATGTCATCCAACCATCGCATCCTCTGTCGTCCCCTTCTTCTCCTGCTTTCAATCTTGCCCAGCATCAGGGTCTTTTCTGAGTCAGTTTTTTACATCAGGTGGCTAAAGTATTGGAGTTACAGCTTCAGCATCAGTCCTTCCAGTGAATATTCAGGACTGATCTCCTTTAGGATTGACTGGTTTGATCTCCTTGTAGTCCAAGGGACTCTCAAGAGTCTTCTCCAACACCACAGTTCAAAAGCATCAATTCTCTGGCGCTCAGCTTTCTTTACAGTCCAACTCTCACATGACCACTGGAAAAACCAGAGCCTTGACTAGACAGACCTTTTTCAGCAAAGTAATGTCTCTGCTTTTTAATATACTGTCTAGGTTGGTCATAGTTTTTCTTCCAATGAGAAAGCGCCTTTTAATTTCGTGGCTGCAACAAACTCCTAAACAGGTGGTCTACAGCAAACTCCTAATGCCTGCTGCCAGCCCTGCAGTGTGGCCATGAATGTCACACTCAGCCCAGAATAATATTCCTGCTGCTAACCCATTTCAGTCTTGGGCCCTTTTTCCTGCCTGCAACCTTTGACTCCTGACCACGCCTGTCTCCATTATTTCCCAAGTGTGTCCTTCATTCTGATTGCATGGGCTTACTTACTGATCGGAGGAGTATGACTGGTTAGACCATGAGTTGTGACCATCCTGTGTCTGCCTTGTTCTTTTTGCTTAAGCCACTTCCCTGCTCAGAAATCCCTTCCACGGACTGACTCTTCCCATTCTTCAGAGGCAATTTCAGATCTAATTCCTGCATGAGCCCTTATTCAAAGACACCAGTGGGATGAACCGCCGCCTTGAGCTTCTGTAACATCCTATTTCCCTTTCTCTTTTGATTAGCAAGTTCCTCTGGGCCATTGTGGTGATCCTCCCTGACAGCCACCTCTTGTCTCAGGTCACCGGCACATTCACCTGTCTCCTCTCAATGTCGGGATGCTATTTCTTTTAGTCTTGTTTTCAACTGTCTTTGTAATACCCAGTTTTCTAATAGGAGGCCTTAAAGGCACAAGGACTGGATCGTAAGGTCTCAATAGATAGCAATGATTAACTATATTAACAATTAACTATGATTGACCAGGGGATATTTTGCAGAAACTGAAGCTTGTAGCCAGCAATTTGTTATATAAGTGAATATTGAAACACTCCAGTCAATAACATTTGGGTAACAAAAGACATATTAATATGTCTTTAGTCAATAGTTATTATAGTAATTATAGTATATTAATGTTAATAACACTATATTAATATATCTTAATATACAGTCCACATTAATAATACATATTAATATAATCAATATGTAACATAATAGTTTTATATAATAATTACATATAACTAATATATAATTATTAAGCAAATAGGGCTTCCCTGGTGGCTCAGAGGTAAAGAATCTTCCTGCAACTCAGGAGACACGGGTTCGATGCCTGGATCAGGAAGATCCCCTGGAGGAGGAAATGGCAACCCATTCCAGTATTCTTGCTTGAAAAACCCCATGAGAAGAGGAGCCTGGCATGCTACAGTCCATGGGACTGCAAAGAGTCAGACATGAATAAAGTGAACACACACACAGATAAGCGAGTAAGTTATGCCAGTCACAGCCCTCGACACTCACACTGTCATTAGAAAGATCACTTTTCATTACTGTTGTTGCTCAGTTTCTGTGTCACATCTGACTCTTTGCAACCCCATGGACTGCGGCATGCCAGGCTCCCCTGTCTTTCAGTATCTCTTGGAGTACACTCAAAACTCATGTCCATTGAATCGGTGTTGCCATCCGTCCAACTCATCCTCTGTTGCTCCCTTCTCCTCCTGCTCTCAATCTCTCCCAGCATCAGAGTCTTTTCCAGTAAGTCGACTCGTCACATCAGGTGGCCGAAATACTGGAGCCTCAGCATCAGTGCTTCCACTGATATTCAGGATTGATTTCCTTTCGGATTGACGGTTTGATCTCCTTGCTGTCCAAGGGACTCTCAAGAGCCTTCTCCAGCACCACAGTTTGAAAGCATCACCTTCAGCACTCAGCTTCTTTATGGTCCAGTTCTTACATCCACACATGACTACTGGAAAACCACAGCTTTGGCTATCCAGACTTTTGTCAGCAAAGCGATGTCTCTGTTTTTTAATATGCTCTCTAGGTTTGTCATAGGTTTTCTTCCAAGGAGCAAGTGTCTTTTAATTTCATGGCTGCAGTCACCATCCACAGTGATTTTGGAGCCCAAGAATATAAAATCTGCCACTGTTTCCATTATTTCCCCATCTATTTGCCATTAAGTGATGGGACTGGATACCATGATCTTCGTTTTTTGAATGCTGAGTTTTAAGCCAGCTTTTTCATTCTCATCTCTTACCTTCATCAAGAGGCTCTTTAGTTCCTCTTCACTTTCTGACACTAGAGTGGTATCATCTGCATATCTGAGGTTGTTGATGTTTCGCTATTAGTTATGTTTTTGGGGGTATATAGCTTTCTTATCATACTTTACTCTTTAAAGGCTTGGGCCTTTGTCTTAGGCTTTTTATTTTGCATAAAACAATGCTTGGCATAAAATAAGTAATCAGTAGATGTTCTCTGGAAATAAATGGAGCACCTCTTAGGAAGTCTTGTGTGTTTTTGCAGATGAATCTGGAAGAAGAGCTTACCGTTCAGTATACTTTGTTCATAAATGCAGAAACATCTGCTGTGGGGTCTTAGGGAGCCGTTTTTTTCCTTTACATTTTTACAGGCTTGAAAAATAGTTGTGCTCCATAAATATCCCAGGATGAGTCATTTGCTTAACCAAACAGCTGCTTACTCATTAGCCAAATGCTCTTCTCTTGAAGTCACACACCTAAATGAATTTTCTCCCGTGCCTCCCTCCTTCCCCCAGGAGCCAGAAAAGTGAGGCACAGATAATATTTCTGGAATATAAAAGAGGGCCCAGTCTGCCTGTGGTATGGGCGAGTCTGAACTTCACAAAGCCACAGGAAGCCATCTGAGCTCAAGTTCAGCAGCCATCTGTACCTGTCTTGCTGGTCCCCCTCACATAGTCTCCTGTTCCTGTCTCTCCCCCAGCATCTTCCTCCCATTCAATCCAGCCGACCAGTTTTCCCATCTGAGGCTCCTTGCAGGTCTTCTTTTTACCTCCTGTCACCATCACCTGCCTATTATGTAGGTAACTCAGTTCAGTTCAGTTCAGTCACTCAGTCATGTCCGACTCTTTACGACCCCACGAATCACAGCACACCAGGCCTCCCTGTCCATCACCAACTCCCGGAGTTCACTCAAACTCACATCCATCGAGTCAGTGATGCCATCCAGCCATCTCATCCTCTGTCGTCCCCTTCTCCTCCTGCCCCCAATCCCTCCCAGCATCAGAGTCTTTTCCAATGATTCAACTCTTCGCATGAGGTGGCCAAAGTACTGGAGTTTCAGCTTTAGCATCAGTCCTTCCAATGAACACCCAGGACTGATCTCCTTTAGAATGGACTGGTTGGATCTCCTCGCAGTCCAAGGGACTCTCAAGAGTCTTCTCCAACACCACAGTTCAAAAGCATCAATTCTTTTGCACTCAGCTTTCTTCACAGTCCAACTCTCACATCCATACATGACCACTGGAAAAACCATGGCCTTGACTAGATGGACCTTTGTTGGCAAAGTAATGTCTCTGCTTTTGAATATGCTATCTAGGTTGGTCATAACTTTCCTTCCAAGGAGTAAGCGTCTTTTAATTTCATGGGTGCAGTCACCATCTGCAGTGATTTTGGAGCCCCAAAAAATAAAGTCTGATGCTGTTTCCCCATCTATTTCCCATGAAGTGATGGGACCAGATGCCATGATCTTCGTTTTCTGAATGTTGAGCTTTAAGCCAACTTTTTCACTCTCCTCTCTCACTTTTATCAAGAGGCTTTTTAGTTCCTCTTCACTTTCTGCCACAAGGGTGGTGTCATCTGCATATCTGAGGTGATTGATATTTCTCCCGGCAATCTTGATTCCAGCTTGTGCTTCTTCCAGCCCAGCGTTTCTCATGATGTAGGTAACTAGTCTGTGTCAAGAACCACTGGTAAAGTCATTTATTTCAGTAAGTACAAGGGAATGACAACTATTTTTGTAAATTCTATAAAGATGCATCCACTTCTACAATTAGCAGCTCTAAGCTATTTGGATAGTTCAATTTACTGTGAGTGATGAATGCAAAGCAGTCATTTGCACTTTCTATCCCAGACAACAACCGTTCAACTTCCTGCAGTGACCTGGGTTTAAGAATTTTAACTTTACAATAGTTCTTTATCACAGACAAATTCACTTATGGAAATGAATATTTGGTTCACATTACTTTCTCTCATCTAAGAGAGGTGATTTATACTGTTGACCTTGAAAAATGGTTATCATCACTAGTAGTTCCTTCTTTTGGAAGAAAATATGCCTAAATGTTTTGGAAGAGGCCAGAGGAGAGTAGTACTTTAATATCTAGAAAGATCAAATGAGAGGAAATAAACACTGTTCTATAGTTTGTTCTAGTTTCTATCCTGGAATAGCTATTCTTAACAGGATTCCTGTCCGATGTGGACTTTTTTCCTCCCCCCGCCCAGCAGAGGGCATCCCAGATATCCAGAGCTGATATTTATCTGGTGTGAAGGAATGATGCTAAAGCTGAAACTCCAGTACTTTGGCCACCTCATGCGAAGAGTCAACTCATTGGAAAAGACTCTGATACTGGGAGGGATTGGGGGCAGGAGGAGAAGGGGACGACAGAGGATGGGATGGCTGGATGGCATCACTGAGTTGATGGACGTGAGTTTGAGTGAACTCTGGGAGTTGGTGATGGACAGGGAGGCCTGGCGTGCTGCGATTCATGGGGTTGCAAAGAGTCAGACATGACTGAGCGACTGATCTGATCTGATTCAGTATAATGATACATTGTTGAAATCACCAGGTTTTTTTTTTTTTTTGTATATACCTAAAAAATTGAAGTATAGTTGATTTACAATGTTGGGTTACTTCTGTGACTCAGTTATATATGTGTGTGTGTGTTACATTCTTTTCCATGATGGTTTGTCATAGAATATTGACTATAGTTTCCTGTGCTATACGGTAGGACCTTGTTGTTTATCCATCTTATATATAATAATTAGATTCTGCTAATCTCAAACTCCTGTTCCTTCTCTCCTTTACCTCCTTGGCAACCGTAAGTCTGATCTCTGTGATTTTTTTTGTTTTTATTTTGTAGACATGTTGATTTGTATCTTATTTTAGATTCCATATCTAAGTATTATCATATAATATGTCTTTCTCTTTTTGACTTCACTTAGATTGATAAGCTCTAGGTTCATCTATGTTGCTGCAAGTGGCATTATTCCTTTTTATGCCCAAGTAATATTCCAGTACTCTTGCCTGGAAAATCCCATGGACGCCAGGAGCCTGGTGGGCTGCAGTCCATGGGGTTGCTAAGAGTAGGACACGACTGAGCGACTTCACTTTCACTTTTCAGTTTCATGCATTGGAGAAGGAAATGGCAACCCACTCCAGTGTTCTTGCCTGGAGAATCCCGGGGATGGGGGAGCCTGGTGGGCTGCCGTCTATGGGGTCGCACAGAGTCGGACGTGACTGAAGTGCCTCAGCAGCAATATCCCATTGCACACATGCACCACATCTTTATATGTTCATCTTTTGAGGGACACTTAGGTGGTTTCCAGGTCTTGGCTATTGTAAATGCTACGAACACAGGGGTGCATGTATCTTTTGAAATTACAGTTTTATCTCAGTATATGCCCAGGAGTGGGATTGCTGGGTTGTATGGCAACTCTATTTAAGTTTTCTGAAGCACCTCCGTACTGTTTTCCATAATGGCTGCATCAATTTACATTCCCACCAACAGGAAATCACTTTGACACTAAATTGTTCCATCACTTTGGTATTGAAGGCCTGAGCCTCCTGGTTCCTCCTTCCTTCCACAGTGACATCTATTTCTCACAAAAGATGCTTTGTAATGTAGTAACTAGTGAGTAGGCCTGATTATGAGAGGCCGCAGCTATACACAGAGTTTGGTTGGCTATGGTTAACCATTTTGAGTGTCACCTGAAAAAAGCATTTGTTTTCAAGTAGAACTGGTATTAGTTATTTTCTAGGATGCAATCTGAAAGGTGTTGGCCTTGGGAATAAGGGCATTTCCTTCCCTAGGGTTTGTTTTCCTCATCTGTGAGACAGTGAGGTACCTTGGCTTAGTTCTCATACTGGGTTCCAGAGTTACCCAAGGGATTTGCCTGATGCTAGGACTATGAGCCCCGTTTCAAGCAGAGGATCCTCTTAATCTACTCACTGGGGTCCACTCAACATTTTCTGTTTGCAGAAAGGATTTTTTAAAAAGTTTTGCTGCTTAAAAAGAAGTTGAAAACCACTGACTTGACTGCTAGTCTTTCATCCTATTTTAAAATTCTAACATTCAATCTTAGCCAGAATTATTTTAAAAACTCTACAGTAATAGTAAGTACTTATAATGGGCCTACTCAGCCAGGTCTCGTTCCAAGTGCTTTATGTATTTGGACTCAATCGATAGATCAGCACCAGGAGCTAGTGTTTTAATTATCATTATAACTATTAAAGTTTAAAAAGTACATTCAGATACATTTATTTTCACTTTTATAACTTCCTTAAATACAGTTGAGGTCATAATTTATTCAAAGGTCGTAATTTATACAGGGCTTCCCTGGTGGCTCAGTGGTAAAGAATTCGCCTGCCAATGCAGGAGACTCAGGTTTACTCCCTGGGTCAGGAAAATCCCCTGGAAAAGGAAATGGAAACCTGCTCCAGTATTCTTGCCTGGAAAATCCCATGGACAGAGGAGTCTGATGGGCTACAGTAAATGGGGTTGCACTTCAGGTACGACTTAGGGACTAAACAACAATAGCCCTACAATGACTATTTAATGGGACATAAATCACAGTATTTGTCCTGCCTTGACATACTTTCTACATGGAAGTCCATGGAAAAATGAACTTGTGATTATTTCTAAAAATGACAAAGAGAAACTTGACCTTGGACTTCTATATTACAGAATGCTCCTCTCCCCCGATGGGTCATCCAATCACATGGTTCCACAGTAAACAGGATAAATCTAGCCTAATAAGACAGTGCATGCAGAAAAATCCTCTTACTCTGCAATTTCTCTCTATATGCCTAAAAAATGTTCATTAAGACTTCCCACCTAGTTGGTTTAACCATCTTAGATTTGTTACCTCTACTTTTAATGATTTAAAGCATTAAAAAAATGTCTTGTTTGGAATACCCTTAGCCAGGCAGTTTTTCTGTGAATTGGGGAAGTCTGATAGCCCAACTTGTTCCTTTGAACTGAGATTATAAGATCTATATTTTTAAAGACACAGATCTATTAGCTTTTTATCTTCCTTTCCCCCCACCAAAAAAATTCACCTAAAAGCTACCTATTTTAGTTAGGTCTTGTTGTTAGTAACTTATACAACCTGTACAAATAAACTGAACTATAAAGACTGGCATTGGTAAATTACAACATTTAAAAAACAATTAAAATCTTTGTAATAACTCTCAAGATTATTTAGCTAACAATGGTCCCCGGAAGACCCTTAAGATCTATTTGGAAAAGTTGTGAGAGAATGTACACACCATTGAATCACAGGAGAATCCAGCAATATTAAATCCACTCCAATGGAGGTAGCAGAATCTAGTTGTTAATTCTGCTCAGAACCATTAGAAGATAGTCAAGTCTGTTTTGTGATGGGGTTGCCTATAGGAAGGGCTCACCCCTGGCAGAAATGTACAGACCCACTCCATTTGTTTGCCTTTCTGCCAATGATTTATTCTCAGAAGCAAGCAGATGACAAGACAAAGCTTGCTTGGGCAAAGCCCACACACCTGAAACCCATTCAGCGTAGCAGTGATGTAAGTGGGAATAAGATAGGAATGAACAGTGCAGGAGAAACAAAGAAAAAGGGTTTGGAAAAAACAAGACCAGGCTCCCTCTGCATAATACAGAGGACTCTCGGGGGAGGGAAAAAATAACAGAATAAATTTTTATTCACTGATTCAATTTGAGAATATGCACTTTGAAAGAAAGTCATCAGCTTTAATCAGTTGCTTTCTCTCAGTTTTGCCCGTGCTTCTGTGACAAAATCATGTCATTTAATGATAGTGTAATTAGAATGAAATCATCAAGGTTTCCTTTTCTTTCTTCCTTTCAGTAAAGATCAGGAAGGGGAGGTGGGGTGAGGCAAGCGGGGGTGAGGGGGACACAACGAGAGTCACGTTTTATGAAAGTGACAACATGGTTTTCGCATTTGGATTTTTTCCCTATAGGAGTTTCCAATAGATTATAATAAGGAAAGGCAATGCTGTAGATTGGAGAAGGCAATGGCACCCCACTCCAGTACTCTTGCCTGGAAAATCCCATGGACGGAGGAGCCTGGTAGACTGCAGTCCATGGGGTCGCTAGGAGTCGGACACGACTGTATAACTTTCAAGTAGAAAACCTGAGTGACTTCACTTTCACTTTTCACTTTCCTGCATTGGAGAAGGAAATGGCAAGCCACTCCAGTGTTCTTGCCTGGAGAATCCCAGGGACAGCAGAACCTGGTGGGCTGCTGTCTGTGGGGTCGCAGAGTCAGACACGACTGAAGTGACTTAGCAGCAGCAGCAGCAGCAGCAATGCTGTAGATTAGCCAAACAAGTAGGTGAGATTCCTGTGGTCCAGGCTGGGGATGCTGAGTTGAGCTGGGACTTTCCTGGCAACTCCTTAAACATACAGGAGGGAATGAATCCAATCTCCTTTCTCAGTGGATCACTGAGCTCTCCAAACTCAGGGAGCAGTGACTTCATCGAATCGACTTAAAAGCCTGTCACGTTGAGATATTGAAAAGAAACAGTTCTAGGCTTTTCTAGCACAGGCAGTGCTTCCTTTTGGCTACACAAAGAACAAGATACATGCGGTAGGGGATACAGATTCCATCTAGAAGCCTGGCGTGAGTAAGGAAGCATTTCCTTAAAATACCATTTCTGCTTTGGTTTGCAAGAATGTGGGGAGTGAAGTAAAAAGCTAAGGGAGGTCAAAACAATATTGTAAAGCAAATATCAATCAATTAAAAATGAATAAATATTAAAAAAACAAAACAAAACAGGGCACTTAAAAAAAAAAGCTAAGGGAGAGACCATACAGGCAAGCTTCAGCAGTGAGTCTGTTTTGAGCCAGTCCATTGAGTGGTCCACCCTTCCCTGCGGAGCTCTAGAAGGTCAAGTGAGGCACTGGTGGAGAGCACTGGGTGGGAGCACAGACAGATGGTGGGTCTGTCTGGCGTGGATCCTCCCAGCAGCTGTGTTAGGAGTGGTCCCTCTAGAATGGCAGCTCTTGCGCAGCTCCAGTGCTCACAACCTCTGGAAATATTCTTTCCTCCACTCTTCCGTCCATTCACACCTAGGGTGGGACCACTTAGCACTGTGTTGATTTCTGGGTAATTCAACCTCTCTAGTTGCTTTCTCTTAATCCTGTCCACTTCCTGTAAACAGCGGCTGCTTTAAATTCTCCCCCTTTGAAGGGAGGTCTCTGTGCAATGCGATACTGACCGATATGGTGAGACTAAAAATACCTCCAATCTGAAGAAACCCTGGCGAGCTGCAATTTCTAGTTGCCAAAAGCCAGATGATGGCCACCATATGGAGGCAAGCATTTATTGTTTATAAAAAGCCCAGGACAAATAGGTTACAGGAATTCTAGGCACAATTTCAAGGCCAAAAAAGATCTGAAGAAATGAATCGAAATCAACTAAGATTAATTGTATTGAACCACCTGCTGTGAAATTATATATATTCCAAAAGAAACTTCCAGAATGGTTCAAAACTAAGATGAACTCTCTAGAATAATTTATTAAATAATTCAAAGTATAGCTTATAAAGTTGTTGTTTAGTCGCTAAGTCATGTCTGACTCTTTGTGACCCTGTGGACTCCCCACCAGGCTTCTCTGTTCATGGGCTTCACCAGGCAAGAATACTGGAAGGGGTTGTCATTTCTCTCCTAATTGAAAAAGAAAAATAACCTATTTATTACTTGACTATTAGAAAGTTTGATGCCGAAATCTCAGCTTCTGTGTACACGGGTGCCGAATCAAATCTTGGAGACAGGTTTGGGTGAAGTAAAAAAGAACAGTTTTATTGGTTTGCTAGGCAAAGGGGGCCAACAGCAGGCTAATGCCCTCAAAACTGTGTGTCCTGCCCTGGAGGGCTTAGTGAGGAGTTTTACAGTAATTGTTCAAAGAGGGCGTGATCAGCTCATAGACATTCTTTTGATGGGTTGGTGGTGAGATAAATAGGAGTCAGCATCATCAACCTGCAGGTCCGACTAGTCTGGCGTCGACATGATTGTGGGCAGCCTACCATCATTGTTAACTTGTCAGACCTGGAGAGGGTTTCAGTATCTGCAGAATAGCTCAAAGATACTGTTGTGGGTATCTGAGGACAGAGAAACAGGACCTTGCCCCAAGGCTGCTCTTGACTGTGTTTCTCCCTGGTCTCCCACCACCTCCCTTCCCTAATTAACAAGTGCTTGAATCTGCCCACTGGAACTCAGGGAAGGTCACGGAGGCTGAATGAAGGCTGTTTCCCGTAATCAAAGAAATGGGGGACACAGAAAGGCCTTGTTCCCAGGAGACCCACAGGGCCTTGCTTCAGTATCATAGTAAAAGGTATTGGAACTCAGCGGTCTGCTTGTTCTGCATCTGACATGCTAATGACTATCTCATTATCACAGAGTAAGGATCTACAGATTATGTCCAGTACTCTCTTCACAATATACTATCAAGTAACTGCTCACAAGAGCTTTATGCCCTCTAAAAAGACAAAAATATAATTTTAGAAACTACAAAAAGATTTCCATAGTTTTCAATTTTTAAGCTTTGACCCTGTGCTTTTTGTAGGTAGTGAGAGGCAGAATGGGTAATTACTACTATTGTGTGTGTTTTTAATTAGATAATTATATTACAATATTGTGATGGTTTTTGCCATACATCAACATGAATCGGCATTAGGTATACATATGTCCCCTCCCTTCCCACCCCACCCCTCTAGCTTGTCATAGAACACTGGCTTTGGGCTCCCTGCGTCATACATCAAACTCCCACTGGCTATCTATTTTACATATGGTACTTTTAAACTTAGCCAAAAGGTTGAGAAATGCTAAGGCTAATTACTTACTATGCTTTTGCTGTTTGGAATTCAACTGATTTTAACTGAATCAAGGATGTCACCATAAGACTGTCATGAAGCTAAAGGGTTCAGGCTTTCAGTAAAGCGTCTCTTCCAAGAAGTAGTCATCAATTTGCATATGGTCCATATAACTTCACAGAAGGAAGATGAACCAAACACACGCTTCTGTTGCTATTTATCGCATTAGTCGTATGTATGCTGAGCTGAGCTGGTCTTTCCAAGCCCCTAGAGATCTTTGCCCTAACCGTACACTGCCGCCTAGTGGCCTCTCGCTTTGGTGCAGGATGAGTAAAGGAAAAAAAAATTCCACTATTTAAGATTTCTGCAAGTTGGTTAGACATATGTTATCCTGATCAAAATCAAAGCATGCTAAACATGCATACTTTTTTCATAAATGAGTAACAATGGAAGTAAAAGTTTAGATACTATTAAATAATTTCTGATTTAATAAACTGAAAGACAAATTACCTAATTTTAGGGTTACCTAATTTTTTTTTGTTGAGGTTTTATTTATTTTTTTTTTATTTTTTAACTTTACAATATTGTATTGGTTTTGCCATATATCAACATGAATCCTCCACAGGTATACCTATTATGTCATGTATGTAAAAATTGTCATATTAAAATTGAAATATGAATATACATAATACCTATCCTGCCTTTTTATAGTAAATTTATTCATTTGATGTTTAATTTGGGGGACAATAGTGGAAGAGGATGGACAGAATTAAAATATTTCACATGTCTAATGTGGCTTTGTTACATTTTAATCAAAATTATTTTAAATTAAGTTCATTCTCATAATGCTATTTGGAGCTTTAAGGATATAGTAAACTTTAAACCTAGGCTTTCTTAGAGAGATAATAATTATGCCTGTATATAGCTGTAAAGCTGAGATAATAAGGTTTTCTATTTAAAAGTTTTTCAGGAGGAACAGATACATATCAGTGTTTTGCACAGTGTGGTTCACAGACCAATGGTAATAAAATAAATTACTTTTGGCCATGCAAAGATAGTTTTTAATTGTTATATATTTATTTTTATTAGCAACAGTGAGAATATAATTGAGAAATTAAATCTTGGTTTCATAGATATCAATATTCATGATTACCTCTACATGAATTACAATGATCAGGCATATACATTTTTGTTAACCTTGACTAGTTAAAATGGATTAGAAATATGAATTGCAGTGATTCCAAAAATCCTGGATTTTGTTATTTCCATTTTTCTGGTGCCATGTAACATGTTCCTCTGTCCCAGGTATTTCCTGAAAGTTGTAGTGAAAACTGGAGCAGAGCTGTCCAAACAGAAACATAATAGTAACCATAAATTTATTTGACCTTTTACACACATTTTTGTTTTTACCATAGATGCTCTCAAATTTTATAATAAGACATTTTAAAAAGGAAAAGAAATAGTTTTAATTCATTTTAAGGATGTCATTTTAATATCTAATATATACAATTATTATTTCAGCATGTAGTCAGTATTAAATATTATTAAGGTATTTTCCATGCTTTTTTCCATACTAAGTTTTTACCCTCAGGCATGTATGTTACACTTAAAGCACATCCCCACTTGGCCTGGCCACATTCAGAGTGCTTGACGCCTCCATGGAGTCAGTACTGAGTAGGGGTGTCACTAGATTGAGGTTCAGTTTGTGGCAAAAAAACATCCCACAGGTGGTGACGTACACCTCCATCCGGAAGCACATGCCCCACGGCTTTTGGGTGACATCGGCAGTCAGTGCCTCCCACAGTCTGAATCTGATGATTGATTAAAGGCTGTAGAATGGCGGTGATGAAATTTTAAAATTCTCTCTTCATTTATTAGATGAGGGGCTTCCCTGGTGGCTCAGACAGTAAAGGATCTGCCTGCAATTCAGGAGACCTGGGTTCAATCCTTGGCTTGGGATGATCCCCTGGAGAAGGGAAAGGCTCCCCACTCCAGTATTCTTGCTGGAGAATTCCATGGACAGAGGAGCCTGGCAGGCTACAGCCCATGGGGTCGCAAAGAGTTGGACATGACTGAGCAACTAACACTTATTAGATGACATATTTCTATAAAAGGAAACGTCTCATTACCTACTTGGTTACTTGGAATAGTTTGTATAGAGAAAGCAGAATATATGATCTTTCTCCTTTATTTTTTTTAACTGAAGTAATTTGCAATGTTCATTTCTGTACAGAAAATGATTCAGTAATATGCACACACACATATACATGCTTTTCTATCATGGTTTGTCACAGGATATTGAATATAATTCCCTGTGCTGCACCCTAGGACCCTGTTGTTTATCCATCCTATATTTAACAGTGTGCATCTGCGAACCCCTAACTTCCACTCCATTCATCCCCATCTTCCCTGATCTCTCCACTTTCTTTGCTAATTTGTAATTATTTTGGTTTCTCCACATTTTCAAGGATGGTCCATAGTATTTTATTTTCATGGTATCACTAGGAGGAATACATGAACTTTAACACCTTTGATATGTTTCAACTTATTGCAGTTATTGGCTTTACTATTGTTCAAGTTTTCTCATCACCAGCTGCTGGGAGCCTTTTAAATTGAATATCATCAAAGATGCCTTTGCTATTCTGGGATTATCTTGTACATTTCCTGCCACAGAGCTGTAATCAGCTGTTTAGAAAATGGTATGTGGAGACTATGATCTCAGTATGCAGGATTTAGCCCTTGTTTCTAAGTCTTTCCAGAGGACAAAGCTAAGGATCATTTAGTTTAATAAAATAATTTATATCATAAAATACTACTTATTCAAATTCAGCAGTACAGAATTTTTTTGCTGTGTCTTTTCCTTACATCAAATATTCATATTTTCAATGATACAATAATACATTCACATGGCATCAGAATAAATAATAAAAAATTATCAGGAAAATGAAAAAACGAGTTGATGCTCCTTTGCAGTTGTTTTTGTCCTTACAGTAGGTAACCTTCCACTTAGGACAACCTTCAAATGAAAAAGTCATTTGTTTCAGGCATTAGAAGAGTCTGCCTGGTGCTGTTATGCCACCTGCTGGACAAAAGGTGCAATTGTCACATTTTGATGTAGAGATTGCTTTATATTAAATTTAATTGTTTTATACTTATATACATTTTTATAAGACTCTAAAGTTAAATTTATAAAACAAATATAGTTTCTATCCTTATCCCCATGTATTATCTCCTTCCTCTACCTTTTGGTTACTATTTTTAAATGCTCTGATTTATCCTTTCATTAATGCTAATATTTGCTTATATATGTATTAATTTTACATGTTCATATGTTATATATATATATTTTATCTTCTTTCTCCTTATTAGGTAAGTGTTAGCATAATTTTCAGATTTTCTGTCTGAAAAAATTACATATACTATTCCAAGTGGGGAAAGTATACATATATAAAATATATATAATATCAATATATTAACACGGACTGTTGAATTCTGTTTTAAGTAACCAAAAATCCTTTCTAAAAAAAATTCATGAATTAGAGCCGTTTTACATTTATTAATAGGATCTAAATGTTTGACCTATAAAAAAAATAAACAAACATATTTTAAAGATTTAAGATTTTATGTGAGCAAAAATTGATTCAAAAAAATAGTGCCAAACTGGAAGCTGCTAGGAGCTCCATCGGTAGAAGCTTGGGGAGAAAGTTAGAAAATGTGGACGCAAATAAAAAAATAAGGATGTTACCGATTGGCTGTAGCTTAAAGCCCAGCTGGCTCTTTGGGATGGGTTCTACTTAGGTACCAACTTTGTAACGTTGGAAGCATTTAAAGGCTGAGATTTTACTTTGCTTACACAGGGCTCTGTGGCATCAGGGCATGAGTCTAATGGTTTCCTTGCTTAATAAACAGAATCCGTTTGTCACTCATTTTACGTATATTTCTATATACCCCTAATCTTACTGCTAGACTGGATGAAGCACAAGCTGGAATCAAGATTGCCGGGAGAAATATCAATAACCTCAGATATGCAGATGACACCACCCTTGTGGCAGAAAGCGAAGAAGAACTAAAGAGCCTCTTGATGAAAGTGAAAGAGGAGAGTGAAAAAGTTTGCTTAAAGCTCAACATTCAGAAAACTAAGATCATGGCATCGGTCCCATCACTTCATGGCAAATAGATGGGGAAAGAGTGGCTGACTTTATTTTTGGGGGCTCCAAAATCACTACAGATGGTGACTGCAGCCATGAAATTAAAAGACGGTTGTTCCTTGGAAGGAAAGTTATGACCAACCTAGATGGCAAAGTAATGTCTCTGCTTTTTAATATGCTAACAAAGGTCTATCTAGTGAAAGCTTTGGTTTTTCTAGTGGTCATGTACGGATGTGAGAGTTGGATTATAAAGAAAGCTGAGCACTGAAGAACTGATCCTTTTGAACTGTGGTGTTGGAGAAGACTCTCGAGAGTCCCTTGGACTGCAAGGAGATCCAACCAGTCCATCCTAAAGATCAGTCCTGAATATTCATTGGAAGGACTGAAGCTGAAACTTCAATACTTTGGTCACCTGATATGAAGAACTGACTCATTGGAAAAGACCCTGATGCTGGGAATGATTGAAGGTGGGAGGTGAAGGGGATGACACAGGATGAGATGGTTGGATGGCATCACCGACTCAATGGTCATGAGTGTGAGTAAGCTCCAGGAGTTGGTGATGAACAGGGAAGCCTGCCATGCTGCAGCCCATGGGATTGCAAAGAGTTAAACCCGACTGAGCAATTGAACTGATTGAATCTTACTGCTTTACATTCCTATTCCTTCTCTGTGTGGTTTATACCTGTGCTGGTCCACGAACTAAGCCATGATATGTGTACTGAAAGTGAAAGAAAACATTTAGAAATGCTTAGGCAATCTGCCATGAAGTCCAAGCAGGTGATTTTATATTTACAAAACAGCAGTTTGCCATTGTCTGGGGTCGGGGACACAAAAGACTGCTCGCCTGGTCTACAGCATTTGCTTGTTCTGTTGCTTTTGCATATCTTTTTGTATTTAGAAAGGTTTGTGTTCTTTGTTTTGAGGCAGGTCTGTTAGTATCTTGATATGGAACTTAAATGAAGTATGATCTTACTAATATATGTGTGTGATAGGCTTCCCTGGTGGCTCAGACGTTAAAGAATCTGCCTGCCAAAGCAGGAGACTTGGATTTGATCTCTGGGTTGGGAAGATTCCCCTGAAGAAGGGAATGGTTACCCACTCCAGTATTCTTGCCTGGAGAATCCCATGGACAGAGGAGTCTGGCGGGCTACAGTCCATGGGGTCTGAAAGTGGAGAAGTTCAAATAACTGAGAGCCTGACTGGAGTCCTAGTGAATGATTGGAGAGTTTAATAGCATCAAATATTCAGGGTGAATTCTGCAGAAACCACAATAATTCTAGGGGATTAGCTTAAGGTTCTATCATAATTAGATAACTCATATGTAGTTCAAGTACATAGACCTGTTTTCCTTAAGCAAGACTTGTCATGTTGACTTCAGAAAGAGAAGCAGCTTTCTATTTCTGCTTACATTTTCTATTTCAGGTGCCGTTTCTTCCACCATGAAAGAAAGATCTTAGGACTTGAGGTAAATGAAACTCTGTTTTCCTTTTTATGGTATTAATATTTTTTTTAAATCTTTCTGTCTTGTTTCCTGAGTATGATGGATGGAGCAGGTAGGCTAATACTTAAGAGCTACAAGGGCTTCCTTTTCCACCTCGGTAACCCCCATTTCCCTTCGAGCCTTCTTAGCCTGTTCTTCACAGAAGGTAACGTGAACATTCTCCAATCCTAACCTTGGCCAATGTTAGCGTTCTGTGTTCTGAACTATACGTCAATTAGATTACCAGGATATTCACTGATGCATACTGTGAAAATGCCAATGAAAAGGAAAACCATATAAGTCAGAAAAGGAAAAAGTGAGTCACTAAAATGAAGGTGTTTCTGATTTATTAATTTTGGTTACACAGTATATAACCACCAGTTTGTGAAAGAGTTTTAGCTGCCACCATTTTCAGCACTACGTAAAATCACACAGAGATCAAGGTGGGAGTACTGGGGCACATTTTTACAGTGAAAATGTTAGTGTCTGAGCTTGGATAAGAAGAAGACAGTGGTGATGTCTGCCTGTGCATTAACCTTGCCCTCAGGCATTTCTTTCTCAAATCTCTTTTGGGTATTTTTTGTTTTTTTGGCCTGTGACACCCCCATAGATGTAAATTAAACATTAGTGCATTTATGTGCTTTTCCCCCATTAGTCTGTGTTGTTAGTTTCTTTCATAGACCCAACTACTGAACCTGGAAAAATAGAGGGACAAATGCATGACCCAGCATCCATCCCGCTCACTCCCCAGTACTTAAGTCTTCATACTTCAGGTGTTAAGTCTTCAGCGGTTTCTTTGATTTTATTAGTTGATTAGCAGTGTTGTACTAGCTTTAGGTGTGCAGCAAAGTGACTCAGTTATACCTGCATCTATGCTTTTCAAATGCTTTTCTCATATTGAGTAGAGTTTCCTGTGCTATGAGGTAGGTCCTTGTTGGTTATCTAATTTATCTCCCTTCACCTTTCCTCTTTGGTACCATCAGTTACGAGAGAGTAACTGGGCAGCTAAACCTAAAAGTACATCAGTAGATGAATGGATAAAGGCAACATGGTTCATACATACAAGGAAATGCTACTTGTTAGAAAGAACGAAATAATGCCATTTGCAGCAACACGGATGGACCTGGAGATTATTATACTGAGAGGGATAGGTCAGCCCAAGACGAATGTCATGTGACATCACTTAACATATGGAACCTAAGAAAGTGATACGAGTGAACCTACCTATGAAGCAGACTCACAGGCTCAGAAAACAAACTAAGATTTGTTCTGTGGCTTCATACATGATCTGTTCTTAAGAATGACTGTTCCGTGTACACTTGAGAAGACTGTTTTCTGTTGCTTTTTTAAGACGGGATGTTCTATAGGTGTCTGTTAAGTTCACTGATGTTCTTAATACCAGCCTTAACTAATTTCATTTAAGGCTCTTATTTCCTTACTGATTCTGTTTGGATGATCTATCCATTGATTAACATCCCTACTCTGATCAAGAAGTGAAAGTTGCTCGGTCGTGTCTGACTCTTTGTGACCCCATGGGCCATACAGTCCGTGGAATTCTCTAGGCCAGAATACTGGAGTAGATTGCCATTTACTTTTCCAGGGGATCTTCCGAACCCAGGGATTGAATCCTGGTCCCCTGTATATTGCTGTCTTTTTCTCCTTTTATGTCTGTTAATATTTGCTTTATATAATTAGGCATTACTATTTTGAGTACATAGATATTTACTAGTGTTATATGCTCTTGGTAGACTGACCCCTTTTCAATGACTTTGTTTCTTTGTACAGTCTTAGTCTTAAGAGTCAATTTTGTCTGATTAAAGGACAGCTACTCCAGTTTTCATTTGTACGGATTATGTTTTTGCATCTCTTCATGTGTGTTCTGAATGTGCTCTTACATATGAATTGAGTCTCTTTTAGACAGCATATAGATGTATCTTGTTTTTTTAATCCACTCAGCCACTCTGCCTCTTGATTGGAGCATTTAGTCCATTAAAGTAATTATTGATAGCTATTTACTTATTGCCATTAAAACTTTTTTTCTAGTTTTCTGTAATCCCTTTGTTCCTTGTCTTGCTCTTTTATGATTTGGTGATTATCTGTAGTGGTATGCATAGATGCCTTTACAGTTTGTGTATCTACTCTAGATTTTTGCTTAGTGTTTACCACAAGGCTTACATAAAACAACCAACACTCTATTTTAAGTGGTTGACAACTTACATTTGAATGCATTCTAAACCTTTATGTTTTTGCCTTGCTCCTCCCCCATTTTTTGTGTTTTTGATGTCACCATATACATTTAAAAAATCTTGTGTATCCCTGCTGCTAAGTCACTTCAGTCGTGTCCGACTCTGTGTGACCCCATAGACGGCAGCCACCAGGCTCCCCCATCCCTGGGATTCTCCAAGCGAGAACACTGGAGTGGGTTGCCATTTCCTTCTCCAATGCAGGAAAGTGAAAGTGAAGTCGCTCAGTCGTGCCTGACTCTTTGCGACCCCATGGACTGCAGCCTACCAGGCTCCTCCATCCATGGGATTTTCCAGGCAAGAGTACTGGAGTGGGGTGCCATTGCCTTCTCCGTGTGTATCCCTAAACTATTGTAATTACAGTTAGTTTTATCTCTTCTGACTATCCCTGGTGGTTCAGATGGTGAAGAATCTGCTGGCAATGCAAGAGACCCAGGTTTGATCCCTGGGTTGGGAAGAACTCCTTGAGAAGGAAATGGCTACATACTCCAGTGTTCTTGCCTGGAGAATCCCATGGACAGAGGAGCCTGGTGGGCTAAAGTCCATGGGGTCATAAAGAGTCGGACACAACTGAGCGACTAAGTACTTACCATTTCTGCCTTTTAACCTTCATATTAGGTTTATGAATTGTTAACCCATCACATTTACATCATTAGATTAATCTAAATTTTACTATTTACCTTTACCAGTGAAATTGTTATATGTTTTCTTATTATGAACTAGAGCCCTATCATTAGAAGGTATTTGCAGAGACTCTATGCAGAAAGATGGAGAGCTTTTTATGATGCTACAAAGTTTCTAAGAGTCAAGCTTTTCAAGAACAGTTACAGCTGTTGGATAGAAATAGCTTCTGAAGACTTATCACCTCTGTCCAAAAAAGAAAATGCTGGGCATGAAAAATGATTTTCAAAATTTCACAGAACAATGCAGAAGGTGTCTTATTCTCATATGAAATGCAGACAAACCAAAACCAATTATAGGGGAAAATAATGATCTTTATTCCTATACAATTACCATAGCTTTTTATTCAAGTAGCACAAGTGCTCAGTATACTGCTTTGGGGGGTTATATTTAACTTTTCTGACTTTTGAACCAGCGCATGAAAGGGAAACATGGTTATTCAAAGGCAGAAGAACAAATACTGATGAAGGCTTGGGATAGGAAACAGGAAGGGAGTGATAGGCACCAATTTTCTTTTGACTTTTGCCCCAAACTCCTTCCTGACTTCTGCTCCTTTCCCTGAATGAGTAGATGCAGTTGACTGGGGTTTTGCTTTACTGTCTGGCATTAGTAATCCTCTGTGACCAGTAGTAACCAAACATTCATTGCGATCCATCATTATTTCTGCTTCAGCTGATGCTGGGGCATCCACCACATCAGCACCAAACATTGCCTGCTGCTGCTAAGTCACGTCAGTCATGTCCGACTCTGTGCGACCCCATAGACGGCCTGGTGGGCTCCCCGGTCCCTGGGATTCTCCAGGCAAGAACACTGGAGTGGGTTGCCATTTCCTTTGCCTAGTCATTACATATTCACTCATTTGACAAATTAATGACAAAATTGTAGAAATAAAGAGTACCAGGCACATGTCTAGGGTTAGAGTAGAAGAGACAATCACGTGCCCATGCAGGATGGGGTTCACTCTTCCCATTCCTCTCCTTACTCTGGTGGAAGTGTTGTTGTTGTTTAATCACCAAGTTGTGTCTGGCTCTTCTGTGACCCTATGGACTGTAGCCTGCCAGGCTCCTCTGCCCATGGAATTTCCCAGGCAAGAATACTGGAGTGGGTTGCTAGTTCCTTCTCCAGGGGATCTTCCCGACCCAGGGATGGAACCCACATATCCTGCACTGCAGGCAGATTCTTTACCACTGAGCCACCAGGAAAGTCTCTTTTGCAAATAGAAAATGTTAACTTAGCATAACAACACATGAAAGTTATGGTGTAAGTGTGGTTAAAGAATGACTGTCTCTCTTGGGGGGAAAATAAATTGGCTCAGCCATTAGGAAAACAGTACAGTGGTCCCTTGAATAATTAAAACTAGAACTACAACATGATCTAGCAACCCCACTTCTGGGTATACATCTGAAGGAAATGAAATCATCTCGTGAAACAGTTTCTGCAACCCCCATGTACACTGAAGCATTGTTTACAGTAGCCAAGACACAGAGACAACCTAAGTGTCTGTAAACAGATGAATGGATAAAGACAATGTGGTATAAATGTATATACATGATGGACTATCATTCGGCCATAAAAAAGGAAACTCTACCTTTGTAACAACATGGATGGACCTTGAGGACATTATGTAGTATTGGACATAACTGAGTGTCCAATACTATATAACACTTTTCTTTCTCTGACTTTGTGTAGAATCGTAAAAAAGAAAAGTTGAACTCATAGAAACAGAGATTGAATGGTGGGAAACTGGGAGATGTTAGTCAAAGAGAACAAACTTACTTATAAAATGAGTAAGTTCTAGGGATGTAATGTACAGCATGGTGAGGAGAGGTAATAATACTGTATTATATACTCGACAGTGGTCAAAAGAGTAAATCAAATGTTCTAACCACCCACACAGTACCTATGCGAGGTGATGTATGTGTTAACCAATCCTTATCACTTCAAATCATGATGCTGTACACCTTCAACCTATTAATGTATCTCAATACAGCAAGGGGGTGGGTGGAGAATGACACTATCTATCCCTACTCTTCCAGGAACAGGAACCACTGGGTGAATGAGTCCCTTCACCAGGTCACAAGAGGTAGCAGTGGGATGGGCTGGGTTATGGGGAAAGAGCAGGGCATTGGAAAAGCAGAGAGGCATGCCAGGGGGCAAAAGGATTTGGGGGCTGCCATATCTGACTGTCTCTAAAGATGTAGAAAAGACAAAAAATGATCAGCCCCACATCCTAGAATTTGAGTGTATTTGTAACCAACACAGAGCTGTGATAGTATAGTGGTTAGTACCCCATGCTGTGGACTCAACAAAAAGTAGTTGTTTTTTTGGTGCTGTTTTCCATAACAAGCTCTACCTGCAGGTCCTTCTGGACATTACAGGACGAACTGCAGCATCACATATTATTTCTCTAATTTTTCTACCAAGAAAAAAATTTGTAACCTCCTGAGCATACACACAGCTACATGCAAATCATAATAAATTTAAGAATAATTAGGGCACTTTTGTTAATTACCAAAAGTTAAATCCTGCTAGATGGTATTAGGTTTGGTTGTCTATAGTGGAAAACCCATCGTATGTTTGTATTTGGTTCTTTGGTAGTCCAGCCCCAGATACTTACTATCTTAATGCTCTTCCTTTCTAGAACTACTCTCCAAATTTAACGTCACCTCTTGTTCCAAGACAACTGCTAGGGTGCCAGCCATCAGGCATAGGGTCAGAAGGAGGGAGTCTAAAGGGATAAATCTTCCAGGTGAGTCAGTTCTTTATGACGAGTCACTACTACAAGCGGTAGTCCATACTACCTTTTCCTACCATCTCATTAGCCAGAACGGATTTCCATGACCACATACTGGTCCACTGCAGGCTGGGAAATGTGGTCTTTCAGCCACTCACACTGCTATTTCAAATAAAACTGGGGTTCTGCTACTCTGAGAAAGAGAAGAATATATCAGGTAAACAACTCACAAAAAGCTACGTGTGTCCTAAGAGTTAAAGGTTGTTGTTACTCAATCACTCAGTCGTATCCGACTGTTTGTGACCCCATGGACTGCAGTATACCAGGCTTCCCTGTCCTTCACCATCTCTCAGACTTTGCTCAAACCCATGTCCATTGAGTTGGTGATGCCATCCAACCATCTCGTCCTCTGTCATCCCCTTCCCCTCTTGCCCTCAATCTTTCCCTGCATCAGGGTCTCAGCATCAACCATTTCAGCGTGTGAATGACATGTTTAATTTGAGTATGCTATGTATGTGCAATTCTAGAAAACTGGCTGTTAGAAAGGAAAGAGTAATTTCTTTCTTCCCTCAGTGCAAGTGTGTTCACATGCTGCTAAGCAGAGTTTCCTTATAAGAAAACTGCTAACTTTGAAGTAACTAAAAGAACCGTAATCATACAATTGTGTAGATTTTCTAAGAACGGAAGTGCGGCTGGTGCTAGTTCAAGTCTCCTAGATGGAGAACGTTGGGAGGATAAAGATGCTCAGTGAGCACAATGACCACATTTCACATGCGCTACAAGAGAGATGAGGCAAAGGATAAGCAGCCAGGCTCATCTGGAGGTGAGCAAAGCCTTCAGAGAAGAGGCAATGCAGGGGAAAAGGCAGTTCAGGAACTTTCTAGGTTGTCCAGGCTGGGCAGGTTATATATTCCAGACAGGAAACAGCCTGAAAATAGTCTGAAATAGACTATAGAAGGTGATGGTGGAGAGGCTGCTAATGAGGCGATGAGACACAACACCCCCAGAGCTGTGACATCTATGTCGACCTCAGTTTCCTACCCTGGCACTTCATTATCACACCCACACAAACTGCTGCTACCTGCCAATATTTCACTGGTCTCTTCCCTCTCTCCCTGCCTCCATCAGGCTTATTCCTTTCAACTGGGCAGTTCCTTAAGTGTCAGTATTTACCTTTGGTCCATCCCACCAGCCCCTTAGATCTCCTCCACCTGCCAAAGGAGTAGAGTTTTGGAAATGCACATCTGCTGATTATACTGTCTACAGAAAACCAACACTTCAGTAGATCTGCAGCCTCCAAGGCCACTGTGCCCACGTGCCAGTCTCCCCTCTGCCATGGCCAAAGACAAGCAAGACCCTGATCACCATGCACAGAGGACTGGGCTTAGGAGCGACACGTCACTTCTCAGGTTTCAGGGGCATAACTCCTGCTTTCGACCACACCAAACTGCAAGGGAGGGTGGAGATGCAGTGTGGCTGTGGAGCTCCTGGTCGTCTATGTTTAATAACTGTGTCCTTTACTTTTCATTCTCTAAGTTGTCTTTGACTGTCTTATTAAGTAGTCTTCCCAGGTAGCACTAGTGGTAAAGAACCCAGGGGCCAGTGCAGGAGACATGAGTTTGATCCCTGGGTCAAGAAGATCCCCTGGAGGAGGAAATGGCAACTCACTCCAGTATTCTTGCCTGGAGAATCCCCATGGACAGAGGGGCCTGGCGAGCTACAGACCATGGAGTCGCAAAGAGTTGGACACAACTAACGTGACTTAGCATGCATGCATCTTGGTAAAAAATTGCTCCAATTTCATGATTGCAATAGCTTAGTAATTTAAAATTCTAATCAGAATCCTTTATTTGGAAGGTCCTTCATTTTAGCTTGTCTCTGCTGCTGTTGCCTCTCACTAACTATTGCTAACACTTGCTTTCTGTGCATCAGGTACTACTGACATAGAGGTAAGCCTTTACCTATAGCAGTCATATTTACAACACTTGTCAAAGTGGGTCCTGTTATTTCCCCATCATGCAAACGAGGAAACTGGCACAGAGTGTTACTTGCCCAACATCACATACCTACTGAGTTCGCTGGACCCAAATAGAGATAATCTGACCCTAAATTCATATGCTATATACTGCTTTTCAAATGTGTAGTACATTTTGTTAATCTGTTCATTTTAAAACTGAAGCATTAAGTCAGGTAGCTGACGGATTTGCTTTTAGCAAAACAAACGACAGTGTTTATTTCTAGTACATTCTCCTCAAACCTCTGATGTTGCTCCTCCTCCTGGGCAGCTTCTCCAACTTCATGGAGAAACAGAAGCCACCAGATGGAAGCCTCTGAGTATTTCCACTCCACTTCTCTAAGACGCTTCTAATCACCGTAAAGTTAAGAAATACTAAATTCCTTAGGAAGTGCTCAATTTCCAAGGCTTTACTTACTGGTGAACATTAAATATTGAAACATAAATTGAACATATCTTGTCACAGCTATTGCCTGAGTAACCTAGTCTCTGAATGAAACACCATAAAAAACTGTTTAGTGGCCAAACTTACAAACAATACATTTCTATAGTCCTGAACCGGCAAGATGAATTTAGATGCTAATAAAACAACACATATTTCTTTATTCCTAAACTGATGATTTTAGATCTACGAAAGACTGCAAATAAATACTGTATACTTGTCTATATATGGTGACGATTCTGGGGACAGATTTATTCTTGGAGATACTCATTTTATGGACAATTCCCACCCTTCTGTCCTTGACAGCAAATAGCAAAAATAAAAATGTTAGTCACTCAGTCGTATCCAACTCATTCAATCACATCCAACTCTTTTGCGACCGCATGGACTGTAGCCTGCCAGGCTCCTCTATCCATGGAATTCTCCAGGGGATCTTCCCTACCCAGGGATAGAACCTGGCTCCCCTGCATTGCAGATTCTTTACCGTCGGAGCCACCATAACAGAAGTAGTAAGTAATTACTATGTGCTCATGAGAATAAGCCTAATCTGAACAGGACCCAATTCAACACCAGGTCCTCATTTTCTGGCACAGAGAAGACCCTCAAGAAGCAGCATCTGAGGGGCTCTCCAGAGGTTCTCCCTCGCCTTTCCCTGCCAGGCAGGTGTCCGAGCCAGCCCGGTAAGGCCCTCAGTTCGCTGACCTAAGCTGGCTTTGATCATCAGAGCATGTGGCCCTGCGTTAATCAGCAGCACGGAATGCTGGCCCTTGCCAGAGAAGTGGGCCTTTGAACTGTGCGCTGCTCACCTTTTATTGAAAGCCCTTGACAGAAACATTGAAGAGGGTTTAAAGGACATGAGATCAATGCATTCCTGACTGTGACCCTTTCATGGACTGAAAGCTCTGAAGTCTGCCTAGAAAAACATACTTAGAGAAATACACATCAAATGGTGTGTAGCATCAGGGGCTTGGGTACTCTCTAAAACACATATTGACCCCAGAGAATCCAGTCCATGATGACAAAAAGGCTCCCGTGTTTGCCAATTCTAAGCCATCGGTAGTGCCAGCCAAGAGCACTGTTTTGAATGAACGTGAACCCCATCTTGCCTTTGCACAAAAGAACTGTATGACCTGATTCCCACTGTGTGTGGGGAAGGACAGTGTCACCCAGGTGCTGGGCTGTGTTTCTGACATCCTTGTTCTGGTGATTAAGGTGGACAGATTCCCTACAAGCTAATATACAGTGTTTTCTTTTGATTTAGCTTTTAACACATTACTGACCAGGGGATTTTTGCAGAATCTAATGCCTATGGCCAGTGATTTGTTATGTAAGTGAATACTGAAACACTCCAGTAACAAAAGACATATTATTATGTCTCCAGTCAGTAAGTTGTTAAGAATGTCAGCTTTACTGTAAGTATTCAGGATCTTACATTCAGCCTACATTATCACTAATTTTTATTTATCGATCCACTGATAACCATCCTTACATGGCCACTCCAAACAAAGGAGGATATATAGAAATGAACAATATTTCACATGTCAGTACTTTAAGTCTTCCATGAGACACAAACTCCCCTCATTTGGCCTCAGAGAATTCATTAAATTTACAACTTTAGGATTGAAGAGTATGGCTTTAAGACTCTTCAAAACATACTCTTCTATCCTAAGGCTGAAATACATACTCTCAACAGATTTACATATTTCTGGCCACCATCATGAAGGATGCCTCCGATGTCACACCTGTTTTGGCAGCATGTCCTCTCTCACCCACGAGGCTCTATTACTCAAATTCATTTTAAAGCACATTTGTTTTGAAATGTGAAAAAAAAAATGCTTACTGGACTTGGGAAATGGTTCTCCAGCTCTGGGTCCAATGCTAAGTCTGAGAGACCAGAGTGGGCTGTTTCTACCTGCAGAGTCAGCACAGCAGGGAAGAGGCAGGGGGACTTGGGTTCAGTCCTGGCTCAGACTGATACGATTTGTTTCTTCTCCAGAAGGGTATATAGCCTGTCTCTAAGATTCAGGTTTCTTTACATAAAATAGGGATAAAGACAGCATCCAACTCAAACTCACAGTGCAGGTTAAATGCCATGTCTTACATAAAGTACATAATAGAACAGACATTATCTCAGTTGTATCTAACTCTCTGTGACCCCATGGACTGTAGCCCACCAGGCTCCTCTGTCCATGGGCTGTCCAGGCAAGAACACTGGAGTGGGTTGCCATCTCCTTCTCCAGGGGATCTTCCCAACCCAGGGGTTGAACCTGGGTCTGTTTCATCTCCTGCACTGGCAGGTGCATTCTTCCCACTAGTCCCACCTGGGAAGCCCATAGTATACTAAGTAAATCTCCCTCCCTTCACCAGCCCCTCATTCCTACAGCATATGTACAAGTGACGCAGAGGAGGGTGACAACATTCAGTCTTATGCGCACCAAAAAGCACATTTCAGTACTCAAAAGTGCCCATATATCTTGTGTATATACGATGGAACAGAATTCAGCCACAAAAATGAACAACATAATGCCATTTGCAGCAACATGGATGAACCTAGGGATCTTCACACTAAGTCAGAGAAAGACAAATAGCACAGGATGTCACTCATGTGGAATCTACAATATGACACAAATGAGCTGATCTACGAAACAGAAACAGACCCACAGGCATAGACAGCAGACTTGTAGTTGCCAAGGTGGAGCGAGGGTCGGGGAGGGAAAGATTGACAGTTTGAGATGAGCAGATGCAACCTATTACATACAAAATGGACAAACAACAAGGTCCTACCGCACAGCACAGGGAATTATATTTAATATCCTGTGACAAACCATAATGGAAAAGAACAAGAACAGGAGAAAGAAGATGTATTTATAACTGAGTTACTTTGCTGTACAGCACACTGCAAAATTAACACATTCCAAAGTAATTATACTTCGATAAAATAAAATTTATTTAAAAAGCAACCATATAAGCTAAGCAAATAAGTAAGCCACATGATCTGAGAATAGAACAGAATAATTAAAAGAAGGTCTGTGTGTGCAGAAACTCTGCAGACGTGTTCCACAAAATTGCTGCTTCCTTTCCTAGCTCCTCCCTCCCTGCCCCTCGTGGATGGGGGATAAAGAAAGTGGACAATGATAGGAACTCGGGGTAGGTGTCTGCTCTGTCCCCTGATGTGTCCCAAGTGTGCAAGTCAGGGTCCTCGTGGATGGATTTGGTGCTTCATAAATATGATAAAGAGAACTGACCAGCGAGAAAGAAAACAGGATCATTGTAGGACTTGATACTCTGTTTTCCTTGAAGCTCAGGGATGAAAAATAATGACTCTAACAGAAAACAGAGAAAGTCTTTCCACCACAGAAAAGGTGTTTGTCTTGTTCATGTTCCTCAAGTATGTGCAGAAAACACTGAGCTGGTTCAGGAGCCCCAGGGTAACAGGTGGTGAACCCAGTGAACAGGGGCCCTGCTAACACGATGCCTCTTCCGTGATGAGGCCCCTGCTCTCTCCTGCTGTGGCCTGAATTTAAGGAAGAGGTGCAAAGGCTGAGGCCTGATCCTATAAAGTTTTATTTTATAATGTAATAATGTAGTATCTATACTTACTGTAATTTAAAAATTTTTATTGAAGTATAGCTGATGTAGTACATCATGTAAATTTCACAAAAGACCAAAACAGTCAAAGGCTTGAGAAATAAAAATGGAGGAATCAGGCTTCCTGACTTGAGACTCTACCACCATGCTATAGTCATCAAGACCGTATAGAACTGCCAGAGCAAAACCAGAAATACAGCTCAATGGAACAGGGTAGAAAGCCTAGAAAGAAATCCAGTCACCTATGGTCAATTAATCTATCACAAATGAGGTAAGAATATATAATGAAGAAGACAAGACAGACTCTTCAACAAGTCATGCTGGGGAAACTGGACAGTTACATGTACAAGGATAAAATTAGAACACTTCCTAACACCATACACAAATATAAACTCAAAATGGACTAAAGGCCTAAATGTAAGAACGGGTAATATAAAGCTCCTAGAGGAAAACATAGGAAGAATATTATTTGGCATTAAAAGCAGTAATATCTTTTGGATTTGTCTCCTAGAGCAACAGAAATTAAAACAAAAATCAATAAATGGGACCGAATTTCACTAGTTCGTACCGTTTGCTCTCCTGATGGGCAGAACAATCTATGAAGTCTACTTGAAGCATAACGTGCAACACAAGAAATTAGGTCAACAGGAGTCAACTGAGAACATTCCTCAGATGAGTTAATGATTCACTTGGCTTTTAAAAACAGACTAACACCAAGCACCAGTCTTATCACTCCCTTTAAGCATAATCTGGACACAGCATCCCTCACTTCACACCAGTTATATTGCAAAGTTTAGAGGGAAAATCTCAGAATATCTTGTTTTGATGGTTAGCATCTGATAAGCAATAGCCATCTGAGCTCCCAAGGTGGCACTAGGGGTAAAGAACCTGCCTGCCAATGCAAGAGACTTAGAGAGACCGGGTTCAACCCCTGGGTCAGGAAGATCCCCTGGAGGAGGGGATGGATGGCAGCCCACTCCAGTATTCCTGCCTGGAGAATCCCACGGAGAGGAGCCTGTCAGGCTACAGTCCATGGGGTGGCACAGAGTCAGACATGACGGAAGCAACTTAGCATGCACTAAGTTTGGTACCAAAATTACAGTGCTGCTCTGACTATGAACAGAGATGATGGAAACAATAGAGGGAAGTGTGAAGATTGGTGGAGACGGGATGTTCTAGGGTTTATGGGTTAGCTTGAGTGCCCTGAAGACAGACCCTGAGATGGACCATTAGAGCAATGGTCCTTGGATGTGGGCTGCCCTGGGTGCAGGGAAGCATAACCTTGAGTGAGGCAGGTCCATTTAACCAAAGGCAATGCCCAGAAAGGATGTGGTTGAGAGCCATCAGCTGCCAACACTCCCAGCAGGGGTGCAATAAATACTTTGGTTCTTAAGAGTTACCTGGATGGCAAACTACAGCATCCACCACAACTGGAAGTTTTAAAAAAAAAACCAATGTATTTAAGAGGTAATTGACTCATACTTTGCATTACAGGACATTTCATAAATACTTATTGAATGAGTAGATACTATGAGGGAAGAATAATAAGCATTGGTTTTAAACTTCATCAGAAGGGATATAAAAGAGGCTACAAGGAAAATACACAATTCACTCAGAACCAGGAGGAGCTCCAGCTCAGATATCCACTTTGTACTTTGTCATTTGATTGAATCATTAAATTATTCAGATTCTGCATTTATTAAGCCTGGGGAGAAGGTAGAAAGAAAAGTCCCAAAAGGGGCTCTGATTTAGTGAATCAAGTTTCAACAAGTAAAGGCACCCCCCTTTCACTGTAAACAGCATTATTCCACTACACAAGAATTTGATTTAAAAAAAAAATCATATCTTTAGAAAAGAAATAATTAGTTTTGTGGGAAGCAGCAGAGAGAAATGAAAAGCATCACTGATTGACTCCTTTCAGAATTAACAACTCTTCCTGCTTGGAGCCCTTTCAACTAACGTAACCATCATCTAAAGCTTTTTGCGAAGGTCATTTCTGAGCGCAATCTATGCTGCTCAGTCTAATGGTCTAGCACCTTTTCCTCTGAGTGTTTAGACCCACTCACCTTGCAGCCAGCAATTTAATCACATTTTCCCGACATTATGCATTCTGCATTAGATGCTGTCCTTTACTCAACATCCACATTAAAAAAAGATATATAAATCAGATGCTTGCAATGAATCACTTTTATTCCTTGACCTCTATGGTGTTTTCAAAGAAGCTCCACCTTCTTCTTTCAATTGTCTTCAAACTAGGCTTTCTTAGCCCATAAGCATTTCTGGTGTCCAAGATTTATCTGATTAAAGACTTTTAAAGATAAATTATCAAACAGCTTTAAACTATCATGATACTGTAACAAAAAAGCATAAATTCAATGTGTTAACCATAAAGCTTTTACCGTGACTCTCTGATTTGTTCCTGTTAAGATGAAATCATTTTTGTACAGATCCCAAATGATCTGCCATCTCTAGTTACACTGAAAGAATCCTGATATAGCAAGGAAACTGACTCAAGTATTTTAAAAATGACCACTTAAATATTAAGTATATTTAAGATAATTGATTTTTTATGCCAAAGAGCCAGTCTTTTCTTAAAATGCTTTTAGTTTTTATCAGCTAAATATGTATTTTCCAGAATAGCTTGTTTGACTCTTCAGTTCAATGTATGTGGGGAAGAATAATTTGTCTACATAATACAAATGTAACTCTTTGGCCATCGTAAGAATTAGTTTGCTGGGAGAGAAGTATCAGTAACCTCAGATATGCAGATGACACCACCCTTATGGCAGAAAGTGAAGAAGAAATAAAGAGCCTCTTTATGAAGGATGAAAGAGGAGTGTGAAAAAGGTGGCTTAAAAACTCAACATTCAAAAAACTAAGATCATGGCATCCAGTCCCATCACTTCATGGCAAATAGATGGAGAAACAATGGAAGCAGTGAAACTTTATCTTCTTGGGCTCCAAAATCACTGCCGATGGTGACTGCAGCCATGAAATTAAAAGACGGCTTGCTCCCTGGAAGAAAACTTATGACCAACCTAGACAGCATATTAAAAAACAGAGACATTACTTTGCCAACAAAGATCCATAGAGTCAAAGCTATGGTTTCTCCAGTAGTCATATGGATGTGAGAGTTGTACCTTAAAAAAGGCTGAGCGTTGAAGAATTGATGCTTTTGAACTGTGGTGTTGGAGAAGACTCTTGAGAGTCCCTTGGACAACAAGGAGATCAAACCAGTCAATCCTAAAGGAAATCAATTCTGAATATTCATTGGAAGGACTGATGCTGAAGCTCCAATACTTTGGCCACCTGATGTGAAGAGCTGACTCATTAGAAAAGATCCAGATGCTGGGAAAGATTGAAGGGAGGATGAGAAGGGGATGACATGACAAGATGGCTGGATGGCATCACCGACTCAATGGACATGAGTTTGCGAAAACCCCAGGAGATAGTGAAGGACAGGGAAGTCTGGCGTGCTGCAGTCCATGGGGTCACAAAGAGTTGGACACGACTGAGCAACTGAACAACAAAACAAATTAGTTTATATCAGCTTAGTTTAAGGGATTATTGGATCTTTTCCAGGATTTTTTGCTAGAACGGTAAGAGTTATTAAAGAATACCTCTATCTTACAGAACTAACCAATATGCTAAGATCAAGCCTATGCCTGTATGTGGAATCTGCAACAGGTGACACATATGCACACTTGCCACATGTACATGTGAGTATCCCTTGAAGATTGAAATTCTACCAATAGCAAATTATATACCCTTTATATCAAGATTAGACCTTCTCATGGTTTCCTGTTAAAATATCCCTAAACAGGGTTATCAATAAGATGATGAAGCAGAGGTACAGAAATATTTCTTGAGCTATGTTAGAGGGAAGAACTGCTAAATTTTGCCCAAATATATATCTGACGTATGCATCAGCACTGAAAAAAAATCAGAATAATTCAAAAACAATAATGAAAAATCTAACCTTTCATTTACTGACAAGCACTACTAAGAGATACATTTTTTTTAAGCCATGAATAAAAGATAATAGTCACTGTGACTTCATGAATGATTTTGTAGATGTTTTTCCTTTTCACTTTCAAGAGAGAGAATGATAAAGTGTTAAAGTAGAACCATCCCTTTCTTGCGGCCATAAATGAAGTCAGTGCTTGGGTAAGCCATGCTTTTAATCCAGCTTTAGTCTAAAGGAAGAAAAATAATGTGAATCCCTATTTTGAAAACTTGGCCCCTAATATAAATCCGGGCACAAACACACCAGCACTGGTCTCTGTTTGCAGGGAATGTCACGATGAGTCTCAACTGCATTTTCAGGACGGAGTCCCACTGATACAGCTATTCCTGTTTACTTAATAGAAAAATGCACCACTTGTTTCCTTATTTGCCCTAAGGTTTTGTCCATGGCTTTTGAAACAGGAATTCATTCATTCTATAGACTTGGGTGTATCTGTTACAAGCCAGGTCCCCTGCTGGGGTGTGTCCTTAGTTGCTCGGTCATGTCTGACTCTTTGTGACCCCATGGACTGTAGCCTGCCAGACTCCTCTGTCCGTGGGATTCTCCAGGCAAGAATACTGGAGTGGGTTGCCATGCCCTCCTCCAGGGGATCTTCCCGACCCAGGGACTGAACCCAGGTCTCCTGCACTGCAGGTGGAGTCTTTACTGTCTGAGTCACCAGTTGGGGGGAACCCTCAAATGTATTAGATGTAGTACCCACCCTCACCTGCTGTGACTGCCACATGTTTTTAATGCCTTTGCTCTTCTAGGAGAGAACGACTAGTCCTCCAAACCCTGTTAAGTGAAGCCCAGCTCCCACAAAAGCTGTCACACAGAGCTGGTGCTTTTATGGTTGTTTTTCACATGTTCTTAATTTTGTTTTTCTCAACTCCCAAAGTTTGAAATTAAAAAAAATATATGGACTTCAGTGCAGCCACTATGGTGAACAGTATGGAGGTTCCTTAAAAAACTAAACATGGAGTTCCCATATGATCCTGCAACCCTACTACTGGGCATACATCCAGAGAAAACTAATTCAAAAAGATACATGCACCCCAGTGTTCACAGCAGCACTGTCTGCAAAAGGGAAGACACAGAGACAACCAAAATGTCCATTAACAGAGGACTGGATGGAGATGCGGTCCATATATGCAGTGGAATGTTGCTCAGCCATAAAAAGAATGACATCACGCCATTTGCCCCAGCATGGATGGACCGAGACGATCTTACTGATTGCAGTAAGTCAAAGAAAGATGAATGCCATATGATATCACTTATATTTGGAATCTAAAAAATGATATAAATGACTTTATTTACAAAACAGAAACAGACTTACATATAATGAAAACCAACTTATGGTTACCAAAGGGGATAGTGGGGGGATAAATGAGGAGTTTTAGATAACATATGAACACTGCTGCTGCTAAGTCGCTTCAGTCGTGTCTGACTCTGTGCGACCCCATAGACGGCAGCCCACCAAGGCTCCCCCTTCCCTGGGATTCTCCAGGCAAGAACACTGGAGTGAGTTGCCATTTCCTTCTCCAATGCAGGAAAGTGAAAAGTGAAAGTGAAGTTGCTCAGTCATGTCCGACTCTTTGCGACCCCATGGACTGCAGCCCACCAGGCTCCTCCATCCATGGGATTTTCCAGGCAAGAGTACTGGAGTGGGTGCCATCAGACCTACTGTATAGCACAGGGAACTATACTAAATATTTTGTAATAACCTATAATGGAAAAGAATTTGAAAAAGAATACATATAGCTATAAATGAATCATTTTGCTGTATGCTTGAAACTAACACCACATTGTAAATTAACTATACTTAAATAAAAAAGACACAAAAATATGAACCTTAGATAAGCAATTATCTTGGGGAAAAAATAAACTTTTGACTCCTACAAAACATCTTTTCAGTTAGGTGATAAGAGATGTTTTTAAAAATATGAATAACAATATTGGAATAAAAATGGATCCCAAGAAAATACAGGAATGCAAATACACTCATTGGAAGGGGAAATATAACAGAGATTACATGTCATATATGGCTGTTAAGTTTGTTGAAAGCCATGACAGTTCCCCCATGGACTTGACCTGGAAGAGTGATGGGGCTTGATCTCAGCTGTTGTGTTCGAGAGCCAGATGGCCAACGTCTGAGACAATAATCCAGAAATGAAACAGAAACCAGGCAGTGTGAAGGGACCAGGTGGAGGCAGAAAGATCGGGATGCTGGGCAATCAGGATAAGAGCACAAACCCACCTGCCTGCCCACCTGCCTTCTATAAGTGTCTCTTGAGCACTGACCAAGTGGCAAGCACAATTTGCATTCTGGGGATGGAGGAGGAAATGAGATGAATGGAGGATGCACAATCATTATAGAGGACCCTGAGCCTGGAGTATGTGCAGGGACATGGCACCGACCCCGTCCAAGGTCAGGCACATGCACCCTCCATATGCCCGAGCATTTCCTGCACATGTTGCATCTGATACCCGTGACAACTCAAGGAGGTATCATTGTCATAACCATTCCACTCATGTGGTGACAGTCCTTCAGGGCATTAGGGAAAGCCAATGGCCCCTGATCACGCAACTGACCCAAGACTTGGTTCCCTTGATTCCAACAACCCCTTTCACTTCACTTTTGGACTGTGATGCTGCCCTTTTCAGTAGACCACAAACACCAAATGAAACGTTTTCTGAGTAGCTCTTTACTTTCTAAGATTAACGTTTCGTACCTGAGTCCTATTTGCTGTGATAACAAATGTAAACAAACAAAAAAAATTGTTAATCTAACCACAGACACAGGACATTCCTTGGATTCTTTCCATGATCCTCAAGGAATTCCTCAAATCGACATTTTACATTGCCAGAAAGATCTATCAGAAGTAGTTACAGAAAACAGTTACTTGGCTTCGAAATAATCTCTTGCTATGAGACAAGTGGTCTTACCTTGAAAACAGCCCAACACAGATACCCCAAGATGAGTGAATCTGAATTTGCTTCCTCATTGTAGGAGATGAGTCTAGAGGTCAGAATAGCATCTCAAGGTCAAAAAATAGCCCTTCTTCCCAGACTTTTAGCATCAACATCATGTAAACACGTGCTGTCAGGTTCTTGTGGCTGCAGCGGCACTTCCATTTATAAAAGACAAAGGTGGTTCTTAAGTTGGTTCTCCTTGATCTCTGCACCGCCACCACCCCTGCCCCCATCAAACATGCATTACACACTAGTTGGGCTAAGCTGAATTTAGTTAAAGTGCTAGGAAAAGGCTTCGAAGCCATTGTAAACCATTCCAGGTGTTAGTGGCTTTTTGGCGAACAGAGTCACACAAATGTCCCTCGCTCTTGCATTGTGAGATACCTGGTCTCACACATCATCACACAGCCAGAAGAAAAAGGAATAAAAAGTGTTGCCTCCAGAAAATAATGAGGCCAAAGTTTTCTTCTCTAGTTTAGAATGCTTTTTGCATTTTTCAGGGTAAAATACCAAAACCTCCAAATATACTGGGTCATAAATACATGGGGGTTGGGTGTTACCAGAGGATGTAAAAAAGCACCAGAACAGTACAGTTGAGAGAAGAGAAACTTCTGAGTCTACACCACCTTCTAGAAGGCAGGGCTCTGGTTCTACACAGTCATCTCTGGGTTTGCAAACTAGAAGAATCACCAGAAGGTCATCTGAACACTTCATCAGCTAGACAGTTATCTGCTGGCGGCGCAGTGGTAAAGAATCTGCCTGCCAATGCAGGGGATGCAAGAGACGAGGTTCGATCCCTGGGTTGGGAAGATCCCCACTTAGAATAAGGAATGAAAACCCACTCTGGTATTCTTGCCTGGGAAATTCTATGGACAGAGAAGCCTGGTGGGCTACACAATCCACGGCAGTCGCAAAGAGTTGGACACAACTGAGTGATGGAGAACGCACAGCACACTTCTGTTTAGTAGCACCCAAGTCCCTATTTCTGAGTCTTTGCTCCCACAATGACTCTGGGCTGCAAGAGAAACTCCTCAGACAAACCACCTACCAGAAAGGAGATGCAAAAACCTGTTCCCTGGTCTTAGTCCTGGAATATCTCACAAAATAAATGCATCGGTTGGGATCAGGTCCTCTGAGTCAGATTGAGGGTTCTGGTACTTTCCAAAGTTAAGAAGTAACCGTCGTTGCTGAGATAATAAATTCCAGGGGTGCAGGTTCAGCCCCAGTGATAATGCATGAATCAGCTGCTGCCTTGGCCATGCCCCCGGGAACAGACAACACCTGCTTCCTGGAACCCCCATCTCTGAGATTCGATGTCAGGTGAACCCTGGACCTGCGCAATCCATCAGTGGCTAGCTAATGGGAGTCGTCATGCTTTTTGGGGGTAAAAGTATGGCGATTTTGGAATTTTTTTTTTTTTTTTTACTATGTAATGACTGTTAGATTTGCTTGAATCTCAGTTTCCCTGTTTTAAAAAATAGGAATAACAATCTACTGTACTAAGCTTAAATGAAATGGCATGTTTTACTATATAGTACAGAATCTGGAACATAGTAAGTATTCAAAAAAGCATTCATTCTCTCACATTCCCTCCTGTCTCCATAGCGGGAGGCAAGTTCTATAATTCTTGTTCATACAGAACCACTTGCTATACAAAATGTTCATTTATTTGAGATCAATTTCGAATAGAGCTGTAGCAAAAGAGAAGATCAAACATACCTCTGTCTATGGCGACTCGAGTCAAGACTCTCCAGCTCAACAGCTCTGGGCAGAGCTTGAGGAATAAGTGACCTTGAATCTGACTTACTTCACTAAGAGCTGAAATTTAAAACCACTCTTTGTGGGGCCTTCATGATGGTTTTGCTTAAATAGCGCATGATGGCAATGTCCTCCCTAAGTGGCCCTTGGTAAGCCAATCAGTTTCAGTCTCATCTACTTCAATAAGAAAGAAAAAAAAAAAGCATTCCAAGCTGGAGAAGAATCAAGTGTGCCTCTTTCCTAGAAACAGCTGTAAAGTCGACCCAAATAGAAAAATCTAGAAATAAATGCGACGCTGATGGGAACATTCTAAAAATTCCCCTTGTCCTTTCCCTGATGAGGTGCTGTTAGTGCAAAGGCGGTCTCAGGCACATGAATTTTTAATCACCAAAGGTCACCCAAAGCATGTAAATCTACAGGGACCATCTCTGTGTGGTATCCATTACCTAGCTATCCATTACTTTTAGCGTGTGTGTGTTAGTTGCTCAGTCACATCTGACTCTTTGCAATCCCATGGACTATAGCCCACCAGGCTCCTCTGTCCGTGGAATTCTCCAGGCAAGAATACTGGAGTGGGTAGCTATTTCCTTCTCCAGGGAATCTTCCCAACCCAGGTCTCCTGCACTGCAGGCAGATGCTTTATTGTCTGAGCCACCAGGCAAGGCCCACTTTTGTGGCTCTACACAAAGTGTAGTTTTAAAGAAAAATAAAAGCATGTGATGACCCATAAAATGTTGAGAATGGCACTGCCTGGCTATGTTCCATGGGAGACCAGTGTCTTAATTGGCTTGTACACTTCAATTGGCAGCAGACCTTGGACAGCACACCACACCACACCACGGTCTGAAATGATACGTCACATCAAACTAAAGAGGAGCTTTCATGAGTCTAACAGTGGTACCAGCAGGTGAAGTCTGTTTCCCTTTCATCGCTTTATCCTCATCACTCCTGTATGAGCATACTGATCTGTTTCAGGGAATGAGGTATTTGGCGTAATCATGATTTCCAGATTATTGAGGTTTGACCTTGAAGCGCTGAAGCCTTTCACTGGAGGCATGTGATGAGCCTCCTTAAATGCGTCTCGTGTTTCCCGGCCTTGTGAATTTCATGTGCTGATAAAGGCCCTCTAATCTCCTCTGAATGACTAGTTATTCATGAGCAAATAGCGACAGAATTTTAGAGCAGGGAAAAAACTCAGAAATGATTTCATTCCCCAAGCCCATCCCCATATTTTATACTTGAACTTCACAAATGCTGAGTGACTTGCTAATTAACGGTCACGTAGATATTACAGGAGCTCACCCGATAATCTGGGCTTCCTAATTCCAAATTTCAAGGCTTTTTCTTGTACACAGTAAATCCCAATTATACTAGATCTTTGCTATGTGCCTTTCCCTTGCCTGTCACATTCTACCCTTAGATTCACATAAACCTTACTTTCTCATCTCCTTCGGGAGTTGTTCACAATTGTCACCTTTTCAGTAAGGTCCTCCCTGATGGCTCTATTTAAATTTGCAATCCTCTCTCTGCTCTCTGGCATTATTTTCACTTTCCCCAGATTCGTTTTTTGTCTACAGCATTTGTCACATCCTAAATTTCTATATATGCAATCTACCTTATTTTACTTTTATTTCCTTTAGCCACTAGAATGACAACTCCATGAAGAAAAGGTTTTCGTATGTTTTATTTTTAACTCTATTCTAGTGCTAAGACAGTGCCTGGACAATAAGAGGTGTTCCGTGAATAATTATTAAGGAAATCACTCATCTAAATGATTAAAACTTCACAGAAATTTGGTATGAATAAGTCTGGCATTATAATGTTTATAATATAGGACTTCCTGAGTTATTATCTCTCATTGGTGAAGAAAGTTAAGAAATTATTTGTTCAAAAACCCAAATTATTTGTTAAGCAAAGTCCTCCAGTTAAAGAAAAGTAAAATTTCAGCTGGTTGATCTTTAGCATAAAATTTGCTTTCAGACAATAGAATAAAACATATGCTGCATTTACAAATGTATTTCTACCAAACTACTGAAAGCCATGATGCCTGTGCCATCAACAAAAATAAAATGCTGACCTACTTAGGAAAATCCTCTGTAAGTGTATCCAGTAGGTACACAGTGTTTTGGTCTGTCTGCCCCCAAAACGGTCTTTCTTGTTTGTAGGGAGTTCATGTGGCCACTTTAAAGTTAGTTGATAGGAAATCAACAATAGTGTTTGTCAAATAACTATTCATAAAAACCCTACGGGTTGCTAGGTAGTTTAAAGAGTGATCTTCAATAAGGGACATAAAAGAGCTTTGCAGCAGTGAGTTTCAAAGGTGGATGAGTCTTTGAAAAATCTGATTGAAAATAATGAAAAATATATAATAAATGTTAAGCTGTTCTTTGTGGTTTCATTGTAGGGGATGATTACAAGGAACTCAACTCAATAGCAATAAGGAAGTTAGTAAATTGTTGACTGGAAAATGGTTCTTCAACTAAAATGGTAACTATAAAGAGCAACTTAGAAAATAACAGTAAATTCTTTACGTATTTGAAACCACATGTGGTGACTTCAGCCATGCAGAAACAGGCATGTGAACAAACTTGAAGGTGACATGATGAGTAAGAAGCAAAATGATTTCTTTCCCCCATTTTCCCAGCTTTGATATGCTATATTATGCTTTTTATATAATATAGATTATATTACATATAGAATAGATTATATTATAATATACTCTATATTATAACTAATAGAATAATAATCATAGAAACACACTGATTATGGAGCATAAGTGATAGCAGTTCCTAAGGTAACTAAGGAAAAATTGATTCATATGGAAGGAAGTTACTGACATTTTTGGACTGACATTTGAAAGGGATTTCCTAAACTGTGTCTTCAGAATTTTCCATACTGTACTAACCACACACAAAAGGGACATAAGACAAATGACCTTATCTACAAAGCAGAAGACTCAAATGCATAGAGAACACACTGGTGGCGGCCAAGAGAGAGGAGGTTGGGAGAGGGATGGATTCGGAGTCTGGGGTTAGTAGCTGCAAACTACTATATAGAGAATGGATAAACAACAAGGTCCTACCGAACAGCACAGGGAACTCTATTCAATATCCTGTGATAAGCCAGAATGGAAAAGAGGGTGAAAAAGAATATGTATATATAATTGAACCACTTTGCTGGACTGCAGGAATTAATACAACACTGTAAATCAACTATACTTCAATTTTAAAAAAGGGATGTGACATTAACTAGGATTTTTACCCCTACTGGAGATTCATGATACAACCATTAATTAAAGGCTCTGAAAATCTCTGTTGTAAAATAAATGATTCAGCTTCATGTTATCTTCCCCCTCGATCATTTGACCAAATGCCATTTCCTTCCTAGTCTACCTGTGAATACCCGGAGAAGGACCACTGTTTTGGAGAACACAGTAAGCACAGAGCTACCTTGGTGTTTCTCCAGTAAAGTTTCAATTATAAGAAAACATAGAAGAAATCAAGGGGGAAAAAAAAAGAGAAGAGAACAAGTTGAGTGGTAGTTGGGTCTAGGTTGCTTTATCCTTGCAGGGGGGTTTCTGAGAAAGATTAGTCTTAAATGTAATTGTTGGAGTTGGGAGGCAAAGAGGAAAGTTCCCTCTGAAAAAACGAGGAGCCAAATAAAAACCTATCCATAGAGACCTTGTATAGCAGTGGTGAGTCAGTTCCAGGGACAGGTGATCATGTCACACTGTTGGGAGATGAGCCACTTGGAAGTCAAAGACTTAGATATTATAAAACAGAGTTAGGAGCTACAAGGAAGGTTCTGGAATCCATGTACTCCTAACATACTCTGTATGCACAACAACAATGAGAGCATTATTCAGTTTCCCTGGGATTGTTCTTAATAGGTTTTAAGATCCTTCCTCCCTCCTTCCCTTGTCTCTCTCCCACCCTGCCCCGCCCCTTAAGCTTCTTGATCACATCAATCATCATGGTCACCTCTGTACCCATAGTGGCTGGGACTCAGATGGTGTTGAATAAATACAAACGAAATTAACAACAGAAAGAGTTAATGAGTGTTCTTGTGCTGTATAAAATATTGGACCAGATAAACACATTTTTCCAACTGTAGCTCTTTAATAGTCCTTAATAAATATTCCATATTTCTATTAGATTGGAAAGTACTAGAATAATAGTTCTTAGTGAAAGTGTTAGCCACTCAGACTCTTTTTCCGCCCTATGGCTGTAGCCTGCCAGGCCTCTCTGTCCATGGAATTCTCCCAGCAAGAATTCTGGAGTGAGTTGCCATTTCCTTCTCCAGGGGTTCTTCCTGACCCGGGGAACAAACCCAGGTCTTCTAAATTGCAGGCAGATTCTTTACCATCTGAGCCACCAGGGAAGTCTCAATAGTGCTTAGCCCCTTCTTAATTTATGTTCTGCTGATTATGTTAAAATTCATATTCATTTTTATAATATATGACATTGTGAAACATTCAGACATTTCAGATTAAGCTAACTCATCTACCAACAACGATGCTGGAAATCATGCAGGTGGTTTGACACAAAAGATCACTGTCTTTGAGTTCTTTCTAGTTAAGGAAATATGGATTACTGACATTTTTAGTGGCTGCAGAGGATTCTATAAAATAGTTGCTGTAAGCTATTGAATTTTTCCCTGCTGATAAGACACTTAAGGTGTTAACATGACTTGCTATTAAGAGAAATGCAGTGATGAACATCTTGTATTCTAGATCAGATATTGAGAAACAAAATTGTTTTATCATAAATTTAAAAACTGAAACACTGCTGAATTGCCATCCCCCAAAATGGCTCATTAAATTTATACTGCTGCCAGCAATGGAAAGCTCATGCATTTTCTATACTTATACCGAAATATTTTTATCAAATTAAATGTTTTTATAATAATTTGAGTGAAATATGCTATCTTATTTTGAACTTCTCAGATAACTGCTGAAGTTTAGCAAGTTTTTATATAGAATTTGTCACTGTATTATTTTCAGTTAACATATTTTTGATCATGTTAAAAATACAAAAACCATGGCATCACTATAAGTCATCTCGCCTTACTGCCTTATTGTAAGGAAGACTGAACCTTTAAACTATTCACAAAAATACAGTTATCCATTCATGTGATTCTGAAAGATCTCCAGCATGGATTTTAGAATCTTCCTCACTGAGAGGTTGAATACCTTACAGAAAAGTTGGTCAAACAGTTCTTACTCCAAGAAAACATCACTTCTTCCAGTTTCTAAGTGAATCTCCACTCACTCGTGTTACTGTACTGTGGACACAGATGACGTGTCTACTTCTGTAGCCTTTATGCCTAGCACAGGACTTACTACATTGAGAACAGACAGACTACAATTGTAATAGATTTAGCCACTGCTGCTGCTAAGTCCCTTCAGTCGTGTCCGACTCTGTGCAACTCCATAGACGGCAGCCCACTAGGCTCCTCTGTCCCTGGGATTCTCCAGGCAAGAACGCTGGAGTGGGTTGCCATTTCCTTAGCCACTAGGGCACGGTAAAAACTTTCAAATGCTAGAAACCACCTTTTTTCTCTTCCTGCTTTTCTCCACCTTAAACTCTAACTCTACTGTTGTTGAAAAAAAAATGGCTATAGTCCTGTGCCGTTAAGTAGCAAAATCATAATCACAAGTCAAGAGATTATATGATCAAAGTGTAACAAGTTATCAGTTGAATTATCTGAACATAATGGCACATAAAAACCTCTTTATAAGCAAAACTGAATAATGTAGAGTTCTTGGATGTAAGAGATTAAATGGGCACATACAGGTATTAAGATATTTTAAACACACACACACAACATCCTGAATGGTCATCAGATGGTATAATGCTGGGTATTTTTTGAAGTAATAATTTTTTGGAACAGGGATTATTAAGGTAAGAAAATTATTACAAATGGAGAAACACAGTTCTTGATTTTTTCAAATTACAATATATTTATCCTGAACAATTCTGTAATTTTAAACAATGAGTTTGCTTTTATTTTTAAAAAGATCATTATTAAGAAGAATGCAAATTCCCATTCCCAGTGTTTAGACTTTCAAATACGTTGCTTCCTGTTAATGTTCTGTCAAAGTAATTTTTAAATTGTTAAGCATGAAAATAATTTTCAATATATATTACTCATTATTCACTGATGTGGTGAAAATAAATGAGATAGTTTCAGATTCAGGAAAATTTAAGTACTTGAGGTATTTTAAAAGAAAAACAGTTTACTTTCTGGGGGCTTCCCTGGTGACTCTGTGGTAAAGAATCTGCCTGCCAATGCAGGAGACTCAGGTTTGATCCCTGGGTGGGGAAGATCCCCCGGAGAAGGAAATGGCTACTTATTCCAGTATTCTTGCCTGGAGAATCCCATGGACAGAGGAGCCTGGCGGGCTACAGCCCATGGGGTTGCAAAAGAGTTGGACACAACTTAGCAACTAGGTAACACCATAATGTACTTTAGCTCCTTGAACAATATAACTTGAAAGCCTTCTAGCTTCTAAACTTCTAAACAACCTCCCTGAACTTCATAATCAAGTGTGAAAAAGCTCAAGGTGAGAATCTGGAGGTTCCATTCAGATCTGGGCTCTGACCCTAAATACCCATGCAACAAAGGGCAGTTCTTGCAATTATTTTTCTGAACCTTGGCATTTTATTGAACAAAACAAAGGATTTATCTAGACCGAGGGAAACTCCATTTCCTTGATTTGCCTTCCAGCAGTTGAAAAAAATCATGAAATTTCACACAAAGACAAGTATTTCCTGTGCTTTCTGAAATCTTGGGTGAACCACTAATGTGAGTCCATCAATCCTTCATTTTAACCACCAGCTGGAGCCAAGGGACCACTGTCCACTATGGGGCACAGACATCGTAGCTGATTGATGCCTTTGCCTTTGCATCCACTTGAAGAAATGTATGTTATTTTTATTATTCATGTGCTAAGTCGCTTCAGTCGTGTGTGACTCTCTGTGATCCCATGGACTGTAGCCAGTCAGGCTCCTCTGACTGGAGAATCATGGGATTCTCCGGGCAAGAATACTGGAGTGGGTTGCCTTTTCCTCCTCCCGGAGGTATTCACAGGGATATCTAAAAATCTGAACAATCTTAATTAGCACTTAAATAAAGAACAGTGGCTTGAAGAAGCATTAGAAGCATAAGTCATCAGATAGAAATAGCCTTGATATATTTGAGATGAAATACACAAGAAGGAACAGTACGTGTCTCTAGTAACTCTAGAATCCATTTTTTTTAAGAGTCTATCTCTACTCAACGCATTTTTGGCATGATCATAGAAATATGTACGTGAGTAACATAAACCTATTATTTTTTTAGTAACTAGCTACAGGGTCATTTAATATTCTCTTCTTAGATTTTGAAGTATGTTGACTCTTAGAAACCAGTTTTTAACTCCAACTTCTATTTACAATGTTTCTTCTTGCTGTTCAGTCCCTAAGTTGTGTCTGACTCTTTGTGTCCCCATGGACTGCAGCACGCCAGGCTTCCCTGTCCTTCACCATCTCCCAGAGTTCACTCAGACTCATGTCCATTGACAGTATTTCTACACCATTATTTCCTATTTATCTCCATATTATACTTACCTTACTTGCTTTGAGTGTACTGAAATATCCCATATAACTGTCAACATTGTACCTATAGTTTTCAAAATGTAATTGGAACAAGACTATTTCTGTTCTCTCTACAAGTTTCTACTTGGCTGTCTTACTCTATCAGATGAGATTTTCTTTCTTTACAACCACAGGGAAAAGAATATCTATTTAATTACAGGTTATAAAGGTATCTGAGTCCGTGTTCAAGATACTGAAAAGCGGTTAGTGAAAGAATGTAAGTCAGGTGCTTCATTCTAAGGGTGTTTCACATTTTATGCCATTGATGAAAAAAATGAATTAAATTTCCAGGGCTGGAAAGACATAAAAATTGATCATCTGCTCCACAGAAAACACTATTTTAGATGAGAGGAGATAATAAAGTTTTACCTCACCAGGTCTGGGTCACAGGAATCTTCCTGAAATAAGTCAGTTGAGCTGAGAACAACAGGAAATTGCCAGTTACACACCCTTTAAAAAGCGTTTGTGCTGCCTCAAAGCCACCTACTCACTTGACTTGTACTAGTTGCTAATGGTTTCAGGCTAAGGGTTTTGTCTTCATCACCAAGAGATCACCTCTTTCCAAATCAATCACATCCCACTGGCTAATCTGATTCTAAAATACAGATCTCAGTTCTGTTGTGAAAATCCTTAAGGACACTGTCCATCCAATTTCAGTGACAACGGATTCAACATTCACAGTTCACATCCATTTCTGGGACAGATGTTGCTGGGAAAGCCCAAAGGTAGCACTCACACATCCTTTGGGATAGATTAGGGTTTAGTCATTTGTTTTTCAGTTATGGAAAAACAGGCCATAGACCTTTAAACCTAGTAGTTCTCTATGACAGCTTTGAAAGATTTTTCTTTTTTTTTTAAATTTTATTTTATTTTTAAACTTTACAATATTGTATTAGTTTTGCCAAATATGGAAATGAATCCGCCACAGGTATACCTGTGTTCCCCATCCTGAACCCTCCTCCCTCCCCATCCTCTCCCTCTGGGTCGTCCCAATGCACCAGCCCCAAGCTTAAGCCGATTAGACAGGATTGTACAAACCCAGTCCCGAGCATGAGGGAACGCTAGAAAGAGCACAGCTGGTCCCCAATATCGGTGTCTTTTAAAAGCAGCTGTGTTAAAAGCCACAGCAAATGTGAGGAGAACTTGAAAATGAGTCTTGCTGGAAAAGCAGTGCATTTGGAAATGTAGCATCTGGGCAGCGTACTGCATGAAGAACTTTGAGTTAGCACCACCACCACCAACTACAGTGGCCCCACTCCCAGACTTCACAGCTCAGTTTACTTGATGGAATATTCCTCATTCCCCTGTGTCTCTCATGGCTCAGCAGGTAAAGAATCTGCCTGCCAGTGCAGGAGACACAGGAGATGCGGGTTCGATCCCTGGGTCAGGAAGATCCCCTGCAGAAGCGGAATGGCAACCTGTTCCAGTATTCTTGCCTGGAAACATGGACGGGGGAGCCTGGAGGGCTACAGTCCACAGGGTCAAAAAGAGTTGGACACGACTGAGCGAATAAACACACGCATAAGCATCTCCCTCCTGAGGCCCCCTGAAAAAGAACAGGGATGTCACCTTGTAGATTCTTTACCAAAACACACATGAGTATTTGCATCACTGTGCATCTTTGCTCTAGGTACTATTTCAAGAGAAAGGAAAGCTGGTCACATTGCCAAAAAGCTTGTGTTTAGCTTTCTTGATCTCTCGGTACAGATTACACATTTTAAGCCTCAGCTGGGTACCATTCAATCCACTATAATTTGAATTTTTTTTTTTCAGTTTGTGAAAGTTTAAATTTCTCAGAATAGAATTCAGCACCAAAATAAAGCTAAACAGAAGTGTTCAGTAAAAGAAAAACAGCATTTGTTTCCTCTCTGTATATTCTATCCTTCAAATTCTAGTAACATTTTCTTTGTTAATGCAAAATAGCATGAAACTGCTTTGGCATGATAGAATTCCTTTGAGAATTCTGTAAACTGTGAACCCAATTTCCATTACTTCAGACTAGGAGATTCCATGTTGGACAGGGTAACAAATAATTTTCTTTGCCTATCAATTTATGAGAAGTGGTCACTGGCTGGCACTGAAATACTCAAAGCCAAAGTGACTGAACCCTCACCACGTGCATTGGAAGGTGAAATCTTAACCACTGGACCACCATGACAGACAGAATTGGTCCCTGGATACAGCTTCTTAATGCAGAGAACAGAGTGAATTTACACATTTGAACTTCCAGATGTTCAAGCTGATTTTAGAAAAGGCAGAGGAACCAGAGATCAAATTGCCAACATCTGCTGGATCATGGAAAAAGCAACAAGAGTTCCAGAAAAACATCTATTTCTGCTTTATTGACTATGCCAAAGCCTTTGACTGTGTGGATCACAAGAAACTGTGGTAAATTCTGAAAGAAATGGGAATACCAGACTACCTGACCCGCCTCTTGAGAAACCTATATGCAGGTCAGGAAGCAACAGTTAGAACTAGACAATGAACAACAGACTGGTTCCAAATAGGAAAAGGAGTACATCAAGGCTGTATATTGTCACCCTGCTTATTTAACTTATATGCAGAGTACATCATGAGAAACGCTGGGCTGGAGGGAGCACATGCTGGAATCAAGATTGCCGGGAGAAATATCAATAACCTCAGATATGCAGATGATACCACCCTTATGGCAGAAAGTGAAGAGGAACTAAAAAGCCTCTTGATGAAAGTGAAAGAGGAGAGTGAAAAAGTTGGCTTAAAGCTCAACATTCAGAAAACGAAGATCATAGCATCTGGTCCCATCACTTCATGGGAAATAGATGGGGAAACAGTGGAAACAGTGTCAGACTTTATTTTTTGGGGCTCCAAAATCACTGCAGATGGTGACTGCAGCCATGAAATTAAAAGACGCTTACTCCTAGGAAGGAAAGTTATGACCAACCTAGATAGCATATTGAAAAGCAGAGACATTACTTTGCCAACAAAGGTCCGTCTAGTCAAGGCTATGGTTTTTCCTGTGGTCATGTATGAATGTGAGAGTTGGACTGTGAAGAAAGCTGAGTGCTGAAGAATTGATGCTTCTGCACTGTGGTGTTGGAGAAGACTCTTGAGAGTCCCTTGGACTGCAAGGAGGTCGAGCCAGTCCATTCTGAAGGAGATCAGCCCTGGGATTTCTTTGGAAGGAATGATGCTGAAGCTGAAACTTTAGTACTTTGTCCACCTCATGCGAAGAGTTGACTCATTGGAAAAGACTCTGATGCTGGGAGGGACTGGGGGCAGGAAGAGAAGGGGACGACAGAGGATGAGATGGCTGGATGGCATCACTGACTCGATGGACGTGAGTTTGAGTGAACTTTGGGAGTTGGTGATGGACAGGGAGGCCTGGTGTGCTGCAATTCACGGGGTCACAAAGAGTCAGACACAACTGAGCGACTGAACTGAACTGATGATGCATTCAGTTGATTCTGGTTGTTGCCTCATGCCTTGATGAACACACCTCACAAATGGTGCAGAGGCTGGGAAACCATAGTGTGCTTCTTGGATCTGGAGTCATTATCAAGGACTTGCTACTTTCTGATAATATCTGATAATATCATCTGATTTTTATTTGGCTTTTCCAGCATCATTCTTTTTTTTCCAGCTGCATCACATAGCATGTGGGATCTTAGTTCCCCCACCAGGTATCGAACCCAAGCCCCCTGCATTGGAAACATGGAGTCTTAACCACTGACCGCCAGGGAAGTCCCTGTTCCAGCATCTTTGAGTTCCTGAATACTCGATGTCTGCTCACCACCCTCCCTCTTTGGAGGACAGTCTGGTTACGGTTTGATACCAGGTTGCCCTACTTGGGTTCCAAATATATTAACATACATTTGGTTCCAAACACCTACTAGTTAATCACTTGGACTTCTGGACACTCAAATGGTTTTGAGCCATTCTTTCAGCCATTGTTGAAAATTTTTAGTAATTTATTTTCATGTAGATTCACATAAACACACACCCTTAAAGGCTTATGTGTGGGCCTTTGTTCTATAGTACTTATGAACCATTTGCAGCCAATAGCAGAGCCCTAAAGAGAGCAGCGGGAGAAGGCAATGGCACCCCACTCCAGTACTGTTGCCCTGAAAATCCCATGGATGGAGGAGCCTGGTAGGCTGTAGTCCATGGGGTCGCTAAGAGTTGGACACGACTGAGCGACTTCACTTTCACTTTCCACTTTCATGCATTGGAGAAGGAAATGGCAACCCACTCTAGTGTTCTTGCCTGGAGAATCCCAGGGAAGGGGGAGCCTGGTAGGCTGCAGTCCATGGGGTCGCACAGAGTTGGACACGACTGAAGCGACTTGGCAGCAAAGAGAGCAGCAACAGAAGAATAAGAATGAGAAAGCCTGAAGACAGTTCTAATTTTTATCACCCTCCATTTCAAATCTGTTTTATAAAGTAGGCTTATTTAAACTTTTTGTTTTTTCTCTCTAATAAGCTGTAAAATCGACAAAAATTGTGTCTGAAAACAGAGAAAAAGAGCAGTTAAGGGTCTAGACAGTCCATAAACAGTTAACTAACATTGATTAAATAACAAGACTCAACATAGAAAATATTTTCAAAGTGCTTTATAGCTGGTTTTTCCTTTTGTTATTTTATCCCTCCTTTTCCTTCCCACTACTGAGGCTCATTACAGATACTATAAACACAAGTGAGTCTTGTAACTTCCTAGAGTATGAGCCTTAGAATGTAAAATGGTAATAACACCAATTTACTTATTCATTGAGATGGTTAAATACTATGCAAAAGAAGCAGTGATAAAACAATAAGAAGCTATATTTTTAACGTGCACACTATTTTACATGCATTTAATATTTCAATCCTCATAGTACTAAGAGGATTACATGCAAAATCTCTTTGTATAATGTTGCAAATATTAGTTGTAATTATTGAAGATATATAACTTTTGAGTTTGTGCCGTACATTTATGTATTGAGGACATAATAAAATTTAGAAAAATGCCTTTCTTTAGGTTAGGTCCTTTCGACTGACCTAGAGAAGAGCTTTGTATTCAAGGACTCCCAATGGGGGCAAATGAGCATTTAAAATAATGCTGTTTTCTAAAGACATTTAAACTAATATGCTGTTGAGAACAGCGATAACATAGTGATCAAGAGTTCAGACTCTCTGGGTTCAAACTACACATTTACCACTAGCCAGTTGAGTTCCTAACCGTCCGTGTGTATTAGTCCCTGGAACACCTTTCACAGAGGAGCAAGACAAGTGGAAATATCCCTCTCAGGCTACTGTTACAAGGGTCAAATTGTTACAGGACTGAGAAACGTGGAGCAGTGGTGAATCCATTGGGCTCACTGTTGAGAGATTCCACTCAGGGAAAGATTTTTTCCCTCCGCTAGGCACCATCTACAAAAGATTCAGACCAATTGCTCTGCATCTCTGTTTGGGAATCAAACAGTAAATTTCTTACCATATTAATGCTAGATACAAAGAGGTTAGCAATAAAAGTTTAAAGAAAATCTTATTTTGTGAATCCCTTTTAAAAGAAAATGCTGGAAATCCCAGGTGGCTCTCACTGTGACCTTGGGTAGAGGTGCTGAATGGCACAAGAAATACGCTGATTTTTATAGAAAATAATCTTTTCTTTCATTCCATTGTGTTACATAAATGTTTTGATGAGACCAACATTTTTAACAACCATGTGTCCCTTTAAAGGAGAACAATAGAGGAAATAAATGTTCCAAAGACTGATGTGCTAAATTTTTAAAAACAGATTTGCCATTCTTCCCATAATACTAGAGTGGACAGTTTTGGGGTTGGTGAATTTCATAATGTATTATTATAATCATTCGAGTCACTTGGAAAGGTTACAAAAATCAAGTGTCTTTAAAGTCCTAGTTAACATAAGTAATATTCTTTTCTTCATTCCCCACAAAGTGTAACGTATTTCACATTTGTGGTTTAATAAAAAACATCAAACTTTTCCAAATTCCTCTTAAATAATGTACTGCATGATATCTGCTGAAGTGATGAAGTTTGTATCTGCAAAACTGGAATTTATAGGCAGTTTATTTTCCACCAAGCTGAAGACAGCCTTCAGAAAGCTGTATTACAAGAGTTTTGTGGTAGGCAGATCTAAAGGTGGCCCCATGGTTATTCAATCAACCAACAGTCTACATGCTACTGTAAAAATAATTGTTGTTGTTGAGTTGCTAAGTCATGTCCAACTCTTTTACCACCCCATGAACTGTAGCCTACTAAGTTCCTCTGCCCATGGGATTTTCCTGATAATGGAGTAAGTTGCCATTTTCTTTTCCAGGGGAATCTTCACAACCCAGGGATTGAACCCTCATCTACTGGGTGGCAGGAGGATTCTTTACCACTGAGCCCGTTTAAAAGGAAAAAAAAAAAAAAAATCAGGCAGCTGTAGTTACTCTCAAGTAGGGTGACCTTAGACCATGAACATTATCATCTTGACTTGATCTAATCACATGAACCCTTTCAAAGGCAGAAAGGAAGTCAGAGACCAGAAGCACAGAGGGAGTCAACATGCCATTGCTATTTTTGAAGACGGAGGAGGCCAGAGCCAAGGAATACAGTTCTCCTCCAGAGGCTGAGAAAACCACTGGCCAACAGCTAGCAAGGAAGCAGAAACCTCAGGCCTGTTAGCTGCAGGGAACTAAACTATCTAAATAACCCAAATGAGTCTGGAAGCAAATTCTTCCCCAATCCAGGTCAGCGTCCAGACCAGGTGACCTTGATTTCAACCCTGTGGTACCCTAAGCAGAGAACCCAGCCAAACTGCCTGGACTTCTGACTGACAGAATTTGGAGATACTTGAATGCTATTCTAAGCCACTAAGTTTGAGTTAATTTGTTCAGCTACAGAACGCCAATACAGATTCTGACACCCCTATGATTATTAATCTATTTAAAAAATACAGTTCAAAGCATCAGTGCAGAAAACATCTTTTAATTTTTACTAAACCGTTTATGTATGTGAACTAAACCATCTCAATTTTCCCCAAGGACAGTCCTTATTGGCTAAAATAAATATCCTAAAATATTCAGAGCTTATACATGATTAATAGTTAACAGTAGAAGAGAGGGTGATTTTCCCTCTTTCTAAAAGATTCATTTGTAACATTTGAAGTTGACACAAAATATAATATTTTACATTCCAACCACTAAAAATATGTTTATATCTCTACCCAACAAAAATGTAGACTTTACTTTTTCTTTTGATCTTTTTCTTTGGAAGCAGAGGGATAACTAGAGCTTCTCATGTGATTTGTTTTCATTATTATAATAATATTTGCACATATTTAATTTCTACTGGAAATATTTACTACAATATCATTTCTTTACCACTATAGGCAATACAGTGAAATTTAATTAAAGCAAAGCATTTGCATAGTCGCTCTGGCTGGACCTTATGCAAATACAGAAAATGACAAGTCTGAAATTAATCACCAACTGACTGACATTAAAACATAAATTTATCAAAGCAGGGATATATGAGTCATAATAGTATCTAATTCCATGGTTCCTGAGCAGATCCCGTTCTATAGTCTGATGAAACTCGCACTTATTTTTATTAAAACCTTTCAACAGACCATGACTTATATTTAGCTCCATCGTAAAATCTCCAGGCAGAAAACATTCTCTATGTGGAAGATTTCAAAAGGATGATCAGTTTCGACGTGATTGAGCTCGTATTTTCTGTCTTTCATCTCTGTAGATGGTCTTGGAAAGACAGACACATTTTGATTTTTACATGTCAATGTCCCTGACTTTATCTAATAAGTTAGAGCAGCCAAGCACACAAAGCTTTACAGACCAATACCCTGATTTATAATATCCACCGAGCAATCTGTTTTTCCCTTTTTGTGTATCTTTCAAGGATATACCAGAGCAACAGGACTACTACATCTCAGGAAATCTGAAAGAAAGAAACAGCTGAGTCAGACACTTGATGGTGAGACTCTGATTTATCTCAAGTGTTAGTAAGTGAAAACTGAGTGTGTAGGGAGAAATCAATACTACTTTTGAACGGTGTCTTAACAGTGAATAGTGAAGACTGCTAAATCAAAACCATACATTTTAAAAGCACTGACAATTAGCACTAACTGTAAGCAAACTAATGTAGATGATATCTTCTGTACTATGTACTGAATGCAGTAAATGGGCACCATCGGTGACAGGATGGAAAATTGGGATAAGCAAATAAAAAATGAGAAGAAACACCAAGTTCAACTCCAGCAAACCAGAATTCTTTCAAAAATTTTTAAATCAAAGGCCACCACATTTCTTACAAGAGGCAAGGGCAAAATACAAAGGACAAAGTGATATTTCTTTTCCAGGGTGTATTAAAATCTGGTTTCTCTTTCTTACAGTGGTCAGTCACTAATGCCTGGTTTGGGGGCCATTCATGGTAGGACCGGAGAAGGCAATGGCACCCCACTTCAGTACTTTTGCCTAGAAAATCCCATGGATGGAGGAGCCTGGTAGGCTGCAGTCCATGGGGTCCCTAGAGTTGGACATGACTGAGCGACTTCACTTTCACTTTTCACTTTCATGCACTGGAGAAGGAAATGGCAACCTACTCCAATGTTCTTGCCTGGAGAATCCCAGGGACGGGGAAGCCTGGTGGGCTGCCATCTATGGGGCTGCACAGAGTCAGACATGACTGAAGTGACTTAGCAGCAGCATGGTAGGACGACCCCAGAATGAATGGACTCTGTCTGAATGCTGTTCAGGGCCTCACAGAAAAGGGGTATGACTTCCCATCGTAAAAAGCCATGAAGAATCTCTTCACACCCCCATTTGATGGCATGTAATCAGCATGAATTAAATAGACATTTCCCCAGATGGGCCATTGTCAAGAATCAACAAGAAAATCTCCAGTCCTGACCTTGGGTAAACTGAAGCATGTCTCCAGGAAGGAGTTCTGGGAATCTGCATGAGCATGAGGGACTTGTTGAGTCTGGCCACTGGGAGGGAGGATCCAGGAAATACTGAATATTAACCACCTCCCTGGAGAATGAAGAGTTCTGACAGAATGTGGTCCACTGGAGAAGGGAATGGCAAACCACTTCAGTATTCTTGCCTTGAGAACCCCATGAACAGTATGAAAAGGCAAAAAGATAGGACACAGAAAGATGAACTCCCCAGGTTGGTAGGTGCCCAATATGCTACTGGAGAAGAGTGGAGAAATAATTCCAGAAAGAATGAAGAGAGAGAGCCAAAGCAAAAACAACACCCAGGTGTTGATGTGACTGGTGATGGAAGTAAAGTTTGATGCTGTGAAGAACAATATTGTACAGGAACCTGGAACGGTTAGGTCCATGAATCAAGGTAAATTGGAAGTGGTCAAACAACAGAAAGCAAGAGTGAACATCAACATTTTAGGAATCAGTGAACTAGAATGGACTGGAATGAGCCAATTTAACTCAGATGACCATCACTGTATCTATTACTGTGGGCAAGAATCCCCTAGAAGAAATGGGTAGCCCTCACAGTCAACAAAAGAACCTGAAATGCAGTACTTGGGTGTAATCTCAAAAACGACAGAATGATCTCTGTTCATTTCCAAGGCAAACCATTCAGTATCACAGTAATCCCAGTCTATGCCCCAACCAGTAATGCTGAAGAAGCTTAAGTTGAATGGTTCTTTGAAGACCTACAAGACCTGCTAGAACTAACATCCCAAAACAATGTCCTTTTCATTATAGGGGTCTGGAATGCAAAAGTAGGAAGTCAAGAGATATCTGGAGTAACAGGCAAATTTGGCCTTGGAATACAAAATGAAGCAGGGCAAAGGCTAACAGAATTTTGCCAAGAGTATGCACTTATCATAGCAAACACCCTCTTTCAACAACACAAGAGAAAACTCTACACTTGGACACACCAGATGGTCAATACCAAAATCAGATTGATTATATTCTTTCAGTCAAAGGTGGAGGAGATCTATACAGTCAGCAAAAACAAGACCAAGAGCTGACTGTGGCTCAGATCATGAACTCCTTATTGCAAAATTCAGACTTAAATTGAAGAAAGTAGGGAAAAACCACTAGAGATCATTCAGGTATGACCTAAATTGAATCCCTTATGATTATACAGTGGAAGTGACAAATAGATTCAAGGGATTAGATCTGATAGAGTACTTGAAGGACTATGGACAGAGGTTTGTGACACTGCACAGGAGGCAGTGATCAACACTATCCTCAAGAAAAAGAAATGCAAGAAATGCAAAAGGCAGAATGGTTGTCTGAGGAGGCCTTACAAATAGCTGAGAAAAGAAGAGATGTGAAAGGCAAAAGAGAAAAGGAAAGATATACCCATTTGAATGCAGAGTTCCAAAGAATAACAAGGAGAGATAAGAAAGCCTTTCTCAGTGATCAATACGAAGAAATAGAGGAAAACAATAGAATGCAAAAGACTAGAGCTCTCTTCAAGAAAATTAGAGATACCAAGGGAACATTGAGAAATCTGTATGTAGGTAAAGAAGCAACAGTTAGAACTGGACATGGAACAACAGACTGGTTCCAAGTTGGGAAAGGAGTACATCAATGCTATATATTGTCACCCTGCTTATTTAACTTATATCAAGAGTTCATCATGTGAAATGCAAGGCTGGATGAAGCACAAGCTGGAATAAAGAGTGCTGGGATAAATATCAATAACCTCAGATACACAGATGACGCCACCCTTATGGCAGAAAGTGAAGAAGAACTAAAGAGCCTCTTGATGAAAGTGAAAGAGGAGAGTGAAAAAGTTGGCTTAAAACTCAACATTCAGAAAACTAAGATCATGGCATCTGGTCCCATCACTTCATGGAAAATTGATGGGGAAACAATGGAAACAGTGACAGACTTATCTTTTTGGGCTCCAAAGTCATTGCAAATGGTGACTGCAGCCATGAAATTAAAAGATGCGTGCTCCTTGGAAGAAAAGCTATGATCAACCTAGATAGCATATTCAAAAGCAGAGACATTACTTTGCCAACAAAGGTCCATCTAGTCAAAGCTATGGTTTTTCCAGTAGTCATGTATGGATGTGAGAGTTGGACTACAAAGAAAGCTGAGTGCTGAAGAATTGATGCTTTTGAACTGTGGTGTTGGAGAAGACTCTTTAGAGTCCCTTGGACAGCAAGGAAATCCAACCAATCAATCCTAAAGGAGATCAGTCCTGAATATTCATTGGGAGGACTGATGCTGAAGCTGAAATTCCAATACTTTGGCCACCTGATGTCAAGAACTGACTCATTGGAAAAAACCCTGATGCTATGAAAGACTGAAGACAGGACGAGAAGGGGACGACAAAGGATGAGATGGTTGGATGGCATCACCAACTCGATGGACATGAGTTTGAGCAAGCTCCAGGAGTTGGTGAAGTACAGGGAAGCCTGGCATGCTGCAGTCCATGGGGTCTCAAAGAGTAGGACACGACTGAGCAACTGAACTGAACTGAACCACCTCCCTTCCCCACAAAGAAAACACACGCAACAAACATAAATGTACATGAAATAACTATATCCACAGGAAGTGAATAACAAGACAAGTTATGATGATGGACCCAGGTGGACTTCCCAAGTCCACGTTACATGCTTATCCCTTCTAAGGGATGGGTCTGTTCTCATGGACAAGACTGATCCAAGGCTGGTTACTCTTCTCTCTTACTAACTTAATTGTTCCACTCACTCAGGTCCCTTAGTCTCTCCTTATCACAAGGTCTTAGCCTCTTAATTACATTCCATGGATTCCTCTTCTAATCATCTCCCACCTCCATTTGAAAACATATATATATATATATGTAACTTTCGGATGCATCCAAAATAAATGGAAAAAAGGAACTGATAACTCTTTGTACTCTTTCAATAATTACTGGTCATGGGCTTTCAATATCTAGAATGATCCACACTTTGAGTTTCTAACAAGCAGAGATCAAATTGTAGCAAAGACTACATAATGTGTAAAAACATTTTTGTTGTCATCATTTTTATTACCACAGTTCCCTTCTACCATTTAACTAACATAAGGGGACATATCAGTGTTGTCTTGCCTCACTGTGTGTCAAGCACACAGACTTCCGTTCGCTAACATTTTTACTCCATTTGTATCAGATATCTCAAGACATGGGGCTTCCCTCATAGGTCAGTTGTTAAAGAATCCACCTGCAATGCAGGAGACCCTGGTTTGATTCCTGGGTCAGGAAGATCCCCTGGAGAAGGGATAGGCTACCCACTCCAGTATTCTTGGGCTTCCCTTGTGGCTCAGCTGGTAAAGAAACCGCCTGCAATGTGGGAGACCTGGGTTCGATCCCTGGGTTGGGAAGATCCCCTGGAGAAGAGAAAGGCTACCCACTCCAGTATTCTGGCCTGGAGAATTCCATGGACTGTATAGTCCATGGGGTCACAGAGTCAGACACGACTGAGGGACTTTCACTTTCACCCTGAGGAGAAAACCTGGGTCAACGACTTGCATCCAAATCAAGAACGGAGTTCTTGGCTTATCAGCCATCAAATGGCTTCTCCCATTACACTGCCTAGGTCTGAGGCGCAACAAAAGCTTCAGCCATCAAATGGCTTCTCCCATTACACTGCCTAGGTCTGAGGCGCAACAAAAGCTTCTACTTGGAGACTTCAGAACCATCCCAAAGAAAAAGAAATGCAAGAAGGCAAAGTGGTTGTCTGAGAGGGTGTTACAAATAGCCAAAGAAAGAAGAGACGCGAAAGGCAAGGGAGAAAGGGAAAGATATGTCATTGAATGCAGCGTCTAGAGAAGAGCAAGGAGGGATAAGAAAGCCTTCTTAAGTGAAAAATGCAAAGAAGCAGAGGAAAACAATAGAATGGGAAAGACTGGAGATCTCTTCAAGAAAACTGGAGATACCAAGGAAACATTTCATGCAAGGATGGGCATAATAAAGGAAGAGACAGTAAGGACCTAACAGAAGCAGATAAGTAGAAGTGGCAAGAATACACAGAAGAACTATACAAAAAACGTCTCAATGATCCAGATAATCATGATGGTATGGTCACTCACCTAGAGCCAGACATTTTGAAATGTGAAGTCAAGTGGGCCTAAAGAAGCATTATGAACAAAGCTAGTGGAGGTGATAGAATTCCAGCTGAGCTATTTGAAATCCTAAAAGATGATGTTGTTAAGGTGCTGCATGCAATATGTCAGTAAACTTGGAAAACTCATCAATGGCAATAGGACTGGGAAATGTTGGTTTTCTTTTCTTTTTTTTTTTTTGAAATAAACTTTATTCAAGTATAACAATTATAAAGATGTGAAAAAAAAAGCAGGTGTACAACATGATTATCATAAAGTGAACACATCTGTGTAAACATCCCCCAGCCACCCAAGTCCCCTGTGCTCATTCACAATTATTATCTCCATCTTGCTTCCTAACGATAGTCACTCTTCTGACTGCTGGAGAAGGAAAAAGCAACCCACTCCAGTATTCTTGCCTGGGAAATCCCATGGACAGAGGAGCCTGGCAAGCTACAGTCCATAGGGTCACAAAGAGTCAGCCATGACTGAGCAACAGCACCTATCCAGGACTTCTCATACTGTAGATAACTTCTGAAAGGTTGGTTTTCATTCCAACCCCAAAGAAGGGCAATGCGAAAGACTGTTCAAACCGTCATATAACTGTGCTCATTTCACTTGCTAGCAAGGTTATGCTCAAAATCCTTCAAGCTAGGTTTCAGCAGTACATGAACCGAAAACTTCCAGATGGACAAGTTGGGCTTAGAAAAGGCAGAGGAATCAGAGATCAAATTGCCAACATTCAATGGATCATGGAGAAAGCTAGAGAATTCCATAAAAACATCTGCTTCATTGTGCTAAAGCTTTTGACTGTGGATCACAACAAACTGTGGAAAATTCTTAAAGAGATGGAAGTATCAGATCATCTTACCTGTCTCCTGAAAAACCTGTATGCAGGTCAAGAAACAACAGTTAGAGCTGGACATGGAACAACTGTCTGATTCAAAATTGGAAAAGGAGTATTACAAGGCTGTATATCGTCACTCTGCTAATTTAACTTATAAGCAGAGTACATGATACAAAATGCCAGCCTGGATGAATCACAGGCTGGAATCAAGGTGGCTGGGAGAAATATCAACAACCTCAGATATGCAGATAATACCACTCCAATGGCAGAAAGTGAAGAGGAACTACAGAGCCTCTTGATGAGGGTAAAAGAGGAGAGTGAAAAAGCTGGCTTAAAGCTCAACATTCAAAAAATGAAGATCATGGCATCCAGTCCCATCACTTCATGGCAAATAGATGGGGAAAAAGTGGAAGCAGTCACAAATTTCTCTTCTTGGGCTCCAAAATCACTGCAGACAGTGACTGTAGCCATGAAATTAAAAGATGCTTGCTCTTTAGAAGGAAAGCTATGACAAACCTAGACAGCATATTAAAAAGCAGAGACATCCCTTTACCAACAAAGGTCTGTATAGCCAAAGTTATGGTTTTCCCAGTAGTCATGTATGGATTGGAGAGTTGCACCATAAAGAAGACTAAGCACCAAAGAATTGATGCTTTCAAATTGTGCTGGAGAAGACTCTTGAGAGCCCCTTGGACTGTAAGGAGATCAAACCAGTTGATCCTAAATGAAATCAACCCTGAATACTCACTGCAAAGACTGATCCTGAAGCTGAAGCTCCAATACTTTAGCTACCTGATGGAAAGAGCTCATTGGAAAAGACCCTGCTGGCTGGGAAAGATTGAAAGCAAAAGGAGAAGAGGGCAGCACAGGATGAGATGGTTAGACAGCATCACCCACTGAATGGACATGAATTTGAGCAAATTCTGGGAGACAGTGAAGGACAGGGGAGCCTGGTATGCTGCAGTCCATGGGGACACTAACAGTCGGACACAACCTAACAACTGAACAACAGTAACAACATCATCATCAGGCAATCCAGTGCTTAAGAATCTGCCTTGCAATGCAGGGGACATGGCTTCGACCCCTGGTAGCAGAACTAAGTCCCACACGTCACAGCTAAGCTGCAACTACTGAGTGCAGGCCACAGCTAGAGAGTCTGTGTGCTGGCCACAGAAGGCCCACATGCCACAGCTAAGACCAGATGAAACAAAACCAAAAAAGCTTCTATTTGAATTAGGAGACTGTCCATTCCAACTCTCATGCTCATTTGCATTGTCGTTGCTGTTCTTCAGGTGCTCAGTTGTGTCTGACTCTTTGCGACCCCCATGGACTGCAGCACGCCAGGCTCCCCTGTCCTCTGCTGTCTCCCAGAGTTCACCCAAATTCATCTGAGTAGATTATTAGAAAAAATGTAAAACTTAAAAGCTGTGTATTGTGTCATACCACAGAGTATGTACAGACTCTCATCAGCCATTCTCAGAAATGTGTTAGTTTTTGAAGACATACAATTGCTCAGATTTAGGAGGAAGAATTGAAACACTGATCTAAGCCATCAAAGCCCATTCTTGACATTTTCCAGTAATAAGATTCAAATCTGGCCTTTTATACTTATCTTGTACCATATTGATTCTAAGTCACGTGGAGTTCTTCACAGCATGACGAAGCATGAAGCGTGGGGTTTGCCAACGTTTTTTTTGTTCCAAGTGGCATTTCCTGTGAGGCCTGTCAGTCAAGCCATGCCCACTCACCCATTCAGTGTGATCATCTGAACTAGATTTAAGAAGAATATTAATAATTTTATTCTTTTTTTCCTTTAATAGTCAAACAGATCCTAGAGTGTGGAGGCACTGAAAGAAACTGGAAATTATGACCTAATTTGTGGTCTCCGTCAGGTCAAGCCTACACCAAATCAGGCAAGAGCCCGGGGTCAACTCTGACTGTAAGTGCCAAGAATTACGGAAAATCTGAAAATCTGTTGCCAAGGTACAAGCAGCAGGAAAATGCTGCCGTGGGATTAAAAAGGAGCTGACGTTTCTGTCTCTAGAATCACACGCTGCTTTTTAGGTGCACCATATAACCTGGGAACTATGTGTCTGCATGGTTTTGTAAAATATCTTCACCCTTTGCAAGCCATCAGTCTGCATGTGACCTTGAATCTCGTAACAGAGTGAAAAACTTGACACCCGTGGGGACGGATGACGGGGACACGCAGATGGCAGCCGCCACCTGGGCTCCACTGAGCTGTGTGGCACTCTTCTCACTTGTGTTGCCCTCATGCCAACTCTGTTCTGCCCCAATTCCAAAGTCAGCCTCGGCTGGGTCACCGTGGGTCTCCTCCTCCTATTTGGCCAGCACACTCATGCTGGTTGTCACATCTGTGCTCCTGAAACGATTCTCCTGGTCCAGCCTATCATTTCCCTGTTCTCAAAATGATGCTCTTGCTTGGCCCAATCCTGATCCTCCTCCTGGGCTTTAATTCCTAAGTCTGAGGTTTTTATCTTAGTCTGCTTATGAAATTTCGTTTTCCTTTTTTTTTTTTTTTAATTGATAAGCATTCCATATCCATTCTGGGAGCTGAGATATCTACCTTAGACCCATTTCTGAGTTTGATTTCTGCTAATCTGTGATCTGACTGCCTGGTGCTTGTCATCTCATGGCATGTTACCCAAGAACAGACTCCCCAGATGTGGTTGGTCAGGTGGGCCAAATTACTGAGTGCCAGCCTTGTATTCTCTTTTAGGATACCCCACTGTAATCATAAGGGCTACGCTGGTGGCTCAGTCGGTAAACAATCCACCTGCAATACAGGAGACACAGGTTTGATCCCTGGTTGGGAAGATGTCCCAGAGAAGGAAATGGCTACCTACTCCAGTATTCTTGCCTGGGACACCCCATGCACAGAGGAACCTGGCAGGCTACAGTCCATGGGGTTGCAGAGACTCGGAAACAACTGAGTGACTAAGCATGTGCTATTGTAATCATGGGTTTGGACTAGGTTTTGACTTTTCCCCCTGACTGTAGTGATAATTGCTTCTAGGATTATCCATCCATCCATCCACCCACCCACCCACCCACCTATCCAGCTTTTCATTCATTTTTTTTTTCTTTCTTACAATTAAAAGCTTACTTTATGCCAGACCCTATGTTTAGAACTGGAGATACAATGGTTCCTAAGACAGACATATCCCTGCTCTAGCAGGAGAGACAGATAATTAAATAAACAATTGTGATACAACATGACAAGCAGTTCTCCTGAGGAGGTGGGTTCAATGCCAAGTTTCCACATACTCTTTGCTGTCTTGTGAGCACAGTCATACCTTACTGAGGCCAAACAGGCTAGTATTTTCAGTTCTCTTGTTGAGAACTTCAGGGGAAAATAGCATTTCAAGTCAGGAGAGCAGGCATTAATATCATAGGCATATTTACGTAAGAACCCCTTGGATTTCCATGGAATTTTACAATATGCAAATTCTTTTATTTACAGATCTTATTTTACCTTCAGAACAATATCTGTGAGGTACAGGTAGGGTAAGCTTTATTTTAGCCTCATTTTACAGAAAAGAAATGCAGGTTCCCAGAAGTTAAAATAGCTTTGGTAAAGTTTAGAGCTGACACTAAAACAAGGCCCAGTATTCCTAATATGAAATTCTATCCATTTTATTAGTAATTCAGTAGAAACTGGTACAGTTTCTAAAACCTTAGTAATGGCAGTTTGAGGTCTAACTGTCTACATTTTTAAACAGGTTAATGCTCACAGGACAGGCCTGTGTGTGACCTGTTCTGGAAAAGTGACAAACAGTAATGTACCTCAGATGCTAATGTGTTGGTTTATCTTCATTAAGTGGGTCCTGGGCTTCCTAGTTGGCTCAGTGGTAAAGAATCCACCAGCCAATACAGGAGACATGGATTCAATCCCTGGGTCAGAAAGATCCCTTGGAGAAGGAAATGACAACCCACTCCAGTATTCTTGCCTGGGAAAGCCCATGGACAGAGGAACCTGGTGGGCTACAGTACATGGGGTCGCAAAGAATCAGACATGACTGAGAGACTGAGCACACAGAATTCTAACTCAGGTAAGATGGTTCTTTGGAACACAAGCCTTCCACCTTCTCGGTCCCTGTTCCTTGCCTCAATGACTCACCTCTCGACTGACTGGCCTGTCCTGCAGTGAGCAATACCAACTTGGATTCAATAAGCATGAATGGTATGTTTTTAAGGCTACCTCACTTGGTGCTCAGGGTTTGTCAATTTCAATATCAGCGCTAGTCTTATTCGGACAATACGATTCCAAAAGAAGCTAACAACTGGTGCCCTAATAAGCAAACTTTATAGAGGTTAAGAAATGATGATAATTCATCACTGAAACCAAACCGGTTGTTATCTGGGGCTGCAATCTGAATCCTTCTGTTGTCTGCACAGAAACTGAGCCAAGGCAATCCTGCAGAGGAGGAGTCTCCTCTACTTATCTGAATATATAAGATGCAGGACAGAGAGTGGACTTTGTGTCTGTTTTCAAATACAAACCTTTTCTTATGTAAACCACCTCTCATTTCACCCGCCTGGAACACCCTTACAGACCTAATACCTATCCAGGCTTTTAAGATCCAGCATCGGCATTCCAAAGTCCACTGCTCTAGATCTAATATTCTGTAGGACTGATATTCTATAGAGATTCTCTATACCACAATCTAGTCATAGGTTCTACCTTAGTTTTCTCACTAACTGATCTTCAGGTTTAAAGGGATAGTATCTTGTGTATCCTGCACTTTTCAACCAGCTTTTACATTATACACACACACACACACACACACATATATACACACAAACTCAACATTAAAAAAACTAAGATCATAGCACCCAGTCCCATCACATCATGGCAAATAGATGGGCGAAAAGTGGAAGCAGTAACAAATTTTCTCTTCTTGGACTCCAAAATCACTGCAGATGGTGAATGCAACCATGAAATTAAAAGACATTTGCTCCTTGGAAGGAAAGCTATGACAAACCAAGATAGCATATTAAAAAGCAGAGACATCACTTTGCTGACAAAGGTCCATAGAGTTAAAGCTATGGTTTTCCCAGTAGTCATGTATGAATTTGAGAGTTGGATCATAAAGAAGGCTGAGCACCAAAGAATTGATGCTTTCGGATTGTGGTATTGGAGAAGACTCTTGAGAGTCCCTTGGACAGCAAGGGACTAGTCAATCCTAAAGGAAACCAACCCTGAATATTCATTGTAAGGACTGATGCTGAAGCTGAAACTCCAATACTTTGGCCTCATAATGAGAAGAGCTGACTCATTGGAGAAGACCCTGATGCTGGGAAAGACTGAGGACAAAAGGAGAAGAGGGCAGCAAAAAATGAGATTGTTGGATAGCTTCACCAATTCAATGCACATAAATTTGAGTAAACTCTGGGAGATACTGAAGGACAAGGAAACCTGTTGTGCTGCAGTCCATGGGGTCACAAAGAGGAGGACATGACTTAGCAACTGTACAACAGCAGAAACACACACAATGCATATATTAATGTATCTTTTTGTAAATAAGATATAAGCACACCCTCCATCCCCACATAAACATTCCTCTTCTGATTTTTCAATATCTTGCATTTATTACTGACATACCATATATAATTATACTCTCTTTTTACTCAATCATCTGTTGCCTCCTCAAAGTAACACAGGCTCAGTAAAGGTAAAATTAGTTGTCTGTCTGTTTACTACTGGGTCTCTAGCTTTAGAATTTTGTTTCACTTAATATCTGTTGAGTAAATAATGAATGAGTGAATTATACACTTTGCGTTTTGGTATAAATTTTAAATTATATATATTAATGTTGCATATGTTTATATTTGTAGTGACAGCTCAGTTGGTAAAGAATCTGCCTGCAGTGCAGGTTGATTCCTGGGTCTGGAAGATCCTCTGGAGAAGGGATAGGCTACCCACTCCAGTATGCTTAGGCTTCCCTTGTAGCTCAGCTGGTAAAGAATTTGCCTGCAGTGTGGGAGACCTGGGTTTGATCCCTGGGCTGGGAAGATCCCCTGGAGAAGGGAAAGCTCCCCACTCCAGTATTCCGGCCTGGAGAATTCCATGGACTGTATAGTGCCATGGGGTCGCAAAGAGCTGGACATGACTGATCGACTTTCAGATTTCACTTTCATATCTATATTTTATGTATAATAGAGATGTTATGTATTTTTACGTGTGATTACATTCTGAAGATATAACTTTAATCTGATTTTCAGATGTTTGAAATATCAATGATAAGGTGGGTTGATTTAGATGAGCTGGTCTTTGATCTGTGCTGCCATCTGCTGGGTGTTGGTGAAACAGCAGCAAACATGTCTAATATCTAGACCTGAGAGCTGGGAAGGACTTTGTAAACTATTCAAACCAACTTCTGTCTGTACAGGTCAGCAAGGCGGACATGAGAAATGAAGTGACATGAAGTGACGTGTTATCTGCCTTGATACCAGCAGAGCAGAATGTGGAGGAAGTGCTAGGTAGGGGCAAACACATGAGTTCTGGAGTCAGACAGACTTATGTTAGCATTTTCACTGCATGGCCTTAAGCAAGTTACTTAGACTTTCTGAATTTTAATGTACTTTTGGGATTAATATTTACACTATATGATTTATAGGAGAATTAAATGTGATTCCTTCCTTCCTTCTTTCTTTCATTCTGACTGAAAGAGGTATTTCCATATAGATAAAAAGGTTTGTTCCACAAAAATGATGTGATAATCATAAACACATAGAAAACCATAGTTTTTCAAATATCTAAAGGTAAGATAATAAAAGGGTCAAATCATGCTGGGACACTTTACTACATGTCCCCTCAGAAATCCATTAGGTGGTTTTCTTCTTTTTAAGTGAGGATCAAAGTACCATTTCTCAGACTTGAGTGACCATGAGAACCAGCAGAAACTAGCCCTGCATAAAAGACTGGTGCTGGTACAGAGCCATCAGCTTTCTTCTCATCTCTACTCAACCAAGACACGCTTCTTCAGGAACCCCTCATAGTTCGTGAAGAATGTGTTTTATCAGAGCTAACCCAAGTTAATGTGGGAGACCGACCATGTGATTATTTGGAGATATTTTAGATGCTCCAAAATTTTACTATTATATCTAATTCTATAATTGTGAACATCAATATTTGACTTATTTTCTTAGACTATTTAGAAAGGGGGAAATACTAATTTTAAACCTAAAGTATAAACATAATATATGCATATAATAGCCAGGACATGGAAGCAACCTAGATGTCCATCAGCAGATGAATGGATAAGAAAGCAGTGGTACATATACACAATGGAGTATTACTCAGCCATTAAAAAGAATACATTTGAATCAGTTCTAATGAGGTGGATGAAACTGGAGCCTATTATACAGAGTGAAGTAAGCCAGAAGGAAAAACACCAATACAGTATACTAACGCATATATATGGAATTTAGAAAGATGGTAACAATAACCCTGTGTACAAGACAGCAAAAGAGACAGTGATGGATAGAACAGTCTTATGGACTCTGTGGGAGAGGGAGAGGGTGGGAAGATTTGGGAGAATAGCATTGAAACATGTAAAATATCATGTATGAAACGAGATGCCAGTCCAGGTTCGATGCACGATACTGGATGCTTGGGGCTAGTGCACTGGGAGGACCCAGAGGGATGGTATGGGGAGGGAGGAGGGAGGAGGGTTCAGGATGGGGAACACATGTATACCTGTGGTGGATTCATTTTGATATTTGGCAAAACTAATACAATTATGTAAAGTTTAAAAATAAAATAAAATAAAATAAAATAAAATAAAATAAAATAGATAACCAACAAAGACCTACAGTAGAAAGATAAAAATAAAGCAAAAAGTTAAAATGAATAGGTGAAGTGCATTCAGCTTTAAATATTTTTAAAATATCCATATACTTAGACATTGCAATCAAACCACGAAAAACACATTGAAGTAAATTCTGGAAATAAACAATGTTTGTGAAAGAATGGAATACAACTAATGAAATACAACAGTGAAAGAATGGAATACAACTAAAAATTCCCAATGACAAAAGAATATTTAAGAGTGTCATGTTTAGCCATATTATAAAGCCCAAAAGAATAAAACATTGAATTAGCAAAAAAAAAAAACAAAAAAAAACCACAACATAATATATACATATATACACATGGGTATGCATATTTTATATCTGAATATCTATATCTATATATATATTTAAAAATCTGATTAAAATATTGGGTTCTCCCAAAAGTTCATTTGGGTTTTTCCTAAAGCCTGAACAAACGTTTTGGCCAACCCAGTATTCTTGAAAAAGCAAAATTATTAAGAATCTTCTGTTGGCCCCTAGGTGAATCTTTCCTGGGGACTATTTCAATATTAACACTTTCTCACAAGGAGATAATATACACATCAAAACGCTAAACTGATAAGTCATAATTGCTTACATTTCTCCTGGTCATTTGTCCATTTATTCTTTACAATGCTGTATAGTTTAATGATGTGAAGCCCAGCTAATCAACTCTCAGACCACTCAGTACATTGCTCATTCTGGTATCTCTCAAGGATTACATATCAGCATCCTTTCAGGAAAAGGATATGGTTATCTATCTATGGTAGAGTTACCTCTAATAATAGCCCTAGTATTTTAGTGATTCCTACTTCATAAGGTGTAACAATTATGCTATTTTAAAATCCCGAACTGCGGGAGGAGCCAAGATGGCGGAGGAGTAGGACGGGGAGAACACTTTCTCCCCCACAAATTCATCAAAAGAGCATTTAAACGTCGAGTAAATTCCACAAAACAACTTCTGAATGCCGGCAGAGGACATCAGGCACCCAGAAAAGCAACCCAGCTCTTCGAAAGGAGGTAGGAAAAAATATTAAAAACAAAAAAAAAGAGACAAAAGAGGGAGGGACGGAGTTCCGTCCCGGGAAGGGAATCTTAAAAAGAGAGAAGTTTCCAAACATCAGGAAACCTTCTCACTGCCGAATCTGTGCCGAGCTTTGGAAGCACAGAGGGCAACATAACAGGGAGAAAAAATAAATAAACAATTTAAAACTCGCAGATTGCGAGCCCTACGGTAACTCCCTCAGCAGAGAAGCAGCGCAGACGCCTGCATCCGCCATTAGCAAACCGGGGCTGGGCAGGGAGGCGCGGTGTGGGCTGCATCGCTTAGAGTAAGAACCTGGCCTGAATACCCTGAGCGCTATCTGAGCGAAACAATTTGCGCTAGCAAACCAGACTGTGGGATACCTACCACGCGAAAAGCCAGCCCTAACCTAAGACCGCCAGGCCCGCGCACGGAACAAAGGACTGAACAGAGATAGCCGGCTGCAGACCTTCCCCCTCCGGTGACAGGCAGCCAGAGCCGGAAGGGGGCAATCGCAGCCCCAGAGAGACATTATCTATAAAATTGTAAGCAGGCTTCTTTGCTAACTAAATCTTCTTGGGGGTCTGGACGGTCAACATCTGCCTGAGAAGGTGCGCCGGTTTTACATCCAGATAACCGAGTGGCGGGGAGGCGATAAGTCGCAGCATTGGCGCTCGCCTGGGAAGAGCAAATTGGCGCTCGGACCTGGGAAGAGCACAAAACGCAGGCCCAACTGAGTCTGCGCCTCTGAGGACTACCCGAGTGCCTGAACCTGAGCGGCTTGGACCTGGGAGGTGCATGCAGCCCAGGGCCAGCCTCGGATTGTTCCCGGCGGAACAACCTAGAGTCCGAGCAGTGTGGACAGGGAGGCTAAACGCGCCGTGAGCGGGGGCAGACCCAGGGTGGCTGAGGCACTGCGAGCCCACGCCAGTGTTATTTGTTTGCAGCATCCCTCCCTCCCTCCCCACAGCGCGACTGAACAAGTAAGCCTAAAAAAAAAAAAAAAAAAAAAAAGTGTCCTCCACCTTGCCCTTTGAGTCAGGGCGGAAACCAGATACTGAAGAGACTAGCAAACAGAAGAAGATATAACAGAGGGAAACGCCTTGGAAGCTACAGGCAATAGATCAAAACCCTGTGGTTACTACGGACTACATAGGAAGGGGCCTATAGATCTTGAGAAATATAAATCTGACCAAGGAACTAGCCAAAAATGAACTGAACCCACAACACCCACAAAAAAAAAAAACAAAAAAGTCCTAGATATATTTTTATTATTTTTACGATCATTCTTTCTTTTTTTTTTTAATTAAAAAAAAAAAATTTTAAGTCCTCTATTGTTCCTTTAATTTTCACTTTTATAACCTATTACTTTGCAAAAAAAAAAAAAAAGGAAAAAAAAAAAAAGACCCTATTTTTTTCTTCTTCAGCAAACTTCATATATATATATTTTATAATTTTTTGACCTTGGTTTTTTTTGTTGTTGTTTTTGTTTTTTTCTTCTTTTCTTTAACATTGTATTTTTGAAATTCCAAACTCTACTCTAGATTTTTAATTTTCGCTTTTTGGTATATGTTATCAATTTTGTACCTATAGTTTTTTTTATATAATTTCTGTGACTTTTTTTTTTTCTTCCTCTCTGTTTCTTTCTCTTCTTCTTTTATATAACATTGTATATATGAAATTCCAAACTTTACTCTAGATTTTTAATTTATGCTTTTTGGTATTTGATATCAATTTTGTACCTGTATTTTCTTTATAATTTTTGTGACATTGTTCGTATTTGTTTGTTTGTTTTCTCTCTTTATTTTTCTTCTTTTCTTTTTTTTTTTTTTTTTTAACATTGTATTTTTGAAATTCCAAACTCTACTCTAGATTTTTAATTTTTGCTTTCTGGTATTAGTTATCAATTTTGTACCTGTACTTTCTTTATAATTTTCGCGACCTTGTTTGTTTTTGTTTGTTCGTTTTTTCTCTCTTTCTTTTCCTTCTTCTTTTCTTTAACATTGTATTTTTGAAATTCCAAACTCTACTCTAGATTTTTAATTTTCGCTTTCTGGTATTAGTTATCAATTTTGTACCTGTACTTTCTTTATAATTTTCGCGACCTTGTTTGTTTTTGTTTGTTCGTTCTTTCTCTCTTTCTTTTCCTTCTTCTTTTCTTTAACGTCGTATTTTTGAAATTCCAAACTCTACTCTAGATTTTTAATTTTTGCTTTTATGTATTTGTTACCAATTTTGTACCTTTAAGGACCCAATCTTCAGGACCCATTTTTCACTAGGGAGTGAGATTACTGGCTTGACTGCTCTCTCTCCCTTTGGACCCTCCTTTTTCTCCACCAGGTCGCCTGTGTCTCCTCCCTAACCTCTCTCTACTCTACCCAACTCTGTGAATTTCTGTGTGTTCCAGACGGTGGAGAACACTTAGGGAACTGATTACTGGCTGGATCTGTCTCCCTCCTTTTCATTCCCCCCTTTTATCCTTCTGGCCACCTCTGTTACCTTCCTCCTTCTTCTCTTCTCTGTATAACCCCGTGAACATCTCTGAGTGGTCCAGTTGTGGAGTGCACATAAGGAAGTGACAACTGGCTAGCCCACTCTCTCCACTATTGATTCACCTCATCTCATCTGGGTCACCTCTAACTCCCTCCTCCCTCTTCTCTTCTCCATGTAACCCTGTGAACCTCTCTGAGTGACCCTCACTGTAGAGAAACTTATCATCTTTAATGTAGATGTTTTATCAATGGTGTTGTATAGAAGGAGAAGTTTTGAAACTACTGTAAAAATAAGACCGATAATCGGAAGCAGGAGACTTAAGTCCAAACCCTGACTCCAGGGAACTCCTGACTCCAAGGAACATTCATTGACAGGAGCTCATCAAATGCCTCCATACCAACACTGAAACCAAGCACCACACAAGGGCCAATAAGTTCCAGGGCAAGACATACCAAGCAAATTCTCCAGCAACAAAGGAACACAGCCCTGAGCTTCAAGATACAGGCTGCCCAAAGTCACCCCAAAACTATAGACATCTCATAACTCATTACTGGACATTTCATTGCACTCCAGAGAGAAGAAATACAGCTCCACCCACCAGAACACCGACACAAGCTTCCCTAACCAGGAAACCTTGACAAGCCACCTGTACAAACCCACACACAGTGAGGAAACGCCACAATAAAGAGAACTCCACAAACTGCCAGAATACAGAAAGGACACCCCAAACTCAGCAATTTAAACAAGATGAAGAGACAGAGGAATACTCAGCAGATAAAGGAACAGGATAAATGCCCACCAAACCAAACAAAAGAGGAAGAGATAGGGAATCTACCTGATAAAGAATTCCGAATAATGATAGTGAAATTGATCCAAAATCTTGAAACTAAAATGGAATCACAGATAAATAGCCTGGAGACAAGGATTGAGAAGATGCAAGAAAGGTTTAACAAGGACCTAGAAGAAATAAAAAAGAGTCAGTATATAATGAATAATGCAATAAGTGAAATTAAAAACACTCTGGAGGCAACAAATAGTAGAATAACAGAGGCAGAAGACAGGATTAGTGAATTAGAAGATAGAATGGTAGAAATAAATGAATCAGAGAGGATAAAAGAAAAACGAATTAAAAGAAATGAGGACAATCTCAGAGACCTCCAGGACAATATTAAACGCTACAACATTCGAATCATAGGGGTTCCAGAAGAAGAAGACAAAAAGAAAGACCATGAGAAAATACTTGAGGAGATAATAGTGGAAAACTTCCCTAAAATGGGGAAGGAAATAATCACCCAAGTCCAAGAAACCCAGAGAGTACCAAACAGGATAAACCCAAGGAGAAACACCCCAAGACACATATTAATCAAATTAACAAAGATCAAACACAAAGAACAAATATTAAAAGCAGCAAGGGAAAAACAACAAATAACACACAAGGGAATTCCCATAAGGATAACAGCTGATCTTTCAATAGAAACTCTTCAAGCCAGGAGGGAATGGCAAGACATACTTAAAATGATGAAAGAAAATAACCTACAGCCCAGATTATTGTACCCAGCAAGGATCTCATTCAAGTATGAAGGAGAAATCAAAAGCTTTTCAGACAAGCAAAAGCTGAGAGAATTCTGCACCACCAAACCAGCTCTCCAACAAATACTAAAGGATATTCTCTAGAGAGGAAACACAAAAATGGTGTATAAACTCGAACCCAAAACAATAAAGTAAATGGCAACGGGAACATACTTATCAGTAATTACCTTAAATGTAAATGGGTTGAATGCCCCAACCAAAAGACAAAGACTGGCTGAATGGATACAAAAACAAGACCCCTACATATGTTGTCTACAAGAGACCCACCTCAAAACAGGGGACACATACAGACTGAAAGTGAAGGGCTGGAAAAAGATTTTCCATGCAAATAGGGACCAAAAGAAAGCAGGAGTAGCAATACTCATATCAGATAAAATAGACTTTAAAACAAAGGCTGTGAAAAGAGACAAAGAAGGTCACTACATAATGATCAAAGGATCAATCCAAGAAGAAGATATAACAATTATAAATATATATGCACCCAACACGGGAGCACCACAGTACGTAAGACAAATGCTAACAAGTATGAAAGGAGAAATTAACAATAACACAATAATAGTGGGAGACTTTAATACCCCACTTACACCTATGGATAGATCAACTAAACAGAAAATTAACAAGGAAACACAAACTTTAAACGATACAATAGACCAGTTAGACCTAATTGATATCTATAGGTCATTTCATCCCAAAACAATGAATTTCACCTTTTTCTCAAGCGCACATGGAACCTTCTCCAGGATAGATCACATGCTGGGCCATAAAGCTAGCCTTGGTAAATTCAAAAAAATAGAAATCATTCCAAGCATTTTTTCTGACCACAATGCAGTAAGATTAGATCTCAATTACAGGAGAAAAACTATTAAAAATTCCAACATATGGAGGCTGAACAACACGCTGCTGAATAACCAACAAATCACAGAAGAAATCAAAAAAGAAATCAAAATTTGCATAGAAACGAATGAAAATGAAAACACAACAACCCAAAACCTGTGGGACACGGTAAAAGCAGTCCTAAGGGGAAAGTTCATAGCAATACAGGCACACCTCAAGAAACAAGAAAAAAGTCAAATAAATAACCTAACTCTACACCTAAAGCAACTAGAAAAGGAAGAAATGAAGAACCCCAGGGTTAGTAGAAGGAAAGAAATCTTAAAAATTAGAGCAGAAATAAATGCAAAAGAAACAAAAGAGACCATAGCAAAAATCAACAAAACCAAAAGCTGGTTCTTTGAAAGGATAAATAAAATTGACAAACCATTAGCCAGACTCATCAAGAAACAAAGGGAGAAAAATCAAATCAACAAAATTAGAAACGAAAATGGAGAGATCACAACAGACAACACAGAAATACAAAGGATCATAAGAGACTACTATCAACAATTATATGCCAATAAAATGGACAACGTGGAAGAAATGGACAAATTCTTAGAAAAGTACAACTTTCCAAAACTCGACCAGGAAGAAATAGAAAATCTTAACAGACCCATCACAAGCATGGAAATTGAAACTGTAATCAAAAATCTTCCAGCAAACAAAAGCCCCGGTCCAGACGGCTTCACAGCTGAATTCTACCAAAAATTTAGAGAAGAGCTGACACCTATCCTGCTCAAACTCTTCCAGAAAATTGCAGAGGAAGGTAAACTTCCAAACTCATTCTATGAGGCCACCATCACCCTAATACCAAAACCTGACAAAGATCCCACAAAAAAAGAAAACTACAGGCCAATATCACTGATGAACATAGATGCAAAAATCCTTAACAAAATTCTAGCAATCAGAATCCAACAACACATTAAAAAGATCATACACCATGATCAAGTGGGCTTTATCCCAGGGATGCAAGGATTCTTCAATATCCGCAAATCAATCAATGTAATACACCACATTAACAAATTGAAAAATAAAAACCATATGATTATCTCAATAGATGCAGAGAAAGCCTTTGACAAAATTCAACATCCATTTATGATAAAAACTCTCCAGAAAGCAGGAATAGAAGGAACATACCTCAACATAATAAAAGCTGTATATGACAAACCCACAGCAAACATTATCCTCAATGGTGAAAAATTGAAAGCATTTCCTCTAAAGTCAGGAACAAGACAAGGGTGCCCACTTTCACCATTACTATTCAACATAGTTTTGGAAGTTTTGGCCACAGCAATCAGAGCAGAAAAAGAAATAAAAGGAATCCAAATTGGAAAAGAAGAAGTAAAACTCTCACTATTTGCAGATGACATGATCCTCTACATAGAAAACCCTAAAGAACCCACCAGAAAATTACTAGAAATAATCAATGACTACAGTAAAGTTGCAGGATATAAAATCAACACACAGAAATCCCTTGCATTCCTATACACTAATAATGAGAAAACAGAAAGAGAAATTAAGGAAACAGTTCCATTCACCATTGCAACGGAAAGAATAAAATACTTAGGAATATATCTACCTAAAGAAACTAAAGACCTATATATAGAAAACTATAAAACACTGGTGAAAGAAATCAAAGAGGACACTAATAGATGGAGAAATATACCATGTTCATGGATTGGAAGAATCAATATAGTGAAAATGAGTATACTACCCAAAGCAATTTATAGATTCAACGCAATCCCTATCAAGCTACCAACAGTATTCTTCACAGAGCTAGAACAAATAATTTCACAATTTGTATGGAAATACAAAAAACCTCGAATAGCCAAAGCGATCTTGAGAAAGAAGAATGGAACTGGAGGAATCAACCTACCTGACTTCAGGCTCTACTACAAAGCCACAGTTATCAAGACAGTATGGTACTGGCACAAAGACAGAAATATTGATCAATGGAATAAAATAGAAAGCCCAGAGATAAATCCACGCACATATGGACACCTTATCTTCGACAAAGGAGGCAAGAATATACAATGGATTAAAGACAATCTCTTTAACAAGTGGTGCTGGGAAATCTGGTCAACCACTTGTAAAAGAATGAAACTGGACCACTTTCTAACACCATACACAAAAATAAACTCAAAATGGATTAAAGATCTAAACGTAAGACCAGAAACTATAAAACTCCTAGAGGAGAACATAGGCAAAACACTCTCCGACATACATCACAGCAGGATCCTCTATGACCCACCTCCCAGAATATTGGAAATAAAAGCAAAAATAAACAAATGGGACCTAATTAACCTTAAAAGCTTCTGCACATCAAAGGAAACTATTAGCAAGGTGAAAAGACAGCCTTCAGAATGGGAGAAAATAATAGCAAATGAAGCAACCGACAAACAACTAATCTCAAAAATATACAAGCAACTCCTACAGCTCAACTCCAGAAAAATAAACGACCCAATCAAAAAATGGGCCAAAGAACTAAATAGACATTTCTCCAAAAAAGACATACAGATGGCTAACAAACACATGAAAAGATGCTCAACATCACTCATTATCAGAGAAATGCAAATCAAAACCACTATGAGGTACCATTTCACACCAGTCAGAATGGCTGCGATCCAAAAGTCTACAAATAATAAATGCTGGAGAGGGTGTGGAGAAAAGGGAACCCTCTTACACTGTTGGTGGGAATGCAAACTAGTACAGCCACTATGGAGAACAGTGTGGAGTTTCCTTAAAAAACTGGAAATAGAACTGCCTTATGATCCAGCAACCCCACTGCTGGGCATACACACTGAGGAAACCAGAAGGGAAAGAGACACGTGTACCCCAATGTTCATCGCAGCACTGTTTATAATAGCCAAGACATGGAAGCAACCTAGATGTCCATCAGCAGATGAATGGATAAGAAAGCTGTGGTACATATACACAATGGAGTATTACTCAGCCATTAAAAAGAATACATTTGAATCAGTTCTAATGAGGTGGATGAAACTGGAGCCTATTATACAGAGTGAAGTAAGCCAGAAGGAAAAACATAAATACAGTATACTAACGCATATATATGGAATTTAGAAAGATGCTAACAATAACCCGGTGTACGAGACAGCAAAAGAGACACTGATGTATAGAACAGGTTATGGACTCTGTGGGAGAGGGAGAGGGTGGGAAGATTTGGGAGAATGGCAATGAAACATGTAAAATATCATGTAGGAAACGAGTTGCCAGTCCAGGTTCGATGCATGATGCTGGATGCTTGGGGCTGGTGCACTGGGACGGCCCAGAGGGATGGTATGGGGAGGGAGGAGGGAGGAGGGTTCGGGATGGGGAACACATGTATACCTGTGGCGGATTCATTTTGATATTTGGCAAAACTAATACAATTATGTAAAGTTTAAAAATAAAATAAAATTAGAGAAAAAAAATAAAATAAAATCCCGAACTGCAAAACAGTTTTCCTGAGATATTGTAATATGAGGAAAAGATGCTTGTCTGAGCTATCTTGAAGGAGAAGGGCCAGAGACAATGAGAGCCTTCTGACTTGCAGGCTGTCATGATGATTTCTCTAACTCTGTTCAGATATCCATTCATGTTACAAAGAGAATGTCAACTCAGTAATCCAAACTTCCCATTGTTGCTGAAGTATACTGCAGCCCCTACAGCGGGACCGCAAGGAGAGAGTGTAAGTCTGACTTAAGGTCACGTCCTCTTCTCCCGCTGAAAAGTATTTCTTTATACAGAGGATAAAGAATGTGCTCACATATGTGTGTCTCAATTTCAGTTATCTCGTGGTTCCTCCAGCTGCCTCGTAAGAACGGAGGACATCTGTGTGCCTGGCTGTGCTACAGGCCCCCGTACAATGGATGATGAATATTAAACAGGTTACATCGCTTCCGCGCAGACATTCAGTGCTGTGGAGCCAAGACTCCAAATCTATGTTTTCCCACAGACGACTTCTTTAGAACAATTCTTTAGAGCCCAGAAAGCTGCATTTTTAGTGGAAATATGACTTCATTTTTTGGCAAGGTGGAACTTTTCTCTTTCATAGATTGAGACTGGCTTCTCTTAAGCATGATCTGTCCTAGACAGTTACTGTAGCAATCGTATTAGAAATCAACAGTGTTCATCTTCATTGTCATCATCATTATCATCACTTATCTTTACAGTTATTTTACTGCCAGGGAATTACATGTAAGTGTTAATTAACTCAGTTAATCTTCTCAACTCTAAGAGGTGAGTATTATTATTACACCTTGAGTTGACACAAGAAGAGATAAAGGCAGGGGAATTTAAATAAGTTGCATGTGGTCACAGAGTTAGTAATGCTGGCATCAGAACTTGGGCTCTGGAGTAAGTCTGCTTGGATTCAAACTCTGGCTCCTGCACAATAAACAGTGTGACTGGAGGAAGGTTAACTTCCCTGAAGCTAAATTTCATCTGTAAAAGTGGGGGAGAGAAATGGATGATGGAGATTAAGATGCGATGGGGAACAGGGAGAGAACAAGCTGTAGGAAGAGGAAAGACTGGGCCAATGGGGTGGCACTGGCTTGCATTACTAGTCATCATTTTTTACATTTAGGCTGTTACTTCTAGATGCCTAATGCAGGCGACACAGGAGATGCGGTTCGATCCTTGGGTCAGGAAGATCCCCTGGAGAAGGAAATGGCAACTCACTCCAATATTCCTCCCTGAAAAATCCCATGGACAGAGGAGCCTGGCAGGCTACAGCCTAGAGGGTCACAAAGAGTCAGACATGATTGAGTGACTAAGCACGCGCATGCACACACACACACACATACACATGTCTAAGTATCCGGGCTCTGAACCCATAATCAAATTACACAAATAAAAGGGTTGGCAAATGTCAGTTTCTGATGGAAAGTAGATTTGAAGGTAAAAATCTACACAGATCCTAGAAGACATAGCTGTTCATCTGAAGGGAAAATGGAATTAAGAGTTCGCACTTTGGTAAGGAGAGAATGAAGGTATTAACATGTCCTGTCATCACTAATAAAGCACATTTTCCCAGAAAGAAGATGAATTCGTTTTAATCCTCTAACTTCACACTTTCAAATCAGGAAAGTCACCTTCAGGCAGTGCTATCTGAGGATAATGAAGGGCAAAAGAAAAGAAAGAAGCAAATCTAAAAATTTCTGATGAGTGTTTCAATGCATAACTCAAAGTGACCTTTATCTTAATGTTAGCCAGAAACAAACTAAATAAGCAAAGAGGTTTTTTACATACTTAGCAAACTAAGGAAACAGAAATTCTAGCAACTGCCTGTGAATTATTTTCTTTCAACATCAGTTGCTCAATAAGAAATAGAAAAAAAAAAAAAGAGAGAGAAAAACTCTGTTGACACTGGGAGAAAGTGATATTTAGACACTAACAATCATTCTATTTTGGAGCTCCTTAGAGAAGTCAATGAAAGTCAGATTATTTATGGCAAAGATTTTCTTAGTTCACAATGTAAACTCTGATAATTTAAACACCACATACAACTAACCTAGTAAGACTTCCTGGAGATATAATAGAGACAAAAAGAATGAAATAAAAATGTTTTCAACCAGAAGGTATACGATAGTGGTGAACTCATTGAAGAACAAATAAGTTCTTTCTAACTTACTTTCAAGCTGCTATCCTTATTTATAGGAATATTTTGAAGAAAATAAGTGAAATTCACCTTTTCCCTACAACCAATACTTATAAAGCTTGAAATACTTACTCATCAAGAGATACGCTAAGGACACCAAAGCAGAAACAAACAGATGGGACGTAATCAAACTTAAAAGCTTTTGCACAAACAAAGCCATCAACAAAATGAAAAGACAGCCTACTAAGGAAAAAAATCTGTTTATAATATGAATATATAAACAGCTCAGACATCAATGAAGTAAACCCAATTAAAAACTGGACAGAAGATCTGAACAGAGATTTTTCCAAAGAAGATATTCAAATGGCCAACAGATACATGAAAAGCTGTTCAACATTGCTAATCATCAGGAAAACGCAAACCAAAACTTCACTGAGATATTATTTCATACCTGTCAGAAGGGCTATCGTCAAAAAGACCACAGATAACAAATGCTGGCAAGGATGTGGAGGAAAGGGAACCCTTGTGCCTTGTTGGTGCGAACGTGCAGCTACTGTGGAGAACATTATGGAAGCTTCTCAGGAAGACGAAAAATAGAAATTCCAGAAATTCCAGAACTAAATACCAGAAATTGCACTTATCTGTATGTCTGAAGAAAACGCTAACTAAAAAAGAGACATGCACCCCAAAGTTCAAAGCAACATCATTTACAATAGCCAAGATACGGAAGCAACCTAAGTGTCTATGAATGGATAAAGCAGCTGTGCTATATAATATACACAATGAAATACTACTCAGTCATAAAAAAGAACAAAACCTTCTCATTTGCAACAACATGGATGGAGTTGGAGGGCATTATGCTAAGTGAAATAAGTCAGAGAAAAACAAATACTATATGATTATCACTTATATTTGGAATAAAAAATACAACAAACTAGGGAATATAACAAAAAAGAACAGACTCAGAGATAACAAACTAGTGGTTATCAGTGAGGAAAGGGAAGGTGAGGGGTAGGAGATTAAGAGGTGCAAACTACTATATATAAAGCAAATAAGCTACAATAATATATTGCACAACACAGGTAATAAAGCCATTATTTTATAGTAACTATAAATGAAGTATGGGAGAAGGCAATGGCACCCCACTCCAGTACTCTTGCCTGGAAAATCCCATGGACGGAGGAGCCTGGTAGGCTGCAGTCCATGGGGTTGCTCAGAGTCGGACAGGACTGAGTGACTTCATTTTCACTTTTCACCTTCAGGCATTGGAGAAGGAAATGGCAACCCACTCCAGTATTCTTGCCTGGAGAATCCCAGGGCCAGGGGAGCCTGGTGGGCTGCTGCCTACGGGGTCACACAGAGTCGGACACGACTGAAGTGACTTAGCAGCAGCAGCAGCATAAATGAAGTATAACCTTTAAAAGTTGTGAATCACTGTTGTATACCTGAAACTTACACAATATTGTACATAAACTATGCATCGATTTTTTAAAGAGAGATATGCCTGCAGGAAGTTTAAGAATTGTTATTGTTCAATTGCTAAGTTGTGTCTGATTCTTTGCAACCCCATGGACTGCAGCATGCCAGGCATCCCTGTCCTTCACTATCTCTTGGAGTTTGCTCAGACTCATGTCCACTGAATCAGTGATGCCATCCAACCACCTCATCCTCTGCCCTCTTCTCCTGCCCTCAGTCTTTCCCAGCATCAGGGTCTTTTCCAGTGAATCAGCTCTTCACATCAGAAGGCTAAAATATTGGAGCTTCAGCTGCAGCATTAGAACTTCAAAAGAGTATTCAGGGTTGATTTTCTTTAGGATTGACTGGTTTGATTTCCATGCTGTCCAAGCGACTCTCAAGAGTCTTCACCAGCACCATAATTCAAAAGCATCAGTTCTTTGCTGCTCAGCCTTCTTTATGGTCCAACTCTCACATCTGTACATGACTACTGGAAAAACCATAGCTTTGACTATATGGACCTTTGTTGGCAAAGTGATGTCTTTGCTTTTTAATACACTGTCTAGATTTGTCATAGCTTTCCTTCCAAGAAGCAAGTGTCTTCTAATTTCATGGCTGCAGTCACCATCTGCAGTGATTTTGAAGCCCAAGAACAGATAATCTATCACTGCTTCCACTTTTCCCCCTTCTATAGGTATGAGAATGCTTCATGTCAAATAAAGAGCTTTGAACTAGGAGCCAATAAATGTGGATTCCAGATCCAGTTCTACTAACTGCCCAAACTATGCTAAGTTTATTCACCTCTCTGTGTATCAATGACTTTTTTGGATTGGATTTTTGGATGGATATATTATGTCTAAGGTTCTTTCCACTTCTAATACTCTAGACAGACATACTGTTTAATTATTTGGTATCTCAGGGGCTCAAGGGGTTCAACAAGCTTCTCTCACTTAAATTTTCATAAAAACGGCTAAAGAGAAGGAGAATCTGCTTCACGAAAGTAAATATATTTTAAAATCTCACTGTTGTCAATTTTCTGTAATTTCAGCATGACCTTCAGAAACTCATTTTAACATTAGCCTTAATTTTGGAAGTGGCTGAATTATTTTGAAATCTTATATTAATGTCTTTTAATTTTTGGCAATTGATTTGCCTTCCAAAATTAAGGCTAATGGTAAAATAAGTTTCTGAAGGTCATGCCAATGTCTCCTCTCCAAGACTCAAGGAGATTTTTTTTTTAACATTTTATTTAAAGTATCAAATCATAGCTAATCTATATTTGCCAAGCTTAACTTATAAACTCCTAACTGAAGAAACACAATAGTTTTCTGAAAAATCTCAGAGAAAGACCATTTTTTTTCTCAAATGTGTTATTCCTTCTTGTCCGGTAAATGTAAACATATACATTTTTAATGACTACATCTCATGCAGGTGCGTGGGAGGCACTTACGAAAACATTTCCTGAATAAGGAGATCAGTCCTCCCCCCAACACACACAGGAGAGATCAGAGTATTAAAACCATTGCTAAAGAAACTTTGCTTTCTGCTCTCAACATGCGCCTCCTTTTTCTCCATTAAGCTTCTTGAAGGTCAAATCTTCCTCTTGACAGTAAAATGACTTAAACCTCTTCCACTTCAGAACTACCAAAATGTACCAGTGGACATGCTCCTCTTGCTTACTTTCTGGGGGCAGCCACTTGACATTCAATAGCTTTCTCAGTCTCACTACATTAAAAGAAAAAAACCAGTAGCAATGATTTATCCAGATATGCTTCCATATTTCAACATCATTGGGTGCTGGTAACTAATAGCAAGAAATCATCAAACATTTTAATATGATTGCTAGTCCTAGACTTCTAAGGTATGACTGGGTCAACCTTTATATTGTGAAAAGAAGTAACTTGGAAAGAAATGAAAATACATTCTTTCCCTTCCTTTCGGAACAAATATAACAAACTAAAAATCATTCAACCAAGTGGAATAGAAAATGACCTGAATCTCAAATCACTAGAAAACATTTTATCAACTACTCTCTACTTGAATGTATCCATACTTTTTTATGGCTACACTGAGATGAGAAAATGAAACTGGGCTTCCATTTCCTTTGATTACCTCAATTGCTGGTACACTCTTCCCAAAACATAGACAGTAAATAATGAGTGACAAGGATCTCATTGAACAAAATCCGAGACAACTCTTTGTCTAGCATGACTGACCTGGGAAATGACAGCAAGCATAGAATGCTATTCAATGATTTAAAATTTAAGTATTAGTGTAGTGTTAGCTACTCAGTCATCTCTGACTCTTTGTGACCCCACAGACTGTAGCCCATCAGGCTCCTCTGTCCATGGGATTCTCTAGGCAAGAATAATGGAGCGGCTTGCCATTCTCTTCTCCAGAGGATCTTCCTGACCCAGGGATGAAACTCAGCTCTCCTGCACCACAGGCAGATTCTTAACAGAATGAGCTACAGGGATTAATAACTCCATTAAGTGAGATGATAACAGATTCAATGTTATTTTCTTCCAGCAGCAATAAACCAAGCTCTGTTTCTTAGCATCACAACTTTGTTCAGTTGGATCTAAATGCAACATGAGTTTGCAATGTCTTATCAGACAGTGATTATCTAAAAAGGAATATAAAGATTTTTTGAAAAACAAAATGTATTGTCTGTATTCTAAGAATGGAGCTTATTGTTAGATCTGGACCTGAGACAGGAGATAGATGGGCCCCATGCTGAGCAGCTGGAATTTGTCTCCTGTTGGTACTTCAAGATAAAGACCTCTGCTTGAGTAGAGATAAGGAAGGCACATTTTTCTTGGGATCAAGGAGACCTCCAAGACAACAGATACACAGAAAAGATCCCTGGAGGTCAGGAAAGGGAGAGGTTGCCAGCCCATAATATATTTTGCTAACCTCCCCAAAACCTTTACCTTGGAATCCAAATTGGCTGAAAGGTGTGTGTGTACATTGGGGAAGGCCCTGAGTCAGATCAGATACGGGCAACAAGCAAGATGATTGGCCAGAAGGAACCCAGAAAATGGTGCCCATATAAGCAACATAAGCCACCCTAAAAGCATGCAGCTCACTTCAAGCCCACCAGCGTCTTCTTCCACATGTACTTCATTTCTAATAAACACTCTACCCATTTCACTACCTCCGTCTCTCTGCTGAATTCCTTCTTCTAAGAATACAAGGATTGAGGTCCATGTGAAGTGCTGAAACTATATTTTCATGCATGGGCTTGACCCAAAATGGGGAATTAACACAATGAAGGAGAGAGAAAGAAAAGAAAAAACCCTAATGCAAAAGAGCTAAGTTTTGGGAAAATGAAGGTTTGCATGCTGTATCTGAAGGCATCATCACTAAGGTCTGTGCCTTGATAAAAATACTATGCCCTCTGCACATCTATTAAATTGTCCTCCTTTTTTTCTCTCCCACACACCTGTTTTCTTTCTTCATTGTGTTCACCACTGTTTGTTACTATATAATACATGCCTATTTGCTGCATGTTTGTTTCCTCTACAGACTGAGAGAAGCCAGAAGGGTAGGAAATGATTCTGCTCACAGCAGGTCTCCAACAGATTCTGACTGAATCAATTTATGAATAGGTCACCTTCACACTATATCCAAAGCAGAGACATTACTTTGCCAATGAAGATGTGTCTAGTCAAGGATATGGTTTTTCCAGTGGTCATGTATGGATGTGAGAGTTGAACCATAAGGAAGGCTGAGCACCAAAGAATCGATGCTTTTGAACTGTGGTGTTGGAGAAGACTCTTGAGAGTCCCTTGGACTGCAAGGAGATCAAACCAGTGCATCCTAAAGGAAATCAATCCTGAAGATTCACTTGAAGGATTGATGCTGAAGCTGAAGCTCCAATACTTTGGCCACCTGATGCAAAGAACCAACTCACTAGAAAAGATTGAGGGCAGGAGGAGAAGAGGGCAACAGAGGATGAGATGGTTAGATGGCATCACTGAATCAATGGACATGATTTCAGCAGGCTCTGGGAGATGGTGAAGGACAGGGAGACCTGTTGTGCTCCTATCCATGGGGTCACAAAGAGTTGGACACGACTGAGCGAATGAACAACAAAGGGTCATGAAGGGTTAAAAAATCAGATTTTGTCTTTTGATTATCTTCTAAATGCATGATTAATGCAAAAATGTTAAGACAATGGATAAAATAGATTAAATATCCAAACTTTTTTTGGTATATGTGAAATTAATTTTAAAGGCATTCAGCTCTAAGCAGAGAAGAGTCATGTTTGAAATCAACATTTCCACTGGTATTTATTTACCTTCTCAAATCTTAAAGATGATGCTAAGAAAAGTAAGCTATTTAGGAGTTTAAAGGTGCCAAAGCCATATGTAAATTTAATCTATCTATTAGGTCATTTTTGCATTTAGGTGTTCCATGAAGGTAAGCATTTGGTACACAAGAGCTCTGAACCACAGAAGTGACAAGTTTATCTAGTAGGAGTTTAAACAATCCATGTAAACAGGAAGAATGCCAAAGATCACAGTAGAATATGGGCTAGACATTGTGTGCAATGGTCTGACTGCTGTGAAAAATGTCACAGAGTTTTCAGTGTTAGTAGATTTCCTACTCATTGAAAACAAAAGAAACTTTCCTAGATGCCTTTTTAGTTTTCAAAGTTTAAGGTAAACTAGATCATTCCTCAGGGAAGTAAGTTATTTAAAGCTTAGGAGACTTGACAGAGTTACAATGGAATCTAATCTTTAATATCATCATATATATGCTTCTAGAAAGGCTATTCCATATAACTAATAAACTGACACTGAAATATCAAAAAGCTGCTGCTGCTGCTGCTGCGTTGCTTCAGTCGTGTCCAACTCTGTGCGACCCCATAGACGGCAGCCCATCAGGCTCCCCCGTCCCTGGGATTCTCCAGGCAAGAACACTGGAGTGGGTTGCCATTTCCTTCTCCAGTGCATGAAAGTGAAAAGTGAAAGTGAAGTCGCTCAAAGCACCTATAATTAAAAACAGAGGCAAACAGGGCCAGCATTAGATCAGCTGATTTGACTCATAAAACTCTGAAGGACACATTTTCAAAGTTTCACCCACTTACATGTGACAGAAGTCATTGAGTAGCTGGCCCATTTTAAGATAAGTGGTCATAAAGGACACTCAGGATCTCCGGGGAGGGACATAGCTCCCCATGACGACTCCTGTGCAATCAGGGCTGAGAATCTCCAGTGTAGCTGAAAGCGTAAATATGGAGTCAAATACCAGATGTTTCAGACACTGGATCTGAGTAAATCCTCAAAATCTCCATCTTGAAGATGGGGGGGAAAATGGTGCACAAAGAGGTTATATAAACCTATATAGTAACATGAGAGCCACAATGTTACAAATGTCAGTAGTCTCTCTCATTTACTTTGAAGTAACTTCGCCTAGAAAATCCCATGGACTGAGCCTGGTAGGCTGCAGTCCATGGGGTCCCTAGAGTCAGACACGACTGAGCGACTTCACTTTCACTTTTCACTTTCATGCACTGGAGAAGGAAATGGCAACCCACTCCAGTGTTCTTGCCTGGAGAATCCCAGGGACAGGGGAGCCTGGTGGGCTGCCGTCTATGGGGTCGCACAGAGTCAGACACGACTGAAGTGACTTAGCAGCAGCAACTTCACCTAATCTGGAAACCTACTACTCAGTTTTGTTTCTTGGTTGGATGAATGGAGGATTTGAGTGAAGAAGGTGAAGATATAGACGAACACAGAATTAGATGTGAGTTTCCCCCCATCCTGAGAACTCTTAGGTAACACAGTTTGCCGGGTTTATGCCCTGTGACTTAGTCCCCATGTGGACCAGTTAGCAGTTCTCTCTTTTATGGTCACAGATCATATTCCTAAACTTTGACTGTATTACAGACAGGTTCTCCAGTTCATAAAGCTTAAGTGATGAGAATGCGGCTTGAGAACTAACAGACCATCATTATTGCCAGAAGACCCCCACACATGGATAGGGGCCGATTAGAAGCATCAACTTCCCGTGTAAATTCAACACAAACAGAAGGGGGATGGGTCAGGATTGAGCTGTGTGCCCCACGAGGCATACACTTATATCCATCCTCCATCAGCTTGTGGAGAGAAAGGAAGTAGGAATGAGCTGGTGGGAGGGGGTGTGTTGGAAAACTTTCCACGGATATGAACCAAGGGGTTCACTTTCAGTCTTTTTGTTTTTTTTCAGATTCAGGACCTGGTAGTTGGTCCAGGGGGTAAGATATCCTGCACATACAGTTCAGTTCAGTTCAGTCGCTCAGTCGTGTCCGACTAGAGTCATAGAAAAAGAGGTAGATTTCTTGACCACAAGAAAGAAAACCAGTAGAAAGAAAGCTGTGCTTTGATCTTTACACACTGAAAATCGTACAAAATACCGTTTTATTTCTACATGAATATAAGGTTAATTGAGTGTGTCTGTCTAACTTCACTGTGCGTAAGAATCACTAGCTTGTTAACATTAAGATTTCTGAGGCTCAACGCCAGAGTCTCAGATTCAATAAATCCAGAGTGAAGCCAGGAATCTGTGATTTTAAACAGTTTTCCTCTAGTGACGCTTACACACTCTTGGAGAAAACAGTGGCCCAAACCACCTATTAACCAACAGATGTACCTATTGTAATAAATTTCTGTCATAGTTTAATTTAGGATATAGTGTTTGTTCATCAAATTCTTCTCGGTTAAGAATGTTCAGAAGTATAGTCAACAATAAAATTGGTATTATAAACTGCCTAGGAGCCATTTCTTTTCTCTTTGCTGGGTAATTTCCAAGTTTAAAGCAAATTTCAAGTTCGGGTTTGTTCTATTAAAAACGCTTTATGACATTCATTCAAAGCTCCATGTCCCTATTTACCGAGAATGTGAAGTAAGGGAATAATTGACTCAGAGTTCTTCTTTATGCCCCAAATTAGACACAGTGTAATGCTTTCCTTTGTACTATCTGCTTTTGAGGAACCAGGATTTAATTTTAAATCCTATTTCACTGCACCGCTGTTGCTCTTCATGAAATACTTTATTTTTGATAACTGGAGCTATTTAAGAGATAAATTAAAGATATGAACAGGAATTTTCTAGATGGTTATTTGCCTCTGTACGAGGGAAGGAAGCTTAATTTCAACAAGCACCAGGTAGCGAACCAGATGGTGTCACGTGGTCCAACCCTTCCCTCTATACTTCTGATAAATTTTCAATTCTCTGGCTCTACAAAGTCCAGCTTGCTCCTCCCCACTCCTGCCCTGCAGTCAACTCCCTCATACTCCCTTTATTTATTTTTTAATTTTTAACATAAATTTATTTATTTTAATTGGAGGCTAATTACTTTACAATATTATATTGGTTTTGCCATACATCAACATGAATCTGCCACGGGTGTACACGTGTTCCCCATCCTGAACCCTCCTCCCACCTCCCTCCCTGTACCATCCCTCTGGGTTATCCCAGTACACCAGCCCCAAGCATCCTGTATCCTGCATCAAACCTGGACTGGCGATTCGTTTCATATATGATATTATATATGTTTCAATGCCATTCTCCCAAATCATCCCACCCTCACCCTCTCCCACAGAGTCCAAAAGACTGTTCCATACATCTGTGTCTCTTTTGCTGTCTTGCATACAGGGTTATTGTTACCATCTTTCTAAATTCCATATATATGTGTTAGTATACTGTATTGGTGTTTTTCCTTCTGGCTTACTTCACTCTGTATAATAGGCTCCAGTTTCATCCACCTCATTAGAACAGATTCAAATGTATTCTTTTTAATGGCTGAGTAATACTCCATTGTGTATATGTACCATAGCTTTCTTATCCATTCGTCTGCTGATGGACATCTACCCTTCAGAATGGGAGAAAATAAAACAAATGAAGCAACTGACTCATCCTCCCTTTAAAGTGACCTTGCAACAAAGTGAGTTAGAGTTTAACTCACACTGGATTCTTGTCCCTAATACAATAGTGAACTACTGAACAGAATCTGTCTTTACCACTTCAACTAGCCTCTGGCTTTGACATGAGGCACTGTACCTGATCTTTTACATAGAAGACGTCTTTAGATGACTTCCATTTTTGCAGAAGGGGAGAAATGGGGCAGGCAGCTGATGTCAGAACTAAGATTCCAACTGAGACCTGTCTCCCTCCTGAGCACATACTCTCTTTGGGGCTGACTTGCTTTATGGGTGACTCGTATGGCTGCAAGGACCCCATTCCTGGAAGGACCCTCTGCTTGGTCTAAGGCTCTGCTGTAGCTGCTTTGAAATTCTTAAAAAAGTTTTAACATGGGGCTCTACATTTTCATTCTGCAGAAAAGTCCTGCAAATTATGTAGCTTACTTCATTTCCATGGCCTACTTCAGGCTGGAATCCTCAAACATTTCAGACTTGAAGATAGAAATTCAGATCAAGTTCTACTAAGAAGGAGTAAGTGTACATACGATCTCCACTATAAATGAGGGGAAAAGGAAAAGTATGAAGCTGCTCAGGGTACAAATGTCTGGAATATTACACTTAAGTGCTGGTGAGGATTTATCACTAATAGGGTAATGATCTGGTAAATTTTGCTATTGAGGTTTCTGGCCAAATGACTTAATTCTATTTTGTTTTGTAATATTATTTCTTAACTTCCTCTGGATACATTGGGACAAAGCACTTCTAAGAGGTGCTCATTTTTCTGCTTCTGTAAAAACAATGTATCTTTTTTTGATATAATAAAAGTAATGGATGTTTCTTATGGAAAATATGAAGAAGAAAAAGAATTACCTATAGTTAGCTAAGTGGAGAAAATATTTTGTTACATTTCCTTAGGCATTAATAGATGTCTAGGTACACATTTTTACATTTACTGATGTCTATCTATTGATCAATCAACTGACTGCTTGATCTATCATCTATCTGGAATCACAAAATTTATGGCTTGAATTTGAATTCTGTGGTTTTCTTTTTTCATTTAATTTATTCTAAGGATTTCCCTTATGGTGAAAGAGGACTATTTATAAGAACCTTTTTAACAACTTCTCTATTGTGAAAAATTTTCTCTTTCTTTTCAAACATTGTTTTTTATAGTTGACTCTGAAGGCAAGGAGCAGATATCAGTTACATTCTGGATGGAAAATGGAGAGCATGCAACATACTCAACACGGCAGATTACAAATCTATGAATCAGGAGGGTTTTCTATACTTCCACATTGCAAATTTAGAACAGATCACTCTATATTCTTCTATATATACCAGAAGAAAATTACTGAGGCAGATCAGGCTGTCTTGGTGCAACTGAATGGTAGAATTAAATGGGTAAATGAAAAAGGAGAGGGAAAATATTCTTTGCAGAGTCTTTCCAAATGTCAACCTCTTTAAATCAAGAAGCTAATTATTTACTGCACAGACAACTCACCAAGGCAGAAAAAAAATATGTGGGCAGTCTTGGGGTTTGATTATTTTCCCCAAGCAGTGATTATATGCATCAGCACCCGATGCACTTACATGTTAATTAGAGGCTTTAATCTTCATTGAAGAATCTGCTTCCTTTGTTAATTCAGCAAAACCAGCTTAAAAAGAAGTTTGCTACTTAAGAAGCCTTTATCCTCTTTTTATAACAGGAAAAACTTCCTTCACATTTAGCACTAGACTACCAGTTAATATTTAGTCTAGATCTAGAGTGTCGTGTAGTATTTTTATACATCAATTTAATAACATATGGCAACAGAGAGCAAAACTTTCTGTCAGTTTTTGTCTTACCAACTTTATAAAGTTGAGTTCCTTTTATGTGGCTTTTAAATCAAAGGGCTTTGTACTGGCAAACTCATCTTGTCTGATCTCAGTCCCTGTCCCAGAAGAACACATAATGTATTTTCCCATTTTAAACACAGAGGGATCTCCTTAGATAATTCAGAATATAATTACCTGGTCCACTCAAACGATCAGAAATTATGTTCTGCAAATTTCTCTGACCTGACGCCTTCCTCCTTCCATGTTTCAAAGGTCTTTTTATTTTCCTTCTCTTTTTGAACTCCCAATGATCTCTGTTTTGCTCATAGTGGGAACTTCTTTTCAAAGTGATTATTGACTTTGCCATCACCTTAGTGTAATTGAATAATTTGAAACGTAAGCTGGGCAGAAACCAGAAGAAAAGGTCATTTGTGACAAATAATTACCTTTCAGTTATTTGAGAGGTGGAGATTACACAGCTGCCCAGCTCTGCTCCTCCTTGGTGGGGACTAGCTAAGCTATGGGAAAGTTTAGACCTGGGAGCCAGTGCAGCAGGTAGCACGTGTTACCACGTGGGTGGTGAATCTGGAGGAGAACCAGGGTAAGCTGCTGGATCAAACTTTAGAAAAAGAGAGCTGAGAAGGCATTCCAGAGACCACAGGGTTTTGAAGAACAGGCTGTCTGCCTTTCACTACATCTGGGTTTGGATTTAATCATTTTGTCTTGGTCTCCTCAGAGCAAAGACCAAATTAGTATGAATAAGACTGCTCTTTAAAGTGCTAAATAGGAATACCTATGGTCGATTCATGTTGATGTTGATGTTTGGCAGAAGTCAACACAATACTGTAAAGCAATTATCATTCAATTAAAAATAAATAAATTTTTAAAACTGCTAAATAAAAGTTATATTCTTCCTAATTAAATTCACCTATAACTTAATCTTTGCGTTAGTAAAAGCACTGATTTTTCTGTAAATACTGTTTTAAACGTGTCCCACAAATTGTCATATGCACTGCTTTCATTTTCACTCCTTTGAGAATGTTCTAAATAATGTTTCCATTATGACATTTTCTTTGACCTATGAGTTATTTAGTAGCATTTTTTTCTATCCAGCTTTGAGATATAATTGACATAACATGGTGTAAGTTTAAGGTGTACCATGGGTTTCCCACATGGCTCAGTGGTGAAGAACCCACCTGACCATGCAGGAGGCACAAGAGACTGGGGTTTGATCCCTGGGTTGGGAAGATACCCTGGAGGAGGAAATGGCAACCTGCTCCAGTATTCTTCCCTGGGAAACTTCGTGGACAGAGGAGCCTGCAGGGCTACGGTCCATGGGGATGCAAAGAGTTGTACACGACCGAGTGGCTGAGCACACACATACACACAAGGAGCACTGTGTGATGATTTCATGTATGGATATATTGCAACATGATACCATGATAAGGACAATAAGGGTAGTTAATACATCATTACCTCATATCATTCCTTTTTTTTTTTTTTCTGGTGAGAACTTTAAAAATGAACTCTCTCAGCAACTTTTAAAATACAACACAGTTTAAATGTACAACACGGTGCATTAACTACAGTCACCACACCATACACCACATCCCCAGAACTCATTCAGTACTTAAGTGTGCTTTATATTGATTATGGGAAAGTAGTTTGATATAGAATATCCATGAATGTTATTCTCTTATGTTAACAAAGAAAAGAGAAAAAAAAATGTATGGTTAGGTATTTTATAATACTAATTACTATGGTAAGGGAATTTAAGAAATTTTTGTAATTGGTAAGTGGGGTATATAGGAAAACTGTTTATTGATTTCTACTCTTGTCAACGTGACTAAATCTTTTCTAACTCAAATACTTAGTTAGCTGTTTATCTTTGATTTCTACATGGACGATAATATTTTGAATAATGAAAGCTTGTTCCTCTTATCTCACTACGCTTCGGGATTAACTGCACTGACCAGGAATTCTATCCTGTTGAACAGCTGAGATACTTTTACTGATATGCAGTCTATTTCCTAATATTGGTTACAATGGCTGCTACAGCAAGTTAGAGGAAGTACTCTCTACTGTTTATTGGCTATTCTCTTTGGAAATCAGCAGTGGGTTCTATTTTTTATTATATATTTTCTTCAACATGCAACCATACTTTTCCCCCCTTTAACACAGAGAATAACATTCATGGATATTCTAAATTAGTCTACCTTCACAAAGTCAATATAAACCACACTTCATCAAAATGTTTAATTCTTTAGATGAACTGTTATGTTTCAATTTATTTAGGAGTGTTGCTTTAGTATTTACAAGTGAGACTGGACTACAGTTTTTCCTTTTTGCAAGTATCGCCTTTCATGTAGTTTGGTTTCAGAGTTTTGCTGCCTTTGTCTAATTGGCCAAGATATTTCTAATATTTTTATGTTATCTGAATACAGTTTTATAACTATGTTTCTTTATTTTATAGACATCATTTCTAGTCTAAAAATTATCTATTCTTCATACTACATAAATATATCATAAGTATGTTAATACTACATACTATGTTATCAACACTATATTAAGAATGAGTAAGAAATAATGTATGTCTCATTTTTATAATATAAAAATTATTTATTTAAGGTTTGGTAGGAATTACCTATAAAGTTTTTTGAATCTTATTCCTATTTTAGGGACAGATTTTTGATTGCCTTAATTTCTTCTATGATTATTGCTTTCTTGAAATTTTCTATTCCTCTATCCAGTTTTGATAATGTATGTTATCTTAGAAAATAATTGCATATAGACTATCCAAATGTGTATAATTTCTTATGCTTTCTTGAATCTGTCGCCACCTTATCTGTAGTTACATCCCTGTTCTTATTTCTAGCATCATTTATTTTTAGGGTTTCCCTGTTTATCCTTGATCAACCTTGTAATAGACTTGCCAATTTTACTGCTCACTTTAAGGAACCAAGTGGATTTATCGTTTAACTCTAGTCTTTCCTATTTTTCTTCTCCAATCATCACGGTCTTGTAAGCTCTTCATTTCTAAACAGTCTTCAAATATCCTGATTTTCTGGCAACATCCTGTTTTTAGATTCCGATTACATATGTTATACATATTTTCTCTTTTCTTCATTCCAGAATATATACTAGGAAACAAGAATGTTAATAATAAGAGATTGGTTAATAATAAGAGATTGGTTTTGGTGACTCAACCAAGGATTTTCCTTCTTGGTTATGAATAAAATACCATAAGGTACAAGTTTTCCTATAATTACTCCATAACCCCTTTAATCCTATCAGGTTTACCTAATCTTCCCTTCCTTTGCATTCAGTTCAGTTCAGTTGCTCAGTTGTGTCTGACTTTTTGCGACCCCATGGACTGCAGCACTCCAGGCCTCCCTGTCCATCACCAACTCCTGGAGTTTACTCAAACTCATGTCCATTGAGTCGGTGATGCCATCCAACCATCTCATCCTGTCGTCCCCTTTTCCTCCTGCCCTCAGTCTTCCCCAGCATCAGGGTCTTTTCCAATGAGTCAGCTCTTCACATGAGGTGGCCAAAGTATTGGAATTTCAGCTTCAACATCAGTCCTTCCAATGAACATTCAGGACTGATGTCCTTTAGAATGGACTGGTTGGATCTCCTTGCAGTCCAAGGGACTCTCAAGAGTCTTCTCCAACACCACAGTTCAAAAGCATCAATTCTTTGGTGCTCAGCTTTCTTTACAGTCCAACTCTCACATCCATACGTGACTACTGGAAAAACCATAGCCTTGACTAGACGAATCTTTGTTGGCAAAGTAATGTCTCTGCTTTTCAATATGCTGTCTAGCTTGGTCATAACTTTTCTTCCAAGGAGTAAGAGTCTTGAAATCATAGCTGCAGTCATCATTGACAGTGATTTTGGAGCCCCCCAAAATAAAATCTGCCACTGTTTCCACTGTTTCTCCATCTATTTGCCATGAAGTGGTGGGACCAGATGCCATGATCTTTGTTTTCTGAATGTTGTGTTTTAACCCAACATATTCTCTCTCCTCCTTCACTTTCATCAAGAGGATCTTTAGTTCTTCTTCACTTTCTGTCATAAGGGTGATGTCATCTGCATATCTGAGGTTATTGATATTTATCCCGGCAATCTTGATTCCAGCTTGTGCTTCATCCAGCCCAATATTTCTCATGATGTACTCTGCATATAAGTTAAATAAGCAGGGTGACAATATACAGCCTTGACATACTCCTTTTCCTATTTGGAACCAGTCTGTTGTTCCATGTCCAGTTCTAACTGTTGCTTCCTGACTTACATACAGATTTCTCAGGAGGCAGGTCAGGTGGTCTGTGTTCCCATTTCTTTCAGAATTTTCCACAGTTTCTTGTGATCCACACAGTCAAAGGCTTTGGCTCCTTTGCATTAACTCCCAGCAAAAGACATGATAAAACAGATTATCCAAATGCCTAGAACTTGACCCCATTTACTCATTCAGTGAATAATGATTCAAACACACACACACACACACACAAACATCCTGCGAAGCTGGCACCATGCTGGGTGCTGGGGACACACCGGAAAACAAAATAACATCACCACATAAAAGTCCCTCCAGTGGCATGGGAGACAAGGACACACACGGTGTGTGACTGTGAGATGAAGCAATGAGAGTGCTCAGTGTTCTAAAACTGAGACTAGCTGGATGGACGTTCAGGAAGTATCGTCAGTCCCAAGTGACTGATGGGCACATGAGACAAAGAACAGGCACAGAAGTGGTGCTCAGACACACAGCCTCACCTCATCGCCACATTTAGCTTTCCTCCACCTTTGACCGGACACAGCAAGGGAGGCTTGGTAAGCTCTGAAAGTTAATTTTAGATACCAGTTCTTGGGGAAAAGGAGAACCAATAAAACTCAAGAATATAATATAGAAAATAAAAGAAGTCTGATTTCAGAGGTAGAAAGACCATTTGAAATTAAGCTGTAAATCTGGTCTCAACCTCAAGTTTTAAATTATCTTAGTAAATGTCACCTGAAGTCACACTATACTCATTTATCATTGAGTTTGTGAACAAAACATATTTTAATTCAACTAGTGATTTTGATCTAGCTTTGAACCTTTGGGTTAACCCACAAAAACATAGATGACAGAAAATGCACTGCTATTTAAAATAATTACAGTACAATCGACTTCTAAAAGTGTCCATTGCTTCTTTAATCCCAACATTCAAGTATCTAAGAGAAAGGAGGACTGAAAAGCAGTAATTAAGCATAAAATCACTTAAGTTAAAAAAATAATTTTTTAAAGCATAAGCAGTTTACTATCTCTAGTTTAAAGATAATACATGCAGGAAAAAGAGGTTTCTCATGTCCTGAACTCAGAGAACAGGCACATTGAGTGCCCAGATATTCACAGTATTGTCAAGTAACCGACATAACTATCGGTCATGCACAATCCTAGATCCTCCCTAAGAACTCTCGACACACAAGACTTCCTATTCTTAAAGAAATTTCTTTTCACACCCACCACATGATTGTCTCATTGCCTGACACATGGCTGTCTTTTCAGCTGTCAGATCCCCCAAGCCCAGTGGGGATCACTTTTCCACGGTCTGAGGGCGAAGGAAGAGACTAGGAAGAGAGAGTGGGATAAATTTCATTTGCCTTTGGAAATTTTAACATGGACCACTGCATTTTATTCAGCTCTTTAAACTGTGGCAGAGGAGGAAACGTTCTGCCAGGCTTGCAAAAACCAAACCCACGCATGCCAGCAATACTCCGCCTCAACCAGCAGAGGGAGCAGAGGAACAGAATCCCCGACCCCTAGCAACATGCTGCTTATCTCAGCAGGCAAAATAACCAACCACTCTGTTTCCTCTTTTTGGCCTTAGAAAAAATAGCATACGGAAAAACAGCATTTTTGCAGAAGTCTGTTTACCAGGGCTTCTCATATCAGAACAATATCTAATTTAGTTCTTGATGCTTCTGATGCAAAAAAAAAACGTCCAGATACACCCAACTTGGCTGAGATGAGGTAAAACAGGGGAAAAAGCCAGTGCTCCCATCATTCTTAGATCAATTCAAGAGTTTATAACTCTCAGGGAGCTAAGACTCTTACATTTGGTTATAGCTGTTGGCCTTTAATGGACATTCTATTCGTCAGTTAAAAATAAATTTTCTAGATTTTCTTTAACACCCTGGTCCCTAGAACTTAAAAAGAAAGGAAGAAAATGAAAGGAAATCACAGAGCCTTATGAAAAGCACCCCAGTACAAGTATTTGTTTCTCAGTCTCCTAATGAAAACAGCACCGCTGGATGACAATTGCCCCTTTGCTGAAGCAAAACACGGCGCTCAGCTTCCACTTCAGCCTAAACCTCTCGGAAAGGAAAGGGGCGGGTGCAGTGGTGAGGGGTGCAGTTCACACAATACAGCCTTTATTTAAGCCCTGATACTCCTGTTAGGGTTATATGGAACCAAAGCAGGAATTTTCCACAAGCTCAGTTTCCCAGGCAAAACTGTTATGAAGAGGTCTGCTTTCTCACAGAAGCTTGGGAGCCCAGGGCGATCTTCAGAAAATATAGTCGTGCCTTTATTCATCTCCTGCTCTCTTTTTCCGTCCCCCTTCCCAGATTACTTGGTCCCCTGACTCCGAGTGGATGACAGTGCCATCTGCCTCACCGTGATGGAGAAAGGGATTCAGGGGAGGGGAGTTCTTTCTGGGGGATGAAATGTCTAACATTAGACCGTGGTGATGGCTCACTGTGAATGAATATACTAAAAACTACTGAGGCCACATTCTAAGTGGGAGAATTTTATGATGTGAGTTATTTTTCAATAAAGCTGTTTTAAAAACGAATCTCACTCAGTAATGAATTTAGGTAGCAATGTTTTGCCTCTCTTGCTTTTCAGCTAAAACAAGAACTGAGCTAAAGTTGGCAGTCCAGTGGTTAAGACTTTACCTTCCAATGCAGGGGGTGTGGGTTCGATTCCTGGTTGGGGAGCTAAGATGTCACATTCTCCAAAAAAGCCAAGACATAAAACAGAAGGAATATTGTAATAAATTCAGTAAAGACTTTTAAAATAGTGCACACCAAAAAGACCTTTAAAAGATAAATGAGAGTCATAATAATATACTTTGGCTACTGGATTCTATTTCCTTTACATTTTGTTAGGTTCCCATGTATGTTTTGTGTGTGTGTGTGATTTTCTTTCTAGATTTCCCTTTTAAAGCATTTGGTCTTGTCATTCTCCCAAATCATCCCACCCTCTCCCTCTCCCACAGAGTCCAAAAGGATGCTTAGGGATGGTGCACTGGGACGACCCAGAGAGACGGTATGGGGAGGGAGGAGGAAGGAGGGTTCAGGGTGGGCAACATGTGTATACCTGTGGCGGATTCATGTTGATATATGGCAAAACCAATACAATATTGTAAAGTTAAAAAAAAAAAAAGCATCTGGTCTGACTACAACTTTGTCTTGTTTCTTTACAAGCAAAGATTTGAAAAACTATTACAAAATCAAAGAGAATCCAATGGCATCTTATATTTGTTTCATTTTTAAATCCTATTAACTAATGCCATCAACTATGCATCTATATGCAAAATAAGGTTGGGGATCATTTCCTGATTTATAAACATAAGCTCCTTATATGATGCAATTGCAAAAGATTTTAAGGTCATTTTAGGCAGCATTAAAGAGAGATGCTAAGTCTGAGAAAGGGCATGGCCCTTTCCTGGGTGCTGGTCAGATACACTGAGGCTTGGAGTTCAGCTCTGAGCAACACTGTGGCCTGGAATACTTCCAGAGGAAAGAGAAAGAGCCCAGGGAAAACTCAAGAGAAACCTCTCTTTGCTTGACATAACTGAAGTGCCATACAGTGAAAGAACAACTAGACTTTTGAAAATAGGCTTTATTGTGCAAAACTGTAAAGAACCTACCTGCCAGTACAGGAGACATAAGAGATGCTGGTTCGATCCCTGGGTGGGGAAGATCCTTATATTTGTTTCATTTTTAAATCCTATTAACTAATGCCATCAACTATGCATCTATATGCAAAACAAGGTTGGGGATCATTTCCTGATTTATAAACATAAGCTCCTTATATGATGCAATTGCAAAAGATTTTAAGGTCGAGGAAATGGCAACACACTCCAGTATTCTTGCCTGGAGAATCCCATGGATGGAGGAGCCTGGTAGGCTACAGTCCATAGAGTCACAAACAGTCGGACACAATTGAAGCAACTAGCATGCGTGTGCAAAACTGCGTGTGTTGTACAAACAGTATAACAGGGATAAGTTGGAGGGACACTTGAGAATTCTGCAAGGTTCAGCTCCATCCAGTGGGATTGCGTTGCTTCGTGAACCATTGAGCTCCTATCTGAGGAGTCTGGTTTCATGACCCAAACTCAATATCTATGATTATGTTGTGGAAAAGGATGTGCTAACCCTAGACCCACCAGATGACTAAGAGCTGGAGGCCTTGCTGCATTATACACAACAATCCTGGGTGAACTTTGGGGGAAATGGCTGTGAGTGTGGTCTACACTTGAGGCTCTGACCTCACCTACAATGCTCTGAAAGGGTTCATGTGGCCTGACAGGGCCAGCCGAAACCAGTTTCCTTTTGCTACTGAGGATGCTGATATCTTCTCATCTTCATAGGTTTCACCCCCACTCAAAGAGGAGATTACACGAGGTGGAGGGCCAATGGGGTTGTTCTCAGAATTCTGCCTGTCACAGGGTGACTGGAGGTAAAACAGTCCGTCGTTACTGTGATGTCTGGAGAAGGCTCAAACTCCCAGAATCTTTGCTGTAGGACTCCAGCCCATGTCAAGTTCAGAGAGGATCCCAGTCCAACGCTAACAAATCTAATTACCATTAATCCTAACTCAGACCATTCCAAGAATTAGTTTTCTTCTTAAGTCATCAATTTTTATTAATTCTATTTTCCTTTCCTAGCTTGCTTTTTTGGGAGATAATTTAAGTCTTGGAATGCTGAATAAATATAAAGATACATACCTTTGCTCAGATGCTCAGTTGTGTCTAACTCTTTGAGACCCCAAGGACTGTAGCCCACCAGGCTCCTCTGTCCATGGGATTCTCCAGGCAAGAATCATATTATCCATGCCCTCCTCCGGGGATCTTCCGAATATAGGGATTGAACCTGCATCTCTTACATCTCCTGCACTGGCAGATGTGTTCCTTACCACTAGCGCCATCTGGAAAGCCCAAAGATACATATAGAGACACACACATGTATATATATGTGTGTGTGTATATATATATATACACACCTGACGTATTTAGAGGATTTATCTCTTGTGTAGAAAAAGAAAGCATATATTGGGCTATGGGGTTTACTTCCAAGTCATTTAATCACCTCAGTGTATCCACGGAAGGGAATCTGATTGCAGAATTAAGTTTAATAAACCATAATTAGCAAAATAAATCATGTAAAAACTGTTGTGTATAGGCAATCTCCCCCTTCCCCCCGCCCTGCTCTCCTCCGTGGGCTAATATTGTTTTTGTTTTCTTGGTCCGTTATTTGCATACTTGGGGCTTCCCTGGCAGCTCAGACAGGAAAGAATCTTTAGTGACTTGAAATCTACATCCCCCACTGAGTGTAGACACCTGTTTTATGTTTTATCCTAGCCACCTAGGAATTTCTCCTGGGAAAGCATAAACCACTTATTGGTCAAAGGCTGTGCTTAAGCTCTATTAGCCAGTTACATTTTTACTCTTTACCGTTGGATGTGTGTGTGGCTCGCACGCCGCGATCACAGTTTAAGTGGTTTACGTGGCTGCTTCTCCACTTACTGAGGGAATACCAGCTGGGGTTTTTCCTCCCTCAGCACTGCTGAGAAGGTGCAGTCTCAGGCATACACAGACTGCCAAGGGTAGGTGTGAATTTGTTCATAAACCTGCCTTCCTAGGAGTTTTGCCTCTGGGTCAAGGCAGACTAGCGTTCAGCCAATTTTTGGTAAAACCCCATGCCTGTGAGGCTGAGTGAAGAGCCGACTCATTGGAAAAGAGCCCAATGCTGGGAAAGACCGAAGGCAGGAGGAGAAGCGGGCAACAGATGATGAGATGGTTGGATGGTATCACTGACTCAATGGACGTGAATCTGAGCAAACTCCAGGAGACGGTGAAGGACAGGGAAGCCTGGTGTGCTACAGTCCATTAGGTTGCGAAGAGTCTGATATGGCTGAGTGACTGAACAACTAGGCTTTTGCTCTTTGTTGACTGATCTGCGGATGGTTTGGGGGGTGGTTTTAGGTCTGTCCACGTCCAGCTCTGATTGCTCCTAAGTGCAGCCCAACGTGTGTGCACAGCCCTCTGACTACCATGACCTCAGGAAGGCTCTTCTTGGCTCTCTCCACTGTTTCCCTGTTAAACTTCTGACTGCTCTGCTATTTGGCTTGTTGCTGCTTGTCTCATGGAGCTATGAGTTCCTGCTTAATTGCTTTCTAACAAGATGTCCATTGTTTTTTCCTTTTATTTACTTATTTATTTTGGGTTGCACCATGCAGCTTATGGAATCCTAAGTTTCTCGACCAGGGATTGAACCTGCACCCCCTGAAGTGGAAGCACGGAGTTCTAACCACTGGATCACCAGGTAAGTCCCCGTTGCTTTGGACAATGTCCTCAGGGACGGGGTTTTCCATCCTCTGTTTGCAGTAGAATCAACTCCTTTCAGCAGAGCTGTGGAGTCCCTCATCCCCAAATCGCATCTCTTCCCCTGGTGGAGCCTCCATATCACCACAAAGAGTTTGGGCAGAACACAGTGGCTTGCTTTTCCCAGAGTGACCAGCAGTGGGGGTGACAGAGATAGCCCTCTGGCTCACTGCTCCCATCTGGAACCCTGAGTTTATAAAGTGAGCTGGGGTGAGAGTCATCGGGCACTTGTATTCTTGGTTTGCTATCTCTGGGTGAGCGTTTCTGCCTGTAAGTGGGGGTTAAGTGGAGGAAAGGAGTCCTGGATCTCTTAGTCACACCTGCCTGCAAAATAGTTTTTGTAAAATGGGGAGAAAGCCAGCAGCCTGTCCTTCCCTGGGTTAAAGTATGGCTCCAGACTGGGAGCTGGGGGATGAGGGAGCTCCATCTTCTTGGTTGTATCTGCCTCGATTAGAGCATCTGAACTCTGGGTGTGAAGATGGGGTCACAGTTCAAATGCTACAGACTCCTGCCTTAAAGGAGACTGAATAGATTTTCTCCTTTTCTATTTGTTAAATGTCCTAAAGATAATTTTTGTTTGTTTGTTTGTTTCTGGCCATGCCATGCAGCATGTGGGATCTTAGTTCCCTGACCAGGGATCAAACTTGTGTCCCCTGCAGTGGAAACATGGAGTCTTAACTGCTGGGCCATCCAAGAAGTCCCAGGACAATTCTTTTTAAATGTTTAAGTAAAAAAAATAACTGTACACAGTTAGGTGACATCTTTGGGGAAGAGAACCTACATGATCTGGAAAGTGGTGGGAATGTTCTTATCATATGGACAGACAATGAGGATGGCTGGCTAAGGGCAGCCAAGTGATTGGTGGCGCAGCCAGACTAGAATCCAGGGTCCTCAACGTCCAATTCTTATTCTTTTCAATTAAAAAAAAATGCTCTTTGAAAAATCTGTTTATTTTCTGTCTACTTATCTACCCACAAGGATTAGATCATTATTAAACTGGAAATTTTCTCTTTCCATATTTTAATTCAGTAACAATGTGGTGAAACCTGGGCTTTTGATACGATTTCCTGTGACATGAGACATCATTTGGATATATAAATATTCTCACTGATGAAATGACTTGACATCCGCACCTGTTCTGTATTTGATACAATGACTGAATTTTAAGTATCTTTTTGATGTTAAGAAAAAAAAAAACTATTGAAAATGAAAAGAAATACTTTTTAACAGCAGAGGAGGCTGGCTGAATTAAGAGAATGTGCTGAATTACAGTTCATGTTTAGCTGGAGTATTCTCTTCAATACAATCACTACCCTAAAAATGGATATTTATCTTGACTAAAAACTAATGAAGCTTAATTATCATACTATTGTTAAGAGACCTTTAAAAGCCATCTCTTCTTTGAAAAACACCCATAAAATTAAGCCTCTAGTTGTTCAGACAATATTAGCAATTTTTAAAAACAGCAGTGAGCTGCTACTAAATTTATCAGCATGCCCCGTTAATTACAGGTCATCAAACGCATCACTGACTGGTAGAAAAGCTGAAGGTACAGACTTCATCGCAAAGGAAACAATCAGACAATATAGGTTCCACATGTAACCATGTTGTGACAGAAAGCCAATAGGAAAGGTGAATTTCACCTCCCTCCTGACTTTTCAAAGGCATTGTCCACAGGTGAATCTTGAAGTGAAGCACTGAGAGAGAACTGGGAATTGTAAGACAGGCAGTGTTAGCTGAGCAACGATGGACAGGTAAGAATGAGATCTGTGTTGCAAGCATCTGGGGAGAGCCGAAAATTCCTCCTGCCAAAAGAAGACATTGATAGATGGCAGAGTGATTGGCCACCACTTCCACTGGTTCTTTTTCTGCCAAATATTGGGCTGGCAAAAATATTTTGTGCAGGGTTTTCCTGGACAAACTGGAAAAACATGAAAGAATTTTTGGACCAACCCAATACAAACTCATCGGTCATGTAGACAAAACTATCACGGTTCCTTCCTTCCTCCTTTTCCTTTGTCTCTCTCCCTCCTTTTCCTACCCTACTCCCTTTACTACTTTTATTCATTCAATAAATACGTATTGAATGATGACAGTAAGCTGGACACTTCGTTAGAAACTGGGAACACAGCGTAAGGAACACTCTCCCCCTTCTCAACACTCACATTCTAACAGTGATGCTTGGAGGAGGTGTGTACAGACAGTTTAACAAGTAAACACAAGGTGATTTCACGTTATGGTGAGTGTCAGGAAAGAAGTTAGCAGCTTGACATGGCTGATGTGTCTAAAGCAGGGCTGGGCGGGGATGGGGTGAGACGGGTGGAGCTGGGAGTGCTCTGGCTGGGCCATTAGGGAGAGCTTTCCTGGAGACACCCATCCTAGACCTGAGTGTGAGAAGGAACTGTCCGTGAGAACATTCTGGGCTGAGGACACAGTAAGAGCAGACATCCTGAAAGGCACCAAAGGAAAAGTGCATAGATTTTATTACAACCAGCTCAGACTGTGGCAGAGAAACATTGATTTGGCAGGAATATATTAAAGTGAGAATCTCAAGTAATATTTAACCTAATATCACCAAGTGACCCTAGGTGACCAGGTGGGCTGAACAATTAGAAATGATGATGCTGCCTTTGAACCTTGGAAGAAACAACTAGAGACACTGACTGAACAGCTTAATGACTGAAGAGGTTTCTGGAAACTCATCAGCACTGCCCTATGAATGTAAAAGTGAAACTCATCCTTTCCCTTCCTCTTAATCTGAGTCAACTTTTCAGAGATTTTGGGCAAAATCCCAACAGAATGCTGGGTACAAGGAAAATTCCTGATGACAATGTGAGTTGATTTTGTCCCCAAAAGGAATATAGTCAAAGTAGAATATTACTGGGAATAATGTCTGAATACTGTCTCTAAAAGTAGTCCTGTCTCTGACCAACTATAAAGAGCCTGTGTTAAAGTGTTAGTTTAGTTGCTTAGTTGTATCTGACTCTTTGTGACCCCATGGACTGTAGCCCGCCAGGCTCCTCTGTCCCAGGGATTTCCCAGGCGCGAATACTGGATTGGGTAGTCATTTCCTTCTCCAGGGGATCTTCTTACCCCAGGGATTGAACTGGGATTGCTCACACTGCAGGCAGATTCTTTACTGTCCGAGCCACCAGGGAAGCCAGAGAGGAAGATCTCTGGCATTTTGGGTCCCAGATCCTGAAGCAATGATAGAGGAGGTCCCCTGGCTCACAAGAACCAAAACGGCTTCTGACCCCAGAAAGAACCTGGGTTCTGGCTGACACCATTGCTCACTTTGAAATAACAGTCCGAAATTTTCAGCATCTATTTGCCATAAAATATTTTACTGTCTCGATAATCACTGTTAAAGGGATAAAGATGATTCATTCAATACACTTTATTTTCTGATTAAAGAGGAAGATCTTGGCATGTTCTTTCAAGGATTCAGAGTTTGTAAGAATCATAATATCTTGATATGATTTTTTTCCAGCCTGAGACAGAGAAAGCAACTTTGCCAGATGTTTAGCCGTTGTCAACAGATGTAGAAACTTCAATGTACGGTATGGAAACCATCCACAACCAGCAAGAATGGGCAAGACAAGGCACACGGGTATCGGATCACAGGGCACCAGGCAAGCAACATGTGCTCTAGGTTGGTGGTCAGTGTCACAGCTAAGTCCAGATGATGGCCAGCAAAGGTGAGTGGTAGCTGGGTGAAGCTTGGGGGTCAATATAAAAGGAGCGAGGCAAAGGGTGAGTTATGAGAATTAGCACACAGAAACACACACCTGAAAGTTTATTCATTCACCCAAGAAACATATAAAAAAATCACTTCCTTGTACCTCACATCAGGAGACACACAGAGCAGAGTGTGTGGCAGAGAAGTGAAAAATGTATAAATAAATGATTAATATAAGTCAAAGTCTGTATTTGAAACAGGCATAGGCCATGAGGAAAGTGCAGTGAAAGAGCTCCTAGCCCTGCCTGGCAGGGGGTGCGTGGGGCACAGAGGGAGGCCAGAGACGCCTTCGTGAATCGATGCTCAAGCTGAGTCACAACAGATGCAGAACAACTAATCAGACTGAAAAAAAGAAAAATTCCAGGCATTAGGGACAACAGGCTGGTCTCAAATTGTGTTGCTAAGGATTGCAAAGAACCAAACAATATTAGCCAAAACCCAGGTCCTGTATCTGGCTGTGCAGAAACACGGCTGAAATAATGCAGAGTGAAGGGCAAGGTCTCTAAGGTCCATGGACAGAGCCAGGAAATGCGATCAACCCAAGAAGGCTGAGCCAGCCAGGGACTCAAAAAATGCATAAACCCAAGGTATGAACTCCGATGAAAGGGAAAACTGAGGGACACTGAAGAAACTCGATTCAAGCTGCCAAGTCAATGAGATGAGATTCAGAGTGACTTGTTTCTTGGCTGGAGATTTACTGCTTGCCATATCTTGGTCTGGGGCCAACAATCTGCCTCAAAGTCCGTGCACAGAGCTGGGTCCACAGGTGGGTGCTACCCCTTCTGCAGGACCAGGGTGACCGGAACTACGAGGGACCACAGGGATCAAGGGACAGGGCAGCTGCAAAGCTGGAAATGAGGGCACCAGCCGGAGTCAGAGAGACTTGATGAGGGAGGCAGTTTTCTGACCTAGTTCAGGCTTCCTCTCCGGTTTCCCACAGTGGCAGGAATTGATCCCGGCACAGCTGGGCTCCAGCTTCTTGTCGGAAGCTTGCAATTAGAAGCACCTGGCCAAGACAGTGCATGGCAGAGCAGCGGCGCAGCTGAAGCTTTGTGTAAGTGAACCCTCTCGTGGGTAGGGGCGGGGAAGCACATTAAAAAAATAAATAAATAAAACCGACTGCAAAGATGGATGCTGTGGCGCTCTCTGCCATTATTAAACAAACACTTTGTCTCTGAGCTGACCCTGCCCTGCCTTTAAGACTGCACCAGGCATCTCGGCTGTGCACAACCTCATTTGCTTAGAATTACAAAGGCACAACTCTCTGGTAAAATAGTGGGTTGGCCAAAAAAGTGTATCTGGGTTTTTTCCTGTAACACCTTATGGGAAAACTCATATCACCTTTTTAGCCAACCCAAGACAAAGTTCATATTTAAAAGCCCAGGTTTGACCAGACATATTAAATACCATGCACAAATGCATAAAGAGACTGAAATAGCATATTTTTAACCATCTCCATTGTTGCCCAAATATTCATACGTGTAAATATACAGAATATGTATGTGTGTCTATGTATTTTATCTACATATTTATAGTTCTAAGAACAAGTCCTAAAGGAAACCAACCCTGAATATCATTGGAAGGACAGATGCTGAAGCTGAAATTCCAATACTTTGGCCATGTGATGTCAAGAACCAATTCACTGGAAAAGACCCTGATGCTGGGAAACACTGAGGGCAGGAGGAAGGGGCGAAAGAGGGTGAGATAGTTGGATGGCATCACCAACTCAATGCATATGAGCTTGAGCAAGATCCAGGAGATGGTGAGGGACAGGGAAGCCCGGCATGCTGCAGTCTGTGGGGTTGCAAACAGTCAGACAACTTAGCGACTGAACGACGACAATAAAAATGTCTACCTTTTGGAAGTTCTTTTTAAGGAGATACAAGCTGCTTGAAACCATAAAATGGCCTTTTCCCTGATCTGCCACATGTCTCTTGTGCAACCTCACAGTAGCAGCCCTATGACTTTTAACAGTGGTTACATATGGTGCTGAACTTTTTTTTAGTTTTAAGTCACAGAAACCCAAATATACAGGTATCAAAGCCACTTTTCAAAGGCAGCCTCCAAAAAGGATAAAACCTCTACAGATATCTGTCCCAGATTAATGAAACCTCTTCCTCCCCCCTTGAGGGAAAATGGAAACATCCGATAAGAAAGCAAAAGGTGGTCGAATAGTATGTCCAGAGGATGAATTTTCTTCACTTGATTTTTCTATTTATAGCAGTAGCCTCTGGCTGCACTTTAAAGACAAAAATTTGCATAATAACACTTTTGCATTCCTAGTCATTTGACCTGTAATATCAGCTGAAGTTTCTAGGGATAATTATCTTGTTTCAGGAAAGGATCTAGAAGCCACCATGTGAGTTGAAATATAAAGATGGAAATTTTGGTCATCCACACAGACTACAGCCTCATGTGTGCGAGCTCAGTAGCTTCAGTCATGTCCGACTCTTTGTAGTCCTATGGACTGTAAACCCCATGGCTCCTCTGTCCATGGGATTCTCCAGGCAAGAACACTGGAGTGGGTTGCCATGCCCTTCTCCAGGGGATCTTCCTGACTCAAGGATCGAACTCGCGTTTCCTGCATTGCAGACGGATTCCTTTACCCGCTGAGCCACCTGGGAAGCACCATACCTCCTCAAGGTTATTCAAGAACCATCTTCCTACCTACATCCCCTCTATGCAAAGCAAGATATGATATTGGATAGCTGAGAAAAATACTTGGTTGGACAAAAAGGTTGTTTGGTTAGGGAATATGTTTCTTTAATAAAGTTCTTTGTGAAAATGAAAATTAGGTCTTATTTTTACTTGAAGTGGAACAAACTTTTTGGACAACCCATTAGCTTTGTAGCCAGCAGTACATTTTCAAAAGAATACGCATTTGTCCATCAGGAAAAAAATTATTTAAATTCCTCTTACTAACCTACCAGGATGTTGATGATTGACCCCCTTCTTATCATCATTAGTCAAATCACAGAGTAACGTATCAGGGAAAGGAAGGAGGTGGAAAAGTAGGTAAGAGGGATACCTGGATTCAGAGAAATGAGAGTAGAGGAAGCATTCAGAAGCATTTATTTAGTTGATTAATTGATGAAACAAAAGATTGATGTCAAGCAGCAAACTTGGTATTATACTACTGCTGCTGCTGCTCAGTCACTTCAATTGTGTCCAACTCTTTGTGACCCATGGACTGTAGCCCACCAGGCTCCTCTGCCCATGGGGATTCTCCAGGCAAGAATATTGGAGTGGGTTGTCATTTCCTTCTCCAGGGGATCTTCCTGACCCAGGGATCAAACCTGTGTCTCCTGCACTGCAGGCAGATTCTTTACTGCTGAACCACTGGGGAAGTCCCATTTTAATACTATGTTTATGTAACTCACTAGTAATTAACATGGTTTTTTAGGGGGAAAAAAGATCTGAAAAGCATTAATTTGAGCACAACTATGAGGGCCATGTGTTTGCTATAAAATAGAAACAGATGCTAAAATATTATTTTGTTGCTAATTTCTCTTCTAACAAAATAGTAAATTAAGACCTCAAAAAATACAACTTAAGAGGAGATTTTAAAGATTCTAATGGCCACCTCATGCAAAGAGTTGACTCACTGGAAAAGACCCTGATGCTGGGAGGGATTAGGGGCAGGAGGAGTAGGGGATGACAGAGGATGAGATGGCTGGATGGCATCACCAACTCGATGGACATGAGTTTGGGTGAACTCCAGGAGTTGGTGATGGACAGGGAGGCCTGGTGTGCTGCAATTCATGGGGTCGCAAAGAGTCAGACACGACTGAGCAACTGAAATGAACTGAATCCCATGTATGCTGTAGTAAGTCTTCATATGTAATTTATTGGCTTACTGCCTTAAATGTCTACTCCTTGTGAAACATGAGAAAATTCATTTGACATGGCTCAAGACTGCGTAAAATAAGTTCAGGTGTCCAGAAAAATCACAGAATAGTTCACAGCAAGATTGAGTTTTTTAGAAAGCATGTTGTGTATGGGATAAACCTTATTTTTAATGGGAATTTGTCTTCTTTGTTAGCTACCTAATATTTTCCCCAAGACCACTAGTGGGGTTCTTGTAAGCATTCTCAGTCACTAGAGGCAATTATGTGTCTCCTGTAAATGCTGATTTCACACATGAGAAAAATGACTATAACTACTTCCCATTTATGTCACTTTCTGTTTTCTGAATGCTTTACAGTCTCATGTTTTTCAAATAAGCGGAGAAGAAAGGCATGGGAACAGAGACAAGGCTGAGTACTTACAAAGAAAAACAGATCCTTAAAAGATAATATTGCACTGAAAAGCAAGAAAACAGAATGTGACATCAGCAAAAATCCAAGTTAATTCCCCAAAGCTCTGTGGCCATTTACTGAAGAGGAGGGCAAAATATATGCCCGAGGTCAAGCTCAGTCGATGGTGATGCCAGAAACAAATGCAAGATCTGTTGACTTTCAACGTGACATTTCAGGCCATGGAAGAAGATGGTGTGCCAATGACCTACGGAACTGCTAAGTAGTGGTAAAAACTGTAAATAAGTCTTCTGAGTTTTCCAAAAATGCTTGCAAATTTTTCATTTAAAGGTTATACTCGATATTCCAGAATAAATGAAGGCTACATTTGCTTACTCCTTGGAAGAACATTTATGACCAACCTAGATAGCATATTAAAAAAGCAGAGACATTACTTTGCCAACAAAGGTCTGTCTAGTCACGGCTATGGTTTTTCTAGTGGTCATGTATGGATGTGAAAGTTGGACTGTGAAGAAAGCTGAGTGCCGAAGAATTGATGCTTTTGAACTGTGGTGTTGGAGAAGACTCTTGAGAGTCCCTTGGACTGCAAGGAGGTCCAACCAGTCCATCCCAAAAATCAGTCCTGGGTGTTCATTGGAAGGACTGATGCTGAAGCTGACTCCAATACTTTGGCCATCTCACGCACAGAGTTGACTCATTGGAAAAGACCCTGATGCTGGGAGGGATTGGGGGCAGAAGGAAAAGGGGACGACAGAGGATGAGATGACTGGATGGCCTCACCGGCTCAATGGATATGAGTTTGAGTAGACTCTGGGAGTTGGTGATGGACAGGGAGGCCTGGAGTGCTGTGATTCATGGGGTCACAAAGAGTTGGACACGACTGAGCGACTGAACTGAACTGAACATTCAGAATAATTCAAGGGCCTAAGGCATCAGGAGAAGTTTCCTGCCTTGGCAGGGGGAAGGGGATGGAGAGATACTTGCTGTCAAAGACCATTCCATAGCAGAACTGTGCCATCCAAACCTAATTAGCAAAACCAGATAGAAGGGCTGCTGTAATGTGATGGCTAGATCACAGCTCATTGCACACGGTACAAGAAATGAAGATGTGCTTTCGATAAGTTCCATAGAAAGAAAAGCTGACAGTGAAAAGAGGGCATGAAGAAAGGAAGAGCCTTTAGAGCTACTGAATGTATGGGCTGGGCAAGCATGTAGCGGACAAAAAGAGGACTATTTGCAGTAAATAAAATCTCAGCAGCCTGTCGCTTGTGTTAGTCACTCAGTCATGTCTGACCCTTTGTGACCCCATGGACTGTAGCCCATCAAGCTCCTATGTCCATGGAATTCTCCAGGCAAGAATATTGGAGTGGGTTGTCATTTCCTTCTCCTGGGGCTCTTCCCAAGCCAGAGATCAAACCCGGGTGTCCCGCATTGCTGGCAGATTGTTTACTGTCTGAACTACCAGGGAAGTCGCTTGTAAGTGCTATTAAAAATCTCATGAGGCCTCATTGGTTGACTCTTGTTCTTTTCCCTAGTCATAAAGAAGACAGTAGGAAATACTGGTGCATCCTGGGATGAGAGGTGTCAGGTACCCTGGTCCATCACCCACACACGTCAATCTGTAACCTTACAAATGCACAGGTCTCCTGATTATAAGGATGCTGCAGGCTTCCCTGAGATATGTGGCTCACAGGAAGTGAAGATGGATCAGTGGGAAGGTTTGGATCATTTTAAATCGCCTCTGACCACTCTACTCCCTGCTAACTCTGACACTGGCTTAATGAGGTATGTTAAGACTATGAGATTCAGTCTATGGGAGTTCCAGAATAGGTATGATTCCTTAGGCAAATAATTTCTTTCTGAAATGGTTATTGGAAGAGATGATATAATAATCTATAAGATCATGTTTCAAAGCGACCACCAGGTAAACAATTATTTGCAACAATTAATGATACAACAAGATCAGTACCATCCTGAACTATTTATTACATAACTGAACAGGACATTCCAGGCATTTTAAACAGATGTCTCACATATTTGCTTGGCAAAGTGTAATCACATCATGATTCACATGCCTTTCTATCATGTCTAAACATTCTTCAACATTGGGATTTCAACTATTAGAGTCCATTTGATCTCATTACAAGAACATTAAATGCCTTTCCTCTCTGTTGGTCTTTCATGCTGTTCTTAAAGTTCCATTTCATCTAAAATCCTTTCTCAGTTATGGGGACAATTATTTTTTATTTCCAAAATTTTTTGAATAAGTAAATTCCAGAGGCATCATACATACAAACATACCCACATCACTGCTCCTGAACAAAGGGACATAAGAACACAGATGACACCTAAAATAATGATTATTCAATGATAAGTGATCAATTAATAAGTGAATACATAACTGGCAACAGCAAAAATGGGTAAAGATCCCAATGATCTTTGAATGTGCCTTAATATCTCTATTTCAACACTTCTAATTGCAGGACATTCATTTATTTGATATTTCTTGATTGAGCACCTACTATATTAGAAACTAGAAAAACAGTGGTGAATAAGACAGATTCTGTCCTTGACTTTAGGAAGTTTATATTCCAGTAGAAAAGACAGGTATGACCCCTGTACACATGCACACATGTGCAAACACACAACACAAATGTGGACAGTGGGCAGACTGCATATTGCACTGAGTGTCACAAATGTCAACAAAACAGGAGCTGATGCAGATAGTAAAGGGTGGTTAGGGAACACTGAGACATTTTAACAAAGACCTCAAGGAGGTCACCTGAAACAGGAAAAAGACCAGGAAGCGTCTGGGCAGAAGGAGTGGCAAGAAGCTGACCTTCGGAAAAACCTATGAGGAAACTGTCCCCCTTGGTTGACGGGGAGGGAGCTAATGGCAGGGATCAGAAGAAAGGGTGATGAGAGAGCAGGGGCCATATGGGGAAGGATTTGCTGAAGAAGGGACTATTTGCATCTGATTCTGGCAAAAATGATAGTCACAAACATATGGGCTACTAATAAATTATGCTTTTAAATGACCATAGATGACATTATTATATTCTTCTCAGAAATACATTATACAACTTTTTGTATCTTAGGGCAACTGGAAACATTCAGATTGTGCTCAGTTTACCAGTTTCAGTGTGTGTGTGTGTGTGTGTGTGTGTGTGTGTGTGTGTGTGCGCGCGCGCGCGCGCGCGCTTGTGCATGAGAGAATTACTAACTAGACACTGTGGGAACTGTATGTAGGGTCTTTGTGTTTATACTGTTTACTCTGTCAAAATCATTTTATTCCACATGACAAATGAAAGAAAAAATAATGAGATTTAAGAATAAAACACAGAAACAGCTGCAATAATTAGGTAGAAGGTGGCAAGTTTTTTTCTCCAAAGGCCAGATGGTGGCATGGGAAAGTCCCAGGAAAGAATGACAAAGAGATCCTGCTGGACTGGACTGGCTAAATATTCTAATATTTTACTAGCCAAACATACAAAGTTATGTCATAGCATAAAAAAAATCCAGTTTCTATTGACTCTACATCAATGTTAGAGGAATACTTGTCAAACGTCTCATTTTTTTAAATGAGTGTGAACATTTCTGGCATTAAGTACAAAGTTGGCACAGAGGATCCCAATGCTCTGAGCCAGCTCTAAAATCCTATGATTCCAAATTTAAATTATAATACAATTACTAATATATGGCAGAATTTCAAACAGCAGTTGAAATGGTGTTTTATAACTTCTTTTTCCTGGCTTAACATTTGTTCAAATTCTAGAATGCTAATTTCTGAAGCTTGGCATTTCGAACAATAATTGACTATTTCCTAGTCACTTTGCAATTGCCTTCTTTTAATTGCAGATGAATCAGTACAGCATGTAAAATCTGAAAACTAAAACTGATTACTTTAGACAATGCATTTTTTTTCCACTGACATGAGTCAACCATCACTAAGTAATAATTCTACTTTTATACATCAGCTAGTGAATACCCTCAGTCATACCTCCCACTATCGTAAGAACACATTCACTGACCATCTACTAGAACCTGAAATCAACACTGATATAGTCGGTGGGCAATGATCGCCAACCTTTATGACGCCCAGGAGTGGTTTCATGGAAGACAGATTTTTCATGGACTGGAGTGGGGAGATGGTTTTGGGATGATTTAAGTGCATTAAATTTACTGTGTACTTTATTTCTAGTATATTACATCAACTCCACCTCAGATCATCAGATATTGATCCCAGAGGTTGGGGATCCTGGTCTAGGGTATAAAAATACTTTTTTTGATTTGCTTTTGTTTTTTTGGTTTTTAAAAATTTATTTTTTAATTGAAGGAAAATTGCTTTACAGAATTTTGTTGGTTTCTGCCAAACATCAACATAAAAATACTTCTTAATTGAGGGAGTGAACACAGACTCTGCATTGTGGTGGCAGCATTCAAATTCCAGCTCTGCCATTGACTAGGTGTGTGACCTTGGGGAATATAATTAACTTTTCTGTGACTTTCGTGCTTATTAGCAAAATGGTGTTAAGAATAATACCTACTTCATAGGGTATGAGGAGAATAAAATAATATAGTCTGTAAAGTGAATGGCATAGAGCCAGCTACCTGGTCAAGTTTCCATAAAAGTTGATAATATTATTTCCACCTCTATTTTCATTCTACCAGGTCTGATAGTGATCGAGCATACAAACATCACATAATTCTAGGGCAAAAATGGCCTTCCTAGAGAGTCTGGCATTATACTAATTTCTGGCAAAAAGTATTCCCTTAAATCTTACTCTAAAGTATTTTGCATTCAAAATGATATAAATACAGGCAGATCTTTTTGTTTTTTTTGCTGTGTTTGACTTTAATGCACTTCTCAGATATTGAGTTTATTTATTTGTTTTACATATTGAAGGTCTGTGCCAACCTGAGTTGAGCAAGTCTACTGGTGGTGTTTTTCCAACAGCATTTGCTCACTTGGGGTCTCTGTGTCACACTGGTAATTCTCACAATATTTCTAACATTTTCATTATTAGTAACATTTGTTAGGTTGATTGGAGGTCAGTGATTTTTGATATTGCTGCTACAACTTGCTGAAAGCTCAAATGACGATTAACCTTTTTTTAGCAATAAAGTGTATCTTTATTAAGGTAGGTACTTTTTTAAGACCTAACGCTATTGCATACTTACTAGAGTACAGTACAATGCATGTATCTTTTATGTGTACTGGGATACCAGAAACCTCCTGTGACTCACTTTTTTACACTATTTTCTTTATTGTGGTGGTCTGGAATGAAACCTGTAATACCTGAGGTCTGCCCACAACATAAAATAAAGACCTGTTAAGATAAGTAAAGCAAGTACTTTTATTTGCTTTTATGTAATGCAATACACTTTGTATTATGAGGTACTGCTGCTGCTGCTAAGTCGCTTCAGTTGTATGAGGTATTATGAGGGATGCAAACGCATGGGGGAAAAAGAATCAGTCCTGTTATCTAGGAGTTCACTTTTTTTTCATGCAATAAAACATATCAATATAAGCAGACATATCAATATATTGGAAAGAAATCACTCTATTCAGAATTAGGACATGATCACGTTAATTACATTTGCTAGGCTGAATCCTGAAACTTTCTTTTTCACTGTCCTGACAAAAACCAACCCTGTTCTCCTGGCTCTTTGCCTCCTCTGACCAATACTCACCTTGTGACTAAGGAGTCCGTCTTCTTGAAGCCTCGAGGCCTTCCCCTTAGGCTCACTGGGCTTGCATCATCCAGTTGTAGCAAGAATTTTGCTAAGTCAGTTTAGTCAGAATACCCCACCTTCCGTAACTGATAGCCTTGTGATCTGATCAAATTCTTCACCTTTGATATCTGGTCACCCTGGTCTGCCTTTATCAAGAATCCTATCAGGCCTGTTTAACCAGAATCTTCCCTTGCTCCTGATGTTTCCTCTTAGTAATTTCCATCCACTGACTCCCATCTGCTTCTTACTTATAAGTCCTTTGTTTTTGTTAAGTGGAAGTCCCTCAGTCGTGTCTGACTCTTTGCGACCCCATGGACTGTGAATTCTCCAGGACAGAATACTAGAGTGGGTAGCCTTTCCCTTCTCCAGAGGATCTTTCCAGCCCAGGGATCAAACCCAGGTCTCCCACATGGCAGGTGCACTATTTACCAGCTGAGCCACAACAGAAACCCATACTTGTCCATAATTTATATAAGTTCCTACTTGTCCATAATTTATTTGGAATTGAAACCAATTTGTTACCGAGGTCTGTCTGGCCCTACTGCAATAGTCCTGAATAAAATCCATTTTTAACTGCTTTAACCACTGTCTAGCTAATTTTAACTTCCCAGCTAATTTCTTCTTCTGACCCCTACAAGAGGGCCTTCCCTTGGAGTTCAATCTATAATTCTCTTTTTTTCGTTAACTGTCTCCCTGGGTTGGGAGGTTAGGGGGCACGGTTCCTCTTATTGTTAAAATCCTACTGGGACTCAGGTCTTCAGTCTACTTGCCTGAGGCACCTTCCTTCATATGATAACCAAGCAAAATTTCTCAAACCTAGAAAAAGGTTCAAGTGAAAAATAATGACAATAAAATGATTGGGAAAGAAGCAGTAATTTACAGGTCAAGGAAGATACATTACTCAAACTTTTTAATACTAATGCACACATTATTTTGCCAGTAACTTCTCTTAAATAAAAACAGAACAAAATATATGAAACCATCCATGTATCCCTCATGAAATATTTTCTTGTATGTAACATTTAGAGTTTCTTCATTTCCCAGGAGATTAAAATACATGCCCAATTAAGCCCCACTATAAGTTTCCATTCGAAACTTTTGAGTTTCTTATTACTTAAGACCCAGGAAGTCTTTGATTAGGAAAGCTGCCTCACCAGGGAAGTGATTATTTTTTCCTGGGGGACATAATTAAAGAGGGCAATACTGCTGAGAGCTGTGTGTGCCAAAGGCCATACATGGTAACTTTCAACAAATCCAATGCCTTCATGGAGAGGAGAGAATCTCTCAGCTGTTCTACAGTGGATGTTCCCTGCATGTGTTACATGGAACACCAACAATACACCACCAGTAACAAAATGCAAAAACATAAACCCCGTACATGGGGATGGAACAGTGTGGCCAGAAACCCAAACACGTGAGAAAACACGAGTATAATGTCTCATCACCACACTCTGACTGTAATCACCCGAGCAGCTGGGCATTAGATGGGTAATATAGAACTTCATTCGACAAATTCATTTAAATTTTCCAAAAGTGGTGGGAAGAAGTGATTTCACAGACGACTCCCAGGTTTCCAGCTTAAGCAAGAGGGTGTATGGGTCATGGTGACATAGATGGGGACAGAGGGCCGCAGAGACGGCTGATGGACGAACAGATGGAAGGGGGCATTTATGGGTTGAGTACTGAAAATAATGAGTTTGACGTGACCGTGAAACATCAGTGGAATGTCCTCCTGTTTCACACACAGGAACCTAAACATGACCAATAATTCAGGGATGGGTTATTAACGAGAATGAATTTACAGTAATAATTCAATCTATGTCATTCTTGCTTTGTTTCTGCTATTTAAACATTTAGCAACTACTTAAATCTAATCTACTTTAATTTATGGTAGTGGCTTCCCAGGTCACACCATTGGTAAAGACTCTGCCTGCCAATGCAGGAGATACATGAGACATAGCTTCCATCCCCGGGTGAGGAAGATCCCCTGAATGGCAATCCACTCCAGTATTCTTGCCTGGGAAATCCCATGGACAGAAGAGCCTGGCAGCCTACAGTCCATGGGGTCGCAAAGAGTTGGGCATGACTGAGCGCACACCGCCCCCCCCCCCCAGTTGTGCAATGTGCCTATGTATTTGTATGTAGGCACGTGTGTATGCAAATAATCTATGGTGTGAATTTTCTCCTAAATCTAGTGTCACTATCACTGAAGAAGAACTGGTATTCTCTAACTGTTGATTTTAAACGTCCATTTATGACCATTAAATGAAGTTTCTTAGAGTGTGTTCATATCTTCTGTGTCTTTGGTGAGATTTTTATGAGTTTCCTCTAACAAGAAGAAAAATAGTTTGAAATCTATTTCCATGATGGTGGATTTGTCAATTTCTCCCTGAAGTTGTATAAAATATTCTCATAGGTTAGAGTCAGGATTAAGTGAGGTCTCAGATAAAGTGCTCAAAACAATGCCTGGAAGGGAAATACGCCACTTTGGCATTAAGATTATTGAGTCAAAGGCACTGGAAAAACAGTAGGCACGAGGAGAACACTGTGTTCTGAGGTCCCTTCACTTGCTAAAAGCAGAAGATAAAACTCCCCTGTGGAAGATGCCCTCCCTGTACGGGGGGAAACCATCATTATTACCAGAGACAGGGCATGGGGGATGAGAGAATTCTATACAAAGAGACCTCGTTAAAATAACTCTTATCTTCCTTTAGGCCCCTTGTATATTTTAGTTACGTTTCCACAATTCTATCTCTTTGTTCAACGTAGTATATAAACACTTAGATTCCGCTACTTGTTTTCATCTTTATTTTCTTATGAAGACATTTAAGTCACATAAAACTTATACTGAATTCATTTGTGCAATTTTCTGTTCACTTACCTTACATCAACTTAATTCTCAGGCCAAGTCAAAGACCCTAAAAGGGTAGATATAAAATTATGTCCCCCCCTGTACAGGTAAAAATCTACGTATTTGACATATGTTTGCTATTGTATTTTTAATCATAAACAAATACAAAGACCTCAAACATTTGACATGCCAGAGAGAAATAAATTGTGTATCACTGCAGTTATTTTGTCAAATTTGTACTTTACATGATTTATAATTCCCAGATCATATTGGAATGGCGAGAAAAATCCCTGCATTCATGATGGTTGTTTTAAGTGGGATCATCTTTGCCCTAAATTTAGCTTTAAGTAAATATTTTAGATGAAAATTTCTAGCACATTATGAGATTACAACAGGAATGAAAAAAACTTTGCCAATATGCATTTTGTTTTTTTCCCTATAATTCATATCAAGCTGCATCTTTTTGTTGCTCAGTCGCTCAGTTGTGTCTGACTCTTTGCAACCCCATGGACTATAGCCTGCCAGGCTTCCCTGTCCACCATCTCTGGGAGTTTGCTCAGACTTAGGTTCATTGAGTCGTGATGCCATCCAACCATCTCATCCTCTGTCGCCCCCTTCTCCTCCTGCCTTCAATCTTTCCCAGCATCAGGGTCTTTTCCAATGATGCAACTCTTCACATTAGGTGGCCAAAGTATTGGAGCTTCAGCATCAGTCTTTCCAATGAATATTCAGGGTTGATTTCCTTCAGGATGGACTGGTTTGATGTCCTTGCCGTCCGAGGGACTCTCAAGAGTGTTTCTCCAGCACCACGGTTCAAAAGCATCAATTCTTCTGCACTCAGCCTTCTTTAGAGTCCAACCCTTTTACTACAGACTAAACGCTGTCCTTGGGGATTTTCAAAACATCAACAAATACTAAAAAAAGATGTGAGCTGTGATCAATTCTATTATACTCTGCTTTACAAAGAAACGATTCTATCATACAATGGAGAACATGTGTCCTTCAGATAGTACTTAATAGATCTTTTAATAGAAAAGGCCAATTTTGGTAATAATTGATTTATGCAGAAATTAAATACACTACTGTGGATGACTAGGTTGCTAAATAGACACCACCACACCATCATCTCCACCACGACCATCACCACACACTGACTGAGTAGGTGGCATGCTGACACACATACGTATCTATCTCCCAGAGCTTGAAACAGCCTCATCAGTATGATTTTCATCTTCGCGGTGAAATGTCTCAGAGACATGACAAATAAACACAACGACCCACAATTAGATTTTAGTTATCTTATAGGCGTCTAAAGTAATCAATGTACTCAAACAGCACCAGCAATTCCTGGCTCTAAATCATTTCTCATGAAAAAGCACAGAGGAATAAAATATAGTAAGCTTTATCTCAAAAGACATTAACTTGCAGAGGATTTATAAAATATTGAAAGAGTAAAGAAGCCCACAGGGTTAAACCCTCTGCTAAGATTGATGAAACTGTCCACCAAAACTTTATTGATCTATTCCTATTAAGGAGGAAGTTCTGAATTTCTGCTGAGAAAGGACTGAGGTTAACCAGTATCAAAGGGACACTTCAACCTCAAAAAATTAATTAATGAAAAGAGCAGAAAAATATTCCATAGTTGCATGGATCCTATGGTAAACAAATCATCTTTGCCCCAAATGTAATTAATCTGGATACAAATTGGCTATAAACATAAATTTTCAGAGGACAAGAAAGAAAAAAGTAAGGCATACTTTTGAACTTACCGGAATCAGATATAAATCAAGAGCACAGCAACATTTATTCAGGCTAAACCGAAGTCTTAAAGAGGCTTTCATTTCTGCCCAAACTGTGGCCACATAACAAAGTCAGAGTCAGAATGCAATTTGCAAACCTTAAGCTTTGACACTGAAGGAGTCAGTCTTGATGAAAAGAGCCTTGCTTGCTCTGTATAAATTACTCACAATGTATGGAACCAGATATCCTGTCAAGCTGAAAACCTACTGCTGAATTTTCCTATTTGTCTTGCCAGGTTTCAGATGACTAAATTACAGGTACATTTTCCAAACTGAGTTTATCTTTTAAAGTCACAGATATAAATTTCTTAGCCTTGTAGAATTATAGTGAAGAAGAACGGAATTTCCACTAACCTCTAAAACCATGGTGTGGGCTCAAGCTGGCTTAGAGGCCTGGAGAGATCCTCAGAGCTCAGTGTGCTCAGTTGGTAAGTGCTGGATATTCTTCAGATTATCCCATTTTTAAAGCTACTGGCAGATGATGACAACATTGCCCCCATTTTACAGATGAAGAAACTGAGGCACACCAAAGGGTGCAGTCAGTTCTCCAAGCTCATGCTGTTAATATATGGATGAGCTGAGTTTTGAACACAGATCTTTCTGCACCCTAAACCATGTTCTTTCAACTTCACCTCCAAAGGTTACCGTATTAGTTGATGAACTGACTCACTCATATTCTCATACCTGATTTTAAGCAGAATTTCATATGACCTGCATCTTGACATTACAAGATAAGGAACCAGAATGAACCCCTTAGTGACATTTATCCTAAATCCTTCTTTTTATAATGGAGGTAGCTGAGGCCCGAGGACTCAGCCAAGGACACACATCAAGGTAACAACAAAGTTGGAACTAGTCCTTTCCTCGAAGCTTAACACCAGCTATGCTGTAGCAGCAGCTGACTGTTTTAATTTTCTATCATTAAAGTAAATGATGAAATCAATTTTTAAAATAAATTTTCAAGATTCCTGTTTTCATTCATTGTTATTATTTATGCTGATACATAATTATAAGAGGCTCTTTCAAGGGCGCATTTTGAAGCTGGTGCCAACACAGAACCTATAACAGAAATAAACAAGTAGGAACCTGGTTTAAAAACATACAGAATAAATTTCACACTGAGCTCTAAAAGTAGGCCTTGAGCCCAATTTCAGGACTAAATCAAAGAGCAGGCAGAAAGCAGACAGCAGGAACAGTTATTTTAGTAAGAAAAGTAGGATAAATTTACAAGCCAATCACGGGATGATGTGCGCAGATAAAAGATGTAGAGAAAGAATTTGCAACAGTGATACACGAACACATCTGAACGCAAGAAAGCAAAATCCCAGAAAGCACAATTGTCCGAAATGTGAATAAACATTCAAATGATGCTGCAGCTGCAAAATTTAAACTCAAGGAAGAGACATTTGCAAAGGAATTCATTAAATAGATGTGATTTCCTGCTTGCACATAGCCAGTGGCTCTTTTATAAAGTAAAATGCACAATTTGTCTTGATAGAAATGACATCTCTCCTCTGCTGAACTCAATCAAACAGCAAAGTCTTTTGTGAAAGACTCTGCTTATTATAGAGCACAATACTATTGATACCCAGATGCTCAGGCTCTGACTCCATAGTTATTCCACCTAATCAAATGCATGAAATATGGAGTATGTTCTTATACAATAAGGAGGTTTTCGTGTGACGGTAATTAGTCTTTTCCTAATGGCAATTACCACAGCAATTTCTTTGTAGGCATGAAGTTTCTTGCTGAAATCAACACTTGCTTGCCAAACCTGTCTGTCTGTTCCTCTCTCCTTCTTCCCTTCCTTTCCTTCCATCCACCCAATAAACATTTATAAGCCTATAACACAGCAGGGGATATAGAAATGTATCAAGAAGCTTCCTGTGGGGGATTTTATGACACTAAGATGGCATTTGACCAGGAGACAGACTCTGTTCTTAATCTAGTACCCAGTACAACAATGGTGGTGCTGGCAAGCGAGCCCTTTTATTGCAATCAGTCTTTGATTTAAACTGCAATGTAGAAACCATAGTGCCAGCCTGGATAATTTGTTTTTCCAGGGTGATTCTCAAAGTGAGGTTCCTGGACCAGCAATAGTGACCCAGCTGGGAACATTTTAACAAGGCAAATTCTTGGGTCCGGTCCTAGACTAGACTCAGCTATGTTTGAGAACCCAAATGCACCCAAATCACTTGGAAGATACATCACAGAATTTGCAGTACTAATCAATGGTCTAGACATTGAGTGGCATCAAGGAATAAGAAAGTGAAGCCTGAAAACAGAGTGGCAGGTTTTAAATATCTGATTAAGAAGTCTGGACAATGATGACTTGGTAAATAAGGGAATATTTTCTGAGCAAAGAGCAAATGTGATCAGAGCTTTTATTCAGGAGGCTTTGGAATCTAATGAGACCACAGACAGGAAGACAAAGGAGACAACTGTGCTGTTTAGGTGAGAAGACACATTAATTGATTCTTTCTGTGATGACCCAGGAATTTATCAGGCCTCAGCTGAACTGAGACCATTTGCTCAGTCTGCATCCTGAGCTCAAGATGAGGTCTGCTCTAAGAGGTTATCTCTCCAGCGCTTTATGATTCTCTTATTTCTGCAGTTTCATTCTGTCCACTTTGGGCATTTCTGTCTCGCCACGTGTCACTGTTTCTGTGGTCCCCCTGCCCTGCCTCTTCTGGCCACCCTTTCCCTTCTTCTACCATTTTCATTTCCCGCATTAGGAATTTGCATGTTAATTTTATCAGTTGAAATGTTGCTTATTCATGTGATTGCAGAGTTGCTCCTTAGAGTTCCCTGGTAACATCTCTCCTCTGAACAAAGGATCTTCTAGGTCACAACAAACCACAGCCTTTACCTGGCTTTATTTTCATCTGCTGAATGTCCTCATTGCCAAAAACCAACCAACAAACAAACCCTGCTTCACTTTAATGTGTTAAATCTATTTTGTCAGCTGACCGTCCTTGTAATTTTATGCTCGGACATGCATAATTACAGTCACGCTTTTCACACCAATAATGACACAACTAATGGGGCTATTTCCAAATAGGAAAAACAATAATTCTATTTTTGTGCATCCACAGACACCTTCCTGTACGAAATCAATATACAGTGAATAATATGTATAGGCACTATAAAGTCTAATTCCATTATCTCTTTTCCAATATTTTGGTCATACTTCAAATCTTACTACATAATATCCAAAGTACACATGGACCAGGATGTACTTTTCACCTCTGAACATGGACAATTTATTAAATAAGAAGTTAGTTTTGAAACAGAGTTCCTTTACGTTCTATGCCATTTGGATATCACTGATCAACGTCTTTAAAACACAAGACATATTCTTCCTGGAAATGGTTCATTTAAGAGGATTATGTGATTTATTTGACTACTGGAAATAAAGTAAAAAGAACTACAATAGACACTTCTGGTCCCTGCATCATACCCTGTTGGTCCACCTCTGATTTCAGCCATGGCTGCACAGATGGACAGTTCTGAACCAACTCAGATTCTCTTTGCCTTCACAGTGTCCACAAGTGACCAGTGCCAGCACTGCTCAGCACTGTGGGGGATTTAATGACCCAGGAGCTTCCACAACCAAAGGGAAAAAGCCAATGAGCGAACCTTTGGCTATACGTCCTTCAGGTGGAAATTCCAGGGGGGATCTCATAGCCTCTTGGAAGTCCCAGGGGAACCATGGTCCCACGTCCACCTTGGAGAACTCATTCATTTGCTCTTATTTTGGTCTTTGTTTCTTCCCCCATTCACTGTCCCCAATCCTTGGAATTAACTCCCCAGTAAACAACCATGCTCAAGTAGTTGTCCCAGGCAAGCAATCATAACAAAGACAATCAATTATTAACATATTTGGCAATATCAATTCCTTTTAGATCTTACATCACATATTGTCAAGACCATTCTTTTTTCTTTCCATAAACTATACAATAAAATGAAAGGAGTGGAGACCATACCATTACTTCAAGTGTTTCCATTGTCTTTCTTACCTCACATAAATCAAGTTGATCAGTTTGTGGTGATAAATTCAAATCCGTCCAACACTCCCAAGAAGAAAGAAGCTGATACTGCATCACCTACTTCCATGATTCCATGCCTAACCTAAAGTGCAACATTTTAGCCCAAAGACTTACAAAAGTGCATCGCCCTGCTCTGCCACTCTAGATCAACACCAAGAATGAAAATTAAACATATAAAACACATTTGGTCCAAATTCTGAGCAGGCAATTAAGGAGTTAAAACAATAGAGGATTATGTCAGCAGCATATTAATATACTTAGAATTATAAGCCAGAAATATGTCTGTTAAACTTCACCACACAATCATAAAAGAAAAAATTGCTTCACACACAGTGACTGAAAAGGGAGCTGTAGGAATATATGATTTAAAGGAAAAGGAGATAGTTTTACCTTTGATGATCAATTTTCCATTTTTCTTGCTTCCAGTGCAGGAAAAGATCCAAACTTTACAGCTTTTGTTTTTTAACCCGATGTGCCTTTTGGTGTGTGATGCTCAACTGTTCTGAAATATAACAAAATGCAGTAATTAGATGCAGTGTGTGTGTGTCTTAACTCACTCAGTTGTGTCCAACTCTTTGTAATTCCATGGACTACAGTTTGCCAGGCTCTTCTGACTATGGAATTCTCCAGGCAAGAATACTGGAGTGGGTTGCCATTTCCTTCTCCAGGGCATCTTCCCAACCCTGGGATCAAACCTGGGTCTCCCACATTGCAGGCAGATTCTTTACAGTCTGAACCACCAGGGAAGCCCAGATACAAAGCCCTGAAACAAAAAGTTACTTAAGAAGATCACAATGACTCTGGCAGCCGTTAAATTCAATGATGTGAGAAGAGTGTTTCATAGAAAATTAGCCTGGCAGAGTTCTCGCACAATGGTACACTTTCCTTTTATGCTTTTCAAAAGAAAATCAACCCTAAAAAATACAAAATAATGTCACCATAATAAATAGGTTTGCTACTCTACCGTCTATTAATACCTTTCTACCATTAACGCTTATATTCTCTTTAAAAAGTAATAAAATGCAAGCATTGGTCATGTCATTTTGTAAGATATATTATACACAAGGTTGTGTTCACTTCCTGTGCAATATTTGTTTTACAATGCAGCAACTAAATAACTGTAACTAAAAAAAAGGGGGGGGTTAACAAGTATCCTTTCCAGGGTAATTCCTTTGATATCACAGGAGGACACCAATCATGGCAGACTCTTCCTAGGAGTATCACTAGATCTAGGTGCCGTGCGTGCTCAGTCACATCTGACTCTTTGCAACCCTATAGACCATAACCCGCTAGGCTCTTTGGTCCATGGAATTTTCCAGGCAAGAATGCTGGAGTGGGTAGTCCTTTCCTTCTGCAGGGGATCTTCCTGACTCAAGGATAGAACCACACCTCCTGCCCTGGCAGGCAGATTCTTTATTACTGAGTCACCTGGGAAGCCCCTACTAGATACTGGCTGAGGCCTAAACCAAACCATAAGCTCCAACTAGTAACAATATTTTCTCATGAAAGCAGTAAAATGGAACTTCTAATTGGACCCAGACTTAAGGAGGGGGATACCTATTATGGTCATATCACATGCTTTATGCTGACCTATGCTTTTCCTTTCTGAAAAGTCATGGAGGCAAGGCCTTATGTTACAGGCACAAATGATTGGTGTTGAAAAATGAAGGTACCAACAGAGTTCTGTTCCTGTTTGCTTCTAAGCAATATGATTTTGTGGCTTGTGGTAGCACATTCAAATAATGTCAGAGGCACTATGACAGTGTCTGAATAAATGGAGAAATCACTTCACAGAAGAGGAACTAGAGGCCAGAAGAGGTGACAAGGCTTGACTAATTTTATTAAGAGACACAAAGGCAGAATGACATCTCAGAATTTCTGCCTCCAAGTTCAATCCCTTTTGAAACCCATGAGACTGTATTTGTTTCCACAAATCACACTGGTCATTCAAAAAGTTCAGGGCTAATACAATTCTCTGCAGAAGTTGTCCCAGCAAGACTGTGAGGCTGGCAAAGTTGACAGATTGAGAATTAGGATGCCATGGGTAGCTGAAAACAAGAACAATAGGAGCACAAAAATATCACATATTTTCATAGCACATAAAGCACCTTGGGAATAGAATACTTTCACATGCATTCCGTTTATCTATACTATAAAGGATAGAAATAGTTTTCCATTATCAAAAATGTTCAAGTATAAGTATCATTATGAGTCTTCGTTTATATATAATTATTTTGCTAAGTATTCTTAGTGTTGAAGGATACCAGATGAACTCTGAATTTTTTTCCTACATATGAGAAATAGGTTACCCAAGGAGATACTAAAAATATCAATTTTTTAAACATTTGGAACTGATCACTTATTCATTCATAAATATTTAGGAACTATCTTGTGCTAGACATTGTTCTTAATTTTCTATAGAAAAAAATGAAAAGATTATGCAGTTTTTGACAGAAACACCCAGAGAAACAATAAAAGTCAATCTTACTACAATTGTGATATTTTCTGATTTGAATATTTAGGTAAACAAATATCTTAAACAATGGAACACTGGGAGGTTGTCTTAAATGTCATCAAATCTAGTGATTCCAGAGTGGTTGATCATCACAATTGTCTGGAAAACTGGTAAAAAATACAAACTACAGAATTTCATGTAAGATTGATTAAATCAGTCTGTTCATGAGTAGATTCAGGGAAATGTGCATTTTGCAAAGGCGCCCTGGCTCATTCTCCTGATCAAGTTGAGAAACTTACTGATTCCTGCCCAATCTCCTTATTCTACAGCTAAACAAACTGAAACCAAGGAAATGACTTGCTCAAGGCATTGGCCTTTGGTGACAGAATTGAGATTAGAATGAAGAATTCCTGACTCTCTGGTATTTTCTTCCTTTCCCAGAGTCCCTTTTAAATTTTTTTCTTCCTGCTTTTTTTTTTTCCTGTCACGGAGTAGCAATATTTAGTCTCTATATCTGAGAAAGAACAAGAGCAAAGGAAAGGTAAACAAAACTCTCTCTCTCTCTCTCTCACACACACACACACACACACACAGTGAAATTTGACCTTAAGTTGCTTGATTCAATGGCAAACTTTCTGCTACCCCAACTGGGTTGTTACAGAGTCAACCGCTTGGGCCATCTGCTTGGCCCCTTTCTCTAGGATCTGCCCAGCATCCTACCACCTTCCTCAACCTTCAAAGGTGCCCACTATCCATGTGTGTCACTGAATCCTCACCTCTGGCCTTTGTTGCCTGTGGGGTGGTAAGGGGACCTCAGTAAGAAGGTGCCATGAAACCAAGCCCTTGGAGGATGTGAGGGGGTTAGTCATGTGCAAGATTAGGGTGTTTCAGCAGACAGAATGGCCAAGGTTAAGGCCCGAAGGTGGGAGTGTCCCCAGGGGCTGTTCCTGGAATTGCGAGAGGGTCAGTGGGAATGGAGTGACACTGGGAAGTGGGGATCAAAGGCACAGGAATGAAGGGGTAGCAGGGGGGCTACTGTGTGGGCAGAGGTGGAGGGAGGGTGAATCAAAGGCAGCTCGAGGCTTTTTGGCTTTTACTCTGAAAGTGAAATGGGTGCCACTGCAGGAGGTTGAGCTCAGAATTGATATTAGTTCTGTTTCTATAACCTTATTCTAGCTGCTGCATGGGAAGAGACCACAGGGCTGGCTGCCAGGGTGGAGGCAGGTGGAAAGATCATCTTCTTGGACAGAGATGTCAGCTCAGACTCAGTGGGTGCTGCTAAGGAGGGCTCAGGTCCAGGCTGGGCTTCTTCTGAAGGAGAGTCAAGAGCATCTCCTTATGGACCGGGTGGAGGAGATAAGGAAGGAGGGTGGCAAGGCTGTCCTCAAGGGTTTTAGCCCACACAATCAGAAGAGGGCAGTACCATCGCTTAGATGAGAAAGGCTGTGGCTAGAGAAGGGGCTTCCCATGTGGTGTTAGTGGCAAAGAACCTGCCTGCCAACCCAGGAGATGCAAGAGACACAGGTTCAACCCCTTAGGCAGGAAGATCCCCTGGAGGAGGACATGGCAACCCACTCCAGTATTCTCGCCTGGAGAATCCCATGGACAGAGGAGGCTGGCAGGCTACAATCCATGGAGTCGCAAAGAGTTGGACACAAAGCGACTAGAGAAGGCTTTGTGGGGAAAAGGTGAGCTTAATTTGGCCACACTGGCTTTGAGAAGTCAGTACTAAGCAGGCTTCTCAGCTAGGCCTTGGACATACAATACTGGAATGGAAGCTTCCAGATGGGTTTCTGGCCTCACATGGACAGTATTCTTATTTTCACCTACCACAATGACTATGTGGATGTTAAACACAAAAATACATGTAAAGAACAGTAACTGGTACATAACAGAACTCAGCACATTTTAATTCTCTTTTTCCAGCTTTTACTTTCAAATATTTATTTCTCTATTGACTATAAGATTAAGTCTATCTCTGTGTGAAAAAAAATCAATTTTCCACAAGATGTAATAAAAACCATGCTCTACATTGTGGCAGTCCTTTCTTAAATATGGAGAAGAAACTCTTACGAAATATTAATAATGCTACTCAATAAGTCATAAAGTAGAACTTTCAGGGAGCAAGGTAAATTGTGGTTGGGGCACAAGACTTCTCTCAAATCTTCCTCGATTTTTAGCAACAATCATCCATCCTTTGGGATAAGAAGATGTGGAAATGGGAGAGATGTGGTCACTGAGCCATAGAAACCAGTGCACAGTTGATGAAGTATAGCTGGGAGCTCTGGAAATTCTAGGAACAATTCTTTAAAGTCTACTATTGTATCTTTAACATGGATTTCTTGATTTATAAGTGCCTCTTCAACTGAACACGTTAAACTCAAAACCATCCAAGTTCATTTTTTGAAGTCTCATGTTTTACTGTAAAATTTTACTCAAATGCATAGACCATAAAACATGGTGTTTGTTTGAAGACCACGTTAAACTAGCCATCTGCCTCCAGGTCCTTTTACCCTTGCAGATCTTAGAGTAAGAATCAATTTCAGAAGTAGGTCTGCAATTATTCTGTGACTCCCAGATGTCTGAGGCAGCCTCTGATCAAATAAAATGCAAACGAGGAAGACTAGCGAGTTGCCACTTCCTTTGCAAACCCCTTTGCTACTTCTGTCCTCATCTGTGTTTAGGAAACTTCAAAGCAGGGCGGGACGCATGGATGCGCCTCCTGGGCAGCTCCATGGGGCTCCATGCTCAGAACAGCCCTATGCTCTGCTTAATGCTTTTTATATTTGAACCAGAGTTCTGTGGGTGCAGTCCAATGGGGTAATGGAGCATAAACGGGAGCAGGGGCATCAATACCCCTGAACAATAATACACCTGTCCCAGACCTTACTGCCTTATCCACATATAACATGCAAGAAGTTGAATTCCGGTAGACCCGTGATTCCTGGGAGGTCAGTGAGATTTGTATGACTATGGCTGAGGAAGTGAGGAAGCTGATCATCCACCAGCCACGCTTTTCATGGGAACGAGAATCTGCATCTGACTTTGAGAAGGCAACGCTATTCAAAGAAACACAGATGACCAAGAAACCCTATCACAGCCTTTGTTTATTGCATTTTCTCCCTTGTATTAGCCAGCTGCTTATGTTGAAAATGATACATAAAAAGAGAAAGAAAGGGAAATCCACAGTTCTTTTTCTCTTTCAGTCATCAGTAAGCCTAAGGGAGACTGTGCTTGTATCAAGACATGAAATAAAAATGGTAGAATAAGTTTTGTGCAGTGTTTCCACTGTTCTGCTAAGAAAGATGCACATATGCATGATCTATGACATACAAATTGCATGATTCTGCATGAAAGTTAGATAGCCTTATATTTGCATCGCACAGTATAAAGATGAATGGTTAAATTTATGCTAATAATTTAAACTTGTGCTTTTCTTTATACTTGGAACTACATTAGCCAATAAAAAAATGTTATGACAAGCTGAGAGAGATGGTGGAAGAAAGGAAATGGTTTTAGATGTTTGCACACGTAACAACTCTCTGCCTTGCTTTTTTCGGCTGTGCTGTGTCTTCACTGCTGCGCAGGCTTTTCTCTAGCTGCGTGAGTGGGTTTCTCTCTACTCTCCAGTTGCAGTGCATGCGCTTCTCATTGCAGTGGTTTCTCTTGTTGTGGGCCACAGGCTCTAGGGCATGTGAGCTCAGCAGCTGTGGCTTCCAGACTCTAGAGCACAGGCTCAGGAGTTGTGAAGCATGGGCTTAGTTGCTCCGAGGCATGTGGGATCTTCCTGGACCAGGGATTGAACCGGTGTCTCCTGCATTGGCGGGCGGTTTCTTTACCACTGAGTCACCAGGGATGCCCTGTCCTGCTTTTTGAATCTAAGGGCCCTGCCCTTAGATTTTGCCCTGGCCCCTGCTAATTACTTAGTCATTTACACTCACCCTATTGTAATGAGCTAGCACAGACTCTAACAAGAGCTTCAAGCATTATTAAATTATGGTTTAAGCACTGTATAAAGAATTTTGGAAATGGACCATCTGCTTCTGAAAATCCTGGAATAAATGTGAATTAAATGAATCTAGTCTCTCTTCTCCTCAAATGTCCCAATGTCTTCTTTACCAGTTGACTCTTTGAACATTTGATCAAAGTTCCCTACTGCAAGCCAACTCACCTTAGATGTCCCTCAGTTTTAATTTCTAATTTAATTTAATTTTAATCTTCCATTTGAAACTCCATTGCCTTCAAGGTCAAACCCTCAGTTGGAGAAGAGAGAAAAGTAAAAAATGAAAGTGATTTACTTTGAAGTGTAAACAATGTAGACATCTGACACCTTCAAAGGATATTTACATTCTAAAGCTGAACTTATGTATTGTACTTTGTAAGAAACAATGCTTGTAAAGGAGAAAATTTTCTATTACTCTCTGCTAAGAAGGCCCTTCAACCCTGATCTACTTGAATAATAAGCCAACCTATTTCTGAAAAAGTACGTTTTGCTTTTTATTGAAGTATAGTTACTGCACAATATTATGCAGTATAGTTGCTGCATAATATTATGTAAGTTACGGGTGTATGATATAGTAATTCACAACTTTTAAAGGTTATATTACCTTTACAGTAATTGTAATTGGTTATCCTCCACGTGTTGTAAAATATATCCTTGTAGTTTATTTTATAGCTAGTTTGTACTTCCCAATCCCTTACCCTTCTCTTGTCCCTCTCCACTTTCCTTTCCCCACTGGTAACCACTAGTTTCTTCTCTTTGTCTGTGAATCTGCTTTTGTTATATTCACTATTTTGTTATATTTTTAAGATTCCATAAGAGTGATATCATATAGTATTTGTCTCTCTCTGACCTATTTCATCTAACATCATGCCCTCCAAGTCCATCCAAATAGCTACAAGTGGCAAGACTTCATTCTTTTTCATGGCTGAGTAGTATTCCACTATGCATATGTGCATGCACACAAAAACACACATATACTATGTTTTCTTTATCCATTCATCTGTTGATGGACACTCAGGTTGCTTCTATGTCTTGGCTATTGCAAATAATGCTGCTATGAACACTGGAATGCATGGATCTTTTTGAACTACTGTTTTGAGGGGATATATATCCAGGAATGGAATTGCTGGGTCATACAGTAGTTCCATTTTCAGTTTTTTGAGAAACCTCCACAGTATTTCCACAGTGCCTATTCCAATTTATATTCTCACCAATAGAGTATGAGAGTTCCCCTTCCTCCACATTCTCACCAACATTTTTTGTTATGATGGCCATTCTGACAGGTGCTATCAGTGAGGTGTTATCTCATTGTGGTTTTGGTTTACATTTCCCTAATGATTAGCCATGTTGAGCATATTTTCACGTTCCTGTTGGCCATCGGCATGTCCTCTTTGGAAAAATGTCTATTCATTTCTTCTGACCATTTTTAATTGGGTTGTTTTTGTACACAATTTTTTAAAAAATGAGGTGTGCTCAGACATATCCAAAATTTCCCAATCAACTGGAAAAGGATTCAGTCATGAAACACACAGGCTTTCTTCATGTCTCTTTAAAGCTTACCACAAAGAAATACACTTAAAGTGCTAGCTGCAAACTTAGCCTCTATTTTATTCTTTAATTGATCTGCATTCTTTCCATCCTGTCTTCACATCTCAACTTATTTTGTGACAGCTTTGCAGCTTCAAGAATTTGGCTAAACGGCTCTCTGTGCTGAGATGTCCGGGCACTGCCCCCGCCCCCAACTCACTTCTCTACACAGAATAATTTGGGGCTCACTGGTAAACCCATGGTAGGTAATGACTCCCTGTGGTATCACAGCTACTGCCTGATTACAAAAAGACTGATAATCTGTTTACAACTAACTGTTAGGGCACGATTAAGCCATATCTTTTAACCCACATAGCTGATGACGAAAAGACCTTTTCTGTATGGCAGCTTTCTTAAAACATGTTTCACCACCCAAGAATAAACTAGAGACTCTGTGATATTTATCATCCATGATCCAACATCTTAGATGTGCACAGCTTTTCTTTTCTCCTATCTCAAAGTTCAGTATGTTTACAAGTAATTTTTAAAAAACTGCAAACAAACAACCCCCCTCTCCCAAGCCCCTAGACTATGATAACCTCCTTGGTCCTATTGGATCCACACTGCTTTCTCTTCATTCACCAGGCTAGCAGTCTTCTCCGTCCCTTTCAATTTCCCCTCCCTCTGTGTGAACTTAATGGAACAAAATAAGAATACCTTCATTTATTGAGTGCTGATTATCCACTAGACATTGCTCTAAACACATTACATGGATTGTTCCACTGAAAATTCACAATAACCCTAAGAGGGAGGTGCTATTATTAGCTCCATTTTATGGATGAGAAAACTGAGATGCAGAGATGGTTAGAAACTGACCAAATTATTAATGTTAGTGAGTAAAGATACTGATCTCGTACATGTACCCAACCACTACTTAACCTCTTGGTGGTTGCCTCCAGCCAAATATACAGATTTATCTTTCATCGATTCATTTCTATCCACCTGCCTAATTCCTTTATATCAGCCTGGCTGTAAGACTTTAAAAGCTTACCCTGTCCCTAAAACTATCAATAAATTATTTCATTCAGATATTGTCATTATTCCATTTTATTGATGCCAAAATGGAGGCACAGAAATTAAATTACTTGGCCAAGGTCACAGAAAATATTGGAACTAGGATTTAAATCTAGTTCTTTTTTTTTTTTTTTTAATCATTGTGCTATATTTTACTCTTCTGTGTCAGATTCAGTTTTCCTTATTCTTAAAAATCACTATTCCATGCCAGAGTATACAAAAGCCTTTTCTTTTTTTCCCCTTTCTTTTAGTAAGCTGATGATTAGTTCAATTGTTAGAGCCAAAATTTTAGTAGCCAGGGACCCAAGTCTTAGTTCCAAACGCCAGACATGCCAGTTGGCAAAACGGGTTCCAGGGCCACAAATTCTACTTTTGTTTCTAAGCAGTCACTTCCCAAAACCACCCTGCAAATCACCAATCAGTGTGTTATGTACTTTTAAACATGGACTGGGCTTTATCATTCATAAAATCTAATTTCTTCATTTCAGAGATAAGAAAGGCACAGAGAGATTGAGTATCATACTTGAGATCACACAGCAGATTAGTAGCAGAGCCAAGACAATCATTAAGATTTCCTAACATGAAAACTGGGGTCTTCATCCTATACAAAGGCAGCCTTAAAAAATATATTCATACATTCAACAAAGATCTAGGGGTTACTATGTGCCAAGTGCTGTTCCACGTACTGGGGAAGGGATAGTAAATAAAAAAGAAAAATTCCTTTCCTGGTGGAGTTTTATAATCTGGCATCACGAGTAGGAAATGGCAACCCGCTCCAGTATTCGTGCCTGGAAAATTCCATGGACAAAGCAGCCTGGCAGGCTATAATCCATGGAGTCGCAGAGTTGGACATGACTGAGTGACGGCACACATATCATAATGGTACAATAAACTATTAAAAAATTATAGTTGCTTTACAATGCTATATTAGTTTCTGCTGTACAGCAAAGTGAATCAGCTGTATGAAAAGAATATCCCCTCTTTTTTGGATGTCCTTCCCATTTAGGTCACCACAGCGCTGTGTAGAGTTCTCTGTGCTTTACAGTAGGTTCTCATTAGGTATCTGTTTTGGACATAGTAGTGTATATGTATCAATCCCAGTCTCCCAATTCATCCCACCCCCTGCCCCCTTGGTATCCATATGCTTGTTCTCTACATCTGTGTCTCTATTTCTGCCTTGCAAACAAATTCATTGCTATCATTTTCTAGATTCCACATATATGCCTTAATATATTTGCAGCACTAATTACAATAGCTTAGGACATGGCAGCAACCTAAATGTCCATCAACAGAGGAATGGATAAAGATGATATCAGTCAGTTAGTTCAGTCATGTCCAACTCCCTGCAACCCTATGGACTGCAGCATGCCAGGTTTCCGTGTCCATCACCAACTCCCAGAGCTTAAAGATGATGTCACACACACACACACACACACACACACGAATATTACTCAGCCATAAAAAGGAATGAAATTGTACAATTTGCAGAGACATGGATGAACCTAGAGACTGTCATACAGATCTAAGTAAGTCTGAAAGGGAAAAACAAGTATTATATATGGACTTCATTTTAAAATAATATGACATTACATAATTTAAGTTAGTTTGAATCTAATCATTGGTTTTTTAAAAAGTGGTTATTTAAGAAGCACTGGCTTGAAATATGGAAGCCATCATAGTTGGAAGAACCTGTTCTATCTACTATTTTGTACATATACTCAAAGCCCAGTTATTACACATAAATAGGGGTGGTGTGGGTTTCGTGGTACCAACAGAGAGATGGAAAAGATAAGGTGCCTGTCCTCAAGGAGTTTTAAGATGAAGCATGAGCCACCTAGATTAGAGGAGAGGGTTTCCCCTTAGATTAAACCTCTTTAAGCAAATTCTTTAACATTTAAAAATCATCTTTCACTCTGTAACAGTTAAAACTCATTCTCTATCACTTCAGTTCAGTGCAGTCGCTCAGTTATGTCTGACTCTTTGCGACCCCACAAATCGCAGCATGCCATGCCTCCCTGTCCATCACCAACTCCTGGAGTTCACTCAGACTCATGTCCATCGAGTCAGTGATGCCATCCAGCCATCTCATCCTTTGTCATCCCCTTCTCCTCTCGCCCTCAATCCCTCCCAGCATCAGAGTCTTTTCCAATGAGTCAGCTCTTCGCATGAGGTGGCCAAAGTCCTGGAGTTTCAGCTTTAGCATCATTCCTTCCAAAGAAATCCCAGGGCTGATCTCCTTCAGAATGGACTGGCTCGATCTCCTTGCAGTCCAAGGGGCTCTCAAGAGTCTTCTCCAACACCACAGTTCAAAAGCATCAATTCTTCGGCACTCAGCCTTCTTCACAGTCCAATTCTCACATCCATATTCTCTACAGCTGCTGTTAATTGCAACTATAGTCAGACAAATCACCTGAAATCCTGAAGCCCCAGTTAAAATTTTCTGAAACTGATCTAGTTAAAGTCCTTTTAAATGATGCATACATTATTTTGTGTCAACTTGGACAGTGGCAGAAAGATAACAACAGTAAAATGTAAATTGCCTTTGAAATCAACATACCACCTCTTCCTCTTGCCAGTAATTATTGTAACAAAGTCACAAAATTGAGCTCTTGGTCACAAAGGCTGACTGCATTTGCTGTTAGTCTGAAAAGAAACAGCCATTCTAAAGCTATTTCAATAATAGAAAACAAAAAAACAGTGTGATTTAAAGTACTATACTAAGCCTATTCTTTAATTACAATATTTTGCAATGTCAGTAACACCATTATCTGCAGTAACCAGGGATTAAAAAATATATGATATAGTTATGCTTTGATCACAAACTAGGCTTTGGTTGTCTTCCAAGATACTAAATGCTTCAGTCCATCTCTCCCACTTAATAAGTATTTCGAGTAGATGAGACTGATATCATGTTCCCTTGAAGTCTCTGAAGACAGGGTCAATACTAACACATCCTGATTAAATCCCAGCAACAGAGACACATCAGATGCCAGTATGTATGCTGTTACCAGTTCCTAACCGCCTTTGCTTCCGAGCCCACATACATGCAGAGCTACAGAGGATGTGCTATTCACAATATGTTTTCATCTCTCATGAATGCCTTATTTGCTGCTTCTGAAAGTGAAAGTCTCTCAGTTGTGTCCGACTCTTTGCAGCCTTGTAGACTATACAGTCCATGGAATTCTCCAGGCCAGAATCCTGGAGTGGATAGCCTTTCCCTTCTCCAGCAGATCTTCCCAACCTAGGGATTGACTCAAGGTCTCCGATATTGCAGGTGTATTTTTCACTAGCTGAGCCACAAGAGAAGACCATGAATACTGGAGTGGGTAGCCTATCCCTTCTCCAGCAGATCTTCCTGACCCAGGAATTGAACTGGGGTCTCCTGAATTGCAGGCAGATTCTTTACCAACTGAGCTACCAGGGAAACCCTTCTGAGGGGGTAAATATACAAGAATTCACACTCAGAAAATGTCCTGAATGGCAACTTTTGGAGAAACATCTAAAGAGTTAGCAAATGTGGTTGAATGAACTTTTATCATTCATTCTTACATTCTTCACTGTGTCTTTAAAAAACCCAGCAAGGGAACCATGTTTCAGATGGCAAGGCTAGCTAATCTGTGTGAAAGCATCCTGGGAAAAACTGAAGACAAAAGGATGGCAGGAGGCAGAGGATAAGATGGTTAGACAGCATCACTGACTGAATGGACATGAATTTGAGTAAACTCCAGGAGATAGTGGAGGACAGGGAAGCCTGGTGAGCTGCAGTCCATGGGGTTGCAAAGAGTCGGACACAATTTAGTGCCTAAACAATAACAATGCTGTAACTGTCAAGTGCCCATTATAAACAAAAGAAAACAAAGCCCCAGAAAATGACAAGTGTTCACAATATTGTGGAAAAATTGGAACCAATGTCCATGGTTCATGAGATTCAGTAGTGAAAAGCCAAGCAATCTGATTAAAAATGGGCAGAAGAACTGAATATACATTTTCCAAAGAAGACATACAGATGGTCAACGGGCACATGGAGAAAGTGCTAAACGTCATTAATCATCATGGAATGCAAATAAAAGCACCATGAGACAGCACCTCAAATCTGTTAGAGTGGCAATCATGAAAATATAAGAGAGAAGTGTTCATGAGGATGTGGAGAAAAAGAACACTGGCGCACTGTTGATGGAAATGTATGGAAAGAGTTGGAGATTATTGAAAATATTAAATACAGAACTTTCATATGATCCAGGAGCCCCACTTCCGGGTATGTTTCAAGGAAATGAAAATTGGATTGCAAACACGTATCTGCACTCCCATGTTCACAGCAGCATCATTAACAATAGCCAAGATGTGCAAACAACTGTCCATCAACGGATGAATGGATACACACACACAAATGAAATAGTCCTCAGTCATGATAAAGAAGAAAATCTTCCCATTAGTGACAATATGGATGGACCTTGAGGACACTGTGCTAAGTGAAATAAGTCAGACAAGAAAAAGAGAATACTACAGGATATCACTTAAACGATTTGTGGAGTCTAAAATAACTGAACTCATAGAAATAGAGAGTAGATGAGTATTTGCCAAGGGCTGAGAGGTGTAGGAAATGGAGAGATGTTAGTCAAGTACAAAGCTTCAGTTATAGGATGAGTAAGTTCTGGGGATCTACTGTACAGTATGGTTGGTATAACCAATAATACTGTGTTGTATATTCAAAAGTTACAAAGAGAGTAGACATTAAAAGTTCTTAGCACAAAAAATGGAAAGGCAATCATGTGACATGACAGAACTGTCAATCAACATTATGGTGATAACCATTCAGTAATATGTAAGTTTACCAAATCAACCATTTGTATAACTTACATTTACATAATGTTATATGTAATTACAGGCTTCCCTGGTGGCTCAGCAGTAAAGAACTTACCTGAAATGTAGGAGACATAGGTTCAATCCCTAGGTTGGGAAGATCCCCTGGAGTAGTAAATGGCAACCCCCTCTAGTATTCTTGCCTGGGAAATTCCATGGATGGAGGAGCCTGGTGGGGTATATAGTCCATGGGGTCACAAAAGAGTCATAAGTGACTCAACACCAACAATATGTAAGGGTATCTCAATAAAGTTGGAAATAAAATAACAAAACGCTGAAGCCACTGCAAAAAACAATATGGTGCTTCCCCAAAAAGCTAAATACTAAATTAGCATGTGATCTAAGAATTCTCCTCGAAGTCTATACCCGAAAGAATCAAAAGTAGGGACTCAAAGAGATATTCACAGCAGCATTACTCGAAAAAGCCAAAAGGTGAAAATAACTCACATATCCATTAATGAATGAAAAACAGACATAATCCTAGAATGGAATATTGTTCAGCCTTATGAAGTGCTGATGCATGCTACAGCATGGGTACACTCAGAAGACACTGAGTGAAATGAGCCAGACACAAAATGACACATACTGCAAGATTCCACTTATATGAGGTTCCTAGAACACACACTTTCATCAAGAGGCTCTTTAGTTCCTCCTCACTTTCTGCCATAAGGGTGGTGTCATCTGCATATTTGAGGTTATTGATATTTCTCCTGGCAACCCTGATTCCAGCTTGTGTTTCTTCCAGTCCAGCGTTTCTCATGATGTACTCTACATATAAGTTAAATAAACAGGGTGACAATATACAGCCTTGACGTACTCCTTTTCCTATTTGGAACCAGTCTGTTGTTCCATGTCCAGTTCTAACTGTTGCTTCCTGACCTGAAATTGCATACAAATTTCTCAAGAGGCAGATCAGGTGGTCTGGTATTCCCATCTCTTTCAGAATTTTCCACAGTTTATTGTGATCCACACAGTCAAAGGCTTTGGCATAGTCAATAAAGCAGAAATAGATGCTTTTCTGGAACTCTCTTGCTTTTTCCATGATCCAGCAGATGTTGGCAATTTGATCTTTGGTTCCTCTGCCTTTTCTAAAAGCAGCTTGAACATCAGGAAGTTCACGGTTCACGTATTGCTGAAGCCTGGCTTGGAGAGTTTTGAGCATTACTTTACTAGCGTTGGCTTAAAGCTCAACATTCAGAAAATGAAGATCATGGCATCTGGTCCCATCACTTCATGGGAAATAGATGGAGAAACAGTGGAAACAGTGTCAGACTTTATTTTTCTGGGCTCCAAAATCACTATAGATGGTGACGGCAGCGATGAAATTAAAAGACGCTTACTCCTTGGAAGAAAAGTTATGACCAACCTAGATAGCATATTCAAAAGCAGAGACATTACTTTGCCAACAAAGGTCTGTCTAGTCAAGGCTATGGTTTTTCCTGTGGTCATGTATGGATGTGAGAGTTGGACTGTGAAGAAGGCTGAGCGCCGAAGAATTGATGGTTTTGAACTGTGTTGTTGGAGAAGACTCTTGAGAGTCTCTTGGACTGCAAGGAGATCCAACCAGTCCATTCTGAAGGAGATCAGCCCTGGGATTTCTTTGGAAGGAATGATGCTGAAGCTGAAACTCCAGTACTTTGGCCACCTCATGCGAAGAGTTGACTCATTGTAAAAGACTCTGATGCTGGGAGGGATTGGGGGCAGGAGGAGAAGGGGATGACAGAGGATGAGATGGCTGGATGGCATCACTGACTCGATGGACGTGAGTCTGAGTGAACTCTGGGAGTTGGTGATGGACAGGGAGGCCTGGCGTGCTGCAATTCAGGGGTCACAAAGAGTCGGACACGACTGAGCGACTGATCTGAACTGATTTGAGAACAAACAAATTCACACAGAGAGAAAGAATAATGAGAGAAATGGAGAATTTAGTGATACAGAATTTCAGTCTGGGATAATGCAAAAGTTCTGGAGATGAAAGTGATGATCGTGAATGTATTTAACACCACTCAACTGGATATACTTGAACGTGGTTAAAATGGTGACTGTTAATGTATATTTTACCACAATAAAAACAATATAAATAAATCAAGAAAAATGCAAAACTAATTAATCTACAGAAAGGCAAGAAAAGACAAATAGGAGAACAAGAACAAGAGAAAACAAGCAGAAAACAAGTAAAGAAATGGCCAATTTATACACCACCATTTCAGCAAGTATCTTAATTACACATTGTCTAAATACACTACCTAAAAGATGGAGATTTATAGAGTGAATGAATACATGACCCAACTAAACGCCATTTATAAGAAACCCACTTTGAGTCCAATAGAAAAAAATATAGCATGTGAACATTAATTTTAAAAAAACAGGTGTGGTTATATTGATATTGGATAAAGTAGTCATCAGAACAAGGACAATTACTAGAGAAAAAGAGAGACATAACAAAATGATGCAAACACCAATTTGGTAGGAAGACATAATATCGTATTCCTACATGTGTACTCAACAAATAGAGCTTGAAAACATGACCCTGAATATCAGAGAAACGGATGTTACTCTAAAGAAAAATAGAGAAACCCGAATTATGGTTGATGACTTCCAACACCGTCCTCTCAAAACTGATAAAATGGTTTTAAGAAAATCAGCAAAAATATACGGGATCTAAGCAACACAGTCAACTAACTGAGCCAAGCTGCCATATGAGAACACTACACCCAACAACAGCTGAGCACAGTTTTTTTTCTCGAAACACTCACTGGACCTTTACCAAGACTGACCAGCTCCTGGCCATAAAACCAACTTCAACAAAATTATAAAGTAGTGAAATCACACACAGTGTGTTTTCTGATCTATGGAATCAAATCAGAAATTAGTGATAGAAGGCTAACAAAATTTCTAAATGTGCCAATATTAAAATAGAGACTTCTAAATAATCCATGTGTCAAAGAGCAAGTCTCAAAGAAGTTTTTAAAAATATCAGGCTGAACGAAAATAAAAACTTAAAATACATGGGATGCAGTTAAATCCATGCTCAGAGAGAAATTTCTGTTCTTTCACTAGAAATGAGGAAAGGTCTTAAATCAGTAATCTAAATTCCCATGTGAGAAACTAGAAAAAGATGAGCCAAATAAACCCAAAGCAGAAAAGCAGAAATAGAGATATCAGTGAAACAGAAAGCTTATTGTTTAGTGGGGGGGAAAATCAACAAAATTTATAAAGTTTTAACAAGACTGACAAAGATAAAGCATGCATATCACAAAGTTCAAAAATGACACAAATAATAACAGATTCTGAAACTGTTAAAAAGAAAATAAAAGATTACAATGGAAACTTCTAAGAAATTCAACAACTTGGGGAAAAAAGGACCAATTTCCTCGAAGACTATAAGCCTACAAAACAGCTTAGAGGTGACAAATAATATCAATAGCCCTATAACCAAAGAAACTCATTTCATAATTTCAAACTACTAAAAAAGATATCGCCAAATCCAGATAGATTCCCTGGAAAATCATACCATACATTTAAAGACATAGCCAATTTTCACAATCTTCTCTAGAAAACAGAAACACAAGGAGGAAGTCCCTCCTTATTTTATAAAATCAAAACCAAGGAAAGCACAAAATAATAAAACTTCAGACCAATATCTCTCATGAATATAAATGCAAAAGTCCTCAACAAGAGTTGTTCTGCCATGTTACACAACTCATACTTCAGGCCATCTAAAAAGCACTTATGGGAGTAAATAAGAATAACATCATGTCCTTCCCTCCCAAATACTGTCCTCCCGAAAGAATCACTCATGTTATTTTGCACATCTTGAAATAAAACACTAGTGTTTGTCAGATCTTTACATTTCTTTGTCTGCTTTTGTGGGGAGGGTAGACGGAAGGGGGAGATGAGGACACAGCTTGAGACCAACATATGTTTCTGTTCTTATTCCTTCACTGAGCTCGGCTTCTAAATATACCATAATTTTAAGGCTTAAATATGCAGAGGAATAAATACATTATACCATCATGAATTGGATATGGAAACTATTCATGCTTTGAAGTTCTTTTCAGTTATCATTTTCTATCTAGAAGGCAAAAATCTTACCTTTTATTCAAGAATACAATATTTTTATTGCAAAAAATTTATGTGTATTTACATATATGTATATACCTCACTCAGATGTTAAAGAAAATGCCTACAGTACAGGAGACCCGGGTTTGATCCCTGGGTTGGGAAGATCCCCTGGAGAAGGGCATGGCAACCCACTTCAGCATTCTTTCCTGGAGAATTCCTTGGATAGAGGAGCCTATTGCGCCACAGTCCATGGGGTCACAGAGAGTCAGACATTACTGAGCGACTAACACTTTCACTGTGTATCTCAGTAGTCTGAAAAGACCTATATGTATAAAAAATTTCTTGAAATTAATGTTCAATTGTGTTCTCTGCAACCCGAATACATTCAGCCCCTTTAACTGCTAAAGGCAGAAAGCGATTTGGGGGCAGGGATTATTGAGATAAGAAAAAAAAATCCACTCAGCAGCTGAGAAGCAATGTTTTTAGGAAGTGATTCAATGTATTTGCTAAAATAAATTTTACTTTGGAAATGTCAAATTCACTCAGAAACATATTTTCCAGCACAGTAACGACAAGGGATGGTCCTTATATGCTTCTAAGAAGTAATATCTACATTCCTCAATATTAAGCCAATTTACTTATGTCCCATTTATAAGCCTACTTGTGAATATATATGTAGAAAAATTACACATTCAGGTCCTGTCCTGTTTAAATAAACAGACTAGTGACTAAGTCACTAGGGCACAGAAGCTCCCAGATCTTGTTTTCCAACGGTTGTTTCTCCTGGCATTTGGGGAAAAAAGAAAGATCAAGAAGGGAGATGATCATCATCATAATGAATTTCTTTTTCTAATTTTTTCTCTCTTGAAAGAGTTTCAGATTTTGACAATCTGTAAGTTTGGCATTTGTCTGAAATATTCAATTAATGTCACCATATCATGGAGACAAGAAGAACTCATTAGAAAATTGGTTTGATAGTACAGAAGATTTACCAGAGACACATGTTATCTTGAAGGCAGAGAGGAGAGCAGAGAATTGCATTTATGGCAAATAAATCCCAAACAGCAGTCATTATATTCTTTTTCACAGCTGCGAATGAAGGTGATGGAACGTGGACCCCTCCAACTTGAAATAACTTTTCTGTTCATGAGAACTGTGTAAACATCAGCATTCATCCCTTTCTCTCTCTCTGCATCTCATGACTGAAGAGTCCCATGTCCTGCATACAGGCACGTTCCTAAATACACCCCCATTTAGTGCTGCATGTGAGTCGATGTGCCTGTGCCCTGCACAGACCACTTGAATTCTTAACAAGTTTTCTAAAGAGAGAAACAGGCGGATTCCTTTGTGTCTAATTTCAGTTTTTTCAAAGCTGATCAACATTATTGAGCTTACCCATCGAATTAAGATAAAACAGCATGATTCAACACAGAAAAATGTCAACTGCTGAACATAAGGGTGCTGAAATAACCAATCCTAGTCTGGCAAACACCCAAGGCAACCCCCATAGCAACAGAGCTGATGGCATAGCAACGGCAGCTGCCTCACCACACAAAAATTAGAAGAAATATTCTTGGAAAAAAGTGTAATCCACATTAAAGTCAAATATGACATTTTTCTTCAACAATTAAAAAAACCCTAGTGAGAATGCATATGTTCAACGATACTATTCCTTAGCAACTGTAAATGCTCCAGTGCAGGGTGAAAGCCATTTGATGACAGCACTCAAGACCAAGAGCTTTGAAGCAAAAACTTCCTAGGTTGTTCTCAGCCAAATTGTTATGTGCCTTGAAAAGTTAGAGCACAATTTTTTAACTATTTTGCTAAGATAAAAAGTTTTCCATAATTTTTTAAGGAATCATTTCAAAGAAAAAAAAATTACTGTAGTTACAAATCTACTTCATCAGCACCTGAGAAATATTAAGATCTAAAATGAAATATATTGATTAAAAAATCAATATTCTATAATTTCATTACCATGAAAATAGGGAGAATTTGATTTGACAGGCCTAGGAGCTGAGGATTTGCACCTATTATAGCCACATTTCACATCTGATCACTGGACATTTCCAGAGGGCAGGCAACTCTGATTCTTTCCCTTGTGATTCAAAGGCCAATGTAGCCATCCATAACACAGTCTCAATCTTGGAAGGAACAATGCCTGTGAACACCAGCTCTTTTCTGAGTTTGGATGAAAATGTCATCCTGAAGGATCCAGGGCATCCGAAGGTGAGACAGCAGCTAGAAGAGCCAAGAGCAGAATGAGTTTAACGTTCTTGGATAGACCATCAATCACATCAGCTAGGCTGTATGGGACTCAAGGTCTTATGCAGAGCCTTCCGTGGGTATTCCATGCTGATTTTATCTAGAAGCCCCTACGTTTATAGGGGACTCGAGGCAGACTTTCAAACTTGTCTCCGAAATGGATCGGGTCCTTTCTCACTAGGGGAGGTGAGGTGGCCATGGAATGTCTCTCTTTCCAGGGTTAGTAAGTGTGTGGGTAGACTGGGAAGATGTCCAACCACTTCAAGCATTCATTATTTTAATCAATTAATTTTCCTCTTCTTCTATCTGAAAATTAGTAAACCCAAGTTCTACTTCCTAAAGTTTGAAGAGTACCTCAAATACTCTTCCTATGAAACATGACCCCACAGCCCACTCCAACCTCAAAGTCTCAACCAAAAGGAGGAAGAGAATGCACACGTGAAGCCAGTGAGACTGCGGCCTGGGAAACCTTCTCGAGCTGACGAGAGATAAGGTAATGAAGTGAACGGAAGCTGGTTAGGAACATGAGATCTGTAATGGCTACTCAGAGTTCTCTCCCACACAAAAAGGCAATTTCAAAGGTATGGTCCTTTCCTTCCCTTCTCCCATGACTGCACCCAACTGGATCCACTCAGAGCTTCTCCTGGCTTCCGGGATATCTCTAGTTTCTTTATCCACAGAGGAAAAACCTGTGTCGATATTCGTATAAATTCCACTTTACTTTCTGCACCCCTACCTCTGACTTCCATTTCTTTCACCTTCCACTCTGAGAGAGAGAAATAAATTATTCCTTTAGAAGTAGGATTTACCGGGCCTCTACCCTCTGCCCCTAACCTCTTCGGATGAACCGGACATCTGATTCTTCGTCTGCAGGCTTCCCTTGTGGCTCAGTGGTAAAGAATCTGCCTGCCAGAGCAGGACATGCGGGTTCAACCCCTGGTCAGAAAGATCACCTGGAGGAGGAAAATGGCAAACCTGCTCCAGTATTCTTGCCTGGAAAATTCCATGGATAGAGGAGCCTGGTCGATGGACAAAGGGCTAGAGTCCTTAGGGTTGCAAATAGTCGGACATGACTTGGCAACTGAGCACACACGCATGCCGCAGGGTGCAAGTCCTAGGTGTCTTGAACTACCCACAATATTCCTAACCATCTTAACCCTAATTATATCCTAGCCCATACTGGAGCCCATCTTTTTCCCAGAAAGAGGTCTCCCATCTGTCTCGTGAAGTCCACTCGTTAGGTCAGGGACTGATGGCTGCCCTGAGTTGCCTGGACTCACTCTTTAATTTTACCCATTCTTCGGTTCTCCAGGTAAACCTAGAACCTGTTTCTCCAGGTAAACGTGGGTCAGAAGCTCGTATTATCTGACTTTCCTTCTGGCCACATGTTCAAATTGACAGTGACATAAAAGACACTATGTCTAGTATGAAAATCACAGTATGTTAGAAACTTGGTTCCTATCACTAAAACTATGAAAAGTTTGCATCTGAGGTGTGATCTGTATAAAGGTAGCTCCTTTGATTTTATCTTTGTTAACAGTCAATCGGCAGTCAACAGAGCAGGGACTAAAAGGGAAGTCCGCCTTCAAACTTAAAAAAAGTAGAATTTTAATTTATCAGCTATGGTACATCTGTTATTTTTCTTTTTAGCCTTCCAACTGATAGGGATTATGGAACATGAAAATGTCATCACAAGTGAGATTGTCATTGTTCCTGGGAATTATCTGTGAGTGCTCTGTATTCTGCTAAATGACATCAGCAGCTGGAACAGCTGTCTGAAGTAACAGGCCTGAGGATGCTCCATAGGCAGTAATGCTCACTGTTCATCAAATGCACACAGCTAGTTTCTGCATCAGTGAAAATTCCTACTCATCTCCTCTTAACATTAAAATAGTTCTGACTACTTGCTATTATTGTGCTCAGTGAGTTAGTGCTACTACTGCCCACTACGTACTGTGGAATGTTTTACACTCACTACAGGAAGGATTACTATCATTTCATGAGAGTCATGGAAAATGAAATAGGGGGTAATTTCTTCGAGGTCACACAGTTAGTGGAGCTGGCACTTTGACCCAGATTGACACATTTGCCCAAGGTCTGGCCTCTAGAAGCCTCATTCTAGCCTCTGTGGCTTCAGAAGCTTGATGATTTTATCTTTAATAAAATCAAAATTAATGACAGCTCTGTCCCACCTCTATTTAGAACCTGAATCTTTGACTCAAAACTTCATGCAATTTGTTATCTTTTTCCCCAGGGCCTCACCAAACACGTAGCTAGCCATTTATTAAATCACACTTATTCCTGAAATCTCTTTCTTCACTTCTATTCCAGTGAATGACTGTATATAAAAATCTTTATTTTATTTACTAAACAAACACATGTTCAAAACAGGGCTCGGACTTAAAAGAGGGGGAGAAATGCAAGACAAATTTTTGCTCTTCATAGCATTATCATTTCATTGGTGGCAATGGTCAAATACCATGTTAAGTCATCATTTATATACTTGTTATTTTTTTATAGTAATTCTATAAATAATGTAATCCTACAAATAATGTAAATTTGTATCAATTTTATGTACGATAAAAGAAGTTGGAAGCTCTAATAGCACAGATTCTCAGACCAAGGCCACAGGCTACCTCTCCTGTGACCAAGGATCTCTTGAATTTAACCTAGATGAAACACACTCCATATTCTCTAACCCATTATACTGTTTTTCAATTAACTATCCAAAAGGGAAGGACTATGTGAATGATACAAATAAAACATACTAGGTGTTCAGAAGGCAGAGAAATCAGTTCTAGCTGCTTTAGTATCAGAATTCACATGGAGGGAGCATGATTTAAGGCTGGGTAGGTTTTGGTGGGTGGAGCCTGAGAAGGACACACCCCCTGGGACTGGCTGCACCCCAGCTAGGAAGTGGTGAGAGGTATGGCAAGCACAGGGCTTTCTATGGGAAAGTTATAACCCATAAACCTGGGACAGAAAAGCAAGAATCTGGAGGCAGAGAGTGGCGTGACTTCTAATTCTGCAAGAGCAGCTGGGTTTCCTTGGGTGTGGGCACTTCATGTCTCTGACCTTTCAGTTTCCATGTCTGCAAACTAGGCATATTAATACTAACCTTACAAAGTTAAGTTTGGGGCTTGATGCTGAGGAAGAGTTAATTAGATAGCCCTGGATATGTGACAGTTCTTATAAACAAGTCCTTCCTTCTGAGTCAAGGAGCCTGGATTCACTGAGTAGGCAGTGGGAATCTATGAACAACAGAGCAACACAGATCTTTGACCTGGTCTCCTTCTCTAAACAATCATGTGAATCAATGATTACAATCCATTACAATCCATTACAATAATGAATTACTTTTCCATTAACACAACTTACACTTCCTAAAACACAACTCTCTCCCGTTTTACCTCAAGCTTAATGGTTTTCCCACTCTGCAGGGAATGAAGCTGAAATGCCTTTGCTGGGAATGTATGGTTCTGCTCAAGCCCTGTCTCCCAGTTCTCCTGACACTGGCTTTTGGCATCAGCTATATTCATTTGTTCAGAGTCCCCTTAAGGTACAGTGACCAACTCATCCATCCCCATTTGTCTAGGGTTTCATACATCTAGTACTGAAACTCTTGTGCCTGTGATCCCCTCTGTCCCAAGGAAACTGGGCAAGTTGGTCACCCTCTTTCAGAAGCATTCCACTTTCCAAAATTTCCCCGTGTTTGACTTTTCCCCTGTGGTGCTTCGTGAGACACGCACACCTTGCAAGGCTTAATCCGAACACAACATGATAATCACGTGGATCGCCTGGGGTAAGTAGAGCAGGTGGCTCTTACAAATCCCTCTTACTGAGTTTGATGGATTGGGATCAGATACTGAATGTATTTTTCTTTTAACCATTTGCTTGGAAATAAAATTTAAATACAAAAAAGTTGCCAGAATAAGTATAATACAGTAACCTCTTGGCATCCAATGGGAATTGATTCCAGGACCACCACAGATACCAAAATTCACAGATGCTGAAGTCCCTAATATAAATATATATGGCATAGCATTTGTATATAACCTATGTTACATGTACTTCAAATCATCTATAGATTACTTAAAGTATGTGATAAAATATAAATAATATGCAAATTCAGCTGACCCTTTCAGTAACAACTTCAAGGGCCTGCTTACAAAAAGAGTTTTTTCACTAACCACTGTACTATAGAACCACATGTGACTAGGCTGATTAAAGGTGAAGATGGAGAATGTGGATACAGGGGTGACTGTAAAGTTATACTTAGATTTACAACCTCAAGGAAGGTCAGTGCCCCTAACCTTGGCATTGTTTAAGAGTCCACTGTAATTGTTAAAACAATGTAAATGCTACCTAAAGGGCCGTAAATAAAATGTAAATGGTTGCCAGTGCAGCAAATTCAAGTCTTCCTTTTTGAAACTTCCTGGAATTCTTCCCCCCTCCAATATTTTCCATCCCCAGTTGGTTGAATCTGTGGATACAGAAACCATACAGATGCAGATATGGAAGGCAGACTGCACAAAGAATATTCATAGACTTTTTACCCAGATTCCCCAGACAAATGTTAATACGTCTTACCCTCTATCATATGTGTTCTCTCTGTCACACGTAATAGTCTTTTAGTATTTTTTTTAGACCAGTTCCGGTCTGAACAATGTGTTCACAGTGTGGTCTTCTAGTGGCTCACGGTAAAGAATCCACCTGTCAATGCAGGACCCCTGAGCTCGATCCCTGCATCGTGAAGACTCCCTGGAGAAGGAAACGACAACCCACTCCAGGATTCTTGCCTGGAGAATCCAAGGACAAAGAAGCCTAGTGGGGTACAGTCCATGGGGTCACAAAGAGTCAGACGTGACTTAGAGACTAAACAACAACACAGTGCAGGCAGATTCGGAGGCAGGAGACGTCACTTCTAACCAGGAGGAACTGGCCATAAGTAAAGAGTTACTGGGAGGTTAAAAGTTCCAAGTTCTGCTTTAGGAAGATGACAGTGCAAGGTGTCTAGCATGAGGTCTAGAGAGAAGAAAAATCTGGAAACAGAGAGCCTAATCAGCAGAGAGCCCAGCAGTTTCAGCCCCAAAAACCTCTGCTGATGGACAGGAGCTACTGCTGGTTGGAGTGAAAATGAAATCATGTCCTCTTTCTGCCCAACTTAGATAAGAATGCCTCACATCTCCTCGACTGTTTGACCTGACTTACAAAGATGACTTTCATCTAAGCTTTTTCCCATTTCTCTTAAGAAACAAACCCATTTCTTATAGCCATTTTCTCGCCTTGGCTGTTGAGAAATGGAGTGACAAAATTAAGGACCATGGAAAGAATTAGGTCCCTGTTACTTTGTGCGATGGACTGGCTTCTTGGCAGAGTGACATGGGGTGAGTTAAGTACAATAACTGCAAATATTCATCACTCCTGAAACACTGGAATTCTGCTTTTAATTATCACTGAAATGCCATGGAGGTGCACTGAGCAGTTTTTGATCAGATACAAACTAACAAAGTGTATCCAACTGCTTCAGGGAGAATTTTTTAATTTCACAGTTGATTGAAAAATATACAGTCACAGTATAAAGGAGTAATTCAACAAGGGCTACCTGTGCTACGAGAATATACATCAGCAAATGAGAAGAGACATTAGCATCCTATCAAAAACATTTTAATCCAAAACAAAACCTGAAGTTCCTGTAATCTTATCTGCTAATACAACTTTACGGATCCACTTTGTGTTTTTTTACTGCTCTATCTGGACAAAAAAAAATCAACCTTTCATTTACTTTATTGCTCCCTTGTTAAACATCTCTTTGGATTTCTTTTCTCTCTCTTTTTTAAAGTGTCTGGTATTTGGCACTTTCACTTTTCACACAGGCCTGATGTATAGTTTGTTCTAACAAATACATCTACAGCTGGCACTTTGGGTTGATAACATTCTGTTCGCTCCAAGGAAAGAAATTATAGGAGATCTTACTGAGAAAGCAGCAGCGGTTCTAATAAATCCAGGGTCTATTTCGCTCTAAGAGAAGACACATCAATAGCAACATGTATATCCCAATTCCTAGTACTACAAACCAAAAATTCTCTTTAGAAATAAAAAGTACATTAAATAAAATTCTTGGCACCTGATTATGCAAGAAAGTTGAATATACAAGACATGCTGAAAGTTATCAGTTCCTTTAATTATAGACCAGGTTTAATTCTCGCACAAAACAGAATGACTTGATTGGTTTAATGTGAAAGACAAATTGAGGAAATATTTAGAAAGAAGAGGGATATGTCAGGATTTCTTAGATGATGTGAGACTAGACAGATAAAAGATAAGATTTGTGTGTTGTGCATATTGTGTGTATATATTTACACAAACATATATATAAATTATGACTTCCCTGGTGGCTCAGATGGTAAAGCGTCTGTCTACAATGTGGGAGACCTGGGTTCGATCCCTAGGTCGGGAAGATCTGCTGGAGAAGGAAATGGCAATCCACTCCAGTACTATTGCCTGGAAAATCCCATGGACAGAGGAGCCTGGTAGGCTGCAGTCCATGGGGTCGCAAAGAGTCAGACACGACTGAGCTACTTCACTTTCCTTTCCTTTCTTATATATAAATTATAATGTTTACCAAAAGTAGGCAGTGTTGAGAAATAAAAGATTATTTCATGATAAAGTCACATCAACAAAACTCTCATCTCATTATTCTTTAGAAATTATGCTCTGGCTGCTTCATTGTGGCCCTTATCTTTTTTCCTTCTAAGATTCATGGATTTCAATTTTTCTTCTAAAAGCCAAGAACTAAGCTCCATGTAAATTCCCATGAAAACCATCGAATACTTCCCATGAGTTGCACACAGAATCATTTCTTTAACAATGCAAATCGTTCTGCCTCCTAGATTCCTACTAAGATCTGCAAAACACTTGTTCTTCACATCAAATATGGTCTTAGTAGTTTTCCATTTTATTTTTCCAGAAAACTTTCACAGTCAAAAAGAGAGACCTAAGGGTATTTTCTCATCTTGTTACAGACGGTGACAGAACAAAATGTGCATAAATGCCCACACAGGAAAGTTAATAATACTCTATGCAGAGTCTATTTTTAGATTAATAGAACTAGTTTACGCAAAGCAAATCTGTACTGAGAAAAGATCTTCAAATATTTGAAATAATTCTGGATAAACATTTAGAGAAAAGTAACCTTTTCTTTTCCCACATTGGATCTAAAATAATTAAATGAATTCAAAGGCTGAGCCACTTTACAAAGACTTTCTAATGGCCCATATTGATCACAATCTAAATTTGCTTTTGCAGTAAGTTTGTAGAGCTGCATTAAGCACCAGAGCCAAAGCCTTGAAGAAAGAAAATCCACAGCCATCCTAGTAGTACCAAACAGCAGAACAACTGTTTACATTTGTTAATACGGAGACAAAGATCATTTGGGAGGAGACGAGATAACTAGGCTCTACTGGTTAATGCTGTATTAAAATTTACTGTTTCCAAAGCCAAGAATTCTCCCACCAGGCTTTTGGCCACTCATAATTTTACCTTGCCCAGAAAAGACAAATCTCTCAATGTGAAGGCAAGGTCGTTATTCTGAGTTGATTCAATAAACTGGAATTATACAAGGCCCTCACAAATGTGTAATCTGGCATTATACACAAAGCACTGATTTTGTTCACTGGTGGCATTTCTAGCTATCCACAGCCCTCTACCTTTTTTTTTTTTTTATTGTAAAAGGGAAATTTAATGTGCTTTTTTTTATTGCTTTTTTCCCTAAACTTACTTTATATTGGGGTATAGCTGATTAACAATGTTGTTTCATGTTAATAGTGAAGGGATTTAGCCACACATATACACGTATCCTGGAGAAGGAAACGGCAACCCACTCCAGTATTCATGCCTGGAAAATCCCATGGACCGAGGAGCCTGGTGGGCTACAATCCATGGGGTCGCAAAGAGTCGGACACGACTGAGCGACTTCTGTGTGTGTGTGTATACACGTATCCATTCTCCCCCAAACTCCCCTCCCATCCAGGCTGCCACATAACATTGAGCAGAGTTCCCCATGCCATACAGTAAATCTTTGTTAGTTATCCACTTTAAATATCGCAGTGTGCACATGCCCATCCCAAACTCCCTAACTATGCCTTTCACCCACCCCTGCTTCCCCCCGGCAACCACTGCTTTTCTTACTTGTAACATAGAACTGTAATTCTAAATCCTATTGTGCTCTTATGCAAACTATCATGTGTATCCAGCTTTTTTAATTTTTTTAAAAAAAATTTTATTTAACTTTATAATATTGTACTGGTTTTGCCATATATCAAAATGAATCTGTCACAGGTATGCATGTGTTCCTCATCCTGAACCCTCCTCCCTGCTCCCTCCCCATACCATCCCTCTGGGTCGTCCCAGTGCACCAGCCCCAAGCATCCAGTATTGTGAATAGAGGAATGTTTGCTTCCAGGAACCTTCCAAAAGCCATCTATATTTTGAGGACTGAATATGCGTGACACAGTATCCAGCACCCAGACTCAGAGATTCTTCCCTTCCCCCAGCAACCACCTGGGTCCTTTGACGTTCTGGGAAGGAACGTACATCAGATCACTTAATACAGTTTATCTGAATGATCTGCACAGATTCCTGCCTTCCTATTAGACTATGTACTTCTTTACTCATCCTTACGTTTTTCATCTTTTCATTCCCAGGCTCTGGACAGTGCCCCTTAGATATTGTGATCTCAATGTTTAGTGAATATATAAGACACAAGCTCTAACTGCACTTCCAAGATATGTACCATACAAGTATTTGTTTTTAAAGTTTTAATTTTCTCTAAAATATTTTACTTGATATATTAGATGGAAATTTTAGATGCTGAAGTATTAAAAACTAAAGCCAGTTCTGAGAAAACCACTTTTGAATTCTTAGCACATTAATACTGCACATATATTATACACATATAATATATATGCAGGTCATGAAGCAACAGTTAGAATGGACATGGAACAACAGTCTGGTTCCAAATAGGAAAAGGAGTACATCAAGGCTGTATATTGTCACCTTGCTTATTTAACTTATATGCAGAGTACATCATGAGAAATGCTGGGCTGGAAGAAGCACAAGCTGGAATCAAGATTGCGGGGAGAAATATCAATAACCTCAGATATGCAGATGACACCACCCTTATGGCAGAAAGTGAAGAGGAACTAAAAAGCCTCTTGATGAAAGTGAAAGAGGAGAGTGAAAAAGTTGGCTTAAAGCTCAACATTCAGAAAACGAAGATCATGGCATCTGGTTCCATCACTTCATGGGAAATAGATGGGGAAACAGTGGAAACAGTGTCAGACTTTATTTTGGGGGGCTCAAAAATTATTGCACATGGTGACTGCAGCCATGAAATTAAAAGACACTTACTCCTTGGAAGGGAAGTTATGACCAACCTAGATAGCATATTCAAAAGCAGAGACATTACTTTGCCAACAAAGGTCCGTCTAGTCAAGGCTATGGTTTTTCCTGTGGTCATGTATGGATGTGAGAGTTGGACTGTGAAGAAAGCTGAGTGTTGAAGAATTGATGCTTTTGAACTGTGGTGTTGGAGAAGACTCTTGAGAGTCCCTTGGACTGCAAGGAGATCCAACCAGTCCATTCTAAAGAGATTGGTCCTGGGTGTTCATTGGAAGGACTGATGCTAAAGCTGAAACTTCAATACTTTGGCCACTTCATGCGGAGAGTTGACTCATTGGAAAAAGACTCTGATGCTGGGAGGGATTGGGGGCAGGAGGAGAAGGGGACGACAGAAGATGAGATGGTTGGAAAGGCATCAGTGACTCGATGGACATGAATTTGAGTAAACTCTGGGAGTTGGTGATGGACAGGGAGGCCTGGCATGCTGTGATTCATGGGATCGCAAAGAGTCGGACACGACGGAGCGACTGAACTGAACCATACATATCATTTATTATATATATACACACAATGCACAGAGATATATGATTCATTTAGTGTGAATATTATTGGAGAAGGAAATGGCAACCCCACTCCAGTATTCTTGCCTGGAGGATCCCAGGGATGGGAGCCTGGTGGGCTGCCATCTATGGGGTCACACAGAGTCAGACATGACTGATGTGACTTAGCAGCAGCAGTGTGAATATTATTATCCATTTTCTGTATTATTGGTGTGAGATTTGGCCTATTCCTATACAAAATTATTTTACTAAAAGTATGACTGCAAAAGACTCATGTTTTGAAATAAATACCTTATTTTAAAACTTCAATCAGCAATTCAATTGAGTTTGATTTAGAGTAAATTGTATAACTAGAATTTATATCTAAAGAGCAGTGGTATCTGATTATCTTTCCCTCTTTGTTTTGATTGATCAGATAATTCTAGTAACTTTTCAAAAATTTAAGTTATGGGGACTTCCGTGGTGGTCCAGTGGCTCAGGCTGCTCATGCCCGAAGCAGGGCACCCGGTTTGATCCCTGATCAGGGAACTAGACCCTGCATGATACAACTAAGATCTTGCATGCTGCAACTAAAGATCTCATGTGCAGCCAAATAAATAGACAAATATCGTTTTTTAAATCGTGTGATGCATGTTTCTGTTGCTTGTCTACATTGTTTTCATCTGAAAAACTGGTCAGTACTATCTTTCTGTCCCTATTATTATTTACTTTAAAATGCAATCACTTACTTAGTATCAAAACGTGTACTGAAAACCAACTACTCTCTAAATATTAGTTTCCAAGTAGATTCATTCACTTAAATTACCTCAGATTCTCTTTGCAACAGAGCAAAATGGCATTTAAAGTCACTGACAGATTAAATCAAATAAACAGACCTTTTAATCACTGAGGTCCTTTTGCAGAAATAATATCTTTGCAGGTATTTAGTTTTGAATGATATTGTCAGTGGTTTATTATTTCACATTTAGTCATATTAAAGTTCATCCGTCTCAGGGGAAAGACTCAATAATTATGAACTATGACTTTTTTTCAGGTTCCTTTCTAATTTGTAGAGGAACAGATATTATAAATATCCAAGAATCACAACACTAGAAGTAAAAACTATCATCTCTGTGCAATGAATGCTGTGAAACTAGGGCCTTGTCATCAATGACTATGTTATTATAAAAATTAGGAAGGAAATTGTTTCTTGTTAATTCATAATTATTGGTGACTCCCGTGGTAGCTCAGATGGTAAAGAAATCTGCCTGCAATGCAGGAGACCTGGGTTTAATCCCTGGGTTAGGAAGATCACCAGGAGAAGGGAATGGCAACCCACTCCAATATCGTTGTCTGGAGAATTCCATGGATAGACCACAGGGTCGCAGAGTCAGATGTGCCTAAGCCACTAACACTTTCAATTCATAATTGTTACTGATATAGGTCTGATTTTTATTTTATTAAGACCTTCCCAGATGCTTCAACTTTTGTTTTTGTTTTGATGACTAGAGAATACGATTGGTATTTTAAAATATAGTGGTTTATAAATGAGGTTCTACCTCATGCTGGTGAGAATGACCATCATTAAAGAGTTGACAATTAGTAAATGTTTCAGAGGGTGTTGAGAAAAGGAAACCTTCCTGCTATTAGTGGGAATATAAATTGGTGCAGTCACTACGGAAAACAGTATGAAGGTTCCGAAAATAAAATGGTTCCCATATGATCCAACAATACCACTCTTAGGCATATATCCAGACAAAACTATAATTCAAAAAGACACATGCAGACCCCTAGGTTCATGGAAGCATTATTTAGAATAGCTGAGATGTGGAAACAGCCTAAATACCCATCAACAAATAAATGGATGAAGAAGATGTGGTGCACACGCACACACATACGCGCATGCACACACGTGTGTGCACACACCCATAAGCACAGTAGAATGCTAGTCACAAAAAAGAATGAAATAATGGCATTTGCTAGAACAGGGATGAAAACAGAGGTGATCATACTAAGTGAAGTCATACAGAGAAAGAAAAATATCGTATGATACGACTTCTATGTGCAATCTAAAATATGACACAAATGAACACATCACAAAACAGACAGACGCACAGCCATAGAGAATACACTTGTGATTGCCAAGGAAGAGGTGGGTGGGGAGAGGGATGGACTGGGAGTCTGGGATTAGCAGATGCAAACTATTATATATAGAATGGATAAACAACAAGATCCTACTGTACAGCATATATTCAACATCTTGTGATAAACCATAAGGAAAGAACATGAAAAATAATATATATAACTGAACCACTTTTCTGTACAGCAGAAATTAATAAAACATTATAAGTCAACTATACTTCAATAAACTAAAAAAAAAAACAGTGGTAGTTTACAAGTTTTAACAAAATGATATCATATTTAGGTTGAAAAATTTTAACTTCCATAACAGGTCACCTACAAGATAAACATTGAAAAGTGCAAAACTTTAACACAAGATATCAAAGAAGATCTAAATAAATCACAAAAAACATAATATTATCAAGGTGCCAATTTTCACCCAACTAGATCTGTAGGTTCAACAGAATCCTAACCAAAACCTTAAATTATTTTATGGATACTGATAAACTGGTTCTAAAGTGTATCCACAAAAGCTAAGACCCAGAATAGCCAACACAATGTTCAAAGAGAAAAACAAAATTGAAAGACTAAGTCTACCTGACTCTAGGATTTACTAAGGAACTACAGTGATTAAAACAGTGCAGTATATGTGAAAGATTAGACAGAAAGATTAGATCAACAGAGCAGATTAGAGAACCCAGAAACAGACCAACACAAAAACAGTCAACTGATCTTTGACAAAGAGCAAAGGCAACTCAATGAAAAGGACAGACTTTGCAACAAATGGTACTGGGACAACTAGACATCGATATGCCAAAAAAAACAAGGAATCTAGACCTTACAGTGTAACAGGAACTCTCATCACTGCTCACAGGAACGCAAAATGCCACAGCCACTATGCAACACCAGCTAGCAATTTCGTACAAAGCTTAACATAAGCTTAGCATACAACCCAGCAAGAGCACTCCCGGGTATTTATTCAAAGTAGCTGAAAACTTATGTCCTCATAAAAACTTGCACACAAATATTTATAGCAGCTTTATTCATAACTGCCTAAACTGGAAGCAACCAAGATGTTTTTAATTGATGAATGGATAAACAAATTATGGTGCATTTATGTAATGGAATATCACTCAGCAATGTAAGAAATGAGCTATCAAGCCATAGAAAAAGATGGAAAAAGACATGGAGGAACTTACCTATTGCTGAGTGAAAGAAGCCAGTCTTCAAAAACAACTCTGGTTCTAATTATTTGTCATTCTGGAAAAGGGATAACTATGGAAATAATCAAATAGTCCTGGTTGCCAGGTACTCAAGGGGTCAGGAGGTGGGGATAAAGAGCAGAAACACAAGCAGATTTTTAGGGCAGCGACACTACTAGGCATGATACTGTGATGGTGGGTGTATGATATTTCATACTCGTCACAACTCATAAGAAGAGTGAGCCCTAACATGAACTATGGAATTTAGTTAATATATAAATATCGGCTTGTCAATTGTGAAAAAATATAACACTCTAACACAAGATGCTAATAATAACATCAACTATATGAAGAAGGAAGCAGGGTATGTGGGAACTTTCTGTACTTTCTGCATAATTTTTTTGGTAAATGTGAAAGTGCTCCAAGAAAATAAAATCTATAAAAAAGTAAATATTGTTTCCTGCTTCATATGTAATGAATTTTCAGTGAAACCTTGCCTCCAGATTTGGAGGTAAGAAGAAAGTAAGTTCATGTAAGTTCTAAGGGCTGGGATTTTCTTCTCTTTCAATAAAGGAAAGTAAGTGTTAGTCACCCAGTCGTGTCTGACTCTTTATGATTCTATGGACTGTAGTTCTCCAAGATCCTCTGTCCATGGGATTCTCCAGGCAAGAATACTGGAGTGGTAGCCATTTCCTACTCCAGGGGATGTTTCCCACCCAGGGACTGAACTCAAGTCTCCTGCATTGGCAGGCGGGTTCTTTACCATCTGAGCCAACAAGGAAGCCCTCGGAGCCACCAGGTAAGTGGAGTTAATTTGTTTTCTGAAATAATACGTAATTATTCTTGGAATAGAGAAATTTTATCTGTGAACAATTTTCATTTAAAATATTTCAAAGTATAGTAAACCTCATATGTATGATATATACTAAATAAGAAACTAATGATAAAAATGAATCTTTTTTTATTAATCTCTAATTTAGAAAGAAAAATTATCTAGAAAGTATGTGTTTTATATATATCCTCTTATTAAAAGTTATCACAAGTTACAAATTTTCCTTCATGAAGGTGTATTTAAAATTGATGTTTTTTCCATTAAATAACCATTTTGTTATATTTAGCACATCAAAATACATTTCCATAATGACAGATCAGATGACATTTTCCTACAGTCTTACATTTATTTCTGTATCTTTTAGGAGTGCATCATGAATTTTTGATTACTCTATGAGATGGGATAAACCAAGCATATTTCTCAATGTTTTTTTCAATTCAACACACACCTTTGTATGAACTTTACTCTAAATAAAGCCTGACTGCTACACGATGAAAACCACAGTGCCTGTGTGTGGTAAGTCGCTTCAGTTGTGTCCAACTCTTGGCAACCCTATGGATCGTAGCCCACCAGGCTCTTTTGTCCATGGGATTCTCCAGGCAAGAATACTGGAGTGGGTTGCCATGCTCTTCTCCAGGTGATCTTCCCTATCCAGGGATTGAACCCTAGTATCCTATGGCTCCTGCATTGCAGACGTATTCTTTACTGTTGGGCCACCAGGGAAGCCCTACTCCAGAGGAGGTTAGGACACCTTTTATAGTCTCTGCTTCCTCTAGAGCACTTGTCCAAAAGTTAGGTTGCAGCGATATGTAGAATTTATCTTTTCCAGTGGAAAGTAAGCTCCATGGGTGCACAAGATGTGCATTTATCCTTCAAATCCAGCCCAGGGCCCAGCACCTATATGCCCAATACATATTTCTTGAATGACTCACTCATCAAGAGCAACAAAAAGTAACACAAGAATTCACTGTAAAGATATGATAGAAAGACAGGGATAATCAAATTTAGATAATATAATTAACTAAATGGGGAAAGAATCAATAATACATTTACTTTGGGACATCTTTTTTTCCCTGACCACCAAAAAAACTCTTTTATATAAAATTTCCTAAGGGTAAGGGAATGTCACAATCAAATGTCACAATCAAACATGATCCTCAGAAAAACATTAAAAATACCCCCCAAATTCTGGGGTGAATATGTATTCTATTCCAAAGTGCATGATGAGTCCAGTGACTGAGTAAAAAAAAGCTGAGTGAATAAAACAATCATGGATTGTGTAAAGGTATCTTTCAAAGGATGGGGATATTCGAAGTATGTGATTTGATAATGTCTGTAACTTATTCTTCTCCCTAGAAGAACCAGTCCTTAGAAGTGGTATTGGAATAAAAGGAAGTAATCTAACTCTTAAAAGCAGAAGCTATCACGGCAACATATTTACCCTGAAACCTTAACTGGTCTGAACTCTGCTGTCTGCACTGCTCTTTTAGGGTCCTATTAGAAGGATGGGACAGGAATAGACTTGGTGAAGGCAGAATCTGTTGATCTGTTTCTATTTCTCTGATGTGTAACAATATTATGTGCCTCTGAGAGGAAGAAACATTGAAGCCAAGAGAAAATACAGAGAAAGCAAAATCCAGGCAAAGGGAAGAGTGAGTGTTTCCGTAAGGTGGGAATCAAGGCGACCAGGGTGGCTGCTGCAGATGGAGGGAGAATGTGGAAGCTTTGTGGGCAGATCAAGTCACAAGTTCTACAGGCTTAGGAGGAATTCAGGTTATATTTTGGGTAAAGAGTTGACACGAACTGCTGTCAAATTGCAGGTGAGAAAGGAGGTGAAGAGAGGAAACAACTGCTGATTGAAGAAAGGCAGGCACTGATGGCCCAGGTCCTAGGACCAGGCATCCTGGTCACCCTGGAAGGGTAAAGGAAAAATACACAGGACAGTAGATTTTCATGTCTCTCCTTGTGGGTGTTCCCTTTCAATTTCTGATGTGTATCCAGTTTGCAGGCTGCTCAGGCAGCCATGGAACAGAACCGGAAGCCAGGGCCATCACAAACACCCTCAGGGGAGAGGTATGAGGAGCTATCTTCACGCCCCCTGAGACGACAATGTGGCTCTTCTGAAACAGGCTGCAGCGAAAAGGCTGAGCTGGACGCAGGCCTGGCTTGGATTTTATGACTGGGAAACAGCCAGTGCTGTGGCAAGAATCCATTTTTGATCTCATTTTTTAATGTGTTTTCTTTATATTTTCCAAATTATGCATAAATTATTGAAACTAGGTCAAACGAAATCATGAGCTAAATAGAGTTTACTAATTCACCTTCGCAATTTGTCCTATGCCAATCTAAATGCTCAGGGAAGGCCTGTAGTTGTACTAAAGTGGAGCCAACATCACAACTTTGTGAAATGGCCTCAAACCCACAGCTTTATGGAAAAAAAAGTCAGGCCTTGGACTGACACCAATTTAATCCTGGAATCTATGAAAAATTAATTTAACAACAAATCAAATGAAGCAGCTTTGTGGTTTTTCATTTTAAAAAGGACATGATTTTAGCAATGACTATATATTGTAGGATTTTATAAATGGATGTTTTGATGATGCTTGGAGAAAAAACATGTGTCTTGTTAAGTGTTTTATAAATATTGGTTAAATCAAATAATGAATGAGTGTGAGACAGAAAATTCAGAGAAATAAAGCCAAAAGCCAGAGTTTTGAATATTCTCCTCTACATTGGCTTTTTGACTTAAAAAAAAAAATTAAGATTTTTTTTTGGATGTGGACCGTTAAAAAAAAATCTATATTGAATTTGTTACAATATTACTTCTGTTTTATGGTTTTTTGTTTTTTTGGTTTTTTTTGGCTTTTTGGCCACAAAACATGTGGGATCTTAGCTCCCCAGCCAGGGGTCGAACCTGTGCTTCTGCACTAAAAGGTGAAGTCTTAATCACTAAGCCACCTGGGAAGTCCCTCCTTGACTTTTCTGTTTTGAGTATATTTTTGAAATCTAGATAAATTCAAAAGCACCCCCAGAAATAAAGAGGCCTGTCAATGGCTCAGATTCTAAAGCTCAAGGGAAAAACTGGAAGTTTAACTGAATAGCTTAGGTATAGAAAAGATTAACTTCCAGAAATTGTTATTTTAAAGATTTTTCATGGTTTCTCTTTTTCTAATGTTGAAACTAAAGTTGAAATTTTGAAATGGTTTCTAAGATTATTGAAAGATGCAGCAATAAAAGGATTAACATGCATATATATTCTTCAAGCTTTAAATCAGTAGCTTAGCTACTGGTGAAAAATCTCATCAAGTTTTAAAAATAAATTCAATGCTAAAGATATACTGAAATTGTTTAGAACACCAAGAAAGACTTCATATTAATAATTATATGTATTCATTAAAAACATGTCCTAATGTTTCACTTAATATTTTCTAGATTTATAAATTATTTTTGAGTCAAAACCTAATAAGAACTCTATATAGTTATTAATTCTGCCTTTATATTTAAAAAAATTTAAGTATATTATCCCAGGTTCGATATGTAGGGATACCTTCTATTATTTAATAGAGTTTATAAGGATTTGTCATTTACACTCACAAAGATCATTTGAAGGATAAAAAAAAATTGAAATTGTTGTCACTAATGACTACATTTTCAGAAAAGCAGGAATACAGAATATAGTAAAGTAGAAAATTTTATCACAGACAGTCCAAAGGCACTTGAAGACTACTAAATTAAGCCATTTCCATTCAAGATTCACGAGACATACAATATAAGAGATTATAAAAATCCCTATCAGATTGATAGGACTTGCAATTAGTTAAACATGGAGAATAAGAGGGAGCATGAAGTTACAGAAGGTCCCAATGTTTCCAGCCTGGATTACTGAGATGACAGTAATGTTTCACATGAGATACACAACAGAGAAGGGGCAGGTATGAAGAGGGACGATGACTCCACTCATACAGAGTTCAAGAGGTCAGCAGAATATATATAGGACTAGGATTTCTAGAAGTTAGGATGCGAAGACTTGAAAACCATTTACATTCAGGAGTCAGCTGAAACTCTTGAGTACTGGAGATGAAGCAGGGAGAATACGCTGACTGAGATGGGTAGGAAGACAGCGCTGCTTGCCCAGAGCCCCACAGCTGCTTCACTATATGGGAAACTGAAAAGTTTTGTGGAGAAAGTCACTGAAACAGATTCCTGGACTCCTAAGAGAGGGCTGCGATCTATTTGAGATACACCCCACATCTGGAGACAAAACCAGAACTCAAGAGCATCTCAAATCTGGCTTTTATCAATAAAAGCAGTCAACCTCTGTCTCCATAAAAGCCCTGACGTTTGCTTCTTTTTCAATACTAAAACAATTAGTGTGCCCACTAAACGATAGTAGAGATCAAAGAATAATGCATATTTAAATAATGCATCAGACAGATGTCACTCTCATCTTTTAAAAACATACTTGGATTGTCACTGATGATACTATAAAAACTCTAACCTCAAAAATGAAGTGCCTCAAATTTCATAGGATACAAGAGTTTTACTCATTGCTAGCGATGTCAGCAAACTGCTAGACTCTGAAGTGACCAAGTTTTTGTAAAAGGCTCCAAATTTGCAATTAAAAAAAAAATTACCTCTTTAACAGGACCACCTGACTTAGGGCAGGATATTTACCATGTCTGGCCTCAAGCTACAATTCACCTTTCTCCCTGAACTCCTTAAAGATACATATCGAATGCTTTGTTACACACTGAAGTTTCTCAAGGATATACTTAAAACCAATTAAGATACATTTAGAGTTATTCTTAGAACAAAGGCATCCTCACTTACCACATTGGAGTTAGGGAGTAACAGGCAAACAACACAGTATCTTGGATAGGACTCAAGAAAAGCAGGGATTGTGGTCAGAGGAGGAACCTGTAACTGAAAGGGAGGGGGTCACCAAGAAGTAGGCTCCACCCCCACTTGCTCATTTCCCAGCACACGTGAGTGGAGCTCTGAATAAGGGGCCCCACTTTGCACCTGCCCTGTTCTTATTGGCAATGAATGGTGATGGGGTACTTAAGAGTGGAAACCAATGCAAAAGCAATTTAAGCCCATGGGCAAACGGCTCAGGGAAGAGCACAGAAGTTCTGATTCCCCCTTAAGGAGATGTGGCCTCCTGCCTGTCCTAGTGGCTTACATCTCTGGCTTCTCTTGCTAGCATTCAGACATCTATTCCTGAGTAGGGTAAAGGAGGAGTCACTATCAGCAAGCTAGACTCATTGTTTTCATCCATTTTAGAAATACTTCAGTGTCTACGAAATAGGGTAATTCTTAAAACCAGTGGTATGTCACAGTTTAAACATAAACTTTTTTTTTTCCCTCGAGTCACGGGGTACCTATGGTGTGATTTACAACTGGAATAAGATGTGGTGAATTAAGATAATTAGATAATATCTTATAAACTTTCTAATAAGATTAGAAAATAAGATAATTCCCACGAGGTGCTAGTGGTCAAGAAACCGCTTGCCAATGCAGGAGATATAAGAGATGTGGGTTTGATCCCTGGGTCAGGAAGATACCCTGGAGAAGAGAATGACAACCAACTCCTGTATTCTTGCCTGGGAAATATGAACAGAGGAGCCTGGCGGGCTACAGTCCAAGGGGTTGTAAAGAGTCGGACACAACTGAATGACTAACACTTTCACTTTTTTTTTTCCATTGTATGTATAGTCAGTTTTCTACCTTGTGTCTATTTAGTTAAAACTGGATTACAAGTATTTACTTAGTGGTATGCAGACTTTGTTAAAGGTCACGTTTAAGGGGTGCTCAATAGTTTCTTAAATGAATACTGTACCTTACATGTAATTTCCCCTATCGTTTCCTAAAAACTATTGGATTGGCCAGAAAGTTCATTTGGGTTTTTCTGTAAGATCAGAAAACCCCAAATGAACTTTTGGGCAACCCAATAGAACATTCATGTATTTTGAAATATTTAGACAGAATTTAAGAAACAAGTTTAGAAGTTTAAAAAAAAAAAAAGAAACAAGTTTAGGATGTCAATGGCTACTCATTTTATTATGACTTTTGTATCACAAATATACTTGTATCTGTATCAGTTCAGTTCAGTCGCTCGGTCATGTCTGACTCTTTGCGACCCCATGAATTGCAGCACGCCAGGCCTCCCTGTCCATCACCAACTCCTGGAGTTCACCCAGACTCACGTCCATCGAGTCAGTGATGCCATCCAGCCATCTCATCCTCTGTCGTCCCCTTCTCCTCCTGCCCTCAATCCCTCCCAGCATCAGAGTCTTTTCCAATGAGTCAACTCTTCGCATGAGGTGGCCAAAGTACTGCAGTTTCAGCTTTAGCATCATTCCTTCCAAAGAAATCCCAGGGCTGATCTCCTTCAGAATGGACTGGTTGGATCTCCTTCCAGTCCAAGGGACTCTCAAGAGTCTTCTCCAACACCATAGTTCAAAAGCATCAATTCTTCGGCACTCAACCTTCTTCACAGTTCAACTCTCACATCCATACATGACCACTGGAAAAACCATAGCCTTGACTAGACGGACCTTTGTTGGCAAAGTAATGTCTCTGCTTTTGAATATGCTATCTAGGTTGGTCATAACTTTCCTTCCAAGGAGTAAGCGTCTTTTAATTTCATGGCTGCAGTCACCATGTGCAGTGATTTTGGAGCCCAAAAAATAAAGTCTGACACTGTTTCCCCATCTATTTCCCATGAAGTGATGGGACCGGATGCCATGATCTTCGTTTTCTGAATGTTGAGCTTTAAGCCAACTTTTTCACTCTCCACTTTCACTTTCATCAAGAGGCTTTTGAGTTCCTCTTCACTTTCTGCCATAAGGGTGGTGTCATCTGCATATCTGAGGTGATTGATATTTCTACCCGCAATCTTGATTCCAGCTTGTGTTTCTTCCAGTCCAGCGCTTCTCATGATGTACTCTGCATATAAGTTAAATAAGCAGGGTGACAATATACAGCCTTGATGTACTCCTTTTCCTATTTGGAACCAGTCTGTTGTTCCATGTCCAGTTCTAACTGTTGCTTCCTGACCTGCATATAGGTTTCTCAAGAGGCAGGTCAGGTGGTCTGGTATTCCCATCTCTTTCAGAATTTTCCACTGTTTATTGTGATCCACACAGTCAAAGGCTTCGGCATAGTCAATAAAGCATAAATAGATGTTTTTCTGGAACTCTCTTGCTTTTTCCATGATCCAGTGGATGTTGGCAATTTGATCTCTGGTTCCTCTGACTTTTCTAAAACTAGCTTGGACTCTAGTTAGCAAAGTTGATTGGTTTCACTTTAATTGTGAGCTTTTTTTAATGGATGAGAAATTAACCCTAACTTCATTTCTTAATTAAACGTTGAGTAACTTCCCACAGGTTTTCTGTTTATCGGTTGTCTCTGTTTTGAGTTAGTTTTCTCATTCAAATTGTTATAGTATTTTTGCATAAATATTAAACATTTTCAAAGGGCTCAGATTTGTCTTAGGGAAATACTTTAGGAACAGGTAGAATCTAGTTCCATTTTCAGATCTTTAATATAGAAGTGATTATTAATTAATCTGCTAAAATATACATTGGTTTTGCCATGGGTTTTAAAGGCTTCTACTTTAACACACTTTAAAACTTTTAGGTCTCATGTAATTTAATAGGAATATTTTCATCATTCACGGTGCCCAGAAAATAATCCTATTCTTCCTCTCTTCTTCCTGTTCTTCCTCCCCAACACAAAATATGAGTCTCTGCCTAAATTAAGGCTGTGTGTAAGGCTCTTGAGAATGTACTGGTGACTAATTGTACATGATACTCTTCTTAAAGAAGTTCATAGGCCAGTGAGGATGCAGAAATACACACATCTAATTACCACATATCCTGGTACGTTCAGTGATACATACATGTCTACAAAGGGCGCTTTGGAGCAGAAAGCAAGGTGCTTTCACAGAATTGGAAGAGGTCAAAAAGGAATAAAAGAGGAGGAAGCTGGGTTAACACTTGAATTCTTCCTCAGCATTCATTCTTGATACCATTCCCATAAAATCAAGAGATTTAAGATTACAACCATTTCTAGACTTGACTGTCAGTCCAGAAATGGTTCCTAATTTCAAATTTGGTTGACTACAGAACTCTTCATAATAAAAACAGGAAGTAACAGAAATACAGTCATTATGTATTCACTTTCTATAATATTAAACTCTGCTTAATAGCCATAATTCTTTCAACTGTCTGTACATAATAGTGTCAATGAAATTAGAATGGCCTGAATAGGTACCAAGGAACAGATTCTTTTAAATCATCATTTATTTTAAATGGTAATAACAGCATCCTCAGAAACACAGCAGATTGCTTTGCTTTCCATAAAATCAGGACAAGAAGAATGCTATTCTCTTCACCCTCCAGTGAGCTCAAAAGGTGGGAATGTTGCCAAGATAATTCAATGAGAAAAGAAGTCATTCTCCCAGGAAATTTTGAAAATATCATTAATTCACTTTGAGTTTTTACAATGATTATAAAACATTTATAAGACTGGCCGTATCTAGTCGTTTTAACTGACAGGATTTTTTTTTTCCTCTACTGGAGTGCATCACTTTAAAAATATCCTTCCTTCCACTACCCACCTCCCCCCACCCAACAATTTCACGATGGCAAATCCAGGCAAAGTGTTTTATTCTTGCTTAACCTTGAAAGATATATGGTGTACTCAATTAAAAAAAATCTATCATTTAATTAGCTTTTAGAGATTTGACATCAAGCAGGAACACATCTGAAATACAGACAAAGGAAGAAGCAAAAAAAATTCAGTTTGGAATTGTAAAGGAAAATGTTAGATGTTCTATGAAGGTCAAAGTCAACTCATTCCCTTAAATTCCTCCAAAAGACTTCAATGCACCGAGTAGGCAGTGGTGATCACTGGGGTGCTCCTCTTCCCACTTTATTTTCATTGTTCCTTTTCACAATTCATTTGAAATTTAGCTCGAATCTTTTTTCCCTTTCAATATAGTTAGTATCTATCATAAGTAATAATTTTGAAACTGACTTTCTAATTGACTGCTTAAGCAGAAAATTAAATTTAGGATAACAGCTAAGGAAATAAATAACTGCCGTTCAGTAGTTGATGCTTTATTAAGGGATATACGTATTTTTATGGGAGCCCTGAAAAAAGAAGTCAATGGATGCCTGAGGAGGTGGAAGAAGACTTTTCAGAAGTCACATTTAAGCATTCTTTCAGGGCTTATAGGTGCTCACGTGGGCTTCCCTCATAGCTCAGTTGGTAAAGAATCCACCTGCAATGCAGGTGACCCCAGTTCGATTCCTGGGTTGGGAAGATCTCCTGGAAAAGGGAAAGGCTACCCACTCCAGTATTCTGGCCTGGAGAATTCCATGGATACAGTCCATGGGGTCACAAAGAGTCAGACACGACTGAGCGACTTTCACTTCACGGGAGGTTAAGAGAAAGAATGTACCAGATAAACACACACACAAATCAAGGCACACACAGAACAAGTCAGAACATGAGGTCCTTTTTGAGCTCTCAGGAGATAAGAAACCATGTGAGTCTACAGCGTATGTACCGAGTGGGTGAGACAGAGATAGGAAAGCTGTGGGTAGTCCAGGAAGGATCTTACACACCATGCCAATAATTCTGGATTTTGTCCCTTCATCATTCTCCAATATGACAGCCACTGTCTACCTATGGCTCTCTAAATTTAAATTAAAATAAACCCAAGCAACATTTCAACTCCTTAGTTGACCTAGTCACATTTCAAATGCTCAATCGCAATGTGTAACTAGCGGCTACCATATTAGACAGAAGGATACAGAAGGTTTATCACTGAAAGTTCTATTGGACAGTGATGTTTTCAGTTCAATTGCTCAGTTGTGTCTGACTCTTGGCGGCCCCATGAACCTCAGCACACCAGGCTTCCCTGTCCATCACCAACTCCTGGAGTTCACCCAAACTCATGTCCATTGAGTCGGTGATGCCATCCAACCATCTCATCCTGTCGTCCCCTTCTCCTCCTGCCCTCAATCTTTCCCAGCATCAGGGTCTTTTCCAATGAGTCAGCTCTTCACATCAGGTGGCCAAAGTATTGGAGTTTCAGCTTCAACATCAGTCCTTCCAATGAACAACCAGGACTGATCTCCTTTAGGAGGGACTGGTTGGATCTCCTTGCAGTCCAAGGGACTCTCAAGAGTCTTCTCCAACACCACAGTTCAAAAGCATCAATTCTTCGGTGCTCAGCCTTCTTTATCCAACTCTCACATCCATACATGACCACTGGAAGAACCATAGCTGTGACTAGACGGACTTTTGTTGGCAAAATAATGTCTCTGCTTTTTAACTTTCTTTCCAAGGAGTAAGTGTCTTTTAATTTCATGGCTGCAATCACCATCTGCAATGATTTTGGAGCCCAGAAAAATAAAGTCAGCCACTGTTTCCACATCTATATCCCATGAAGTGATGGGACTGGATGCCATGATCTTAGTTTTCTGAATGTGGAGCTTTAAGCCAACTATTTCATTCTCCTCTTTCACTTTCATCAAGAGGCTCTTTAGTTCTTCTTCACTTTCTGCCATAAGGGTGATGTCATCTGCATATCTGAGGTTATTGGTATTTCTCCCAGCAATCTTGATTCCAGCCTGTGTTTCTTCCAGCCCAGCGTTTCTCATGATGTACTCTGCATATAAGTTAAATAAGCAGGGTGACAATATACAGCCTTGATGTACTCCTTTTCCTATTTGGAACCAGTCTGTTGCTCCATATCCAGTTCTAACTGTTGCTTCCTGACCTGCATACAGGTTTCTCAAGAGGCAGGTCAGGTGGTCTGGTATTCCCATCCCTTTCATGTTCAATCTGGTTTTAGAAAAGGCAGAGGAAACAGATCAAACTGCCAACATCTGCTGGATCATTGAAAAAGCAAAAGAGTTCCAAAAAAACATCTATTTCTGCTTTATTGACTATGCCAAAGCCTTTGACCATGTGGATCACAATAAACTGTGGAAAATTCTGAAAAAGATGAGTGATGTCTTAGAACAGGATAAAGTGAAAGTGTTAGTCGCTTAGTGGTGTCTGACTCTTTGCAACCCCCATGGACTGTAGCTGCTCTGAATGGAATTCTCCAGGCCAGAATACTGGAGTGGGTAGCCATTCCCTTCTCCAGGGGATTTTCCCAACCTAGGGATCAAGAATCTTCATTGTAGGGAGATTCTTTACCATCTGAGCCACCAGGGAAGCCCAGAATAGGAGAAATCACATCCGATTGCTAATTTCTAAGCAAGAAATTGACCTGATTAAAACTTTGCTTGATTAAAAAAGGTAACTCATAGAGTGTGAAAGATCAGCATAAAGGGTCAAGAGAAGGAAGCTGTGTAGTGACTGAATTCAAACTGTAGTTGTGGGAAAGTGGAGGGAAGTCACCTATTTCAGAAGATCTGGAGGGGCAGAACCAAGAGGACCATGCAGAGTTCTTAGTGAAGATGACTGGGAGGAAGGTGGTACCTCAACTGGAAGATGTCAGAGGAACGCAGTGGGCTAGGGAGTGCAGAGAGTTAATTTCTCGACCTATTGAGATGTAGGTGCCTGGAACTTAGGGGGTTTGGGCCAATAGGTTGCAAAAGCACTATGTTGCCCTTTTCCCTTCACAGTGGACTTGCTTTCACAATGACCTAAGCAAGCATTCTAAAACAAGCGATCTCTGCCACTACGATTTCCTGTACAGGCTGTCTCCACCTGCACTGCTGTGATTGAAAGTTCACTTATAAATTGTGTGTTTGGAACAGAGAACCTAATTTTCATGGAAAAATATTACAAATTATAATTAAGTCTCTAAGCCAACTGAGACGAGCAAAGTTGAGACACGGTGTACCTGAAATACCATATATTTGCATGAAATCATAGAAAAGAGCATATGGAATCATAGTTTGTTTTCCTTTACGTTCATGGAAACACATTTTGAACCAATGCAAAAACAGTGTTTCCTCAGCCTAACTGACTGAATGCTGGGGTCTTAGTCACAGGTGGAGGTGGGAGCACATTTGGGCCCGTTTCCATCACACCAGTAACATAATACAGTATTGGAATTTAGGAGGAATGGGATAATAAGAGAAAACATGTTGATTTCCACAAACGTTAAACTCCAAATAACGAAGATGGTCCCCTTGCTCACCAGGACCAACTGGGTGGGGGTGGGGGACAGAGAAAGAGAGAGAGAGAGAAACAGAAGTGGGAAAGACAGAGGAAGAGAGAAGAAGGGAGCGAGGGATGGTGAGAGTTGTGAAAACAGGTAACTATTCGGGCGTGCCCTCAGGTGGCAGGTAAAATGGTGGTTACCATAGGCAGAGAGGAGGAAGATCCTACAGACCCCAACATAGCTGTGGATGGTGATTAAGCTGCCCAATAGTGGGAAGAGAAGTAAAGAACAGTAACTGTCCTCAGGTGACAAAAATCCGAGGAAAGAAGAAAAAAAACTGCCCCCTCCATAAAACTACCATATAACCCAGCAAGCCCACCACTGGGCATATACCCTGAGAAAACCATAACTCAAAAAAGATACATGTACCCGAAAGTTCACGGCAGCACTGCTTACAATAGCCGGGACATGGAAGCAACCTAAGTGTCCATCTACAGATGAACGGGTAAGGAGGATGTGGTATGCATACACAATGGAATATTGTTCAACCATAAACACGAATGAAATTGGGTCAACTGCAGTGATATGGGTGACCCTAGAGCCTGTTACACAGACTGAAGTACGTCAGAACGAGAAAAACAAATACTGCGTATCAAAGCAGATATGTGGGATTTGGGAAAATGGTAGAGATGAACCTATCTTCAGGACAGGGATAGAGGGAGATGTCGAGAATGGACTCGCAGACGCAGTGGAGAAAGAGAGGGCAGGATGAGTTGAGAGAGTAGCACTGACATATATACGCTTGTGCTGGTGGTGCAGTCACTTAGTCATGTCCAAACTCTTTGCGACCCCATGGTCTATAGCCTGCCAGGCTCCTCTGTCCTTTCTTGGATTTCCCAAGAAAGAATACTGGAGAGGGTTGCCATTTCTTTCTCCAGGGGATCTTCGCAACCCAGGAATTGAACCCAGTCTTCTGCATTGCAGGCAGATTCTTTATGGACTGAGCTTCCACGGAAGTCCCACATACACACTACAATGTGTAAAACAGATAGCTAGTGGGAAGCTGCTATATAGCACAGGGAGCTCAGCGCAATGCTCTGTAATGACTTAGAAGGGTAGGAGGGAGGCTCACAAGGGGGCAGATATATGTATATGCATAGCTGATTCATGCTGTTGTACACCAGAGATGAACACAACATTCTAAGGAAATTACATTCCAATTAAAAAAATTAAAAAAACAATTAATGACTAGGAAATGAGAAGATGTAGAAACAAAGAACAGCTGTTGGCTAGGAGGCTGGTAACAATTAAATGGCAACCCACTCCAGTGTTCTTGCCTGGAGAATCCCAGGGACGGGGGAGCCTGGTGGGCTGCCGTCTATGGGATCGCACAGAGTCGGACACGACTGAAGCAACTTAGCAGCAGCAGCAGCAGGAGGCTGGTAACAATTTATAGACTATAAACCAGCCACATAGCAGAATGACCAAGCTACCAGTTCCCTGAAGCCATGAAGACCTGACACACACTCCTAAGTTGTTTTTACAGGAAGCAGACTGCCACCAGATGAAAACTGCTGACCACAGAACACAGACCCTAGACTGGTTGAAACTAGAGGCTGATGACCTTGAAACTTCATCTTGATGCCAATCAATCCAGAATTGTCCATGAGCTGATCACACACCCAGCAGCCCCCTCCCTAACACTGCATTTAAAACCTCTTCCCAGAAAGTCATCTAAGAATTTGGGTCTTTTCAACATGAGCTGCCCCTTCTCCTTGCTTGGTGCCCTGCAGTCAACACTGTATTTTCCTTCCCCACAGCCAGGTGTCAGTAGATTGGCTTTACTGCACATGAGCAAGCAGACCTGACTTTGGTTCAGTAACAGGTGGAAGCAGAGTGTGCAAACACACATTTCTAATTTCAATGCCATCTGTGATAAATTCAGCATTGATTTATAGCGTGCAATGAGTAGAGAAAAGCCCTATATACCTTCCTACCCTGAATCCACCTAATACAAATGCAAATCACGATCTCATACATGTTGACCACTGGATGGCTAAACTAGTTATTAATTTAGCCAGGAGACTGGAATTAATTAACCTTAGCAGTGAACTGCATTTTGACCTTGGTCTAATCAGGCCAATTTTCCACTCTGGAGAATATGATTAATTATCTGGTTCATTCAGGGAAGGAACCCCAACAGAACAAAACATACACACGCCAGAATTTTTACTTTAATTGTTAGGATTATAATGCAATTATTGATAGTGTCTTTCTTCTGATAAGGAAATGCACAATAAAATAAACACTTTAGACTTACAAACAGTTAAGGAAAGAGAAGTGGAAAATTCAGGCTAATTTATCAGGAAAGCTGTGATTTATTTTACTATAATATCAGATGCATTCTTATCATTCTCTTTATTTCATTGTATTTTGCACCAGCCACCTTTTATGTGGACTTCTCAGGTGGCGTGGTGGTAAAGAACCGTCTGCCAATGTAGGAGACAGGGGTTCAATCCCTAGGTTGGGAAGATCCTCTAGAGAAGGAAATGGCAACCCACTCCAGTGTTCTTGCCTGGAAAATTCCATGGAGAGAGGAACCTGGCAGGCTACAGTTCATAGGTCACAAAGAGTTGGACATGACTGAGTGATTGAACACACACACACACCATTTATGTAAGATGCAAAATAATTTTGTGCTATTCATATCCTATTATACCTAACAGAGAATATGATAAACTCTTCTAAAATACATAAAAACTCTGCCATATATAAAAATTATTTTTATTGTATACATTTAATTAGCACCCCTGATTTTAAAAAGCTTAAATGTTATGAAAAACAAGGATATTATCTAGATGTACACCAACTGAGAGAGATCATGATAAAATATCTTAAAACAAAGGCTGCTGCTGCTGCTAAATCGCTTCAGTCATGTCTGACTCTGTGCGACCCCATGGACTGCAGCCTACCAGGCTTCTCCGTCCATGGGATTCTCCAGGCAAGAACACTGGAGTGGGTTGCCATTTCCTTCTCCAAAACAAAGGCTAGGTAGGACAAAACGCTATTTTATGTAGCATTTATGCTACTAACAATGACCTATGTCAATATTCAAAGAAAAATTCACACAACTTCTAGGACTGTCGAGAGAAAGACTGAACATATGAACAGATACTGAAAGGGTACACAGAGTCTCATTTTTTGTACATTCATAAGACCCAGGTTTCTGCCAGCTACACTGCGTGCTTTTATTAAACTGACTGACCAAATAAGCCTGCAAAGTAAATACTCTTGGAAATAAAGCCACCATTCTGCTACTTAAGTCAGTATTTCTGGTTCTACGTGGCAAGTAAAAGGCACATTTTCCTGCCCCGCCCCATCATTAAAACAGATTGGCTCACTTACTGGCCAAAAGTGATGAGGCTCAGCTCTAATCTAGAGCATCCTTTCTCTGCCAAGGATGTTGGCAGGTATTAAACACACAAATAATGGCTTGATATGTTTTTAAAACAAGCTCTAATGCAGTTTCCACAGCAAAGGTAAAACATCACGTTGCTGGCAGGGCAGCCTCTCTGCAGGTCAGTGTGGCTTTTCTTCGCCAAGCATGTGAGTAGGAATTGGTTTTGGAAGGAGGAAGGACATTGGGAATTCACTGGACCGAGTCAGGGTTTATACCAAAGGAGAAACAAAAAGGAATATGCCTGGAGCAACTTTACAACATGCTGCTTCCGCACATTCACTGCCTCTTACCAACTGATAGTAAGTTAGCTGTTCTTTCTCTTTACTTTTCTTCCTTATTATCTTTTATCCATACTCATGAACTGTTTAAGGAGTATTTCAAATACTTAGGAGAGACACATGCCATGTCATACACAAACATCTCTAGACACATTCACGTTTATTTTGCTGAGCATTAAGACATATATCATAGCTTAATATACACTGAATAAAATGAATGAGTTTTGCTTGTGTACCTTGCCTCTATCATTGGAAGATTTGGTTTTTGAGACAAGTACAAAACACTTAAGAGGAGGTAATAGCTATCTGATTCTTCCAAACGGTGGGTTAAGGAATTGGATTAGTATTGATTTTTCATGTTGATACACTATTGTTGGAGCAGTTCAAGGTTTATAGAAAAATTCAACAGAAAGTATACAAAGTCCCCTTCTCATCCTCCACGGTTTCCCCTATAATTAACATCTCCCATTAGCATGGTCCATTTGTTACAACTGATGAACCAACACTGACATGTTATCAATCACCAACGTCTATAGCTTGCATTAAGGTTCATTCTTTGTTTTACAGTCTATGGGTTTTCACATGTCTATGACATGCATCCACCATCACAGTATCTTGCAGAATAGTTTCAGTGCCCCAAACATTGTCTGTGTGCTGTCTTACTCATTCCTCCTTCACTCTCCAAGAATTCCTGGCAACCAGTGACCTTTTAACTGTCTCCATAGTTTTACCTTCTTCAGAGCATCATTTATAGTTGGCCTTTGTACCACATGGGTTTGAATTGCATTAGTTCAGTTGCTCAGTCATGTCTGACTCTTTGCAACTCTATGGACTACAGCACACACCGGGCTTCCCTGTCCATCAGTAACTCCTGGAGCTTGCTCAAACTCATGTCCATCTGAGTCAGTGATGCCATGCAACCATCTCAGCCTCTGTCATCCCCTTCTCTTCCCACCTTCAATCTTTCCCAGCATCAGGGTCTTTTCCAATCAGTCAGTTCTTCGCATCAGGTGGCCAAAGTATTGGAGCTTCAGCATCACTCCTTCCAATGAATATTCAAGACTGATTTCCTTTAGGATTTATTGGTTGTATCTCCTGGCAGTTCAAGGGACTCTCAAGAGTCTTCTCCAAAAACACGGTTCAAAAGCATCAATTCTTGGCACTCAGCTTTCTTTATAGTCCAAATCTTACATCCATACATGACTACTGGAAAAACCATAGCCTAGATGGACCTTTGTTGGCAAAGTAATGTCTCTGAATTTTAATATGCTGTCTAGGTTGGTCAAAGCTTTTCTTCCAAGGAGCAAGCAACTTTTAATTTCATGGCTGCAGTCACCATCTGCAGTGATTTTGGAGCCCAAGAAAACAAAGTCTGTCACTGTTTCCTTTGTTTCCCCATCTATTTGCCATAAGTGATGGGACCGCATGCCATGATCTTTGTTTTCTGAATGCTGAATTTTAAGCCAGCTTTTTCACTCTCCTCTTTCACTTTCATCAAGAGGCTCTCTAGTTCCTCTTTGCTTTCTGCCACAAGGGTGGTGCTATCTGCATATCTGAGGTTACTGGTATATCTCCCAGCAATCTTGATTCTAGCTTGTGTTTCATCCAGCCCGGCATTTCACATCATGTGTTCTGCATATAAGTTAAATAAGCGGAGTGACAATATAGAGCCTTGATGTACTCCTTTCCCAATCTGGAACCAGTCCATTGTTCCATGTCCAGTTCTAACTGTTGTTTCTTGACCTGCATACGGATTTCTCAGGAGGCAGGTAAGGTGGCCTGGTATTCCCATCACTTTAAGAGTTTTCCAGTTTGTTGTGATCCACAATCAAAGGCTTTAGTGTAGTCAATGAAGCAGATATTTTTCTAGAACTCTCTTGCTTTTTTCAACAGCAGATCTTGAACTGCATAGGTTGTCTTATAACCATGTTTTTTTCAATAGTAAATACTACACCACTACATGATCTGCTATTGGGTGGATCCATGGATGTGGAACTGCAGAGTCGGGGGAAGAATCGTATATATGAAGGACTAACTGTAAGTTATACTCAGATTTTTTATTGCAAAGAAGGTCAGCAACCCTAACCCCTGCTTTGTTCAAGGGCCAACTATAATTGAAATTATATAGCATGCCATCTTTTCAGTCTGGCTTCTTTTACTTAATAATATGCAATTAATGTTACTCTGTGTCTTTTCATGGCTTAATAGATCATATTTTCAGCAGTGAATATTATTTTATTGCCTGATATTCTATCATTTATTTATGCGTTCACTACTCAAGGATATCTTGGTTGCTTCCAAGTTTTGGCAATTGTGAACAAGCTGCTATAAACATCTGTGGGCACGTTTTTGTGTGGATGTTGGTTTTCTACTCATTTGGGAGCACAATTACTGGATCATATGCTAAAAATATATTTTTTATTAAAAAACTGCCCATATACTGTTTTGCATTCCTACTAGCAATGAATGTTGTTCATATTAATCCATATCCTCACCAGCAGTTGGTGTTGCCTGTGTTCTGAATTTTGGCCATTCTAAGATGTAGTGGTAACTGTTTTAATTTGCATTTCCCTAAGGCATGATGATGGGTTTCCCTGGTGGCTCAGTGGAAGAACCCAGCTCTAAATGCAGGAGACATGGGTTCAATGCCTGGGTCTGGGAAGATCCCCTGGAGAAGGAAATGGCAACTCACTCCAATATTCCTTCCTGGAGAATTCCATGGACAGAGGAGCCTGGCGGGCTACAGTCTATGGGTCACAAAGAATCAGATACACTTAGTGACTAAATAAAAACAAAGCATGATACAAGACATGGAGCATCTTTTGATATGATTATTTGCCATCTGTATATATTCTTTCCTGCAGTATCTGTTCTAGTCGTTTGCTCATTTTTAAATTCAGACTGTGTGGGTTTTAAGAGTTCTTTGTATATTTTATATAATAGTCCTTTATTAGATACATCTTTTGCAAATATTTTCCCTCAGTCTGTGGCTTTTCTTCTCTTGACAATGTCTTCAACAGAACAGATGTTTTTCATTTTAGTAAATCCCAACTTAATATTTTCTTCCATAGATGGTGCTTTTGGTACTACATCTAAAAAATCATCATCAAATCCAAGGTCACCTAGCTTACTCTCTTGTTAATTTCTAGAAGTATTATAGTTTTGTGATTTACATTTTTGTCTATGATCCATTTTTACTTATTTTTTTGTGAAAAGTGTAAGGTCTGTATAGATTATTATTTTTGTATATGCATGTCCAATTGTTAAGATACCATCTGTTGAAAAGTCAATTCTGCCTCCATCGAACTGCTTTTTCTCTCTTGTAAAATGTCAGTTGATTATAAATGGATAAATCTATTTCTGGACTCTCTATTTTATTCCATTGATGTATTATTTCTATTCTTTTACCACCACTATGCCATCTCACTTACCATAGCTTTATATTAAGTTTTGAAGTCAAGCAGTATTAATTTGTCAGTTCTCTGGCTTTGTTCTTTTTCTTTAGTATCGTATTGGCTATTCTTGACCTTTTGCCTTTCCATGCATACTTTAGAATCAGTTGGTAGATAGCCCCCAAAAAACTTGCTGGGAATTTATTTGGATTCTGTTAAATTGCCTGACCAAATTAGAAAGGAAAGGAGTCTTAACCATAGAGACTCTTCCTATCCATGGACATGGGATACCCATCTATTTAGACCTTTGATTTCTTTCATCAGGGCTTATAGTTTTCCTCATACAAATTCTGAACATGGTTTTTAGATTTATATCTAAGTATTTTAAGTTTTCTGGTGCTAATTTAAATGCTACTGTATTTTAAGTTTCAAATTCCAACTGTTCATTGCTGGTATATTAAAAAGATGACTTTTGTACATTAATATTATATCTTGTAACCTTGATATAATTGCTTATTAGTTCCACTAGTGCTTTTGTCAATTCTTTTTGTGATTTTCTACGTAGACAATCATGTCATCTGTGAAGAGACAGCTTTATTTCCTCTTTCTCGATGTGTATGAATTTTATTTCATCTTCCTCAGTTTGTATGAATTTTATTCCCTTTTTAGTCTTATTTCATTAGCAGGGACTTCCAGTACAGTAATGAGTAGGAGTGGTGGAGATTACTGGCTTGGTCTCAGTTTTAAGGATAAAAGCTTCTAGTTTCTCACCATTAAGTATAATGTTAGCTATGGGAAGTTTGTAGAGGTTCTTATCAAGTTGAAGAATTTCTCTATATTCCTAGCTTGCTGATAGTTTTCTTTATCATGAACGGGTGTTGGATTTTGTCAAGTGCTTTTTCTGAAGATTAGATTTTTTTTTGTTCTCTGTTTCTATCTACAATTACTCCTCCAAGTTTCTTGGGGAAAAAGAACTATTCATTGAAAAGTATGATATTCTGGAAGTCCAGTAAGTCTCTCTTCTTGTCACCAGAAGCTAAAGATAACCAGATCACTCTTTATTCACCAAAGCTATTGTCAGCAGCACACAGGCTCTCTCCTATGTCTTCAGAACACAGTGGGTAAACCATCCAACTTCATAGTCTCCTAATCCACCCACTTCTTCACATTCTAAAACTTGTCACCACCCTAAACTCCTCAAATCCCAAATGACTGACTGTAAGCCACTCACTTCCTATACCTCTTCTCTGAGTTTATATGTTGGATAACATCTACTGTTCCCTCATCATTAATCTCCAGTTTGATCTGCCTTCATCTCAGTGCATCAGATCTTTCGTATTTCAGCTGCACTCTTTTCAGCTTAGATTTCATGGGTCATAATTTCAATTACACTCTTGCCAAGAACTTAATATCCTTTGCCCTTCTTATTTCTTCACTTCCATCTGGCAAGACCCCAACTGGATGAATACAATTCAACTGCCTTATTCTTCCTGCACCTGAGCAAATATAGCAAGAGAAAAAAAACAAGAGGGTAGATGATGACACTGTAAATTTATAATCAGAAAAATCAAATTTATTCTCAGGACCATTTAGCAATTTGAGTATATCTTTTGTTCCATTCTTTCTAGTCTTCTCCACAGTATTTCAAAACTTCTCCACTTTCCTAGATGTAGGACACCTTCCTTAATTTCCCCCATTGTCTTTGTATATTTCTTGTATTCTACTTCACAAAGCAAAGAGAAAATCTCATATATATTGGGATTCTATCTAGCACGCTCTAAAAAACCTACAAATCTATTTAGAGGAGTTCTTATCCCTTTTTAAAATTTTGTTTCATTACTGAGGGAGAAACTTTTCCTATCTAGGGCCAGGGCCACCCTTCATAAATTGGATCCTGTTTCTTAGAAACCTCAAAATACCAACCAGACCCTGTTTTCCCAATACAGTCAATAATTCTCTTACAGCTAGATTCATTCACATGGCAATTAAGCACTATTAATTATCTCGCATAAAAAACCTCTCAATCATATGGTCTCTCATTTCCCACTGTCCTCACTTAAAAATAGTGGAAAAAAATTCGATACACATGAGATTTTAACCATATTAGATTACATATTTAATGAAAATATTCCCTCCCCATTCACATTAAGTCTGGCCATGTGACTTTCTTTAGTTAATGAAATTAGATGTGAACATGGGGCTTCCCTGGTGGCTCACATGGTAGAGTCTGCCTGCAATGCTGGAGACCTGGGTTCAATCCCTAGATTGGGAAGATCCCCTGGAGAAGGAAATGGCAATCCACTCCAGTATTTTTGCCTGAAAAATCCTATGGATGGAGGAGTCTGGCAGGCTATAGTCATGGGGTCATAAAGAGCTGGACACAACTGAGCAACTAACACTTTCACTTTTCCTTTCATTTTTATGTGAATGTGATAGGTGACACTTGCAAGAAGAAGCTTCTACAACAATTGCATGGTCCTGTTACTTTCTTTGTTTTCCCCACTATGAGACCAACAATGTCCCTGATAATAGCCACCACTTACTACTAGTTCTAAGTGATTCAAGACATCAGCAGAGTTGACATTAACCCATAGTGGATTAACAGTTGAGCACCGAATCAACCTTTGTCATCTTGTGCTCATCGAAATTGCTTTTTATTGCCTCATACTTTAGCCTACACTGCCTTGCGTAAGACATCATGCCTCCACTTTCTTGCTCTCCCTTACTCCTCAAACCACTGTAGTCTGATTTCAGGGCCATCTTAGTTAAACAGTGTATTATAATCTGCGAACACAGACTATTCCTGTTTTCTCCCTAATTCCTTGTTACTTCCTCTCAGTCTTCATTCCCCATTTCCTTGGCAAGTGAATAGTGGAATTTCTCAAGATCTATCCTAAGACTTCATCTCTTCTCACTCTACACAATGATTTTAAGCTCTCAATCATCTATGATATTTTCTTCCTTTATCTATACAATGTCCAAACTTAACATGTTCAATCCAAATTTCTCTGAGTTTATATATGCATACACACACATACACACACACACACACATACATATATATATAATCCACTTTGTACCTCCACTTAAAAACTTTCAAGATGCATCATATTCAATATACCCAAAACCAGGTTTGTTTCTAGTATTTATTTCATTTTCTCTCATTTCTTCACAAGCTTCATGATACAGAGCCCATGTCTGTTTTTGACTCTTACGGTGAGTACCTTTGAGAAGGTACAAAAATTCCTAGCATGATAAAAAAAAAATAACAATTACACACAGGGTGGAACTGCAGAGTAAGACACAATTTGAAAAGTGAAAAGAGAAGGTGTCTGTCATTAGAGGATTGACTATAAACAGCTGATTTCTCAGAAATGACAGTGACAGCCAAAAGTTAGTTGAACTGTATATTTAAGGGGCTACAAGAACACACGCTCAACCTAGAACTGTATAATCAGTGAAAATATCTTTCAAGAACAAAACAGAATTAGGTACTTATTCATATGAAATAAAAATTAAAGAAGATGTAGTGCCAGTGGCTACTCTCTAAAAGTAATTTAAAAAGATACATTTTAGGCAGAAGAAAAATGCTGCCAGATGGAATCTGAGATGTAAGAATAATGTGGGATAGGAAAGTGGCAAATATGTGGGTAAATCTACACAAACAGTTACTGGAAAAAAAACGTAATGTCTACTATGGAGAAGCTAATAGGAGGCAAAATAAAAGGACATAATTCAAGACCGGAGTGACAAAGAATATCAAGGGAATAGAATACATCTAGAATGTTACCATTTTCTTTTACAACTGTATAGATTACATAAATAATTTGTGTATTTTTTCTTTAACAGCTGTTTTATAAACATTGCTTTCTTTTGACTAACACTTAATAAAACTTAACTTTCTTCTCTCCAACTGAGTGAGACATGTCTACAGAGAACTAAAATAATTAATTCTTTAGGAAGGAAAACTGACCTAATTTAGTCTTCCTCACATTTCCTAAATTATAGAAAAATTCCAAGAACTGATTCATGTTTTGAAACCCTTTAGTTTAGGGACTTAGTGTACAATTCTGCACTAAAATAGTTGTAGCCTTCTATGCACTGATCTGAAGTATAGCATTATTGGGTGTTTCTGATAACTGGACATGTGTGTGTGTCTCAGTCACTCAATCATGTCCATCTCTTTGCGACCCTATGGACTGTAGCCCATCAGGCTCCGCTGTCCATGGGATTATTCAGGCAAGAATACTGGAGTGGGTTGCCATTTCTTTCTCCAGGAGATATGTGGACAGTTCAGCTCAGTCATGTCAGACTCTCTGTGACCCCATGGACTGCAGCACGCCAGTCCTTCCTGTCCATCACCAACTCCCGGAGTTTACTCAAACTCATGTCCCATCCAACCATCTTATCCTCTGGCTTCCCCTTCTCCACCCATATTCAATCTTTCCCAGCATTACGGTCTTTTCAAATGAGTCAGCTCTTCGCATCAGGTGGCCAAAATATTGGAACTTCAGCTTCAGCATCAGTCCTTCCAATTCAGGACTGATTTCATTATGATGGACTGGTTGGCTCTCCCTGCTATACACGGGACTCTCAAGAGTCTTCTCCAACACCACAGTTCAAAAGCATCAATTCTTTGGTGCTTAGCTTTCTTAACAGTCCAACTCTCACATCCATACATGACTACTGGAAAAACCATGGCTTTGACTAGACTGACCCTTGTTGGCAAAGTAATGTCTCTGCTTTTGAATATGCTGTCTAGGTTGGTCACAACTTTTCTTCCAAGGAGCAAGCATCTGTTAATTTCATGGCTACAGTTACCAACTGCAGTTGATTTTGGAGCTCCCCAAAATAAAATCTGTCACTGTTTCCATTGTTTCCCCAACTAATTGCCATGAAGTGATGGGACCAGATGTTATGATCTTAGTTTTCTGAATGTTGAGTTTTAAGCCAACTTTTTCTCTCTCCTCTTTCAGTTTCATCAAGAGACTCTTTAGTTCTTTCCTTTCTGCTGTAAGGTGGTATCATCTACGTATCTGAGGCTATTGATATTTTTCCCAACAATCTTGATTCCACCTTGTGCTTCATCCAGTCCAGCATTTCTCATGATGTACTCTGCATGTAAGTTAAATAAGCAGGGTGACAATATACAGCCTTGACGTATTCCTTTCCCGATTTGGAACCAGTCTGTTGTTCCATGTCCAGTTCTAACTGTTGCTTCCTGACCTGCATACAGAGGTCTCAGGAGGCACGTAAGGTAGTCTGGTATTCCCATCTCTTTCAGAATTTTCCACAATTTGTTGTCATCCACACAGTCAAAGGCTTTGGTGTAGTCAATAAAGCAGAAATAGATGTTTTTCTGGAACTCTTGTTTTTTCGATGATCCAAAGGATGTTGGCAATTTGATCTCTGGTTCCTCTGCCTTTTCTAAATCCAGTTTGAATCTGGAAGTTCACAGTTCACATACTGCTGAAACCTGGCTTGGAAAATTTTGAGCATTATTTTGCTAGCATGTGAGATGAGTGCAATTGTGTGGTACTTTGAGCATTCTTTGGCATTGCCTTTCTTTGGGATTGGAATGAACACTCACCTTTTCCAGTCCTGTGGCCACTGCTGAGTTTTCCAAATTTGCTAACATATTGAGTGCAGCACTTCCACAGCATCATCTTTTAGAATCTGAAATCTCAACTGGCATTCCATCACCTCCACTAGCTTTGTTCGTAGTGATGCTTTCTAAGGTCCACTTGCCTTCACATTCCAGGATGTCTGGCTCTAGTGAGTGATCACACCATCATGATTATCTGGGTCATGAAGATCTTTTTTGTACAGTTCTTCTGTGTATTCTTGACACCTTTTCTTAATATTTTCTGCTTCTGTTAGGTCCATACCATTTCTGTCCTTTATCGAGCCCATCTTTGCATGAAATGTTCCCTTGGTATCTCTAATTTTCTTGAAGAGATCTCTAGTCTTTCCCATTCTATTGTTTTCCTCTATTTCTTTGCATTGATCCCTGAGGAAGACTTTCTTATATCTCCTTGCTATTCTTTGGACCTCTGCATTCAATTGGGTATCCTTTGCTTTTTGCTTCTCGTCTTTTCACAGCTATTTGTAAGGCCTCCTCAGACAGCCATTTTGCTTTTTTGCATTTCTTTTTCTTGGGGATGGTCCTGATTCCTGTCTCCTGTACAATGTCATGAACCTCTGTCCATAGTTTTTCAGGCAATCTATCAGATCTAATCTCTTGAATCTATTTCTCACTTCCACTGTATAATCGTAAGGAATTTGATTTAGGTCATACCTGAATGGTCTAGTGGTTTTCCCTACTTTTTTCAATTTAAGTCTGAATTTGGCAATAAGGAGTTCATGATTTGAGCCACAGTCAGCTCCCAGTTTTGTTTTTGCTGACTGTATAGAGCTTCTCCACCTTTGGCTGCAAATAACATAATCAATCTGATTTTGGTATTATTATCTGGTGATGTCCGTGTGTAGAGTCTTCTTTTGTGTTGTTGGAGGAGGGTGTTTGCTATGACCAGTGTGTTCTCTTTGCAAAACTCTATTAGCCTTTGCCCTCCTTCATTCTGTACTCCAAGGCCAATTTTGCCTGTTACTCCAGGTATGTCTTCACCTCCTACTTTTGCACTCCAGTCCCCTGTAATGAAAAGGACATCTTTTTTGGGTTAGTTCTAGAAGGTCTTGTAGGTCTTCACAGAACCATTCAACTTCATCAGTGTTACTTGTCAGGGCATTGACTTGGATTACTGTGATACTGAATGGTTTGCCTTGGAAACGAACTGAGATCATTCTGTCGCTTTTGAGACTGCATCTAAGTACTGCATTTCAGACTCTTGTTTACTGTGATGGGTACTCCATTTCTTCTAAGGGATTCCTGCCCACAGTAGTAGATATATTGGTCATCTGAGTTAAATTCACTCAGTCCATTCCATTTTAGTTCGCTGATTCCTAAATTATCGATGTTCGCTCTTGCCATCTCATGTTTGACCACTTCCAATTTGCCTTGATTCATGGACCTAACATTCCAGGTTCCTATGTAATAGTGTTCTTTACAGCATTGGACTTTACTTTTATCACCAGTCACATCCAGAACTGGCTACTGCTTTTGCTTTGGCTCCATCTCTTCATTCTTTCTGGAGTTATTTTTCCACTGATCTCCAGTAGCATTTTGGGCACCTACCAACCTGGGGAGTTCATCTCTTTGTGTCCTATCTTTTTTGCCTTTTCATACTGTTCATGGGGTTCTCAAGGCAAGAATACTGAAGTGGTTTGCCATTCCCTTCTCCAGTGGATCACGTTTTGTCAGAACCCTCCACCATGATCCGTGAGTCTTGCTTGACCCTACATGGCATGGCTCATAGTTTCACTGAGTTAGACAAGGCTGTGGTCCATGTGATCAGATTGGTTAGTTTTCTGTGATTGTCATTTCCATTCTGTCTGCCCTCTGATGGAGAAGGATAAGAGGCTTATGGAAGCTTCCTGATGGGAGACACTGATTGAGGGGAAACTGGGTCTTGTTCTGATGGGCCATGCTCAGTGAATCTTTAACCCAATTTTCTGTTGATAGGCGGGACTGTGTTCCCTCCCTGTTATTTGATCTGAGGCCAAACTATGGTGGAGGTAATGAAGATAATAGTGACCTCCTTCAAAAGGTCCCACACACGCACTGCTGTACACAGAGCCCCCAACCCTGCAGCAGGCCACCACCGACCCATGCCTCCACCAACGACTCCTGGACACTCACGGGCAAGTCTGGGTCAGTCTCTTATGGGGTCACTGCTCCTTTCTCCTGGGTCCTGGTGCGCACAAGGTTTTGTTTGTGGCCTCCAAGAGTCTATTTCCCAGTCCTGTGTAAGTTCTGGCAGCTCTGTGGTGGGGATAATGGTGACCTCCTCCAAGACGGCTTATGCCATACCCAGGTCTGCGGCACCCAGAGCCCCTGTCCCTGTGGCAGGCCACTGCTGACCCGTACGTCTGCAGGAGATGCTCAAACACAGTTCTGTCTCAGTCTCTGTGGGGTCTCTGGGTCCTGGTGCACACAACGTTTGTTTGGGTCCTCTGAGCATCTCTGGCAGGTATGGGGTTTGATTCTAAACGTGATTTTGCCCCTCCTACTGTCTTGCTGGTATGTGGACAAGATGGGCTAAATGCAAAACACCCCAGTATTATACTTTTTTGTTTTAAAGGAAATGATCTAGTCAATATAGTTGGGAAAATGTGCTTAGTGAGGTCATCTGGAATTGCATTATCTATAATGATCCTAATAAATCTCAAGATTATGTAACAACAGTTGAAGGTCACTTGCTATTTAAAGCCATTACCATAGTTCTAAAAGCTTCTCCAAATTATTACAATATTGTGCCAGAAATGCAAATTTTCTTGAAGCTGTAGTGGTGAAAAACTTTTCCAGCACCCAGTTCTGCAACACAAAACATCATCTTTCACAATTTATATACAGAAGAGATTTAGTCTTAAGAGGATCATCATGGCAGATGCTCACAGGTCCTGCCATAAGAGAGAAAACATATAGAACAAAGAGCCTGATCATTTTAACTAAGTTTTTAGCTGTAATCTCATAACATGTTTATAAAACCAGACAATAGCTTCAATCATTTCAATATAACTTGAGAAATTAAGCTAGAAAAATAGAAAATGCACAATATACTGTTGAAAGCCAGAGAGCAACTGTGTGAGCTCTGTCCATGATCCTGAAGAGGCCACCCACTGGGGTTTGTTTTTTGTATGGTCAACACTTACATCAAGATTACTTATCACTAACTTTATATTACTTACCTATTTTCTGAAATATATATGTCATATTCAGGGATACTGTAATTATTTCAATTTATATTAATATTTGAAAAAAATCTCAAACAACTACAATTTTTTCTTCTACTTATGTACATTTTCAGTATGACCTAAGAAGATCAGAATGCCTGTTACCTATAAAGCAATTTCATACGAAGGTATGCTGGTTGTCCCCCATTATTCAAAATCCTTTCCAAGCTCCCTTCTTCATACTTCTTTGCTCTGCTTTGAAGACCTGGGTGGCTGACCTCTAGGATATATTGTTATGTTAGCATCTGATTGGATATTGTATGTAAGAAGCATCTGCAGGACAGCAGATCAGCAAGTAGGGTGAGAGAGACTGAGGTATTCCTTCCTTGCATATTCATTGCTCAGGCAAAATTTTTAGAAACAATTGTAACTTTTAAAGACTGTCGTTTCAACTGAATGATCTCTTCTAAGGCTCTAGTCCTCTCTGGGCTCATCCCCCTGTTTCTTAGTTTTTAACAGATGTAACTTTTTCCTTCTGTTGCTATTCTCTGGGTGCTGCAACATCTTTTGTTTCCTTAGTCCTGCCAACCACGCCACAAGTAGACTTTTACTTTGAAAAGTTTCTTCATTTAAACCACCTGAGTGCAACTTACTTCCTGCCAGAACCATGAGTAATACAGAAAGTATTTAAATCATAGCTAATATCAATATACCCAATTGAGAAGGCAGAATATCAGTAGGCAAGAAGTGAACATTAAATGTCCATAAAATATACAAGTTAGTATGGAACAGGCTGTAAGCACAGTGAATGCAAACATCTGTCTACTTTTCGATGTAAGTCAAGATTGACTCGTGTCTATTATAAATAGTAGATATCAGTAAATACTTTAAAAAATATTTGGAGTGTACCAAATAGCTCAAAATTTTAGCATAAGGTGTTACTAAACTCAATACTTTGTTTAGTTATACTTAGGCTAAATTTACTCATTAATTTACTTAATTTTATGTATTAGTTTCACAAAGAGAAAACAATTGGGCATAGAACTACCCCCAGAATTCCTGCCACCTAACACATAAACAGATGCCATTGGTAAAGAATGCAATATTAGTTACAGGAAAATTTTATCTGATGTCTTACTCTATTGATGGATTGCTCACATTCAAAAACATTCTTCATACTTGAAAGAAGCGCAACTGAAGGTTAATGTGGCTTAAGGTGCAACCTTGTGGACTATAACCCACCAGGCTCCTCTGGTGGTCCATGGAATTCTCCAGGCAAGAATACTGGAGTGGGTAACAATTCCCTTCTCCAGGGATCTTCCCAACTCAGTGACCTAACCTGGCTCTCCAGTATTGCAGGCAGATTATTTTTACTGTCTGAGCCACCAGGGAAGCCCTTAAGTAACTGTATTTATCATCAATTAGTGCTCAGCTTCTAAGTCATGTCCGACTATTTATGACACCATGGACTGTAGTCTTCCAGGCGCCTCTGTCCATGGGATTTTCCAGGTAAGAATATTGATCAGTCTGCCATTTGCTCCTTCAGGGCATCTTCCAATGCCCAGGGATCAAACCCAGGGATCGAACATGCATCTCCTGCATTGCCTGAATTGAAGGCAGATTTTTCACCATCTGTGCCACCCAGGAAGCCTTAAGTAATTGTATTCATCATCAATAAATGCATAACCAAATAGTCCAAAGATTAATAGCTTAAAACAATAAAGTGAAAGCTGCTTAGTCATGTCCAAGTCTTTGCGACCCCACAGACTGTCCATGGAATTCTCCGAGCCGGAATACTGGAGTGGGTAGCCTTTCCCTTCTCCAGGGGATCTTCCCAACCCAGGGATTTAACCCAGGTCTCCCACATTGCAGGCAGATTCTTTACCAGCTGAGCCACAAGGAAAGCCCCAAAATATTGGAGTGGGTAGCCTATCCCTTCTCCAGGGGACGTTCTTGACCCAGGAATCAAACTGGGGTCTCCTGTATTGCAGGTGGATTCTTTACCAACTGAGCTATCAGTGAAGCCCTGCTTAAAACAGTCGTCATTATCAATTTGATATTTTTGATGCAAAGTCACTCATGAGATTAAAGACAGATGTTGGCTGGGCTCTGGACATGTGAAAGCCTAACTGAGGCTAGAAAATCATTTATTAGGTGGTTCACACACAGGCTTAATTAGTAGGTTGGTGCTGCCTATTAGACAGAAGTCTTACTCCTTTCTACACAGGATTTCCCACAGGTTTGCAAAGAGTCTTCACACACCTGAAGCCAACTTCCTCCTAGAGCAAGTAACCCAGGAGATCAAGATGAAAGCCACAATACCTTTTGAGGATCTAACCTTGGAAAGCACAAATAATGCTTTTTGTAGTATACTGGTACACAGCTCAGTCCTGACTCAACAAGAAAGGAATGTGCACAAGCATGGGAACACAGAAGGCAAAGATTATATAGACAGCCATCTTGGAGTTTGTCTACCAGGGTAACTAATCATAAGAACCATGACGTCTCATGAATTGCATATATCTCATGAATTGCAAATATCTTTAAAAATAAAGATATTTTTTAAAATTTTTTATCTTGAAATAATTTTAGATTTATAAGACTTATTACAAAAAGTTTCTAACAATCTTCACCTAGTTTCTCTGAAGTTATCCTACATAACCAGAGAACAAACAAGAGCTAAGAAACATTGGTACAATACTATGACCTAAACTAAGGACTTTACTTGAATTTGCACAGTTCTCCCACTGTTCATTTCTGGTCTTAATCTCTGCCAGAAAAAAACACTTTGAATTTTGTTGTCTCGTCACCTTTGTCTACCATACTCCACGTGAGTTCCTTGGTCTTTCCTTCTCCTTCCAAACCTTGAAAATTCTGAAAAGTAATGATCCGATATATTGCAGAAATGTCCCTTCATTTGGAAATTTCTGGTATTTTTTGCACAAATAGACTGGAGATGTGGGTTTGGGGAAAGGTGAAACAGCACATGTGTTGGGGTGCCTGATGACAACATGACATCACTGGTGGGGTAAAGCATTTATCTAAACTTGGTTAAGATGATGGATACCAATTCTCTGCACTCTAATTACAGTTTTTCCCTTTTCATACTCTGCATGTCATTAAGCCCCACCACACTCAAGGAGACAGAAGTTAAGCATCCCTGCCTGGAGGGAGTATTCCCAAGGAATTTGTGCATATATGTTAAACCTACAATAGTGATCAATTCATTTTTGACTGGAGAGAGAATATAGTTTTTGGTGGAGATAGAGAATTGCATAGGAAATAGATAATACCATAGGACATCTGGGAAAAATATTTCTATTTCTTTATGATTACTCATAGCCTATCACTATTTCTTTATTCCTATCCTTATGTTAATACAAGTAAACACAGTACACATAAGTTATATCTTCCTCCTGTCATGACTCCAGTATACCAAAAAAAATTTGTAGTGTTTTGATGAGCATGGTTTTGAAGCCTACGTATCTCAGTTTTCACCTCAAATTCAATGTGAGAAGTATTTAACATGTTTATAAACAATCACACCCCCCCCCAAAAAAAAAACCCTCAAAACAAAACTGTTCTCCAAACTCAAGATACGTAAAGTTTCTTCTTTTCTTTGTTTTTTGTTTCTTGGATGGAAGGTCAACTAGACAGAACTAGAATGGTCCCAAATGAATACAAATAACAGTACCCAGGACATCTCAACCAAGTACTGGAGAGGTTCCCAGACAGCAGATTCTTAAGACAGCAAATTATATTAGCAGCTAATTAAAATTCAATTTTAATTAGCTATGACACTTATATATACTTTAGAACTGATGAAGTGCTCTTCAGACTAACAATTCTTAATAAGCTCTGCTTAAATTTAATTTCTATTTCCATTCGACAGTAACCAAGGAAAATTTACGATTCAACCCAATGCTCAATACCACCTAGTTCAAGGGCTCTAAGTCTTCAGTCTGCTCTTATTCACCCAGTCAATTTAATTTCCAAACCACAAATTCTTCCATTTTCCCTGCTGAGAACAAGAATTTCCTTTGGAACATTTCTATAAGTTTTCAACTTTGATTACAAAGACTACATCAAATGGAAAACATTTTAGATTATCCAGTCCTTCTGTTTTACAAGTTATCAAACTACACACCCTTCTTTGAATTATATTTTAGCAGATATATAGTCCTTTAGAAAAACTATAATGAGTAAATGAATGCAGTGCTCCTCTGATAACTAGCAGTTATGTAAGAGGGAGAAATAGTTTCAGCCTTACACTCAGGAATGACACCCCTCTCTCCTCACTGAGATCTAATACATCTTGACATTCTTTGTCTCTTTTCTTACTGAATTATAAAAATTAATCTAAAAAGAAGAGTTAGGGTGTTTACTGCAGAAGAAAGGGAAAAGCTTACTGATCCTAGAATTTACTGTTTAAACTCTTTTTTTGGTACAGGATGAAAAAGAAAACTTCAGAGTCTGTTTTACCTCATCTGCCAACGGTGTCCTGACTTCTGCCCAGGTCAGTGCTGTTCCCTTTGCTGAGCGCATCCAGGGCCTTTTCATTCTTCTCTTCTAAGACACGTCCTCCTCAGGCCTATTTTCCAGCTCACTGGAAGCACATCTTCTTCTGCCACTTGATGAAGTGTTTCTTGGAACCAAAGGGCACAGTGCATTCATCTTGTACCCTCACAGTGTCCAAAACACAGTGGACGCCCATTAAATACGTGTTAAATGGAACTCTAAAAGCATGTTTTTTAAGAAAAAAACTCAAAATCACACATATTTAATGAAGAAAAATAACTGCCATAAGAGAAGAAAAAAAATGACCCATAAAGTGAGTACTATCATTATCCCTTTCACAGATGTAGAAATTAAGGCTAAGAAACGTTACATGGCCCAAGGAAGCACCTCCAATGTCAGTTTCTCAATCACCGTGTGATACTGAAAAGGGTTATAAGTGTTGCTAGCCAATGGGTATTAATAAACCATCTGACACTGGAAGACATAAATGTGCAACAGCCGGTTAGGAGAGATGTTGTATCTTTTTCATGCATTTATTGACTCATAAATCATATATTTAATATCTCCCTGCCAAATATTAGAAATTGTGTATAGTAGATACTCTCTAGCTGTTTAAAACAGAAGCAGAAGGGAAATTGTGGTTGGATTTAAGATTAGGATCAGGAAGTGTCAAGTCCAGTGCCTATGGGATAAAGGAGTTGAGGGAGCTGTTGCAAATCCTAATGAAATAACTAGTCAGGGAGGAAATAAAATTATCCAGGAGAGACTGAGAGTCCAGAAAAATAAGAAGTGGAGTGATGGCGTGGCAGTGGCAGTTAAATTTTAAAAAGAAAAGGAATAATAAGAATAAAAGACAGGAATACTATCACAACAGTTTGCGGTCAATTAAAAATTTCACACATGGAGTTGTTGGGTAATGGCAAGTTTCAAGGTGCTCTAATATGGGAAAATTAGTAAAATAAGGTGCAGGTGAAATAAGGTTGGAATCAGGGAAAGGAAATGCGATCCTGTCCCCTGTGCTCGTCACGCATTGCAGAGGAAATGAGCCTGGTGCCTTTCCTTTCACCATCATATGTGCGGAAGCGACCTAAAGGCCAGGGGTGACATTAGGACAGAACAGGGTATTAAAAGCAGATGAACCACACGAAAACTGTTAATGTTTGAAGGATTGACATATGCACACTATTGATACTATGTACAAAATAGACAACTAATGACGACCTCCTGTATAGCACAGGGAAGTGTATTATAATAACCTATAATGGAAAAGAATCTAAAAAGAATATACACATATGTATAACCAAAGAAAAAATGCAAACACTTTGCTGTACTCTTGAAACAACACTGTGAATTAACTACACTTTAATTTTTAAAAACGGTTAAAAAAGTATAAGCCGCAAAGTCTGCCCACAAACAAGAGGGGATTACACAGAAGCGTGGCCACTAGGGCAGTAAGAATTACTAGTGCCATGTTAGAATTATGCCTGTGACACACGCAGACATGGAGAGGAATACAAGTTCTCTATGGATAGTCCTTTGACTCATTTTGCTTTTTGAAGTATGAGAATTTATCACTCAAAAATAAAATTTTAAATCTTTGGGGAAAGAAGACTATGATAACTCCACTATTTCCCACAGGATGAAAGAAGACTGAATGCCAAAGAGCTGATGCTTTCAAATTGTGGCTGGATAAGACTTCTGAGAGTCCCGTGGACTGCAAGGAGATCAAACCAGTCAATCCTAAAGGAAATCAACTTTGAATACTCATTGGAAGGACTGATGCTGAAGCCAAAGATCTAATACTTTGGTCACCTGCTGCGAAGAGCCAACTCATTGGAAAAGAACTTGATGCTGGGAAAGATTGAGGGCAGGAGGAGCAGGGGGCAACAGAGCACAAGATGACTAGAGAGCATCACCTAGACTGAATGGACATGAACGTGAGCAAGCACCGGGAGACAGTGGAGGACAAAGGAGCCTGGCAGGCTACAGCCCGTGGGGTCGCAAAGAGTTGAACATGACTTAGCAACTGAACAACAAGAAAGTGGTCAATGGCTACCGAGTGGCTCAGGCTTAGGATGGAGGAAGCCCCCGGGACGGGGATGCTCAGGGTTACTTGCTTATTAGTCCCCAACTCACCAATTATCAAATTAAGCCAAGGTCCTCCCCGGTTGTAATCCAGTGTAGTTCCTTCACTGGAAACTTTTTCAATTCATATTGTAACAATTTACTCCCACCACTCCCTTGAATCATGGCTTCACTGGTGTAGATATGTGGTGAAGTGAGCAGGCTCCAGTATGATACTTGCGTTCTCCTGTGTGTCTCTAGGAAATTACTTAAGCTCTTTGCTCCCAGAGATTATACCCTCTACTTGGTTAATTTGTAATAGAGACAAATACTACCATATAGTTAAAACACAGTAATGGCCACCATTTTTTTGATTTATGAGCAGTTTTGTACTCCCTTCCTGATACAAGTGAAGAATCAGGGTTCTTCTTTATTCTCTTGTATTCAGAGATGTATACTGTGGTCAGAGTTCCAATTTAATGTAATGTTTTTAAATAGTTTGGAACCAGACTGGAGGAACTCTGATCCTCAAAATCATCATCTAAGGAATGAACACAGTAATTGTGGTTGCAAGGATTGTTGCAGGATTCAGTTACATAATATAGGTGGACCATCTAGCATATAATACAAACTATTAAATTGCCATTCTCCTATAACACTTGTGTTTTTTTTATTTTCTTGACTTTGTAAAGTCACATGTCATGGTGGGGTGGGACACATAGGACCCGGCATAGATGCATCTCACTAACATTTTTTCATTCTTACTTTCTTCATCTGTAAAGTTGAGGAACAGGATAAGATGGTCTCTAGCTAAGAAGACAGGTAACACTGTCATCGCACGGATGCTGTGAAACCAACACAATGCACGGTCATTGCCACTGGTAGCTATGCCCATTTGCGAAGTCCCTCTCTCAGGATTCTACAGACAAAAGCATCACCTCTTAGAACATCTCTGTAATTATCCTTAGAAACCCTATCGGTTTCACCTTTTAGAGAGCTGGTCCCCCCACAATCCTCAACAAAAGGTAAAATGTTATTAAATGTTGTTCCAAAAATCCATGCGCCAAGTACAGTTAAGACTTAATTCTTATGTATGCGTATGATGTGTTAAGATGTGTGTTAAAATAAAAGTTAAGACAGATAGGCATGCATATGTACCTAAAAATCTAAAATGAAAAGAGCATGACCATCAAAATGTTAACATTGTCTTTTAGGGAGTGGTAGTATAATGAAAAAGTTTCATTTTGTTATTTGTACCTTTCTTTATTGACTTGGAGTTAATACTGTGAAAGAATCATCTTTATGATACAAAAAATTAAACTTATAATGGACATTGTTCAGTGAGTGGCCTTGAATTCCCTGGACTCATGTTTTGGTGAAAAGATTCCTGCTAGAATAGCAGCATCTGGTTTTTTCCCCACACGCCTCCCCATAGCAAAAGGGATGAATCTTGGTGGGTAACGTGAGGGAAGGAAGGAAGCAGGCTCACACAGCCTCTGCCCCTTCTTTCTTTTGGGTTCATCTGCCAGGGAGAAGGCCACCTGCTGGTCTGCATGCTGCCTTGCAATCGGGGCCTCTGCTGGGGGCGCTGGAACTCACAGCTTCACAAGTGTCCACTCGGATTAAGAGGGGAGTCTGGTAAGGCCCACCGGCTGCAGTCCTGAGTGGATTCCACTCACTGAGGCTAGTGGACCTCATTCTCCAGTCCATTTTATTGTGGTTTAAAGAGTGACACTGTTGCTTCTGGTCTGTTCGTGTGTGTGTGCATGTGTATATATGTGAGTGTGTGTGTGCGGATGCATGTATACACGTTTATATGCAAATGTGCACGTGTGCACACAGAAGCATGTACATGTTGTGTGCATGTGCATATATGCACATTTATGTGTCTGTGTATGCATGTATGTATGTATGCATGTGTGCATACACATGTGCATGAAACTCAGGGGAGTAACAAAGAGTTTATTACTGTTTCCCTCAGTTGGGAGAGATCTGCTCTCTTCTTCTTCACCAGCTAACATTCATACCCCTTCTTAACAGTACTTATAGTTCCTTTTGGGGAATTTCCCTACCTCCAAAGGGTCTAGTCCTAGGGAGACGGTAAGTCCTGGAAGCTAGAAGGGCCCCTGGAAGTCTCCTGTTAGGAAGCAGAACGGAGCAGAGAAACCTAAGACAGAAGGCATGGTGAGCATTAACGCCTTGACTCTGAGAGTCGGGTACTTGGTGCTTCAGTCACAACGGCCCTGCCACCAAGAGCTCTGGAGCATCCAGGTCCTGCCTGTCTGACACTGACTCTGCCTTCCCTTCAAATGTATTACTTTCCCCAAGATCCTTCTAATGAATTCCTGATGTGCTTACATTCGAATCAGTTTCTGTTTGTAGCAAGAAATCCTAAACAATGCCCTTTGGGGAACAAAAAAAGAAAGCAATTGCTGCCTGAGTTTTGAGTAGAAGAAATTCATATGTGCAAATGGCTCCACTGACAGCATAAATGATGAAACTTAAACTAAGTTATGTTAACATGAATCACTTTGTAATTACTTCCTATCGCTGATCATGACTAGCGTGAAATGAGTTATGAGTTGTAAAGCTATAATGAAAATATTATGGAGCAATATTATTATATATGCCAAATGAAAAACGCATTAGGATTCCTTACCTGCAAAAACAATCTGTAGATGACATGTACCACTTAGAGTATTTCAGGTATATCATCCTTCTATTTGCAGAAGGCAGACTGCCTCTTAGTCTATTTCATCATTTGTAGGAGAATGCCACCTTCCTCAGAGTACCTTGAGTTAAATGAGATTATATCTATAGAAGTTCTTAGCAGACCCTCCATAAATTATGACCCAAATCTAAACAGCAATTCCAAACTATTTTCTATTGATAACCTAACATGTATACCTTTGTCAAGTAGAAAAAAAGAAGCTGACATCTGAAGTTAGAATCTAAAAAAGAAAAAAGTTAGCCTTTTAAGTCAATTTGACAATTCCAGAAAACATTCTGATGGATTGTGTTCTCTTTTAATTAAGCAGAAGCAGCAAAATTTTTTGGTGTTGAAAAAATTTTTTTTCAACTGTTCAAATATACAGTGGAAGTTTGAGAAATCATCTCATCTCACTCTTCATTTTTGGTCTGCTTCCTTAAAAAATTAGATCCAATAACTACTGAGAAGATTTATTTAGTAAAAAAAGAACATGATGATATAATATAATGGGTTGTACAATTATAGTAGCATCATTAATTCTAATTGAAATACGTAGCTGCCCCTACTGGCCACTGACAGCAAATGCATGGGCAACTGAAGCTGCTCTTTTCAGATGATTGGAAATAAATAACCTTCAGGAAGAGATCGCTGAGAATAATCCACAGACCCCCTGTGTCTAAATTACTTGGAGTAACTTTCTGGCAGACTGGATGTGTGAAATGTCCCCCAAGCCTCTGACTTATGAAATTACAACTTCTTGAGAAGTAGAAACGAGAATGAACACTGATAACAAATGATCCATGTATTTTCCCAAACATCTAAATTTGATCTTCCTGGATGACTTGCTGAGTAAAGAATCTGCCTGCAATGCAAGAAACGTAGGAGACTCAAGTTCGATCCCTGGGTGGGGAAGATCACCTGGAGAAGGCAATGGCACCCCACTTCAGTAACCTTGCCTAGAAAATCCCATGGACAGAGGAGCCTAGTGGGCTACAGTCCATGGGGTCGCAAAAGAGTCAAACATGACTAAGTGACTAAATAACAGCAAGAAAGCCTCAGTGATGAATGTCATTAAGCATGGGATGTATGAAGGGTTGCACTGTGATCTACCCTCTATATGTTAAATAAAATATTGACAGTGTTTGGGAGATTCATTTGATGGAACCTAGGTTTTAAAACAAGGAGCTAGAGAAATAAAAATACTTTGTTAGAAAGTTTTGACCATTAAAGTATTGATTAAGCAATTTTAGCTAGTGGGCACGGTCGGTTTTTAGTCTATAGTTACTTAGTATACACTTAGAAGATCTCCGAAGATCAAAAGAAAAAAAAACTATTTTAAAAATACATATCTCCTTTTGGAAATATTACCAAAACTCAGTGTGCTTCTTTAAACAACAGTCTCACATTATAAAAAAGAGCCAGTAGTGAAGTGATAATCAGGGTCAGTGGCTCTGAGACATACAATCAGAACTGCAGCATCTCAACACCTGTTTTTCTCAAATCACATGCTAAGCAAAGTGTCTTCAATTTAAAATCGAACTACACAAGCCTTCTTGGTTATCTGCATATTCATGGATATTTTCAACAATAGAGTCTAAAATAATATTGCTTCAGAAAGGAAAAATATGTCTTCAATTTAAAATCGAACTACACAAGCCTTCTTGGTTATCTGCATATTCATGGATATTTTCAACAATAGAGTCTAAAATAATATTGCTTCAGAAAGGAAAAAAAAATAATATCCTTCCTCTTGGCAGGTCATCCAACCTGGTCCGATTCAAATGTGTTGTTCAGTCTGGATGTAGTTCAACAAATCAACACTGAATCTGCCCGGACCTTTCATAGCATTTCCTTACCCGTATCTTTTATCCTCTTTTTCCATGCTCTGTTTATCTAAATATCTTCTTTTATCTTCTTAGCTCTTCAAGCATGTCAAGTTTGCCCTCTAAAGCGATACTTCCTTTGTCATGTCATTTACTTTTGTGAGAAATTCTCAGGTAGGCAAAAAATGTAGTACTAGTAATCAGATTCAAGCTGTTGTTTTTAATAGTAAAGAAATCCCAATGAATGACTGTTTCTTTGGTTTTCACAGTATTTATATATATGCATGTGTGTGTGTGCTAGTCATGTCTGACTTTTTGCAACCCCATGGACTGCAGCCGGCCAGGCTCCTCCGTACTCTGAGGTATAGGTATATTTATATTACAATGCATATTTTTTCTTATACCCCTGGCAATGTACTTTTATCACATAGGTATTTATACATCAAAATGAAGTTGGTCTATTTTATCAGTTAGAATAAGCTAATTGATAATATTTAGCCATGACTTTATTATATATTACTGCAGATATGCTACTGGATTTAAATATTACTAGATTTAAATATTGTTGTTCAGTCGCTGAGTCATATCTGACTCTTTTGTGACCCCATGGACTATAGACTGCCTGGCTCCTCTGGTGGAATTCCCCAAGCAAGAATACTGAAGTGGGTTGCCATTTCCTTCTCCAAGGGATCTTCCCAACTCCGGGATTGAACCCATGTCTCCTATATTGGCAGGTGGGTTTTACACCACTGAAACACCAGAGAAGTCCAACTTAAATATTATCAGATTTAAATACAGTATTACAGAACAAAAGTTACCATAAAATATATCTTAGGAAAGAATTGAGAATTGAGAGGAAAAGGATTTAGGATCCTCAGAAAACAACCTATTAATTTAAAAGTTTCTAGAAAATCAGTATCAGACTAATAACAATAATATCAGATCATAACATCAGGCTAATAATAAATAATTGTTGTTGCTGTTCAGTCATTCAGTCATGTCTGATTCTTTGTGACCCCATGAATTGCAGCATGCCAGGATTCTCTATTTTTCATGATCTTCGGAGTTTGCACAAACTCATGTCTACTGACTTGGTGATGCTATCTAACCATCTCATCCTCTGCCAACCCCTTCCTCTTCTTGCCCTCAATCTTTCTCAGCATCAGAGTCTTTTCCAAAGAGTCAGCTCTTCGCACCAGGTGGCCAAAGTATTGGAGCTACAGCATCAGTCCTTCCAATGAATAATCAGGACTGATTTCCATTAGGATCGACTGGTTTGATCTCCTTGCAGTCCAAAGGGCTCTCAAGAGTCTTCTCCAGCACCACATTTCAGAAGCACCAATTCTTCAGCACTCTGCCTTTTTTATGGTCTAACTTTCTCATCCATACATGACTACTGGAAAAACTATAGCTTTGACTATAGGACCTTTGTCGGCAATGACACCAGACTAATAATCTTGTAATCAGATTTTCTGATAAGTAAAATTTACATAAAATGATAGTAAACCTAGAGAAAAAAGATTAAGCCATGTAATAATTTTCTCTTCCTAAACATGGATAAATGTGAAAATAAGACAATTACAGTAAAATCATAAATGTTCTAGCATGACACACATAATCAGATCCTTCTGGATAATTCTAGCTATGATCCATAGAAATTACTTTATCTTTTATGATGTACACTGAGTTGCTCAGAGTACTGAAATATAAAAAGTATTTTATTGGAAATTGGCAAAATTTTAGAATCCATTTCAAGGTATGCTAAAAGATCAACAATTCATGGGATTCTTGTATGAAACATGTGGCTTCCAGGCCACCACTGTGGCTCAGTGATGATGGAGAGCTAATATTCTACAAGATGCACACGGCCTCTGATCTCACTGCTCACTGGGTCATCATTATCACTTACTTCCCATTTTTATGGAGACACTGACAACTAGAGCAGAAAAAAAGCAGCCTTTTCTCCTCTTCTTGGTTAAGTTGAGAAAATCACTTTTGTTCTATTCATAGTCTAGGCAATAAATCACCAGGCCCTGGGTCACGTCTTCCACCACTGTTCAAAATCTCCCATGTTGCTGGCTGCTTCTACTACACTTTCTGGGGATGGGGTTCAGTCTGTGTGACTGAGCAAACCTCCAAGGGACTCTAGTACTTGGTGGTCTTCAAATATTGTATTTCTGATTCCTAATCAGTGGGTCTAAGGTTAGGTCCCCAAATTTGCATTTCTAACACGTTTCTAGACCTCCCCGGTGGCTCAGTGGTAAAGAATCTGCTTGCCAATGTAGGAGGAGGAAATGGCAACCCACTCCAGTATTCTTGCCTGGAGAACCCCATGGACAGACTTGCTTGGACGGCTACAGTCCGTGGGGTCTCAAAGAGTCGGACACGACTGAGCTACTGAACAACAACACATTTCCAGGTGACACTGATGCTGCCGCCTGGGAAGCACATGCTGGTTGTTGCACAGAGTGAAACCAATCTGTGAATTTTCCTGGAGTGCCTTTCATTTGCATTAAGTTATTACGATGAAATCTCACCATGAGTCTGGAGATACAACAAGACAAGAATACACCACATCAGCTTAAAATACAACTCTTAGAAAAAATGGTTTTATTTAAACCCTACTACACTGTTGGTGGAAATATGAATTGGTGCAGCCACTAAGGAAAACAGTAGGAAGGTTCCTCAAAAAACTGAAACTAGAACTACCATATGATCCAGCAATTCTACTCTTGAGCAGAATCTATCTGAAGATTCTGAAATAAAAATGCCAATCCCAAAAGATACATGCATCATCTCAGTGTTTATCACAGCACTATTTACAATAGCCAAGATCCGGAAACAACTTAAGTGTCGATCATCAGATGAATGGATAAAGAAGATGTGGCATACACATACATGCGTGTGCGTGCACACACACACACACACACACACACACAGATATTACTAAGCCATAGAAGAATGAAATTTTGCCACACGGATGGACCTGGAGGATATTATGCTTAGTGAAATAAGTCAGACAGAGAAAGAGAAATACTGTTATCAGTTATATGTGGATATATATCACTTATATCAGAGAAGGCAATGGCACCCCAGTCCAGTACTCTTGCCTGGAAAATTCCATGGACGGAGGAGCCTGGTAGGCTACAGTCCATGGGGTCTCGAAGAGTCAGACACGACTGAGCGACTTCACTTTCACTTTTCACTCTCATGCATTGGAGAAGGAAATGGCAACGCACTTCAGTGTTCTTGCCTGGAGAATCCCAGGGACGGGGGAGCCTGGTGGGCTGCCGTCTATGGGGTCGCACAGGGTCGGACACGACTGACGCGGCTTAGCAGCAGCAGCATGTCACTTATATATATACTGTTGCCATTTATGCTTCCCTGGTCGATCAGACAGACAGTAAAGATTCTGCCTGCAATGTAGGAGGCCTGGGTTCAATCCTTGGGTCGGAAGATCCCCTGCAGAAGGAAATGACAACCCACTCCATTATTCTTGCCTGAAAAATTCCATGGACAGGTAAGCCTGGCATGCTACAGTTCATGGGGTCACAAAGAGTCGGACATGACTGAGTGACACTTTATATGTGGAATCTAAAAAATAAAACGAATGAATATAATGAAATAGAAACATTCACAGATATAGAGAATGAACTAGTGCTCACCAGTGGGGAGTGGGGTGGGGGAAGGGCAAGACAAGGGTAGGAATTAAGAAGTATAAACCACTGTGAGTGTGTGTGTGCCCAGTCGCGCCCAATTCTCTGTGACCCGATGGACTGTAGCCCGCCAGGCTCCTCTGTCCATAGGATTCTCCAGGCAAGAATACTGGCGTGGGTTGCCATTGCCTCCCGCACGGGATCTTCCCAACTCAGGGATGGAACCCACATCCCCTATGCCTCCTGCAACGCAGGTGGACTCTTTACCCTGAGGCATATACCTTTCCTCTGGCTAAGCTATCAGGGAAGTTCATAAACTACTGCGCATAAAATAAATAAGATACAGGACATATTGTACAGCACAGGAAACACAGCCAGTATTTTATAACTTTAAAGAGGGAAAGGATATGTGTGTACATATAACTGATTCACTTTGTTGCACAGTAGAAACACAACACTGTAAAGAAATTATACACTAATACAAATAAATGAAAAAAAAAAGAAGTATAATTTATAAAAATGTTGAATCACTACATTGTTTACCCGAACTATTATAAATCAACTCTGCATTAATAAAAAAAATTTAATGGTTTCATATAAAATGTAAACACACAACAGAAGTTACACAGCACCTACAAACAGGTAAATTTTTACTGAATGGATGAATGAGGAAAAGGAAATGATTTGCTGCCAATTTGAAACTAACAGAAATGCAAAATTCCAAAGCCCTGGCTGTAAGAGAGGGAGTGACACCAGCAATAAAGAGGATATCACCTCATTCCTCCCTTTGCTCAACCTTTTTAAAGCACAGCTTTTGTGCACAGCATTATACTGCTATACATCAGTGCGTGCCTGAGCAGTTTGGATTCTGTAAGCATACTGAGAGGCCAGAGATGTTATCTGGGGACTTTCTCCCTTAATCATCTGGGATGGTCACCTGCCCTTATGCAGAAAAAAGGCCTTCCTTCATGGAAACCATGAGGTACAGATATATCTGCTACTCAAAAATGGTTCCCCTTTATCCTTCTAGCATTTGATCAATCCTTGCATAATTTTGATTTTTTTTATAGACTGTGGCTTTCCATAACAACAAAATTCATTCCATTTTATAGCTTCCTCCCCAGTCTTTTTAGAGGCCAAAGGAATACTCTCTACATGATCACTTTACCAAGATTCATCTTGAACTATTTCATGCATTCTACTTTTTTTTTACATTCAGGGAATTAACTTGGTCTGTGTGGATCACCTTTTCAAGGACACTAGCTGTTCACTTAGCTGACTGCTCCAGTGTATGTGAGCATCCATGCCCAGCATTCCAGAAGACAAATCTGAAATGATGGAGAACACCAGTGGCCAGATGTGAAGGATAGCTGCATACAGAGCTGGCCCTGAAAGTAAATACGAGCTTAGGGAAAAAAAATCTGTTATCTTATAAAAGAGTCACGATTTCATTTAAGATGTGGGCAGGGAACAAAGAGATTTTGCTAATTTGCTCATTGAAAAGTTCTTTTCAGATACAGGACATGAGGGGACTTCCCTGGCAGTGCAGTGGTTAAGACTTGGCCTTCCAATGCAGGGATATGGGTTCAGTTCCTGGTCAGGGAGCTAGCATCCCTCATGCCTCGTGGCCGAAAAACCAAAACATAAAAGAGAAGCAATACTGTAACAAATTCAATAAAGATTTTAAAGATGGTCCACATTGAAAGAGAATCAAAAAATAAAAATAAAAAAACAGGACACCAGGGTGGAGACCAGGGGAGAGGGGTAGGCAGGACTGGGAATCAGGCAGTCTGGGCTGCCTGCCTGGGGCTGGAGATGCGGTTGTGCAACGTGCCTTGAGCTGCTCAGTTGTTGCAGGTCACACGAGTGTGCTGACAACATACCACACAGAGCGGGAGAGTGCACACACATCTGTTAGCCTCTCCTCCCCCGCCCCACACCTTAGGCTGATCTTGTGGATGAAGCTGCCCTTAAGAGCAACACTTCATGAGGCTTGTGCACAGAAGGGCAGGGTGGGGGGTATATTTTAGAAAGATTATTTTGAGATTATTTTAGATTTTCAACATCTTCAGATTACATTTATCTTTTGAAAAACTTATCTAATTCAGATGATTTATGTACACAAAATCATGTAGTACCTATTCTGCAGTAAATACTGCTTTAAATGCAACAGTAATCATATTTATACCGGTCACCAAGTCAGTGATAGGAGAAATGGCAATGACAAGAAAATAAATATCGTTGGTCATTCTCCACTGGTTTTGTTTCAAAGGCTGTCCCTCTCCCAAGCCTTATCTTGTGACTGTAGATAAGTTCCTGGGTTTGTGCATCGTTGTCTACAACTCTCAAACAGGAAGGATTATATCACTAGCTACATCCCAAAGATACTAAGAGGCTATAGAATATAGGATGAAACTGCTTTTAGTTCATACCTGATTGGGCATAACATCAATTCCAACTGTGTGTGTTTCAATGATGTCTGCTGGCGTCCAGTGTCACTGTGTGGGTCTCCGTCAAGTACACTGTGACAGCATTCCACGTTTGTGGAACTTTTCTTACAGACATGCAGCAAATGTCTGGTAGTACATTTTCTGAACAGTTCATAAAATTCCATAAACCTTCTGTCCATCTTTATTCTTATTATAACTGTAGTAACGTTAAGTCCTGTGAAATTACTGCTTTATAGATTAATGATCCAGCATTAGCAATTCTGTATTGTTCAGCCTGGCAGTTGTGAGAGCTGCATTCTGCTGCTACTATTCTAACGACTACTGCTATTACTTAGAACATTACTCAGATATTCAAATGGCGCTGCTGGTGGTAAAGAACCCGTCTGCCCATGCAGGAGATGTAAGAGATATGGGTTCAACCCCTGGGTCGGGAAGATCCCCTGGAGGAGGAAATGGCAACCCACTCCAGTATTCTTGCCTGGAGAATTCTATTGACAGAGGAACCTGGCGGACTACAGTCCACGAGGTCACAGTTGGACAGGACTGAAGTGACTCAGCACACACACACTGTATGTGCTTAGGAGAACACCAGGCCCAGTCATGAGCACTGTGGCTCAGTCTAGTAATTCTGCAGAGTCCAAATATTCCCATATTAACCTGCCACTGAAGCTCTAACATTTTATGCATACAGGTTCCTCCATCAGTATTACAAGTGTGTGTATGTATGTATGTGTGTGTGTGTGTGTATATATATATATATATATATATAGTGTTGGGAGCTTCCCTGGTGGCTCCATGGTAAAGAACCTGCTTGCCAATGCAGGAGATGCAGGTTCAATTCCTGGGGCAGGAAGATCCCCTGGAGAAGGAAGCGGCAACCCACTCCTGTATTCTCGCCTGTGAAATCCCAAGGACAGAGGAGGCTGGCGGGCTATAGTCCATGTGCTCACCAGGAAGTCAGAAATGACTTAGCAACTACATAACAACAAATACTGTGATGCGTTACATGTGTGGCCTGGCATCCACAAAAGACGTATGCTCACATTCAAAAGCTTATGTTACAAAGTGACTTTTCAGCACATTTCTTTAATAAAGTAAGCCATTTCAGGGGGAGAAAAGCAAAGCTTGCTGTTTTAGCAGGTATACTGCTCTGCTTAAAAAAAAAAATGCAATAAAACAAACATTCAATCACTTAAAAGTCCTAATCCTAGCAAAGCTATTTTTCTTTATAAGCAATAGGCCCACAATGTAAAAGGAGCAGTAAGTTCTAGACAACAGCGGCGCAGAGATAATACACAGACTCCCAGAGCAATTCATTGCCCTTACAGCAGGAAATAATGATGTATCGTCAGAACCCACTTGGGCAGAATCACTTTGCAAAGAAGCATTAGGCTCCCTTTTCAAGTCAGATTTGACTTTGCTGCTATTTCTAGAGAGCTTGAGAGCATTTATATCAATGAAATGCACACATGTTCTTTATCCACCCAACATGATCACACCTACGTGCTGAAGAAAAAACAAAGAGGTTGGGGGCAAGGTTCAGATCCATCATTTTTTTCCCCTGTATCCAAGGTTCCACTTTAAGTCTTTTCATGGAATGGGGAACCTTTGATAAAAATCCAATGCCTTAAGCGCATGTTCAAACCTAAACACTGAAAACCTGTCATTTTTAGCTCCATTTGCTGATCAGAAGGGGTTTCTCATGTGGCTCAGTGGTAAAGAATCCGCCTGCCCATGCAGAGGACACAGGTTCAATCCCACAACATCCTGTTCCCAGGGCCAGGCTGTGCCTCAATGGTCCACAGTATACACCCCACAGCCCCACCTCCACCCCCACCATTTACCTACAGCACACCTCCTTGGTTACCAAGACTTCAGTCTTGAGGGTAATCCTGCAGAAGAGCAAACCAGGTTCTTCTAGTTTATCACAGGATGAAAGAGTAACAAAGCTGAGACAGGTTGTCTAAGAATCCTGGTCTACCAGGCTCCTCTGTCCATGGAATTTTCCAGGCAAGAGTACTGGAGTGGGTTGCCATTTCCTTCTCCAGGGGGCTCTTCCCGACCGAGGGATTGAACCCGGGTCTCCCGCATTGCAGGCAGATGCTGCTAATTCTTTGTGATACTTGTTCACTCGTTTTACCTTTATTTCTCCATTCAGGAGAAAAAAAGACGGAGATACTAATTCTTTCATCACAATATCTTATTTCAGAACCGTGGAGCCCCACGAGGTAAGGTCTCTTATTTCAAACTGAAGTCTTATGATGTTCGTAGTGAAGCAGCTTAGGCAGGTTTAGAATTTCATGTACAGCAGCAGCTGGGGTGGGGGCAGGGGAGGCAGAGGAAGGGACCAGGAGCCCCGGGAGTGATCCTCACACCCCAGGAGGGATCCTCTTGTAAATCATGGCTGCAGGAACTCTTGAGTTTGGCGCTGTTATTTCTAGAATTAAGGCATACCATCTTCAGAACTGCCTGGGATAGTAGACAGAATACTCTTGGTCCTCATTTCTTCAGATGAGGAAACTGAAAACAGAGGTTAAAAAAACTTGGCCGAATTCACCTGGCTAGTAAGGAACAGAACCAAAATTTGAAAGCACATGGTTCAGCCTCAGCTTTCACGGTTTCAACAACTACAGTGTGCTGCTTCATTTCTACACCATATTACTGCAAAATAAAATAAAATTCCAAAACGTCCTTAGAAATGTTAACCTAGATGATCTTGACAGATGAATGGATAAAGAAGTTGTGGTACATATATATAATGGAATATATACAGTGGTACATATACACATAGGTATATCACTTAGCCACAAAAGGGAATGAAGCTGAGTCAGTTCTAGTGAAGCAGATGAACCTAGAACCTGTAATACAGAGTGAAGTAAGTCAGAAAGAGAAAAACAAAATATCATACATTAACCCATACATATATCTAGGCAAATGGTACTGATGAATCTATTTGTAGGGCAAGAATAGAGACACAGACGTAGAGAACAGAGTTGTAGACACAGCAAGGGAAGGAGAAGGTGGGATGAACGGAGAAAGCGGCACTGACATATACATTAATACACCACCCTGGGTAAAAGAGACGGCTAGCAGGAAGCTGCTGTCTAGCACAGGGAGCCCAGCTTGGTGCTCTGTGACAACCTAGGGTCTGGGATCGGGGGTGGTGGGAGAGAGGTTTAAGAGGGAGGGGATATATGTATACATGTAGCTGATTCATGCTGTTGCACAGCAGAAACTAACATAACATTGTAAAGCAATTATCCTCCAATTAAAAGATATATTTTTTTAAAAAGCAATAAATGTTATCCTGTATGTGTTTCACAGCAAAGATTTGACAGATAAAGATACTGCAGTCAAGACGACTGAATGCCATTTTCAAAGTCACTAAAGGAGAGAGAAGGGAATGGAACCCAAGTTTTCATTGTTTCTGCTATATATTTACATCCCTATCTTCTAAGAATGCAATATATACTGAGATCTCAAATTCAATATGCTAGTGACAGACATAGCAAAATTATTTTAATTCCGCTGATGCAGGAGATGTAAGAGACTCAGGTTTGATCCTCATGTCGGGAAAAGCCCCTGGAGGAGGGAGGGCATGGCAACCCACTCCAGTATTCTTGCCTAGGAGAATCCCACGGACCAAGGAGTGTGGCGGGCTATAGTCCATGGGGTCTCAAAGAGCTGGACACCACTGAATTGACTTAGCACACACGCACTCATGGGTTAATATTAACATGGCACTGGGGGATGCAGAGATGAACAAAACTTTGGTGATTTTGCTCAGAGTCACCCTCAAATGGCAGAGTAAGACATGGCCTCCTGGCTCCCTGGCCCTTCCCGCAGGAGCTCCAGTTGCCCGCCCTGTGCTGACTTCCGCAAGCCTGTCCCGGGGTTCCTATATTATGGCATTAATTAGCTTAGTAGGGAGGGAAAAAAAAAAAAAAAAACTTAAAGAAGCAAGCATGGATGTTGACTTTAAAACTCAAAGGAAACAATTAACAATGACCTTCACAGTGAAATAAAGAACACAAGACAGGAACTCTAACCATATCTTTAGTTCCTTAAGGCTATTTATGCCTTTAAGTCCACAACACTTGTGAACATTTCACTGCATAAGGATTTATTTTCTGCTGAAGTCAAACTTTCTCATTATTTTCCAGCAAATCAGCCTCACAAATGGCTCTCTACTTTAATTAACTGCCTTTTATATCATTATCTTACCGAAGCTGCTGAATCTGGTTAATTATTCAAGGGGGCAGAGAGAAGATGTGTTAGACACACCACCATGATTATATATAAAAAAAAGAGAGAGCTGGGAACATCAAGAGGAAGCTCCCCTGAACCCTGGGCTCATCCATCAAGCTGCCCCTTGCCATCTTCACCCAGATGTCTGTTCAAACAGTACATCTCAAGCTTACAAAAGACCTCACTTCTCTCTTTCAATCTATTTTCGGCCCAGTAGCCAGACTGAGCCTCTTAAAAAGTCAATCATTTCTAAAATGAATATCTTATATGTCAATTATACCTCAAAAAAAATGTCAAATCACATTTCTCAAAACCAAGAAATGGCTTCCTTTCTCTCTGAGCATAAAGCTAAAGTCATCGCAGTACAATATAGGTCCAGGTCTTATCTGATGTCTGGGCCCTACTGGACTGAGCCCCCTCCATCACGCCTGCTGTATCACTGTACTGGTTTGCACTGGTCTTATCTGTTATCTGAGAGGGGAACTATTTAGGTAGGAGAAGTTATCATCCCATTTACCTTGGCAATAATAACTGGTAGAGAGCTCATGTCTGCTACTGGGGCTTCTCAGATGGCTCAGACAGTAAAAAATCAGCCTGCAATGTGGGAGACCCAGGTTTGATCTCTGGGTTTGGAAGATCCCCTGGAGAAGGGAATAGCACCACTCCAGTATTCTCATGGAGAAGGCAATGGCACCCCACTCCAGTACTCTTGCCTGGAAAATCCCATGGATGGAGGAGTCTGGTAGGCTGCGGTCCATGGGGTCACTAAGAGTCGGACATGGCTGAGCAACTTCACTTTCACTTTTCACTTTCATGCGTTGGAGAAGGAAATGGCAACCCACTCCAGTGTTCTTGCCTGGAGAATCCCAGGGACAGGAGAGCCTGGTGGGCTGAAGTCTATGGGGTCGCACAGAGTTGGACATGACTGAAGCGACTTAGCAGCAGTATTCTCATCTGGAGAATTCCATGGACAGAGAAGTCCATGGGATAGCAGAGAATTGGACACGACTGAGCAACTAACACTTTCACATTTGTGTTTGCTATTAGGCCCAACATTCACACTTGTCACCTCCCTGAGTAGTTAACAGGGACAAAAAAATACACTTAGCAGCTCTGGTGCCTCATTCTCTGTACCTGAGAAAGTCCTCATCCCAACAGTTTTGAAGATGACCGTGAACATGTATTTTGCTATTGCTATACAGTTTCTGTTTAATTAGATTGTGTGTGTGCTCAGTCATGTCTGACTCTTTGCAACTCGATGGACTGTAGCGCACAAGGCTCCTCTGTCCACGTAATTCTCCAGGCAACTGGAGTGGGTTGCCATTTCCTCCTCCTCCAGGGGATCTTCCTGACTCAAGGATCAAAACCCATGTCTCATGTCTCCTGCATTGGCAAGTGGATTCTTTATGACAATTAGATTACTGAGGGGCTAATTTTTCAGCTCAGGAACATTTGTTCTTATAACTTTGTGTTTAGAATTAGTGATCTTGCCTCTTCTCATGCCTGTCACCATCATTCTTAAGCAGGATTTTCACTGGGAAATATCACTTCAAGGAGAAAAGCTGAATCTTCAGACCTGTTCCATGTGACTTCCTACTATGAATGGAGTGACAGTATGTCACCTACAGTCTCCATGCAGAGTTGACTATAAAGGAAGAATTTTTAAAGAAACATCTAATTGCCTAAGTCATTTATTTAAAAGCAGATAATACTGAAAAGAGAAAACAAAATCCTAAGGTATGGATTTAGGAAGAATATACCCACATAAATTGACTCAAGTGTCATATTTGATTCATTCTATACCCCAAAACGAAAAAGTCTACGATGGCCCAGGAAACCGAGTCAAACTGGAATGTTAGAGCACTAAATACTCCTAGAAACACAGAAGTGAAGGGGATTCTAAGAGAATCCAGCCTCCAGCAAAACATACTTAGATGCATTCACAGAGAAAGAAAGAGAGACGGGTTGGCTGCTTATCTTTCTCTCTAAAATCCTCATAGACATAAATCCTACAAATTGTTTATCTTTTTAGGAAAGTTTTCCAGGCAAGGGATTATATAACTTCTAGAGCTGGAAAGTCTGTCAAGTTCATTTAGTCTAAGAACTTGACCTTACAGATGGGAGCATAGGCCTCTGGAGGAGAAGAATTAGTCATGGTCAAGCAGATGGAATCAGAAGGGGCCCCCAACTCCACCCTCTGTGTTCTTCTCAGTAAGCAAAGTTGCAGAAAACCTGCCTTACCATGCTCTCTTTGCAGAATTTGCTTAGTGTTTAAAAAGACTAAGAATTCACTGTCTCATTCTGAAACTGTGAATGTGCAAATCATATCTATGCATTTAGGCCACGGTAAATAGGAACATGATATAAGAGCAATTAGGGATGGGGGTAATATTCTTATGAAAATAAATAAAACTCTCTTTTTTAGTACTGATAGGGGGACCTGGGAAAAGGTCTGAAGTTGGGGCTGGCCACGGCTTCGCTTAATCCACTGAAAATAATTTACATGGAAGCGACAGAAAGAAAAGAGAAAAAAATCAGCAATATTCTCATAAAGCATTGTATTCTAGACTCCTTTGTTAAACACAAAAGAACACTCCTCACTCTTAAAGCAGTGGGCTTTTAAAACACTTATGCTTTTCCTATAAACCAGCAGCCCAGAAAGAAGCTGAATATTCCACACTACACAAAGCAGTCAGGTTTACCTTCAGATTCAAATAGTATTTGCAGAATTCAAGTGCAGCCATTGAAGATAAAAATTCGCTGTGGATGAGACAAGAGAACACTGTCCCAGATGTTTATCACTGGAGAGCTGGAGAATATCAGAAACCATTTCACAACTCACAATGGCTGCTCCTCTAATCATAAGCCACCTTTTTTTTTTCCATAAACAAAACCTCATTTTTCTTACTTTTGAGAATTTCTGAAGCTGGATGCTTTCAAGACACTTGGAGATTGATCTTCAGACTCAAAGCACCAGAGCAGTTAAAGATTTTATCAACAAGCCCAGCGCTGGTGCTGGCATTTGAAATCCCTAGAAGAGGGTAAAGGCAGACAATTGATGCAGGAAGCACCTTATATGGTTATGAATCAGCATAGACTCAACCACTTGCTCTTCAAAGAACTGTTCATTGACTTGTAAAGTCTCATAAAAGAAAAATCCTCAGAAATACAGTCATCAATGAGGTAGGATTTTATAACCCTAACCCTAACTCCATTCATCCATCCTAACTAACCTTTTCCAGGATGCTATAATGAGTTACACAGGAAAAGTTTCAGTGACAAAAGGAAAATAATATGAAACATTCAAACACAGTAGACAAAAGAGACAATTCTTAGAACTCCTCTTATCAAAGGATATTATCTCTGCTTCTAAGGTGACGCCATTTAGGTTCTAGATACTAATAACTTAGGAGCAGAATAAGCACAAATACTTAACCAATCCCTGGTTGCTGAAGACAAGACTAAATTCCTCTGGAATTCAACTAAATGTCAGTAATTCCTTTATGTCTGTACTTAGTACACCATTTCTACCTTTTAAAAATAATTTTGGGGTCTATTTAATTGAAGTGTAGTTGATTTACAATATTGTGTTAGTTTCAGCATGTAGCAAACTGATTCAGTTATATACACACATATATAAATGTATTCTTTTTCAGAGTCTTTTCCATTCTAAGTTATTACAAGACATTGATATAGTTCCCTGTGCTATACAGTGGGCCCTTGCTGGTTATCTATTTTATATATAGTAATGTGTGTGGTGCTAAGTTGCTTCAGTCATGTCCAACTCTTTGCGATCTTATAGACCGTAGCCAGGCTCTTCTGTCCATGGGATTCTCTCAGCAAGAATACTGGAATGGGTTGCCATGCCCTCCTCTAGGGGACCATCCCATCTCTGCATTGCAAGCAGGTTCTTTACCACTAGCACCACCTGGGAAATCCATATGTAATAGTGTATATATGTTAATCCCAAACTCGTAATTTATTCCTTCCCTCATTCCCCTTTGGTAAGCCCAAGTTAGTTTTCTATGTCTGTGGGTCTTCTTCTGTTTTATAAATAACTTCATTTGTAGAATTCTTTTGGATTTCACATATAAGTGTGTTTCTACCTTCTTTTGTTCTCAGGTTTGACACTATCTACCACCTTTGGGTCAGTCCCTTCCTGTTTCCATCGCCTCTCTAACATTTACATGCTTCAGAGAAGACAAAAATAAGACTCTGTGGCACCAGTGGTAAAGAAGCCACCTGCTAATGCAAGAGACCTAAGAGATGCGGATTTGATCCCTGGGTCAGGAAGATCCCTTGGAGGAGGGCATGGCAACCTACTCCAGTATTCTTGCCTGGAGAATTCCATGGACAGAGGGGCCCGAAGGGCTAAAGTCCACGGGGTCACAAAGAGTCGGACACAACTGAGTGACATAGCACAGGTGACATCTCACATTTCATCCTTCCTCCCCCTCTTTCTCCCCTCTTGACCCACAACAGCTTTGAAGATCAGCACAAATACATTGAGTCCATGTTGTGCTACGTTAAGGAGACAGCTGACCAGAGAGAGGGAAGATTCATCTGTGGCAAGTGGTACCCAGGAGATTCCTTCTTCTCAAGACCTAAATTTGGCATCCTAATTCCTAGAAATGATTCTTCTAAGTGTCATGATCCACAGGTACCCTATTTTGCACAAAAAGTTACTTCTATTGATGATTGCAGTTATCAACAATAAAACAAAAACCACAACTTTGGAGCTGCAAGTTTGATCAGAGACGGATAAACTGGTACAAACTGTCTTGGAGTTGAAGACATTCATAACCAGAGAAGGTAATGTCAGCTCAAAAAATAGTCACAACCTAAAGGTGAGAGTTTGTTTTATTCAGTAGAAATTTTTAGGACTTCAAGCCCAGGAGATAACATCTCAAGTAACCCAGAGAGAACTGCTCCCAGGAGAAGCGGGGAGGACTCATGTTATTTAGAAGTTTGCAACCAAGGGCAGGTAGTCTGAACATCAAAAGTATTTTTGTGAATTAAAGTAGACCAGATATCTTCAAGGAATTTAGTGCTTCTCTATGTATTGAAAGATGCAAGAGTCTGCTGCTACTGCTAAGTCGCATCAGTCGTGTCCGACTCTGTGCGACCCCAGAGACGGCAGCCCACCAGGCTCCTCTGTCCCTGGGATTCTCCAGGCAGGAACGCTGGAGTGGGTTGCCATTTCCTTCTCCAACGCATGAAAGTGAAAAGTGAAAGTGAAGTTGCTCAGTCGTGTCCGACTCTTCGCGACCGCATGGACTGCAGCCTACCAGGCTCCTCCATCCATGGGATTTTCCAGGCTAGAGTACTGGAGTGGGGTGCCATTGCAAGAGTCTGGGCTCACTCAAATCATTCCTTTCATATGCATCTCAGCTATCTACCCTGAGTTTTTCAAGTCCTTAGTCCCTCAGTACTCACCTTAGGGAGTGGCTGCAGCCTGATCATAGGTACTGTTATCCTTTCTGAGTGCCCAGCGGAGCTGGAATCCCTGATGACTGTGACATCCTTGCTTATTTACAGGGCAGGAAATACTCCATTTCTCAGTAAATACCATGCCCGTGATCACCAAACTTATGAACAGAAAATTGACAGCTCAAGATGTTAATACTGAGATACTCAACAGCTGGTAATCGAGTCAGATCTAATATCTTACATATTACTAGACTCAATCATGACCCATCCAAGACATCACTCTTATCTCTAGTCAACTTGTCCTGTGTTTTGGGAGCACATTCAGAATCTAAAATAATGCTTGTCAATCCCATTGCTTATATTTTGCAGAAGACACACAATGATATCACATTCTGAGGTCAAAAGGAAGAAATCATTAAGATTTTAGCACATTTTTACATCAACATGCACATCTTGGCCTGCTCCAGCTTATGGAAATTGGGTAACAGTTGAAGTTAAAAACAATTTTTCCCATCTATTTCCTAATTCTCACAGAAACACCTAGAATCAGGGACTGTTGATTCATTGACAGCTGCAGAAACACAAATGAATAAGACGTGACCTGAAGTAGCTCTCTCACAGGAAGATATTAACATACAAAAACAGTTATCATGACAGTCTACCATCAGGAGCTACACTTTCAGGAATAGAATGCAGTTCAACAGAACAAACTCTACGAAGACAGGCAGAGCCTTTAAAAGGTGGAAAGGAAGAAACCATAATAAATAAAGGCCCCAAATTAGCAGGACAGACTAGTGAGGAAATCAAACCAAGCTGGACAAAGCAGAAAAGAGGTTCTGGGACAGAGTGGGAAATAAAGGCAGGAATTCGTTCCAGGCAGACCAGACTGAAAGCCCAGCACAGGGATTGAGACTGAATATATTTTGGAATATGGTACACATTTAGGTTTATCTATCCCTTAGGACTGACCTCTGCCACAGTTTATTGAACTTGTTTGGGAAGCATTGGTACAAACCAGGGAACTGACAAAGGAACATGAAAACCTGTTTTCACTGAGATCTAAGATGCAGATTTCTGCAGTTTTTAACTCATGCCTTTATTAAAAGAAAAGTTTTCTTCTCCATCATCTTGCCAAAGAAATTATTTTTTCTCACCCTTGGCTTTGACTTTCTTTCAAACTGACTTTACTTATATTATATATAAATGCTTTTAACTTCAACTGTTTCCAATTTCCATAAATAGCAACAGGCCAAGATGTGCGCATTTATGTAAAAGTATGCTAAAATTTTATTGATTTCTTGCTTATTGACCTCAGAATGTAGTATCATAGTCGTCTGCCAAATAAACAATGTGATTGACAATAAGCCTTATTTTAGACCCTGGATGTGCTTCCAAATGCAGAAAAGTTGACTAGAGGTAAGAGTGGTGTCTTAGATGGGTCATGATTGAGTCTAACAGTATGTAGATATTAAGTATATATCTTTTTCCTTTTTCGAAGCAAACTCATTAGTGACCATTGTTCTCCCCATCCGGCAAAGTGCCAGATATGAGCATGAAAAGAACAGCATCACCACCAAAACTCAGCATCCTTCTAACACTGTTAGACCAGCCCTAAAGTCTGAGCCATTTTATATACATCACTTCCATATGCCCCAGATTTAAAAACCAAGGCTGAGAGATGTTACTCCTTAAATCTCAGTTCAGGTGATATAAATTAAGCTTTTCCCCAAATAAACTAAATATAAACAATTTTTGTTGCCAAAGAAAATACAAAGACCATGAAGTTTAAGGTCAAATGCTGTAAACTTTTTATCTAGAAATTTTCAACAAATCCTAAGGAAACTCAAGATCAATCATTCTAATTTGGTTTCTTTGGCAGAAGAATGAAAGATTAGATTCTACTGCACCACCCAGTCACTCACCTTATGTTCACATGGAGGAACACGGACTGCAGGAAAGCATGGAATGCTGACAACTCAGGGCAACGCACAAGTGTGCAGACGCTAATGCAAGCTGAACTCCTGACTCTCCACATTACTCAAGCAAAGCATTGGGTGCTCTGCCCTCTGGCCAGCCCTGTGGCAACACCTCCTCAAACACAATCCTAGCAAATAAAAATCATACATTTGTACACAAGTTCTGCTACTTCAAAAGAATTCATTTCACTTCAGTATGTTTTGCTAAATTTCCTCTGACTTGTTCAGCTTGTAATTCTCAGGGGAAGAGTGTGAGTGAATGAGTGAGTGTGAGGCATGCACATCTTGACTGACAAGGTTTACGTTTTACAATCATCTCTTTTATGTTAAAGCTTTGAAAAAGTAAGTTGGATTGTATTAACAATCTCTCTTGAGAGAACTTGAAGTACTGAAATTATATAAACCACTGAAAATGTATCCTCCTTGAAAAGCAGAGAGAGCTATGAATACAACTGGACTATTGCTGGTCTTGAATGCAAGGCCTTCTTGATAGCGCAAGGACACAAGGGAAAAATGCCATGATGAAGAGAAAGGATGAAGACGGCTGGGAAGGAAGAGTAAGAGCCCATGTCTGGGTCCTTTCCCCAGCACAGAACAAATGTCAGAGCTCCCACAATGAGGCTGTGGCATTGGTTCTGACCAAGAGAAGGAGCAAAAATAAGACACTGCTAGGGACTGTATTGTGGTCATTCAGTCGCTAAGTTGTGTCTGACTCTTCATGACCCCATGACTGCAGCACATCAGGCTTCCCTGTGCTTCACTGTCTCCCAGAGCTTGCTCAAATTCATGTCCATTGAGTCAGTGATGCTATCCAACCATCTCATCCTCTGTTGCCCCCTTCTCCTCCTGCCTTCAGTCTTTCCCAGCATCAGGGTCTTTTCCAATGAGTCGGTTCTTCACATCAGGTGGTCAAAGTATTGGAGCCTTGGCATCAGTCCTTTCAGTGAATATTCAGTGTTGATTTCCTTTAGGATTGACTGTTTTGATCTCCTTGCTGTCCAAGGGACTCTCAAAGAGTCTTCTCCAGCACCACAATTTGAAAGCAGCAATTAAAAGACACTTGCTCTTTGGAAGAAAAGCTATGACAAAACTAGACAGCGTACTAAAAAAACAGAGACATCACTTTGCCGACAAAGGTCTGTTTAAGTTAAATCTCTGGTTTCTCCAGTAGTCATGTAAGGATGTGAGAGCTGGATCATAAAGGAGGCTAAGCGCCAAAGAATTGGTGCTTTCGAGGGACTGTATAATAGTGATGTATTTCTTCTCCTTTAAGGGGAGGAGAACCGTGCAGAGTAAAGAGATGACTTATGTTTACACTTTGAGAACCTTGGAAGTACAGGGTACTGAACAGTCAGGGTAAGCTGAAAGGTGTGGTGATCCATAACAATCAGATGAGAGAAGTGGTGAACAAAATGTCCACGTGGTATAAACAATGCCTAAAGCATCAACACGGCCAGATGGACCACTATCTGACTTAGGGCCTGAGGAGGAGGACACTCAGCTGAAGTCCTAGAGGTCCAAAGGGAAAAGACAGCCCAATGCCAACTCACCAGGTTGTTACATCTACAATTCCGCATTTATAATACACACTAATGGACACACCATGTGACTTAGCAGAACCTGGCTAAACACCTAGGATTTAATATGAATTGTGTTATTTTAGAATTCTAAACAAAACCTTGTTTTAAAAGCATAATTGGAATTCTCTGACAGTCCCGTGGACTCCATGCTTCCACTGCAGAAGGCCTGGGTCCTATTCTTGTTTGGAGAACTAAAATCCTGCAGGCCTCAGGGTACAAAAAATGCAATTAAAAAATAATAAAGCCATAATTATTAAAGAAAGGTAGCAATAATTTACTTCTCTCAATAAACTGTCTCCCAGAATATTTATTGTTATTGTTGTTCAGTCACTAAGCCTTGTACAACTCTTTGCGACCCCAGAACACCAGGTGTGTTCAGCACACCAGGCTCCCATGTCCTTCACTATCTCCCGCAGTTTGCTCAGATTTGTGTCCATTGAATCGGTGATGCCATCCAATCATCTCATCCTCTGCCACTGCCTTCTCCTTTTGCCTTCAATCTTTCCCAGCATCAGGGTCTTTTCCAATAAGTCAGTTCTTTGCATCAGGTAGTCAAAGTATTGCAGCTTCAGCATCAGTCCTTTCAGTGAATATTCAGAGTTGATTTCCTTTAGGATTAACTGTTTTGATCTCCTTGCTGTCCAAGGGACTCTCAAGAGTCTTCTCCAGCACCACAGTTTGAAAGCATCAATTCTTTAGTGCTCAGCCTTCTTTATGGTCCAACTCTGATTTAAGACCCAAAGCTCTATTTCTCTTCCTTGATTAATTTTACTTTCAGAATTTTCTGGTTTTATGCTACTCACTGACTTCCTATATTCCAAAATATAAACTAACCCAGCAAAGAGTAAACCCTTAGGAATTAATGTGATTCTCAACATGAAAGGAATTATTAAAAAAAGTATTTATTGGCCACTTCATTTTCTATTTCCTTATTAAGCAATTGCTCACTTTTCTCACAAAGGTCTATTACTCAAAGCTATGGGTTTTGCAGTAGTCATGTATGGATGTGAGAGTTGGCCTAGAGAATTCCATGGACTGTATAGTCCACTGGGTCACCAAAAGTCCGACATGACTGAGCAACTTTCACTTTCTTTCCTTGTTATTATATAAAATTGTTTTCATCTGCAAAGGAGTTCTTGTCCTCATAATAACAAAGACATGATCTTAAACCAAGGAAACAGAATGTATAATTTCAGGATCATATAAGTTGGGAAAAAAAGGAGTATTTATTTTGGCATTAAATATTTAATGCCTTTACCTTTGTCTGAACTAGAAAATAAAACAAATTGACATCACTTTCTTTAGGGACATGTGTTCCAGTTCATTTTGTTATGCGCTGACATATTAAACAAAAATGAATGTTTGATATGTTAAGTTGCTTTTGTTATGTAATAGTCATATTTTGAGATAAATATTAGATATATATTTTATATGGGGGAGAGGAGTGAGAATTCTCATTTCTTTTACAAAGCATCAAATTCTCAGAAGCAAACAGATCTGTGCTGCTTTGCCCCAAGATGCAATATCTATCATCAGATAGGTAAATAGCAAAAGCTAAATCTGAGATTTCATCAGAGACAAACTCTGAATTCTGATGATTTCATCAAGAAGCCAAGGTGAGGCACGGTGAACTGGGTGAAGCCTAATATCATCAAGAAATGCACAGAGATTAATCAAAATAAAACAACATTAAGAAAGGACTGGAAAGCCTTGGCTAAAAATAGGCCATCTGAGAAAGACCAAACATTTTAATTGGCTATCCACTCAAATGCATTAACAGTATGGCATGACTTATCAAAAAGGTAGCATAGACAGATGCCATTCATGGAATGAGAGTGGAAAGGAAAGACACAATCTCTTGGTACCCTGATTTTGTCAGGAGACAAAATTTGGTGCAGTTTGTTTGTTATGGATTATTTATGTGAAAAGTATTTTAAACCTATTACAATACAGTACTATACAGCTTACTGTGTTAACTGGGCACCTAGGCTAACTTCGTTGGAATTATGAACAAACTGGACTTACAAACATGCTCTTGGAATGGAACTCATTCATATGTAGGATATTTACTTTAATTACAATGATCCCTGTATAATTCTGTCTCTTAAGCCCCAAAACTGGAAAGCAGAGACTCAATCTTACTTCTAGTGGCTGTGAACAGCCATTAGTTGGATTGAGCTGAATAGTCACTGTGTTAAAAGGTGAATAAGCTTTCATCAACCATCATAATATATTGCACTCTTATTAAGGGCCAAGCAGTGAGGCAGTGGCTACATTGGCTAATACCAGAGACAAAGAAAACGTGAGTAGAAACTCATCTCAATAATGGAATAACTTTTAATTAACTAGATCTGCTTGAAAATGGAACAGAACACCTAGTGAAGAAGTTTGTCCACCATCATTCAAAGTGCCAGGAATACTATATAAAAATTATTTCCTAATTGGAAGGCTGTATAAGGGCATTGTGTGTTAGTTGCCCAGTCGTGTCTCACTCTTTGCGACCCCATGGATTGCAGCCTGCCAGGCCCCTCTGTCCATACGATTCTCCAGGCAAGAATCTGGAGTGGGTTGTCATTTCCTCCTTCAGGGGATCTTCCTGACCCAGGGATCAAACTTAGGTCTCCTTCATTGGAGCCAGATTCTTTACTGTCAGAGCCACCAGGCAAGACCAAAGCCACTCCGTCGTGTTTGACTCTTTGCGACCCCTGGCCACAGGACTGGAAAAGGTCAGTTTTCATTCCAATCCCAAAGAAAGGCAATGCCAAAGAATGCTCAAACTACCGCACAATTGCACTCATCTCACACGCTAGTAAAGTAATGCTCAAAATTCTCCAAGCCAGGCTTCAGCAATATGTGAACCGTGAACTTCCTGATGTTCAAGCTGGTTTTAGAAAAGGCAGAGGAACCAGAGATCAAATTGCCAACATCTGCTGGATCATGGAAAAAGCAAGAGAGTTCCAGAAAAACATCTATTTCTGCTTTATTGACTATGCCAAAGCCTTTGACTGTGTGGATCACAATAAACTGTGGCAAATTCTGAAAGAGATGGGAATACCAGACCACCTGATCTGCCTCTTGAGAAATTTGTATGCAGGTCAGGAAGCAACAGTTAGAACTGGACATGGAACAACAGACTGGTTCCAAATAGGAAAACGAGTACATCAAGGCTGTATATTGTCACCCTGCTTATTTAACTTATATGCAGAGTATTTCATGAGAAACGCTGGACTGGAAGAAACACAAGCTGGAATCAAGATTGCGGGGAGAAATATCAATCACCTCGGATATGCAGATGACACCACCCTTATGGCAGAAAGTGAAGAGGAACTCAAAAGCCTCTTGATGAAAGTGAAAGTGGAGAGTGAAAAAGTTGGCTTAAAGCTCAACATTCAGAAAACAAAAGATCATGGCATCCGGTCCCATCACTTCATGGGAAATTGATGGGGAAACAGTGGAAACAGTGTCAGACTTTATTTTTTGGGCTCCAAAATCACTGCAGATGGTGACTGCAGCCATGAAATTAAAAGACGCTTACTCCTTGGAAGGAAAGTTATGACCAACCTAGATAGCATATTCAAAAGCAGAGACATTACTTTGCCAACAAAGGTTCGTCTAGTCAAGGCTATGGTTTTTCCTGTGGTCATGTATGGATGTGAGAGTTGGACTGTGAAGAAGGCTGAGAGCCGAAGAACTGGTGCTTTTGAACTGTGGTGTTGGAGAAGACTCTTGAGAGTCCCTTGGACTGCAAGGAGATCTAACCAGTCCATTCTTAAGGAGATCAGCCCTGGGATTTCTTTGGAAGGAATGATGCTAAAGCTGAAACTCCAGTACTCTGGCCACCTCATGCGAAGAGTTGACTCATTGGAAAAGACTCTGATGCTGGGAGGGATTGAGGGCAGGAGGAGAAGGGGACGACAGAGGATGAGATGGCTGGATGGCATCACTGACTCGATGGATGTGAGTTTGAGTGAACTTTGGAAGTTGGTGATGGACAGGGAGGCCTGGCGTGCTGCGATTCATGGGGTCGCAAAGAGTCAGACACGACTGAGCGACTGATCTGAATCTGAATCTATAACTGGTTCATCAGATTCATTCTCCACCTACATCTACTCTTCAACTCTGCATTCCCCTCCATTTCACCTCTGCTTCTTCCCAGTCTGGACTTCTGCCCAGGCTGCCTGCCACTCAGCTTCTCAGCATCCCTGACTTGAACCAAATTCTGATACTATTCCTTAATCTCACTCGATTTTTTTCTTCAACTTGTCACAGTGAAGGATCAAAATATACAAGGAAATGCAAGTGATTTTGGTACGTCTAGATGAACCGGGCTAGTCCTTGGGGACTTTGAGATGAAGGGATAGAACCTAAGATGGTGAGCCTTTCCAATTGCTTCTGGAAGCTTACCTCCTACAGAGGCAAACTGGAAACGGGACGACAGCAGATGGTGGGGATTTCTCCAGGTACACCAACTGCTACCACGGCCCGAGGCAAAACTATGGAGAAGGCAGAGTTTGTCTATGGAAACTTCCACTCTCACCTGTGAATTTCCTTGTGTGTTTTTCACTTGCTTCCTCGTGTTCCTCTGGCTGTGCAATAAACACCTACCTAGAACTCAGATTCCTCCTCCTCTCTCCTGGGCATCAGTTAAAACCCTCCCTCTCAAAGAATGATAGATTTTGGATAAGTCTTTAGCAGATTAATGCAATTAACACTGAATTGTTCTGTATGAGGAACTCTCTCATGATATTTTGCTTCCTACAATGTGATTACTAATCTCAACAATTCAATGGAATGTAAAATTTGTAGAATACATGAGAGATTATTTTGACCAGAGAGCTAATTTTTTATTAGCTGATTTCCTAAAATAAATGACACTGATTCTAACACAGCACAAACTCCCAGCATTTCTCTCGGTAAGTACCTCTTCATTCCACCTAACTGTTTGAACAAACAGCCCTCGATTTAAGAAAGAAGGGGAATTTGTGTTTGCCACAGATAAAGCATCCAGAGGTTTCATTAACTGCTTGCTTGGATGGTCGAGAAAACCATGATATCCATCCATTTTCTGTGTCGGGAGCACAGAAAATCCATACAGTGGCAATGAGGGTAGAAATGCTCACCTTAAGGACTGGAGGACTCCTAGGAAACTGTGTGTGTCTGTGTGTCTGACTAGTTAAATGATCAGCATAGACCTGTTCAGGCTTCCTTTTGCTCTTCTCACTTTATCCCTATTTCACTGCTCATAGGCATGCCCGTTAAAAAGGACCTAGAAACTGTCATACAGAATGAAACAAATCAGAAAAAGAAAAAAAAAAACACTGTATATTAACACATATATGTGTAATCTAGAAAAATGGTACACATGAACCCATCTGCAGGGCAGGAAGACAGACAGGCATAGAGAACAACTATATGGACAATATCCAGATTTATCCTCCCAAGTCAGGGGGATAAATTGGGAGACTGGCACTGACATATATATACTACTATATATGAAACAGATAACTAACGAGAATCTACTGTATAGCACCTATTCAGTGCTCTGTGGTGACCTAAATGGGAAGAAAATCCAAAAAAGAGAAGAACACATAGAGCTGGTCGAATTTGCTATACAACAGAAACTAACAACATTGTAAAGCAACTATACTCCAATAATTTTTTTTTCTTTTTTCAAAAAATGGCTAGAAGAAGAAGGGAGTCAAGGTAATTATTTCAATTGCTTTCTCATCCCTCCAGGGATCCAGGCAGGGAGAAAGTTAAAACCAAACTAAACATTTGTAAGGGAATTTCCGAAGATTACACTTATCTATGTATTGCAACAGCAGCCATCGAGGATCAACTGCCTTCCATGCAAAAAAAAAAGGGCTCCTCATATTCCTACTTGAAGACTTCTGACATCAGCATGTGGGCTATATGTACAACCTTTAGTCATTTATTAGGTAATATAAACAAAATATCTGAGAGTAAACTTTATATAAATCTGACTTCCTAGATAAGTCTGATATCAGAGACTTAAGTCAGGCATAAGTTTGTTAATGTGCTCCCTCACACACTATGTAAATTATCTGAACAAACCTTACTCTAGTGCATCTATTCTCCATTTTTTCCCTTTTGTTTGAATTTTTCTTATGTTTATATATTGATATGGGGTATTTTTATGACAACAGGTTTAAACAAATATAAAGATCCTAGCAAGATAGTTAGGAGATCAATATTTGTTCTTATCACTGTAATGTAAGGTAAATACATATTTATTAATAATATATATCAGACAAAATATATTTCAGACAAATATCTAATTTTTTCAGATAAAAGCTGTTTGAATACTATGATTAATGTGAGGCTGTCTGCATATTAGCTCTCCTAATCTTTGGAATTTCTAATTTGTAGCAGAGATGAATAGGCTATCAGTAGGAAACCATAAAGATTTCTTGGTATTTATCTTTCCCTTTCAGAAACATTTTATTACCCATATAATTACTTCAGCTAAATCCTATCATTACAATTGTCTGCTTATCATGTGTAATGAGAAACTTCTCCCCACTTACATTTTTTAAAAAAACTACTACCAGAATGATATGTTGGCAACCGTAAAATTCAATTCTGCACCTGAAGGAAATATTTCTGTCAGATGGTGTGTTATTTATTGAAAGCTACAGAACAAATAAGTTCAAAACTCAGCAGCCTAAAACAGCCAAGGTTTGTTACAGTACACAGTTTCTGAGATTCAAGAATGTGGTGGCGGCCTAGAGCAGGATCTCTCACGGGGTTCCAGTTAAGCTATCAGCTCAGGATGTCATTATCTGAAGGCTAGACTGGGGCAGGAAGACCTGCTTCTAAGCTCACTCCGGAGGCTGCTGGTGGAAGGCTTCAGTCTGTCGAATACAAATGTTCCTCACCACACACATCCGTTCACAGAGCTGCTGACAACATGGCCGCCAGCTTCCCTCAGAGTCACTGATCCAACAAAGCAAGAACGACTGACCACAACAGATAATGCAGTGGCTTTTACAACCTAATCTTGGAAGTGACAAAATATTACTTCTGTTGGGTCCTATCTGTCACAAATAATGACTAAAATTTGGAATAGGACTACACAAAGGTATGACTACCAAAGGTCAACAGAAGCTGCTGGCAACCACAGATGCTTGTTCAGTTTCTGACAAGAACGATTACTACTACAGATGGCAGTGCATTCCACTTCTGTACCATCAGACAAGCTCTTAGGCAAACTCTTCAGTGAAGTGAAAGTTGCTCAGTCGTGTCTGACTCTTTGCGACCCCATGGACTATACAGTTCACAGAATTCTCCCGGCCAGAATAAATACTGGAGTGTGTAGCCTTTCCCTTTTCCGGGGGAATCTTCACAACCCAGGGATCAAACCCAGGTCTCCTTCATTGCAGCCATATTCCTTACCAGCTGAGCCACAAGGGAAGCCCAACAATACTGGAGTGGGTAGCCTTTCCCTTCTCCAGCAGATCTTCCCAACCCAGGAATTGAACCAGGGTCTCCTGCATTGCAGGCAGATTCCTTACCAACTGAGCTATCAGAGATGGCTCAAATTCACGTTTGTAAGACCTGGATGGATAGCACACAGATAATTCACTACATTTTAATAGATTTTAGATTTTTTAAATTATGGGAAAATGAGAGTTTCAATTTGATTGTTCTTTTGGGAACTCTTGAAAGGGAATAAGCATAGCATTTTCAAATAATTTTACTCTAAAGTATGACTAAACAAAAAAATATACCAGAGAAGGAAAAGAATCACAGATGAAGGAGAAAGGGAGATACAAATGTAGACAGAGGAGTAAAGGCTTATTTGATGGTAAAGCAGGTATTAGGTTGGGGCTTCCCTGATAGCTCAGTGGTAAAGAATCCATCTGCCAAAGCAGGAGATGTGGGTTCGATCCCTGGGTTGGGAAGATCCTCTGGAGAAGGAAATGGCAACTCAATCTAGTATTCATGCCTGGGAAATCCCATGGACAGAGGAGCCTGGCGGGCTACTGTCCATGGGGTAACAATGGCCGGACATCAGCACAGAGTCAGACATGGCTTAGAGACTAAGCGACAAAAAATTATACATATCAGAATGATGAATTATTAAAAATTGGTTTCTCAGAGTAATCATAATGAATATTAACTATGCTGTAGTATCAGGGAGTTCTTTTTATAAATCTATTTCTATTCATTGAATTTCTGCCAAATTACTGCAAAATATCATCGTAAGTGAATCTAAGAATTACCAGTTTGACCTTTGAATATGCTTATTTCATTTTCACATGATATTAACTATAACTCTGACTCTCTTGTAAGTAGAAATAACTCCCCTTATGAAACAAATAACAATGCCATTCGTTTTCTAATCTTTTACTTTCACTCAGAAATAAAAACCATGGGAAAGGAGCAATTGGAAGCATCTCTAATTATTGCTACAACTAGGAAGGAAAAATGTCAATGTCTACTTAATAAGCATCATAGACATGCTACATAGACATGCTACAAATGTATATAGTTATCTAGAAAGTTCAAACCATGAGAACTCATTGGATATTTGACCTCCAAAATAATTCCATCCTGAGCTGCTATTTAAAATTGTTTCTAATGCTCTCTAACTCTTCTTTGGAAATTGCTTCCCTATTGCACCTTGTTTCAAACTAATGATCAAAATGCAAACTCAAGCTATTCATGACAGAATCCTCCACATTTTATAGTAATATAATTTTATCAATAATTGTTCAGAAGCTCTGTGTTAACAGTGAGTTGCAGACAAAATGCTCAAAGTTGCTCTCACTAGGGGCACCAAATCTCATGCTCTGAAAACATCAGTTTTCTGGACGGAACACATAGCTGTACCGTTTAAAGTTTTAGGGAGTGACTGATATCCGGCAGATTCATTCACATGTGGCACCTCTTATACAGACCATTTTACAATGATTTTATTTTTCTGTCCTTTTCAAGGCTGCAGCCTATGCAAAGTACAATGCAAAGCCACGCCCCATGCTGCTACACCCCTGGAGGCATCTGCTTTCAGGAACAACTTTCCGCCTTGTGGCCTCTTGCATCAGTGCATCCCAGTGGTACAAATGGCACCCTTTTGGAGGAGAGCAAAGAGGTCAGTATAGGACAGTTGACCTTTTCATTCCAAACCTCAGAAGTGAGTTTTTTATGATAATAATTTAGTGATAAATTAACATTCCGCCAAATGGACTGCTCTTTTAGTAGTTTCATCAGTCAAAAGTAATAATTTTTAAATGTTTGCAATAATGATAACAGGAGCTCTTATTGAAAACACAGGGCATTTAAAAAAACCCATACCACAGAAATGGAATTACTATTTTTTCCTAATAATAAAATAGCTTTTAGATTATATATTAAATGTAGAAGATGGAAGTTCCCAACTCTTCCTGCCCACCTCTCCCCCAATTAACTCCTCCAAACCAAAATTCTGTGGCTTTTACTAGTAGCTTTAGTTTTCTTTATTCAGTAATCAGATGTTCTTTTGCAAACTTAACTTTCCAAAAGTAAAATTCCAAGAACAATTTTCTACAAACTACAGTTACGCATTTTGTGCAACGTCTCTGACGCTGTTCTAAGAAGTTGACTTACACCTTAAATAGTTTTCGTGATAAATATTACTCCTTATTTGTCACATCCTTTTATTGTTTGATCCTGTTATTCCATTGTTTATGAAGTAACAGTTTTCATAAGGGAATCTTTCTATGGATTACTTTTAAAAGTCTTGATACAGGATTTCAGGGGCAACTCTCCTGACTCATTCTAGAAGGTACAAATGCCAACTGACTCAAAACCCCATCTTGTTGAGATCTTCCCAGATGCTACAACTTTTGCTCTTGCTTTTGTTTTGATAACTGGAAAACATTATGCCGTATTTTTAAATAGTGGTAGTTTACAATGAAGTACCACCTCACACCAGTCAGGATAGCCATCAGTAAAAAGCCTACAGTAATAAATGCTGGGGAGGGTGTGGAGAAAAGGAAACTGTCCTATGCTGTTGGTAGGAATGTAAATTGGTGCAGTTACTACAGAGAACAGTATGGAGGTTCCTTAAAAAACTAAGCACATTTCTCCTTCCTCCGGAACCCCCTTCCCATCTCCCCCTCTATCCCACTAGGTATACCTGGGACACATGTATACCTGTGGCTGATTCATGTTGATGTGTGGCAGAGGTCAACACAATTGTACAACACAGTTGAGAAGCAACTTTCCTCCATTAAAAAAAAAGAAAAAGAAAAGAAAAAACAACTAAACATAGAGTACATACATCATGTAATGACTATATACCATCGAAATTCTATGTGACATCTTGAACCTAAAAGTAACGCTTTAAAAAGTAATACAGTTTGTATGTATCTATTGCCGGGAGAAATATCAATAACCTCAGATACGCAGATGACACCTTTATGGCAGAAAGTGAAGAAAAACTAAAGAGCCTCTTGATGAAAGTGAAAGAGGAGAGTGAAAAAGTTGGCTTAAAACTCAAAATCCAGAAAACTAAGATCATGGCTTCCGGTCCCTGGCACTTCATGGCAAATAGATGGAGAAACAATGGAAACAGTGACAGACTTTATTTTGGGGGTCTCCAAAACCACTGCAGATGGTGAAATTAAATGATGCTTCTCCTTGGAAGAGAAGCTATGACCAACCTAGACAACACATTAAAAAGCAGAGACATTACTTTGCCAACAAAGGCCCGTCTAGTCAAAGCTATGGTTTTTCCAGTACTCATGTATGGATGTGAAAGTTGGACTATTAAGAAAGCTGAGCACCAAAGAATTGATGCTTTTGAACAGTGTTGTTGGAGAAGACTCTTGAGGGTCCCTTGGACTGCAAGGAGATCCAACCAGTCCATCCTAAAGGAAATCAGTCCTGAATATTCATTGGAAGGATTGATGCTGAAGCTGAAGCTCCAATACTTTGGCCACCTGATGTGAAGAACTGACTCATTTGAAAAGACCCTGATGCTGGGAAAGACTGAAGGCAGGAGGAGAAGGGAGCAACAGAGGATGAGATAGTTGGATGCCATCACCAACTCAATGGTCATGAGTCTGAGTAGGCTCCGGGAGTTGGTGATGGACAGGGAAGCCTGGTGTGCTGCAGTCCATGGGGTCACAAAGAGTCGGACATGACTGAGTGACTGAACTGAACTGAAATAACATTTTTATTTGTGCACAAATATAAATATATACTACACATTACATATAATGTTAGTCACTTAGTCATGTTTGATTCTCTGCTACCTCATGAACTCTTGCCTGCCAGCCAGGCTCCTATGTCCATGGAATTCTCCAGGCGAGAATACTGGAGTGGGTAGCCATTTCCTTCTTTAGGGGATCTTCCTGGCCCAGGGATCAAACCAGGGTCTCCTGTATTCCAGGAAGATTCTTTATCATCTGAGCCACCAGGGAAGCCCATACATTACACAGGCATACATATATATTGAACATTTTATACATATATAAAATATTTAAGTAATATTTAAAGAAATATCTTATTTACTAAATATTCATAAATAATGATCTTAGTTTCATTATATATTTTCTTGCTTGTTAAACTTGGAAAATAGTTTCTAACCATAAAAAACTTTAACAAGTTAGCTCATGCTGGTTTTTAAAAAGGAGAAATAGTTGAAATAAAATGTTGTCACCAAAACAGTGGGAGGTTTCTCTTCCTCTTGATGTAGTGGTTTTTTTGATCATTTTACTATGCACGTAGGTAACATAGAGGATTGTGGAAAACAGACTTTGATCCGGGACCGTGGAGAATGGAGGCTCTCCTAATCCAGTAACACTGCTTCTTCCACCCAAAAGAATTCCAATAAACACATGGAATTGCACAAAACTTGCCTATGAAATTCTTCGATTTTTATTTACAATCCAACTTCACACAGGGGTATGTGTTTATGTGTGCAAGCCAGTGTGCACTGTTTGATAATTTTTGGATGTGTCATGTTGACTCTGAACCCAAAGCATATTTGTATTCTGAAAGTAATAACAGTTTGTATGGGTTTCATGTTGGGGGAAGGTACATGTCATCTGCTCCATGAAGGATGTCTAGTAGATTAGTACATCAATCACAGACTATTTTCTGCATCCTAAAAGAAAGCTGCTCAGAGCCAACTTGTATTAAAAAAGCCATTTTTTTAAATTGCACTGGCTGCTATGACTATCTTTTCTGGGGTTATTTAGTGCTAATTATGTGTAGCGGGTTGTTACCACATCCTACTGTAACCCAGTTTCTAGAGATACTATGGTGTCAGAACTCGGCAGGATAGCACAAAGCTATCTTCTACTTTCCCTTTATGTAGTTGGGCTGCCTGAATTTTTATTGGCCCAAATAGCAATAACATTGGCTTCAAATTCTATTTATGAAGTTTCAGTCATTAGAAATACAGTGTCTGCCCTGACTCTGTGCCCAGTCCTCTAAAAGCCTTTTCCTCACCTTCTTTATCTTACAAATCTACTGTCCAATAGCCCTTTAGTTATGGGACCTGACACTGAAGACAGCTTTTGATTTTCTGATTTCTGGATATGTGCAAATTGATTTAGATGATAATAAAAGGCCTTCCTTACCTTTGGTTCTTTGTTATTTTTTTTTTAATTGGAGTATAACTGCTTTATAGTGTGATATTTCTACTGTACAGCAATGTGAATCAGCCATCCATATACATGTATCCCCTCCCTCTGGAACCTCCCCTCCAATCCCAGCCCTCTAGGTCATCACAGAGAACCAAGCCGAGCTCCCTGTGCTACACAACAGATTCCCACTAGTTATCTACTTCACACACAATATGTATACATGTCAATGCTCCTCTAACAATTCATCCCACCCTCCCCTTTCCCCCACTCCAGATCCACATGTCCATTCTTTACATCTGTATCTGTTCAGTAGCTGTTGTTTGTATTGATAATAATGTCCTCATTACAAACTATAGTTTATACAATATGGCACATTGTGTAAGATAAATATGCACAGGAGGGTTATTTTGCATTGTAATAACAGCACCTCCACTCTCAGAATGATGATCTGAAAGAGTGCTATGGTTCTCATAAGTGAACAAACAAATCTTTGCCTCTCCTCTCCAAAACAAGCGTAAAAGTATTCCTTATCCTTGGATGCAGGTGTAAACACTAGTAAGGTCTGTCTAGTCGCTGCTCAGGCAGTATAATCCTACCAGAAGCTGCCATATGTGAAGCCAATGCTTGTATGGGCCATGGTGACACAGGGAATAAGCAGGAAGCAAGCAGAAGCAGACCTGGATCTCAGTTCTTAAGGGTTCCTTGTAGCTGTGTGACTATATTTAGGTTACTTAAATTTTCTGTGCCTCTTCTTTCACCAAACAGAAGTAATGGCACTTCCCAGAGTCCTCTGAGTAACATATGTGGTAACAAACTATGAAATGATAAACTGAGTCCATTCTGAAGATCAGCCCTGAGATTTCTTTGGCAGGAATGATGCTAAAGCTGAAACTCCAGTGCTTTGGCCACCTCATGTGAAGAGTTGACTCATTGGAAAAGACTCTGATGCTGGGAGGGATTGGGGGCAGGAGGAGAAGGGGACGACAGAGGATGAGATGGCTGGATGGCATCGCTGACTCGATGGATGTGAGTCTGAGTGAACTCCGGGAGTTGGTGATGGACAGGGAGGCCTGGCGTGCTGCGATTCATAGGGTCGCAAAGAGTTGGACACGACTGAGCGACTGAACTTAACTGAACTGAAACATCCTTAAAGTTTGGACTTCCGACATTATTAGGGTAACTCCAAAAATGGCACTGGTATTAACACTTTTTTTTTTTTGCCAATAACCCCAATCTTGGGCATTTTAGATACACCAAGTAATGTCTTTTTACAGTGATTGCAAGAGGCTGTGAACATTTGGTTGTTTTCACCCAGCTTTGAAATCAATCGACATATAACACTGTGTAAGTTTAAGGTGTACAAGGTGATAATCTGATATGTGTAGATGGTGTGAAGTGTCTATCATAATTTTGGTTATCATAAGAGGTTGTAAGTTAGGCTAAGCATAAGGTACTAGCCAAAGGACCTTTTTATGTGGGAAAGATTTCATGGGCTTAAAAAACAAAATGTTGATTGAATCTTGGTTCTAGTGATAAAGTACATGATGAGTAAAATTCAGACATAATTGTAGGTAAACAAATTATCTGGTCTACCCATAGTCCAAATATTTGAATGCCTATATCTTTATTTTAAAAAATGATTTAAATGTGTTTAACATTCTAAGTATCATTCAGTTCAGTTCAGTCGCTGAACCCCATGAATCGCAGCATGCCAGGCCTCCCTGTCCATCACCATCTCCCGGAGTTCACTCAAACTCACGTCCATCAAGTTGGTGATGCCATCCAGCCATCTCATCCTCTGTCGTCTCCTTTTCCTCCTGCCCCAAATCCCTCCCAGCATCAGAGTCTTTTCCAATGAGTCAACTCTTCGCATGAGGTGGCCAAAGTATTGGAGTTTCAGCTTTAGCATCAGTCCTTCCAATGAACACCCAGGACTGATCTCCTTCAGAATGGACTGGTTGGATCTCCTTGCAGTCCAAGGGACTCTCAAGAGTCTTCTCCAACACCACAGTTCAAAAGCATCAATTCTTCGGCCCTCAGCTTTCTTCACAGTCCAACTCTCACATCCATACATGACCACTGGAAAAACCATAGCCTTGACTAGATGGACCTTTGTTGGCAAAGTAATGTCTCTGCTTTTCAATACGCTATCTAGGTTGCTAAGTATCATTAAGAAAATTTAAATAAATTAGCTATTTTCTTAATTAAATACTTTTTGCAAAGCAGGTAAATCCTATTATATCAAATTTATAATAAAAAATGACTTTCAACTGTTCAAATACGGATAAAACTTAAGTATATAATGCCAATATTGTAATTCTCATTAAGTTTATATTTTATATATTCAACTAAAGCACATAAGACAATTTTATTGATGCTAATTCATATTACTACAATGAAAATTATCAAGGTATACCTGTGATTGCTTTTTAACCAAAAAAATGATTTATTCATAAAACAGTCATTATATAATATTTGACCAATTTCTTTTTCAATACAATGAATAAAAATAAGTTGACATTTTATAATTTCTAGGCACTGTTCTTAGTTCTTATTTTCTTGAAATATTGCTAACAGTTTTTTCTGACATTTACATTCTTCTCAATCGATTTTATCAAATAAGGAACACTGGCTTTTGGTTGCTATTTAACTTCAACAGGAACATCACATTCCTAATACTGAATGAAATCTTAATATCCGTATAAGATAGTTTTCAGATTTTTTAAACATGCATAAGTCCTGGCAACCCATCAAGGCAAAAATTAATTAAAGTATATAACGGGAATCTAGGCTTCCCAGGTGGTGCTAGTGGTGAAGAACCCGCCTGTCAATGCAGGTTAGACATAAAAGACATAGGTTCGATCCTTAGGTCGGGAAGATCCCCTGGAGGAGGGCACAGCAACCCACTCCAGTAATTCTTGCCTGGAGAGTCCCCATGGACAGAGGAGCCTGGAGGTCTACAGTCCACGGGGTCACAGAGTCAGACACACCTGAATGTGAATCCACCTACCTACTCTGGCAATCATTCATTCATTCATCTATTCAACAAATGTAGTGCACTGGGACGACCCAGAGGGAGGGTATGGGGAGGGAGGAGGGAGGAGGGTTCAGGATGGGGAACACATGTATACCTGTGGCGGATTCATTTTGATATTTGGCAAAACTAATACAATCATGTAAAGTTTAAAAATAAAATAAAATTTAAAAAATAAAATAAAATAAAGCAACAGGACAGATCGTAACTTAAAAAAAAAAAATGTTAATGGAAAAACAATCTTGCCAGGCACTCATCTTAGTTCTATACTGCATCAATGAACAAAACAGATTTTATCTCTGATTCATGGCTTCACTTAAGACAGATGAGAAAACTGAGGCCCAGCATGAATAAATTACTTGTTCAAAAGCATGTGATTCGTCTATTTTTATGTGTTTTCCCAAGCTAGGGATATTCCCACAATTCTACACTGCTCCTCCCTCTTCCCCCCTCACCAACCCCCTCACTGGCTTGTACTAAGTTTAAACATTAATTTATCAAATGTGGATGTACACTGTTCTACAGTTTGGTAAAAACAAATACAATGACACATTTCTTTTTAGATTTCTTTCTATAGAAGGTTCCCTGTGTCTTATCTTGCCAATTATAAAATAAGAACCCTCATCTTATACTTGGGCGAATCTGACAGTAATGGGCAGAGAGAGAGAGAGAATTGACAGGACATACTCAGTGATGGATTCCTTCTGACACAAAATTATTTGGAAAATTTTAAGCTATCATTACTAATTCCAACCACTGCATTCTTCTAAAATAAGCCTATTTTCCGTTTTTATGGCCTCAGTAGAAATATCCATTTCCTCTAATCCTAAAATTGCCTTTGGTTAAATAGTGACACAGCCTATAAGAAATATATTAGTTCTACCTGCTAATATATTAATAATTATATTAGTAATACATTAATTTTGAAATAAACTATCAACCTAATTTTATCCTAGTTTTTGCTTTCATGATTTGAAATCTCCAAAAGGAAAGAATACCTGTTAGGTGATCAAAATTTATATCAATGCTATGTCAATGGGCCTGAAGGCAGCTGCTTCTGAGATACCAAAAAAACTGGAGGAATGTTAGAGTACATTGTAGTATTTTGTTTGTTTGCTTGCTTTCAAATTTTAGAAAATGTATTACATCTACAAAGCTTGCAAGGATGCTGGTTATATTTACCATAATTTGTTTTGACTCACTACTATGTGTCAGCTTCTGTTTTATATTATTTCCCACATCACAGCTATTTTTCTACAGTAAGTAGAAAAGTAAGTATTCGGGGTTTCTCTGGAAAACACAAAGTTGAGCTCACTTCTTAAATTCCTTAGGTTAATACATACACACACACAACATAGAAATAAAAATATGGATAAATGCATGCATGAATATATAGAAATATATATACTTCCTATATTTGTGATTTTGTCTTGTATCACAGATTTTTTTTTGAGTGAAAGTCCTATAAGAATGGTGGTTAATTTAATGAACTAAAAAATCATCCTACTTTGTCACAAGTACTTATGACACTAAGAAATGTCTAAAACTTTTCATTAATAATCTGCCTGATCAGTATTCCTAGTTGCTAAAAATATTTACAATGTTTTTTACAAAAGTAAACATGATAAATTTTTCTGATGATGAGACAAAATGATTCATGAATACAGTTGGTACAGGCAAGTAAGGACAACATTCACTCCAATAAATCAGTCCCTTGTAGAAATGAAAATAGTTGTACACAGCCATAAATTAACCTTAATTAAGCTCAAACGTCACTGCAATCTAACTGAAGGAATACGTTTGATATATGTTAAACGTTGCCAGCATTTCAGAAACAGTAAAATGCGAAAGATCTCAAAAAAGGGGTTTGCCATGGAAGACATTAATGCCATTGTTGAAACATTAACAAATCTTTAACAGTATTTGTTGAAAAACCAAAGTGTTTCTAAATTCATGCACTAATAAGGTAGAAGCAACATGATCTGTGGTCGTGGCACTGGTCCAGCATTGAAAGACAAGAGCATTCTCGCCAGTTCTGCCACGGCCGCTGCCTCTAATTTAAATTGTACAGAAGATGGATGTGATCACGGCAAATAATTATAGGAAATATGTCATAAGCCAGTCCACACTATAATAAACTCTCTTGACTGTTTGTCTGTTATGTCTTTTGATAATATTTACTTTCAGAAATAAGGGCTTCTCTGGTAGCTCATGTGGTGAAGACTCTGTCTGCAATGCAGGAGACCCTGGTTCAATTCCTGGGTTGGGAAGATGCACTGAAGAAGGGATAGGCTACCCACTCCAGGATTTTCGGGTTTCCCGGGCAGCTCAGAAAGGAAAGAATCCACCTGCAATGCAGGAGACCCTGGTTCTACTCCTGGGTCAGGAAGATCCCCTGGAGAAGGGATAGGCTACCATCTCCAGTATTCTTGGGCTTACTAGGTAGCTCAGATGGTAAAGAATCCACCTGCAGTGTGGGAGACACGATTTTGATCCCTAGGTTGAGAAGATCCCCTGGAGATGGGAAAGGCTACCCACTCCAGTATTCTGGCCTGGAGAATTCCATGGACAGAGGACCCTGGCTGGCTACAGCCCATGGGGTCGCAAAGAGTTGGACATTACTAAGCGTCAAAAAGTGTAATGAGTTTGTTTACAAGGTCAATCTTAGCCACACATAGGATGGGGAACACTTGTTTGGATAGCGGGTCAAGTGAAAAACAACAAAATGAGTGAGATGAGCAACAGGATATGGTTTTAGGGCTCAATATTGGTCTACTGTATACATGGCTGTCAAAAAGGGCTAATGAGGCGTTTGGCTGCCGAACCAAAGTAATAAACACAATAAGAACATGATTATCTCACTGGACTGCACAAATTGGACCCCATCTGGTGTACAATGCTAATTTCTGGGAGTCATTTTTTCAACGCAAACACTGATGACTTCAAGGGCTTTCCAAATTACATAAATGATCCTGAAACTTTGTAAAATGTGATACTTAAGAAAATATCTGTGTCTTTAAATATTTTAAGAGCTATTGTCTATGATATGAGGAGGAGAAGGTTTAGGCTTACTAAGCCAGTGCTAACACCTAAATAGATTAGTTGTTATGTATGGGTTAAGATCCCTACAAAATCAATATTAAAATTAAAATAAAAACCAAGATGGATTGCCAACTCTGATGAGAATAATTTCATTATATTTCTCTCTACACAACTTTTCCTCAAGAATCCTTGTGTGCAACTCTAAATAGAATATGAAAGACTTCATCATGAATAGAGCTTGTAAAGTAAGTTTTCAAAAGATAAAGCAGTCTGGGGTAAGAACCTTTTGAAACATGCTAAATATGATAATGAAGACATAATTAGTAAGTAGGCATTGCCAAGAAGTCAGCCACATATCTGCACACATTTTATTCAATGATATTAACACATCAGTGTGAGAGTTGGACCATAAAGAAAGCTGAGCACCAAAGAATTGATGCTTTAGAATTGTGGTGCTGGAGAAGACTCTTGAGAGTCTCTTGGACAGCCAGGAAATCACACCAGTCAATCCTAAAGGAAATCAACCTTGAATATTCATTGGAAGGACTGACACTGAAGCTCCAATGTTTTGGCCACCTGATGTGAAGAGTCCACTCATTGGAAAAGACCCTGATGCTGGGAAAGATTGAAGGCAGAAGAGGAAGACGGAGGCAGAGGATGAGATAGTTGGATAGCATCACTGAGTCAACGGACATGAATTTGAGCAAACTATGGAAGATAGTGAAGGACAGAGCAGCCGGGGGTGCTGCAGTCCATGGGGTCACAAACATTTTCAACATTAGAGGCTGGTTCCTCGTGAGGAGCAAAAAGGATGACCCAAGGACCTACTAAAAAGTAGCTTTCTATATTCTAGCTGTTAACCAGGTTTGATAGGTATATATTCCTTAAAGAATATATTTTGGATTATTTCTAATATATACATATACACAAATTTAATGCCAACAATAGGTCTCAGAAATTACAATAAGGGAGGTACAGTTGTGGCTCTTGTATGAAACAGAACTATGGTGCTACGTGATACTGTATACTTCACTACTAATTCACATTGAGTTGACAGTTAAAATCTTTTTTTTTCTTTATTGCTGCACCATGAGGCTTGTGAGATCTTAGTCCCTTGAAATGAAGTGAAATGAAAGTTTCTCAGTCATGTCTGACTCTTGGTGACCCCATGGACTACACAGTCCACGAAATTCTCCAGGCCAGAATACTGGAATGGGTAGTCTTTCCCTTCTCCAGGGGATCTTCCCAACCCAGGGATTGAACCCAGGTCTCCCACATTGCAGGCGAATGCTTGACCACCTGAGCCACAAGGGAAGCCCAAGTATACTAGAGTGGGTAGCCTATCCCTTATCTTCCCAACTCAGGAATCGAACCAGGATCTCCTGCATTGCAGGCCAATTCTTTACCAATTGAACTATGAGGGAATCCCCTAATTCCCTGCTGCTACTGCTGCTAAGTTGCTTCAGTCGTGTCCGACTGTGTGTGACCCCATAGACAGCAGCCCACCAGGCTCCCCCGTCCCTGGGATTCTCCAGGCAAGAACACTGGAGTGGGTTGCCATTTCCTTCTCCAACGCATGAAAGTGAAAAGTGAAAGTGAAATCGCTCAGTCGTGTCCGACTCTTAGCGACCCCATGGACTGCCGCCTACCAGGCTCCTCCGTCCATGGGATTTTCCAGGCAAGAGTACTGGAGTGGGGTGTCATCACCTTCTTCTAAATTCCTAATTCTCCTTAATCTCCTAATTCCCTGATCAGCTATCAAACTCAGGCCCCCAGCAGTGGAAGCATGGTGACTTAACCACTGGACTACCAGGTAATTTTCGATAGCTGGAATTTTTTTCCTGGCAAAAGGAAGCCCAAGAAGATACTAGCTCTGTACACACTTAGAAATTTAATGAATACTGATAATCATAAGAAAAAATTATGAAGCATTGATCCTAAAGGGAGAAAAAGTTCAAACTGCAAAAAAATAAAATTAACAGAGGAAAAGTATTATGTCAAAGCTGCCTCTAGGCTAGTAGATCTCAAACTGGGGCTATATGTCAGAACTGCTGGGGGCACTGTTTAAGATACATTTGTCAGAGTCCTACACACAGACTCTGATTCAGTAGGTGACAAATATTTCTGCCAAAATCCCCACAATGTACTGAAATCACTGTTGAATGGTTTTCATTTAAAACATTACAAATAGGTGTTTTCAATCCATTTTCTGCCATTAATGAACTCAATGTTCAAAGCTAAATAGCACAAGTAATATGAAATTGCCCTAATTAAGCAGAGATAGCAACCATAAAAATGGGCCCAACCATGAAAAATATCCTTGCTACGGAAATTATTTTTTCTCATTGTTTAAATTTTTAATTACAAACATGATAAATGACTGGTCTTGGAAAACAGAAATAAAAGCAAAAAGCCTAATCACTCATTATCAAAATGTTCAGTAACTGCCACTGCTATGAAAATATCTTAGTATATTCTTAAAATCACTTAAAATACACTTAAAATCACTGCAGATGGTGACTGCAGCCATGAAATTAAAAGACTTGTGCTCCTTGGAAGAAAAGCTATGACAAACTTAGAGACATTACTTTGCTGACTAAGGTCTGTCTAGTCAAAGCTATGGTTTTTCCAGTAGTCATGTATGGATGTGAGAGTTGGACTATAAAGAAAGCTGAGTGCTGAAGAATTGATGCTTTTGAACTGTGGTGCTGGAGAAGGCTCTTGAGAGTCCCTTGGACTGCAAGGAGATCCAACCTGTCAATTCTAAAGGAAATCAGTCCTGAATAGTCACTAGAAGGACTGCTGCTGAAGCTGAAGGTCCAATACTTTGGTCACTTGATGCAAAGGGTCAACTCATTAGAAAAGCCCCTGATGCTGGGAAAGATTGAAGGCAGGAGGAGAAGGAGACAACAGAGGGTGAGATGGTTGGATGGCATCACCAACTCAATGGATATGAGTTTGAGCAAGCTTCAGGAGATGGTGAAGCAAAAGGAAGCCTGGCGTGCTGCAGTCCATTTTCTGGGGTCACAAAGAGTCAGACACAACTGAGCGACTGAACAACAGAATTTTATTGGATTATAGTTGATTTATATTAATTTTTGGCTGCTTGAATATATGTTTTTTAATCAGATTAGTAGACTTATTCTGGCGAGATGCTTATTTAATAAACATTGCTTATTTAACAAATAAACATTATTTGTTACAAATGTAACAAATAAACATTTTATATGTTGTCAGTCTCATAGTCTCATGATTTATCTTTGTTCATACAATAAAACAGTTCACTAGTTTCTCATTATTTACAAAATTAGAAGAAAAATATCTATTATAGTGCTGTTTGATTATGCCTCGAACAGCAAATATCTCCCTACATCTTTTAAATTAATATCTTTCTAGCAATGGGCTTGGGGATTAAATACACACACACACACACCCCTATGGGCTTGGGGGTGACACCCCTGTATCACATTTTCTTATAAGCAAAAATTAGACCTGATAGAAATCTCAAGATGTTTTTCCCCCAAAGAGAAAAAGAGAGACACAGGCTAAAAAGATGGTGAGCTATACTGTGAGAAGGGACCAAACATCCCACAGCAAGGCCCAGCACTGCTTTCAATGCCTGAAGCCTCTCCCCATCCTCCTGGGGTCTAACAAGAGCCTAAGTGAGCAGAGGAGATTCTGTAGCCCACTTATGGGTTCCCACCAAAGGGACAGCTTTGGAATTGCGAATATTATCACTTACCCAGTTGGATAAAGCTGTCCTTACAATACACACAGTATTCCAAATGACAGTGACAGTCACTCAGTTGTGTCTGACTCTTTGTGGCCCCATGGGCTGTAGTCCACCAGCCTCCTCTGTCCACAGAATTTCCCAGGCCAGAACACTGGAGTGGGTTGTCATTTCCTCTTCCAAGGGATCTTCTCAAACCTCAACAATCAAACCCGCATCTCATGCATTGGCAGGAGGATTCTTTACCATTGAGCCATCTGGGAAGCCCTTCTCCAGACTACATGTCATTATTAAGATTCCTTTTTATCCACGTATGAATAAGACCATTTGGCATTTGTTAAAGATATTATGTTCGCATTCTTCTTCCTGAATACAGAATCAATATTTTTATGACAAAAAGGTTTAGCTCAGAAAAACCCTTATAGCACTGAAAATCATGAATGTAGCAGTTCAATGGTTTTCTGTGGCCCATTTTCTATCCACCGTACCTGTAACCCTAGACTGTACCAAAAGGAGGATTTAATGCTTTAAGGAAAAGGTGATCACTATTAAAAACTACGTGCCTACTTCACTTCCTGAATTTAATACACATTTAGGAGACTTCTCACTCAGGAGGAGAACAGACTTCAAATTTAGTGCATAAAAGTAATGACTTCATTACAGTTGGTGAACCTGTAAAACTAATATCTACAAGGACAGATCAAATATATTAACTTACTAAGGGCCTAATCCACGTTAGGAATGCTGGCTAGACGAATCATAATTTACTTAAAATTATATAGTGTTATAATATAGTACAGTGTTAGTCACACTGTTGTGTCTGACTCTGCAACCCCATGGACTGTCACCTGCCAAGTTCCTCTGTCCATGGGATTTTCCAGGCAAGAATACCCAGTGGGTTGCCACTCCCTTCTCCTTGTTCTGTCAAACTAAGTCAGCAGATTAGATGCATGAAGCCTTCTCTCACGTTATAGAATGATTTAACCTGGGGGTACGCCAAAAATGTATTCTTTTAAACTTTGTACTTTCCATTTCTTTGTCTCCATCCAGTTCCTTCCCATCCCAAACTATAAACAAATCAGTGACATAAATTCCAAGGGTTTAAACTGAGCCAAATGTTGGAGTATCTCATACTCACAGTTTGCAATCTTTTGAGACATGCCTTTGATTTTCACTTGTGAATCAAGCACTCTCCTCGCCATGACATTCACAGCCTTTTATCAGTTGAGTATAAATAACTCTCCCCACCTAACTTCCTGCTCATCCTCCTGAAAATATATTTTCTAATGAGGCCAAACCATATATTCTCCCCAGATGGACCACACTTGCTATGTTCTGTTTCCAGATAAAGTGTTTCCCGGATATTTACCACTTATCCTTCTAGACTTCACCAACTCAACAGACATGAATTTGAGCAAACTCCGGGAGATAGTAAAGGACAGGGAAGCCTGGCATGCTGCAGTTCATGGGGTTGTAAAGAGTCAGACACAACCTAGCAACTGAACTGTTACCATACAGTTTTTTGACAGGCCTCTCCTGCACTCAGAAAAGGCTTTTATTAAATGTGTTTAAAGATGCTAATGATTAAAGTAAGACAGTCAGCTGGGTCAGTGTTTACTGAACGCTTGCTATGGCCTAGTCATCCATCATTTCATTTATCTTTACTGTATTATACAATTTTAGTCATGAGGAATACAGGCCAAAAGGATAACAACAGGCCCAAGGTTAATCAAGAGGAAAGAGTACAGTCTGAGATTCTCATTTCATAATCTGAACTCTTAGCAAATATTCAACACTCAAGCCAACTTTTGTGAAGACAGACACACACTATGGCCCAGTCTCCCTTTGTCTTGATTTTGCTAAGACTTTGCCTTATTATCATTTTGTGCATTCCCTTCCTTTCCATTTCTCATCAACTGTAAATTCATTCAAGATAGAGATTGTGTCGCTGACCTTTACAGCCCTCCCAAAACCAGAGTACACCCGAGCGAGCACACATGTGCACACAACACACAGATGCATAATAGAAAAGGAGGTGGAAGACTGGCTCTATTTTGGTGGGAAAAAACAAGCAGACTGAAGGCTAGGCCAGTCTCAGAACCACACTGGCCATGAGCAAATAAATTAGACCACCCAAATGGAACACATGCTCACACTCAGAGTTACACATTCTCTGCTATAATGACTTGAATTTCTACAATCTAGAATTCAGTTAGTTCTTCTATTTTCAATTTTCAGTCACTTTATAGTTTAATTCCAGTTTCTTTCTCTCCTAAATCCTGCAGTTAATACCACTTTCAGCTTGGTTGCCTTGATGAATAGTTCTGTAATACGTACGTTCTCGGTTGGATAAAACATTTTGTGTTCCAAAGTAATTCTTTACAGCTAGATGTTGGCAACCTCAGCTTCAGGGGAATAATGACCACCTGGAACCACATTTATGAGACCAGGCGATGGTCCTTAGAAACCTTATTGTCCCATCTTCCCATCACCTGTGGACTAACGGGTAGAACAGGTGGCATCTGCCTGGGAAGTCTCCTGGCAAAGCAGCTGTTTCCTGCTCAGACAATGAATGGATTTAAACTTGCAACATCTTTAATCAAAGAGCACTTTTCCGTAAGTGGTGAGTCATCTGGAGTTATTCCAGGAAAGGCCACTCGTATTTCACATCAACTGGATGTGGGATAGGTCTGCGTCTTAGTTTGGAATAGCTGGGGACTCTGGCTATGGCACCCACAATCACTACTCAACACCTTTTATGTAGTAGGTATCATACAAAGCACTGTGTGTGTGTGTGTCTGTGTATGTTGTGTGTACGCACACTGTGTGTGTATGTGTGTGTTCAGCCACTCAGTCCTGTCCAACTCTTTGTAACCCCCATGGATTGTAGTCCACCAGGCTCCTTTGTTCATGGAATTTTCCAGGGAAGAAAATTGGAGCAGATTGTCATTTCCTTCTCCAGGGGAGGGGTCTTCCCAACCTAGGGATCAAACCTGCATTTCTTGTGGTCTCCTGCATTGGCAGGCCGATTCTTTACCACTAGCGCCACCTGGGAAGCCCATACAACGTACTGCTGCTGCTGCTGCTAAGGCGCTTCAGTCGTGTCCGACTCTGTGCGACCCCACAGACGGCAGCCCACCAGGCTCCCCCGTCCCTGGGATTCTCCAGGCAAGAACACTGGAGTGGGTTTCCATTTCCTTCTCTGATGTATGAAAAGTGAAAAGTGAAAGTGAAGTCACTCAGTCGTGTCAGACTCTATGCGACCCCATAGACAGCAGCCTACCAGGCTCCTCTGTCCAAGGGATTTTCCAGGCAAGAGTACTGGAGTGGGTTGCCATTGCCTTCTCTGATACAAAGCACTAGGTATATATTATTTTCATCTCCCAATAGAATAAGAATGGACAAGGCGATGGCACCCCACTCCAGTACTCTTGCTTGGAAAATCCCATGGACGGAGGAGCCTGGTAGGCTGTAGTCCATGGGGTCGCTAGGAGTCGGACACGACTGAGTGACTTCACTTTCACTTTTCACTTTCATGCATTGGAGAAGGAAATGGCAACCCACTCCAGTGTTCTTGCCTGGAGAATCCCAGGGACAGCGGAGCCTGGTGGGCTGCCATCTGTGGGGTCGCACAGAGTCGGACACGACTGAAGCGCCTTAGCAGCAGCAGAATAAGGTATGCTGGTTTTAGAAGGAATGAATCTGGGGTTCAGAGAGCTTACATAAGGTTTAGAATCCACAGAAGAGGTGAGCAAGTGGCAAAGAAGGCGTTCTCAAGCCAGTGAATCTGACCGTGTGGATGCTCTCTTTCAACCATGCAGCCTTGTGACCTGGAGAAAATGCACCTCCGCTGAACAGCACCTAAGAAACTATATAGTGGACAAAATAACATGGAAGTCTAACACATAAAGGCATTCCCTGGTGGCTCAGCTGGTAAAGAATCCACCTGCAATACCGGAGACCCCAGTTTGATTCCTGGGTCGGGAAGATCCCCTGGAGAAGGGATAGGCTACCTGCTCCGGTATTCTTGGGCTTCCCTGGTGGCTCAGATGGTAAAGAATCACTTGCAATACAGGAGACCTGGGTTCAATCCCTGGGTTGGGAAGATTCCGTGGAGAAGGGAAAGGTTACCCACTTCAGTATTCTGGCCTGGAGAATTCCATGGATAGAGGGGCCTGGCAGGCTACAGTCCATGGGGTCCCAAAGACACACTCAAAGACACCACTGAGTGACTTTCATCTTTCACATTTCATAATATACACATGAGAAAATGAGCAACTCCTTACTAAAACTTATTAATGAAGGAGAAATAAAAATATATTTAAATGTAAATTGTCAATGACTCTCTCTCACCTATCCACTATAACCACTGTGGAAGCACTGGTCTCTGGTTATTTTATTATCCTGGGCTATTTTCACACTTTCATAACATCCTGGGATTCTGAGCCAAGGGTACTATGGGGATCTCTGCATCTCAGACAGCCTGAGAAGGAGCGATAGGATCTCCATTAGGACAGAGAACACTGGAGACAAGACCTTCTCCTTCCTGAGCCTCTGGGAGAGATTCGCTTACCTTCCAGGATAAAGGAAAATCAATCTTTCTCTCCCTGTGATACAGGCAGGCAGATGGGCCAGCAGCCAACAAAAGCTCAGAGTCTCCTAACTGAGGTCTTCCTCTTCTAGGATACAAACCTACTGTAAGCCCAGGTGAACAGCCATTCTCACAGCATCGCTGGGCTTCCCTGGTAGCTCAGCTGGTAAAGAATCCACCCCGGAATGCATGAGATGCCAGTTCAATTCCTAGGCTGGGAAGATCCTCGGGAGACAGGACAGGCTACCCACTCCAGTATTCCTGGGCTTCCTTGGTGGCTCAGATGGTAAAGAATCCTCCTGTAATGTGGGAGACCTGGGTTCGATCCCTGGGTTGGGAAGATTCCCTGGAGAAGGGTATGGCAACACACTCCAGTGTTCTTGCTTGGAGAATCCCCATGGACAGAGGAGCCTGGTGGGGTATAGTCCGTGCAGTGACAGAGAGTCAGACATGACTGAGTGAACCAAACACAGCATAGGGTGGACTGTGGAAAGGTGGGGAGGGAACCAGAGGAAAGGCAGTTCTCAGGCTGTGACTTTTGCTATAATAAATCATCTGTGTCTCCAGGGTCTAGTGTCTTCTATGAGTATTTGTGCATGAAACTGTGACAGGCTCAGTTGCTAGCTTACAAGCAGGGTACCCTGAGCGCCTTCCCAGTGTCAGAATTAACATCAGAGGTTCTTAAAGTGGGTTCCTAGGCCAGCCATGTGAGTATCACTTGGAAACTTGTTAAAGTCATTAGCAAATGACTGGGCCTCAGCCCAGACCTACTGAATCAGTAACTCTGGGATTAAAGCTTAGCAATTTCTTCTTCAAAAAGCCATCTGAGTAATTCTGATACACAATATAATTTATGAACCACTGAAATATACTGTATTCATGTATTTCTAGTCATAATAATATCATCTAACAGCATCCTGCTCACATAAATTTATTTAACATCCAACAGGTCTATCTCTAAAACATTTTAGATTTCTTGGAAGAAATAACTCTTGTGTGTAAATCACTCCTATGTGTTTCAAGTTATTTGAAAACTCTCTAATGTAGTACAAATGCTAACTTCATGACCATGATTTAGCACCAAAGAGTTGCCTCAATTCTAAACATATTACTTAGTTGAGCCAAAAAGAGCCTGTAATGAGCATCTACGAAAATGAAAAGCTCCTTTTGTTTACTGTCTCTAAGTAGAAATGTCTTGCTTTTTAAAATATAACTGATTTTTTAAAATTGTGATGACTCATCATAAAAACTCAGAGTATATGAAAAACAGTGGGGGAAAAAAAACATTATTAACATCTGTTCTACATTCTGCCAGAACGTTTTTGTTAAAAAAAAAAAAAAAATTACCTAAGGATAATATCAGGTTTTAACGGCTGTATTCTTCTAAACTGTAATTTGTCTATAACCAATCCATCCTCTACTGTATCACAGAAATTTTTCTATTTTTTAAACTTCTATCATAAAAAATATTGCCCAGGGGTATAAGTAATTCCTCAGGATAAGTTCAATTAGAAAATTATTAAAACTGCATGTAAATGTTTCATTACAAGCAATCATTAGCTTTCACATGTACCAACAAATCCTCTCAGAACATTCAGAAGAAACACAGTCTAACAAAATGGCTAAATTTCTTTCTCATTTGTGTGATAAAATTTTGCTCACTACTTTGTTAAAAAGAAAAAAGTGAGACCTTTCATTTTGGATAAGCTGTTTATACAAAATACACAGAAAGATATTGATTTTTGATTCATTTTAAGAGAGTTTGTCTTTTAATAGAGGATTTAACCTGCAACAGCAACAATATCTGATCTTACTCTTTCATCTTATTTATGACTTTGTTAATACAATTGTTATAATATCACTTTTGGCATTATTTTGCTATGATACTAGTTTTTTAAAAATCCGTAACCACTTACAAATTATGCCCACCAACTCTATTCTACCATGAAAGTGAAAGCAAAAGCATTAGCCGCTCAGCTGTGTCCAACTCTTTGCAACGCCACGGGCTGTAGCCTGCCAGGCTCCTCTGTCCATGGGATTCTCCAGCAACAATACTAGGGTTGGTTGTCATTTCCTTCTCCAAGTGATCTTCTCAACCCAGGGATTGAACCCAGGTCTCCTGCATTTCAGGCAGATTCTTTACAATCTGAGTTACCACCACTGGTCAATAAATTTTTAAATCCTTTGATCTCTATCAAAGTCAAATAAAAAAACAAAACTTGAGCGGAGTTTCCCTCAGGCTTTCCGCAATAGCTATCCTCACCCTGCATAAAAACATACTCACAAATACACATGTCATGCTCTTCCAGACTTTACAGTTTAAAAAAATTCTATATTTTCCCTCCAGGAATCCTTTTTTTAAATATTTGCATTAAACCTCACACCTGTATTAACAAAAACAATAGTCTAGACCTAGCTCTGAGCACTAATATTGTTCCTGTTTATCACTATTTTTGCTCTAAAATGACTTCTGTCTCAGAATATTTAGATCAGATAAAATAGTTCAAGTGTCTTATTCATTATATAGATGGAGATGCTATACCCTCTGAACTGTGGTGCTGGAGAAGACTCTTGAGAGTCACTTAGACAGCAAGGAGATCAAACCAGCCAATCCTAAAGGAAATCAACCCTGAATACTCATTGGAAGGGTTGAGGCTGAAGCTGAAGCTCCAATACTTTGGCCACCTGATGCAAAGAGCTGACTTATTGGAAAAGACCCTGATGCTGGGGAAGATTGAGGGCAGGAGGTGAAGGGGACGACAGAAGATGAGATGGTTGAATGGCATCACCGACTCAATGGACATGAGTTTGAACAAACTCTGGGAGATGGTGAAGGTCAGGGAAGCCTAGTGTACTGCAGTCCATGGGGGTAGCAAAGAGTCAGTCGGACATAACTTAGTGACTCTACAAAAATATATTCTGACTCCTAACGTATTGAAATCTGTTTGTTTTTTTGTCATTGCCCATTGAATGATAGGTTATTGATCTGTAGGAATTCTTTATCTATTCTAGCCCATTAGGGTCTTCTAGCTGTTCCCTTTGGAAAAATACTCATTTCCAGAGTGAATTTCACAGTCAGGCAATTTTTGGTCATTCAGTTGTCAGATCAAAGGCCACTTTCTTTGCTGACCACCGAATCCAAAGATACTCACTTTACAGGATCATTTGTTATGTTTAATTTTCCTGGTGGCACTTACCACTAAGAAAAATGATCTCATTTATGTGTTTGTTTATACTTATTTCTGCCCACTAGAGTTTAAGAGCTGGAATCTTTTCTGTTGAGTGTTGGATTCCCATCTCCCAGAATAGTGATTGGTCCTTAGGAGGCATGGGGAAAAAATCAGTGAAGGAAAGAGTGGAGTCCAGTTAGTCCAATACTGGTAGATAATCTGAGTGGCTTTGGTTCATTTCTTTCTCTCTGAGCTGAAGGAAGAAAGGTTTTAGTCTATTCAGTCTTAATGCTATTAAATAAATGCATTAATTAATTCAATAAATATTTCTCTTCTATCATGTGCCAAGCCCTGGAGTGGGGATACAGAAAAAAAAAACAACACTTAACTCAAGAAGCTCCTGGCCTGAGTGTCCATGTAAGGCCAGATGAGGAGGTTAGCACTGGGGAACAGGAAAGGAAGGAGAAAAGACAATGAGCACAGTTACAATAACAGTAACAAGAAGAAACAATCGTAACAATTAAGTCACACGGTGTCCATAAGGACACATGTTTAATACATATGCCCTCCCAGATAAGACTCTACAATTTTCTAAGTGAAGTACCATAGTTATTCCAACTTTACAAACAATAATGTCATGGTCAGAAAGAGATGATAACATTCTCAGTATCTGAAGCCAGTAATTTGAAGTATCCATTTCTGTCTTTCTGAGCCCAAAGCCCATGGTTTTAATCACTTCACAATATTACTCATCACGTTCAATGTTAAAACAACCCACAATGAAAAGAAGACTGTGTGGACACTAGGAGGAGAGTTCAGGGAAACTTGGCACAACCACTGTTTACTTGTCAGAGGAATTTTAGTTTTGTTTTTAGAGAAGTTGCTGAGTACAGTGATGTCAGTCTCATGAATGATGCCACTTCTGAAATATCAGAGAGAGGGAATTACAGAAGACAGGGCGAGAGCAAGGCAATTTTGAATCTGGAAGGTGACAGACGATTGATCAAGGCACAATCAGATTAGAGGAAGCCATTGCCTAGGCGCTAAGAGAAGGAAGCTTGCTGGCAAGTGGATTCACACGTCTGACCCCAAGTTCTCAGGAAGGTGAGCACAGGGGTGCACAAGGAGGGGTGGATGGAAAGCCTGCACTGGAAGCAGGGAGACAACAGCCGGTTTTCCTTCTTCAAACAATCAGCCTACTGTCCCTCCACAAATTTTAACGTAGGTGGCTCAGAAGATGAGGAATCTGCCTGCAATGCAGCAGACCTGGGCTCGATAACTGGGTTGGGAAGATCCCCTGGAGCAGGGAATGGCTACCCATGCCAGTATTCTTGTCCGGAGAATTCCTTCAACAGAGGAACCTGGTGGGCTGCAGTCCATGGGGTGGCAGAGAGTTGGACACGTCTGAGAGACTAACACTAAAGCATATTAGAAGGATACGAGAATAAGAGAAGGAGAGAAAGAGAAGGAGAACGTCGAGGCGGGGAGTAACTTATGTTTTGCCATCTTGAGTCTCCTCAGGGTGTACCTTTGGGGGCTGGGGTGGGGTGGGGTAGGGTGGTGGGCCCCACTGGCTGAGGGCTTGACTGTGAGCATCCTCTTTCCATCCTGAGTCCCCTCCGGGTTCACCATGGGGCGAGGCAGCTGTCATGTGATGGCTTGATGGTTGCGACATCCTTTGTTTACTGATATGGCAGCAACATTTTTTATTCGCATTACTCATGTATGCACACGAGGAAAACAAGGGTTACTTAGACTATATAACTCGAGGAAGACTGTGCAGCTGACCAGTGGCCAAGTGGGCACAAGACGTGACCCCCCAGACTGTCCTGAGTCTGAGCCTCTTCCTGCTGGGCTGTTGCCTTCACCCTATGCTTAAGCTGCTTGCTGCCTAAATATCTGTAGCCAAATACAGGCACCCTATGGCCGTGAGCTGACTTCCACTAAGCACTTAATAAATACAGATTTATTTCGAGCCACATAAAAAGAAGGGCATGGCAACCTACTTCAGGATTCCTGCCTGGAGAATTCCATAGATAGAGGAGCCTGGTGGGCAACAGGCCATGGGGTCACAAAGAGTCGGACACAACTGAGTCACTAACACACAACAATACAACATATAAAAAGCAGCTATTAAATATACCAGAAACATGAAATAGGAGTCCAAATTACTGTATCTAACAGCTTGTAGCTGTCATAGCTACCTCAAGCGGTGTTTCCAATTTATGGAAGATAAATCGAATGAGAAAATCCTAAGTAAGAAGAGAATTCACTACTTTTGGACTATATGTATATATGTGTATATGTGTGTGTGTGTGTGTGTGTGTGTGTGTGTGTGTGTATATAAAACTTTAAACATCTTTTTTTTCCCAGAAGAAAGAAAATCAAACCTTTCCATCAGATTAACAATAAAAATGCAGAGATTGTCCTGTGGTTACTCAACAAAGAATTCCAAAAGAAAGAACAGGCTGTGTTCACAAATTAAAGATTTAAATTCGCACAAATGTAACAGATCTATTACTGAACCTTCCATAAGGAAAGAGACAAAGGAGGAAAACTCTAAAGGACAACTTCAATTTCAATGTGAAAAGCTGGCAGCAAACCTAATGAACAAAACAGGGAGCCTCAAGCTAAGAAAGTGCTATCACACGCTTTGCCAAGTAAGATGAACTTCACCTTGTAAACGCTCCAGCCAAGCTAAAATAAGTTACTAGACAGTAAGACACGTGAAATCCAAGCCTCTTCATGATGAAGAAACCAGAAGAACAAGTGTGATAGTTTCATTCATTAGCAAGTGAGTTGAAAAGTAAACATCTTCTGATCATTATCACAATGAAGTCATAGAAGTACATTTATTTGATGCAGTGTCAAATGATACAATGCATATGGGGATATTTCACAAACTATAGACCTGTACCTAATCGGGTTAGATGTTGGTAGCCAAAATATGACAATACATACAATTTCAATTTTCACTTCGGGACTTGGTTACTGGTATCCTCTCTGACAAGAGCTTTCATTGAAAATGTGTGATCAGCATTGTGCTTCAGGGTCAGCAGTTAACAGCACCGTTTGTGCACACTGGGCCTTTAACCACACAGGGGAGTGAAAATAATGCACACAAATATAGTGCACACACAGAAATACATGGGAAATGAAAACAGTCTACAGAGAAAGAACGCAACATACATGGGGAGATATAAGTCAGAGCTGAATTTTGAAGGTCAGAAAAGACAAGTTTTAAAACACTGAGTTAGGTGTCAAAAGCAAGCGAGAACAAGGGAATTTGCACTGAGTTCTGCAGTCTGGCTGGGAATTTGAAGATACCAGAGCAGGCGTGGACGAGGAGGTCAGCTCTGAATGGCCAGTCACCATGGACTAAGCACTTCCTTCTAAACGGTAGCCTCTGCCTTCTCCAAAATTTTAATCAGAACTGAACTCTCAAGGGACATAAAGAAACTTCCGCTTAGCTCATGCTTTCTTCCTTAGCCCAAAGTCTTCAAGATAAACCAAGAAGGGAAGACAATTATGAAAGTCAATGAGGTAACACAGTGGAGTCAACCTGGCAGGTGACAAAAACCAACAGGGTTGACTCCTTAGGAATGAAGGCAAATCTTCACTCCAGAACTTTTACTTCTGCAACCTGCAAGTTATTTAGCATTTCTAAACCTCAGTTTTATTCTGTAAGACGGGGGCAATACGACTTCATTTGTAGGGTTTTGAAAAATGAAATTCTTAACATCTCCTTTCTCTTCACACCACTTCTCAAAGTCTAGAGAAGGAAGACCAGACTGTCTGCTCTGAGATAGTATGAGTGGTTTCTTGGATTTCTGTAATGATCTATGAAATCAGTTTTGTTTTCTTCTAAGCTACAGTTGGAAAGCTAAAAATGTGGTGATCTATCCATATTTTATCATCTAGTTAAAAGACAGGAGAAAAAGGAAAGCCTCAGATGACGCATTTTGCCATCTTTATTAGAATCCCTGGACTCTGTCCTTGTTTATAAGACAATGAAAATCTACCCCAGGGTTTGGTCTGCCTGGAATCCTTCCTGTGGGAAACGCTAGTACTCATTCAGAAGACACTTCTCAATTCCTTGGCCACCAGTTTCTTTAACTGCCCTCAATTACACACTTTGTTTTCATCCTCTTTTTAGCACTGTTGTGTGTTTTTGTGTGTGTACAATGAGTGTACACAAGTATGTGTAGTTAATTTGGTGTTTTTCAAGTTATAACTCTATGATGAAGTTTGAATTGTTGTCTTCCCCAGGAAACTCTCCATTTCATTTTCTTTTAAATTGCAGTATAGTTGATTTTCAAGGTCATATTAGGTTCAGGTGTATAACACAATGATTCAGTTATACACAGATAGAAACATGGATAGATGGATCTATCTATGCTTTTTCAAGATTAGTCTTCCCTACACCAGGCTATGAGTTCTCTGAGGACAGGAACCATCTGATTCCTCTTTGTATCCTGGGTTAAGTTCCCTGGCATGTAAACAGGCACTCACTTTAAGTAAGAATACAAGACACTCATCTCAAAGCAACAAAAATGTCACCTTCACTTTTACTATTTAAATAGTAAATATTATTCTATATACACAAAAGGAAAGGGTTCATTCATTCTTGCTTCCAGGCTTCTCCAAGTCACTCTGGAACATAAGATTCCCTACCCTGGGTGGGGGTGGGGAAGACATATGTGCACTTGTAGCTGATTCATATGGATGTATGGCAAAAACCACTACAATATCGTAAATAGCCACCAATTAAAATAAATTAATTAATTTGTTAAAAGGCAAAAAAAGAAGGGTTGGGAGGAAAGGTTTAGAATTCTTTTAGAATTCCAGAATGAGTTAGCTAATTGCCCCCATAGAGTAGGGGAGGAACCACAGGGGAACATTTGCACAGTGAATGCAGAATGTAGCCTGACTCTGCATCAGCTTCAGAATTAGTTATTCCTACTTGGGTGTTTTCCTTTTGCTCTGCAGAAAAGGGGGAAATGGGGATGGTTTCCAGAGGTGGGGGTGAAGGGGAGCAAAATGGGTGAAAGAAACCAAAAGGTACAAACTTCAGTTATAAAATAAGTCCTGGGGATGTGATGTACAGCCTGCTAACTGTAGTTACTAATTCTGTATTGTATATTTGAAAGTTGGTAAAAGAGTTGATATTAAAAGTTCTTATTACAAGAAGGAAAAATGTAAAAAAAAAAAAAAAAAAAAAGATTCCCTATCCTGGCTTTTCACAAATGTCAGCAATTCTCCAATCCCACGCCTAATGCACCATCTTAGCAATTCTCTCTTGGATTCAATTCTTTCACGCTCTTCTTTACTTGGGCCATTAAATGCACCTTTACCCTATGCTTGCATGCAAACATGCTGACTTCTTTCTTTCTCTAAAGTCTAGGTCTAAAGAGAAAAGCAACTCCAAAACCCTGTAGCAATAAACAAAGGAAGCCTAGGCATCAGTCAAAATTCCAATGCATTAGGCACAAGCATCCTATTTGATTAAGGAGGTGCTCTCCCTCTGGGCAAAATCCATCTGCATCTAGGCTCCTGGGCACTAACTATTCAGCATTTTATTGTATCAGCTAAACTTTGACAAAGACAAAATCTTTTTACCCTCTAACTCATAAACCTCCTAATTTATGCCTCAGCCTCACTTTTTTAGAGTGCCCACTGGGATAATTATAGTGGTTGTTTCACTTCTGTCTGCTTTATTTAGATAATAAGCCCTAAAGGCCAGGGATGCCTTTCCAGTTTCTATCTATATCACCAAATACAATATATGAGAACAACGTTTGTGAAATAATAATATTAGGCTTTAATAGCTTTTGGTAACAAGTTCTGAACAATGCAGGCGCCATATTAAAGTCAAGTTCTGTTTACTTCCTTCTTGAGATTTCTACATAGATCCCAACATAAGAAATTATAGGCCATTAGTGTATCATTCAGAAATTTTTATCCTTGAACATTTTTAGCTGTGCATTACTGGTACTTAATTCTATTTTTGTATCATACATATGGTTTTCTCTAGATCCAATGCCAAGAATTTCATTAAAATTTTTTTCTAAGGGATAGCTCAGTAATGAGTGTTCTTGGTACCAACACTTTCTCAGGCACTTTTAAAAGTGGTTTACATATAAAAAATTGAAAAATATTTAAAAACCTGTTCAGTATCCTACAACTAAGAGGATGCAGTCTGGGATTTGCAGACAGATTGACTCCAGAGTCCGCGGTCTTTACCACCACATTTCACGTAGTTTCAACTCCAATTTTGAAGAAAACGGAGTTGAACATAATGGGTCATCATAATTACTAATCTAACCTCATACTGCATTTCATGATATACTAAATTCTACATTAACATACAGAATTTTTTATTATGTCTAGCGTTTATTAAAATATAAATGCTTTTAAAGTATAATAAAATGTTAGTTGCTCAATCATGTCTCCTAGTAGATGAGCTGCTGCTAAGTCGCTTCAGTCATGTCCGACTCTGTGCGACCCCATGGACGTCAGCCCACCAGGCTCCCCCGTCCCTGGGATTCACCAGGCAAGAATTCTGGAGTGGGTTGCCATTTCCTTCTCTGATGCATGAAAGTGAAAAGCAAAAGTGAAGTCGCTCAGTCGTATCCGACTCTTAGCGACCCCATGGACTGCAGCCCACCAGGCTCCTCCGTCCATGGGATTTTCCAGGCATGAGTACTGGAGTGGGGTGCCATTGCGTTCTCCGAGTAGATGAGCAACTAACTTAATTTCAAGTTCCTCATCTGCAAAATTGGATTAGTAACCATCAACTGAACCTTAGAGTTGTAAGAACATAATTATATATGTAACATGATTACATTAGTACCTGCCATATGGCAAGTGGTGTACACATTATTTCTATTAAATAAATACTTTTAGATAATAACGTGGACTGCATTGGCTACCATGTTACTTTTTAGACATTTTGCAATGAATTAAATGTGTATTTGGTATAGAAATATCCCTGGAAATTCTTTCTCCTGTTATTAATAACCAGCTTTTGACAGGGCTTCTAAGGTGGTGCAGTGGTAAAGAAAATGCCTGCCAATGCAAGAGAGGCAAGAGACGCAGGTTCGATCCCTGGGTTGGAAAGATTCCCTGGAGGAGGAAATGGCAACCCCCTCCAGGATTCTTGCCTGGAAAATTCCATGGACAGAAGAACCTGGCAGGCTACAGTCCATGGGGTCACAAAGAGTCAGACACGACTGAGCAACTGAGCACACACAAGTCTTTTGAACAGTCTCTAATTATATTAATTTTCAGGAGTTTTAAAACAGTAAATTACCTCAAATTCTTTGTAGAATTAGACACTGGAAAAGCTATAATCTTTTAGGTTTTATGGATAAAATGATATTTATTATAATTACCAAGTCCACGGCAATTATATCTTTGAAATTAGACTGAAGGTCATCTAATTTTAAAAGAAAGTGATTTTTAAAGTTAAATTAATAAAAGTTAATTCAGCTCAGGTACCAGTTATTAAAGAAAAAAATAAATCTCATGAATCTTTTAAATATACTTCATAATATTCAGATTATCTCTAATATCTGCATGATATATCATATTAATTGTCTTACTCTGAAGCAGGAATGAGTCTAGAAGCACAAAATTTAGCACACAGAAAGCACTCAATGAAAGCTGACTGAATGAAGGTTTGACCTGAGAGATTTCACTTGTGATGGCTAATGCTTGTCTGTATATTATTAATCCATAGCATGGCATCCTCTAAAAGCAATAATAATCTCACACAGGCACCACAAGGAGCTCACAGTTATGGGTAACATGCTTAGTAGGTGACAAATGCCAATCATTCTGTGAGCTCCTTGGTATAAACATGTAAGGGAAAGCTTGGAAGAACTGACATAAGAAAACTATTTTAAGTTATTTTATTACAGTATAATACTTACACTGACTTAATACTTACACTACAGTATAATGACCTACAATGTTGTATTAATTTCTACTGTTCAGAAAAGTGATTCTGTTTTACATGCTGTTATTCTTGTTTAGTCGCTCAGTCGTGTCTGACTCTTCATGACCCCACGGACTGTAGCCCGCCGGGCTCCTCTGTCCATGGGATTTCCCAGGCAAGAACACTGGAGTGGGCTGCCATTTTCTTCTCCATCCGTGTTACATACAAATTCTTTTTTCATATTCTTTTCCATCAGGGTTTATCACAGGATGTTGAATATAGTTCCCTGTGCTGTACAGTGGGAAGAGCACAGGCACTAAAGAGAATTCTGTACGCTTTCCTATTTCCTACACACGGTCATCTGCATGTGCGCTCAGTCGTGTCTGACTGTTGAGACCCCATGGACTGTAGCCAGTCGGGCTTCTCTGACCATAGCATTTTTCTGGCAAGAATACTGAAGCAGGCTGCCATTTCCTACTCCAGGGGATCCTCCCAATCTGGAGATTGAACCTGCGTCTCATGCCTCTCCTGCATTGGCAGGTAGACTAGACCACAGTTTCCTTGCTACTCTGCCCTCCCACAGTGGGGACACCTATTTATGACTGGCTGTTGGATTTCTGTTAACACACAACTCCTAATCTGTTACTATCTTTCCTGAATTATATGGTCCACTCACATGACTCAATTTATTAGTATGTATGATTTGCTCTAATAATTTGCCAGACCATGAGCTACCAGAACATGAGGCATAAACATGATATACATAATTGCTTTCGATTAGTAGTATAATTTTTCAGGCATCAAGGAATGGAGTTATCTTTGAAAATGTATTCAATGTAGTTTCCTGTATATTCTAACAATAAAGGAGCATTATTTCTTTTCATATATTCTTCTTCTGAAATTAAGAGTAAAGGATTGTAAAGAAAAGTTTTCTGGAGCCCTGGAGTCACTATTTTGTGAATAATTCTTACTGAATTCACAGATATTAAAAAGTCTGAAAGTTAACAACCTCCCAAAGTGGGCTGCATACTCGCTATTCATCCATGGTTTTGTTTCTATTTAAGTATCTTTGTATCCCTCCAGAATCTCAAATACAGATTGGGGTGGAAGAGAAAGTCAGAGAGTTGACGAATAATTAGAATTTGATCCCCCAAATGATTTAACACAAACTTTAGCAGCTGCTGCAACTGGGAATGTACAAAAGAGTGACATTCAAATTTTAAACTTTTCTTTTTAATAGGGATATTACTCTACTCACAAGAAGTAACATTAAAAAGGAAAGATCTAGCCAAAAATAAAGAAACACAGCATAGCCTCCAGATATTGCAAATGATTCACACACTTCCCAGGATTCTTTCTTTTTCCGACATCATTAAAACAAGAATGTTTCAGCTATGGTTTCAACCTTCATAAATGGAAGGAAAATGTAGTGCATTGCAACTGCTTGACACAACAAAATTTATAAATCTATATAAAGAATGAAGTGAAGTGAAGTCACTCAGTCGTGTCTGACTCTTTGTTCAGTGGTATTTGACTCCATGTACCCCATGGACTGCAGCCGGCCAGGCTCCTCCATCCATGGGATTTTCCAGGTAAGAATACTGGAGTGGGTTGCCATTTCCTTCTCTAAGAATTATTTAAGATGTGAACTGTTGGACCATAAAACTGTACAGCCTGAAAATTGGTAGGAAATCTGAACGTTTTAACATGACGTTAAAAATCAAAGCCCAATTCAAGTGCAGACAAACTCTAATAAAACAATACGCTAAGCCAACTCTCAGTGCAAGTTTTCAGTAACTCGATGTGGAATTGCTTTCCAAGTAGAGAACACGGTGGGGTAAATTACTGTGAGAATAAACTCAGAAAGGCCTTTATGGAGAAAATACTGAGAGTTCCATCTTGAGGCAAAAAAAACCAAACAAAAACAGAAATCTGGGAAAAGCAAGGTATCTTCTCTTTATATTTCAAAAATGTCATTTTCAATTTGCAAGTTCATTAAGAACTTATATGGTGACTTAAGGCACCATTCTTCAATGTTTTTAAAAACTGTATTTACCTGCCTAAATAAGAACAGTATCCTGAAGATAATCTTTCATATTCAAGTCCTGAAATGTCTTAGGTTTGCTATTAATATTTAAAATATTTCACTAGACTTCTGATTAATATAAAATTTTTCATCAAGACATATCTGAGTCTTGTTTTCTCCACAAGAAAACAAGCTCTGCTTGTCTTACCAATACTTGCCTCTGTCATATAAATTTTAAAACTTATAAATGCATCATCTTAAGAACAGCAAAGAACAGTAAGACTATCTTCCATAGCCTTAATTCCTTTTTGATATTTTCTAATCATGACAACCATGTCTTAAATGATTTTCTTCTATATATTCAATTTTAAACATTTAGTGGTTATCTAATCATGCTGTAGTATAAATGCTAAGAATGAAGACAAGACAAAGAGAAAAAGCAGTACATAATCCAGTGTGGGGCCCAAAATGGATAAACCTAGTAAATGAGACAAACTCTATTATATATGAATTAACAAACCAGAAGGAAGGTTCCAGAACAGAAATTAACTTTACCTCTTACAGGGAGTTATAAACTATTATGAAAGGCAGAAACATTTCAACTGGGTACATCAGGAACACAAGGTAGGGAAAGATATTCTTGAAAAGGTTCAAATCTTCTTGGTTACATAAAGGATGCAGCATCTCAAGGGACAGGCTAAATGTGAGAATGAGGAATAAGAGAAGGCTGATTGGTCATTTGTGTCCTTAATCCTCCATGTGGTCTATATACTACAGACAGTAGCCATTGAAATTTTTGAGTTGAAAGTAACAGCTGAACTTCAGACACAGAACTTGGCAGCACTTGGAGGAACTCTCACTCCCTGACTTCCATCCTTGCCATCTTCAATTCTGTGGCCACCTCCATCCACCCTTCTCAGGACTCAGCCCTCCAGGGGAATTTGACCCAACACTGGTCTCCTCTCTCCTCCACCTTCAACCTTGTCTTTGCCATTAATACTTCCTGGTAAGAATTTCATTATCAAGTTTTAATTACATTCCAGAAGAATCACTTTCAAAGATATTCTGGAAACAACGTAGAAGATCCCTAGGGTCCCTCTCCCCTGCTAACCACAGCATGCTATTGAAAGGCAGCAGTTCAAAGAAAGAGTGAGATACTGCATAATTGCTCATATTTCTACTGTTTGTTCCTCCCACGATTTTACAGCTGTTTGCGTCATCTTAGCTGGTGGGCTGGCGGAAGTGACCACAACACCACCAAATATAGAAGAAGATACTTGAATGATGAACTCTGTTTTTCTTTCTAGATGCATTCAAGCTTAAGAGCTAAACTGAATGTACATTTTAAAGGTCTGTTTGAGTTAAATACATTTATTTTTTAATTTTAGCTCAAGAAACGGTATATTCTGTCATAGTCTGAAGAGCTGTAATTCTCTTTGTTCTCTTGATCACACCCCCACAGTACATTCTGACTCTCTTCTTAGCCAAAGCAGTAGCAAAACTTGAGTAGGAGGCAAAAATACAAAACCAACAGGAAAGCTGTCAAGTGAGCGACTGTACACTCAATGGGCCGCAGTCCCCTATTCTCTCTTCTGGAAGCAAAATCAAAAACTATGATTTTAATTCATTCTTGCTCTCATTTATAATGGATTAAAGTTGCCCTTATCAGGCTTGAAATAAATTTGAGGTGGAAACCATAGTTATAATTTTACACACATACACACACACACACAGCAAACATACAAACCCATAATGTTGAAAAGGACTAACTCATGATTCTTAAATGTTGTTTAAAAGTGAAAATTTACCAAACTTGCCATCCCCATATCTTTTATTCATTATGAAATTTAATGAAGCTTTTCTGAATGCTAACACTAAAATAACCTTTCAACACTTTCACTCTCAAGAGTTTCAGGATGGAAATGTAGATAGTTTTGAATAAATAGCCCTACATACAATTGGATTTAACAGTTATTTTGTCATTGGTCATAAAATAAAAAGGTTTACAAAGCAGTATCACTACCGTTTTCTCATCTTAATTTAAGGACTCTGCAGTCAAATACAGAAAATAATTTTCAACATGTAAAACCTAGATACTTAAGTGTTGTCAGTAGTTATATTCACTCTAAATTTATAAACACAAGATTAATATTAAGATAATTAAGATGAGTTAGTAGAAATACAGAGTATGAGCATGCTCAGTTGCTAAGTCGTGTCCAACTCTTTTGCGAACCCATGGAGCCCGCCAGGCTCCTTGGTCCATGGGATTTTCCAGGCAAGAATAGTGGAGCTGGAGTTGGTTGCCATTTCCTTCTCCAGGGAATATTCCCGACCCAGGGACCAAACCTGTGTCTTCTGCACTGGCAGATGGACTCTCTACCACTGAGCTACCAGGGAAGCCCAGAAATACAGCACACAGGATCAATCTGTGTTGGCCATACAAATACAATGTAATTATAAGTATTATGATGAATAATCATAAACATTTTACCAGTTACTGGGCTTCATGGTCATGGGAAGCATGCAGTCACTTGACAAGGAGGGGCCACTATAGCAAAATACTCAGTAACTCCAAGTCTGGGGGTGGCGATGATTTGTCACTGACCCTTTAGTTATGGTGGAAAATAGCCAAGCTGCTGTGTATGGTACTTGAGAGTTTATCTATCTCCACCCAACTTCCACATTCAAGTAACCTCCACCCCACAGACCACACTGTCTTTAAAATCTGCCTCTAAGATCACTAATGATTCCTCATCAGTGTCTATCCACATAGACACTAAAGACAGCTTTTGAACACCTAGAGAAAAGCAAGAGCAGATCAACAGAACATCACTTGGGGAAAACACTAAACCGATTTAGTTTGATGATTGAAAATAATAATGTGCTGGAAAGGATATGGAGAAAAAGGAATCCTTTTGCACTGCTGGTGGGAATGTAAGTTGATACAGCCACTATGGAGAATAGTAAGTTGATTTCTTTAAAAAGCTAGGAATAAAATTACAATATGACCCAGCAATCCCACTACTGGGCTTATACCCTGAGAAAATCATAATTGAAAAAAACACACGTACCCCAGTGTTCGCTGCAGCACTATTTACATTAGCCAGGACATGGAAGTAACCTAGATGTCCGTTAACAGGTTAATGGATAAAGAAGTTGTGGTACATACATACAATGGAATGTTACTCAGCCATAAAAAAAAGAACACATGTGAGTCAGTTCTAAGGAGGTGGATGAACCTATAGAGAGTGAAGCAAGTCAGAAAGACAAAAACAAACATCATGTATTAACACATATATATGGAATCTAGTATTAACACATATATATGGAATCTGGAAAAAGGGTACTGATGAGCCTATCTTCAGGGCAGGCATAGACTCAGACACAGACAATAGACTTATGGACACAGCAAGGGAAGGAGAGGGCGGGATGGATTAAGAGAATAGCACTGAAACATATACGTTACCATCTGTAAGACAGATAGCTAAAGGGAAGCTGCTGTCCAGTACAGGGAGCTCAGCCTGCTGCTCTGTGATGCTGAAAGGGGTGGGATGGGGTGGGAGGTGGGAGGGAGGTTCAAGAGGGAAGGGACATGTGTATACCCATGGCTGACTCATGGTGATACATGGCAGAAATCAACACAACACTGTAAAGCAATTATCCTCCAATTAAAAAATAAATAACTTTTTTAAAAAAGGAAAATAATAATGGCAATGTAGAAACTATTGCAAGAACATGCTGTTTTACCACTTATGACATTTCTTGATTCTGGGTATTATGTAATAAAATGAGGAGGTAGCCAGGCATTAAGTGCCTTGTTTCTGATTTAACAACGAAAAGTAACTGTTAAATGTGGCATCCTTTATAAAGCTGAAGCATATCCCACCTATTTGCTGCAAGTTCTTGTTACGGATTTTGTTAAATTTTTTTGCATTTACTGAGATAACCATTTGAGTTATAATTTTTAAACTGTAATGATGAATTATACTGACTTCTGAATGTTAAATTAATCTCTCATCTTTGCAATGTAACCCAGTTATTCCATGTTATCTGTCTTTCCTAATAGTAACTTGTTTATTCTTTCTTCTCTGATCAGTCTGGCTAAAGATTTCCCAACCTCTTTAGTATTTTTTAAAACCCTGCCTTTTTATTTTTCTGTTTCTATTTCACTGAGTTATTGATTTATGCTTATTACTTCCTTCCTTCTGCTCGCTTTGGGTTTAATTTTCTCATATTGCTATAGTCTCATTAGCAGTAGCTTAGCCCATTAATTTGATACTTCTGTTCTAACATAAGCATTTAATACAAAAAATTTCCCTCTAATTATTACTTAGCTGCATCTTACCCAGTTTGATCTGAAATTACTTCATTCTCAGTCAATTCAAAATATTTTCTCATTTCCCCTGTGATTTTGTCTTTGAAATATGGATTATTTATGTGTTGTTTGATCTCCAAGCATTTACCAAATTTTAAGATACTCTTACAAAGATTCAATTTAATTCTTTTGTGCTCAGAGACCATCCATTACATGGCTTCAATTTTCTTTAGTTTGTTAAGATTTGTCTTATAGCCCCGCATATGATCTCTCCCAGTGAATGTTCTGGGTGTATGTTCCCTGCTGCTATGTGAAATACTCAAACAGATCATGTATGACAGCAATGTTGATCAAGTCTTCTACGCCTTACCTAGCTCCTCCACCCATTCATCAGTTAAGGGAATAGAGTATTGAAATATCCGACTATGATTACAGACTTCTCTATTTCTCCTTTCCATCAAACTCACCTTCTTGTGATGGGAGGCTCTGTTCTCAGATACAGACACATTTAGGACTATTGATGAACTGACCTCTTTATCACTGTGAAATATTCCTGTTTTTCTCTGGGTAGTATTTCCTGTTCTAAAATCTCCTTATTGACAGTAATAAAGCCATCTTAGCTTTCTTTCCATTAATGCCTGTGTGGTACAGTGATTTCCATCTTTTCACTCACAGAATGGTGGTTTCTCCACCTCTATTCCAATGTATTGGCACCCCACACAGGTTTTCTAGCATCAGTGAATGAAACACCAGACACTCAATCACTAAGGACAGAAACATGGGAAACATCGCAATTCCTCTTTATCTGTCAAGCACATCCCAATGATTCTTCAGAAAACACCACAAATTCATCTACCTTTCTCCATACTCTAAGCATGAACCAAGAAGAGGCCCAAACCCTAATTAGAGCTTCTGACCCACCTCCTAAGCTCCTCCCACTCTCTGCACAGGAGCAAGAGTGACCTCAGTACACATGACATCATCACCCTGTTTTAAATCCTGCAGTCTCTCCCCCACTGCACTTAAACTCCAAGCTCTCACCATGACCTAGAAAGCCCCATATGAATATGGTCCTGACTCCCTCCCTGAACCCACGTTCCCCTGTGGATCACCTAGCTTTGGTTTTGCCTGGACTTGCTGCTGCTTGACTGTATTAAACTCTTTCCACTTAGGACCTCAGCTGTTGCCTCTGACCGGAATAAATTCATCTCACCTTTCCACTGTTAGCATTTAAACTGGGGCCCCATGGAAGCAAAAGAGCTATCTCTACATTAATACATTTTTTTCCTCCAAATATTTGTTCAGTTCCTAGTAGACGCCAGACACTGAGCTCCACACCAAGAACAAAACAGTAAATACAAAGATATTTGGTCATTGCTCTCAAAAAGCTTACAATTCAATGAAGACAACAGACTTCATTCAGTGAAAGTGCAAACAAACTCTGAAAGAAGTCCCAAAAAGTGAGCACAGCTCAATGAAAGCCCTAATAAAACTGAAATAGTTTGGTAAATAAGGCCTCTTTGAGGAGGTTTTTTGACCATATCTGAAGGAGAAGTAGAGTTAAACAGCATATTGTGAATTCAGTAGAAATAAAAAGCATATTAATTGAATTTCAGCTCATATACATGTACTGTTAACAAGATATATTATGACAATTTTGATTAGACCCTGATTAGCAATTAGTTACAACAACTCTCAATTTGGCACAATCTTGTCATATATTGAAAAGCAAAAGCACGGGTTAATCATTTCAAATGCAGAAGAATGATATTTTGTGCACAGTAAGATAGAAGAGCTAAGAAAAGAGTAAAGCGAATGCTTCTTAACTAACTTCTCCTTCCTAACTTGTAAACTAGGTAAAGTAAAACCTCTTTACGTGACTGGAGAGACTGGTACAAGCACTTGCTTTTCCAAACACACTTTTTTAGGCCTCATCCAAATTTCACAACCCAATTAACCTGTTCTTTTGCTCTGAACTTAAAACTAGAAGCATAAAAGAAGGAATATAAGGGGCAGAAATATTAGAATATTCAGGTTTATTTCTGGGGCTATCACCTCAAGTGGCCTGGGCTGGAAGTAAGCTAGAACTTTCATGGAGGTTTGAGATCATTTGGGTATATTCCTCCAAATTAACTAAAAAGTTAAGATTTTACATTTAAGTCCCATGTTTCCTTCTCACCTCTCAGTTTTGTCTCGTCATCTATCACGTCCTTTCTGCTCTCATATATACCCGAATTCTGCTCAGATTTTACAGTTAACCTTAAAACTAAACTCTTCTTCCCCAACTTCTGACATCTTTCTAAAATTCTCTGTCTGCAAACTCTGGTAATCTAAGCTTGATGATAGTATATGTTACCTGCCTTCCAATGGAACTGTTTTAAAGGAGTATTGCTCTCACATCCTATGTCAGCTAACCCTTGCTGTTTAATAAACCACCTCCAAATTCAATGGGTGAATACAATACACCCACCATTTATTTAGTTCAAATAAATGTTCTGGGTCAGGTTCAGCTGATCTCAGGTCATGCATTTCAGATCAACTGGAGGGTCAACTGAGTCTGCTGGGTCACCATGTCCTCACTCACAGGTTTGGCAATTGGCTAGTGATGAGCCATGTGCTTCTCATCATCTAACAAGCTCCCCAGTGCTGCTTCTCATGGATACCAGGACCAGAAGCATCAAAAGGGACAGCTTCACCAAGCAAGAACCTTTCAAGCCTCTGTTTGCATCATTTTTGCTTATGTCCCATTGGCCAAAACAAACTACTTTTGGATGGGAACATTTACAGCTTCACCCTCAATCCCCAAGAGGACAAAAATTATGGTCATTTTGTAACTGACCACATCCTTAGATTAAAACAAGAGCAACAACAAGCTCTTCCTTTGAATCCACATCTGGGCCACTCATGTATGAAAGGCTCTCCACACGTATTTCCAGCTGAATACTTAAAATGAATGAATAGATGGATGAAAGCTCCCCATTTCAGCTCATTTCACATCTCAGTCTGTGACAATTTAAGTATCAATTGACATTTTCTATGTTTACTGCCATTTGTATATAAGATGACCAAAAGAAAGGAGGTAAGTCAACTTCGTGATGGGCCAACATGAAACCTGAGAATTAGCAATGATTTCCTGGCCTGATTTGACTGTCCAGAAGCATCTCACTATCACTGTATGTAGCAAATTAAGTTCTCCAGATCTAATGATGACTGGAAGCTTCTTGACCTCCGTTTGCAAAAGAGTTTATAGAACAAGAGAAAACAAACAAACAAAAATGTCCCAGCCTGAGTTTAGAGATGTGTCTTCACAGCATCAAGTCAAACAGGTGAAACTCAAACCTCATTTAACAGAGGGCTCAATTCTGGCGGAATAGTAGGTGTAGAAGAGGACAGAAGTTTCCAGTCTCCTTAAGGGAGACAGAGAAGAGGCTTGAAAATTACAACCTCAACCATTAATGATACCATATCTCACTTTGAGACCCACTTCTGTCTTCGTCTGGAACATGTATACATGTGGCGGATTCATTTCAATATTTGGCAAAACCAATACAATATTGTAAAGTTTAAAAATAAAATAAAATTTTAAAAAAAGAATGCTTTTAAATAAAAGCAATATATTCCTTTGAGTTTTGACTTTAAATTATAGAAAATATGACATTAGCAATACATCCTAATGGTACTCCAAATCTTTGGGGCAAAAAAAAAAAAAAAATCAATAAAGAACGCTACGAGGAATTTCTAAAGCTCAGTAATGCCTACATTTGACTTTGAACAAGTATTAATATTGTGTGCCAATCTGTATATCATTTAATGCAACAGATGTATAGACTCTAATATGATTAAAAGTAAACTCATTTAAGAATGACTTTATGAAATGTAGACCAAACAGCCACCAGAAGATATGATAATGCAGATAAAAGTTAACACCTCAAAATCAGAAAACATTTGGCTGGGCAATCAACAATGATCCTAATAGGGGTGAATTTCTAGAGTTGAAGCAGTTATCTTTATGTGGATGCCTTTAAAGTTATGTCCAAGAACAAGCAAGAACATTGAACTAAATGGCAAAGGTCACAAATAGCAAAGTTGTTGTTTATCCCTCCCACAACACCATCCACAGAGGGGAAAAAGAGCAAGAATGACTACTAGGGCCTCAGCAATGAACTTAGAGCTCTGCATAGTAAAAGCAATAAAAACTGAATATGTAATTCAATAGTTCAAAAAGTCAAGAAGCCTCATCAAACCTCATTAAACAGCAATTTAAGCTTGTTTTAGTTGCACTTGGATTCTTAGGCTTATGTGGTAGATGAAAATTCAGACGATTGGGACTGAAATGAAACGTGCTGGAGTTTGACATAGTTGTGGTTTAAAAAAAAAAAAAAAAAGGTAAGGAGACACTCAGCAGGAAATAAGGTCCATTTTCTAAGTAATGTGTCCAAGTCTGGATATCAAAGCGTATGAGCTAAACCTGAGAAGGTAAGAAGAGTGTGTGCATGCGTGCATGCTAAACTGCTTCAGTTGAGTCCGGCTCTTTGCTACCCTACGGACTCTAGCCCACAGAGCTCCTCTGTTCAAGGGATTCTCCAGGCAAGAATACTGGAGTGGGTTGCTGTACCCTCCTCCAGGGGATCTTCCTGTCCCAGGGGTCAAACTCCTGTCTCCTACATTGGCAGGTGGGTTCTTTTCCACTAGCACCACCTGGGAAGCCCATAAGATGGCCCATATCCTGTTTGAAGTCATCAAGAACCAAATATTCCAGATTTTTGGTGCAAGATGTACCCAAAGAAGGCAATCAGCCATGTCACAGAATTGAAATGCTATGGTGTTAGAGGAAGGATGAACATCATTCAACTCTTAAATTAAAAATTATACCAGCAATTTATCACATTCAAGTATTTAAAGTATGCATATTAAATATATGCCATGAATCACTTGTGACATTTTTATAATGTAGAAATACAAGATTATTGGTTGGTTTCTGCTGCTATTTAGGGAACAAATTGATGTATCAAAATATATGCTTTCTATTTATCATCTAAGAAGTACAAAAATCTACCATAAATGCTAATCTGCCTATAAATATTAAGACACTATGATTCATCTATTACTATACAGGAGCCAACCTGTCCCCACATTCCATTCTTGGGTCTCTGTGTTGCCCACTGGCATAGAGGGAGCTTATATATGTGCCATGTAACCCCTCTCTTCTAACTACTGCTTACTAGGTTTAAATGAATAATGATCAAGGTGTATAAGTCACACTCATACAAGAAGTGGAATCAGGTCCACAGAGCTGGAGTCAGTTCTGGACAGCCACTCTGGAAAGTCTTTCGGAAATACATTTTGGAGACCAGTGTACTGGCCACGTGTAAATACAGAAGGAGCAGTTCTGAGAGTAGAAAGATGACAGTGAAGTAGATTTAAACAAAGTACAAAAGAGGCGAGGCCATGTAACCCACAAAGACCATCAGCCAAGAGTCAGGGCTGCCTGTCTGCCAGGCTGAACTCCTCCAGCAAACCTACAGTAAACACTCCTCATGTGTCACCCCAGTAAATCCCCCTTATCTAAGCTAGCTAGAAAGGAATTCTGTTCCTTATAACAAAACGGACCTATGACGTCTAATTTCCTCTTTGCTCATATAAGGCATTGGCTCAATGGTTAATTCAAAGACTATCATCCACTCTATTTTAGATTAAATTTCACATTAACATTTGAGGGCTTTATTTTAGGAGCTGATTGCCAATGCCAATTAATAAAGAAATAAAGAGAGTTATCAGCCAGTCCAAATCAAAAATTAAATCAATACTTAAGTGGTAATCTCATTAACATTACTGATGGAATACTTGCACCCATCTGCTACTCTTGTATGTAAGCAATTTTAGCTTTTTAACATACCCTTTCATGGCTAAAGTGAAAATCTATTTAGATACTGTATTTCACAATGTTCCTTTCTATATCCTTTGCCACCAGTCTTTCTCCCCACCCACTGTCTCAGTATTTCCTTCTTTTTGTATGTATTTAATTATTAGTGGAATCTGAAACAGCACTATATTTAAAAACAGAGTTGAAAACTATGAAATAAAATATACTCTGCTGAACCTCTTAACGTAATGAATGCTGAGCAGTGATTTAATCTTACCACTATGTTTAACATCACTTAAAAACCCAAGCAGTCTTCATTCATGGGCCATTGAGTATTTTGTGAAACTTTACATTTATTTTCCACTGTTATGGCAATTGCTTTTGAAACTACAGTCATAAATAACTTCTTGAAAAATTACATTTTAATTTTATAAAAGGTTTAAAAGTTTGACCAGGTGTCCTTTTATTAGCTAGAATGCAAGGCCCATTAAGGTTGGGCTTTTCATCAATTTTGCTTATTAATGTATCCTTGGTATCTAGGGAAGCACTGAGTATACAGTACACATCTAATAAATACTTCTTGAATAAATAAGTCACAGAATGTGTCAGTAGATGAGAAATAAAAAATAAGACTCTCACAATCGTTATGACCCTGACTTGTTATATGACCCTGGGCGTGTACTTGATTATTTTTATCCAGCTTTCATTTCCTAAATATTTATTGAGTGCCTATGGTGTGCCAGGAACTCTAGCTGGGAGTAAGGACACCAAGATGAATAGATCACAGACCATTCCCTCTAGGGGCTCACGATGAGAGGGTCACCGTCAAGTGTGCATTCTTTGTAGGACAAGACGGTAAGTAGGACACATGTTGAATAAATAAAATGTTAAGTGAACTTAGAGCATGGAGTTGCTTATTCTTCAAAATAATATTATGCAAATAAACTATTTCTCCTATGCAGTCATATATGAATCATTCTACAGGTCACCAAGGTACCAATCAAGACATTAAAAGTGTCATTTGTTAGATGTAAAAGGTCTAAAATTAGTAGCAGAGCTTTAAAAATATCTTTCTTGTTCGTGCATTAAAATTTTCCTTCAAAACAACTTACTATAAGCACTTTACAATTTATATCATGCTGAGACTGTGTGAAACTGATGGAGACAGAAGAGTCTTCTGGCACACTGCAGATCATCCCCTCCTTTGTAATATACACGAAGAAGGTATGCACGGTGCTCAAGAGCCTTGACTATGGACTCAGACAAAACCAGGTTTCGATACCACCTCCTGAATTTCCATGTCATCTAACTCAGTAAGTCAGGACCAAGTTTTTATCTACACCAGAAAAACTATCTCCTTGGTGTCTAGAAACATAGTTCATAAAGGCAAACTTATGCCTATTATAAATTACCTATCTTTCCTGATCACGTATCAATATGATATAAAAGGAGCTACATTTCACTCCAGTTTCCAATTTATATTATGGAACATAAATAATTTTAATTGACTTCATCAGCACTGCTGAATTTATACAGTCTTTACTATTCCTTGTTTAGAATTTTTCTGACATCAGTGACAGGGAACTCAAGTCTTCTGAATAATCTACCAAGGGTTTAATATTTAACAAAAAGCATTAAATGTCAGTATTTACCATTTACTCTGAACATACATGTTCTATCCACAAAAAACAGAAATCATCATGTGCTAGATGAAAGGAGACATGTAAGAGGAAGCATCATATTAAACCCACTGAAAATGCTTCTCTTTCTAATTCTTTAAATTGAAAGATGTAACAGAATTTTATACTCTCTAAACTCCTCTAATAAAAGCTCCCATGTTACACCACTGGTAACTGCAATATCCACATGCACCATTTTCAAAGAGCCTTAAAGTTCAAACACACTTTCACAAATACTAACTCATTTAATTCTGACAATAATCCAGTGAAGTGTGTTTGCTAAGGAAAAATAAACTAAATCTCATGAGGTCAAGAAACTGCGTGGCCTAAAATCAGAGTTAGCAACCTAGTCTTCTGACCTCATGTTCAGTGTTCAGTCCTTCCTTCACACTCAAGATTTAGTTTCAGGGCAAACATAAAAGTTGGAAGATATTTGTGGACCCACTTTATTCTTCGCTTGACAATCACCCTGACTTCTTAATTATACAGTCAGATTTTCAGTACACCTGAGTAGATCTCTTTGAGTAAATATGCCAAGAAACAGACTAAACATTTCGCTGTTCCTAGATAAAATCAACTTTTAGAAAGAATATAAAAGCAAAATTCACCAGGTCACAATCTTCTTAAAATTATATTATAAAAGTGAACCTGAATTAGAGACTACAGATGAAATGACTTTCCTAGAAAATTTTCTATATTGTTAAAAAAACTGGAGTTTTGATACTATTTAAGAACTAAGGTGAATATAAATGTTTCCTAATTTATTTAATTCCAGGCCTGTATGAAATTCTATGCTCTTTCCTGACAATTCATACCAAGAATTATGAGTTACTGCTATTATCTATACACTTTCAGAATAAGAATATAAAAGTAAAGTAAGAAAAATGTACATAAAGGGAAAGACATAGGCTACCCACTCCAGTTTTCTGGCCTGGAGAATTCCATGAACTGTATAGTCTATGGCATCACAAAGAGGTGGACATGACTGAGCGACTTTCACTTTCACTGTAAAGTAGAAATAAAAATAAATAAGAACTTAGACTAAGTTGAATAATACACTATACCCTTTGGGGGGGGAAAAAATCTTAAGTATGAAGTGCTTTCCGTCTCTGCAGACTTCCCAACACAATTCAAATTAATGAAACACAACATCTGGGTTATCAGAACAGTGCAATAAACAATATAAATGTGATTAGGTAATGACGTAATGAGAGGTCACAGCATGTAAAGTTGACCTTAAATTTGTGTTAACCACCAATATCAATAGGCTCCCCAGGTGGCTCAATGGCTAAAGAATCCGCCTGCAATGCAGGAGACACGAGTTCGATCCCTGGGTCAGGAAGGTTCCCTGGAGAAGGAAATGGCAACCCTCTCCAGTCGTGCCTGGAGAATCCCATGGACAGAGGAACCTGGCTGGTTACAGTTCATAGGGTCACAAAGAGTTGGACGCTACTGAAGCGACTGAGCACACACACACACACACACAATACCAATACCAAATATTTCGTTCCCTTCAGGACACTGGAGAATAGGATTTTTCTTCTCAGGAGCGGTTCTGGGATACACTAGAAGCATGCAATCAGACACCTCAAGTTTCTCCTCACACTTTCCCATTCTACAAAAAATGTCCTAATTTCCATTCCTCCCTTTCCTAGAAAACAATCAAAAGAGTCCTCAGAAACTAAATTAGGATGGATTGTCCAGAAACGTTAAGTGGCACTGACATGCTTGACACTGCTTATTTCTGTGAGACATCAAACACAAGAGAAATCACCGTCGACCTTACTTCGCAGGATGTCTTACCCTCAAGAAGTCTCTGATAAAACAGTGAAGTAGAAAACATGATAAAACGAAAGGCAGAGCTAAACACCTGGGGATGAAACACGCTCCACCTGACGCTCTCCTCTGATCGCCTCATTTTGCAGTGGAGTCTTTCTAGAAACACTGTTTCTATTTAGTAACAATGAGATCACCTAAAACAAATACCCTGCATCTGATAATGTTTGGAATTTAATGGTAGGCAATGAGATTTTTTTTAATTTCTTATTTTTTAACTATAAAAATTATACTGAAAGATATGAGTAGAAAATACACTAAATATTTGGATAAACACTCTTAAAGTTCTTCAATTTTAAACATTAGGAAGGAAACATTTTATACTACTAAAAAGAAAGTTAAAATTTTGCTGTCTTTTCAGTAAAAAGTTTCTAACTTTTATACATAATTTAAGTCCTTTTTTCTATACAGATACTTTAAGTGGCAAATGATCTAATGTTATCTTGCTGCCAACTTTAAAAGATGTTACGATATACCTACTTGTCAAAGCTTTAGTGAAATAATTACATTGTTCTTGTCAAAAATCTGGTTCAGGCCCAGATTACATAAAAAGGTAAATTAGCTCTACTGAAAATTTATATTATTGGTTAATCCTACATATGCCATAAATCTTTAGAGGCATGCTGTTGAAACATTTGATACAGTCGTATTCCTATTTGCTCACACAACTTATTTAAAAACATTTTGGAAACAAAACCAGAGAAAAAAAATAAAATGGAGAAAAAAAAATTTTTTTAATTGATCTTACTGTTTACAACAGTTCATAGTGAACATTATCATGAACCCTGGAACATAGCGTTGCATGGTCATTATCAGATCTTAATATGAAAGAAGCCACTTTTTGCACTTTTCTAAAATTCACTGGTTATTTCAAACCTAGTACTGCATTACGGCAAATATAACCTGAGTCAGATAAGGCTGGATTATGGAATCAAGTTCTAAACATTCAGAACCATGGAGATAAGACAGAGTGCAAAGTTAGAAAGATTGGATGGATAAAACAGACAAACTCTGATATTAAATAGCACCAACATGTGAAACGATTTAAAATGTAAGTTTTAATTTTCCTCTAGTAAAGATCAAGTCTCAGGCGTTTTAAAAGCAGTTGTCCTTAGAGATTTAACAGCATCATGAAAATAAGATTGGTGTTCAAATGAAATACACTGTATTTCGAGGGAACAAAATGATGGTGAATCATGTTTTCAAAAGTTAAAAAGTGGTATAAGACTTTGCACATACCAGTATTTTAGTAACAACTGCTGAATATTCTGCTTAAAGTTCCACAAATTAAAGACTGACATCACAATCACATCAGAAGTAAATAAGTATGTGATTAAGAAGAATAAGAACAATAACGGTAGTAATAGTTATAGTAACCACATGTATTGAGTATTTTGGGGTCATGCACTGTAACTTACATATTTATTCCACACAAAAACTGTCATAAATATTCTACTGTTCCCATTTCAAAGATGAGACTATTTAGAAAAGTTAGACAATTTACCCTATACTAGATGCTAGAAAGTAGATTTGATATCATAAAATTTAAAATACCAATGATCTTGAGAAATATAATACATGCCATATTTGAAAGCCAACCATCTCCTCTTGAAAAATACAGTAATGTCTTTCCAACTGGGCTGGCCAGGTGAGATTAAGGAAAAATCAACACCGTAGGCAGGTGTACAGATAAGAAATTTAAGTCCTCACAGAGAAAATGATAATAAGATCAAGAATTGGTCAAACTGCAAAAGTCCTTACCAAAAAAAAAAGTCCTTAAAAATACTTGCACAATCATACCCATTTTTGAACACTTATTGTGTGCTAATTTGAAAATTAGTTCAATTAATTTTCACAGCTACCACAGGTAGCAGTGTAGCAGCAGTGTCAGTCGCTCAGTCGTGTCCGACTCTTTGCGACCCCATGAACTGTAGCCCGCCAGGCTCCTCCATCCATGGGATTCTCCAAGCAAGAATACTGGAGTGGATTGCCATTCCCTTCTCCAGAGGATCTTCCTGACCCAGGGATCAAACCCAGGTCTCCTGCACTGCAGGCAGATTCTTTACCATCTGAGCTACAGGGAAGATCTAAAGCAGTAGCAGCACTACCACAGGAGTTGTTGCCAAAAGGTGGCAGTATCAGGACGCAAGCCAGAAAAATTGATCTGGTCCCCTATAGCCCATGTAATCAGCCACCATGCTATGACCAGGGGCATTTTCCTCATTTTCATCTCCCAGGCTGTGCTCACCGGGAAATCTTCATGACATCCCTTCCCCTACATTGTATATGAAATACTTGAACAACTGTTACACATTGTACACGAATATCCATTCCAAGAGGTCTAGTCCATGAAAATGTCTATTTCATTCTCAGAGGTACTGACTCACCTTGAATCTCGGATACCTGAGATGCAGAATAAGTCATATACTTAAGAAGGAAAACATTTCAATAACCTTTATTTCTCAACATCCATCCACCCAAGATAACCTCATGTCATGACCAAAACACCTATTTCATCCCTTCTTTTCTGCCCATATAGTGGCCACTGGACCATCTTTCTAAGTGATGCAAAGTCATCTTGCTCTTCTCTTCATCTCCCCAAACAATCCCAGCAGGAACTATTCTAACACTGCAACTCGATTCGATTTTACCACCTTTTCCCAGCCTCAATCCTGTTTCAATGATTAACCCCAAATGGACTGACCGGCAATTTCGTACATTGGAACAGAAAGTTTTAACCTTTAAGAAGAAGGTATGCAGAAGTAAAGTTACATGCACTACTAGTACAGGTAAGGAAAGCTCACAGTCAGGGCAGGATTTGCATAAAGATAATCATATTTGGTACATTTTTATCACAACCAGTTTCCAAGAGATAGCCTCTCCAGTTTCGTTACTGATTTTATAGCAGTAGAAACAGCATAGTTTGTAGCAATTACAGGTTTCATAAAATCAAACTGCAGTTATATTTTAAAAGAAGAATGCTTGTCATGAAATTCCCCTTGCAATAATGTTAACACATTATACTTTACATTAAGTAATAAAAAATATCTCCAAACATATCAGCACACGTTTATCTAATAAATATAGCAATCAATATACCAAAGTCTTTTTACAGTAGCCTATTTTTTCCCTCTGCCACGGCTCTATTTAGTTACTGTAACTTTCTGACTGATACCAAGGCAGAAATATTTCAGAAGAGGTCATGACATCAAAAATCATCCTCAAGAGGAAGTAAATATTTAAACATTCACCTTGTCTTAGTGAGACAAGCAGTGTCTGGTCTGCAGCAACCCCATGAATCTGAGATTGAACTGGATGCTTGCTGATCCTTTGGAGAAAGTATCCCCGAAACAGGTGTGAGTGGTACTCACAGAAGGTGCTCAAAAGCACCATTCACCTGCAACACAAGAAATGCAAATCTGTTAACCGAGTTTCCAACATTATTTATACACATGAATAGCAGCCTTACTCTCCTCTTTACACTCACAGCTCAGAGGCAGGCTCATTTAGACATCAAGAGCACGGTCTCCAGGTCAGAGGAACAAACTTCATGTCACAGCCCAGCCACCCATGCTATCTTTTCGAGAAGCTATATGTGCCCTCCACAGAGGGCTACGGAAAGAATCATGAATACAAATAAAATGCTTTTAACAGTGATCCATGAAGAGCAGGTATTTTATTCCTTCTTTTTTTTTTTCCTATTCTTGGTTACAAGTTAGGAAGATTATTGTCCATTTACTGAGCACATAATATAAAGCACTGGGTTGGTGCTTTATAGAAATGACCTCACTTCATCCTCAGAATAGACGTTACTCCTTTTATTTTCTAGATAAGGAGACAGACTTGGGGAATTAGCAATTTGCTGAAGTTAGACAACAAAGTAGTAGCACTGGCACTTAAACCAGGTCTGATGCTCTTCAACATTCCTGTTGCATCTGAATGCTTTCATATTGGGGGGCTGCCTGTCATAGTTTGATGTTCTCCACAGAAAAGCAGGAAATATGGCAAGTTTAACTATTTAATATAAAATGCTATTTTTATAAATGTATCTCAAATTTACTAAGTTTTAGGAGACAGAGTGATTCAGAAACAAATTAGTAAGTTTCAGCACATGAAACAAACATATTAAAACAACATCCAAAGAAATTTCTCTCCCTCTCTATCATGAAGGATCTGATTCATGGTGTAATTTACCATCATGAAAAGATAAAAGGCAACTTTTTCAAATTGCTTACAGTTAAATTTACAGAACAAAGATGACTGTGTACTAAAGTCAAATTGATAAAAATTATGTTTTCATTGTAAAATTAGTATCTTCATTACAGATCTGCAGAGAATAAAATACAGTTAATACAAATATTTATAAAAATATTTAACTACATCATCATCAGATCAGATCAGTCGCTCAGTCGTGTCTGACTCTTTGTGACCCCATGAATCGCAGCACGCCAGGCCTCTCTGTCCATCACCAACTCCTGGAGTTCACTCAGACTCACGTCCATCGAGTCAGTGATGCCATCCAGCCATCTCATCCTCTGTCATCCCCTTCTCCTCTTGCCCCCAATCCCTCCCAGCATCAGAGTCTTTCCAATGAGTCAACTCTTCGCATGAGGTGGCCAAAGTATTGGAGTTTCAGCTTTAGCATCATTCCTTCCAAAGAAATCCCAGGGCTGATCTCCTTCAGAATGGACTGGTTGGATCTCCTTGCAGTCCAAGGGACTCTCAAGAGTCTTCTCCAACACCACAGTTCAAAAGCATCAATTCTGCGGCGCTCAGCCTTCTTCACAGTCCAACTCTCACATCCATACATGACCACAGGAAAAACCATAGCCTTGACTAGACGGACCTCTTTGTTGGCAAAGTAATGTCTCTGCTTTTGAATATGCTATCTAGGTTGGTCATAACTTTCCTTCCAAGGAGTAAGCGTCTTTTAATTTCATGGCTGCAGTCACCATCTGCAGTGATTTTGGAGCCCCGAAAAATAAAGTCTGACACTGTTTCTACTGTTTCCCCATCAATTTCCCATGAAGTGATGGGACCAGATGCCATGATCTTCGTTTTCTGAATGTTGAGCTTTAAGCCAACTTTTTCACTCTCCACTTTCACTTTCATCAAGAGGCTTTTTAGTTCCACTTCAATTTCGGCCATAATCATTGCTAATAATACGGTGCATTTTCTTCTAGACTGTTTTTCTATGGTTTCCTTTTTTTCTAGATATAACAATACCAAATCTTGTTTTCTTAATAGAACATAAACCAAAGTTTTAATAGTTTGTAAATATTTTATATTTACATTTTATATTTTCTGGAGGAGGTCCGGTAGCTCTTTTATTTTTCACTTTATTATTAGTATTAGCAAATGCAATCAGATGAAATAAATCAAGAATAATAAGTGGTAAAACTATTACTACTAGTTGATATGATACCTGGAAAATGCTAAAGAATCAATATAAACAGTACCTCAAATAATAAAAGAATTTGGTAAGGCAACAGAAGATGACAATATTCATAAATTAAGACCTTCCATAGACACTGCATTATAAATAAGTAACATAAGCATAATGAAAAAGATGGGGAACAACAGAACTAACCTAAGTAAACTTCAGAAACAGTGTTCTGATTGCATATGTTAAAGCTGCAGACAAAAAGAACTGTACGCATACTGCACTCTAGTTAAAGATTTGGTTTTTCACAGAGGTATACAATTGCAATTGTGAAACTACTTTATGTACATTTTCAGACTGAGTTAATAAATACATTGAGGATAATAAACAAAGTTTCTTGGTGTTAAAAACAAGAGCTACTAGAAACAGAAATGGGCTAGAATGAACTCTGATGATGGACTAGAATCAGATACATCAATATGAACTCATGATTATGTGTGTGCGTGTGTATACACACAAATAGATATAAGACAGATATAGACATGTGTATGTGCACATGTGTGTGTTTGTATATACACAACTATCTCCTATTTCTGTCAGGGGAGAGAAATCCTAGAAGCAATTGTGAAAATTTGTTGAACACACCAAGAACCCAGAACTTGGTTTCCAAGTATTCTTCTTCAATAAGAGGAACCCAAAATCCTGGGAGGAAGGCTGATCTCAGGATCGTGGCAGAGATGAGCGTGACAAGGGAATGGGGCAAGATAAGTCCTCAGGATCCTGTGGGGCCAGAAAGTCAGCACAGTGCTCAAATTGTGATGGCAGGTCAAAAGGAAGCAGGAGCCAGCCTGAAGGTGCTCCTGACGGCCAGATAATCATCATGAACTTTATCTCAAGCAATAACAAATATTCTTGAGTTCATACTCCACGTAAGTGATTGAACAAATAAATAAGGGTGAGATAGCTCACTCTTAGAGTAAAATTCAAATTAATAAATACAGAAGGAATGATGCAAATAGAAAAATCAACCTCTCATAACCACCACCGTAATAACTGTTACAGAGCCATGAGTCAGTGATGGAAGCTAAAATTAGTGGGCAAAGATATATGAGAAAACAGGATACCTGTGTATTTCAAACTGTCTTCCCACAAGAAACTTACGAACTACAAAGGGCAAAAAAATGTAAATTTAGAGTGCAGAAAACTGATAAACTCCACCTCAATTAAGTGATCAAACTTATCACCACTAGGAATAAGGCACATCCACATCGTTTACCTCCTTATATGATTCACTGAGGTCACACCATCACTTCTGGGGTATTCTTGCCAAAAACGAGTAATCTAAATTTCATCATGAAGAAACATCAGACAAATACAAATTGAAAGACATTCCTCAAATTAACTGGCCAGCACTTTTCAGAAATGCCAAGGTCATAAAGATAGACAAAGTCTAGAGAAGTTTCTCAAGTCAAAGGAGAATAAAGAGATATGACAGCTAATACAATATGTCATCCTAGATTTGATCCTGAAATAGGAAAAAGACATCTGTGGCACAACTGGAAAAATTTAAAGAAGGCTTATAAGTGGTACTGATTTTTATAGCTAATATTAATTTCATGATTTTTTAATTGTACTACAGTTACGTAAGATGTCAACATGTAGTGAAGCTGGGTGATAAGTTTATAAGATCTCTATGTCCTACTTTTGCAAACGTTTTGTAACTCAACTTACTTCAAAATGAAAGTTTAAAAACATTTCAAAAGTACTTGGGAAGTAAATAGCAAACTAAATTCAAATAGGTGAAAGAAAAGAATAAAAATGAATATGAAAACAATTGAGTAGAAGCAAGTTTTATAATGGAAAAAACCAACTATGCCAAAAGTTGTTTTTTTAAACTCTTCATAAGACAAAGAAGGAAAATGAAATTGAGCAATACCACATCTCTACAGTAAATAAAAGGGTGTTGGAAATAGCTTTACATTACTAACTTATAAAACAGAACAGCTGGAAAGGACGTGGAGAAAAGGAAACCGTCTTGCACTGTTGGTAGGGATATAAACTGATATAGACACTATGGAGAAGGTCCATCTAATCAAAGCTATGGTTTTTCCAGTGGTCATGTATGGATGTGACAGTTGGGACTGTAAAGAATGCTGAATGCCGAAGAATTGATGTTTTTGAACTGTGGTGTTGGAGAAGACTCTTGAGAGTCCCTTGGACTGCAAGGAGATCCAACCAGTCCACCCTAAAGGAGATCAGTCCTGAATATTCATTGGAAGGACTGATGCTGAAGCTGTAACTCCAATACTTTGGCCACCTGATGAGAAGAAGTGACTCATTAGGAAAGACCCTGAGGCTGGGAAAAATTGAAGGCAGGAAAAGAAGGGGACCACAGAGGATGAGATGGCTGAATGGCATCACTGACTCGATGAACATGAGTTTGAGCAAACTTCGGGAGTTGGTGATGGACAGGGAGGCCTGGCGTGCTGCAGTCCATGGGGTTGCAAAGAGTCGGACATGACTGAGCGACTGGACTGAAGTGATAGAGAACAGTATGAAGATTTCTTCAGAAAAACTAGGAATAAAACTACCATGTGACCCAGAAATCTCACTACAGAACATATACCCTGAGAAAACGATAACTGAAAAAGACATATGTACCCCAATGTTCACTGAAGCACTATTTACAATAGCTAGGACATGGAAGCAACCTAGATTCTACTGACAGATGAATGGATAAAGAAGATGTGGTACATATATACAATGGAATGTTACTCAGCTATTAAAAGGAACAAACTTGAGTCAGTTCTAGCGAGGTGGATGAACCTAGAGCCTGTTACAGAGATATCATATATTAACGCATATATACGGAAACCAGAAAAATGGTACTGATGAACGTATCTGAAGGGCAGCAATCGAGACTCAGACATAGAGAATGGACTTATGCATAGCCAGGGGCAGGAAAGTGTGGAACTAATTAAGAGAATAACATTAACATAATGCTATTATTACGTTATTATTAAGAGAATAGGTATTATTCATACATTATTGTATGAATAATAGTTAATGGGAAGTTGCTGTAGAACACAGGGAGCTCAATCTGGGCTCTGTGAAAACCTAGAGGAGTGCGATGGGGTGGAAGGTGGGAGGGAGTTTAAAGAAGGAGGGAACATATATGTATCCTTATGGCTGATTTATGCTGATATTTGGCAGAAACCAATGCAACACCGTAAAGCAATTATCCTCCAATTAAAATAAATTTTAAAAATAAAAAACAGAACAAAGTCAAGAACTCACCACATATATGGCTGTCTCGTTTATGACAAAGATGCCATCCCATTCAGTATGGAAAACAACGAGTCAAGTTTTCCAATAAGTAGCACTTGATTGAAAATGAAAAAAAGGACTACTTCTCCCACACTATATCCAAAATGGAAAAAATAATTCCAAGTAGACTGTAGACTAACATGAGAGGTAAAACAAGACAGCTTCTAGAAAAATGGCTAAAATTACAAAAACCAAGTGTTGAAAATGATATAAAGGAAGTGGAATTCTTATATGACTGGTCCACGTGTAAATTGGACAGAAGAATCATCATAGCTGTTTTATTCATAAAAGCCAAAACTTAGCATCAAAGCAAATGTCTATCAACAATAGAATCAGTTAATAAATTGCACCAGTTATAAAATTGACTGCTCTTTAGCCATAAAGAACAAACAACTGTTGCCTACTGCAAAGAGCAACCAGACATACTACATAGTTAAAAAAATTCAAAAGAACACAGTTTATCATTCCAATGACATAAACTCAAGAAACCGATGACACTAATTTATAGTAAAAAAAAAAAAATGCATTATACTGATTACTTCTGGAAGGTATTCAGAAATGCAGCAAGGGAGTTCTTTGAGCTGGTGATAATATTCTGTGTCTTCCTATCAGTAGGGGTTATACAGGTGTGTCTTCCTATCAGTAGGGGTTATACAGGTGTAGTAACACCTTGTGCCAGGAGCCAGGAGCCGGTGAGCTCATGAGGAAGGAGGCTCGGCATATGCAAAGGCGGGATCGAGCCTCAGGAGTCCGCCCGGATATTCTCGAGCATCTATCCCCCAAAAAACCAGAGTCTGCCTACTTTATTGCTTTGTGCTCTCACCTCTGACTTTACTGGGGGCTGTCCCCCACCACCATCTCGCTCTCTCTGTCAAAGAGCTAACTTACAGCTCCAATTAATAAAGTTCCTGGGCAACTAGGAGTGTTTAAATCCAAACCCCTCAGATGGCTCTCTAACTCGCCTGACAAGTTTACCCGGACTCCTACAGCTATGCATACGATTGTTTACAGTCTCCCAGCCTCCAGAGGCACGGGAAGCTTAAGATATTCAAATAGCTTAGAGCCTCTCAGAGAATTAGAAACTGTCAGAATAAGACTAGTAAAGGATTTCATTGATGAGCCAATGCTTGTTGCCAAGTTTTCACATCCCCTGAATTGTATCCTTGAATATGTATTAATTAATAGTTGGTATGTAGAAAAAATAAGTAGTGGCCTTGGTGTTAGTAAATTTAGACGCTTAAGGTAATAAATTCTTTCCTTTGTTGTAAACCCATTATACATCCGCCCTATAGGAATGCAATTTTATCTTCGGAAGATGGCGCCAAACCTTAAAATAATTACTCTTAGAGAAAATAAGTCTTTGTTGATAAGTCCTTGTCAAGAGTCATAAAATGTTAGTAGGCCTTCTGGCCAGAAGATGATGTAAATCACCTAAACCATTTGTATACGATAAATTTGCAGGAAAGAAACCCTGGTTTTTGATAAGGATCAAAAACTGCTGACTTTGCATCCCCTATTATCCTCTATGTGTAACTTAGGGTATAAAAACCCCTGTTGAAAATAAAGCTATGGGCCTTGCTCACCAGCGCTTGGTCTCCCCATGTCATTCTTTTCACATTCTGGCTGAAGTCTCCATCTGCAGCGCGGAACCCACCACGCTTACTAATTATGCCTGGGCTTCTAAGACCCACTCGAGAAGGTGTCTAGGGTGAGGCACCTTCCGCTATTCGAGAGGGCGCCTGCGGCCTACGTAAGTGGTGCAAACTTCTTGTCTTGAAGTTTTATTGGTCTCCTGCATAAACCAAGCTACTCAGCCTCTTTTCTCCACTGAATTTTCCTACTGAGCTATCCTCATTCTATTATTTTTTATATCTCTAATTAGCATATAAATAGTCGCCTAGGCCGTCTCTCCTTCGAATACACTGGATCAGCCGGGGCTGGACCCCGGCAACCTTGTATTCATTAAGCTGTACATTTTAACATTCATGTACATGCATGTGTCATATTGTATGTAAGTAATTAATCAGTAAAAATTAAAATTTTTTTTTCTTGAATGAATCCTCTTGTCTTCATTTTCATAGTTTAAATATTTTACCTATCAGACAGAGTTTTCCAAGGGATGCAATTAAAATTGGGTATTAATTTCTGAGAATCCATTTCTCCATCATATAACAGAAAAAAGGAAAAGAATGGTTTTTATTGTCCAGCTCCTTTGCTGAAAATGGATGCTTAGCTCTCTTCATTACTCTTAAGAGTGAGAAAAGATATTATCCTTTCTCTTATAGTAAATGCTGACTATTCCATCCATTCAAAGTGTTTATTTCTTTTCCAAAAAATTAAGGGAAATGTTATTGGATACTCAACAGTTCAGTACTCTGGGATGTCTTAGAAAAAATATGTGTACCAAATCTGATTGTTTAGGAAAAAGACAAACTTAAAATGAGGCATAATAAAATAATGCATTATATTTTTTCTAAATAAATACTTCCAGCTATATAAAGCTACGAATGCAAAACATATTTAAATTCTCCTTAACATTAAAAAATGTAATCACATTTTCCCTCAATAATTGTGAAATTTCTAGAATTTTCCATTTCCACCAACTCAATCAACTAACATTTATTTGAAATCTTTTTGAACTGTAGTCCTCCATGATTTTTTCCTCTGAAAGTTATACTTTAAAAAAAGTGAATAATAAACAGTCCTTTTCCTTTTGGATTTCACATTCTGTCCCAGAAGACAAAATACTACAATATCTCTAAAGCCACACTTGACATAGGAAAAGTAGGGACTAGTCACAGAGGTACTGACATCTAGCAAGAGCATATAAAATGCTCAAGGTCTCCATCAGCCTCTATACTCACAGGTCCTATAATACAGTGTCTTGAGCATGGCCGGGTACCAATGTATTTTTTTTCTAAATTCCATAAAGGAAACACAAAAAGAAAAAGTTCAGTTACAAGCAATATCTTCTGTGAAGAGAAAAAACTGGGAAACACATACACAGTCAATTATAAAAAGCAAAATAATACAATAAATTCAATCTGGCAGCTGGGATATGTTTCCATTATCCAGAAATTTTACTTATTTATCACCCTTCTGTTCAACACAATTGCCAGGTAAGTGAGGCAATTACTAAAATGTCATTGCCAGACCCAGGAACAAAAAAGGAACTGTCACAGGACCATTTCAGTTCAGGTCAGTCACTGTCAGGTCCAACTGTTTGCGACCCGTGGACTGCAGCAGGCCAGGCTTCTATGTCCGTCACCAACTCCTGGAGTTTGCTCAAATTCATGTCCATCAAGTTGGTGATGCCATCCAACCATCTCATCCTCTGTCGTGCCCTTTCCCTCTTGCTTTCAATCTTTCCCAGCATCGGGGTCTTTTCTAATGAGTCAGTTCTTCACATCAGGTAGCCAAAGTATTGGAGATTCAGCTTCAGTCCTTCCAATGAATATTCAGTTGATTTCCTTTAGGATTGACTGGTTTGATCTCCTTGTAGTCCAAGGACTCTCAAGAGTCTTCTCCAACACCACAGTTCAAAAGCATCAACTCTTCAGTGCTCAGCCTTCTTTATGGTCCAACTCTCGCATCCATACATGAGTACTGGAAAAACCATAGCTTTGACTAGATGGACCTCTGTCAGCAAAGTAATGTATCTGCTTTTTAATATGCTGTCCATGTTGGTCATAGGTTTTCTTCCAAGGAGCAAGCATCTTTTAATTTCATGGCTGTAGTCACCACCTGCAGTGATTTTGGAGCCCAAGAAAATAAAGCCTCTCACTGTTTCCATTGTTTCCCCATTTATTTGCCACGAAGTGATGGGACCAGATGCCATGATCTTATTAGTGCTTTGAATGTTGAGTTTTAAGCCAGCTTTTTCACTCTCCTCTTTCACTTTCATCAAGAGGCTCTTAGTTCTTCTTTGCTTTCTGCCATGAGGATGGTGTCATTTACATCTGAGGTTATTGATATTTCTCCTGGCAATCTTGATTCCAGATCTCGCGTGATGTACTCTGCATATAAGTTAAATACATAGGGTGACAATCTACAGCCTTGATATACTCCTTTCCCGATTTGGAAACAGTCTGTTGTTCCATTTCTGGTTCTGTTGTTTCTTGTCTTGCATACAGATTTCTCAGGAGGCAGGTTAGGTGGTCTGGTATTCCCATATCTTCAAGAATTTTCCAGTTTGTTGAGATCCACACAGTCAAAGGCTTTAGCATAGTCAATGAAGGAGAAGTAGATGTTTTTCTGGAATTCTCTTGCTTTTTCTACAACCCAATGGATGTTGACAATTTTCTTTTCGGTTCCTCTGCCTTTTCTAAATCCATCTTAAACATAGGACCATTTTCTTATTTCCCCTAGAACTTTGATAGAGTTTCATAATATATAAATATTTTGGTCCATTATATTTCAATAGTCCTCTTTTGACTTTTGATCTATTCTTTTCATATGGAGAAGGAAATGGCAACCCACTCCAGTATCCTTGCCTGGAAAATTCCAGAGACAGGGGAGCCTGACGGGCTACAATCCATGGGGGTCGCAAAGAGTCGGACACCACTGAGCAACTAACACTTTTGCTTTTCTACTCTTTTCACACAATAGAGTTTCTCAGTTTCTCTGAACTCAATTCTTCCTAAGCCATTACCAATGTTTCAATTTGCAGGCTGGATCTAATTACTGAAGCATTTATCAGAACCCAGGTAGCAACGTGTTATTACCTTACTAATTAATGCTCCCCAGGAGACTCTGGAATGAATATAGGCCACTCTGCAAAAATAATGACCACTGAAATCATAGCCCTAACACACCATAAGGCTGCACATCTCAATACAGTCCATTTCATTAGGACTCTAGTAAAAGATGAAGAGGTTAACCCCAGAAACCTGCAGAGCAGCATAAACATGATATGGGCTTGTGGCTAAACCTTAGCACACAGTCCCCAGTTCTGCCTTTATGATTCTGATAGTGATGCAAACGCCACAGAAAGGAATATTAAAGAAGAATTACATAATCCTCTCTCCACCAATTGTTAGCTTGTTTGCTGTAGATTTAAACACTGCCACGGGCTTCTAGTGGTTGGCAGCTCACACTGCGGAAAATGTCACTGGCTTTTGCTATTCTACTAGCTGTGCTCCACAGAGCAGAAAATTAAGCCTGACATATTTGGGGGAGGAGTTTTCTGGTTTGTAAGAACTTATAAAAATAGCCATACTTATTTATTCCAGGGTCACATTTTTAAGTTCTTGGTCGTGCTGAAATAAACAATTTTAATACACGTGCTAAGTTCTTAGTTCCTTCCCTAAGGCAAACAGATTTTCATTTCTAACTTTAAAAGAAACACACACACAGTAAAAGAAAATATTTTTGTATCTATAGCATATGAAAATTTTAAAAAACTATCTAAAACCATACATTTCTGCTTCAGTTTATTCTCCTTCTGAATAAAGTCTAAGTATTATAACTAGTCATTTATCAAAATATTAGCATTTCATGATGAATAACTTAGATTTGATGCACAAATATGATAGAATCCTGAATTTCCATCATACTTAAATTTACTTTGTTTCACACATTATTTGAATCATGCTGCAATGTAAGACTAATGATCCCTCTTTAGCTGGAGGTTTGTTTTTGCGTATTTGAAACATTTAGATGTGTTTTTTTCCTTCTGTTATAGGTGACATGTAGTTCTACCATAGGAATCACACAGGCTACCTGACCAAACTTAATTTACAAATGTGGAATAAAACTATGAGTTACTGAAATGAGTCATAGAGTAAGATCCTCATTGAAGAAAAATACAGTAGTGTTTCTGGAAAAGTTTCTGGAAAAACGCGGACTTAATCATTCAGAGGCATCTGTCAACTTCATCAAAACAAGGACACACCTTCCTGCTGCTGCTGCTGCTGCTAAGTTGCTTCAGTCGTGTCTGACTCTTAGTGACCTGATGGACTGCAGCCTACCAGGCTCCTCCATCCATGGGATTTTCCAGGCAACAGTACTGGAGTGGGATGCCATTGCCTTCTCCACACACCTCCCTATCTCTTGCCAAATTTCTTTCTTCCCCAACTTTGTTCTTTCATGCAACCTCAAAGAAAGGAACTGTATCAGGCATCGAGATTCTATCTATAATAGGGACAAACCTGACTCCACATTGGATCTGTTTCTTTTACTTTAACCTTTGTATTCTATTACTCTTTAAGTAATAGGGAGCTCAAATCTAGTGCTCTGTGACAACCTAGAGGGGTGGGATGGGGTGGGAGGGATGTACAAGAGCGAGGGGACACACACATATATATGGTTGATTCACACTGATATTTGGCAGAAACTGGCACAAAATTGTAAAGCAATTATCCTCCAATCAAAAAAAAAATGTGGCCTAATAGCTTGAAATATTCAAGATAGCCCATTCTCAAGACTCTCACCTTTAAAGGTATAACACTTTTCCATTCTTGAAGAGACAAAAAGTTGCAGAATAGAGAACAACATGTGCCTGGCTGGAGGTTTACAGGCACATCATGACCTAACCTAGGAGGGCAGTGGCAAGAACACAGGATTCCAGCACCAAGAAGTTTGCAACAACCAACACCACCTTCTCCCTCTCTTAGCCTTTAAAAATGCTTTGCTGAAATCCTTCAAGGAGTTTGGGGTTTGGGGTGTGAGCCACCCATCTCCTTGTATGGCCTTGCAACAAACCTTTCTTTGCCCCCAACCTTGGTGTTTCAGTGTCTGGCCTCACTGTGTACTGGGCACACACATGCATTTGGTAACGTATCTGTCACATGACAGGTCCATTTTATTCTACGTGACAAGAATTACAGCCTTTGGAGAAAAAAGCTCCCAAAGTTGTCTTTCCCCAGCTCCTCATTTTTGTGCAAAGCCAGCAGTCTCACAGCACTGCTTTCTCTCACCGTGGCTTGGAAAGACATCTCTGTCTTTTTAAAGTTCTATTGATCACGCTAATGACATTTACTCAGCACCTGCTGAGCAAAAGTCACAGATCCACCTGCTCTAAGGACACAGAAACACACAGGCCATGGCATGGCTTTTCTTCAACAAAGATGAATGTCCTCTGATTGCTGTTTTATAAAGTAGCCCTGGATGCCTGACATGGTCCTAGCAGCCAAGAAATCTCTCATCCACTTACCCACACCTGTCATCTTGTCTTTCCCATCTTGCTTGCTTGCATGTTTGCTCCATTGTGTTAGACTCTTTGTGACCCCATGGACTGTAGCCCACTAGGCTCTTCTGTCCATGGAATTTTCCAGAGAAGAATACTGGAGTGGGTTGCCATCTCCAGGGAATCTTCCCAAGGGGAGAATCTCCGGGGGATCCAGGAGATCAAACCCACATCTCTTCCATCTCCTGCACTGGCAGGTGGATTCTTGACCACTGAACCAGCTGGTAAGCCCTGTCTTTCCCATAAGTATTTCCATTCAAGTTAAGAAAAGCCAGCATTCCCTCCACGAACCACCACCATTCAAGCTGTACATGCTCTTTTCTTCAAATAGACACTGATGACAGTATTTTGCAGGAAATGTCTAAGCCTTAATTCTTATGTGATTTAATGCTTCTTCATCGATGATTCTCGGAGTGTGACTCCCCACTACCTTTGCATGAGTGATTGCAAATCCCTAGAGAAAAGAGATAGATTTTTGACTTTTTGAGCCCTCAACACAATTAAACACTAACGTCCTCTGTGATTATGAGGACGATCAACCCAGAATTACAGGTGCTCCTTTACTCACTCCAAAGCGTCTTCCAAGCAGAAACACAGGCCAAAAGGCTATCTATGAAGTCCAGGGACCAAAGGCAAGAAAGCAAGCATCTGGGTAACAATTCTGGTTCTTAGAAAACACCCCTGTTTCAAATGAGGTCAAGGATTTACTGCATTTAAAATACAAACTGACACACGCTGAAGCTCTCTGGTTTTTACTACCTTCAGAACCCTGGGCTGCTTATCTCCTATTTTGTTAAAATTGCTTTATATTGTCTTGTTCTTTCTTTTTCTCTTTCTGGGTTCTGAGGTATGCCCTGGATCAGTGAAATCTTGCCCTGAACATAGGGCAGCAAGTCACAGGTTGTGTCCATCACCTTTCTCTAGCTGACATGTTTTAAATGACCTGAAGTATCTACATCTGTTCTCTTATGTCATTATAAGAAGCACCAAAAGGGAGCCCCACAACAAGCCAAACAAGCCCAGCCCAGCCTCCTCCGGGTCCTCAGGAGGCAGCAACCAACACTAGCAAGGTCCGTGTCTCCCATCACAAGACCATCCCTGCTCGTTGTAAAAGGCTTTCTGTGGCCTTTGGCTCTTTGGTTGTTTTTTGTATGATGAGCAAATCTAGCTTAAAGAAAGCATTATTTTCAGACTGAGAAGTATTCTATGTCTTAAAAATGTAAAAATCTTGAAACTGTATATGTATAGTATACTTTATTTATACAGACACATCACAGAGATACTACAGGTCTGCTTCTAGGTCATTACAATAAGGCAAATAATCCAACAGAGCAAGTCACACACATTTTTTGGTTTCCTGGTGTGTATGAAAGTTACATTTATACTACATTGTAGAGTATGAGGCATGCAACAACACTGTGCCTAGCAAAACAATGTACATGTCCAATTAAAAATACTTTATTGCTAAAAAATGCTAACCACCATCTGAACCTTCAGCAAGTTATAAATCTTTTTTGCAACATCAGAGATCACTGATCACAGATCATAACAAATATAACAACAATTAAAAGGTCTGAAATTGTGTGAGACAAAATGTGGCACAGAGACACAAAGTGAGCAAACCAAGAGAAAAGCAATAAAACCGGGATGTGGGGGCAGAATCTGAGGTCTCTGTATTATCTAAAATGTCCAGTTTTCAGCAAGAGACTTGAGACATGCAGAGAACAGGAAATTGTGATCTGTAGCCAGGAAAAGGGCTTCCCTGGTGCCTCAGCTGATGAAGAATCTGCCTGTAATGCTGGAGCCCCCGGAACAATTCCTGGGAAGGGAAGTTCCCCTGGAAAAGGGATAGGCTACCCACTCCAGTATTCTTGGGCTTCCTTGGTTTCTCACATGGTGAAGAATCTGCCTGCAATGTGGGAGACCTGGGTTTGATCCCTGAGTTGGGAAGAACCCCTGGAAGAGGGCATGGCAACCTACTGCAGTATTCCTGCCTGGAGAATCCCCATGGACAGAGGAGCCTGGCAGGTTACAGCCCCTGGGTTCGCAGTTGGACATGACTGAGTGACTAAGCAGCAGCAGCAGTCAGGAACAGGGCAGAAAACAGAAACTGAGTGAGTCTAGAGGTAGAGTTTAGAAGAAGAGACTGCAAAGTAGCTCTTACAAATATATTCAAGGAACTAAAGAAGCCAAATTAAAAGAATTAAAGTATGATGACAATGAGATTTTTAACTAGAGAATATAAGAAAAATTGTAAAGAAAATGAAAAGTTGTAGAGTAAAAAAAATAGAGTAACTGCAACAAAAAGTCACAAAGGATTCAAAAGCATGTCTGAGGTGGCATACAAAAGAAAAAACTTTAACAGAGGATCAATAGAAATGGTACAATATTAAAAACAGAAAGAAAAGAATGGGGAATGAACAGAGACCTAAAGCCTACCAACAAGAACACTAACAGATGTGCAAATCAGGGTCCCAGAAGGAGATGAGAGAGAAAAAGAAACAGACTGTTTTTGAAGAAATAATGGCCAATAAATTCCCAAACTTGATGACAAACTTAATCCACAAAAAGCCTAAACGTTTCCAACAAACAAAAAGAGCTACAGCTAGGAACATCATAGACAAATGGCTGAAATGCCAACATAAAGATAAAATCTTGAAAGACACAAGAAAAAAGAAATGACTTATCACAGAGAGCTCAGGAGAAGGATGACGTATTTAGAATGTTGGGGATAAAAAAGTCAACTGAAAATCTTATATCCAGTAGGATTTCCCTTCAGACATGAAGATGTAGAAAAAATATTCACAGATAAGCAAGGGCTGAGATAACTCACTGTTAGCAGACCTGCCCTAGAAGAAATTCTAAAGAAAGTCTTTTGGCTGAAAGGAAATTACACCAGATGGTAACTTAAATCCACAAGAAGAAATATAGTGCCAGAAAAGATAAATATATAGGATAATATATAAAAACTGTGTAAATATATTTTTTCTTCAACTAACAGTAAAGCTAACAGTATAAAATAAGTAACGCACATCTCTATTGTTGGATTTATAAGAGATGTAAAAATACGACAGTAGTAACACAAGGATATGGAAAGAAATGTAGCCATATTGCACCAAAGTTTTCCTCTTAAAAAACTAGAAACAGAACAGCAATCTAAACCCAAAGCAAGCAGATTCCATTACTTAGAGAAGTTTAGAAAAGGGAAATTTACAGAGACAGAAAGCAGCTTAGTGGCTGCCTGGGGTATAAAGGCAGGAACAAGAATTGACTGCAAACAGCCTAAAGGGTCATTCTGATGTGATACAAAATAGCCTAAAACTGGATCAGAATGATGACTGTGTAACTCTATCAGTTCAGTTCAGTCGCTCAGTCGTGTCCGACTCTGCGACCCCATGAATCGCAGCATGCCAGGCCTCCCTGTCCATCACCAACTCCCAGAGTTCACTCAGACTCATGTCCATCAAGTCAGTGACGCCATCCAGCCATCTCATCCTGTCGTCCCCTTCTCCTCCTGCCCCCAATCCCTCCCAGCATCAGAGTCTTTTCCAATGAGTCAATTCTTCGCATGAGGTGGCCAAAGTACTGGAGTTTCAGCTTTAGCATCATTCCTCCCAAAGAAATCCCAGGGCTGATCTCCTTCAGAATGGACTGGTTGGATCTCCTCGCAGTCCAAGGGACTCTCAAGAGTCTTCTCCAACACCACAGTTCAAAAGCATCAATTCTTTGGCGCTCAGCTTTCTTCACAGTCCAACTCTCACATCTATACATGACTACTGGAAAAATCATAGCCTTGACTAGACGAACCTTTGTTGGCAAAGTAATGTCTCTGCTTTTGAATATACTATCTAGGTTGGTCATAACTTTCCTTCCAAGGAGTAAGCGTCTTTTAATTTCATGGCTGCAGTCACCATCTGCAGTGATTTTGGAGCCCAGAAAAATAAAGTCTGACACTGTTTCCAGTTTCTCCATCTATTTCCCGTGAAGTGATGGGACCAGATGCCATGATCTTCGTTTTCTGAATGTTGAGCTTTAAGCCAACTTTTTCACTCTCCTCTTTCACTTTCATCAAGAGGCTTTTGAGTTCCTCTTCACTTTCTGCCATAAGGGTGGTGTCATCTGCATATCTGAGGTTATTGATATTTCTCCCGGCAATCTTGATTCCAGCTTGTGCTTCTTCCAGCCCAGCATTTCTCATGATGTATTCTGCATATAACTCTATAGGGGCACTTTAAAATCTCAGCCAAAATTAATGAATTTAATTGTATGCAATGTATACCTCAATAAAGCTATTAAAATATAAATTATTTGATTGGTAGTGGAAAAATATGCATGAGAATTGCACAAATAAATGAAAATGTGTGTTCCTAAACTGAAGTATCATAGACAGAGACTTAAAAATAAAGAAATTCACTTGATCCTTTCTTTACAATTTTATAGTCAATAAAATATCATCTAGTTTTATCCATTAGAAATGAAATACTTAAACTATTTGGCTGTTGTCTTTTGTCTTAACTATTGAAAGATTTTTTTAATGTCAGTATAAATACATCTTGACTTTCCTCTTAAGCAAGATACTCTGTTTTTTTCAAGTAGAAAAACATTAAGATTGCAACAAATTATGACAATTTTGGCCAAAAATCTATAAACATCTAGATATTGCCAAATGATGCAAATATATATATTCTGCAATAAAATGCCTTGTGATCTGGATTCTACTGAGCAAATTTCCAATATAAAATAACCTAAGTCATCCTGAAGCCTGAAAACAGACTATCTAGATCCCAAATAATCATCTCTTAAGATAGTTTTAGTTGTAAATAAATCTATGTTAAATCAAGCTATCAAAAATGGAAAAATCTGAACCATTATAAGGAATATGGGGAAGTTGAATTTTTCTTGGAAAATTGGAGTTCTGAGAAAACAAAATCTGATTTCGTTAATATAAAACTATCCATTTCTAAGTCTGCTAGAAAAAAACCTAAAGAAGTCATGTATCTTTACAATAAACAAGGACTGTTTCTTGTAGGAAGTGAAAAATCTTAGCTACTTTACTCCAAGGGCCAGAGAATATGAATGGAACAGAGTCTAAATCATGTATTAAAATTTCATGAAGGAGTGATTAGGAAAAAAAAAAAAGTCTATATATGGGTAAATGTCCTGAGTGTAGATGAACTTATACAAATGATTTCAAAAAATTTATTTGCTTCTTCCTTGATTCCTAATTCTTAAAGATTCTCACTATAGTAAGAACCTGTCAGTCACCCTTTCAAAAGTGAACTCTTCCAGCCTCAATTAAGACGCTTCCAGGCTTTCCATGCCTACTTCCAGGGGCAATATCCAAAGTCAGGAATGCTTCTGATCTTTCATGCCATGGATCAAACACAAACCAGACAGACATACAGACACGCAGCAAAGTAATCTTGTAGAAAAACTGATTTTTTGCTCTTCACTTTTGTAACATGTAAATGGTATGTAATAATTTAGGATATCGCTCGGTCAGTCCAGGAGGGAAGGACAAAGTTTTCATATTCTGCAGCTGCTGAACAAAAACAGCTAAAACCGTGCTAATCTAGTACACTGGCATTTTCTTTGCTGACCTAAATTACAAAGCACTTGCTTCAAGACGAGCAAGCAGACTAATTTTAAACACCAATTACATCTAACACATAATATAGTTAGTTATTCAGAGAGAGCAGTGTAGACACATCAGACAAACTGGCATAGTCTAATTTCAGAGAAATTAGCTGGCACATGGCTTTCAGAAGTCTTTGAAAAATCACCTGGTCAATGATTTGAGTCAATATTTTTATATTCAAAAACGTATCCTTTATGATCACTTTCCTAATTTTACCTTATTTAAATTGCTTTCAGTTCATCTTACCAAATAAGTTTTCCTTTACAACAAAAACTGCGAACTTTCTAATTAAATTCAAAGTATCTACTTCTCTCAGAAGCACTGAGAAATCAAGTTAAGAAATTTAGCAATTCACCCAAATGTTATACAAAATTAAAATGATTTACAAGGACAGAGGGAACACTCAGAAACAGTAAATTAGCTTCTTAAGGAAACTTAAGCTTTTTTTTTTTTTTTAAGGTACTACTTTAGCATTTAGCTGGTTACCTGCTTTGTTAAAAATTCTAAAAAGAATTGGTGAATCTTTTTTATCAACATGTATTTGTACAAAGGACATAAGCAATGTACAGTTTTCTTGGGCTCCAAAATCACTGTGGATGGTGACTGCAGCCATAAAATTAAAAGATGTTTGCTCCTTGGAAGAAAAGCTACGACAAATCTAGACAGCATATTAAAAAGCAGAGACATCACTTTGTTGACAAAGGTCTGAACAGTCAAAGCTATGGTTTTTCCAGTAGTCATGTACAGATGTGAGAGTCGGACCATAAAGAAGAATGAGAACCTAAGAATTGATGCTTTTGAGGTGCGGTGCCACAGAAGACTCTTGAGAGCCCCTTGGACAGCAAGGAGATCAACCCAGTCAATCCTAAAGGAAATCAACCCTGAATAATCAATGGAATGACTGATGCTAAAGCTCCAATACTTTGGTCACCTGATCCAAAGAGCCAACTCATCAGAAAAGACTGAGGGCAGAAGTAGAAGGGGGCGACAGAGGATGAGATGGTTGGATGGAGTCATCAACTCAATGGACAGGAGTTTGAGCAATGCCAAGAGACAGTGAAGGATACCGAAACCTAACACGCTGCAGTCCATGGAGTTACAGAGTCGGACACAGCTTAGCAACTGAACAAAAACAAATATACAATGTATTTTTAGCAAACTTAAAAACAAACATCAATACACACATGGTGTGACTACACTGGGGTAAATTCATGATCCTCAGAAAAAAATAATCCATTTAAATACAATACCAAAGACATAGCTCTAATGGTGGTAAAATCAGACATATCACCATGGCTACAGTTTTGTTCTGACGTATGAAGCATTTTCTAACTAATCTTTCCTTCCTATTCTCTCCCAATTGGGCCAATGATCCTTAAATTGTATGGTTTAGATATTGTGAGGTTTAATTTTGTGTCACATTGGCTAGGCCCCAGTATCCAGGTATTTGGTCAAACGTGTGTGGATGTTGGGCTTCCCTGATAACTCAGTCGGTCAAGAATCCACCTGCAATGCAGGAGACCCCGGTTTGATTCCTGGGTTGGGAAGATCTGCTGCAGAAGGGATAGGCTATGCACTCCAGTATTCTTGGAAGCTGCTATATTTTTCGATGAGGTTAACACAGAAAACATATTTTCCTCCATAAAGTGTATAGGCCCCTTCCCATCAGTTGAGGGACTTTAGAAAAAGACTTGCCCCAAGGAATTGGGAATTCTGCCAAGTGACTGTCTTGAGACTTCAATTGCAATGTCAACTCTTTTCTGGGTCTCCAGACTTCTGGTCAGCCCTGCAGACTTGCCAGCCCCAGGTTCTTAAAATAAATCACTCGATACATAGATTATATCTAGATACATTTATTATTCTTTAAGTTCTATTTCTTTGGAGCATTCTGACTACTACAGATTTATAATGCTTTTTTAATTTTAACGGTGGTAAAATATTACTGAAAGGTCTTTAATAGAGAAATGATTAACTCCTCCATGGAATGCCATTTGAAATAAAACTGTTATTAAAATTCATACTTCTCTTGGTTGATAAGAGGACAGGGAAAACTGAAGGCAGAAAACTGGTCTTTCTTCCATTTCCTCTATTTCTCTATTGCAAACACTGATGCAGCAGTAACTGTGGAGCCAAGTAAAAGACTACTACAAAATTTTAAGCAACGCAGCTGACCCCCACCCTATGTCAGAGAGAGCTAGCTATTTTTCTAGTGGAAGGAAACAGGTTCAGATAAGTACAGACAAGTCTGGAAGGTCACAAAATCATCTGATGGGAGAGCCAGAAATAGAAATGCCCCTCCTGTGTCCGAGATGTACTCAGCAGCTGGAATCATTCTCCAAGTTTTTGGTACATTTATGTGTGTGTATGTATTTCATTGAGAACAAATACTTGTTCTACTTTGTCTCTAGCTGAGAAGAAGCTACCAAGCCTTACATTCTAATGTGAATTGTCATCAAGAACTACAATCATTATGCAATTTCTTACTTGTCCACAACTTCTAGTTCTTTTTCCTTACTTCAAATAACTTAACGTTGTCGGTTTCCCCTAGAACTATGACAGCTGTCTAAGGACCCTGCCTTAGTCTTTCCACAGTCAAAATGAACAGCCAGGCACAATGTCAAGAAGTAAAATCACAGGCTTCACTTTGATGCCACTGTGAGTGTTGGACAGAGAGTCAGGCCCAGGCTCCTGCAGACTGGAGAGGACAGGAATTTTGCCCAGAGTAAAAGGGAACAGAAATAAGTATGCGGATGGAGATGGGTGATTGGCAGGTAGATTTAGGGAAGAATATCTGGTACAACTTTTGCCTTAGTAAAAAAAAAAAAAAAAAAAAGGACGAGAGAATGGTATTCAAAGAAATGGGACTAACACAATTCAGTGATATAGACACAAATGACTAGGCAGGTGATCAGGCTGGAGCTTCCTTCAGTAGGGCAGTGATACAGAGGTGAATGTGCTGTTGTACCTATTCCTGTGACAGGAGTAGAATCAGGGAGCACAACAGCTGGCTGGAAACCACAGTTGTCTTTTGGAATCCATGGGGCATTGGTTCCAGGATGCCCCAAGAGTACCAAAATCCGGAAGCCACAGGCACCGAGGGCAGATTGTAATTAAGAGGACAGCACTATAGTCTAGGTGAGAAAGACAGAGACTTAAGTCTTAGGGAAAAGGTAGTAAGGCCAGAGGGAATGGGTGGATCTCATCAACTATCCAGGAGGCAAAATCAGCAGGATCTACTGAATATTCTGAATGTGGAGAAGAAAGATTTTGGCATGAAGCATGATCTGAAGATTTGAGCTGAGTTAGAGAAGGGAGATGAAACACAGATCTCAGGGAGAGGAAAATGAAGGAAGGAGATGGTAACATCATAAATACAAAGTTCTTACGAGATATTCACAAGGAAATGTTCATTCATTTACTGAAGATGGAGGCTCACGAAAGAAGTCGAGATAGTAATTTGAGAATCAATGATGCACAAGTAGGCAAAGCCACAGTCATTCATAAAACAGCTCAGGCAAAGCACCATTTTTAAGTGGAATGGTTTGTTGAGTTTTTCTCGTCTTTTTTTTTTTTTTTAATCACCATCATCTACCTAATCTTGCTTTAGAATTTAGTGACATTGAGAACTAATTCCAGTTTTGTGTTTCTGGACAGGAAAATGAAGCAAAGCTTGGGTTCTTGCTATTCAGTTGCTCAGTCATGTCTGACTCTTTGCAATCCCATGGACTGCAGCATGTCAGGCTTCCTGTCCTTCACTCCTGGAGTTCTTATCTCTCCTAGAAAAATGTGGATGGTAGAATTGCTAGGGGGCCTAATGAAGAAAGGTGAAAATGTAACTCTAAGGATACACTTTTTATTTCCTATCCCTATTCTCTGCTTCTCTATTCCCCAATTCTGTTGTGTATCGATATGCATGTATATTTTTTTCTCTTTCTCAAATCTAAGCATATTCGTGATATCCACCTGGAAAAATATGAAAAAAATTAAGATAACACTTATCTCCCCTTCCATCTTCTGAAGGAGATAATCAACTAATTTCATTTAATAATGCATTACCCAATAATCAACTAGTGTACTTTTTAGCCACAAATAACAACACAGCACACACACACACACACAATCAAACTCACTAGAAACAAAACGAACCCCACCTTCAAAGACAGATGAGCAAGTGTCATGTTCATTCATTCAAGAACAATTTGTTATATTAGGTTCGCTGCTAGACACAGAGACACAAGCATGGATAAGACTGTCAGTGTCCTTAGAGAGTTTATAGTCTAGCAAGGGAAACAGATAAAAAGTAATTTAAATAGACTCTGTTAAGTACAACTTATATGGCTGAGTGCAGGCAGAGAGAGAAGTGTAAGAAAACTCCATGACCTCTACTGCACAAAAGCACGGCACTGAGCTTGCATCTAGGCTTCCCTCATGGCTCAGATGGTAAAGAATCTGCCTGCAATGCAGGAGACCTGGGTTCGATCCCTGAGTCCGATCCCTGGGTTGGGAAGATTCCCCTGGAGGAGGGCACTGGCAACCCGCTGCAGTATTCTTGCCTGGAGAGTCCCCATGGACAGAGGAGCCTGGCAGGTTACTGTCCACAGGGTCGCAAAGGGTCAGACACGACTGAGCGACTAAGCACTGCACTGCACAGCACAAGCTTGCATTTAAGCATCATGGCTTTAAGAACTTACATTTTCCCACCTATCCATGTAATATTTATTAAGGCAAATCACGTCACATGCATTTGTGATTTAAACAGACAACTCTCAACCCACAAAGACTGGGATGACTCAAACCACATCTCACCTCCGATGTCATCTCCTGCTCTATTTCACCACTGCTCTAAGGGTTTTTAATCACCCTGTAACTTCTAGTTTTAATTATTCAGTCTGTAATCATTGTCTGTTAAAACTATGCTTTGTACATCTATTTCAGCTAGGAACAGAAAAATGCAGGAAGATTACAAATGCATGAGGCTTTCGCACAGAGCAAATATTTTGGTATCTGCGATTAACCTGGGGCAAAATGGCAGAGCCAGTAAAATCCTATTTATCTCTGAATCCTCCTCCTCCTCCTCTGCCCTTCGAGAGAGCCCTCTTCATGTACAGGGGGCTGTATTTGAGCTTGGGCTGCCCCAAGACCTTGACCATCCAACTTGGATTAAAGTGCTCCTGTTTTAACGTCCTACATGCAGACAGACACAGGAACAGGTGTTAATTCTTAACCTGAAATAATGCCTCTCTCTAAAGGTGGGATTTTTAAAACCAGGTTGCTATTCTCAAGTACAGAAAATAATCTCTTCCTTTAAATCACACCAGAGCACACAATTCTAACCAGCTGGACATCAACAAGGTGATGTTGCCATATGATCCAGTCATCCCACTCCTGGTCATATATCTGGGCAAAACTTTTCACTCAAAAAAATACATGCATTCCCTGTGTCCAAAGCAGCACTATTCACAATAGCCAAGACATGGTAACAACCTAGATGTCCACTGACAGATGAATAAAGATGTGGCATATAAACACAATGGAATATTACTCAGCCAATAAAAAAAGGATGAAATAATTCTATCTGCAGCTATGTGGATGGACCTGGAGATTATCACACTATGCAAGGCAGTCAGAAAAGTACCATATGATACGACTTACACGTGGAATTCAAATATGGCACAAATGAACTTATTTAAGAAACAGAAACAGCCTCACAGACACAGAAAACAGACTTGGATGGGACAGGGATGCCTGTGCTGCCCAAGCTGAGTCTTGACGAAACAGACTGGCGGGGGGCGGGGTGGGTGGCGGCAGTGGGACACATCATTTGTAAAGATACATATCAAAGAAAGAACAGATACATATATGAAATAAGACCATAACCCACATGATTGTGGTCGGCTAGAGCACAGAGAGCGTATAGGAATTAGTCAGAAAAGAACAGGCCGACAGGTCCCACGCCATGCTCAAGAGATCAGCTCCAGCCTGTTTAGTACAGACAGTAGAGCGCTACCCGGAAAACTTCATCAGGAGACAGGTACATGTGCATTTTGGCACAATCACTCTAAGAATAAGGTTAAAAATTGATTAAAGGGGAAAAGGAAATAAAATGGCTAAGGGGGCAGGATGCAGGCCAGACAGACAAAGGCAGGAACAAGGACAAGCAGTGATGATGGGCAGGAAAGGCCAGACCAGAAGCACAATCAGCCAACAGGGCTAATGTTCCAGGAGCAACGGGAGTGAGAAAATAAGATGAGGAAATGGGAAGAACCCAAGTAGCCTCCCAGTGTTCTAACTTGGGTGCAAAAGGAATCCACGGGCCTAGGAGAGAAGCCAGGAACCTCATGCCTCCCCTGATGACACACAGCGCCACCTGCAGGCCAGTCTTGTGATCACTGCATCCGCATGCATGGGCGTGCGCGCAACACACACAGTTGATCAGTCTCTCTCTCCATTCCTCTTTTGTGTATCTTCTCCTTTTCCCAAGTCTCTCTAACACACACTCTGTAATTTTCTATTTATCTTTTTCCTATGTATCAGGATTTATTAGTCTTTTTTTCTTTTCTTCAGTTTCTTTCCCATCACCCTGCCCATTCAAAGAACGGATAGAACCCCTCTAGATCAGCATTTCTTGCACATCTGGGGAGTGGAAAAGTCAGTATAAATACCTGACTTAACACATTCATCTTGTCAAATCAGTGGAGGTAAAAAGGAACAAATCTGTAAGCAAAGGTAAATATTCTGTTTGAGATACTTTATTCCAGGTAGGCAATAATTGGAATCTCCAAAAAAAAAAAAAAAAAATCTTTTAAAGTATTTAACAATGTAAGTCAAGGAAAATTTCAAGAAAACATTTCAAATAATATTTGACTCCAAAGGTTCAAAGACACCCTCTTTTCTTACAAAAGTGAAACGGTCAACCCTGAGAAATGACCTAGTGGAGCTACTTTGAAATAGGGAAACTCTAAAATATAAGCATAAACATATAAGCTATAAAAATAAATATATGGAAAAGAGTATTTAGGAAGCAGAAAGACTTCTAAAAGAAAACACGGTGAGGTTGCCCACTGACTACTTCAGACCACTATCCAGAGGACAACAGAGTGATGCTTACAAATTCAATACACATACACGAAGAGAAAGAAAGTATGATTCGGCATTTACACTCTGCCAAGAAGGCATGTAAGTAAAAAAGCAACATACAAATATGTTTCAATATGCAAAAATATTTAGTAATACTTTTCCCATGAGCACTTATAATCAAAACTACTACAGCCATCCAAGAGATGAATGGAAAACTGTGGCAACAGACTGGCAGTGAGCATTGAAGCTACTCAAAAGAAGAACTGAGACTAAAAAAATGCAGGATCAGGATTATAGAAGACACTGAAAATACTACTGCCAAAGTTTGGAGAAAGTTTAAAAATGGGATGCAGGCTAAAGATTCTCATTTCCTTTCCTTTAGAGCTCAGGGATATGTCATTTGAATCTGATAAATCAAACCGTGGTGACTTTAAGTGTATTTACCAGTAAAGAGGTAACTGTCAGGAAACATAATCAAGTAACAAGAAAAAGAGTTAAGATATAAGAAATAGAAAATACAGTGATTTTAATATCAATTCATATGATGGCATAAAGAATACTATTTGAGATAATATGGGTAGAATGTAAATGTGTACTTTCAATATAACTAGTTGATTGGAAATAAAGAACAGGAAATACATAACTTTTGATTATTAATAAAAATTGACCAGAAAAAATTAAAATAGCACTTTTTTTCTAGTAATGTAGAGGGCTTAATACTTTTCAAACCAACAACTTCTGCATAATTTCCAGAGAAGAAATTTGATCCATTATTCTGGGAGAAAGTTCAGAAATTAAATTGTGCTTAAGTGCTTCATAATTATGAGCTCTTTTTCTTTTCTATAATTTTATCATAACATACCAATGTTCACCATAACATTGTCCACTAATCCATGCATCTCAAAAGTGTCTTTAAGGAAATATTAATAAATGGATGCCAAAGGAACCAAAGGAAGTTACAGAATGACACTCTAAGGTCATACAGCAGAATTTGGAGTAAGTGGATTAGTGCCCAAATTTAAATCCTATTGATACTTTTCAGCCAATTTGAGTTTCAACAAAAAGTTTTATTACCAGCCATCAGTCAGCTGTTAACCAAACATATCAAAATACTCATTTGCTCAGTACCCTTTCATAGCAATATGCAATTCTAGAATTCAGCCGTCCCCTGTGTGATCTATACATGTAGGTATTTCAGACTAAGATCAAACAACCCAAGACCAAAAAGTTGAGTCCTTCATTCCAAGAACAAATTATTTTCTAAGCATTGTCTTATTTATTAGAGCCCCCAGGATCAATCTGATGCAATATTACATTTAAAGAAAGCAATGGAGCAGTGTAATTCTCTCTTTACTGTAGGCATCATACTAGCTTGTAGATGCCATGAGTGAAAGCAACTTTTTTGTCCCTTTCCTGTTTGCCCATTTCTGTCCCCATCTTTACCTTGCCTGGAAAATCCCATGGAGAGAGTTAGAGGAGTCTGGTAGACTACACTGCATGGGGTTGCAAAAAGCTGGACATGACTAAGGGACCGAGCATATGTACTAAACTTAAAAGAATATTATTATAGAAATAATTGAAACCCACTCCTGACTTACGCCTTCCTGAATGCACACCATGACTTGTCTGTCCTGTTGATTCTTTTCCTAGATAAAATTTAGTAAGAAAAAAGGATTAAGCAGTTCAAAAATGGCTATTCTAACAGCCCGCTAAGTCACTGTGCAGGTAGATCACACAGGTGAGAAAATGTCTGAACAGAGTCAACCAGTCTGCTGCACTCAGTGGAGAAGGATGCAGAACCCAATCTCCTACCTGGATGAATCATTGAGATTCTCTCCTCCACAATCCCATTTCTCCCTTTAAAAACTGCCATGGCCGAGCAGCTTCGGAGGTGGTCTGTGGACATGAGTCCACCTTCTCCACAGATCACCAGTTTTTCTTATTAAAGGATCTTTTTTTCCTACTGACATTTGCTCTTGAATTACTGGCTTGTGAGTGGTGAGCAGCCAAACCTGTGTTCAATGACATGAGGACGAGGCTTCTGACTCTCCACACCCAGCCTCGCCCCAGGCACAGCACCTGGCATGTAATAGGATCTCAGAATGTATGGGTCCCAAGTCCAAGGCTGAAGAAGAAGCAATAGCATAAAATCCTTTAGATTAAATTATGACTTGAAAGTTGAATTTATCATATGAGGGCTTTTCTCAAACAGAGCAAACCCTTATTTCCATTTAATATTTATGAGTATATATGAGTCCTACTGATTCTAAGTATATGAAACCAACATTTTCTCTTTGTCAGTTTGAATTCAATTTATAAATGCTGATATAGAGACATTTGGAAAACATAGTTTTCATTTCTAATACACTTACACATAATATATCAATATAGAGAAATCGGTAGATTCTAAAGCAAGGAAAACCTTCTAGAAGAGTATGAAAACAAATGAAAAACACTGAATCATATCTGATCATAGAAAATATCAAATAGCTACATAAAACCATCCCAAGCATAAAGAACACTTGGCATATATAATGGCATTATTTCAATAAGAGTATGTGGTCCAAGGCAATAACCAGCTGTTAGTATCACTGAGCTCTCCTATGCAACTTAATTAGTTTTCAGTACATCTAGTAATTACTGTTGGCACGCATTCGAGTTCCATATCTTGTTGTCTTCTATCTCAAGAGGTTTCAACCCGATTACATTCTTCCTGGTTTAAAACCATAACTCCTTTATTGGCATCCAAGTATCAAGAGCTGAATTCTGTGTCTTTCACCCTCTGCTTTTCCCTCATGTAGACTTATGCTGTTAGAAATGGTTACTTGAATTTCAGTAGACACTCAACTGATGTATCCCTACCACAATCTCAGTCGATAGGAACTCCCCATCTGAGGACTCTGATCTTCGTCATCACTTATGAAGGAATACTCACCAACTTAGGAAGTCTTAGTTTTAGCCAAGATAGTATCAACGGGAAACTTTCCAAGTCAGAAGAGTAAATGGTCTTTTGTCTTCAGAGTGTAATCAAGCAGGATCCCACAGGTCCTCTCCAGGGAAGGTCCTACTCCCCATCCTCTCTGAAGTACCCAGGTAACAAAATGTGATGCATATTTCCTGAGTTGTTTTGCAGATGCTATTAATAAAACTCCCACCAAATGGAAGAAATTAACACATCCCCTCTGAAGTCTGACCAAACTAGGAACTATTTGCAATAGCTCATCATCTCTTCACTTTACCATCAACCAATCGGAGAATTGTGCATGAGCCGATCATGTATCCTGGATGCCACTCTCTTGCCTCACCTTTAAAAAGGTTTTGCGGAAACCCACAGAGGAGTTCAGGCTTTTTGAGCACTAGCTGTCCCTAACTCTTTGCATAGCACCCTGCAATAAACGCTGCACTTTCCTTCAGCACAACCTGATGTTAGTGGATTGGCTTTACTTCAGGTGAGGCAACCCACGTTTTGGTTCAGTAACAAAGGGAGAGTTTCACAACACAGTTAGGGTTTATCTGACAGAAGATTCAGAGCACTTGGCCAGTAATTCTTAGTTAGCAACATTTCTCTCCTTCAGTCCTCAGTGGACATGAAATAAACTTTATTTAACAGATTCCTCAAGTGCTTACTGGACACAAAGAACTTTCCTGGATTTTTTAGGTGTCTGGAGCCTGGCATGTGCTTCCGGGCACTGACAAGATCATCCCATAACCATCCAGAGTGCTTAAAATACTATTTCTTCAATAAGTTAACTTCGATTTCTTACTGCTTAGGTCATTTACAGTGACTGTAACTTTTGTTTGTTTGTTTGTTTGTTTTTGGCTGTGCCACTTGGCTTAACCCCTGGAGAAGGAAATGGCAACCCACTCCAGTATCCTTGCCTGGAAAATCTCACAGACTGAAGACAGAGGAGACTGGTGGGCTGCAGTCCATTGGGTCACAAAGAGTCAGGCACGACTGAGTGACTAACACTTACTTAACGGATCTTAGTCACCCAACTAGGGATTGAACCCAGGCCCTTGGCAGTGAAATCACCAAGTCCTAACCACTGGACCACCAGGGAATTCCCAAAGTGAGTATAAGTTTGATAGAGCTTTCTAATTCCATAAATTTTTACTCCATGTAGTGAGTTATTGGGAGGAACTATTCCCTTCCTAACACTGTGTGTGTGTATGTGTGTGTGTACATGTGTTCAGTCATGTCTGATTCTTTGCAACCCCAAGGACTGTAGCCCTCCAGGCTCCTCTGTCCATGCCATTTTCCAGGCAAGAACACTAGAGTGGGTTGCCATTTCCTACTCCAGTGGATCTTCCTGACTCAGGGATCAAACCCGTGTCTTGTGTGTCTTTTTCATTAGCAAGCAAGTCTTTACCACTGTGCCACCTGGGAAGCCCCCAACATAAGGACCCTTCAAAGGTCTGGACTTTTTCCATGGAACCCACGCATTTCAAGAATTTTGGAGCACAATTCTGGATGTTTGTTATTCTTTATACACACACACATGTGTGTGTGCAGAGTTCAGGTATGATGCTTGCATTTGTAACTATTACTCCCTTCAGATATGAATATAGAAGAAGCAAAGGAAAGGTGAATGATGTGTTCTGTCTTTAGCAATTTGGAGAGATCATTTACTACCATTCTAATCATCTCAAGAAGAATCAAGTTCAGAATAGACAAGAACTGGCACATTCCTCTAACCTCATTATTCCCAGACTCTGAGCTAATTTTTTTCAGCAAAGACATTGCTTGAAAATGTCAAGTATTTATAAAAAGCTCTAAAATCCTTTAGTCATTGGCCATGTTTTTCTTGTTTAAGAAAAATATGGAGTATATTTTGATCTCAATGAGTTGGGTGTCATAAACATTTCCTTTTAAAGGATAAACAAGTTTGACTGAAGAGATTATAGTCCTTAGGGTTTTAAAATTAACTTTATCTTCAATCACAGTTAAAAATTATCTTACATCATCCTTCTACTGTGACATGTGCATGACCTTACTTTCTTATAAAATATATAACCCACACCACTACGGTAATATAAACATAATCATGACCCACTGTGAAAGGATAAGAAAACATTCTTCACAGAACTAGCATGAGAATAGAAAACAAGCAATCTCACACACTGTTGGTTGGAATGTAAGTTAGTACAGCTGTTTTGGAAGGCATCTTGGCTGTACAAAAATTTATGTCACCCTGTTTATTTAACTTACATGCAGAGTACATCATGAGAAATGCTGGACTGGAAGAAACACAAGCTGGAATCAAGATTGCCGGGAGAAATATCAATAACCTCAGATATGCAGATGACACCACCCTTATGGCAGAAAGTGAAGAGGAACTCAAAAGCTTCTTGATGAAAGTGAAAGTGGAGAGTGAAAAAGTTGGCTTAAAGCTCAACATTCAGAAAACGAAGATCATGGCATCTGGTCCCATCACTTTATGGGAAATAAATGGGGAAACAGTGGAAACAGTGTCAGACTTTATTTTTCTGGGCTCCAAAATCACTGCAGATGGTGACTGCAGCCATGAAATTAAAAGACGCTTACTCCTTGGAAGGAAAGTTATGACCAACCTAGATAGCATATTCAAAAGCAGAGACATTACTTTGCCAACAAAGGTTCGTCTGGTCAAGGCTATGGTTTTTCCTGTGGTCATGTATGGATGTGACAGTTGGACTGTGAAGAAGGCTGAGTGCTGAAGAATTGATGCTTTTGAACTGTGGTGTTGGAGAAGACTCTTGAGAGTCCCTTGGACTGCAAGGAGATCCAACCAGTCCATTCTGAAGGAGATCAGCCCTGGGATTTCTTTGGAAAGAATGATGCTAAAGCTGAAACTCCAGTACTTTGGCCACCTCATGTGAAGAGTTGACTCATCAGAAAAGACTCTGATGCTGGGAGGGATTGGGGGCAGGAGGAGAAGGGAACGACAGAGGATGAGATGGCTGGATGGCATCACTGACTCGATCGACGTGAGTCTGAGTGAACTCTGGGAGTTGGTGATGGACAGGGAGGCCTGGCGTGCTGCGATTCATGGGGTCGCAAAGAGTCGGACATGACGGAGCGACTGATCTGATCTGATGCTTTGATCCAAAACTTCTACAATTTGTAATCTATCATATCAGGTACAATTATATCCGCACATAAATATGTATAAGAGTGTACTGCATGAATACTGAGAGTATAATTCCTTAACTTTTATTAGGCATGAACCTAGGGCATGCCTAAATTAAATCCATATTATGAAATAATATGCAGCAGTTAAATACAGTGACATAGAGACACAGGCACTGAACATGGAAAGACACACTGTTGAAAGAAAAGTAAAAGGCCAAGTTTAACAGGAATGTATCCAGCAGGATGTTATTTTTGTTTGTTTTTTTTACTTTTTATTTTTTTTAATTTTATTTAACTTTACAATATTGTATTGGTTTTGCCATATATCAAAATGAATCTGCCACAGGTATACATGTGTTCCCCATCCTGAACCCTCCTCCCTCCTTATTAAAACTATTTATTTATCCACCCATCCATCCATGTGTTTGTTCTAATATACACATCCACTCACCCACACCAAGTCCAAAAGTATTATAAGCTATGGTTACCTACAGTGTATATAGCAGGTTGGAAAAGAGGAAATGGGGAAGCCAGGAAGCAGGTGAGAACAAGGACTTTCACGTTTTACTTCTCACATTTCTCATTTAGTTCCGTACTACTTGAATGTTTTATAATAAACATAGAAGTATCACTTTCCAATTCAAAATTTAAAAGCAAGTTAACAGGAGCAATGCAATACACTGTAACAAAATCATGAGTACAGTTAAACATCTCAATTACATGCTGATGAAATGGAATTGCTACCTAAATTCAAGTGAGCAGTAGTGCTATAGTATTGGTAAGTTAGTCTGATAAGTGAAGTCTAAGTGAAGTCGCTCAGTCATGTCTGACTCTTTGCGACCCCATGGACTGTAGCCTACCAGGCTCTTCTGTCTATGGGATTTTCCAGGCAAGAATATTGGAGTGGGTTGCCATTTCCTCTAGACAAAATCAAGAGTTACTTTCTGTGAGTCTACAGCCTGAATTATAATTAAAAACAATAGAAAAATAAAAAGACAAAACCAGCTGCTCACATGCTAGTGGACTGGGGAGAAAGATGAGGAAGCACCCAATGCAGTTTTTAAGTACCCACAATGCTTGGTACATAGTATGCACAGTATTCAAAATTACAAAATATGTAATTTTGTACATATTAGTATAATGTTCTCTTGCACACTTTCACTTCCTGTTTAATTGGAACCCATTTTATCCATTTTTACTCCCTCCTTTTTCTAAAGACAGATATTCTCTTCTAACAGCTTGGTTATCTCACAGTTCCATCAACATCATGCCATTCTTCCTATGCATCTTCCTGATGCACTTGGGGTGCCTTCTCAGCAAACACTCCCTTTTCTGAGCGTCTTCAGATAACTGCACACCCATCACTTCCCTTGAGAGGCTGGGTCCCTACTTAGATGTTTCTAACATGCGATTTCCTGTCTCCAATGGCTACCCCTAGTCCAAGTTGGGTGATCGGGTTGTTTCTTAGGAATTTCACCAAGCTAGTCATAGGCTCCAGGACTGAATCAATTACTGTGTTCTTGGGATTAGAAAATCATGTAGGATCAGAAGCCATGGAAGCTCCTGGGGCTACTTGTGCTAATTTCTAAACAGAGAAAGACTGCAGGCAATCAGAAGAAGAAACAAGAACCAAAGGATGAACAGTGAGGACAAGAAATGAAGCACACACCTCTGCATTAAAGGAAGCAGTACTGAGTTACTCATCGAAATGAAGTCATTGTGTTACAGATGAAAATTACTCCCAACTAAGCTTAACTCAGGAGGCACATACTATGTGGTGTTTTCAGGGAAGGAATAATTGGTGTAAATTGGAATTGTCTTTATCCACTCATATGATTCAAGACAAAAAAATCTGGTTGGGCCTTGAAAGATGGGTGGATTTAGAATTGATAGTGATATAAAGTCCAAGGGACATTCTCTATGGAGCATCTAAGTCAAGATTCGATCACTAACAAATTTATTATAAGATGAACTAATATAAACACAATCATGATTCACTTTGAATGATTATTTATAGAGCTGGTGAGAAAATAGCAAACAAGTAATCTCACACACTGTTGGTGTGAGTGTAAGTTCAGTTCAATTCAGTCGCTCAGTTGTGTCCGACTCTTTGCAACCCCATGAACTACAGCACGCCAGGCCTCCCTGTTCAACACCAACTCCCAGAGTCCACCCAAACCCATGTCCTCGAGTCAGTGATGCCATCCAACCATCTCATCCTCTGTCGTCCCCTTCTCCTCCTGCCCTCAATCTTTCCCAGCATCAGGGTCTTTTCAAATGAGTCAGCTCTTCACATCAGGTGGCCAAAGTACTGGAGTTTCAGCTTCAACATCAGTCCTTCCAATGAACAACCAGGACTGATCTCCTTTAGGATGGACTCGTTGGATCTCCTTGCAGTTCAAGGGACTCAAGAGTCTTCTCCAACACCTCAGTTCAAAAGCATTAATTCTTCGGCACTCAGCTTTCTTTATAGTTCAACTCTCACATCCATACATGACCACTGGAAAAACCATAGCTTGACTAGATGGACATTTGTTGACAAAGTAATATCTCTGCTTTAAAATATGCTGTCTAGGTTGGTCATAACTTTCCTTCCAAGGAGTAAGCGTCTTTTAATTTCATGGCTGCAATCATCATCTGCAGTGATTTTGGAGCCCAGAAAAATAAAAGTCAACCACTGTTTCCCCATCTAGCTGCCATGAAGTGATGGGACCGGATGCCATGATCTTAGTTTTCTGAATGTTGAGCTTTAAGCCAACTTTTTCACTCTCCTCTTTCACCTTCATCAAGGGGGTGGTGTCATCTACATATCTGAGGTTATTGATATTTCTCCTGGCAATCTTGATTCCAGCTTGTGCTTCTTCCAGCCCAGCATTTCTCATGATGTACTCTGCATATAAGTTAAATAAGCGGGGTGACAATACACAGCCTTGACGAACTCCTTTTCCTATTTGGAACCAGTCTGTTGTTCCTTGTCCAGTTCTAACTCTTGTTTCCTGACCTGCACACAGGTTTCTCAAGAGGCAGGTCAGGTGGTCTGGTATTCCCATCTCTTTCAGAATTTTCCACAGTTTGTTGTGATCACACAGTCAAAGGCTTTGGCATAGTCAATAAAGCAGAAATAGATGTTTTTCTGGAACTCTCTTGCTTTTTCCAGCAGATGTTGGCAATTTGATCTCTGGTTCCTCTGCCTTTTCTAAAACCAGTTCAAACATCTGGAAGTTCACGGTTCATGTATTGCTGAAGCCTGGCTTGGAGAATTTTGAGCATTACTTTACTAGCGTGTGAGATGACTGCAATAGTGCAGTAGTTTGAGCATTCTTTGGCATTGCCTTTCTTTGAGATTGGAATGAAAACTGACCTTTTCCAGTCCTGTGGCCACTGCTAAGTTTTCTAAATGTGCTGGCATATTGAGTGCAGCACTTTGACAGCATTATCTTCCAGGATTTGAAATAGCTCAACTGGAATTCCATCACCTCCACAAGCTTTGTTCGTAGTGATGCTTTCTAAGGCCCACTTGACTTCACATTCCTGGATGTCTGGCTCTAGGTGAGTGATCATACCATCATGATTATCTGGGTCATGAAGATCTTTTTTGTACATTTCTTCTGTGTATTCTTGCCACCTCTTCTTAATATCTTCTGCTTCTGTTAGGTCCATACCATTTCTGTCCTTTATTGTGCCCATCTTTGCATGAAATGTTCCCTTGGTATCTCTAATTTTCTTGAAGAGATCTCTAGTCTTTCCCATTCTGTTGTTTTCCTCTATTTCTTTGCATTGATCACTGAGGAAGGCTCTCTTATATCTCCTTGCTATTCTTTGGAACTCTGCATTCAAATGGGTATATCTTTCCTTTTCTCCTTTGCTTTTCACTTCTCTTCTTTTCACAGCTATTTGTAAGGCCTCCTCAGACAGCCATTTTGCTGTTTTGCATTTCTTTTTCTTGGGGATGGTCTTGATTCCTGTCTCCTGTACAATGTCACGAACCTCCATCCACAGTTCATCAGGCACTCTGTCTATCAGATCTAGTCCCTTAAATGAATTTCTCACTTCCACTGTAGAGTCATAGGGGATTTGATTTAGGTCATACCTGAATGGTCTAGTGGTTTTCTCCACTTTCTTCAATTTAAGTCTGAATTTGGCAATAAGGAGTTCATGATCCAAGCCACAGTCAGCTCCTGGCCTTGTTTTTGCTGACTGTATAGAGCTTCTCCATCTTTGGTTCCAAAGAATATAATCAATCTGATTTTGGTGTTGACCATCTGGTGATGTCCATGTGTAGTCTTCTCTTGTGTTGTTGGAAGAGGGTGTTTGCTATGACCAGTGCATTCCTTTGGCAGAACTCTATCAGCCTTTGCCCTGCTTCATTCTGTACTCCAAGGCCAAATTTGCCTGTTACTCTAGGTGTTTCTTGACTTCCTACTTTTGCATTCCAGTCCCCTATAATGAAAAGGACATCTTTTTGGGGTGTTAGTTCTAGAAGTCTTGTAGGTCTTCATAGAACTGTTCAGCTTCTTCAGTATTACTGGTCGGGGCATAGACTTAGATTACCGTGATACTGGATTACCGTGAATACTGAGTGTAAATTAGCACAGCCTTTTTGGAAGGCATCTGCTGGTGCTGCTGCTAAATCACTTCAGTCATGTCTGACTCTGTGCGGCCCCATAGATGGCAGCCCACCAGGCTCCTCCGTCCCTAGGATTCTCCAGGCAAGACCTGGAGTGGGGTTGCCATTTCCTTCTCCAATGCATGAAAATGAAAGTGAAGTCGCTCAGTCGTGTCTGACTCTTTGCGACCCCATGGACTGCAGCCTACCAGGCTCTTCTGTCCATGGAATTTTCCAGTCAAGAGTACTGGAGTGGGGTGCATTGCCTTCTCCTTGGGAGGCATCTAGGCTGTATGAAAATTTAAAAGAGTACCTATGCTTTAATCCAAAAATTCATTCAACTTTAGTGATTAAGGCATGTATTCTACAACTGAGATCTAGTAAAAATATCTAAGTGAAAGAAGAGGTCTCTAAAGAGACACTATCTACTAGAAAATGGGAGTCAATTTCGAAAAAAAATGAATAAAGCAATATACACTGCTTAGACATGTAGTTAAAGTACACGTACAAGCACTCATTTCATGTTGAAAACCCAGATGCAATCTCATGGAAAAAGAAAGAAGGCAGATAAAATATTGTTGATGTACTGCATTCCTTATACACACATATTCTCCTGGGAACAGAGTAAATGAGATCAATGAAAATCTTAAGCAAAATTACACTCATGACTGTTAAAAGGAGTTGAGTCTAATGGGTAATACAAGGCATAACATACAATTCTTAATAACGTCCTAAACTTTATTCACTAGAAAATGAAGGGAATATATTTCAATTTTGAAAATTAGTCTTGCTCTAATTTTCACTACAACATAATACAATAGCTACCCCTTCAAAATTACAATGACCTTTAAACATCTGCCAATTCAACAAGCAGAATAGGAGGATAAGCACTTGTCTGTGGCTGGAAAAAAGTACTGATAGAATAAAAATGGGAGCTAAGGAGTCACAGAAGAAAGAAAACAAGATACACATTAACATATCTTCATCTTTCTCTTTCCCAGAGCACTCCCTCTTCCCATTGACTAAAGATGATCTATGTGCAGATGACAGACCTGTTCGCAGAAGCATGTAAGGTGGGCATTAAAGGACAGATTCAGAGTAGAATCTAACCGAACAGATACTCAGCGCCAACTATCTCTTCATCTTTATGAACCGCTAACTTTGGCCCATTCAAGCTTTGTCTTATCATTAATATGTTTCCCATGATCTCAACTCTCTTCACTATATGAGTTTACCAATCTCATCTCCTCTGCTCAAACAGAGCACTAATGAGATCTGTCTGCTTAGATCCACTGTCAGAGCATCAGTACTCAGCCTCCATGCAGATGTATTCCAGAAGGCAGCTTAACAACGCATGTACCAGTTCAGTTCTTCTCTGCTACACTCATACAATGTTCCTCATCGCCGACCTGATCAAAGCAGACAGTTCAAGTGTGACGTATATTTAAGGAGCAAGACTCTTGAGAGTCCCTTGGACTGCAAGGAGATCCAACCAGTCCATTCTGAAGGAGATCAGCCCTGGGATTTCTTTGGAAGAATGATGCTAAAGCTGAAACTCCAGTACTTTGGCCACCTCATGCGAAGAGTTGACTCATTGGAAAAGACTGATGATGGGAGGGATTGGGGGCAGGAGGAGAAGGGGACAACAGAGGATGAGATGGCTGAATGGCATCACTGACTTGATGGACATGAGTCTGAGTGAACTCCAGGAGTTGGTGATGGACAGGGAGGCCTGGCGTGCTGCGATTCATGGGGTCGCAAAGAGTCGGACACGACTGAGCGAGTGAACTGAACTGAACAGACCATCAAGGATACTATTTCTTTAATTGTGTTTGTATTTAGTTGCTCAGTCATCTCCGACTCTTTGCGACCCCATGGACTATAGTTTGCCAGGCTCCTCTGTCCATGGAATTCTCCAAGCAAGAACCCAGGTCTCCTGCATTGCAGGTGAATTCTTTATTATCTGAGCCACCAATTAACTTCCCACAAATATTATAATCATTATTCCAACTAGCCTATCATGCAGCATTTTTAAGTGCTGCATGAATACTGCTCAAAGACATAAGTATATACACACATATATATGCATATATATATACATAGTATTGGAGAAGGCAATGGCACCCCACTCCAGTAGTATACAAACCCATATACTATCCAAGATATACATATTGTATATCTACTAGTGCATGTAGATATATGTATATCTTTGTGTAGTATATGTGTGTAATTTGTATACATATATATAATACATATTATATATATATAAACTTTGAATGGTTGACATATGACTTACTGCAAAGTTTTCTCATGCTAAAATTACCATGCTTCTACTCTCTTAAGGCCTAGAATTTTGAGACCATGTATGGTCATTACTGTATCTATTAATGTTAATAAATTCTATAAATATTAATATCTATAAATGTTAATAAATTTATCTACAATTATTTTCAGAGATGGGTAGGTACACAGACATATAAAATGAAGGACTGATATTCAGAATCATATTTAATCTGTAAAACACAATCATAATGTTATCCAATTGCTAGAAGCCATTGGGAGTACATATTTCAAGAGTTAGGCCACTGGTCATATTCAATGAATCTGATTCTTCTCTCCAAATCTTAAAAAATCATCTTTCATGGAGCAAAGTGAAACGATCTGGTTCATTGGCATATTGTGCCTATTACTTCATATTGAGTTGGCCACAAAAGTTCCATGGAAGAACCCAAAGGAACTTTTGTGGCCAACGCAATATTTAAAGTCCACTACATCATTTTCTAACTATCTGTCTCGATTTTCATTTCAGGTTCCAACAGACAGGAATGGGCTAGACAGAAGTCCCCAGTTTCCTATTCCTTTGGCATTTCACCTTTCCACTCACTGCTCTGCTGCTCAGTCCCTCAGTCGTGTCTGACTCTTTGCAGCCCCATGAACTGTAGCCTGCCAGGCTCCTCTGTCCATGGAATTCTCCAGGCAAGAATACTGGTTTAGGGGCCATTTCCTAATCCAGGGAATCATCCTGACTTAGGAATCGAATTCACGTTTCTTGCATTAGCAGGCGGGTTCTTTAACACTGAGCCATGAGGGAAGCCTCTCCATTCACTAGGTTTAAAATTAAATGGAGACCTGGCCTGAGAATCTCCTACACTGACAAAACCAGTAAACCCTGTAAGCAAAACCTTAATCTAGCTTATTCTGCGTCACATGCAAAATTTAGGTTATCTTCTGTAAATGCCTCCAGTAATCATAAACAAAACTATAATCATTATCCTAAAATGGTATTAGATATTCACTTTTCACCAATGCCCTGCATCTGTGAACCTCCAATGTGAGAACCAGCCACTGTAAAGGTTAAACAGCTTCTGCGTTCTCACTTTACCAACGGACCTGTCATAGTGCACTTTGGGGCTTCATTCTCCTTTTGGTTTGCAGGCTCCCAGTTCATGAACTGTTTTTTTATGCACAATAAACTCTTAATTAAAATTTTAATTGTTCTGATGTTTTTTTAACTCAAGCATGTGTGTGTTCGAATCCAATTCATCATTCAAAGTCACACTAAGCACCACTGTTTCTGTGACATCTTTCTCGACTCCTTTATACTGAGAGCATCTCTTCCTATACTCTACACTACTAAGCATTGTTTCTGTCTTTCTAATTGTTCTTCCCTCACACAGTCAGATACAGTGACTCAGTCCAAGCTCTGCACTTACTCACCTCACTTCCAAGCTCACCTCACTGAACTTTAGTTCATATATATGACTTACATATGTTATAAATGTAATAAACTTTATATAAATTTTATTTACATATACATTTATATATATTATAGATAACCAACAAAGACCTACTGCATAGCACTTGGAACTCTACTAAATACTCTGTCATACCTATAAGAAGAGTCTGAAAACAACTGTTGTTCTTGTTCAGTTGCTCAGTCATGTCTGACTCTTTGTGACCCCATGGACTGCAGCATGCCAGGCTTCCCTGTTCTTCACTATCTCCCGAAGCTTACTCAAACTCGCATCCATTGAGTCAGTGATGCCATCCAACCATTTAATCCTCTGTCGCCCCCTTCTCCTCATGCCCTCAATCTTTCCCAGAATCACGGTCTTTTCCAATGAGTCATTTCTTTGCACTTGAAAAAGAATAGATATATGTGTAAATAATGTACACTTGAAACTAACACAACATTGTAACTATACTTCAATATAAAAATGTTTAAAAACTATTTATGTACATAAAAGGATAGTTGTAGGAATCATCTCTCAGAAGTGGCATTTTTGAAATATTAAGTTTTAGCCATTATTAATCGTTTGTATTTTGCATTACAGGAATGATTTTCATTATTATTTTTCTCAAGCTGAATTAATGGATTTTCCTGGTAGGCAAAATTTCAGAACATAGAAATAAGACTGAACAACCATGGGGATAATAAAAACAAAGCACTGTTTTTCTTTTTAACAGAAATATTATATCTTGATACGAAACTGTTTTTGAAAAGTTTCATTCTATATGATGAATGCAAGTATAGCACTTCTATGGAGAAAAAATCAATTACTCTCCAATTTAAAATAAATTCTCTCTTTTGTAGATTTCTGGTCTTTAACTCTTGGTTTTAAATAAAACATTTGGAATGCTAATCCATTTTTTGGAAAAGACTACATAAAAAATGAAAGCTTTCCTGTATCATTGGTTTTATATTTTATGTTCTTTCATATATATACAGTTCTCACATCAAGCACAGTAATTAAGACAGCAAGAATTTAATAAAGATTGTTTAATGGCTCTTCTGAAATTTTTTTTGTATTTTTATTTTATATTGAGGTGCAATTGATTTACAATGTGTTATTTTCAGTTGTACATCAAAGTGATTCAGAGAAATAAATAGATGTATCTATTTTTTCTTCAAATTCTTTTCCATTTAGGTTATTATAAAATACTGAGTAGAGGTCCCTGTACTTATATAGAAGAGGTCCTGTTGGTTATCTATCTTAAATATATTTGTGTGTATATGTTAATCCCAAAGAAGTTATTTAAATTAAACACGAATTTGACACATTTTTAGCACTACTGGGCTAAACAGCAACACACTGAATTACTTTAAGGCCAGGGCAACCACAAACCTTGGAAACCAAACATGGATGGGGCCAGTGGGTATTTCAGTAACAGTATTTAGAATTAGCAGATGATTCCTGACCATGTCTTTTGCCCAGTAGAGGTCACAGGATCCACCTGCCAGCTAACAGAGTTTAGCAAAGAAATCAGAGGCTAATTACCTTCATCCCCTCTTCTTACAAAGACTCCATGTCCTAGGAATGAAGTATCATCTTCCAGACAGCACAAAAGCACAAAGTGAACATCATCTGGGGAATGATGTTCTAATATTCATCCAACTGAAAGGTCATTATCTTTGGAATTTTAACTTTGAAAATTCAAGCATATTTTTGTTATTTGGTCACTAAGTTGTGTCTGACTCTCTAAGACTCCACGGACTGTAGTCAGTCAGGGTCCTCTGTCCTTCACTATCTCCCGGAGTTTGCTCAAATTCAGGTCCATCGAGTCAGTAATGCTAACTATCTCATCCTCTGCTGCCCCCTTCTCCTTTTGCCTTCAATCTTTCCCAGCATCAGGGTCTTTTCTAATGAGTTAGGCATATTTATTATGGAATAAAATATTACGTACTTAAACTCCAAATATTCAGTATACTAACGAGATTCTGTTTCCACTGGTATTTTTTCTTATATAATTAAAGTTTGAAAAATTATCTAATAAAATTAGAATGTAAGACATCTCTCTCTGGTTTAATGACAGGAGGCTGTGCAAGCAATAAAACTTGGTGGGTAGTTAAGTGACCTGGGGTCTAAACTTAGAAAGGATTTGTACAAAACTAAGCACTCCTAGACATAAAATAAGGAAAACACATACTTCAAAGGAATATTTACTCATGAGGATCAAGCAGGATTGTTTGGAGACTGTTATGTAGGGTACAAAGTATTCAAATAGAATGGATTGTTATCCTTCCTTCTTTTTAATCCATATAATGTGGATTATTATAATTGTATTATCCATATAATAATTATATATAATAATTATTATACTAGGTGGCCTTAAGTAACCAAATGGAGAAAACCCATGTAAGACAGTAAAAAAGCTACATTCTTCCATATCCATTGGAATCTACATAACCTGTACTGTGGCACTTCCCACGTGGCTCAGGGGGTAAAGAATCCGCAGGAGACATGGGTTCAATTCCTGGGTTGGGAAGATCCTCTAGAGGAGGAAATGGCAACCCGCTCCAGTATTCTTGCCAGAAGAATCCCATGGACTGAGGAGATGGGAGAGCTAGAGTCCACAGGGTCACAGAGAGCTGGACACGGCTGAAGCTACTGAACATGCGTGCATGCATACAATCTGTACTGTACATAACCTGCAACTGAGAGTAATTAACTGAAATCATTTCAATGGTTCTTACCTATTCAATAAGAAAAAAAGATCAGTTCTCAGACACTCAATGATAATCTGAAAAGATCGGTGCAAAATGTCCTTCACTCTGGCAATAAAATGAGCAAAAGTCAATAAAGCTTCCAAACACTATGGTATAGCCATAAAACGGCAAATTATTCCCTGAAGTAACAAGCAATTTGCATCCCCAGAGGGAGCTTTGGTCAACAGGAACTGAGGGGTTTCCTCATAAATGGAGTATTAACATGAGAATGAAATGTGTGCTTCAATATTGTATCTGACAAATAATGAGAAGTAACTACCTAACCTACCTATTATCAGCTTAATCGAGGTTCCCTGGGGTCCAGTGAGGACATTTTTAAGGGCTAAATTTGCATTATGAACGTAACTGCCCACACTAAGTAGGATTTCAAAAGATCTCCCTTGTCAGACAAGTTACTGGCATACTGAAATTTATCAGAGTACTGCCTGGATTTTATGAAGAACTTAAGAAGTTGAGATCCTTAGGATTATTATTACTGATCTGTTTACTATTTGTGTTTTTGTTTAAAACCATAGGAGTTCACTTCAAAAACAGAAGAATTAATCTATTTTCACATACCATTTATTCATGGTATTTCACATACCATTTATTCATTCATCTCTGAAATACAAGTTGAACCTTAACACCAGCAGTGGCAAAACATATTTTTTAATATCAGGGCTGCCTCCAGCTCAAGTACTTTCTCTATATTTCCTCATTCTGACATGGCTAAAATTATCCCAATACCACTGATCATTTGGACACCCATAAAAAGGTAAGACTGACGGCCAAATCAAGAAAGACTATATTGCTGTCTCACAGTTAGATCTTGTAAAATTTCATCAGCAGTATCCTCTTAGAAGAGTATTCTATTGTTTTTTTCTTTTTTTTAACTATTAGAAAAATAAATAGAGCTACTTTATTGGCTTGCCTTAGTCAACATGAATCAAAATTTTCCATTCTCGGACATTTGAAATTAGACCACCTATGGGGCTTCGCCACATCCATCCTACATACCCCCACACTCCTCTCCCTTTATCTTTGCTGATTCGCAACTCCACTGTGGCTGTCACACCTCCCTGATGCCTAAAACGGTGCCCTGTTGCCATGGAAATAATCACTTTAAAAAACAATACAATAAAATAAGTAATAATGAAAGCTTCAGCAGCCTGTATCAAAGCCCGGAAGGGGAGGGGAAAGCCAGAAATAGAACTCAGCCTTCTCGAAAGGAACGACGACTCCCTTGATCGAGCCATCAGACCACTAGATTTCCCTCTCCTCTTTCCACTGTCATTTATGCACTCCTAGACAATGTCAGGCAGCATGCAGATTTTGCATCAAGAGAATGTCAAAGTCTCAGTGAGACAATGAAGCTTGTTCTCTGATTACTTGAGATTATTGTCATCTGGTCCGCAATCACCTTATTCAGGATGTTAGCTCTTAAACTGCCTTCCTCAGATCCCCCCCCAAAATCTGGGTCAAACTGGTGTTAAGTAGACTGGATATTGACTTTTCATCTTTTCTCAGTCAGATACTGACATACATTCATGTTGTCACTGGTCCATACCTTAGCAGAAAGCCCTTCTGCTGCTAATCACATCTGATTTGAGAGATGCAGATTGCTTCTTGCTGCAGGGAATAATTTACCACATGATATAAATCAAAGAAGAGCCAAGGGAATTGGCATATGGACCTCAGAAAACCACAGGCTATCATACAATTGACAGGCTATTCCAGTCAAAGAAATTTACATATTTAGGATTCTTGCCATGCTGAGACTTCTAAAACAAGATACGCAATAAAAAAAAACATACAACTATACATACATATGATAAAGGAAAATACAGTTTTCACATTATCCTTTGATCACTTCAGTTATAAATAATCCCATATTAATGTTAGAAAAAAGGATAAAGACGCCCCTAAATTGACGATGTTGTGCTACTGTTCACATCACTTTCGTAGAGAATACCAAATTTTTGTAGCTTTTTAGAGGAAATTATACAAAAGCTTTATAAGTACAGAAAAGCACAAAGAATGTATAGAGTACAAACCATGACTTTAAAAAATTGCCATGATGATTTACAACACGGTCTGATGTGGGCTGACACAGTGTCTAAGGGTCATTTACTCTAGAAAATATTTAAGCACATTTGTGCCCGTGGGTGGGCTATAGGGTAATTACAATGATGGCTATGACCTCCTTTGGCAGCTAAGCATCTCTTCAGGAGCTTATGGCTCACTGGATATGGCAAATCACCAAATATAATTATATTTCATCATGATTAATGCTACATTAGCAACCTAAGTCAGCCACACCCGGCTAGGCCAACACACCTGTGTAAGGTCAAGGAGTTGGTTAAGAGTGCACACAGGTATGTGCACCTGTAACTTTTTTTTTTCACCTACTTCAATTAAATAAAAAAAAAAACTTTAAAAGAACACAGGTAGTCATTAGAACATATGGGCAAGAGTCCTCTCAGATTCTTGTATTAATAAGAAGGATCAGCATTTAGGAGGAAATGAGAGGCAGGGTTACATTCAGAATGGAGGAGATGGCAGTGAAAACAAAGGAAATTAGGCAAAGAAAGAAAACAGTAAAGTGCCACAATTGCATAATAGATAAAATTAGGGTATCAAAGGGCTTTCCAGGTGGCTCAGCAATAAAGAATCTGCCTACCAATTTATGAAACATGGGTTCGATTCCTGGCTGGTCTGGGAAGATCCCCTGGAGAAGGAACAGCAACCCACTCCAGTATTATTGCCCAGAGAATCCCATGAACAGAAAAACTTGGCAGGCTACAGTCCATAGTGTTTCAGAAGAGTCAGACACAACTTAGCGACTAAACAATAACAACAAGGGTATAAAGTCTGTGGAGCAAGAGTGTTTGGGGTAAAAGAAAAGCCACGCCTCTGTAATAGTCAAATGACTTACTCTAATGTGTCTTGTAAATGAAACAAGATTTAAGTTAAAATGGGAAGTAAGCTGTTCTATTGTTTGTTAAATACCCACCGTCTTCTAACCACTCAGTAGTAAAAAACCATGGGAATGGATGAAAAGGGTAGAAAGAAGAAATGATGGGTCAAAGTGGAGCAGAGAAGTAGGTATTAATCAACTGAAAGACATTTATCTAGCTTTGATTCAAACACATCTACAAGGCATTCTGTCTTAAGATCTGAGGTGTGAAACAGAATTTAATGGCCTAGCTGGGAAATAAGAGATAGAAGGATGACAAACAACACAAGGTCATTTTTATAAATCTCTGTGCTAAAGATTAAAGCAAGGCTGTATCACTGACCAGATGATGATTTTAAAATGTTATTGAAAGGAACTGTGATGGAAATTGATTTCGCAAATGAAATAAATGTACTTTCTTTTAATTTATGAACTTTATACCATTTATTTTAGGGAAGACTTCTCTGACCTTGAATGAGGAAACTGTACGACTTTGCTTTAAAAGTAATAAACTTTACTGAAGGAAGGAAATGAAGAGAATATCTAATTTTCAGATGATAACACTGAGTCCTGAGAAGTTATATTGGAAGTTCAAGATCACGTGGCTATTCCATGACAGAAACTCTGAACTAATACCAGACCTCCAACTCTCTCCAGCAATTTCCACCACCCGCTGCTGTCACTCTTCCAGGTCAATTTTTGTAAGTTCTGTTTCTTACCTTAAGATGGTTGATTTAAGTTAGATCATAAATATTTCTCATTACAACCAGACGGGGAGAGCCAACTTCATACAAGTTTTGAGTCATCACTTGAGAAATGTTGGGGAAAGTAGCTTTTCCTTTACCAATGTGATATCTGAAGTTAATGCAGGGACTTCCCTGGCGGTCCAGTGGTTAAGACTTCATCTTCCAGCGCAGGGGGTGCAGGTTCAGTGCCTGGTCAGGAAGCTAAGATCCCACACGCCTCACAGCCACACAAGAAACCAAAACATACAACAGTAGCAATACTGTAAAGAATTCAGTAAAGACCTTAAAAACGGTCCACATCAAAAGAACTCGATTTTTTTTAAATAAAGTAAATGCAGACTTTAAGAAAACACTGGCCATCATTTCAGTATTTCATCACTCCTTATTTCTCTCCATCACCTGCCTTTGCCCACCCCTGAGATGCTACTGACCACAGGACTGTCCCTGAATTACAAGCTCTCACTAGGTGGGCTCATCCAGCCCCATGGCTCCTGTCAGCGTCTCTTCACAGAAGACTCCCAGCTCTCGATCTCCAGGTGAAGTACTCCCGGGTTCCAAAACTATGCCCTCACCTGCCTCCTATACATCTCCGAAGGGTTGTTCCAGGGATTCACATCCAAAATGAAAGTCATTTTCTTTCCTTCAATATCTTCTCGGTTATTAGCTTCACTGTCCCCGATTTGAAACTCTGAACTGATTCTAGAATTCTCTTTCTCCCTAATCTACTTCACGTCACCCTGTCTATCCCATTTTGTAATGGCAGCACTGTTATTCTGTTAACCAGTCTCATTTTTCTCTTGCAACACTGCAAAGATCTGCAAACTCACCTTAATGTTTGTAGCTAATTTCCAATCCATCCTCCATACCATCTGCCCCAATACTTACCACTAAGCCACTCAATCCCTATAGAAGAAGGTCCAATCTCTTGAACTTGGCACAAGACACACTTTAGTATCCAGAGTTTCCTTAATTAACCTTCCCAATTCCACCTCTTCCTCATTCTCCTCTCACTCTGGAATAACAGCATTCTACAAAACTGAGAGGTCCCCCAAAACATCATGATTTTTCATGAGAAAAGGCAACAGCTTTGGACACAGGGCCAAGACTACTCATTCCTGTGAGCAGTAGACAACACAATGATGATTGTAATATCAAAAACTTACAGGAAAATGACAGAATGCTTCAGAGGGGATGCTTGCTAGCCAGTGACAGCTAACAAGTATCACAGGAAGGGTGGCTGAATCACAGCCCAGAGATGAAAATATTAATCCCAGAAATAACCGACAGTGGTGAAAATCTTTGATAAAACATTGGATAACTATAAATAACCTCTTGCTGAGTAATATTTCATGGTCTGATGCAGCCAGTGCATTTATTTGAGGATCAATCAGTTTATAGTAGATAAAACTGGGATTTGAACTCTGATGTTCCTAACTCAGCAATCCATTCTGCTCCCTCACAGGAACATCTCTTAAAGTGTATTCCCTGAAATATAGACCATTCTCTGCATAATACATCAAAATAGGGATTTTCAATGCAGAAATTCTCCAAAATGTAATATGTGATTCCCTCAAAATACTTAAACTTCTGTTTCAGTGAATTTGAAAGGAAGTTACATGTTACCTGCAGCCAAAGACATTTTTAACCATTAAAGAATTTAGCAGTTTGGGATTAACATATACATACATTCTCTATAAAATAAATAACCTACACAGGCCTACCGTACAGCACAGGGATGACCTATAACAGAAGAGAACATTAAAAAAATACATATATACTTATATATAGTTGGGTCACTTCACCATACATCTGAAATATTATAAGTCAAAAAACTGAAAATTACTTCATGCATCAAAACTACCTCAAAAATGTATCTCTCTGAGATGCCACCTCACCCCATCAGGATATTTACTATTTAAAATGTTTATTAAAAATAAGCATTGGCAAGGAAGTAGAGAAAGTACCATCCTTATGCACTGTTGGTAGGAATGTGCAGTCAATATGACAAACAGTATTGCAGCTCATCAAAAAATTAAAAATTATCATGTGTGCTATGTGCCTGTGCTAAGTCGCCTCAGTCGTGTCCAACTCTGCAACCCTATGGACTGTAGCCCAGGAGGCTCCTCTGTCCATGGGATTCTCCAAGCAAGAATACTGGAGTGGGTTGCCATTTCCTCTTCCAGGGGATCTTTCTGACCTAGGGATCAAACTCACGTCTCTTATGTCTCCTGCAATGCAGGTGGGTTCCTTAGCACTAGCACCACCTGGGAAGCCCAGATACAGTAACTCCACTTTGGGGTGTATACCCAGAAAAACTGAGAGCTGCATCTTGAAGAAATTATTTGCACATCCACATTCATAGCTGCATTATTCACAGTAGCCAAATGGTGGAAGAAACCTATGTGTCTACCAACAGATGAATGGATAAACAAAACATGGTCTAGCACACAATGGAATATGCTGCTGCTGCTGCTAAGTCACTTCAGTCGTGTCCGACTCTGTGTGACCCCATAGACGGCAGCCCATCAGGCTCCCCTGTCCCTGGGATTCTCCAGGCAAGAACACTGGAGTGGGTTGCCATTTCCTTCTCCAATGCATGCAAGTGAAAAGTGAAAGTGAAGTCACTTAGTCATGTCCGACTCTTAGCGACCCCATTGACTGCAGCCTACCAGGCTCCTCCATCCATGGGATTTTCCAGGCAAGAGTTCTGGAGTGGGGTGCTATTAGCCTTAAAAATTCTTATATGTGCTACAACATGGATACACCTAGAGAACATTATGCTAAATGAGACAGGCCAGTCACAAAAGGCCAAGTATTGTATGATCCCACTGATACAGGTACCTGGTGTAATCAAATTCACAGAAACAGAACAGAGTGGTGGTTACCAAGGGCTAACGAGACAAGGAAATGCAGATTTGTTGTTGTTCCAGTAGTCATGCATGATGTGAGAACTGGATCATAAAGAAGGCTGTGTGCTAAAGAATTGATGTTTTTGTACTGTGGTGCTGGAGACGGCTCTTGAGAGTCCCTTGGACAAGGAGAGATCAAACCAGTCAATCCTCAAGGAAATCAACCCTGAATATTCATTGGATGGACTGCTGCTGAAACTGAAGCTCCAGTACTTTGGCCACCTGATATGAAGAACTGACTTACTGGAAAAGACCCTGATGCTGGGAAAGATTGGGGCCAGGAAGAGAGGAGGACAGCAGAGGATGAGATGGCTGGATGGAATCATTGGCTCAATGGACGTGAGTTTGAGAAAACTCCTGGAGATAGTGAAAAACAGGGAAGCCTCCCCTGCTGCAGTCCATGGAGCGGCAAAGAGTCAGACACAATTTTAGCAACTGAGCAACAGGGACCAAATTTCAGTTTTGCAAGATGAAAAATTCTTGGGGATTGAGTGTACAAATTTGAAAGTACTGAACACTCCTGAACTGTATATCATACTGTGTCATATCTATTAAATACTTCATTGCCCTAAAAATCCTGTTTTCCACCTATTCATCTCATCTCTCCCACCCTCCTAAACCCCTGGTAACCATTCATCTTCTGTCTCTATGGTTATGCCTTTTCCAGAATGTTGTATAATTGGAATCATACAGTAGATTCCTTTTCAAAATAGCTTTTATAGAGTAATATGCATTCAAGTATCTTCCATATCTTTTTATGGTTTAATAGCTTTTTCTCAGCCCAGAATAATATTCCATAGTCTGAATGTACCACAGTTTTTTTATCCATTCACCTACTAAAGACGACCTTGGTTACTTCCAAGTTTTGGCAGTTATGACTTACACTGCTCTGAACATGCATGTGTGCGTGCATTGTTCCCTTGAGCCCTTCTTCTCTTAGACCTCTTTTATGCTTCCTCCATGTTTTCTTTTTTCTCTGACCTGTACCTGGAGTGCTCCCCATTGGGCCAGCCCCATTACTCCGCACACATCCCAGGAGAAAGTAGCTTGGTGCAGGACTGTAAGCTGTCCAACAAGCACGTCAATCATAAACAACATTATTTATTGCCTCAACTGTGAAGGACAGGGAAGCCTGGCGTGCTGCAGTACATGGGGTCGTAAAGAGTCAGACACAACTAAGCAACGGAACAACAACTTAATTTAGCCTACTCCGGTTGATATTGTTAGAAAAGTCAAATATATGTAGCAGCTTGCTTTAAACTAGATATATAATGGGATTTCCCTGGTGGTCCAGTGGTTACAAATCTGCCTTGCAATGCAGGGACATGGGTTCACTTCCTGGTTGGGGAACTAAGATCCCACACGCCACAATTACTGAGCCAGCATGCCACAACTAGAGTCCATGCACAATAACAAAAGGTCCCACATGATGCAATGAAGATGTTCTAAGACCCAGCCCAGCCAAATAAAGAAATTTAAAAAAATAAAATAAAATAAACTAGATATACATCATCTTCAAGGAAAGCATACCCGTTGAGGCTACAAAACAAAGTACTTCCTAGGGAAGCTGAGTTCTTCCAAGATCTCTTTCTAAAATGCAGGCACTTGTTTCTCAACAGTCCTGGGCAGGAGACTTCTATAACTGGGGAAATGTAAGGTACTCCCCCCACCCTCCTTTCATAGAAGAAAAATGACAGAGTCCAACTGCTGAGGATGCACTTCAAAAATGTGCTTTCTTCATCCTGCTTTTGCCTTTTTGGCCAATTTGAACCACAGTGGGCTTTCTTGCATTTCCAGGATCTTAATTCCTTGCTTAGTTAAGATCCTTCTTTTCCCATGACACCATCCTCTTGAGTGGAGTCACTGGTTATTTCTTTGCAACTAGGAATGCTGAGTAACCTTGGCCCCAGCCAATTGCCGGCTGTCACTTACTTCTGATGACTTCTATGGCACTAAGTGATGAAGAGCCCCTTAGCTTGAAGGCAAGTGAAGAAACCAGGACAGAGCCCACAACATCATCCTGGGGATGATGGCCTGTAACCTAAACTGGTCTTCCCCATCAGTGGCAACCTTTAGAGTTGCTCGAGTAGAAATATCATCTCAGATGGTCAGATTATAGCCTTTGTTAAGGGAGATGCTCCCACAAACAGATGTTCTCAGGCAGTACAATTATTTCCCTGGTGCCAGAGGAATTCCTGAATATTGCCGGAGCAGTTCACCAAAATGGACAAGCAGTCTGGCTATGATCCCACACCTCTGTTGCTTTGATACCAAACCTACTTTATCTGATCCGAAACTAAATTTTAAACATGTTGTATGGAAAGAGTTAGGTCACTGGTTTTTGTTGTTGTGCTTACATTTTAAAGGCTAATATAAGACAGGATATTTTAGGGCTTCCCTGGTGGTCCAGTGATTAAGAATCCACTTTGCAATACAAGGGGTTTGATCCCTGGTCTGGGAAAACCCCACAGGTCACAGAACAACTAAGCCAGTGTGCCACAGCGGCTGAAGTCCCAGCATCCAGAGCCCACGCTCCAAATCAAGAGAAGCCACCACGATGAGAAGCCCACATGCTGCAACCAAGAGTTGATCTCTTAGTAACTACTCTCAGTAACCACTCGCAGTAACTAGAGAAAGCCCACACAAAGCAACAAAGATGTGCACAGCCAAAAATGTTAAAAAAAAAAAAAAATCTTAAAAAAAGATAGGAAATGTTATCATCTACCCATCTCTCTACAATAACCGTACAGTTTAAGGTGATCTGGCCCAGGCCCGTGGATAAATATCATCTTTATGTTTCAGGATTCCCACTTCTGTTCCCCCCAGAATAGGTCTCAGGGCTGAGGTCGAGTCTCACATTTCAAGCTGCCTATCTGGCATTTTAACATTGGTATTTCAAGGTCATTTCAAACTTAGACTGACCCAGATAAAACACTGGAATCCTGACTTCCCTGCTTCCAGCTCCAAATTTCTCCTTCTCAGGATGAGGTACTGGCGGTGAACTGTGAGACCAGAAATATAAAATTTGCCCTTGTTTCCTCCTCCTCCTCCCTCATCCCTCCCCCACCTCAATCCATCAGGAAGTCATGCCTACTCAAGCTCTAAACATGAAGGCATGGTTTTACTTTTTTGCATGTCCTCTGCTACCACCTTGAACCAGATATTCATCACCTCTTACTACTTAGACTCCAAGATGACTGCCAAATCAAACTCCTATCAGTGGAGTTTCTAAAAGTTAGCAGAAAAAATCTTAAGGCAGCAATTAGGTTTTGTCATTCACATGCTTGAGCAATTCTGGTGATTTCCCTTTGCATTTAAAATCCTAATTTCTTACTGTGACCTTGGAAAACTATGCCTAGACTCCTATTTATTTGCCTACGTAGAGACCACTGTCTACTGTTAATCAGGAGGAAACAAGGAACTACTGAAGGTGTGAGATAATTCAAATATTTCCTTTTCCTTTATTCGCTAGTTCACTGGCATTTCAACAAGAACTTGCTTTAATCTACATAAGACAACATCTAAACAATTAAGCAACAGCACATGAAAAGGCCCTTTTGTAAATGGAAAGATTCTCTTGAAGAATTATAGACTTCTGTCTTACCCCACATCCTTCTCTCTCTGCTTCAACCACACAGTTTTCCCTCCTATTTCCTGAATATGATGATTTCTTTTCCACCCAAAGACTTTTGCACATATTTGCACATACCTGGAATGCACACTGCCTCCAATTATACATGTGGTTGACTCTCAACATCTAGACTCCCATCTCAAATGGGATTTCCTTCAAGGTCTTCCTTGGCCAACCTATTTAAACTCCTCCCCCCCCACCCCCCCCCCCTTATTCTTTATCTCAATTCACAGTGTGCTTGGTGACACCATTTGTAATTACATACTTGTCTGCATGTGTCTGTTTCTGTGTGTCTCTCTTGCTAACTTATCAACTAAGGGTAAACACGATGTTTCACTCACTCTTAAATCCCCAAGCCCTAAACCAATACATAGAAGGCACACAATATGTATTTATTGAAAAAATGAATACAAAAATAGCTATGTGGCTGAATATGGTAATAAGACAAGAACATTTCTACACATGTAAAAAAAAATCAGAAAAAAGAAGCCACAGAGAGGCCTAAGAGGGGTCCTGTGAACCTCAAAAAGTATCATTTTACTAGATGTCATGGATTTTGCTGTTGGTATAACCTATTGAAATTTTAGTAAGTATCAGATGTCTACTGTTCTTAATGAAGAGGAAACAATGAGCTATTGAAGGTGTGAGATAAGAATTTAAATATTTCCTTTTTCTTCACCCATTATTTCACTGGCATTTTGGAAAGAACTGACTTCCATCTTGGAGAAGGCAATGGCAACCCACTCCAGCATTCTTGACTGGAGAATCCCAGGGACGGGGGAGCCTGGTGGGCTGCCGTCTATGGGGTCGCACAGAGTCGGACACGAAGCGACTTAGCAGCAGCAGACTTCCATCTACATAAGACAACATCTAATCAATCAAGCAAGAGCACAGAAAAATGCATGTGTAAATGGAAAGATTCTCTTGGAGAAGAGCTGAAGAGAAGAATTCCCCCCAAAGGAAAGCTCTCACATCTCTGGCTTTAAATGCTTTTTTTCTCTTTTAATTTTTAAATTGAAGTACAATTGCTCCACAATGTTGTGCCAGTTTCTACTGCACAACAATATGAGTCAGTCATATGTATACAGACACCCAGTCCCCCTTGAGCCTCCCTCTGACCTCCCCTACTCCACCCCCCATCCCCAATCCTACCCCTCTAGGTCATTACAGAGCACCAGGCTGGGCACTGCTTTTTGAAAAAATTAGCTTAATTATTCATAAAAATGCAGCTCTTAAATGAAAATTTTCAGCTTTATTGTTAAAATATTCCTTTGAAATACAAATTCCTCTCACTGAGTCAGATGATTTTAAGCAGGTGGGAACAAATATATTTTTAGAAATCAAGATTTTGATGATCTTAGAAGTTAGCAAGGTTCTCTGATGTCAATAGTGACATTTTAACATGTCTTTCCTCTTCAAGGATTTCAGAAATTGCTTTATGTGGGTTTCAGTCTTCATGTGCTGAGGATAAAGAGCGTTTGGTTCCAGGAAATGAACAAGACACACACACTCGGAGTATCTTCATTAGGCCCAGCTATGCTGAAATAACCCTGAAGGATGGCATGGCAACCCACTCCAATATTCTTGCCTGGAGAACCCATGGACAGAGGAGCCTGGCGGGCTACAGTCCATATAGTTGCAAAGAGCCAGACATGACTGAAGCAAATGAGTATGCACACACATGCTGAAATAAGTCATTAGTTAGAAATTAAATCTTCCTCAAAACAGTCAAGGAATACTATTAAATAGTATCAAATGAAAGAAGGAAGAGTTCTATTTATTTACCGAGAAGTGTCAATGTTAAGCTTCCAGTCTGATTTTCAGTCTTTCATTTGAATTATGTAAAATTTAACGTTCTAACGCACAATACTTGTAAAAGAGACAGCATATTGCATTTGGCATTCCTTATCTGAACTCACATTTTTCCCTATCAGCATATAAAATAAAAAGACAAAATTCCAAATAAGCACTTACTTCTATTTAATCTTTTTTTTTTCTTTTTATATTGCTGTTAGTATCTCTAAAAAATTAGGGCAGTAAGTGTTGCAGCCTCTTGGATTCAAAGAAATTGAGACAAACTCATTCAGAATCAAGCAGCAAGTTTAAAATAAAGATTTTGGCTTCAGTTTAAAAATCATTATTTTTAAATAGTAATATCTATCTCAGTGAGAGAACTCAGTGTATCACTTCCAGCCAGATATTGATGATTTCTTAACCTAGTAAATCTACTGGGCATACAGCAGGGTCTTTATAAATATCTGCCGTTAATTAAGAGTAGGGATGGAAACAGATGCAGAAAAGATGAAAAGGTAAATTAGACAGACACAGTGGTAAATATAGATAGATACAGTGTGTGTTTTGAGGACCAAATAGCATTTTTACAACCTAGTGATATGAATACTGAAAGAGTTTATAACAAACTGCTGAAGTCAATCTACAGGCGAGAAAGCACCACGTACAGTGTCTTTTCCTATCACCAGAAAGGAAGACAAAAGCACTTGAGAGTCAATTGCCCTGCTAACACTGAATGTGTGAGCTGCAATTTATGTAATGTTTCTAAACTCTGGAGTAAAGACAAATTCACGATTGCATGCTTTGACTCCACACCACTGGAAAAGTGACAGGCTCTGAGGGCAATTCAGGCTTCTCTGATGACTCAGATGGTGAAGAATCTGCCTGTAATGCAGGAGACTTGGGTTAGACCCCTGGGTTGGGAAGATCCCCTGGAGAAGGAAATGGCAACCCACTCCAGTATTTTTGCCTGGAGAATCCCATGGACAGAGGAGCCTGGCAGGCCGAAGTTCTTGGGGGTCACAAAAGAGTCAGACACGATTGAGCGATCAACACTTTGAGGGTAATTCAGAACCTCTCTGACCCAAGAAACGCACATCATGCGACACTATCATATGGAGAAGCCACCCTGAGCTCAACTGAGACACACGAATGGAAGTTTCCACCCCAGGAGTTTCAGGCAAGGAGCGAACTCGAGGAACTGCCTGTAAATAAATATGCAAACAATGTTGAATTAGTCTCTTCTAGGTGATTTTTGGGCTTCCCCAATGGCTCAGCAGATAAAGAACCTGCCTGTGATGCAGGAGACCCAGGTTCAATCCCAGGGTCCAGAAGATCCCCTGCAAGAGGAAATGACAATTCACTCCAGTTTTCTTGCTTAAAAAATCCCATGGACAGAGGAGCCTGGTGGGCTATAGTCCATTGGGTCGATTTTTGCTTCTATTACTCAGTAATAAGAAATAAAAATTGATTCCAAGTTCTAGAAAACCGAGTAAAGGAAGGAAGAGAGCAAACTGAGGAAGCTTCTACATCCAAAGTCTGCTCTGCAAAGATACAAAGAAATGCCAAGAACGGTCCATTATCTTCAAAGCTAAGACCACTAGGAAACCGAGCAGGGAATACCATCACCACCCCAAGGGCAGGGATCAGAGCCCCTCTGTAGAGCAAGCGAACTTCATCATGGTTATGATGAAGAATTTCTCCAAAGCAGCAAGGCATATAAGGAGATTGTGTTATTCTCAGTTAATGATGTTCTATTACTCTGAGACCCCAGAGAGAGTAAAGAAGATCCTTGCATGCATGCATGCTCAGTCATGTTCGACCCTTTGTGACCCCATGGACTGTAGCCCGCCAGGATTCTCTGTCCATGGGATTTTTTTCAGGCAAGAACACTGGAGTGGGATGCCATTTCTTCCTCCAGGGGATCTTCCTGACCCAGGGATCTAACTCAGGTCTCCTGCATTGCAGGTGGATTCTTTACCTGCTGAGCCATTGAGGAAGCCCAGCAAGAGCCCTTACCAGGAAGTGGACAGGAACTTTGGTATTGGATGTCCTCAAGAGAAATCCCAATGCTCTTCCCTTTCAAGACCAATCTGGCTGGTTCATTTGGGAAGGGAGGAACTCACGCTAAAGCTGAGTAGTCAAAAAACAAGAACTAGAGAGAAAATCCGACATCTTCCTTGCGACATGAGTCAGGAGGAGGAGGAGGAATACTTTCTAGATAGGTGAAGGGGGCCCGTGGCCTGGAGGTTCATTGAATTAAGGGGTCCTCTCTGGGTTTTCCACAGTATTTCTGAAACCTGTGCTGCATAACTTGTAGTGGTTGTTCTCAACGCTATTTGGAGTATCAGCTATGACACCTCACAGTAAGGGAAGAACTGAAAACAAGAGGGAAAGCTGCTAGGTTATATTAGGCCAAACAGGACCCCCATGGGTTCTGGAGCGAGACACACTTGAGGTCTGATTCCAGTATTCCTAATGAGCCACATTACCGAATCAGGTCACTGAAATTCTCTGAGCCTCTGTGCCACTTGTCACCTATAAAATGGGTATGGTAAAGCATCTGCCATAAGGTAATTTCAATAAGACAATAAATCCCTTAATGTGCTTAGAACAATACCTGGTAGATAGCAAGTATAACAAGTCCCTGTAATCATTATCACGAGTAGTTTTCTTAATAACCAGACTCAGTGATTAAAAGGCCATCTTTCCTTAGTTTGGCACCACGAGGCTGATTTTGGTGAACTGTAATCGATATCAAAGTCAGAGCTAGCAGTAGTCTTGAGAAAGGCCACTTGATGTTATATAACAATTTCAAATTTGATTACTTAATAAGTTCTTAGAAGCCACCTTTTATTTACATCAAAATACTTCCTGGAAAACACGTTCATCTTCTTTCAACAGATAACATCCAGCTGAAATTTATCAGCGTCCTTTTGTATATTTTAAGGAAATATTTCAAAGTCCAAGTATTTTTTTCCTCAAATATGTTCATTGTTCTTAATTACGTTAACAGGCATAACAAGTCCTTTTTTCATAAATAGCAAAGAAGTTCTACAATTTTTAGTGTGGTGAAACCATCACAAATCTGGAATTACTAATGCCAAAATTGGTCAATTTCATCATTACATTTCTAGTTAATAAAACGTTAAGACACATGAGGATAAACCTTTTGAAGCTCAATCTTAACACATCTTAGGAACTGGTGGTATTTAAAATTTAAATTAACCAGCTCTAAGTAAAGAGTTCTTAATCCTACTCTTTTTCTCAGGACTATTTATCTGGCTATTAAGCAGAGTTTATGAGTGAATAAAGCTGTTTTACAGATAAGTCATCAATACGTTACTCTAATTTAGTGTGTGCTTTTATTTTTAAGATTGAGTGACTTCCTAAAGCATTCATGCTAAACAGAGAATGGGGCATATGGCCCATATTAGTTAATGGTGTGTGTATTCAGGTGTATGTGATTTCTGCCACATACATTTTTTAGAAATGTCAGTGTATACCTACTATTAATTTAAATTCAGTGAGTATTTCCAAGCTCTTTACTATGTGTTCAGAATCACAGGACATATAAAATCATCCTGGGAGATAAGACATATTCACGTGAAACAAACACAAACAAAAAGAACCGCCTATGTTTAAGCATTTTAAACACACGGAATTGTATTAAAACCAAGACAATAGTTAAAGAATCCACCTGAAATGCAGAAGACCTGAGTTCAATCCCTAGGTCAGGAAGATCCCTTGGAGAAGAGCATAGCAACCCACTCCAGTATATTTGTCTGGCAAATCCCATGAACAGAGGAGCCTGGCGGACTACAGTCCATGGGGTCACAGAGTCAGACACGACTGAGCTACCAACACTGCCAATTTTCAGGCCTAAAATGCAGTCATTTTTGCTAAGTCCCATGTCACCACGCTGAGACTTAATTATGGTCCTTGGCTCTCCCAGAAATGGAATCTTTAAGCAGTCCATCAACAGCAGCCTGATAAGCACTTGTTAGGAAATCATCCTGATAGACCCCTGCCTTCTTCCAAAGGAGGGATACAGTAACTAACCCACGTTCTGCCCAGGATAACTTCCTTAGTCCTGCTCCCTTTGGCCAATTGAGTCTTCCACACTGAACAGCTCCTTGGAGCTCCACTTCATCTGCCAAGTTGGATGCTTCTCCATTCATAAATCGTTGGATAAAGTCTGCAAGATCTTTGAAATTCAGTTGAATTTTGTTGTTTTTCAACAACAGGCAACATCCAACGTCAATTTCTGCACATTTTGATTTGTCCCTAAGATTCTGCACATAATTCCAATGTGTATGTAGGATTTTCCCCACACCAGGCAATTGGCCAACACCAGCTGGTTGTCCTACAATCAACTCAATTCTAACTCCCCACATGAAAGGAATGTCAGGTGCCACGGGTTAAAGGTTCAAACTCACAAGACCCCCACCCACCCACCACCGCCCTGCTTCAAACAATTGCCAAGTTGTCACCTATGTTTCTAATTAAGTCATGACCCTCCTCAGGCAATATATCACCTCCTCTCTTCTCTGATATCCCTAGTGCAGAAGACAGTTCGGTATACACCCTCAAGTGGTAACTCTTAGATTTGTCATTCTCCAATGGTTTGGAGAATGTTTTCCTAGCTCAATGGATTCCCTCTTTCCTTAATCAATAAACATCTCACTACCACACAAACACTATTAGCTGAATATATTACTCTGGCTTAGTATATGTCCTTAATTACATCATGATTTAAATTTGAAAAGGCCTCTGGATGATCATTATGCATGGAAATGACATCTCAGTAATGTGGCATTATAGGGAGGGGTCCATGCCATGCACGGGCTTCCCACATATGGGAAGGTAGGTAAAGAATCTACCTACCAATTCAGAAGACAGGGGTTCAATCCCTGGGTTGGGAAGACCTCCTGGAGTAGGAAATGGCTACCCACTCTAGTTTTCTTGCCGGGGAAAACTGCATGGACAGAGGAGCCTGGTGGGCTGCAGTCCATGGGGTCACAGAGAGTCGGACATGACTGAGCAACTGAGCACACCTGTGTTTCTGACCAATGAGCTCCAAAACAGAGGTTCCCCAGACCCCTTCCTTGAGTTCAATTATTTTGCTAGAGCACCTCACAAAACTCAGATAAATATTTTACTCACCTGCTGACCTGTTTCTTATAATGGCTATAACTCAGGAACAGCCAGGTAAGAGACATGCTCAAGACCAGACACACAGGGAAAAGGCGAGAAGCTTCCATCTCTCTCTGACATCATCACTCTTCTAGCACCTCCCCGTGCTCACTATCCCGGAAGTTCTCTGGAGGCTGCCCGAACGGGTTTTTATGGAGGCTTCCTTAGGTAGGAATCATTAACATACCATTAGTTCAGTTCAGTTCAGTCTCTCAGTCGTGTCCGACTCTTTGCGACCCTATGAATCGCAGCACGCCAGGCCTCCCTGTCCATCACAAACCCCCAGAGTTCACTCAGACTCACGTCCATCGAGTCAGTGACCAACATACCGTTGGCCACTGGCAATTGAACTCAATCTCCAGCCCCTCTCTCCTCCCAGGAAGTCAGGGGGTAGGACTAGAAGGGCCCACCCTCTAATCACGTGGTTGTCCCCCTTGGCAACCTGCCTCCATCCCCAGGTGCTTTCCAAAAGTCACTTCATTAACCTAACAAAGGGCACCCTTGTTGCTCTCTGCATTTAGGAAATTCTTAGGGTTTGGGGAGTTCAGTATCATAAAGGAGTCCAATTCCAAATATATATCACAGTTCCCTCTGCTTTTCTGCAGGAATAAAGGGGGAAAAAAGATTTTAATAAAGCGATTTTTTTCATGACTAGAAATATGACTTTTCAATTTTCCCAATTACCTTACAAGTTGAAGTCAAACACAGTGAAAGTGGAAAGTGCATGTGCATTTACTGGATATACTAACTTGAAATCACACAGGCCTGGCCCCCTCTCTCCTGGACAAATTGTTTACCAACTGCAAGTCTAGCAGGCTGCAATGTCTATTAACTTAATAGCTACTACAGAAAATATTTTGAAACTGATGGAAGATGATGATGGGGGTAGAGGTTAAAAGCATTACTGCTGCTCCTAAAAGAAAACTACAGAAACCTCTTCCCAAACACTTAGAAATCAGTCAATGGAGAACAACTGTTATCTCTTTGCTTTCATCTGTGTCACTTAAATCAATTTTCTATGTGCCCATCAGGCCAGGGATAAAGTTACTAAATTTCAAAATGGGGAAGAATTCTTAGAGTTGAGTCATCAAAGACAAGCTGGGCTCTTCCGCCTCTAATGTTTAAAGACCTTTAGGGGAGATGATTTCAAAACATCCTTTTGATAATTCACTTCAATGTCAAACTGTTAAAAAGGATATATTTCTATTTTTAAAAACCACTTTCTGAGCATTTCTACATTGCAAATAAATTAAATCTTCTACTCCCAACATGAAGTCTGAAAAATAACAATGAATAACAAAAGATAATTACCATCTTTTAAACATCAACTTATGTACATTCTCCTGTTTAATTACATCTAGCACATAAAATAACCCCATAAAATAGGTATAATGATCCCACTTTAAGGTGATGAAACTAAGGGTCAGAAAAGCTATTGAGCCAAGCTGAAACACCTAAGAAGTAGAGGAACAAAAATGTAAACATAGGAAATGATGTCAAGTGTTTTGAGGGTTTTTTTTTACCTCCCCTAAATGCTTGGATATTTAGGAAAGCTTTTTCCCCATCTTTCTCAGAAATCCTTTGTTGAGGCTGTTGGAAGTAAAGCCAATGCTCTGACAGCACAATTAGCTCCAAAGTCTGAGATGCTTAACTTTTTCAAATTACAGGTGTAGGGGCTCTGTTAAGAGAGACAGGTGGAGAAGCAGGTCAGCATAGAGAGAGTCAGCTATTGGAGGAATTAAAAAAAAAAAAAAAAAGTAAAGAAAGCTTGAAGGTGCGTGGAGCCACAGCTCCTATTCTGTAAGCATCCTGGATTTCCCAAAACCTGTCTGTTCTCCTTCTGTGCATAATTGTGTGTGTAAGTACAGCCTAGTTATTACCCATTCTAAGTAGCAATTTGATGTGAGCTAAAAGCTCTAAGTCAAGTCTCCAAATGGCTCTGAGAACATCACTGTCAAAGCCAGCCCTGTCTACAGAAGGCCCTGGAATGCCAGCAAACCCAGGATCTGCCCCATATACATGGGCAGCTCCGAACAGCAGGTATGGCAATTAGGAGCAGAAAGCAGAAAGTTAATTGCTCGGTGGTGTCCGACTCTTTGCGACCCCATGGACTGTAACTCACCAGGCTCATCTGTCCAGGCAAGAATACTAGGGCAAGAAGCCATTCCCTTTTCCAGGGGATCTTCCCAATCTAGGAAGACCTCGAACCCAGGTCTCCTGCATTGCAGGCAGATTCTTTACTGTCTGAACCACTTACCTAGCTCTAAGGAAACCATCAAAGATTCTAACAAGATATTAACAGGTAGTTGATCTGGTGAATTTTAGCTAGAGACAAGCTGATCAGGATTATTCTGTAAAAATATTCCAGTTTGCCCTACATGTATCATAAAGGACAGTTCTCCTACTGTTGTTCTGAACAGAGGAAGGACAGGCAGAGTTCTCTAGCCTGCTGCTTCAGCATCTGCTGGTGGCGAATGGCAGCCACTGAGAACGCCTGGGCCAGAAGCGCTGGTCTAGATCCATGGAAATAAACCATCAGGTTTTATATTAGGAATGTTGAAAGAAGGCATAGTTGGCCTGCACGGTGGGGCTCATAAACAATGCTTCAGAGCAGTGGTTCTCAATCTCTAGTACCCATACGAACCATCTGGAGGGCCTACTAATGCACAGACTGCTGGACCCACGTGCGTCTGGGTTTCTGATTCAGTCCATCTCGGGTAAAGCCTGAAAATCTGCATTTTTGATAAGCTCCCTGTGTCCTGATCCTGCTGGAAAACACACTAAGAACACAGTTGTAGAACTATCTACTCTGGCTTCAAAGGTTTGAAGATTTTCTTTCCTTGATCTCATGTACCTACCAAAGTTTGCTATTTCTGAGAATAGATGCCTTTTCCCCCAATATTCTATCATACATTTACTCTTCTTTTGGATAGCTAAAAAAAAAAAAAAAGGCAAATCTTCCAAATTCCTCTGAAGTCTAGACATTATCAGGATTCTAGACTAACAGGTTGGATAAATCATGTAAAAAGCAGGAAATCCAGTTACACAGTGTCACTAATGTCAGTGAAAGCACTCCCAAACGGTCAATGGTCAGACGAAAAATGTCAACCATTTCTTTCAGCTGGAGGTTGAGCCCAACCAATGTCCATTATGGTTGGCTACACAACACTCTTGTGCCACACAGATACTAAAATTTCTTAGCTGACATTCACAGGCCTTGGTTGGAAGAAAGGTGGGAAAGAAGTTGAAATCTTTAAAACTCATCTTTGCATCTCCAGGTTTTATTAATTTTTTTTTGCAAAAATAATGCTGCCTATCATAGATAGAACAACAACAAAGCTAGTCACAGCTGTTGGCAAAAAAAATCTAAAAGTGTGTATCATTATCTTAGGCATGATAAGGGTTTTCCCCCCTCTTGCTGTTCAATCACTAAGATGTGTCTCTTTCCAAACCAATGGACTGCAGCACAGAAGCCTTCCCTGCCCTTCACTGTCTCCAGAGTTTGCTCAAACCCATGTCCTTTGAGTCAGTTAAGCCATCGAACCATCTCATCTTCTGTTGCCCCATTCTCTTCCTGCTCTCAATCTTTCCCAGCATAGAGGTCTTTTCCAATGAGTTGGCATCAGGTGATCAAAGTATGGGAGCTTCATCATCAGTCCTTCCAACGAATATTCAGGATTGATTTCTTTTAGAATTGACTGGCTTGATCTCCTTGCTGTCCAACTCCCTTGAGTTTTCCTTATATAAAATTTAGAAGATTTCATTATGCTCACTTATTTGTCAGACACTCAGAATTTAGCAGCCAAGAAATAGTAACGTGGAATCATTAGTATACATCATCAGTATATATCATAGCACCTGGAGATATTAGACAAGTACAATCCCAAGGTCACATAAACAAAATGGCCAGGAATCTATATTTTAACAAGTGTGACTTAAATATCACAGGAGCAGAGACAAAGTAATGCGTCCAAGGGTCCCTAAAAGACAGGCCTTAGCCCAACAGAGGGGACAACTGATTGTAGTTTTCCAGAGCAGGAAGATTTATTATGCCAGGTAGCCACTGGTGGCTCAGAAGGTAAAGAATCTGCCTGCAATGCAGGAGACCTGGGTTCAATCCCTGGGTCAGGAAAATCCCCTGGAGAAGGGAATGGTTACCCACTCCAGTATTCTTACCTGGGAAATCTCATAGACAGAGGAGCCTGGTGGGCTACTGCCCACGGGGTCACAAAGAGTCAGACTCAACTGAGCAACTAACATACAGCAATTGCTGAGATCAGCTACTCAGTGCCAGTAAGTACCTAAACAGCAATCAATAACTTTGTGTTACCTAACTGTGAAAACAAATATTAAGTTTATAATTCCTTCAAGACTTTAAGATGTATGAGGGGTCAAAGCTAAACTCATAACTATATTATTAAAATGTTTTATTAAATCCACTAAATGTGAGGAAATTAATTTTATATTGATGAACGAAGTAGGTTAATCAGAAACAGACCCTTCCATTTATATTATGAATGTTAGAAACTAAAACCATAAGGATCCCATACTTTCATTTAAAGCCATTGCTTCAAAATAGCAAATAATGTGATGATGGATAACCAAGCTTGTCATGGTGATCATTTTGCAGTAAAGACAAACATTGAATTATTATGCTATACACCTGGAGTTAATTTAATGTTCTATGTCAACTATATAAAATTTATACCAATATAAAACAAAAACAAAATAACGATATTTATTACCTGATCTGCTTTTCAAGAAAACTAGGTGAGGCATTCAGGGCAAGCATGGTTAATTCTATTTTATAGGAAAGAAAGATATGGATGGATCAAAATTACATTACCAAAGTCACCTGGCCCATGAATATTGGATTGCAAAGCCATGTTTTCTGACTTTAAGACTTTACCGCTATAGAGTATGGCTTTGTTATTATTACTAAAAAGCACTAAATAGGTTTTTTTAAGTTGCTTTGTAAAAGGATAAATCTATCTAAAGCAAATAAAATAATTATAATTATTTTCAGTTATCTACTTGCCTAGGGAAGATCTGAGCTTCCCAGGTAATGTTAGTAGTAAAGAACCTGTCAGTGCAGGAGACGTAAGAGACTCGGGTTCAATCCTTGGGTCAGGAAGATCCCCTGGAGGAGCACATGGCAACCCACCCCAGTATTCTTGCCTAGAGAATTCCATGGAGAGAAGAGCCTGGTGGGCTATAGACCATGGCATCACAAAGTGTCAGACATGACTGAAGCAATTTAGCACACAGCACAGGGAAGATTTATGCCCAAATAATTGAAGTTTATTCAGTGTTGCCATTTTGCATACCTTTTCAGTTCAGTTCAGTCGCTCAGTCGTGTCCGACTCTTTGCGACTCCATGAATCACAGTACACCAGGCCTCGCTGTCCATCACCAACACCCGGAGTTCACTCAAACTCATGTCCATAGAGTCGGTGATGCCATCCAGCCATCTCATCCTCTGTCGTCCCCTTCTCCTCCTGCCCCCACTCCCTCCCAGCATCAGAGTCTTTTCCAATGAGTCAACTCTTCACACGAGGTGGCCAAAGTATTGGAGTTTCAGCTTCAGCATCAGTCCCTCCAATGAACACCCAGGACTGATCTCCTTTAGGATGGACTGGTTGGATCTCCTTGCAGTCCAAGGGACTCTCAAGAGTCTTCTCCAACACCACCATTCAAAAACATCAATTCTTCAGTGCTCAGCTTTCTTCACAGTCCAACTCTCACATCCATACATGACCACTGGAAAAACCATAGCCTTGACTAGACGGACCTTTGTTGGCAAAGTAATATCTCTGCTTTTCAATATGCTATCTAGGTTGGACATATGTTTCCTTCCAAGGAGTAAGCGTCTTTTGATTTCATGGCTGCAGTCACCATCTGTAGTGATTTTGGAGCCCAAAAAATAAAGTCTGACACTGTTTCCAGTTTCCCCATCTATCTGCCATGAAGTGATGGGACCAGATGCCATGATCCTAGTTTTCTGAATGTTGAGCTTTAAGCCAACTTTTTCACTCTCCTCTTTCACTTTCATCAAGAGGCTTTTGAGTTCCTCTTCACTTTCTGCCATAAGGGTGGTGTTATCTGCATATCTGAGGTTATTGATATTTCTCCCAGCAATCTTGATTCCAGCTTGTGCTTCTTCCAGTCCAGCGTTTCTCATGATGTACTCGGCATATAAGTTTTATGTGGGACTTTTTATGCTGTAAATTATACTCAGTTTTCTCTTTACTCCTACTCACATTTTCTCAATATTTTAGTTTCAAAGAGGTTTTCCATTGGCAAACCATGGGGAAAATTCCACAGGCAACATTAGAGAAAGTCAAAAGACCTGTAGGTGGCCATAATGAAGCCTGTAGCCAGCAAATATGGGGTCTGGCTCACTGTTCTCCCCACAACTCCCACCAAAATTTCTGTTTCTCTCCCAAAGTAATCATTGAGAATGCTTACAGGCCAGCTTTGATGGAGACTATACAGATTTATACTTCCCAGGTAGATTAGAGGTAAAAAATCCACCTGCCAATGCAGGAGATGCAGGAGACAAGTTCGATCCCTGAGTCGGGAAGCTCCCTTGGAGAAGGGAATGGCAACCCACCCCAGTATTCTTGCCAGGGAAATTCCACGGACAGAGGAGCCTGGCAGGCTACAGTCCATGAGATGGCAAAGAGTTGGCCTGCTGCTGCTGCTGCTGCTGCTAAGTTGCTTCAGTCCTGTCCGACTCTATGCAACCCCATAGACGGCAGCCCACCAGGCTCCCCCGTCCCCAGGATTCTCCAGGCAAGAATACTGGAGTGGGTTGCCATTTCCTTCTCCAAACATGCAGAGTACATACAGATTTACGGATATTTTATCTCCAACAATATTGCATATTTTGGAATCCTTGCTTAGTATCATGCTACAAAAGATAATGAATCAATCTATCCATTATGGTAGAACTCTAGCCCTGGATAATATCAGATTTAAAGTATCCTTACCATTTTTCTTTTTTCTGAATAATATTGCAAACTGAAGGCTTATTTCCTAAACAAACTGACAAGAGGCATTAGTAATCCTGCTTTGGAAACGTTTCAAAAGCAAATTTCAAAATAACTTAATTTACTTTATAATTTATAATACAAGCCCTATGGCTGTTTAGAAGTCTCCATTGTCGTATGTGAGGAGTTAGTCACTGGTGAGGATTGACAGAATGTGATGTTTACCTATAAACGAAGTACAGAAGTTCTATAAACGAAGTACTGAAGTTCTGCCAAAAACACCACCCACTTATGATCAACTAGAATATACTGAGAACATACAGGTTGAATTTTTAAACTTCAGAAAATATAATTTGACTATGATAATGGCAGTTCTAATTATTTAATTCTTTTATCTTTCAAACTCAGTAATATAATAATGATGTTTAATGCTACCCATGTCTTTAAAAAAAGAAAAAAAAAAGCAATGTGTTTAGCTAAAAATTCTCCATAAGAAAACAGTTTTTGAAATGACAGGCAATACTTCACCATGCGGTCTTTAAGATATAAAAATTCCAACGAAAAAGTTTCGCCCCTCCCTGAAATCTACGTCCTGCCAAATTCTAAATTACACTTTCAGAAATGTTTCAATTATGCAAATCTAGGTTTTGTTACATTTTAAAATAAGGAAACTTGTTCTCATGTTCATGAAAATTAAAGGAAAAAAAATTAGAAGAAAGGCTGAGGTGATCTCTTGGAATGGACACAGCCAGACTTCCTTCCTTCCTTCCCTCACTCTCTCCTTTCTTTCTTTCTTCCTTTTTTGCCAAACTCTAGTTGAGAGTCCATGGCTGATTTGCAGGGTCAATTTGATATTCTCAGAGAAAAATGTTGCATGTAATGGATCACCAACCAAGACCTACCTTACAGCTCAGGGAACCCTGCTCAATGTTATGTGGCAGCCTGGATGGGAGGGGCTTTGGGGGAGAAGGGATACACGTATGTATATGGCTGAGTCCCTTCACTGTTCACCTGAAACTATCACAACATTGTTAAACAGCTATACCCCAAAACAAAATGTTTTTGGAGTTAAAAAAATTAAATTAAAAAAATAAAATTTTGTGTGTATGTATGTATTATATTTTGTGTGTGTGTGTATATATATTAAGTCCAACAATATTACAGAGAACTGAATCTCATGTTCCTTTCTTCTCTCAGTTCTCTTCTGCAGCACCTTCTTCTACTTGCTGGGTCCTGGCTACATCTTCCCAACCTATCTGGTTATCAACCTCTAAGCATCCCAGCTCCAGTCAAAACTCCTCTGCTGGGGGCTTCCCTGGTGGTCGAGTGGTAAAGAATCCATCTGCCAACGCAGGACACACGGGTTCGATCCCTGGTCTGGGAAGATCCCACATGTCAAGGAGCAACTGAGCCTGGGCGCCACAGCTGCTGAGCCTGTGCTCTAGAGCCTGGGAGCTGCAACCACTGAAACTACATGCTGCCAAAGCCTGAGTGCCCTAGAGCCTGTGCTTCACCAGGGAAGTCGCCACAGTGAGAAACCCGCTCCCTGCAACCAGAGAGTAGCCCCCACTCATAGCAACCAGAGAAAGCCTGCACACAGCAACACAGACCCAGCACAGCCAAAAATAAATTAATTAAAAAACAAAAAAACTCCTCTGCTAAATGGCTCTCAGGTTCGGGGCTCTAAAGACACCAGAGATGGCCAGTGTGGAATGAGGAAGGCTTCCTAACAGACACCAAAGTCATAGGACTCTTTGAGGAGGAAAGGGGCAGAGATCTGGGATGGTGATGAAAATTTTTTTCAACCAATGGTTTCTTATTCTACCAGCCTATCCAATCTAATCCAATCACTACCACAGCCTTGTCTAACTCAATGAAACTAAGCCATGCCCGTGGGGATGGGCGGGTCATGGTGGAGAGATCTGACAGAATGTGGTCCACTGGAGAAGGGAATGGCAAACCACTTCAGTATTCTTGCCTTGAGAACCCCATGAACAGAATGAAAAGGCAAAATGATAGGATACTGAAAGAGAAACTCCCCAGGTCATTAGGTGCCCAATATGCTACTGGAGATCAGTGGAGAAATAACTCCAGAAAGAGTGAAGGGATGGAGCCAAAGCAAAAAGAATACCCCGCTGTGGATGTGACTGGTGATAGAAGCAAGGTCCGATGCTGTAAAGAGACTCATTGGAAAAGAGTCTGATGCTGGGAGGGATCGGGGGCAGGAGGAGAAGGGGACGACAGAGGATGAGATGGCTGGATGGCATCACCGACTCGATGGACGTGAGTCTCAGTGAACTCCGGGAGTTGGTGATGGCGTGCTGCGATTCGTGGGGTCTCAAAGAGTCAGACACGACTGAGCGACTGATCTGATCTGATCGGTGTTCCAGGACATTCTACTAGGAAGGAACAGACAAAGCTTAATGATATACAGCAATCAGTGTGAGCAAATGAAATGTCATGTAATAGCATTAGATAAGACAGAAGTCAGTTCCTGCTTAGTTTGAAATACAGTTTGATTTTTTCCTATGAAGACAGTTTTCCCTCCTAATAATTATGTAAATGAGTTTGCATTTAGTGAGCACATGCCAACTGCTCTGTGAGATAGTAAGAAAATGTGGCAGGTAGAAGGAAGAGGTGAGAATAAAGCTTATAAAATAAATAAATATGTGTGTGTGTGAGTGTGTGTATATACATACATATATATATGTATACACACACATCATAAGCAATAGGTAATTGAAGCTTCAGCATCAGTCCTTCCAATAGAATATTCAGGGTTGATTTCCTTTAGAATTGACTGGTTTGATCATCTTGCTGTCCAAGGCACTCTCAAGAGTCTTCTCCAGGACCACAATTTGAAAGTACCATAAGCAACTTAAAAAAAAAAAAAGAAAGAAACTTCTCCCCATGCTTACCTATGATCTTGAAATAAAAGCTAAAAATAGGAACAACAGTATCCTACCAGTTTTTTTGAGCAAATTGCTGAGATAGTGAATAACCCTGATGTAAAAAGGTACCTTCACTCTCCAGAAACAGAACAGGAATATCAGAGATCTACTTAACACAAAATATACTCAGTTCCACGCAGTTAGAAAAACATTCACATCCATAAGTGGAATTTCAGTGTTTGGTACAGTTAGTGGGTGAAAAAGAAAAGGGAGTTTTTCTACACAATTATTAATGATAATACAACTTGAAACTGGATTTGCATCATTACCCAGAAGCCCGCAGTCAAGCAGGAATGCCAACGCCACAGATATTCCCTGATGGGACCCAAGTCACAGGGCAGCACCTGGCCTGTCTCCCGAGGTGGTCAACACAAACAGTGGATTTACCTCGTTTCCTCTGGGTCCTTCCTGTAATCTGAACACGGCACAGAAAGGCCCGCCATTAATTGAGAAGGGAAGGGAGGAAGAGAGCCCCTTGTTTCCTCAGGCCAGCAGTGCCTCAGGCACAACTCGAAAAACAAGAAAATAAATATTTTTCAAAGCGCCAACTTTCTGTCTCAGAAAAACGTGTTGCTGTCTAATAATTTAAAAACTATAACCACAGGCACAGATGGTGGGGATGGGCTATAACAGCTTCCTAGTCTCTCCTTTGACCTCGTCCATTCTCACATCTAATGCAAAATGGCTTTTTCACCATGTCTCATCTAACTGGCTCATGTTTAGAAGACTTTTCCTCAGGACAGAAAAAGGGTCCAGAGGCTTCCCTGACAGCACCAGGGTCAACGGTGTCCCTCCCAGGGAACCAAAACCAGCTTGAAAGAATAGACTGGCCTCCAAGGAAGGCGCCAGGGTGTTGAGTAAATGACAGCATCTGCATCCTGAGTCTTCCCTACGAAGGGCACATTCCTGGACCTGGACAGAAGAGAAACTCGAACAAAATGCACCTGCTCTCAGGAACAAGACACAAGAACAAATAAGAGTTTCAACAACCAGCCCATGAATAGGAGCAAAGGACAGGCCGGCTGCAAGTGTTTCACTCCAAGAGACAGTGATGAGGGAGAGAACTCAGACACTCCAGTGGGGGCTTTGCCATCCAGGAGGCTTGTTGACATGGGATCAGACCTTCCCCCAGATGGTCCACGGGACAGACATAGAGTTCTAGGACACTGTACCACTGATCGCAAGGTCTTTTTGGTGAGGTCCTTATAGGGGCTGCTGTGCACACCATTTTGGAGAAGGCGATGGCACCCCACTCCAGTACTCTTGCCTGGAAAACCCCATGGATGGAGGAGCCTGGTGGGCTGCAGTCCATGGGGTTGCGAAGAGTTGGACATGACTGAGTGACTTCACTTTCACTTTTCACTTTCATGCATTGGAGAAGGAAATGGCAACCCACTCCAGTGTTCTTGCCTGGAGAATCCCAGGGACGGGGGAGCCTGGTGGGCTGCCATCTATGGGGTCGCACAGAGTTGGACACGACTGAAGAGACTTAGCAGCAGCAGCAGCAGCAGCAGTGCACACCATTTAACCTGTAAAACCACTTAGTGAGGTGGGAGACATACTATCATCCCTTATAGCTGAGAATATGAAGGGTAACAGAGGGCTTCCCTGGTGGCTCAGATGCTAAAGAATCTGCCTGCAGTACAGGAGAACTGGGTTCAACCCTTGGGTCAGGAAGGTCCCCTGCAGGAGGGAATGGCTACCCACTCCAGGACTCTTGCCTGGAGAATTCCATGGACAAAGGAGCCTGGTGGGCTCTTGTCCATTGAGTCACAAAGAGTCAGACACGACTGAGTGACTAACAACAAGGTTCAGTGAATGTCCAAGGTCACAGTGCCCAGAAGCGGCAGGTACCTTTTCACCAGGTAGGAAGAGAGGCAGTGGTAAGCCGACCTTCTGCAATCCCAAGCTCATGATGGATAAGAAAAAGAGGCCAGTTAAGAATACTGCAATGGTCCAAGTATATAACAGAGTATATAAGGTTAGTAGGTTCCCAACAAATAGGCATTCAATGGAGAGATAAAGGAGCTATAGAACCTGTTATAGGAAGAAACCTGACAATAATTAGAACTATACAAAATTAGTGGTGATATGAGACGAGGCAAGTGGAGGCAATTTAGTCAAAAGCTAGATAAATACATTTCTACAATGTTGACTTTGGTGATACGAAGAGACAGCAATTTCTGTGGTCACTTCCAATTCAAAAGAAGTCAATGACTTTATGATCACCTGGATCTTAACTTTTAAAACCATGCTCTCCTGTCACGTTAAATGAGTTTCGTGTTAGTTGCTGAACCATGCAATCCATTTACTTTTAGGAAGAAGGTAGCTTATCCCATGCAATTCTAGCCACAAAACAATAACCATTAAGCTTAATCCCACTTTAGCAATACAAATTTCACCAACCAGAAAAAATAATGGGCAAAACACAATTTAGTTAAAAGGAAAAAAAAAAAGTAGCATTTTCAGTAAGAAACAAGAAAACTGGGGGTGGGAGGACTTTTGGGTCTAAAGAAAATAGACAAGTCTTCCATAAAACCACCTAAAAGTATTTGGCTATTCCAGTTTTTCCCTTTAAGGAGAAAGAGATTTCATCTTTACACAAGTACATTAAAGTTCCAGCTAGCTGAAAGCTAGGTAAGAAAAAGAGAGGATTTGGATTTGAATTTTCTGAATTGGGTATCTGTACAGAAGATAACCATTCCTGGTCCTTGCAACCTCAAGCAAAACAGCAGCAATGGGGTACAGAAAAAAAAAAATATATATATATATATATACACACACAAACGATCTTGTTTCCAAAACAAGAGACTCATAGACGTAGAAAACAAACTTATGGTTACCAAAGGGGAAAGGGATGGTGGGTGGGATAACTTAGGAGTCTGGGATTAACATACACACACTACTATGTATAAAATAATCAACAAGGACCTACTACACAGCAACGAACTATACTCAATATTATGTAATAACCTGTAAAGGAAAAGAATCTAAAAAAATATGTGTGTGTTGGGCGGGGAGGGGTGGGGGGAGTAGCTTCCCTGGTGGCTCAGACTCTAAAGAATCTGCCTGCAATATAGGAGACCTGGGTTGGATCCCTGGGTTGAGTAGAGATCTTCTGAAGAAGGAAACGGCTACTCACTCCAGTAAGAACACTCCAGCAAGAATGCCTGGAGAATTCCATGGACAGAGGAGCCTGGCAGGCTACAGTCCATGGGGTTGCAAAGAGTCGGACATGACTGAGCGACTAACACTTGGTTGGCCAAAAGGTTCATTTGGTTTCTTTCCATAACATATATATATGACTGAGTGACACACACTTATACATAAAACTCATCACTGTGCTGTGTACCTAGAATTTACACAAATAATACACTTCAATAAAATATTTTTTTTAAAGAACAGAGTCTTGGAAATAGGCTCGGCTTCTCAGCAGCCCTCCAAGGCAACCTATCTCCATCAATTGTGTATCTGCAAGTACTCAAGAGACATCTGTTGTGTAACTGTCCTACATTCGGGGGTGGGGCGGGTGGGGTATGGAGAGGGACATAATACAAATTTTGTCCAAAAAATTTACAGTTCAGTAGGAGCATGCAAGCCTGTAATCAATCTACAGGTTTAAAGTGTTGGAGGTGTTCTAATAGCTTCTTTGGGGGTGGTAGAGAAACAAGCAGAAAAGAACAGTCAACTTTACCAAGAGGAGGAAGAAAAGAGACATAGCAAAGGCTCAAAAAGAAGGTCATCTTTGATCGAAGCCTTGACAAAAGGTTGGTATTTACCAGGTGCTTATTCTTGGTAGCAGTTATAGTGATACATATGTATTTGTATGTGTGGAGGTGGAGTGCTTTTGCCAGGCATAGACAATACCATGAAAAAGCACAGAACTAGAACAGTAAGCAGTTCACTCTGGCTGACACACTAATTTGAGATCTAAATTAGAGGAAAACCTTGGGGTTGGAAAGGTCTTAAAAGCATAAGGCTTATTCATAACTCATAAACAATAAACAAAAATGGATTTGTCAAAATTACAGTAAGAATTGAAAAACAAAGGAAAGATACAAACTTGACATTGACATATAGAATATGGGACATGAGCCATATTGGCGTATGGAAAAGCAAAGGGTTTACAGCTGGTAGTAATTGATAAAAGATGCATGAACCAATTAAAAACAGATGAAAGACAATTTGCAAGAGAAATAATAAAATATCCAATGAAAATATGCTAATATATTCAGCCTCACTACAAAACAAGGAATAAAATTTAAAGTAATAACATATATTATTTATGGTATCAGACTGGCAAAAGTAATACACCACAAATAAAGCGTCAATAAAAGTGCAGGAAAATGTATACCCAACAGCAGAGGTAAGACACTTCCAAATAAGATTCTGGAGCTGATTTGACAATATCTAGAAAAACTCTTCAACCCAATATAATAGGCCCTTTCAGAATTTAAGCTTAATTAATCAAACTAACACAAAAAGCCATATTTTATAGATATAAAAAGTTAGCATTAAAAAATAAAAATAAAAATTCTAGCAATCAGAATCCAACAACACATTAAAAAGATCATACACCATGATCAAGTGGGCTTTATCCCAGGGATGCAAGGATTCTTCAATATCCGCAAATCAATCAATGTAATACACCACATTAACAAATTGAAAAATAAAAACCATATGATTATCTCAATAGATGCAGAGAAAGCCTTTGACAAAATTCAACATCCATTTATGATAAAAACTCTCCAGAAAGCAGGAATAGAAGGAACATACCTCAACATAATAAAAGCTATATATGACAAACCCACAGCAAACATTATCCTCAATGGTGAAAAATTGAAAGCATTTCCTCTAAAGTCAGGAACAAGACAAGGGTGCCCACTTTCACCATTACTATTCAACATAGTTTTGGAAGTTTTGGCCACAGCAATCAGAGCAGAAAGAGAAATAAAAGGAATCCAAATTGGAAAAGAAGAAGTACAACTCTCACTGTTTGCAGATGACATGATCCTCTACATAGAAAACCCTAAAGACTCCACCAGAAAATTACTAGAACTAATCAATGATTATAGTAAAGTTGCAGGATATAAAATCAACACACAGAAATCCCTTGCATTCCTATACACTAATAATGAGAAAACAGAAAGAGAAATCAAGGAAACAATTCCATTCACCATTGCAACGAAGAGAATAAAATACTTAGGAATATATCTACCTAAAGAAACTAAAGACCTATATATAGAAAACTATAAAACACTGGTGAAAGAAATCAAAGAGGACACTAATAGATGGAGAAATATACCATGTTCATGGATTGGAAGAATCAATATAGTGAAAATGAGTATACTACCCAAAGCAATTTATAGATTCAATGCAATCCCTATCAAGCTACCAACAGTATTCTTCACAGAGCTAGAACAAATAATTTCACAATTTGTATGGAAATACAAAAAACCTCGAATAGCCAAAGCGATCTTGAGAAAGAAAAATGGAACTGGAGGAATCAACCTACCTGACTTCAGGCTCTACTACAAAGCCACAGTTATCAAGACAGTATGGTACTGGCACAAAGACAGAAATATAGATCAATGGAACAAAATAGAAAGCCCAGAGATAAATCCACGCACATATGGACACCTTATCTTTGACAAAGGAGGCAAGAATATACAGTGGATTAAAGACAATCTCTTTAACAAGTGGTGCTGGGAAATCTGGTCAACCACTTGTAAAAGAATGAAACTAGAACACTTTCTAACACCATATACAAAAATAAACTCAAAATGGATTAAAGATCTCAATATAAGACCAGAAACTATAAAACTCCTAGAGGAGAACATAGGCAAAACACTCTCTGACATACATCACAGCAGGATCCTCTATGACCCACCTCCCAGAATATTGGAAATAAAAGCAAAAATAAACAAATGGGACCTAATTAAACTTAAAAGCTTCTGCACATCAAAGGAAACTATTAGCAAGGTGAAAAGACAGCCTTCAGAATGGGAGAAAATAATAGCAAATGAAGCAACCGACAAACAACTAATCTCAAAAATATACAAGCAACTCCTACAGCTCAACTCCAGAAAAATAAATGACCCAATCAAAAAATGGGCCAAAGATCTAAATAGACATTTCTCCAAAGAAGACATACAGATGGCTAACAAACACTTGAAAAGATGTTCAACATCACTCTTTATCAGAGAAATGCAAATCAAAACCACTATGAGGTACCATTTCACACCAGTCAGAATGGCTGCGATCCAAAAGTCTACAAATAATAAATGCTGGAGAGGGTGTGGAGAAAAGGGAACCCTCTTGCACTGTTGGTGGGAATGCAAATTAGTACAGCCACTATGGAGAACAGTGTGGAGATTCCTTAAAAAACTGGAAATAGAACTGCCTTATGATCCAGCAATCCCACTGCTGGGCATACACACTGAGGAAACCAGAAGGGAAAGAGACACGTGTACCCCAATGTTCATCGCAGCACTGTTTATAATAGCTAGGACATGGAAGCAACCTAGATGTCCATCAGCAGATGAATGGATAAGAAAGCTGTGGTACATATACACAATGGAGTATTACTCAGCCATTAAAAAGAATACATTTGAATCAGTTCTAATGAGGTGGATGAAACTGGAGACTATTATACAGAGTGAAGTAAGCCAGAAGGAAAAACATAAATACAGTATACTAACGCATGTATATGGTATTTAGAAAGATGGTAACGATAACCCTGTGTACGAGACAGCAAAAGAGACACTGATGTATAGAACAGTCTTATGGACTCTGTGGGAGAGGGTGGGAAGATTTGGGAGAATGTCACTGAAACATGTGAAATGTCATGTATGAAACGAGATGCCAGTCCAGGTTCAGTGCACGATGCTGGATGCTTGGGGCTGGTGCGCTGGGAAGGCCCAGGGGGATGGTATGGGGAGGTTGGGAGGGAGGAGGGTTCAGGATGGGGAGCATGTGATTTTTTTTTTAAAAATAAAATTAAAAAAAAAAAAAAAAAAAAAGAAGACCCAAGAAATAAATCTAAATGTTTGGCAGTAACTTATTTAAATAAATTCTAGTATATCTAAACTATGGAATATATTAAATAAAATGATGATGCAGGTGTTTTTTTTTTCTTTTTTGACAAGGAGTATAACCATAACAAAATGTTAGGTGAGGAAAAGCACCTGATTTTGACATATTGACAATGTTCATTAAAAGAAATGATGCTGAAAAAAGATGACACCTTAGACTAAGGTTAAATTTTTTCTTTCTTCCTAAGGTGGTTAAAATTTTCAGGAAAGCCCATGTGTTGAAGGCAGTCAACCAAAATACGGTATCCATGAACTTGGACCCCCCATCATAGATACACGTCATGTGGGGAAATATTGGTTGGCTAAAAGCTTCATTCAGTTTCTTTACGTAACATCTTAAGGAAAAATCCAAACGATACTTTTGGCCAACCCAAAAGTACCATTTTGGTCTTCCAGCCTCTATCAAAGAATACAAAAATCTAGAAAGCATAATAACTACAGATTTGTCTCTTTTTAAAGGGATCCAGAGACATAAAATTAACATTGTTGAAAGGAAAACCAATCCTTCAATTATGTATGCTAAAGTTTTAAGCAGATAAAAATTAAACTGGTAGAAAATTTCAATAAATGTTTAATATCATATATTAAAACAACTAAATAAAGCTAATGTTGACCTTTTTAAACGTTAGTGAATTCCAAAGATTTCTAAATAATGTATCATTTAATTGGGAATAATCAGAAATACTCATACATGTATGTTATATAAAGTATCACAATTCCAACAATTAAAAGGAAATATGAAACTATATATAATGAAACCCTCATACATTCCTGATGGAAGTATGAGTTGGTTAAAACATCTTAGAAAACTGTATTTGCTAAAGCTGGAATGACATATACACTGTGATCCAGCAATTTTGCTCTCAGGTATATAATCCTCTCAAATACAGAAACATACATATGGGCTTCCCTGGTGGCTCAGACGATAAAGAATCTGCCTGCAATGCAGGAGATCCAGGTTCTATCCCTGGGTCAGGATGATCCCATGGAGAAGGGAATGGCTACCCACTCCAACATTTCACATCTTAGTCCAAATTCTCCCCCTGCCTAAGCTGCTTCTCACATTCCCTTATAGATGCAGTTGCCAAAGGGGCTCCCAGGTAAACTTTCTTCATGCAAACTTCTGAGTTTCAGAGTGTTTTCTGGTGGACTCAAGAAAGTTGGTACCAGAAATGCAGCAACAACAGCCATCAGACAACAAGGAGGACCCACCACCAGCAGAGAACTGACAACCCCTGGGATATGATAAGGGTGTAGTGATGAAAACTTTCACCAGTGGATAGGAATACGCTATACAATATCATGCTCTCTGAAAGGTGAAGCAGTCATTACAAGGGCAATGGGATCCGCTTGCTCTGGCTGCTGCTGTTATTCAGTTGCTAAGTCACATCCGACTCTTTGCAATCCCATGGACTGCAACACACCAGGCTTCCCTGTCCTTCACTGTCTCCCAGAGTTTGCTCAAACTCATGTCCATTGAGTCAGTGATGCCATCCAACTATCTTATCCTCTGCCGCCCCTTCCTCCTACCCTCAATCTTTCCCAGCATCAGGATCAGCTCCTTGCTGAGGATACACTAGAGAAAAACAACAAAACAGAGGCCACCAATGTTCAGCGTAGTATGAAGTTTAAGGGGACTCTCTCTGATCTTCACTGACAACCTTAGTGGCTTAATATAATGCTCATTTTGTTCTTTCTTGTGATCTGTGAGCTGCTGCTGCTAAGTCGCTTCAGTCGTGTCTGACTCTGTGCAACCCCATAGACGGCAGCCCACCAGGCTCTGCCATCCCTGGGATTCTCCAGGCAAGAACACTGGAGTGGGTTGCCATTTCCTTCTCCAGTGCAGGAAAGTGAAAAGTGAAAGTGAAGTTGCTCAGTCGTGTCCGACTCTTAGCGACCCCATGGACTGCAGCCTACCAGGCTCCTCTGTCCATGTGATTTTCCAGGCAAGAGTACCAGAGTGGGTTGCCATTGCCTTCTCCGGATCTGTGAGGAGACTGCACTCAACTGTGCAGCTTTGCTCCTCCATGTGGTGCTCCCTGGGGCCACCTGAGGGCTCATGAAATATGGCTCACTCCTATGGCTGGCACGAGACTCTGGCTCTAAGAGGTCAGCTTAGCATTTCAACTGGAGCACCTCAATTGTCCTTCATGTTGACCTCTCCATGGAGCTTGGGCTGCTCATTGCATGGTGGCTGGGTTCCAAGAGAACAAGAAAGCTGCCAGGTCTCTTATGGGCTCAGAAGTCCAGGAACACAACCATCACTTCAGCCCCATTCTGTTTGGTCATAGCGCGTCACAACCTCAGCCCAGATTCAAGCAGAACAGAAATAAGCACCATTTCTTGATGGGACACACTTACGCACACTCATGGGGGGAGAATCAGCAGGGGTGGAGGGGTATTCTCAACTCATGAGACTAACCATACAGCCTCCTTGGAACGTATGCGGAGACTCCCAGCTCCTGCAGTTAGAGAGAAGAAAAGCTGATGAGGAGGTCTCAGGCTCAAATATAAGAGGAAACTTGACTTCTCAGCCAGCCTGAGCAAGTCTGCTGTGCCTTTCTGCGAAGGAGAGGGACCCTGAGATTCCAGATAAGAGCATCTCAGTCAAGACACTTGAAAAGACTGCTTCACAAAATTTCCATGAACCTTGTTGACCTAACCAAGTGGCCCACTCCCCTCTCTAAGGCTTCACCAATCCCTGTACAAAGATGCTGAGGCCTCTGCCTGGCAAGAAAACAAGTATTACCATTACAATACAGCCCACTTCCCCTGTAAGCTTCCAGAAAAATTACTAGGTCAAGTCACAACGTGGCTGTGCCCGTGCTGGATCTGCTGGGGGAGGAGAAGGTCTAGATACTGAAGGAGCTGTGGGACCAGACCTACACACAAGGTCAGAGCTGAGAGAATGGGCTCAGGTGGGATGCTGAGAGTCCCGGACCTAGTGGGGAAGAACATACAATTTAATAAAGGACAGGTCACTGATACAGAAATAACCATCACCCACCATATAAGATGTAGCTCCCTAAAACTGAACCTAGAAGACAGTGTGGACATGCTGCTAAGGAGACTCCTTAAAATTTGGAGAAAGCAACAGTCCACACTCTGGCAGACAACAGAAGAAAGGACGAAAAGATACAGACACGTTGGGAGCATATGTTTTCCAGGACATACGAAGGCCAGGAAACCTACCAGGTGACCACATTCTGTAGGAGGTCCCAGAGGACACACAGTTTACCAAAGCGGTAAGAAATGTACCAGTTACGTAGGTACAGACCACACTGACATGTTTGGTGGTGCTGGCCTCCAAGTCCAGGGCTGATGGTAGGAGACGCTATTACAGAGCAATGTTCCTGACAGCAAAGCTGAGCACGATTATCATCAAGAATGGCAGCTGGAATAGCAGCCAGGAATTGTTGACCTATTCAGGGTAACAGGGATGGTTAATAAAACTCAGCAATTTTTATGGAAAGAGAGACGGACAGCAGCAAAGATAGTGTCCAATGACATGATCAAAACAAATCAAAGGTGGATGAGCAGGAAGTTGAGAAGGGCTGCCTCAAGAAAATTCATGATCCTTTGCCTAATGTCTGAACCTGAGCCAGTTTTTAGACACCCAGCCCATTAAGTAAAAGAAAAACTGAGTTCCTAAGAAGGACTCAGAAACCATGGCAAGTATGTACGTTAATGATTCATCCAGTCCTTCCTTCTGCAAAGACGTCTACAGTCACTTGCTCAGGTATTCGCAGACTAGGGAAAGGGGAGTACCCAGAGGTGCCAAGGACTGATGGACCCAGGAAGCAAGATTCCAGGCAGTGCTGCACAACTTGCGTGTCTGGTCAGAGGTCTGGAAGGAGAACGACCAGAAGACTGGGAGGAAGCAAGGTCCTACGGTATAGCACCAGGAACCATATTCAACCCCTATGATAACCATTAGGGAAAGGAATATGAATAAAAATATATTAAATATACAACTGAGTCACTTTGCTGTACAGCAGAAATTAACACAACATTGTAAATCAACTGTACTCCAATAAAAATTTTTTAAAAGATTGGGAGGTGTTGAGGTTTGACAGAAAACAACAAAATTCTGTAAAGCAATTATCCTTCAATAAAAAAAATTAATTAAAAAGAAAAAAAAGGATTGGGAGGAAAAAGGTCTGGGGAGAGGATCTTTAAAGGACAAAGTATGAAGAGCTTGAAGGACTTGTTAACCTATGTTGGAGCCCTCCAGGGAGAAGCCATCACAGAAGAGGCAGATACAACGGCCAGATAGATGATGTGGTCAACCGACGTCAGCCAGCACCCCCTTGACCACCCAAGGGGTAGCATGATGGGTGCATGGATGGAGAAGCCACGGTAGTGGACATGGATGCTGATCCACTGACTGCCCTAGACACTTGTCAAGTCTACCAGTGGCAGAAACTAACACTGATACCCTCACAGGCCACTAACCTCCTGGGAGGACCACCTGGCCAGCTGAAATACCCTGGAAACCTGACACTCTGCAAAAGGCAGCGATTCATCTTAATCTCATACCTACTCCAAGTATGAGTGTGCTTTAATTCCAAAGGATCTCAGCCAGCACCACAGTCCACAGGCTTGCAAAGTATTTAGTCCGCAGGCCAAGAATGCTGGGTAGCATCACATTGGACCAGAGGTTCACCTACATCAAAGAATGGATGGAAGTAGACACATAACCATGAGGATCCACTGGTCCCATCACAAGTCACACCCCCAAAAAGCTATTAGCCTGAGAGAGGATGGAATGGCCTTTTGAACTTTTTATTTTGTGTGACTCATAAAAAGTACATGCTTGTGTGCTAAGTCGCTTCAGTCATGTCCAACTCTTTGTGACCCCATGGACTGCAGCCTGCCAGACTCCTCTGTCCATGGGATTCTCCAGGCAAGAATACTGGAGTGGGTTGCCATTTCCTACTCCAGGGGATCTTACCGACCCAGGGATCAAACCTGCATCTCTTAAGTCTCCCACATTCTCAGGTGAATTCTTTACCACTGATGCTACCTGGGAAGCCCAAAAAGTACATAATGTTATCTAATTATTTTGATTTGGAGTCCATGGAAGAGTTATGTTTACATGATGGTAAATATGTAATCAATGTTATTACAACAAATGCTTACTCTGTTACGAACATTTTAACAAGTAACATAGAGACTACGGTTTCTCTCAGCACAGTGAGGGTCGTTAGCATCTTCATATTGTCAAATGAATGTGTGATGTTTTCATATGAATATGATTTTGCCAACTCATATTTTCATATAAATATTGACTTTGCCAATTACAAGCTGCACAATTTGTACAAATTGGTTCTCTTTTGAATCTATAGTTCTTCATCTCTAAAGGAAAGATGGTGCTCATTCTACAGGATTTTGTGATATATAAATCAACATTGAACAAGAGGTCCACTGAAACACAATTTTCTCCCCCTCCCCCTCCTGATGGCCAAGGACATGGGGTTTACCTAATGGATGTTAATATTAGAGGAACAATACTTAGTCAATGAATAATTTTCAAAGAGCTCTTAAATGCCTTGATACTCCCCGAAAAACCTTAGAAATTAAATTTTTTAAATCAGACTTGTATACAATAAGTCAGGTTACTGATTTGTCAAATCTTAGGATATAATTCCACATACTGAATTGCCTTTTAACAAAGAATTGACAACTCGAATTTCTAATATTTCAACTATAAATTTGGCTTACCTCTTCTCAACTGTTGCAAAAGTAAACTTGGTGAAATGTGAGTGACATGTATAGGTTTTGCATTTTGGTTGATACAGGCTCAAATATAAGCTTTGGGTTTGGGGCCAAGTCTCCTACATCTCTGAACCTCAGTTTTTTCATCTGTAAAATGGGAGTATTAACCCCCTCTCAAGGGTAATTGTGAAACACAGAAACAATCCCAGGAAAGAGTCTAACACAATGAGTTCAATAAAGCAGGCTATTCATATCATGGGCATTTGCATTATGAATGATATTGGTGTGTGCCTGAGAACTGATTTAGTTCTTACAGAACTTGTCATTTCTCTTTCCCTCTTTCCTTCTCTTTTCATCACTTTGAGGTTTTACAGTAAAATACAAACCTGCAACCCTATTCATTATGTTTATGCTGCTCAATAAACACATTCCAGCATTCCAATTCTGGCACTAGTATCTTGGCAAGCATTCTGGCTAGAATATATTTTATGCTTCAGGACCTAAATGTGTAGTGACATATTAATACATCATGAAATTCAACAAAGATGCAATGGACTTGAAGAAAGAACAAAGCATATGTTTACACACACTCCATCATATACAGACTCCATCGTGTCTGTCCTCTCACTATTTACCATCAGGGGTCCTGACACCTGCAAGCTGCATGGATAATTTACAGTAACTCCGAATTCCAACATGAGCTGTTCCGAGGTTAGACTGCTGACCAGCTGCTAATCTGAGTTATGCTACATTAGAAGAGAATATCAAAATAGGTGTATTTTATTAATAACAAATCCTATACTTCAACTTCCTTTCACTCATAAAAAATGAGTCATATGTTGAAAACAATCATTTTCTAGTTCAAGCACAAATCTTACCATAGCCTATTTGTAGAACAACATACAATGTTAACTTTTGAAAAGTGTTAAACATGCTTGGTTAATATCTGAAACAGTAAGAAATCTATAAATTGCCTGTATACACATGCTGTTATTGTTCAGCCTCTAAGTCATGTCCAACTGTTTGCAACACCATAGACTGTAGCCCCAACAGGCTCCCCTGTCCATGGGATTCTCCAGGCAAGAATACTGGAGTGGGTTGCCATTTCCTTCTCCAGGGGATCTTTCCAACCCAGGGATCGAACCTGGGTCTCCTGCATTGCAGGCAGATTCTTTACCGTCTGAGCCACCGGGGAAGCCCCTGCACATATAGTCCTGTATAATTCTAAATATCCAAAGGTAATGCTCATGACTTAGCTTTATACAAGATTCAACAATCTTCAAACATTATTGATAGCTACACAAGGTGAAAAATGCCATAGGAAAGAGGAGCCAACTGTGGGGTGCACTTAGGTATGTCTGTTTTCCAAACCACCCAAGACAGAAGGGCAGCAGAGAAAGAGCCCAGGCTTAGAGATGGGTCAACCTAGGTTCAAACATGACTTCAGTCCCTTACTAGATCCATGTCTGCCTTTATATTTTTTATCTATCCTAAGATCTCAAAAGTGTAGCATATTACAAGAAAACTGAACTTTCTAATACCCTGGGACTTGATAAATATTCATTAGAGTGAGGGTTAGAAGATAGGGGTATAGTTTCATTTCCTCCCATTGGAGGAGGTCAGTCCCATTTTGTTTGGAGGGTCTGCAAAGTCAAACCTATTTTCATAATAATACTAAAACACCATCCCTACTTTTCACTCTCATTTCCTCATGAGTTTACAGTGGAATTATCCAGAGGTTATACGATGCCACACAGTAACCCACTGAATGCAGAAAAGAGAGATAAGCCGCCAATTGCACCGTCTCTTAAACCAAACAACAAAGAGATTTGGAACATTATAAAAACAATCAGTAAAATATTTATCACTAAATATATTTTGTTCTATAAATGTGTTTAATTTTCCCAAGAATTATGTTAATATATTATGGGCTTATTATTCTTATTTTTAAACTAATTAATAAATTATTTAAACATATATCAGTTGAGAAAGATTGAGGGCCAAAGGAGAAGGGGGTGGCAGAGGATGAGATGATCAGATAGCATCACCAACTCAATGGACATGAAGTGGGGCAAACTCCGGAGATAAAGGAGGACAGAGGCCACAGTCCATGGGGTTGCAAAGCATCAGACATGGTTTAGCAACTGAATAACAACAACAATATCAGCTTTAATTTCTAATACAGGAAATAGCTACATATATCACCTACAGAAACAAAAGATCTTTGGGATTTTCGACAAATTTTACGTAATAGGGTCCTGAGACCAAAAGATTTGGTAAATGATGCCTTAGTGTAATGATTTATTAAGAAAACAAGAGCTCTGGGGACTTTCAATTGCCATGTGGGGATATGGAAAGGAAGAAAAAGATTGCTCCCACACTTCCAATGATAATCTGGATACAATGAAAATTCATGACTGTTTTGTACTCACAGAAGAGCTGAGGTTGTGAGGCAAACAACAGGCCCCACGTCTGAGAGAGAGTGGACTGCAGGGAGAGATAATGTGTTCTCGTTTTATTTTGTATTTATTTATTTATTTTCTTGGCTGTTCCACATGGCATGTGGGATCTTGGCTCCCCAACCAGGAATCAAAACCATGCTCCCTGCGCTCTGGAAAGGAGGTCCCTGGAGAGATAACGTGAACAGAACATGTAAACACATAAATAATGTGTTTATTTATGAGAGAGACACCTGGATGCCAGGAAGCCGACTTCAGTCGGGGTGGAGGCTAAGGGTGAAGTGGCAAGAGACTGAGAAGCCCGTGGCAGTCACAGAAATTAAAGGGGTCCAACCATCTTCAGGCTGATTTCTCCACAAATCCCTCCCAAGTGCTCACAGAAAAGCTTAGAAACTGTCTAAGCAGAGCATGCCTTGTAATGCATACCTGGGGAAAGGGAAGAGCCAGTCAGGGGCAGGAGCACAGAACCCTACCTGGAAGGTTTCCCTCTCTCTCCTGCAGAGCTAAAGCGCTCATCTTCCGGAGGAAGAGAAACTAACCCCAGCAGCCCTGAGTGTTGGAGAAAACCCACTGCAGCCACGGGAAGAAAGCAGATGAAAACAGAACGACCAGTGACCTACTCCTGAGGGAGGAGCTCAGAATCACAGATGGGGAAGGAGCAAGAGATCTCAGGAGACCACACCCTGAACACCCAGGGTTACAGTCTCTGCTCATAGTGATGCTAAACTCCCTCTATGCGTGCTGAGTCTCTTCAGTCGTGTCTGACTCATTGTGACCCTGTGGACTGTAGCCCGCCAGGATCCTCTGTCCATGGGATTTCCCAGGCAAGAATACTGGAGTGGGTTGCCATGCCCTCCTCCAGGGGATCTTGCCAATCCAGGGGTTGAACCTGCATCTCTTATGTCTTGGGCATTGGCAGGCAGGTTCTCTACATCTGAGAAGCCAGAGCTCAAACAACAAGTGATAGAAAACACTGCTTAGTGAGGAATAGAAGTGTGGAAGGAGGGCTGATCTGAGGTGCAGCAAAGAGGAAACCTCCCACTGAGAATGGAGAAGACAATGAGGGGACACGGAAACACTTCTGACAACCCAGCCGGACCCACACACCAGACACCAGTAGAGGAATCTGCAGTCGATGGTTCACTGAGGTTCATGACACGAACAACAGACTTGAAGCCTAATCCATGTCCTGACTACATTTACTCAAAGTCCGAGACTAGAAAAAAGGGGAGTCATGTCCATTTCTAAGCATAAAAACTGTTTACTTCAGTCTCTGTTGAACTGTGCAAGGTATCCAGTTTTCAACAACAAAAAAAATCACAGGGCAGATGAAAAGGCATGTGGGATCTTTGCTCCTTGACTAGGGATTGAACCTGCGCCCCTTGCATTGGAAGTGTGAAATACTAACCACTGGACTGCCAGGGAAGTCCCACCACAGTCTTTTTAATATTTGAAAAAAACTTGGATATAGCCTAAAATGCTCAATAATAGGGGCTTAAATAGGATTTAACTTATCTGTGTGTATATGTATATATATTGGATTCAATGATATGTAAAAAGCCATCAAAATTGGTAACATAACTCCACATTTATAACATGTAAAAGGACTCACAATATACTCAAAAAGTTTATAAGATGACATGTATAATAATATTTTAGTAAATAAAAAGGTACACCCAAAATAATCTCAATGAGTTGATCATACAAATATTAACTGGACCACTAGGATTTTATTGACTCATTTTACTTATAATTTTGAATTTTTCTTCAGTGAGTCTACTTATAGTATTTTTAAATAACTGAAAAGTGAATTAATGTATCAGATACATATTAACTTTTCTTCAAAACATATTTATAACCCTCTGTAAATTTTCAGGTACTTCACTGTAATTTAGCCATAAATTATCCCTTGATAGATATCTTTTATCTACCAAAAGATAAATATCTTTTGGTAGATAAAAGTAAAACTATAAAGAAATATATATAAATGAATTTGGGGGAAAAAGACAAATATCTATTTTCTGAATATAACAAAGTCCAAATATGAAAGATATTTGAGCACATAAGTAAAAATAATAATAGCATTACCTATTTATATGATAAATGAAAGTAAAATGTTTATTCATAAGTGTAATAAACATTCACTATTTAAAAAAATAACATATAGCTGTAAATATACTCTACAAGCCATTTTTAAAAGCCAGTAATGTGTATGCATGCTTGGTAAATGAGACTGTGAATGAATTATATCTATAAACTTATACACATAAATTATAAAATTTAATTATTTCCGGAAGAGGTTCTAATCTTATTAAGCATCATGATTAGTGATGCCACTGCCTACAAAATGCATCTTTTGAGATTTATTTTGATTGATCTCTAACTCATAAAAGAATGATCTCTTTTATTACTAGGACAGAATATATTTTATAGCTCAAACCTAAAAAAAAAATCACGAAATTGCTCTTTTGCTATCATTAAATGTGACCCATCAATTCTTATAAAACCAATAAATATTCACTTCTATGGGTATTTGCTTCCTCATCTGGAAAAAGAATTAATCAAAAAATGTCTTAGAGCTTTTATGGAGAACTTTCTGTAGCTCTTCATAAAATGAATAATGAAAATTATGCCCTGTTCACTGGCAGAACATCTGCATTAATATTAAGGTGAGAAGTAATTCACAATTCATTTAACTATGACAGTGATTAGGCAGCTAATTTTTTTTTCTAAGCTCTCTGTGACTATCTGTTTGTCTACTAAGTGCAAGGCCTTGAACATCAAGCTATGGAAATGGTTTTCCTAGATCGTTACTGTAGGTTGGAACATTAAGTCTTGTACAACAAAGTGTAGTAAAATGACTCAACTTTGCTCACATCACAAATAATCTAGGAGAAAATCTTCCAAATTCATATTTTATCAACGGAATTTGCTAGAAAACAGGGCAGATGTGCTCATCCACACCTCTGTCTTTCTGGGCAAGAACTCAGCGCTTTCTACATGAGCCTCTAATACAGAAACACATCATGGAAAAGCTGCCTCAATTCTGTTGATTCAGAATATGTTTAAAAGGTGGTGTTGAAGAAAACTTTTGAGAGTCCGTTGGACTGCAAGATCAAACCAGTCATTCCTAAAGGAAATCAATCCTGAATATTCATTGGAAGGACTGAAGCTGAAGCTCCAATACTTTGGCCACCTGATGCAAAGAGCTGACTCATTAGAAAAGACCCTAATGCTGGAGAGGGCTGAAGACAAAAGGAGAAGGGGGCAACAGAGGAAGAGATGATTAGATGCCATCACCAACTCAACGGACATGAATTGGAGCAAACTCTGGGAGAAAGTGGAGGACAGAGGAACCTGGCATGCTGCAATCCTTGGGGTCGCAGAAAGTCGGACACAGCTGAACATCAACAAATTCCAGAGCAACATATAGACATCCTGGGAAGGTGACAGACTGCAAGAGACAATAGGTCACTGGGAGGTGGTCAGAAAAGATCTTATTACTGCCTGGGGAGCAGAGGGCAGAGAATTTGAAGCCACTTGAATTTACTAGGCTGTCTGTGAAGACTGAAGGAGTCCTAAAAAGACACAGTAGGATTCTTGCAGATGGGGAGCGAACCTAGGCAAACCTGTCCTCCTTTCCATCAGGTTAGCCAATCCATAGTTTTCCATGACTCCAGATAAATAAAACTGAGCTGATAACATGCTGCATTCTGTATCTCAAGACCCCAGGCTCCTATCTCCAGTTGAGAGAAAGCGTAAACAATACACACTTGCTAGAATTCAGCTCCTCTGTTTCTGGTGGTTACGCCATCTTTGCAGTTTCAGCATTATAAATTTTTAAAATATAAATTTAAATTCATGCACACTTGATATTAGGATAATACAAAGTGATCATAGTCATTAAGACAGAGGGACCTTTGTAATTTCAAGGATAAAATTAGTCATTTATCCTGCATTCCTGTAAAATTAGTTTTTCTTTAAAACCATCTGGGAATGCCTTCAAACTGTGACCAAATATTGAGCATACTGTTCTCTGTGGGAATCTGATTCAATTCATGGCGTATCTGAAAGTGCAGAGTTATTCATCATGATTTGGAAAAAAAGAAAAAGAAGCAGTAGTTCGGCTTAAGTATTTATTTCTTAGATAGCTTTTATCTTTTCCTCTTCTTTTTGGAAGGAAAGTGTGAATACAAGAGATGGTGAAGTTAATGACTAAATCTGCACCTCATTCTTCATTTACTTTCCCAAAATCAATGCACTGGTAGATTTTCTTGCTGTGCTTAGTCGCTCAGCGGTGTCCTACTCTTTGTGACCCTACGGACTGAAGCCTGCCAGGCTTCTCTGTCCATAGAGATTTTCCAGGCAAGAATACTGGAGTGGATTGCCATCCCTCCTCCAGGGCATCTTCCCAACCTAGGCAATGAACCCAGGTCTCGCACATTGCAGGCGGATTCTTTGCCATCAGGGAAGCCTTCATTAGCAGCATGAATCTGACATTTACTGCCATTGCTTATTCTACTGGAAGAAACTTCTGTTAAACCTAAAATACAGTTAGGACCATCTCCTCATTCATCCCTACAGGTATGTAATGCCTAGTAAACACCCAACTCTTTGCAAGCATCCATGGAAATCAAACAGAGCTACATATTCTTCGGTGGGCTAAAAATTGATGTGCATTTTCTTTGTCGCTGCTATTTTTTTGAGCTCAAAACAACTTCAAAACTAGCGAAAGTATTAATTTAAAAAAAATAGCTCCACAAATCACAAGAGAGTTAACAAAAGAGTTCATTTGTATTTGAGCAAAATAATATACAGTACATCATTCCTGAAATCCAATTGTAAAACTGACTGTTTAATATTTGGCCACCAGTACTGACGGTGGCCACTGGGGACTAACCATGCTCGCGCTCTTATTTTGGCCTGCTGTGAGCTCAGGCTCTTCTGGTCCCACTGCTGAGGTTAAGATGAAGGAAGGCATCAGTTCTGATTTCCAGGGACCAGCTCAGTGGTCCAGCCTCTGTGACAGGACACAACCCTGCGAACAGAACTGAACCTGAGCCAAGGATGATTACCTGCCTGCTAAAAGACACAAAGTTAGTTCTGCGGATGTGTCTTTCAGGCATGTAGAAAACTCTGCCCATATTTTTCAGCTCTAAATGTCTTTTCACTCATACATTCAAACATTTAATGAACATCTTTCCAGGCTAGGCACTATGCCAGGTGCTGATGGCATTGCAGGGACCAGGACAGGCATGAACAGTGCCTTCCTGGAATCTAAACAACAGGGCACACAAAAGGGGCACTCTACTCCTTATGTCTCTCCATCTGCAAATCCCCTAACACCTCCATATTACAGTGGTTGGAGAGTTACTTCCATAAAACCATGATTTCATAATGGCTTGAAGGTTATTGGGCTTCCTAATAACTATCTGGTGGCTCAGACGGTAAAGAATCCGCCTGCCATGCAGGAGACCCAGGTTCGACCCTGGATCGGGAAGATCCCCTGGAGAAGGAACGGCAACCCACTCCGGTATTCTTGCCTAGGAAATCCCATGGACAGAAGAGCCTGGCAGGTTATAGTCTATCGAGTAGCAGAGTCAGACATGACTGACCGACTAACACTGACAGTTGTTAAGTTTGTTTGGGGTTTTTTCTCTAGCGAATTTGATCTTTTCTCTCTAACATGATAGTAAACTCCTTGAGCCAGAAATCAGACCTCATTGAAATTTGTATGACTTCCTCTAACACCCAATTACCCAATGGTCCATCTTGACCCAGCACTTTTCCTGCAAAATGGATAAGATCATTTTGCTTCCAAGAAAACGCAATAGCAAAAGGAAATAAGAGTACTCAGGATCCAGTGAGGCACGGAGAAGAGCCAGGTTCTCAGCAAGCAGGGTGATTGTATAGTGGTTGTGTTGGTCAGCTGGCAACACAACTGACACCCTATGTGCATACAAACCACTGATCCTTTCTGGTCCCCCAACTACCCTCAGCCCCACCTCCACATCCCCAGCGCAGGTGGGACACCAGTATGGCAGGATCTGAGGCCACTGCAGGAGAAGACTACACTCTACTATCCCTTCCTTCAAAGTCTCTCCCCCAGCTTTCTCAGAAAGGCATGTGGATCTCCTGTGCTGCTCATGCCTTTGTATTAAGAGTCCAGAAAGTCCGTTTTAAAGTATAAATACTGGCTGTGATCACTTACGCTTTTGAATTCTTATACTATTTCTGCCCATTCTCTCAGACCAAGTAACAGATTTATTTATTTAAAAGACCTGTCTTTAGGGGGAAAGTGGGAGAGGGATCTATTAGGGGTATGAGATTAACAGGTACTGCTGCTGCTGCTAAGTCGCTTCAGTCGTGTCCGACTCTGTGCGACCCCATAGACGGCAGCCCACCAGGCTCCCCCGTCCCTGGGATTCTCCGGGTAAGAACACTGGAGTGGGTTGCCATTTCCTTCTCCAATGCATGAAAGTTAAAAGTGGAAGTGAAGCTGCGCAATCGTGTACGACTCTTCGCGACCCCATGGACTGCAGCCCACCAGGCTCCTCTATCCATGGGATTTTCCAAGCAAGAGTACTGGAGTGGGGTGCCATTGCCTTCTCCGATTAACAGGTACACATACCATATAAACAACAGAGAGGAAACAAAGACCTACCGTAGGGTATAAGGAGCTGCTCAATGCCTTGTAATAACCTCTAATGGAAAAGGATGTGAAAAAGAATATACATGCACACACACACATATGTAAAACTGGACTACTCTGCTGTATACCTGACACTAACAGAATACTGTAAATCAACTATAGTTCGATTTTAAAAGTTTTTTAAAATTTAAAAGACCTGTCTTGTTCAGAAAAGATTTAAAGATGATGAAATATATATCTTATTGATAAAGAAGTTGAGACCAGAGATAAAGAATGTTGGAACAGGGTCAGACATCTCATATTTGCATCCTCTCTCCAGTGGTTCCATGAGCTACTCCCTGTGTGACCATGGACAATTCCATACCTCAGTTTCCTTATCTGTAAAATGAGGATAATAACATTACTACATCAATGATTAACTGTAAGAATTAAATAAAAATACACAACAAGCACATAGTAAACTATCATCTCCCTCAGACAAAATAAGATTTCAATGAATTTTCTAGGTGTTTTCCCCTTCCATATGCACTATCTCTTCAATTAGAGCTGAAATCACATAAAACCAATAAAGTATGTTTGGGTAATTTCCAGAACATCGAGTAGCAGTGATCAGAAGGGAAATATAATGAAAAGGGAAAGATACTAGGTTCAATGAGAAGTATACAAAATGTATTTGGTTATGAAGATCATTTGTGATTATGAGATGATTAACATTACTGCAGATTATAGAACTATCATTGTAGATTTTGAGTTACTGGAAATAGAATGCCTTAATGTAGTAGATTTGGAAAACTGTAGTTCATTTGGTGTTACACCTGAAGTGCAGGGGAAGTAGGAAGGGAAAGTTTTAGAGTTTGTATAATCTTGTAAAAGTAAGAACAAGGTGAGCCACAGACACAGTCAGAGACTAATTAGCCAAATGGAGCAGAGAGATGGCTTTACCAGGCTCGCGATACCATATGGAGCAAAGCCACATGCAGAGGAAGCAAAGACAGAGCAACAAGCAGATGGGTTAGGTCCACCTTGGGTGAAGGTTGGTGGTGGAGTTAGGAGGGAGTTATGCAATTGACGAAGGACAGAACCCCAGGGGACACCCTTGGCTGACCTCCAATTGTCAACTCCGAAACTTCTGGAAGTTGGTTCCATAGGTAAAACGGGTGTTTGGGAATCCACATCCTCCCCACTTTTCTGTGGGACCTCATGATGCCATAAAGGCATCAAGGATCCAGAGAGCTTATTCTTTTGGAGGCTTTCATCAGCTGGATGGCTTCTGGCAATTTCCACATCTCAAAATTAAGACTGTGTCCTTGGCTGCCATCAACAGGTGAGACCCACCCAGAGAGAGTAGGAGGGGTGGGTGGGAATCTAGAGTGCCTAGATCTGTTAACTTCAGACAGCAAAACCACCTGCTGCTGGAGTCCAACTGCTTTAGAAATTCTGGGATGGTCACAGGTTAAACGCCTAGCTCCCAGTGGGTCCTAAAATAAAGCTGGTCTCCTAACTCTGTCCTTTCTGATTCTTGCTGGGTGACCATCCCAAGTTGTTAAGGCAACTGTAACACCTGAAGTGACACCACTGTGTCCACGCTCAGTGTCTCATCATTGAATACTTTACAACACAAAGACCAACTTTTCTGTCAAAGCTGAATACACACTGTGCAGATCTGTGATCATAGATGGAGTCATGTATTCAATCTCATTTAACTTCAGGCATTTACTGGATCTTCACCAAAAGATGTTCCACTTCTCTGAGTTTCAGCATCTATCTTTGGTCACAAGTTATTAGAGCAAAATTGCTCTTACTTGATCAATGGAGGGTGGCAGTGGGTACCAAGGATTCCAAAATTTTACTACTCCATTAAAAAAGGAAGTGGGTGTTACCCCATTGGGCTTGCCCGATGGCTCAGCAGTAAAGAATTCACCTGTGATGCAGAAGACACAGGAGACTCAGGTTCCATCCTTGGGTCAGGAAAATTCCCTGGAGGAGGAAATGGCAACCCACTCAAGTATTCTTGCCTGAGAAACCCCATGGACAGAGGAATCTGATCGGCTAGAGTCCATGGGGTAGCATAGAGTCAGACAGGACTGAGCATCCCATCAGATCCCCCTGGGGCAGAAAACAACCTGTAACCTGAGCCTGTGTCACATTACTGGGGTCATTAGATGTCATATAAGCATAGGCAGGGGACTTCTCAGCAAAGGATGTAGAAGGGTTAAAAAACTGAAATTGTGAAAATCTCAAAACAGCTGAAACAGTTAGTGTCAATCCTTCTGTAAACCTTGCAATGTAACCTATTTAGGTCAGTATAAGTTTTCACCCTGAGTCATTCACATATATGACTCACATATATACAAATGTAATGTATATACATATATGTGAACACAAATCCCATCTTTACTATATTCTCTTCCAGGATGAGCTAAAACAGCTAGGATAAAATGAATAATGATGAATAATTGAACTTTACTTAATTAATTCAAAATTATCATTAAATATTAATGAACATGAAAGTGTGATTGCTGAATATATCAATAGCCATCACTCTAACTGTGTGAAAAACCATCTCTCCTCTAACATTTCAGACTTTCTTCACATGACTGTGCTGTATGTTTTCCTTAATCATTTTGCCTAAAGTGAATATTTATCAGTTCAGTTCAGTCGCTCAGTTGTGTCTGACTCTTTGCAATCCCATGAACCACAGCAGGCCAGGCCTCCCTGTCCATCACCAACTCCTGAAGTTTACCCAAACTCATGTCCATTGAGTCGGTGATGCCATCCAACCATCTCATCCTTGTCGTCTCCTTCTCCTCCCACCTTCAATCTTTCCCAGCATCAGAGTCTTTTCCAATGAGTCAGTTCTTCGCACCTGGTGGCCAAAGTATTGGAGTTTCAGCTTCAACATCAGTCCTTCCAATGAACACCCAGGACTGTTTTCCTTTAGGATGGACTGGTTGGATCTTCTTGCAGTCCAAGGGACTCTCAAGAGTCTTCTCCAACACCTCAGTTCAAAAGCATCAATTCTTTGGTGCTCAGCTTTCTTTATAGTAAACTCTATAACTCTCATGTCCATACATGACTACTGGAAAAACCATAGCCTTGACTAGATGGACCTTTGTTGGCAAAGTAATGTCTCTGCTTTTGAATATGCTATCTAGGTTGGTCATAACTTTCCTTCCAAGAAGGAAGCGTCTTTTAATTTTACGGCTGCAGTCACCATCTGCAGTGACTTTGGAACTCCAAAAAATAAAGTCTTCCACTGTTTCCACTGTTGCCCCATCTATTTCCCATGAAGTGATGGGACCAGATGCCATGATCTTCGTTTTCTGAATGTTGAGCTTTAAGCCAACTTTTTCACTCTCCTCTTTCACTTTCATCAAGAGCCTCTTTGGTTCTTCTTCACTTTCTGCCTTATTTTGGCATCCCCTTGTAATATGGTCCGTATTTTTCTTACAGAAATATGTTGGATCCCGAGTCACAATAAAAATCACCTTTGAATACTAATATCCACACACTAGATTGGCTAAAATTAAGAAGGTTGATGACACTGAGTGTTGGCAAGGATTTAGAACATCGAGGACTGTGAGATGCCACTGGTGGGAGTTCAAATTGGCATAGCCACTTTGCAAAACAGCTGCATATTATCTTGAAAAGTTGGGACACTGCCTAGCCCAGCTTCTTCCATACATTTATCACCAGATATGCCTAAGAACGTCTTTAGCAGCCTGGCTGGTAAGAGCAAAAACAAACAAACAAAAGTAACTATCAAACAAACCAAATACACAAAGATGAGAAGATGGATGAACAAACCATGAGTCACTGGAATTCACACAACACTGAAAACAGACTGCCCATGTCCATCAGCATGGATGGATTGTCAAAGCACACCAGTTGGACTTGTCGGAGTATATATAAGGGAGGAAGCAGATTACTTCCATAATTAAATATTAAAGGAACAACGAGAGACAAAGTAATAATTATTATACATTTTAGATCATGCTCTGAGTTCTGCTTATTTAATATACCAGTCATTCTGCCAACAAACCAAAACAAAATGTATACACAAGGAATGAACCTAATAAAATTTGAATTAACAACAACAAAAGCATACTGTTCAATGAAACGAGCAAGGTACAGAAGAATACAAACATTCTGCTGTCATTTTCATCAAGTACAAAAGCAAGCAAAATTTTTAAAAAATAGATTTTTAGGAATAATTCATATAATGGTCAAAGAATAGAGAACAGAGAGAGAATGGCAGGAAGGAAAGCTCCAGAGAGTAGCTCACTGTGGAGGATGGATGATGGGGACTGAAGGTCGGAAACCAAGAGTACCGGAAGCATTTTGTGGCTGGTGATGAGCTCCAAAATCACTGCAGATGGTGACTGCAGCCGTGAAATTAAAAGACGCTTGCTCCTTGGAAGGAAAGTTATGACCAACCTAGACAGCATATTAAAAAGCAGAGGCATTACTTTGCCAACAAAGGTCTGTCTAGTCAAGGCTATGGTTTTTCCAGTAGTCATGTATGGATATCAGAGCTGGACTATAAAGAAAGCCGAGCGGCGAAGAATTGGTGCTTTTGAACCATGGGGTTGGAGAAAACGCTTGAGAGTCCCTTGGACTGCAAAGAGATCCAACCAGTCCATACTGAAGGAAATCAGTCCTGAGTATTCATTGGAAGGACTGATACTGAAGCTGAAAGTCCAATACTTTGGCCACCTGATGGGAAGAACTGTCTCATTTGAAAAGACCATGATGCTGGGAAAGATTGAAGGCAGGAGGAGAAGGGAACAACAGAGGATGAGATGGTTGAATGGCATCACAGATTCAATGGACATGAGTTTGAGTAAACTCCTGGAGATGGCGATGGACAGGGGAGGCCTGGTGTGCTACAGTCCATGGGGTCGCAAAGAGTCAGACATGACCGAGCGGCTGAACTGAACTGAACTGATGAGGTTCTACCTGGAAGCAGATGTATGTCATGTTTATGGGATATGTTGAGCTAAGTTTCATATCATAAATAAACATTTAACAATTAAAATATGTTTAAAGTGGCTGGTTCATGTCAATGTATGGCAAAAACCACCACAATATTGTAAAGTAATTAACCTTCAATTAAAATAAATAAATTAATTTTTTAAATGCATCACCTTAAACCCAAGGATTCCCTTCAAGGCAATGCATTTTACAATTGAAAACCAATATTCACTTCTCTCAAATTAAGAGTTCTGGTTTCTGCTTCTGAAGGAGTCATTCACTGTTTTGTGACCTTGGACATGTCACTTAAACTCTCTAAGGATCTTCTTCTTTCGATCTGAAAATACATGCCCTAGGTAACCACCTCTTGGGGATTTTCTAGAGACCATTCTTTTAACTGTATAAATCTTCAAGCCTTCTATCTTAGGCAATGTCCAGTCTACCTGAATTTATTTCCTGAAAGCAAGCCCACAAGCACTTAATCAATGTCCACATGTGTCTTTTCTAAACACTAACTTATTTAACTAGACACAGTGTCAATTTCCTCTGCAGCTCCTGAGTTCTGTCACCTGAGGATTTAAATTTCTCTCTGGGAATTTAACAGACCTAGATGGCAATTTTTTTTTCTCCTACAGTTACAGCTAAGATCTGATTTGAAAATTAAAGTGGCATGCAGCCTTATACAATGGAAGTAACACTGACTGTGTATTAGAAGCCATCTCATAATTTTGGTTTCAAAATTTACCAGTTGGATGACTGGTTACATGTACAGTGGTTACATCATTTAACTTCTCTAGACCTCAATCTATTCATCTGTAATAAAGCACCAGAAATGGATTAAAGCTCTCTAGAAACAGTTTCCATTCTAGCAGAGTTTGATTATACCTAATTTAGATTTCCTCTTGGGAACAACATTTTGACCTAATTCAAGTCAACTGTTAACCAAAAAAAGTGTTCAAATAGCTTAAAAAATTCACATACCAAACCCAAACTTCTAAAATTAAGTTCCACTAGGAACACTTTGTTTCTGAAGAGGTTAAAAGGAAATGGGTACATAGACTGATGGTGTAATGTACAAAAATTCTCAGATCCATTTGTTAATCTGAGCTTTGAAAATACACTAGACGTTGTTCTAGCCACTGTAAATACAACAGCCCTCGTGGGCCTCTGGGCTTCCCAGGTGGTTCCAGTGGTAAAGAACCCGCCTGCCAATGTAGGAGACATAAAGACGTGGGTTTGATCCCTGGGTTGAGAAGATCCCCTGGAGGAATGCATGGCAACCCACTCCAGTATTCTTGCCTGGAGAGTCCCATGGACAGAGGAGCCTGGAGAACTGCATTATAGGTCACAGAGTCAGACATGACTGAAGCGACTCAGCATGCATGGGAATAAATCATGCTGTACGATCTTGATTTTGTTTATTAATTTCTATTCAGGTGTATGTGAAGTAAATAATGGGACCTTCCTGGTGGCCTAATGGCTGAGACTCCATGCTCCCAATGCAGGGGACCTGGGTTCAATCCCTGGTTAGGGAACTAGATCCCACATGCCACACCTAAGACCTGGTGCAGCCAAACAAATAAAAGTAAATAATTATTTTAAAAAATAATAATGGTTCAAAGACGTCCAGTTATTATAAAAAAGTTTTAAGTCATTGAGGACGTCATTCACATTCATTCTTTGGATAAATATTTATTAAGAAGCAATCTTTGACAAACATTTATTAAGAACCTCTATGCCAACTAGGCTTCTGAGAAGAGAATATGGTGACAGATTGAACTACTGGGCAAATGGTGGGAAAGAGTGGCATTAATGAGAACAAAACAAAACAGTCATGAAAAGGAGGTGGGAGGATGGAGGGAGAAAAATCCCAGGCAGATTGAACAAAATATCTTAGAAAATATTAATTATCCTTCCATTATTATACCTAAACATATGACTGTGTGATGGGGTGACTCAATTTCAGTGATACAATCTCTAATGAAATGTTTTGACTGGTGCACACTCCATACATGTGGAGACAAGTTAATTTCAAGAATATGTCTAATATTGAAAAAATGAATTTCAGGCTCCCTGTAGGACACTTGTAGACTGAAAAATGGTTAAGCCTTTGGCCATATATTTCCTGTCTTCAAAAACTTAATGCATTACTATTCATACATTGCCTTTACTAATACCTGTCTAGAACTTCCACGAAGTTTACACCCTAGTCAATTCAACACTAAAATTTATTTCATGCAATAAGGACTGTAAAGCAACTCCAAACAAAAGCATTAGAAATAATCCACATAGAAACACGGGAAGAAAGAGCAAAGACACTGCACTTTTAAAAGGCATTTGTTTTCTTTGACATTATGCCAGCAGCAGCTTTATAAAGGGTGCTCACTCTTCTACAGTTTGACGTATATCCATCTTCATTTCAACTTCTGATGATTTACATGAGCCAAACATCCCATACCAGTATTTATTTATTTGAGGTAGAGGTGCTTATATAATCGGCTTGTCTTTTCCTTAAAACATTAAAGTAAAAAAGAAACTACAGCAGCCTTGTAGTAGTTTGTATGCCACTTGAATTACCTTGCTCTTGAGGTGAGGATACAGTGGTGTGGATTTACCAATGTCTGTTTAAATATATTGAAGTGTTTAATTCTATCAGGCTCAACCACAAAGAATCCCAAGAGGCAGTGAGTTCTATCCTGCTGGGACTTCACAGGAGGATAATCTAACATCTTTTTTTCCCCCATTTTCCATTAAAGTCCTTATTTGAACCTTGCCAAAGGCATGTCAGGCTCATTCACTGTGTTCCCTAAATTCTGTGCTGCCTGCTGGCATCACCTGTGTGTGAGCTGCTTCCTTTTGGAGGGATGTTCTGAATGTCCTTTCCAAACAGATTACTCAATGGGAAGCAGAAGCTAAAGTCTCTCCTGCTGCTGACAGATCCCTTCCTGGAAAGAAAAGACTGACTTTCTTCCGAGCAAGCACAGATGGCCCCACCCTTGGAAGGCTCCGCAGAGACTCACCTCTGTCACACTAATTTCCCTGACAAGGAAAAAAGCAGGTGGTGAGCCAAAGCGGAAGGTGAGCCAAACACAACGTTTTGATGCCCTTGGTTTCTGGTGCCATTGAAATGTCTGCATCCTGGAAGAACCCATCGAGGCAAAACTCAGAAAAAGGATCCGTGGAGATACCTTCATATAACAGACATGGCAGAACAAAAAGCCTCACCTTCAGACTAGAGGGTTAGGATTTTAGCAGAAGTAATTCTATTCCTATTACATACTCTGCAAATGAGATGAGTGGAAACAAGAGGAAGGAATTCAAGAAAAATAAAACGAGAGGCACTTCATGAAGCCTGTTATGTGGAGTAAAGTAAGTCAGAAATGGAAAAACAGCTATCGTGTATCAACAGATAGATACGGAATCTAGAAAAATGGTACTGATAAACCCACCCGCAGGCAAGGAGTGGAGATGCAGACAAAGAGAACGGACATGTGGGCACAGTGGGGGAAGGAGGGGGTGGGACAAATTGAGAAAGTAGCACTGACATGTATACACTATCATGTATGAAACAGACAGCTAGTGGGAAGCTCCTGTGTAGCACAGGAAGCCCAGCTGGGTGCTCTGTGATGATCGAGGGGGGTTGGATGGGGTGAGGGGTGGAAGGGAAGTCTCAAGAGGGAGGGGATATTATGTACAGTTATGACTGATTCATGTTGTTGTACAACAGAAACCAATACAACATTGTAAAGCAATTATCCTCCATTTAAAAAATAAAAATATTAAAGGTTAAAAAAAAAAGAATTTCCAAATAACCACCTGCTGCACCAGCTAGGACATCAAGTGAAACAATTTAAAACAAGAGGGTATAGATTCTGCAGGCAGCTGGAGACACTTCTGAGGCACATTTGTCAGTTTCACAATACTGTCACTTTTTTGATTTCACTCTGTATTTCTTCGATGGTAACCAAATGCCAGGCACTGCATTAGGCACCAGGAAGGGGTACAGAGGCTGGTGCTAACAGAACTTGATCCAGTGTCAGCCCTACCCATGATACTTCTGTGGTCTAAGTATATATTCTCTAAAGCATGATATCACTTTCTGCATAGGGGTGGCATAATATGCTTAGCACATAATAAGCATTCAGTAAGATATATAATAACTATGATTATTACTAGCAGTATTATTACAGGGATTTTTTTAAGGAGCATGCCCTATGCTGTTATAGTTCATGATCTAGTAGGAGATTAAAAACCACAGGCAGCTACAATGAAATATGGTAGATACTATAGCTGAAAAGTACACAGACTGCTGTTCAGACAGAAAGGATAAAAGAAGGACACAGCGGTGAACATCACCAAACACCTCTCCAAGAGCCTTGTCAAATCCCAAAGCTAGAACCTTTCAAGAGAAGGTCTGACTTTTTTTTAATGTGTTAAAAAAAAAAAACTTATTTCCTTCTATACTGGAAATCTATCAAAGAACAGTACTTCAACAATCCTGCTCATCTGGTTCTATTTTTTTTTAATAGCTGTTATTCCTTCTAACATGTGAAAAGAAGTCTGTTTATTGTTCGCTGTTTCTTTGCACTCTAGCGTAAACTTCACAGGGCACGCCTTACGTCTTCTGTTCTGGCTGTTGCTTGAGACTGAATTCAAAGTACCCAGAATTGTGCCTGGCGTGTTCTAGTTATTCAGTAAATTGTTGTTGGTTGAGGGGACTTCGCTGGTGGCCCAGTGGTTAAGAATCCATCTTTCAGGGCAGAGGATACAGGTTCGAACCCTGGTCAGGCAACTAAGATCCCACATGCCTCAGAGCAACTAAGCCTGCTCGCTACAACCATTGAGCACACGCGCTCTGGAGCCCATGTGCCACAACTAGAGAGAAGCTTGTGCACCCCAATGAGTGTCACGACTAAGACCTGATAAAGGCAAAAATGAATAAATAAGCAAATAGTTTTAAAAACCTGGTAAGAGCAGTGAAAAATCCAGCTTTATATAAAAACTGTTGTTAGTTGAATAAATGAATGAATCAGTAATTCCCATTATTCAACCGTGGGAATCTTCAGGATCTGAAATGCATAGGGAAAAAATTGGGGGATGATGACTTAGGTACAAAGGAATATATTTCCACCTATCACTTCTAACTTACTGACATCTGACTTACAAATCATCTACACACATCTTGGTTCTCAATGTAGGGCATGGTATAGGTAATTGAGTCATACTAGACTTTTCTTCTTTCATTCAAGTATTCAAATAAAGAGCAGTGGTTTATATAAATAAAGCTGTTTAATTATTAGTGCCCATCAGTAAGACTCTTGGTTCCCTCATCCCCTCACTAATTCTGATCCTGGATCAAGAGGAAACCATATCACTGTGCTGGCAGCAGTGGCCGTCTGGGTATGGTCCAGTAGCTGACCCTTGGCAGAGCCAAAGTGTTTCTAAATCTGTGGCCAAACGAGTGGAATGGTCATAACTTAGAATTCCTTTTTTTTCCCATAGATATACGGTCCTGAATTTTAGATAGCTATGGTTTTCATTATAGTAATACTAGTTTGCTTGTAGAAAATGAAAAAAAAAAAAAGACTCTATAACTTTAGCTACTATCAGATACATAATTTCTATAGGAAATTCTTTCGGGTGTCCAAAATTAATCAGTTTATAAGCATACCTATAGGCCTTACAAATAGCTGTGAAAAGAAGAGAAGCAAAAAGCAAAGGAGAAAAGGAAAGATAGAAGCATCTGAATGCAGAGTTCCAAAGAACAGCAAGAAGAGATAAGAAAGTCTTCCTCAGTGATCAAGGCAAAGAAATAGAGGAAAACAACACAATGGGAAAGACTAGAGATCTCTTCAAGAAAATTTGAGATACCAAGGGAACATTTCATGCAAAGATGGGCTCGATAAAGGACAGAAATGGTATGGACAGAAGCAGAAGATATTAAGAAGAGATGGCAAGAATACACAGAGGAACTGTTCAAAAAAGATCTTCACGACCCAGATAATCACGATGATGTGATCACTGACCTAGAGCCAGACATCCAGGAATGTGAAGTCAAGTGGGCCTTAGAAAGCATCACTACGGACAAAGCTAGTGGAAGTGATGCAATTCCAGTTGAGCTATTTCAAATCCTGAAAGATGATGCTGTGAAAGTGCTGTACTCAATATGCCAGCAAATTTGGAAAACTCAGCAGTGGCCACAGGACAGGAAAAGGTCAGTTTTCATTCCAATCCCAAAGAAAGGCAATGCCAAAGAATGCTCAAACTACCGCACAATTGCAGTCACCTCACACGCTAGTAAAGTAATGCTCAAAATTCTCCAAGCCAGGCTTCAGCAATATGTGAACCGTGAACCTCCTGATGTTCAAGCTGGTTTTAGAAAAGGCGGAGGAACCAGAGATCAAATTGCCAACATCCACTGGATCATCGAAAAAGCAAGAGAGTTCCAGAAAAACATCTATTTCTGCTTTATTGACTATGCCAAAGCCTTTGACTGTGTGGATCACAATAAACTGTGGAAAATTCTGAAAGAGATGGGAATAGCAGACCACCTCACCTGCCTCTTGAGAAATCTGTATGCAGGTCAGGAAGCAAGAGTTAGAACTGGACATGGAACAACAGACTGGTTCCAAATAGGAAAAGGAGTACGTCAAGGCTGTATATTGTCACCCTGCTTATTTAACTTATATGCAGAGTACATCATGACAAACGCTGGGCTGGAAGAAGCACAAGCTGGAATCAAGGTTGCCAGCAGAAATATCAATCACCTCAGATATGCAGATGACACCACCCTTATGGCAGAAAGTGAAGAGGAACTAAAAAGCCTCTTGATGAAAGTGAAAGTGGAGAGTGAAACAGTTGGCTTAAAGCTCAACATTCAGAAAACGAAGATCATGGCATCCGGTCCCATCACTTCATAGGAAATAGATGGAGAAACAGTGGAAACAGTGTCAGACTATTTTTTTGGGCTCCAAAATCACTGCAGATGGTGACTGCAGCCACGAAATTAAAAGACGCTTACTCCTTGGAAAAAAAGTTATGACCAACCTAGATAGCATATTCAAAAGCAGAGACATTACTTTGCCAACAAAGGTCCGTCTAGTCAAGGCTATGGTTTTTCCTGTGGTCATGTATGGATGTGAGAGTTGGACTGTGAAGAAGGCTGAGTGCCGAAGAACTGATGCTTTTGAACTGTGGTGTTGGAGAAGACTCTTGAGAGTCCCTTGGACTGCAAGGAGATCCAACCAGTCCATTCTGAAGGAGATGAGCCCTGGGATTTCTTTGGAAGGAATGATGCTAAAGCTGAAACTCCAGTACTTTGGCCACGTCATGTGAAGAGTTGAGTCATTGGAAAAGACTCTGATGCTGGGAGGGATTGGGGGCAGGAGGAGAAGGGGACGACAGAGGATGAGATGGCTGGATGGCATGACTGACTCGATGGACGTGAGTCTGGGTGAACTCCGGGAGTTGGTGATGGACAGGGAGGCCTGGCGTGCTGCGATTCATGGGGTTGCAAAGAGTCAGACATGACTGAGAGACTGAACTGAACTGAACTGATAGATTATAACCTCTTGGTAATTTATAATAGTATTGCCAATATTTTAATTGCATTTAATGTGAGTTTATCATCTCCCTTTGGAACATATCAAGCCAATTTATGTGTGTCAACATTTCTACTGAAGAGGAATCCGTGAAAGAATTAAGGACATGAGAAAAAGAATTTTGCATTTGGGTCTATGGGGCTTTGGGCTTCCCTGGTGGTTCAGTGGTAAAGAATCTGCCTACAATGCAGAGTGATCCCTGGGTCAGGAAGATCTCCTGGTGAAGGAAATGGCAATCCACTCCAGTATTCTTGCCTGGGAAATCCCTTGGACAGAGAAGCCTGGCAATCCACAGAGTCACAAAGAGTCAGACATGACTTAGCATCTAAACAACAGCAACAACTATGGGGTTTTAAACCTAAATCACAAAGATAAGAAATACCATACTGCTGTAACAGATAAAAATTCTGCAAAACTCAAATAATCTAGATGGAACTGCCACGAAACATTTCCCTTAATGAGAAGAAAACAAAATTTCCCCATCTAATCAATCAGTAAACTTCCATTCTATTTAGTATTGGTTTTCATCTGCTGAGCCCTTTCTCAGGGAGGAGCTGTGAGCTGAGAAGGAAGACACACGACTCAGAAGCAGAAGATAAGCCCCACACAGGAGAAGAAGGTGGATGTGATCAGAAGATGAGTACTCCACCTGCCAAACTACAATGAACCAGGGTTCACTGTGTCCATTAGGAGATGCTCCCCCATAAGAATCAAGCATAACTGCCTCTTAATTTCTTCCATATCCCATCTTGCCTGCACAAATATGCATTCTGACCAGAGTAAATTAAAATGTACACTTTAAATGTTGCTTTAGATACTTTTTCTAAGTCACTTCAGTCGTGTCAGACTCTGTGTGACGCCATAGACGGCAGCCCACCAGGCTCCCCCGTCCCTGGGATTCTCCAGGCAAGAACACTGGAGTGGGTTGCCATTTCCTTCTCCAATGCATGAAAGTGAAAAGTGAAAAGGAAGTCGCTCAGTCGTGTCCGACTCCTAGCGACCCCATGGACTGCAGCCCACCAGGCTCCTCCGTCCGTGGGATTCTCCAGGCAAGAGTACTGGAGTTGGGTGCCATCGCCTTCTCCTTAGACACTTAGTTTCACAATTAAATCTTCCTTGGGGAGAAAGACATGCCTTTGATTTCTGTTGTCATCTCTTCACATCCTATGGTACCATGTCAGACACGGCTGAGTTATAGGGGCTGTGGGCCTCTTTCTTTGTAAATCCAGCCTATGAGGCTACAGTCCATGGGGTAAAAGAAGAGTTGACCATGACTTAGTGACTAAACAACAACAATAACAGCATTTATTCATTGCCCACCACTGAACTAGATACTTTACAAAGGTTGGCTCACTGAATCCTTTCGAAAACTCTGATATGTAAGTTTAAGTACCCTCCTTATTCAGATGGGGAAGCTGAACTCCGAGAAATTAATTAACTTGCCCAAAGTCATCTACTTAGGTAAATATCAGAATAGTGGAATCAGGATTACGGAGATGAGGGTAAGATTCCCACCTGGAACACAGACACAGCTGTCCCTAACCTGAATCTAATGATCTCCTTCCAGCAGAGAACACCCTAATCGATACCTCAAATCTTTACATTTCATAAAACTCAGCTTTAATGTTCTCCAAGTTGCTGATGGGTCATGTCATCTGAAAAATCAACATAATCAAAACAGAGTTCAAATCTGTGTTACTATAATTTAGCCTCCTATCCCAAATCCTTACATATTCCAGTAACATCACTATTTTCACTGTCTTTAAACTGCAAATCTCCACTCAGCCCAGGACATCTCCAATAACTAATCACAATCATCAAGAAAGCAGCTGCTACCCTAAAAAAAAAAAAAAAAGAAATCAACACCACCACTACTCTGCTGGCTCCTGGGTTTAGGCCGAAGAGAGAGACAAAAGATCAGAAGCCAATTCACTACTTGAAAGAGCTTCAAATCTAGGCATATTCACATAAAATGTTTAAAATGTAAATCATAAAGTAAATGATCCAGAAAAATGCAACTGGAACTCAAAGGAGAGTTTACCCTGGGCTAGAGTAGTCATAAAAGACTTCATGAGAGGTAAGATTAGCCTGGGCCTTGAAGGATAGAGGAAACTTTGAAATCATGGTTTTACAAGAAAGTCTTGCTCATGGTAGAACCCTCAAACTGTACAGAAGAACACGAAGCAAAGAGACGATCCCAGAGTCCTCTTGTCCCAGCTCTAGAGAACGGGCTACTGCTGATTCTGTGAACTGAACAGAACTTAAATACAGGAAGGAAAGTGAAACAAAGGAAGAGGAGAGAGGGGCCGGAATAGCACAGTCCTGACAAGCAGGGGTGGTCGTGGTAGAGGAGAGGTTTGATGTAAGGGACTAACGTAGAAATGTTGGGGGGAGGGGGGAGGGTGTGTAAATTAGGAGTTTGGGATTAACATATACACACTACTGTATATAAAGCATATAAACAAGGACAGGGAACTACACTCAGTATCTTATAATAACCTATAATAGAAAAGAATCTAAAAAATAATATATATACATACATATATAACTGAATCATTTTGCTGTACACCTGAAATTAACATACTATAAATCAATTTTGGGCTTCCCAGGTAGCACAGTGGTAAAGAACCCAACTACCAATGCAGGAGATGCAAGAGATGTGGGTTCGATCCTTGGGTCAGGAAGATCCCCTGGCATAAGAAATAGCAACCTACTCCACTATTCTTGCCTGGAAAATTCCACGGACAGAAGAGCCTGGCAGGCTACAGTTCCTGGGGTGGCAAACAGTCGGACATGACTGAGCACACATATTGTAATTAAAAAAAAATCAACTACATTTAAATAAAAATATGAAGAAAAAGAAATGGAGCTGAGCCATGAAGGGAGCCAGCTGTGCTTTCGTGGATTTGTCCCACTCACATATCTGAGGACCAACCACCCATGATCCAGGTCTGGGCTCTGATGGGAGATTCAGGTCATGATTGCTGCTCTCAAGGTCAGAATTGGAGGAGTCTCACAATGACTTCGATAGGTCTTTAGAAAAGTAAATCTATACGCAAGCTGAATCAGAAGAAGGAGCAAGAAGTTCCATTAGGAGACTTCTGAGCACTCCCAACAGAACATGAGGAAGTCTTGAGGCAGAGGACCAGGAGCAGAAGTCACAGAGTACACCTGCCTCAAAGTCTAAATTCATGAGGGAGAAAGTCAGACCAAGAGATGTTACATGCTGTGCCCAAATTTGAAAAGTGATTAAGGCCCTTATAAAATAATCTTTGATAAGAAAGTCTTGAAAATTAAATGTAAAAATAGTGCACTGGGATGACCCAGAGGCATGGTATGGGGAGGGAGGAGGAGGGTTCAGGATGGGGAACACATGTACACCTCTGGCAGATTCATTTTGATATATGGCAAAACCAACACAATATTGTAAAGTTAAATAACATAAAATTAAAAAAAAAGAAAATTAAATGTGAAAATGAAACTTTAATAGTCTATGAAATACAAAAGGGTGACACCTTTAGCACCTAGAATTGCCAAAAAGATTTCTTAAACAAGGTATCTACAAAATAAAGAGAAGAATCAATCTTCAATATCATTTAAATTTTTAAAAGAATCTTTTCTCCCAAACACATTCTAAAAATGAAAAGACAAGCCACTAGTTGGGAGAAGCCCATTGAAACGAGCTTCCTTTCATTTGTAGAATGAAATTACAGAAAATTAAAAAAAAAACAAAACTCTGGTATCCAGAATACACGAATAACTCTTACAAGTCTATGAATTTTTTTTTAACAGTGGGAGAGTGAACAATATGTATGCCTATGGATTGCAAAGAAATCTGAATGTTAAGACACGGAAAAAATGGTCAACATTATTAGCAGTCATTAAACCCAGTCATTAACTGCACATTAAAACTATAAGGAGGTACAATTTCATATCCTAAAGACTGGCAAAAATAACATACATTATCAAGTGTTGACGATGATATAGGAAAAAAAAAAGGAGCTCCTTATAGATGGCTGGGTGGGAGGATAAAACCCTTTTGATAGGGTTTTTCAACAGGCAAAACCCTGTTTGGTAATTCGGCATCGTCTTCTAAATGGGATGGTACAAATCCACTCTCTGGCAATTCTCCTAAGAAGACACCCTAAGAAAAGTCTCCATTGTTAGCACAGGGAGATGTGTGTATGAACCTGCATAGCAGCCTTGGTAGAAGATATCCAAAATGTCCATCAACAGAAGACTGATGTTATTCACTATTTACTACACAATGGAATACCACAGGGTGGTAAAAAAAAAAAAGAATAAGTAATACCTACCCATATCAGTAGGCTTCTGAAGTGGCCCTAGTAGTAAAGAATCCATCTGCCCATGCAGGAGACACAAGAGACATGGGTTAGATCCCTGGGTGGAGAAGATCCCCTGGAGGAGGACATGGCAACCCACTCCAGTATTCTTGCCTGCGAAATCCCAGGGACAGAGGAGCCCAGTGGGCTACCACCCATAGGGTTGCAAAGAGTTGGCACTGACTGAAGTGACTTAGCGTGCAGATATGCACACATATCTACAAAATACTAATCAATTAAAGTTGAGTAAAGACCACAAAGCCACAAAGAGCATGGTGTTTCTATGCAGAGTTTTACAACAGCAAAACAAGACTACTTGTAGGTACACACATACCTAGGAAAGCATGAGGAAATGCATGGCAATGATAAACACAGAATTCAGTGTACAGGGTACCATTGAGGGGAGACAGGCTTGGAGAGACTCTGAGAGTATCAGCAGTGTCTGCAGTGATTGGGTATATCAGTGTTTATTGTAATACTTAATTTTTTGTTGTTGCTGAAACATTTCACAGTAATTCTCAATTAATAATAAAGAACTGAACAGTAGTTTGAGGCACAGATATATAGCAACAGAGAAAGAAGAGAATCAAATATCACTTGAAAACTTTCAAATTTTTCACGCCTTCTTTTCTTCCTTTCTGACTTCCCTAGACCTGCAGCTCATCATTTATGCCTGAATTAGCACAACAGCCCCCTAACACATCCCTCTGTCCCAAACTGGTGGCAAACTGATCTATTTCCATCCATCCCAGAGGCCACTTCATGTCACTGCCTATACAGAGTCCTTCAGTGCTCCTATTAACTCTAAACATTCCTGTATAGTCAGTAACACCCTACAGAGTGCATCTCTATTCTTTTCAATCAAATTCACCTCCAGGTCTCAGAAAAAGACACTAGAGAAGCTGGCATAGCAGACCATCTCCCTGAGCCAGCGATCTGCCAAGTTGGCTTGCATCTCCAAGTCTTTGTCACAGTTTTGCCTCATCCCTTCCTCCTACTTAACTCCTACCATCTAGGAATGTCCAGCTTAAGACCTTCCTCTTTAGGAAGCATTCTAAAACAATCCCACTCCTTTGGGTTCGATTTTCAGCTGCCCAAGGATTTGAACTATATTTTGCACTTCGACAGTCTCCATCCTCATGAATACAAGGAAGATCTTAGAATTTCATTTGCTTGTTTGCCTGTCCTTAGAAAGGCTACATCCTACATCTGCCATCGATCATCTAAATCTCTTGGGATCCTTAGCATCAAAGCAGAAATATTTTAAATTATCGATCAAGTAAATGCAAATCTAGGAAAATGATCATATTATAAAACCATGGGTCATGTCCCTGCTGAGTCTTACATGTCTTCACAGATCTTTAAGGCTAAACAGTGGTGTAACATCTAAAGCAGGTTACCAAGAGCCGATTAGCATATCTGTGCTGTGGGTCCACACCCTCCATCATTCCAATACCTTTAGGTGTATATCAAATATACTACATACCTGGCCAGAAACTACTATAAATCATGAAAATACCGAGAAGGCTGTGAACACATACAATTTAAAAGGGTAGATTTCAACCTCCCCTGTGATCAAGAACCCTCCTCCCATAGGTACTAAGTAACTCCCTCTACAGATATCAGCAAGAAAGTCAGTTGTAACCACTTCTCCCCCCTCCCACTTCCTACCTCTCATCCCTGTGATCTGATTCAACTTTTCAATCCTCAATGAACATTTGCATCCCTTCCACTGGCAAGCCCTCTGCTAGCCCTGTTATCCCTTGATCTTAAGGTCTCACAGAGATTGACAAGCACATCAACTGAAAAATGGAATATATATATGCATCTGACTTAGTGGAGATATAAGAAGGAATGTTCGATCCTGTGGGGTAAGGGGGGGAAAAGAGCTTGTGCTTAGGATCAAAGGGCAGGGGTGGAATTCAATACAGGCACTGGGGTGGTTAAGCTATTCAAATGTTTTGTTTCGAGTAAGAAGGAGGATAAAGGAGGAGGAGAGGAGGGTTTGTTTTTTTTTTTTGCGGGTAGGGTGGGGAGCAGGAGTTGTTTTGTATTGCTTTGTCTTTCTAACCTTTATCTTATTTCAGAAACTCCCTTTGGTGACCAGAACACATAATCATAGTAAACTTAGGACCAAAGAATGCAGAGTTTGAGATTGCAAGGAGGGCCATACAAAAGTCATGTAATACTATCCTTGGAGCTACGGTCCTTATACCATTGGAATACAGACTTACATGCACTCTTTATTCATTCATTTATTCACTCAACCAATGTCTACGGACCACTTACTAAGTTCCAAGGTGCTGTGCTAGGCATCAGTGATATTTCATAAATGGGCAATTCTTGTCTTGGACCTCATAAAATCCACAGCTCAGTGAGGAAGATAGTCGATCAGATAATCACAAAAGACAAGGCATCATTATTTACTATAAAAGGACCATGATAAAAAGTATCAAGCACTGAAATTGCCTGCAACTGGAGGGCTTCATTGATTCAATGACTTCTCAGCTGAAGTCTAGGGAAAGGAAATAATGGTAAGAAACACGTTCCAGGGAGTTCACACAGAAAACTTCTAAATGCATCAGTGCTTCAGGGTTGCCCTACTGTCGCTTCCCAGCTCCAAATGGGAAAGCTCATCCCAGTGTGAAACACTGAAAAGGTGACTTGGCTTCTGCCTCAATGTCTGTGAAAAGAGCTTTGAGCAGAGTGACTGTGCCCTGCCTTCTTGCTAGAGTAGTCTGATGAATCATATCAAAGAGCTGTTTGCAAAGTCTGAGACAAGATCAAATGCCATCTTCCCCTCCATTGGCAGCATATGTTTTGCAAGGAAATCTCTGCAATATCTACCAGGGAAATTTCTAGTCCAGAAATAGACATCACACTGAGTTTCCACTGAAATTAAAACCCAAAAAGCAAGGATGCCCAAGGCAGGGGTTGTAATCTGCAGGTTAGAGTGAGGGTTAATGCCAGTCCTCCTATCAGATATGCATAAACATTCTCCAGTAGTAGAATTAAAAGGGAAGTTACTCTAGCAGATGTTTTCAAATTAGCCAAAACCGTGTCAGGGAGTAAAATGAAGCGGCAGAGCTGGAAATGTGCCCAGAGAGGGAGAGACCTTCCCACAAGCTGCCTGATGGAGCCACTGAAATGCCCCTGAGCCCTTCCGGTGCAGATGGGGGTGCAGGAGTGGAGAGACAATCAGGTCTCAGCACGAATCCTTCTCTCCTAATTGCTCATCCATGACTCCAATGAGACCACGGCTCTGCTGAATGCAAGGATATCCACGTGGGATAGGGCAGCTCATACACTGCCAAACCACACTCTTCACACTTGCTTTTTAGGCTGCTGCTTACAAATTCGACAAGAAATGTTGGGAGAAGATATAGAAATTGTCCATGATGACAGAGGAGCAAACTATGATACATGAATGTGAAAATGAATAGTTCAGTGTCGGGCAAATCCCAGGAGAAGGGATGGTGTGCATCTTCACAGGAGATCCAGGGCAGCGACACCTAGTTCACAGCAACCCCAAACAGGACAATGATGACCCCACTACACACTGCTCAAGAGGAAAAAAGGCCCAAGAATCTGAGCCAAAAATCTGTGGCTACATAATCCAGAGGGCTTCCTGCTTCCTGGGTGCAAGCTGGGCCCCCAAGTGGGCTGTCGCTCGTTACTCAGTACACTACTTCCCACAGGAAGGAGAAAATAATAAACACTATCCAGGAAAAACCTTAGGTCAATAGAAGCAGAGAATATCTCCAGCTTTTCATTGGTACACCAGCAGTATTTCATATGCAACAGCAACCTCTGCACAATCTCAGAGGGGAAGAAAAGTCCTCAAAGAAAAGCCATTCACCATGTTTAACCACCTTATAACCAAAATCCATTTTTTTTCTGTCCTCCACCACATGTTTTCCTTTTCAGGGTTACCAAAAGAAAAAAAGAAGTAGCAAATTATATAGGGCAGGAGGAGAAAGGGGCAACAGAGGATGAGATGGTTGGGTAGCATCACCGACTCAATGTGACATGAGTTTGAGCAAACTCTGGGAGGTAGTAAAGGACAGGGAAGCCTGGTGTGCTGCAGTCCATGGGGTCGCAAAGAGTTGGACACACACATCTATCTATCTATATATAGATATCAGGGCTTCCCAGGTGGTACAGTGGTAAAGAATCTGCCTGCCAATGCAGGAGACGAAAGAGACACGGGTTTGATCCCTGGATTGGGAAGATCTCCTGGAGAAGGGCGTGGCAACCCACTCCAGTATTCTTGCCTGGAGCATTCCATTAAGAGAAGAGCCTGGCAGGCTATGGTCCATAGGGTCACAAAGAGCTGGACACCACTGAAGCAACTGAGTGTATACACACACACACACACACACACACACGCTGTATGCATCAATGGTATATTATATATAGAAAATATACATTTTGCATAAGCCAAAGAGGTATGTGTTAGAAGAAAAGGAATTGGTAGCTGGTATTTCAAACAATGGGTTATCAGTGGGTGTTTAATAAAGTGGAAGACTGACAGTTCTAAATCCTCCCCTGTGCTAGAAGAACAGTTTAGACCTTCCTAGAAACCCCATCTTTGACAATTCCTGAGAGACCACACAGTGAAAGTCACCTTCATTGGGCAGTAACAGGAAGCAGGCTACACATTCCCTGTGATTTAAAAAAAAAAAAAAAAAAGGAAGAAGGTCAAAGAAGAAATTATTCCTTTCTTTGAAAATGAAGAATTACAAACCCGAAGAATCTTCTGGAAATAAGAGACAACACAAAACACGATGGGGTGCTTTTGAACCTCCAAGTGTATCAGCAACACAAAATTTTTAGAATTCTAGAAAATGGTCTTGTGATTGTGTTTCTATAAAATAAAAACATACCAAGAAAACAGCATCTCATAGACGTAAGGCATAGACTGTAAGTGTGGGAGTCGAGGATTGGAGACAAGGGTTTTGATTTTTCCAAAGTCCTTTAAAGATGCTCCTTTAATTGGGTAAAGGAGAAAAAGAAACAAAAGAACTTACAACTACATTTCCTTAAATTAACCCAGGAAAGGCAAGCGTGGTTTCTATAGAGATGAAATCTTCATGACAGTCTTCCAATGGAATGCCTCCTAAAAAGAGACAGATTCTTCTGCATGGAGCAGAGTTGCTCTGATTAAAGGTAGAACAATGTGTGGGAATAATCCAGAAGACACCATCATGTGAATCTGACTCCGTCATAGAAAATTCACTATGAAAACACACATTTAGATGGCATTTTATTATTCTTTCGGAATCTGAAATAGTACATGAAATCAAAGTCAGAACGCTGAACCCTGTTTTCAGAAGTTGCTATTCAAAGAATCTGTTACTTGTCTCAACTGAGTTGTAGCAGGAACTATTACTAGGCTACAAAGCTCTAAAGGAGTACTTAGTAAAACTCCCATTTCCCTTCTTCACAATATTTAATTCATACTTAAAAATTAATCAATCTAGATGGCTATGTGGAACAAAGGCATACATACCTAACAGACTTTACATCAAAGAGCATGCAAGTTGTATTTCCAAATCTGATTCAATAAAATACTTAAGCTTAGAGAAACTTAGAAAGTAGAACAACTGACAGTTTAGTCTATTCCTCTGTATGAGCCACATGATATTTTGAGAAGGTGGTCTTGATTTCAATAATCACTCATATCAAGGTTTTAGTCCTGGCGGAACAAAGTTTATACTGAAGGAAAAATTACAGATGCTAAACCAAGAAAATTCCCCACAAGGAATACGCAAGTATTATTCCCCTCAAAGCACAATTGCTAGTGTGTGATTTGAAGTTGTCAGAAAATGACTCCATAATTTTTTAAAGAATCTGTTTACCAGTTCATTTTGCCAGTATTTATATCATCTATAATTTCTGAGACCAAATATTTTATCTGGCAAACTAGCCTTAGATAGAAATATACAGGGAAACAGACAGATGTAATTTTCGAAATAGCTTGTATTTGAAGGCACTCAAGTCTCTTCTCATATAAAGTAGCTAATAGTTTCTCTTAAGTGAGTCATTTTTTTTTTTTTTAACAGTCATGGAATTCTAGATCTAGAACTAGGAATATTTCAAGGCAGTGACTTTACTGCAGCAACTTTAAACTGAACTAATACATCCAGAGGAAATTATTAACAAGGCCATTGATACCAGACTTGTATGAACTTTCCTGGTACATGCAAGAATATGAATTTTCTGAACCAAGGGTAGCTTTTGTCAACTAATCGTTTAAACTTCCTATGTTTTGCAAGATATTCGATATTTCTTTACGACTTTGGATTTTCTTTTTTAAATTGTAAGCAAAACTTTATCCTTTGACATTAGATAAATCAGGATACTTGTAACATCTCTTGCCTTCCTGTCATTTCCGTTCAAGTTGGGATAAAGATTGCCGCTATACATGCAAAATTACATAGGCCAATAGAAAGTTGCTCCCTGAAGCCGAAATTCGACTATAAATAACAGACAAAAGGCAGTTAGCTCCTTCCTGGTTTGTCTGTTTGTTTTTTAAAGATAACAATTTGCAAAATGTTTGCATTTGATCCTAACATTGCTTTCCTGGCTCTGAACATTCCTCATTCCAGGGTCTGACTAAAAGCCAGACTAATCCATCATCACTTTACAAAGCCATCTGCGAAGACTATAAAAGCTAAAGCTCCATCTTCAATTGTTACTTTTATTATACACCTTTCATCACTGTAATTCCATAACTTCACGCGTTATGCTGGGGGGTTGGGGGTGGGGGAGACAGCAGTGATCTCTCAAGAACGGAACCAGCTCACCGTGTCAGGAGGGGACAGTCTCGCTAGAGTCCAGAGAGGAGATAACCTCTCACCCTCGGTGGCGAGGGGCAGGGGGTGTGTGGGGGGCTGTCCCGGCCTTCTCCCCGCCTCAAACCCCCTCCCCTATCCGACAGAAAATTCCGCAGCCTCCTGACCAGGAGGAGAGGAGAGCCGGGGAGCGCGGGGCGGGAGCAGCGCCGGCACAGACACTGTCGCGGGCACCTGAGCCGCCCCTTCCCACCACCTCCCGTGGCCACCGCACCAGGCGAGGCGCGCAGCATCTCAGCCCTGCGGGCTGAATTGCCATCTTCGCGCCCCCCAGCCCCGAGGTCCAACCCCCGCAGCTGCGGCGGCCCCTCCAGGAAAGCGCAATTTTTATCCCTCTGGGCCCGGAGGAGGGGTCCCTGCCTGGTCTCGGCTCATCCAGGCTCGTTCAGTTCCCTGAACACTCGCCACGCCGCGACTGGCCAGGAATTGGCCTCGGCCTCGGCTGCGGACAGGGGGCGACTCTCCCGCGATCGCGCCCTAGGACCGCGCTTCTCCTAGTGTCTATCTGAATCTCTGTCTCTCCCTGTGTGCCTCTGTCTCTCTTTGTGTCTCTGCTTATCTGGCTTTCTCCTTCTTGCTTGAGCGCGCGCGCACACACACACACACACACATTCACACAGGGGAGGGGGCTGTCTCCACTCCCAAAGCCAAAATGTCACCCAGAAAACAAGTGCAACAACTTGCTTCGCCTACGACTCGGGAGCCGGTGGAGAAATGCCCTGCAGCGAGCAGCCCCCTCCTCCCCGGCAAGGTGCAAGGGGTTGGGGGCGGGGGCGGGAAAGCGGCCGGTGGACATGCCGGGGACTGCCGTTCAGCTCCCCTCCCCCTCTGGGACCCTGTCGCAATTAGAAATCCGTCCGCGCCCCGGCCCGGGGGCGGCGTGGTGGGGCGGTTAGCCGCGAGGACCGCACACCCGGAGAGGGGCGCGCCGGGCCCCGGGTCCCCGGGGGTCGCAGAAGTGCGCCCCAGGTGGCGGAAGGGGTAGGAAAAGCCGGCTAGCGGTCCGGGGAGCCCAGCCCGGAGTCCCTCCACTGGCAAGAGCAGCGGCGACCGCGCGACTGGGAAAAGCCACTGGGAACTCGGCAGTGGCGGCGGCCCGGGCTCCGGTGGCCCCGGCCGCGAGCGCACGCCCTAGCCCCCGGCGCAGCCCGGCGTTACCTTGCTGCTGCCCGCAGTCCGGCCCTCGGTCGCCGCGGCCGTCCGTCGGTTCCCGCGAGCTTCCGAGGCAGGACGAAAGAGGTGTCCCCGTGGTCGGGACAGGCTCTCAGCGACGCGAGGCGAAGGAGTCGAGAGAGAAACCGAGGCGGCTGCGACCGATCCCGCTGCGGATGCCGCCGATTCCCCGGGGCCGGAGGTGTCGGAGAGGCCGGGTCCTCGGGATTGCGGCGCCCGGAGCGCAGCGCTCGCCTCTGGCGCGGAGGCTCAGTGGCGGGACGCGGCGGGCTGGGGCGGCGAGGCTGGGCTGGTCACCCGCCCCTGGGTGCATGTTAATACGGTGGGGAGGAGGAGTCCCGCGCTTCCTCCGCCCAACCGCCGGAGCCGGCGGGCGAGTGACGGCCGAGGCCCCGAGCCCGCGCTCCCACCCGCCGCGGCTACTACGGTGCGGCCACCAGCCCTGGCCCCGGCCCGGCACGTGCGCCCGGGCCGCGGGGAGGCGCCCGGCGTCCTGCGGATGATGCCCGCTCCGCCTCCGGGCGGCAAGTGCGCTCACACGGGACGCGGAGGCCAGCCCCGCATCCCAGCGAAGGAACCGAGAGGCGGCCGCGCGTTGGTGGGCGTGCCCCGTGCGTTCCCCGGCGCTGCATCCGCGGAGAATGGAACCTGCCCCGCCTCACCTGCCACCTCTGGTCCCCTAATCTTATGAGGAGCGCTCCACACTTTCTATCACAGGATATCATGTAGGCGGGTAGAGGGTTTGCCCTTTTCTCTCCATCCTCGGGGTCCCTAGTAGAATTTTTGAAAACGCAATCGCCAGGGAGGAGCCCGGGTTGTGGACCTAGTCTAGACTCACCAGGACCGACTGCTCACACCCCATGCTCTTACTTCCAAACAGTTATTCCTCAGAGCCTCAGTTTCCCCATCTGTACAACGAAGGCTCTTGGGGGCGGCAGGGGGGTATTGTGGATTCCATTACACAATATATATTCCACCGGTTTCTCTAGGTATTTAGAGAAAACCAAGTATAATAGGGAAATGAATCCCTTTTCTTCCTGTCCTCTGACCTCAGTAAACGCTCAGCTCTCCATCTCAACTGCGTTTGGGAGCCACGCCCATTCGCACAGGCTGAGGACCACAAGTCCATGAGCTCTGAAAGTAAAAAACATCCGTAAGGCTTCTAAGTAAGAATAGAAATAAATATTCTGTGAATAGGTGAAATTTGGGTCAAAGAGAGAATGGAGTCAATCAGTTGTTTATCGAGCTCAACCTACTTAAGTACTAGGTTCTGGATGATAAGAGTTAAAATAGCGGTTAATCACCGTCTTCCGGTTTCCTTCAATAAAGAATGGGCAACTTCACGGAGAAGGTCTGTCCTTTGTTCTACGGCTTCCAAAGAGAACATTATGCCAGAGAGTATATAATCTTCTTTATGTAATTGTACCCATAAACTTATAGCATAAGATTTAGCATCTGCTTTGTGTGATATTTAATTATAAATATTAATAGAATATCCTTTTTAAATGAAACACTTCTAAAAATGCAGAGAAGTGAAAAACAGTTTCCATAAAAATATGACTCAGATAAATAATCACTTTTCCGCAATTTCACTGAGTGATTTTCCATTAAAGAGGGGAAAAAAAATCTTTAAACCACTAAACACTCAAAGAAATGGAGGTAAATCCTCAGAATAGTAGTACCATGATTATAATGCTTTAACAAAGCTCCAAAGGATATTGCCAGCCAATTCCTACTATGTAGGAGCATTTATTTTTCAAAGAAGACTCCATTCAGTTCAGTTCAGTCACTCAGTCGTGTCTGACTCTCTGCAATCCCATGGATGCTGCACACCAGGCCTCCCTATCCATCACCAAGACGCCACGAAAAGGCCAAATACTGCCATAGGAAAAATAGCCTTCATAATCTAGAGAGAGCAAACTACGCATTCCCAGATTTGTAAGTATGTTTAATCCATAGAATTTTTAATGTGGTCACATAAGTAAGAAGACCATTATAACTGTCAGACCCTAAATCAAATTAGGTGACTTTAGTGAATAAATTTGCTTGAGCAGAAAATCAATTTTCCTACAAAATTCTTATGGTAGATTCAACCAGGCAACAACAATGTTTATATAACCCTGCTATTATTAGGGCTTACTGATTGTAAGTGACAGAAACCTAACTTGGCAAACTGAAAAGTATTTATTGGAAAGATTGAAAACTTTGCAGTCTTGAAACAGGCAGTGTTTGAGGCAATACTGTAGCTCTAGGAAGTTAGAAAGAGCATTTTTGTTTAGTGTTGCAGTCAATGAAACTTACAGTTTACAGTCAGTAAATGCAACTACTATTTTGAACCTCACATTACTGGAGCAAGATTCAAGTCACAGAGCAGAGCATTCGACTAGTCAAACTTAGATCAGGCACCAACTCCTTGACTGGACCAAAAGAGAGGTAGGAAACATTTGGTTCTTTGATTTCCAGAATGAAAGGCAGGTACCTGGATTTTTGGGGTTTCCAAAAATACATATGATTGGAGATAGTAATTCCTCAAAACAATTTACGGGACCTCTTTTAAGAAGAGAATTTGATGCTGAGGCTGAAAAAAGATCAATGTCTGTTACACTGTCTGGCTGTGAAATTTACCCTGTAATGCTTAGTTATTTGGATATAAGCAATGATGTTGTACAAGTAAAACTGAAAGTTTGTTTCAGTTAAAGAATGCTATTTAATATTTCATGTATGGCCAGTTACCTTATTAATATAAGCATTCATTGTTGTTGTTGTTTTAGTTGCCAGACAAGTCTGACTCTGCAACCTCATGGACTGTAGCCTGCCAGGCTCTGCATCTATGGGATTTCCCAGGCAAGAATACTGGAGTGGGTTGCCATTTCCTTCTCCAGGGGAGCTTTCCAACCCAGGGATTGAACCTGTGTCTCCTGCTTGACAGGCAGATTCTTTACCACTGAGCCACCTGGGAAGCCTAATAGAAGCATGAAAGTGTTAGTCATTCAGTGGCGTCTAACTCTTTGTGACCCCATAGACTGTAGCCCTCCAGGCTCCCCTGTCCATGGGATTTCCCAAGCAAGAATACTGGAGTGGGTTGCTATTTCCTCCTTCAGGAAATCTTCTCCACCCAAGGATCGAACCATTACAGGCAGAGTCCTTAATATCTGAAGGACCTATTATAAGAACTACTACTGGAAGCCAGGGTGAGCAGCTGTGTTCGTTTCTTGTCGAGGATAGTATAGTAGCTGTATTATAGTGGCCCTGGAAAGATGTTCACGTCCTAATCCCTGGAGCCAATGAATGTTATCTCACATGGAAATTTGCAGATGTGATTAGGTAAAGGGTTTTGAGATGGGAAGTTTATCCCAGATTACCTCAGTGGGCACAATACAATCAAAAAAGCTCTTACAAGAGGAAAACAAGAAAGTCAAAGGCAGAAGAAACAGATGGGATGATGGAAGCAGAGGTTGGAGAAATGCATTTTGAAGACAGAGTAAGGAGGTCATGTGCAAAGGGATACAGAAGCAAGAAAAGTTAAAGATTCTCTCCTAGAAGCTCCAGAACTCATGCCAGGCTGCTAACATGTTGGTTTTATCCTAAATCGATTTCCGATTTCCGATTTTTGTTTTCCAGGACTGAAAGATAATAAATTCATGTTGCTTTAAACCACCAAGTTTATATAACAGCAGCTGGAGGAAACAACTAATCCAACATCCTTCCTAGAGCACATGTTGTTAGCAGGTGGCATGAGAGCATTTACTGTAGAAGAAACACAGAAAGGTATAGCTACTTCTGGAGAAGATAGCTCAAAGAAGGCTAAGTCAGCAGTAAGCTGGCAAGAGCAGGAAATTAGAAACCCCAGACAGACAGGGTTCCTATTCAGGAGCTTCCATTTCTATGGTTAAATCAATATGCTGGCACTCCCCCTAGACCACCACATGGTCAAACAGGTAAAATCCCATTAAAAGGAAAGAAGAAAAACTCAAAGGACAACATGAACAGTAAGTGTGAAATACATATGAGTTTTCTTCTACATTAACAGAGCGTTCTCGCTGAGTCTCATGATTTTAAGTAATATTTAAATGGTGATTCCATATTTGTATCTTTGGCCTTGACCTCTCAGCTGGGTTTCATATTTGGCCATCCAAAGACCTGCTAGACACGGCCACTTGCAACTTTCACTGGCACCCAGGTCCAAATTAATCTCATTACTCTCTGCTCTTTCTATCCAGACTTTTATTCCTTTACCTGTTATACTCTATGGACTCGTGGCCTGTTATACCAAGTTATCAACACCAGAAATCTGTGAGTTATTCTAGACTTACACATGCTGCTAAGTCACTTCAGTCGTGTCTGATTCTGTGCGACCCCTTAGACGGCAGCCCACCAGGCTCCCCATCCCTGGGATTCTCCAGGCAAGAACACTGGAGTGGGTTGCCATTTCCTTCTCCAATACTTACACATGCACCAGTCACCTAATTCATCACCCAACACTATTAACTTCTCCTACCATCTGAACTTATCTCTTTTTTAAAAAAAAAAGTCTGTCTCTTAAAAAATTTTTTATTTGTCTGTGTTAGGCTTCCCAGGTGATGCTCATAGTAAAGATCGCAGCTGCCAATGCAAAAGACACAAGAAACTCAGGCTTAATCCCTGAGTGGGAAAGATCCCTTGGAGGAGGAAATGGCAACCCAGGATGAAGGAGCCTGGCGGGCTACAGTCCATAGGGCTGCAGAGTCAGACATGACTGATGCAACTTAGCACATTTTGGGTCTTAGTTGCAGCGTGCAGAGATGATCTTTGTTGCATCATTCGGGCTCCAGAGTGCTCAGGCTCAGTAAACTGTGGTACACAGCCCTTACTTGCCCTGTGGCACATGGGATCTTAGTTCCCTGATCAGAGATTAAGTCCACATCCCTTGCATTGCAAGGTAGATTCTTAACCCCTGGACCACCAGGGAAGTTCCCCATTTGAACTCATCTTGGAATCCCTCCTAAATTTCCATTTCTATTATATACTCTCTTTGTATATTATATATCTCTATAAGACTTGGTCATCTCACCCTGGGTTTTATCCTCTTCTCTCCTATGCAGATGACACCACTCTTATGGCAGAAAGTGAAGAACTAAAGAGCTTCTTGATGAAAGTGAAAGAGGAGAGTGAAAAAGTTGGCTTAAAGCTCAACATTCAGAAAACTAAGATCATGGCATCTGGTCCCATGGCAAATAGATGGGGAAACAGTGGAAACAGTGTCAGACTTTAATTTGGGGGGCTTCAAAATCACTGCAGATGGTAACTGCAGCCATGAAATTAAAAGGTGCTTACTCTAAGTTGTCTATGACCAAGCTAGACAGCATGTTAAAAAGCAGAGACATTACTTTGCCAACAAAGGTCCGTCTTGTCAAAGTTTTGTTTTTTTCAGTAGTCATGTATGGATGTGAGAGTTGGACTATAAAGAAAGCTGAGCACTGAAGAACTGATGCTTTTCAACTGTGGTATTGGAGAAGACTCTTGAGAGTCCCTTAGAGTGCAAGGAGATCCAACCAATCCATCCTAAAGGAAATCAGTCCTGAACATTCATTGGAAGGACTGATGTTGAAGCTGAAACTCCAATACTTTGGCCACCTGATGAGAAAAACTGACTCATTTGAAAAGACCCTGATGCTGGGAAAAATGGAGGTGGGAGGGGAAGGGGATGACAGAGGATGAAATGGTTGGATGGCATCACCGACTCAACAGACATGGGTTTGGGTGGACTCCGGGAGTTGGTGATGGACAGGGAGGCCTGGCGTGCTTCAGTTCATGGGGTTACAAAGAGTCCCACACGACTGAGCAACTGAACTGAACTGAACTGAACTCCTTTCTCCAAGTCTTGCCTCCTTTTCATTGCAGCAAAATTATCTTATAAAAATACAACTCAGACAGTGTTACACCTATGGTTTAGTGCCTTATAAATTTATAAAGTTCAGTTCCTTGGCATGATATACAGGGCTCTCTATAAACTTGCTTTTATCTCTGTCTTTGGCCTTCACTTGTATGATTTATACATTATGCTTCAGTAAACCAGATTGCAGCTTATAATGCCATTCATGTAACATGCTCTGGAATATTTCCATAGCTTTCTCATACTAATCTTTCTGCCTTGCATGCCCTCTCTCTGCTTTTGTTGGCTAGTATTCATTTCTCCTTCAAGGCTTGCTTCAGGGGACCTCATGCCTGAATCATCAGGTTGGATTAAGTCTTGCCCATGCTCACTGAACCTACTATTATCTTGGTTTGTATGACTTTATATTAAGTTTTTCAGGTTATCTGGGTTGTATTTTTGAGACTGAGCTATTTCTATATGGATCCTCAATACCTAGCATAACAATTGCCTCTCAATAGAAAATCAGTGTATATTTGTGGGACTGAATTAACCTGAACAGCTTTGAGAATATTTTGTGATGTCCATATATATATTAATATAAGGTAGAGGAGCCCATGTGTGATGTAATATAACCTGTAGCTAAATTTTAAAACCCATCACTCGTCAGGTGTAATAAATGGAAAGCTTTCATTTTCATGCTAAACAAATGCCAAAAACAAAAATTGAGGAAACACATATGAAGACATTGTGTCTAGTTTTTCATTTTAAAAGCCAATCCAGTGAAGGAAAATGGCCTTGTTATCCTCAAGTGGTTTTCAGTGAACATTTTTGCTTTGTGTATTTATTTATATTTGGCTGTTCTGGGTTTTCATTGCTGTGCGCAGACCTTCTCCAGTTGCGGCAAATGGAGGCTACTCTTTGCTGCACTGTGCGGGCTTCTGGTTGCAGTGGCTTCTCTTGTTGCAGAGCACAGGCTCTAGGGTGCACAAGATTCCATAATTGTGGCACCTGGGCTCAAGAGTTGTGGCACACAGGCTTAGCTGCCCTACACTATGTGGAATCTTCCCAACCCAGGGGTCAAACCTATGTCCTTTGTGTTGGCAGGTGGGTTCTCTACCACTGAGTCATCTGGGAAGCCTTAGTTTCTGTTTTATTCAATATTTTTTTTATTAAAGATATACGTGCTGGAAAACAACTGATTTAGCTTCTGTCGCAAGTCTTCTTTTAGTACCTTATCATTCTTGTTTACCTGGAGAAGGAAATGGCAACCCTCTCCAGTATTCTTGCCTGGGAAATCCCATGGACAGGGGAGCTTGGCAGGCTACCTACAGTCCATGTGGTAGCAAAGAGCTGGACATGACTGAGCACACATAAACATATTTTTATTTACACATTAATCTATACACACTGGGTCCACTTCCTGTCGACTCCCCAATACCCTCTTTTACCCTTACACCCATTGCAATGTGGTGTGAGCCCTGTGTACTGCAAGCTGACTTTGTTCTGTAAAGGCAATACAACTTTCCCAACAAGAAGACCCATTTTCTTGATGTCGCTCCTATTTTCTTGATCTGCTGTTTAGAATTTTATGCAGTGGCTACCTGATTTTTCAAAATTTCCACTAGAAACGATCATTATTTTACTATCTCCTGATTTTCCTTCTAGTTCTCTGCTCCCAAATCTTCCTACCACCTCTCCCAAGCTGTAATTATTGTGCCCCCAAGGTGGTGGCTGAGGCCACAGGTGAGAGTGAGATCACTGAAGAGAAAGAACCTTGGCCAGGACCCCAGGAGTCTCGGCCATGCCCACTGGTGAAGGAGGAAGAGCCCAACAATAGAGGTGGGAAGAAACTCAGGAGAGCAGTGCCATGGGATGGGCAGTGCCACAGAAACCAGAGAAGGAGAGCATTTTAGGAGATAGGTTTTGGTGCTGAATTTCAAACCAGCACTTCTATACATGTAATACCTTCACCTGCAAGAAATGTACAGACATCACAAATTCGACAGACACAAACCAAACGGTCCATCTTCCATCCGGAATTAACTCTTTTCCACACAGTCTTCTCATTGATGGTCCCCTCTACCATAAACCCAAATACCACAAATTTAGAAGTCATTCAGATACTCCTTCTCCCAGCTTATTGACTGACTCTATCTAATTAGTTACCAAGTCTTATCAAATTCCTAAAACAGTAAGTCATCTTACTCTACTGCTTGAAATTATTCCATACATCCTCCTTGTCAGACCTTCATAATCTGATTCTTTCTTCATTAAATTATCAAATTGATTTATTTGAGTGGGGTGGCTTTTCACATATTGGATTAAAAACTGTATTAAAATATTTTTTATCAGTTTGGAAATTAAAATTTATAGTTAAGAATGAAAATGAATGAATTCAAGAACAATAAATGCAAAACAGAACATAGGTTCACCCATATATACAAGAGACTGCGAATGTGTGTGTGTGCATGTATATATATATAGAGAGAGAGAGAGAGAGAAGACGCCCGTAGGCCAACTACATATCGTCACATAGTAAAAGGAGGAGAAAGAATATCTTGATAACAAAAAAAAATTACTATATTATGGTATACATTTTGAGAAAAGACACTACAGGTTGTTGTTGTTGTCTAGAAATAGTATGTTTAAGAGTTCCCTTTAAAACAATCCCAATCTCTAAAATTTGACCAAACAGATGAAAGACGTTACACTGAAAACTATAAGCCATTGATAAAAGAAATTGCAGAAGACACAAATAAAGGGAAAGAGTTTCTATGTTCATAGATTGGAAGAATTAATAAAATGTCCACAGTGCCCAAACAATCTACTGATCCAATGTAATCCCTGTCAAAATTCCAACAGCATTTTTTCCAGAAATGAGAATTCCCAGCATTTCTCCCATTTTTGAGCCATTCTTCTATGTCAGTTCTACAAAATTGCTTGTAACTTTATACATTTTTTAAAAAGATATAGTTTTTTAAGTATTTAATATTCTGCTAATTTGATTTTGAATTGTAAGTGTCAAGTATTCTGTTTAGGGGGGTTTATGTTTTATTATACTTTGCTGAAAAGAAAAAATTGTACATTTTTAGAATGTTTTTATGAATAAATTGAATGTACTGAAAATAAAAATTAAATTTAAAAAAAAGGATTAGAAAAACCAATCCTAAAATTTATATGGAACCATAAAAAGCCCTGAATAGCCAAAGCAATCTTGAGGAGTGAAGGGTTTGGACCCCACATCTATCAATCCAACATTTTTAAAAAATTTATTTGATTGATGTATAGTTGATTTACAGTGTTGGGTTCATTTCTACAAATGTACAGCAAAGTGATCCAATTATACATACATAGGTATACTTTTAATTTTTATTTTATATTAGGGTATAGTTGATTTAGAATATTGTGTTAGTTTCAGGTGTACAACAAAGTGATTCAGTTATACATGTACGTATATATCGCTCCAACATTTAAGACAACCACTGGGGAAGAAGGCCTCCAAAACACCTAGCTCTGAAAGCCAACAGGCTTGAGTCCAGGGAACCACAAGACGATAGCAAAGAAAATTCCTGATAGGCACCTGGCCTATCGCCCTGAGGGCTCAGCACTGAGGAAGCAGGAAAATCACCCATTTCCCAGTCTTTCTCTTAAAAAGGTTATCTACACTCTTTAAAAGCTGCTGCCTTTGATGTGCAGAAGCTTTTAAGTTTAATTAGGTCCCGTCTGTTTATTTTTGCTTTTATTTCCAATATTCTGGGAGGTGGGTCATAGAGGATCCTGCTGTGATGTATGTCAGAGAGTGTTTTGCCTATGTTCTCCTCTAGGAGTTTTATAGTTTCTGGTCTTACATTGAGATCTTTAATCCATTTTGAGTTTATTTTTGTGTATGGTGTTAGAAAGTGTTCTAGTTTCATTCTTTTACAAGTGGTTGACCAGTTTTCCCAGCACCACTTGTTAAAGAGATTGTCTTTAATCCATTATATATTCTTGCCTGCTTTGTCAAAGATAAGGTGTCCATATGTGCATGGATTTATCTCTGGGCTTTCTATTTGTTCCATTGATCAATATTTCTGTCTTTGTGCCAGTACCATACTGTCTTGATGACTGTGGCTTGATGACTGGCTTGATGACTGGCTTGATGACTGTAGTAGAGCCTGAAGTCAGGTAGGTTGATTCCTCCAGTTCCCTTCTTCTTTCTCAAGATAGCTTTGGCTATTCGAGGTTTTTTGTATTTCCATACAAATTGTGAAATTATTTGTTCTAGCTCTGTGAAGAATACCATTGGTACCTTGATAGGGATTGCATTGAATCTATAAACTGCTTTGGATAGTATACTCATTTTCACTATATTGATTCTTCCAATCCATGAACATGGTATATTTCTCCATCTATTAGTGTCTTCTTTGATTTCTTTCACCAGTGTTTTATAGTTTTCTATATATAGGTCTTTAGTTTCTTTAGGTAGATATATTCCTAAGTATTTTATTCTTTCCGTTGCAATGGTGAATGGAACTGTTTCCTTAATTTCTCTTTCTGTTTTCTCATTATTAGTGTATAGGAATGCAAGGGATTTCTGTGTGTTGATTTTATATCCTGCAACTTTACTATATTCACTGATTAGTTCTAGTAATTTTCTGGTGGAGTCTTTAGGGTTTTCTATGTAGAGGATCATGTCATCTGCAAACAGTGAGAGTTTTACTTCTTCTTTTCCAATTTGGATTCCTTTTATTTCTTTTTTGCTCTGATTGCTGTGGCCAAAACTTCCAAAACTATGTTGAATAGTAATGGTGAAAGTGGGCACCCTTGTCTTGTTCCTGACTTTAGAGGAAATGCTTTCGATTTTTCACCATTGAGGATAATGTTTGCTGTGGGTTTGTCATATATAGCTTTTATTATGTTGAGGTATGTTCCTTCTATTCCTGCTTTCTGGAGAGTTTTTATCAAAGGAAACTATTAGCAAGGTGAAAAGCCAGCCTTCAGAATGGGAGAAAATAATAGCAAATGAAGCAACTGACAGACAACTAATCTCAAAAATATACAAGCAACTCCTACAGCTCAACTCCAGAAAAATAAATGACCCAATCAAAAAATGGGCCAAAGAACTAAATAGACATTTCTCCAAAGAAAACATACAGATGGCTAACAAACACATGAAAAGATGCTCAACATCACTCATTATCAGAGAAATGCAAATCAAAACCACTATGAGGTACCATTTCACGCCAGTCAGAATGACTGCGATCCAAAAGTCTACAAGCAATAAATGCTAGAGAGGGTGTGGAGAAAAGGGAACCCTCTTACACTGTTGGTGGGAATGCAAACTAGTACAGCCACTATGAAGTACAGTGTGCAGATTCCTTAAAAAACTGGAAATAGAACTGCCTTATGATCCAGCAATCCCACTGCTGGGCATACACACTGAGGAAACCAGAAGGGAAAGAGACACGTGTACCCCAATGTTCATCGCAGCACTGTTTATAATAGCCAGGACATGGAAGCAACCTAGATGTCCATCAGCAGATGAATGGATAAGAAAGCTGTGGTACATATACACAATGGAGTATTACTCAGCCATTAACAAGAATACATTTGTATCAGTTCTAATGAGGTGGATGAAACTGGAGCCTATTATACAGAGTGAAGTAAGCCAGAAAGAAAAACACCAATACAGTATACTAACGCATATATATGGAATTTAGAAAGATGGTAACAATAACCCTGTGTACAAGACAGCAAAAGAGACACTGATATATAGAACAGTCTTATGGACTCTGTGGGAGAGGGAGAGGGTGGGAAGATTTGGGAGAATGGGATTGAAACATGTATAATATCATGTATGAAATGAGTTGCCAGTCCAGGTTCGATGCACGATACTTGATGCTTGGGGCTGGTGCACTGGGACAACCCAGAGGGATGGTATGGGGAGGGGGGAGGGAGGAGGGTTCAGGATGGGGAGCACATGTATACCTGTGGCAGATTCATTTCGATGTTAGGCAAAACTAATACAATATTGTAAAGTTTAAAAATAAAATAAAATTAAGATAATGAAAAAAAAAAAAAAAAAGCTGCTGCCTGAAGTTCAGGCTTCTAATTTAGCAGTTACTAAGGGCTGGCTGTGGTCCTCCCCACAGGCCAGGGAAGCCAGTGGACACCTCTCATACTTCTTCCCTCCAACCTGCTCCAGTAACACCAGCAAGGTGCCGGTGTGTCCATGGAAGGAGTTTGTATACATATCTGTGACTCCAGCTTTCATGGCTGTCACCCAAGGGAGTGGCCTGGATTTCCTGGCCCAAATAGTCAATGGGGCTTGCATTCACGAGTCCCCTAGGATTCTAGCAAACAAAGAAGCAGTTCCTAATGAGCCTGGGAGCATCCCCACACCACTGCTCTAGACCTCAGCCCAGCAAAGAGGAAGCAGGCAAAAAGGCCCATCCCAGTCTCTCCCTGGAAGGGACTTACACTACAGCCTTCCCAGCTGCTGCCAAAGGGTCCAGCTTCCAGTCAAGCTGCATCTAGAGCAGACTACCATCCTCCCCTTTAGGACAGAGATGGATCCTGGCATAGCCCCAACAACTGGGGACCACTAAGAACAAAGGAAGAGGCTTAGAAATCACCAGAGTTTGAGAGACAACTCTGAGGTTGTGCCAGACTGACAGCAGCCCTGTTTGCAATATCCAAGGTATAGAAGCAACTTGAATGTCCATCCACAGAAGAATGGATAAAGTGTGGTACAGATATACCACGGAATATTATGCCACCTTTAAAAAGGAAATCCTGCCATTTGCCACACCATGGATGAAAATGCAGGGCCTTACACTAAGTGAAATAAGCCAGAGAGAGAATGAAAAAAATATTTCATGGTATCATTTATATGTGGAATCGCTAAAAAAAAAAAAAGTCAAACTCATAGAAACAGAGTAGAAAAGTGATTGTCAGGAGCTGTGGGGTGGAAGAAATCGAGAGAGGCTGATAAAAGGGAACAAATTTTCAGCTATATGATGAATAAGATCTGAGGATCTAATGCATTGGATTGGCCAAAAAGTTTGTTTGGGTTTTTCCATAAGATATTACAAATAACCCAAATGAACCTTAGGGCCAACCCAATATAATGTGGAGACTGTACCACAGTAGTTGATACCACTATTTTGTATAATAACTGAAATTTACTGAGAGTAGAACTGAAGTACTGTCACCAAATAAATAAATAAAATGAATAATATGTGAGGTGATGGATGTGTTAATTAATCCAACGTGGGGGATCCTTTCATAATACATTTGTATCAAGTCATCATGATGTGTAGTTTGAATATCTTACCATTTATTAGCCAATTATACCTCAATAAAGCTGAAAAAACAGTTCTCCCTTAAGTATTTTAATTGAGCAAGACATTTTACCCTTTCGAGATATCGGTTATAATTATGTGTCTTCTAATTTCTCCAGAGACATAAATGCTCTTGACAGACTACATTATGTAAAATTGTTTAAAAACAAATAATAGGATCAGAATTTGACCTTTAATTTCACATGCAAAATATCCAGTCAACTGAAAGAATACATCATTCCATTATTAGTCTCAATAATTCTTTTTTGCATTACACTTAATTTGATTGCTTTTTTTCAACTCCATTTCTTATTTAAAATTTTCACATAAAGATGAACTTGATATGTCTGGAGGAAAAATGTCATTTTAAACGTTATCTCTGTTTAAGAGAATCTAGATTAAAGAATGATTTATAAAGTTGAAATGATCTCAAATTAGCATAAACCAGCAGGTAAACCAGCAATGAGCATGTACACTTTCGCAGAATTGTTTTGCTTTTATTGCTGTGTTCAAAAGCAAAACATCTTCCTTTTTTAGTGAAAGAATGTGTAATTTAAGGAAAGTCAGCAATAAATTCCCAGTGATCATGTAGATAGCTGAATAAATTACATGCAAAAACTTCTGTAAATAAGCCATGTTCTCTTGAGAATCAGTTTCTGTCAGTTTCTGTAGATACAAATTTGTCATAGGATAAAATTTACTGAATCTTCAGAAGCATAGCTCCCAGACGGGCATTATTAATATTGATATGTCCATTTTAAAATATTTTAAGACACATTTTAAAATATTTTAAGACACATTTTAAAATATGGTGAGCATACATTCATCTCTGGGAAGCTACAAAAACTGAGGTAGATTTCCTAGATGTTCAGATTCTGTGTGGAGTGTTAGTGGCTCAGTCGTGTCAAATTCTTTGTGACCCCACAGACTGTAGCCTGCCAGGCTCCTCTGTCCAAGGGATTCTCCAAACAAGAATACTGAAGTAGGCTGCCATTTCCTTCTCTAGGGGTCTGTGTCTAACATTACTTCTTTCAAAAGATATCAATCATAGTCTGTTTTTACTATACTCAACTTCAGAATACTTGAAGAAAAAAAAAAAGATATGCCTCTGTCCTTAAGAATCTGTTGTTTAGTTCCTAAGTCATGTCCACCTTTTTGCAATCCCACAGCCAGGCTCCTCTATCCATGGGATTTTCCAGGCATGAATACTGGAGTGGGTTGCCATTTCCTTCTCCAAGGGATCTTCCCAACCCAGGGATGGAATCCCCATCTCCTGCATTGGCAGGTGAGTTCCTTACCACTGAGCCACCAGGGAAGCCCATCCTTAAGAATGCTTCACTCTAAAACAGAAATTAATGACGTAATATTGATAAAATGCAGAGTTTGATGCTTGTTGGAAAGTTGGCATTCAAGAAATGGTAGCTGATGACATCCTCAGGGATGATGACTATTATAATTTTGTAAGCATTAGTATTTAGACTCATAATAAATCATGTAAGAATTCACATATCAGTAATCTTAACTCTGAACTGTAACTCTGACCTAAGCTCTATATAACAAATGGATATTACTAAGACTATATCCTAGAGCTCATGTGACTATTTCTCAGACTTTCATTCTCCATCTGCACAGGGAATATGGCAGAAACATTCTAGCTGTTCACCAAAATTTTGTTTCCACATCTTCCTAGGCTGTGGCCATAAGACTGTGTCCTGGTGAAGTGAATGTTACTAGTGAATTGTTATATGCTACTTCCAAACCTGGCCCATAGAAACCTCTCAAAATATTCTGCACTCACTCTTTCTGCATGTAAATAATCTGCCTGCAATGCAGGAGACCCCAGTTTGTTTCTTAGGTCAGGAAGAAAGGCTGGAGAAGGGATAGGCTACCCACTCCAGTATTTTTGGGCTTCCCTGGTGGCTCAGTTGATAAAGAATCCACCTGCAATGCACGAGACCTAAGTTCGATCCCTGGGTTGGGAAGATCCCCTGGAGAAGGGAACGGCTATCCACTCCAGTATTCTGGCCTGGATAATTCCATAGACTGTATAGTCCATGGGGTCGTAAAGAGTTGGACACAACTGAGCAACTTTCACTTTTCACTTTCAGCTGAATATTGATGCTTGCGGTGTGTCTTTTACTATATGTCAAAGACCCCAAAAAGCTCCCCCGACCCACCTACTCTCTGCTACCAATTGGACATTACATGAGCAATAAGTAAATTTCCATTTCACTTAGCTATTGAGATTTGGGGGCTTTCACAGCTATAGAATTAGGGTTAATTCATCTAATACAATGAATGTGTGCATGCTAAATTGCTTCAGTCGTATCTGACTCTTTGTGACCCTAGGGACTGTAGCCTGTCAGGCTCCTCTGTCCATGGGATTCTCCAGGCAAGAATACTGAAGTGGGTTGCCATACCCTTCCTCGTAGGATCTTTCCGACCCAGAGGTCAAACCTACATCTGTTTCCTGCATCGGCAGGGGTGTTCTTTACCACCAGCATCACTGGGAAGCCCCAGTACAATGAATAAAGGAATGCAAAAATCCAATGTGTCTGGCCAGTGGTAAAGAATCCGCCTGCCAGTGCAGGAGATTCAGGTTCTATCCCTGGATTGGGAAGATCCCCTGGAGAAGTAAATGGCAACCCATTCCAGAATTCTTGTCTGGAAAATCCCATGGACAGAGGAGTCTGGTGGGCTATAGTCTAAGGGGTTGCAAGAGTCAAACATGACTTGGCGACTAAACCACCACCAAGTGAAAAATAATGAGGTGGCCAGAAAAAGGATCTCAGAAAATTTAGACTTCAGCACAGTTCTCATCTTAGCCTTTCTGCTACTGCACAGGCATTCAGACAGGGATTTGAGGTAGAAATGTGAATATTTTCTGTTTCAAAGCTCAGCTCTTCGAGTTTTATTTCACAGCATAACACCTTTGACTCTGCCTTGCAGGGCAGTACTCAACTCTTCAACACCCTTGAGAAACAAGAGGGTCAAGTTTTGAAGGTGTGAAAGTGCTGGCTGGCTCTGTTATACACTCACACACAGTCAGTACAGCACAAGGAAGGACACCAACTCAGCCTCCGTGAGCGAGGTGCAGTGAACTGTGATGGAGGTGGCAGTAGGGAGCTACTGTGGGGTTGTGGTTAACAACCAGGCACTAAAATACTCAGCTATGCTTGAAGGCAGTACTAAGAGAGAAAACAACTTCTTAGAAAGTAGCATCCTTAGGGTTGTTTCTATTCAAATAAAGTCCCGGAAAATATTCATCCTGTGTGCTCTTGAAATCAGTAACAGGAAAATGCAGGGAAATAGAAAATGAAGAATTGGAAGAATAAACCAAAGGAAAGGGGGAGTTTTGGTGACCTTTTGGTTCCTAACATGATCTTGGTAGGGTCATGAAGCATGACAATCAGAGGGAAGCCATTTCTGACAGTCATACCTTAGCCTAACTAAAAATGGAACAGATTTGATCATTTTAATAAGTTTAAGTTATTTTGGTAGAATTTTTTTTTTTTGCCTTTTTTTTGGGAGGGGGGTAAAAGTGGGAAAATAAAATTTCTGATTTCACCTTTACAATGTGCCTAAGAAATGTGCTATTTTAATATGGAGAGATCACAACAGACAACACAGAAATACAAAGGATCATAAGAGACTACTATCAGCAATTATATGGCATTAAAATGGACAACGTGGAAGAAATGGACAAATTCTTAGAAAAGTACAATTTTCCAAAACTGGACCAGGAAGAAATAGAAAATCTTAACAGACCCATCACAAGCACGGAAATTGAAACCGTAATCAGAAATCTTCCAGCAAACAAAAGCCCAGGTCCAGACGGCTTCACAGCTGAATTCTACCAAAAATTTAGAGAAGAGATAACACCTATCCTACTCAAACTCTTCCATAAAATTGCAGAGGAAGGTAAACTTCCAAACTCATTCTATGAGGCCACCATCACCCTAATACCAAAACCTGACAAAGATCCCACAAAAAAAGAAAACCACAGGCCAATATCACTGATGAACATAGATGCAAAAATCCTTAACAAAATTCTAGCAATCAGAATCCAACAACACATTAAAATGATCATACACCATGACCAAGTGGGCTTTATCCCAGGGATGCAAGGATTCTTCAATATCCGCAAATCAATCAATGTAATACACCACATTAACAAATTGAAAAATAAAAACCATATGATTATCTCAATAGATGCAGAGAAAGCCTTTGACAAAATTCAACATCCATTTATGATAAAAACTCTCCAGAAAGCAGGAATAGAAGGAACATACCTCAACATAATAAAAGCTATATATGACAAACCCACAGCAAACATTATCCTCAATGGTGAAAAATTGAAAGCATTTCCTCTAAAGTCAGGAACAAGACAAGGGTGCCCACTTTCACCATTACTATTCAACATAGTTTTGGAAGTTTTGGCCACAGCAATCAGAGCAGAAAGAGAAATAAAAGGAATCCAAATTGGAAAAGAAGAAGTACAACTCTCACTGTTTGCAGATGACATGATCCTCTACATAGAAAACCCTAAAGACTCCACCAGAAAATTACTAGAACTAATCAGTGAATATAGTAAAGTTGCAGGATATAAAATCAACACACAGAAATCCCTTGCATTCCTATACACTAATAATGAGAAAACAGAAAGAGAAATTAAGGAAACAGTTCCATTCACCATTGCAACGGAAAGAATAAAATACTTAGGAATATATCTACCTAAAGAAACTAAAGACCTATATATAGAAAACTATAAAACACTGGTGAAAGAAATCAAAGAGGACACTAATAGATGGAGAAATATACCATGTTCATGGATTGGAAGAATCAATATAGTGAAAATGAGTACACTACCCAAAGCAATTTAGATTCAATGCAATCCCTATCAAGGTACCAATGGTATTCTTCACAGAGCTAGAACAAATAATTTCACAATTTGTATGGAAATACAAAAAACCTCGAATAGCCAAAGCTATCTTGAGAAAGAAGAAGGGAACTGGAGGAATCAACCTACCTGACTTCAGGCTCTACTACAAAGCCACAGTCATCAAGACAGTATGGTACTGGCACAAAGACAGAAATATAGATCAATGGAACAAAATAGAAAGCCCAGAGATAAATCCACGCACATATGGACACCTTATCTTTGACAAAGGAGGCAAGAATATACAATGGATTAAAGACAATCTCTTTAACAAGTGGTGCTGGGAAAACTGGTCAACCACTTGTAAAAGAATGAAACTAGAGCACTTTCTAACACCACACACAAAAATAAACTCAAAATGGATTAAAGATCTAAACGTAAGACCAGAAACTGTAAAACTCCTAGAGGAGAACATAGGCAAAACACTCTCTGACATACATCACAGCAGGATCCTCTATGACCCACCTCCCAGAATATTGGAAATAAAAGCAAAAATAAAAAAATGGGACCTAATTAAACTTAAAAGCTTCTGCACAACAACGGAAACTATAAGCAAGGTGAAAAGGCAGCATTCAGAATGGGAGAAAATAATAGCAAATGAAGCAACAGACAAACAACTAATCTCAAAAATACACAAGCAACTCTTACAGCTCAATTCCAGAAAAATAAATGACCCAATCAAAAAATGGGCCAAAGAACTAAATAGACATTTCTCCAAAGAAGACATACAGATGGCTAATAAACACATGAAAAGATGCTCAACATTACTCATTATCAGAGAAATGCAAATCAAAACCACTATGAGGTACCATTTCATGCCAGTCAGAATGGCTGCAATCCAAAAGTCTACAAGCAATAAATGCTAGAGAGGGTGTGGAGAAAAGGGAACCCTCTTACACTGTTGGTGGGAATGCAAAATAGTACAGCCACTATGGAGAACAGTGTGGAGATTCCTTAAAAAACTGGAAATAGAACTGCCTTATGATCCAGCAATCCCACTGCTGGGCATACACACTTACAATACATACATACATACATACATACAATTCTGAGGAAACCAGAATTGAAAGAGACACGTGTACCCCAATGTTCATCACAGCACTGTTTATAATAGCCAGGACATGGAAGCAACCTAGATGTCCATCAGCAGATGAATGGATAAGAAAGCTGTGGTACATATATACACAATGGAGTATTACTCAGCCATTAACAAGAATACATTTGAATCAGTTCTAATGAGCTGGGTGAAACTGGAGCCTATTATACAGAGTGAAGTAAGCCAGAAAGAAAAACACCAATACAGTATACTAACACATATATATGGAATTTAGAAAGATGGTAACAATAACCATGTATACGAGACAGCAAAAGAGACACTGATATATAGAACAGTCTTTTGGACTCTGTGGGAGAGGGAGAGGGAGGGATGATTTGGGAGAATGGCATTGAAATATGTATAATATCATATATGAAACAAGTTGCCAGTCCAGGTACGATGCACGATACTTGATGCTTGGGGCTGGTGCACTGGGACAACCCAGAGGGATGGTATGGGGAGGGGGGAGGGAGGAGGGAGGAGGGTTCAGGATGGGGAACACATGTATACCTGTGGCAGATTCATTTTGATATATGGCAAAACCAATACAATATTGTAAAGTTAAATAAAATAAAATTTTAAAAAAAGAAAGAAAATAAATAAATAAAATATTTTTACCAAAAAAAAAAAGAAATGTGCTATTTTTTAAACAAATAATGTTCCACTGAGAACTTCACAAAGACCAGGTTTAATTTTTAAAAATTCTATTCTGTCAAGAGCCAATACATTTATAAAAAGTGCTTGAAGTTCACAGCAATGTTACATTTCTAGAAGAGTTTTTGAATGTTTCCACTTATTTTTGGTACTCATCTCCCCACAGACCAACAGCAAGTATTTAGCAGACCAGCTCCAGCCCATTGTCTTAATTAGAGAAGCTGAGAAAGAGAATCAAGTGTTAAGGGTTTAGTCATCTGTACGTTATAGGTCAAGTGGTCCACCCCAGTGCACAGAGGAGGCCATGTAACCTAGGACACCATCTAGCACCTCATCTATTTCTGCTTTTAATATTCCTCTAATGACAATCAGGCATCACTGAAGTATTTAAGGTCACTTGTCTTTGAGCCATAGGCTTCCCCTTGTCCCTCCTCAGATAATCAGTCTGTCAACCCTAGTGCCCTGGCGGGATGGGAATGGAGCTGGCTTCCTCTAGGACCTTGCTGTTCTGTATCATTGCTGGTGTGTTTCAATGTCGCTAGAGATACGGTTATGAAGAGTTTCTTTTGGCTGGTCCAACAAATGTCTAGTCAGTATCTTCCCCTCAGAGGCAGTGGTTACTTACAGCATACTTTTCCTTTCTCTTTAGAAGGGGTTTCATGACGAGGGATAAGGACACCAAAGGCAGGAACAAATGAGAGGGCTATTCATTTCTGGAGAGTTCTAGGTCTTTGTGCTTGAAAATCACTGGCTTTGGGGAAATCCTAAAATCGAGGTTGGGTAAGAACTAGAGTGAAAGTCTTGTGATAAGAACTAAGTAGAAAGTGGCAGTGCATGACTGTGAGACGTCGTAAGTTAATATACGTAATGACGCAGGGCAAATCTTCCACCTTCCTCCTACTGTGTATCCACACTGGGCAGATGTAGAGTCCAAAGATGGACACACAGTCATGCTGCACCACCTCTGAAGATGCTGAAGATCACTAAGCCTGCTTGGTCCCTACTGCTGCACTGACTCAGTCCACTGGAACCATTTCGCATCTTATTTGCCTTGTTTGTGTTTATGTCAAAACTCAAAGAATTGTATACCAAATTCAATTATATTGTATGAGAATTAAAACGATAAGACCAAAAACAGTGAAGAGAAAGACAAGAAACACATAAGCTATTGGGTTTGGTTAAAAAATAAAATAAAATATTAAGGATCCATAGAATTTGTAAAAAGATGGGTCATAAGAAATCCACACATACATACATTCCTGTAAAATCTCATAACACCAAGAATAAACAAATTTAAGTCTAAGAAAGAGAGAGAATATGAAACTTACAAAGCTATTAAGATCCCACTGATGGAAGATTTGTGAAAAATAATATATAATTCTCTACTGATCCCTCTGTTATGAGTATAAAATAAAGACAGTATGGCATAATGCGTGTACGTGTGTGCTCAGTTGCCTCAGTTGTAATTCGACTCTTTGCGACCCTGAGGTCTGTAGCCCACCAGTCTCCTCTGTCCATAGGATTTTCCAGGCAAGAATACTAGAGTGGGTTGCCATGCCCTTCTCCAGGGGATCTTTCCAAGCCAGGAATTGAACCCATGTCTCCCGTGTCTCCTGCATTGCACATGGATTCTTTACCACTAAGCCACCAGAGAAGCCCATATGCCATAATTACAGCTTAAAAAAACTTTACTGAAACATAGTTGATTTACAAAGTTGTGTTACTTTCATGTGTGTGTGTGTGTATATATATATATATGTATATTCTCTTTAGATTCTCTTCCATTATGCTATTATAAGATATCGAGTACAGTTCCTTGTGATATACAGTAGGTCCTTACTGTTTATTTTATATATAATAATGTGGTATCTGTTAGGCTCAAACTCCTAATTTATCCCTCCCCCACGCTTCGTAACCTTAAGTTTGTTTTCTACGTGTGTGAATCTGCTTCTGTTTTCTAAATAAATTCATTTGTATCCTTCTATAAAATTCCATGTACAAGCAATATCATATGGTATATGTATTTCTCTGTCTGACTTACTTCACTCAGTATGGCAATCTCCGGGTCCATCCATGTTGCTGTAAATGGCATTATTTCATTCTCTTTTATGGCTGAATAATACTCTGCTATGTATACACACCACATCTTCTTTATGCATTCATCTGCCGAGGGACACAGGTTGTTTCCATGTCCTGGCTATTGTAAATAGTGTTGCTATGAACACTGGGAGGCATGTATCTTTTCAAATTATAGTTTTCTTCAGTTATATGCCCAGGGGTGGAATTTTGGGATCATATGTTGACTCTAGTTTTTTAAGGAATCTTCATACTGTTTATTTTTGATGTCTTCTTTCTGAGGAAATTTCCTGAGTTTCTCCTCCACAAAACGAGGGTAAAAATCAAGGAAGAGAAACACTGCAATTGTGTTGGGAATGCAGTGAAACAAACACTGCAATGCCTTTCTTGTAATAAGCCTAGAAAGTAATTGGATCAAATTAAGTCCTTAAGACAATGACCTTCAAGAAGAATATCTTTTAAAAGAAAGGGTTACATTCCAAACAATAAATGAAGTAATAGGAAACTGGAGATTCTCTATGTTATGTTGAAGAACTGTTGCTGTTGTTCAGTCACTAAGTCATGTCTGACTCTTTGTGACCTCATGATTTGCAGCATGCCAGTCTTCCCTGTCCTTCACTATCTCCTGGAGTTTGCTCAAACTCATGTCCATTGAGACAGCGATGCCATCCAACCATCTCATCCTCAGCCATCCCCTTCTCCTCTTGCCCCCAGAAGTATTTATTCTCTTAGCCACAAAAATTTAGGGAAAATTAAAAAATCTTTTAAAAAAAGTTATGCTAAAAAGTCCTGGTGAATTCATGAAACAAAATTAAATAAGGCAGGATTTCAGGCAACTTAAGTGAAAGTGAAAGTGAAGTCGCTCAGTCGTGTCTGACTCTTAGCGACCCCATGGACTACAGCCCACCAGGCCCTCCATCCATGGGATTTTCCAGGCAAGAGTACTGGAGTGGGGTGCCACTGCCTTCTCCGTTAACAGTGGCTAGGCATATTTAAGAAGTATATAAAAAGTCCATTGGTGGAGGGGCGGGGGCGGGATTTGAGAAACATTCTTCTCAAATATTCCTGAGTATGTGACATTGGACTTGAAGAGATTAAAATGGTATCCTAGATCGGAGTGTTCTTTCTTGGGCAGTAGTCACACAGCTGTCATTATGTAAGTGCTATTTACTGAGTTTCAAATAATCAACTTCCACAATAGATAATTATGTATATCATTGGTATTGCCATTGTAAAGATAAAGCTATACCTGACAGAATTTAGAAGGTGGAAGTAAGGAAGATGAGAAGTATAATTTGAAGAGCTGGTATCTTCAACTGAAGGAGAGACTGTCAGAAAATAGTAGATGATTACAAAATCAAGTAATGACCAAACGAAAATACAGGCAAATCTTGGATGTAACATAATTCAATTCCAAATTAACTACAACAATTAAGGAAATATCACAATAAAGAGAGTCATATGACTTTTTTGAGTGTATATAAAAGTTTTATTTATAATATACTATTATTATTATATATATTATATTATAACTGTAGTCTGTTATATGTGTATTGCCACTACGTCTAAAAATCAAGGCATATAACTTACTTTTAAAATACTTTATTGATAAAAATGCTAACCATCATCTGAGACTTCAGTGAGTCATAAACTTTGTAATAGTAACATCAAAGGTCATTGATTATTACAGTTCACTATAACAAATATAACAATGAAAATATGTGAAATATTGTGAAAGCTACCAAAATGTGCCAAGACACAAAGTGAGTAAATGCAGATAGAAAAATGGTAACAGTAGACTTGCTCAAGGAGTGTTGCCACAACCATCAATTTGTAAAACACACAGTATATGTGAAGTGGAAGAAAGCAAAGCACAATAAGACGAGGTATACCTGTAATAATGTAACTAATAAAATTGAGAGTATTAAGAGTCAACTAGATGGGGTATTTGTTTGAGTGAACTCCAGGAGTTAGTGATAGACAGGGAGGCCTGGTGTGCTGCGATTCATGGGGTCGCAAAGGGTCAGACACGACTGAGCGACTGAACTGAACTGAATTCTTAGTCATTTGTAGGAGAATCAAAATTTTGTTTAATAAGTCAAGAAATTTTTTTAAGAAATGTTTTTATAATAATTTTTATTATAATAAAATTATAAGTTTTATAATAATAATAATAATAGTTACAGGTGTAACCGCCAGAAGAGACCCTCAGTTCAGTTCAGTCACTCAGTCGTGTCCGACTCTTTGCGACCCCATGAATCGCAGGACGCCAGGCCTCCCTGTCCATCACCAACTCCCAAAGTTCACTCAAACTCACGTCCATTGAGTCAGTGATGCCATCCAGCCGTCTCATCCTCTGTCGTCCCCTTCTCCTTCTGCCCCCAATCCCAAACTTTAAAAAATGTTTGCTTGCTGGTAGCAAAATTGGAAATGGTGGGGGATGAGATGAAATGCTATATAAACTATGTAATGCTATTTTTCTTTACCATGTGTATGAGTTAGTTTTGTAAATATAAAACAAGAAAATTTTTTAATGGATTAGAAGTAAAATGACAGAGGAAGTAATTATAATGATAGGAAATAGGGTTGTAATCAAATATAACTCCATTTCCAAATACATATGCTTTAATAATGAGAAAGTCTTCACAAATTAACCCTCAGTGGGGGTGAAACATTCTAACATTAGTACAATCACAAATTATTCTGAATGGACAGAGCAAAACTTCGAAAGAAATAAAATCAGTTTCAAATGGGGCATTCTGCTGAGCTCATATTTTGAAAATGATAACTAAATATTGCAAAGACACTCACAGACATAGAAAACAAACTTAGGGTTACCAGAAGGGAAAAGGGAGGAAGGGTAAATTAGGAGTTTGGGATTAAAATACACAGACCACTATATATAAAACAGATAAAAAATGAGTACCTACTGCATACCACAGGGAACTATATTATCCTCGTACGTGTGTGTGTCCATCTCTTTGCAGCCATATGGACAATAGCCCCCTTGGCTCCTCTGTCCATGGGATTTTGCAGGCAAGAACACTGGAGTGGACTGCCACTTCCTTCTCAAGGGGATCTTCCTGACCCAGGGATCAAACCCACATCTCTTATGTCTCCTGCACTGGTAAGTGGGTTCTTTACCACTAGGGCCACCTGGGAAGCCCGTACTATCCTCAGTGTCTTGTAATAACTTATAATGGAAAGGAATATAAGAAAGAATACATATACGCACACAACTGAATCACTTTGCCATGTACTTGAAACCGATACAGCATTGTAAATCAATTATATTTAAATAAAAATCTTTAAAAAAAGAGAGAAACACAGAACTAAACATCTTTGAAAGCATGGTCCAGACTCCATCATTATGATTTTAGTATAAAGGAAACAGAAAAATTGGAATAAGACCACAGATGGCCTAAGTATTATACAAGCAGGCAGGTTTTGTATGTTTTAGACAAGGAAATAATCAAGCTGTGAGGAACTGACAAGTAAAACGGGTTTTGGCTTGGAGTAGCAACTTAGTGAAGACATAACAGGCTGTTTTTATACAGCTTCCTTGGCCCTAAATTCTCTGGTGAGAAGGATGCCTTCTACCTCACGGTACCAGGAGGAGATCTTTCATGAGGGAGATTCATTTCCTGCCTCCAGGTCAAATGGAGTCAGAGTGTGCATCTCGCACTGATTGTTTCTTAAGTAACTTTAATTTAAAATAATCAATGGAACTTTGATATAGTTTCATGTATTTTGGCACCTAATATTACTGCTAAAAGACTAGGAAGCTTATTAGTGATTTTTGAAAAAATATTGAATGAGGCTTGAAACTTCTAATTCAATTCTGAGAATATAAAGAAATACTATGTTTTAAAAACAGAATGTCTATATGTTTGTAACAGTCACTTTGCTATACAGCAGAGATTGGCACAACATTGTAAATCAACTATACTTCAACAAAAAAATAAAATTAATCCATGGAATACTCATCAGCAATAAAAAAAAGCTAAATCACAACATTTGCAGCAACATAGATGGACCTAGAGATTATCATACTCAGTGAAGTAAGTCACACAGAGAAAGATAAATATCATATGATATCACTTATACGTGGAATCTAATTTTTAAAAAAAGATACAAATGAACTTATTCATAAAACAGAAACAGACCTACAGATATGAAAAGCAAACTTATGGTACCAAAGGGGAAACATGGTGGTGGGAGGAATAAATCAGGAGCTTAGGATGAACATATATATACTATTATATATAAGATAGGTAACTAACAAGGACCTACTGTATAGCACAAGGAACTCAACGTTCTGAAATAACCTATATGAGAAAAGAATCTGAAAAAGAATGAGTATATGTATAACTTAATCGGAGAAGGCAATGGCACCCCACTCCAGTACGCTTGCTTGGAAAATCCCATGGACGGAGGAGCCTGTTAGGCTGCAGTCCATGGGGTCGCTAAGAGTCGGACACGACTGAAGTGACTTAGCATAGCATAGCATAACTTAATCACTTTGCTGTACACCTAAAAGTTAATCAACTATAATCCAATAAAATTTTTAAAAATAAAAGTGAAAATAGCTGCAATAGCTGCAACTACCAAGCTTGCACGCCACAGCTACCGAAGCCCGTGCACCCTGGAGCCCGTGCTCTGCAACAAGAGAAGCCACTGCTCTGAGAAACCCATGCACTACAAGCCCGTGCACCCTGGAGCCTGTGCTCTGCAACAAGAGAAGCCACTGCAATGAGAAGCCCATGCATTACAACAGAGAGTAGCCCCTGCAACTAGAGAAAGCCTCTGTGTACCAATGAAGACCCAGTGCAGCCAAAAATAAATAATAAATCTTTAAAAAAAATCAGCATGCCAAAGTGGCTTATTTTGGGGTGGCAGAGTCTGCTCCCCTTCTGTATATCACTCACAGCCTGTGGAACTGTGGATTGTATTATAGTCCATTTAGTTGAAATCATATTTAACTAAACAATATTATCCCAGGAAGTGCTGGTGAATGCAATATGTTAGTCACTGAGGATTCCAGGCAGAATAATCAAGAATTGCATAGAACAGCGTTCTCCCATGTCCTTTTTACAACTGGATTTTGTCACTGAATTGAATAAATAAGCCAAGCTGGTTAAATCTCCAATGCTTCAGCTGCTACAGGCCCCACATCAGAGGACCAATGAACTACTCATAAAATCCTGGCATGCTCAGACAATGAGTTACAACAGCACGAAACTTAAGAAGCATAAATGTTAGGGCCTCTTGTTAGAATGTTTTTTTTTTTTCTTAAAATTTTAAAAGATCATTTGATTAAGCAGAAGGGGAAATTTTACTGACAATTTATTTTTTTAAATGACAAGCTCAAAAGCAGGTGAATGTGAAGCCAAAGTAGGTGAGTCAACCTCAAAATTTAATGTACAATATAATTTCGTTAGCAGACATAATAGTTCTTTGATCTGGGGCACTGAGCCTGTTAGTGTTTACAATTTATCTCAGTCAATGGCTGAAGGGTTAAAAATTAAATCTGCTAGCTATATTTCAAGTTGACTGATAAGAAAACGGAATGTGACCAGAGCAGGACAAGCAGATGATGCAGAGACTAGAATCCACACTACATAAGAAAGATTTGAAAACACAGTGACTGGTTAGCCCAGAAAAGAGAGAATTTCTTCATCTTGTATTTTCAGTTCCTAATAAAGTTGTCAGTAATTGCTCATGGAAAGAGTAAATGTGTTGTGTTAATACAAAGGTATATATAAAAGCGATTACATTCCTCTAAGATCAAGAGTTCTTTTTCACAGGTATAGAACTCACAACAGTTCAGTTCAGTCGCTCAGTCATGTCTGACTCTTTGCGACCCCATGAATCATAGCATGCCAGGCATCCCTGTCCATCACCAACTCCTGGAGTTCACCCAAACTCACGTGCATCGAGTCGGTGATGCCATCCAGCCATCTCATCCTCTGTCGTCCCGTTCTCCTCCTGCCCCCAATCCTTCCCAGCATCAGGGTCTTTTCCAATGAGTCAACTCTTCGCATGAGGTGGCCAAAATATTGGAGTTTCAGCCTCAGCCATCAGCATCTTTAGAACTCACACACTAATGGTATTTTACTTCTCGTCTTGAATTGAGATGTACTCTTTTGTGATACCTCAAACATTATTTCCTTTGTTTGGGACACTTCAAAGTGAGTCAAAATTTACAATGAAAGTGAAAGTGTTAGTTGCACAGTCTCAACCTCATGGACTATAGCCCGCCAGGCTCCTCTGTCCATGGAATTCTCCAAGCAAGTATAACAGAGTGGGTTGCTATTCCCTCTTCCAGGGTATCTTCCAGATGCAGGGATCGAACCTCGCATCTCTTATGCCTCCTGCATTGGGAGGTGGGTTCTTTACCACTAGCACCACCTAATAGCTATTAAATTTCACTTCATTAATAGAAGAAAGGAAACTATTAATAGAATGATTCCCTCCACTTTGTCCTTCCTCCCCTTTAAGTGACCACTCGAACTGTGACCACCAGCAACAGAACAGGGTTTTCTTAGCAACAGTTATTGCCAGGGAGTATACTGTTGCTAATCATTATTAGAAACTGCAATTACCCCCAAACCTTAAATTCTTAATTTGGATATGCTATTTTCTCTTTGTTTGGTAAGCCTACATGGAAGTATTTATCAAAGTTTATTTAAGACTGATTAAGAAGAAAACCACAGGCCTAAGAAGGTATCACTTGTGCTAAAGCCTATGAGACTGAACTTAGATTTAATACTTTACCTCTATGTAGTTTCAATCTTCCACAGGCATGTAATCTTAACTGGCCAGTGTAGAATTTTCTGCTCAGTACAAATGAGGTGATCTGTCACATGGACAGTCTCAATCAGCCCCAAAGAAAGCAGAGACATCTGTGTGCTTATAGAGGCTCACTCTTCCCTTCAAAGAAGGTGAGCTGGCCTAAAACAATCTTTTCTTTTGCCAATAGCTTCCATGTGCCACCGTCCTTCTGCCTATAAAAGTCTTCCATTCTATACAAAACCTTGGAGCACCTTTATATTGACTGGATAGATGCTGCGGGATTCGTGAATCACTCAATAAAGCCAGTTGGATCTTCAAATTTACTCAGCTGAATTTTATTTTCTAACAGCTTGGCTAGCCAAACTGTGTGTTAGGATCACCTCATGTAATTGATGGAACCATTAAAGTAAGTGCTGTTTTCTGCAACTGGTTTGTGATTTATTTTGTATGGCCAACAATTTTGTTAGTTGTTTTTGATTTCATAAAAGTGTCTTTATTAATTTAAAAGCACCAATAGCTGTATTTTCTACTTTTTATCTATAAACAGCTTTATGTGCCCTATCAGAGCAAGCAATCAAAACAAAACAAAAATTTTAAGTACAAATCAAATATGTTTCTCAATACTTAATTGCAATGTGCTTCACTCTTTAGAGTTTATATTACGCATTTCTGCTTAACGTCTCTCTCATACCTACTTAGTCTCTGGCCCTTTTTATAACACCTGATTTTCCTAATCCAACCTGGAAGCACTGGTTGACTTCAAGCACTTACCTGCTGCTCCTTGCTCTGTCCAGAGGCACCGATATTCTCTTTCTTTTGGTCTAGTTTGTTACTTGGATTACTGCCAAGAGTTCTACATTCGTGCTTTTTCCTGTTGTCTGTCCCCTGGGCAGTCTCCTCTTACACACAAGGAAGGTCATGCATGTCTCCTCTATGGTTCCTTCTCCATCCGCCCTCTTAATATTCCTGTAGTTCAGCTTGTATCTGCACTTTCCAGCTGAGTTTCCATCTACTGAGAAGAGTGAATGACTCAGTCTGAAAGAGTCAGTTCAGTTCAGTCACTCAGTCATGTCCAGCTCTTTGCGACCCCGTGGACTGCAGCATGCCAGGCCTCCTTGTCCATCACCAACACCCAGACTTTACTCAGACTCAAGTCCATTGAGTCAGTGATTCCATCCAACCATCCCTTGAACTGCAAGGAGATCCAATCAGTCTATTCTAAAGGAAATCAGTCCTGAATATTCATTGGAATGACTGATGCTGAAGCTGAAACTCCAATACTTTGGCTACCTGATGCAAAGAACCAACTCATTGGAAAAGACCCTGATGCTGGGAAAGATTGAAGGTGGGAGGAGAAGGGGATGACAGAGGATGAGATGGTTGGATGGCATCACCAACTCAATGGACGTGAGTTTGAGTAAATTCTGGAAGTTGGTGATGGACAGGGAGGCCTGGCATGCTGCAGTCCATGGGGTTGCAAAGAGTCAGCCATGACTGAGTGACTGAACTGAACTGAACTGAAACTATGGTGGAGGTAATGAAGATAACGGCGACCTCCATCAAAAGGTCCCATGCACGCACTGCTTCACTCAGTGCCCCCAACCCTGCAGCAGGCCCCAACTGACCCACACCTCTGCCAGAGACTCCTAGACACTCACGGACAAGTCTGGGTCAGTCTCTTGTGGAGTCACTGCTCCTTTCTCCTGGGTCCTGGTGCGCACAAAGGTTCTGTCTGTGCCCTCCAAGAGTCTGTTTCCCCACTCCTGTGTAAGTTCTGGTGGCTCTATGGTGGGGTTCATGGAGCCGCTCCAATGCCTACTGTCTGAAAGAGTAGTCACTTGTAAACATTTCCTACCTGTTCAAGGCTTCCTCAGCAGCTCAGTGGGAAACCCTGATGGAATTTACCAGGCAAGAATACTGGAGTGGGTTGCCATTTCCTCCTTCAGGGGCTCTTCCCAACCCAGGGATTGAACCCCGGTCTCCTGCATTGGCAGGCAGATTCTTTACCACTGAGCCACCTGGGAAGCCCTGTGCATAAATAATGGGGCAAAAAATTCTTTATGTGTTCAATAAAGAATACAATTTGCTTCTGTTGTAGCAACTTAAATGCCTGAAATAAGTTTTCTTAGCCTAAGACCACATCTATCTTTAGTGTCAGTGCTTAACTCAATATATCACGTTTAGTCTAAGTTTCTAGTTGAGAGGGGGTTGTCAAATTATTTTAGAAATCTCTAATCATTTCAAAACTATTTTCAATGGTTGAATGAAAAAAAGTCCTTATGGAATTCTTTATTCACTCATATTTGCAAAACAGTTGTTAATGAATTGTACATGGCCACACTGGAAGAAACACAAGCTGGAATCAAGATTGCCGGGAGAAATATCAATAACCTCAGACATGCAGATGACACCACCCTTATGGCAGAAAGTGAAGAGGAACTAAAAAGCCTCTTGATGAAAGTGAAAGAGGAGAGTGAAAAAGTTGGCTTAAAGCTCAACATTCGGAAAATGAAGATCATGGCATCTGGTCCCACCACTTCATGGGAAATAGATGGGGAAACAGTGGAAACAGTGTCAGACTTTATTTTTCTGGGCTCCAAAATCACTACAGATGGTGACTGCAGCCATGAAATTAAAAGACGCTTACTCCTTGGAAGGAAAGTTATGACCAACCTAGATAGCATATTCAAAAGCAGAGACATTACTTTGCCAACAAAGGTTCGTCTAGTCAAGGCTATGGTTTTTCCTGTGGTCATGTATGGATGTGAGAGTTGGACTGTGAAGAAGGCTGAGCGCCGAAGAATTGATGCTTTTGAACTGTGGTGTTGGAGAAGACTCTTGAGAGTCCCTTGGACTGCAAGGAGATCCAACCAGTCCATTCTGAAGGAGATCGGCCCTGGGATTTCTTTGGAAGGAATGATGCTAAAGCAGAAACTCCAGTACTTTGGCCATCTCATGAGAAGACTTGACTCAATGAAAAAGACTCTGATGCTGGGAGGGATTGGGGGCAGGAGGAGAAGGGGACGACAGAGGATGAGATGGCTGGATGGCATCACTGACTTGATGGACATGAGTCTCAGTGAACTCCGGGAGTTCATGATGGACAGGGAGGCCTGGCGTGCTGCGATTCATGGGGTCACAAAGAGTTGGACACGACTGAGCGACTGATCTGATCTGATCTGATCTGACACTTTAAGAAAGTAATAATTTCTTGGGTTTCCTCCATATCTACAATATTAATATAAACTTTATTTTTTGCTGAAATCACTTTATCAATATTGTATTTGGTTGGATGAAAACCAAACATGATTTTCATCATTTCTTAATGGCAAATTTCCTAAAGAACCTGCCAAAACTTCAGTATCTCCAGCCCTTGTGTTTAAATATAACCCTGAATACAAATATTCCACCGCTTTTGCACTTGTCCCCTGTCACAATAGACATTAATTTTTGAGACCCACTTGAATATCTTTACACTTAATTTTGAATATTTTGATAGATTTCCCCTTGCTATTTTGGGGGTACTTCAAAATTATGCTGAATTTGATTAGTTTAATTTCCTTCTCTAAATGTATGATTCAGAATGGAATAGAATAAATTTTACTGCCAGTTCACAAAAAAAAATATTTCTATACATTTTATATAAAACATCTTACTGAGATAAAATTGACATATACCATTATATTAGTTTCAAGTGTACAACATAATGACTCAATATGTCTATATATGGTGAAGTGATCACCACAATTATACTAGTTAACATCTGTCACCATATGTAGTTATAAAATAAAAAAAAAATTATTTTCCTTGTGGCAAGGTCTTTTAAAATCTACTCTCTTAGTAACTTTCAAATATGCAATACAATGTTATTAACTATAGTCACCATGCTGCAAATTACATCTCTATGACCGACTTTCTCACTGAGGGCTGGACATTTTGACACCCTTCACCCGTTTTACCCACCTCCTACCCCCTACTTCTGGTAACTACCATTCTTTTATCGGTATTTATGACTTGTTTTTGTTTGCTTTCTAAATTCTAGAATATAATTCTATTAGAATTCTATTATAATATACTATAATATTATAATTACATTATATTTATATTTTTATAATATAAATATATTTATAATATATTTATATTATAAAAATATAGTATATTTATGTTATAATTATATCTATTATAATATAATTATATTTAGAATTATATTTATAATATAATTCTAAGTATAAATGAGATCATATAGTATTTATCTCTGTCTGACTTATTTCACTCAGCATAATGCTCTCAAGTTCCATCCATGTTGTCACAAATGGCAAAATTTAAATTTTTATGGCTAAATAGTATTCCATTGTGTATATATGCCACATCTTCTTATCCATTCATCTATTGATGGACACTTAGGTTGTTCCTAAACCCACTCCAGTAGTCTTGCCTGGAAAATCCCATGGATGGAGGAGCCTGGTAGGTTGCAGTCCATGGGGTCGCGAAGAGTCGGACACAACTGAGCGACTTCTTTCACTTTTCACTTTCATGCATTGGAGAAGGAAATGGCTACCCACTCCAGTGTTCTTGCCTGGAGAATCCCAGGGACAGAGGAGCCTGGTGGGCTTCCATCTGTGGGGTTGTACAGAGTCGGACACGACTGAAGCGACTTCGCAGCAGCAGCTGCAGCAGGTTGTTTCTATGTGCATATATCTTTTCAAATCAGTACTTTCGTTTTCTTCAGGTAAATATCAAAGTGGAATTGCTGGATCATAGGGTAGTTTTTAATTTTTTGAAGAATCTCTGAACTGTTTTCCACAGTGGCTGAGCCCATTTATACTCCCACCAAAAATGGGCAAGAGTTTCTTTTTCTCCACATTTTCACTAAGACTTGTTATTTCTTGTCTTTTTGATAAAAGCCATTCTAACAGGTATAAGGTAAAACCTCTTTGCTTTTGATTTGCATTTCCCTGATGATTAGTGATGCTGAGTATCTTTTCATTACTTACAAGCCATTGTATATCTTCTTCAGATCCTCTGTCCTTTTTTTTTTTCCTCTGTCCATTTTTAATTGGATTTTTTCTTTTTTTTCTATTGAGTTGTATAAGTTCTTTGTATATTTTGGATATTAACCCCTCATCAGGTATACAATTTGCAAATATTTTTTACCATTTAATATTATGTTGCTATTTCATTTTGTTAATAATTTCCCTTGCTGTGTAAAAGTTTTTTGTTTGGTATAGTCAACATTTTATACAATTTAATGACATTTTAGAGGTTTTTTTATAGATTATATTTTTGAAACACTAAGTTACTTATTTATTCTTCATAACTCTTTGATGACATATATTGTTTGCTACCAGTAACATTACATTTCTATTACTCGCTTTGTCTTTACTCTTTAAAATTTTTCTTTTAAATTATTTGCCCACAACGGGATAACCAACAATAAAATATGAAACAAAACCCAACAAAAATACCAAGGACAGGTCCTTCCATTCTCTACCTTCTATGTAATAATGAAACCAATGCCACATTTTTTGGTTATGGCAGTACCTACTTCTGATATCAATTTTGATTTTGCTTGTCAGCTGCAGTGTAATAAACCACCCCAAAACTCAGTATCCCTTAAAAAAAAACACAATTTTACCACTTCTCATGATTTAAGAGCTGACTAAAATTCAGCTGAGTGGTTTCTTCAGTAGTCACGGGCTGGGTCTGCAGTTTCATTGCTGCAGATAGATGCAGATGGCGCTGAGCTTGGAGCCTCCAGGACGTCTTCAATCATGTGACTGTGTCTTGCCAGAGACAGAAGGAGCTCTGGGCTCAGCTGGGACACTGGGGTGGCTGGACTTCTCTCTCTTCCTGCATGTGATTCCAGGTCTTCTCCCCTCCACATGGCTTTTCTACATGGTCTTCTCACACAGTCTCTGTAGCAGAGAAACTAGACTTCTTAATTGGTGGCTCAGACCTTCCTAAATCACAAGTCAAAAGGGTGGGGTCTTCTTAAAGATTGGGTCTGAAAATGGCACAATGTCATTTCTGCCACATCCTGTGGGTTAGAGCAACTCACCTAGATTCAATGGGGCAGGTAACTAAAATTTGCTTGAAGACAGAAACGAGTGGTTCATTGGGGATTATTTTTGTGGATAAGCTATTATACATGTTACTATAAATGTGTTACAATTAGACAATGTTGGTGTTTGTATTACCTAAAATAATGCTTCGTTTCACCAGTGGCAATTTATTTTTTGGGAACATTGGTTTATCTGTGTTAACTCTGTGTCATATATTTATCTAGAATCACCAACACCAATGATAAACATTTTACAGCAATTTAAATAATACAATGTAGCATGAAATTATTTAACTATCTTTTCAAAGATTTCACAGTTTTTAATGAACTGCCTTTTCCCCTTTTTTCTTAATGTGCTACAGACACTTCATATTCTAGTCAAAATAGAGTAGTTTCCTCAAGCAATGTGATTAAAAAAAAAAAATGGTTTAGACAGACTGTCAAAGCCTTGTTTAAGAGAGTTTAGAGACACTTAGTAATCTGAAGAGAGAAGCAGGTGAGACCTATTGGTGAAGAACAGTGGAAAGTACGTATGATAATAATTTACTTATAAAAACATAGTATGCTTCTTTACACAGCTTTACAAAATAGGTATGAAATTGCCTGAAGCTCATTTATTCTGCTGTTTGAAGTAAAATACCATTTTAAAATAAGCTTTATACAAGACAACAAATATGTCAGGTAGCTGAAAGGGAATATTTGTAATATGTCTTCAAAACACATAATTTCACCAAAAGTGACTCTTCTTTTTGTAAATAGCGGTGCCAAGTAAGCTATTACTGTTGCAAAATATAATGCCTGTGTTGATTTACTATTGACAATATTGGCAACAACATTTCAAGCTACAAGATACATATAAATTATTAACTTTATCAAGTGTTTTTGTTCCTTAAAATCAAATTATTCATCATATGACTCCCTATGTAACTATTTTAAATTTTATATAACTTGGATGTTTAAATATTTTTAATTTAACTATTTAAAAAAATCCTTTACTCTCTTTTTTTTTTTAATTTTATTTTATTTTTAAACTTTACAATATTGTATTAGTTTTGCCAAATATCAAAATGAATCCGCCACAGGTATACCTGTGTTCCCCATCCTGAACCCTCCTCCCTTCTCCCTCCCCATATCCTCCCTCTGGGTCGTCCCAGTGCACCAGCCCCAAGCATCCAGTATCGTGCATCGTACCTGGACTGGCGACTCGTTTCATACATGATATTATACATGTTTCAATCCCATTCTCTCAAATCTCCCCACCCTCTCCCTCTCCTACAGAGTCCATAAGACTGATCTATACATCAGTGTCTCTTTTGCTGTCTCGTACACAGGGTTATTGTTACCATCTTTCTAAATTCCATATATGTGCGTTAGTATACTGTATTGGTGTTTTTCTTTCTGGCTTACTTCACTCTGTGTAATAGGTTCCAGTTTCATCCATCTCATTAGAACTGATTCAAATGTATTCTTTTTAATGGCTGAGTAATACTCCTTTGTGTATATGCACCACAGCTTTCTTATCCATTCATCTGCTGATGGACATCTAGGTTGCTTCCATGTCCTGGCTATTATAAACAGTGCTGTGATGAACATTGGGGTACACGTGTCTCTTTCCCTTCTGGTTTCCTCAGTGTGTATGCCCAGCAGTGGGATTGCTGGATCATAAGGCAGTTCTATTTCCAGTTTTTTAAGGAATCTCCACACTGTTCTCCATAGTGGCTGTACTAGTTTGCATTCCCACCAACAGTGTAAGAGGGTTCCCTTTTCTCCACACCCTCTCCAGCATTTATTGCTTGTAGACTTTTGGATCGCAGCCATTCTGACTGGCGTGAAATGGTACCTCATAGTGGTTTTGATTTGCATTTCTCTGATAATGAGTGATGTTGAGCATCTTTTCATGTGTTTGTTAGCCATCTGTATGTCTTCTTTGGAGAAATGTCCGTTTAGTTCTTTGGCCCATTTTTTGATTGGGTCATTTATTTTTTTGGAGTTGAGCTGTAGGAGTTGCTTGTATATTTTTGAGATTAGTTGTCTGTCAGTTGCTTCATTTGCTATTATTTTCTCCCATCTGAAGGCTGCCTTTTCACCTTGCTTATAGTTTCCTTTGATGTGCAGAAGCTTTTAAGTTTAATTAGGTCCCATTTGTTTATTTTGGCTTTTATTTCCAATATTCTGGGAGGTGGGTCATAGAGGATCCTGCTGTGATGTATGTCGGAGAGTGTTTTGCCTATGTTCTCCCTTAGGAGTTTTATAGATTCTGGTCTTACATTTAGATCTTTAATCCATTTTGAGTTTATTTTTGTGTATGGTGTTAGAAAGTGCTCTAGTTTCATTCTTTTACAAGTGGTTGACCAGTTTTCCCAGCACCACTTGTTAAAGAGATTGTCTTTTCTCCATTGTATATTCTTGCCTCCTTTGTCAAAGATAAGGTGTCCATATGTGCGTGGATTTATCTCTGGGCTTTCTATTTTGTTCCATTGATCAATATTTCTGTCTTTGTGCCAGTACCATACTGTCTTGATAACCGTGGCTTTGTAATAGAGCCTGAAGTCAGGTAGGTTGATTCCTCCAGTTCCATTCTTCTTTCTCAAGATAGCTTTGGCTATTTGAGGTTTTTTGTATTTCCATACAAATTGTGAAATTATTTGTTCTAGCTCTGTGAAGAATACCATTGGTAGCTTGATAGGGATTGCATTGAATCTATAAATTGCTTTGGGTAGTATACTCATTTTCACTATATTGATTCTTCCAATCCATGAACATGGTATATTTCTCCATCTATTAGTGTCCTCTTTGATTTCTTTCACCAGTGTTTTATAGTTTTCTATATATAGGTCTTTAGTTTTTTTAGGTAGATATATTCCTAAGTATTTTATTCTTTCCGTTGCAATGGTGAATGGAATTGTTTCCTTAATTTCTCTTTCCGTTTTCTCATTATTAGTGTATAGGAATGCAAGGGATTTCTGTGTGTTGATTTTATATCCTGCAACTATAGTATAATCATTGATTAGTTCTAGTAATTTTCTGGTGGAGTCTTTAGGGTTTTCTATGTAGAGGATCATGTCATCTGCAAATAGTGAGAGTTTTACTTCTTCTTTTCCAGTTTGGATTCCTTTTATTTCTTTTTCTGCTCTGATTGCTGAGGCCAAAACTTCCAAAACTATGTTGAATAGTAATGGTGAAAGTGGGCACCCTTGTCTTGTTCCTGACTTTAGAGGAAATGCTTTCAATTTTTCACCATGGAGGATAATGTTTGCTGTGGGTTTGTCATATATAGCTTTTATTATGTTGAGGTATGTTCCTTCTATTCCTGCTTTCTGGAGAGTTCTTATCATAAATGGATGTTGAATTTTGTCAAAGGCTTTCTCTGCATCTATTGAGATAATCATATGGTTTTTATTTTTCAATTTGTTAATGTGGTGTATTACATTGATTGATTTGCGGATATTGAAGAATCCTTGCATCCCTGGGATAAAGCCCACTTGGTCATGGTGTATGATCTTTTTAATGTGTTGTTGGATTCTGATTGCTAGAATTTTGTTAAGGATTTTTGCATCTATGTTTATCAGTGATATTGGCCTGTAGTTTTCTTTTTTTGTGGGATCTTTGTCAGGTTTTGGTATTAGGGTGATGGTGGCCTCATAGAATGAGTTTGGAAGTTTACCTTACTCTTTCTGGAAGAGTTTGAGCAGGATAGGTGTTAGCTCTTCTCTAAATTTTTGGTAGAATTCAGCTGTGAAGCCATCTGGACCTGGGCTTTTGTTTGCTGGCAGATTTTTGATTACAGTTTCAATTTCCGTGCTTGTGATGGGTCTGTTAAGATTTTCTATTTCTTCCTGGTCCAGTTTTGGAAAGTTGTACTTTTCTAAGAATTTGTCCATTTCTTCCACGTTGTCCATTTTATTGGCATATAATTGTTGATAGTAGTCTCTTATGATCCTTTGTATTTCTGTGTTGTCTGTTGTGATCTCTCCATTTTCATTTCTAATTTTATTGATTTGATTTTTCTCCCTTTGTTTCTTGATGAGTCTGGCTAATGGTTTGTCAATTTTATTTATCCTTTCAAAGAACCAGCTTTTGGCTTTGTTGATTTTTGCTATGGTCTCTTTTGTTTCTTTTGCATTTATTTCTGCCTTAATTTTTAAGATTTCTTTCCTTCTACTAATGCTGGGGTTCTTCATTTCTTCCTTTTCTAGTTGCTTTAGGTGAAGGGTTAGGTTATTTATTTGACTTTTTTCTTGTTTCTTGAGGTATGCCTGTATTGCTATGAACTTTCCCCTTAGGACTGCTTTTAAAGTGTCCCACAGGTTTTGGGTTGTTGTGTTTTCATTTTCATTCGTTTCTATGCAAATTTTGATTTCTTTTTTGATTTCTTCTGTGATTTGTTGGTTATTCAGCAGTGTGTTGTTCAGCCTCCATATGTTGGAATTTTTAATAGGTTTTTCTCCTGTAATTGAGATCTAATCTTACTGCATTGTGGTCAGAAAAGATGTTTGGAATGATTTCTATTTTTTTGAATTTACCAAGGCTAGCTTTATGGCCCAGGATGTGATCTATCCTGGAGAAGGTTCCATGTGCGCTTGAGAAAAAGGTGAAATTCATTGTTTTGAGATGAAATGTCCTATAGATATCAATTAGGTCTAACTGGTCTATTGTATCGTTTAACGTTGTGTTTCCTTGTTAATTTTCTGTTTAGTTGATCTATCCATAGGTGTGAGTGGGGTATTTAAGTCTCCCACTATTACTGTGTTATTGTTAATTTCTCCTTTCATACTTGTTAGCATTTGTCTTACATATTGTGGTGCTCCCGTGTTGGGTGCATATATATTTATAATTGTTATATCTTCTTCTTGGATTGATCTTTTGATCATTATGTAGTGACCATCTTTGTCTCTTTTCACAGCCTTTGTTTTAAAGTCTATTTTATCTGATGTAAGTATTGCTACTACTGCTTTTTTTTGGTCCCTATTTGCATGGAAAATCTTTTTCCAGCCCTTCACTTTCAGTCTGTATGTGTCCCCTGTTTTGAGGTGGGTCTCTTGTAGACAACATATGTAGGGGTCTTGTTTTTGTATCCATTCAGCCAGTCTTTGTCTTTTGGTTGGGGCATTCAACCCATTTACATTTAAGGTAATTACTGATAAGTATGATCCCGTTGCCATTTATTTATTGTTTTGGGTTTGAGTTTACACACCGTTTTTGTGTTTCCTGTCTAGAGAATATCCTTTAGTATTTGTTGGAGAGCTGGTTTGGTGGTGCTGAATTCTCTCAGCTTTTGCTTGTCTGAGAAGCTTTTGATTTCTCCTTCATATTTGAATGAGATCCTTGCTGGGTACAATAATCTGGGCTTTAGGTTATTTTCTTTCATCACTTTAAGTATGTCTTGCCATTCCCTCCCGGCTTGAAGAGTTTCTATTGAAAGATCAGCTGTTATCCTTATGGGAATTCCCTTGTGTGTAATTTGTTGTTTTTCCCTTGCTGCTTTTAATATTTGTTCTTTGTGTTTGATCTTTGTTAATTTGATTAATATGTGTCTTGGGATGTTTCACCTTGGGTTTATCCTGTTTGGGACTCTCTGGGGTTTTTGGACTTGGGTGATTATTTCCTTCCCCATTTTAGGGAAGTTTTCAACTATTACCTGGTCAAGTATTTTCTCATGGTCTTTCTTTTTGTCTTCTTCTTCTGGGACCCCTATGATTCGAATGTTGTAGCATTTAATATTGTCCTGGAGGTCTCTGAGATTGTCCTCATTTCTTTTAATTCGTTTTTCTTTTATCCTCTCTGATTCATTTATTTCTACCATTCTATCTTCTAATTCACTAAACCTATCTTCTGCCTCTGTTATTCTACTATTTGTTGCCTCCAGAGTGTTTTTAATTTCATTTATTGCATTATTTATTATATATTGACTCTCTTTTATTTCTTCTATGTCCTTGTTAAACCTTTCTTGCATCTTCTCAATCTTTGTCTCCAAGCTATTTATCTGTGATTCCATTTTGATTTCAAGATTTTGGATCAATTTCACTATCATTATTCAGAATTCTTTATCAGGTAGATTCCCTATCTCTTCCTCTTTTGTTTGGTTTGGTGGGCATTTATCCTGTTCCTTTATCTGCTGGGTATTCCTCTGTCTCTTCATCTTGTTTAAATTGCTGAGTTTGGGGTGTCCTTTCTGTATTCTTGCAGTCTGTGGAGTTCTCTTTATTGTGGCGTTTCCTCACTGTGTGTGGGTTTGTACAGGTGGCTTGTCAAGGTTTCTTGGTTAGGGAAGCTTGTGTCAGTGTTCTGGTGGGTGGAGCTGTATTTCTTCTCTCTGGAGTGCAATGAAATGTCCAGTAATGAGTTATGAGATGTCTATGGTTTTGGGGTGACTTTGGGCTGCCTGTATCTTGGAGCTCAGGGCTGTGTTCCTTGCTGCTGGAGAATTTGCTTGGTATGTCTTGCCCTGAAACTTGTTTCACCCAGAGAGGTTTACAGTGTTATATGGAGAAGAGAAGAGTGAGGAGGGAGTTAGAGGTGCCCCGAATGAGATGAGGTGGAATCAATAGAGGAGAGAGTGGGCTATTCAGTAATCTCTTCCTTATGTGCACTCCACAACTGGACCGCTCAGAGTTGTTCACAGAGTTATTCAGAGAAGAGAAGAAGGAGGAAGGTGGCAGAGGTGGCCAGGAGGATAAATGGGGGCAATGAAAAGGAGGGAGACAGATCCAGCCAGTAATCAGTTCCCTAAGTGTTCTCCACCATCTGGAACACATAGAAATTCACCGAGTTGGGTAGAGTAGAGAGGGGTTAGGGAGGAGACACAGGCGACCTGGTGGAGAAAAAGGAGAGTCCAAAGGGAGAGAGAGCAGTTAAGCCAGTAATCTCGCTCCCTAGTGAAAAATGGGTACTGAAGATTGGGTTCTTAAAGGTACAAAATTGGTAACAAATACATAAAAGCAAAAATTAAAAATCTAGAGTAGAGTTTGGAATTTCAAAAATACGATGTTAAAGAAAAGAAGAAGGAAAAGAAAGAGAAAAAACAAACAAACAAAAACAAACAAGGTCGCGAAAATTATAAAGAAAATATAGGTACAAAATTGATAACTAATACCAAAAAGCAAAAGTTAAAAATCTAGAGTAGAGTTTGGAATTTCAAAAATACAATGTTAAAAAAAGAAGAAGAAAAAGAAAGAGAGAGAAAAAAAAAACAAACAAGAAGAAACAAAGTCGCATAAATTATAAAAAAAAAAAAATACAGGTACAAAATTGATAACAAATACCAAAAAGCATAAATTAAAAATCTAGAGTAGAGTTTGGAATTTCAGATATACAATGTTATTTAAAAGAAGAAGAGAAAGAAACAGAGAAAAAGAAAAAGAAAAAAGAAAAAAGGGTCACAGAAATTATAAAAAAAAAAAAAACTAAAGATACAAAGTTGATAACAAATACAAAAAAGCTAAAATTAAAAATCTAGAGTAGAGTTTGGAATTTCAAAAATACAATGTTAAAGAAAAGAAGAAAAAAAAGGTCAAAAAATTATTAAAAAAAAATATATATGAAGTTTGCTTTAAAAAAAAATAGGGTCTTCTTTTTTTTTTTTTTTTTGCAAAGTAATCAGTTATAATAGTGGAAATTGAAGGAATAATAGAGGACTTAAAAAATTTTTTTAATTAAAAAAAATAATTTAAAAAAAAAAAAAAAAGCAAGAAAGGATGATAGTACAAATAGTAAAAATATGTCTAGGACTTTCTCCAGTTTTGTTGTGAGTATTGTGGGTTCAGTTCATTTTTGGCTAGTTCCTTGGTCCGACTTATATTTCTCAAGATCTATAGGCCCCTTCCTATGTAGCTGGTAGTAACCACAGGGTTTTAATCTATTGCCTGTAGCTTCCAAGGCAGTTCCCTCTGTTATAGCTTCTTCTGTTTTCTGGTCTCTTCAGTGTCTGGTTTCCGCCCTAACACAAAGGGGACGGTAGAGGACACTTTTTTTTTTTTTTTTAGGCTCACTTGTTCAGTCACGCTGAGGGGAGGTAGGGAGGGATGCTGCAAACAAATAACACTGGCGTGTGTTCGCAGTGCCTCAGCCACACTGGGTCTGCCCCCCGTTCACGGCGCGTGTAGCCTCTCTGCCCACACTGCTCGGGCTCTAGGTTGCTCCTCCGGGAACCATCCGTGGCCGGCCCTGGGCTGCCTGTACTTCCCAGGTCCAAGCCGCTCAGGTTCAGGCACTCGGGTAGTCCTCTGAGGCGCAGACTCTCGGTTGGGCCTGCGTTTTGTGCCCTTCCCAGATCCGAGCAGCTCAGGTGATGAGGTGTTTGGCGCGCGTGATTGCTGCGACTTATCGCCTCCCCGCCGCTCGGTTATCTAGGTGTGCACTGGCACACATTCTCAGGCAGATGTTGACCGTCCAGACCCCCAAGAAGTTTTAGTTAGCAAAGAAGCCTGCTTACAGTTTTATAGATAAAGTCTCTCTGGGGCTGCGATTGCCCCCTTCCGGCTCTGGCTGCCTGTCACCGGAGGGGGAAGGTCTGCAGCCGGCTATCTCTGTTCAGTCCTTTGTTCTGTGCGCAGGCCTGGCGGTGTCATAGGTTAGGGCTGGCTTTTCGCGTGGTAGATATCCCACAGTCTGGTTTGCTAGCCCAAATTATTTTGCTCAGATAGCGCTCGGGGTATTCAGGCCAGATTCTTGCAATGCAGCCCGCGCCGCGCCTCCCTGCCCAGCCTCCGCTTGCTAATGGTGGATGCAGGCGTCTGCGCTGCTTCTCCCCTGGGGGAGTTACCGAAGGGCTCTCAATGTGCGGGTTTTAATTGTCTATTTATTTTTCCTCCCTGTTATGTTGCCCTCTGTGCTTCCAAGGCTCAGCACAGATTCGGCAGTGAGAAGGTTTCCTGGTGTTTGGAAACTTCTCTCTTTTTAAGACTCCCTTCCCGGGACAGAACTCCATCCCTCCCTCTTTTGTCCCTTTTTTTTGTCTTTTATAATTTTTCCTACCTCCTTTTGAAGACTTGGGTTGCTTTTCTGGGTGCCTGATGTCCTCTGCCGGCAATCAGAAGTTGTTTTGTGGAATTTACTCGGCGTTTAAATGTTCTTTTGATGAATTTGTTGGGGAGAAAGTGTTCTCCCCATCCTACTCCTCTGCCATCTTAGCTCCTCCCCCAAAATCCTTTTCTCTTAAATGGCAAAAATTCCTTCTGGGATGCCTTTTATGCCCAAGGAAGTAAAGCATTTTCGAACCTAATTTGTATCTTGTAGCACTAACACGAAAGTTATTGATGGTCATCAGATCAGATCAGATCAGTCGCTCAGTCGTGTCTGACTCTTTGCGACCCCATGAATCGCAGCACGCCAGGCCTCCCTGTCCATCACCAACTCCCGGAGTTCACCCAGACTCACGTCCATCGAGTCGGTGATGCCATCCAGCCATCTCATCCTCTGTCGTCCCCTTCTCCTCTTGCCCCCAATCCCTCCCAGCATCAGAGTCTTTTCCAATGAGTCAACTCTTCGCATGAGGTGGCCAAAGTTTCAGCTTTAGCATCATTCCTTCCAAAGAAATCTCAGGGCTGTTCTCCTTCAGAATGGACTGGTTGGATCTCCTTGCAGTCCAAGGGACTCTCAAGAGTCTTCTCCAACACCACAGTTCAAAAGCATCAATTTTTTGGCGCTCAGCCTTCTTCACAGTCCAACTCTCACATTCACATATTGATGGTCATAGTCTGTACTAATTGTAACTTGGTTAAACATTTTCCTATTTCTTGTCAGAAAATTCTCTTTCTATATACTTAATTTATTAAAATAAGACACTAAGTATCAGAAAAAATGACATACTCAACAGATAATTCCCCAAGTATTCAGCAGCACACAACCCTCATCTACACTCATGCTTAACTAATGCAAATTATATTTCATTATTCACAAGCATTTGTTGTTGTTGTTCAGTCATAAGTCATGTCCAACTCTTTGCAATCCCATGTACAACAGCATGCTAGCTTCCCTGTCCTTCACTATCTCCTAGAGCTTGCTCAAACTCATGACCATTGAGTTGGTGATGTTATTGAACCATCTCATTCTGTCGTCCCCCTTCTCTTTCTGCCCTCCACCTTTCTCAGCATCAGAGTCTTTTCCAATGAGTCAGCATCTCCTTAACACACTATCAGCCAGCCACAATTCTAGGTACTGGAGTATTTGAATATACAGGACAGTCTGTAAGTGAAGAAGCCTAGTCTCTACTGGAAAAGTTTAATTGGTAAAAACTTATATCTGAGTATAAAACATATTTTATTTCAGAAAAAGTATAACCATTTTATATTTGAGTCTTAATGCAGTCTTCACTCATGTACAATCTTTCATACTAGAGAACACTCTCTCATTATTTTGAAAGTTGATGGTTAAAGAAGATACTACCCAAACTATCAGTAGTCTCTTTGGCTGCTTAGAGAAGTCAACAGATAGAAGCAAAAGTGGGGGAAAAAATTAATGCAAATTTGCTAATTATTTCTGGTTTATATCATGGTTTTGAGTACTGAATGTCATTATAAGTAATCTGTTCATATATCACTTTAAGGAACAATAGACTAAACAGCTATTTGTGTTTAGTCTACTAAACACTACATCCACAGAAGAATTACAGAAAGAAAGGACCTGGTACAGTGTTCTGCAAATGGCTCTTTGTGTTCAGTCAAATTTTCAGTTTTACTACTGTACATGGGTCCAAAATCTGAATCTCAAACCATAATCATGTTAGAACATTCAAAACACAGTTTCAGTGATGATGAAGATACATTTTTAAAAAGGAATGTACATAGTTAAAGAAAACATTTACAGGAAATTAATACAGGGAGTTTGATGATGATGAAATCAGAACTCTTAAGAAAAACAGATTTCAATATAGAGGCCATTAGAGCAAAGGCTACATGTATGAATACCCAGTTGGTACCCAGATTATAATCTCAATTTATAAAGTTCAACTTAAAACAAAATCTCACAGAATCAAGAGAAAGTTTGATATTATTCTTTTAAGGGACAATGACAGTGGTGAGAAATATACTTTACATTTAATTTTAAATTTCACAGAATGTTAACTTCTACCATACGTTATACAATCTGACTTGTGTATTCTGTCTTTTTCTGTCCTTTTTATTCTATTCCATTACATTTTCTTTGATGTCACAAAAGAGGGATGACCACGACCAAGCAAACTGATTTCATAAATCAATCTGGAAAGTAGTGTGTGTGGAAAACACCACTCTAGCCCTCCCTGCCTTTCTCACACTGTTACCACGGGGCCAAAATGAGTCTGTACTTCACTGGAAATAAACATGGCTGCAGTCTCTTAAATTATGTTTTATTCTTATCTGTTGCTCTTAATATTATAAACAGTCTTTCAATAGAAAAATATTGAGTTATACTTGTCAATATGGTTTATAAGGCTCAGTGTCTTCCATGAATAATTCAACATATGTTCATCTATTATTTTCATACTTGTCATATAAGGAGAACAGGGAGGTTTTCAATCTGTTCAAGTGTTTATGAGTAAATGTTATCATTTTGATAAAGCTTTCCAAGGCGGTAAAACAGATAAGGCAGCAGATATTAATGTGTTGATGTCATGCATTCCTAGTACAGACTCAACTCCTGTTTACCAGAGAGAAATGGAATGAAAAAAACCACTGAAATTAGAGAGAATTTGCATTGGCTTTAAGAAAACAGATATTGGCAGTGATAGGACATTGATGGAAGTCTACTCATTAACTATGGATTTTACAATGGACACCACCGCCGTACAGAAAACCACGAGTGGGAGAAAAAAAATGATGAGAACCAAGAAGAGTATCTTTACATAAAGGATGTATTTCTGAAAGATAATTATTTACTTGTGGTTTTCTTACAGACTTTTTTTTTGTTTCACTCTCTGATCTTTTTAAACGTCAAATTTCCTTCGAGTAGAAGCAAAAGAAGAAAAGATGATATTGATACAAGTAATATTAACAGCGATTCCATTCCACCTTAGTTTGATCTTTTCTTTTTGTCAATTTGTATTTCCTCTTATACTTTTATGATTCTATAGCTATTTTATTGTTTTTTCTTTATAAAAACAGAGAATAAAACTGAATTTTAAGATGATTTTGTAAATTATGATAAAATGCTTTTTTATGGCAGTAACTTTTGGATAAATAATTATGACTATAAAAGTGTCAAGAAGATTCCAGAAACTTAACAGACTTTTTAATTGCCTAAAAACATTTATCAGTTTTTCAAGTGACAAACTACCATCATAGTCTTGCACCTAAAACTTCAGCATCTTCCTATCTGATAATGACTGGCCCAGGGTTATCAGCATAACCACTGGGAGAAGTGACTCTATTGTGGGCATCAGGGAAGTGCTAATGAGAAGGTCATTTCTCTTCGCTCTGAAAACGACCCCACTAGGAAAATAGACGCCTCAGTGATGACAAGATGATAAAGAAATAAAATTAAAAGGAAATTAGGAAGAGAAAAAAATTACTGAATAAAGAAAGCAACATCAAAATAATAAGAGTGAGAAAAAGGACCTTTAGTTATGAGGGAAGACCTTGCTGACAGCCTCCTGAGTGCACTAAGCACATGATTGAAAGAGATGTCATTAGAAACAATTTTCAAATATAGCATTTACTAGCAATGGCTAGAGAAAATTGCTGAAAATAGGAAACAGTAAAAAATAGTTCTATAGGAAAGCAGAGGATTTTTTTTTTTATCACTGATTCTTGACTTTCACATTTTAAAATAGTAAATGTGTGACTCCAAATACATCTGAAAAGGCAGGCACTCTGCTAACTTCTGGGCATACGGTGGTTTATCAGTCAAGGTCCCTCACCTTGCAGGGTTGACAATTTAATGAGGAAACATGCAAGAATGAGGTGACTGCACGTCAGGGTGAGAAGAGCAACTGCAGGCCAGGGCACAGGAGAGGAACCGGGCCAAGGGTTAACACCTCAGAGTAGCCTTTCTGGAGGCTATATGACAGGTAGGAAGGGCAGAATTTAAAGAAAAGAGTTTAAGACTAGGAAAGAATATTCAAAGCAAGAAAACAGTTTATAAAAATGATAGGCAGCAAGAAAATATGACACATTCTGGAAACAGCAGTCCTTACCAACTGAAAGGTTACATTTTAGAAATGTATTGTGAATGGCAAAGCATGGTTGACATAGGCAAAATCTCACTAAAAGGCCCAAATCAAGGATAATAAATGTGGGAAGAAGGAGTATAGCTCAGAGATAGTACACATGCTCAGCATGCATGAGGCCCTGGGTTCAGCTCACAGCACCTCCATGTCAATTAATTTTAAAAAAGAAACTGTTAAAAACACTTCACTGTAGAGCAGAGATGAATGAACCATTGAAAGTCAACTCTATTTCAATCAAAAAAGATGAATCTTTTTATAAATAAATAAATAAAAAGACAAACCATAGAGGACAGAAAAGGCAACCATAAAAAGAATTAAAGATGAAATAGTGTGGCATAGAAGTCAGGAAAATAGAAAAAAATTTTAAAGGAAGTTTTCAGTGTCAAATGCCTATAGTTAACACTGCAGCATGATGTATAGGAAAGTTGTCTAGAGAAGAGATCCTAAGAGTTCTTATCACAAGGAGGATTTTTTTCTTTTGTTTTCTTTGTAATCATAGGACATGTGGTTGTTAACTAAACCTATTGTGGCAGTCATTTCAAGACATATGTAAATCTGAATCCCAGTGTTCATATCAGCACTATTTACAATAACCAAGGCATGGAAGCAACCTAAATGTCCATCAACAAATGAATGGATAAAGAAGATGTGGTAAATATATAGAATGGAATATTACTCAGCCATATAAAAGAATGAAACAATGCCATTTGCAGCAACATGAATGGACCTAGAGATTATTATACTTAGTAAAGTAAGCCAGATGAAGAAAGACAAATATCATATGATATCACTTATATATGGAATACAAAAATTGGTACAAATGAACTTATTTACAAAACAGACTCACAGATAAAAAAACATACTTATGGTTACCAAAGGGGAAAGCAGGGCCGGGGGTGGGGAGGATAAATTAGGAGTTTGGGATTAACAGATACACACTGCTATATATAAAATAGATAATAAAAAAGGACCTATTATATAGTTGAGGGAACTATATTCAGTATCTTTTAATAACTATAATGGAAAATAATCTGAAAAAGAATGTATATACTATTGTTGTACACCAGAATCTAATACAACACTATAGATCAACTATATTAAAAAAAAAAAAAAAACTGTATGTGTATCAAATCACCATGCTATATATCTTAAACTTCTATACTGAAGCATGTCACTTCACAATAAAACTGGAAAAAAAAGATCATGTTAAATAGAAACTTTAAGTCAACCATGGGATAAAGCAATATGAAGACTATTGATAACAATGAAGATAGTCTTTTAGTAGACTGTTAAGGGTAGAAGCCAGCTTCAGTTATTTTTTTCTGATTAAAGAAAAAGTGGAAAAGTGGAGTTCAAGAAGTTTGACAGTGAGGGGGAGGAGAAATTGAGGGGGATGTTGGTTCTAGGAAGCCTCTCTTAACAATTAGAGATACTTACATATGTTTAAATGCTGTCATAAAGGAGTCACACAGCCAGGCTTCCAGTGGAGGGAACAAAAGGTCAAGCTTTGATTCATAGTTTTCTTATTTCACAGTCACAAGGCGGTGTTTTCTGCTCATTGACTAAACCAAGTCATCAGGGAGATGCAGTATGTACATGCTGATAACTGACATTTTGGTAAGACGTGAATATTCTGCATCTCCTTTTCTCCTGAGGAACATCATTGCTAAAGTTAAAAGACTCTACTGTGAGATATGTTAAATATAGACAATATAAGTGGGGTTCCCTGCTGATAGGAGCTTACCGGCTATGAGGCTCTTGTGCTAATTATAAAAGGATACATTTGGCCATGTCTGATTACTATCCATCACCATGAGAATATGGAAAGAAACTGACATGAGTATGGGATGTGGACGGGGCTGGGTGCTTTTCTTCCTCTGGGCTGGTGGTTCACAGAATCATGACATGAATGGATATGTAGGAGGTTCATTTCAAGTTAAAATACCTCTATGATGGAAAGAATCATATTTGGGCAGCAAAGCATCAGTGCAGTTCAGTTCAGTCACTCAGTTGTGTCCGACTCTTTGCAACCCCATGAATTGCAGCATGCCAGGCCTCCCTGTCCATCACCAACTCCGGGAGGTCACCCAAACTCATGTCCATCGAGTCAGTGATGCCACCCAGCCATCTCATCCTCTGTCATCCCCTTCTCCTCCTGCCCCCAATCCCTCCCAGCATCAGGGTCTTTTCCAATGAGTCAACTCTTCGCATGAGGTGCCCAAAGTTGAAACTGGAGTTTCAGCCTCAGCATCAGTCCTTCCAATGAACATCCAGGACTGATTTCATTTAGAATGGACTGGTTGGATCTCCTTGCAGTCCAAGGGACTTGCAAGAGTCTTCTCTAGCACCATAGTTCAAAAGCATCAATTCTTCGGCACTCAGCTTTCTTCACAGTCCAACCCTCACATCCATACGTGACCACTGGAAAAACCATAGCCTTGACTAGACAGACCTTTGTTGGCAAAGTAATGTCTCTGTTTTTCATATGCTATCTAGGTTGGTCATAACTTTCCTTCCAAGGAGTAAGCGTCTTTTAATTTCATGGCTGCAATCACCATCTGCAGTGATTTTGGAGCCCCCCAAAATAAAGTCTGACACTGTTTCCACTGTTTCCCCATCTATTTCCCATGAAGTGATGGGACCAGATGCCATGATCCTAGTTTTCTGAATGTTGAGCTTTAAGCCATCTTTTTCACTCTCCTCTTTCACTTTCATCAAGAAGCTTTTTAGTTCCTCTTCAATTTCTGCCATAAGGGTGGTGTCATCTACATATCTGAGGTTATTGATATTTCTCACAGCAATCTTGATTTCAGCTTGTGTTTCTTCCAGCCCAGCCTTTCTCATGATGTACTCTTCATATAAGTTAAATAAGCAGGGTGACAATGTACAGCCTTGAGGTACTCCTTTTCCTATTTGGAAACAGTCTGTTGTTCCATGTCCAGTTCTAACTGTTGCTTTCTGAACTGCCTATAGGTTTCTCAAGAGGCAGGTCAGGTGGTCTGGTATTCCCATCTCTTTCAGAATTTTCCACAGTATTGTGATCCACACAGTCAAAGGCTTTGGCATAGTCAATAAAGCAGAAATAGATGTTTTCCTGGAACTCTCCTGTTTTTTCGATGATCCAGAGGATGTTGGCAATTTGGTCTCTGGTTCCTCTGCCTTTTCTAAAACCAGCTTGAACATCTGGAAGTTTATGGTTCACATATTGCTGAAGCCTGGCTTGGAGAATTTTGAGCATTACTTTACTAGTGTATGAGATGAGTGCAATTGTGCGGTAGTTTGAGCATTCTTTGGCATTGCCTTTCTTTGGGATTGGAATGAAAACTGACCTTTTCCAGTCCTGTGGCCACTGCTGAGTTTTCCAGATTTGCTAGCATATTGAGTGCAGCACTTTCACAGCATCATCTTTCAGGATTTGAAATAGCTCAACTGGAATTCCATCACCTCCACTAGCTTTGTTCATAGTGATGCTTTCTAAGGCCCACTTGACTTCACATTCCAGGATGTCTCGCTCTAGGTGAGTGATCACACCATCGTAATTATCTGGGTCGTGAAGATTTCTTTTGTACAGTTCTTCTGTGTACTCTTGCCATCTCTTCTTAATATCTTCTGCTTCTGTTAGGTCCATACCATTTCTGTCCTTTATCGAGCCCATCTTTGCATGAAATATTCCCTTGGTATCTTCAATCTTCTTGATGAGATCTCTAGTCTTTCCCATTCTGTTGTTTTCCTCTATTTCTTTGCATTGATCGCTGAGGAAGGCTTTCTTATCTCTCCTTACTATTCTTTGGAACTCTGCATTCAGATACTTATATCTTTCCTTTTCTCCTTTGCATTTCTCTTCTCTTCTTTTCACAGCTATTTGTACGACGTCCTCAGACAGCTATTTTGCTTTTTTGCATTTCTTTTCCATGGGGATGGTCTTGATCCCTGTCTCCTGTACAGTGTCACAAACCTCTGTCCATAGTTCATCAGGCACTCTATCTAACAGATCTAGTCCCTTAAATATATTTCTTACTTCCACTGTATAATCATAAGGGATTTGATTGAGGTCATACCTGAATGGTCTAGTGGTTTTCCCTACTTTCTTCAATTTAAGTCTGAATTTGGCAAGAAGGAGTTCATGGTCTGAGCCACAGTCAGCTTCCGGTCTTGTTTTTGCTGACTGTATAGAGCTTCTCCATCTTTGGCTGCAAAGAATATAATCAATCTGATTTTGATGTTGACCATCTGGTGATGTGTAGAGTCTTCTCTTGTGTTGTTGGAAGAGGGCGTTTGCTATGACCAGTGCATTCTCTTGGCAAAACTCTATTAACCTTTGCCCTGCTTCACTCCATACTCCAAGGCCAAATTTACCTGTTACTCCAGGGGTTTTACTATATCAATTGGTATATTATCTAGGGTAAATACTGATTTTGTGAGTTTACAAATACTTAATAATTTTGAATCTGTTCACAATCATTTATTTTTATTTCTCCCATAACCCATAAAAGAGAAGTAGGCTGTTAGTTTGTTTTAAAATCAAACTTATTGTTCTTTTCCTGATTTTAAATGTAACACATGTTCATTATACCGATATACATAGTAAATAACTGTTCAAGTAGAAATCATTATCAGAGAAATGCAAATCAAAACCACAATGAGGTACCATTTCACGCCAGTCAGAATGGCTGCAATCCAAAAGTCTACAAGCAATAAATGCTGGAAGAGGGTGTGGAGAAAAGGGAACCCTCTTACACTGTTGGTAGGAATGCAAACTAGTACAGCCACTATGGAGAATGGTGTGGAGATTCCTTAAAAAACTGGAAATAGAACTGCCTTATGATCCAGCAATCCCACTGCTGGGCATACACACTGAGGAAACCAGAAGGGAAAGAGACACGTGTACCCCAATGTTCATCACAGCACTGTTTATAATAGCCAGGACATGGAAGCAATCTAGATGTCCATCAGCAACAAATGGATAAGAAAGCTGTGTATACATATACACGATGGAGTATTACTCAGCCATTAAAAAGAACACATTTGAATCAGTTCTAATGAGTGGATGAAACTGGAGCCTATTATACAGAGTGAAGTAAGCCAGAAAGAAAAACACCAATACAGTATACTAACGCATATATATGGAATTTAGAAAGATGGTAATGACAACCCGGTATGTGAGACACCAAAAGAGACACAGATGTATAGAACAGTCTTTTGGACTCAGTGGGAGAGGGAGGGGGGGGATGATTTGGGAGAATGGCATTAAAACATGTATAATATCATATAATAAATGAATTGCCAGTCCAGGTTCAATGCAGGATACAGGAAGCTTGGGGCTGGTGCCCTGGGATGACCCAGAGGGATGGTATGGGGAGGGAGGTGGAAGGGGGGTTCAGGATGGGGAACACGTGTACACCCATGGCGGATGCATGTTGATGTATGGCAAAACCAATACAATATTGTAAAGTAAAAAAATAATAAAAAAGGAAAGCCAAAAAAAAAAAAAAGAAAATTAAAATGTCACTCCTGTATTCTACTCATATATGAAAGCTATTTTCATTTATGATCTATTTCCCTTTAGACTTTATTTGCTATATAATATTTCTTTCTTAGGCAAATCTTTTAAAAATGGATAAAAATAATTCTATTTTAAAATATAATTTTATCTAGTGACTTAGCAACTGAACAATATAATAGCATTATTTAAAAATATGAATCTGATATTCAATTATGAATGTACAAAAATAAAATAGTCAATAATATAAAATTATAATTTATTTAACCATTGTACTGTTCTTGGCTAGTCAAGAGTACTATAAATAATTCATTTATTAAGATCTTTGCACCTAATTATTTGTTTTGCTTTCCCCACTTAGTATAGATCCATAGGATGATGGAATTATGAGAATTATTAAATATTATTTCATGAAGTAGTATAATAATAGATTGTTAAATAGTAATACTAAAGAGTTCATTTTTAATCTCTGTCTAACCATTAAATTCCTGCCACTAATATACGAGACTGATCATTTCAATGGTTTCCCTTTTACTTGGTAACTTTGAGATGGGCCTCCACGATTTGTTTTAATTTTTGCTAATTTGAGCGTGAAATAGCATTGCTTCAACTTATACTTCTTTGTCTAGACTACACTTTTAAAAATTATTATTGTATAGTATGGTTGAGTGGTTAACATCATGAGATTTGGAGTCAGACACATTGGGTTTAAACTCCAGGAGAGCCCCCTACTAGTAGTATTCCTCTCATTAGTAACTTAACCTCTTTAAGCCTATTTTTTTCCAACATAATAATAGTAGCTAACGTTTACAAAATGTCAGGCACTATTCTAAGAACACTTTATATCAGTTCAGGTAATCTCCATAACTCCATACAAAAACAGCATTCCTGTTATATCATGATTTATGTTGTTAGCCCTTGTACCGTGCTGCCCCACAGGACTGCTGAAAGGCTTAAATGAGACAGTGTCTGTATATAAAACACTTTCATATTATGCCAAAACAGAGAGAATGCATGATAATTAGGAGCCAAAAATGTTTTTCCTGTAAATTCACTACATATTCATTAGTATTTCTGAAATTTTCTTATCAGAGTATGGACTTTTTTAAGAGTACTTAATAATTTTGAACCTATTCACAATCCTTTATTTTTATTTCTCCCATAACCCATAAAAGAGAAGTAGGCTGTTAGTTTGTTTTAAAATAAACCATTTCTCACTTGTTGCAAGCTTTCCCACCCAAAATCCTATTAAGTTAAAACAATCATATTTTTGATGCCTCTCAAAAATATGAATGATTAAACATAGAAAGTTTTAGACCAAAGTACACTAAGGACACGGAATCAGTTCATTTTTAATTGGTACACAGACTATGGGGTGCAAAGAGTCAGACACGACTGAGCGACTAACATTTTCACTTATTTATTTGGGTTTCATTGTAAGAGGCAGTTTCTGTCTAGCATGGAATGGAGAATAGGAAGTAGCTCTCAGCAGTGAGGCAGGCAACTTCCCTGTCTTCTGCAATCAAACCTACACGTAGTCTTTGTTATGAATTTTTAGACTGTCAAGCATACATATTCAAAGATGTTAAGAGGTGATAAGATTGCAGTTGATCTTGAATAATGATTCCTATTTACATGAAGGGGAGGAAACAGCATTCTAGGAAAGGGAATAACAAGAGTAAAGTCAGAGCGATAGTCATAGGTTTGAAAAGGCTGGAACATAAAATGTTTGGGGGCCTATCGACCGGCACGGTAGTAGATGCTGTGGATACAAAGATACATGTGACACGGTCTCTGTCCTCAAGTTTAGCCTATGGAAAATAATCTCACCTAATATAGCATGAAATGTGCAAAAATCAAAGTTGAAAACTAATTAGGTTAAGGAGCAAGATGAATGACTGTATTCCACAAAAAGCAGACTTAGACAAGAATTCACAGGCTTCATCGAAGTGATGAATTGTGTCCTCAATGACAAATAGTAATGAGTTGGCAGAACAAAGATGGGTAGGGTACTGTAAGTGCAAAATATGGAGGTGAGAAGCAACATGAGGAGAGAACTGGTATTCTATCTCTGGACAAAAGTATCATCACACATTTAGCTGCATAAAACCCCATGTGTTCATTAGCTCACAGTTTGGGTGGGATACGAATCTCGGGATGGCTGACCTGTGTTCTTAGCTTCAGAGTTTCCATCCTGCAATCCAGCTGTCAACAAGCACTGCGGATTCATTCTAGAAGCTTAACTATGGAAAGATCTACTTCCAAATTCATGCCAGTTGTTGGCAGAATTCATTCATCTGTTGTTACAGCATTGAGCACACCAGGTGCTGGATGTGGGCTTCTCCTTTTGAAGTATCTACCCGGTTCTTAACTATATGAAATCCCCCAACTCGGCCACTTACTTTCTCAAGCCAGCAAGAGAGAGTCTCTCCTCAGAAGATGGGTATTGAATCTCTATATAATGTAATCACATGCACATAATCACACAGATTTGATGAATACCTGTATTATAGCCAAATGCCTTAATACATATGCTAGGTGGAAAGATTTAGATTTAGATAGATGGGAGGTGTAGGGAGGAGACATACCCTAAAAAGCCCAAGGAAACTGGACTTGTCATTTAAGTCAAAAGGATACACTTAAAAGTTTGAAGAAGAAGAGTAACAGATAATATATTAAAATACAATATGACATTAATATAATATTAATATGCTCAATTATGCTTAGTAGGGAACAAAAGGATGAATTTCAAAAAAGTGAGATTAGCTGGAAAATGATTCAAGTATAGACTATAAGGAAATGAGTTTCCTCAATTACATTAAACTCCCTGAAAATAAATAGAAATTTCCTATAGGGAACAGCAGGTAGAAATTGTGTTTAGCCTCTGTAATCTGTGATTCATAGTTTCCATGGGATATTTCCCCTGGTCTTTTACCAACACCCTGGTCTTGAGTGGGTTAGTGTTATTCTTGAAAATATCTATAAAGTAACAATTCTGATTTCCTTCATTACAATAGACACTAAGCTGCTGCTGCTGCTAAGTCACTTCAGTCGTGTCTGACTCTGTGTGACCCCATAGACGGCAGCCCACCAGGCTCCTCTGTCCCTGGGATTCTCCAGGCAAGAATACTGGAGTGCGTTGCCATTTCCTTCTCGAAGACACAAAGCTAGAAAATTTAAACTACCTCCTTTGGAAATACAGGGTTATAAAGTGTGTTTCATACCTGACATGATAAAGATGTTGATAATGGAAATAAAGATTGTAAAGAGTGAACTTTAAAAACACTGGAAAGAATAATATGATAGGATATAATGAAAAAGTGGAAGTAGATGATTTAATAAGAGAAAATGTTAAGAATGAATCCTAAGTTCAACTCAAATATTTTATGTTTCTTTGCATAAATCTACACTGAAGTCTGAGACAGTTCATGGAACATGATAGCAAGATAAAGTCAAAACAAAACAAATATAAGATTAAGAAGTCTACCAACTGCTTTTACCCCCTTTCAGCCCAAGTGCCTTTTTCAACAACTTGGACAAAAAAATGTACTGGTTTTGCAATTAACAAAGAGTAAGAGGACCCTCTCAAAATTCCTAATTGCTGAAAAAACGTTTCCTCATATCTTCTTGTATTAAAAAACACGGTCTTTAAAATATAATTAGAAGTGTTTACATTTCCAATAAAGGCAGACTAGCTTCCTGCTGAAAAATTCTCCCACTGAGATGAACTTTAATTGCTGGAAATGAAAAACATAAGTGTTACCATGAAAAAGCTAAGAAAAAGCAGTAAGTGCTTAATGTGTAAAGGTCCCAGAGAGAAGGAATGAACCTACATTTGATATACCTTTTAACCTAGCCATTTGCAAATTCCCAAGGAAAGACAAAAATGCTTAGTCCTGATTTCAAAATCGTGATAGTCTGACATTGAAAAGTTCAAGAGAAGGAAGTTTTTCATTATATTACTGGAAAGTCGGCTACACTCCAGAAATAGGAGTGAACCACAGCTAAGCCCAATTTCCACAAAGCCTAAAGCATACCTAAAGTTAACTCGATCTCTGCCCCTGCACAACTGCCTTCCAGAAGTCAAGGCACACCTCCTTCAGTCGTGTTTCCCTTTATTGTGTTTTACAGACATTGCTTTTTTTTTTTTTTACAAATTGAAGGTTTGTGACAACTCTGCATCAAGCAAATCTATCAACATGATTTTCCCAACAGTATTCACTCATTTTGTGTCTCTATGTCACACTTTGCTAATTTTCACGATATTTTGAACTTTTAATGATTATTATTTCTGTTATGGTGATGTGTGTTATCTTTGATGTTACTACTGCAAAAAGATCATGGCTTGCTGAAGCTTCAGATTATGGTCAGTATTTTTTAGCAAGAATTTTTTTTTAAAAATTAAGGTATGTACATCAGTTTTTTTTTAACATATAATGCTATTGCAAACTTAATAGATTAAAGTTCAGTGTAAACAATTTTCATATGTACTGAGAAACAAAAAAATTCATGTGACTCATTTTACTGTAATATTTGCTTTATTTTGGTGGTCTAGATTGAACTGATAATATACCCAAGGTATGCCTGTAATACCAAATCCATTCTGGAAGAAGGTAACACTGTGTCTGTCTGTGTTAGTTGCTCAATCGTGTTCAACCCTTTGCGATCCCATGGACTGTAGCCTGCCAGGCTCCTCTGTCCATGGAATTCTCCAGGCAAAAATGCTGGAGTGGGGTGCCATTCCCATATCCAAAGGTAACATTAAACAAAACCTAAAATTATCTCTACAATTATTTATATATAATGAGTGGCATTCATTTAGATATTACCAGATATATCAGGAAATAAAACCAAATGACCAGCAGAGGGGGGGAAATAGACCTTATAGTTAGCAGAGTGGGTGTTAGTCACTCAGTTGTATCCAACTCTTTGTGACCAGGACTCCTCTGTCCGTGGGATTTTCCAGGCAAGAATACTGGAGTGTGTTGCCATTTCCTTCTCCATAGTTAGCAGAGATTGACTGTTAAGTATAAAAAGTACGATTAATATGCTTAGAAATTTGAAGACAGGATGGAGATTTTATAAGATGACAAGAGACTATAAAAAAGAAGCAAATGGAAGTTCTAGAACTCAAAATGCAAAACTGGACTTAAAAATTCTACCATTGTGTTCAGTAGCATATTAGACACAGTTGAAGAAAGAACTAGTAGAGTGGAAAACAGGCCAGAAAAACATATCCAGACAGAGTTTATAGAGGAAAAAAAGGAAAATATTAAAAGTATTTATGAGACATATGTAACACAGTGAAGAGTCCTATTACACATGCAATTGGATTTTACATAAGAATACAGAAAGAGTGGAATAAATGCAGTTTTTGAACAAATAATTAATGAGCATTTTCCACAACTGATAAAAGGCAACCATTTATATATTAAAAATTAAAATATATCTCAAGAATAATAAAAATATGACAATTACAGCTAGGTACATAGTTACCCTGTTGAAAATCTAAGACAAAGAAAAGTCTTAAAAGCAACAAGAGATTAAAAAATATTACTTTCAGAGCAGCAAAAATAAGACCAATACCTAAATGAATTATCAACTACAAAACAATGAGAGCAGAAAACAATTGAATTGCATCTTCAAATGCTGAGAGTAATGAAAAAACTTACCAACCTAAAATTCAACCCATAAAATCACCATTTAAAATGAAGGAAAAATAAAGAAATTTTGACAGAAGGAAAACTGAAATTGTGAGTCACCAGAAGACCCACTGTAGGGGAATAATAGAGGAATTTTTTTTTTAAGGCAGAAGGAAAATTATCCCAATTAAAGTATGGAGATGTTAAGAGGAAGAAAGAGCAATGGGAAGAGTAAATATGTGGACAAATAAAAGCAAAAGATAACAAATGTTGGCAAGAACATGGAGAAATTAGAACACTTGTACATTATTGGTGGAAACATAAAATGATGCGACTATTATGGAAAACAGTATGGAAGTTCCTCAAAAGAGTAAAATAGAATTACCATGTGATGAAGCAATCCCACTTCTGGGTATATATCCAAAGAAATTAAAATAGTATCTTGAAGAGATCTCTACACACTCAGGTTCACTGCAGCAGTATTCACAATAGCCGAGATACAAACGAACCAAATGGCCAGTGATAGAAGAACAGGTAAGAAAAATGTGTCCTATACACAAAATGGATTATACAGCTTTAAAAGGAAGGAAATCCTACCATTTGTGACAACATGGGTGAACGAGGAAGACGTTATGCTAAGTAAAACAAACCAGTCTTAGAAGGAAAAACACAGTATGACTCCACTTACACGAGGTATTTGAAATAGTTCAATTCATATAAGCAGAGAAATAGTTCAATTCATATAAGCGGAGAAAAGAATGACTTCCAGGGGATGCGGATAGGAGGAAATGGGGAATTGTTCAATGTGTGTAAAATTTCATTTAAGCAAGATGGATAAGTTCTAGAGATCCATTATAAAACATAGTACTGGTGCTTCCCTGGTGACTCATTGCTAAAAAAATAAAAAACAATCTGCCTGCAATGCAGGAGACAAAGGTTCAATCCCTGAGCTGGGAAGATTCCACATGCCACAAAGCAACTAAGCCTGTGCGCCACAACTAATGAGCCTGTGCTCTAGAGCCCATGCTTGTAGAGGAGATGGATGAATTTATTCCCTTGATTGTGCTGATAGAATTATGAGTATACTGATATATTCAAATTCATTACATTGCTCACTTTAAACATGTGTGGGTGTTTTTTTTTTTGTATACAGCTTATATCTCAATAAAGCTCTTGAAAAAAATCAGTTGTTACACCTTCAAACTCCTACTTCAATATCTCTTTCCCAAACCTTCATTCAAACTAGATGTTACTAGAGTATCTGAAAGGCAAAAGAATAAAACTTCTTAAAAATAGGAGAGTATCTTTACAATCATGGAATAGTCAAAGTTTTCTTCAAAAGGACACAAAATCACTGATTGTAAGAGTAGAGGTGGATAAATGCACTGATCTAAAATTCAATTCAGTTCAGTCACTCAGTCGTGTCTGACTCCTTGCAACTCCATGGACTGCAGCACGCCAGGCTTCCCTGTCCATCACCAACTCCCAGAACTTACTCAAACTCATGTCTATTGAGTTGGTGATGCCATCCAACTGTCTCATCCTCTGTCATCCCCTTCTCCTCCTGCCTCCAATATTGCCCAGCATCAGGGTCTTTTCCAATGAGTCAACTCCACATGAGGTAGCCAAAGTATTGGAGCTTCAGCTTCAGCATCAGTCCTTCCAAAGAATATTTAGGACTGATTTCCTTCAGAATGGACTGGTTGGATCTCCTTGCAGTCCAAGGGACTCTCAAGAGTCTTCTCCAACACCACAGTTCAGAAGCATCAATTGCAGTGCTCAGCTTTCTTTACAGTCCAACTCTCACATCCATACATGACCACAGGAAAAACCATAGCTTTGACTAGATGGACCATTGTTGGCAAAGTAATGTCTCTGCTTTTTAATATGCTGTCTAGGTTGGTCATAACTTTTCTTCCAAGGAGCAAGCGTCTTTTAATTTCATGGCTGCAATCACCATCTGCAGTGATTCTGGAGCCCAAAAAAAAAAATAAAGTCTGACACTGTTTCCACTGTTTCCCCATCTATTTGCCATGAAGTGATGAGACCAGATGCCATGATCTTAGTTTTCTGAATGTTGAGTTTTAAGCCAACTTTTTCATTCTCCTCTTTCACTTTCATCAAGAGGCTCTTTAGTTCTTCTTCACTTTCTGCCCTAAGTGTGGTATCATCTGCATATCTGAGGTTATTGATATTTCTCCTGGCAATCTTGATTCCAGCTTGTGCTTCATCCAGTCCAGCATTTTTCAAATTTCTAAAATTAGGTGTCATCAAAGGAGAACATCATGAAAATAACAAGGCAAGACAATGAGTGGGAGAAGATAGTCAATATATGTAAAATCCACAAAATACTTGTATCTTGAAAATATAAAGAATTCTTTATATAACAAAGAGATGATCAAAAATGGGAAAAGACATGGATAGTCATTCACAAAAGAAGATATCCAAATAGCCAATGAACATGAAGAATTGAGAAACTGTATGTGTCATCAGGGAATTGATAATTTGAGCCATAATAGGTAAGTGGAAAAGGCTGACAACACCAGCACATCCTTGGGCAAAGAAGCTAGGCATAAAGTAGTATTTTTATTTTTACATAAATTTCCAGAATTTTGTGATATTGGAAGTCAGCTTAGTTGCTACAGTTGGGAAGGAGGTTGGTGGATGTGATTGGAAGGGGACAAAAAGAGACTTCTAGGATTCTGGTATTGCTGTATTTCTTGACCTAGTGATGGTCTCACTGATATTTTCACTTTGTTATAATTCATCAACTTGTATGAGTTGGGCTTTTCTGTAAGGTATATATATTTCAGTAAAAAGTTTGGATAACAAATAATCAGTAGCTATGTAAATACAAATTTATTCAGGCTGAAAAACAGAATACTTGACTGAAATAATGTTTACAAAATACAGAATGTGTGACTAAACTATTTCCCACCTGGTAAAATATAAGACTAGCCACTCCTGGCTAAATTTTGGTCATCTTCATTTACCTGTTCTCATAGATATGAACATTATTCCATTAAGAAAGAAACATGATAACTTATTCCTCATTTTTCTATCCTGTACAGGCTCATAGTAAGTTATATTATAATCATTATTATAGTATACATATTTATAACATTTATATTCATCTTTAATCATAGTTTCACAGTTGTTAGCCTTTGTTTCATATGAAAATTATTAAATGCTAATAACCCAACTCTAAATCATAGCTTTGCCAGTCAACTTGTTTGTTGATTGGCATTTATTCTCAACAAGTATTTTTCAAGAAGTAGATTCACAGAGGCTATAAGTCCTTAATTATTTAATGTTTAAGAATTTGTGTCTCTTGGTTTCTTAAATGGAAACTTTCTGTGTAAAAATGTCTTTCATTAGAATATTTTGCATTTAGTTATTGTCTCATCACTGAATATGGCAGTACAGAACTATGAGACCAATATAACATTTTGTCCAGAGGCCAATACTATTATTTCTTTATCCTTGAAGTTCAGTAATTTTAACTAATTTATCTACTGGTGCTTACTATTCTGTATCTTTGAATCTTTTTTTTCTCTATATCAAGGAAGTTTTCCTTTATGTGTTTAAAATGTGTTTATTTTTCCATTTATTCTATTGTGTTTATAACAGCAGATATTGATTATATTTTGGCTATCACACCACTTTTTTTTCCACTTAACTCTTTAAACATTATGTTCTTTTCTATCCCATTTTGCTTAAATATCTAAAACCTATCCTTCAGATCTCTGTTTCCAATGATGTCAATATCCTTTTTATTGCTTTTGATTCATCATTCATGTTTGTAATTATTTAATTTTATCTTCATTTATTAGAACTCTTCCAGCTCATAAAACATTATTGAGCAATACATCATATATAAAATGAGTTTAATATACAATCACACAATTTAAATAATGATAATATAAACACCCAAGTACTAGCCATCCTACTTAAGAAACAGATCCAAACCAATCTTTTAAAGATTGGCATATCTCTCCCTCTCTTATTCTCTGAAATCAAACAATTGTGATAATAAAACCACAGTCATTTGTTTGTCTTTTATTTTTAATGTTTTAAAATGAATCAATATCATTTTTATGTACATTTTAGGGTCTTATTTACAGGCATCTCTATTACTCTGTGGTCAACTGACACAGTGAACAAACGTGATATTCTGCCAAATACCCAGAAAATTTGGTTCCTTTCAGTCTGTATTAGGACAGAAAGCACAAGTCACTGAGGAAAGACATGGCACTGTGGGAAGACAATAAATATATATTGTTGTGTATTTTAAGGAATGCAAGCTGCTTTGATCCTTTCTGGTTATGAGTTAAAAAGAATGCATGTGGTCACATATGAATTTCTTAGCTACTTAATAGCTGGAAAGAATAAATACTTTTTATTACTAGTTCCAAATTGTTGTTGTTCCCAGCCAATATGGTAGACCTTGTTGAATGTCCACTGTATTCTGAGCACAATGCTTAGTGTATCTCCATCTTTTTTTCCTAATTTCCAAAACAGCTCTTCCAGGGGAAGCTTTTGTTGTTGTTCAGTCGCTAAGTCATACCTGACTGAAGTCATACCCCATGGACTGAAGCACGCCAGACTTCTCTGTCCTTTACTATCTCCCAGAGTTTGCTCAAATTCATGTCCACTGAGTTGGTGATGCCATCCAACTGTCTCATCCTCTGTTGTCCCCTTCTCCTCCTGCATCAGAGTCTTTTCCAAAGAACTGACTCTTCGTATCAGGCGGCCAAAGTATTGGAGCTTCAGCATCAGTCCTTCCGATGAATATTCAGAGGTGATTTCCTTTAGGATTGACTGGTTTGATCTCCTTGCCATTTAAGGAACTCTCAGAGTCTTCTCTTCACAATTCTTTTGAATTATGGTGCTGGAGAAGACTCTTGAGAGTTCCAAATGGTCTGAACACGCAAACATGGACCTCAAGATAAAATTAACCCCTTTCTTATTCAAAATACATGAAGAACTCTATATCCAAACAAAAAATACAAACAACCCAATTAAAAATGGGCAAAATATTTGAGCAGACATTTTTCTAAGGTAGACACATAAATGACAAAAAGCACATCAACGGTGTTTAACATCATTATTCATCATTCATATGCATGGATAAAATAGAATGATCCCGTGTAAAGAATTCCAGGGGAGACTAGATGAAGGAAAAGAATCAATATTCAAATTCAAGGTTAAGTAAAATAATTTTATAACTGATATACTGTACTAAAATTTTAGAAAAGCAAAACAAACAGAAAATCTTAAAAGTAATCGGATAGGAAAAAACAGGTTGCTTACAAAGAAAGAGTGATTTGTTACACAGTAAACTTAATAATAACCCTTCATGCTAAAATATGAGGCTGGGGAAATCAGTAGAACTGGGAGCTTTTCTAGGACAGTAAATCAAAACATGAGTTCTGCAAAGAGAAACTCAATACAGATCTCTACCCTTGGGTCAAAAACCTATTTTTTTTTCCTGACCAGAACAAATAACCATTCCATGGAAGAATTCTGAAGCATATAATAACTTTTTGTTTAAGCTATTTTTGGTCATTTTTTATGTTTAGGATAAAGAAATGGAAATCTCTGAGCTCTGGTACTAGTCTCTTGCCTTCATGTTTTACATTGTCATAAATAAGAGAAATAGTTTTCCATCCTAAACAATATTATATTTGGTAGAGATTTATAGTTAAATGCTAATTAAGTCAAGCACTATTGACATGAAGAGTGGTAGCACTGCAAATATTCCAATAGGTTATCAACAATAATGCATATATTTGTCTTCAAAAATCATATCAAGTTTAAAAATCCTTATGAAGAATCTAATATACACTTGCTCGTTGTTGTGACTGTAGCTTTGAAACTGAGGGTGGTCCATAGCAGGGACCATGCACACTTCTAATATTCTAGACCTAAAAAAAATTTGGCATGCTTGTATTGTACATGTTAATTGCACTTTAACTCATTTAATCAGAATTTTAAAAATCTGTGGGTCCACAGTGATTCTAAAATGAGGGACAGGGCTTTTCTTTATGGAAGAATGGCAACTCATGAAAGCAAAAGGAATGGTACACTCAGAAAAGTTACCACTTTGCAACCATTATTGTAATAAATTATTCAGGCTAAAATCACAATTTGGTAGTAAAAAAAAAAAACCCACAATGTGACCAGTTGACAGATAACAGGACATACAAATTCTCAGTGTCACTTCATAGATTATTCATTAATTAGGAGGGAGACAGGGGAACCTAGGTGATGAAATCTAATGGATGCTCCAAGACATCAAACTGAACCTCACAAGAAATGAGACATTGTATACCTCCTGCCTGAGACACTGAGAAGGAATCAGCATCACTTATGTGGTACCCAGACCATCCAGCCAAGAATTTGAGCCTGAATCTGGGGCCCAGGAAACAATCAGACAGTCAACTTAAGGGATGATCTGTGATACAACTGATCTGCTGCTGCTGCTGCTGCTAAGTCGCTTGAATCATGTCCGACTCTGTGCAACCCCATAGATGGCAGCCCACCAGGCTCCCCTGTCCCTGGGATTCTCCAGGCAAGAACACTGGAGTGGGTTGCCATTTCCTTCTCCAATGCATAAAAGTGAAAAGTGAAAGTGAAGTCACACAGTCGTGTCTGACTCTTTGCGACCCCATGGACTGCAGCCTACCAGGCTCCTCCGTCCATGGGATTTTCCAGGCAAGAGTACTGGAACAACTGATCTACAGACCTCAAATCAACTATCATGAAAGAAGAGAAAAAAAAAAAATGCTGAGAATTTTTAGAATAAGAAAGACAAAAGAAACATGACAATAAAATGCAAATAATGATCCCTGATTAGTGCCACCCCCCCAAGAAAAAAGAAAACAGTTATAAAGATCAAAATAAAATAGAAGTTATACAGAACATTATTAAAACCAGAATAAAAATGAAGGTGAAAATAAAAAAGAAACAGCTATAAAGAACTTTATTTTGGCAATTGGGAAAATTTGAACATCAACTGTATGTTACATAATAGTAGCAGATCAATGTCAGGCATCTTGAATGTGAGCCTGACACTGAGGGTACGAGGCAGAATGCCCTTGTTTGTAGGAGATTTATGCAAGTATATTTAAATATGAAGAAGGAGAGATACAGTTAATGTGGAAAACGTGAACAACTGGCAAATTGTTGTGAATATATGGTGGTCATTGTAATATTCTGGAAAGTTTTCTGCGTGTGTGAAATTTTTCAAAGAGTTGGGGAAAAATGGGATTAAGTCTTTTATTTTGTTATCTTATAAATTAATAATTCAAATTATTTGTAAAAAATTTTCAGAAAACAGATATTACCACTATTTCACAGCCTATAAGATTTTATCTATGTACTATGTTAATAATAAATATTATTCTTATAACAAATCTTACACTATGTCAGATAGTATGCTAAGCACTTTAAATATAATCTCTCAAAGGGAACCCTCCTACGCTGTTGGTGGGAATGTAAATTGGTGCTGCCACTATAGAAAACAGTATAGAGGTTCCTAAAAATCTAAAGATAGAGTCGCCATATGAAACAAAAATCCCACTCCTGGGCACACAGACAAGACTATAATTCAAAAAGATACTTGCACCTCAGTGTGATCCAGCTGTAAGCTGTGAGCTTTCTATACAGGCGGACAGTTTCATTCTGAAGAAATGAAAGCGAATGCAAAAGAGGTTTAAGAATAATAATTAATACAATCACTTTACAAAATGATTAACACTATTTTGAGTGAACTGATGGAATTTTTCAAAGTTCATAAATATACACACATTTTTATTTCTCACATTTGCAAGAATCTTTTCTTGACCCACCACTTACTAGGTCCTGTTATGACATAACTCTCACTCTTGATGTAGATTTTAAAAAGGGACAAAGTGAAAGCCGGTCAGTCATGTCTGACTCTTGTGACCCTGTGCACTATACAGTCCATGGGATTCTCCAGGCCAGAATACTGGAGTGGGTAGCCTTTCTCTTCTCCAGGGGATCTTCCCAACCCAGGGATCGAACCCAGGTCTCCTGTATTGCAGGCAATTCTTTACCAGCTGAGCCACACGGGAAGTTCCGTAATGTGTGTGTATGTATGTATATATATGTGTGTGTGTGTGTGTGTGTTGTGTGTGTGTGTGTTAGTTGCTCAGTTGTGTCCAACTCTTTGCGACCCCATAGACTGTAGCCCGCCAGATTCCTCTGTCCATGGGGTTCTCCAGGCAAGAATACTGGAGTGTGTTGCCATTTCCTTCTCCAAAAAAAGGGATGAGAAAGATTCATACCATCTTAATTACATATAAGGAGACAAATTCTCTGAAGATGCTTTATGAATTGAGTTGTACTTTTATCTTTCTTTGAATGTCTTTATCTTTCTGTTCTCTAAGATAGCAAAGCAACTTCACATAATGCCTTATAGTAATTTTAATAATTATATCGATAAACTTTAACATTTTTCCTATTAAGACTGTAGGAAATGATGTGTCAATAACATTTCAGCTATTGTATATGAGATAAACAGAAACATAGCAAAATGGTACTTTAGCAATAAGGCTAAGTATATTTAATATATTTGAAAGCATCTATTGTAAAAGAGAAATATACATAAAATAGAAAAGATCTATTGTTTCTAGAAATACTTTTTATTCTGATTCACCTAAAAAAATATCCAACATAACAATTTAAGCCTAAGAGCACATTGCATAGTTTGTAGAAAATTACTCAGTATACTCATCTTCAATTGTATATTTGTCCATTCACTTATTTATACAGCTATAAACTTTTATTTATAGATGTTTGTTTATTTGGCTCGTGTTTTGTGCCAGAAACTGTGCTGGTTATTTGAGAAATAAACTATCACTAAGATATAGTGGTGATCCCATTGCATTTCATAAATTGTGGACAGCAAATTAAACTATTATCTTTGAATAGATCAGTGTCATTACCTCATGAGCTGGTCTTTTAATGCAACTTCTACTAAATGTTAGAAGATTCTAGCCATTGGCAAGAACTGCAGGCCAGAGCAGAGAGTGTTAAATTCTGCATGTGTAATTCCTCTAAGTTGAGTAAAACACAGAAACCTCTGTTTTTTTTAAAGCAAAAGAGTAATCGGGCTGATGACTCAGAAGGAAACACTGCCATTTTCTAAAGGTCAAAAAGGTATGACTTTGAGCCAATTAACCAATTAACCAATGGCTGATGCCATCAAGATGTTTTCCAAACCAAGTATCTGTTTTCTAATCATTACGTCAAAGGTTAAATTCTACCCACCTTGCTTCCTCTGAGTATTCCAAGGTAAATGAACCAGCCAGTGACATCTACAAATCCAATACCAATGGAAGAGAAAAAACTATCCAAAAGGGAAATCAAGTGAAGATCATAAAAATATATCCCCAACTTACGAAATGAACATAAACTTGTAGGTTAACCTTGATGGCTAGTACTACATAAAAGGCAACATAAAAACTCTACCTAAAAAAGTACTGTACAGTTTAAAAATTCTAAAAATAAAGAGAAGAGCAAGAAATTTGTTCATGATCCTAGAATACTGTCAATAGGGAGACTGAAGTTGATTTGATTCGGGCACTGATCAAGGGTTTGACACAAAAACAGTATGAAGCCAAAGGCACTGAGTGGGAGGAAGGTGGTGATGAGGTGGGTGGAAGGCATGGGATGGGTTTTGTGGATTTTCTGCATTTAATCATTTTACCTTGATATTTCTCCTATACCTTGACCATGCTATTATTAACCTCATCCATTATGCCATGTGTGATTAATTCCTCTCTATATAACAGAGAATGGAAGAGCCTCTGGCAAAACCTCTTTGTGTTTCGTATACATACTTTTGAAGATAAAAGAGGGAAAAAAAATCACAAAAATGCCTAAAAGTCAGACTGACGATAGAATATTTTTATGGTCCTTTCAGTGTCCCTTCTGTTGTGAGTGACACAAGTGGAACACGAACTAGATTAAACAAAAATGGGATTTATCAGAGCATAAAACAGAGAAGCCTAAGGCTGTCTGGGCTTTATATACAGCAGGATCCAGCGCTCAGAGGATGCCATCAAGGCTCTCCTGTTACCAGGAACTCTCGGCTCTGCTTGTCATGGGGAGCTTCATTCTGCATCCAGCTCCAAGCATAGGACAGGCTGTTCACATATAAATTCCAGAAAGTGATTTTGGGTGGTCCAATGGCTAAGACTCCATGCTCTCAAGGCAGGGAGCTCAGGTTTGATCCCCAGTCAAGGAACTAGATCCCATGTGCTGCAACTAAGATCCTGTGCAGCCAAATAAATAAATAAAAAGAGAAAATGGTTCTGATTGTCTCAACCTGGATCTCATTCACACCTCTATCTCAAGATTATGGGAAGGAACAGTGACTGAAAGTTTTACCCCATATGCAGGTTTAAATAGATATAGAAACAAAAGAGAAAAGCTTAGATGGTAATTTGGGAGGGGGAACTCAGGATCGGAAAAATGAAATTAGGACATCACAGTGTTCTGACAGCTCAAAATAATTGAATCATGCTCTCTACATTTTGCTATATTCTTACATTGTGTATCTTGCCTTCTTCATATAAAATTCAACAAAAACCATATTTCCTAGCTTTCCTTGACACTAAACTGCAGACATGTGACTTATATTCCACTCCTGGGATGCATTCATGTATGTCAGGTCAGAATGGAGCTGTCTGAGGGGGAGGCATTGATTTGGGGGGTGCCAGTAGGGAGGCCAAACTATCTGGGATCAGACAGCTCTGAGTTGTGGTTTTGAAAAATGAAAGCGTTAGTCTGACTCTTTGGGATCCCATGAACTGTAGCCCACCAGGCTCCTCTGTCAATGGGGATTCTCCAGGTAAGAACACTGGTGGGTTGCCATACCCTCCTCCAAGGGATTGTCCCAACCCAGGGATCAGGGGTCTCCTGCATTGCAGGCAGATACTTTGCCATCTGAGTCATAGGGGATTCTGGGAGTTGCTTAATCTGAACTCTGTCCTTACAGAGTTGCCAAAGACTCTGAGAGCTATATAACATTTTGTAAAATAAACATAAACAAATACAATTTCTCCACTTCACTGGGATTCATTTTTTCCCCTTGTGAAGGCTAATCACAGAGGCCTCTGCTGTTTATTCATAAAACTGAGAAAATTATATTTCTGCAGGTCTTTCAGGAGTTGTAAGAATGAAATAGGTAATATATATGAAACAGCTTGAAAGGTATTAAAGAGTGATACATATGTAAGATTTTATCATGGAATAGGCATATTTTCTGCTGCTCCAAAAGGCCAACCTAAGTTACCCTGGAGCCATTGCAAAGATAGAAAATTTGAATAAATTTTCCAAGAGATTAGAGCTAGCCAGTGTTAGGACAGGCAGCCTGATAAAGGAATGAGCTTCTCATAAAGAAGATATTCAAGCATAATTGGGTCATCAACTAACAGGCATACAGCAAATGGGACTTCTATTTCTGAAACAGACTTGAACTAGAGGCTACTAAGGTCTCTTTATAATTCTAATATTCCCTGATTGTGCTTTGGCAACTTTATATCAAGAGATTTTTCTGGTTCATTTTCTATATTTTTTCCACATGTATATTGTATCATATTTATATAATTGTATGCTCTGATAATATAAAATATTAATATTTTGTACCCTATATATATATATAAATATGCAGTAACTAAATTTATAGGTATGTGAAAAATATATACATATATAGCAAAATATCAAATATATTGATATAGACCCATAAAATATATATGTAAAATATATACTATATTAAAATATAGTATAATTATATTGTGAACATGTGAAAACATATAGGTACACTGTATCAGTTCAGTTCAGTCACTCAGTCATGTCCGACTCCTTGCAACTCCATGGACTGCAGCACACCAGGCTCCGGAGCTTACTCAAACTCATATCCATTGAGTTGGTGATGCCATCCAACCATCTCATCTTCTGTTGTCCCCTTCTCCTGCCTTCAATCTTTCCCAGCATCAGGGTCTTTTCAAATGAGTTAGTTCTTAGCATCAGATGGCCAAAGTATTGGAGTTTCAGCTTCAACATCAGTCCTACCAATGAATATTCAGGATTCATTTACTTTAGGATGGACTGAATGTGGTCCACTGGAGAAAGGAATGGGAAACCACTTCAGTATTCTTGCCTTGAGAACCCCATGAACAGTATGAAAAGGCAAAATGATAGGATACTGAAAGAAGAACACCCCAGGTCGGTAGGTGCCCAATATGCTACTAGAGATCAGTGGAGAAGTAACTCCAGAAAGAATGAAGGGATGGAGCCTAAGCAAAAACAATACCCAGCTGTGGATGTGACTGGTGATAGAAGCAAGGTCTGATGCTGTAAAGAGCACTACTGCATAGGAACCTGGAATGTTAGATCCATGAATCAAGGCAAATTAGAAGTGGTCAAACAGGAGATGGCAAGAGTGAACGTCGACATTCTAGGAATCAGAGAACTAAAATGGACTGGAATGGGTGAATTTAACTCAGATGACCATTATATCTACTACTGTGGGCAGGAATCCCTTAGAAGAAATGGAGTAGCCATCATGGTCAACAAAAGAGTCCAAAATGCAGTACTTGGATGCAATCTCAAAAAAGACAGAATGATCTCTGTTCATGTCCAAGGCAAACCATTCAATATCACAGTAATCCAAGGCTATGCCCCAACCAGTAATGCTGAAGAAGCTGAAGTTGAATGGTTCTATGAAGACCTACAAGACCTTTTAGAAATAACACCCAAAAAAGATGTCCTTTTCATTATAGGGGACTGGAATGCAAAAGTAGGAAGTCAAGAAACACCTGGAGTAACAGGCAAATTTGGCGTTGGAATACGGAATGAAGCAGGGCAAAGGCTAATAGAGTTTTGCCAAGAGAACACACTGGTCATAGCAAACACCCTCTTCCAACAACACAAGAGAAGACTCTACATATGGACATCACCAGATGGTCAACACCAAAATCAGATTGATTATATTCTTTGCAGCCAAAGATGGAGAAGCTCTATACAGTCAGCAAAAACAAGACCAGAAGCTGACTGTGGCTCAGATCATGAACGAATTCCTTATGCCAAATTCAAACTGAAATTGAAGAAAGTAGGGAAAACAACTAGACCATTTAGGTATGACCTAAATCAAATCCCTTATGATTATACAGTGGAAATGAGAAATAGATTTAAGGGACTAGATCTGATAGATAGAGTGCCTGATGAACTATGGACAGAGGTTCATGACATTGTACAGGAGACAGGGATCAAGACCATCCCCATGGAAAAGAAATGCAAAAAAGCAAAATGGCTGTCTGGGGAGGCCTTACAAATAGCTGTGAAAAGAAGAGAAACCAAAAGCAAAGGAGAAAAGGAAAGATATAAGCATCTGAATGCAGAGTTCCCAAGAATAGCAAGAAGAGATAAGAAAGTCTTCCACAGTGATCAATGCAAAGAAATACAGGAAAACAATAGAATGGGAAAGATTAGAGATCTCTTCAAGAAAAGTAGAGATACCAAGGGAACATTTCATGCAAAGATGGGCTCGATAAAGGACAGAAATGGTATGGACCTAACAGAAGCAGAAGGTATTAAGAAGAGGTGGCAGGAATACACAGAAGAACTGTACAAAAAAGATCTTCATGACCCAGATAATCACGATGGTGTGATCACTCACCTAGAGCCAGACATCCTGGAATGTGAAGTCAAGTGGGCCTTAGAAAGCATCACTACAAACAAAGCTAGTGGAGGTGATGGAATTCCAGTTGAGCTGTTTCAAATCCTGAAAGATAATGCTGTGAAAGTGCTGCACTCAATATGCCAACAAATTTGGAAAACTCAGCAGTGGCCACAGGACTGGAAAAGGTCAGTTTTCATTCCAATCCCAAAGAAAGGCAATGCCAAAGAATGCTCAAACTACCGCACAATTGCACTCATCTCACATTAGCAGCACACATTAGTAAAGTAATGCTCAAAAGTCTCCAAGCCAGGCTTCAGCAATACATGAACCATGAACTTCCAGATGTTCAAGCTGGTTTTAGAAAAGGCAGAGGAACCAGAGATCAAATTGCCAACATACGCTGGATCATCAAAAAAGCAAGAGAATTCCAGGAAAACATCTATTTCTGCTTTACTGACTATGCCAAAGCCTTTGACTGTGTGGATCACAATAAACTATGGGAAATTCTGAAAGAGATGGGAATACCAGACCACCTGACCTGCCTCTTGAGAAACCTATATGCAGGTCAGGAAGCAACAGTTAGAACTGGACATGGAACAACAGATTGATTCCAAATAGGAAAAGGAGTATGTCAAGGCTGTATATTGTCACCCTGCTTATTTAACTTATATGCAGAGTACATCATGAGAAACGCTGGGCTGGAAGAAGCACAAGCTGGCATCAAGATTGCTGGGAGAAATATCAATAACCTCAGATATGCAGATGACACCACCCTTATGGCAGAAAGTGAAGAGGAACTTAAAAGCCTCTTAATGAAAGTGAAAGAGGAGAGTGAAAAAGTTGGCTTAAAGCTCAACATTCAGAAAACTAGGATCATGGCATCTGGTCCCATCACTTCACGGGAAATAGATGGGGAAACAGTGGAAACAGTGTCAGACTTTATTTTTTGGGGCTCCAAAATCACTGCAGGTGGTGACTGCAACCATGAAATTAAAAGACGCTTACTCCTTGGAAGGAAAGTTATGACCAACCTAGATAGCATATGAAAAGCAGAAACATTATTTTGCCACCAAAGGTCTATCTAGTCAAGGCTATGGTTTTTCCAGTGGTCATGTATGGATGTGAGAGTTGGACTGTGAAGAAAGCTGAGTGCCGAAGAATTGATGCTTTTGAACTGTGGTGTTGGAGAAGACTCTTTAGAGTCCCTTTGACTGCAAGGAGATCCAACCAGTCCATTCTAAAGGAGATCAGTCCTGGGTGTTCTTTGGAAGGACTGATGCTAAAGCTGAAACTCCAGTACTTTGGCCACCTCATACAAAGAGTTGACTCATTGGAAAAGACTGATGCTGGATGGGATTGGGGGCAGGAGGAGAAGGGGACGACAGAGGATGAGATGGCTGGATGGCATCACCAACTCGATGGACGTGAGTTTGAGTGAACTCTGGGAGCTGGTGATGGACAGGAGGCCTGGCGTGCTGTGATTCATGTGGTGGCAAAGAGTCGGACATGACTGAGCGATTGAACTGAACTGAACTGAGGATGGACTGGTTGGATTTCTTTGCAGTCCAAGGGACTCTCAAGAGTGTTCTCCAATACCACAGTTCAAAAGCATCAATTCTTCGGCACTTCAGCACTTTCTTTATAGTCCAACTCTCACACCCATACATGACTACTGGAAAAACCATAGCTTTGTAGCTTTGACTAGATGGACCTTCATTGGCAAAATAATGTTTCTGCTTTTTGTGCTGTCTAGGTTTGTCATAGTTTTGTATGCATTTACATATTAATTCTTCATGGTGTGACTTCATGCTTATGTAGGGTTTTTTTTCAATTTTTATGATGAAAGACAAGATTTTTTATCCTATATTTCAGTTTGAAATATATAATTTTATTGGGGTAAGTTCAGTATGCAGGTGCTTCTGAGTTCACAAACTCAATCACAAAATGTTGTGAGAATAAACATATATGTGCATAATATCTTAAGTGTGTCCTCTTCTCATTTTGCTCCAAGGGGCTCTTTGGATTGTTTTATTATTACTTAAGTATGTATTCACTTGCATTCTCTCTGGCTGAATTGGGAACTCTTGAATGATAGGGCTTGTTAAAATAACAACTAGTGTTGTGCATGGCCCCCACTTAGTGCAATGTAGATATAATGACTGGCAATAAGGCAACAGGACCAGCCTTTCCTGCTGACTGCTTTGAGAAGAATGTGTAATCTGCCTTTGTTGGATGTTTCACTTTATAAGCATACATAAGTATACACATATACATATATAAGCATACATATATATATATATATATATACACACACACACACAAATATACATATGTGATAGGTACATGCTCTATCAGGTAAAAGGAACAGCTGTAAATAAACCTTTAGTAGTGTGCTGGTGATGTGTGGAATTGGGAAAGCACGCTATAGTCCTAAGATTATGCCTCAGTCCTTTAATGAGCCTCTGCCTCTGGACTGTGAACTTCACAAGTACTTCTCAGGTTTTCATTCTCCCCCCTCAGGTGGAACAGGATGGTCAGAGTGAGCCTGAGTTGGATATTTCCCTTCACCAGGTCAGACAGACTCTGACAACACCCTATCCTGTTAGGCTCTGGTTCAGTACCTTCTCCTGATAGTAGACCTTGTGAACAGAGCACTCTGGAACATTTCAGAATGTTTCCTTTTTCCTCTTCTCTGCCGGAAGCACAAGGGGATTTTCCCCAGTGTTTACTGTGGGAACCTGGTAGAATTCCTGGAGGTAAACCTCACAACCTCATGGGGTCCTTCCTATGGCTGAATTCCCCTGGAGTTTTTAACTCTGAGCATCGTCTCAATCGAGCCTCTAGCAACTCATCAATACATCTCAGGTTTTCCGACCCTGACACTGGTTCCTGTGAAGGTCTCTGCTTGAGAGTCTGCTCTGATAAGTCTGGATGACCTGTATTCACCTGTCTGTCTCTCTAATCTTGGGCGCAGTGATTTATCACTGCATTCTCCCCCCTCTTATGGATCTAAAAATTGTTGCTGATTTTTCAGAATATGTAGCCTTTTATTTATTGTTAGGATGGAGTAACAATCTCCAAGCTCCTTACATGTGGAACTGGAAACTGGAAGTCCCTGCTTACTGTTTTAACAGGTCACTAATTGCACAACTGTGGTAGATTCCTATAGGTCTGTAGCAGTAGATTAGAAAAAGTACTCCAAGCCTTAATTCTGCCATATGTTAAATACAGGAGACGTGTCTAAGCTCTGTGGTAAAAAGGGCCCGACCAAGGTCAAACAAATACAAACTGCTCAGGTACTCGGTACCTGCTTTTTTCATTATGTAACCATTTCTTGCCTGTAACACCCTTCTGTGTTCTTGTCAACTCCATTCTTGTATGTAGGTGACAAAGTTAAATTTACAAGAATTGCAACTTCGATTTTTTTTTCAAAACAGGAAAAAACAGTCTATTTTGGCATTTTAGTTTTTATATTCTTTTGTATTACGTAAGTCCAAAAACTAGAAATGTCAAATGAGAAAGCTAGCCATCTTGGAACAGAGAATATATGGTGTCCATTTTTTCCATGTGCCAGACATTGTGCTATTTTATATATATGATCTCATTTTCCCTTTATCCCAGCAATGAAGGTAGGTTCCATTATAATGTTTAAGAAAGGAAAACTAAAGCAAAGTTAGGTTGAATGCCTTAACCAAAGTCAGAAGTAGAAAATTCTGGAAGTAGTATTGGAATGCAGATATGATCATTCCAGAGTCCATAGCTCAATAAATAAATGCAAAAGGCATCATCATTGTAACGTTCCTATTTTGCAAATAAGGAAAATAAGACCTCAGGATATTTAAAGATTAAGTCTAATTACACAGTTGTTCAGACTGTGCTCTACCCAAACCTAAGGGTATCAGTTACATCATGCTCCTGGTTTAATGCATTTTTTATCATAATAGTGCTTTGAATATTTGCAGATTCCCATTATGTGAACCTAAAAACTCCACATATCTGCTCTTTATCTTCACTCCTTGTCAACTTCTCTTAATTTCTAACATAGTAAGATTCATTTGTCATAGCCTGCATTATGTCCTGGGATCCATGACATATTAGTTGAGCTTAAAACTCTTTTTTCATACAGTAAAATTCACCTTTTGCAATGTCCAATTCTGTGGGCTGTGACAGGGGTAGAGTCACGTATCTGTCAAGCTAGTATCATATAGGGTACTTCATCTAGGATCACCGACAACCTTGGTTTGCCTGGACATAAAAGGAACTGGCATGCAGGCTGTGTAGTTGTAAATTCAGAACATTCATAAACTAAGAAATTCAGAACATGCATAAACTAAGTCTAGTAGTTGCTCACCCTTCTTCTATCATCCTAAAACTTCTCTCCTGCAGTCCCTTCATAGTCAACCCCATCTCTAAACCTCCCTGGCAACCACTGATCTGTCTTCCATCTCTGTGGCTGTGCTTTTTCCAGTATGTCATGTAAATGGCATCATATATATTATTTGGGCTTTGGCTCTGTTAACCTCAGTTCTCCGGTGGATTTAAGAAAAGTCATTGATTTACACTTTATCCAGCTTTTTTCTTACTGTAGGGGTGGTTGTGTTGATCTTTTTCCAGTTCTTTATGTTTCTAAACTAAAACTGTTCATCTACTTTTTAAATGAAGGGAGAAATAGTGTCTTAACATCAAACCCAAAAGGTGATCAATATGTATGATTTGCTGACAAATAGTTAGCAAAATTAAATATATGACGGTTTGATAGTTTTTTTTCCAAAGGTGATGCAGGAAAAGGAGTAAGCAAAACACAAAGAGGAAACAAAAATGTTTAAAATCATAGCGAATACAAAGTGAATGCTACTTCAGCTATAGGAAGACAGCAGTCCCTTTATGACCATCCAGGGGGAAAAATGTAGCTTTAAGCAGTCCTCCACTAGCTGTTAGTATTCTCTGCTATTGCCAATTAAAGACCAACATTTGAAGGAAAACTGTCATTGCTTTCATAATTCTCTTTACATGGTACTATAAGGGATAAACAGTTGGCAATCGCTGTTTCCTAATTGACTCATCCACTCACAACAATAATAAAATTATTGCTCAGCAACCTTGTAAATGATTACAAATTACTGCAATAAGCAAAAGGTATTCAACCTCATCATTGTGCCATCAACGCATTTCAAGATTAATCAAAGACATCAGTAATGAACAAATGAGGCATTTCTTTTCACAAATAGAAATGGATATTGTTCTCTACCTCCACCTTTTTTGCAGGTTTAAAAATGTAAAAGGAAATTATGGTCCTCTTCAAAACACTGCTGCTCACCACACAGCCCAGTTCTTAGATTTGCATGTGTAAGCCTTCTTTATTGAACGCAAGAGTAATAATTTTACATCAATATTTAAAGAGGGAAATTTTACCCTGAGTAGCTGAAGAGAAAGGAAGAAGGCAAATATTGTATAATTCAGGCTTCTGCTGCTGCTGCTGCTAAGTCGCTTCAGTCGTGTCCAACTCTGTGCGACGCCATAGACGGCAGCCCACCAGGCTCCCCCGTCCCTGGGATTCTCAGGCAAGAACACTGGAGTGGGTTGCCATTTCCTTCTCCAATGCATGAAAGTAAAAAGTGAAAGTGAAGATGCTCAGTCGTATCCAACTCTTAGAGACCCCATGGACTGCAGCCTACCAGGCTCCTCCGTCCATGGGATTTTCCAGGCAAGAGTACTGGAGTAGGGTGCCATTATAATTTTAAAAATCAAAGCTGGCAAAAAAATTTTTTTGGATTAATTTCAGAATCATCAAAAACAACATTAAACCCTACGGTCAAAACAAGGCAAGACCACTCCTCTCCACCATTTTCTATAACACAGACTCTAAGTTGTATTGAGAAACATAAAGACACACAGACACACAGATGAATTCACTGACTAAATCTGGGTATAGAATGAGAACTGCACAAGACAGGAAAACTCAGTTGCTGGAAGTGATTTGATTTGAAGCTGATCCCAAGAGCTTGGTCCTAGATCATGAAACCCTTTCCACTGTGAGGATTTCAAAGCTAAGTCTGTAGGTTTAGGTAGAATAGCTTGAGATGATTATAAAGGAAAGGTGACAAAAGTGGTTAAGTTGGCAAAGTCTAAGTGCAGGACAGCGACAGAGACCCGGACATGAGAACAGACTTGCGGACACAGCGGGGGAACGAGAGGGTGGGACAAACAGAGTAAGGTAAAAACATGTACTCCACCTCATGTAAAATAGACAGCCCGTGGGAATTTGCTGTGTGACTCAGGGAGCTCAAACAGGTACTCTGTGACAACTAGCGGGGGCAGGGGGGCGGGATGGGAGGTGGGAGGGAGGGGACATATGTGTACCTATGGCTGATTCATTTTGATGTATGACCAAAACAACATGGTGAAGCAATTATCCTCCAATTAAAAATAAATACATTTATAAGAAAAATAAAAGAGCTAGTGAAAAAGCACCAGTATGCTTGGTAAGTACATCTATAATGCCTACTCAATTCACCCTTCCAAATCAATCTCAAAGAGGGTACAGGAGTACAATTATAAGAGGCCACATGTTCTTGTGGATTTCAAGATCACCTTGTAAGGCAAAGGGTATAGTTGCTTCCTCCAGCATCCACTTCCCCTTCGCTTTTTGTAACAGAACCACACATGATAGCTGGGTGCACTGCCTCCCGGAGACAGAGACCACATGCCCTACCCTACCTGACAGGGTCCAGGCCTCTCTAGAAATTATTTGAGAAAAATAACTTACAACCTTCTCTTTTCTACTTGTTGTGATTTTCTGGTTTTGTTTTGTTTATTTAGCCTGTTCTTATAATTTATTTCAAAAACACAGAAAGGTGTCAGTCATCTCAGAAAAGGGAATAATGTTGACACAAGGGAACGGATTTTTCAGTTATTTTCTCTAACACTTCAAACAAGGTACTCTCACCCTCCCCCAGGTTGAGAAACTGTGATGTCAGCACCCAGGACAAGAGAGGTGTGTTCTGCTCATGGCTTGATGTTGTTAGAGCTTTGTTGGGGTGGGTTCTCCTCTTCCTTTTCTACCCATTGATCTGAAATGTCTGCCTGACCTAAGACAGACTTAGGAACCACGGTCACTCTGAGCTTTCTGTCTTGCATGGCGTGCCTGCGCATGCTCAGTCACGTCCAGCTCTTTGCGACTCCATGGACTGTATAGCCCATCAGGCTCCTCTGTCCATGGGATTTCCCAGGCGGGTTTCCAGTTCCTCCTCCAGCAGATCTTCCTCATTCAGGGATCAAACCCGAGTCTCCTGCATTAACAGATAGGTTCTTTACCACGGGGTCACCAGGGAATGATACAAATGAACTGTTGTTTCCCGTACATATTGATGTAATTTATTTGGCACATAAAAGTTTCATGAAAAATATCTATATTACAAAGAAGAATTCTTATTACAATGCCAAATGCACACAAATCACAGCAGAATGAATGCTTAACATAATTAAATTAATTCTGTAAAGTTTGGGAATAAATTGCTTTTTGTCTGGGCCTACAATATACAAAGCAAAATTTGAAAGTCATCGTGCAAAACTGACTGGAATTAGAAGCATGTGAAAGGAAAATACTAAAATTTTGTAATCACTTTAGAAGCTTACCTAGCTCTCCAACTCATTGTCATTCTCCCTTAGCTGGTACCCTAGGGATCAATAAAAGCTATTCTGGTTGGAAAACTCTAACTACTAGTGCAGAAAAGAATTGTGTTTGGTTCATTTAGTCATGTCATGAAGCCTTAAGGAAGGCAATAAAAATCTCTGATACTCTCTCCAGAAAAGCAGAAGCTTACCACACAGAAACCAAGGTTATAAAAAGTCTTTTAGCCATTGGAAAAAAGAAACAGCTCAACACATTTAGTGAAGAGAACAAGATGATATCTATTCATGGAATATGTAATCAGATGGAATTAAAGAATTCTTATGGGAATAAAAAGAAACATAACCCAATTTAAAAACTGACAAAGGAGCTGAACAGAAATTTCTCAAAAGAATAGATTTGAATAGCTAGTAAGCACAGGAAGAGATTTTAAACACTGTTAGCCACCAGGGAAATACAAATCAAACAAGGATGAGGTGCTGCTTCATACCACATTAGAATGGCTAAGATTAAATGATGGATAACAGCAAGTGTTGTCAAGAAAATAGAAAAACTGGAACCCTCATGCACTGCTGGAGGGGAGGTAAAATGATATAACTTCTCTGATAGTTGCTCAATAAACTTTGGTAGTAGCTCAAAAGATGAAACATAATACCTTATGAACCAGAAATTCCACTCCTAGGTGTACACACAAGATAAATGAAAACATATGTCAACACAAAAACTTGAACATCAGTGTTCACAGCAGCATTATTCATGACAGCCAAAAATTGGAAACAACTCAAAGATATATCAACTGATCAATGGATAAACAAAATGTGGTATATCCATATAATCAAAGAGTATTCCACCATAAAAAATGAGGTTCTGACATATGCTACAATTATGGAAGAATCTTGAAAACCATAGGTTAATGGAAAAAAAAAAGTCACAAAAGCTGCTTATTATATGATTCCATTTATACAAAATATCTTGACTAGGGAAATCTATACAAACAGGATGAAGATTAGTGTCTGCTCAGTGCTAGAGAGGATGGGGATTTAGGTGGGTGCTAGCTAAAGTTACAACATTTTGCCAACAAAGGTCTGTGTAGTAAAAGCTATGGTTTTTTCCAGTAGTCATGTGCAGATGTGAGAGTTGGACCATAAAAAAATCTGAGTGCCAAAGAATTAAACCTTTCAAACTGTGGTGCTAGAGAAGACTTTCAACAGTTCCTTGGACAGCAAGGAGATCAAACCAGTCAATCCTAAAGGAAATCAGTCCTGAATACTCACTGAAAAGACTGATGCTGAAGCTGAAGCTCCAATACTTTGGCCCCCTGATGGGAAGAGGCAACTCATTGGAAAAGACCCAGATGCTGGGAAAGATTGAAGGCAAAAGGAGAAGAGGGCGGCAGAAGATGAGATGGTTAGATAGCATCACTAACTCAATGGACATGAGTTTGAGCAAAGTCCAGGAGTTGGTGATGGACAGGGAAGCCTGGTGTGCTGCAGTCCCTGGGGTCACAAAGAGTCAAACGTGACTGAACAAAAACAGCTAAAGGTACAGAGTTTATTTTAGAGGTGATAAAATGGTCTAAAAATGACTGCAGTGATGACTGTACATGTCCATGAATATACTAAAGTCCACTGAATTGTATGCTTTAAATGGATAAGTTGTATGGGGTAGGTGAATTATTTCTAAATACTGTTTAAAAAAAAAACCTTAAGAAGGTACATTATTACCCATTTAACTGGTTGCCACCTCTGATTATGTTTGGCACAGATTTCATTATGAATTAAAAAACCATAAGGGTCTGGTGCAGAATGGTACTCAGATCATATTATTGTAACACCTTAAAGAGGTAAATACTTTGAGGTACTGCAGAATTCGCTTTTCTGATATATACAGTGCCTCTGTCACAATAAATATCCTTCTCAGAAGCTGGAGGTCAAACAGTATGTGGGTTAAACTAGTATTTAAAAGACTGTTTCATTTCTTGTTTAGCAGAAAAGATAGCCTTTGTTAAAGCACTTAACTACTTATGTTCCCTGGTAGCTCAGATGGTAAAGAGTCTGACTGCAATGTGGGAGACCCAAGTTCGATCCCTGGATCAGGAAGATCACCTGGAGAAGGAAATGGCAACCCACTCCAGTATTCTTGTCTGGGAAATCCCATAGATGGAGGAGCCTGGTGGGCTACAGTCCAGTTCAGTTCAGTTCAGTCACTCAGTCATGTCCGACTCTTTGCGACCCCATGAACTGCAGCATGCCAGGCCTCCCTGTCCATCACCAACTCCCGGAGTTCATGCAGACTCACGGCCATCGAGTCAGTGATGCCATCCAGCCATCTCATCCTCTGTCATCCACTTCTCCTCCTGCCCCCAATCCCTCCCGGCATCAGAGTCTTTTCCAATGAGTCAACTCTTCACATGAGGTGGCCAAAGTACTGGAGTTTCAGCTTTAGCATCATTCCTTCCAAAGAAATCCCAGGGCTGATCTCCTTCAGAATGGACTGGTTGGATTTCCTTGCAGTCCAAGGGACTCTCAAGAGTCTTCTCCAACACCACAGTTCAAAAGCATCAATTCTTCGGCGCTCAGCCTTCTTCACAGTCCAACTCTCACATCCATACATGACCACAGGAAAAACCTTGGCCTTGACTAGACGAACCTTTGTTGGCAAAGTAATATCTCTGCTTTTGAATAGGCTATCTAGGTTGGTCATAATTTTCCTTCCAAGGAGTAAGCGTCTTTTAATTTCATGGCTGCAGTCAACATCTTCAGTGATTTTGGAGTCCCAAAAAATAAAGTCTGACACTGTTTCCACTGTTTCCCCATCTATTTCCCATGAAGTGATGGGACTGGATGCCATGATCTTCGTTTTCTGAATGTTGAGCTTCAAGCCACTTTTTCACTCTCTTCTTTCGCTTTCATCAAGAGGCTTTTTAGTTCCTCTTCACTTTCTGCCATAAGGGTGGTGTCATCTGCATATCTGAGGTTATTGATATTTCTCTCAGCAATCTTGATTCCAGCTTGTGTTTCTTCCAGTCCAGTGTTTCTCATGATGTACTCTGCATATAAGTTAAATAAGCAGGGTGACAATAGACAGCCTTGACGTACTCCTTTTCCTATTTGGAACCAGTCTGTTGTTCCATGTCCAGTTCTAACTGTTGCTTCCTGACCTGCATACAGGTTTCTCAAGAGGCAGGTCAGGTGGTCTGGTATTCCCATCTCTTTCAGAATTTTCCACAGTTTATTGTGATCCACACAGTCAAAGGCTTTGGCATAGTCAAGAAAGCAGAAATAGATGTTTTTCTGGAACTCTCTTGCTTTTTCCATGATCCAGCGGATGCTGGCAATTTGATCTCTGGTTCCTCTGCCTTTTCTAAAACCAGCTTGAACATCAGGAAGTTCATGGTTCACATATTGCTGAAGCCTGGTTTGGAGAATTTTGAGCATTACTTTACTAGCATGTGAGATGAGTGCAATTGTGCGGTAGTTTGAGCATTCTTTGGCATTGCCTTTCTTTGGGATTGGAATGAAAACTGACCTTTTCCAGTCCTGTGGCCACTGCTGAGTTTTCCAGATTTGCTAGCATATGGAGTGTAGCACTTTCACAGCATCATCTTTCAGGATTTGAAATAGCTCAACTGGAATTCCATCACCTCCATTAGCTTTGTTTGTAGTGATGCTTTCTAAGGCCCACTTGACTACACATTCCAGGATGTCTGGCTCTAGGTCAGTGATCACACCATCATGATTATCTGGGTCGTGAAGATCTTTTTTGTACAGTTTTTCTGTGTATTCTTGCCACCTCTTCTTAATATCTTCTGCTTCTGTTAGGTCCATACCATTTCTGTCCTTTATTGAGCCCATCTTTGCATGAAATGTTCCCTTGGTATCTCTAATTTTCTGGGGTTGCAAAGAGTCAGATACAACTGAGCAACTAACACTTTATTTCACTTACAGTTATAAAATATTATTTTACAAAATATCCTTGGGGTTGAACTCCAGATTTAAAAATAAGATGATAAACAACAATCTATTCATTCTAATTTCAGAACAACTTATTTTTACTTAGGTTTTGGGCAGATAGTCCCTCCCAGGTAACTCAGTGGGTAAAGAATCTGCCTGCAATGCAGGAGATGCAGAAGATTCAGGTTTGATCCCTGGGTTGGGAAGATCCCCTGGAGAAGGAAATGGCAACGCACTTCAGTATTCTTGCCTGGAGAATCCTGTGGACAGAGAAACCCAGTGGGCTGCAGTCCATGGGTTGCAAAGAGCTGGACACAACTGAAGTGACTGAGCACGAGCAGCTTGGTACTAGCACAAGTCAAACATTGTGTGTGCGTGCTTAGCCTTCACTCTAAACATGCAGATTTTGGGGGGCTTTTCTCGATTTCAAATTACTTATTTTCACTACCTCAATATACTGATACCCGTCAAGCAGCATGTCCAAATTTTTCACTTGTAAAATATGATTGCTTTATTTATGTAGAGGAAATGCTGAAATTAGAAATGCAAATGGTCACTTAGTTTTAAAATAGACACAAAATCATTGAATCAAATTAATAAAGTAACACAAATCAGTTATTTTAGAGGTTTCTTTGAGAAGTTCAAACAAGTATACTAGAGGTCTCTGCCACAAGGACAAAAACACACCATATGCTGGGCTGTTATTTCTACTGAATTACCATCACTATGCAGAACAAAACAAGGCTTCCTCCAAAGCGGAATCCCACTAGTTGGTCTCTGGAGTTCTCCCCCTAAGTATTCCCCTTGGTTCAAGTATTCCCCTTGGCTCAGAGAGTATGATTCTAGACGCCTGTTTGAATGCCGTGAAAAGTGAAAGTGTTAGTCACTCAGCCATGTCTGACTCTTTGCGACCCCATGGACCATACCCCACCAGGCTCCTCTGTCCATGGGATTCTCCAGGGAAAAAAACTGGAATAGGTTGCCCTTTCCTCCTCCAGGGGATCTTCCTGACCCAGGGATCGAAACCAGGTCTCTTGCATTGTAGATGGATTCTTTCCTGTCTGAGCCACCTGTGGATTTAAGTACCATAAATCTCTGTATTCCACAAAGCCTCCTAGATATATTATATACATTTAAAATTTAAATGATTTTAAAATTGAAATATGGTTAACTTACAATGTCACAGTAGTTTCAAATGTACAGCAAAGTAGTTCAATTATACATATATATATATATATTAAGGTTCTTTTTCATTATATGTTATAAGATATCAAATATCATTCTCTGTGCTATACAGTAGATCCTATTTTATATATAGTAGTGTATATGTAATCCCAAACTCGTAATTTTTCTCTGCCCCCATCACTTCCCCTTTGGTAATCATAAATTTGTTTTTTCCCTCCATGAGTCTGTTTTGTAAATAAGTTCATTTGTATCATTTTTTAGATTCCATATGTAAATGAAATCATATGATATTTGTTTTTGTCTGTCTGACTTACTTCACTGATATGATAATCTCTAGGTCCATCCATGTTGCTGTAAATGGCATTATTTCATTCTTTTCTATGGCTGCCAACTGTTGCCAAAAAGTCATTTCCTAATCTAGTCCCAGTAAACAAGTGCCTCCACATCCAGGCAGGAGAAGTTTACTAAGTCAGTGCCGTAGAAACATTGGTTACTCAATTGTGGTGGTTTAGTTGCTAAATCATGTCTGACTCTTGCGACCCCATGGACTGTAGCCTTCCAGACTCCTCTGTCCATGGGATCCTCCAGGCAAGAATACTGGAGTGGGTTGCCATTTAATGTACACTAAATCGAACAGCCCATGTCTTTGAACACCTCAGTTGTTCACACCCAAATAGCTGAATGTCATAAAACTGCTATCAAAACCTTAAAACTTAGATGTAGCTACCAATTTGTAATGAGCCAGGTCTTTCCGAGGCTTCAGCTTCGAGCAAGCTGGGTAAGGTAATTTTAGAGGCTGTATTAACTCTTTAAAACCACCAGGGATCTATTTAGTAAACTGCATGTTTTGTGCTAATTTACATGGCTAACTTGATCTGAGTAGGGATGGGAACTTGCTAGTACAGAGTCAATGAGCAGAGTTATTGTCAATGACTATGAGAGAAGCTGAGTTATAACAACTGAACATGAGTAAGAACTTGATAGTTTACAAAATGTTTGCAATAGTTAACAGGCAGAAGTGTTGTAACAAAGAGTCTTTGAATTGTAGCAGTTCAAATAAACGAGGTAAACATTTCTCTTTCATATAATGGCTCAGTGATAAAGAATCTGCTTGCCAATGGAGCGGAAGTGGGTTCGATTCCTGGGTCAGGAAGATCCCCTGGAGAAGGAAATATCTAACCAATACAGTATTCTTGCCTGGAAAATCCCATGGACAGAGGAGCCTGGTGAACTACAGTACATGGATTCACAAAAGAATCAGACAGGACTTAGTGACTAAACAACATAGGAATACATGGCAGGATAATAAAGGTGTGTCATCTCTGTGAGCTACCCAAATTGGTGGCAAACTGCTGATGTAGGGATGTGGATGACTATTCCGCTTCCTGAACACATCCAGGGACTAAGGGTCCTTGTATCTTGCTGCTTGTATTTTAACAAGTTTTGGTTCTGGAGTCAAAGTTATTTCACACCTGAATATTTGCCTTCCAGCTTATCGGAAGGGTGGGAGAGAAGACTGGGAACAGTGGCAATTCCTTGTAAGGAAATGGTCCTCATTATTCCTATTAAAATTCCATGGGTGAAAGCAGCCACACAGCCACTCCCAGATGCAATGAAACCTGGGCAGGCATGTTCCCTGTTAAGACGCATCGAGTTTTTATAACAAGAGTGGAGGACGGAGGATGTTCCTGTGGGTAAAAGGGAGATTCCGTTTACTCAGGGCAGTGACCGAGCTCTGAGATCCTCTCTGAGGCACACAGCAGCCTAGTGGTTGAACGCTTACTGTTGTCTCATATTTTACAGAAGAAGAAATTAAAGCTGGAAAGAAGAAAACAAGTTTAGATGTATACCTATTATAACTGATGTCAACAGATAATTTCTAAAAGAGATAAGTAAAGAAATCCGGTAAATAATAGAATAAGTTAGTGCCGGAAGAAATAGGTTTAAGTTAAAAGTGAATGCCCTTAGGGAATAGTGTTTGAGGTTTGGGGAGGCTGAGAAAAAGACAGCTGCTTTTCATAGTTAATATTTTGGTTTAAATTAATTTGTTAAAATATATGTATATATTACTTTGATAAGAGTTTAAAATATAAAGAACAAATACATACATATATATATATATGATTATATATCAACCAGCAGCCATAATTTAGGCAGATTGCTTCCACTTATCTCTAATGGCCCCTGATAACACCAATCCAGTCTCTAAATGTTTGCTAGGGAATGTTAAATTCCAAGTAATGATGTCTTTTTGAAAAGAGATACGTCAAAAAATTCACCCCCTCACACTGAGCTTAGACTCACCACCTCCACACCAGAAAATCACTGCGTATTTGGGTGGTTAGATGGAGAAAACACAGCTGTTGATGCTTCCTTGGGCTGAACATGTGCAAACAACTCCAATTTCAATGAGTAATTACCTTCACCCAGTTCTATTCCACTAGGAGTCTACAGGCAGCAATGCCCTTGGAGATTACTGTATGCTTGGTCAAAAAATGAAGCTTATATAGGATACCTCTGATAATTGCGTGGGTGTTCAGTGTCTTCTCAAACTTTTCACATGACAAAAGCTGACCGCTGACCACCTCACGTGTCATTCATTCCATAAGCTCAGCATATCCCTCAATCTCTCTATCTACTCCATCTGTATCACCCCACTACTTGTGCTGCCCTCTGTGCTTTACAGGGCAAGGTAATATTTTTAAATTTAAAGTTTGGGTATATTTCGGTTTTCAGCTATTTCTCATGATCCTTAGGATGAAGTCCTAGGGCCTTACATCTTTACTCCTCTTTGAGCTTCTAAACTGGCTGTTTCTTCTGCCTGGAACATTGTTCTGTTTCCCATTCCTATACTTAAAGTGATAAGTGCTCAGTAGGGTCTGACTCTATGTGACCCTATGGACTCAGTGTTTCTTTGCCCACTGAGTCACCTGGGAAGCCCAGAATGAATTTACTACCACTTATACCTAGCCATTATACCTACTACTTTGGGCAGGAATCCCTTAGAAGAAATGGAGTAGCCATCATGGTAAACAAAAGAGTCTGAAATGCAGTACTTGGATGCAATTTCAAAAAAGACAGAATGATCTCTGTTCGTTTCCAAGGCAAACCATTCAATATCACTGTAATCCAAGTCTATGCCCCAACCAGTAATGCTGAAGAAGCTGAAGTTGAATGGTTCTATGAAGACCTACAAGACCTTTTAGAACTAACACCCGCCAGAAATGTCCTTTTCATTATAGGGGACTGGAATGCAAAAGTAGGAAGTCAAGAAACACCTGGGGTAACAGGCAAATTTGGCCTTGAAATATGGAATGAAGTAGGGCAAAGACTAATAGAGTTTTGCCAAGAGAATACACTGGTCATAGCAAACACCCTCTTCCAACAACACAGGAGAAGACTCTACACATGGACATCACCAGATGGTCAACACCAAAATCAGATTGATTATATTCTTTGCAGCCAAAGATGGAGAAGCTCTATACAGTCAGCAAAAACAAGATCAGGAGCTGACTGTGGCTCAGATCATGAACTCTTTATTGCCCAATTCAGACTTAAATTGAAGAAAGTAGGGAAAACAACTAGACCATTCAGGTATGACCTAAATCAAATCCCTTATGATTATGCAGTGGAAGTGAGAAATAGATTTAAGGGACTAGATCTGATAGATGGAGTGCCTGATGAGCTATGGAATGAGGTTCCTAACATTGTACAGGAGACAGGGATCAAGACCATCCCCAAGAAAAAGAAATGCAAAAAAGCAAAATGGCTGTCTGCGGAGGCCTTACAAATAGCTGTGAAAAGAGGAGAAGTGAAAAGCAAAGGAGAAAAGAAAATAATAAGCATCTGAATGCAGAGTTCCAAAGAATAGCAAGGAGAGATAAGAAAGCCTTCCTCAGCAATCAATGCAAAGAAATAGAGGAAAACAACATAATGGGAAAGACTAGAGATCTCTTCAAGAAAATTAGAGATACCAAGGGGACATTTCATGCAAAAATGGGCTTGATAAAGGACAGAAATGATATGGACCTAACAGAAGCAGAAGATATTAAGAAGAGATGGCAAGAGTACACAGAAGAACTGTACAAAACAAATCTTCACGACCCAGATAATTACGATGGTGTGATCACTCACCTAGAGCAAGACATCCTGGAATGTGAAGTCAAGTGGGCCTTAGAAAGCATCACTACAAACAAAGCTAGTGGAGGTGATGGAATTCCAGCTGAGCTATTTCAAGTCCTGAAAGATGATGCTGTGAAAATGCTGTACTAAATATGCCAGCAAATTTGGAAAACTCAGCAGTGGCCACAGGACTGGAAAAGATCAGTTTTCATTCCAAACCCAAACAAAGGCAATGCCAAAGAATGCTCCAACTACCGCACAATTGCACTCATCTCACATGCTAGTAAAGTAATGCTCAAAATTCTCCAAGCCAGGCTTCAGCAATATGTGAACCGTGAACTTCCTGATGTTCAAGCTGGTTTTAGAAAAGGCAGAGGAACCAGAGATCAAATTGCCAACATCGGCTGGATCATGGAAAAAGGAAGAGAGTTCCAGAAAAACATCTATTTCTGCTTTATTGACTATGCCAAAGTGTAGTCTGTGGATCACAGTGTAGTCTGTGGCTCCTGTGAACCTGGGGGCTAGAACAGTGCAATCGTAAAGAATGTGGTTTTGTAGAGTAGATGCACTTTCCCTTAATCATTGTTTTCTGATGCCCTGCGATGGAGAGCTAAGAATGCCCTTTAGTACTGACTCATCTATAGAAGGTCAGCTCCACCACCAATCAAGAATTAATGATAGTGACCCCCTAGTAAAGTAAGTCATGGGATAAGAGAACAGGGATGTCACCCTATTAGAAATCTCTCCATATAGAAGTATGAGGCAAGAAGAAAGGCATTTCCCCTCTAAAACTGTAACTAAACCAGGCTTTCCAACCCTCTTTTGTACCATTAATTTGTATAACTTTAGTGGAGGCATTTACTTTTTATTCCTGACAAAATTTATTATTAATTTCAGACCATAATTCTAGACTGTCAATTTCACTCTGTATATTGATCCTCCACTTAATTGATTTACGACTGTTTCCAGCCTGGCATAAACTACGATTTTGATATGTAGCTCTATTTTCATCAATGTCATTGGCTATCTTCTTTGACAGAATGATCGATACAGAATCCTGACAGGAGACTAGAGATTTCTGATCACTGTGAAATAACACCAGGGAGGATGCTGTACCTGAATGTGCCACTTATTCCCACGGCCATTATGCATCCTTGTGCTACTGCATATGGCAGTCAAAGGAGGAGCCACGCGCTGTTCTTTGAGGCAGCTAAAACAACAACAACAAACGTTGTGTCCATGCCCTGTCACTTCTTGGTTTTTAGATCTATTTCCTTGACTTCACTTCCAATTAATAGGTTGTTTTCTGTGTAGATGCCTTTCTTAGATGTAGGAGTATGTAGAAAACAGTGTCCTGCTGAATACTCTTTTTACTTTCTTATAACAAATCATTTCCTGTAACCACAGAAGTCTTTCACTGTTTCAAGAGAAAGTCTCCACTTGGTGCTTTATGGTTATTGGCATAGTATACCCTGTAGAGCTAATACCGTCTTTCCATTCTTTCTTTTTCTTACACATTTGTCAGCGAGCCAAGGAAATTATCATGTGATTTACTCAAGGATCACTGCACTTCACACATCTCTGAAGTGAGATTGTATCATTATACCTGTGTCATCTGTGGTTACCATATTATTGTACCTAAAACAATAAAATAAAATCCTCTGTTTTTGGAAAACAAAATTATATTGTTTCTTACTGAAGTTTGCCACTTTTCTTTGTCCTAGGTATATACAAGCACAGGAACATATTTTCATTTCTTCTTTCAATACTTAAAACTTTCTCTATCCTGTCTTACTGCCTTAGGCAGGACCCCCCAGTACAATGATGTACAGAAATGGACACAGGAGGCATCTGTTTTTTAATCAGCCTCAAAAGAAAATATTTTATGTCTTCCACCAAGATTCTCACCTTAGACTTTCTGTGGATACAGTGAAGAAGTCAGCAAAAATGATTCAATAAGAAAGTTACCCATAACTCTGGTCAAGTTCTTATACCCTCTATTCTTACCCTCCAGCGCCTCTTACCATCTCCAGGTACAAGTAAAAGCGAAAACACTGAAAGTGTTAGTTGCTCAGTCTATGAGTATATGACTTCCCTGGTGGCTCAGACAGTAAAGCGTCTGCCTACAATGTGGAAGACCCGGGTTCAGTCCCTGGGTTGGGAAGATCTCCTGGAGAAGGAAATGGCAATCCACTTCAGTACTCTTGCCTGGAAAATCCCATGGATGGAGGAGCCTGATAGGCTACAGTCCATGGGGTTGCAAAGAGTTGGATACAACTGAGCGACTTCACTTTCTTTCTTTCTATGAGTATATAAATAAAACATAGTGATAAGGTCTATACATGCATGCTAAGTCACTTCAGTTGTGTCTGACTCTTTGTGACGCTATGGACTGTAGCCCGCCAGGCTCCTCTGTCCATGGGATTCTCAAGGCAAGAATACTGGAGTGAATAGCCATTCATTTCTCCAGGGGATCTTCCTGACCTAGGGATCAAACCTGGGTCTCCTACATTAGCAAATTCTTTACCATCTGAGCCTACCAGGGAAGCCCAGTATCAGGGACCAAATCATCACTACCTTCAAAGGCTGCTAAGGGCTTCTATTGATCCCACTCTTTCCTTCTTCTCCATATAACCATTAGATGACACTTGTTTGTCTTGTTCCCATCAGTGATTCCCATCCCCTCCATAGCCCACAAGACTCCAAAGCTGGGCCAGATACATGCTAATCTCAACACCTCTTTTTCCTGCATTCATGATGTTCCAGCCACTGGCCTCCTCCAAGCTGATCCTCAAACCCTCAGACTGGACCTTGGCCTCAAAGTCTTTTTCACACCTAGTATCTGAATGGTTCAGTTCCTATGTTTCCTTTAGGACTAAGCACAAATATTAGTTGAAGAGTAAAGCCAAAGATGCTACTTTGGCAATGATACTTAGCCATCTATGTTATCCCTTTTGGGGGACATATAGACCTTATCAGGCTTCCCAAGTGGTGCTACTGGTAAAGAACCCACTTGAACCCGTTTGCCAATGCAGGAGATATAAGAGACGCAGGTTTGATCCCTGCTTGGAAGATCCCCTAGAGGAGGAAATGGCAACCCACTCCAGTGTTCTTGCCTGGAGAATCCCATGGACAGAGGAGCCTGGTGGGCTACAGTCCATAGGTCACAAAGGGTCAGACACAACTGAAGTGATTTAGCATGCACGCATAGACCTTATCACTATGTTTTATTTAAATACTCATTTTTTGATTTGTAGCTTCTCTCCACTATAATTTAAGGCTATAATAGCAGGCTGTATCGCCCATTTTTGTCCATTATGATATCCTCAGCACCCAGAACAGTGTCTGACCATCAATCACTTAAATAGTTTCCATAGATTTTAGATCTATGGGTATTAATTAAGGACATAGGAAACCAATCTATTATATTCTCAATTTCCACAATTTTTCTTCGAGTTTTGTTCCTGAGGGACCTGGTAACTAAAAAAAAAAATAACTTCTTGTTTTTTTTTTTGATGACCAAAAGGAGATAGACAAACCCTAACTTGAATATGAGTTCAATGAAAAAAAAGCTCAATGAAACATGCCTTTAGAAGCACAAAACTCAAAACTCCAGTGTGCAGCCTCTGTCTGTGCCATTTGCTCTGTGGATAGACTGTCTCTTAGCCAATTCTCTGATGTCTAGTATCATTGAGATTAAGACATTAAGAACCCCTGTATGTCCATCTTTCACCATTAAGTTATCCTCTAAGACATAATCCATTAGTCAAATGGAAAATAAACATTCTATTGCCATTTTCAATTGTTTTTACCTCTTACTATATGTTGCTAATGTCATTATATTTGGATTTCATCAGCTTTGGCCCTTTTTAGTCAGCATATACATACTTAAAAATATATTTGTAAAACAAATTTTTCCATACCCAAAACCATTCAGCAAGTCTAACTTAACATTTTCTTTCAACAGCATGGAACTATTGTTGAAAATTCATCCTGTGAACCAAGTGCTACAGGAATTCCATTTAAGATTAATGTAGAAGGAAGAAATGGAGGAATTTTCACAGCAGAAAGTAACCTGGAGTTTCCCTAAGGCACAGAGGTTATTAAGGAAATCAACATGTTAAATCTCCTCAAATTTCCTAACATTTGGATATTTCCTCGAAAAGTTCATGTGCCAAATTCCTAGGATTCACCCCAGCTTAAAAGTTGTTCTACAAAATGCAGTACAAAGGATAACTTAAATGACGCTAGTAATAATCTCTGTTGTGAATTGAGAGCTTATACTTCTGAAACCACTGATCAACCTGATTATCAGTACATTGTAGTATACTGAATGCACTCTAAGTAAATGTGTCTTGAATTAAAAACTAACAGAGTTCACTGTAACTTTTTTTGTTGCATCAAGTGAATAAAATTTAGACTGAGCAGAAAAACAAGCCTCCTGCCTTAGTGAGGAAATTCTAATCAACAGTGAAATGACATAAAGGCTGGCAGCAGAAGATGAAGTAAATTTTTATATTCTCTAGCTATTACCTATTTTACTTTCATATTATAGTGATGTTTATGGCAGCAAAAAGAGGGAAAATCTTGTTATTCAGCCTATAATTTATAGTGTATGAAGATGATGGGCCTTGAGCTAAGAGCTTTTACATTTCTTGTGTTTTATAAGAAAAGGAAGGAAGAAAAAGCAGCAGCAGTGAGAGCACCACCAATAGACCACGTGTGGTCTGCAAGGAGGTCAAACCAGTGAATCTTCAAGGAAATCAGCCCTGAATATTCATTGCAAGGACTGATGCTGAAGCTGGAGTGCCAATACTTTGGCCACCTGATATGAACAGTTGACTCATTGGAAAAGTCCCTGATACTGGGAAAGATTGAAAGCTGGAAGAGAAGAGAGCGACACAGGATGAGATGGTTGAATGGCATCACTGACTCAAAGGACATGAGTTTGAGCAAACTCTGGGAGAAAGTGGAAGACAGAGGAATCTGGTGTGCCGTAGTCCATAGGGTCACAAATAGTCAGACACGACTTAGCAACTGAACAGTGAGTGGTCTGCAAAGCCTGAAATATCTGCTACCTGACCCTTTATAGAAGAAATTTGCCAGCCCCACATCTAGAACATTGAGTACTATATAGTGATCAGACATGACGGTATAGACATACATTGACGTCACTGTGTATCAAGCCTTAAAAGCAAGTAAAAGGATTCTGGGAAGAAGCCCAGTAGAAATCCCCAGGATTCTCTCTCTCCATCTAGATAATAATTGCAATGGCAGAATCTGTCTTTTGGAACTCTAACATCTACTGAAGGTTTTTAACTTCCAGGATAGGCTTGAACAGTGAATTACAGCTGTGAATTTTAGTCAATTTCAGTTTTTAGTGCAATAGCGGCTCCCAATCTCCCACCCCTGGCCATGCAGCAGGCAGTTATGCACACATTCCAAATCAACCTGCCCACCACTTGCAGGAGCCAGGATGGGCAAAATGGACTGGATAGTGTCTCCCAAATATCACGGATCTGTACTGTGATCACCGATTTCTGCCTCTGATCACAGAGGTGCTAAAAGGCAGGTAGCCACTGTTGCTGCGTCTTTCCCCATTGTTACAAGCCCCTCCTCCTTCAGCTGAAATGACTTTCATTGTAACTAAAGGGCCAGCACTCTTCCCCCTCCCATTTATTTTTCTCTTTTTGAGAATTAGGCATCAAAGACTAGACACTGAAAAGCAACTGCATGTAGTAACTGCTGTGGCAAAGCTTCTCAGAAAATCAAAACTAGAATTACCATGGAATCCAACAATTCCACATTGGGGTATGCATCCAAAAGAATTGAAAGCAGGGTCTCAAAAAGATACTTTTGAGATATTTATGTACACCAGTGTTTGTTCATAGCAGCATTATGCATAATAGCTAAAATGTGGAAGCAACCCAAGTGTCCCTGGTTGTATGAATGGATAAGCAAAGTGTGGTATGTACTGCAATGGATTATTATTCAGTCTCACAAAGAAAGGCAATTCTGACATATGCTGCTACATTGGTAAACCTTGATTATATTATGCCAAATGAAAAACACAAATGCTGCATAATTCCACTTCAGTGAAGTACTTAGGATAGTCAAAATCATAACAACAGAGAGTAAAATGGTTATCAGGGGCTTGGGGAAGTGGGGAACAATTATTTAATGGGTATTTTCAGTTCTACAAGATAGAATTTGGGAGATGGGTGGTTGTACAACATTATGAATGCACTTAATCCCATTGAACTGTACACTTTAAATGGTTAATGTGGGATTTTTATGCTATACATATTTTACCACAAAAATTAGAAAAAAGTTAATTTTATTTGTAAAAATGGGACAGCTATAGATACAGATATAGATACATACACAGATAATTTTACCACAAAAATTAGAAAAAAGTTAATTTTATTTGTAAAAATGGGACAGCTATAGATACAGATATAGATACATACACAGATATATAGATATATATCTCTATATACACATAGATATATACTATACATACATATAGTATATATGTATGTATGCATATATATGAGTATATATGTACAGATATATAGGTATTTAAGTATATAGATAAATACAGACTATACATATGGAAAAGGCAGAGTACAAATTTAGAATTATTAAAAATTATTCCCTTTGAATGGTGGAATTATCAGGAATTTTTATTTCCTGACTAAATCTTTTCTAATTTTTTGTATGGTAAGAATAAGGGAAGCTTTATTGCAACAAGAGATGAGGGCTGATGATGGGTTCACATGGACACATCTCAACAGGAAGAGTATCGTTTGAAAGGAAAGCAGGAGAAGCTGTCAGATAGGCAATAAACACATGACTCCAGTACTGTCTGACTGTACTGAGGACAAGAATCTGCAGACAGAGTAGGGTCTTTGGGTCTCACTACGTGCCTGGTCTGACAGCTGCACTGTGCAAAGAGGCACAATCCTTCCCTCCTAGACCCCTCTGGCTGCACTTGAAGATTTTTTCCCTAATGGTCCTGGCTACATGCTTAGCTATGGTTAGACACTGTCTCATAGACAGCAGAGGCAGCATAGCAACTAAATGCTATGATGCACATTATCCACAAAGTCAGCAGGTGACCACAGGGTCTGAGAAGTGAAATTTTGGGGTCTGGAAGCTCCATTCCAGAGCCCTGTTCATGAAGCAGAAGTCGTGCAAAACCAGCAGCAACTGAACCAGAAGTTCTGAGCATCCCAAACCCCCCTGGTAACAGCAGCAAACAGTCAACAGGACACTATGAGCTACACCAGCAGGTCCTTAATAGGCTCCAACCTTGAATAAGATATGCTCCAAGAATGTTGCTGCCCTTGAAGCAACAGGCTGCCCAGGAACAGGCTCGAGACAGTAGACCAGAGCCACAAGGGTTAATGTGGCATCTGGAAACAGTGCCAGATACTGATGCAGATACTGGTGCAGATACTGGTGCAGGTGGCTACCTATGTATATATTGAATCCCCTGGAGAAGGATGTGGCAACCCACCCCAGTATTCTTTTCTGAGAAATGCCCTGGACAGAGGAACCTGGCAGGTTATAGTTCATGGGATTGCCAAGAGTCAGACACGACTGAGTGACTAACAAGCACAATTATAGACTTAACCTTCTTTGTTAATTTCTCTAACTTCAGACACTTATTGTCATCATCTGCCATATGTCTTCAACAATAGAAGGGTATTACAATTTCTATTCCCCTTTTAAAAATATTAACTTAAAGCTTTTACTTCAAATGGTTTGATTTCGAATATGTGAATATAATGGAAAACAACAGGTTCCAGTTGCTATCTCTTTAAAAAAAATGATTAGTCTGTTACAGAGCTCAGAGTTTGGTTCCTTAAATGACTGTGGCCCTTGACAGTGCAGAAATCATGTCCTTCAGGTTTTTGCAACCCTTGAAGTTCTGTGATTTTTTTTTTAAAGTCATCACAAGGAGAACCAACAAAACTGCTAACACATTTTTATCACTTCATTGACAAGAGATGATATTTGGTGCATATTTAGAGATAGTTATGGGTTTTCATATACATAAATTTGCATAAATTTTGTGTAAATTTCAATGTTTAATTTATTAAAATTTAATATGATGATCTTTTAAAAGCACAATTTGTATTCTCACAAGCAAAAAAAAAAAAAAAAAAGAAATCCCAAACCAAAACAAAACCCCAAATTTCTGCAGGGCAGTAGGAGACCAAGGCAATTTTTCTCTTCCCTGTAGGGTACAACAGAATTATCTTATTCAGATACTACTGATGTATTGTATCTGCTTAGGTCTTGTTTACAAGCTACAGAAACCACTCTATCCAGTTTAGCAGAAGGAGATCTACTGGAGGAATCACACAGCCTTGCAGAATTGGTAGAGGAATGGCAGGATCAAAAGAAAACCAGAGAGATTTCTGCCTCTGAACGAGATGGAATAGAGACCAGATTTACCCTCCCACCAGAAATACTCTCAATATGGTAAATACAAATGGAACTATGGTTTTCAAGACCCTGGATATCAGACGAATAAGGACAGGGATTCCTGAGAGAAAACAAATGAAGTGAATCCTGTGAAGGTCCCAGCTCACAGCCTGGAGACGTTTCCAGGACACCATAAATGGGAGGCACCAAGGCAGACTCCCCAGATTCAGGGGACAGAGCTCAGACTCCAGGGAGAACAGGTAACTAGAGTTCATGCGACAAAGTGCCAAAGAACAGAGAACTGCTCAGAGAGAGAACCCTATGCATCTGCCGAGAGTTCTTCTGAGCATCAGCTAAAAAGTGGTGAGATCATGCTTGTGAAGATATGACCCAAGGCTGGGAAAGGGCCATCAAATCAGGACTGACATATATTCATTTCTATGTATAAAACAGGAAACTAATGAGAACCTGTTGTATAGCATAGGGAACTCTACTCAATACTTGGTAGCGATCTAAATAGGAAGGCAATTCAAAAAAGACAATATGCACGTGCATGTACGTATATCCCCTCTTATTTTTTTCTTTTTTTTAGCCTGGTGGGCTACAAAAATTATCTAAAAATTTTTTTGACAAAACTTTGGGTTAGGCAAAGTTTCTTGATGAATGAACACTTCCTGATGTGTTCCACTCCATGGGGTTGCAAAGAGTCGGACATAACTGAGCAACTAACATTTCACTTTTGTATATATACATATTGCTGATTCATTTTGCCATACAGCAGAAAGTAACACAACACTGTAAAGCAACTACACTCTAAAACAATGATTACAGATAACAATCCCAGTGCCAATTCTGACTGAAACTTTAGAGAAGGATTTATAGAAGGGTTTTGCCTCAATGCTGGAGAACAGTAAGCTCTGGCCCAAGTTCTGCTCCAGTTTTGCTGAACAACTCAAAAAAGTAAGACTGAAAAGCAGGTGTGAACAAACTATGGCCTGTGAACCAAATCCAGCTCATCACCTATTTTTTGTGGCCTGTTGGTTAGTAATGTTTAAAAATTTCTCAACATTAGTCAAGAGTCTGAAGAAAACAAAATATGAAGAATCCTCAATGGAGATCATGTGCAGTCCACAAAATCTAAAATATGTACTTTTTGGTTCTTTACAAAGAAAAAAGAGATTTCAAGTCTGAATAAAAGAGATAAAGTGATTTAAACTTAAAGACACATAAAGATTTAAAGTAAGGTGAAAAAATATAGCATGTCAATAGTAGTTCAAAGAAAGTTGAAGTGGCTATATAAACGTCAAACAAAGTAGAGTTCACAGCAAAAAGTATTAAAATGGATAAAGCAAGCTATTCCAGAATGACAGAGGTGTTAATTCATCAAGAAACTTTGCCTAACCCAAAGTTTTGTCAAAAAAATTTTTTTAGATATGACATCAAAAGTATAAGTCATTAAAAGAATGCTCGCTAAACTGGAATTCAACCAAAGCAAAAATTTGTGCTTTAGAAAGACACTTAAGAAAATAAGAAGACAGTCACAGACTGTGAGCAATTATTTGTATACCATACTCTTGATGAAAAAACAAACAGCTTACAACCAGAATAAATATAGGACTCTCAAAACTCAGTAAGAAAAAACATAACCTAATACATACATGGACAAATGATCTGAACAGATATTTCACGGTGGATGATATATGGATTGAAAATAAGCACATGAGAAATACTCGTTATTTTTAGTCATCAGGGAAATTCAAATTATAACCCCTGTGAAATGGCACTACACCTTTGGTAAACTAGCTAAAATTCGTAAGATTGACCATACCAAGTGTCAGTGAAGAACCTGTAACTCTCATGCACTTCTCATGAGAATATAAAATGGCATAACCATCTTGGAGTTTCTTTATTTTTAAAATACACACTTCTCACATGATGGAAGCATTCCATTCATAGGTATTTATCCAAGAGTAAAGAAAGCATATGTCCGTACAAAATAAAGTACATGAATAATCATAGCACCTTCACTTCTAATACCTTGAAACTTGAAGTAATTTGAATTTCCATCAACAGATGAATAAACCAACTCTTATACAATGGTATACTAGGAATAACATGGGTGAACCTTAAATAGTTAGGCTGAGTGAAAGAAGACAAAAACATACTCATTTGATATGATTCTATCCATGTAAAATGTCAGGACATACAAGTTAATCAAAAGTGGCAGAAGATCAGCAGTTGCCTGAGGAACAGGGGGTACTGAGGAGAAGAAAGAAGGGATGACCAAGGGGCATAGGAAGCTTTGAAGAAGATGGACCCTGACTGTGATGATAATTTCATGGGTGTCTATAAATGTTAAAGCTTACCAAAATGTATACTTAAAATGGGCTTTCCTGGTGGTTCAGATGGTAAAGAAGCTGCCTGCAATGTGGGAGACCTGGGTTCGATCCCTAGGTTGGGGAAACCCCTGGAGGAGGGCATGGCAACCCACTCCAGTGTACTTGCCTGGAGAATTCCATGGATAGAGGAGCTGGGTGGGCTACAGTCCATGGGATCACAACTGAGCTGGACACAACTGAGCAATTAAGCACAGTACAGCACCTACTTAAAATATGTGTACTGTGTTGTATGTTTATTATGCCTCATAAGGATGTTAATAAAATGAAGAAAGCTGGCAGCAATTAAAGTTTCAGAGGGATAAATGGTCAAGAAGTACCAGGAAGCAGGCATGACAAGGATGACAAACCAGCAGACACAACAAGCCACTAATAACACAGTGGCTGCTGCAGACAGCATCCCAGGAGAGAGAATCTGATTGGCTAAACTGATGTCACATGACAACCCTGGTGGGACTCTCATCTCTACTATGGAGAGTGGACACCTGCAGTGAGCCTCCCTTCAAAACTACACATGATGTGGGGAAGGATGATTCCCCAAAACAAAGAGGATAAGTTGAAATGTACGCAAGACAGCCAAAACACCAGTAGTCACAGTGACTATACATCACCTTAGGGATTTTGTTGTTTTTGTTCTTGGTGTCTATGTTTCCACGCCTCGTGAAGTGACGAGTAGTGAAGAATCTATTTAATCCATCCACTTAGGTTCATTTTTCCTTAACGAAATTCTCACAGTCTTTAATATTTAGAAGGTTTTGTTTTATACAGATATTTTGCTACGACTCAGCATATTCTTTTATTTGTGTGTGTGTATGTGTGTTCACCAGATATCTATCCCTAAATGAGTTTAAAAAAATCTCACGACTCTCAGAACAGCTTGCTCTGCTCTTCACTACTTCTTAATGAAGTAAAAATGTTTTTTGTTCATCTTTTAAATTCAGTAGCATGCCTTACTCACTTGAATTTAATGACAGTTTGCTGGCACTCACTGTGTACCTGACATAATATCAGCTCCATCATCACACTACAACCTAAAAAAGCTGGAGTTCCACATGCTAACTGCACTATATTATACTAATTTTCTTTGTCTCTGAAACAGAGAGACATAATCCTCTTTTCTTAGAAATGTTCAGCCATGAATTTCGCATGTTTTCTGCCAAAAGCAGAATGTAGGGGCGACTTGTAAGAGGCTGCACAGTTAGCACATGGAGGAGAAGACAGTTCTCATGGGTTTATTTTTGCTTTTCCTGGTTCATTTCACAGAAAATTCACTTTTCTGTGTCTTAATTTCCCCAGCTACAAAGAAAGAAGAAACCCTTTCTTCTGTGAACACAGGAGTAGATAAAGATTCAATGACTAGGTTTAATGGATTCCTTTAATGTCCTACCTAGATCTGTTAGTAAAAATGTTTTAATTAGAAAAAAAAGTGGATAGTTTCAAGGCTGCCAGCTCACAAAACCCATACATTAGAACCAACTGGTTTGTACACACTGCTGTGACTACAGAAATTTCTATGCATATAATTTGAGAAACACATCATGGTGCTATGAAAAAGTGGATAAAAATGACCTTAGGTTGAATTCAACAAGTTATGTTCCGAAGTCAAAGATAAAACAGAAAAGAATATAAGGACTTCCCTGGTGGTATAGTAGCTAAGATGCCACGCTCCCAATGCAGGGTGCCCAGGTTTGATCCATGGTCAGGGAACTAGATCCCACACGCCACAGCTAAGACCTGATGCAGCCAAACAAATAAATACATATTTTTCAAAAATACAATTTGTAAAGCATCAACTCAACAGTGAACTTTTCTCTTCTTTATTTGAGACACTATTTGTATAACTTTGTCCAAAAATCATTTCTTTACACTGGGCTGAGCTCTCTGTGCTACGCAGCTTGAAATCAAGCAGCCTGTGCTTCTCTATGCTTGCTACTTTGCCTTTGAGTTTCCTAGAGTCTATCCCAACACAAATACCATATTAGTACTGAAGCATATACATGGAATCTAGGAAAATGAACCTGTTTGCAGGACAGGAATAGAGACACAAACATAGAAAACAGACATGTGGATATGGGAGGGGGGAAAAGGCGGGTGGGACAAATTGAGAGAGCAGCGTTGACGCATACACTCTTTAGTTCAGTCACTCAGTCATGTCCGACTCTTTGCGACCCCATGAACTACAGCGCACCAGGCCTCCCTGTCCATCACCAACATGGTAGTATATATCCACCACCATGTGTAAAACAGATAGCTAGTGGGAAGCTGCCGTGTAGCACAGGGAGCTCAGCTCAGGGTTCTGTGACGACCTAGAGGGGTGGAAGGGAGGCTCCAGAGAGACAGAATATATGTATATGTATGGCAGAGACTGGGGCTTCCCAGGTGGCTTAGTGGTAAAGAATCTGCCTGCCAACGCAGGAGACGTGGGTTCGATCCCTGGGTCAGGAAGACCACCGGAGAAGGTGGTCTTCTCCACACTCCAGCATTCTTGCCTGGGAAATCTCATGGACAAGGGAGACTGGCAGGCTACAGTCCATGAGGTCGCAGAGTCGGACAGGACATAGCGACTAAACGACAACAGCAACAGGGTAGAAACGAACGCAACGCTGTAAAGCAGTTATAGTTCAAGAACAGAAAACATACTGAAAACAGGGCACAAGTATTACGCAGTGATACCTCTCGTATGCTATTTGGGGGATTCTTTTTAGTTTATTCGGTTTTATTCCCAGCACCTATCCCAGTGACTGGCCCCACATCTGGCATACAATGGCCACTCAGGGAATACTGATCAAATGAACAAATGTTGCCATGTCTACAGCCAGTATTACTTTAAAAGTATACAATATTTTCTTTTTATGGTACATCAGTCTGCTATTCTGTAGAGTCTCCACTGATCATTTTCCAGGAAGAATCTTACTTGGTTTCAGATCCAAAGTTTTATCTTAGTTCTTCCCTGATTGACTGTTTATTCTCATTTCAGCAATTTATTTGGACCCCGCAAGTAAGAGTTCAACCACAGACAATTCTTATCTGTTGGAACAGTAATGATGCCTTGTATATACTGACTTTTTCTACGCAAAAGCAGTGGCCTGACAGAAGAGCAGTCAATTGCCAAACTGGGAAGAGCCTTGACTGAAGAACAGATGCTCTTGAGTATAATTAGTAGAGACTTGCAATGACCTAGGTGGTTATTTAACTAAAAAAGGAAACATAAAAGAAACACAAATTGAACTATTTTGAGGGGATTTCCTGGTGAGTCAGTGAACAGGACTTAGCAACACAAAAAGAACAAATTGGTAAGCCAGTGTTTATAGTCAAGTATATGGAATTAGAGTCAAGACAATTTAAAACCGATGACAATTTTTTTAAACTATTTTGAGCTAACAAAATAGCCTGCTACCTTACCTAACTGAATGATAAATGATATCAGACAGGCTACAAACAACCACAAAAGCACACAAGTTTACTGTGCTTGCCAGTGATATTTCCTATAAATAACTATAACTATATTGAGTAGCAAATAATCTTTAAAAAATTCCTGACATACACATCGGATAAACAAGAGTATTGAAATCATTGTATTTCTCCCAAACTGAAAGTCATTCAGTTGTGTCTAATTCTTTGCAACTCCATGGACTGGGGACCTCCAGGCTCCTCTGTCCATAGGATTCTCCAGGCAAGAATAATGGAGTGGACTGCCATTCCCTTCTCCAGGAGATCTTCCTGACCCAGGGATCAAACCCAGGTTTCCTGCATTGCAGGCAGAACTTTACTCTTTGAGCCACCAAGGAAGCCCATATTTCTCCCAAACACCACTGCAAATCCAGGGATGAAGGTTTGGCACAGCATCAAACACTGGAAATGAGACAGTACTTATATCTACCACAGTGTATAAGAAAAGACCCAGGACAGGGTCTTCCCTGGGGGTCCAGTGGTTAAGACTTTGCCTTCCAATGCAGTGGGTACAGGTTCAATCGTTGGTTGGGGAGCCAAGATCTCATATGCCTTGTGGCCAAAGAACCAAAACATAAAACAGAAGCAATACTGTAACAAATTCAAAAAAGATTTTTAAAATGGTCCACATCAAAAAAATCTTTAAAAAGAGCAAAGAACTAGGACGGAAAGAGAACAAAGACATACTCCAAAAAGCTGCTGGCAAGAGCTAGAAAAGGATTAAAGGGCAGAGAGGAGCCCCAGAGGAACACGTAGCTGATGCTAATTGTACTGTAGCCACCAGCGGCCTCACTGAGCTCCTTTCTAGCTCGTATAACTTCTGCCAAAGCAGAGGGTACCAGTTGCCATCCTCCAAGGATAATTCCGTACAGATCTAGAAGCAAGCATCCTATATCTATGTATATATGTGTACTGAATTGAAAGAAAGGTGACCAAAATAAGACGGAGATATTGTCATTAAATAAGAGAGAGAAAGTATTTAATTAGCACCAAACAGTATGGGAAGGCTTTCGTCGTAGCTCAGTCGGTAAAGAATCTGCATGCAGTGCAGTGACCCAGGTTGATCCCTGGGTCGGGAAAATCCCCTGGAGGAGGAAATGGCAACCCACTCCAGTACACTTGCCTGGAAAATTCCATGGACAGCCTGGTGCGCTGTAGTCCATGGGGTCACAAAGAGTCGGGCACGACTGAGTGACTAACACTTCACTTTAAACAACATGGGAAGACCTAGCAGGATGGAGAGAGTTGCTCTTCAAATGCCACTAAGAAGCTACGGTCAGGAAAAGCATCTGCATAAACATCAACAGCTCATGTGGCATGATGTTGCCTGGTAGTTGCAGCAATGCTTTCTAGTAGGTCCAAAATAAACTTGTGAATTCTGCCTACATGTGGTCAAGCTGCCTTGACTTTTTTGTCCGCTCTTGGCAATCTGTCACCTAAATAGTAATTTCATGCCATTTTTTAAGAGTCCAAAGAGCCTTCTTCTCAGGTCTGTCCATTTCCAAAGAGGACCATGCTCCACAGCTTTCCCCTCCCTCCCAGATTCAAATGTTGAATACCTAACCGGCAATGTGACAGTATTTGGAAAGGAGCCTTTAGGAAGTAGTCAGGTTTAGGTGAGATCATGAGGGCAGAGCACCCTGATGGGATTGTTCAATAGCTCAGTCATGTCTGACCCTTTGTGACACCATGGACTGTAGCACGCCAGGCTTCCCTGTCCTTCGCTATCTCCTGGAGTTTGCTCAAATTCATGTCCACTGAGTTGGTGATGCTATCTAACCATCTCATCTTCTGCCACCCCCTTCTCCTTCCATCTTTCCCAGCATCAGGGTCTTTTCCAATGAGTCAGCTCTCTGCATCAGGTAGCCAAAGAATTGGAGCTTCAGGCTCAATATCAGTCCTTCCAAAGAGTATTCAGGGTTGATTTCCTTTAGGATTGATGGGTTTGATCTCCTTGCTGTCCAAGGGACTCTCAAGAGTCTTCTCCAGGATCACAATTCTAAAGCATCAGTTCTTTGGTGCTCAGTCTTCTTTATGATCCAACTCTCACATCCATAACATGACTACTGGAAAAATCATAACTTTGACTAGATGGACTTTTTTCGGCAAAGTGATGTCTCTGCTTTTTAATATGCTGTCAAGTTTTGTCATAGCTTTCATGCCAAGGAGCAAGTGTTTTTTATTTTCATGGCTACAGTCACCATCCAGTTATTTTGGAGCCCAAGAAAATAAAGTCTCTCGTTGTTTCCATTTTTTCCCCATCCATTTGCCATGGAATGATGGGACCAGATGCCATGATCTTAGTTTTTTGAATGTTGAATTTTTAAGCCAGCTTTTCCACTCTCCTCTTTTACCTTAATCAAGAGGTTTTTTAGTTCCTCTTTGCTTTCTGCCATTAAAGTGGTATCATCTACATAATCTTTCCTAGAGCCGCTTCTTTGTCAAATGAAGACAACTGGCATAAGCTCTGAGAAGAGCACTTCCCCACTGCTCATTTTAGACCCTGTGGCATTTATCTCCACCATCATGATAGAAAAACAAGGGCTAGCAAATTGACCTTCTGCTTCTGCAGCTGCTGACCCTTGGTAGGGAATGTTAGAACAGACATAAGCTAGCCCTGGAGATTTGGACTAGGTCCAACAGCAATAAATACAGCCTGTTCTGTGGTTGTCACCCTGTCCTAGGACTGAATGACCAACAGAAACCACCATTTCACATTGGGATGCTCTGAGTCTCTGGTTCTGCTGAGCTGATGCTGGCAGAGTGTCTTTGTAGGAAGAGTCAAGTTCACCAGGATATCCGAGGTCAGGTAACCCTGCATCCGGCTAGGGTTACTATCAAAATGATACCATCTCAGGCATTCCCCTAGGCAAAGACATCGATTTTGCAACATCTAAAAGGCAACCACCTCTATCTGATTCCTGTCATCTCAGACTTCAAATGTATCTGTAAAGCCACCTTCTAGGGTACATGAAAATCACTCCAAGGTACGTGACAAGATAGGCTCATGCTATTCTAGGATGTCTATTTGGGTTATTTCAGTCCCCGACTAAAATGTAAATGGTATATAATAGCAACATTGTACTCAAAGAAAAAGGACTTTTCTTCAAACAGTAGGTAAAGGAAAGCAATTTAAATGACAATCCTCTTAACTTTTCCTCACCTCTGCCCAGGCAACTTTGCCCTTGTCCATCTAAATTCTAGTAGAGTGGAACTAATGAAAAGGGAACTCTGAAATAAAGGCAAATTCGAATGACTGAGACAGATGAAGGATGCCTTTAAGAGTTATTTGGACTAAAAATAACTTCGGTAATTCTTACAGATTTCTGAGGAAGCCATGAAAACTACCCAGGGTGCAGTGTATTCACAATAAGAATAGGACTTTGGCTTCTGAAAAAGATAGTCCTTAAGTATTGGGAATTGGGAAAATGTTTTAAGTAAAATATAACAAAAGGCAGGGGTAGCTCCAGGAAAATGTTTTGATACTAAATCTATAAAATTATTGTATATTCTGTTGTGGGAAACAATGATTAATTTGATCCAGAAAATAATGCTCCTTTAAGTATTAATTTTAGAATTATGTTCTCTAGGAGTCAATCTTAAATATGCAGAAAACTATGGATCATACAGACTTAAAGCAGTATTTCACAACAAGGAGTTGTTTTGCTTCCCGGGGATATTATAACTTTTTCATTCATTAAATGAGTATTTGTTAACTACCTATGGTAAGGCGAGTGCAGAGAAAAAGCTAGCTGGGCAGTCAGGCAAAGGAAAGGAAATTTATCAGAGGGAAACGAGAGGGTGACTGGCCCTTAAGGAGAACCAGTGTCCTCCCTTTCTGATAGGGTCTTTCCTATACCCCACCAATGCAATATTCTCTGAAGTGGTGGTTAATTTTTAGCCCATAGCTGAGTCCTATGGTCACATAGCCAGAGGTTTGGAATCCAGCGGTCTCATATCCTTGAAAAGGTAGGCACCAGCGGGAAAACAGAATTTGGGCAATTTGGTCAGTCTCAAGGGTCACTGTGATTTTATTCTTTGTTTGCAAGGTCAATATGAGGAGCCATTTTAACAGTGAGCCCTCCCGTAGGCCCTACCACCTGCTATGTGTCAGCCCTGGGATGCTGCTGAGCACACAGCGACTGCTCCCCTTGTTGTGATGGAACTTCATATCCAGATAGGAAGATGGACTTTCTTCAAAGGAATTACTGTGCAAGTCATTACTGTAAATGAGGACGCTTAATTTAGGGGATTATAACACAGTCTGTAAATCAGGAGGCCCCTCCAATTAGATGACTTAAATGGTGGGTACAATTACCCAGGTTAAAAAAAAAAAAAAAAAGAGGTAGGAGAAGAGGTCAAAGAAGTGGTTTAAACAAAATATCATTAGTACTTTTCGCCTCTCAGATAGTTTAAAGTTCAGGAAAAAATAAGCATACATGATGAGAATAAAAATTTTTCCATACACCTCCCGATTCTTATTCCTGTTAAATTCCTGCCTCCGGAAACCATGACTATGGCATCTTTCAAAAGCTTCAGGATGCCCTTTGAATTACTCTTTCTCTTGCTTCCCTTCATTTGCAAGGACATCTAGAGATTACTATATAAATGAAAGAACTTATTTGTTCATCTTAACAAGAATAGTTGACAGTGATGCTGTCTAGATCGGGGAACATGCTGCTGTGAGCACCGGTCTGCAGTCTCTGCTTTAATGGTTGGATGAAGTAAAATTCAGGAGTAGTTGATGTCTTTTTAGTGTCAGCACAGTATGTGGAAAAGCATAAAGCATAAACTGTCATGGCAATGGCATTTTATTAGATGGTAAAGATGAGAAAACTTGCTGATTCTCAATAACTATGCCCAGAAAGAAAAATTTTGATGAGATGTTCAATAATTAAAGTATTTCATAAACTGTTGCAGTATTTTAGCACAGCAGGGGCTGGTTCTCTTCTTTGGTATAAAATGAGGATGATTTGACTAATTCAATTAGCATCTTATTTTTACCCAAGATTATTAGTTTTGGGTACCTTCTACCTGGAATGCTTCCTCAGTGACAATTTTCACTCAGTCTCCTTGAAAATATTTCTAGTGTTCTGAATAAATGATAGCCCTAGAGGATTTTCGCTAGGCACATACATACACACACATACACAAATGAAACTGCAAAGTAGGAAAATATCTTCTGTTCACCCAGGTGACCATCACTCAGATGTAACTGACGTATTCCAAGCTTGGAGATACAAGTAGAACTAGATGGTAGCTGCTCTAAAATGTTCTAGCTCCCAGAGAGAACTATCTGAATCTTGTCAAAATCAGAAATCATTTCCACTCACAAGGTAGTGAAATAGAGAAGGATATTTTATATCCATATTTTGTGGAAAATTTAAGGCAATGGATATTACTTAGTCCTCTAAGCAGCAAATCAATGTGAAATGAAACCAGCGCATCTCATAACCTTTGTGCCAAAGGTGGGTTTAAGGAGTCCACATATTATTTGAAAATTTAAAAATATGTGTTGCTCTTCCACAAAAGGCTGGGATTAATGAACTCACTTACTCCGCTTCATTTAATAATACCGAAAGATTAAATCAGGAACAATTATTTTCATACTACTACATAACTCTTTAGGTAAATAAATGTTCGACCATGGCATCTGTCGATAGTGTCATTAGATGCACAGAAGTGTTTAATTTTGGTAAAGTCTAATTTATTTATTTTGCTTTTGTTACCCATGTTATTGGTGTCATATTCCAAGACATCATTGCATATCCAATGTCATGAGGCTTTTATCCTATGTTTGCTTCCAAGAGTTGAGTTATTTTTTAATTGGCTTGCTTTTAAAGATTGTTTTCTTTTACAATTGATCCAAAGAATTAAAAATTCTCAGTACAGATTTTAATCTTACTCTAACACTTACTTTCTTAGTGATGCCGAGAAGGATATTCACACTCAGCTCAACAGTAATTTCAAAAGCAACAAATACATTTACTAGGGGAAGAGTTATATATAAGATGACCAAAAGAGCTAGAAGAAAACAATTTGATACACTACCCTATGTAGTTCATGATGTTTCCCATAGTTATGGGTAAATCTCTTTGCGAATAGACGTTGTACATGTGTCACAAATGGAACACAGTATACAAACTGTATCAAGTCACTGCGGATTGAATGGTGGTGAGAAATGAGTTCCATTTGTTAAAGCAGAATATCTGGGAAGCCATTTATTACATTCATTCTGTGTTCCGTTGATGTGGACATAATGGAACTGAATTACAAAGATGATATTATACAAACACTTAAGTGCTAATGCATCAGACTACTTAACAAGATGCTAAATGAGAGACGGCTACATTTTGGATTTGAGAGCAGAAAAAATTTTAAAAGCCAGTGAAGTTTTTGGTTCTTTATAGCTTTATTCCAAAAAATGTAAGCCAACTCACATTCTGGTTTCATAGAGGCAATGACAGAAAAAGGAGAGGGTTTAGGGGCTTGATGTTGTCACTGCTTGCAGGCTTCAATGAATACATTCTGCCTTTATTAAGACCATATTGGTGCTAAGGTGCCAAGACAATTCAATTGAAATGAAATTTAGTTCTTTTCAACGAAAAGTGCCAGAACAGCTGGATATCCACATGTGAAAGAATGAAGTTGAACCAATACCTAGTACTATCAACAAAACTGGCTCCAAATGAATCAATACAGAAAGAAATCTTACTCTTAGAGTAAATCTTCATGATCTTCAATTAGACAAAAGCTTCTTAGAAATAATACCAACTGATGGATCGTGCTGAACTGATACAGAAACTACCCTGCAAGAGCTTCTAAGGGCCAAAGCTGGAGCAATTTGAACAATAAAATAAACAATAATATTATTGCATTGTAAACCCACAGACTAAAATAAATATCTGTGAGTCCATATTGACATTGGTGGTTTAGTCGCTCAGTTGTGTCCGACTCTTATGACCCCATAGGCTGTACCTCGCCAGGCTCCTCTACCCATGGGATTTCTCAGGCAAGAGTACTGGAGTGAGTTGCCATTTCCTTCTCCAGAGGATCTTTCAAATCCAGGAATTGAACCCAAGTCTCCTGCATTGCAGGCAGATTCTTTACTGACTGAGCTATGAGGGAATCTAAAAATACTCAAAGAAATAATACCAAAACACAGTGACCAATAAAAAAAATCAGCAAGTAAGTTGGACTCCATCAAAATTAAAATCTTTTGTGCTTCAAAAGACACTGTCAAGAAAGTGAAAATACAAAACAGAAAATGAAGGAAAATATTTGCCAGTCATACATCTGAGAAGTGACTTGTATTCAGAACATATAAAAAACTCTTACATGATAAAAAGGCAAATAACCCAATTTAAAAATAGCGAAGGATCTGAGTAGATATTGCTCCAAAAAGATATGCAAATTTCCGATAAGTGCATGAAAAGGTATTCAACATAAGTAGCCATTAGGGAAATGCAAAAACAAATAAAAAAACACTCAAGTACAAATTTATACCTACTATGATGACTAGAATCAAAATGTCAGATACAATCAAATATTAGCAATGATGTGAAGGTAGAATTCTCATACATTGCTGGTAAAAATGTAACATAGTGTAGTCATCAAGGAAAAGTTTAGTGGTGCCTGTAAAGCGTCTGCCTGCAATGCAGGAGACCTGGGTTCAATCCCTGGGTCAGAAGATCCCCTGGAGAAGGAAATGGCACCCCACTCCAGTATTCTTGCCTGGAAAATCCCATGGATGGAGGAGCCTGGTAGACTATAGTCCATGGGATCGGAAAGAGTCGGACACGACTGAGTGACTTCAGTTTCACTTTCTTTCACTTTCCAATGAGTTAAGGAGGGAGGCATGGCAACCCACTCCAGTTTTCTTACCTGGAGAATCCCATGGACAGAGGCTACAGTCCATAGGGTTGCAAAGAGATGGACATGACTGAAGCAACTGAGCATGTACATATGCACAAATGGGTTAAACAAGAGTTTAAGTAGTTCCACCCTTCGGTGTACATCCAAGAGAAACAAAAATACACATCCACACAAAAGTGTGCACACGGACGTTTACAGCAGCATTATTCACAGCAGCCCCAAAATGAAACAATTAAGTGGTACATCCATACAATGGAATATTACTCAGCCGATAAAAGGAATGAATTACTGATGCATGACAAGACACAGTCAAACCTTGAAAACATTATGCTCAGTGAAAAAAGCCAGTCACAAAAGACCACATATCATATGATTACATTTATAGTTGATTCCCAGAACTGTCAAATTTATGTATAGAGGGGGTATATTAATGATTGTCTAGGGCCAGGGGGAAGGGGATGGATAGTAACTGTTGGTTTTTTTGGTGATGAAAGTGTTCTAAAATTGGATTGTGTTCATGGGTGCACAATGGTCAGTATATTAAAAACAATGAACTGTTTTTAATATAAACTAGGAAATGATATGGTCTATGAATTACGTCTCAATGAAGCAGTTAAAAAGGGCTTCTCTGGTGGCTCAGTTGGTAAAGAATCTGTCTCCAGTGTGGGAGACCTGGGTTCGACCCCTGGGTCAGGAAGATCCCTTGGAGAAGGGAAGGGCTACATGCTCCAGTATTCTTGCCTGCAGAATTCCATGGACACAGGAACCTGGCGGGCTACAGTCCTGCTGCTGCTGCTAAGTCGCTTCAGTCGTGTTCGACTCTGTGCGACCCCAGAGACGGCAGCCTACCAGGCTCCTCTGTTCATGGGATTTTCCAGGCAAGAGTACTGGAGTGGGTTGCCAGTGCCTTCTCCGGGGCTACAGTCCAGGAGCTGTTAAAATTATATTGGTGTTACAAATTTTAATCTTGGAATCCTTCTGAAGTTGGAGATGAAGAAGTGGAAATCATGCTTTAAAGTTTAGAACTTAGGGGAAAAGTTAATTCATCCCATCTGAATGGTTTCTATTACTTCATTGAGTTTGACAATTAGCTGATGTTTTGCTTTACCTCAATGCTTACATTCATTCATTATGCCTGGTTACTGCTATATCATAGACACTGGAGATGGAGACATGAAAAGAATGTACTTGCTCTCAAGGTCACCAAGTAATAGGGGGAATTACATGCAGTAAGTATGATAGCAATAGGGAATCAATGCAAAAGGACCACAGTGTGGAGGACCTAATTGCGCCTGTGTGTGTGTGTGTGTGTTCTTAGGAGTCGGATGTAAAGATGAAGGAGATCAAGAGGAATTGCCTTCAAGGGCAAATGGAGTTTATCAAGTGGTCAAAAGAGGACATACACACCAGAGTGTAGATGATACAGAAGAAGCAAGAGACAAAGCTGAAATTTCTTCCTTTAATACTTTTGGATTTCACAAACTGTTGATCTTAGACTGATCATTAGGAAAGAAAACATACAGTTAACTATGAAGAGTAATTTTTCTAACCATGTTCACAAAAGACTACTTTTGGCCTGAAAAATGGAGGTTTTCACCTTCTGTTTTACCTATACTGACAAGGGTTGTCTACCACTGAAATATTACAGTATGTAGCCATTTTCTAGACCTGTACGTTTTATAGAGAGTACCTCTAGGTAAAAAGGAAATGAGTTGGAATTTCTTCCCTATTACTAACTAGCTATAAACTCTGTGTGACCCTTGGTTTCCTGTAAATAACATGAAAATAAAGAGTTAACTGATGTGGTTCTGTAAAGATGAAAGGAATAAAACATACAAAGTACTTTGTACATAGTAGAACTTCAATACATGGTATCTAGTCTTGTTCTGTCTTTAATATTTTCTTATACAAAAAATATAATTATATATTATATGTAATTATAAAAACATAAATATATATTTTATTATATATGTTCTATAAAACATATATAAATATATATATTTCCACAGGATAGTTCAATCTTACAGCCTTTTCACCTTAATGAGTATGACCTAGATCATTCAAAGAATCTATTCACTGACAAATGTAATCAAGGCATAAAGAGATACAAAATTGTTCCTCTGTTACAATAAAAATGCCAGAGCCCAAATGCACAGGGCCAAAGCCTAAGGAAAAGAAAACCGAACAGGCAAGGAAAATCAGGCCACATATGAAAAAGACAAGACAAGGCAAAAGCTGCTTATAAAACAGGCAGACAATCCAGTTAAGGTGGAGAGCAGGCTGGACTCAGATCAAGTTCAGCAGCAGGTAGAGGCGTTAGGCAACAATTTAGAGCCAGGAAATTAACAGAGACTGAAACACAGTAGCTGGTATTTGCTTCCTAAACTAGAACAAACATCTCTTTGGGGTCTGATTTCCAGGGAAGAAGGTATAATATTCTTATGGAGTTTCCATACTGCTTAGCAGACTGACTGATCTGCATAGTTAGAAGGATTTCCACTATTCAAATGAGATTGAACATATCTATGTATCTACACGGAGAAGGAAATGGCAACCCACCCCAGTATTCTTGCCTGGAGAATCCCAGGGACAGAGGAGCCTGGTGGGCTGCCGTCTATGGGGTCGCACAGAGTCGGACACGACTGGAGCGACTTAGCAGCAGCAGCGTGTATCTACACATATGCACACATACATATGCACATTCATGCATATACGCATGAGACCATTTTTGCCTCATACATTGTAAATTTCTTCTGGAGTTAAATAGCGTAAGTGCCATTTCTTTCCACATGTGATTGCTTTTACTGAAACCACTCCTAGTGCTCCCCTCTGTAGCATCAGTGGTTGGAAAGTTCATAAAGTTGATAGTTTCTTTCATAGTTCTTTTTTTTTTTTAACTTTTGTATTGGTTTTGCCATATATCGAAATGAATCCACCACAGGTATACATGTGTTCCCCATCCTGAACCCTCCTCCCTCCTCCCTCCCCATACCGAAAGTTGGGTTTTGATGGTTTCTGAAATATCTGCACTGAAAAGTGGAGAATAGAAAAGTGTCAGTTCCTGCACTTGACTTTCATCACACTTCCAATGGCTTTTCAAAAAGCTCCTGCATGGAGGCAGGAAAAATGCTTGAAAAAAACACCTAGATATGCAGAGAGAAGGCACCATCATTACTATCAGTTCAAGTTCCTGCTTGTCCCAAGAACAGTCTTCACTCACAGACCCTCCTTTGTTTAGCCGCTTTCTTTCCAAAATAAATGGAATGGACATTCAATGTCCCTCTAATGAATAAAGGTTATTATGTGCTCACAGTATGATTTTTTCAGACCTACTTCTAAACTTGCTTCTGAAAAGAAAATTCACTAATCGCTTAGATTATTAGTATTGTCATTAATAAGCATTTGGTATGTCATTAAAAAAAAATAGGTCCTCTGGGTAAAGATTCCATTGAACTTAATGCCAGGGATTGTAACTTATTCATTGTTGCTGCCCAGTGAATTTAGAGTAATCACTGTAAGAGTGGTTATGAGACATTGGGGAGAAATATTACATCAAAGGTAATAAAGAGGTTTGGGGTGTACCCATTTGAAATCCACTTTTCTGCACAGAGTAATCTTTTACTATGATTCTAACTTCTGAGGGACATGTTTAATAATGCTTTTATTTTTTAAAAAAAAGTATTTTACATCATATGCAGTACAGTGTTGCATGAATCTCTGAGGCTTATCACAGTAATGAGTTGTTTTTGTCCCACTGCTAAAACAAGTTGGAGCCAGGGCAATTTTTAAAAATGGAAGTAAAGCTTTTATTTTCCTAGTGAGACTTGCTATGTAAACGTCTAGCATTACTGGGTCTTTGCTGTTTTTTAGTTGCAGTCTAATTTTAATTATCATTTTTCAAAGCATGTAAGTTAGTGACATGTCAATAAATATTGAGCGCCTGCTATATATTGATACTTTGGAGATATGGAAGAAACATCCAACTTCAAGTAGTATACATTCTTCATGGGGAAAGATTGTAGATTTAAAACTTTATTTCCAATGGCATCACTAAAAATAATTCTCTGCTATTTGCTAATAAAAAGATATCATCAGGAAAAAATGAGAGGACAAAGTCTACTTGTCCTTAAACTATGTGGTTTCAGGTACAAGCAATGCAGTCAAATCTTCTTCCTGTCAGATTATATTTATTACTTTCAACCCTCTCCTGACTGCTGGTATGGAAAGTTCACCAGCCACAACTATTCATTTTCTTTCGTGTTGTTCAGTTGCTAAGTCATGTCCAACTCTTTGTAGTCCCATGGACTGCAGCACGCTAGGCTTCTATGTCCTTCACTATCTCACAGAATTTGCTCAAACTCATGTCCATTGGGCTGGTGGTGCCATCCAATCATCTTATCCTCTTGTTGCCCCCTTCTCCTCCTACCCTCAATCTTTCCCAGCATCACGGTATTTTCCAATGCGTTGGATCTTTGCATCAGGTGCCCAAGTATTAGAGCTTCAGCTTCAGCATCAACCCATGCAATGAATTTTTAAGGTTGACTTCCTTTAGGATTGATTGGTTTGATCTCCTTGCAGTTCAAGGGGCTCTCAAGAGTTCTTCTCCAGCATCAAAATTCAAAAGCATCAATTTTTCAGTGCTCAGCCTTCTTTATGGATCTCGCATTTTTTTTTAAGAGCCTAGAAACTGCATCCAAGGCAAAGCTACTATAGCACCTGTTTTTCAGCTTGTATGTGTGATGAATTTGCCAAGTATTTTAATCCTTTTTCTGTCTTATCAACAACTACTCTGTGAGGTATGACTCTCCAACTTAATAGATGAGGTAACTGAGTTTTAGAGCTGCAAAGTGATGGCAAAAGACCTCAGTGCCAATAAGTAATGTACACAAGATCACAGGGCACAGCTATGTCTGACTCTGCTTCTCACTAGCTCCATGCTCTGTGGTCTTAACTACCTCATCTTCCTTCCTTAAAACTCTGTGTATAATATAGTCTGCTAAAATTTAAAATCATCAACTATGTCATGTATTTTGTTTGCGGTCTGTATTTTTGGCAGTTTGGATGGAAAGAAATCTCTTTTTACTAAAGTGAATGGGATTGGACTTATAGAAAAAATACTATACAACTGGGAGGGTTTGAGATGGAAAGAAAAAGGAGTTAAGTAATTCCTAGTAATTTTTAAGTCTTCTGTTGATAATTATTAATTATCAAGTTTGAATTCTTAAGTGAAAGTCTGTAGAAAAATTCCTCTACAGTGAAAAACATTATACAAGCAACTGGAAAAAATACATTTTTTCTCTTCAAATAAAAACAGCTAGAATAATGTTCATAATTTTCTAACCAAAATGTATTGATCTCCCCTCAGGCAAATCTGTGTACTTCAATTTTACATTAATATGTTTGTGTGTGTATACATCACCAACTCAATGGACATGAGTTTGAATAAACTCCGGGAGTTAGTGATGGACAGGGAGGCCTGGCATGCTGCAGTCCATGAGGTTGCAAAGAGTCAGACACAACTGAGCAACTGAACTGAACTGAACCGAATTGTGTGTATACTTATCAATTTAACACAAGAAGTATAAGATTTAGACATGGAAAAGTTAAAATATTGATGAGAAAAAAATTTTTTTAATTCAGCTAAATAGAGACAACCCATGTTCTTGAATGTTCACATTGTGAAGATGAAAATTCCTTCAAATTTGGCTATAGATTCAATTCAATCCCTATCAAAATTTCTGCAGACGTCTTGAAGAAATTTACAAAATGAGCCACAAATTTACATGAAATTGCAGAAGAGTAAGAATAGCCAAAACTATTTTTAGATAGAGCAAAGTTGGGAAACTTTCACCTTCCAAATCAAAATTTATTCTGAAGTACAATTATGAAGACAACATGTTCCACTGGCATAAAATCAGATGAGTATGGCAATGAAATAGAACTGAGAGTCTAGAAATAAATCCTTATATTTATGGTCACTGATTTCTGACAAAGGTGATAATTTATTTCATTCATGAGTAATGGGTAGCCTTTTTAACAAACAGTGGTTGAACAACTCAATATTGACATGCAAGATAATGAACTTATGACATTATCTTACACCAAACACAAAAACTAACTCAAAATGGATTATAGATTTGAATGTAAGAACTTAGAATTGACAATTTTAGAAGATAATATAGGATAAAAATCTGAGAACTTGGGTTAGGAAAATTTTTTATATGATACAAAAAGCATGATCTATAAAACATGAAACTGATAAATTAGGCCTCATACAGATAAAAACTTCTGCCATTTAGAAGGCACCAATAAGAAAATGAAAAGACAAGTCAGACTAGGAAGAAATACTTGCAAAACATATTTATACAAGACTGTGTCCAAAACATTGGAAAAGGAAATGGCAACCCACTCCAGTGTTCTTGCCTGGAGAGTCCTGTGGACAGAGGAGCCTGGTGGGCTGCCGTCTATGGGTTCGCACAGAGTCGGACACGACTGAAGCGACTTAGCAGCAGCAGCAGTGTCCAAAATATACAAAATCATATGCTTCAATAAGATGAGAAACAACTCAAAACATAGGTAAGATATTTGAATAGGCCTTTTACCAACGAATATATATGAATGGTTAATAAACATGAAAAGATGCTCAACATCACTAATCAATAGGAAAAAGCAAATTAGAATGACTAGAAAGGCTATAAAAAGTATAGACAGTAACATTGGTGGATGAGGATGTGGAGAAACAGAAACCTTGATACAGCAGTGGTGGAAATGTAAAATGATTTAGCTACTTTGGAAACAGTTTAGAAATGTCTTCAAAAGTTAAATATAAATTTACCATGCAATGGTGTCCCAAGTTGCCCTGCTCACCACCAATATTGTGATCTGACTTTCAATCCCATCACCCCACAAAGCCCAGAGAAATAATCTCTCTCACACAATCCTGATAATAACATTCCAATGTTTAAATTGTCCTTATACCTCTCAAGTTTCTGCGTGGTTTTACAGTTTTGACTCTTCTTTTGACCAATTTACTTCTTACACAATTGGCTTTGGTGCCTCAGTTTCTGAAAACTGCAGCTGCTACCAGGCTCAATTCACCCAATGAATTCATGAACGTTTTTACAGTCGAAAAGCAAAGGAAGAGTTTGATCAGCACTGAGAAACTCAGTTTGTATGTAGGGGGAAAAAAGATAATGTTTTTGCCAATGCTGTTGCTACGCAACCACTGTAATATGACAACTAGCACTAAAATGAAATGTAACTTCATAAGTGGAGGATGGTTTTTAAAAGAATGTGGTTAGAGACTGTTAATCAAAGGCAACGCTGCTGGAACCTCTAAAAAGAATGAGCTGGAGAGGAAGGCAAAGGCTTTATAAGAGTTTATAGAGTTTTGTTGTTTTTTTTTTAAAAAGGAAGTTCAAGAGCAGACCCATGGGGTTGTTCCTTAAATTCTATATTTATCTCAGGCAGTGCATCTAGAATGCACAACTAATGATGATTAAAGCAGTAAAGGGCCACCTACACCTGTTATGATGCAAAAGAGACGCATCACCATTTAGATTTCTTAAAGACTTAAACTGTAGCTGAAATAGGAGGTACATCTTTGTAACACTGAGCGCATGAGCACAAAGATGGAAATATGAAATCTACAGTTTCTGCATACAGTAGTGTAAAACCCAGTCATCTGAATAAGTGCTATTTTTTAAAAGAATGTATTATTTTAAGAAAAGTTATAAAATCAAATAAAGGCATCGAGGATTACAGAAAATAAGATATTTCTTGGGAATAGTGTCTCTATATGAAACAAAGCATTTTCTGTCACACTTGTTATCTTTTCTCTTTGGCGGGCAGTGCCAAAGTGTAGCCACTAAAGTCTCATCTAGATGAAGACCTTCCACTTGTCCTTTCTTTAGGATAATGAAAGTAATTATAGGGTCTGGAGTGTCCCTGGTGGCCAGTGGCTAAGATTCAGTGCTCCCAATGCAGGGGGCTGGGGTTTGATCCCTGGTCAGGGAACTACATCCCACATGCCTCAACTAAAGACCCTGCATGCTGCAATGAAATTAAAGATCCTACATGCCACAAATAAGACCGGGTGCAACCAAATAAAAAAAAAATTTTTTAAGAAAGTAATTATTAGAGTCTGTATTAGGGTTTTCAAGAGAAGCAGAAACAACAGGATGTATTGCCTATAGAGAGAAACTGGTAGAAAAATTGATGCTTAAAAGACGATCAAAGGAAACAACCTTCAGAGGAGCATGGAAGTCCTTAGCACCATAGGCTGAGCACAAGGGGAAAGTATTTTCTGTAACTTCCTCAGAATATAGGATGATTCTAAACCCAGAATAGCCATTTATTATAAGTTTGATGATTGACTGGCTGACCTCTTCATTAATCTGTACCAAAGCTAACCCTGAACCCAATTTTGGAATACCCTTTAAAAACCAGGACTTCATCCTGCAATGCCCCATCTTAAATACACAGAATTCAAAGTCATCTTGAAATTTTCCATCAGCTGCTGAAGCTGCAAGCTGAACTATTACTACCGTTGTTGTTTGGTCACTAAGTGATCTCCAACTCTTTGTGACCCCATGGACTGTAGCCCACCAGGCCTTTTGTCCATGGGACTTGCCAGGCAAGAATACTGATCTGGGTTGCCATTTCCTTCTCCAGTGGATCTTCCCAATTCAGGGATTGAAACTGCATTGTTGCCTGCATTGGCAGGGAGGTTCTTTACCACTGACCCACCAGGGGAGCCCATTTATCCTTTATAAATCTCATTGCAAAATTTTCAGTGATTCATTTAAATGAAATTTGATTGATCATAACAGATAAAAATTCACTAAAAATCACAGCAATTGTGTTTATCAGTTCTTGAACAGAAATCCTGAGTGCCAATGACACCAAAATATACTATTAAGAAAAAGAAACAAAATTCAGGCTTTAAAAGAGTAAGCCTAACTAAATACAACTAGTATTTAAATTTTCTACCTAATATAGTCTGTAAGTTTGTCAATTTTATGATTTTGTTTCTAGCTGTAAGTTACAGTAATAGAACTCTAGCCATAACACAGGGCACTAAGAATGCAAACTGGCCAAATATGCCAGAATATGCAAAAATTCTAATTATATAGAGATAAATGATGGCTATTTTTTAATATATGGTTATGTGTCATTAAAATTTTTAAAATTAGAACATTTCCTCACATCACAAAAAATAAACTCAAAATGAATTAAAGACCTAAATGTAAGACCTGAAGTCATAAAACTCCTAGAGGAAAACATAAGCAGAACACTCTGACATAAATCACAGCAATGTTTTATTGGATCTGTCTCCTAAGGCAAAAGAAATGAAAGCAAAAATAAACAAATAGGGCCTAATTAAACTTACAAGCTTTTCCACACCAAAAGAAACTATTGATAAAACAGACACCCTACTGAAAGAGAGAAAATATTTGCAAATGGTATGACTGGTGGGATTATTATCTAAATTATACAAAAAGCTCATACAAATAAACAAAAAAATCCAATTAAAAATGGGCAAAAGATTTGCATAGGCATTAAAAAAAATACAGTGGCCAACAGGTACATGAAAAAACATTCAGCTTTACTAATCATTCGGTTTAGTTCAGTTCAGTCACTCAGTCATGTCCGACTCTTTGTGACCCCATGCACTGCTGTACACCAGGCTTCCCTGTCCCTCACCAACTCCCAGAGCTTACTCAAACTCATGACCATTGAGTCAGTGATGCCATCCAACCATCTCATCCTCTGTCATTCCCTTCTCCTCCTGTCTTCAATAATTCCCAGCATCAGGGTCTTTTCAAATGAGTCAGTTCTTTGCTTCAGGTGGCCAAAGTATTGGAGTTTCAGCTTCAGCATCAGTCCTTCCAATGAACATTTAGGGCTGATTTCCTTTAGGATGGACTGGTTGGATCTCCTTGCTGTCCAAGGGATTCTCAAGAGTCTTCTCCAACACCACAGTGCAAAAGCATCAATTCTTGGGCAGTCAGCTTTCTTTATAGTCCAACTCTCACATCCACACATGATTACTGGAAAAACCAAAGCCTTGACTAGACAGGCCTTTGTTGGCAAAGTAGTGTCTCTACTTTTTAATATGCTCTCTGGGTTGGTCATAACTTCTCTTCCAAGGAGCAAGTGTCTTTTAATTTCATGGCTGCAGTCACCATCTGCAGTGATTTTGGAGCCCCCCCACCCAAAATAAAGTCAGCCACCGTTTCCATTGTTTCCCCATCTATTTGCCATGAAGTGATGGGACCGGATGCCATGATCTTAGTTTTCTGAATGTTGAGTTTTAAGCCAACTTTTTCACTCTCCTCTTTCACTTTCATCAAGAGGCTCTTTAGCTCTTCTCCACTTTCTGCCATAAGGGTGGTATCATCTGCATATCTGAGATTATTGATATTTCTCCTGGCAATCTTGTGCTTCATCCAGCCCAGCGTTCCTCATGATGTACTCTGTATATAAGTTAAATAAGCAGGGTGACAATATACAGCCTTGACGTACTCCTTTCCTGATTCGGAACCAATCTGTTCTTCCATGTCCAGTTCTAACTGTTGCTTCTTGGCTTGCATACAGATTTCTCAGGAGGAAGGTCAGGTGGTCTGGTATTCCCACCTCTTTAAGAATTGAGAAATGCAAATCAAAACCACAGTTAGCTAACACCTCACCCCTGTAAGAATGGTTCCCATTAGAATCTACAAATGTTTGTAAGAACATGGAGATGAGAATAGTTGGTGGTGGAAATGTGAACTGGTGCAGGCAACATGGAAATCAGTATGGAGTTTTCTAAACTTGAGCTACCATATGGCTCATCATTCCATTCCTGGGTATATACTCAAAGAAAATGAAAACACTAATTTGAAAAGATACATGCAGCCCAAAGTTCAATGCAATGTAATTTACTATTTTAAAACTTTAAAAACTAACTAGTAAGTTGTCATATATAATGAAGTAGTCACTATGCATCTCCTATATCAAGAGCCAAAATTTAGAAGATAAAACAAAAGGAATATTTTTCATTCACAAAAGCAAAACAAACACATGAAATATCTAGAACTAGCACATTTGCAATTCCTAAGGAAAAAAGCTACAGAACTTATTTGGAAACTAATACAATTATGTAAAGTTTAAAAATAAAATAAAATTAAAAAAAAAAGAACTAAAAAGAAAATAACTCAAAAAAAAAAAAAAAGATGCAAATAGAGATCAGATATATTAAGATACACTTTTTTTTTTTAACCCAGAAGTGTTAAATAGTATTGAAAAGTCAACATTTCCCATATTAATATAATGATTTAATTCTAGTGTGCTTTTTTTCTGTGAACTTGACAAAAATGACTCAAAAGTTTATTGGGAAGAATAAGTATAATAATAGTCTTTAAAAGTCTCAAACAGAAATGTTAGGATAGTAAGCTACACATGGAACATAAAACATATAAAACTACTGTAAATAAAATAGTGTGGAATACGTGCAAAACATTGCACAAGAGTGAGACAGGATAAATATCCTGAAGCATAGCCTAGTAGTGGATGTTACAGACAATAATAGGATGTAAAAAAAAAAAGGACCATCATAAAAGGTTGGGATTACACTATTTAAAAAGAGTTTTGGGGAAAATTGGCCCTCGGGGAGAATAATCATCAAATCCAGACCTCCCTTTAGGCTCTAACATGAAGAGTTAAATGGAAAAAAAAAAAAAGGAAATATATATATTTAACTGAAAAAAATTATATATATAATATTTAACTGATCATTGGATGAGCAAAGAAACTCTTTGCCTAAATATATGAGAAATGAAAGAATACACATAGAAAAGATAATGCAGGTGCCAGGTGAAAATTTTCAAGCTATGCTTGCCAGATGAAGGCTGTTTTCACTCACCTCTTACTGGCTTCAAGGCTGACCCATGTCTGACATCAGAAAGTCAAGGCCACTTTCCTCATTTCCAAACCTTCATGTTCCTTCTGAAATTTTGAGTCTTTTGGAGTTTTTGTTGGCCAGGCCATGCAGCTCCCAGGATCTTAGTTCTGAGACCATGGAGCAAACCCATGCCCCCACAGATGAGTCCTAACCACTGGACCACCAGGGTTCAAGGAAGACCTGACTCTGAGTCTTGTTCTCTGAGTTCTGGTTTGCCCCAAGGTTGCAACTCTTTTCTTCACTCCTGTAGTTCCACTTGCCCAAGAAAGAAGCTTGACACCCTGGAGTTCATGGTGGAACTCAGATTTATTCAATAATTCTTGATTATCACCTGGGCTTCCGTGCTCAGTCGTGTCCGACTCTTTGCAACACCATGGACTGTAGCCCACCAGGCTCCTCTGTCCATGGGATTTCCCAGGCAAGAATACTAGAGTGGGTTGCCATTTTCTTCACCAGGGGATCGTTCCAACTCAGGGATTGAACCAGGTTCTCCTGGGTCTCCTGCACTGGCAGGCGGATTCTATACCACTGAGTCACCTAGGAAGCCCTTGATGATCAATTACTCAACACTAACTAGATTCAGTTAGAACTAGACATGGAACAACAGACTGGTTCCAAATCGGGAAAGGAGTACATCAAGGCTGTACATTGTCACCCTGCTTATTTAATGTATATGCACAGTACATCATGAGAAACTCTGGGCTGGAAGAAGCACAAGATTGCCAGGAAAAATATCAATAACCTCAGATATGCAGATGATACCACCCTTATGGCAGAAAGTGGAGAAGAACTAAAGAGCCTCTTGATGAAAGTGAAAGAGGAGAGTGAAAAAGTTGGCTTAAAACTCAACATTCAGAAAACTAAGATCATGGCATCCGGTCCCATCACTTCATGGCAAATAGATGGGGAAACAATGGAAACGGTGGCTGACTTTATTTTGGGTGGGGGGGCTCCAAAATCACTGCAGATGGTGACTGCAGCCATGAAATTAAAGACGCTTGCTCCTTGGAAGAGAAGTTATGACCAACCTAGATAGCATATTAAAAAGCAGAGACACTACTTTGCCAACAAAGGCCTGTCTAGTCAAGGCTTTGGTTTTTCCAGTAGTCATGTATGGATGTGAGAGTTGGACTATAAAGAAAGCTGAGTGCCAAAGAATTGATGTTTTTGAACCGTGGTGTTGGAGAAGACTCTTGAGAATCCCTTGGACAGCAAGGAGATCCAACCAGTCCATCCTAAAGGAAATCAGCCCTAAATGTTCATTGGAAGGACTGATGCTGAAGCTGAAACTCCAATACTTTGGCCACCTGAAGCAAAGAACTGACTCATTTGAAAAGACCCTGATGCTGTGAATGATTGAGGGCAGGAGGAGAAGGGAACAGCAGAGGATGAGATGGTTGGATGGCATCACTGACTCAATGGTCATGAGTTTGAGTAAGCTCTGGGAGTATGTGATGGACAGGGAAGCCTAGTGTACTGCAGTGCAGAGGGTCACAAAGAGTCAGACACAACTGAGCGACTGAACTGAACAGAACTAGATTCAGGTATTACTGATTCAATGAGCCAAACTGCCCTACATCTTACTGGATGATCCCTATAACAGTCCCTGGGAAACCACAAGTGAAATAATTCCTGTTTTTCTCTGGAAATTTGGTTTTGAACTAAAATTCTGAAGTCCACCATTTCAAACACTTGTTTTCTAGTCCCCGCAGACTTCCAACTACAGCTTTTTCAATTCAGTCACCAATAGCTCTTCCTCAAAGCTGGCCACTCCTGCAGGAATTCAGTGGCCTCTTCTAAGAACACTTACATCCTTCTCTCTCTGAGACCATCCAACCTCTTCCTCTTGCAGGTTGAAAAACTTTTTATCACCTGACCCACACTGGTCACCAAAGCCCCAGGAAGTTTCATTACAGCTGGAGGACCAGGTGTAGTCCTCAGAGCCCCCGGTGGCTCAGATGGTAAAGAACTCACCTGCAAAGAACCTGCAGCAGACACAGGTTCAATCCCTGGGCTGGGAAGATCCCAAGAGGAGGAAATGTCAACCCACTCCAGTATTCTTGCCTGGAGAACCCCATGGACAGAGGAGCCTTGTGGTCCAAAGGGTTGCAAATAGTCAGACATGACTGAGTATGCCTGCATGGGGGACACCGTCAAGTTTGAAGCAGGTTTACCACTTATTTGTTGGTCACTTAAACTGAGATGCAAGTACATATTGCCTCCAATGTCTGAACATACAAATGGCAGTTCTACAAATATAAACCAGGAAATTAGCTCACGATCTTTTACCCACAAGATAGGTCTATGTCTCCTTTTTAGTGCAGAAGCAGAAGTATCAATCACTCTGTTTCTCCACTTGAGCATCCTGAATCAATTCCTTGCTGCTTTTGCCATGTGCCATGTTGTTATTCTGGTACCTACCTGGGCCAGGGGGACCTGTGCCTTTCTTACACCAACTGCAAAACACATAGCCTAGCCCAAAGAAATGGCAAATAGCTCTTAGTTCAAAAATTGCCCTCTCCCCATACAGAACCACGTGCCGTGTTCCTAGACCCTCAGAACATCTCCATGTAGATGTTTCTGGGTCAGTGGAGTATGTATCTGCTGCCTTTCCTTCATCCAGTCTCTCCTTCCCCCTCTATGTTTCTGTACCTGTTTATACTGCACTTTATATGTGAAAGAAGAAACTGTCACATTCACGTGTGTATCTGCCAAATAGCCCCAGGTACATAGTACACGCTAAGGAAATATTAATTGAACAAAGAATGAATGATGATATCAACTCCATTTGCAAATAGCCTCTCTGTTATCAACTGCAAATGTCTGGCCTGGAGATTCTCTAGTTGGCATGTATACCAGGGAGAGAGAGAGAGCATCGGTTTGTGAAGGAAATGGCATTGAAAGGACAGAGATGACACAGAGAGAAACTATTTTGAGATACAATTAGAATGTCTCTTAGAGGAGAAAGGTTGAAAGTAGGAAGGGATTGGTCTGATTCAATTAATTCTCAGGATAGTGAGGTCATCTATTTTTACCTCCACTCTCTTAAGAAGAAAAACTATTCTATTGCTCAGAAGATATGGATCTTTTGGCCTCCACCAGCCTCTGCCCTGATTTGCTCTGTTAACATCTTCACATGACTTTATTTGATTCTGTATAAATGGGGATATGGCACCATACACAGAGCCATTTAGAAAGGCTTTCTTTCTAAGGTTACAGTCATTTAAAAACGTGTTTTCAGACTTCCCTGGTGGTTCAGTGGATAGGGATCTGCCTGCCAATGTGGGGACACAGGTTCAATCCCTGGTCCAGGAAGATTCCACATGCCACACAGCAATTAAGCCCATGCACCACAACTATTGAGCCTATACTCTAGAGCCCGTGCTCTGCAATAAGAGAAGCCACTGCAATGAGAAGCCCACACACTGCAACGAAGAGTAGCCCCTGCTCTCTGCAACTAGAAAAGGCCCATGCAGCAATGAAGATCCAGTACAACCAAAATAAAAGTAATCAAAAAATTTTTTTTCTTTAAAAGCATAATACCATACTGAACCTTGTTCTGAGTCCATAGTTGTTATATTTTAATTTGTATTTTCATTATATATTTTCCCACCCTCTGCCTTTTTTTTTCCTTTGAGCATGTCTGTAGAATTAAACCAGTGTATTTGAAAGTAAATTCTTTCCCTTTATTTATTAAGCTAAAATCTTACTTGTTCTTGGGTACTTTTTCTCTGAAACTGATTCCTAAAATTTAAATGTTTTAAACCAATCACAGTATAAAATTATCATGGTTCCTTGATAGACAAAGAAACCCTTCAAAAAATCCTTTCTTAGAGTTATGAAAATAATATTAACTTAGAATTTTCAGAATGGCTTTCATGAAAATTAGTCTTATGATAGCTGGAATATTTTTGTCTTATCCACTACAGTATAATTTAACTATTTGCTTTTATAAATTAATTTGGCCTAATGTTCACTCTTATGATTTATTCATTTTTGAAATATTAGTGCCAGTTTACATTTACTGAAAAAAAATCTCAAGGGTGAAGATAACATAGGTCTTGTTCTCAAATGATTTATCTATTTCTTCTCAAACTCCTTAAAAATACTTCAAAATAAAAACAAAAATATTTACTGTAAAAGAAGTAGATTTTAATTTTGCTTCTGGTAATATTAAAATATCAGTATAAAACTATCAAAAATTGTTAATAACTTGGGATTGAAGAAAGTAAGATCAAATATATACACAAGTATCCACAAGTCCTTTTCAATGAAATCTAGTGATCGTTAATGTCTTCCAATAATATTGTCTGTGTTATTTTTTTAACACCATTCATTTTTCTCTAGTCATTTTTCTTTCTAGAATAAGGTGGATAATCTGAAGGGACACATGTACACCTGTGGCTGATTCATGTCAATGTATGCCAAAAACCACCAAAATATTGTAAAGTAATTAGCCTCCAATTAAAACAAATAAATAAATTAAATATATATATACATATATATATCGGTTGCTGCTGCTGCTGCTAAGTCACTTCAGTCGTGTCCGACTCTGCGTGATCCCATAGACGGCAGCCCACCAGGCTCCCCCGTCCCTGGGATTCTCCAGGCAAGAACACTGGAGTGGGTTGCCATTTCCTTCTCCAAATATATTGGTTGGTTATACTGTATACTGTAATGACTTGCAACTATTTCCTGATGAATTTTTAATCTAAAAAAATACATATTTTAAAATTTGAAGGCAAAAAACAACCTTTCAAAAACAATTGCAGAGGATGCAAAACAGTTGTTTAGGGGACCAATGGTTCATTATATACACATGGCAATTTGAAGACTGACTATCGCAACACAAAGCTTCAAATAACAACAAAAAATGGCATCTCATTGCTACTGACTATGGTCTTTAAAACTGAATTAACAACGACTCTTTGAAAGTTCCATTCAAGTTTGAGAATAGTTATTGGACTTGACAACTTTGTGGATATATTGCATTTAAGGTCTGCAGGCAATTTCAGGGGATATTTTGATGTTTTTGAAAAAATCTGAACTGTTTCATATTCCTGATGTAAGTAGCCTAAAAATAGGCTAAAGGGAGGGAGATGGTATAATTCAATATTTTTCCCTGAGCATACTTTGAGAAGCCTCTATGGTACTTCTTTTGTGAATTCTGTAATTTCTGGAAGCAACATTATATATTCCTAAAATAATAATTTACTAAGTGAACATTAAGCTCTCTGCCAAAAATAAAAAAGGACCACTAGAAGATGTCAGTGTTGACTTCAAGTATAGACCAATACTAAAGACTCTGTCTAGTTGCTTGCAAATTGAAATAGTGGCTGTAGGCAATACTATCAAAACAGAAAGTGCTAGTTGCTCAGTAATGTCCGACTCTTTGTGGTCCCGTAGACTGTGGCCCACCAGGCTCCTCTCTCCATGGGATTTTCCAGGCAAGAATACTGGAGTGGGTTGCCATTCCCTACTCCAGGGGATCTTTCTGACCCAGGGATTGAACCCGGGTCTCCAGCATTTGCAGGCACATTCTTTACCACCTGAGCCACCAGAGATGCCCTTAGGCAACACTGTGTCCTCCTATAAATTCCATCATGACAAATTATCAGTTCCAGTAAATTTAGCACATGGATTTGATGTTTGGACAGATTACTAGAAGTTTAAATAGAACCAGAGCCCTAGATGTGTTGGCTTTTTGCCACATACTAATCATCTTCAGTTAGGATGAAAGAAAGATGGCAATTCACCAAGCAATCAAAAACCTACTATAGACATGGCTCGAGAAATCACTTCTGGTTAAGATCCAGACATGAAAAGCATGCTAGTGTAGAGAAAATGGACACTCTACTTTAAAAAGTAACTGCCATTTTAAAAATCACAAATATGTAAGAATGCAAATTACAGCATTACTGGGTACAGCAAAGACATCTTGAAAGTGCAGATTAAAAAAAAAAGGAAGATAATGAATAGGAAATTAAAATACTATTACTCTGTATTTAATGCTTATTATTTGCCAAGAATTATGCTAAGTCCTCTATTACTTACCATTTTAAAAATTCTTAAAAGGAGTGAACTTTTAAGTTCAGTACCATCATGAACTCATTATCTAGATGAGGCATCTGTGGCTTAGGGGGTTTTATAATTTTCTTTGTTGTTGTTTTAATATAAATTTATTTTATATAATTTTCTTAAGTTTATGCAGCTAGCACTAGTTGTAAAGAATCTGCCTGCCAGTGCAAGAGACACGGGTTTGATCCCTGGGTTGAGAAGGTGCCCTGGAGTAGGAAATGGAACCCTACTCCAGTATTCTTGCCTGGGAAATTCCATGGGCAGAGGCGCCTGACGGGTTACAGTCCATGGGGTCACAAAGAGTTGAACCTGACTGAGCAACTGAGCACCATGTAGCAGGGGAAATGGGTCTCAAGTTTCATTCTGCCTCTTGCCAAATTCTAGATTTTTATTTCTTCTGTAGACTGCATCTGACCAATTAAATGAAGATAAATCTCCTGAATTCTATAAGAAAATGACAGCAGGCAAAATCTTCAGGAAAGACAAATATGATGTCTCTTATCCAACAGTTGACAAGATGAGAGAAGGAGGGAAAAGAAAAAAAATGAAGCCCTCAAAGCTAAATCTGATCCAGAAATCACTGGGGAGAATATTGTTCTTATACAAGAAAAGCGTGTGGGTAAAAGTAACTTTACAAGAGTCAGTTTTGCTTGAAATTTATAGAGGAAAAGAAAGCAATATTGTGGGTAAAGAGTTCAGAGAATTTATAAGAGAAGAGAATCTCTAGTCCCAGAAGAAACTGCTCCATAACCACAGGAACCATACAGGGCAAATGTAATAAGAAAAGTCATTGGAGGAAAGAGAGGACATTGGGGAACATGCCATGAAAATACACAAATGTGTTGCAAGAGACACAATATAAAACAGGAAGCTATACTGTAAACTGCAACGTACAGCATATTTTTGAGTGAAGACAGACTAAATTTATTTTTAAATAATATAAAAAAACAATGTTGATAAATAACAGTGATTGAACTTCCACACTAGTCAACAAAGGAAAAGTCCCCTACAAAAGGGTATATTTTTATGTTTACCATTCCAAAAATTGAGCATCTGAAAGATAAAATTCTCAGAATGTGTACAGTACATTGTAACTTGGAGGGAATAAATATTAGTAATCTCAACTTAAAGAAATTAAACCCCTGGAGAAGGGAATGGCAACCCACTTCAGTATTCTTGCCTGGAGAATCCCATGGACAGAGGAGCCTGGTGGGCTACAGTTCATAGGGTCACAAAAAATCAGACACAATTGAGTGGCTAATACACAAACATTTAAATAGAAATTCCTAAGTATTCTTATTTAAACTGCAGCCTAAAAATTATTTTAAGAAGAGAATAAGAAAATGATCCAATATATCAGTCAATATTTATTTATAAGAACTAATAAAAGTGTGAAAAAAATGTGATCAAACTATTCAAAAGTGGACCTGCTTTCTCAGAAGAAAGAAAATATGGCATCAATATAGTAAAGATGAAGAAATTCTTAAACGATTAAAAACCACATGAAAGTTAATGAAAGCATTATAAATTAAAAAATAAAAGATGGTACTCCAAAAGAAGAGTTGTTAACTTTAAAATGTATTTTTGGAACTATTTTAAAGAAAAAATAAAGAAAAAAATGGTACAGGTCAAAGATGAAATATCAAAGACAAGACCAAGAAAACACATTCTGACTATTTGTGATCCCATGGACAGGCTTCTCTGTCTGTGGGATTCTCCAGGCAAGAATACTGGAGCGGGTTACCATTTCCCCCTCCAGGGGATCTTCCCAACCCAAGGATCGAACCTGCTTCTCAGTCTCAAGCAACGGCACATGGATTCTTTACCACTAGTGCCATCTGGTAAGCCCAGAAAACACATAATCTAACAAAAGCATCAGTACTGAAATGTGAGCAGGGACTTCTGTGGTGGTCCAGTGGCTAAGACTCTATGCTCCCAGTGCAGGGGGCCCGGGTTTGATACCTGGTCAAGGAAATAGATCCCACATGCTGCAACTAAGATCCATCATGGATGAAATAAATAAATTTTTTTTTTAAAGAAAGAAGTATCTTTTTTTAAATGAAAGAAATGCTTGCTCCTTTTGTACAGGAATTTTTAGCAAAAAGACACAGTCCTTTGGTGCTTTTCCGAAAGTTTTACGGGAGAATAAACAAATGACAAATGACTGGTAACACGGGAGAGGTTTTAAGTAAAGACAGTTTTGTTTTTTTTTCAAAGACAGTTTAAAAAGGAGACGGGGAAGGAAAAATCTTATAATTAGACATGCCAGGTCTTTCTTTAAACCATCTGCTTTACCAGAAAAGTTGCTGAAAAATTCATTGTCTTCATTCATCATAGCAAACTGTGATTTATTTTCTCATGTATATGCATTACATGTAGACTTAATTTCTAGAGGACAGGAACCATCTCTTATTCATCTTTGAATGCCAGATGTTAAGAACATAGCAAGTACTCCATGGACTTTCATTGAGCTGTGTAGGATATGTGAATATACCATATATTGGTGCAGTGAGATACACTCATACTAATCCATGAATGAGAAAAAAAAATTAAAAGTAATCTATAGGCTGGGTTGAGGTTGTCCCTCTACTGTGATCAGTAGAAGACTCAAAAGCAAAAACATATCAAAATAGAAAGTAGTCAACTGTAAAGCTGAAAAGGGATTTGGCACACAAAATGCGTGCAGATGACATCACTTCTGATAGCACTTTCTTGCTCTACCAAGATGACAATTCTGATCCCGGTGATACTGCTCATCAGGTGGGCAGAGAAGAAAGTGGTGAGTACTTAAGATGTACAAATTGTTCCTTGTCTGTTTACTTCGATAACATTGAGGGCTCTGGTGGACTTCTGGTGGGCCGTCAACAGAGAGACCAGTTGAAAGGCTCATGTGAGATACTAAGTAGAATGAGAATTCTGCACCCCAAAGCTCACATGTTGAAGTCTTAGCTCCTAATGCCTTGGGATGTGACAGGATTTGAAGACAGGGTGTTTAAAGAGGGAATTAAGGTTTAATGAGGGCTTCCCAGGAGGCACTAGTGGTAAAGAATCTGCCTCCCAGTGCAGGAGACAAAAGAGATGCGGGTTGGATCCCTGGGGTGGGAGATCCCTGGAGGAGGGCATGGCCTACTCCAGTATTCCTGCCAAGAGAATTCCATGGATAAAGGAGCCTCGAGGGCTATGGTCCATAGGATCTCCAAGAGTCCTGAGTCGACTGAAATGACAGCATGCATGCACAAGGACACTGTGTGGGCCCTAATTCAATATGGTTGGTCATCTTATAATGTTGTCATTGCTGCTGTTGTTCAGTTGCCCAGTCATGTCCCACTCTGCAACCCCAGGGACTGCAGCACATCACACCTCCCTGTCCCTCACCATCTTATAATAAGAGGTCATCAATTCACAGGAGCACATAGGGTTCAGGATGGGGAACACATGTATACCTGTGGCGGATTCATGTTGATATATGGCAAAACCAATACAATATTGTAAAGTTAAAAAAAAATAGATAGATAATAGGGAGGGAAGGAAGGAAGAAAGGAAGGAAGAGAAGAAGAAAAAGACATAGAGAGATAATACAGAAAAAAGGAAAAGATGAAACCAGGCAGGGACCAAGTCACAGAGTATTTTGTCAACCCAAGAATTTGATTAATTCTATAGAACACACTTTTAATAAGATAAAAGAGAAAAGAAGAGGAAAATTAACCAGAGATAAAGCATTTGCATTTAATCATAAGGAAGGCTGCTTTGCCTACTGTGACTTGCACAAAGTGGATGAGAATAGATTCATATATGAATACATTTTTCTGTGCAAAGTGAGAGCAGGGAGGTGGAGTCATTCATGGCTGATGTTCCCAACTTCCTTGAGTAAGTGGGAAGCCAGATAACCCTGGGTGAGAGGAGGGATGGAGAACTGAAATGAATGGTAAAGATGTGGAACAGCTGGTGGCGGATGGAAAAAAGAATTAAGGATAGTTACATATTCAAACCCCTTTTCTTTGATAGTATTAAGATATACAGTGAGTTATAAATTTTCTAAGTCAATATCAATAATGAACAGATAAGGAAAAGCTCTTGTTTATAGTAGAAGGCTAAGAGCTTGTGGAGGGCCTGCTGGGTTGGAAAATGATCACTTTGCAACTATCATGGGAAAGACTGGGGTCAGCTCAGGACCATCCATAGTAGTTAAAGCTAGGAGGAAATTGTGCTGGTGAGCAGGTTATTTGTGTGATCGAAAAATGTCTCTCCGTAGACCACTTACTAATTGTAAAGGAGAAAAGCAAACTGTTATTATTCAGCGGAGAAATCAGGCCAGTTCTTCACCAATTTATAGCACACATGAGGCGGAAACGAACATTGCTCACCTTCAGAAGTGATACCTTGAGAAGGACGCAGCATCACTTCTGCATTTTTCTGGCCAAGAATGTATAATATCATCCTAGTTATGAGGAAATATCATAAAAATAAACTGCTGGATGTTCTATTAATAAAAAGGTAGATTTGGGAGTGTATTCTTCCAAATGTCAATGTTACAAAAGGAAAAAAAAAAGGCTGTGGAGGTGTCTCTGAATAAAGCACGCTAAGAAATCATGATAGCAAAAACCAGTACCTGACTCCACACTGGGTTCTGTTTCAGAGGGAACCATTAGGCTCTAACAGACTTTATTAAGTGAATAACAAGACTGGAATCTGGACAGAAGATTAGATAAAAATATCCTATCAATGTGAATTTATGAAGTTGAGAATTGGACTGGGTTATGTAAGTGAATATTGCCAATCAGTGAAGCATTTAGGAGTAAAAGATCTTAATGTACATAATTTACTTTCAAATTTCTCAGGAAAATAACCATGCATGTATATATATACATATATATGTGTGTATGCGTATATATATATATATGGTAGATATATGGATATCAGTACAGAGAGAGAGAGAAGGGAAAAAAACAACAACCCTCCCCCCAAAAATAAAACAAAAAGAGAGCAGAACACATGAGAAATGATGAAGGAAATGGGTAAATGGATAGCAGGTAAACCCTGTACAGTATATGTGGGTGTTTTCTGTGTTACTTTTGTTAACCTTTTCAAATTTGGAATTATTTCTCCCTCCCAAATGTTTAATTTAGAAGCTTGAGGGTAACCACCGTAAGAACAGAAGAATAATTATAAATTCCACTAAGGGTCTCTAGATGTAGTAAGGCTTGAGCTGGGTCCCCAAGAAGACAAGGCAGAAAAGGCCTGACTAATTATGACAGTAGCTTGTGTTACTTGATGTGTGTGACACAGAATGCAGCCTCCCCCTCCCCATGAACTCTACTTCCATTCGATACCCTTAATATCACAAGAACACAGGACAAAGGATGCCAGCAAAGCTCATTAAGCAAAGGTATAACATGAAAGTGATGACAGGGCTACCCTAGTGGCTCCGTGGCAAAGAATCCACCTCCCAATGCAGGAGACGTGGGTTTGATCCCTGATCTGAGAAAATCCCACATGCCTCAGAGCAACTCAGCCCATGAGCCACAACTATTGAGCCTGTGCTCGAAAGCCTGGGAGCCACAACTACTGAGCCCACGGGCTACAACTACTGAAACCCAAGCACCCAGAGCCTGTCCTCTGAAACAAGAGAAGCCACCGCAGTGAGAAGCCCACACACCACAGCCAGAGAGCAGCCCCTACTCGCTGCAACTAGAGAAAAGCACGCACAGCGCTTCAGTCGTGTCCGACTCTGCGACCCCAGAGATGGCAGCCCAGCAGGCTCCCCCGTCCCTGGGATTCTCCAGGCAAGAACACTGGAGTGGGTTGCCATTTCCTTCTCCAATGCATGCAAGTGAAAAGTGAAAGTGAAGTCGCTTAGTCGTGTCGGACTCTTAGCGACCCCATGGACCACAGCCCACCAGGCTCCTCCACCCATGCAGGCTCCTCCATTCTCCAGGCAAAAGTACTGGAGCAGGGTGCCATTGCCTTCTCCAAATGAAGACCCAGCACAGCCAAAATAAATAAATTTTTAAAAATATTTTTAAAAAGAGAAATGAATGATAAACCTCCATTAAAAAATTAATAAGGTGGCTTCTCCTTTTCTCTATCTCAAGAGACTCTGTTGTGATGAATAATAAACTCAAACTTACAATTTGTGTAAAAGAGAAAGAGTCTCATCTAATTAATGCCTTGAAGTAAGTGATTGTAAGTGATGCAAACCGTGTTAAGAGAATTCTTTTTCGGTCACTGAAATATAATCCAGTTTTTCAAGACAGTTTAGCTTATACAATTTTCATTCACCACATATTCACATTAATAGGTGTTTTCCTCAGTGGCTCAAGTTTGAGAGATTTTTCCTCAGTTTTATTCCATAAAATACAGGGAAAGTGTCAATAACACAGAGAAGCATATCAAAACAAAATGTACACTTTGGGATAACTCCAGGATATTTCATGCTTCTTTTATGCTACTGCTGTGTTTTGAGTCCTCTATGAAAACAGATTTTGTTAACATGGTCCTATTTTCTTGTGTTTAGCAAAATATCCAATCTACAACCCTATTTAAAAGGAAAAGTCTAACAAAGAGATTGATCCAACAGTCAACAACCCACTTTTGAGAACCAAATGACAACAATTGTGAAAGTTAACATCCCTCCCCAAAAAAGATGGATAAAAAGTTGGATATTCATGGTGTTCATTTAGTGATCAATTACAAATGTTGAGATACCTGACTTGTTTTTTCAAGATCTTCTTGCTCCCTTCAGCTGAGTGCTTACCTTAACATTATACACATTGACTGTTTGATGAATTTTGTTTGCAGTGTTTTGGCGGGAATCTGTTTGGGGAAAGCCTATCTCATCAGTCATGCATACAGATAGATTTTTGCCATTTTCAGGCATCTGTTCTCTCTAGTTCCTGCTCCTCACCAGCATTTTGCTGCCTGGCCACACTGGCATTTTCCACCCTACTTCTGACTTCTCCAAATATCCTCAAGCATGAGGATCTGTGAAACCATCAAAGCCCTCATAGTGAAGCCTTTCTAATATTTTTTATTCATTAAATTTAGGGCTTTAGACTATAATATACATAGCTGTATACTCTGATGCAAATAGACCATTGAGAATTTCCATTGCAAAACTTCAACCCCTAGAAACCACAGAGAGATGTATATATGAACAGCAACTTATGTTGTAAATAGCTTCCTACCTCCTAGATATGAAATCCATTACAGCCAAGTTCTCTTGATTGAAGAAGAAATATATTTCCAAAATGGAACTTGGAAAAAACATACTGTCACTCCAAATCATTTCACTTCTGTTGTAATGACCCCAGGAGACATTAGTGAAGGGATGTGATCATGTGACCAGTTTAGGAATAAGCAGTCCTCCCCTGCAACCGTGTTTTCGCTGTCCGCGGTTTGTTATTCGTGGTCAACCACAGTCTGTAAATATTAAATGAAAAATGTCAGAATTAAACAATTCATCAGGCTTAAAATGCATGCCTCTCTGACTGGCTTGATGAAATCTTTGCTTGCCCTGCTCCATCTGGCCAGGAGCATGAATCATTCATTTGTCCAGAGCATCTTTCCCATTAGTCATTTGGTAGCCACTCTGTAGGTATCAGACAGACTGTCTCAGTATGGTGGTGCTTGGTTCAAATGACCCTTATTTTACTTAACAATGGCCCCAAAGTTCAAGGGTAGTGATGCTGACAATTCAGATACTGTAACTGTGCCTAATTTATAACTTTATCATAGGTATGTATGTAGAGGAAAAATCATAGTGTATATAGGACCCAGTTATATCTGCAGTTTCTGGCATCCACCAAAGGCCTTGGAATGCATTCCTCATGCATAAGCTGTGAGGGATGGGGACAGCTGTATACCAGCTACAACTTTGAATTCTGTCTCTAGGTATGATGTACGTGTTGAATAACAGCCTGAAGAGATGGGAAGGCGACAGAGACAGGGGATCCCGTTTTGCACTTTGGCTTCTGCTGGTTTTCAGGTAGGTTACTTACAGTGGAAAGAGAAAATATACTTATCTCTCTATAAACTGTCAGGTTTATTTAGCCAAGCTTACAGAATTTTAAAGAGAAGGCTACTTAGTACAGGAGCTAATTTAATATGTCTCAGTATGGCTTGGGCTTCCCTGATGGTTCAGCAGGTAAAGAATCCTCCTGCCAATGCAGGAGACACAGGAGACATGGGTTTTATCCCTGGGTCTGGAAGATCATCTGGAGCAGGAAAATGGCAACCACTTCAGTATTCTTGCCTGGAAAATCCCATGGACAGAAGAGCCTGGTGGCCTACAGCCCAAAGGGTCACAAAGAGTCAGACATGACCAAACGACTATGAAGGAATGCAAGTATGGCTCTGCACTAGTGGGACAAATTCAGGGAACATTCTCAGTACAAGCGAGGACCTGCCAGAACCAGGAAACCACCAAACTCTGTCACACAATGGAACATTTATGCCTGGGCTTTGTATTTCCATCCTGAAAGACAAAACACTCCTAATATATGCTTTCTCTTTTAAGGGGGTTTCATGTATGTATGGCTGTAATGGTTCTTGATGCAATTTGTGTGTGTTAGTCGCTCAGTTGTGTCCAAGTCTTTGTGACCCCATGGACTGTAGCCTACCAGGCTTCTCTGTCCATGAAATTCTCCAGGCACGAATACTGGAGTGGGTTGCGATTTCCTTCTCCAGGAATCTTCCCAACTCAGGGATTGAACCCAGGTCTTCTACATTGCAGGCGAATGCTTTACCATCTGAGCTACTAGGGAAGCCTTGAAGCATTTTGACCATCAACAAATTCACATCTGGGAGGAGAAACAAGAATCAGGTCTCACTATCTAGGCTCATTCCAAGAGACCCAGGAATGCATTTCCTCATAATGCACTCCCTGATTCTTGAGGGGATTTGAGCCTGAGTTCAGGCTGAGAACTATGATCACCAAACCATTTCCCCTCTAGCCAAGTTTTTGCTGGAGCTTATACAAAAAGACTACAGTCTAGGCACTGTAAGGCAATTACTTAATTGCTCATTATTACTGCTTAAAGTGTTTATGCATTTAAACTACTAAGAAGACATAGCTCTCTCTAACCTCTCTCTCTCTAAAATGTCAGTTCTTTCTAACAAATACCAAGCCTTGCTTATTATGAAATAATGAAAAACAGATTTTCTAAAAACCTCAATAACTCTCCTCTTGAGGTTCTTTATTTGGTTTAAATAGCTGGTTAGCATCAGTTAATTTGAAAAACTATGGAAAATTTTCAGAGGAAAAATCCACCCCCTCTTAAAGCAGCATTCAAGAATAACTTTTAAACATAAAACAAATTATTTCAGTGCTCCTCCTGTCAAAAAGTCAAAACCATTATTATGATGTTTCTTAGATTTTATTTTTCCTACATGCCAAGCACAGCTGAAAAACAAATGATGACCCTTTAAGAGAATTCTCCATGAAAATGGCTCTTAAAATTATTTGTGAACCTGAGCATTCTAAGAAGTAAAAAAAAAAAAAAAGTCTCATAAAGGAGCTACAGGCATAGGAAAGGCTACTATTGGGGGAAATATCTTAAAGCAATAAAAGCAGGCACATTAATTTAAATTTAAAATATGTGATATTTTGGGCAAGAAGAAAAGCTTGGTAGAAAGAAAATGTTATAGATATTCAGAATTATATAAATTATCATGAATATACTAAGTAAATTTTCACTGTGATGACTTCAATGACATATAAAACTTTTAAAAGAAATGTGTTATACTTATTGATATTAATGATATAATTAAACATATTGGATAGCAAGAAGATCAAACTAGTCAGTCTTAAAGGAAATCAACCCTGAATCCTCACTGGAAGCACTGATGCTGAAGTTGAAGCTCTATTACTTTGGTCACCTGATGTGAAGAGTTGAATCATTGGAAAAGACCCTGATGTTGGGGACAGATTGAAGGCAGAAGGAGAAAAGGGCAACAGAGGATGAGATGGTTGGATGGCATCACCAATTCAACGGACATGAGTTTGGGAAACTCGGGGGGGATGATGAAGGACAGGAAAGCCTGGTGTGCTGCAGTCCACAGAGTCCTGAAGAGTCAGACATGAATTAGCGACTGAAAAACAACAACAAAATCGAACATATACAGACTTATATGTAGTTTTATGGTAGTAATAAATCATGTTAAAATTGGAAAGAAGGGGAAAAAAAAGGTTTCTCAACTTGGTAAAGAATATCTACAAAAAACCTACAGTTAACATCACATTTAATGGAAAGAAAATAGAATCTTTCCTGCTAATACCAGAAGCAAGGCAAGGATGTTCCCTCACCATTTTTTAACATTCTATTGTAAGTCCTAGCTAATGCAAAAAAAGACAAGAAAAGGAAATAAAAGTATACATATTGAGAAGTAAGACATAAAATTGTCTTTATTCACCGATGACATGATTACTTATGCAGAAAATCTGGAAGAATCAACCAAAAATTCGTGGAACTAATAAGTGATTATAGTAGTATTGCAGAACATAAGGTTAACATGCACAAGTCACTTGCTTTCCTATATACAGCAATAAACAACTGGAATTTGAAATAAAAAACAATAACTTGTTTGATAAAGTGTAGTGAACTTAATTCCATTTATGTCCTTTTACCTTCATCAATTTATAATTGTCTTAAATATTTTCCCTACAAACATTGAGAACCACACAAGGCAGTGTTATAATTTTTGCTTCAACAATCAAACATAATTTAGAAAATAAGAGGAGAAGAAAATAAACTTTAGCCTTACTTTTGCTCTTTCCATTGTTCCTTCTTTTTGGTAAAGCTCATTTCTTTTCTATTTAGAGAATTTCTTTTAGTCATTTTTTTTTAGGATAGATCTCCCCGTGACAAATGCTCTTTGTTTTCCTTCATCTGAGAATGTCTAAATTTCCCCTTATACTGAAGAATATTTTTGCTGCATAGAATTCTAGGTCAATTGTTTTTTAATTACTTTCAAGATTCTAAAGTTAATAAAAATTACTACTCCTCTCCGCTAAAGGTTCATTAGGTATTCATGTGTCAGAATGTACTTTTCTTTTTTTCCCCTGAAATTTTCTTGATGTTTCCTCCATTCACTTCCTTCCTCCATTCATTTCCTTCCAGCATTTCCCACTGAACTGTAGTTTCCTTGAGGAGAATAGGTCTCTTACGTAATTCATCTGGATTTCTCAAAGAGTTTAATTCGGCATCTCTCACACACCATTTGTTCAATAAACTGTTGTTAAATTCTAGCCATGGGAATGCTGTATCAGTGTTTCAGTTATCTTTTTCCATCAGTGCACTAAACAGCTTCTTAGTAAACTAATTGAACCGATGGATCTTCTTTAGCTTCCCAAGTCACAAACAGGGAATCATTTAAGAGATAGACTTGCTGAAAACATCTCCAGGGTTTATGTTGCTATAGAAACAGGGAAAATTCCTTATCACTTGCCATAATTGATAACCAACTTTAGGGATTATACAAACACAGCTATCAACTAACTCATACTCACAACCACCTACAGAGAATTCCACTGGATGGGAAAACATCAATTACCTGGAGTCTAGAAGGTAGAAAAGTTTCCAGTAAACAAATTGGGTATTAGTTCTAATTAAAAAAATTTTTTTTGACGAAATAGGGTGGCTAAAATAGAATCCAGAGAATTGCAAAATAATGTCTTTTAATGAAAATTTTGTAACAGTAAAATGGGCTGCCCTAAATTATAGTAAAGCATTATTGTTTGAAGCCAATGGAATCAAAATACATGGTGAATTTTCACACCTTATCGTGTGGCTGACACTGTACAGATACTACATTCATTGTCTTGAGGGCTATAATGTTCACTGGAGACAGAGGATCCCTGCATTCAACAGCTTACAATTCTAAGCAACTAATGTCTTTTCAGCACCCTGCAGACATTAGGCAACTCTGAATTGTGAAAGAGAACATGCCCTCATCCCACAAGAAACTCTTTCCAATGCTGTCTCCCTTAGCAGTCACCCTGCTTCCATTATACTCATACGGCTTTTTCCCCCCATATTCTGTCTTTCCTTCTCTTCGATTTTCCTTCTACAAAGGCTGTGTTGGAATAGAAGTAGATATGCTTAAGTGGCCACTCCATATTTATACCATCTTCTTCTGGCTGGCTGGGTCTTTATTATGGCTCATGGCTTCTCTAGCTGTGGACATGGCTTCTCTCGTTGCGTGGACTCTAGAGTGTTGGCTCAGTAATTGCAGCCTGAGGGCTTATGTTAACACTTGCCCCATGGCATGGGGATCTTAGTTCTCCAGCCAGGGATTGAACCCACATTCCCTGCACTGGAAGGTGGATTCTTAACAACTAGACCTTCCTCAGTGATCAGTGCAAAGAAATAGAGGAAAACAACAGAATGGGAAAGACTAGAGATCTCTATATGAAAAGTAGAAATACCAAAGGAACATTTCATGCAACGATGGGCTTGATAAAAGACAGAAATGGTATGGTCCTAACAGAAGCAGAAGATATTAAGAAGAGATGGCAAGAATACACAGAAGAACTGTACAAAAATATCTTCACGACTCAGATAATCATGGTGGTGTGATCACTCACCTAGAGCCAGACTTCCTGGAACGTGAAGTCAAGTGGGCCTTAGAAAACATCACTACGAACAAAGCTAGTGGAGGTGATGGAATTCCAGTCGAGCTATTTCAAATCCTGGAAGATAATGCTGTGAAAGTGCTGCACTCAATATGCCAGCAAATTTGGAAAACTCAGCAGTGGCCACAGGACTGGAAAAGGTCAGTTTTCATTCCAATCCCAAAGAAAGGCAATGCCAAAGAATGCTCAAACTACCACACAATTGCACTCATCTCACACGCTAGTAGAGTAATGCTCAAAAGTCTCCAAGCCAGGCTTCAGCAATATGTGAACCGTGAAATTCCAGATGTTTAAGCTGGTTTTAGAAAAGGCAGAGGAACCAGAGACCAAATTGCCAACATCCACTAGATCATGGAAAAAGCAAGAGAGTTCCAGAAAAACATCTATTTCTGCTTTATTGACTATGCCAAAGCCTTTGACTGTGTGGATCACAATAAACTGTGGAAAATTCTGAAAGAGATGGGAATACCAGACCACCTGACCTGCCTCTTGAGAAATCTATATGCAGGTCAGGAAGCAACAGTTAGAACTGGACATGGAACAACAGACTGGTTCCAAATAGGAAAAGGAGTATGTCAAGGCTGTATATTGTTACCCTGCTTATTTAACTTATATGCAGAGTACATCATGAGAAATGCTGGCCTGGAAGAAGCACAAGCTGGCATCAAGATTGCCAGGAGAAATATCAATAACCTCAGCTATGCAGATGACACCACCCTCATGGCAGAAGGTGAAGAGGAACTCAAAAGCCTCTTGATGAAAGTGAAAGAGGAGAGTGAAAAAGTTGGCTTAAAGCTCAACATTCAGAAAATGAAGATCATGGCATCTGGTCCCATCACTTCATGGCAAATAGATGGGTAAACAGTGGAAACAGTGTCAGACTTTAAATTTTTGGGCTCTAAAATCACTGAAGATGGTGACTGCAGCCATGAAATTAAAAGATGTTTACTCCTTGGAAGGAAAGTTATGACCAACCTAGATAGCATATTCAAAAGCAGAGACATTACTTTGCCAACAAAGGTCCATCTAGTCAAGGCTATGGTTTTTCCAATGGTCATGTATGGATGTGACAGTTGGACTGTGAAGAAAGCTGAGCACCGAAGAATTGATGCTTTTGAACTGTGGTGTTGAGAAGACTCTTGAGAGTCCCTTGGACTGCAAGGAGATCCAACCAGTTCATTCTAAAGGAGATCAGTCCTGGGTGTTCTTTGTAAGGACTGATGCTAAAGTGGAAACTGCAGTACTTTGGCCACCTCATGTGAAGAGTTAACTCATTGGAAAAGACCCTGATGCTGGGAGGGATTAGGGGTAGGAGGAGAAGGGGACAACAGAGGATGAGATGGCTGGATGGCATCACCGACTTGATGGACATAAGTTTGGTTGATCTCCGGGAGTTGGTAATGGACAGGGAGGCCTGGCGTGCTGTGATTCATGGGGTCACAAAGAGTCAGACACGACTGAGCGACTGAACTGAACTGAGACTACCAGGGAAGTGAAATGAAAGTCACTCAGTCGTGTCTGACTCTCTGCGACCCCAGTGAATTCTACAGGCCAGAACACTGGAGTGGGTAGACTTTCTCTTCTCCAGGGATCTTCCCAACCCAGAAGTCAAACCCAGGTCTCCTGCATTGCAGGTGGATTCTTTACCAGCTGAGCCACAAGGGAAGCAGACCACCCGGAAGGTCCTATGTTTTCTTCTTACTGATACCTTACTTTACCATCTTCAACAGGTAGAGGGCGTTTGCACATTTGCTGCAGTGAATTACAAGCAGCTTGGGTACAGGGGTAAAGTCTTTACCAGTGACCCAATGGCAATGACTTGTAACTACTGAGTGTATAAATGAACATGTGAAGGAACTCCATGGAAAAGAAAATTATCTCAGAATTACATTTATTCACAGGCTAACATTTCTCATTTCAAGTGAAGGAGAACCAAAAGCAAATCCACTAGGATTTTGACTGTCGGGTTTAACTCTCTTTTTGTTACTTTTGGTAGAGTTGTCCTTTCTCCTGTGTTGTTCTCTGACTCCCTCCTGGGTAAAGTGGAGTCCACAAGATAGCACAGCAATTTCAAGACAAGCAAATCAAAACAGGAGCACTTAGGCTTCGGAGTAAAATGCTGTTGATGGATTTGTTTTCATATTGCTCATTCATGGGCACTTATTTCTCCCAGGAAAAGCCTACTATGAGGAGAACAAAGCTCTTGACCTGGAAGAATGTCTTGATTACTTTCCAGAGGGTTCATTCTGGGACCATGTTGGGCTCTGTGGTAAGAGCACCAGTGAGGAGCTGGATGCATCTCTCACCAGGGAGCAGGATTAGTACTGTATCTCCTGGTGTCTGGGGAGATTCTTCTCCTGATCTAGTTCAAACTCACTTCCCAATGGGCAGGTCAAGGAAAGTGAGCCTTTAGCTTGGTGGTGCTCTGTGCTAGGCAACAGCACATTGTCTAAGGCCCCAGAATTACCTGCTCTCTTGTTCTTGTTTCTGTGTTTATTCTCCATGGGTAGCATTTTATTTTAGGAATAGAAATGACAAACAGGTAGTTTATGTCATTCTCAGAAAAGTATGTATTTCAGAAGCCCAAGTCATTCAGGAGCCAACATTTTGGGGGAAAACCCAAGATGCAATGGTTCCCCAAGGAACTGACCTTGAGCTGAAGCAGTACTAACCACAGAAGGAGGGGGTTGAGGTAGCTTGTATGCAAGATGGGAAGTAGAAGGATGCGTGGGCTGTGCCCAATGCATGAGTAAAGAATCAAAGTGTAAAAGAACTTTATTGGGAAAGTTATCTGTTTGCCAAGCTTCTGGATAACACTCGCTTTTCACTCAACTCTGGCCCTAATGTGAGATACTAAGTGAAATAACAAGCATTTACAGGGAAAATTCCAAAAGCCACGTTGGGCTGTAGGTAAGACTCACAGGAGCTAGAGGTGCCTCTGAAACACATTTCGAAAACTTCCTGTAGGAATGCTGTAGATGCTAGTCTCCAAAAGAAGAATCTGGAATCTGGGAAAGGAAACCCCACCTTTCTGCTCCCAGGATATAAAACTTTTAATGTCACTATTCACTTCTTCATGGAACATTTCACCTGGCTGCCTGTTAGGTTCAAACGTTGCCTTGGTCCTAAAGGTGCTATTTAACCAGCATTCTGACAAAGATGCTACCAGTGTTTCTATTTTCTTCTTGATAATATTTGTATTTGGCTGTTAGTTATACTTATCAGTAACAATTGAGATCACTCCCAGCTTGTGTAGAAGGTACAGTTCTCACGTGCATTTGACTGAACAGCGGGGTCAGCTGTACCATAAGCTGAAGTGTAAAATGTGGAGGAGGTGTGTGTTTTATGTAACCAGCCTCCAGTGCTGTCTCCATCTTAGGGAAGTATGAAGGACTGTGTGCCCCTGCCTGTTGTCATCTGACTTAAGCCAATGGGATAAACATTTCCAAGCCAGGCCATGTAAAGAATGATCCTTGAGGGCTTCCCTGGTGGCTCAGCGGTAAAGAATCTGCCTGCCAGTGCAAGACACATGGGTGGATCCCTGATCCAGGAAGATCCCACATGCTCCAGGGCAACTAAACCCGGGCGCCACAACTATTGAACCAGCGCTCAAGAGCCCAGGAGCTGCACCTTGTGAGCCCACGTGCTGCAACTACTGAAGCCCAAGTGCCCTAGAGTCCGTGCTCCTCAACAAGAGAAGGCACCACAGTGAGAAGCCCAAGCACTGCAGCCAGAGAGTAGCCTCTGCTCGCCACCGACTGGAGAAAAGCCCGTGCAGCAATGTAGACCCAGCACAGCCAAAAATAAATAAATAATTTTTTAAAGAAAATAATCCTCTTTGATTTCTCTCTCTCATCTGTATCCAACCCTCCTACAAGTTCTGTCAATCTTCAATGCATGAACGAAACACCACCTCTCCTCTCCACTGTCCTGGTCATAATAGCATCATTACCCTGGACAACTAGCTTTCACTTTCACTCCTATAGCCCAGTCTCCACAGAGGAGGCTAAGTGATCATTTTAGCAAATATGACTATGTCATTGCCTTCCTCAGGACATCCCATAGCTTTGATCACATCATAATAAAACCCAGAATCTTCACCACACCTGTGAGGCTCCACATGATCTGGTCCTTTTACTTCTGTCTGAGCTCATTTCCCGACATTCTGCAACCCACTCACTCTACAAATCACATCGGCATGTCCTTCAAAATCCAAGCTCCCTCCTCTTTTAATGCTGTGGCTTGGCAATTTGTTAGCCTTGTTTCCATCTTGTGCTAGGATTAATGTTTTAACCCAAAGATATGGTCTTTACTCCCATGGTCTAGTCCTTTGGGGTTTTGATGGTTGGATGGCATCATCAACTCAATGGACATGAGTCTGAGCAAGCTCTGGGAGATGGTGAAGGACAGGGAAGCCTGGCGTGCCGCAGTCCACGGGGTCACAGAGTTAGACACAACTGAGCGACTGAACAACAACCGAGGGTACTGTCTACGTCTCTCTATCTTCCTAAGATTCAGAAGCCTCCACACCCCTGTGATGGCAGTTGCTGAAATACCTTGTCAGTTCTTTTAACTCTCCAGCTATTTCCTCCCCTTGGGTCTTGTAATCTTAACTGTATCCAGACCAAGAGTCAGCAAAGATTTAAGGGTGTTTACATACAAATTCGGAAGCTTCCCGCATGGTTCTCCTTCCTAGAATCACTTCTCTCCTCTCTCAATCAGCTTCTAGTAACTCTGACAGTCTCAGTCTCCATCTTCTGACTCCTCAGGCCAATAGGACCCTGGTTTTCTGCTTGAACTCTATCTGCATTGCTCCCCAAGAACTGGGAAATGCCCCATGGGGCAAGGATGCATAAAATAAGAATCAGTGTAATGACCTTGTAATGGTGGATTCCCCTCCAATTTCTTCTTCTTCTGACCATTCTTCATTGCCTCAGATAGTTGCTTTTTATATTTTATTTGGCTTTTACAGTTGTTATTTTCTAGTTCAAACTGATAAAATCAACTCTGACATAAAGGAAGCTGCTCACCTAATAAGGGTTCAAGTGCACTGTTCTGATTTTCCCCATCTGTCCATAGCTATCCCATTTTTTACAGGACAGTTCCCAAAATGGCTTTTATTATATACTCTCTGCATCTTTAAGGAGGGACCTCTCAATAAATTTTCATTATCTGGCATGCTTCTGGGAGAGTTGTTTTCCATCAAAGTCCTAATCATGGGCTGAAGATTTCATAATATCCAGATCTCATTACTTGCCCGTTGCTCTCTCTGCTTCAGCCAAGCAGGCTCCTTGTAATTCATCAAACATGATGGCGTTTTTCTCACACAAGGCTTTTGAACTTCAGAGTCCACTTTCCCGAGACAAGCTTCCAATGGTAATTCATGTGTCTCACTTCCTCTAGGCCTTCCCCCAATGTCACCTTCCCAGGGTGGCTTCTTTCACCCCATCTTTAAATCACCACCTCATCATCATTCCCTATTTCTTTTATGTCCATGACATGTATCGCCATCGGACATACTATATGCTATACTGACTCACCTTATTTATCTTATCTGTATTCCCATGAGCAGGTAAATTCACTAAAGACAGGGATTTTGGCTCTTTTGCTCACTGCTTTTCCCTAGTCTGGTTTCCCCCTGGAGCAGAGTATTTGTGAATAGACTGCTGCTGCTGCTGCTAAGTCACTTCAGTCGTGTCTGACTCTGTGCGACCCCATAGATGGCAGCCCACCAGGCTCCACCATCCCTAGGATTCTCCAGGCAAGAACACTGGAGTGGGTTGCCATTTCCTTCTTCAGTGCATGAAAGTGAGAAGTGAAAGTGAATTTGCTCAGTCGTGTCCGACTCTTAGTGACCCCATGGACTGCAGCCCACCAGGCTCCTCCATCCATGGGATTTTCCAGGCAAGAGTGCTGGAGTGGGGTGCCATTGCCTTCTCCGGTGAATAAACTAGTGGAGTCTAAGTCAGATGAGTGAGCCTATATTCCTCTGTTAGATTTCTTTACACTTTGGTCACTGATCTGCTAACACTTTTATCACCCATTTTTCTAGTACTTTTATAAGCAATTATGATCAAAACCATCTCCTTTTTATACAGATCAAGTTTGTCCTCCAAGAGTTCAAGCCTCCCATAAAATAAGTAGCTCTTTAGTTTCATTTCCTGGTGTTTCCCCTGTCAGTATCCTCTTAGGAAAATATTTTGTTTCTGTAGTGAGTCAAAGTAAGCTTTCATGAAGTAGCAGGACCAGATCAACATGAAATGCAAACTGATATCAACTCTGCGGACAACAGAAAAAAAGCAGGTTTAAATGTATTGACCTAAAAATGCAGCAGTGAAAAGTCCTGATAGAAGAGCCAGGTCATTTGCATTCATATCCCAACTCTTCTACCTCTGAGCTCTATGACCCTGGGGAGTTACTTATGTCTTTTTGGGTCTTCAGTTTCCTCATCTGTAAAATGGAAGTAGTACCTGTAATTATACCTACTTCACAAGGTTGTCCTCTGGCTTTCATTCATATAAAATACTGAGAACAGTGTCAGACACATGGAGAGCACTAAATACCTAGCAGCAGATACTGAAGCGCCTCGTAGGTGAGCCTGGAGACGGGGGCAGAGGAAGGTGGGTAGGTGACTGATTCAGCTTTCCCAGGTAGCAGAAAGAGTCCCTTCTAGAAGCTACCCAGCTCTGCCTGCTGCCTCGGGAGAGTTTTGTAAGGAAAACCCTTTCAGCAGAATTAAACTGAAGCAGAGAGAAGCAAAGAAAGCCTTAAAGATCAGATGTGCAGGAGAAATTGGTGAAATCTTTCAGAGGATCACAAGACCTACAGTAAATTCTCCCACACTGAGGAAAAAAGTGGAGGAACAGTCTAGACATGGAAAAAAAGTCAAGGTTCTCAATCCGAGAAGCTTTGCACATCTTCAAGTGCTAATGATGTTCCCAAATGATACACAAATAGTGATAATCTCAGTTACATCCAGATAGTGAATGATTTCTGAGGAAACAAACAGAAGACATGGCAATCTGAAAAGAAGGTTATTGCGAAGGTGAAAGTGTGATGACGAGTCAGTCAAGGGCCAATGGGTGTCCGTGAATTCTCTGAAGGCAAGAGTGAGTGAGACGGAAGTTGTGCATGGAAATTGGTGAGGTCAATTCAAGGTCAAAAAAACAAAGCCACCCCAGAAAGCTTAAGGCATGATTAGAAAACCCTAATTATTTGAGAACCAGAATAAATAAAGAGAGGAGATTAATTTAATGGATTACTACAGCTCTAGGCGCCTGGTAAATATTGGATTGGACCAAAATTTCGTTCAGATTTTTACATAACATCTTACGGAAAAGTCCAAATGAGCTTTTTGGCCAACTCAACATATACTTTTAATTCCCTCAGGGAATCCACAGTTCCCCTGACCCTTTCCTTCCCAGTTTGCCACTTCCCTCTTCTCTTCAATCTGCAAGGTCTTCATGCTGCTTTACTTCTCTGCAGAGCACCCTGCTGACACCCAGGACAGTTCCATGGGGTTTCTTTTCCCTGGTCCCCCTCCCAGGATCCCAGTTGGATAACTGGAGGGCAGTAGCAGATAAGTGAGTATCTAAGAGGCCACATGCTTTTAACCTTATAGCTTAAACACGTGTGCTAGTGCTTGGGAATGACCTTGAATGATGACAATCTATACAACATGAAAATCAGCATAAAAAAATAAAATGAGGTCTTCCTGAGTGAGATTGACAGGCTCTCAAGTAAGGCCACAAGGGCACCTCTGTGATAAGACCAGCCAAACAGAGGCAAGCCCGAGCATTTTGGTATTTAACTATGCTTCTTCAGGGAGTATGTGTTAGTAATCCATCTCCTTGGAATTTCTGACTTGCTCTGTTTGTGTCTTTGTTTGTTTTCAGCATATTTTATAAAGCAAACTTTAATAGCTCTATTTCATATCCTAATAGTAGTTCTACAAAATACGTACCCTGTTTTTTTTTTTTTTTAATTTGTGCTTTATATTGGAGAAGAGTTGATTAACAACTCAACCAACATTAATTAACAATGTGTTAGTTTCAGGTGTACATCAAAATGATTCAGTTATATGTATACAGGTATCTATTCTTTTTCAAATTCTTTTCCCATTTAGGTAGCTCCAGAATATTGAGTAGAGTTCCTTGTGCTCTACAGTAGGTGCTTGTTGGTTATCTATCTTAAATATAGTATAATTATTATCCAAGTGGCAGTTGTTTTCACAGATGTGGGAATGCCGTACTTTATTGGGAGAAATCTAGAAGGCTTCTAACGGGATGTCTCTGTATTTTTTGTATAACTGACTATTTCTTGAATTAGGAAGGTTCATTTAATGTATATGGAGTTCAGGTTTAATAGCAACATATAAGGCTTCATTACCCTACGTGCACTGCATAACATATAGAGATGGAGAAGCTTCCCAGGTGGCTCAGTGGTAAAGAAACCACCTGCCAATGCAGGAGATGAGGGTTCGATCCCCAAGTCAGGAAGATCCCCTGGAGAATAACCACTCCAGTATTCTTGCCTGGAGAATCCCAAGGACAGAGGAGCCTGGCAGCCACAGTCCATGGGGTCGCAGAGTCAGACACAACTGAGCGACTAAACAACAACACAGAGATGGAGCTTGGGCAGGACAACCCAGAGTCACACAGCCCTTAGGTTATGGAGGCAGACATCACAGGTGTCTGGACTCCTGTCCAGGGTGCTGTCAGCTGTGCAGACACAAACCTCTTGGTCTTCCGAGGACTCCCTATGTGCCTGCATCACCCTTTCTTGCCATGTCCAGTTGACAGATTTGATTCATACCAGGGTGCCCTCTCCTAACAAATGCTGACTAACTGCCAGGGGCAGGACTGGATTAGGAAAATTCAGATTTGCTCTATGCCCCCTCAGAAACAGGATCAAGGACACTATTTCCTTATCATTTCCTCACAGTCAAGCCTTGCCTCCCTCCCCACACCAGCACAAATTCTCCCTGACATGTGCTTTTTCCCTCACACTCAGGTCACATCATTTTCACTCCATAAGCAGAGGGCTTGTGGTAATAAAACTTCAAGTCTCACAAAAACATGCTTGGAAACTGTCACTGTTCTGTAACATCTGGTGCACACATCTGCCTGAAATTTCTCTTCTAGAAATTAGAGCCCGTCATGGCTTCTCTCTCTAATTCTGACTTCCCGAAGGATCTAGAAATGACAGAACCAAAGTAATTCCCAGGACAAATGGCCAGTGTGACAGAGCTTGAAACATTCTTGGCTTATGTGTATGCTTCATTTCATGCCTCTTCGCAGAATCATTGCTATCATGATTCTTGCAAGTTTTTGACAATCAATTAGCCAGGAGACATTTTTGGAGTGTCCTCCTGTTCAAGCTAAGTTTCAAGAATAGGGTCAGAAATCCTAGGTTTTATCTGGAGAAGATGACATGTGCCCTCCTTGCCCTTTGTGACATTCAGACACTCACCCCGTGACCAGAGAATTCACCCCTTGACTCTGCTTGGCCACAGCATTTGAGCAGATGAAAGTCAAGGTCTGATTTCCTTGGTTTTAGTATACATTACGCCCTGGCTCTCAGGGGGCTCTTCTGATAATAGACAGAATCTTCTCATGGCCAAAATGATTCTGCCACCTAAAATAACGTGACACCACCACAACCACCATGGTTCTTTAAAATTTGCTCTGTTGGAATGTAGAGTCTGAAAACCTATCAGTGAAGCTTTCCTGCTCCATTGGTCTTTCTTACACTTTAAATAGAACTTCTGCCCATGTACATTTTTGTAGTATCATACTTAGGTCATGTGGAAAATATTGATACATCAAGTTCAGCACATTTTCCTAATAATGACACATTTTATTAGAAAATATTTTAAAATCACATTTATTAATATCACCATCAATCTTATCAACAAAGTCTTTTAAGTGTTGGGAAGTGATCCAGCTTATAGGGTCGGATACATATTCTACAAAATTCTAATGTTAGCACTGGCAACAAAGATGATCAGTTTATTTTCTCAGAATGACAGGCTTGCTTTGTTCATTCTTCAGGAACTATCTGCCAAATATTCAAATCTGAATAATCATAGTTTGTCAGTCACTCTTTCAGGTAATGATGGTGTTTCATGGAAGAAAAAAAATTTTTAGTTCAGCTTGCAAATCAAATAACTGCACAAGTGCTTTTCTTCAAGACCAGCATCCTCAAATCATGACCAGGAGAGCCTAAATCTAGATTTAAGCTTATTGGAGTAAATAAAGACTAATTGGAACACAACCAGGAAAAAACATTGCTCTGTTGGAAAGACTGAAGAGAGCATAGCCTATGCAGTAGTGATAAGTGGATGATTAGCGACTCGATGGACATGAGTTTGAGTGAACTCTGGGAGATGGTGATGGACAGGAAGGTCTGGCGTGCTGTGATTCATAGGGTTGCAAAGAGTCAGACACGACTGAGCGACTGAACTGAACTGAACTGAAAGGCAGTGAGAATGAGAGGCGCTGGGAGGTTGGGGCAAGTGACATTAAAGCTGAATGTCTTTGGACTAGCTTATTCAGCTCTAACCTTACTTGTCATTAGCTTCCACTTGAACATACCCTTTGGGTCACATAATGACTGTTTCCAGCCTGGTCCAAATGCTGGTTCCTAGGAAGTGGCTCTCTCTTCCTCTCTGCCCTTCAGCTTATGAACAAGCTTTGTTTTATTTTTTAATACTGATTTTATTGAAGTATAGTTGATTCACAACATAGTGTTAATTTCTGCTGTACAGAAAAGTGACTCAGTTATAAATATATGTATATAAATTTCATATTCTTTTCCATTATGGTTTATCATAGCGTATTGAATATAGTTCTCCATGCTATTCTGTAAGGCCTTATTGTTTATCCATTCTATATATAATAGCTTTGTATCTGTTCCTCCCAAACTTCCAATCCTTCTCTCTCCCATTCCTCCTCACCCCTGGCAAGGTAAGTCTGTTCTCTATGTCTGTGAGTCTTGAACAAGCTTTCTTAATGAGACTTCCAGCCTCATAGAGCATCTTTAAGAATCTGCATGCCAATCATCTTCTCTGGATCCCGCCAGATGCCCCTAAAATAGACCCCTGACCAAACCATGCCCCTCTCCCCTCACAGGCTGAGGACTACGATGGCTGTGACAGTAAGAGGCTAATTAGCACATCAGCAGCGGCAATGTAGCCTTCCCTGTGCACTCACAGTGTGTTTTGTGCTCCAGAAATTTCTCCACAGCAATGTTACAGGCTGTTCTTTTTTACCCTGAGAGGTGAAAACAAAATAGGAACTAAAATTGGAGTGTGCAAAGCCATCTGGATCAGATGTGGCACAAATGAGATAGCCTAGAAACTTTTCCGTTCCCTGTTATAAAAAGAGCTGCCCAGGGCCAAGATAACAAACTCTGTCCAAGTGGATGGAGGTGACAAAGGCGACAGGCCATTTTAATTTCTGTCAAAAAGCCCTCCCCTGAAAAGCCTAAAAGCACTGGGCACGTTCCTTCTCCTCGTTCTGCATCACGTCATCGGGGAAGTCACAGCGAAAATTCTCTGGTTTCTCTCTAAGAGTTGCTCTGGAAGAATCCTTCAAACGCACTTCTATGTGTTTTTCTTCTTTAACAACTAAGAACCTGAACATTCAATAGCACAATATTTCACTTCCAGGCTCCTGAAACCACTTCCGGGCTCTTGACATTATGGGAAAAACACAGAATTTAAAAAGACATTATCTGGGTTCAAGTCCCAGACTGGCTACTTCTAGCTGTTTGTTCTGGGTAAACTGTTTTCACCACCTGTGTTTCATCATTTGCAAAATGAAGCATCATGCTTCATTGTTGTTGTTGGAGCATCATGCTCCAACACCTGCCTTCCTGACCCTAAGAACCATAAAATAAAGCACGTGGAAGTACTGATACTTTCACCTATGCCATATGTAAGTTGATCCCTATTATTTTAATTAGAAAGGTGTAATATTTCTGACTTTAAAATTACATATGCTTATTCTAAAAATTTCCAGAAAATACAGGAATACAGAGAAGAGAGTGGAAAATGTTTCTGTTTTCCAAAGAGATAACCTTATGATAACTATTAACATTTTTAAAATTTTACCTCCAGACTGTCTTTGTGCACACAATCCCATTTTACAAAATAACTGGGGCTTCCCTGGTGTCTCAAACGGTAATGAATCTGCTTGCAATGTAGGAAACTAGGGTTTGATCCCTGGGTCAGGAAGATCCCCTGGAGAAGGAATGGCAACCCACTCCAGTATTCTTGCCTGGAAAGTCCCATGGATAGAGGAGCCTGGTGGGCTACAGTCCACGGGGTCACGAAGAATCTGACAGCACTGAGTGACTAAAACTTTAACTTTTCATAAGACCATACTAATTACCTGTAAAATGAAAATTTTATTTAATGTCATGTGAATCAATGTGAATTGTTATTATTTTTACTATAACAACACAAGTAGCCTAGATGAAAAAGTTGAAGGAAGCACAAATAGAACCAGCATATGGTATTGCTCAGCTGTGTCAAAGTGAATTATTCATAAGCATTTGTCAGAAATATCCAAGGTTACTGAGCTATTCTGGAACAACAGGGTACAAATTCTAAGGCTGAGATGGCTATATGTTCTATGAAACCTGTTTCCTTTTCCTTGTGGGCACAGAGCAAAGCTGTATTTGTATCACATGGGGTCGGTCATGTGACTGAGTTCTAACCAATAGGACAGGAGTAGAAAGATACACATCAATTGCAGATGGAAGTTGTGAGGGAGAGGGTGTGTCTTCACTCTAGAAGCTTTTCTTCTCTGCCAGCTGCATGGAAAGAGCCTAAAAACTTGGTCCTGGACTGACCATGATGTAGACCGCCTGCCAAGCATGTACTGGACTTGACATCAGCAAGAAATAAACTTCTACTCAGCTACTGAATCTCAGACATTTACTTCACGGCTGCTAGCTTTACCTACTGCAATCAGTGAAACCTTTACCTTTCTTTGAAGTTACGAGAATAGATGGAAACTTGCAGTAGATCTAGAACTTTCCTTCAATGGAGGCAGAGCTGAAACTCACTGAGTTTTCATTTCAGAAGTACAGAGAAAGAATTACCCTTTCTCACTTATTTGGAACAAGTAAATCTTCACCCACTCCCTCATTAAAAATTCTTCAATGGCTGTTCCCAGATCTTTCTTCCTATATACAAAATTAAGACTTCAAACACAAATATCCCTGAGAGAGACAACACATTCATTTGACTAAATGGTCTAAACTGTATTCAAGATGGTGTCAGGGATTATGCAAAGAGGTTGTTGACAAAGAGATTCTGTACTCTCAAAGAACAGATTATACTATCACAAAGGCAACAAAACCAACAGGAATTTCATTTCATGGGTACAGTACATGTATCACTGCTGGAATACAAAGTGAGAACGTTGCCTTTCCCTCGCTCCTTCAGAGCACCCAGCACACAGGCTTTCAACAAAATCTGCTGAAAGACTATTGAATTAAATGATGGGAGTACGAATTGTCAAATTGTACATCACTATGAACTAGAATTCCTAGGGAAAGTTTATGAAGAAATGGGAGCTGGATCACATTCCCTACAGTTTCCAGGAGGGCGAACATAATAAATAATAATGTCTCTTTAGTTCACTGGGGCAAACAGGGCTTCTTGCAGCCAAAGTGGTAGCTATCAAGTTTTCACTGATTACCTGCACTCAGCTCAGTTGTGCATGGCAGCCCCCTGGCTTGGGTGGCCCTGCCCAAAGGCTTTGCGGCTGCGGCCATAGGGAAAAGTGGATGTTCACGGAGGGCCAGGGCTCTGTTCAAACGTGACTATGGACAATACCAGCAAATATGTTTGCAACAGAGTAAGATTTGGAAGAACTTTAACATCTCTATTGAGATATAAAAGAAAAATGAAGATCATGGCATCTGGTCCCATCACTTCATGGCATATAGATGGGGAAACAATGGACACAGTGAAAGACTGACTTTTCTTGGGTTCCAAAATCACTGTGGTTGGTGACTGCAGCCATGAAATTAAAAGATGCTTTCTCCTTGGGAGAAAAGCTATGACAAACCTAGACAGCATATTAAAAAGCAGAGACATTACTTTATTGATAAAGATCCATATAGTCAAAGCTATGGTTTTTCCAGTAGTCATGTATGGATGTGAGAGTTGGTCTGTAAAGAAGGCTAAGCACCAAAGAATTGATGCTCTCAAAATGTGGTGCTGGACAAGACTCTTGAGAGTCCCTTGGACAGCAAGGAGATCAAATCAGTCAGTCCTAAAGGAAATCAACCCTGAATATTCATTGGAAGGACTGATGCTGAAGCTCCAATAATTTGACCACCTGAAGTGAAGAGCCAACTCATTGGAAAAGACCCTGTCTCTGGGAAAAATAGAAGGCAGGAGGAGGTGGGGTGCTGACAGAGGATGAGATGGATGGATGGCATCACCGACTCAATGAAAAAGAGTTTGAGCAAGCTCCAGGAGATGGTAAAGGACAGGGAAGCCTGGCGTGCTGCAGTCCATGGGGTTGCAAAGAGTCAGACACGACTGAGCAACTGAACAAGTCTCAGTTCAATTTTGAAACCAGGGAATAATCTTTATATTCATTGGGAAGATGAAAGGGAATGATAAATTGAAATGTTTTCTCCTTACATGGTGCCTGGCTTATAATAAATGCTCAAGAAGTGTTCATTATTAGTCAGGAAGCAATCACAGTCCTTGATGGTGGCAATAGGAAGCAGAGTTGACCTCCATGGCTGGTCCCCACCCCTTTGGACCCCACCATGTGAATACCAAGGCTCACGCTCCCCTGGGACTGCTTCCAGCCAATGATTGGGCAGTGTTGGGGCAGGGGCCATGGCATGCCTGTAGACTGGGGACTTCTCTTAGTCCACTTTGCCACCAGGATGCTGCTCCAGGTACTAGCACTGCTCTGAGGTTTGATTCTCTTTCTGTCCCATCCTCTACCACCCCTGCTTCCATCTCCTTTCACCACATATGCCAGGCCAAGTGTCTTGCTGTCTTTCATAAGTCTTCCTGTGATCCTCCCTTGGCACTCCTTTAATCACTGCCCTGCATGTCTGATCCCTTCCTGGTGTCTGCTGTCCAAAGGATTCCAACTATCAGAAGCTTGGTTCAAGGAGACAGGGGCTGAAGAAGCCAGAGCCAGGCTGCCTCACTGACCATCCAGGTGCCAAGGAGGACACCATTATGAGCAGTGTCTGCCACACTTAGACTCAGATATAAGCAGTAACCCAGTTGCTGCAGAGTTCTTTGTTGGTGACCTAGAAAGACATCCTGGCATAGGGGAAGCCCCTCCAAGGGCAGCAATCCAGGTGCTGGAAAAATACGAGGGAGTAATTGCCACAAGGACAGTAGAGTTGGCTGGATATTGCTAAATTGCATTGAGACACCACAGAAGCATAATGAGAAACCGAGGGCCATGAACAAACAATTAGAGGTAGCACAGGGAACTATACTCAATACTTTGTAATAACCTATAAGGGAGAAGAGGCTTCCCAGGTGGCTCAGTGGTAAGAATCTGCCTGCCAATGCAGGAGACACTGGAGACTCGGGTTTGATCTCTGGGTCGGGAGATCCCCTGGAAGAGGGCATGGAAACCCACTCTAGTATTCTTGCTTGGAGAATCCCATGGACAGAGGAGCCTGGTGGGCTATGGTCCATAGGGTCTCATAGAGTTGGACACAACTGAAGCGACTTAGCATGCACACACAAAAGGGAAAAGAATCTGAAGAATAATATGTATATGTATAACTGAATCACTGTGCTATACACCTAAACTTACATAACATTGTAAATCAACTATACTTCAATAAAATAAATAAATAAAAATCCAGTGGTAATTAAAAACCTGATGCTGGGATGACTGAAGGCAGAAGGAGAAGAGGGCAACAGAGGATGAGATGATTGGATGGTATCATCCACTCAATGGACATGAATTTGGGCAAAGTCCAAGAGATAGTGAAGGACAGGGGAGTCTGGTGCGTTGCAGTCCATGGGGTCGCGAAGAGTTGGACACGACTTGGCAACTGAACAACAACAGCAAAAAGGTAACATTAAGAACCAGAAGCCTTTTTGGTTGCTTTCAAAATGGCCCCTCTTGCCTGTCATCAGAGATCTGACTCAGATGAGGAACAGACTCACTCACTAGAAGCACAGAGCTCCAGAGGAGCTGAACAGTCAGCCAAGAGAGTCTAGAGGCCTGGAAGAGGAAATTAGACCTTGAAGCATGAGATAGGACAGCTGGATGGATGTCCCAGCAGAGTTTGGCTCTGTAGACCCTGACCCCTAGAACTCCAGGATGTGACCACCTTCCCCACAAAGCCAGCACTTCCTCCATGCTGGGAGGTGTTGCTGAGCCCTCTCCCCAAAAAGGTACCTACCTCCTTCAAGAGATGCTCCCACCTCCTCTCCTACGTACCAGGTTGATGAAAGTTTTAGTTGCTCAATCTTCCTAACCCAGGGATCGAACCCAGGTATCCCGTGTTGCAGGCAGATTCTCTACCATCTGAGCCACCAGGAAAGCAGGCTGATAACTAGAGTTAAATTGTGGCATCACTCAGCTGGGAATACATGGAGCCTGATAAAGCAGGAAAGAGATTCTCTCTTGCAAGGACTGCAGCCATGAATTGCATGTAGCCGCAATTTAGTGGGAATGGGTATTGAGGGTGATGATACTCAGGAGGAAACTCATGGAAGCTAAACATGTAAAATAAATAGGACTTCAAGGTCACCTGTGGATAGACAGCATCCCTCAGCATCCAGAATGGACACAGCTCTTGGAGCAACTGAGAAACGATGTGCTAGAACTGGGGAATTTGAGTATTGTATTCACAGTTGGCCTTGGGCATACATTCATGAGTACAAAATAATTTCTGATTTTTCCTAAGAGTTTGGTCTTAGCAGAGAAAAAGCAAACCCAGAAGTGGCTCCCTCAGGGTCATGCTGAGCCTTAAGTCAATCAAAACACAAAGTGAAGTTTAAGACGCTGAGGTTAAACCTGTCCTGTCTCACATCACTGTCCAAATTGGGGTCTTTTCCTGAGAGCCACAGGTGAGCATTCTTAAGAACAAAATCATTTGCTTAGACATGTTGTTCTGATTTTTGGTTTTGATCCCATGAAGGATAAAAAATAGGTGCCTTGTGGCTAAGAGACCCACATCAGCAGCATCACTCATCCTTCAGGGCTGTCAGAAATGAGAATCCCCAGCCCTACCTCACACCTATGGAATCAGAACCTACATTTTAACAAGAGCCTCAAGACACATGGACACATTTAAGCTTGAGAGGCCTGGCATAGCTCAGTACCCAGGCTGAGCATCTGGAAAATTGGCTTAGGTTTCTGACTCCACCACTTACTGGCTGACAAATTGCTCAGTATCCTTGTAATTTGACGTCCTCATCTGTTGGGTGGAGGTACTGTCTGTTCTTTCTCTTATTTCAGGTCTTTGTTTTCCCCCACCTTGTATTTCTCCAGTTATAATTTTTCATGTTTCTGATATATAAGTGTTCTTTCCTCATTTGCATTTTTACTGAATGCTTTTGCTTAAGGAAGAAGGAATAGACACACCCATATATCACTATGCAAGCGTCCCATCCCAGCTCCATTTAGATCAATGAAATTGACATAAGGTTGTTTAATGAATATAAAAATTATGTTATTACTTAAAAGCTTTCCCCTGCACTCCAAACAGTTTGGAGATTTGGGGCCAATATCTGAATGAATAGCCAATTTGTACAGAACTGGTCAATACAAAGTATGTCTTTCTAGCAGATTCTAACTATACTATGCTTTGCTTTTGTTTGAGAAGCTAATGTCAAAGAAAATACATGACTGATGACATACAAACTATTGTCCTGGACTTTCCTGGTGGTACAGGTGGATAGGAATCTGCCCGCCAGTGTAGAGGACACGTGTTCGATCCCTGGTCCAGGAAGATTCCATGTGCTGCAGAGCAACTAAGCCTGTGCGCCACAACTACTGAGTCTGTGCTCCAGAGCCCATTGAGCCACAGCTACTGAAGCCCAAGCGCTCTGGGGTCCGTGTCCCGCAATAACAGAAGCCGCGGCAGTGAGAAGCCCACGCACTGCAACTAGAGAAAGCCAGCACGGCAGCAAAGACCAGCGCCGCCAAAAATGAACAAATAAATAAATTTAAAAAAATGATTGGCCTTACATTAACCAAAATGTCATGCCTCAGTTTCCATATAATGAAGCCTTGCTCTAAATCATTTTGATGCCCCCTTCCAGCTCTAAAAGCCTATGATTCTAATTTGAGGATTGCTCAGACAGAAACTTTTGTGATTAAAGATTGAAAACCAGGGAAACAAGATTTCTTGTGTTCTCTGCAAGACTTCAATTATGAGCATCCATCTGGAGCAGAGACTTGACCCAAAAGGCCTCCCAGATTTGGTTCATTTCATCTCAACAAAACTCAGGCTCCCAGAAGTTCAAGGACTATCTGGTCAAATGGTTTTAAGCAAGCTCTTTAAATTTTTAATCCCAAGCCTCCTTTCAACTCAATTATTTATCTCACTGCAAATTTCTAACATCCATATCAATTTCCTGAAGATAAATATGCATGAGGTTTGGACCCCAAAATTATACTCTGGGATTTTGAGGTTGATTTTTAAATAAAGCTGGACAGCAATTCAGCTTCTAAAGAAAAATCTATGGGAGTGTGTAATGGAATCACTTAGCACTCTGTAAGGAGGAGAAAACCCTTTCTACAACTATTCCTTTTCCTGTAAGTGCCATGTGATTTTCTGACTATAAATCTTGATGGAGTTGGAAATTTAAATTCTGATGCACTGCTTCATCCTTAGTTAATCACACAAAATTACAAATTTTCAGAAGAATGAGTTCTTTAGAGAATGCATTACCAGCTCTTGAACAGAAATAAAAGCCCTTCATCTCAGAAAATAGAAACATATGTCAATGTCTATCTGATCAAAACAACAGACATTTAACCCTCAACGTGTCCAGCCATTTCTGAGACAGATTGAAGATTGATGACTATGATAACAATAGATCATGTTTACATGTTAGCTACTGACTTCTCATTAGTTTCCTCTCTCTTAGCTATGGATTTACAAAACCCCAGTAGATTTACCTGCTCTGTGGATGAGAAAGGATGACCCACTTTGGATAAAATCACAGCAACAGTTGACCTTTACCAACTACTCAGGATGCACCAAAGCTGTCTTAAGAGCCTTCCTTGTGGTGGTACATTTCATCTTCACAACTGTCTTTTACAGATGAGGACATTCAGGTATGGAAAGATCATACAGACGGTAACCAACAGAGTGACCATTTGAACTCAGACTGCCTGACCTCAGAGTCCATGTCCTTAATTTTGACCTTGACTTTAAACTTGATCTGCTGCTGCTGCTGCTAAGTTGCTTCAGTTGTGTCCGACTCTGTGCGACCCCACAGACAGCAGCTCACCAGGCTCCCCCGTCCCTGGGATTCTCCAGGCAAGAACACTGGAGTGGGTTGCCATTTCCTTCTCCAATGCATGAAAGTGAAAAGTGAAAGTGAAGTCGCTCAGTCGTGTCCGACTCTTTGCGACCCCATAGACTCCAGCCTACCAGGCTCAAATCGAACATACACTAGGTTATATCATAATATTGGCTTCCCAGATGATACAATAGTAAAGAATCTGCCTGCCAATGCAAGAGACATAAGAGACGTAGGTTCAATCTCTGAGTCAGGAAGACCCCCTGGAGTAGGAAAAGGCAACCCACTCCAGCTCTAGTATTCTTGTCTAGGAAATCCCAAGGACAGGGACCCGGCTGCTACAGTCCACAGGGTTGCAGAGTTGGACACGACTGTGCCCATATGCATGCACGCATATCATAATATGTCATATTCTACCCCTGTATTAAGAATTTATGATGATATCGTACTATATTATGCAATATTACATTTTCTATGATGGTGGTAGTAGGGTTTAAAAACAGTCATTCTAATTCAGGTTTATTAGGCTGAGGAACCCCTACTGTCTTCTCTAATTTACAACTTTAGTTGATCTATTGGGCTAATACCTTAAAACTAATTAATACATAAAATAAAAAACTAATCCAAACACCAGCAAACCCATTTGCTGCTCTTACTTCATAATAAATGCCAGGGACCTGGGGCCCCACTGCCAGTGTCCTTCTCCCTCAGGGCTGAAGACTCAACCGCCTGGAGGTGCAGAACCAACTCTGAACAGTGGGCTCAGCCTGGAGGTATGGGAGGGGCTCGCCTGCACAGCACATGCCCGTCCGCAGGGGGCGCCACTCAGCACCACCCCGTGGCTGTGGTAGCCCAGAGGGAATGGTAGTCCAGTATCATCAGACCCTGTAATTTACCCAGAGAGGACAGAAATAATAAGTTATAAAATTTGACACTAAATTTAAAAACCCATCATAAAACACTGGAAAGATGGAAGAATTCACGCGGGTAATATTCAAGGTCTAAATGCCAGCTGGTCTTCAGTTTGTACCACAGTTTTTTCTGGTCTCTGCTTTCCTTGCAATGACCTCATCTACCTCCTTGACCTCAAAGCCCATCTAACGCTTATGCTCCTTGCTTGCGTGCTAAGTTGCTTCAGTCATATCCGACTCTGTGACCCCATGGACTGTAGCCTGCCAGGCTCCTCTGTCCATGGGATTTCCCAGGAAAGAATACTGGAGTGGGTTGCCATTTCCTTCTCTAGGGTATCTTTCCCACCCAGGGATTGAACGCACGTCTCTTGTATCTCCTGCACTGGCAGGCAGATCTTTACCACCAGCACCACCTGAGAAGCTCCTTAATGCTTATGATTCCCTTGCTTATATCTGAACTTACACCTGAGCCCCAGATCCCAGTCTTTAATTACCTCTTAGGCAGATCCTTGCCTGGAGGAACCTCATACACGGTGGATGAGTTAATAAGAATTTCCTCCCTTTGGAGTGGTAGCTACCTTGGTTAATGCAATCACTTCTAAGGAATCATCCAATGATTGTCAACTCTTCATTTTTTAACCACACAGATGTTGTTGATAAGCAAGTCCAATCTACCTCAAGATATTTTTGAAATCCCTCCAATAATTCCTATGTGCTGTTTAAGTTGGGAGTTTTTCATTTTTTAAGCTGCAAAATATTTTCTTTTAACAACATTTTACCCAACTCAAAGAAGGCTCCAAAGCCCCCAGGTTTCAAGGAACCTTCGAGTGTCATCTCCTTAGAGGTTTACTTGTCAAAAGGAACCCAGCTGCATAGAAAGTTTAACTAATTTGAAGATAAAGAATTCTAGCGTACATGCTTAGCAACTTAAGGACAAATGAATTATTCACTTTTTTAAAAGAAACTTACAATTTCACTCTGCAGAGAGTTTTCTGCTCTATTCACAATATTTTGGAATATACAACACATGCTAGAAATAAGCCTGAATTCTTTAATTCCTTCCCTTGTTGGCCACACCCACACCGAATGGCATCACTTTTCATGGAATGGTCACAAACCCCTAATTTGACTTTCATCCTCCCAGAGATCAATATCTGAACTGTCAACCAGCCTGGGCCACCATTTTGTATTTCTCTTTTCTCAAAACTTCAGCACCTTCTCCAACATCCCCACTCTTTGCTGATCACTTTGCCTTTTACTTTTTTACAGTTATTAAGCACACTGAAGCAGTCAGAGGAAATCTCCCCAACTCTCTCACCACCATAGCTCCTCACCCTCCCAGTCTGACCCATACACTTTACACTAAATTCTATATCTCGTTTACCCCGGGACATCTTCCAGCAAATCTATCTCCTACATCACTCATGTTCCTGTTTCTACTACATCATTGTCATCAGCAAACACACGTATTTTTTCTTTGGAATTAAAAAATAAAACCTAAATGACTCCTATAGATCCTATTTCCTCTCCTATTTTTATCCCTCCCTCTCTGTTCAATTTTATTTTCATATAAATTGCATGAATCTTTGCTTCTCTGGTGCCTCCATGGTACTTGGCACAATATACTCCCCCCAAAGAAGTATTTTGGAAATACTAACTGTGTAGTTGTGTAAAATGATCATTGTAAAGCTGATATAGTATTTAAGAAAAATGTATGTAATATTGTGCTGAATTAAAAAATCAGCAAATAAATGTTACATATGCACTATTTATATAAAATGTGAACATATTTTGACAAAGAACAGAAGCTGTTACACAAAAATGATGAGACAGTTTTGTCATATTAGGAGTAATGATGATTGATTGCCAGTCTATGAGAAGTTCTTCAATGTTTATTCACATATATAAAGTCAAGCAAAAGGAAACAAAGCCTCCATCACAGCCAGGCTTTGGAAGCAAACACATTGGTCACTTAGTAGAACCATGTGCGGGGGCGGGGGGGGAGTCAAGCTACACAAATCCAGGCCAAATAGACACAACTCACAACAAGCCTATTTCTTGATTCAAGTGGTAGTTACACGTATGTACACAAAACTCAAAACAATGTATACTGAAATCTGGCATTTCAGTATTTATAAAATTTTCCTCAATTTTTAAAAAGTATTCTTTATACATATATTCTTTCTTTGTATGCTGACTGACATTAAAATTCTAAGTCTCTGAGTACAATCCTCTCTATTAATTTTTCATCCTCCAAATGAAAATAAAATTCAACCACAAAAGGATTTTGAATCCTTTCTCTTCTTCCTTCCACCTCCCATGGGGCTGCTGTGCAAGAGTAAATGCAGCTTCCCCTAAGACACATCAGCATGAATTCTATTTAACAGAGTGAAACTGCCCAAAGTGATACAAGAACAAAACCTGGACTGTACTCCTCACATTCTGATTCTTGAATCCATCTCGATCTTTTTGACACAAGCTATCCCGCTACATGAAAACTATTATCATGATGATAAAATAGAAGGGACAGAGTGAGATCAAATACTGAAGTTGTCACCCAGAGGAAAGGATGACTAGTGACTAGCAAATAAATGACAGATGGCTGAGAAGCTAATACGATTGGAACACTGTCTACAAAACATCAACCATGGAACTAGAGTTCATGAAGCCTCCATTAGAAAAATATTTTGGAGAATATTTTAACAAATGGATACTGAAATTGTGGCAGTACAAGCTACAGATTACAAAGAAAGATATAGCTTGTTTATTATATATATAAAGTTTAGCCATTTAAAAATTTAAATTTTTCTGCAGCTATGTTCTTTCTCTATTGTTGTTGACACATGATCCCAGATGTAGAGCCTTAACACAACAGAAACTTAACATCTTACAGTTCTGTTAGGCTCACTGAACTGAGTCAAGATGTCATGGGCTGGTTCATTTCTGGCATTTCTACAGGAGAACTGATATCTGTGTTTTTTCTAGATTCTAGTGGCCATATGGATTCTCTGATGGGTGACATCCCTCTTTCAGTTACAAAGCCAGAGCCAAAAACTAAAGTTCAACTCCTTCTTACTTAGCCATCTCTTTCATTTTTGCACTAGAAAAGTCCTTCACTTTTAAGAGGTTGTGATTTGGTTGAGCTCACCCGAGGTATCCAGAATAATCTCCTCTTTTCAAGATTCCTCACCTTAGTCACATCGGCAAACAGTATCTACAACATGTACATACAACAGTATTTACATCCTATGTAAAATAACATATTTACAGGTTCTGAGAAGTGGGGCATGGTCATCGTTGGGGGACATTATTTTTGCCTACAGCAATGGTTATCAAAGTATGCTTCATAGACAGGCATGATGCTCAACTGAGGTACTGAAAAATGGATAAAAAGGAGTTCTGCTTCTGAACACGATGGAGAGACTGAATTTGCCCTTTTGGTAACAGCAACAACAAAAGACAAAATATATTGCTTTCAGGCATTGAATATCAGACATCACAGGGCTGTGATCTCAGAGCAAGGAGACAGGATGAACTTTAGATTGCTTCAGCTTGCTGCCTTGGGAGATTCTAGGTTGTAGCTCCAGGAGAAGTCCAGAGATCTTCCATAGTGGAAGAAAAAGAGATGGAAATGGAGAAGCCAGGGCTACAGTACATCCCAGAGAAAATTATCAGAAAGCAGAGAGCTACATAGAGAGAACTCAGAGACCTACAGCGTCTCCAGAAGTCACCAACTGAGCACTGATCAGCACAGCATGTGTGGAAACCCCCTGAGATCAAGGAAGGATCCACCCAAAAGGATTAGAGAGAACAAACTCCAGAACTTCCACAAGGCTGAAGATATTTTAAAACAATGTCAATTATAGTCATATCAAAAATATAAAATACTTAGAGACAAATCTAATACTCTAACACACTGAAAACTGTGAAACACTACTGGGAGAAGTGAAGGAAGACCCAAATAAATGGAGAGATGCATCATAGTCATATATTTCTTTATGTATGAAGATAGTATTTTTAAGATGTCACTTCTCCTTCAAATGATCTATAGATATGTTAAAATATTAAAGGAAAACATAATCCCAGCAGGCATTTTTTAGTAGAAATTGACAATATAGTTCTGAAATTGATATGTAAGAATAAAGTTAGATGATTTATACTATATTGTTATAGTAACTTACTCTAAAGCTATTGTAATCAAGACAATGGAATGAAACAATTTAGAAACAGACTGACACAGACATAGTCAACTGGAATTTTGACAAAGATGCAAATGAAATTGAATAGAAAAAGATTATCATCTTTCAACAAATGGTGCTGGAACAACTGGATTGTCATATAAAGATACAAATGAACCTTGTGTGTGTCAGTCGCTCAGACTCTTTGTGACCCCATGAACTATATAGCATGACAGGCTTCCCTGTCCTTCACTAAAGAAGACTGAAGTGGGTAGCCATTGCCTTCTCCACGGGATCTTCCTGTTCCAGGGATCAAACCCCAGTCTTGTGCATTGCAGGCAGTCTCTTTACTGTCTGAGCTACCAGAGAAACCCCTTGACTCTCATCTAACACCACATACAAATAATAAATCAAAATACATCATAGATGGGAAGGTAAGGGATAAAACTATTAGAAGAAAACATAGAAAAACATCTTAGTGACCTTGCTACTGCTAAGTCGCCTCAGTTGTGTCCGACTCTGTGCGACCCCACAGATGGCAGCCCACCAGGCTTCTCCGTCTCTGGGATTCTCCAGGCAAGAACACTGGAGTGGGTTGCCATTTCCTTCTCCAATGCATGGAAGTGAAAAGTGAAAGCGAAGTCACTCAGTCGTGCCCGACTCCCAGCAACCCCATGGACTGCAGCCCACCAGGCTCCTCCATCCATGGGATTTTCCAGGCAAGAGTACTGGAGTGGGATGCCATTGCCTTCTCCGTTAGTGACCTTAGGTTTGGCAAAATTTCTTAGATAAGATACAAGAAACATAAACTCTAAAGGAAAAAAAATCTGTAAATTATATCTCATTGAGTGTAAAAAAATTGTTTTTTAAAAGCACTATTAAGAAAATGAAAAGGCAAACCACAGATGGAGGAAGATATTTACAAAACATCCAACAAAGAACTGTGTCTAGAATATATAAAAAAACATATGTCAATAATAAGAAACAACTCAAGAATAGTCAAAAGATGAGAACAGACATTTGATCAAAAAAGAGATACAGATAGCCAATAAGCACATAAATATAAATTCAACCTCAGTAGTCATTAGGGAAATGCAAATGAAAACCATAATATGATACCACGACACATCCGGTCAAAAGCCTAAAGCCAAACACCAAGTGTTTTGTGAGACAGTGAAGTAACAATATTTTGGCCCCCTGATGCAAAGAGCTGACTCACTTGAAAAGACCCTGATATTGGGAAAGAATGAAGGCAGGAGGAGAAGGGGACGACAGAGGACGAGATGGTTAGATGGCATCATTGACTCAATAGACATGAGTTTGGGTAAACCCTGGGAGTTGGTGATGGACAGGGAGGTCTGGCGTGCTGCGGTTCATGGGGTCGCAAAGAGTTGGACACGACTGAGCGACTGAACTGAAGTAACAGGATCATACACTGTCACTCGTGGTGTATATTGTTACAACTATTTTTCAAGACTTTGGCAGTTTCCTAAAAAGTTAAACATACTCCTACCAAATGACCCAGATAGTCCACTCTTAGATACTTAGCCATAGGAATAAAAACATATATCCACACAAGGATCTGAAAATGACTACTCAGTTTCATTTATAATAGCCCCAAACTGGAAACAATCCAAATGTCTTTCAGGAAATGAATAAACAAATCACTGCATATCCATACAATGGAATATTTTTAACCCTTTATTCCCTTTTATGATACTCAGTCTATTCCCTTTCATTCTGCTTTGTTTTTGTCTATATTGCTTTTTTACAGGCTTGTATATGAGTTCCATAATCAGAAGAACAATAAATGGGTGTACAATTATACACAGAAAAATTGAGAAATGATTTTACATATTCTAAATACATCCATACTCATTGTAGAAAAAAATAATGTAATAAGAACCATGCATTATCAGCACAATATCACATCTAAAAGAAACTGTTCTTATTTGCATTTTACATGATTCATTCTTATTCAGTTTTTATTTCTGCTATTGTAAAAGAATCACTAATGGTCTCCTAAGTATTTCCTTTATCCATGTACCACCCTTTCTTCATCTAGACACTGGCAAAAGCAATAGTAAGGAGGTGTTCTAATGCCTCATACAATTCTACTGAAATTATCACTCCATTCCCCATATACACTCTCCAACTCACTAAAATCAATCCAGCCCAGGAAACGGACTACAAACAGAATAATATCTTTCTTGAGAAAGCCTCAGGACATCCCAGCACATGCCCTGTACCCCTTGGGAGACAAGATGACCAGTCCTCACTTCTGGACACTTTCCCAGCCAACATGAAACTCTTTCCAGTTACTTCTGGAACTCGTAATCTAACATCACCAAATCCTTCCACCTCTTCCTCCTCTTCTCTGGATCTTCTCCAAATCTTCTGCTTTAACTCAGCCTACATTCACATCTGAAGACTTGACTTTTCTGTATCACTTTCAAACTAGGGCTATTTTTTTCCTGCCCTATCCCACATGGTACTGGGTTCCCAGGGTTTGGGTTCATAGTCACATCTAGACAATTTCCCCCCTTTGTTCTGTGAAAGAAAATACCATCTCCTTGGAGGCTTGGGTGAATAAGTCCTAGCCCTCCACCCCTCCATACTGACCAAGGAGGCCCCATATACTGTAATAAAGAAGAGGTGAAGTGAAGTGAAAGTTGCTCAGTCATGTCAGATTCTTTGCGACCCCATGGACTATACAGTCCATGGAATTCTCCAGGCCAGAATCCTGGAATGGGTAGCCTTTCCCTTCTCCAGGGGATCTTCCCAACCCAGGGATCAAACCCAGGTCTCCCGCATTGCAGGAGGATTGTTTATCAGCTGAGCCACAAGGGAAGCTCAAGAATACTGGAGTGGGTACCCTATCCCTTCTCTAGCAGATATTCCTGACCCAGGAATCAAACTAGGGTCTCCTGCATTGCAAGTGGATTCTTCACCAACTGAGCTATAAAGAAGGCTGAGTGCCAAAAAAAATAATGCTTTCAAACTGTGGTTCTGGAGTAGACTCTTAAGAGTCCCTTGGATAGCAAGGAGATCAAACCTGTCAATCCTAAAGGAAATCAACTCTGAATATTCATTGGAAGGACTGATGTTGAAGTTGAAGCTCCAATACTTTGGCCACCTGATGTGAACCTGCCAACTCATTGGAAAAGACCCTGATAATCTGGGAAAGATTGAGGGTAGGAGAAGGGGGCGACAGAGGATAAGACAGTTAGACTGCATCATCAATTCAGTGGACATGAATTTAAGCAAACTCCGGGATATAGCGAAGGACAGGGAAGCCTGGTGTGCTGCAGTCCATGGGGTCACAAAGAGTCAGACACGACTGAGCGACTAAACAAGGACAACACGGTGCCTGGTCATTGTATCTGTTCTTCAAGTGTCAATGTACATTGAAAGTGAAAGTGAAAGTCACTCAGTTGTGTCCAATTCTTGGAGCCCATGGACTATACGGTTCATGGAATTCTCCAGGCCAGAATACTGGAGTGGGTAGCATTTCCCTTCTCCAGGGGATCTTCCCAACTCAGGGATCGAACCCAGGTCTCCTGCATTTCAGACACAGGAAAAGCCACTGTTACATTGCTACTCTCCAAAACACCTATTTAACACCTCTTCCCAAATCTACAGGGCTTCCCTGGTGGCTCAGACAGTAAAGCGTCTACCTGCAATGCGGGAGACCTGGGTTTGATCCCTGGGTCAGGAAGATCCCCTGGAGAAGGGAATGGCAACCCACTCCAGTACTCTTGCCTGGAAAATTCCATGGACAGAGGAGCCTGGTAGGCTACAGTCCATGGGGTCGCAAAGAGTTGGACAAGACTGAGCAAAAATCTACAGCACCACTTCCCTCTCCAGACGCTAAGCTGACAACCTCATTTCTTACTTTTCTCAGAAGGAAAGAGAAACAATCACAGGAAATAGATACCCTTTTTCCGTAATAAAATTTACCAAGCATATGGGTGCCTTTCCTTCTGTTATAACAGGTTAACTGTCCAGAACCCAATCTAAGGTCAACCCCTAGGCTATGCCCATCTCTTTTCACCTACTCAAGGACATCACTATTGCAATAAACCTCTCTTTCTAAAAATATCAATGCCTCCCTACAGCAATCCCATTGATGAACGTACCACAATGTCTTCTTTTGTAAAAAACAAATGGACAAAAACTCATATTTGACTTATCATTACCTTCCACCCAGTGCCCCCTTATAACAAAACTCAGAGAGCCATTTAAATTTGTTTTCTCCAATTTTTCAGCCTGTCTTTCTTCCCCAAACCACTGCAAGCAGGTTTTGTAATCAACATTCTCAATGAACCAGACCTTTATATCACCAAGTTCAAGACTTAATCCATATTTTACTGAACTTCTGAACAACATTTGACTGGTTGGTCACACTCTCCTCCTTGAAATATTTTCTTTGCCTGACTTCCTGGACTCCACTCTGACCTCTCACCTCCACAGCTGCAACTTCCCTGACTCTTTTTCTGGTTTCTATCATCACCCTGGCTTCCTTACACTGAAGTTCCCCGGGGTCAGCTTTGAACCTCTTCTTTCTCTCTCTCTCTCTCTGATTCACTGTATTCAATGCCTCAGGATGCATATACCATTTTTATGGCTCCTACGTATTTGATCTTTAATTCTGAACTCGTGCCTAAGCTCCAGATTCACATATGAATCTGAAAATGCACATCCAATGATTGATCTTCTGTTTTAGATATAAATCACAAATAAACACCACTAAAATTATTTAATGTGTAATTTTTCTGTCATGTGTAACCCTAGCATTCTCATGTCTATTCTTAATTGGGGGATTTATACAGTTTCTAAATTTTCTACAATAAATAATATTGGACTCCAATTCTCACTATGAACCAGGTGGCCAAGGACTTACTCATCTTCTTACTTTTATTACTTCATCTCTTCTTAAGCCTCAGAAGCTTTATCTGTATGAGGGGGAGAACCTGACCTCTCTCATGCGGGAGGACCACAGACTACGGAGAACAGTGTAGAGAACTTACCATCCATCCAACATCCCTATTAACTCTGTGCCTGAATCCTTCAGCACATTCCAGATTCTTACTTTGCTATGAATTCCTAGAGTCTAATTACACTGTCAGTGTATAGGAACACTTTCCTTGCTCTAATAGACATTGACAAGGGACTTTTCAGAAAGATTGTACCTATTCATCCTTCTGCCAGTTTATGTGAGTACCTGCTATAAGAACTATTACCCCTGTGTATAAATTTAATTAGCAGCTTAATATAAACACACACTTCTTTTATCAGATGTAATCCTAGTTATGGGCTTCCCTGGTGACTCAGATGGTAAAGAATCCGCCTGCCATGCAGGGGACCCAGGTTCAATCCCTGGGTCAGGAAGATCCCCTGGAGAAGGGAATGGCAACTCACTCCAGCATTCTTGCCTGGAGAATTCCATGGACAGAGGAGCCTGGCAGGCAGAGTCCATGGGGTCTCAAAGAGTTGAACATGACTGAGCAACTGAGCTTCTTAGATGTAATCCTAGTTATGGTGCCAACTTGTCATATGACTTAATCTAACTTTGCCTCAGTTTCTCCATCTGTGAAATGGGGACAAGTTTGTGGTTGGAAAGGGAGATATATAATTGGTCTAATCAAGAAGCACAGTGCTTTTGCAAAGATAGGGTACTCAGGGCATGTGATCTTACCACATGGTATATTCAGAATATCCCAATCAAAATCAAGTGTGCATTGAAAGACAATTCTGAGCATAATTCCGCTGATGAAGGCTGCCAGGAAGGCAGCCTTGTTTCTTTGGGAGCAGCTGGCTTGTCTGAATTGCTTGTGCTGTACAGTAGCCTTGCAATTACGATGTATGGGCCAATGCGCTTTCTTCTTACAAAATCATCTCCACGTTCATCTGCCTTGTCATTAAGTTTTATGGTGGAAGTTGAACGCCTAATGAAACTGCAGATTAGAACTGCTTTATGGCCTCTAAGAAAATCGCATTACCATGGAGTAGCTGTGAAAAGATGTGAATGACAGATGTAAGTGTACAGTGTTATTATAAATGGGAGAGAGAAATTAGCTCCAAGAGCAACAAAACTGGTATCATTTTTCACCATTTCCTCCTCCACTTGATCTTCCACCCTTCCATCCTTTGTTCATTCATTCATTCATCCATAGACAGATTGTTGCTATTTAGTCACTCAATGGACATGAGTTTGGGTAACCTCCAGGAGCTGGTGATGGACAGGAAGGCCTGGCATGCTGTGGTTCATGAGGTCACAAAGAGTCAGATACGACTGAGCGACTGAACTGAACTGAAATTGTGACCGACTCTTTGCGACCCCATGGATTGTAGTCCTCCAGGCTCCTCTGTCCATGCAATTTCCCAGCCAGGAACACTGGCGCAGGTTGCTATTTCCTTCTCCAGGGGATCTTCCTGAGCCAGGAATCCAGCCCACATCTCCAACATTGGGAGGTGGATTCTTTACCACTGAGCTACTCAGGAAGCCTTCACTTTATTGTAGCTATACTATAAAAGACAATATCTTGTGCTAAGATTGCGGACTTTCCATCTCCCATATCCCCACCCCCATTGTGTCTTTTTAAATGGAGTCAACATCATTCATCAAATAACAAATATTTATTGTTCTATAAAGGCACCATGCTGCAAGATTGGGGTCTAAAAATAGTACATGGTTCCATTTCTCATTGTGTTTAGATAGAGTGGAAAAGACACACAGTAAAGTAAGTTCTTACAATGCAACATAAATGCTGGAGGATAACACGCCTGAGGTCCAGGGGAGTTGAGAAGGGAAGGGAAGGGGTCACAAATCATGGAAAAGGCCAAGTCAGTTTGGAGATAAGAATAGAAGCACAGAAACAGCAGATAGAGAAAAATGATCCCCCTGTGCTCAAGTAGTGTCCAACTCTTTGCGACGCCATGGACTGTAGCCCGCCAGGCTTCTCTGTCCATGGAATTTGCCAGGCAAGAGTACTGGAGTGGGTTGCCATTTCCTACTCCAGGGTATCTTCCCAACCCAGGGATGGAACCTGCATCTCCTGCATTGGCAGGCAGATTCTTTACCACTAGCATTACCTGGGAAACCTGGTCCCCCGCCCCGAGAAAATAGGAACTCCTCCACCAACCTAAAAGCACAGAATCCATTGGAGTCAACAGTGAGTCCAGAGCAGCTCCAGCTCTGTTGGAGGAGGTAACAGAAGATGAGGCTGGGAGAGAACAGGGTTTAACCCTCAGGGTCCTGCGTGCTGTTAAAGAGTTCAGACTTTGTCTGAGGTCTCCTCTGCCTTCTAAGGAATAGTACCCATCCAGAGGAAGAGGAATCTGCGACATGATCTTTTTCTGTTTTTTTTTTTTTTAATTGAAATGATGGTTTTCGATGGGGAAGGGGATGCACAGCTTGGGATGGAACCTGGATATTCTGAATTCCAGGAGGTCAACACCTGGCTTAACACAGTTCCTGTGCTGGCCCCCACTTCTAAGGGAAGCATCTTCTGTTTCAAGGCCGAAGGGACTTGACTCAGTGAGACTACATGAAGAGAAAAATCATCCCGGACAAGGACACTCACAGGACATGTTGCTACAGACTTCACCCCCTGGATCAGTCTCTAGAGCAATGGGGCGGAGCTGTCTGCCAGGCAGGAAGTTTGGAGCATACTTGCAGAGGCCACGTGAGGACGGACACAGCTGTGAACACTTGTATTGCCAGCAAAGCAGTGACAGAGCCAATGCTCTTCCTGACGCTGAGAATGATCCCTGATTGCTTGAGGAACAGAGACGTTGATATTTTAGGCCCTTGGCCTTTGAGGAATTATCCTGTGCTTTGCTAGGTTATTCTTGGGGAAAGCTAAGCTTGCATCCTAGGAGCTGAATATGCCCCTCACTTAGAAGGACGGGAAGGGGGTGGGGGTGGGGTGCGTAGATCGGGTCCAGGGACTTGTTCTGGAGAGTAGCTCCTTGGATTTTTAGGTCTTTCTTTCTCCTCCCTCCTTCCCCCACCTTTATCTTTTGTAGCATCAAAACTAGGGGGAAGGAAGAGGTGAGAAAGAAGAAAAGTGTATTCCTTATTAGGATAAGCTTCAATAAAGTGAGTCAGATTTTTTTTAAATTATTTTGAAGTGGGGGAAAATTTTTTACAATGTTGTGTTGGTTTCTGCCATACAACAATGTAAATTAGCCATAATTATACATAGCCCCTCCTTCTTGAGGGGCTTCCTAGGTAGCTCTGATGGGCAAGAATATGCCTGCAATGCAAGAGACCTGGGGTTGATCCCTAGGTTGGGAAGATGCCCTGGAGAAGGGAATGACAATGCATTCCAATATTCTTGCCTGGAGAAGCCCATGGACAGAGGAGTCTGGTGGGCTACAGTCCACAGGGTTGCAAAGAGTTGGACACAACTGAGCAATTAAGCACACCTTCCTCCTGTCCCCCCTTCCCACTCCTCCAGGTCATTGCAGAGCACCAGGCTGGGCTCCCTGTGCTCTACAGCAACTTCTCTCCAGCTATCTGTTTTACACATGGTAGAAGGCACTTCTATCAGAGAAGGCACTGGCGACCCACTCCAGTACTCTTGCCTGGAAAATCCCATGGATGGAGGAGCCTGGTGAGCTGCAGTCCATGGGGTCGCTAAGAGTCGGACACGACTGAGCGACTTCACTTTTACTTTTCACTTTCATGCACTGGAGAAGGAAATGGCAACCCACTCCAGTGTTCTTGTCTGGAGAATCCCAGGGACGGGGGAGCCTGGTGGGCTGCCGTCTATGGGGTTGCACAGAGTCGGACATGACTGACATGACTTAGCAGCAGCAGCAGCAGCAGCAGTGTATCTACGTCAATGCTATTTTCTCCATTAGTTCCATTTCCTCTGTCCCCACTGTATCCACAAGTCCATCTCCATATCTGAGCCTCCATTCCCTCCCTGCAAATGGGTTCATTGGTATTACTTTTCTATCCATATATATGTGTTAATATATGATATTTGTTTTTCTCTTTCTGACTTAGTTCACTGTCTATAACAAGGCTCTAGGTTCATCCACTTCATTAGAACTAAGGGAGTCGGATTTTTTGGAACCTAACTTCATTCTGGATTGTGCTCTGTGCTTTGAACAGTAAAGAGTAGAACCCCCTGTTTCCATGTGCTGTTTGCGTCTCCTTGGGGTTTGAGAGACAATGGGATCAACACTCACACAGCTGTCCAGGTCTGCAAAGCTGGTCTGAGACAGAAGCCCCAGTTATTTCCAGGCCCCTAAGAAAATTAGAGAGCTGGGCGCCTGATGTCTATTCATAGAGTCCTTCCAAACATTAAGTTCTACATCCACTTTCATTAGAATATTTTCCCATGTTATGTTCTAGCCCTTCTCCCCTTGAGTGCTCAGAGATTTCTGGCATCACTTCAGCATGCTCGTTTATTAGTTTTCTCCTAACATCAGTGATATTAGTCAGGCAAACAGTCATGGATGCATCCAGAATAGTTAAACGAGAGCTGCTGTGCTGTTTCTTCACCCACCTGGGTTCTCCTCTGGTCCCCTCCACGTCTGCCCCATTTCAGTTTGAAGATCTTTGCCCTTCACAGTGTTTCCATAAGGAGAGAAACAAAATAAGAGAGACTTCTGTTTCCCCTCACGGGCTCCAAACCTCTGGCCTATCCCCGGCAGTAGGCTGTAAGCCACCTAGAAGTGGACAAGGAAAGGGACCTTCTTGTCTGGGGTCCGACACTGTACCTGGGGCATCCTGTGTGCTTGGTAAATGTTCTCTAAACAGAACCAGGTCTCTCTCTCCCCACGTGGCAAACACATCCCAGGTGACCCCCCAGTACATCACATCCTTGTAGAATCCTGTCTCCTGAGAGTCAGTGGGAACCGTGCCCACTTCTAACCAATAGAATATGTGAGAAATGATGGGGTGCTGCTCATGTGATGTGTTCCCTCCTGTGGCAAAACATAAGGGACTTTTCAGATGTAATTAAGGTCCCTTATCAGTTGACTTTGAGTTCATCAAAAGAAAGATTAGCCAGGAAGGGTGTGACCTAATCCATGGAGTCCTTTATGAGAAGGTTTATAAGACGGTCTTCCTTAAGCTCAGACTCTCTCTCTCTCTCCTTCCTCTCTCTCTCTCTCCTTCCTCTCTCTCTCTCTCCCCTTACCCTCTCTCTCTTTTTCTCTCACTGGCCCTGAACAAGCAAGTAATCACGGGGTCCACAGCTGCAAGCAGACTCTGCCAACAACCGTATGAGTTTCAAACAGAACCCCAGCCTCACATGAGATCACAACCCAGACAATATGTTGATTGCAGCTTTGTGAGACCCTGAGTGCAAGACCCAGCTAGGCTGTGCCAAGACCCTAACCCATGGAAACTGAGATAATAAATAAGGGTTCGAAGTACATTTCTATGTAATCGTAGAAAACAAATACAATGAACACAAATAAAATTGCCCTTTGTGGTTGTCACTGGACTTCTTTGCAAACTTTAACTGTTTTGCTACAGATTCTTCCTGACATAATTTTGGAAAGTTCTGTCTTGGGTTATTTTGCTTCCCTTTTCCTATTATACATATAATTTTAAAAACTGTGTTCCTTGGGGAACTCCCTGGCTTCACCAGGCCAGGTAGATTCTTTAGGACCTGGGGCTTTCTTCCTTGTTGAAGTAAAAAACAGTGACACAAGCAGAATTTCATTTCTGAAAGATGACTCTCTTCAGCTCTCTTCTCCCTCAGGAATTTTGTGGCATAAATTCAAGGAGCCTTTGAAACTTTGAAAAACCTATCACATAGGGTTGTTGTGAAGGCAAACCAAAATATAGAGCATCAGAATGACTGCTATCACTTTGCTGAGTTTCACATTTTATAAAGCTCCTTTGAAAATAGAATTAGAGCCTCTAAATGATCCCATGAGGTGGGAAGATTAAGTATCCTGGGGCTATTTCTGAAGAAGTCTTTGATTTATAGATGAAAAAATAGAACCCTTATGGCTTAAGGATGATTTCCAAGGCAGCATAGCTTAGCGACTAAAGAATCAGTTCAGTTCAGTTCAGTTCAGTCGCTCAGTCTTGTCCGACTCTTTGCGACCCCATGAATCGCAGCACACCAGGCCTCCCTGTCCATCACCAACTCCCGGAGTTTACCCAAACTCATATGCATCGAGTTGGTGATGCCATCCAGCCATCTCATCTTCTGTCGTCCCCTTCTCCTCCTGCCCCCAATCCCTCCCAGTGTCAGAGTCTTTTCCAATGAGTCAGCTCTTCGCATGAGATGGCCAAAGTATTGGAGTTTCAGCCTCAGCATCAGTCCTTCCAATGAACACCCAGGACTGGTCTCCTTTAGGATGGAATGGTTGGATCTCCTTGCAGTCCAAGGGACTTGCAAGGGTCTTCTCCAGCACCACAGTTCAAAAGCATTAATTCTTCAGCGCTCAGCTATCTTCACAGTCCAACTTTCAAATCCATACATGACCACTGGAAAAACCATAGCCTTGACTAGATGGACCTTTGTTGGCAAAGTAATGTCTCTGCTTTTGAATATGCTATCTATGTTGGTCATAACTTTCCTTCCAAGGAGTAAGCGTCTTTTAATTTCATGAATAGCAGCTAGTAACTGAGGTTGATGAACCCAAGAGAGCCAACCCCAAATATCATCTTCTTTACACTCCCTTCCAGACTCTAGCAACTGATTCTTATACGTGTGTTCAGTTGCTCAGTCATGTCCAATTTTTTTGCAACCCCATGGATGGTAGCCCACCAGGCTTCTCCTCTGCTCATGGAATTTTCCAGGCAAGAATACTGGAGTGGCTTGCCATTTCCTTCTCCAGGGGATCTTCTCAACCCAGGAATCTAACCTGAGTCTCCTGGGGCTCATGCATTGCAGGTGGCTTCTTTACCACTAAGCCACCTGGGAAGCCCTCTTATACTACACACTCAAAGTGGACCCTTCTGATCACCAGCCTGGTGTGCTTGGTGTTGCAGAATCTGAAACATCACTTCAGACCCCAGGGATCCCTGGGAGGTGAAATCAGCAATGTGCATTCTACCAAATTGCCTCTTCTCACCTCCTAAAGATGGAGCCTCACTGCTCTAAGATAATGGCTATGTTTCCTCAGGTTTTCATCTTTTTAAAAAATTTATTTATTTATTATTATTATTGCTTGTGCTGGTCTTTTTCTCTAGTTGCAGAGCGCGGAGGCTACTCTGCACTGTAGTGCATGGGCTTCTCATTGCAGTGACTTCTCTTGTTTGGAGCACAGGCTACAATAGTTGTGGTACACGGGCTTAGTGGCCCTGTCGCATGTAGGACCTTCCCAGATCAGGGATCTAACCCATGTCCCCTTCCTTGGCAGGCAGATTCTTAACCACTGGACCACAGGGCAGTCCTCAAGTTTCCATCTTCTCTTTCTCCTTCTCAAGTCAGTTCCTTCTTGGGATCAAAAGTATGCCCCAAATCATCACGTCTTAGTGGTCTCCTTCACCTGTTGGGAGATGCGACCGTCAGCAAGCCGGGCCAGTGACAAAGTCATCTATGACTGTGAAAGCCTTAGCAGATGTCTGGTGATGGAGGTTGCCTAACTCTACTATTACCTGAAAACAATGCAGAAATTCATATCAGAACAGGAACTCCCTTTCTTCTTCTTGGTTTGGAACATGGTGATGAAATAAAGAATTTTCTTCCATGAAGGACTTAGAGAAAGGTGAGCTGGTGGGAGGTGGATGCCAAAGCATGCAAGCATCTCTTAAACTTTGCCCTGTAAGGATGACTAGACCACACTGGGATAAGGGAAGACGTTCATCAGTTTGGTTTAATGATGAGTCAACGAATCTAGAGTCAAAGGCATGGCTTTACGGGTCAGCTGATATTTATCATATATTTATTTTATGTTCCTTCCTGCCTGCAGCCTTATTTTTTCCATCTTTAACATATGGAAAACTGGAATTTGCCCAATCTACCTAATGGGAGTGCTGTGAGGAAAAACTAAAGTAAAATGAAATAATGTGGATCCTATGTAAAAAAAAAAAAAAAAGTGGAATACCATCCACATGTGACAGGGACATGTCTATTTTTCCAGGGCTGTACAGGGGAAACTGACAGAGCTGAGACATAAAAAAGGTGCATTTTTTTCGGTTTCTGGGTTGACTGATTGAAAATATGTAACTCTGGAAGTGTGAAAATATTACTCAGGGAGATTCTTTGTGTGTGGCTAGCCCTGGAGATGGAGAAGGCAATGGCAACCCACTCCAGTACTCTTGGCTGGAAAATCCCATGGATGGAGGAGCCTGGTGGGCTGCAATCCATGGGATCGCTAAGAGTCGGACATGACTGAGTGACTTCGCTTTCACTTTTCACTTTCATGCATTGGAGAAGGAAATGGCAACCCACTCGAGTGTTCTTGCCTGGAGAATCCCAGGGAAGGCAGAGCCTGGTGGGCTGCCGTCTATGGGGTCTCACAAAGTCGGACACGACTGAAGTGACTTAGCAGCAGCAGCAGCAGCAGCCCTGGAGAATGAAATCCTAAGAGAATATTTTACAGTCCAGAGACAAGTGCATGGAAAAAATGGTCACAGGAGCCCAGAGCTGCTCTGCCCTTGAGTAAGAGTGTGGCTTTGGGAGGACAGAGGGAGTGCAGTGTTCATGGCCTTGGGAAGAAAGCTCAGGGAAGGGTGGAGCAAGGGAATGCTAGGGAATGGGATGGCACTGGGAGCTTGTGCATCCCTTCACCCATCCACTCACCCAGCCACTCATTATTCACTCAGCAAACACTGATTGAACAGTTACCATGTGCCAGGGATTGAGTGAGCTGCTGGGAATAGAAAGATGAAAATATGGTTTCTAGCCTCAAGGAAGTTTCTACTGTAAGGAGACAGATTCATTTCACATGTGTAGTATAGAGCATGGGAGGTGCTGGAGTAGAAATACACAGACAGCTATCAGGGCATGGAGGAGGGTCCTTTAACTCAGTTTGGGAAACCAAGAATGTTTCTCAGAGGAAGTGATACTTAGGAGGAATCGTGAAGGACAGGTAAGAATTACCTAGGGAAGGAAGCAGGTAAAAGTGAACTAGGAAGGAGGCACAAAGAATAAAAGTGTAACACGGAATGAGAGATAAAAGGATCATTTGTGGATAATGCAAGTAAAGACAGGCATATGACCAGACAGAAGGATGTGTAAGAGAAGGTGATGATCAAACAAGCTGGAGAGATGGGTCCACGACACATCGTGAATGACCCTATATGACACGCAGAAGAGGTTAGATTTTATCCTAAAGGCACTGGGAGTCACTGAAAAAAATCTAAGTGGGATACTGTCATAATCAAATTTCTTACAAAATTAATACTTTTTTAAACTATTTTTTCATAGTTTATTTTCAAATCATACTTGGTTTGAGTTTAAATAGCTCAAAAATCAATATTATGTTCCAAGATGCTTTCATTTATTAAACAACCCAATTAAAAAAATCCAACTCACACTTTAAATTTATAATGTAGGTAAAATTAAAAACTATTATAAATATTTAATAATGCTTTATATTTTGTTTTATATTATAGTACATTACTAAAGACACATAAAAGTAGAATTATCTAATTAAAACATTTTCCCTCAGTGTATTTCTAACTATAAAAACCATAAAAACAATCAATAAAAGTTATAGAACATAATTTTTAAAAATAAAACTGACATATCCTGCTATCAACCTTATGGAAAGATGACTGGTACAAGCTCTGGAATGTTAGGAACTTTGAAAAAATAGATTTGGAATCATAAGTTGGTATATTTGAGCATGAAAATACAAATGGGCTAAGTTCTCACTATAATAGCTTCAGATTTCTGTATCAACTGCTTATATTCCCAAATATTCAATCTGGGTGGGAAAGTGAGAAAGAAAATCTGTTCTAAAAAGAAACATAATTAAATTATTTCATACTTAAAGATTCTGTCCCCTAATCAACATTTATACTACTCAGAGTGGGGAGGGCTGTGACCTAGGAGAAAATGGAAAAATGGGTTCATAGTGAAGTCAGAGGTGGAAACTCAGAGTCACACAGGACAACCTTACATCAGCCCAATCAAAACGAATACAGTAACTGCAGTTACACTTAGGCTTGGGGGACCAACTGCTTACTGAGCCTTCCCACCTTTAAAAGCACCTAGGATATAGTAGGGTCTTAATAAATTCTTAAACAGTAGATGAATGACTATCTGTTTGAGCTTATCGTAGTGCTTCTAGCTGGATTGTTTCTTTACAATATTCCTAAAGGAGCCTCAGTGACAATGATAGATGAAACAATAGGCTGGATTGTGGGATGTGCGCAGCAGAGCATCCTGTTTCTAACTGGCATTATTCAATGTCTGGCTGCCACAATCCCACAAATTCATAGGTGAATATTTGGGAAACAACTTGTGCAAAATGTTTTGAAATAGAAAGCAACCAAAGAAATGAGAAAACAGCCAAAGAAATACTCTCCAAAGAGATAGAGAAAAAATTTGCTACAAAACAAGAATGCAATAGAAAGCATTATTAGAGTTGTATTTCTAGAAGACAGATTAACATTAAAAGAATTAATCTTGAAAAGCCAAAGAGACCATTCCAGGAATTCCAGCAAGTACAGACAGTGAGAAACATCTTACTGAAGCCAAGTCGTTTTGTAATTACAATAGCTCTGTGTGTCCCTCTAGAGCCATGACTTTGGACACCTGTCCGTCTTCCCCATCAGCCACAAGACATGTCTATCATGCTGTATCCCACATGGCCAGCACTGATCTTTTGCTTTCCCTCCACCAATACCTACAGATCTTCCTATGGTCTTTCTTTCATTTGGTCACCATCAACCAGTCACCCAATCCAGAAACTCTGTAGTTAAACTCTTTTCTCCTCTTGATACTCAAAACTAGTCACCAGTCCATAAGATTCTGATTTCTAAGCAGTTTTCAAATTTATTGCTTCTTCTGTTTTCTTGTAGTCCCTGCCTCAGATGAGGTCCTTAGCAACTCTCATCTAGGGAACTGACTGCCAGAGATCCCAATTATGGGGTCTCTCTGCCTCCACAGTCTCTCCCTTCCTCATTATCTGCCACACTGCCACCAAAAATGACCTTTAAAAATGAAAGTATGTATGTATCACTGTCCAATCTTAAAATCATTCAGCAATTCTCCATCACATGAGCCTGGCATAGAAGGAGGGTGACCATCTCACCCTGTTTGTTCAGTGATGACCATTGTTCCAACATCCATTATTTATTTAGTTAGTTTTGGCTGTGCTGGGTCTTCATTGCTGCATGGGCTTTCTCTAGTTGCTGCGAGTAGGGGCTACGCTGTCATTACAGTGCTCAGGTTCTCACTGCAGTGGCTTCTCTTGTTTCAGAGCATGGGCTCTACAGTAGGTGAGCTTCAGTAGTTGCCACTCATGGGCTCAGTAGTTGTAGCTTTTTACAGCACAGGCTCAATAGTTGTGGCACACAGGCTTAGCTGCCTCCTGGCATGTGGGATCTTCCTTGATCAGGGATCAAACCTATGTTCCCTGCACTTGCAGGTGGATTCTTATCCACTGGACCACCAGGGAAGTGCCCCAGCATCATTATTAAATAACTCTTTCAAAATCAAAAGTTCCCCTATTTGAACAATACATGATTAAGCAATTTACGGATGTTCTTCATGATCTAGGCTCCACCCACTTTTTGGCTATCTGACTAGTGGATTGCTTTTCATCCTAAATCACTTGTTTCACTATGACTACCTATTCTCTGACAGCTGCTCACTCAAAGTCAGAGCTTCTTCTAACCTTCCCCACGGTCCTGTTATTATACATGGATATCTCGCATACCTTATGATAGGAGGTGGACAGAGACCAACCCAGTTATTTCTGCAACACTAGAACCTAGGAAAGGATCAGACATGCCAGTGCATCTATAGAGACAGATGGAACATTGCTTTGGCAGCAGTTGAAAACACCATATTTCCCAACATCAAATCAGTCACCAAGATCTATGTACAAAATAAATGATTAAAATATGCTTTACAAACAGCGCCTATGTTTTTAAATATTTTAACACTTACAACTAACCTGACACCTAACCTTAGAAGACTAACCTAACCTCAGAAGAAATGGAGTAGCCATCATGGTCAACAAAAGAGTCCGAAATGCAGTACTTGGATGCAATCTCAAAAACGACAGAATGATCTCTGTTCGTTTCCAAGGCAAACCATTCAATATCACAGTAATCCAAGTCTATGCCCCAACCAGTAACGCTGATGAAGCTGAAGGTGAATGGTTCTATGGAGACCTACAAGACCTTTTAGAACTAACACCCAAAAAAGATGTCCTTTTCATTAAAGGGGACTGGAATGCAAAAGTAGGAAGTCAAGAAACACCTGGAGTAACAGGCAAATTTGCCTTGGAATATGGAATGAAGCAGGGCAAAGACTAACAGAGTTTTGCCAAGAGAATGCACTGGTCATAGCAGACACCCTCTTCCAACAACACAAGAGAAGACTGTACACATGGACATCACCAGATGGTCAACACCAAAATCAGATTGATTCTATTTTTTGGCAGCCAAAGATGGAGAAGCTCTATACAGTCAGCAAAAACAAGACCAGGAGCTGACTGTGGCTCAGATCATGAACTCCTTATTGCCAAATTCAGACTTAAACTGAAGAAAGTAGGGAAAACCACTAGACCACTCAGGTATGACCTAAATCAAATCCCTTATGATTATGCAGTGGAAGTGAGAAATAGATTTAAGGGACTAGATCTGATAGAGTGCCTGATGAACTATGGATAGAGGTTCATGACATTGTACAGGAGACAGGGATCAAGACCATCCCCAAGAAAAAGAAATGCAAAAAAGAAAAATGGCTGTCTGAGGAGGCCTTACAAATAGCTGTGAAAAGAAGAGAAGCAAAAAGGAAAGATATAAGCATCTGAATGCAGAGTTCTAAAGAATAGCAAGGAGAGATAAGAAAGCCCTCCTCAGCGATCAATGCAAAGAAATAGAGGAAAACAACAGGATGGGAAAGACTAGAGATCTCATCAAGAAAAGTAGAAATACTAAAGGAACATTTCATGCAAAGATGGGCTCGATAAAGGACAGAAATGGTATGGACCTAACAGAAGCAGAAGATATTAAGAAGAGGTGGCAAGAATACACAGAAGAACTGTACAAAAAAGAGCTTCATGACCCAGATAATCATTATGGTGTGATCACTCACCGAAAGCCAGATATCCTGGAATGTGAAGCCAAGTGGGCCTTAGGAAGCATCACTATGAACAAAGCTAGTGGAGGTGATGGAATTCCAGTTGAGCTATTTCAAATCCTAAAAGATGATGCTGTGAAATGCTGCACTCAATATGCCAGCAAATTTGGAAAACTCAGCAGTGGCCACAGGACTGGAAAAGGTCAGTTTTCATTCCAATCCCAAATAAAGGCAATGCCAAAGAATGCTCAAACTACCGCACAATTACACTCATCGCACATGCTAGTAAAGTAATGCTCAAAATCCTCCAAGCAATTTTGCTTCAGCAATATGTGAACCGTGAACTTCCAGATGTTCAAGCTGGTTTTTGAAAAGACAGAGGAACCAGAGATCAAATTGCCAACATCCGCTAAATCATTGAAAAAGCAAGAGTTCCAGAAAAACATCTATCTCTGCTTTACTGACTATGCCAAAGCTTTGATTATGTGGATCACAATACACTTTGGAAAATTCTGACAGAGATGGGAATTCCAGACCACCTGACCTGCCTCTTGAGAAACCTGTATGCAGGTCAGGAAGCAACAGTTAGAACTGGACATGGAACAACAGACTGGTTCCAAATAGGAAAAGGAGTATGTCAAGGCTGTATATTGTCACCCTGCTTATTTAACTTATATGCAGAGTACATCATGAGAAATACTGGGCTGGAAGAAGCACAAGCTGGAATCAAGATTGCTGGGAGAAATATCAATAACCTCAGATATGCAGATGATACCACCCTTACGGCAGAAAGTGAAGAGGAACTCAAAAGCTTCTTGATGAAAGTGAAAGTGCAGAGTGAAAAAGTTGGCTTAAAGCTCAACATTTAGAAAACGAAGATCATGGCATCTGGTCCCATCACTTCATGGGAAATAGATGGGGAAACAGTGGAAACAGTGTCAGACTTTATTTTTTGGGCCTCCAAAATCACTGCAGATGGTGACTGCAGCCATGAAATTAAAAGACACTTACTCCTTGGAAGGAAATTATGACCAACCTAGATAGCATATTCAAAAGCAGAGACATTACTTTGCCAACAAAGGTCCGTCTAGTCAAGGCTATGGTTTTTCCAGTGGTCATGTATGGATGTGAGAGTTGGACTGTGAAGAAAGCTGAGCACTGAAGAATTGATGCTTTTGAACTGTGGTGTTGGAGAAGACTCTTGAGAATCCTTTGGACTTCAAGGAGATCCAACCATTCCATCCTAAAGGAGATCAGTCCTGGGTGTTCATTGGAAGGATTGATGCTAAAGCTGAAACTCCAGTATTTTGGCCACCTCATGCAAAGAGTTGACTCATTGGAAAAGACTCTGATGCTGGGAGGGATTGGGGGCAGGAGGAGATGGGGACGACAGAGGATGAGATGGCTGGATGGCATCACCAACTCGATGCACATGAGTTGGGTCAACTCCGGGAGTTGGTGATGGACAGGGAGGCCTGGTGTGCTGCCATTCATGGGGTTGCAAGGAGTCGGACACGACTGAGCGACTGAACTGAACTGAACCTGACATCATACGAGCTATTTTATTTATTCCTTGTTACTAGTAATAGTAAAAATAATGCCAAGAATTATTCCTTAAGATAAGTTCAGCAAATATAAGGATGTACCGGTGATCAGTTAAAAAACAATTCTTTTTGTGGACTATACATCTCTATTCAGGTCAGAGACTGTATTTTTCCTACAGTCTATAAGGTGCCTTACATGCTGTCAACACCCTTACAGAGTGTAAAATAGCAGTGATAATTCGGCTTTTATATCTGTGCTCGTTATCCAGAACAAAGGGTGTATATGGCACTAAGGCACAATGACTTCTCTCATTGAATATTTACAGTTCTGCCAACTTGAAAAGCATATTATGTAGCATTGATCAAAGGAAGAGTTTTCCATTCTTCTCACAAGCAAAGGATACACTTTTTAGGTAAAAATTAGAATCTACAAGTATTTGACCTTAAAAACAGAAAAAATAATCCCATTGAAATCAAGGACACCTCAATATGGGAGCCAACACACAGCACAGATTTGCTGAATCCTTTATTTTCTATGAATATTAAGTCTTGGAAGAAGCCAGAGCAATTCCAATAGTTTGTAGGCTCTATTTGGGTGGCCTCTAACTTAGGTTTTGTTTTCTTTTTTCCCTTCAAATAGCATTCCTTGCAGTCATTGAAGAGGAGTTTCCTCCACTCATGGGGTCTCCCTACATTATAACACCAACACTACTGTTTGGACCAGCAGAACACACATCTTCAGTCTCCAAGGAGCAACAATTAAGGTGGATATTACCTCATTCTGATCAGTGTTCATATTGCAAAAGCAGTGTCTTCATGCTCTCCCTGTAGAGCTAAGATTGATGCTCAGGACCTGGGGGATTTTAAAAGTCTACATAATTGAGGACCTTGTAAGGCCAATAATTATCATTCATAGCAACTAAGGCTTTTCATGAGAAGAGGATAGGTAAGCATAGCAATGATATAGTCTGTTATGAAAATAATACTGGACTTGAAATTCAAAACCCTTAAGCTGTAGGTCTAGGTATGATGATAATAGTAATAATAACAATAACAGCAATAATAATAATAAGAGCTATTGTGCTCAGTCACTTCAGTCGTGTCTAACTCTGCAACATAATGGATTGTAGCCTGTCAGGCTCCTCTCTCCATAGAATTCTCTAGGCAAGAATACTGGAGGTGGGTAGCCATTACCTTCTCTATATCTTCCCGATCCAGGGATGGAACCTACATCTCCTGCGCCTTCTGCATTTAATGCAGATTCTTTACCCACTGAGCCATTATCGAACACCAAATTTATAGCAGATGCTATTAAGAGGCCACGTGGGGGGCAGCTAGTCAGTGGGGATGAGAGAGAAGGGGCCAGTGAAGACTTCTTAGAAGAGTTCCAGTAGAAATTGACATCTGGTGAGTGAGTAAGAGTTAGTGAGATGAACTCAAGAGGGGAAAAGGAAAGATGTTCCTGGAAGAAAGATGCAAATGTCAAAGTATGTGCCAGTCCGTCTGACACATTTACAGGGTTTTCCATCATTCAGTTTTTCTGAATTACAGAATTTTAGGATAAGGGAATAAAAACTTTTTAACCCAGAAAATGAAGCAGAGGCAAGATTATAAAGGGCCTTGAATAGATCAGTAAAGTAATACCGAATAATTTAAAACTTTTAAACAGGGAGAGAACTTCAAAGAGGATAATGAAATCTCGAACACTGAGGGAGAGAGTGCTTTAAACAGGAGGGGCTGCTTATGAAGACACATGTTTCAAAGAAGTTTAACAAAGTAAAGACTTGGAAGTGTCTTAGATGATCTTGACAAAAATTGCTTCCATACAGACTGTAGCTCAGCCATCAGATGACAGTGGGTTGAAGAGTTAAAGTAAAGCAAGAAACAGGATCCTTCTGATAAGCTTGATGGTGAAGGGAAAGGAAGAACGTGGCCTGCCAGTCACGTCCACCTAGAACACTGATCTAGGGAGGGTTGCTTTGTTATGAGGGAAAAATCAAATGCAACTGAGTGTCACAACAAAGATGCCATAAAAAGGGAAATCATAACAGAATGAAGAGAGTGGATTATTAATGGACTAAGAATTAAGGAAGTGAAAGTGGATGGGATTCAGAACAAAAAAAGGAGGATTAAGCTTGAAGGGGTTGTGGGGAGTCATCTCACAGTGGTGGAAGGATATATGGAAATGTTGATAAGTTTAAGCCTAGGGAAAGTCGCTCAGTCATGTCCGACTCTTTGTGACCCCATGGACTGTAGGCCATGGAATTCTTGGGCAGAATACTGGAATGGGTAGCCTTTCCCTTCTCCAGGGGATCTTCTCAACCCAGGGATAGAACCCAGGTCTCCTGTATTGCAGGTATATTCTTTACCAGCTGAGCCACAAGAGAAGCTTAAGCTTAAGCAGGGGGCTATAAAAAATCCACATTATACTGTTCCCTTCCCCTTTTCTCTCCTTCCTCAGTATTTGTGCTAAGCTGCTTCAGTCACGTCTGACTCTTTGCTACCCCATGGACTATAGCCCACCAGGCTCCTCTGTCCATGGGGATTCTCCAGGCAAGAACACTGGTGGGTTGCCATGCCCTCTTCCAGGGGATCTTCCCAACCCAGGAATCAAATCCAGGTCTCCCACAATGCAGGTGAATTATTTCCCACCTGAGCCACTAGGGAAGCCCTCAATACAGTAAGAGTCAAAACCATTTGCTGAGAGTTGAGATTCAGTCATAGCAGAGTGGGCTTGAAAAAAATTAGATTAAAAGCAGCATGAACAGATAAAGGAGACAATGGATTAGAAAAACAGTTTGCCAGGCAGATCAAAGGTTCCAGCTTTGGTTGAAGAGCATGAAAGCATAAACTGAGAGAGGGACCAAAATATGAGTTTTCTAGTCTTCTCTAGGGCATCTCCCCAGTGAGGTGGAGGCAGTAAAAGATCAGATTTTTGGACTGACCTCAAACCAGACATTGATGAGCAGGTGCATTGAAAGGGTATTGAATAGAGAGAGATGAAGTAGTACCTTGTTTCATTGAATCCTCCTCACATTTTTATTATAAAATATTAATAATAGAAAAAAAAGGTCGCTTTACCCTCATTTTTACAGAGGATGGAACTGTCATTCATGGAGGGTTATGCACACCCAGTGTCACCCAGCTACACAGACTGAGTGGAGGGTCAGCTGGGCCTTCTGGATCAAGCCTTGCTCTTCCACCGCACCTCATTGCCTCTCTGTGTGCGTCACGCTACTAACCTCAACAGAAAAAAAAGAGGGACATGCTTGTTCTGTTCCCATCCTAGGGCAATTCTGCCCCCTCTGTTCTGTAACATAAAGCCAGGTTCTACATACAAGGCATTTTATCCCCTCTAGGAAAAGCATTCCGCTAATTTAGAGGACAGATAAATGGCCTCCCCAATTGCTGAGCAATGTTCATATGGTCATAAGCTCGTTTACGATATAGGATGATGAAAACCCCATCTATGTTTTTCTTTTTGGTTCCAACTAATTTTCAATTGCCTTAGCAGCAGCTGCTCTCTGCTAGGAAGAAGAAAAATGATCTGCAGAGAAAGCCCTGTAAGGCTTTACGGCAAAAAGCGTAAACCTAAGTCACACACTCATCCAAGCCTAGCCTTCACTCCCTCATCCCATCAGTGGTGATTTATGACCTTGGACTCTCAAAAACATGGGATCATATTTTATGATCAGGTATGTGATCGTAGCTGAGGAATGTGAAATGTTTTAACAAGGCTGTTTCAATTCCCACTTTATAAATAGGGAACTCAACAAAGCCAGACAGCTCCTTGCCTTTGGGTTCTGAGGCCCTGGATAAAATTCTCAGCTGCCACCAGAGAGCTCAACTAGCTGAAAAGACAGTGTGTGCTGTGTGCTCAGTCATGTCTGACTCCTTGCTACTCCATGGACTGTAGCCCACCAGGCTACTCCATCCATGGGATTTCCCAGGAAAGAATACTGGAGTGAGGTGGCATTTCCTCCTCCAGGGAATCTTCCTGACCCAGGGATCAAACCTGGATCTCCCACACTGCAGGCACAGATTCTTTACCATTTGTGCCATCAGGGAAGCCCAGAACTGATGCATTTTGATGGCTGGACTGTTTGAGAGAGGGGACCTGTGTGAGTCCAATAAATGCATTGATTTTGTTAAGAGAATGTATGGTTATCTTTTTCAGAGCCCCCAAATATGGCCTGATCCCTAGAGGTTCAGGAGAAATGATGTAGCAAGCTGGTGCCTACCTGAGCACTAAAGTTGTGTTGAAGTGCAAGTTGCTCAGTCATGTCCTACTCTTTGCAACTGCATGGACTATATAGTTCATGGAATTCTCCAGGCCAGAATACTGGAGTGGGTAGCCTATCCCTTCTCCAAGGGATCTTCCTCACCCAGGAATTGAACTGGGGTCTTCTGCATTGCAGGCAGATTCTTTATCAACTGAGCTATCAGGGAAGCCCTAATACCTCCTTTTCCAAGTGCTTCTTCTTCACCTTCCTTCCTACCTTTGCAGAGGAATAGCCAGTCAGAGGCCCTGAAAATGTTCTGTACATCCCACCCAGGGGCATGGACACCCAGAAGAAAGGCAGCCTTGATGGAGCCCGATAAGCCAACCCAGGTCAGGACAGGCTTAAGAAATGGGAAGGGCTCAGTTCCATTCAGTCCCTTATCATATCTATTAGGAAGCAGTACTATTCAGGAACTCAGTTACATCTGGTCTGGCCCCGTTATAAATGTTTAATACAGAATTCACCAATAAAGCTGATATGAAACTGCTTCAGTTCAGTTCAGTTCAGTCGCTCAGTTGTGTCCGACTCTTTGAGACCCCATGAATTGCAGCACACCAGGCCTCCCTATCCATCACCAACTCCCGGAGTTCACTCAAACTCAAATCCATTGAGTCAGTGGTGCCATCTAGCCATCTCATCCTCTGTCATCCCCTTCTCCTCCTGCCCCCAATCCCTCCCAGCATCAGAGTCTTTTCCAATGAGTCAACTCTTCGCATGAGGTGGCCAAATTATTGGAGTTTCAGCTTCAGCATCATTCCTTCCAAAGAACACCCAGGATGGATCTCCTTTAGAATGGACTGGTTGGATCTCCTTGCAGTCCAAGGGACTCTCAAGAGTCTTCTCCAACACCACAGTTCAAAAGCATCAATTCTTTGGCTCTCAGCTTTCTTCACAGTCCAACTCTCACATCCATACATGACCACTGGAAAAACCATAGCCTTGACTAGGCGGACCTTTGTTGGCAAAGTAATGTCTCTGCTTTTCAATATGCTATCTAGGTTGGTCATAACTTTCCTTCAAACTGCTTAATTTACCATTAAATGATGAATGTATACATTGAAGAAAAAAAAAAAACAAGAGAGTCAAATGTATTTTAAAAGGCAATATGCAGGTCTCCCCTGGTGGCTCAGGGGTAAAGAATCTGCCTACCAATGCAGGAGACATAGGTTCAACCCCTGATATAGAAAGATCCCACATGCTGCAAAGCAACTAAATCCATGAGCCACAACTACTGAGCCTGTGCTCTGGAGTCCATGAGACGCACTACTGAGCCAACGTGTCACAACTATGGAAGCCCGAGTTCCCTGGAGCCCATGCTCCTCAACCAGAAAAGCCACTGCAGTAAGAGGCCCAGCACCACAACTAGAGAACAGCCCCCACAGCAGCGAAGACTCAGCACAGCCAAAAATAATTGTTTTTGAAAAAACTTTTAAACGGGTAATATGCAATTTATCCATTACTTTTATTGGAAGAATCTTTCAAGCTATTAGATTACAAGTTTTGTGTTTTCTCTTATACAGATCATGAGGAACCTGCTACAGTCTTTACAATATAAGTCGAACAGAATTAGCATCTGTTCTGGCTGGAACTTTGTACCTTGGTAACATGCTAGGCTAGTGATTGCCTGCTGCATAGAAGCCCATTATTCTACATTAAGTGTATACAACAGACACCTATAATGAGACAATCATGGGACACGAATGTTTGAACTCCTCTATCTCGTGTCATCATACTTTAAAGTTCCTCAAACTTACTAATGTCTGGAGAGCAATCTGCATCATCTAAGTCAGTCCTCTTGGATTTCTACTCTTTCTCCACCGGACTGTTGGAAACAATTATTTTCCTAACCGTGTATTTCTAGGTAGCACATAGGATTCTGTCTTATCTAAAAGATTAGTTAGAAAGGAAGCAGTTCTTTCACAAGTAAAGAAAATGTTCAGTTCATTTCAGTTGCTCAGTCGTGTCCAACTCTTTGCGACCCCATGAATCACAGCACGCCAGGCCTCCCTGTCCATCACCAACTCCTGAAGTTCACTCAGACTCACATCCATTGAGTCAGTGATGCCATCCAGCCATCTCATCCTCTGTCGTCCCCTTCTCCTCCTGCCCCCAATCCTTCCCAGCATCAGAGTCTTTTCCAATGAGTCAACTCTTTGCATGAGGTGGCCAAAGTACTGGAGTTTCAGCTTTAGCATCATTCCTTCCAAAGAAATCCCAGGGCTGATCTCTTTCAGAATGGACTGGTTGGATCTCCTTGCAGTCCAAGGGACTCTCAAGAGTCTTCTCCAACACCACAGTTTAAAAGCATCAATTCTTCGGCGCTCAGCTTTCTTTCACAGTTACTTTCTATTAACTTAGACAGTGACGAAGCTGATGTTCTACACCATCTGATGTGATGTGAGAAGTCCAGAACCAGCTCTGGATGATTGTTTCTGAAAATGTTCATGCTGAAGGCCATCAGATCTTAGTCCTGCAGTGCCTAGGGGGGCAGCTTTCAGCTACACATATCCACTGAGCTCTCAGGTGTGACCCATCCAAAGTGAGATGTACAAGTATAAAATACACGGAATTCAGAAAAATGGTACAGAGGAACCTATTTTCAGGGCAGAAACAGAGATGCAGACATGAGAAGAGACGTGCAGACATGGGGATGAGGGCAAAGGGGAGTGAGTAGGGAGGGTAGCACTGACATATGTATACTACCACGTGTAAAATAGATAGCTAGTAAGAAGCTGCTGCATAGCACAGGGAGCCCAGCTTGGTGCTCCGTGGTGACCTAGAGGGGTTGGGGGGGCGGGGGGTGTCGGTGTGAGGAGGGAGGTCCAAGAGGGAGAGGATATATGTATACATACACCTGATTCACTTCATTGTACAGCAGAAACTATCACAATATTGCAAACAATTATACCCCACTTAAAAAAAATACACACTGGAGTTCAAGTACAGAATACAAATAAAAAGTAAAATAGTTCATCAATAATTATTATACTGATTGCATGTTTAAGTGATTCTACTTGGGGTCTATTCAGTTAACTAAAATATATTATTAAAATGAACTTCGCCTTTTTCTTTTCACCTATTTAATGCAGCAACTAGGAAATTTGGAATCACAAATGTGGTTCTCCTTTGGGGCTCTCATTACATTTCTATTGCAGAATGCTGCCTTCCACTCAACTTCCAGGATATAGGAAATACTAAAGAAAGAAGTTAAAAGACACTAAGTGGAAACAATTAGCCAAAATCAGAATGAGGAACAAGGCTTTCCTGGGTGGTGCTAGTGGTAAAGAACCTGCCTGCCAGTGAAGAGGAGGAGGAGCATGCTACAGCAACCGAAGGGATACACTACAACAGAGTTCCATAAAGTGTGGATCACAGACTGCTGTGGTTCCTAATGTTTGTTATCAGACCACAAGACGGAGCGTGCATAAGAATCTAAATCAACCATGTGACCTCCCACACCTGCTGTGGGTTCAGATGGCATCGTTTTCATAGCAATCCTGGATTATCACAGAAAACTTCTCCCTTCACATTGAGGAGAGGAGAGGACATGTAAAACATTTGGGGACAGATGGGGAAATATGACAAGAAGCAGCTTAAATGTGCCTTCTCATTTCAGGCCATTCTTTTGAATGAACTTCCTGAGGCAGAGTTTGAGAGAGAAGCCAGTGAACTCTGCCTGGGATGGACTGTAGACTGAGAGACAAAGAGCCACCTAACAAGATATTGTACCTTATTACCAGCTTGGGGAGTGCAACAGCAGAAGCAGATTAAAACATACTTAAGTTTTTAATGGAAGCACTCTGCCCAAGAGATCCCAAGCCTGGCCACCAATCTATGCGTTTTCTAAATCTCTTGTAAAGAAAAGAAAACTTTTCCTTCCCCTTCTTCTAGGTTCTTTGGTGGATCTAATAATTAAATCGACATAAGACAGACACAGAGAACAAACATATGGACAGCAAGGGGGGAAGGGGTTTTGGGATTGACACATATACATTATTGATACTATGTATAAAATAGATAACTAATGAGAACCTATGATTTTTCCAGAAGTCATGTAGGGATGTTAGATTTGGACCATAAAGAAGGCTGAGCACCAAAGAATTAATGCTTTTGAACTGTGGTGCTGGAGAAGATTCTTGAGAGTCCCTTGGATTGCAAGGAGATCAAACCAGTCAATCATAAAAGAAATCAACTCTGAATATGCATTGGAAGGACTGATGCCGAAGCTCCAGTGAAACTGGCCACCTGATGAGATATGACTCATTGGAAAATACCCTGATGCTGGGAAAGACTGAGGGTAGGAGGAGAAGGAGGTGATGGATTAGATGGTTGGATGGCATCAATGATTCAGTGGACATGAGTTTGGGCAAACTCTTGGAGACAGTGAAGGACAGGCATGCCTGGTGTGCTGCAGTCCATGGGGTTGCAAAAGAGTCAGACACAACTTAGCGACTGAACAACAACTGTATGGCTCAGGGAACTCTACTCAGTGCTCTGCGGCGACAGAGAGGGAATATGTGTATACTTGTGACTGAGTCACTTCGATGTACAGCAAAAACAATACAACTTTGTAAAGCAACTACACGCCAATAAAAATTAATTTAAAAAAGATGAATAGGAGAAAAACGAATTTAATTTCATACATACTTAATTCCCAGAAACACACAAAAGTCTCCTGGAGGCCAGGTAATTGAAGTTTATACACCATAAGCTTCAACTGAGCAAAGGAGAAGGGGCTACAGGTCTGGGGTCTCAAATGGAAGGAAGATAAAACCCAGGAAGATAAGAGCCAGTGTTTGGGAGATACATGTCTGCCAGGGAGTGCAGAGAAATTTCTCTGATATAAAAAGTTACTTTGGTATAAGCTCTCTGCTGGTACAGGCCCTTCATCTAAATTATTTTAAAGGCAGGTAAGAAGGAAGTGAAAACCTCTTCTTGAGTCTATAGGACTTTGACTTTGCTCAGAATAATCCACAAGCCAAGGTGGCAACTTCTGGTGTCACATGTTTTGCTCCCTGTCGCCCTAAAGCAATGTCTAGACTCTGAACCCATGTCAACACAAAGTGAGTCACTTCAAAACACTGCTCCCAAAAGGGTTGTCTTCTGGCTGATTCATCTCAGATGACCATAGAGGGTAATAGATAAGACAGATTCTCCCGACTTCAACACCGAGAAGAGCCAGGCATTTGACTCCCTAGTCAAAAGATGCAGTCTCCATCCTTCTTCAAGGCCGGAAGTCCTTTCTAATTTTGTCCAGTGTGTTGTTAGTGTATTGTGTCCACACTCTCCCTTGCCAGTGTGAAAGGATTTGCTTTAATCTTCATTGTGAAAATTTTTAAACACATACAAAAGTAGAAGAAATCATATAATGAATAGTTAATTACTCAACAATAACCAACAGTTTGACAATCTTTTCCTATCTCTAATCTCCCATTTTCTTTGCTGCAGCATTTTAAAGCCAATACTGGTGATCATACTACATCATGCAAAAATTAAGTGGGAGTTTCTAACTTTTCCTACTGCGACTGTGTGTTGCTCAGTCGTGTCCGGCTCTTTGTGACCCCATGGGCTGTAGCCTGCCAGGCTCCTCTGTCCATGGGATTCTCCAGGTGAGATTATTGGAGTGGGTTGCCATGGTCTCCTCCAGGGGATCTTCCTGCTCTTATTTCTCTGTCTACCATTATATTGAATTGCCTACAGTGATAAGCTTTTTATTGTACACATGCAACCACATTAGAAGCTACATGCCTTCAGCATAAGACACAGAGGTCCTAAAACCTGCAGCTGAGCACAATAACTGCAGGGCCTCTCTTTGGTAAAGAGGCAAGTATGTTTCCAGTTACACATGGTTAGGGATTTTTGAAAGTGTATAATCATCTGTGAAAATGATATGAAGACCACATTGCTCTCCCTGGGTTTCAAACCCCCATATTTCTTTGGTAAGAAGCATCTTTCCAAGTCAAATATAAAATTCAAGTGATTCCAAAACTAATCATGCCTTGTGCTTGCTTAGGGCTCAAAATGCACTTTCACAGGAGAAGTCTTTTTTTTTTTTTTTTTTTTAAGATGCAAAGGGTTCTGAATAATTCAAAGACTTTGAAACCTAAATCTAAATCTAGTAGTCAAGTCATCTTAGGCTCTGAACCAGATAAGATGTAGGATCTTTTTCTATGTCAAACTCAGGGGAGGAAAAAAAGCTTGATTTGCATTATCCTCAAGAAATTTAAATGAAAATGGAGGTGTTAGAGGAGGTGTGTATGAAAGACTTTGGCACTAGGTGGAGGAAGGAGGGCAGAGATCGCTGAAGGTAACAACTAAGGTGCACAGCTTCCTCTTTGCATTCTCACTCCAGTGGGCAGGCTTTTTCTGCGGATGAGCTAAAGAGGCTACGTGCTGTCAGCCACAATATTGATGATGCTAAGATCTCACGCAATTTAAAAATTCCATTTACTGGCCACAGGGAAGCACTGAATGTTCCAAAGGTTTCTTCCAGTTTGAGCCTTCTAGGTTTTCTTGCTTCTTAGTCACATAGTACAACATTTGTCAGGGGTGCAGACTTCTAAAATAAGTCACCCTCCTCTCTGTGAAGAGGTAGTTCACACCTGGTAAGAACTACTTACTCATTGTAAAAGAGCCTCAAGGAGAAATGGTCGTGACATTGAAGAGAAGATGTCCTAGGATATTTTAGGGAGATAAAAATGGGTTTTCCTTTAAGAACTTCTTTGAGATCATTATTTTCTGGCTAAATATTTGTTTTGGTTGCTTTTCATTCTTTCTTTTTTTTACTTTTTGGAAGCACCATGTGGCACACAGGATCTTAGTTCCCTGACCAGGGATTGAACCCCTGCAGTAGAAGCACTGAGTCCTAATCACTAGACTGCCAGTGAAGTCCCTTGGGTTTCTTTTATTGCATTATTTTTTTCTCTTAATTAAAAAAAAAATTATTGAGATAGAATTGATGTACAATGCTGTGTTAATTTCAGATGTACAGTAGAATTGATGTACAATGCTGTGTTAATTTAAATGTACAGCAAAGTAATTCAGTTATATGTATATATATATTCTTTTTCAGATTTCTTTCCATTATAGGTTATTATAAGATACTGAATAATTAGTTCCCTTTGCAATATAATAAGACCTTTTATCTATTTTATCTATAAAATAGATAAAACAAGGTCTTTATCTGATAATTTTATATAGTGTGTATCTGTTAGTACCATAGTTCTAATTTATCTCTACCCCTTTTTTCCCTTTGGTAACCATAAATTTGTTTTCAATGTCTGAGTCTGTTTTGCAAATAAGCTCATTTATATAACTTTTTAAGATTCTACATATAAGTGATATCATATGATATCTGGCTTTCTCTGATTTTCTTCAGACATTTAGAATGCTTCCATGTCTTGGCTATTGTAAATAGTACTGCTATCAACATTGGGGTGCATGTATCTTTTTGAGTTAGAGTTTCTGTCTTTTCTGGATATATGCCCAGAAGTGGGATCATTGGATCATATGACAACTCTATTTTTAGTTTTTTGAAGAGCCTTCATACTGTTCTCCATAGTGGCTTCAGCAATTTATAGTCCCATCAACAATGTAGAGGGGTTCTTTTTTCTCCACATCCTCTCCAGCACTTATTATTAATATTTGTAGACTTTTTAATTATGGCCATTCTGACCAGGGTGAGGTTTCGTTTTATTAATTTTTTTATTATTTTATTTTATTTTTTAAATTTTATTTTATTTTTAAACTTTACATAATTGTATTAGTTTTGCCAAATATCAAAATGAATCCGCCACAGGTATACACGTGCTCCCCATCCTGAACCCTCCTCCCTCCTCCCTCCCCATACCATCCCTCTGGGTCGTCCTAGTGCACCAGCCCCAAGCATCCAGTATCGCGCATCAAACCTGGACTGGCATCTCATTTCATACATGATATTTTACATGTTTCAATGCCTTTCTCCCAAATCTTCCCACCCTCTCCCTCTCCCACAGAGTCCATAAGACTGTTCTATACATCAGTGTCTCTTTTGCTGTCTCGTACACAGGGTTATTGTTACCATCTTTCTAAATTCCATATACATGCGTTAGTTTTATTAATTTTTTTAAATGAACAAACTTTTAGCTGAAATGTTTTACATACTTTGTTATCTATGTGAAGCAAATGAGCTTATCATTGCATTCATCATTTTAATCATGACCCTGAAAATGTACCTCAACAGCATAAGGAGAAAAAATAAAATGATATTCAGAGTTCTGTACATAACTGTAAGAGACTGAATACACAAATGGACAGTGACTGCCCCACACGTGACAATAGAACTCAGACCCACAACCTGTAGCAACAGGCCCAGACAATCAGTACTTTATCAAAGACTGACAGCTTCCCTATTTTATGTCCCTGCTTCCAACTCAGAACCAACCAGAAAGAGGCAACTACACACTTCAAACCAAACTCAGAAGAGGCCCATTTCTAGTTAGCACACCCTCAGCTCACATGGGCTTCCCATGGCGCTAGTGGTAAAGAATTTGCCTGCCAATGAAACAGACATGGCAGCTGTGGGTTTTGATTCCTGGGTCAGGAAGATCCCCTGGAGAAGGAAATGGAAACCCACTTTTGTATTCTTGCCTGGAGAATTCCATGGACAGAGGAGCCTGGCAAACTGAAGTCTATGGAATTGTAAAGAGTCAAACACAACTGAGCAAATGAGCACACACAGCTTTCCCAACCAAAAACCTCCAATTGCTACTGAGTCCAAGTTCACACTGCTGCTGGACAATAGGCCACTAAATTGAGAGATGAGCTATTTGGACAAAGAATAGCAACTTTATTCAGAAAGACAGTAGATTGACAAGATGGTAGAGCAGTGTCTCAAAGAACCATCTTACCTGATTTAGAAGTCAGGCTTCTTTTATTCTAAAGGAGGAGGTGGTGTGGGTGGTTGTCACAAACTTCTTGGTGCCAGGATCCTTTGTTTTTGCAGCTGTCCATGTAGGTCTGGTCATAATGTCCTATAAATCTCCAATAAGACAAATGTTATTCACTGTTCTGCAACTTTTTATCTTTATATGAATGGGAAAGTGTTATACATTTAAAGGTCAGAGTCTTGAGAATGGGAAAATATCTTGAGAAATATATTCTTTTACCAAAGGTGCAGAACTAGCATGACTAAATTCAGGCAACAGAGCACAGAGGTTAGAGCCAACAGAATACATCCAGCATGGAGTGAGGTTTGTTGCTCTCTGTTACATGATGAGGGCACAGCTCAGCCTTCCTTTTGATTGTGGGTCTTCAATGATCAGCTTGGGAAGATTTGATTTGAACAAAACTGTTCATTTAAGATGTGCCACAGGAAAGAAATGCCATAAGATTTCACAAGCCAAATGGTACGTGAAAGCCAAATGGTATTTTGAGAGGTATGCATGTAACAGGGAAGAGTCTGCTATGACTCTTCCATGCTAGGTCTGTTTCTTTTACTTTAACCCTTTTTTGGCCACTTTTATTATTATAATCATACATAATGGCTTGTCTCAGAGAGTCCTGCCCCCTCACTCCCAACCCTTAAACTAAAGTGCCTTTGTTTAGCTCACAGGGAAATAATCTGACCCTGCCCACCTGTGAATGACTATAAGAAAGATGAAATTAATACACTCCCTGACCTGAGGGTTGCCATTCTAGGAGATATTTGCAAATATTAAATGGTCTTTTTACTTTGTTTCCTCACCTCCCCCCATCTCTGATCCATAAATGAACCTGGCATCCAGATCGACAAGATGGTTATTTTGAGATGTTAGTCTGCCATCTTCTCAGTCAGCTGTCTTTCTGAATAGTTGTATTCCTTGCCTCAACACCTCATCTCTCAGATTCACTGGCCTCTCATGTGGTGAGTAAGTGAGCTTGATATCATGCAGAGGACTTCAAAGGTAATTCTGACTCAAATCCTATTTCAATAAAAGATTGTTTAGCCAAAGTCAATGAGCCAGCTGACAAGCTCAAAGGATAAGCTAAACTCATTTTCCTAGTGAATATCCCTCCTGCTTTCTTGTCTTCCAGTTGCCTTCCAAGACCTAGGTGTGTCTCCTCCCATATATCCTGATTTCTCTCCTTCTGCACCTCCTCTTTATTATTCTCCTTGTCCAGGCCCCCTATTCTTTCTCTCAAACTCTCCTAATATCCTCAAATGTCAGTTGCCTCTAAGGAGCCATATCTCTCAACAGCAGAGAAATGAAAGTTAGCTGCATTTTGGAGCTTGTCCTTTCTTATCAGTGAATCCCTTATTCCACATGGAAAGAAGCCCAAGACAGATTCCTGGAGAATGGAAGACCACATGGCAAGGTCCTGGTCCTCCTTTCCCTCCCTGCCATCTCTGAATCCCTGGACACATGACTTAGGTCATACATAGACATGTGACTAGACCATACAGTACCTGAAAAATCTCCTACCCAACCCCAGTATCAGCAGAAATAATAAATCTGTGCCAAAAGGGAAAAAAAGCCATTTCTATTTGATTTTGGAATATATTTTTAAGTGTATTTTCCTGTTTATTTATATAATATTTCAGAAATAGATGCCACTTAAAGACAAATGAATCCAAACAATGAACTTCTAAGTGAGTAAGAATTTTTTTTAATCCATTTAATTGCCAGTTCAATATTCATGCTTGGTCCTCCATCCAAACCCCCACAAATCCAGCTTTCAGACTAACACAAAGTTGTTGTTGTTCAGTTGCTAAGTCATGTTCAACTCGTTGGGACCCCCTGAACTGCAGCACACCAGGCTTCCCTGTCCTTCACTCTCTCCCAGAGTTTGCTCAAACCCATGTCCATTAAGTTGGTGATGCCATCCAACCATCTCATCCTCTGTTGTCCCCTTCTCCTCTTCCCCTCCATCTTTCCCAGCACCAGGGTCTTTTCCAGTGAGCTGGCTCTTCACATCAGGTGACCAAAGTTTTAGCAAGTACCAGCAGAGATTTACCTCTGAGACTGATACAGTCTTTCATGGGGAGTAATAATTAAAATCTTTTGATTTAAAAGGCCCCCCACTAGACAAAAGACTATATTATGGTGTAAGCACAGATATAAAACATTAAATGTTGGCTACATTAGGTATTAGGCTCTGCTGAGCTGTAACTAATAAAAATTTGAAGGCAACATTGGTTTCATGTTATTAACAGAAGTCTGTAAATTGCATGGGAAGATGGGGAGCCTGAATTTGATTCCTGGATTTGGAAATAGCTTGGTAATTATGTATTTTGTCTCCTGGTGATTTAGCTTCCCAATCTATAAAACTTTTGTATTCACACCTTACTGTTTTCAAAATAGGTCAGAAACTCTTGGAGTGCTTCGGGAAAAGTGAGCCCAGTTCTCGGCTTTAAGTTTACAGCAGTGAAAATACACTTTCCCAGCAATTCTCCTTTCCTGAGATTTATCAAGAAACTGTCGCTGCCTTATAAACACTCCTGGTGGTTCTGTGGACCTGAGAAAGCCACAAGTCTATTTTCACTGAAATAACAATGCTCTTAGTGGTTTTCTCTTCTTTTATTCTTTCTAAAATAGGCTAAGCAGCCCTTGGAACGTAGATATAGAAGTGATGAAACTGAAATGATTTCTCATTTCAGCCCAGATTAGTGCAAATACCTGTCCTTTTGACGAAGAGCCCAGAGCAAAACTCATTATTTCTTCAGCTGTTACTTCTCTTTTGCAACAAATAGAGGAGTTTTTGTTTTTGTTTTGAGCTAACAATGTTCTTGATCAAGGTTCTTTTGAGGATAGTAAAAAGAATTAGACATGAATTGTGACAACAAAACCCTTATGACCTAAGAAGTGATCAAATAAAAGTAACAAAGTTTGCTAAAACCCAAGGCAGAATGTGGAAAGTGTATTCAGTTCAGTTCAGCTCAGTCGCTCAGTCATGTCCGACTCTTTGCGACCCCATGAATCGCAGCACGCCAGGCCTCCCTGTCCATCACCAACTCCTGGAGTTCACTCAGACTCATATCCATCAAGTTAGTGATGCCATCCAGCCATCTCATTCTCTGTTGTCCCCTTCTCCTGCCCCCAATCCCTCCCAGCATCAGAGTCTTTTCCAATGAGTCAACTCTTCACATGAGGTGGCCAAAGTACTGGAGTTTCAGCTTTAGCATCTTTCCTTCCAAAGAAATCCCAGGGCTTTTAGTTACTGCTGCTAAGTCGCTTCAGTTGTGTCCGACTCTGTGCAACCCCATAGACGGCAGCCCAACAGGCTCCCCCGTCCCTGGGATTCTCCAGGCAAGAACACTGGAGTGGGTTGCCATTTCCTTCTCCAATGCATGAAAGTGAAAAGTGAAAGTGAAGTCGCTCAGTTGTGTCCGACTCTTAGCTACCAGGGAAGAACAAATCTGACTCCATATTGGATATGTTTCTTTTACTTTAACTTTTGTACTCTATTGCTTTTGCTAAGTGTTAAGAATGTTGCCTATAGCCTGAAATATACAAAGTATCCCATTCTTCAAGTTTCTGATCTTTAATGGTACAACACTTTTCCATTTATACAGAGATAAGAAGTGCAGAACAGAGAATAATATTTGCCTTGTTTGAGGTTTAAAGGAACATAATGGCCTGTGGACATACTGGACAACTGCAAGAACAAAGGATTCCTACACCAAGAAGTCTGTAATAAACAGCCACACCTCTTCCCTTTTGAGTAGAAAAGAAGCCTGGATTCTAACTCTGGTAAGATGGTTCTCTGGGACACTAGTCCCATCTTCTCACCCTGCTGGCTTTCTGAGTGAGTGAATGAATGAAGTGAAAGTCACACAGTCATGTCCAACTCTTAGTGACCCCACGGACTATACAGTCCCTGGAATTCTCCAGGCCAGAATACTGGAGTGGTTAGCCTTTCCCTTCTCCAGGGGCTCTTCCCAACCCAAGGATCGAACCCAAGTCTTCCACATTGTGGGCAGATTCTTTACCACCTGAGCCACAAGGGAAGCCCAAGAATACTGGAGTGGGTAGCCTATCCTTTCTCTAGCAGATCTTTCTGACCTAGGAATCGAACCAGAGTCTCCTGCATTGCAGGTGGATTCTTTACCAACTGAGCTATCAGGGAAGCCTGGCTTTCTGAATAACCACTATAATAGGAAAGAACAAATCTGACTCCATGTTAGATCTTTTCCTATTTCCTTTAACCTTTGTGCTTTTTTGTCTGTGCTTAGTCATGCTGACTCTGCCCATTCCTGTGACCCCAAGCCCGACCTCACCTAGCCTGGGGTCTGCACCTTTTGTAAAAGAATATTGCCTATGGCCTGAAATATCCAGGATAGCCCATTCTCAAGGCTCTCACCTTTAAAGGTATAATACTTTTCCATTCATTAGAAGATAACAAGGTGCAGAACAGAGAATAGCATTTGTTCTGTGGAGGTTTACAGGAACATTGTGACCTGACCTACATGGACAGCTGCTAGAGCAAAGAATACATCACCAAAAAGTTTGCAACAACTAACCAGCTCTTCCCTCATCTTACCTTGAAAAATGCTTTGCTGAAAGCCTTCAGGGAGTTGGGAGTTTTTCTTGGGCATAAGCCACCTGTCTCTTTGCATGGGTCTGCAATAACCTTTCTCTGCTCCAAACTCTGATGTTTTGGTAATGATCGCCTTCACTGTGTGTCCAGCACATGGACTTACATCCAGAAATGTTGGCGTCGCTTGCCCCAAACCTCAGCTCTTGATGTACTGACCTGTTGTGCAGTGACCACTGTGGGCTTAGACTCAGTAACAAGAGGGAAATGATAAGCAAACACTTGTAAATATTTAGAGAGGGAGAGAGACCATCAAGTGTACGTCAGGGAAGACCTATGCAGTGTTTGAAATGGGCCTGGGTGGGTGGGTAGGATTGCCAGAGGCTCACAGGACACATTCCCTCTCTGAGATTGTTGCCCTCACTATTGATCGTAGAGGGAGATCAGTGAGCAGTCCTGAAGACAGATCTTAAGTTCCTTGCCCAGGAATTGAACCTGGGTAACCTGAATGAAAACCAAGAGTCTTAGTCACTAGACCACCAGGGGCTAGAAGAAAGAAGCAAAGCGGTGCTAGTTCACCCCCCTTTTTGAAAGCCAGAGGGATCCAGGATGCAAAAATGGGTACAAAGTTTATTACTCTAGATACAGCACAACGTATGGGAGAGTACTCAGAAAAAGTTTATTTATGACAGAAGTAAGACAGAACTACACACCCCACACCCAGAGAGAAAGGGTATGGGCATCCTGAGTGAGGAGAACAGTTAGTCATAACCTAGGCATAGACACACACCCGGAGAGGAGAGAGGCTGTCCTAAATGAGGAGGAGCACAGTAGAGAAGTGATCTATGGGATAAATCACCCGTATAGGACAGTTCTGCTTGCCAATTATCTTCTTTCTTTCTTCACACCTGACTGGTCCATGGACTCTCCCCAAGATGCATGCGTAAATTTTTCTAAGATGGATCCCACCCCAGAGGACTATGGGTGCATGCCCATACTTACTCTGGGGTGGGGCCCCTTTTTGACCCCCAAGGAGCCTTCCTGAGCACATGCAGATAGAGAAGTCTTCCTTGACCTCAAGAGTAGATGCCTTATTTCTTTGCTCTAGCAGAGCTCTGCTTTTACCACTAGCTTTGTCCTTGGAGTGTCTGGGTGAGAACAAAGCTTGAATTTTATTCCACTTGACAAATACCAAGTGTCCAGCCAGAGGCCCACTATCTCCTACCTCACTAGGACACAGCAAAATCCCTGAAGAGGATGGATCCCAGGGAGATATTCAGATCTGGGAAGTGAGCTTGGGACTGTCCAAGTGGGAAACACCAGGTCCCTGGTACCCATAATGTGGTGTAGAAGGGAGGGAGTGAAGACTATAGGTGGAAGCCAGCCTTGACCCTGTGGACCCCTTGCCCCATGAGGAGGGTTGTACCTGATGATGAGCCAGAGCAGGGTCCACTGAAGCTAGAGTTCAAAGCAGGTGCCTCCTGTGCCCGGTCTGAGGACGACGCGAAAATGTGCAGTCTTCTTGGCTCTCCTTAAGACTTAAAGAAACTTTATTCCCAGACACAAACCCCTTCCTTCCTAATTACTTCCTGTCAAAGGAATGAGTGCTCTCGGTTGCGTGGGTTTTCCTTTTTAACATGCAGAAAATACAAAATAAACTTGGCAATAGGCAGAACTTGCCCTTCTGTTCTTGTGATATTTCTAGCATCACTTGGGCGGAAGCTATGTGGCAGATCAGCACGTTAGTCAGATGCCTCATCCCAAGGGCAGTTCACTGTGTCTACCTTCCCAGATACTCCGAGCCCCTGACACAGTCCTAGATGCAGGAAAAGATGAAAATCCAAGAAAATCCTCAGACCCCAAGAGGACGATGTAAGCCAAGGCATTCCCATCCTGGACTGAAAATCCCAGAACTGATGTGTGGCCTTAAGCAATAGTCTCTTAATTTATTTCCTTGGTCCATCAGGGCATTTAGTGAGCACCGCATCTAAGCCTAGCACATGGCCAAGTATCACGTGTCAGACACCACATAAAATCACCCCATGAGCATTCCTATAACTATATGCTAGCATTCCTTATAGGGCTTCCCTGGTAGCTCAGGTGGTGAAGAATTTGCCTGCCATGCAAGAGACCTAGGTTCGACCACTAGATCAGGAAGATCTCCTAGAGGAGGGCATGGCAAACCCACTCCAGTTTTCTTGCCTGGAGAATTCCATGGACAGGGGCCATAGTCCATGGAGTCACAAAGAGTTGGACACGACTGAGCAACTAACACACACACACACACACACACACACAGAGCATTACTTATCCTGTTTTAAGATCACTTTCTACTAATTACCATAATTATCACTATAAAATTATTATATAAGGATACTATGTTATAATTTCTTTTATGGTTTAGAGATTCACAAATGCCCATTTTAGACTCTTTTGCCATCATTTCACTTTAAATGATACAGAGATGTCAAACAAATAAACTTCTTCCTACAGCTAATGTACCAAGGTCACATCGCTTATTATTCTCCTGGCAAAAAAGCAATAGTTAAACATAACCCATTATACTATAGATTGAATGCATTTCTTGATGACTCTTTTTGTTGTTTGGTTTTTGGCACAGTTTTAAACAACAGTTCAGAAAGCAAAAAGAGGCAATAGCCATATTAAATGCTTTCTAATCTATTTTGCAAAATACTTAGAAAAAAGAAGGGTGTTTTGAATGGAGACTAAACAAGATGAGTAAAATAGCAAGACCCAGTCTTTGGGCTTTGACACCAGCAACACTGATGGCTGACATAGATCTTGATTTCAAGTCTCTCTGTTAAGTTTAAACCTAAGAAGGTGATGGCCATGACACTGGATTCTAACATCAGCCCACTACTGAGAACAATGTTAGTTTATAGTGGTCTATTCTCCTGTAATGAGGAGCATCCAGGGAAAAGTCAAGCATACTTTCTAATGTACCTGGCAGTACTGTTTCTCACTTTAAATTCATTAGATTGAGGTGCTTCTTTCTATTCCAGACTCTGTATGTTTCGATACAGTGAGTCTGGCCAGCTGTATCAGAAACAAGCCTGAATGTTCCCATTTTCAGATTCTGAACCATGATGACCAAGACACTCACATGTGAACTTGAACTCTAATGCCCCTAGCAAGAGAAGACCCAATAAAGTCTTAACAGGAGACATGTATTGATATGCAATGTGGTGGTGGTTTAGTTGCTAAGCCCTGTCCAACTCTTGCAACCCCATGGACTGTAGCCTGCCAGGCTCCTCTGTCCATGGGATTTCCCAGGCAAGCATACTAGAGTGGGTTGCCATTTCCTCCTTCAAGGGATCTTCTCAACCCCAGGATGGAACCCACGTCTCTTGCATCTCCTGCATTGCAGGCGGATTCTTTACCACTGAGGCACCAGGGAAGCCTTGATACTCAGTGTAGGTGAGTTCTAGGCCACTTCCTGACTGCTCAGCCAAATAATGTGCACACACTGTGCCTCCTCTGCCCATGCTGACCCCACACGGGTGCATCCCTTTGGTAGGGCCTCCCTGGATATTCTGATGTCTGACTCTATATTGCCCCTGCTTCAAACTTCAGCCTTGCTATGGGGTGATCAGTTTATTGAACTTTGATTTTCATTTTGTTCTTTAGTGGTTTTCTTTTTAAGTGCATTTCTTTTGAGCGTAGGCTCCAGAATTTAAATTCTAATCCCACATCTAAAATAAGCATATCACATTTCTCGGTGCTAGGGATGGATGTTTTTTGAATGATTCTGGTCCCCCCCCCAAAAAAAAAAACAGGAGGAGGTTGTAAAAACTCTCTCCAAGTATCAACAACATGAATTCCAATGATGTCAGAAAAGTTGGCCACAGGAGGCTTCTCCCGTGCAAAATGTCAGGAAGACATATCACAGTATCACAAAGCAAAAAGGCAGAGATGTAGCTTGTACAGTAGTAGAAAATGAATGAACATTGGCACCATTTATTCACCACTTAATAGATAAAGTCCCAAAATCCTGCCTTGAGTTTATAGGGATCAGGCTCACCAGAATTTTGGAAGTAACAGATTGTTCTTACTATGATAGTGGTAGGCTGCCAATGTAAGACTGTGCAGAGAATCCAATCTTCTTTTTCCCCCTGAAAGTTGAAGTTGAACCAGCAGTGGTAAAAATATGAAACTAAAATCAGCACTAGTGCCTGTGAGTGTTTAAACACTCAGTGAGATCACTTTGGATTTTACTCTAAAACTCGAGAGTTCCTGTCACTCATGAAAGCACACACAGATAACCACTTGAGGTCATATTTGGATCTGAAGACATGGGAACATCCCACCCAGGTCCCCCTCTAAGATACAAGCCTTATTCCTCCAGCTTCTGGCCATCTTGATAAACAAGCATCTGACACCTGCTCTAGGACTGACATTGGGACATACGCAGCACTCAAGATGATATCCCTCCAGGACTGGCCCACGGGAGCTACCTCCATCAAGGTCATGGCCCTTCCCATGGGCAGCTGCCAAGGACTGGCCTATTCCAAGATGTAAAGAACCCCTCCTTCCCTCACCTCATCGACAGCTCTGCAGAGGATCAGCTGATGCCTTTGGTGCAACCACATCTCAGCCTAGCCTTTTCCTCTGCCTAGTCCTGCTTCCCGGACTCCCCTATCCATGGTGATGGCAAGGACACTCCCCGATAAACCTGTGCGTCCTTGAGAGCAGGCAGTTCTGCAGGTAAGGGCTCCAGGCCCAGGAGGGAACATCTGTGCTCTAGCATCTCTGCCCAGGAAGTGATCCTATTTTACTCTGCTCAGGCTGCCTAACAAAATACTGAGACTCGGCAATTGAGCAAGGTTCAAGAGGCTAGAAGTCCTCAACCAAGAGGCCAGAATGGTCAGGTTCTGGTGAGAAGCTTGCCAGGGGGTCATCTTCTTACTGTGTCCTTCCTGGCTGGGAAAGACCCCTTGGAGAAGGAAATGGCAACCCACTCTAGCATTCTTTGCTGGAGAATCCCATGGACAGAGGAGCCTGGCAGGCTGCAGTCCATGGGGGGATCGCAAAGAGTTAGACACAACTTAGCGACTAAACCACCATGCAAACACAGTAAGCCGTCTGATGGTTCTTCTAAAAGGACATGACTCCATCATGACGGCCACACCTTCATGATGTCATCTCAGCCTAACTGCCTCCCAAAGGTCTCATCTCCAAATACCACCCCACTGGGGGTTAGAACTTCAACACAGGAATTTGTGGGGGACACAAATACTCAGTTCCATAGAAGATCCTGACTTCCCACACCTTCAGACAGACTTCATGTCCTCTTAACAAGCTGTACACTGGGAAGAATTACAGGCAATGGTTAAAGCCACAGTTGTAGAGTTCTAAGACATCCTGTGTGTGTGTGTGTGTGTGTGTGCACGCGCGTGTGTGTGTGTGCGTGTGTGTGTGTGTGTGTGTGCATATGTACACACTGTGCATGTGTATAAGGCTGAGTCCACCATGTCTGAATGTTATAATCTTGGGCAAGTTACTTAACTCTCTGAGCCCAATTTCCTTATCAGTAAAATGAGGACAGCAATAACAGCATCACTACAAAAGATCATTGTGAATGTGTGGAGTGTTAGGTACAGGGTCCCAGTGTCATACAAAAAAGGAAGAGGGATAAATTGGTTTGAGATTGAGATATACACCCTACTATATGCAAAATAGATAACCAACAAGGACCTATTATATAGCACAGGGAACTATACTCGGTATCTTGTCATAATCTGTAATGGAAGAGAATGATAAAAAGTGTGTGTGTGTATATATATATATATATATATATGTATAACTGATTCACTTTGCTGAACACCTGAAACTAACACAGCATTGTAAATCAACTATATTTCAATAAAAATTTAAAAATCAATAGATATAATTATGACTGTTACAGTGTCCTCTGTTTGGATGTTCAAATTTTAAGGCATGGGCTTCCCTGGTGGCTCAGGGGTGAAGAATCCTCCCGCCAATGCAGAAGACATGGGTTCCATCCCTGATCCGGGAAGATCCCACATACCACAGGGCAACTAAACCTGTACACCACAACTATTGAACCTGTGCTCTAGAGGCCAGGAGCTGCAACTGCTGAAACCCACTCACCCTAGAGCCTGTGCTTTGCAGCAAGAGAAGCCGCCGCAGTGAGAAGCCCACACACTGCAACTAGAGAGTCACCCCCGCTCGCCGCAACTAGAGAAAAGCCTGTGCAGTGACAAAGACCCCGCACAGCCAAAAACATAAATAATTATTATTTTTTGTAATTTAGGGCATGCATTGAAGTTTTCCTGCCATGTCCTTCCTGCCCCATTGGGCTGCTTCTGGGGTGCAAACCAAGTGTTTCACAGTCTGCATCCCCTCTCCCTGGGGCCACGTCTGACATGGAGTGAGCATTGAGACACTGTGGAACTGATTCATGAAAGCTGGGGAAACTTAGCGGGTGAAAGTGATGAATGGATTCTGGGATTTTGCTGAAAGCCTAACTAAATAAGCAGTTAACCGTGATAGGCCATTGCTTAGGAATGACTGAAATACATTTTTTTGCTCATTGATTTCCATAAGCTAACATTTCTTTTATTCGTAACCCATTTACATTAGAGGTCTGTCGGTGTTGTTGATATGCAAACCGTTTAGAATCTGGGCGTCCTGGGGAAAAATGTTGTTCCAACATGAGTAACATACACCGTGTTACCAACAACAGAAATCATGAAAGCTAATTTTAATAATGTGTTTTAGGTGAGAAGATCACAAAGTTTCATGAGAGCTTATTACAGCAGCCATAGCGCAAATGGGAACACCAGGATTTTGAAATACGGTTTGTCGTGAGTCCCCTTCCTACACCCACTTCCGGCCTCCACTGTCTGTTCTACCTTCTGGTCTGAAACTTTCCAAGTTTTCCTCTCACTGTCAGACGTTTCTGTGACTTGTATGTCATCACCGTCAATATCTCTTCACGCCATCTACCCTAGTCTCTGTACTTAGACCTGGGCCATGGGTGCTCTAGGTGCCATCGGCTATGAGGGGACCTCGGGGAGCTTTATTTCACACTTTGAATAAATAGGCAGTAAAATCAACTGAAGCATTTTTAACCTCACATTTGAGTATTTGTCATTTGTAATAGCAAAGTCATGCAAATTCCCTCACCTGCTGTTAGCATTTTGCTATGCTTCCCTCTAGACAATATCAGATAAAGGTCTTCTGTTTGTAGCAGCAGCCACAATCCTCACTGTTATAAACAAAACCCCGGACCTAGGAGATGGGTGCTGGCATCACTCAGAGAATCAAAGGAAACGCCAGGCTTCAGGGAATGTCAGGCTTCAGGGAAGCGGGAATCCACACAGAAGACCCGGCAGTCAGAGAACTTGGAATCTCCAGGGACCACTGTGGATGTGACTCAATTCCAGTGACTGCTGGGCTGCAGGCTGGCTTTCAGTTTCTGGGAGACAGAGTTTGATCAGCCCGGTACAGCCAGATGCTCTTCCCTGGGTGAATCAGCTCAGGCTGGGAAGGCAGAGTGATAAAAAGTCCTGGAGGACAAGGGCAGGGGCAGGGTCACAGACCCCCAGGGGTAGTGGATCGAGAGTACCAGTGGGGCATTCTGTTTGCAGCGCCTCCCCACCACCCTGATTAGAGCTGCAAGGTAAAGCGGGGGGTGGGAAGCCCAGGGCATGTTCCCTAGTGGAAAAGGGAATCTTGGGGAATAAAGGAAGAAATACTCAGAATCCTCATTTTCTTACATGTGTATGTAATTCTAAAGATGTCCATATATATATACATATAACAAAAGTATTACACACAGTTGGAGAACCTGCCTTTTTTCACTGGGTGTTATAATGTGAACCTATTTTCATTTATAAGAAGCATGCATGTTCAGTCATACCCAACTCTTCTGCAAACCTGTGGACTGTAGCCCACCAGGCTCCTCTGTCCATGGAATTTCCTAGGCAAGAATACTGGAGTGGGTTTCCATTTCCTTCTCCAGGGGTCTTCCTAACCCAGGGATCAAACCTGTGTCTCTTAGGTCTAGCTGCATTGGCAGGTGGGTTCTTTACCACTGAGCCACTAGGGAAGCCATTTTCATTTACAGCCAAATGATTCAAAGTGTGGACTCTGGAACCAGGCTTCCTGGATTAAAATCCAGTCTCTGCCATTCAATATCTTGGGAAAGACACTTCATTGCTCTGTGCCTCAGTTTCCCCACCTATAAAAGAGAGACCATATCTCTCTCGTGGAAAAGCTATGCTGGCAAAATGAATTCATATACGTAAAGTGCTTGGAGTAATGTCTGGTATCCAGTAAGGGCTCTAAAAGGTGAGCAGCTCTTAGTGAACAGTCATGAGACATTTTTTTTCTGATAATTTTGTTAAAGCAAATGTTTGAAAGTGAAGTTTTTAGGTCAAAGACTGAATATATCTTTAAGATTTTAATAGGAAACATATGTGAGATCATGGCTCTTCTTTGCTAAAAAAAAAAAAAAAATGGTTCAGTGTCTTCTGACATCACTCAGAAAAAGTAGAACTTTCTCATCCTTGTCAATGATTCCCCACACAGCCTGGCCGCTGACACCTCTGTGACATCACCTCCTCTTGTTCTTCCTCACTGCCTGAACTTCCTTGAGGAAGGTCCTCCCTTTCCTCCCCAGAACTCCTGCCCTCTTCTCTCCTTGGAATATTCCTCCCCCAGAATGCCGCGTGGCCTGCTAGTCACCTCCGCTCAAAAGCAGCTGCTCCAGAATGGCCGTGCTAGCCCACCCCACCTAAAATGGCAACCTCCACACAGCACGGCCATCTCCACACTTTGCAAACATCAGTTTCACGGGAGTATACTTGCTTTGCAATGCTGTGTTAGTTTCTGCTATACAGCAAAGTGAATCAGCTGTATGCGGATTTCCTGTGTATTCCCTGGTGGCTCGGAAGGTAAAGCATCTGCCTGCAATGCGGGAGACTTGGGTTCGATCCCTGGGTTGGGAAGATCCCCTGGAGAAGGAAATGGCAACCCATTCCAGTACTTTTGCCTGGAAAATCCCATGGACGGAGAAGCCTGGTAGGCTATAGTCCATGGGGTCGCAAAGAGTCAGACATGACTGAGCGACTTCACTTTTACTTTCTTTCTTTTAGGTCATGGCAGAGGACTGAGTAAAGATCCCTGTATTAAACAGTAGGTTCTCATTAGTTATCTATTTTATACATACTATCAATAATGTACACATGCCAATCCCAAATCTCCTAATTCATCCCACTCCCCACTTTCCCCCTTGGTAACCACACCTTTGTTCTCTTAGTCTGGGTCTATTTCTGCTTTGAAAATTTGCTGTTGTTCAGTTGCTCAGTTGTGTCCGACTCTTTGCGACCCCATAGACTGCAGCATGCAAAGCTTGCTTGTTTCACGGAGTTTGCCCAAACTCATGTCCATTGAGTCAACGATGCTTTGCAAATAAGATCATCTAAACCATTTTTCTAGATTCAATATACATACGTTAACATACAATATTTTTCTCTTTCTGACTTCACTTCGTATGACAGTCTCTAGGTCCATCCTCACTTGTCTTTCTTATGAGTTCTTGTCACTAATATCCCTGACATACAATATATTCATATCATGTTTATTTCCTGTCCCCTTTTATAAAATAAGATGGGGATTGAACATAGTTTGCGGGATTCCCCTTCAAGAAGGCTCCACCATGTAACCCCAGAAATGGGTGTGTGTTAATCTCTGCACTGTGGCGATTACCAATATTTTAAGGCTTTGCCAGTCTCATAGGCAAAGCATCTCTAACTGTTTTTGCTATAGCACTTCTGACAGAAGTCCTCTAGCTCCTGCTGATGCTTCCAGCCACAGAGAGCTCTTTCCACCCATTAAGGGACAAGTCCCACAGTTGGAAAGTCAAGCTCTGCTTATGGTGAGCCAAAATCAGCCTGACAGATGTCCCTGAGAAATCCCACTCGAAATCAACTTGTCCTTTTGCCACTCTCACAGTCAGGATTCCTGCAGGGAAGTGGCTCTTTCATATACAGTGTTGGGTCCATGGCAAATAGAAGGGGAAAAAATGGAAGCAGTGACAGACTTTATTTTTTCGGGCTCCAAAATCACTGTGGATGGTGACTGCACCCATGAAATTAAAGAATGTTTGCTCCTTGGAAGAGAAGATATGATAAATCTAAACAGTGTATTAAAAAGCAGAGACATTATTTTGCCAACAAATGTTCGTATAGTCAAAGCTATAGTTTTTCCAGTAGTCATGTATGGATGTGAGGACTGGGCCGTGAAAAAGGCTGAGCACTGTAGAATTGATGCTTTTGAATTGTGCTGTTGGAGAAGACTCTTGAGAGTTCCTTGGACTTCAAAGAGGAGAAACCAGTCTATCCTAAAGGAAATCAACACTGAATACTCGTCCGAAAGACCGATGTTGAAGTTCTAATACTTTGGCCACCTGATGTAAAGAGCCAACTCATTGGAAAAGACCCTGATGCTGGGAAAGGTTGAAGGCAGGAGGAAAAGGGGGTGACAGAGGATGAAATGATTGGATGGCATCATCAAGTCCATGGACATGAGTTTGAGAAAAGTCCGGGAGATGGTGAAGGACAGGGAAGCCTGGTGTGGTGCAGTCCATGGGGTCAGAGAGTCAGACATGACTTAGCGACTGAACAATAACTGGTTCCATGATGTTAAAGAGGGCTGGGATAACAAGCAGCAAGTGAGGTTTCATAAACCTTGGAGCCCAGAAAACAGGCTCCATGCTTACCATAGACGAGACTGTTAGAAGTTGTACCAGCACCTCTCAGGGGAAGGAGTGAGGCTGTTTCTGATGGTGTCAAAACCAAATGGCTACCAGAGTCAACTGGTACTGTTGGAGTGATGCCAAAAGGCACCAGAAAAACCAGGAGGAAACCCATTCTCCATTCCTGCCACCTTCCAATTTCCCCTCTGTTGCCAAGATTTGAGTCAACCAGCTAGGAAGTCTGGGAAACAGAGTTCGCAGAGGCCTGACCTCAGCATCACAGAGAAGAGAAGATGATAACAGTGAAAAGAGATAACAGTGAAAAACAAGCACACCCATTCTACAGTAAATGTCGGAAAGGGAGTAGAGAAGAGGGAACTCTCGGATACCAGGGATAGGAATGTAAATTGCTTCAGCCTCCGTGGAAAACAGCGTGGAGGTTTCTCAAACTAAAAACAGAACTACCCCAGGACCCAGCAATTCCACTCCTGGGTATATATCTGACACAAATAAAAAACAGTAATTTGATGGAGAAGGCGATGGCACCCCACTCCAGTACTCTTGCCTGGAAAATCCCATGGACAGAGGGGCCTGGTGAGCTGCAGTCCATGGGGTCACTAGGAGTCGGACACGACTGAGCGACTTCACTTTATTTTTTCACTTTCATGCATTGGAGAAGGAAATGGCAACCCACTCCAGTGTTCTTGCCTGGAGAATCCCAGGGACAGGGGAGCCTGGTGGGCTGCTGTCTATGGGGTCGCACAGAGTCAGACATGACTGAAGCGACTTAGCAGCAGTAGCAGCAGCAGGTCAGCAGCAGATATCTCCGCTGTCAGGCACTCTGTGCTCCATCAGAAGAGTACAACTTTATTAACTCAGACTCTACTCTTACATCTAAGATTGTTTTTGCAAGAGCTGGACTGAAGCAGCGTATTCATAACTTGACAAGATTTCTTTTTCCTTTTTGCAGGGGAAAAAGGGTCACCTGAGAAAATAAATTATTTTCAGGGACTTTGGGATCCTAATGATATATATTACATGTAACAGATGAACAGATTAATCCTTTATATATTCATTAAAATAGTCTGGAATTCCTCCGCTTGCCATCACTCCTGGCCACACTTCCCTTGCCTGTTTTTGTTACATGTATTTGAAAGTAACATCTGCATTCCTTTGAAGATGTTCTACAGGTCATATTTGTCAGTTACACGGACTAGTCTTCCTTTTTCTCAAGTTCAGTGAAATCTCACTGAACAGTAATAATAGCAATAGCTAACATCTGCACAGCACCTTACAGTTTGCAAAGAATGTTCCCATATTCTCAGTTTTTTTGCTTAGTGAACCTGTTACCAGATGTCCTGACCTTGATGATAAAAGTGTTAGGAGCTTTAGAGTCACTGAAGATGCTGTAGTCTTGAATAGTGCCCTGACAAGGGGCAGAGTTTAGATGCGCTACCTTAAAAGCTGCGTGTAATTATCAAAATGGGGGGGGCTTGAGTTCCTTAGTCACTGGAATCAGATTTACTTTTGTAAGTGATGCTTTTCTAACTGTTATCTGGATGGGTTTTGTATTCGTTATATTCTAACCTGTAATTTGTATAAATTTACCATCTGTTGTCATTAAAAAAAGTGTTCATAATGCCAAAAAAAAAACCCAGTAATTTGAAAAGATACTTGCACCCCAAGTCCATAGTAGCATTATTTACAATTGCCAGCCATGAAAACGAGCTATGTGTCCATCAATGGATGAATGGATAAAGAGGCTGTGGTGTATATGCGCACAATGGAATACTGCTGCTGCTGCTGCTAAGTCGCGTCAGTTGTGTCCGACTCTGTGCGACCCCATAGACCGCAGCCCACCCGGCTCCCCCGTCCCTGGGACTCTCCAGGCAAGAACACTGGAGTGGGTTGCCATTTCCTTCTCCGATGCATGAAAGTGAAAAGTGAAAGTGAAGTCGCTCAGTCGTGTCCAACTCTTAGCGACCCCATGGAATACTATTTGGCCATAAAAAATAATGGAATTTTGCCATCTGTAGCAACATGGATGGACTTGGAGGGCATTATGCTAAGTGAAACAAGTCAGAGAAAGACAAATACTCTATTATACCACTTATATGTGAAATCTAAAAAATACAACAAACTAGTAAATTAAAAAAAAAAGAAGAAACAGACTCACAGATCTAGAGAACAAACCAGTGGTCACCAGTGAGGGGCAGGGGCAATGTAGAGGTGAGGGAGTAGGAGGTACGAACCATTAGGTGTAAGATGGGCTCAAGGATGCACTGTACAACACGGAGAGCATAGCCAATTTTTTGCAATAACTGTAAATGGAAAGTAGTTTTTAAAAATTACATTAAAAAATCAAAAATAAGCAACCCACTATTCTTCCTGCCTTACTTAAAACTGTTCCAGAATTACTGGGAATAATTTAGCCCTGCTATTTTCATTATCATTACAGAGTGATGACAGATTATGAACTGTAAGATACAAAAGCAAGCAAAATGAAAGTGCATTTTGCCCTCAGTTCTCCAGTCATAAAGCCCAAAGATCAATTTTATACACACACGACATCCTACATAGGAGGTGTATGAGGTGCAGAAAACTCAGGTGCTGCGAGCAGGTATTTCACTATGGACTCTCCTTGTAATATCACCTGCTTCCTCTGCAACTCAGCCAGTTGAGGAGATAGCTGATTGGCTCAGATGCATTGAAATAGTTTGGCAGACTTTTAAACCGTAAAGAACAAGCCTCTCTCTCATCTGTTAGGTCTACTCTTTACCCTTCTGTATAGTTTCTCTCTTAAAAGAAAAAAACAGAATGGATACCAAGTACAGAGGGAACAGACCACATTATTGCAACAGCCTGCTGATGTGACTGTCTTTAAGAAAGTTTTAAAAAGGAAGGACACCAAAAGCTCAACTTCTAGAGGCCTGATCTTAGAGATGATCCAATATTTAAGCTATATGTATGTATGTGTGTGTGTCAGTCACTCAGTCATGTCTGACTCTTTGTGACTCCATGGACTGTAGCCCACCAGGATCCTCTGTCCATGGAATTCTCCAGGCAAGAATGCTGGAGTGGGTAGCCAGTTCCCTTCTCCAGGGGATCTTCCCAACTGAGGGATTGAACCCAGGTCTCCCGCATTGCAGGCAGATTCTTTACCATCTGAGCTACCAGGGAAGTCATCCTCAGTAATACTGACTTTGAGACCTTAGTTTTTCCATCCATCACTAGGGCAGTATTTTTCTAGAAAAGTCCTTTGAGAATGTGGGAGAAAGTCAAGTAAGTCCAAAGAGTTCATCACTGATGTGTGTTTAAAATATTCCAGCTGACAAAGTGGTGGCAATATAGCCTGTTTCAGTCACCCTGGTGCCTGTCAATTCTATCTCCATTTTTGGTACATATCAAAAGAGTCTAATACCAAGCAATGGAGAGCATTCTTCCTGCATCACCACCATCTGTTTCCTTGGCACCCACTCCAGCCAGCTGTGTTGCCAGCTTTCAAGCTGTTTATTGGTGTATCACACAGAGAAGTTACGGACGCATGGATGGGATCTCCTGAAAATTGGGCATTTTTGTTTCTCTCTGAAATGTTTTCTCAATGTCTTATCATTCTTACAGAATGTCCAACAAGCACTTTACTGAATGACTCCAGCTGACCCCTGGCAACAAGGTAGACTTAGAATTGTGAACAAGCTCCGTTCAGTTCAGTTCAGTCGCTCAGTCATGTCCGACTCTTTGCGACCCCATGGACCGCAGCACGCCAGGCCTCCCTGTCCATCACCTGTCGGGAGCCGGCATATTGCATATTGAGTGCATGTTGCATATTGAGTGCAGCACTTTCCACAGCATCATCTTTCAGGATCTGGAATAGCTCAACTGGAATTCTATCACTGCCGGGAGCCAGCGTGAAGAGCTCCACCCATGACAAAGGTCACGAGGAAGGAGGCTCCGCATACGCAAAGGCAGGATCGAGCTTCAGGAGTCCCCCTGGAAATTCTCGAGCATCTACCCCCAAAACCAGTCTGCCTACTTTCTGCTTTGTGCTTTCACCTACACCTCTGACTTTACGGGGGCTGTCCCCCACTACCTCTCTCTGAAAAAAGAGTTAGCTTACAGCTCCAGTTAATAATTCCTGGGTGTGACAGTGTTTCAACCTACAAACTCCTTTGGAAATCCTCTAGCCTGCCTGAATAGGTTTTTCCGGCCACATGTGATTGTTCAGAGCCTCCCAACTGTGAGAGGCAGGAGATGTTCTAAACTGTCTAAACACAGATTCCTTTGAGTAGTTAAAAGATTGATTAGAAATTGTATTGGTGAAGGGTTTTTCACTTATTGGGCCAATGTTTGCTGCTAAGTCTCCATACTCCTTACCTACTGTGTCCTTGGCAGTGTATTGATTGATATAATGGGTGTTTAGAAATGTAAGTAGTAGCCTCAATGTTTGTAACCTTGGACCCTTGAGTTAATTCTTTTCTTGATTGAGCCCACCTCACCTTTGCCCTATAGGAATGCAGCTTTGTCCAATGCTTTTTTGGAGGCTGGTGCCTGACTTTGGAATAATCACCTCTAGAGAAAGATAAGTTTCTTAAAATGTTAACAGGCCTCCTGGCCAGAAGATGATGTAAATCACCTGAACTTTTGCATATGATAAGTTTGAAAGCCTGGCTTCAATTAGGACCAGGAACTGCTGTCCTTGCATGACTCCACCCCTTCCCCCATTATCCTCTATGCACAACTTAAGGTATAAAAACTACTCTGGAAAATAAAGTGCGGGCTTTGTTCACCGAAACTTGGTCTCCCCATGTCGCTCTCTCTCTCAAATTCTGGCTGAGTCTCCATCTGGAGCGCGGAACCCACCATGCTTGCTAATTATGCCTGGGCTTCTAAGATCCAACGGGGGAGGCCTCAGTGTCTCCTCTCCTTTGGGAGAACGGAAGGACGCCCGCGGCCTACGTAAGTGGTGCAGACTTCTTGTCTTGAAGTTTTATTGGTCTCCCGCGTAAACCAAGCTACTCAGCCTCTTTTCTCCACTGAATTTCCTCACTGAGCTATCCTCATTCTATTACTCTTTATATCCTTAATTAACCTATAATTAATCAATTGTTTCCTTATCCTCGCCTATGCCATCTCTCCTTCGAATACCCTGGATCAGCCGGGGCTGGACCCCGGCAATCACCAACTCCTGGAGCTCGCTCAAGCTCATGTCCATTGAATCGTTGATGCCATCCAACCATTTCATCCTCTGTCATCCCCTTCTCCTCCTGCCTTCAGTCTTTCCCAGCATCAGGGTCTTTTCCAAGGAGTCAGTTCTTCACATGAGGTGGTCAAATTATTGGAGTTTCAGCATCAGCATCAGTCCTGCCAATGAATATTCGGGACTGATTTTCTTTAGGATGTACTAGTTGGATCTCCTTGCAGTCCAAGGGACTCTCAAGAGTCTTCTCCAACATCACAGTTCAAAAGCATTAATTCTTCAAAGCCCAGCTTTCTTTAGAGTCCAGCTCTCACATCCATACATGCTGCTGCTAAGTCACTTCAGTTGTGTCTGACTCTGTGCAACCCCATAGACGGCAGCCCACCAGGTTCCCCTGTCCCTGGGATTCTCCAGGCAAGAACACTGGAGTGGGTTGCCATTTCATTCTCCAATGCATGAAACTGAAAAGTGAAAGGGAAGTCACTCAGTCGTGTCCGACTCTAGCGACCCCATGGACTGCAGCCCACCAGGCTCCTTGGGATTTTCCAGGCAAGAGTACTGGAGTGGGGTGCCATTGCCTTCTCCAACATCCATACATAACTACCCGAAAAACCATAGCTTTGACTAGATGGACCTTTGTCAGCAAAGTAATGTTTCTGCTTTTTAATATGCTGTCTAGATTGGTCATAGCTTTTCTTCCAAGGAGCAAGCGCCTTTTAATTTCATGGCTGCAGTCACCATCTGCAGTCATTTTGAAGCCCCCCAAAATAAAGTCTCTCACTGAACAAGTTACACTGTAAAAAAAAAATTATACCAGTGTTAACTCTCAGGCAAGCTATAGAGGGAACTAGAAAAAAAAACAGAAAAAGCAAAAAGAAATGGTTGAGTGGGAAGAAGCCTCACCCTGTGAGCAGAATGAGAAATTCTGCATGCAAGTGTGCAGTGCTAGAGGGAATTTTCTGGTGGTCCAGTGGCTAAGACTCCATGCTCCCAATGCAAGGGGTACAAATTTGGTCCCTGATCAGGAAACTAAGATCCCACATGCCAGATGACATGGCCAAAATTTTTTAAAAATTAAAAATAAGACTGTGCAGTGGTGGAGACAAAGAGACAACTAAAATGTCCATTACAATAATCTGTGTGATAGAACGGTTCTGGGATTCTGGGCCCTGCTAATTAAGGCAGGGGAGAAGGATGGATAAATGTAGAATAAATAGTCTGTCTTTGAATAATAGTAATAAGGCTAAGATTTCTGTCATCTAAAATATCTTTTAAAAAAGCTAGAAAATGAATTTCAAATAATACATATATATTAATATATCAAAGTGAAGTGAAAGTGTTAGTCGCTCAGTCATGTGTGACTCTTCATGGCCCCAAGGATTGTAGCCCACCAGGCTTCTCTGTCCATGGAATTCTCCAGGCAAGAATACTGGAGTGGAGAGCCATTCCCTTCTCCAGGGGATCTTCCAGACCCAGGGATCAAAACTAAGTCTCCTGCATTGCCAGCAGATTCTTTCCTGGTCTGAGCCACCTGGGAAGCCCATATTAATATATATGTATACATATATACATGTATACATATATGTGATTTTATTTTTTTAAGAGAAGAGAAACCCAAGCCATTCAGGAAAAATTTCTTTCACAAAAGGCCCTTCAAGTTCACTATAACAGGTAGAATATCAGACCAGAAGCAACATAACACAGGCTGTCTAGGTTGGTCACAGCTTTTCTTCCAAGGAGCAAGCATCTTTTAATTTCATGGCTGCAGTCACCATTTGCAGTGATTTTGGAGCCCAAGAAAATAAAGTTTGTCACTGTTTCCATTGTTTCTCCATCTATTTGCCATGGAGTGATGGGATTGGATGCCATGATCTTAGATTTTCAAATGTTGAGTTTTAAGCCAGCTTTTTCACTCTCCTCTTTCACTTTCATCAAGAGTCTCTTTACTTCCTCCTCACTTTCTGAAAAGATAGAGATCAGGTAGACAAGTTTCCAGTCCTTGAGTAATTTATAAACAATAGAGATGATCAGATATAAATATATACCTATGAAATATATATATGGGGGGCTTCCCTTGTAACTCAGTTGTTAAAGAATCTGCCTACAATGCAAGAGATCCAGGTTCAATTCCTGGGTCAGGAAGATCCCCTGGAGAAGGAAATGGCAACCCACTCCAGTATTCTTGCCTGGAGAATCCCATGGACAGAGGAACCTGGCAGGCTACAGTCCATGGGGTCGCAAGAGTCAGGCACGACTTAGTGACTAAACCAACATACATTATATATAAACAATACATGTGCTTACTATTAAATACATATAGAAGATGAATGCTACACAAAAAGGTTATGAACCAAGCCAGATGATTTGGAGAATCATTACATCTATGGTTCAGGGAAGGTGGTAATTACTTCCAGTTTGACAGATGAGAAACTGCTTCTTGGAAAAGGTATCATTTAAACTGCATCTTTATTTGGCAAAACTAATACAATATTGTAAAGTTTAAAAATAAAATAAAATTAAAAAATAAGACAAAATAAAAAATAAATTTAAAAAATACATAAATAAATAAACTGCATCTTTTTTTTGTTTTGTTTTGGCCATGCTGAGGGGGATCTTAGTTCCCCAACTAGGAATTGCACCTGTGCCCTTGGCAATGAAAGCACAAAATCCTAACCACTGGACCCTGCCAGGGAATTCCCTAATACCAGAAAAACTTTAATTTTATAATCTGATAAAAAAGTATAATAAGATTTTGCATACAACTGAAACTGCATGCTTGCTCAGTTGCTCAGTCATGGCTGACTCTTTTGAAGCCCTGTAGAATGTAGCCTGCCAGGCTCCTCTGTCCATGGAATTTTCCAAGCAAGAATACTGGAGCAGGTTGTCATTTCCTACTTCAGGGGATCTTCCCCACCCAGGGACTGAACCCATATCTCCTGCATTGGCCGGAGAATTCTTTACCACTGTGCCAGCTGGGAAACCCACAATTGAAACTAAGTTGACATTAATCCAAACAAAATTCCTGTGAATTAAGACAACTGGGGAAACTCTAAGATAGTAGCACAAAAAATAACCTAATCTGCATCTTAATGAATTAGCTGAGCTTGATTACCACACTCAGACAAAGAAATATTTCATCCCCAAAGAACTATGAGTGAAGCAGGAAAGAAGGAAGCTTGGAATCACATTTGAGACAAGGGAAATGTTCAGATGGTCTAGAACCTGGAGTGCTTAGAGGTCTATGATACTAAGATTCCACTGGATGTCACTTCACAAAGGATTTTGGATGGTATCCTAAAGAGTTTAAACCTTTAAGCTTTTCAATAAGAGGGTGATGTGATCAGCTCTGTAGGATAAATTGAAAGAGATTAGAGGCAGGAAGGTCAGCTTTAGGGCAATGATGGTAGTCTCTGACTAAAGCATGTTCTTGCTGAAAAGGACTTAAGAGATCCTTATTAGTTCATCTGTTTATTTTACAAATTAAAAACCTGAGGACTAGACAGATACAGTGATACTCTAGGCTCACTGAATGAATAATGGTATATCCAAACTAAAACCCAATTTATGACTCTAATACCAAAAAGGGAGAGATCCAAAGGAACTTGTAAGTTTTGAGCCCTCCATCCACCTTCCTGGGCTTCCCAGGTGGACCTAATGGTAAAGAACTTGCCTGACAATGCATGAGACATTAGAGACATGGGTTCAGTCCCTGGGTCAGGAAGATCCCCTGGAGGAGGGCATGGCAATCCACTCCAGTATTCTTGCCTGGAGAGTCCCATGGACAGAGGAGCCTGGCGGTTCACAATCCATGGGACTGCAAAGAGTTGGACACGACTGAAGTGACTGAGTATGCACCTACCTTCCTGGACTTACTGCCTACCTGGGGACCCTTCCCTCCACCACCAGACCTGCACCTCTCTCCTCCAGCCTTCCCTGCTCACCAGCTCAACCACCTGTCGTTTCCCAGTCTGCAACTCAAAGGTCCCTACGGCCCCTCCCTCTTTCATACTCTTGTATATGCTGTGTAACAAACTACCACACTGAGTGCCTTAGAACAATGCCGGCTTTTTTGGCTCACAGTTCTGTTGGTCAGAAGTCCAGCACAAGGGGACATGTGTATATGTATGGCAGCTTCATGTTGGTGTATGGCAGAAACCAACACTACATTGTAAAGCAGCTACCCTCCAATTAGAAATAAATAAAGTTTTTAAATGGTAATTGTAACAGTAACTATCACCTAAAAAATACAAAGGACTGAATATATTAAACTTTGTAAATGTTGTAGCATTTCTCTATCCAACATACCTTACTACATGTATATAATAAACTGAAAATAAATGCTGCCACATGTATAACTGTCGGGAAAAAAAAAGAAAGCTAAAGTCTTTACAAGAATGTATTAAAATGGAAAATGAGTCAGTAAATCATGCTAGAAATAATTTAAAAAATAAAGAAGTCCAGCACAACATGGCTGGGTTCCCTGCTCAGGGATCATGAGGCCAAAATCAAGGTGTCAGCCTGGCTGAATGCTAGTCTGAAGGTTCTCAGGAAGACTCCACTTCCAAGCGTACCCTTATCATTGGGAGAATTCAGATCCTTGTGGTTATAGGACTAAGGTCACCACTGCCTGGGTGCCTGTCATTCAGGAGCCATTCTCAGCTCCTGGAGGTGAACTACATCCTCGACACATGGCCCCTCCACCTTCAGGCCAACAAGGATCCATCAAATCCTTCTTGGGCTTTCCATCTGTGATTTCTTCTACCTCTGACCTCTGAACCCAGATTTAAGGGACCTCTGAGATTAGGTCAGACCTTCTTGAATGATCTCCTTAAGACCCACTGTGTTGTGGAGTGGAATCTAATACCATGAGTAAAATAAACTGTATTCATAGTCCTGGGGACTAAGCGGGGTGTGTATACCATGGGATCAGGGGATCTTGGGGACCATATCAGAATTCTACCTCCATACTCTCTTCACTCTTACAAGAGTTTCATTTCTTTCAGCCAGGTTAGAGACTACAATTTAATTCCATCCAGAACAATAGTGAGAATACTACAGCTTCTTCTGATAACCTTGTTTTTCAAGGACAACTTCCCATTAAGCTAACATGATTTCCTGGTGGACTTTCAGGCAACATTGTAGAGAGATTTGCCATTTCCATCTCCAGAGGATCTTCCTGATTTTTTTGAGAGATCTGAAGTTAGGTGTGTTGATGAGTAGAGTTTATGTTCAAGCTATGAGTATCCATTGACCCCACTGTTTACACCACTCTACACTTCTGGGAATGTGGGTTCTTACACTTGAGCTAAGAGAATACAGAGGATCAGTCACCCTGAGTCAGAATTACCAAGTCAGGTTATTTTTCCTCTTTTTTTCCATCTTTAAGGGCTTAACCTGCTGCCCTGGCTTCAGCATCCTCATTTATAACCAGGCAGTTATTGGGGGAAAAAATTAAGTCAATTACAATCTAATTTTCATACAAAAAGAAAAAGAAAACAACCAACCAGTGCATTGCAACACTCAGCACACTCAATATGGCAAGAGGACCACCAAGTTGCCAGCTACTCTCTATTGAGCCTTCCTTCTTCCAGCAATCAGCCGATAACTAGTACTGGCACACTGTGCCTAATTAGACATTGCTGTGACATATGGGCATGAAATGTATGTGTTCCTTAGTCACCTCACTTTACTGTTAAATTGTCTGCAGAGACTTTTCCAAAAAATGAGTAATTAAGCTTATTTCTTTGTCTCTTCTTTTCCAATTCCCTTAGATTCTATTCAGGTGATATAATTATCCTGTATCCATGGTAATGCTCATTATCTACATCTATAGGTGAAATCTTTGGGGGCTGCTGGTAAAATAATTTTTTTCCCCTTAATCTGGCTTCAATCTGTGAGCCCATGAATGATGAGGCTGTTTAAAGTCACTGGTGCTAATATGGATTCACGCTTTAGTTAGCACTGCGAGCTAATGCTCACATTCAATTCCCTACTGCCTTTCTTTTTACTTAAGTTTGACAGAGAAATACATAACCCCCTTATCTCCATCACAGTTTTTGTTCTAATGAACTGCCCAATTATAATACCTGAACTACATAACACTTCTGAAATAGTTGTGATATTTGCAGAAAAGGTATAAGCAAGAGTTCAGAATTTAAATAATGTGTTCCACAAATGGCTCCAAAACAGATTAACTTCCAAGTATTGAAGCATTTAATAAAAGTCACCACTCTGACACCTTAAGGTACTGATCTAACTGACAAGCACCTCATGTCCTACCTTTAACAACTTTGCTGGTTGTGTTTGTTAGTTGCTCAGTCATGTCTGATTCTTTGCAACCCCATGGACTATAGCTCAACAGGCTCCTCTGTTCAAGGGATTCTCCAGGCAAGAATACTGGAGGGGGTTGCTATTCCCTTCTCCATGGCTGGTTGTAACACACTGTTAATGAGTAAACACCAAAAGGATGTGGAATCAGAAGACAAGGCTTTGAATTTCAGTCCTTCCACTTTCTACCTTAAGGCCACCAGTAAGTTATTGAACTTGTTCCCAGTCTTAAGTTTCCTTATCTGAAGACTTGGAAGAATAATAGTAATAACTTTGTAAGATTCTTCATGAAGATTAGAGAAAATATGCTTAGCACCTAGTAAGTGCCCAATAGATGGTGCTGTGATTATTACTGCTAGAGTGATCCTGGTGTGGAGCTCTCTGGGAAGGCGGACTTTTAGCCCATGCCCAAGAACTTCTGAATCAGAACCTTCAGTCTCACGAGATCCTTGGGTGATCTGGGTGCATGTTAAAACCTGGGCAGCACTGGTGCTGAAAACAGAAAACTTGTGGAATGCGGATGTTTCATTTTGGCCATGGAAATGTTTCACGGGTTCTTTTCTAATACATCATTTGAAATGACATTCTTTCCAATTTTTTGTCTGTGTTGACAAAATGACAGAATTCCTCCTCTTTTCACTCTTAGGTTAACAGAAAACTAAAATAATACATCTACAGAGACCTTAAAGACTCTATAGACTATACCTCAACTCAAGGCCAAGGAGATGAATGGGTCAGTGGCAGATCTTGCATTACATTCTCCTGATTGGTTTAACATAAATATCCTCTAGAGCACACATTTAATTCAGTAAAAGGAGGTGAAAGCTTTTATTTTGTTGGATGAACATAAGCCCAGCTACTTTAATAAGTTATTTAATAGGAATAGGGAAGAAAGAATTAGAGTACAAACATGATGTAGACAAATTAATAGAGTGTTTAAGAGGTTAGACTTTGGAGTCAGGGTCAAAACCTGCTTGAGGCATCAGGCAGGTACTGAACTCCCTTCATCTTGAACTCTCTGAGCCTTGGTTTGTTCATCTGTAACATAAAGTTACTAAAACATGTTTTATAAACTTGTGGATACTAAATGAGATCACATGCAAAGATACAGCGTAGAGCAAGATACATGATAATTGTTCAGTAAATGATAACAGTATTATTATTGACTTTTTAATCAAGCATATATATTTTATTGACTATAATTGCTTTACAATGTTGTGTTGGTTTCTGCTGTATGATAAAGTGAGTCAGCCGTATGTATACACATATCCCCTCCTTTTGAGCCTCCTTCCCACTCCTCCATCCCAGCCCTCTAGGTCACCACAGAATGCCAAGCTGAGCTCCCTATGCTATACAGCAGCTTCCCACTAGCTGTCTATTTTATGCGTGGTAGTGTATATTTTGGAGAAGGCAATGGCACCCCACTCCAGTACTCCTGCCTGGAAAATCCCATGGATGGAGGAGCCTGGTGGGCTGAAGTCCATGGGGTCGCTGAGGGTCGGACATGACTGAGCGACTTCACTTTCACTTTTCACTTTCATGCATTGGAGAAGGAAATGGCAACCCACTCCAGTGTTCTTGCCTGGAGAATTCCAGGGACGGGGGAGCCTGGTGGGCTGCCGTCTATGGGGTCGCGCAGAGTTGGACACGACTGAAGCGACTCAGCAGCAGCAGTGTATATTTACATTACTATCTGGCACAGCTAATGAGCTCACAGATAAGCAAGGAGGAAAGATGAACGTGAGTAATTCACTCAGTGCCCTAAAATAATTGATGTAATTTCTGTTTCCTTTTAATGGGAATAACTGTTTTGTGAACAACAAGTCACTAGGTACGTAAGAACAGAAAAGGCAAAAAGAGGACACCAGAGGATCCCAGAGTGAGCAGTTGCAGGAAGTAGGGTGAGAATTGTGGCAAAGAGTGAAGAGGGTGGAATTATTAAAATTTAGGAGCTTGGAGGAGGAGGCCTGTGAAACCCAAAGTTGGATCTCGGAGATGACAGCATTTCTTGGCTGGTGTCTCTGATGTGGACATCATACATCTGGTTCTGGAAATATGGAGATAACTACAAACTGGATTCCATGCTGCCACTGGACAGAATTTTCTGCAGTCTCCAGCTCATAGCTCGGGAAAACAGGAAGCACAGCACAGAGCAGGCTCTCCTTTCCCCTCTAGTTTTCCTGTCTCCCTCTATTGTTCCCTATTTAGACAGCCTAACAGGGAGCAGCTGGCAAAGAAAGGATGTGGCTTGTAGAGCAGCAGCCCAGCTGGCAGCCCAAAGCCAGGAACTGAAGGATGGATTTAGGGCTGAGAGACAAGAGCTTTCTAAGCAGCACTACAGGTTGCCATAATGCGAAACCACGTGATAAGGACCATAAGAAAGATTGTATTTTGGGAAAGAAGGGAGTCCAGAGAAATTAAAGTGACTTCCAGGTGGGTACATGGTTGTCGTGAGCTATGCCTTGAAAAGGAGATAAGAGTTTGCCCCATGGAGCTTCTGCCTCCTCCGTTTCCCTCTCCCCACCTCTGTTGTAATAAACACGGAAAAACGAGGAACTGGGAGCTTGAGCATTGTTGCTACAGCCTTCCACGAACCTGGCACGTATATGATTACTGGAGGCAGAGGGAAGAAGGAACAATGATGAACTCAATCTTCACAAAGATTGTTTTCCACTTTTGTCTGTGGTTTGCCTCTGACTACTTAGGGGTTTTGGAAGTTTCTTGTGATTGCGTTTCTGACAGAATAATGGGGATCCATGTATAAGAACAGTAACCATGAAACGCATAGAATCAAAGACATTGAGTGGGGTGTGTATTTTCCACGCTTGGCTACAGCCTTCCTCCCCCAGAAGGAGGGTTCTAATTAAATAAGCTCCTGAGTTAGGTCACTCATCAGCAAACCACATGCCAAATGCTTTATTAAAAGATAAAACCTCTGCTTTCTCATAGATGGAACTCAGATAGCATTATGACATTAGCTTTATCATCATCATCAGAAAAAAAAAGAGATCCCTCAGAGAAAGTATCCTGGGAAAAACCCATCAGGATATAAAAGGGACCAAGGAAACAACTGGAATGCGGTCTCAAAGATGGAGGGAGGGCAGAAATCACATGTGCGTTTGCATAGTCCCCATTCTAGCCTCAATGCCACCGATTTTTTGTATTATGCATCATATGTATATCAAAAACAAGAACTGAGGGACAAGTATTTATTTTTTTAAGACAAGTATTTATTTTTTTCATGTATTTATTTTTTAAGAAAGAGGTGTGTAGATACCTAGTTCTTTGAATTTATAGGTGATATGCATCATCTTTCTTTTTTATGCTATAACTCTATGATGTGAAAGTTGCTCAGTGGTGTCCAACTCTCAGTGACCCCATGGACTGCAGCCTGCCAGGCTCCTCTGCCCATGGAATTCTCCAAGCCAGAATACTATACAGGGTAGCAGGTCCCTTCTCCAGGGGATTTTCCCAACCCAGGGATCGAACCCAGGTTTCCTGCATTGCAGGTAGATGCTTTACCATCTGAGCCACCAGGGAAGTTCAAGAATACTGGAGTGGGTAGCCAATCCCTTCTCCAGGGGATCTTCCCAACCCAGGAATTGAACCAGAGTATCCTGCATTGCAGGTGCATTCTTTACCAGCTGAACTACCAGGGAACTCATATAAAATTCTTTTATCATTGGAGTATAACTGCTTTACAATGGTGGGTTAGTTTCTGCTGCAAAAACAAAGTGAATAAGCTACATGTGTACATATATCCCATCCCTCTTGAGCCTACCTCCCATCCTCACCCCCGTCTCACCCCTCTAAGTCATCTCAGAGCACCAAGCTGAGCTTCCAGGGCTATACAACAGCTTCTCACTAACTATCCATTTTACACATGGCAGTGTGTATATGTCAATGTACTCTCCCAGTTTGTCCCGCCCTCCCCTTCCCCTACCTGTGTCTACAGTCTGTTCTCTCTGTTTGTGTTTCAACTGTGTGTATATGTGTTAGTTGCTCAATCATGTCCAACTCTTTCCAACCCCATGGACTGTAGTCCACCAGGCAACTCAGTCCACAGAATTCTCCAGGCAAGAATACTGGAGAAGGTTGCCATTTCCTTCCCTAGGGGATCTTCCTGACCCAGGGATTGAACCCAGGTCTCCTGCATTGCAGGCAGATTCTTTATCATCTGAGCCACAAGGGAAGCCCTGGTATCTCTATTCCTGCCTTGCAAATATGTCCACCTGCACCCTTTTAATAGATTCCATAAATACGTGTTAATATACAATATTTATTTCTCTCCTTCTGACTTTAGAAAAGTACAACCTTCCAAGACTAAACCAGGAAGAAATGAAAAATATACTCCTTTTTTAAGGAACCAAATAGATTTATTCAAAATATATACCAGACAGATAGACTGCAGGCAGTTACCTCATTTCAGTTTGCCAAGGACAGTCTGCTCAAGGTGATTGTCAATGTACCGACTAAGGTATACATGACTATGAGGCAACACCACCCCTTCTCTGTGCCATTATCCTTTATGTGAAAGATCACTGGTAAAGATGAGTTTCGTATGCAGTTTGTTGCTGTTTAGTCACTAAATCGTGTCCAACACTTTACAACCCCATGGATAGTAGCTCACCAGGCTTGTCTGTCCATGAAATTCTCCAGGCAAGAATACCGGAGTCGCTTGCTATTTCCTTCTCCAGGGGATCTTCCTGACCCAGGGATTGAACCCATGTCTCTTAGGTGACCTGTATTGGCAGGAGGGTTCTTTACCACTGAGACACTGGAGAGCCCTTTGTATGCAGACATATAGCCAAAAAATCAAACAACAAAAATAGATAAGGGACACTTCACCTTATATGTATAATTATTCAAAAACTGCATTTGAATGGAAGGTGACACTCCATATAAATCTTTTGTGCAGACTGAGACCTACACTAATGAGGTCCATTTTGCTGCCTATCAAAAAGCATTCTTCTTTGCCAACAGCTACCCACTGTGGACGAGGCACTGCGGTCTCCATAGTGACAGAGATGGTCAGCATTTCAAAGGTGCCAACATCTTCAACTGAACGAAGCCAATTGAATACGAATGTATTGGCTATAATCTCCAAGTGGAAGAGCCCGGTTCAGAATTCCTAAAACAAAGAACAACGTCTTTGTCCTGAAGCAAATCCTACTCAAAGTGATACTGACTCCCATGAAACCAGGTTAGTCCATGAAAAATTATTAAAGAGCTACTTTCTGCTTAAGATTCTTTGCTTTAATGAATCTCAGTCCCAAAGGTTTTCTTCTTTTGTTTTGAGCAAAACGTGGGCTCATCCTTTGCGGAAATATAAAAGTTGGCAGTGTTGTGATAAGTTAAATCCCTTAGTGTTTTGTGTAGGGAGAAGAAACCTGCAAAGCCTGGTGTTTACAGCATTTTCGCGGATGGTCCCAATGGATCAGTCACACAATTTTTAATCTGAGAATGAACTTTAAAAATCTTCACCTAACTTTACAGTTTCCAATGTTCTAGATATGAAATGCTTAAGGACTAACTACCCCATTGTTAGCAGTTTTTCTCCCTTTTCCTGCTCATATCTCTTGACAAGATGTAATAAAATCACTTAGATAAACTCTAACACTGATGGGTTTGCAATGAGAGTCTGCTTTGATGTTTAGTTATGTTCCCATGACTATGCCATAGGTGATGAAAATCACATGAATTTAAGGGACATAAGAAAAAAAATTGCATTATGCAAGAGTTTTGGACATGGGACTTTTCATAAAATTTGGGACTTTTCTGCACAGTTTGAGTTACATAATAATTCCACTGACTGCAGATTTTAAAGAGGACCCCTGATGGTTGTGTAGCTGTGGTTTCACGCTGCTGTCTTGCTGCAGAGCTGGGTAGCTACGCGCAGACTCTGTTCCTCCCACCTGCTCATTTAAAAATAAACTTCTCAAGAACTTGAATGCAAAAACATTAGCTTAACATTTCATTAATAATTTCAATGCAAAAAAGCAAAAGTAAGATGAAATCACCCACACAGAATATGTAATATTCTTGAGTTCCTGTTATATTTGTAAAAAATGATTCTTAATTTAGAAGGGAAAGATCTAGGTTATCAAAGGAGTATTCATCAAAAAAAAGTTAACTTTTGTTTTAAAACTTTTTGAATGTACTTGTTTTTAAAGACAATAAGACTGGAACAGATTTTCTACCAATTTGTATTCCTATGCTTGATGGGATCTAAATGCATATATTGCAATTTTGCAATTATGATAAAACTATTGTTCTTTTTACTTTATTATTACTTTAGTGAAGGACAGGGAAGCCTGGCATGTTGCAGTCCATGGGGTCACAAAGAGTCAGACACAACTTAGCAACTGAACAATTACTTTTAAAAACTATTATTTTATAGTAGAACATATGTATTATTTTATTAATGACAATATTTTTCACATGAGACACAATGGAGTATTACTCAGCCATTAAAAAGAATACATTTGAATCAGTTCTAATGAGGTGGATGAAACTGGAGCCTATTATACAGAGTGAAGTAAGCCAGAAGGAAAAACATAAATACAGTATACTAACGCATATATATGGAATTTAGAAAGATGGTAACAATAACCCAGTGTACAAGACAGCAAAAGAGACACTGATGTATAGAACAGTCTTATGGACTCTGTGGGAGAGGGAGAGGGTGGGAAGATTTGGGAGAATGGCATTGAAACATGTAAAATATCATGTAAGAAACAAGTTGCCAGTCCAGGTTCGATGCACGATACTGGATGCTTGGGGCTAGTGCACTGGGACGACCCAGAAGGATGGTATGGGGAGGGAGGAGGGAGGAGGGTTCAGGATGGGTAACACATTTATACCTGTGGCGGATTCATTTTGATATTTGGCAAAACTAATACAATTATGTAAAGTTTAAAAATAAAATAAAATTTAAAAAAAATATATTCCACAAAAAAAATAATAAAAAAGTGAATAGAATGTGAATATAAATATAAAAAGTGAAGAAATGAATTCAGAGTAATTTTTCAAAAGAAGACACAAATATTAAACAATGACAATAATCTTTTACATGAAAATGCTCTCTTGATTGTTCCTCAGACTTCTTAACTTTTATTAGGCTCAATTTCAGCACTCATGGCATAAATGAAGAATGAGGAAAACACTGTAGTAAAAGGTATCCAAAGGCACTATTCTGAATATCAAAACGAACATTTTACACCATGTGGGTATTGCTTGCAAGAATTTTCTGTGCTTCTTGTTCACATGGTTATCCATCAGCATTAAAAGAAAAGACATTAAAAACATGATTTAGAGTTTTTTCAAACTAACCTAGCCTTGTCATAAGAATAAAGGAACTCAGGACAGGCTGAAAACATTGCCAGGTGGAGTCTACAGTCATAGAGAGTCAGGTAGGATACTCAGCAGATTTCCATTTTAGAGAGGAAAGAAGTAGGTAGCTTCTTGTACCCCATGTAAACTGGAGCTAACCAAACCCCCACTCCAGTATTCTTGCCTGGAGAATCCCCATGGACAGAGGAGCCTGGCAGGCTACAGGCCATGGGGTCGCAAACAGTTGGACACGACCGAGCGACTAAGAGCAGTGTAACCAAACCCCCAGGTAGACACACATGATCTGGCAATCAGTTCTAGCTTGGGGCCCTTTGGAAAGAATCTTAGGTGCAGAAAGCCAGGGTTGGGGCATCCACAGTGCACAAGCCTGGCCACTGCCTAGCTTGGGAGTAACCATGTCATAGGTTCGTGGAGGGAACAAGATATACAGTCTTATAGATGAATTAGATACATGATGCCCTTCTTGTTTATTTCTTTAAACCGTAGTTCTCTGAAAGTGAAATTCCTGACAGCTTCCTACTACGCCTGCTGCTTATTATTAATAAACCAACCGAAGCACAGAGTGATGATAAACTAAGCCCTAGAAATCCAAAGAAAGGAAATAAACTAAAGTGTGGTAAAATATTCGGCCTCACAGGAAACCTCAATTTTAACACAATTATATCTTTTAGAATTTTCACCTGTCATGTTGTCAAATATTCTTAAAAAATAATAAGCAATGCTAGAAAGGATCAGGCACACACGTTTTCTCATACACTTCTGGTCTCAGCAAGAGCACAGACACCTTGGGATAAAGTATGACTGTGTGTTTCTAGGGATTTGATGGTGATCATCATCACTGTGCCAGCAAGTCTACCATGAAGATTGGATACTTAGGGGGAAAACTAATAAAACAGTGAAGAACTATGTGCATATATGATCCTCACAGAATCATTCATCAAGGCAAAAAAATGGAAATTCACATGTACTCCATCTCTAACAAATGTTGAGGGGCTCTGCTGCTGCTTAGAATATAGAACGTGGAGGAGAATTCTGTTTTTGTTGTTCAGTTGCTACATCGTGTCCAACTCTTTTGGGACCCCATGGGCTGTAGCCTGTCTCCTCTGTCCATAGAATTTCCCAGGCAAGAATACTGATTGTCGTTCAGTGGCTAATTGTGTCCAACTCTTTGTGATATCAGGGACTGCAGTACACCAGGCTTCTCTGTCCAGTATCTCCCAGAGTCTGCTCACACTCATGTCCACTGAGTCGGTGATGCCATCCAACCATCTCATCCTCTGTTGTCCCCTTCTCCTCCTGCCCTCAATCTTTCCCAGCATCAGGGTCTTTTCCAATGAGTCAGCTCTTCACATCAGGTAGCCAAAGTATCAGAGCTTCAGCTTCAGCATCAGTCCTTCCAATGAATATTCAGGATTGATTTCCTTTAGGATAGACTGGTTTGATCTCCTTGCTGTCCAAGGGACTCTCAAGAGTCATCTTCAGCACCACAGTTTGAAAGCACCGGTGCTTTCTGTGCTCAGCTTTCTTTTTCTCTGCTATTTTAGATACCTCATACCTATTCCTCTGGATCTCTATTCTTTAGAGGCACAGAACCAACAGGAAATATATAAAGAAATGAGATACAGATAGAAAGATAGAGAGAGAGATGGATGGATAGGTGGAGGGATAGATTGATAGACTGATAGAAAGAAATAGATTTATTACAGAAATTGATTCACACAGTTATGAAGTTTGAGAAGTACCACTATTTGCAATATGTAAAACCAGGAAAGCCAGTAGTATAAATCAGTCCAATATCAAAGGCCTCAGTACAGGAGTGCTGATGCCCAAAAGCATGAAAAGATGGATGTCTCAGCTCAGGAAGAAAGTGAATTCACACTTCCTTTGCCTTTTTGTTCTATTCAGGCCCTCAAAGGACTAGATGATGCCCATCCACTTTGGTGAAGGTGGATCTCTTTACTCAGTTTAATAAATCAAATGCTAACCTCAGTCATGAAATTAAAAGACCCTTGCTCCTTGAAAGAAAAGCTATGACAAACCTAGACAGTGCATTAAAAAGCAGAGACATTACTTTGCTGACAAAGGCCTGTCTAGTCAAAGCTGTGGTTTTTTCAATATAGACGTGAGAGTTGGACAATAAAGAGAGCTGAGCGCTGAAGAATTGGTGTTTTTGAACTGTGGTGTTGGAGAAGACTCTTGAGAGTCCTTTGGACTGCAAGGAGATCCAACCACTCCATCCTAAAGGAAATCAGTCCTGAATATTCATTGGAAGGACTGATGCTGAAGCTGAGGCTCCAATACTTTGACCACCTGGTGTGAAGAGCTGACTCATTGGAAAAGACCCTGATGCTAGGAAAGATTGAAGGCAAGAGGAGATAGGGATGGCAGGAAGAGACGGTGCCGACAGGATGAGATGGCTGGATGGCATCACTGACTCAACAGGTATGACTCTGAGTAAACTCTGGGAGATGGTACAGGACAGGGAAGCCTGGCGTGCTGCAGTTTATGGGGTTCAAAGAGTCAGACACAACTGACCAACTGAACAACAATCTCTTCCCAAAACAGCCCTCACTGACACTCAAATTGTAATCCCTTATGGATTATACAGTGGAAGTGAGAAATAGATTTAAGGGACTAGATCTGATAGAGTGCCTGATGAACTATGGACAGAGGTACGTGACATTCTACAGGAGACAGGGATCAAGACCATCCCCATGGAAAAGAAATGCAAAAAAGCAAAATGGCTGTCTGAGGAGGCCTTACAAATAGCTGTGAAAAGAAGAGAAGCAAAAAGCAAAGGAGAAAAGGAAAGATATAAGCATCTGAATGCAGAGTTCCAAAGAATAGCAAGAAGACGTAAGAAAGCCTTCCTCAGAGATCAATGCAAAGAAATAAAGGAAAACAACAGAATGGGAAAGACTAGAGATCTCTTCAAGAAAATTAGAGATACCAAGGGAACATTTCATGCAAAAATGGGCTTGATAAAGGACAGAAATGGTATGGACCTAACAAAAGCAGGAGATATTAAGAAGAGGTGGCAGGAATACACAGAAGAACTTTACAAAAAAGATCTTTATGACCCAGATAATCACGATGGTGTGATCACTCACCTAGAGCCAGACATCGTGGAATGTGAAGTCAAGGGGCCTTGGAAAGCATCACTATGAACAAAACTAGTGGAGGTGATAGAATTCCAGTTGAGCTATTTCAAATCCTGAAAGATGATGCTGTCAAAGTGCTGTACTCAATATGCCAGCAAATTTGAAAAACCCAGCAGTGGCCACAGGCCTGGAAAAGATCAGTTTTCATTCCAATCCCAAAGAAAGGCAATGCCAAAGAATGCTCCAACTACCGCACAACTGCACTCATCTCACACGCTAGTAAAGTAATTCTCAAAATTGTCCAAGCCAGGCTTCAGCAATACATGAACCAGATGTTCAATCTGGTTTTAGAAAAGGCAGAGGAACCAGAGATCAAATTGCCAACATCTGGATCATGGAAAAAGCAAGAGAGTTCCAGAAAAACATCTATTTCTGTTTTTTTTTTTTTTTTTTTTTTTTGACTATGCCAAAGCCTTTGACTGTGTGGATTGCAATAAACTGAAAATTCTGAAAGAGTTGGGAATCCCAGACCACCTGACCTGCCTCTTGAGAAACCTATATGCAGGTCAGGAAGCAACAGTTAGAACTGGACATGGAACAACAGACTGGTTCCAAATAGGAAAAAGAGTACGTCAAGGCTATATATTGTCACCCTGCTTATTTAACTTATATGCAGAGTACATCATGAGAAATGCTGGGCTAGAAGAAGCACAAGCTGGAATCAAGATTGCCGGGAGAAATATCAATAACCTCAGATATGCAGATGACACCACCCTTATGGCAGAAACTGAAGAGGAACTCAAAAGCCTCTTGATGAAAGTGAAAGTGGAGAGTGAAAAAGTTGGCTTAAAGCTCAACATTCAGAAAACAAACATCATGGCATCTGGTCCCATCACTTCATGGGAAATAGATGGGGAAACAGTGGAAACAGTGTCAGACTTTATTTTTTTGGGCTCCAATATCACTGCAGATGGTGACTGCAGCCATGAAATTAAAAGACAATTACTCCTTGGAAGAAAAGTTATGACCACCCTAGATAGCATATTCAAAAGCAGAGACATTACTTTGCCAACGAAGGTCCATCTAGTCAAGGCTATGGTTTTTCCTGTGGTCATGTATGGATGTGAGAGCTGGACTGTGAAGAAAGCTGAGCACTGAAGAATTGATGCTTTTGAACTGTGGTGTTGGAGAAGACTCTTGAGAGTCCCTTGGACTGCAAGGAGATCCAACCAGTCCATTCTGAAAGAGATCAGCCCTGGGATTTCTTTGGAAGGAATGATGCTAAAGCTGAAACTCCAATAATTTGGCCACCTCATGCGAAGAGTTGACTCCCTAGAAAAGACTCTGATGCTGGGAGGGATTGGGGGCAGGAGGAGAAGGGGATGACAGAGAATGAGATAGCTGGATGGCATCACTGACTCGATGGACGTGAGTCTGAGTGAACTCTGGGAGTCGGTGATGGATAGGGAGGCCTGGTGTGCTGCGATTCATGGGGTCGCAAAGAGTCAGACGTGACTGAGCAACTGAACTGAGCTGAACTGAACTATGTGGGCATCCCTTAGCCCAGTCAAGTTGACATAAATTAGTCATAACATCATGTCAGTAGAATCATGCAGGATTTGTCTTTCTGTGACTGGCTTATATAACTTCTCATGATATCCTCCAGGTTCATTCATGCTATAACATACTGCAGAATGTATATACACACACATTCTTTAGCCATTCATCCATTAATGGGCATTTTGATTATTCCTACATCTTGGTTATTATAAATAATGTACAGGAAATATGGGACTGCTGATGTATTTTCAAGATCCTGCTTTCAATGCTTTTGGGTAAACACTCAGAAACACAATTGTTGGATCATGTGGTAGTTGTATTCTTTTTTTTTTTTTTTTTTTTGAGGAACCATCATGCTTTTCATAGCAACTGCACCATTTTGCATTCTAACAACAGAATGCAAGGGTTTCAGTTTCTCCACAATCTATCCAACACTTATCTTTTGTTTTTTTAATGGGCATCCCAACAAATATAAGTTGATATTTCATATTTCTTTGCATTTCCATCATAATTAGTTATGTTGAGAATCTTTCTATATATCTATTGGCCATTTGTATTTTCTCTTTGAAAAAATGTGTGCTCAACACGTTTGCACATTTTTTTAATCAGGTTATTTATTTTTTCTGTTGAGCTGTAGGAGGTCCTCAGATATCTTAGGTATTAACTCCTTACCAGCTATGTAGTTTGCAAGCATTTTCCCCCATTTTGTAGGCTGCCTTATTGTTTGTTGCTATGCAGAAGCTTTTTAATTTGATGTAGTCCCACTTGTTTATTTTTGCTTTTGTTGCCGGAGCTTTTGGTGTCATATCCAAGAAATCATTGCCAACATCAATGTCATGAAACTATTTCCTTCACTTCTCCATCTGCTTCTTAGTTTCCAAAATAATGCCTCTCTTTTTCCTGTTGCTATCCCTTTACTGTAAAGGGGAGAGTGGCAATACATGTGTGCATTCAATCTGCCTTGCTCTGATGAAAGCTGTTTTTTGTTGTTGTTTTTTTTTTCATTTCACACGTATCTGGATTTGCAGAGAAGTCTAACTAGTCTACATGAGTTGCATGAGGTTAGTGATAAGAATGTGTATGTGTGTGCTCAGTGGTGTCTGACTCTTTGCAACCCCATGGACTGTAGCCTGCCAGGTTCCTCTGTCCATGGAATTTTCCAGGTAAGAATACTGGAGTGGGTTACCATTTCCTTCTCCAGGGGATCTTCCCAACCCAGGGATCGAACCAGTGTCTCTTGTGTCTCCTGCATTGGCACAAGAGGATTCTTAACCACTGGCACCACCTGGGAGGCACTCAGAGATTAGAATAAAGAGCTGTCATCATTGCACACTACTAGTATATGCCAGGTACACAATTTTATTTAGGTTCCAAGCATTCTGGACTCTTGTTGATCATGATGGCTACTCCATTTCTTCTAAGGAATTCTTGCCCACAGTAGTAGATATAATGGTCATCTGAGTTAAACTTACCCATTCCAGTCCATTTTAGTTCGCTGATTCCTATAGAATGTCAACGTTCACTCTTCCATCTCCTGTTCGACCACTTCCAATTTGCCTTGATTCATGGACCTGACATTCCAGGTTCCTATGCAATATTGCTCTTTACAGCATTGGACCTTGCTTCTATCACCAGTCACATCCACAACTGGGTATTGTTTTTGCTTTGGCTCCATCCCTTCATTCTTTCTGGAGTTATTTCCCCACTGATCTCCAGTAGCATATTGAGTACCTACTGACTCAAGGAGTTCCCCTTTCAGTATCCTATCATTTTGCCATTTCATACTGTTCATGGGGTTCTCAAGGCAAGAATACTTAAGTGGTTTGCCATTCCCTTCTCCAGTGGACCACATTCTGTCAGAACTCTCCACCAAGAAACACCTGGAGTAACAGGCAAATTTGGCCTTGGAGTACGGAATGAAGCAGGGCAAAGGCTAATAGAGTTTTGCCAAGAGAATACACTGGTCATAACAAACACTCTCTTCCAATAACACAAAAGAAGACTCTACACATGGACATCACCAGATGCTCAACACCTAAATCAGATTGATTCTATTCTTTGCAGCCAAAGATGGAGAAGTTCTATACAGTCAGCAAAAACAAGACCAGGAGCTGACTGTGGCTCAGATCATGACTCCTTATTGCCAAATTCAGACTTAAACTGAAGAAAGTAGGGAAAACCACTAGACCATTCAGGTATGACCTAAATCAAATCCCTTATGATTATATAGTGGAAGTGAGAAATAGATTTAAGGGACTAGATCTGATAGAGTGCCTGATGAACTATGGACAGAGGTTCGTGACATTGTACAGGAGACAGGGATCAAGACCATCCCCATGGAAAAGAAATGCAAAAAAGCAAAATAGCTGTCTGAGGAGGCCTTACAAATAGCTGTGAAAAGAAGAGAAGCAAAAAGCAAAGGAGAAAAGGAAAGATATAAGCATCTGAATGCAGAGTTCCAAAGAATAGCAAGAAGAGATAAGAAAGCATTCCTCAGTGATCAATGCAAAGAAATAGAGGAAAACAACAGAATGGGAAAGACTAGAGATCTCTTCAAGAAAATTAGAGATACCAAGGGAACATTTCATGCAAAAATGGGCTCGATAAAGGACAGAAATGGTATGGACCTAACAGAAGCAGAAGATATTAAGAAGAGGTGGCAAGAATACACAGAAGAGCTTCACGACCAAGATAATCACAATGGTGTGATTATCTCACCTAGAGCCAGATATCCTGGAATGTGAAGTCAAGTGGGCCTTAGAAAGCATCACTATGAACAAAGCTAGTGGAGGTGATGGAATTCCAGTTGAGCTATTTCAAATCCTGAAAGATGACGTTGTGAAAGTGCTGCACTCAATATGTCAGCAAATTTGGCAAACTCAGCAGTGGCCACAGGACTGGAAAAGGCCAGTTTTCATTCCAATCCCAAAGAAAGACAATGCCAAAGAATGCTCCAACTACCACACAGTTGCACTCATCTCACACGCTAGTAAAGTAATGCTCAAAATTCTCTAAGCCAGGCTTCAGCAATACATGAACCATGAACTTCCAGATGTTCAAGCTGGTTTTTGAAAAGGCAGAGGAACCAGAGATCAAATTGTCAACATCCGCTGGATCATGAAAAAAGCAAGAGAGTTCCAGAAAAACATCTATTTCTGCTTTACTGACTATGCCAAAGCCTTTGACTGTGTGGATCACAATAAACTGTGGAAAATTCTGAAAGAGATGGGAATACCAGACCACCTGATCTGCCTCTTGAGAAACCTATATGCAGGTCAGGAAGCAAGAGTTAGAACCGGACATGGAACAACAGACTGGTTCCAAATAGGAAAAGGAGTACGTCAAGGCTGTATACTGTCACCCTGCTTATTTAACTTATATGCAGAGTACATCATGAGAAACGCTGGACTGGAAGAAGCACAAGCTGGAATCGAGATTGTTGGTAGAAATATCAATAACCTCAGATATACAGATGACACCACCCTTATGGCAGAAAGTGAAGAACTAAAAAGCCTCTTGATGAAAGTGAAAGAGGAGAGTGAAAAAGTTCGCTTAAAGATCAACATTCAGAAAACGAAGATCTTGGTATCTGGTCCCATCACTTCATGGGAAATAGATGGGGAAACAGTGGAAACAGTGTCAGACTTTATTTTTTGGGGCTCCAAAATCACTGCAGATGGTGACTGCAGCCATGAAATTAAAAGACACTTACTCCTTGGAAGGAAAGTTATGACCAACCTAGATAGCATATTCAAAAGCAGAGACATTACTTTGCCAACAAAGGTCCATCTAGTCAAGGCTATGATTTTTCCAGTGGTCCTGTACGGATGTGAGAGTTGGACTGTGAAGAAAGCTGAGTGCTGAAGAATTGATGCTTTTGAACTGTGGTGTTGGAGAAGACTCTTGAGAGTCCCTTGGACTGCAAGAAGATCCAACCAGTCCATCCTGAAGGAGATCAGCCCTGGGATTTCTTTGGAAGGAATGATGCTAAAGCTGAAACTCCAGTACTTTGGCCACCTCATGCGAAGAGTTGACTCATTGGAAAAGACTCTGATGCTGGGAGGGATTGGGGGCAAGAGGAGAAGGGGACGACAGAGGATGAGATGGCTGGATGGCATCACCGACTTGATGGACGTGAGTTTGAGTGAACTCCGGGAGATGGTGATGGACAGGGAGGCCTGGCATGCTGCGATTCATGGGGTTGCAAAGAGTCGGACACGACTGAGTGACTGAACTGAAACAATCCTGAGAGAGTGGGACAGTTACTATCCTCATTTTACTGATAAGGAAACTGGGATTAGAGGTCAAACATTCATCCAGTATTATAAATCTTTTAACTGCATAAATTTCCACAAGGAGCAGAGAGAGGACTGAAATCCAGGTACTTTGATTTCAGAGCCTAAGCTTTAACTGCAACAATGTAATGCTTTTATCTTAACTTAAAGGGATATGCATACATCACCGATAAGGCTAGCAGCAATTGGTTTCTCTGGCAACCTAGACTGCATATTTCTCACCAGAGGGGATCTAGAACAAAAAATGGAAGGCTGTAAATTATTTCTTAGGGAACAATAGTTTCCCCTTTAATTTTCTGACATTTCCACTAATGCAAAGGAAGCAGTAAATATCCCTTCTCACCAAGAGTTCTTGTACTTTCCAGAAAGGACTAGAAAAATGATTCATTTTAAGGGAAAATGACTTTTAACCTTTTCAAGATATTACACAGTTAACTAGAACTACAAAATATTAAACTAAATGAGAGTGGTAGATAGGTAACAATATCCCACTCCTCTCAGCATCCAGATCTTTCTAACATGACCTTGTGGCTCCTCCAGCTGAGAAGTGGAGTCTGTCTTGCTGCACGTTAAGCCTCGACTGGTCCTAAAGACTCTCTCCTGCTGCTAGAATGTTCCAGAAGCTATAGAGTGTTGGTTTCAGCCCCTTACATGCACCTCTCCTCTTGCTCGGTCCCTTGACGTGGCCTGGAGGGTCTGCTGGAGGGTTAGGGCCCTTGGGAGCAGACCCAGTCACCCAGTTTTCCCATCCAAGGCCCACGCCTGGGAGTAAACTTAGCCAAGAACCTACCGGACACATAGGGGACTGCTGAGGCCTAAGAGAGCCTAGTTGATCCCAGCCAACACTTGTGAACCACAGAACTGTGAGATGATAAGTGGTTGTTGTTTTGATCCATCAAGTTGTTAAGTGGCTCATAATACATCATCACTGTGCTTACAGTTAATTGATGCAAAGGCCAGAGTGGCTTCTCTACAGTTTCGAGTACTGCTGTCTGCACAGCCTGGAATTGGAGAACCTTAGTCTCTAGATCAGAAATAAAGCTTGGGACTAATCCATTGTCCTTCCTAGAGCAGCTGTGAGCCACCCCAATCAGCCAAAACCAGGGTGGCTGAACATTCCATCTGGGAAGAAAGGCATTCCCATCACTTGCACAAAGAGGACTCTCTCTCCCTCCCTCATATCTGGAATCTAATGTTGAGGGCCTTTACTATTAACAAGCAATATAAGATATTCACATTAACCATATATTTTTAGATTTGTTATTACTTACATGTGGAATCTAAAAGATGAAACAAATGAATGAATATAACAAAAGAAAAACAGATTTACAGAGAACAAACGAGTGGTTACCAATGGTGTGGAGGGATGTGATAGGGGTAGGAGATTAAGAGGTACAAATCACCATGTATAAAATAAATAAATTACAAGGATATATTGTATGACACAGGATATAGCCAATATTTTATAATAATTTTAAGTGAAATATAATCTATAAAAATATTGAATCACTATGTTGCACACTTGAAACCAATAAAATACTGTAAATCAACTATATTTCAATACAAAATAAGACTTCAATTTAAAATAAATGTAGTGTTTGTCCAGAGCACATCTAGGACATTTCAAAAACTACTTTCATGTACACATTTACTTCCTCCTTGTTAATTTAGACACAAGGAGGGAAAGCTAGGAACCAGCTGTGGCAGAGATTACTAACTTTCCTCCAATATTCATCATCCCCTCTTTTATCAGAGTCTTAATTTTGCCAGACATATGACCACCCAGGATAAAAAGCACATCTCTCCATCTCTGTTGCAGCCAGGTCTGGCCATGCAAGGATGTTCAGGGCACTGGGATGTGTGCCCTCCATGTTTCTCTCCTCCTCCCACTCACTGGATTGAGGGTACACGACTGAGCCATCAGTCATGCCCACAGTGACGACAAGGGCAACAGCTCAAACGGGTAAAGCAACAAGGTAGAAAGAACCCCAGTCCACGGACAGCCTCAAAGAGCAGAAATCTGGGGACCAGGACCTGTCCTAGCAAGGACACAAAAGGGTATAAAAACAGATAAAACATAGGAAAACATTCTAATATACATGCATATGGAGTCTAAGAAGTGATACAGACAATAAACAGAATAGAAGCAATGCTTGAAGAGGTAATTGCCTGGAATCTTTCAAAACTGACTGTAGAAACCAAGCTATCACATAACATCAAGAATCCCAACAGAACCCAAGCCAGATAAGATATAAAGAAAGCCACCTCTAGAGGAAAACTATTGAGAAAAGTATTAAAATGCCAATGAAGCACACCCCCCAAATCCCCAGAGAAACAGTAAGATACACTATTTTCATGGACAAGAAGATTCACTATTACAATAACACAGGCTTTCTAAAATAACCTGTAAATTTAAAGCAAGTGAAAACAAAACCCCAATGGTATATTTCATGCAAATTAACAAGCTATCTCTAAGAAGTACATGAAAACATAAAGGGTCATGAAATTTAAGAAAGTATGAAAGCACTCCTGAGAAAGAATGAAGGGAGATGCTTGCCCTACAACAGATTGAGGCTTTTTTTATAACAGTGTGGTGTAAGCACAGAAATAGACAAAGGACCACACTGTACAGAGAAGAGTCTAAAATTATCCAGGCATAAATTAAGGCCTATTCCATCTTCGTGCTATCATGGTGGATCATGGGAAAAGGAGGAAAATTTTAAATGCTAATGGGCAATAGTGGAAAAAAGAAAAGGAAATTTGTATACTCAATTGTACATGGAAACAAATTTTGGGTGGATTGCATTCTGTGAAAAGCGGGGTTTAAAGTACATAGGGAAAAACCTAAGAGAATTTTATATACATTGGGTTTAGTAAAGGATTTCTTAAGCAAAATATAAAAAGCACAAACTGTGAAGAAACAATCTAATTCAGCTGAATAATCATTTTAAAACTTTCAGGTATTAAAATTCAGGATTTAAAAGGCTCAAGAACAAGATGAAAAAACTGGGAGAAGTATTTGCCTCCCATTAACCAGGAAAAGGGTAGTTATTCATAATGCCTAGTCTTAAGACAATGATAGAATGGACAAAAGGAATAAATAGGCATTTTATAGATCCATGCTACTGCTGCTGCTGCTAAGTCACATCAGTTGTGTCTGACTCTGTGCGACCCCATAAACGGCAGCCCACCAGGCTCCCCCGTCCCTGGGATTCTCCAGGCAAGAACACTGGAGTGGGTTGCCATTTCCTTCTCCAATGCATGAAAGTGAAAAGTGAAAGCGAAGTCACTCAGTCGTGTCCGACTCTTTGCGACCCCATGGATTATAGCCTACCAGGCTCCTCCACTCATGGGATTTCCCAGGCAAGAGTACTAGAGTGGAGTGCCATTGCCTTCTCCATTTATAGATCCATAAATAAATGCCCCCAAAACAACAAAGTGCTTATTCTTATGTATAATTACAAAAAAGTCAATATGAAATACCATTTTAAATGCACATGAGTAAAACTGGAGAAAGTTTCAGAGTATCATTGTTACATGAATATATAACAAAGGGGACACAAACATGATTGTTGATAGTAGACCCACTTGGAAGATAATTTAGTAATGATCAGTAAAGATGATGATGTATATTCCACAGTTTACAGCAATTCAACATTTGGATCTATACATTCTAGAATAGGTCTTATACAAGTGTACCAGAAAAAAAGTGCATACAAGATTTATGGAAGCTTTGTGTAAAACAGAAGGAAATCAGGAGAATAAAACAAATGTCCCTTATCAGCAGAATCACACATACACACACAAAAGTATGGTGTCATCATACCATGAAGTACTATATATCAGTGAATAGGAATGAAAGGGGCTACATGTATCAACATTGATGAATATCACTAGCAGAATATAAAGAAGGAAAAATCAATGCAAAATGATGCATACAGTGTATATATGTATATATATATAAAGTTTTTTTTAATCTCTACATTGTTTATAATGAGTTAAATATAGAGAAAATTATAAATACAATCAAAGGAATGATAAAAATTCAAGACAGTGATTACCTCTGAAGGGAGGCAGGGATATTCAAATAGCAAAGGGACACACAGCAGCCTTCAAAGGCATAAGTAATGTTCTACTACTTCTATGTGTGCCTTTGCACTGAGAAATGTGAATTATATTTGTCTTCACATTTTCTATTTTTATCATACACGTTCTAGTGTATGGGCTTCCCCAGTGGCTCAATTGTAAAGAATCTGCCTGCAATGCAGGAGACACAGGTTTAATCCCTGGGTTGGAAACATCCCCTGGAGAAGGGAACCAGCTACCCACTCCGGTGTTTTTACCTGGAGAATCCCATGGACAGAGGAGCCTGGCGGGCTACAATCCATGGGGTTGCCAAGAGTTGGACATGACTGAGTGACTAACACTTTCTAGTGTATACACAAAGATTTCATAATACATTTAGAAAAAAAAAAAAGCAATGTTAACACATCATTGTATAAAACAGGAAAAACTCAAAAATGCTTAAGTGGATATATGCAATTATTACTGTATGCAAGTAATTCTTCCAGGGCCAAACTAGTACATAAGTCAAAGATGGATGATTGATGTAAATACTACATGTCATCTATAAAACATCACTTCCTTCCTGCCTCATTTCTAATAGAACCCTGATTTTTTTTTCCTGTCTGTGTTTAATGTCCAGATGCAGAAGGTATTTTGAATAAACTCCAGTAATAGTTATTTGAACAGGAGGATACAAGCAACACAAACTCGTCCAATTAATTTTATCCAATCAAACCGAAGGGAAGGAATTATATTCTATTGTTGGGGAGAAGTTCCCTTCCCTCTCCTAATACACACAAACAAGGAATCACATAGCCATAAATAGTCAGCTAGTAACCAAAGAGGAACCACACGTAGGTTGGAGAAAGCTTGTTGTCGTTTAGTCGCTCAGTTGTGTCCAACTCTTTTGGACTGTAGCCCACCAGGCTCCTCTGTTCATGGTATTTCCAAGGCAAGAATACTGGAGTGGGTTTCCATTTCTTACTTCAGGGGATCTTCCCAACCCAAGGATCAAACCCATGTCTCCGGCATTGACAGTCAGGCTCTTTACCACTGAACCACCAGGGAAGTGCCAATAACAGTTTAAAAGCCTCAGTGAAGAGGAAGGACCTATACCCTTGAAGACTACATTGGAGTAGCCCTAACTCTAGATTTCCATGTAGATGAGTTAACATTATAGTTTAAAAGCAACTTGAGTCAACGTCTTTGTATTTACAACTGTAATCAGTCTGACTGATAAAAGAACTTCATGGAGAAGGTGAGGATTAAGTAAGGAATTGAAAATAAGTAAGTTGGATAGGCAGGGAGTAATTGCTTGGGCATTTGTTGGGCAGAAAATATTTTTTTCATTGAACTAACTTTTGTTGCATCAATTCTGGATGCCAGCTTCCCTTAGTTCCACTTTAGTTACCCGGCTCCAGTGTGGAACCCCATCTAGTCACTCAAATGTTAATATGGTTCATATGAACATCCTTCTGCCCCCTCTGAGGGTAGAACTCACTTTGTAGGAGCAGAAAGAAGCAATAGTCAAGATGCTGTCTTCCTTTTCCCTTCCCACTTATCCTTATCAGTTTTCTCAGATGCCCATCCTTGAAAATTATTCCAAAACCTCAGATATCTGAATATGCAAATAGAAAAGATGTCGGCTTTCATTTCATATTTTAAGAAGTAGCCCTAGGATTCATTCTTTGAGAGGCAGTCTTGTATAGCAGTCACAGAGGCAAAGTTTTGGAATCCAAGCTTAGTAGACATATGATATGAATCACGCTTAATCTCTTCAAGTCTCCATTTATCCATCTGTACGATGGGTATGTTGTAACAAGATTTAAGATTTCAGTGACTTAGCATATATAAAGTACCTACAAATAAAAAGCTCCAATACTTTGGCCACCTGATGTGAAGAGCCGACTCATTGGAAAAGACCCTGATGCTGGGAAAGATTGAAGGCAAAAGGAGAAGGGGACAGCAGAGGATAAGATGGTTAGATAGCATCACCAACTCAAGACATGAATTTGAGCAAACCCCAGGAGATAGTAAAGGATAGGGAAGCCTGGCATGTTACAGTCCATAGTGTTGCAAAGAGTCGGACATGACCTAGTGGCTGAAAAACAACTATATATATAGTTGCTTCTATTGCTTCTGTTTAGCTAGAGAATTTTAATACATTTACTGATTCACAACAAGAAAAAAGTCTTGAAAGTTAAATGTCAACTTGACTGAATAACTTTGAACCAGATTCTAATTCTTTTGTGATTATACAGAAAATTGTATGGATAATACAACAATTCTCATAAATTGACACCACAGGATACTGATTATTATATATACTCATCATTTTGAAAAATCACTACCAAAGAAAAGCCATCCACTACATTTCCAACACTACATTTGTATCTCTCTCATATATCTTTCGTTGCTCGTGATTGCAGCGGTGATAATGTACCATGGGTTTTCTGTGGCTAAGAATCTTCCATTAACATATAATTATACTAGCGGTAGGACAGTGTTAGCACCTTTCAGATGAGTAATGGTCCTCAAATGATTATAATTTTGCCTACTGCTTTTAATAAAACCACAGCTAATCTATAAAACCATAACATTGAACCTCTATCAAGAAATAATAAATTCTAATTTTATGGAGTATACATATAAATGAGATTCAAATTTCAGGGTGTTTGTTGGATGAATATTCTAAATAATCATCCCCAAACTACACAAAAAAGAACCATTTACAAAGTCATCATAAGAATTTAAAACTGCTCATGGATTGATGGTGAGATACATAGTTTCTTCCCCAAAATGTGCTGAATACTGTCAGAGGCAATGATGAAATAATTAACCTTTTACATTTGTAAATGCTAGGGCAATAATTTAAAAGGTGTTGAAAATTATAAACCATTTCTGAATAATGAAACTTCCAAAGATATCAACTTCCATATGTGACCTCAACAACATTTACATCATTCTAACAGGTTTCATCTATTTTAAAATACCAAGACAGTCTGACTTCAATTAACTTTATATCCTAGTCATGCTAATGGTCTATATGGTAGTTAGTGGCGGGTATAATAATTCTTTTATTGCTGCTGCTGCTGCTGCAGCTAAGTCGCTTCAGTCGTGTCTGACTCTGTGTGACCCCATAGACAGCAGCCCACCAGGCTTCCCCATCCCTGGGATTCTCCAGGCAAGAACACTGGAGTGGGTTGCCATTTCCTTCTCCAGTGCATGAAAGTGCAAAGTGAAAGTGAAGTCGCTCAGTCGTGTCCGACTCTTAGCGACCCCATGGACTGCAGCCTACCAGGCTCCTCTGTCCACGGATTTTCCAGGCAAGAGTACTGGAGTGGGGTGCCATTGCCTTCTCCGCTTTTACTGCTAGTTTTAAATTAAAAGTTTGGGCTCTTTGAATAATTCAAAGGAGAATAGCTATTGCTAGCTGCCATACCAGTGACAAAATTCCAATATAATGTCTGCGGGTGTTTTTGAGTTTCTAAGCCTAGTTAGTGATCATCTCTCTCTGTATTCCCCTCCTCTCCTCCACTGCTCATGTCTTTTTAATCAGCCGTTTTAATTAATTACTGATTTTTTAACAGCTCTATTGAGGTATCTTTGACAAAGCTCTCATATCTTGGCTGAATGATTCAAATACATCCTGTCCAAATTACTTGTCTCCAGATTTCCCTTGCCAACCAACATTCTACTCTCTAGCAGAGTTCTTTGTTTTTCCCCAGTCTCAGAATGGGAACATTTGCTTCTGAATCAACTTTCCTCAGTCTCCTTTGCCTATGGGATGAATCCCTAACTCAGTGTGACATACCAGGCTCTTCATAATCTTTCTCCTGCTAACTTTGTAAACATTCTGCTGTTGCACCCAAGAAGCTTCACGATCCACAACTATGAAATGTATCCTTCCCGCAACATGGTGCGCTTCCTCATCCCTCTGCGCCTTCTCATTTGCCAGTCCCTCCCTCCTCCCACCGAACCATCCCTTATCTTCTCAGCTGACAAAACCAAGCTTCCCTTGATACATTTCTCCTCAGCATTTTGTGCCAAGCATGCTCTTACCTATGGCACTTACCAAGTCATACTATAACTAAAGTGTACACACCTCTCTGCCATGAGACTATGCCCTCCTGATGAACAGGAACCAGACATTCTTTGTTGTGTCTCACCCATCCACAAGGACTACAGGAGTGCCCCCACTTAGTAGGTGCTTAACACCTACTGTGCGTAAAGAAATAAAACATAACTTTCTCTGGACTGAGTCACAGGTTGCCTCGGGCAAAGGACTTTTAAAAAGAGAATACACAGCAACATGGATGTACCTAGAGATTGTCATACTGAGTGAGGTAAGTCAGAGAGACACACACACACACACATATATGTATCACTCATGTGTGGGATTTTTAAAAAAATGGTACAAATGAATCTATTTATAAAATAGAAATAGAGTCACAGATGCAGAAATCTTATGGTTACCAAGGAAGAAATGGGGGGGTGGGGGAGAGTTAATTGGAAGATTGGGATTGACATATATATGCTATTATATATAAAATGGGCTTCCCTGATAGCTGAGTTATCAGGGAACGTAAAGAATCCACTTGCAATGCAGGAGACCCTGGTTTGATTCCTAGGTTGGGAAGATTTTCTGGGGAAGGGATTGGCTACCTACTCCAGTATTCTTGTGCTTCCCTGGATAGACTACCTACTCCAATATTCTTGCACTTCCCTGGTGGCTTAGATAGTAAAGAATCTTCCTGCAGTACAAAAGACCTGGGTTTGATCCCTGGGTTGGAAAGATCCCCTAGAGAAGGGAAAGGCTACCCACTCTAGTATTCTGGCCTGGAGAATTCCACGGACAGAGGAGCCTGGCAGGCTATAGTCCATGGGGTCACAAAGAGTCAGACACGACTTCATTTCATATACAAAATATATAACTAATAAGGACCTATTGTATAGCACAGGGAACTCTATTCAATACTCTATAATGACCTATATGGAAATAGAATCTAAGAAAAGAATGGATATATGTATAACTGACTCACTTTGTTGTATATCTGAAGCTTACATAACATTGTAAAGCAACAACACTCCAATAAAAATCAATAAAAAAATTTAAAACGATGATAGAATGTAGATTCTAAAATTCGTCAAATGTTTTCACATTTCAAAGCTAAATCCACTTTAAGACCCGAGTCATTCTTTCAGTTCATCTCACCAAGTCATCCTCTCACCACATCAGAGATGAGCTGGCCTCTCCTTGTGGTTCAGATCAGATCAGTCACTCAGTCGCGTCTGACTCTTTGCGACCCCGTGAATCACAGCACGCCAGGCCTCCCTGTCCATCACCAACTCCCGGAGTTCACTCAGACTCATGTCCATCAAGTCAGTGATGCCATCCAGCCATCTCATCCTCTGTCGTCCCCTTCTCCTCCTGCCCCCAATCCCTCCCAGCATCAGAGTCTTTTCCAATGAGTCAACTCTTCACCTGAGGTGGCCAAAGTACTGGAGTTTCAGCTTTAGCATCATTCCTTCCAAAGAAATCCCAGGGCTGTTCTCCTTCAGAATGGACTGGTTGGATCTCCTTGCAGTCCAAGGGACTCTCAAGAGTCTTCTCCAACACCACAGTTCAAAACCATCAATTTTTCGGTGCTCAGCCTTCTTCACAGTCCAACTCTCACATCCATACATGACCACAGGAAAAACCATAGCCTTGACTAGACGAACCTTTGTTGGCAAAGTAATGTCTCTGCTTTTGAATATGCTATCTAGGTTGGTCATAACTTTCCTTCCAAGGAGTAAGTGTCTTTTAATTTCATGGCTGCAGTCACCATCTGCAGTGATTTTGGAGCCCAGAAAAATAAAGTCTGACACTGTTTCCACTGTTTCCCCATCTATTTCCCATGAAGTGGTGGGACCGGATACCATGATCTTCGTTTTCTGAATGTTGAGCTTTAAGCCAACTTTTTCACTCTCCACTTTCACTTTCATCAAGAGGCTTTTGAGTTCCTCTTCACTTTCTGCCATAAGGGTGGTGTCATCTGCATATCTGAGGTTATTGATATTTCTCCCGGCAATCTTGATTCCAGTTTGTGTTTCTTCCAGTCCAGTGTTTCTCATGATGTACTCTGCATATAAGTTAAATAAGCAGGGTGACAATATACAGCCTTGACGTACTCCTTTTCCTATTTGGAACCAGTCTCTTGTTCCATGTTCAGTTCTAACTGTTGCTTCCTGACCTGCATACAAATTTCTCAAGACGCAGAACAGGTGGTCTGGTATTCCCATCTCTTTCAGAATTTTCCACAGGTTATTGTGATCCACACAGTCAAAGGCTTTGGCATAGTCAATAAAGCAGAGATAGATGTTTTTCTGGAACTCTCTTGCTTTTTCTACGATCCAGCGGATGTTGGCAATTTGATCTCTGGTTCCTCTGCCTTTTCTAAAACCAGCTTGAACATCAGGAAGTTCACGGTTCACATATTGCTGAAGCCTGGCTTGGAGAATTTTGAGAATTACTTTCCTAGCGTGTGAGATGAGTGCAATTGTGCGGTAGTTGGAACATTCTTTGGCATTGCCTTTCTTTGGGATTGGAATGAAAACTGACCTTTTCCAGTCCTGTGGCCACTTCTGAGTTTTCCAAATTTGCTGGCATATTGAGTGCAGCACTTTCACAGCATCATCTTTCAGGATTTGGAATAGCTCAACTGGAATTCCCTCACCTCCACTAGCTTTGTTCGTAGTGATGCTTTCCAAGGTGCACTTGACTTCACATTCCAGGATGTCTGGCTCTAGGTCAGTGATCACACCATCGTGATCATCTGGGTCATGAAGATCTTTTTTGTACAGTTCCTCTGTATATTCTTGCCATCTCTTCTTAATATCTTCTGCTTCTGTTAGGTCCATACCATTTCTGTCCTTGTGGTTGGCCTGACCTAATTCACGGCCACTCCACTAATCTCATTGTGATCCACTGTGTGCCTTTTACAAGATGGTCCCTCCTTTGTCTTTAGCATCAGAAGCTTCCCATCTTAGAGGGCTACCTCCAGACCTGTCATTTGAAAGGCACATCTCTCTTAACTCATGATTTATAACAGTGGCTGAACATGTGATGTAACTTATCATTTTCCAATTACTGCATGTAAACTTGCTTTTTTCCTAAACAAACTCAGATGATTCTTCAGGAATGGTTTATACTCAGTACTCGTTTTAGCAGCCTTGGTCCTCTAATTCCCATCACACCTAAATTATGCCAGACATGGAGGCATCAATAGACTGGGTATTAAGTTCATGTAGTACTTAAAAGGAAAAAAAAGAAAAAAAAAAAGGCTTCCCTCGTGGCTCAGTGGTAAAGAATCTGCCTGCCAATGCAGCAGACATGAGCTTGATCCTTGATCTGGGAAGATCCCACATGCCATGGAGCGACAGAGCCCATGCACCACAACTGCAGAATCTGCACTCTGCACTCTAGAGCCCTCGAATTGCACCTGCTGCGCCTGCATGCTGCAGTGACTGAAGCCTGACGCCCTAGAGCCCATGGTCTTCAACAAGAGAAGCCACCACCGTGAGAAGCCCTTGCACCACAGCTAGAGAATAGCCCTTGCTCACCACAACTAGAGAAAAGCCCATGCAGCAACAAAGACTGAGAACAGCCAAAAATAAAAAATTATATTTAAAAAACTGTTGCTAAGTTATGTAACAAAAAATTTTAACAAAACAGCATTTTCAGAAACATTGTACAATGGCACAGTGATTTTTTTTTTCTTTTGCCCTGTATCATTGTCATAGTTCTACTTGAACAGATCCATAAAGTTAAAATAGAGGAAAATATTTAGTTTCCATAAATATCTGAATTCTGATTCTATGCTTCCTGAACTAGCTCATATTCTACTTGATGAAGCCGGCTTGTAGGAAGCAAATACAATTTACAGAATGGAATTTTCTGTTGCATTACCTGATAAGCTATGATCGCAATAGAAAAGTCTCATAGAGACCTAAAATACAATTTGAAACAAATATAAAGGCTTCTACAAGGATTGAGAACCTTGGACATTTTTCTATGAATGTAAAATACTCTTGCCTGATACCATACACAATACATTTTTATGAAATCATCATTTATTTCTCTTCCATTGTAATTAGATACCATCCCTAAGAAGCCAACTCAAAAAAATAAGTTCACATTGTCTTATATAATTATTATGTGTTTTTATTTTAATGAAGGCATTCCTTAACTCATTGGAGAGAAACCACATAACAATGTGCCAACTTGCTTTCACTAATATAAATATTTTCTATTAATAAGAGAGCTTTCTTGTTGTCTAATGTAATAATTGTGGATCCTTAACTTGATGGACACGATAAACTTGAGATCTAAAACAAAAAAGAAAAATCTAGCTGATTGTCTCAGCTATGCCTCATACTTATCTGTATGACCTTGAGCAGATCATATGATCAAGAAATAAAGAGACCTCCAGTACACTATTTACAGAATTACTGTAAGAACACAATGTTAGAATATAAGGAGGCAAGATGTACACGTTTTTATAAAATATGAAACTAATGAATGCAAATGAATGTAAATTATTATTACTGAGGAATCTCAACATCCTAACTTAATTTATGTAATATTTAGCAGTATTATAGAAATGACTTTTGATGAATGTTTCTTGCAGATGAGTGTTTCCAATTTGATTAATGTGCTGAGGATTGGTGTACATTTGAAAAGCTTGTGAGGTCAAAAGTGATGAGTCAATTAGAGATAATTTGGTCTCCTCCTACCAGACTTGTCCACTGCTTACAAAATCAAGTCTAAATACTACTTCCCAGGGGAGCAGTTCTTCATTTAATCATCATCAGTGAATATTTATAGAGCCTACCTATGGCAGCGGTACCACAGCTGGCAACCTTAGATTGGTTCATTAATCAACATTTGGTGCAGGCAGGCAGTTGTTTCTGATGTCTTTATTGGAAAGAAATCTGGTTTGTGAATGTGGGTTAAGTTCATGTTTTTGCAATCACCAAATGCTTGTTTTCACAGGCATCATTCAAGGTTCCCAAGAGCAGAGGTGTCCCTGTTGACTGCAGACACAACGGGAGATGATAGACTGGCGAAGGGGGTTAATTGTACACAAAATTTTGCACAGATGTGTGTCTGGATTCACTTCCAGGCTAAGGGCTGCTGCCTGCCATCAAGGTCTCTAGGGAAAATGTAACTCCTGTGATAACAGATTTCTATGATGATACATCCTTACTCTAGAGAAGGGTGCTTGCTGAGACCCCACTGTGTGTAATGTGGAGACTGCTCCCCAGAGTAGATGTTCTGAACATCAAGTCAACGTGAGAAGCTCTTTTTAAGACTTCTACCCCTTTTCTTGGAAGAAATTCCATTTTTAGCACTTTTAATTTCTTCATGTATCATTTTCCTAATTAAAGTTTTCTGACATTTTTGAAAGTCTAAACTGTGTTATGTTTCCCAATCTGTAAAATAGTTAGCTCGGTGATTCACTCTACCATGTAACCATTTCCACAGATTTATTCTTGTTTATTAAAAAATAATTTAGAATTCCATTTCCTATTAGATCATCAACTATCTACTCAGGGTCTTCATCTAATCTTTTAATCAAATCTTCAGGATGTTTTTCTAAAAATCTCAAGGTGACAATACATTTAATAGTATGGCAAAAAATAATCTACAATTTTTACCAATCATACCACTATCCTAGATAGTTACTATCACAGCTTTAAAAAATGACACTCAACTCTCTTTTGTTGTGCTGTCTTTATCTCAAAGTCATGGCAAATAAACCCATAACTCTTTAAAACAGATGGTCATTACTCCAGAAAGTGTTATGGTAAAGTATTTTTTTCAACTTATTTATCCACATTGAGTCATTTATCTTCTCTCTTTCTGTTGGGATAAAACTCATGATTATTGGCTAATTGTCTTGGACTATGAGACCAAAGCTGCTTTTTAAAAATGCCACATTAATGATAATTTGTAGATTATAGACTCTGCCTATTTCAGTATGGTGACTTTCTTAGCAGTCATTAGTAAGATCTGTCATTTACGTATGTGAAAATCTGAGTACATAGCCTATTTGGTTTTTGAGATGTTAGAGAATATTTTAATGAATACTAAGAAGAAAGCAGTTATGAGAAGCTAGAAGATTAAGAGCTGGGACATTTGATCTAGTCTACATTATTTAACTTTAGCAATTATTTCAACTCATGATCATGTGACTGGTGATTTGAAATATTCTGAAGAATTCTGAATGCAGAATTTCTTTAGTTGAGACAGGGGTTGAGTTCAGAACCTACAACTGTCATGGGCTACATGGGATTTTGATATCATGATCCACAAAATTCTATTCTAGGTTTTGAAGATCATAATGAAGATTCAACAACAGCATTTCCCAATAGAGCTAATATTATACATGATAAAGTGATTAACATATTTCGGGAGCAATTTAATGTTTAACAAGACTCCTAATTTAGAATTTAGGTAAGTTATGTGGGATATGCAGGTGAAGGGCAGAGATTTTAAATCAGTGCATATTTTCAGTATCTTCTTTGATGATCCAGATAAAGAATTCTTATAGATTTATTTGCTTATTAGCATGAAACAATTTGGTGGTCACTTACATTTGGTTCATCTTTGTATAATAGTAAAGCTGGAATCCTTCACATTTCCATTATTTATTATGAATGACTAGTATAATGTGAACATCTATTTAACCATGTATATTAGATGCAAGAGAGGTTATGCATGGAAGTAAAGCAACATATTGACTTCCCTGGTGGCTCAGATGGTAAAGCGTCTGCCTACAATGCAGGAGACCCGGGTTCAATCCCTGGGTCGGGAAGATATCCTGGAGAAGGAAATGGCAACCCACTCCAGTATTCTTGCCTGGAAAATCCCATGGAAGGAAGAGCCTGGTAGGCTACAGTCCATGGGGTCGCAAAGAGTTGGACACAACTGAGCGACTTCACTTTCACTTTCAAAGCAACATTTTGGGGGCTACAATATTGAGAAATATCTTAGATAATTCTGGATCCTTTTCCAAATCACAAAGTAGGTGACACATTTATTTGCACAATGTTAAAGAAAGCTGAGCGCAGAAGAATTGATGCTTTTGAACCGTGGTGTTGGAGAAGACTCTTGAAAGTCCCTTGGACTGCAAGGAAATCCAACCAGTCCATTCTAAGGGAGATCAGTCCTGGGTGTTCATTGGAAGGACTGATGTTGAAGCTGAAACTCCAATACTTTGGCCACCTGATACGAAGAGCTGACTCATTTGAAAAGACCCTGATGCTGGGAAGGATTGAGGGCAGGAGGAGAAGGGGACGACAGAGGATGAGATGGTTGGATGGCATCACCGACTCGATGGACATGGGTTTGGGTGGACTCCGGGAGTTGGTGATGGACAGGGAGGCCTGGTGTGCTGCAGTTCATGGGGTCGCAAAGAGTCGGACACGACTGAGAGACTGAACTGAACTGAACTAAAAAAAAAAAAAAAAATCCAGTGTGTGTGTGTGTACTTGAGTCCTCTAAAGAAAATGCTTTTTAATTGGAGGCATTTGCCAATCTATGTTACAGCTTCTTGCCCCTTCTCAAGGAATGTTTATTGCTATGGTGATAGGGGAGACAGGATAAGATGGTGAGAAATATTTCAATGAATTCATGGTGTTTAACCTCTTTGTTGTTGCAGTTGTTTAGTCTCTAAGTCATGTCCGACCCTTTGCAACCCCATGGACTATAATGTGCCAGGCTCCTCTGTCCATAGAATTCTCCAGGCAATAATACTGGAGTGGGTTGCCATGCCCTTCTTCAGGGAATCTTCCCTACCCAGGGACTGAACCTGCATCTCCTGCATTGGCAGGTGGATTCTTTATAGTTGAGCCACCAGGGAAGCCCATTTAATCTCTCATCCAGATTCTTATCCTGGCTCTACTGGCTCTTCAAAACTGACTACTCTCTCAGTGGCATTGGTTATTTCCTCACACTGCCATGATTCAAATTTGGTTGCTTGAAAAAATGATACCTTAAGGAAAAGAAAGTCATTGAGACAACTGATTTGGAATAGGGAAGATTAGTGTCATTTGAAGTATGTGAAGTTCAAAGTGTAAAGTGGATATTTACCTAGAGGAAGATGTCCAATGGGAATTGTGAATGGAGGACAGAAGTTTATGGGTTAACAATATATTCATAAATCACACTTGGCATTTATGAGAGTGAACATGATCAGCCCAAGCGAAGAATTATTAATCTGCGGTCAATGAATCTCCTAAGGGTATTCATGAATTCCTGAATTTATATCAAATATGCTATAAGAATATATTTCTTTAAAAAGAGCCTATAACTTTAAATAGATTCTCAAAAAAGGCGATGATCCAAAAATTGTTTTTAAAAGTTGGACCAAGGAAAGGACAAATGAGCATATAAAGAAAGGACTTTAATGTGGATAGTGAGGGGATATTTGATTAAAAGGTATTAAACCCGCATTTCTTGAAAACCAATGATATGCCAGGCAATGTCTCTGGGAATTTCATATAGAAAGTCTCACTTAATCTTCTCAACAGTCCTGTGAGGCTGAGATCACTAATATGGTTTTACATATGAGATAAATGAAGCTCAGAGATTAAAAGGATTTTTCAAAATCCAACAGTAACTAGGCAACAGGGCAATTCCTGTTCAGAGGGCATGATTCCAAGTGTGGTGCTCAGTATCATAGCTACAGTAAGAACTAGAGATGAGTGGTGGAGGGGTAGGAAATGTACAAATACCAAGAGACACAGTCTTAAGTAGGAAACAGTAACAAAGACAATTTTATGCAGCCTAAAGTAGATTTGACAGGATGGATGTCCATGGAATATTACAGTAACAAAATTTAGCTGCAAGTATCTTTAACAATTAAGTTGGGGAAACCTCAAACATATTAAGTTAAAAAATAATTTCCTTGGCTATTAAAAATCATCCATTTAGAGATTATTCAAAAACTTTTACTAATAATTTCATTCATTCTTTCACCTTCCTTGTTGCCAGGTACTGCACTATAAAGCAGTTTAAACAACTTCAATAAAGTTTTTCATTATGATTGTGTCATTTTTGAGTATTGAGCACTTTTCAGAAAATTGTTACAGAACATATGCAATGAATAATATTGAAATGTATGAAATATGTTACTATATCTTCAATTCACTGAGTTGATATGATCCAGAGAACGAGTTTGGAAATTATCTCGTAGTTAAACAGTAACAGTAACATTTGATAAAAGCATCTTTATTGTGTTAAATGCCAGTTAATGGATAGTAAAAGAGAAAGTTGTATGGACGAAAATGTATTTTCTATGAGACACAAAAACTATATATTACTGTTTTCTTTAATGTTTTTTAAAATTAAAATTATTCTTTCAGAAAGATCAGGCTACCACCACTTAAATCTCTTGACCGGTATTAATATCAATAAAAATCAAGAAAACCAACGTCATGTGCATTACAACATAATGCAATAGAAAGTACCCAACACACTCTATGAGATATTTTAGCCTAAAAAAATTAAACCTGTATCTCATAGAGTCATTAGTTTAACTACTAATAGTTAGGAACGCAACAGTGGATTTGGACAGGATTATGAAAAGATTAGGATGTTTCCAAGAGCATGGCGTGAAGTTGGAGGGGTAGCTGGCTGGAGCTGAGAAGGTCAAGGATGGGTTGTTGACCACAATACTGAAATTGGGAAAGAATACATAGTAGGAATGGAATTGAACGATATCATAGAAAGGAGGAGGAAGGGATATGCATGTGGGGAAGAGGAAGACATGGTGATTATTAAGTACTGTTGTTCACATCCTCCAATGCAGTAAGCTAAATAAGGTATCAAAGTATTATTTATAATTTTGAAAATAAAAAGTCATCCTCAGAAATGTTAAGTAAATTCACAAAGATCACATATTTATTTAGTGACAAATCTGTGTGTATGTGTGTGTGTGTCTGTGGGCACCCTGTCATGTCCAACTCTCTGTGACCCCATGAACTGTAGCCTGCCAGGCTTTTCTGTCCATGGGATTTTCCAGGCAAGAATACTGGAGTGGGTTGCCATTTCCTATTCCATGGGATCTTCTCAACCCAGAGATTGAAACCCTGTCTCTTGTGTCTCCTGCACTGGCAGATGGATTCATTACCACTGTGTCCAGGGCTGCACAAAACCTTCTGACTACAAATCTGGTAGAAAATCAGCACTCATTTTACTTAGATGCTCTTTTATCCTGGATTAGAACACAGGCAGAGGCATGAAAGCTAAGAGTCCTTCCTGAAAATGTGAGCAAAACAGACTCTTCTAAAAATAGTGAAATTTTTTTTCCTATACATGCACTTTGTCCTCTAATTGAAAGCTACCTCAATTCATGCTTGTCTAATGAGGTGCAATACAGCCATGCCTGAAATAACTTTGGGTAATGAGATGACTTTCATTAATCTACTTATGAAAGAGTCTGTTCATTAATTAGCCTGGACAGCACAAAAGCCAAAACAGTGACACTCCTGTTTCAGAGTGACAACCAGAATCTAATTAGAAATTAGTGGCTGAAAGGACTCAAACACTCCCACTTGCACTGATATTGGCCTACAGGTGTTCAGCCATGATGCTAACGCATTTCACACGTGAGACAGCTTGGGCAGAGGAGCAGGGCCTGAGGAGGTGGGTGGCAGAGAGCACATCAAGGTCAGGGCCAGCTTTCAGACAAGCCCCTTCATCTCTCAAGATAAGAGGGTTTTAGGAAAGTAGGGGGCTTCCCAGGTGGTACACACGTGGCAGAGAATCCCCCTGCCAATGCAGGAGATGTGGGCTCCATCCCTGGGTTGGGAAGATCCCCCAGAGAAGGGCATAGCAACCCTCTCCAGTATTCTTGCTGGGAGAATTCCATGGACAGAGGAACTGGCAGGCTACAGTCCGTGGGGTTGCAAAGAGTCAGACATGGCTGAGCACACACATACAGGAAAGTAGAATGAAAAACTCATTGCTTCATCTTTCTTCTGTGTGTGCTTTGCTCTTTCCCTCCCTGGCTCTTTTTAATCATACACATACACACACACACACACACACACACACAACCACCACTACCACACGTGATCACATAGCTGTTTACAAAAACTACATGTCAGTATAGAAAACAGACTTGTGGTTACCAAGGGAAGGGGAGTGTGATGGAGGAGGACTGGGGTGAGAGTTCGGAGTCAATAGATGCAAACTATTACATATAGGATGGAAAAACAAGGTCCTACTGTATAGCACAGGGAACTATATTCAATATCCTATGATAAACCACAATGGAAAAGATTATGAAAAATAGTGTGTGTATATATATACATATAACTGAATCACTCCACTATACAGAAGAAATTAATGTGTTGTAAATCAACTATATTGAATAAAATTAAAAATTTTAAATCTACGTGTAAGTAATAATGTGAGTTGTTGTTGTTCAGACACTAAGTCGTGTCTGACTCTGTGACCCTACGAACTGCAGCACGCCAGACTTCCCCGTCCTCCACTACCACCTGGAGTTTGCTCATACTCATGTCCATTGAGTCAGTGATGCCATCCAAGCATCTCATCCTCTATTGCCCCCTTCACCTCCTGTCTTGAGTCTTTCCCAGCATCAGGGTCTCTTCCAATGAATAGGTTCTTCGCATCAAATGGTATTGGAGCTTCAGTTTCAGCATCAGTCCTTCCAATGAATATTCAGGGTTGATTTTCTTTAGGATTCACTGGTTTGATTTCCTTGATGTCCAAGGGACTCTCAAGAGTCTTCTGATTATATTACTTAACTGATCTTTTATTCCCCACAAATTCTAGGTTAACAAAATAACCAATTTCAATGCCTATCTCCCTCCCTCCCTCCCTCCTTCTTTCTCTCCTCCCCCCACTATAAAACAAAAACTCCCCAAATTAACCTTTCAATGACTCCTAAACACGCGTTCTTTCAGAAAAGGAAGAAAAAGTCCATTCTGAGGCAAGAGATGATTATTGACTGATTTTAAAGATCAAGGGAGTTCATTCATGTTCAAGAGTAATATTCTGAGGAAAAGGCACTTCAGTATTATCAATTCCTTTTAAACCATTTTACCTAAGTTGAATTGCCTCTTTTATGCAAGTATGTTGTATAATATTTCTTTGCCTTTCAGCTCTATGTGAGCTTGGGTTTTTCTTATAATATTTTCTTAAGCAACTCAGCTGGGTCTAATTCCCAGGCTTTCATCTTGAAATCATGAGACAACCCATTACCCCTTAACCCATGTCCCATTAGAAAGTCTCTGAAAGCTGAATCAGGCAGTAGGTCTTAGGCAAGAAAATGAATTATTCTGTAACAATTTACTGCTTTCTAAAGAAATGTGGCACACAGAATACCTAACTTTGCTCAAGATAAATATATATTGAGTGAATGGAATAAGGACTGAATTGGGAGTTTCGTTATTGTCACAAAACAGAGATTTAAATACTCAAAGGAACACCCAGTCTGAGCTTTCCAAAAGGAGGGAATGTCTTTAGACTCTTCATTTCCAAGATACACAACTGGCATGAGAAGGTATACAACCATCATTCATTCATTCATTCATACTCATCTCATGTAAGGTGTAAGCATTTGGACTTCCCTGGTGGCTCAGTGGGAAAGAATCTGCCTGCCAAGGCAGGGGACACAGATTTGATCCCTGATCCAGGAGGATCCCACATTCTGTGGAGCCTGTGCTCTAGAGCCCGAAAACCGTAACTACTGAACCCACATGCCACAGTTACTGAGGCTCACCTACCCTAAAGCCTGTGCTCGGCAACAAGGAGCCACCGCAATGAGAAGCTCACATCTAGAGAGTAGCCCACACCTGCTACAACTAGAGAAAAGCCCACACAGCAACGAAGACCCAGAGCAACCAAAATTAAATTAATTTTTTAAAAAAGAAAAGAAATGTAAGCATTCAGTTTGTGATTCACGATACTTGGGAATTCAGGCCTGCCTATATTTCAATTCATAGTCATCCTCCTCACACTGAGGATGGATCCTTCCCACCTCTCGAATCCCAGCTCTGATCTCATCATCTCTTGAATGCTATGCGGCAGTCACAACACTCTCCTTGAGTCAGCCCCCCTCTGCTGGTTTTCACATTCCCTTCCTTTGTTCACTGCAGCTCCTAATATACAATCACCAAAGCCTCTTCCTACTTCCTCCTGGGCATATGGCTAGTCCACCATCTTTCCCAGCCCTCCTTACAATCACTAAGGCTACATGGTTGACTTCTGGCCAGTGGAGGGTGGGTGAAAGTGATACCTGTTTCTCCCAGGCCTGGCCCTTAACAACAACCAGCGTGATGCTTCAGAATGCCTGCAGAGGGTTCTGGAGAACACAGAGGATGGAGCCGAGTTATGGAAGGAACCTGGGTCTCTGAATCATTGGCCCTGGAGGAGACTGAACCAAGAGAGTCATTCAGCCAGGAGCACTGTGTAGAACTGATGTATAAATGAGAAATAACTTCCATTGCCTTAACCCACTGAAATGCGGGGGTTGTCTGTTACAGTGGTTAATCTACATGACTCATATTCTCATGTTGCCCCTTCTTCCTGGCAGGTCCACTCCAACCTTTTCTATTTGACAAAGGCCTTCTGAGCTTTCATATTTACGTTAAGGAACAACTTCTACCTGAAAGTCCTCTCTCTCCCAGCCTTTGGTAAACTTACCATTTCCTCATTTTATGCTCCTATCTCCCTCTGAAGTCAGTATCTGTGGACCCCATGGGCAAAGCAGAATGCCTACACCACAGCAAGGTGAATCGATGAATTAGACTGAATTCTTCCCATAATTTCTTCCCCTCGATGCTCCTGAACTGGACTCACGGAAACTCCTTGCTTTTCTCATCATCTTGCTCTGTACCCACTGCTCCTACACTGAGGATGCCCTTCACTCCTTGCTTGCCAGGTTGAACACACTCCCTCTTGGACTGTGGGAGGAAGGACACGACCACAGTCTTACAGATGGAAATAATTTATGCTTGCAGGATGCATACGTTTACATTAAGAGTTTGACAAAACTTTTTTCCAAATCAAATAAAAATCTAGATCCATGTTACACCCATAAAAGATGGCAATGTATCTAACATCCATGATTCCTGGAGAGAGTCTCTCCTCCCTTTGGTTATAAGAGTGTTCAAGGGTCCTAAAATGAAAGTGAAAGTGTTAGTCGCTCAGTCGTGTCCAACTCTTTGAGACCCCATGGACTGTAGCCCACCAGGGTCCTCTGTCCATGGGATTCTCCAGGCAAGCATACTGAAGAGGGGAGACAGTCCCTTCTCCAGGGGATCTTCCTGACCCAGGGATTGAATCCACATCTTCTGCATAGCAAGCAGATTCTTTACCATCTGTGCCATCAGGGAAGCCCCCAAATGGAGAAGTCCTGTGTGCTTTACAATTTGGTCATCACTAAGTCAGTCAATTGCCTGGTCTTTTGGGGGTAATAGAAGGCAGGACTCTGTTCCCCTTGACCTCATACCCAGTAAACTTGAGGCCAGTGATACCAAGCCTGGTTCCTAATGGAGCATAAGGAAGAGGAAAGTATCTCATCTACTGCCTGAATTCTTTTCATCTAAATTAGTCAATAGGAAAACAAGGCACAATTCATTTTACTAACTGGTTTTTCTGCCACAAAAAAAGTATAAAATGTTGGTTAAAACAGCAGACATACTAACACTGCTGCTTAGGAAAATCATTTTACTTCTACATGTTATGATTTATTAAAAGGGGTAAAAATAAAGAAAGAATGGGAATGGAGGGCTTATAATCACCTTTAAGCTTTCTAAAAGCAAATTTAAACTATTTAACGGACAAAAAGTTGAACTGAATTTACCTTCTGTCAGAAACAAGTAAAAAGTAATTGAAAAACTAAACCATGGCCCAGAGCTTCTACTATTTGATCATAAATATTCAGAAAAACCTCTAAATAAAACAAAGCAATATTTATTCTACCTTGAAAGATAGCCTCCTCCCCAAGGCAAAATCGGCACAATCAAACAAGCAAACAAAAGGCAACCCTGACAATCACCTTTCCGTATAACTCACCTTCCGGCACCCTCTTTGACCTACCAGGCCCTATTCTAAGCTTCGGGATACAAAGATAAATAATAGATCATTTCAGCTCACAGTGAGTTCCAAGATTGGAAGGTGAGAGATGCAGGCAAATACCTATACAATGTAAAAAGTGAGACAATCACAGAGGAGAAAAAGCACAAATGAATTATAAAGGTGATGGAGAAAAGACTCAGCATCTTTGGATGAGAGGACACAACACCACGATGCTTCTTCCACTGCTGCTGCCTGCAGAGTATGTTCCTTTGCATTCACTGTGAGCCCATCAGACTCCCATTGCCTTACATCATTCACTTCCTCCGGAATTAGAGCTTATGACATTTTTATATCTAGAAGGAACACATGGCATATGAGCAAAAACCCAGTTTCTGAATTTAGTAACAAACACCACTTGCCATCTGATATTTTCAAAAGTACATTCAACATCATTCATAATAAAATTAATTCTTACATACTAGCTTGAGTACCTTTCTACTACAAAGATTCAACTTTTGCAACCCATTTGTTGCAATTTATTTTTTAACTGTTTAACTACCAATGAAACATACCTGTCATAGCATCAAAACAATACAGAAGGGTTTGAAATAAAAAGTAATATTTTACTCCAACAGAAATTTGTGGCTAAGAGCTATTACACCTGAAGTGCTCATGTGAGAAGAGAAGTACTGTCAAAGTTTTAAAAATCAACAAAGTATGAGTTAAGATTGTCCTGCCTGAGGAACAGATGAAAAGGCAGGAAAAAAATGACCAGAGCCTGGGAGAACTGAGACATTGTCAAGCATGTCAGTATCTGTAAAATGAGTGTCCCAGTTGGCAAGTAGACAGATAAAGGGGAAGAAATAATATTTGAAGAGATAATGACACAAAACTTCCAAATTTGTTTTAAAAAATTCATTTACATATCTAAGAAGTTCAATCAACAAGGAATATGATCCCAAAATGATATATATCATAAGTAAGCTGTTGAAAGATACCAAGAGAACGCTGAAGGCAGTGAACAGAATGACTTGTGTAAAAGGGATTTTACAGCTGATTAACAGCTGATTTCACATCACAAACCATGGTGGTCAGAAGGCATTGAGATGATACATTCAAAGTGCTGAAAGAAAAAGACCATAAACCAAGAATTCTACATCGGCAAAATTATTCTTAAAACATGCAAGCGATAGTAGGACATTCCCAGGTTTAACACACATGAAAAAAAAAAAGGAAAACAGAATTTGTCACTAGCAAGCCTACCCTGTAAGAAATACTAAAGAAAATACTTTAGGCTGAAATAAAAGGATATTAGACAGTAACTCCAATTCACATTGGGAAGAATGTGAGAAAAAAAGAGCCCTGGTAAAGATAATATTGATAAGATATATTGGCTATATTATATTTTATATTAACTATAAATGGAGTATAACCTTTATAAACTGTGAATCACTATATCATACACCTATAACTTATATGTCAACTATACATCAATAAAAAATAAATAAAATTTAAAAAATATTGATAAGATAAAAGGAAACATACATGTATTTTTATTTGTACCTCTTTCTCCTCTTCCATCTGATCTAAAAGACAGCTGCATGAAACAATAATTCTAAAACTATGCTGATGGGATTATGATACATAAAGATGAAATGTGGATGACAATGGCACAGAAGAGGGGATGGAACACAGCTATAGAAGAACACAGCTTTGTATACTGTTGCACTATGTTGTTTGAATATAGGTAATAATCTGAACACAAGGTAATGTGTTCACTGTAATGCCCAAGGCAGCCAGTGAGGAAATAACTGCTAAAAATTTAGTAAGAGAAACAAGGGAATTAAAATGATACAATATAAAGTATTTCCTTTAGAGAAGGCAATTACGAAGAGAGGAATGAAAAATAAGACGTAAGAAGCAAATATCAGACAAAAATCCTATCTTATAATAGTAATTAAATGTAAAGGGACTAATCACTCCTCAACAATGAAAAGACTGTCAGACTGAATTTTTTTTAAACATAGGCTACCTACAAGAGACACACTTTAGATCAAAGGCACAGGTAGGTTAAAGTACCAGGATGGAAAGATTTAGACGTGGAAAGTTATTGAAAGAGGGCTTCGGTCACTGTACTAACATCAGTCAAAATGACAGCATTTAAAACTAAATTGTTAACTGAGACAAAGAAGGACACTTAAAAATGAGGCAAGGGTCAACGTCTCCAAGAATGACAATTATAAACACGTTTACACCAAAAGAGACAATTCAAAAATAATGTGACTTGAACTACAGAGACAGAATGAATTAAATTTCAACAACAGAACTAGCTAGCAGATCCATGAGCCAAAAGAAGACCTGAAAAATATTTCAACATTAAAAACCAATTAGATCTACCAGACATTAATAGAAACCTTCGCAAGAGCAGAAAACACGTTCTCCTCAAGTTCACATGGAACACTCTGCAGGACGGAACTCTTTTAACAACAATCAACAATAAAAAGGCAAAGACCCAAGTTTAAAAACAGCTTAAGGGTTTGAACAGACCTTTTTTTCCCAAGGAAGATATACAAATACCCAATAAGCCCTTAAAGAGAGGCTCAACATCACCCCTCACCACAGAAATGCAAATCAAAACCACAGAGATACCACTTCACACCCAGTAGAATAGCGACCATAAAAGAGATTAAAAAAAAAAAAAACCATGTATGAAGTGTAAATGGATTGAATCCTCATAAATTTAGTGATGGGAATGTAAAATGGTACAGCAGCTGTGGAAAGCAGTTCAGCTGTTTCTCAAAAAAGTCAAGCTTACTTGGAACTGGAGCAGCCTATGGAGAGAGCCATGTTGAGAAGGACCAGCCCACGTAACAGCTGGGCTCCCAGCCAGAGCCGGTTCCAGCTTGCCAGTAGCGTGAGTGAACTGTCTCAAAAGTGGGTCCCCCAGCACCCACCTGAGCAGCTCCAGCTGAAACCATGTTGAGCAGAGACAAACCATCCCCATTCAGGTGTGCCTGAATTCCAGATTCATAAGCAAAATGGATTAATGTCATTTTTAAGTCACACAAAAAAGTCAGGCATACTGTTACATATGACCCAACAACCCTACTAAGCATTTACTCAAAAGAAATGAAAATGTATCTACATACAAAAATTTGTATATGAAGGTTTACTGTAGCATTCTTTATAGTTATCAAAAAGCAAAAAACTCAAATGTCACTGAGTCGTGTCCAACTCTTTGCGACCCCAAGGACTGTAGCCCACCAGGCTCCTCTGTCCATGGAATTCTCCAGGCAAGAATACTGGAGTGGGTAGCCACTTCCTTCTCCAGGGGATCTTCCCAACCCAGGGATCAAGCACGGGTCTCCTGCATTGCAGGCAGATTCTTGACCATCTGAGCCACCACAACATGGATGAATCTTAAAAACATTATGTTAACAGAGGAATGGATAAATAAGATGTGGTACATTTATACAATGGAATATTACTCAGCCATTAAAAAGAATGAAATAATGTCATTTGAAGCATCATGGATGGACCTAGAGAGTGTCATACTAAGTAAAATAAGTCAGACGGCAAAGGAGAAATATCATATGACATCTCTTAAATGCAGAATCTGAAAATAAATGGTACAAATGAACTTACAAAACAGAAACAGACTCACAAACTTAGAGAACAAACTTATGGTTTCCAGGGCAGAAGGATGGGAGGGAAGGACAGTTAGGGAGTTGGGGATAGACATGTACACTCTGCTACATTTAAAATGGATAACCAATAAAGACCTATTTATATAGCACAGGGAACTCTGCTCAGTGCTATCACAACATTGTTAATTGGCTATACCCCAATACAAAATTAAAAAAAAAATTTTTTTTAATGGATTACCAACAAGGACCTATTGTATCAGTTCAGTTCAGTCACCCAGTCATGTCCAACTCTTTGCGACCCCATGAATCGCAGCACGCCAGGCCTCCCTGTCCATCACCAACTCCCGGAGTTCACTGAGACTCACGTCCATCGAGTCAGTGATGCCATCCAGCCATCTCATTCTCTGTCATCCCCTTCTCTTCCTGCCCCCAATCCCTCCCAGCATCAGAGTCTTTTCCAAGGAGTCAACTCTTCGCATGAGGTGGCCAAAGTACTGGAGTTTCAGCTTTAGCATCATTCCTTCCAAAGAAACCCCAGGGCTGATCTCCTTCAGAATGGACTGGTTGGATTTCCTTGCAGTCCAAGGGACTCTCGAGAGTCTTCTCCAACACCACAGTTCAAAACCGTCAATTCTTCAGTGCTCAGCTTTCTTCACAGTCCAACTCTCACATCCATACATGACCACAGGAAAAACCATAGCCTTTGACTAGACGAACCTTTGTTGGCAAAGTAATGTCTCTGCTTTTGAATATGCTATCTAGGTTGGTCATAACTTTCCTTCCTAGGAGTAAGCGTCTTTTAATTTCATGGCTGCAGTCACCATCTGCAGTGATTTTGGAGCCCAAAAAAATAAAGTCTGACACTGTTTCCACTGTTTCCCCATCTATTTCCCAAGAAGTGATGGGACCGGATGCCATGATCTTCGTTTTCTGAATGTTGAGCTTTAAGCCAACTTTTTCATTCTCCACTTTCACTTTCATCAAGAGGCTTTTGAGTTCCTCTTCACTTTCTGCCATAAGGGTGGTGTCATCTGCATATCTGAGGTTATTGATATTTCTCCCGGCAATCTTGATTCCAGCTTGTGTTTCTTCCAGCCCAGCGTTTCTCACGATGTACTCTGTATATAAGTTAAATAAGCAGGGTGACAATATACAGCCTTGACGTACTCCTTTTCCTATTTGGAACCAATCTGTTGTTCCATGTCCAGTTCTAACTGTTGCTTCCTGACCTGCATATAGGTTTCTCAAGAGGCAGATCAGATGGTCTGGGATTCCTATCTCTTTCAGAATTTTCCACTGTTTATTGTGATCCACACAGTCAAAGGCTTTGGCATAGTCAATAAAGCAGAAATAGATGTTTTTCTGGAACTCTCTTGCTTTTTCCATGATCCAGCCGATGTTGGCAATTTGATCTCTGGTTCCTCTGCCTTTTCTAAAACCAGCTTGAACATCAGGAAGTTCACGGTTCACATATTGCTGAAGCCTGGCTTGGAGAATTTTGAGCATTACTTTACTAGCATGTGAGATGAGTGCAATTGTGCGGTAGTTGGGGCATTCTTTGGCATTGCCTTTCTTTGGGATTGGAATGAAAACTGACCTTTTCCAGTCCTGTGGCCACTGCTGAGTTTTCCAAATTTGTTGGCATATTGAGTGCAGCACTTTCACAGCATCATCTTTTAGGATTTGGAATAGTTCCACTGGAATTCCATCACCTCCACTAGCTTTGTTCGCAGTGATGCTTTCTAAGGCCCACTTGACTTCACATTCCAGGATGTCTGGCTCTAGGTCAGTGATCACACCATCGTGATTATCGGGGTCGTGGAGATCTTTTTTGTACAGTTCTTCTGTGTATTCTTGCCATTTCTTAATATCTTCTGCTTCTGTTAGGTCCATACCATTTCTGTCCTTTATAGCACAGAGAATTCTACTCAATATTATGTGATAACCTGGATGGGAGGGGAGTTTGGGAGAGTATGGATACACGTGTATGTATGGCTGAGTCCCTTTGCAGTCCACCTAAAACTATTACAACATTGTTAATTGGTTTTACCCCAATACAAAATATTTTGGGTGTAAAAAAAATAATATTTTTTAAAAAGCTTCCCTAGTGGTTCAGATGGTAAAGAATCTGTCTGCAATACAGGAGACCTGGGTTCAATTCCTGGATCAGGAAGATCCCCTGGAGAAGGGAATGTTTACCCACCCCAGTGTTCTTGCCTGGAGAATACCATGGAAAGAGGAGCCAGGCGGGCTGCAGTCCATGGGTTTGCAAAGAGTTGGACACGACTGACCAACTTACACTTGCACTTCCAATATAAACATACACATACACAACATTATGTGAAGTGAAAGAAACGACACACAAGTGGTCATATAATGTATGACCATTTGTATCACATGGCTAGAATAAGTAAATCCACAGGGACAGAAAACAGATTAGTGGTTGCCTGGGGCTAGTTGGGGCATGGAAGCAGGGGAATAGACAGCAAGTGCTTAAAAGGTACAGGGCCTTTGGCCAAGATGAAATGTTCTGGAGGCATTTGTGCCAATGATCATACAACTTTGCAAGTGTCCTAAAACTTTTGGATCACACTCTTTAAAAGGGGATTTCAGGTTATACACATTACGTCTCAATTTAAAAGTTGCCATGGTTTTACTCCCAACAAATGCCACTAATACAATTCTGGAAATGTGAAATTACTACATGCAGTGGAAAGATCCACATGTTGGGTACCCAGCACACACAAGACATCTTATAAGCATTATCTCCTCCAGCCCTCACCTCATCGCTCTTGCATAAGTAAACTGGGGTTTCAAGATGTAAAATAACTTGTCCAGAGTCATATTACTAAAATGGAAGGAGGTGAATTTGAATTTAGATTATCTGATTCAAATTCTCTATTGTCTGCCGCCCCATGACTTGTACTGAGGAACAAACTGTGTCCTAATTAGGACCAGGGCAAAAGATCTGTTTATGTGACAACAGTGAAAACTGAAGGAGAGTCACATATAGCAAGTGAATGATAAGCCAAGAAAGAGAGGCTCAGTCTTTTTGCCTTTGCATTTCTACCAAAGCTCTTACATTCAGGCTGATGTATATTTACTGTTGCCAGACATGTCTTTAATTACTGCCATATTTAATTTGTGAGTGTATTTCTTGATCTAAATAACAAAGTGCTTATGGTAGGCCATGTCATGCAGTGTCAGAAGCAGAATTACAAAGTATTTCTGTAAACCAGGTATCTGGATGTCATTATATAAAGAAAGGATCTCACTGTAGCAGCTGCTGGTCCTGACCTTGACATTCATGGAGAGAAGTCCCAAAGGTGCTCTGCTTTTTAATCTGCTTTGCCACCAAAATGACCCTTGGCTTTCATTCTTTATCAAATCATTAGTCATAGCACAGATGCATATCAGAGAGATGAATTTTAAATTGCCAGATCCTGAATCTTGCAAACTCCATGTGCTTATGTGAGGAGAGAAGCACACTTATTAGGCCTGTCTCCTGGAGATTTCTTTCTAGTTATAATGAAAAAAAAATTAGATAGAAAGTGTCCTTTTTATTTTCCTTTCTATTTCTATCCATCCATCCATCCTATCTATTTATTTGCAGGGCAGGAATACAGACACAGACAAAAAAAGAACAGGTTTGTGGACACAGTGGTGGAAGGGGAGGGTGAGACCAACTGGAAAAGTAGCATTGACATATATACCCTAACATGTGTGGAATAGATAGTGGGAAGCTGCTATATAGCACAGGAAGCTCAACTCAGTGCTCTGTGATGACCTAGGTGGGTGGGAAGGAGGTTGGGGGTGGGAGGGAGTTCCAAGGGGACAGGGATATATGTATACATACAGCTGATTCACTTCATTGTACAGCAGAAACTAACACAACATTGTAAGGCAATTATAGTCCAATTTTTTTTAAGCCAAAAAAGAAAGAAAGAAAGTATCCTATGCCATAGCTGTCTTTTAAACAAGGTAATGCAATCAAGTGAGGACAACTTTTTTCCTAGGTCATAATGCCCCTAGAACTTTTCTTTCTGTCCCACAGAGCTTAATTACTATTTTAGTAGACACATCTTAGGAAGATATTGATAGATCACACAAAAAATATTAGAACTGACCTAAGGAATAGATTTTGTGAAATAATTTTGGTCAACGGGATAGTTCTAAAGGGTGACTAAGGAGTATGAAGTTATTACACTCCCAAAACCACCCCCTGAAAAGTAAAACCAGTATCTTATCCAAATGTAACTCTAGCATGACTTGTTGCCTTCACTTCCAACCAAATTACTCCCAGCCTTCTAAAATGTCACACCACTGTTACCATGGCTAACTCACTAACCCAGGAACATAATTTCCCATTTTCTAGCACCATGTTCACAGTCAAGGATTTATAAAGTACCAATTACACAGGGAAACAGAAGAGAGTATGATGAAAGAATTTTGAAATCCCAACAGAAAATTCAGCAGCCAAACACAGCTGGGGCTTCAATCTGATCAACTCAGAGTTCAGAAATATAACCTAAATTAGAACCTCTTTTCAGTCTGATGAGGTATATTGATACATTGTTTCCCAGAATTCTTTGTTTTTATGGTTTTTTTTTGCATATTCTTTTTCCATGTAAATTGTGCAAAATAATCTCTTGGCATTTTTCCATACCTTATATAAACCTTTTGGAAAATTCCTAACCATTATTTTCTACAGCCCCAAGAGCAGCTGCTTAACCAAGAAAAAAAAAAAGCTTAAATTTTATTGATGATGAACTTAAGGTGGAAAATACCAGTCTTATATGAAGAATCACTAAGTAATAACACTAAATATTTATTGCATCTTCCTATATGCTAAGTAATATGCACAGCAGTAAAGCTATCATTATTAAGGTGGATTTCCCAAGGAAAGTATATGGTGGGCAAAATGACAAGGCAGGACCTTCCATTGAGAACATCAAGGGTAAAGTCTTGGAGGCTTTAGCTCCTATGCACATTTGTTGATGCTCAGTTGCTAAGCTGTGTCCGACTCTTTGTGACCCCATGGACTGCAGCACTCCAGGCTTCCCTGTCCTTCACCATCTCCCAGAGTTTGCTCAGACTCATGTCCATTGAGTCAATGATGACATCCAACCATTTCATCCTCTGTTGTCCCCTTCTCCTCCCTCCCTCAGTCTTTCCCAGCATCAGGGTCTTTTCCAATGAGTCAGCTCTTCACATGCTTCAGCTTCAGCATCAGTTCTTTTAGTGAATATTTACAGTTGGTTTCCTTTAGGATTAACTGGTTTCATGTCCTTGCAGTCCAAGGGACTCTCAAGAGTCTTCTCCAGCACCACAATTCAAAAGCATAAGTAGAGAGCTGCAAACAGTTCCCTATGTCTGGAGGAAATGACATGAGATAAAGAAGGACTATATGCACAATTATGTTTACATATGTATCAAATATACTTGAGGAGATCCAAAAAAATTTAACATTGTTTTGCCTGGGGAAAGAACAGAGCTCATCTGGGATGGATGAGATTGTTTGTGCCTTTTATCATCCTACAATATATTTTTCAATCAAAAAACTAATAATAAAATTACTCAATGAGATGTTTCATTAATATTACTTCTTCAGTATCATCACTGTTAGCAGATGACATGATCCTCTACATAGAAAACCCTAAAGACTCCACCAGAAAATTACTAGAGCTAATCAATGAATATAGTAAAGTTGCAGGATATAAAATCAACACACAGAAATCCCTTGCATTCCTATACACTAATAATGAGAAAATAGAGAAATTAAGGAAACAATTCCATTCACCATTGCATTGAAAAGAATAAAATACTTAGGAATATATCTACCTAAAGAAACAAAAGACCTATATATAAAAAACTATAAAACACTGGTGAAAGAAATCAAAGAGGACACTAATAGATGGAGAAATATACCATGTTCATGGATTGGAAGACTCAATATAGTGAAAATGAGTATACTACCCAAAGCAATCTATAGATTCAATGCAATCCCTATCAAGCTACCAACGGTATCTTTCACAGAGCTAGAACAAATAATTTCACAAAGTGTATGGAAATACGAAAACCTCGAATAGCCAAAGCAATCTTGAGAAAGAAGAATGGAACTGGAGGAATCAACCTGCCTGACTTCAGGCTCTACTACAAAGCCACAGTCATCAAGACAGTATTGTACTGGCACAAAGACAGAAATATAGATCAATGGAACAAAATAGAAAGCCCAGAGATAAATCCATGCACCTATGGACACCTTATCTTTGACAAAGGAGGCAAGAATATACAATGGAGAAAAGACAATCTCTTTAACAAGTGGTGCTGGGAAAACTGATCAACCACTTGTAAAAGAATGAAACTAGAGCACTTTCTAACACCATACACAAAAATGAACTCAAAATGGATTAAAGATCTAAACATAAGACCAGAAACCATAAAACTCCTAGAGGAGAACATAGGCAAAACACTCTCCGACATAAATCACAGCAGAGTCCTCTATGACCCACCTCTCAGAATATTGGAAATAAAAGCAAAAATAAACAAATGGGACCTAATTAAAATTAAATGCTTCTTCACAACAAAGGAAACTATAAGCAAGGTGAAAATACAGCCTTCAGAATGGGAGAAAATAATAGCAAATGAAGCAACTGACAATTAATCTCAAAAATATACAAGCAACTCCTACAGCTCAATTCCAGAAAAAATAAACGACCCAATCAAAAAATGGGCCAAAGAACTAAACAGACATTTCTCCAAAGAAGACATACAGATGGCTAACAAACACATGAAAAGATGCTCAACATCACTCATTATCAGAGAAATGCAAATCAAAACCACAATGAGGTACCATTTCACGCCAGTCAGAATGGCTGCAATCTAAAAGTCTACAAGCAATAAATGCTGGAGAGGGTGTGGAGAAAAGGAAACCCTCTTACACTGTTGGTGGGAATGCAAACTAGTACAGCCACTATGGAGAATAGTGTGGAGATTCCTTAAAAAACTGGAAATAGAACTGCCTTATGACCCAGCAATCCCACTGCTGGGCATACACACCAAGGAAACCAGAAGGGAAAGAGACACGTGTACCCCAATGTTCATCGTAGCACTGTTTATAATAGCCAGGACATGGAAGCAACCTAGATGTCCATCAGCAGACGAATGGATAAGAAAGCTGTAGTACACATAGACAGTGGAGTATTACTCAGTCATTAAAAAGAATACATTTGAATTAGTTCTAATGAGGTGGATGAAACTGGAGCCTATTATACAGAGTGAAGTAAGCCAGAAAGAAAAACACCAATACAGTATACTAACGCATATATATGGAATTTAGAAAGATGGTAACAATGACCCTGTATGCAAGACAGCAAAAGAAATACAGATGTATAGAACAGTCTGTTGGATTCTGTGGGAGAGGGAGAGGGTGGGAAGATTTGGGAGAATGGCATTGAAACATGTCACCAGTCCAGGTTCAATGCAGGATACAGGATGCTCAGGGCTGGTGCACTGGGATGACCCAGAGGGATGGTCAGGGGAGGGAGGTGGGGGGGGGGGCTCACGATGGGGAACGCGTGTACACCTGTGGCAGATTCATGTTGATACAATATTGTAAAGTAATTAACCTCCAATTACAATAAATAAATTTATATTAAAAAAGAAAAATAAATTTTCTAGGAAGAGGAAAGAGCCTTATGCTGAGCAAAAGCAGAACAAGTCAAGAAGGAGAGGAATGACTCTATAGGCAACAGGAAATAAAGTAAACAGGAATACATTCAATAATTGCTAACTTGGGGCTTAACCAGGTTCAAGGTCCATTAATTTGCAGAGAATTTTCTCCATCATTATACAACTTTTGTATAACCACCAGTAAGCAACTGGGTGAAAAGTGAACTTGCTGAATATGGATCAAAGACAAGGAGGCATGGAAGTTGTGGGGATCAGAGAGAAAGGTGGGGGGGTTAGTCATGCACCTAGGATTTTTATTACTTAAGGGAACAAAGCCAGGTGAGAAATGATGAACTGAGTAAGCAATGACTGGAAATTCTAAAGATGCCAAAGAACAGATGTGGTGGAAATGAAGGAGGGAAAGAGCCGAAAGAAGAGAGATCTTGGTCAGCCCAAGAGACTAGGTTTATTATTTCAGAGAGGAGCATGGGTGTGGTCATGGGAGATGCTGACTGAAGAGCCATGAAGGTAATGCTTAGCAGAACTGGGCGGGTCCGGGAACTTCGAGTCTTCAATGGCTAATGTGGCTTATATGGGTGTGTTGCCTAGAATGACCTTTGTTGTTGTTTAGTCACTCAGTCTTGTCCAATTCTTTGCGACCGCATGGACTGTAGCCCACTAGGCTCCTCTGTCCATGAGATTTCCCTGGGAAGAATATTGGGGTGGGCTGGCATTCCCTCGGGGAAGGCAATGGCACCCCACTCCAGTACTTTTGCCTAGAAAATCCCATGGACGGAGAAGCCTGGTAGGCTGCAGTCCATGGGGTCGTGAAGAGTCGGACACGACTGAGCGACTTCACTTTCACTTTTCACTTTCATGCATTGGAGAAGGAAATGGCAACCCACTCCAGCGTTCTTGCCTGGAGAATCCTGGGTACGGGGGAGCCTGGTGGGCCGCCGTCTCTGGGGTCGCACAGAGTCGGACACGACTGAAGCGACTTAGCAGCAGTAGCAGCAGCAGGCATTCCCTTCTCCAGGAGATCTTCCCAACCCAGGGATCAAACCCTTGTCTCTTGGATTGGCAGGCAGATTCTTTACCATTGAGCCACCTGGGAAGCCCCAGAATGACCTTAGAACCTGGAATTTCTGGCTCATGACCTTAAAAAGGTATTCTTCACACTGACCTGGAATAAATTTATCTGCAGCTGGGATAACCCTGAGAAAGTACAGATGCTTTGGTGGAGGCAGTAAAGGAAAAAAATAAACCTTTTTAAATGGACTACAGATGCATGAAAAACTAGTGGTGAAGGTCTCAGGGAAGAAATGTGCCAAAGAAGGGACAGTGGAAGCAGGTCTTGAAGTTTAAAAAAAGAATTAAACTGGCAAAAAACAAACACCTTGGGGAAAGCATTTCAGCCTGAAGGAAGGGTAGAAACAGAGCCTAGGGTCTCTGTATCTGTCCTTACTCAGCTTGAAATTTGAAACTGTGAAATTGTATCATTCTTTCATCCTCATATACAAGCCACTCTTTGACTTGTCTTTTCTTTCAGACAAATTCACCCCCTCCTTTGTGGGGCACATACTAATGGGCACATAATAAATAAGTGGGCACTTCTGAGATCTATTTATTTCATGTTCCAATTATTTTTATTTGTTTCCTTCTCACATGAAGGAGACCACAGCCCAGCCTAGCAATTAGAGGAGAAATTCTTTAAACTGGCTGCAAATTATATAATGAGTATATTGTAAATGTAATTCAAATGATTAGAATTTGAATTAAACCTGCTTTGTGAAATTCAACATCTAAGAAGTGTCTATAGCACTTGAAGAAGGAAGGTGTTCAAAAGTCCTGGGGGGAGGCTTTAAAATATATAATTCAAGAGGAACTGGTGTGTATAGTTTGTGAGGCTGGAGCTGAGTTGACAGGCCAAAATAATTCATAAAATTATGAATGTGCCTCCAACAACTGTATGCTGCTGCTAAGTCATTTCAGTCGTGTCCGACTCTGTGTGACCCCATAGATGGCAGCCCACCAGGCTCCTCCATCCCTGGGATTCTTCAGGCAAGAATACTGGTATGGGTTGCCATTTCCTTCTCCAAGGCATGCATGCACGCTAAGTCGTTTCAGTCATGTCCGATTCTATGCGACCCTATGGATAGCAGCCCACCAGGCTCCTCTGTCCACAGGATTCTCTAGGCAAGAATACTGGAGTGGGCTGCCATTTCCTTCTCCACCAACAACTGTATATATCAAGATAAATCACAGAGGATTGGAGCTTCTACCCCAATAAGAGAGGATATGAAACATTTGAGACCATATTTTAAATTCCAGTATGGCACACAATTCATAGCCATTCTTTTCAACAGCTAAAGCCTTAAATAATGTCAGTATAAACATGTAATTGTAAATTTACAAATAAACACTCCAGTTGTGGAGTTGTCAGACACAGATTTTGCTTTTGGCTTGTCTCCCTGACCCTCAGTCAATATGTTAACAATAAAATAAAATGAGTTTTCTTTGCCACTGACACAAGGCAAATGACTCTCCCACTTTTGACATGTAACTAATTACAACCCTTTCTAAAATCATTGGGCCTTAGTGGGTAAAGAATTCACCTGCAATGCAGGAGACACAGGATACGTGGGTTCCATCCTTGGGTTGAGAAGATCCCCTGGAGAAGGGAATGGCAACCCACTCCAGTATTCTTGACTGAAAAATCTCATGGACAGAGAAGCCTGGCAGGCCATAGTCCAAAGGGTTGCTAAGAGTTGGATACAACTGAGCAATTAAGCTTTACTAAAATCATTACTAATGATTTTTAGATATTTTATGCAGGTTAATTTTCTATACTAAATAGGAATTATCAGACATAGACTTGCTTTCGGCCATTCTAAGGAATGGCTAAGAATTGTATGCCATATTGGAATTTAAAATATGGTCTCAGATGTTATTTAAGCTAAATAACCTTAGCCTCATACTCTGTTTCTCAACTCCAAGACAAGGAACTCATCCCAGGATAGCTTCTAAGTCAGTGACTAATGCCACAGAAGGAGAGAGACAGAGAAGGTGAGAGAGATGGAGGAAAGAATAATCCAGTTTGCCATGACAGTGTGATTTAAGGATAAAGACACAAAAGTGTAGACAATATTGAGAAAATAGTGGGTGTTCCAATCTCAGTCTAAAGCTGTTTGCACCTAGGAGTCAGTGATATGGAGAAAGATAAAGAGAGTTAGATAAAGATTATTAAAATCTAGCAATAATACATCAGAAATGAATTCAAATTTCTAAAAAGTTTGGACTTTAAAGGGGAAATCCTAAATAAACTCTATGAACAGAGTGTCTTGATGATCTAGCAGCTGGTGTATTATTTTCTATGAAAAAGTCTGTGCTTTGTGATTTAAAATATAACTTAGGTCAGGTAGATCAAGACCTGAAAACAAATTCAATGTTCCAATAACCGACCATAACAAGCAACTCTCCAGTGTGTTCTCTGAGGTTTTAAAGGCATTTGGAAGGTAATAAAGGCTTAAGAATGTTCTCTGAGACCAACTCCACATTGACATTTTTTATGTATGGATCTCCTATTTTCTCCTACAAAGACTCACATCCTTAAAAGGTAGTCTGAGAGGTCATTTGTTAATGAGGTTTAACGAAATCTAGCTTCAAAACATAGATGAGTCAGGAACTTAAATTTATGGGTCTAATAATTGGAAGTAGGCAAACTTTCCTTCCTCTTAAAAGAAGTTTATACACGTAATGCAAAACTGATGCTTATTGATCCATCTATTCATTTCTCTTAGAGTTTTTCCATGTTTACCTATTAGAAAGTGAACACCAATTGAAAAGGGGCAGTAAGAATAGCAGCTGCTTCACCTTCCTAGTTCTGACCTAATGCAGCATCTATTGCAAAAATTACATATTTTATGTTAACAGTTGAGGTGCCCATGGCAGAAACTCAGCACAAAATTTTATACTGTCAAAACGGCTCAATGGCAGAACAAAAAATGAGTGTAGATGGAGCCATATTCTGAAAGGACTGGATCGAGGATGTTAGGACCATTAGGATTCACTTATTCTTCTTTTATCTGCTCTCTCTTTTTTTTTTTAACCTTTAATGTGTGTTTTTTTTTTTTTTTCTTCTATCTGTGTAGATTTGCTATTTCTTCATGGCTGAAATCATGACCACAGACAATTCTGAGCCTTCCATAAGGGTTCCTCAAGTTTAAACTGATGACATTTTAAAGCTGGATCATTCTTTCTTTGAGAGACCTGTTTTGTGGAATGTAGCCTGTTTAGCAGTCTCTCCGGTCTCTGACCACTGGTCTCCCCTCTCCTGAGCTGTAACAACCAGAAACCAAACATCAAATATCCCCTGAGGGGAAAAAGTGTCCCCACTTGAGAATCACTGCCTTGCAGGCTTAAAGTCAGAGAAGAAGGAGCTGCCATTCACCCATCTTTCATTTGGAAAGATCCTACAGAATGCTTTGTTCACGTGTGGACCACATACCTATCCTAAACCACATTTTTTGACAAGGAGGAAAAAAGAGAACAACTTTATGACTTTGGGTTACATCTTAGGACATACAAAGCACAAATTGTAAAATAAAAAGGTGATAAATTGATCATCAAAATTAGTTTTACTCTTTGACAGGCACTGGACTGTGAAGAAAGCTGAGTGCCGAAGAACTGATGCTTTTAAACTGTGGTGTTGGAGAAGAGTCTTGAGAGTCCCTTGGACTGCAAGGAGATCCAACCAGTCCATTCTGAAGGAGATCAGCCCTGGGATTTCTTTGGAAGGAATGATGCTAAAGCTGAAACTCCAGTACTTTGGCCACCTCATGCGAAGAGTTGACTCATTGGAAAAGACTCTGATGCTGGGAGGGATTGGGGGCAGGAGGAGAAGGGGACGACAGAGGATGAGATGGCTGGATGGCATCACTGACTCGATGGACGTGAGTCTCAGTGAACTCCAGGAGTTGGTGATGGACAGGGAGGTCTGGCGTGCTGTGATTCATGGGGTCGCAAAGAGTCGGACACGACTGAGCGACTGAACTGAACTGCACTGAACTGATAAAAAAATGAAAAGCCACAGACTGGAAAAACAAATATCTGATAATATTTGAATATTGAATATTTGAATATCTATATTCAGAATATAGAACGAATTCTTACCACTCCTTTAAGAGAAGATGGGCAATCCAGTAAAACATTGGCAAAAGATTTGGACACCTCACAAAAGAAGATATGCAAAGTAAAAACTAGCATAGGAAAAGATGTTCGTCATCATGAGAAAAATACACATTAAAACCACAATGAGCTACACCCACTAGGATGACTAACATGAAAAGTACCAGCTGTTGGTGTAGATGTTGAGCAATTGGTGGGGATGCACAAAGACAAGGATAACAGACACTTTGGAAAAGTTTGGCAGTTTTGTATCAAGCTAAACATGTATTTAACATCCAGAAATTCCTCCTCCAGGCATTTCACCAAGAGAAATAGAGCATATGTCTACACAAAGGTCTAGATGCAAATGTTCCCAAACTTTATTCATCATGCCAAACTCTGGGAACAAAGCATCAGCTGATGAATAGATACATTGTTGTCCTTCCTTAGAATTGAATGTGACTCTTTAAATGGAACACAGCAACAAAAAGTAAAAACTATTAATATGTGCAAAAATATGGATGATTCTCAAAATAATTATGCTAAATGAAAGAAGCATGATATACTATACCACCTTTTACTGTATGTAATTCTATTCATTTAATATTCTGAAAAGCCAAAACTGAAAGGAGAGAAATCAATTCTAGGATCTAAGAGTAGATGGAAAGAACTCACTATGAAGAAGCAGGAGGAATCCTTTTGAGGAGATGAAAATGTTCTATATCCTCATTGTACTGGTGGTTACCTGACTCTGTATATGCATGCTAAATCACTTCAGTCGTGTCTGACTCTGCAACCGCATCAACCCCATGGAGAAGGAAAACAGTTGCCATTTCCTACTTCATACGTGACTCTGTAAATGCGTCAAATTTCACCAAACTTTACACTTCAGAGTGAATTTTATTGGGAATTTATGTAAATGAAACTTCAATGTATCTGATTTAAAACCATATATAATTTTAGAAAACATAGCTCAACCCTAAATTTAATATGCCCCAACCACTTTCTTCATGAAATAGGAAGTTCTTCAAAGAAGTCAATACTGGCTGCATATAATGACTTCATTAATTTGTCCATTCATTCATCCAATAGTTGTTTATATTATATCTACTATTTGCTGGGAAATGACCTAATGCTTAGGACATGTCTATGTATAGAACCAAAGATACCTACACTTAGGGAACTTACCTTCCAGACACAGGAAAATAGATTTAAAAAATAATGTCTACAAGAAGAAAAAGGAAATTCTATCCTACTCTTGTCATTTAGTTGCTAAGTCATGTCGGACTCTCTGAGACCCCATGGACCATAGCCCACCAGGCTCCTCTGTCCGTGGGATTTCCCAGGCAACAATACTGGAGTAGGTTGTCATTTCCTTCTCCAGAGGATCTTCCTGACCCAGGGATCAAACCTGATTCTCCCATATTGCAGGCAAAATTCTTTACCACTGAGCCACCAGGGAAGCCCTCAAGCCTACTCCGGGTGATACAAGACAAAAAAGAGAAAAGAGCAGGAAATGATTAGGAGATATGGAATAAGCAGAGAAGAGGAGGACTGTGTAGTATCCATAAATTTAGGCTTGTTGAGAAGGTAAGCTGTGAGCAAACACAGGAAGATTAGAAATTTAACTAAGGAAAAATCTGGCAGAACTTTTCAGATGGACAGAACACTAAAGCAAAGGTCCCGTAACAGGAGTGTGATGAAATCATTGAGGAACAATATGGAGACCTATGTGGCTGCAAAGGAGTGGGGTGGGGGGAAGTGAAGAGGAGGAAGAAGGGGAGAAACGGGATTGGGAAGGGAGGAAGAGAGAGTTTTACAATGTAGGTTTTGTCCTCATTCAAGTACCATGAGGCCAGCAGAGCAGCAGAAGACTGCCATTAACAAGAGAGTGGTTACTCCCAGCTCCCAAGCAGAGGGGGTTCCCCACACCACACAGAGGAAATCCAAGGGTTCCAGTCAAGAGGCAGAAGGAGTTTGGGGGAAGCATAGACGAGAGCCCTGATTGTGATTTCCTAGGAAAAGAACAGGCGAGGCAGGGTAAGCAGGCCTAGCATTGGCTACATTAATAATTCCGGCAGGCTTTGGGGTGCAGGGCTGTCCTGAGTTGTCTGGTTCCTGGCCTTGGGGTGATCAGGACAGTGGATAGTGGCCTGGAATGTGACAGCCTAGTAAGGTAGAGGGCTGGAGTGTGGGTACCATTGGCTGGTTGTATAAAGCAAGATGTGCTCACAGATGGTCTCTAAGGACTGGGAGACCCTGAGAGGGCCATCTCTTCCTGATCATCAAGGCACAAGAAGCTAGAGCATCAAGAATACAGAAAGTTTTCCTCACTGTTTGGCTTCAGTGAAGGCTCAACCAATGACAGGCTCCAGGAGATGGGGTGGAGGAGTGGAAGGATGGGTACTTCTCTGGTTCCATCTCTTCCAAGTTGCTGCGGGCTGGCTGCATCTTTCCTCTGAAGGCCTCCACCCTTTAGGACAGCTGCTACCCTCTCCAGGTTCAGGTACCCTCCCTATCCCTTGGCTCTTTACACCTGTTAACAGCTCCTCACTTCTGCTTCCTTTGGGATCCAGAACAATTGCTTGTCTGTTTCCTTTAAACCCATCTTCTCTTTTTTGCAAACAGGTTTTCTTCATGTCCCCTCAATTATCTTATCTGAATGTGCCACCTTCTTCCTGTTCAGACCCTGACTTTTACAAAGACCAAATTCATTCATGATGAGACTCAAGTAATCACCCACTCGACAGATTTGTCAGTTGTCTAGTCTTGGTTCCCTAAAGATAATACAATGGACTCACTCAAAGAAGTGTTGACTGGCACTATATCTGACAAGCCATGATTTAATTTAGCCAATGCTTCATTTTCTCCCTAAGATCCATTCAGTTCTTAAGACTTCAGCACCAGTTCTTAAGACTAAGAACTAAGCATTCAGTTCTTAAGACTTCTTCATTTCAATCACCAACATACTTTAACTTCTTGTTTATATTGGAGTATAGCAATTAACAATGTTGTGACAGTCTTGGGTGGATGGCAAAGAGGCTCAACTATACACATATGTGTATCCATTCTTCCCCAGACTCCCCCCACATCCAGGCTGCCGCATAACAGTGAGCAGACTTGCCTGTGTCAACCACCAATGTGTTTTAAAGCCATTTCACATACATACACACACACACACACACACACACACAGCCCCCAAGACGTTATTGTCGTTATTGTGTCAGTCTGTATGAACTATCGACAGCAGAGCAATAAAAAGAAATAATAAAGTCGAGTTGAGAGATGAGCAACTAAGCATTCCCACAAGCTAACCTCTCTATACCTGTAACTGAGACTTACACCTCAGCAATATTACACATGATTTACACATCACAGACCATCAGAGGTGCTGACAGCCAGGCCAGGCCCCGTCTATAATGGTCATGAATGCAAACAGCCTCATGGACCACTTTGTGAATCAATGTGTCATCTCCAGGCAGGGGTGGCCTATAAAACAGTATCACCAGATGGATTCATTGAGCATGACATCCTCTAATAACAAATTCTCAAAGCAGGCACTATTTTTATTTCTATTTTCAAAGGAGGAAACAAAGAAACACACAGGTTAAGAAATTACCCAAATTCACAGAATTAATAAGTGTTAGAGCTGGGGTAGGATAGAATAATGGATCTTAGATATAAACCAGTAAGTAGATGGTGAGATGAGTCCTCTGTTAATCCTTGCTAAAGATGATGCTGGAAAAGACCCTGATGCTGGGAAAGATTGAGAGCAGGAGGAAAGGGGGGTGACAGAGGATGAAATGGTTGGATGGCATCATGGACTCAATGGACATGAATCTGAGCAAACTCCAGGAGACAGTGAAGGACAAGGAAGCCTGGCATGCTGCAGTCTATAGGGTCGCAAAGAGTCAGACATAACTTAGTGACTGAACAACAACAAAGATTAAATGGCCAATCATGTGTCCTCTTCAGACTCCATTTCCACATACAGGAAACAGAGATCAAAGAAGTGACAATATATAATGCTGTTGTAATGAACTGCATTAAATGAGAAAATGAAAGTGAAGTACTTGGTTTGGTAAATTTTACAGAATACCAATTTCTTAAGTTTCTGGAAATATCTGTCAAATGCAATTGTTTTCATTAGAGTATTAACATCTTAATTATTGTTTCTCGATGTTGTCTCTGAGATAGTAAAATAAAACATCCATTTCTTCCACATTATAATAAAAAGCTATAAAATCCACATAGAAGAGGCTATTTTTAATTCTTCAACTTTCAAAACAAAGGTACATCCAAATAGAAATTTCAACCAGGGCCAGAGAAAAAATTATGTTTCACACGTTCCCCAGAGGTGAAAAAACAAACTTTCTCTGGATGTGCCTGGTGGAAAATTTGAACCCCACTCTGAAGAATCTCAATGTGTTGGGTTGTATCCTACCCTAAAGCCACACTCTTCTCAGAAGAACAGGGGCCAGAGCAGCTCATGACACTATAGGAAATCCGGCATCTTCCTTGCAACATATTCTTGTTTCTCATCCAGTTTTATTATACCTTGTAGGTAAGATTTAGGGTGAAATCTACTATTTTTTATTGCAGTGGAGTAATGGAAAATATCATGAATTCACACAGATTAAAAGCATGTGCTAAGTCACTTCAGTTGTGTCCAAACTCAGCAACCCCATGGACTATAGCCCACCAGGCTCCTCCATCCATGGGATTCTCCAGGCAAGAATACTAGAGTGGGTTGCTGTTTCCTCCTCCAGGAGATCTTCCCAACCCAGGGATCAAACCCACGTCTCCTGCATTGGCAGGCGGGTTCTTTGCCACTAGCACCACCTGGGAATGCCATGGTGCCAGTGGTCCTCCATGCAGGGCAGCAAAGGAGACACAGACATTAAGAACAGACTTTTGGACTCAGTGCGAGAAGGTGAGGGTGGGATGATTTGAGAGAATAGAATTGAAACCTGTACATTACCATATGTAAAATAGATGACCAGTGCAAGTTTGGTGCATGAAGCAGGGCACCCAAAGCTGCTGCTCTGGGACAACCTAGAGGGATGGAATGGGGACGAAGGTGGGAGGGGGTTTCCATATGGGAGGGACACATGTATACCTATGGCCAATTCATGTTGATGCATGGCAAAAATCATCACAATATTATAAAGTAATTATCCTCCAGTTAAAATAAACTAATTACTTTAAAAGCACAGAGATTCCACAAAGTCAACAAATGTAATGTCCTATTTCACCCCCAAGGTGCATACACAGATATCGTAGCCCAGTCTCTCCAACGGACATGTGGTACAGGGAATCTGGGAGAGAAGCCAGAGCATCCAGTGCTGAGGGCTTCCTCTGTGACTCAGTGCCCATCAAAACACGTCTTGTCCTGGCCTTCTGCCCACTGACAAATACCAGTGATTTTGCCAGTCACATAGCTATCCATGATAGCTATCGTTATCTTTTTTTTTTTAATTTTATTTTAAAACTTTACAATATTGTATTGGTTTTGCCATATATCGAAATGAATCCGCCACAGGTATACATGTGTTACCCATCCTGAACCCTCCTCCCTCCCCATACCATCCCTCTGGGTCGTCCCAGTGCACCAGCCCCAAGCATCCAGTATCGTGCATCGAACCTGGACTGGCGACTCGTTCCATATATGATATTATACATATTTCAGTGCCATTCTCCCAAATCATCCCACCCTCTCCCTCTCCCACAGAGTCCAAAAGACTGTTATATACATCAGTGTCTCGTTTACTGTCTCGTATACAGGGTTATTGTTACCATCTTTCTAAATTCCATATATATGCGTTAGTATACTGTATTGGTGTTTTTCTTTCTGGCTTACTTCACTCTGTATAATAGGCTCCAGTTTCATCCACCTCATTAGAACTGATTCAAATGTATTCTTTTTAATGGCTGAGTAATACTCCATTGTGTATATGTACCACAGCTTTCTTATCCATTCATCTGTTGATGGACATCTAGGTTGCTTCCATGTCCTAGCTATCATATCTTTTAAGAAAGCTTAAAGATACAGAAATATGGTACACATGTTTAGAATGTCAACTATGTTTCATGGTCACTTAAAAGCAATTTTATTATTTTTAAAAAGACATGAAAATATTATGGGCTATGATTCACAAGTCACATTAATTTTAATAAAGAAATAGAAAATTTTTGAAGAAATTTGACTCTTGGTTCAGGTTTTTAAGGCAGAACCCCCAGTCCCATAATGTCTAAGCTATGCGTTTCTCTCTTTTGACACTGGTAGTTTAATGATAATTAAAGGAATCATTCTACAAGGCAGACGATAGCATCCTGTGTTAGTTATGGAATGTTAGGAGGCTTTGCCATTGAAGTCTTTCTCTAATTCTGCCTAATAATGCCACTGACTTCTTGTATATGCCGCATAAGATGATATGTAGAAGAACATTTCTATAGTTAGGTAACCCAAAGACATGAAGTTTTTTATTCAAAATGAACATGCGGAATAGGAGAAGGGGAGGGCATGCTGAGAGTAGCAAGCCTATTGCATTGTTTGGATGTTAATTTCAAGGTAATAGTGAGATGCAGGATCTAGAGCATAAAAGAATAAGTAATGAGGACTCTATGTTAACTTGCCCATTTTAACCCCAAACTGGTTCCCATCTACACACACAAAGACACACACATATACACAGTCACTAAAAATTGCAGAGTAAAGAAACTGATTTAAAAAATTAAAAGTAAAATATTCTCTGAAGTTTTGACCACTACATAATGAATAATATAATAGTCTATACAAGAGAAGGAAATGGCAACCCATTCCAGTACTCTTGCCTGGAAAATTCCATGAATGGAGGAGCCTGGTAGGTTACAGTCCATGGGATGGCAGAGAGTTAGACATGACTGAGCAACTTCACCTCAGCTTCAGCATCAGTCCTTCTTTCAGAATAGCTCTACTGTACCACGTATTTGGGCTCGCTGAAAAGACTCTGATGCTGGGAAGGATTGGGAGCAGGAGGAGAAGGGGACGACAGAGGATGAGATGGCTGGATGGCATCAGGGACTCGATGGACGTGAGTTTGAGTGAACTCCGGGAGTTGGTGATGGACAGGGAGGCCTGGCGTGCTGCGATTCGTAGGGTCACAAAGAGTCGGACACGACTGAGCGACTGAACTGAACTGGGTGGTGCTAGTGGTAAAAAAAAAAAAAAAAAAACACCCCGCCTGCCAACACAGGAGACCTAAGAGACGTGGGTTTGGCCCCTGGGTTGGGAAGATCCCCTGGGTCGGGAAGATCCCCTGAGGAGGGCATGGCAACACACTCCACTATTCTTGCCTGGAGAATCACATGAACAGAGGAGACTGGTGCGCTACAGTCCAAAGGGTCACAAAAAGTCAGACATGACTGAAGAAACTTCCCACACACTCACACAATACCACCTGTTTAACTTCATGTCAGATCGTGACCTTAAAAATCAAGACATCAAATGGTTAATGAGAAAACAGGCAAAAGTTTGAAGGGATAATTCAGCAAATTAATCCTTTCATTTTGAAATGTTTAACTCAATATAATGAGTGACATAAACTAAAATTCTGTTCACATTTTATATACTACTATTTAGTTTCAACTAAATAAAGTTTTGTTATAAGAACTTAAAAGGTCTAATTATAAAAACTTAAAGATATGATTTTAAGTCCAGTATCATTAGTTTAGAAAGCTCTAAGTTGTTTTGCATGTATACTTGAGGTTTACCTGCTGAATTTGTCTTGGAATACATGTTATAGTGTCTTATCTCTCTGTCATTTGAAGGGTTACTAGCCTGGAGAGTTTTTTTTTAAGCCTTGAAACTTGAAGAATGTCATTTCCTTATCATCATCAACAGCCTTGTAATTTCTAGGTAAGAGTATTCTCTCAGGGCTTTCTGAGCACTGGGAGCTGGTTCATGAGATAGGCGGAAGGTGTAACTTGGTAACATTACTTTTCTAACTCCGAATCTGTGACGATATTACAGAAGCTTGAAAGTCTCCTGTTATACTTTTTCTTTTAATTTCATTGTTTTCTGACATGCACACACAGCAGAGAACTGTACACACAGTTTCCTATATTATCTAGCTCTTCTTGTTCTATTCTGCTCATAATGAAATTCAAATTGTATTCAAGAGCTCATTCTCCAGCATGAGAATTTTTAAGAGGAAACTAACCTCCAAGTCTTAACTCTGCCATTATTCCCTAAAAAGGCAAGACACTATTAGATTCATTTTATTTAATTATGCCTTTCCCAACCCAGTAAAACATTAATGTCTCTAATAACAAAGTACAGAATGGACATTTCCAAAGAGAACCTCTGGATGCTAGACTTCTGGGTGTCAAGTCTGTTAAGTGGCTATTCTTTCAAGCTTAAAACTTGCTGTTCTTGTTCATGGGATATTTTAAGAGCTGCACTCTTCCATCTAATTTTTAAATACATACTCAACAGCCACCATGTGCTGTTATTGGAGCCTCAGACTCAGAAGCAATGTAATATTTAAAAGTCTAAGAGGTGAGCTATATCAGTTCAGTTACTCAGTTGTGTCCAACTCTTTGAGACCCAAAGGAATGCAGCACACCAGGCTTCCCTGTCCATCACCAACTCCTGGAGCTTACACAAACTCATGTCCATTGAGTCAGTGATGCCATCCAACCATCTCATCCTCTGTGGGGGAGCTATATAATGTACAAATAAAATAATTTTGGATAGCAATAAGTGCAATGAAATTAAAAGACGCTTGCTGCTTGGATGAAAAGCTAAGAGAAACCTAGACAGTGTATTCAAAAAAGACAATGGCAACCCACTCCAGGACTCTTGCCTGGAAAATCCCATGGGCGGAGGAGCCTGGAAGGCTGCAGTCCATGGGGTCGCTGAGGGTTGGACACAACTGAGCGACTTCACTTTCACTTTTCACTTTCATGCATTGGAGAAGGAAATGGCAACCCACTCCAGTGTTCTTGCCTGGAGAATCCCAGGGACGGGGGAGCCTGGTGGGCTGCCATCTATGGGGTCGAAGAGTCGGACACAACTGAAGTGACTTAGCAGCAGCAGCAGACAGCGTATTAAAAAGCAGAGACATCACTTTGTCCACAAAGGTCTGTATAGTCAAAGCTCTGGTTTTTCCAGTAGTCAGGTCCAGATGTGAGAGTTGGACCATAAAGAAGTCTGAGTGCTGAAAAATTGATGCTTTCGAATCGTGGTGCTGGAGAAGACTCTTGAGAGTCCCTTGGACAGCAAGGAGATCAAACCAGTCAATCCCTAGAGGAAATCAACCCTGAATATTCATTGGAAGGACTGATGCTGAAGCTCCAATATTTTGGCTACCTGATGCATAGACCTGACTCATTGGAAAAGGCCCTGATGCTGGGAAAGATTAAGGGCAGGAGGAGAAGGGGCAACAGAGGATGAGATGGTTGGGTGGTATCCCCTACTCAATGGACATGAGTTTCAGGAAACTCCAGGAGATAGTGAAGGACAGGGAAACCTGGCATACTGCAGTCCATGAGGTCAAAAAGTATTGGACATGACTTAGCAACTGACCAAAAACAAGGTGAAAATCAAATCAAATGACATGCTAGTAAGTGACTGAGTAGAAACTGGTTACAGAAGTTCTTTCTGAGAAACTGACATTTGAGCTGAGAATCAAACAAAGATCCAATCATGCAAAAGTCTAAGGGAACTGGATCTGGGCAGAAAAGGAAGAAAGAGCAGGAAGAACATAACTGGCGTGGCCGAGGAATAGGAAACAAGCCAACTAAATGAGGAGCAAGAGAGCAGTAAAGATGTTGGAGAACATCAGTCAGAACACTGGCAACCTGGAATTTTTTTTAAGAACCATGAGAGGTCACCAGAAATTCTTAGGCAGAAGAATACCATCATCTATTTTTATTTTTCCAGAGAAATTACCCTGGCTTTTAAAATTTTATTCATTTGAAAGTGTACTCAAGAGGACAAGAGTTGCAGAAGCCAATAGCTGTCCATGTGAAATAACCCTGTACTAGGCTCTAGTAGGAATGTCATCCAAGATTATGCTTTCCAAAGCCAAGGCATGTTAGAACAACCTGGCAAGTTTTTAGAGCCATTAAAAACACAGATTTACAGGCCTTACTTCTTCCAGGTTCTGATTCTGGTCTAGGGTTGAGGCCAAGGCTCTTTTTAAAAATCTCCCCAGATGTCTCTGAGGCACAGTCAGTCAGTTCAGTCACTCAGTCTTGTCTGACTCTTTGCAACCCCATGAATCACAGAACGGCAACCCTGCTTAAAAACCCCTGATTTGGGCTTCCCTGGTGGCTGGGTGGTAAAGAATCTGCCTGCCAATGCAGGAGACATGGGTTCGACCCCTGGTCCAGGAAGATCCCACATGCTGTGGAGCAACTAAGCCTGTAGGCCACAACTACAGAGCCCATGCTCCACAATGAGAAAAGCCGCCTCAATGAGAAGCCAGCACATAGCAACGAAGAAGAGCCCCCAATCGCTGCAACCAGAGAAGATCCCACACAGCAAAGACCCAGCACACTCAAAATAAAATAAAATAAATAAATAAACAAAAATTATTTTTTTAAAAAAACCTTATCTAAGCCACATCTACCTAAGAATAGTTGAGAAGATTATCTTAAATGCCAAATAAATTTTCCATATTAAAAAACTGTACAATGAATACCCATTTTTAAAATAATATGTTTTCCTATCGTTCCAAAGGGGGAAAGGGTGAGAGGGATAAATCAGGAGTTTGGGCTTAACAGATACAGATTACTATATACAAAGAGACAGACAACAAGGACCTACTGTGTAACACAGGGAACTATACTCAGTATCTTTTACCAATGAACAATGGAAAAGAATCTGAAAAAGAATACATACATGTGCAATTGAATCACTTTGCTGTATACCTGAAACCAACAACTATATATCAATAAAGAAAAATTTAACGTTAAAAAAATAAATTTTCTCACAATTATTTTTCATAACATGGAAGGGAATCAGTGTTATTTATGGATAAGAACACAGATACTGAAATAGTCCCTTTGATGTTCCTTCTGTTTAGTGTTTGTCACCTGCAACCTCTCTAAAAGCTACTCAATGCAGGGAAAGACAACTATCACATGGTATCAGTTACACGTGAAATCTAAAATACGAAACAAATGAACTTATGTACAAAACAGAAACAGACTCACAGACACACAGACCTGAGGTATGTTTACCAAAGGAGAAAACAGGGTGGGGTGGATAAAGTAGAAGTTTGGGAATTGACATATACACACTACTATACCATTTAACTTCTCTGCAGAGTACATCACGAGAAACGCTGGGCTGGAAGAAGCACAAGCTGGAATCAAGATTGCCAGGAGAAATATCAATAACCTCAGATATGCAGATGACACCACTCTAATGGCAGAAAGTGAAGAGGAACTCAAAAGCCTCTTGATGAAAGTGAAAGAGGAGAGTGAAAAAGCTGGCTTAAAGCTCAACATTCAGAAAACAAAGATGGCATCTGGTCCTATCACTTCATGGGAAATAAATGGGGAAACAGTGGTAACAGTGTCAGACTTTATTCTTTTGGGATCCAAAATCACTGCAGATGGTGATTGCAGCCATGAAATTAAAAGACGCTTACTCCAACCTAGATAGCATATTCAAAAGCAGAGACATTACTTTGCCAACAAAGGTCCGTCTAGTCAAGGCTATGGTTTTTCCAGTGGTCATGTATGGATGTGAGAGTTGGACTATAAAGAAAGCTGAGCGCTGAAGAATTGATGCTTTTGAACTATGGTGTTGGAGAAGACTCTTGAGAGTCCCTTGGACTGCAAGGAGATCCAACCAGTCAAACCTAAAGGAGATCAGTCCTGGGTGTCCATTGGAAGGACTGATGCTGAAGCTGAAACTCCAATACTTTGGTCACTCATGAGAAGAGTTGACTCATTGGAAAAGACCCTGATCCTGGGAGGGATTGGGGGCAGGAGGAGAAGGGGACGACAGAGGATGAGATAGCTGGATCGCATCACCGACTCGATGGACATGAGTTTGAGTGAACTCCGGGAGTTGGTGATGGACAGGGAGGCCTGGCGTGCTGCGATTCATTGGGTCACAAAGAGTCAGACATGACTGAGCAAATGAACTGAACTAATACACGTAAAATAGATGAACAGCAAGGACTTATTGTATAGAACAGGGAGTTACACTCAGTATCTTGTAATGATATAAATAGAAAAGAATCTGAAAAACATATGCATATAAAACTGGATTAATTTGCTGCATACCTGAAACTAACACAACATTGTAAGTCAACTATACTTCAATAGAAAGAATTAAATTTTATAAAGCTTCTATGCTGTGCATTTGGCAGTCCCTCTTAACTGTCTCTTACTTCAACACTGCTTGGGCAAACAGACCCAAGGATGCCCCTTGCTCCAGCCTCCCATCACCCTTCAACCTTTAATTTGGTTGCAACCTTCGGAATCAGCTACTCAGCTCTCCTGGAACGCTTAGACAAGCCAATGCCATTTTTTGAGCTTAACTCAGCTCCCAGATTCATCAGAATTATTCTACCCAGTGGAGGCCATGGTCAACCACCACCTCGTGAACCTGCATCTGCAAGCCGCCTACACCTACCTCTCTCCGGACTTCTATTTCAACCACAACAATGTGGTTCTGGAGGCATGGGCCATTATTTCCAGGAATTGGCCAAGAAGAAGCACCGGGGCACCAAGCATCTCTTGAAAATGCAAAACCAACATGGCGGTCATGCCCTCTACCAGGACGTGCAGAAACCATGTCAAGATGACTGGGGTAAAAATCCAGGATGCAATGGAGACCACCCTTCTCATGGAGAAGAACCTGGACCAAGCCCTTTTGGATCTGCAAGACCTGGGTTCTCCCCGTGCAGACTCAACCTCTGTGACTTCCTGGACAGACATGCCCTAGATAAGCAAGTGAAACTTATCAAGAAGATGGGCGCCATTTGGAACAACCTCCGCAGGCTGGCTGGTCCCCAAGCCAGACTGGGTGAGTAGCTCTTCCAAAGTTTCACCCTCCAACACAACCAGGAGCCTCTGGAGCCCAGCGGCTTTTGAGGAGCACTGCCTAATGTCAAGGCTTCTACCTGAAGCCCCTGTCTGCAGCCACTCGGTGGCTTTTTAACATCCTGGAGCCCTCTCTCAAGCTTTGGACCAAATGGAAACAATAAAACTTTTTGCAGCAAAAAGAAGAAAAAAAAAGCTTCTATGCTTATCTTTGTTACTTTCATCTTCCTACCACTTTGCCAGAAGCATCTTAATTAGACCCAATGTCAGTATACTTTTTGTGTGTGCCAATTTTCTTACCACATGCTGATGAAGTAAAACTGAGAAATAAAGTTAATTTTGACCAAAAAAATCTTTTTTCTAAGCTGGTCAGTTTATTTCCTCCTTTACAGTCTATACAGAGTTGCACTAAAAAATTTAGGTTTCTAATAAATGCTCAGCCTAATGCTCAGCCTCACTGCTACTTCATTTTCTGGTTTCCTTTGATCGTCCTTTACACACTTCTTCAGGACATGCATGCTAAGCATGGCGTTCCTCGGTTACTTCAGGCTAATAACTTTTCTGCTCCTCTAATTAATTCTGAAGCACCACATAGGGTTTTGCCTCATGTGGCTGACCTGGCCAGTTGTGTTTATCATTTCTTCCTCTCCTGACAAACTCAGCAGCCTCAACCTAACCTACCTTCAGCCTCCTTGGTGGATCCAAGTGCTGGGTAAGTTGAAAGAATTAGGTCAGAGATTTCCCTTGGAATTCTCCAGGCAAGAATACTGGAGTGGGTTGCCATTTCCTTCTCCAGGGGACCTTCCTGACCCAGCGATCAAACCCGCATCTCTCACATCTCTTGTATTGGCAGGCGGGTTCTTTACCACCAGCGCCATCTGGGAAGCCCAGAAACCAAATAATGACCTCTAAACTTACTGGTTTATCTGAGCCTGAGTCAGAATCCTCACCATACCCTTAGGAGTAAGGCGACATCGCTTCTAAATGTCAGAGGAGTCAGAACCACCTGACTGGACAAGTCTCCATTTTCCTGCCCTCACTCTCATTCACCAACCTGGGTGTGGTTCTCTTAGGAAATGTCAGAACTGATTTTGTGTGGCTTCTGTAACCAGCAGAGTTTTTCATCTTCTCCTACTGGCAGAGTTTATAAGATGCTTCTCCAGTGGGTGGATCTGAGACAGCCTGGGGCCTGGGACCCTCTGCTGCAGTGTTTGCACCTGGACCAACATCTCCTCCAGTAACAAAATACAAAGAAACTACAGGGACTAAAAATAACTGTATACATGCACACGCTCAGTTGCTTCAGTTGTGTCCAACTCTTTGCGACCCTGTGGACTGTAGCCCACCAGGCTCCTCTGTCCATGAGATTCTCCAGGCAAGAATACTGGAGTGGGTTGCCATGCCCTCCTCCAGGGGATCTTCCTGACCCAGGGATCAAACCCAAGTCTCTTGCATCTCCTGCATTGGCAGGCAGATTCTTTACCACTGTGCAACCTGGGAAGCCCCAAGACTACAGAGATCTTCCTAGAAACAGGAAACAGTGAAACACCCTTCTCACAGAGTAGTGGTTTTCAACCGCGGTTACACTGGTTTGGCCAAAAGGTTAATTTTCCACAAGTTTTCCCTTCCATAAGATGTTACAAACCTTTAAGCCAACCCGATACCACCTTCTGCTGGACACTATGGAAGCTTGCAGGGGTGTTTTTGTTTCTTTCACTGAAGTGTAGTTGAATTACAGTACTGTGTCACTTTCAGGTATACAGCAAGGTGATTCCATTATACATACATTTTCAGATTATTTTCCATGATAGGTTACTATATTAAACATAGTTCCCTGTGCTCTACAGTTAATCCTTATTACAGATTGGTTCAAGATAATGGATGTGCACTCATTTCCTCCTGCCAGAGCACCAAAATCACAACTAGCTGTTGAACAGGAAGACACTAGAACCCACCACAAAAAAAGATACCCACATCCAAGGACAAAGGAGAAGCCGAAATGAAACAGTAGGTAGGAGGGGCATAATCACAATAAAATCAAATCCTATACCTGCTGGATTGGCAACCAAAAGCAGGAGAACAGTAATACCAAAGTTCTCTCACTGCTGTGAAGGCTGTAGGCCCCACATCAGGCTCCCCAGCCCGGGATCTGGCCAAGAACTGGGAATCCCCAGAGAATCTGATTTTGCAGGCCAGTGGGATTTGGTTACAAGACCCTCACAGGACTGGGGGAAACAGAGACTCCACTCTTGGAGGGCACAAACAAATCTGTGTGCACCAGGACTCGGGGGAAAGAAACACTGACCCCACAGGAGACAGAGCCAGGCCTACCCATGAGTGTTGGAGGGTCTCCTACAGAGGTGTGGGTGGGCAGCGGCCCACCTCAGGGACAGGGCACTGGTAACAGCAGTCCTGGGAGATACATGCTGGCGTTAAGTCCTCTTGGAGGTCGCCAATAGCCCTACCATAGAGCCTGTAGACTCCAGGACTGGGTGGCCTCAGGTCAGACAACTGAGAAGGGAGGGAGCACAGCCTCACCATCAACAGACAATTGGATTAAAGTTTTGCTGAGCACAGCCCTGCCCACCAGAGCAAGACCCAGTTTTCCCCATAGCTGTCCCTCAGGAAGCTTGCACAGGCCTCAATCCTCATCCACCAGAGGGCAGACAGAAGTAAACCCCTGTTGCTTATCTATTGTTGCTTACGTAAAGCCATTTGTGTCTGTTAATCCCATGTTCAGTTGATAGGTCATGTCACTCTCTGGGAACCCATGGAGAGCTGCACACCAGGCTTCTCCATCTTCCACTGTCTCCCAGGGTTTGCTTAAATTCACGTTCATAGAGTCTGTGGTGTTATCTACCTATCCCTGTTAATCCCATACTCCTAATTTATTCCTCCCCCTCTTCTCTCTTTGATAACCATAAATCCATTTTCTATACCTATGAGTCTGTTTCTGTCTCGTATATAGATTCATGTGTATCCGTTTTTTAGATTCCACATACAAGTGACATCATGCAATATTTGTCTTTCTCTGGTTTATTTCACTCAGGGTGATAATCTCTAGGTCCGTCCATGTTGCTGCAAATGGCAGTATCTTATTGGGCTTCCCTGATGGCTCAACTGGTAAAGAATCTGCCCACAAAGCAGGGGACCTGGGTTCGATCCCTGGTTTAGGAAGATACCCTGGAGAAGAGAACGGCCACCCACTCCAGTATTCTGAAGAATTCCATGGAATCACAAGGAGTCAGACACAACTGAGCAACTTTCACTTTCACTTTATGCTTTATTATGGCTGAGTAATATTCCACTGTGTATATCTTCTTAAGCCAGCCATCTCCTTTGACTATGACAAAAGTCAGACAGCAATACTGCATTTAGTGGTGAAGATGGGGGGAGGGGAAAGATGCTTTATGACCCACAATGTGAAGAATACTCTTGCCCAATAAAAAATTGCTCCATGTCCTGCACTACTTTTGAATGTCCCACAGAACAGCTAGCACAAGTGAAAAATCTGTTTGTAAGCTTCCAATTCTAGAGTCTAAGTCTATTTTACATTTAAATATAGTGTTTTGCACAGTTTTAATATAAACTGAATTATGCAAAGATACAATTACAAAGTGAAATAAGGAAACGTGCTCCTCTGACTGGTTGGAAATTCCAGGAGCTCTTGGTTGTTTCATGAAATCATGTTACCAGTAATTGTGCCACTTCTGGTATTTGAATCAGCTCTCTCAACGTCACCGTAGAACTGTCCACTAGCAGCAATTCTATGCTTGGGGACATCACAGCATCACCTGGCCACTTCACTCTGCTTCCCAGAGCAGTGGTGCCTATGTGTTTGCATATGAAATACACATTTTATTGCGAATGTCTTCCTCAGATTTTCCCCTTATATTACATTAGAACATCATACTGATTTTTAAAAATATTTTACATGTGGTTAAGTTATATTAGATGTGAATTTTATTTCACTAAAAGTTAGTGTTATAAAAAACCACCATCTCTGGTGGATCAGACAGTAAAGAGTTTGCCTACAATGTAGACTAGGTCAGGAAGATTCCCTGGAGAAGGGAATGGCTACCCACTCTAGTATTCTTGCCTGTAAAACCCCATGGGCAGGGGAGCCTGGCAGGCAACAGTCCATAGAGTCGCAAGGAGTCAGACACAACTGCGCAACTTTCACTTTCACTGAGTGTTATAAAAACCAGGCCTTGTACAGTAAGATTGGGAATGTCTTCCCTAGATGCAAAGCTCCCTACTAACAGACTTTATAAAACTCAAATAAGCCCAATCTGCCACCTCCCTACCCAACACTCACTCACTCATTCATTTGGCGCTCAGTCGTGTCTGATTCCGTGTGACCCCACAAACTGTAGCCCAGCAGGTTCCTCTCTCTGTTCATGGAATTCTCCAGGCAAGAATACTGCAGCAGGTTGCCATTCTCTTCTCCAAGGGATCTTCTTGACCCAGAGATCGAACCTGGGTTTCCTGCATTACAGGTAAATTCTGGACTATTTAAGCCTCCAGGGAAAACTCTGCACTAGTAGCAAAAAAAAGCCTATTGGTGACAAAACCTTCTTATACCAAATACAGCAACAGTTCTGATTAATTGAACACCTATGGTGAACCAGGTCCGGTGCTACACATTTTCCATATACCATGTCTAACCCTCAGCTCACTAAGGGAGGTAGTATTTATTATGAGCTCTATTTTATAGGCAGAAAATACACACAGCACAAAGGCCAAATAACTGACTGAGGTCACACAAGTGTAAGTGATTTGATCAAAGTCAATCAAATTCTTGAAAGGCCACTCACTCCAGTATTCTGGCTTTGAGAATTCCACGGACTGTATAGTCCATGGGGTCGCAAAGAGTCGGACACGACTGAACAACTTTCACTTCACTTCACCTCAATCAAATTCCAGTGTCTTTGACTTTGCCGAAGACGGATGGGTCAGAATTCAAAATTGGACAGCTGGTAAGTAGCCAGGAAAAGCCATGCTCAATTTGGCTGAATTAACTGTGGAACAGTGAAAGCAGAGAACAAACAGGACACTTGTCACCACCTACTGCCTTCACCCAGGCATTCAGACTCTCACTCAAGCACCACAGTTTCCAGCCCACCTCAGGTTTTCAGCAACAGCAATTGAAAAGTGGCTTGCCTGAACTGAAATGTGCTAGACATGTCAGATACATATCAAATTTCCAAGACTGGGCACAGCAAAAAGGACAGTAAAATATCTCATCAGTTGCTGTTCTTCAGTTACTAAGTTGTGTTCGACTCTGCAATCCCATGGGCTGCAGTACGCCAGGCTTCCCTGTCCTTCACTATCTCCTGGAGTTTGCTCAAATTCATGTCCATTGAGTCAGTGATGCCATCCAACCATCTCATCCTCTGTCATCCCCTTCTCCTCCTGCCCTCAATCTTTCCCAGCATCAGGGTCTTTTCCAATGAGTCAGCTCTTCACATCAGGTGGCCAAAGTATTGAAGCTTCAGCTTCAGCATCAGTCCTTCTGATGAATATTCAGGGCTGATTTCCTTGAGACCACACATCTCATCAATAATTTTATGTACATTAAATATATTTATATGTTCTCATGATAATGTTTTTGGATCTACTGGTAAAAAATAGATTAAAATTCATTTCACTTATTTATTATCAAAGTTTCTAATGAGACTATGAAGTTTTGTTCATTATAGTGGCTCACTTAATATTTGCAGTGGACAGAGCTGAAATCGATGACTTTTCTGTTGGTCAGTATCCTTTCCCTGTACCACAGGAATCTGTGGAAGCTCGGAGTCTAGTGTAGCTCCTTCTAGGAGTGACCACTCAGGCCACTGAAAGCAGCAGGAGAAAAGCATGGGTGTGTGGGGAGGGCAAGGTCAGCAGAAGTTCCTGCACATTTTCACTGTGTCCTTTTGGTCACTCAGATCATGGGGACCACATGTTCACTCCCTATTCATTACTATTATCTTTATCCCATATGCTTCTCACAACTGCCAGCACATGGGAGCAGTAGGCAAAGTCTGGAACAAAAGCTGTGTTTAAATACACATGTAAAGAAAAGTCAAAATATTTGGAATATTACCTAAATATGATATTGTTTATATTTACAAACAGCAAAGAAGGTAGCTAGTAGTTCTGTGGAAACCGAGACAGGTGGCATGAGCTCATCACAGACTGAAAACACTAGCAATGGTTTCAATACAAGCGACTGAAAGGCAGGGCAATGATGTCTGTGATCTCACAAGATCAGACAGACCCTCAACTTCTGTACCGTGATCAAGTACTAATTGCAAAATCCACACAAACACAACACAGAAAGGAAACTGAATTGAGAGAACTGGACTACAGATGTCAAGATTTTACTCACACTTATTAGCTGACCAAAATATCAAGTTAAAAAAAAAATGCTTATAGACAAAGCATGTATACCAGATCAGTGCCTGTTAATAGAATTATTCAGTATCTCTTATATATCCTAACTGTGAAATATGACATACTTGCGGGGAGGGAAAGAGACAGGGAGGAACAGAGGAGTGGGGGGAGAGGGAAGGAATGAAGAGGAGGAGGCAGTAGGGAGGGAGGGAGGCAGAGGGAAACTTCAGCTCTGAATGTCCAAAATGTATCACTGTCTGTTGTGGTTTCCTCCCACCACAAGTCATATCCTTTAGAGGAACTCAACACACTTGTCTAATACACAAGACCTGGCCATGCCAAAAGAACAAAGAAGAGCTTCTCAGAAGTACGAGGACAACAGTGTAAAGCCACTATTTTAACTACTTGGCTCGGGTCTCTGAGCTCATTACTGGGCACATGCCCATGAGGACCATTTGAGAGTCTTCCCCTGAGCCAGCTAAGCTGGCTGAAATCATACAGATTGCTGTTGTTGTTTACTTGATAAGTCGTGGCTGACGATTTTGCAACCTCGTGGACTGTAGCCCGCCAGCCTTCTCTGTCCGTGGGATTTCTCAGGCAAGAATACCAGAGTGGATTGCCATTTTCTTCTCCAGGGGATTTTCCCAGATCAGGGATCAAACCCCAATCTCCTGCATTGACAGGCAGATTTTTAATGCTGAGCTACCAGGGAAACATTTTCTGATTATAAGAAATCAAACTAAAAATCAGTAAGAAAGATACCAGAAAACTTGCCATATACTTGGAAACCAAGCAACACATTTCTAAATAAGTATGTCTAAGGGAAAGTCACAAAGGAAATTAGAAAGTATTTTTAACTGAATGAAATTAAAAACACAATGTATCAATATCTATGAAATGCAGCTAACAGAGTTTTTAGAAGGAAATTTATCCCAATAAGTGTTTATATTACAGAAGAGTCTAAAATCAATTATCTAAGCTTCTACCTTAAAGAGATGGAAAAGAAGACGTTGCCACAGACTAGACTGCAAGGCTCTTCTGTCCATGAGATCGCCATGGACAAAGAAGAAGAAATCAAAACCAAAGAAATCAGAAGGGAGGGAATGATGAACAGCAGAGCAGAAATCAATGGAGTAAGTAAACAAAAAAAGGAGAAAATTGTAGAATCATAACTATGGGCTTTTTAAGATCAATAACATTGAAATTTTTACAGCCAGACTGATCACAACAAGAGAAAGAAGGCCCACATTGCCCACATCAGGAATAAAAGAAAAAACAAAGCTATGGCTCCTACAATGGAGAAGGGAATGGCAACCCACTCCAGTATTCTTGCCTGGAGAATCCGGTGGACAGAGGAGCCTGGCAGGCTACAGTCTGCGGGGATGCAAAGAGTCAGACACAACTAAGCGACCAACACTATAGTTCCTACAGACATTGAAAGAATGAAAAAAATATAGCCAATGAATTCTTACAGTAATTACTCCTTTATAACTATCTCCTTTTGTTTAGCATTTTTAGGGGGAGAGATTCATTCGAGGTGCTGTGTATAAAAGTTAATGGATTTCATTGTGATATAGTATGTTTCTCTATGAATATACCATAATTTATTTACTTATTCTACTGTAAATTGGCTTTTTAATTGTCTCCATTTGAAGGCTATCGGCATAGCTATAAAATTGTTATATAAAGATTCTTGTGTATGTCTTTTGGTGTACTTTACAAAGTCAGTTCTATTGGGAGTGGAATTTCTGCATTATTGGCTATGCATGTGTTTAGTTTTACTACGTACTGCTAGAGGATTTTTCAAAGTGACTGTGAATTTATACTTCAAACACTAGTTTACAAGTGTTGCTTTAGCTCTTCATTACTTGAAGGACTCATGAATGATTATCTTCATTGTAGTTGACAGTGTTTATTCTCATGCAAAGCCCTTTCTTATTTCCAAAGACTGCTAACCTTTCCTCAGGCATAAGTCAGGCACAGTGTCCTGGAGTGACCTCGTGTGTGGGGACACGACTGGAAGATGTAATAAGCTTAAATGGTTCTCTGAATACATTCTCACTGGGCTTGAAGCAGGGAAGACAGAGCCCCATTCTTCTGTTTAGAGGGGTGGAACTCACAGCATGACGACAGCTCTCTCTCTTTTTTAAACTGCAGTGAGATTGGACTTCTCTGGCAGTCCAGTAGTTAAGACGATAGAGACAACAGAGGGCACAGGTTTGATCCCTGATTGGGGAGCTAAGATCCCCCATGCCATGCAGTGCAGCCAATAAATAAATAAAGCACGAAGAAAAAAAAACCACAGTAATCTTTTAAAAGGATAAAATAAAATTTAAAATATATATAACACAAAGCTATTTTAACCATTTTTAAGCATACAATTCAGTGGCATTAATCTCATTAGCAACATTGTTCAGCTATCATCACTCTCAATTTCCACAACTTTTTCATCATCCCAAAGAGAAACTCCATACCCACGAAACAATAATTCCTACAACCCTCTCCCCCATCCCTGGAAAGCACCATTCTATTCTCTGTTTCTGTATCCACAGCTTTCTCTTAAACATCATCACCAAATCTCCTCCCTACATTAAAGCAGCTGAACTTTCTATGCCATTGTAATAAGTACAATGCCAAAGAATCATAAAACACAGTTCCGAATACTTCCTCTGAGAATTCTTGGTCTGACTCCCACACTCTGGAATTTCATTCTTTGTATATGTTGATCGCTCAGTCAAAATTTCTCCATGAAAATCGCATTACTTGAGTGAACTACTTATTATCCCTTTAATCCTCCTGCATCTCTGACTGTATTTTTGTACTGTCCTTCTAAAGAGTCAGAAATTTTTTCGCAGAAGAGTCTCCATGAGTTCTACTTGCCATAATGTGGCTGAGATTGAACTCTCTGCTTTGGCTTTGGCAATTCAAGAAGCGGAATATTTCCTAATTTGGGAAATGTGGGTTTAATAGATCCTACAGTGCATCAGTTGGAATGGGATGAATTTAGCTACTACCGTGGGAGTTCCCCAATAACTCAGCATTTCTATAAATATATCATCCTTGCAAAAGGATGTTCTTACATGTTTGCACAGCACTTTTGGCCTCTCCAGCAAATTGAAGATAATGGAAACCGGTAGTAAAGTGTTAGAAATTGTCTCCTTTGGGGATACTTGGAGGAATTGCCCATAAATTGTGATCTATTACCTGTAACAAGTTCTTCTGAAATCTCCTTAGGAGCAAAAGAGATCCTTCATCTCTCAAATGACATCCAACCTGGATAAAGGCTGCTTTTCCCCCCAACAGAATTAGCACCTGCCTCATATGAAGAAGTGTATATGTGTATTTTAGTAACGAATCTTCCCTAAATTGTTGTCACCTCACGTTGCCAGCACTGTACACCAGAACTTACATTGGAAAGGACCTCAAGAAATGTTTCATTCATCATCATTTCAAAGGAAACTGCCCAAACTGGTAGTAGGAATCTTTCTGCCAACTGTGTAATAGTACCAATGATCCCACAGACCAGCGAGCATCTTGACAAAGGGGCAAGCCTTCCTCACCTACAGAAAGCTGCCCTAGCTAACAATCTTCCCATTTAAACTCCATATGCTGCTGCTGCTGCTGCTAAGTCGCTTCAGCCATGTCTGACTCTGTGCGACCCCATAGACGGCAGCTCATCAGGCTCCCCCATCCCTGGGATTCTCCAGGCAAGAACACTGGAGTGGGTTGCCATTTCCTTCTCCAACGCATGAAAGTGAAAAGTGAAAGTGAAGTTGCTCAGTCGTGTCCAACTCTTAGCGACCCCATGGACTGCAGCCTACCAGGCTCCTCCGTCCATGAGATTTTCCAGGCAAGAGTACTGGAGTGGGCTGCCATTGCCTTCTCCGAAACTCCATATAAGTAGTCCCAAACTTGTCCCCTTAAGGGCCAGAGAGTAAATATTTTAGATTTTCTGGGCCTTCTAGTCTCTGTCACAACTACTCAACTCTGCCATTGTAGTGCAAAAGCAGACTATATGGAAACAAGATGGGTTTTGTCACAATAAAACTTTTATTTGCACAAACCAGCAGAGGGCGCCATCTGGCCCACCATCGGTAGTATGCCAACACCTGCCTACCTAGTCTTGAATTCTCAATCAGTTATTATGCCTTTGCATTAAAAACTGTCCTTGGCTGGACTTCCCTGGTTGTGTAGTGGATAAGAATCCACCTGCAGGGGGACACAGGTTCAATCCCTGCTCCAGGAAGATGCCACATGCTGTGGAGCTGCTGTACCTGTGGGCCACTACTGAAGCCTATGTGCCTAGAGCCCATGCTCTGCAGTGAGAAGCCACCACAATGACAAGCCCACGCACCCCGACTAGGGAACAGCCCCCACTCTCTGCTACTAGAGAAAGCCCACGAGCAGCAACAAAGACCCAACGCAGCCAAAAAGAGATGAATAAATGAATAAAATAAAGCAATCTACACACGTAAAAAAAACAACAAAAAATTGTGCTTGGCCTTAGAAGGGAACTAAGTCTGTATTATTATCAAAAATTCCTTATTTTTAAGGCATTTAAATATATTTATAGCAGACCCCAAACCATATCTTTTCAGCTTGGGTTCTCCTAAACCTGCTTCGGTTGCTGGCCAATTAATTCATGACAAAGGAGTCCAGAGTATACAGTGGGAAAGAGCCAGTCTGTCCAATAAATGGTGTTGGAAAAGTTACCAATATTTAATAAGGATTTAACACCTAATATATGAATGGATCCCAAAGTGTGTGTGTACGTATATGTGTATATATATAATATACACCCCATCCTTTGGAATACCACAGCTTAGGGTGGCACCATAAGGAAACAGGCAAACATGAATTCAGATCCCCACTGTGCCTCTCTGCCATCTGAGTGAGCTTGGAAGAGGTACCTCAATTCTGTAGTTTCTTTATCTGAGAAATGGGGACAGTGTTACCTACATCCTGTGTCTCTATGCAAATCAATGAGATTGTGTACATAAAGCCCCACACAGTACCTGAACACAGAAGGCCCTCAGAAATCAATTTCTTTCCCTGCTTTCTTCTGAGCTTAGAAGGTCAGGACATAAAGAACTAACACCACAAATTCAGTTTCAGACATGTACTCAAACAAATGAATGCAGAGTTCCAAAGAATAGCAAGGAGAGATAGGAAAGCCTTCCTCAGCGATCAGTGCAAAGAAACAGAGGAAAACAATAGAACAGGAAAGACTAGAGATCTCTTCAAGAAAATTAGATATACCAAGGGAACATTTCATGCAAAGATGAGCTCAATAAAGGACAGAAATGGTATGGACCTAACAGAAGCAGAAGATATTAAGAAGAGGTGGCAAGAATACACAGAAGAAATGTACAAAAAAGATCTTCATGACCCAGATAATCATGGTGCGTCATCACTCACCTAGAGTCAGACATCCTGGAATGTGAAGTCAAGTGGGCCTTAGAAAGCATCACTACAAACAAAGCTAGTGGAGGTGATGGAATTCCAGTGGAGCTATTTCAAATCCTGAAAGATGATGCTGTGAGAGTGCTGCACTCAATATGTCAGCAAATTTGGAAAACTCAGCAGTGGCCACAGGACTGGAAAAGGTCAGTTTTCATTCCAGTCCCAAAGAAAGGCAATGCCAAAGAATGCTCAAACTACCGCGCAATTGCACTCATCTTATATGCTAGTAGAGTAATGCTCAAAATTCTCCAAGCCACGTTTCAGCAATACGTGAACTGTGAACTTCCAGATGTTCAAGCTGGTTTTAGAAAAGGCAGAGGAACCAGAGATCAAATTGCCAACATCCACTGGATCATCGAAAAAGCAAGAGAGATCCAGAAAAACATCTATTTCTGCTTTATTGACTATGCCAAAACCTTTGACTGTGTGGATCACAATAAACTGTGGAAAATTCTGAAAGAGATGGAAATACCAGACCACCTGACCTGCCTCTTGAGAAACCTGTATGCAGGTCAGGAAGCAACAGTTAGAACTGGACAAGGAACAAGAGACTGGTTCCAAATAGGAAAAGGAGTACATCAAGGCTGTATATTGTCACCCTGCTTATTTAACTTATATGCAGAGTACATCATGAGAAACGCTGGGCTGGATAAAACACAAGCTGGAATCAAGATTGCCAGGAAAAATATCAATAACCTCAGATATGCAGATACCCTTATGGCGGAAAGTGAAGAAGACCTAAAGAGGCTCTTGATGAAAGTAAAAGAGGAGAGTGAAACAGTTGGCTTAAAGCTCAACATTCAGAAAACGAAGATCATGGCATCTGATCCCATCACTTCATGGCAAATAGATGGAGAAACAGTGGAAACAGTGGCAGATTTTATTTTGGGGGGCTCGAAAATCAGTGCAGATGGTGACTGCAGCCATGAAATTAAAAGATGCTTACTCCTTGGAAGGAAAGTTATGACCAACCTAGATAGCATATTCAAAAGCAGAGACATTACTTTGCCAACAAAGGTCCATCTAGTCAAGGCTATGGTTTTTCCAGTGGTCATGTATGGATGTGAGAGTTGGACTATAAAGAAAGCTGAGTGTTGAAGAATTGATGCCTTTGAACTATGGTGTTGGAGAAAACTCTTGAGAGTCCCTTGGACTGCAAGGAGAACCAACCAGTCCATCCTAAAGGAGACCAGTCCCGGGTGTTCACTGGAAGGACTGATGCTGAAGCTGAAACTCCAATACCTTGGCCACCTGATGCCAAGAGCTGACTCATTTGAAAAGACCCTGATGCTGGGAAAGATTGAGGGCAGGAGGAGAAGTGGACAACAGAGGATGAGATGGTTGGATGGCATCACTGACTCAATGGACATGGGTTTGGGTGGACTCTGGGAGTTGGTGATGGACAGAGAGGCCTGGCATGCTGTGGTTCATGGGGTCGCAAAGAGACAGACATGACTAAGCGACTGAAATGAACATGTGGGATTATAGATTGTATAAGCAGAAAGGGTCTGACTGATCAGGAATGACTGCACAGAATATGAGGCACCTTCACTATGCTCAGAACAGAGAACCTCTGAACTTGCATAAGCACCCACTACAAAAGCTCTTGGCCTTCCTGGATGTAAAGACATCCTAGAACTTACCTTTTCAAAAATTATTTTCCAACATGCTTGCCCACATTCAAGGAATATTTTGCTTCATTTTTGTTGTAAAGTTGGATCAATAATGGCTTGGCATAGTGAGTGCTTGCAATTGTCCACCCTTCGAGGCTGATTTCATCAAGAATATGTGGGTCCCTGGAGACTCAGACCGAGGCAAGCACCTATTCACTCCTCTGCCCTTAGATTCTCATACTCTTCTGCACAGGACTTCCCTAACTCACAAACCAAGCAGAAATTACATGCTGAATTGTGACAACATATAACACATATCACACAATCAATACAGTGGTTCCAATGTCCACAACAGCTACATTTCTTCCTCCTTCACACCAGATATTACAGTTGTAAATTTTTCCCTTTAGAAAATTACAACTTTTTTCACGTCCTACCAGGCAAGATAGCATCTCTGTTGCCTCCTTCCAAGCCTTGCCTTTATCTGTCTAGACTCCAAAGAGAAATGGGATATTTCCTGCCATGTCAGTAAATAAGGATGTCATAGTCATCAGCGATAGCAGCCTTCCAGCATGAGCCGTGAGCCTTGAGGGAACTCAGGATGTGAAAACACAGGATCCTAGCCTCAGAGAGCTGAGGTGCATATCCAAGGAATGATTTCAGTGAGCCCAGACTCCTGCATCTTCCCATATATAGAAAAGTGCTAAATTCCTTAACTTGGGATATCTGGTTTTCTTTAATTAACAATAATCTTTTGACATTCAAACTAATTGTTGCAAAATTTCTATAACCTGGTTCCTCCCCTCGGCGCCTCAGAGCCATTCTCTCAGGGCTACTTGAGATGGTATTTCCTGGACTTGAATCCCTCAAAAATTCCACCAAATAAAACATAATTCTCAACTTTTAGGTTGTATTTTCTTCAGTTGACACCAATATCAACACAAGTATTACAGAAGCCTCTGGGCATACTCTCCTCTTGGTGGATACACCCTCCAAGACATCTCCATACTAATCTTACCCCCTAAAAGAAACCCACTCTAACATACCGGTGTCAACAAAAAATATCCTCACGGTTGCAGGAAGAATTAGCTCTACCATTCTGCATTTTAAATGTTTAAAATTACTAAAGCAAATTTTTGAGAGAGTCCCGGTTCTACAACTAAGAAGTCAGCAGATTGAGAAGGCACAAGTAATCTGATAAAGTTTCATTTCAAGCAAAGATGCACTTCTCAGGGCTTCGATTTGGAGAAGAAAACTGGGCCACAAAGGGCAAAAATATATTCTAATTGTAAAATCACCATTATTGAGCTTTATGAAACTCTGGAAACTTCATATAATAGGATAGTGAATTGCTTAAAAGGAAGGGCTTTTTTCTCTCACTAGCTAGGTGACCTGAGGACATTGCTTTATCTCCCTGAGTCCTAGTTACTCTGCCAACAAAATAGAAATTGTAATAACATTATTTACCTCATACACTTATCGGGAGGATTGAATGAGCTAATGCATACATAACCACTTAAGTGACAAGGACAAATGTGTTCCGGCCTGAGTTTGCCCGTGTTTTCTTCCACTAAATTCTTCAGAAGAAAAGGAGGGTTTTCCTTCTCTTTGCTTTGCTTTCTTTCCTTTTTCCTTCCCTCCTTTTCTTCCCTCACTTACCCTTGAAAGGCTTCTGTCTTTGCTGACTTCATGCCCAAATTTTTGAGATACAGATTCAAGAGCAGGGGGAAGCCATGAAAGAAAAGTGAACTCGCTCAGTCGTGTCTGACTCTTTGCAACCCCATGGATGGTAGCCTACTAAGCTCCGTGGTCCATGGGATTTTCCAGGCAAGAATACTGGAGTGGGCTGCCATTTCCTTAAGAAAATGTGGGAGAGAAATAAACAGATGAACCTGCACAGACTTCAGGGAGAGTGAGAGGCAGCTGTGAGAGAGACACTGGAGCAAGTGGAATAAGGGATATTTCAGGAGAGGAAGGGTCTTTGGAGATGTGTTGAGATATGTGCTGCTATGGTTTACACGTTGAATACCCTCTAATGATAATGACATTTCCTTTTATTACCTTGGGTTGCTGTTAGGGCTTGGGTTTTTTTCCCCCTTTATTTTTAAAATTTTTGTTGGAGTATAATTGCTTTTCAGTGTTGTGTTAGTTTCTGCTGTACAGCAAAGTGAATGAGTTATATGGATACATATATCCTCTCTTTTTGGATTTCCTTCCCATTTAGGTCACCACAGAGCACTGAATAGAGTTCTCTGGGCTATACAGTAGGTTCCCAGTAGTTACCTATTTTATACATAGGATCAGTATAAGTCAATCCTAATCTCCCAATTCATCCCACCCTCCCTTTCCCCCTTGGTATCCAAATGTCCATGCTCTATATCTCTGTCTATATTTGTGCTTTGTAAATAAAATTATCTATACCAGTATTTTTCAGATTCCACATACAGGCGTTGATACACAATATTTGTTTTTCTCTGCTAGGGGCTTCTTTGATTGTGACCCCACACATTCTTAGACCACATAGGAATCTAGCTTATGTGTGTGACAGTCGTGGGGTGACAACAAAGACAACGGTGATGACTGTACGGCGCTCTTCTTGTGTGCGGATGCGTGCTGCCGTGGTGGTCACTACTTTTCCATGGAAACGGCATACTGTTCTGAAGTCAAAGTTTACTCAAAGAAGAGAGCACGAAAAGAATATTCTGGGTCCCACGTGGGAAACTGATGCTATTTCTTTGAAGATTGTATGCGGATGTGTGCTGCCGTGGTGGTCACTACTTTTCCATGGAAATGGCATACTGTTCTGAAGTCAAAGTTTACTCAAAGAAGAGAGCACGAAAAGAATATTCTGGGTCCCACGTGGGAAACTGATGTTATTTCTTTGAAGATTGTATGCGGATGTGTGCTGCTGTGGTGGTCACTACTTTTCCATGGAAATGGCATACTGTTCTGAAGTCAAAGTTTACTCAAAGAAGAGAGCACGAAAAGAATATTCTGGGTCCCACATGGGAAACTGATGCTATTTCTTTGAAGAATTATAAGCAAAATTTTAAGAAACTTTTAAATATTTGCCACAATTATTTATCTAAAACCCCCAAATCAGACAACAAAAGCTAGCCAGAGGCTCCTAAAAAATTCTGACATATAAGAAAATATACTGGGCAATACAGAATAGAGAAAGACAAAATCAGATCAAGCAACAATAGATAGCAATCAGCATTGACAAGAAGAAATTCTTGGTTCTCAGTTTCCACATTTGTAAGACAAAAAGGGTAAAACAGATCATGCTGCCCTACTAACCATTAAGGTCCCATGGAGTTGCCTTTGAGATGAAAATGACTGGGCTTCCCTGACAGCTCAGGTGGTAAAGAATCCAACTGCAATGCAGGAAACCTCGGTTCAATTCCTGGGTCAGGAAGATCTCCTGGAGAAGGGATAGGCTACCCACTCCAGTATTCTTGGGCTTCCCTTGTAGGTCAGCTGGCAAAGAATCTAACTGCAATGTGGAAGACCTGGGTTCAATCCCTGTCTTGGGACGATCCCCTGGAGAAGGGAAAGGCTACCCACTCCTGTATTCTGGGCTAGAGAATTCCATGGACTATAGTCCATGGGGGTCACAAAGAGTTGGACATGACTGAGCAACTTTCACTTTCAAGTTGTAAGGGCTCCAATCCTTCACGCCAACTTCAATCAAAGAGACATACCCTCTGAACCTTACTTGACTGAAGATAACATTACATTTGTATTCTTTTTTTAAAAAAGAATTCTCTGGCTTACTTTTTTTTTCAATATTAAATTAGCAAGTTTACTCCCTGCTGGATCTAAAGCATTCCCAGACCTACATATGTTTTTAAAATTGCTATAAACAATATTTCCCATCTAAAATGTGTGCAAATGGATTTTATCAGTGATTCATTCAATGTTTACAGAATGTGATTTTATTAAAGAATACTATTTGATGGGAAAGCTCATTTTAAATCAATTAAGCATTCAACTGTAGAATTTAAATAGAGAAGAGCAAAGCAAGAGCAATGACATCAATAGATAGAAAAGAAATGAATTCATGTGATAAAGGTAAAATTCTTATCACAATGCCTGACACAGAGTAAGTAATTACACCTCTAGCCAAATAAAGATAAAAGGTTAATTCATAAATTAAAAAGCAAAAAAAGTAAAGCAGCACTTCATCCAGAAGCAGGATCTAGAAAGGAATTGTGTGGGGTGTGGAGAAGTAGGGTTGTTGTTGCTTAGTTGCTAAGTGGTGTCCAACTCTTCTGCAATCCCATGGACTGCAGCCCACCAGGCTCCTCTGTCCATGGAATTTTCCAGGCAAGAATACTGGAGTGAGTATTCTCCAGAGGACCTTCTCCAGAGGACCTTCCCAACCCAGGGATTGAACCCACATCTCCTGCATTGGGAGGCAGATTCTTTACCACTAAGCCATCGGGGAAGCTCAAGAAGTAGGGTAGTGTCAGGAAGCATTTAACAGGAGGCTTCCTGTGTGCTGTTTTGGATCTGTCAGGAATTCTCTACTCCTTATTAATTCCTGAATATTCAGGAATTAAGAGGAGAGGCAAGCCTCTCACGGGACTGAGGAATCCAGGCATTTCCTTCAGTAGTGTTTCTATATGATGATAAGTACCCTCTTCCTTCTTGTGAACCATATGGTAAAAGTGATTGTTTACAAATCTCTCTCTTTAATATGGACTGACTATGTTTTGTACGTCTAGAATTTTAATCATTATCTTTGCTGAGAATAACTACTTTGTAATACAGTATATATGCCACGGAGAAGGCAATGGCACCCCACTCTAGTACTCTTGCCTGGAAAATCCCATGGACAGAGGAGCCTGGTAGGCTGCAGTCCATGGCGTCGCTAGGAGTCAGACACGACTGAGTGACTTCACTTTCACTTTTCACTTTCATGCACTGGAGAAGGAAATGGCAACCCACTCCAGTGTTCTTGCCTGGAGAATCCCAGGGATGGGGGAGCCTGGTGGGCTGCCGTCTCTGGGGTCGCACAGAGTTGGACACGACTGAAGCGACTTAGCAGCAGCATATATGCCCACACAATGTTGATTAAAACACCTTTGCTCCATCAGAGCTCTGGTCCCCGTGTCTTTCTTTCTTTCTCTCTCTCTCTCTCTCCCCACCCCCTCTCTCTCTTGGCTGATCCCCTGGAGCACAGAGGCTATCTGAGTTCACTTTCCTGCCTGGGCTTCTAAGACCCTCTCAAGAAGGTGCTCTGTGCCTTCACCCCATCGAGAGGGTGCCTGAGGCCTCCATGAACAGAGCAAGTCCTGTGTCAGGGGCTTTATTAGCTTTCTGTGTAAACCAGGGAATATCAGCCTCTTTCTCTCCTCTACTTTCTTATCGTCGACTCCAGACCACCAACTTCCGGTCCATTAAAGGACCTCAACAGGGTAGGAGACCCTAAAACAGACCAAACATGGTGGATCTGATCAAGGAAAAACAAAATTGCAATCTAAATAAATATCATTAGAAAGAAAATGACACAAGTGATGTAAAGAGATTGAGAATTATCATCATCTTTAAACAAGGTGAGAGCATTTATCTAAACTAGGAAAAGCACACAGAAACATGAGGATTCAACGTTTCTGAGGGTTCCTTATTTGCTATTGGTCATGAGGAGGGAACGTGTGAGTAGATTTTGAAGATTTTGAAGATTTCAAAGGCACTTGAGTAGTCTTGACAGGTGGTATTTGCTTTCAACTAGAAAAAGCCATAGCTCTTATTTGTGAAGGTTTAGAAGCCCCAGGAAATTCAATATATCTGAGTGTACACAAAGGTCTAGATCCCACGTACAAATATTCTATTCTTGCCAAATCAGGGCCCTGACTTTGTCACAACAGACGTGGGAAGGTTAAAAATTCAAATTTTCCGGGACTTCTAAAACTCTTACAATCAAAACACACACACTACACACACACATGTAACAAAATATAATAAATATATAATTAAGAAAAGAAATAAATCTAAAAATAAAATAAGCCTGAAGGACTGAATTCTATGCTTCCTTTTCTTCTGTGTGTACAGGGTATTTCCAAAATCAACACATGAATAACTGAATGAGTGAATGATTGCTTGTTAATTATCTGCACATAAAGAAAACTTACACTGCCTCAACAAAAGGAAATATTAAAAACTATATCAGGGTTAATCTAGAAAATCTAAATGCAAAAGGTGCTAGAAAATTTTTCTTATAAAATTTCTTATAATTTTTTGATATATACCACTCTTCTAAGCCACACGAGTATAAAAGTCAAAAAGAAATTACTGGCTAATTTGAATATTTCAAATCAATGTATTGAGAGAAATCACGTCATAATTATATTAAAATATAGGTAAAACAGGGAGAAGGCAATGACAACCCACTCCAGTACTCTTGCCTGGAAAATCCCATGGCAGAGGAGCCTGGTAGGCTGCAGCCCATGGGGTCGCTAAGAGTCAGACGCGACTGAGCGACTTCACTTTCACGCATTGGAGAAGGAAATGGCAACCCACTCCAGTGTTCTTGCCTGGAGAATCCCAGAGACAGGGGAGCCTGGTGGGCTGCCATTTCTGGGGTCGCACAGAGTCGGACACGACTGAAGCGACTTAGCCGCAGCAGCATAGGTAAAACATTGTATTCTTATCCCTTCTTCTGTCCGTGTGTTCTTCCCCTTTTTTAGAACAGGCTTTGCCAACAGTCCTTGCTTTTCACCCTCCTTTCTTTAACCTTGAGATTAGAAGTTAAGTTCTTCACGTGAGAATCAGTTGATGCTCAGAAGCCTTGTGAACTGATTTTGAAAACCTCTTGAGGTCTTTAATGCCACTTTAAGGCAGTTCTTCCTATCAGTAGGTATTTGAAATCTCTCTCCTGTCTATTACCATTTCTCTTGGTTCACAAGTCCAACCTGCAAGTTCAGAAATAGGTCAGGGATTTGAAAAATTCAAAGTCAAATCCCCTGATAGAAAGCAATGTGATGACATAGAGAACTCAAGAGTCTAATCAGTTTTGATGCCTAGATGGGTCATGAACTGAGCAACGCAGTTAAGTCTTTGGCTCTTTCATCGTGTAAAACCAAGAGAAGCAAGTGCTTGGATCTGCCAGTTTTGTAGGAGAAATGAGATTGTCAGGAGCAATGCTTGCTGGAAGTGAATGCACACCTCAAAAGACAACCCAGAAATCCATCATTCCTCCACTTTGCCAACCTGAGCATGATTCTTTGCTTCTTTGTAGCCCCATGGAAATATGTGCTTAGTCACTCAGTCATGTCCAACTCTCTGGGACCCCATGGACTGTAGCCTGCCAGGCTCCTCTGTCCCTGAGGATTCTCTAGGCAACAGTAGAGTGGGTTGTCCAAGCCCTCCTCCAAAGGATCTTCCCACCCAGGGATTGAACCCAGGTCTCCCGCATTGCAGGCAAATTCTTTACCATCTGAGCCACCATACTATTAAATAAAGGTTTGAGTGGCATGCAGCCAAGAGGTAGTACTAAGGCTTGATTGGCATATAGCTCCAATTACCAATACTTTTCCCTCAGAAACCCAGCTTGGATATTACCAGGAAAGAGGAGGCATTTAGATTGACCAAAAAAGTATCATTAGATGCCCTTCTCAAAACTACCTACTCTGTCTCTTATCACATTCCATCAATTCAAATTAATTTAGATAAAAAGCTTCACTTTAGGGCTATAACTGGGTATTAAATATAGTATAGTATAAATACAGTAGTCATTTACTCCTTAATGTTGAAAAGCACAAAGTTAGTTCAGGGTCAATAATTGGGAGTTATTTTTTATTAAAGGAAACAGAAGGAAGAAAAGCAATCATGAGAAGTGCATTACTTAAGATGGAGGTGTAGAGCAGAGCACATGGGAACTTGAGAACTTGAGAACATGTCAGTACCAAGTGGACACTGGGAGCAGGAGGTTGGGGTGTGTATGAAAGTAAAGAGGAAAAAGGAGAGAAGTGGCCGTGGTTTGCCAAGTAAGTGTCCCAAAACATATTTGTGGGAAATCTTGTTGGAGGTTCCTCTGACTAATGTCTTGACTGGAGTAATGCAGCACATTTGCTTGGAAAACTGCGATCTTCTGTTTGCCACGATTTATTTCCCACTCCCCAGTCCTCAAGTATCATTCCAGTTCCTGCCTCCTTGGGGATAAAAGTGAGAAAGAAAATGGAAAAGAGACGGGGGAAGGCCAGTTGCCTGCAGACACAGGAAAAGGTAGGTTTCTCCTGCTCCGAGGACCTGCACTCAGTCCCATTGTTGTTGTTATTCAATCACTAAGCTGTATCCAACTCTTTGCGGCCTCATAGACTGCGACATGCCAGGCTTCCCTGTCCTTTATCTCCCAGAGTTTGCTCAAATTCACATCCACTGAGTCAATGATGCCATCCAACCGTCTCATCCTCTGTCTCAAATCTTTCCCAGCATCAGGGTCTTTTCCAATGACTTGGCTTTTCACATCAGGTGGCCAAAATATTGGAGCTTCAGCTTCAGCATCAACCCTGAATATTCATTGGAAGGACTGATGCTGGAGCTAAAACTCTGTCCCATAATATTCTATTAAGATTTTGCCTACTCATGTGAGCCACTAGAAATTATTCTCCATAAATGAGTTAGATCTCCAAGACTGACATAATTCAGAATAGAACTGCCTTACCACAGGTCTTTTTCAAGTGGTTAGGGCGACTTAAATTTTTTATTTTTATTTATTTACTGTTTTGGTTAGGGTTATTTAGACACAAGGAGGAGTCATTATAAAGTAGAATCAGTCTTAGAATGGTCACTGGGTAGAGGCGTAAGACAAGACGAGAAAGATTGCAAGGCCAATGTCAATTCCTAAGTTAGGATCCACTAAGGAGAGAGATGGAGAAGGAAATGGCTTCCAGTATTCTTGCCTGGAGAATCCCATGGCCAGGGGAGCCTGGTGGGCTGCTGTCCATGGATGGGGTTGCGTAGAGTTGGACATGACTGGAGCGACTTAGCATGCACAGCATGCATGCAAGGAGAAACCACGTAGTAATGTGAATGAGAAAAATGTAACATAAAGGATTACTAGCATGGAATTGGAATAGTGGAGAGCTGGCTAATAAGAATTAAAGAGAATTCTTAAGAACCAGGAGGAGCAGATATAATACATGGAGCACCCAGTATCCTTAAGGTTGAAATGGGTACCCCCAGAAGGGTTGAAAGGCAGTCCCCACTGGGAAGGGCAAAACCACACCCCTCTGGATGGTGGGGAGTGGCTAAGGTGCCTCATTAGTGCGATTTGCAGAAAACCTGCCCTCCAGGCACCACGGGAAACTGTTGGCCTCTAGGAGATGCTGAACCTGGGAGCCCCAGGAAGCCTTCACTGCAGGAGCCCACTGCAAGAGACCAGGACTCTGCGGGCACCCAGAACAAGAGGAAGCCAAGCCATTGCAAGCACAGAGCACCAAGCAAAGTGCACCGTGAAGGGGCCAGGATGGAGAACATGAGGTTGCTACAGAAATCACACTCTCCAGGAGCCCAATACTGGAGGCACTGGAGATGCTGGCCGAGGCGAATTTACTGAGCATGTCGTGGCCAGTAGCACACTCATCAGCAGGGCACCAGGAGGCCTTAGGTGCAGGATGTCCACACTGGGTGGTCACCAGGCCAGAGTTAGGGCCAGGGTCTTTCAAAATGATGGTGTGCTCCAGGACAGAGAGCTTGAGTTGAGTGCCACTGGATGGTACATTCACACACACACACACACGTGATAAATTCACGGAGAAGTAGCCCACAGCTGCAGAACTAGGAAGCCCCATCTTCTATTGCCACCCTCCTTATTTAACTTACATGCAGAGTACCCTGTGTGAAATGCCAGGCTAGATAAAGCACAAGCTGGAATCAAGATTACTGGGAGAAGTATCAGTAACCTCAGATATGCAGATGACACCACCCTTATGGGAGAAAGTGAAGAGGAACTAAAGAGACTCTTGATGAAGGTGAAAGAGGAGAGGGAAAAAGCTGGCTTAAAACTCAGCATTCAAACAACTAAGATCACGGCATCCGGTCCCATCAGTTCATAGCAAATAGATGGGGAAACAATGGAAACAGTGAGAGACTATTTTCTTGGGCTCCAAAATCACTGCAGATGGTGACTGTAGCCATGAAATTAAAAGATGCGTGTTCCTTGGAAGGAAAAATATGACAAACCTAGACAGTATATTAAAAAGCAGAGACATCACTTTGCTGACAAAGGTCCATCTAGTCAAAGCTGTCATTTTTCCAGTAGTCACCTATGGATGTGAGAGTTGGACCATAAAGAAGACTGAGTGAGGCAGAATTGATGCTTTTGAACTGTGTTGCTGGAGAAGACTCTTGAGAGTCCCTTGGACTGCAAGGAGATCAAACCAGTCCATCCTAAAGGAAATCAACCCTGAATATTCAATGGAAGGACTGATGTTGAAGCTGAAGCTCCAATACTTTGGCCACTTGATGCGAAGAGCAGACTCATTAGAATTAGCATCAGGGACTCATCATTCCCTGATGCTGGGAAAGATTGAAGGCGGGAGGAGAAGGGGATGACAGAGGATGAGATGGTTGGATGGCATCACCGACTCAATGGACATGAGTTTGAGCAAGCTCCGGGAGATAATGAAAGACAGGGAAAGCCTGGCGTGTTGCAGTCCATGGGGTCACAAAGACTGGGACACAAGCGAGTGACAGATCATCTACCATGTCCCTCTAGCTCCCCCTACTGGCAAAGCTTGACATACTTGTGTCAGAGAAGGTAGTGAAGGGCGAATAGGCAGCTGAGAAATAATAGATTGACAGTGGTCACTGTGCCTAGCAAAGAACTATAAAACTCAATTGAATGTAACTATAAACACCAATACTACATATGTAACCCTGAGATAACTTCGTGTTGTGTTAGTCATTCAGTCGTGTCCAACTCTTTGTGACCCCACGGACTGTAGCCCATCAGGCTCCTCTGTCTATGGGATTTTCCAGGCAAGAATACTGGAGTGTGTTGCCATTTCCTTCTCTATGAGATTACTAGGAAAGCCCAATTAAGGTATAGCCTTGGATAGGTAATAACTAATAACAGTCTCTTGGGGATTCCCAGGTGGCTCAGTGGTAAAGAATCTGCCTGCCAAGCAGGAGATGTAGGTTCAATCCCTGATCTGGAAAGATCCCCTGAAGAAAGAAATGGTAAGCCACTCCAGAATTCTTGCCTGGGAAATCCCATGGACAGAGAAGCCTGGCAGACTACAGTCCACAGGGTCACAAAAGAGTCAGGTATGATTTAGCAATGTAACAACAACAATTATCTAGTTTACTTTTTATTGAGATATAATTGACATATGACATTAGTTTAAGGTGTGCAACATAATTTGATATTTGTATATACTTTAAAATGGTCAGTACAGTAAGTCTAGTTAACATCCATCACTATATAGAATTATAACTTTTTTCTCATTATGAGAACTTTAAGATTTGCTCTCTTAGCAACTTCCAGATATTCAATACAGTATTGTTAAATGTAGGCTCTGTGCTGTAAATCACACACCCCTAAATTATTTATTTTACAACTGGAAGATGGTACCTTTCGATTGTCTTCATTCATTTTTCTCACACCCCAATATGGCTCACCTCTGGCAACCACCAGCTTGTTCTCTGTATCTATGAGCTTAGTTTTTTTATTCTACCTATAAGTGAGATCATACAGTATTTGTTTTTCTCTGATTCATTTCACTTAGCATACTGCCCTCAAGATCCATCCCTGTTGTCACAGAAGATTTCATTCGTTTTTATAGCTGAATAGTATTCCACTGTATATATACACCACGTTTTCTTTATCCGTTTATCCACTGTTGGACACTTAGGTTACTGCTATATTTTGGCTATTATAAATAATGCTGTTTTTTTAAATAAACACACAAATGCAAAATTTCTGGATGATATAGTAGTTGAAGTTTTATTTTTTTGAGGACTCTCCATGACATTTTCCATAGTGGCTGCATCAATTTACGTTCCTACTAAAGCTGCATGAGGGTTCCCTTTTTTCCACATCCTTGCCAACATACTTTATTTCTTGTCTTTTTGATGATACCTCTTCTCATGGGTGCGAGGTAATAACTCATTGTGGTTTGGATTTGCATTCCCCTGATGATGAGTGAGGTTGAACACTTTTTTCTTGCACCTATTAACCATTTGTATGTCTTTTCTGGAAAAATGTGTATTCAGATCCTTGGCTCACTTTTTAATCATATTGTTTGGGTTTTTGCTATTGAATTGTAAGAGTTTTTATATACTTTGGATACCAACCTTTTAACAGATATACAACTGCAAGTATTTTCTTCCAGTCAGTGGGCTGCCTTTTAATTTTGTTGGTAGTTTCCATTGCTATGCAGAGGGTTTTTAGTTTGATGTAGACCTACTAATTTATTTTGTTTATGCTGCCTTTGATTTTGGTGTCAAGTCCAAAAATGCACTGCCAAGACTGATGTCAAGGAGATGACTGCCTATGTTTTTTTCTAGGAGTTTTATGGTCTCAGATCTTACAGTCAAGCCTTTTGAGCTAATTTTTGTGTATGGTACAAAAGAGTGGTCCAGTTTCCTTCTTTTGTGTGTGGATGTTCAGATTTTCCCTCACTGCTTACTGAAGAGACTGGCCCTTTCCTTATTGTATATTCTTGGCTTCTTTGTCACTAGCTTTAGTTGTATTAATTGCAAACCATGCATCACTTACCCAATTCACTAACAGAATCTAGCAAATGAAAATGGCACAGTTCAAACTCATCACTGGTCATGACCCCAAAAACTTCCTTCCTCATCCTCCAAAGACCCAAGCTTTCAAGTTGTGCGTGATTCTTCTGATTCCACAGCCCTTCTGCTGCTCCCAGCATTTCATGAATCACCACCATGGTTGTTTATCTTCATTTTTACTGCTAACAGTTCAGAAAATTTGCTCTTAACAGAATGATTTTTATAATAGGTTTTTGGTTCATGTTTCTATCTTCCCATTTATATAGTGTATAATAACTGTCACTGCAGTATTCTTGCCTGGAAAACCCCATGGACAGAGGAGCCTGGTGGGCTAAAGCCCATGGGATAGTGAAGGTGGACACAACTTAGTGACTAAACAACAAGAATAACAAACTGTCATCCTTTAATCTCTCAAAACACTTTGACTATAGCACATTTGTTTTAAAAAATGAATAACCATACTTATTTGTTCAAATTAAACTTTTAAAAATTTACATAAAATGTACTACACCCATGGACCTCAGATGACTTTTCCAAAGCTATTTGATTAAACAGCCCTTCTGCTTTGTATCTTTCTATAGGATGTGATTTTCTAGGCCTTCCAGTATTTCTCCCTTGTCTGATAAAACAGGAAACTGATGCTTTACTCTCCTCGAAGAAAGTGGTCTCTGGGTGCTCTCTCACTAACCTTTTTGGTACAGCTGAGAAAAGGAAATGACAATACTTGACTCGGCTGTAGACATCCTTTTTGGAAAAATGTGTCCTCGGGTGCACGCATTCTCTGCTTCTCCGGGTAGTTACCTTATAGAGGCATAAATCTGCTGCTCCGAGAAATCAATGTACCAAGCAGAGAAGCAGCGGAATGAAATGTAAGAGGTACATTGGCTGCCGATCTCAACCACATTTTCCAATCCAGCTTTTACAAAATTAAAATTTATAAGATGGAAATGTGGTCTCCATCTGTTTTTGTAACATATTTTACTTTCATGTGATTCCAGATTTTGGAGAGGAAGAAGAATGTTACTTAGCTTTGTGCCTGAGCCCCACTCCTGTGCCTGGCAGGGGACCCACAGCTCACAGCAGGACACAGGTAAAGACTCTGGTGCCCAAAGAGGTTAAAACGACTAGCCCAACTGTGTGCCCATCTAGTGAAACAATGATTCATGCAGTCCAGATTTCAGAAGTCCAAGTGTAAGATGACTGGTAATAAATTATGATTCTTTCTATGTGGGAGTCACTGGGGATCCCTTCAAAAATCTAGTGAAAGCAAAGAACCCTCTCTTCTAAAAAAATGCACATTATCACAGTAACATTTGCAACAATTTCAGGAGGATTGCAGACTCCCTAAAGCCTAAAACTGACCCTCACGTGTTCCATGGAGTCCAGGGAAAGGACTTCAAATTAACTTTTATTCTGTTTCTACCTTTTTAATTTATATTTATACTCTTCCTTCTCCTTTCATTTCATCTTCCTTCCTAAAAATCTCACTGTTTCTACAATGTCCACTGGTTTATTGGTCATTTAACTTAAAATTTTTAAAGCATTAGCTAGCATGTTTCCCAAGTCCATATTCCTAAATGAATGGCATTTAATCATAGAAATGACTAATATCCTGTCCCCCCAATCCAGACAGCATGGCACAGCTATTAAACTGTATACAAATGTTCCCTCTGTACACAGACTCATGAAACTGGCTTTTGATATAGTTGAACTGAATCTAATTTTGAATATTGAAGCAATGACTTTAATTCACACACAAAAAACACTCAAATTCTAAAATAAGTAGGTCTCATAAATTTGGAACACACAGGTTTGGTCAGCATCATCGGGATGCCTAGAATAGAAGTGACCAAGCATTTTAGGTTGAATTCACATATGAAATGGAAGAATAAGAACAGTTGGCAGTACTCTAATATTCATTGATTCTCAGATCATGCCAAGTTTTTTTGTGTGTAGACTGAAACATGCAAATTAAAGTTATTCATAGTATGCAACATGAACATAACAGCATCTGTCATCCTCTTCATGAAACCGGGAGTTAAGTGCAGGTCTCACCTGAACACTTAAGGACATCACATGGTACCTTCAAAAGGAAGAGGGAGACCCCATGCAGAATTCATAAAGGAGATGACAGAAGCAGTTCATAAGCCTCACTCCCATCCCACACACATGAAGTGAATGAAAAAATTTAATTTGGATATGGAAGAAGGAGTTATCTTGAGGGAGTATCTTTGGAGAGAGTTCTCCCTGGAAAAATAAAGACAATGGATGTATCTCCTCTTCAAGTCAAGAAAAAGGGGCTTTATGTGTCCCCTAAGTTAGAGTTTGTAGTTAAGTGCCATTTTGTTCTTGCCTAGGAGACCCAAGGTATAAGTTCAGTTCAGTTGCTCAGTCGTGTCTGACACCTTGTGACCTCATGGACTGCAGCATGCCAGGCCTCCCTGTCCATTGCCAACTCCTGGAGTTTACTCAAACTCATGTCCATTGAGTCAGTGAGGCCATCCAACCATCTCATCCTCTGTCGTCCCCTTCTCCTCCTGCCCCCAATCCCTCCCAGCATCAGAGTCTTTTCCAATGAGTCAACTCTTCGCATGAGTGGCCAAAGTATTGGAGTTTCAGCTTCAGCATTAGTCCTTCCAATGAATATCCAGGACTGATTTTCTTTCGGATGGACTGGTTGGATCTCCTTGCTGTCCAAGGGACTCTCAAGAGTCTTCTCCAACACCCCAATTCAAAAGCATCAATTCTTCAGCACTCGGCTTTCTTTATAGTCCAACTCTCACATCCATACATGACTACTGGAAAAACCATAGCTTTGACTAGATGGACCTTGTTGGCAAAATAATGTCTCTGCCTTTTAATATGCTGTCTAGGTTTGTCATAACTTTTCTTCCAAGGAGCACGTGTCTTTTAATTTCATGGCTGCAGTCACCATTTGCAGTGCTTTTGGAGACCCCAAAAAAGTAAAGTCTCTCGCTGTTTCCACTATTTCCCCATCTATTTGCATTGAAGTGATAAGACTGCATGCCATGATCTTTGTTTTCTGAATGTTGAGTTTTAAGCCAACTTTTTTATTCTCCTCTTTCACTTTTATCAAGATGCTCTTTAGTTCCTCTTAACTTTCTGCCATAAGGGTGGTGTCACCTGCATATGTGATGTTATTGATCTTTCTGCTGGCAATCTTGATTCCAGCTTGTGCTACATCCAGCCCAGCATTTCTCATGATGTACTCTGCATGTAAGTTAAATAATCAGGGTGACAATATACAGCCTTGACATACTCCTTTTCCTATTTGGAACCAGTCTGTTGTTCCATGTCCAGTTCTAATTATTGCTTCCTGACCTGCATACAGATTTCACAACTCAGGTCAGGTGGCCTGGTATTCTCATCTCTTTAAGAATTTTCCAGAGTTTGTTGTGATCCACACAGTCAAAGGCTTTGGCATAGTCAATAAAGCAGAAGTGGATGTTTTTCTGGAACTCCCTTGCTTTTTCGATGATCTAGCAGATGTTGGCAATTTGATCTCTGGTTCCTCTGCCTTTTCTAAGTCCAGCTTGAACATCTGGAAGTTCACAGTTCATATACTGTTGAAGACTTGCTTGGAGAATTTTGAGCACTACTTTATTAGTATGTGAGATGAGTGCAGTTGTGTGGTAGTTTGAGCATTCTTTGGCATTGCCTCTCTTTGTGATTGGAATGAAAATTGACCTTTTCCAGTCCTGTGGCCACTGCTGAGTTTTCCAAATTTGCTGACATATTGAGTGCAGCACTCTCACAGTATCATCTTTTAGGATCTGAAATAGCTCAATTGGCATTCCATCACTTCCACTAGCTTTGTTCATAGAGATGCTTCCTAAGGCCCACTTGACTTCACATTCCAGGATGTCTGGCTCTAGGTTGGTGATCACACCATCATGATTATCTGGGTCGTGAAGATATTTTTTGTATAGTTCTTGTCACCTCTTAATATCTTCTGCTTCTGTTAGGTCCATACCATTTCTGTCCTTTATTGTGCCCATCTTTGCATGAAATGTTCCCTTGGTGTATCTAATTTTCTTGAAGAGATACCCCACGTCCAAGGGCAGAGGAGTCCCAGCAAGATGATAGGTGCTGGAGCAGCTGCTCTGAGAAGATACCCCATGTCCAGGAACAAAGGAGAAGCCTCAGCAAGACATTAGGAGGGGTGAAACCATGTTTAGAATCAAACCCCATACTCACAGAAATGCTCAGAGGGCTCAAACAAACCTTGTGTGCACCAGGACCCAGAGACCCCACAGAGACTGAGACAGAACTGTGTTTGAGCATCTCCTGCAGACATACGGGTCAGCAGTGGCCTGCCACAGGGACAGGGGCTCTGGGTGCCGCAGACCTGGGTATGGCATAAGCCCTCTTGGAGGAGGTCGCCATTAATACCACCATAGAGCTGCCAGAACCTACCCAGGACTGGGAAATAGACTCTTGCAGGGCACAAACAGAACCTTGTGCACCAGGACCCAGGAGAAAGGAGCAGTGACCCCAAGAGACTGACCCAGGCTTGCCCATGAGTGTCCAGGAGTCTCTGGCGGAGGCGTGGGACAGTGGTGGCCTGCTGCAGGGTCGGGGGCACTGGGTGCAGCAGTGCGTGCATGGGACCTTCTGAAGGAGGTCGCCATTATCTTCATTACCTCCACCATAGTTTGGCCTCAGGTCAAACAACAGGGAGGGAACACAGCCCTGCCCTTCAACAGAAAATTGGATTAAAGATTTACTGAGCATGGCCCCGCCCATCAGAACAAGACCCAGTTTCCCCCTCAGTCTGTCTCTCCCATCAGGAAGCTTCCATAAGCCTCTTATCCTTCTCCATCAGAGGGCAGACAGAATGAAAACCACAATCACAGAAAACTAACCCATCTGATTGCATGGACCAACAGCCATGTCTAACTCAATGAAACTATGAGCCATGCCGTGTATCGCCACCCAAGACGGACAGGTCATGATGGAGAGTTCTGATAAAACATGGTCCACTGGAGAAGGGGATGGCAAACCATTTCAGTATTCTTGCCTTGAGAAACCCATGAACAGTGTGAAAGGTATAAGACAGAAGCTTTGATGGCAGAGCCAAGGAAAATTCCTAGATCTTAGATGCCTTGCAGGCAATGAGTTTTCAAGAACAAAGAATGTGTGCGTTTGGGGTGGATCAGATGTGGGAGGACACTCATGGGAGACCCAAAGTTTGGTCTTGTCTGAAAGAGCTGGCTGATTGAGGTTTAAACCCCTGCCAAGTACACAAGATGCCCTGGAGAAGGAAACAGCAACAACCCACACCAGTATGCTTATCTGGGAAATCCCATGAACAGAGAAGCTGAGGGGGCTTCCATGGGATCACAAAAAAGTCAGACATTACTTAGTGACTAAACAACAAGCAAGTGTGGAAGTACAGATGCCAGGTCGTGGAAGAACCATCAGATAAAAATTTTCTTTATCTCCTTTCCTTAACTTTCTCCTTGCAAGCAACCCTGTGTAATAGAAACAGAAGTAGGAAAAGAGACAAGGAGGGGAATCAGGCACCCCCACCCAACCCAAACCATTGCAGAGAGATAGGTCCAGGCTTGGGGAGAGAGCCCACCTTTACATGGTAGGCACAGTTGTGAATATCATGGGGGTCTGGATGTGTTAGTCTCTGGAATGAAGCCACTTACATTTGCTGGGAGAGACCAGAAAACCCAACAAACATGACTTATATTTAATCCTGGGCAGGAGAGAAACGAGGGCCAGTGGGAGCCAAAAATAAAGTTGCTTACGATTAGATCTCCCAGAAAGTGTTTGCTCAACATTTATTTAATATCGTAAAACTAAAGGAGAGAAAATTTAATCTCCGTCCCTTTTCAAAAATAAATTAAGATCTAAAACTGGCCTCAGAGTGCTCTAGAAACATGTAAACAGAAGTAAAGATAAGCAGACCTCTGCCAGAGGGGGGAAAAATCCACAAACAGTGGAAAACAGGCCGATCAGTTTATACTAACTGACATCAGTGAAATGTAATTATCTCATTCTTACGTGATTTTAAACACATAAGCATAACATGGAGTACATGAACTTGGAGGAAAAATAACTAGCATTATGGTTATTGCCAGGGTACCAAACAGGGCAGACTGAAACACCAACCCAAACTTCATATTTAACAACAAGATAATAAAAGATAAATGCATTATGAACCCAACATCTGTGGGAAGATATTACTGCAAGATTAACCCTGAAGGAGGCATGAGGCAGACTAAAGAGAAGGAACATAGGAGGAAAATGTGTTTGGGTTTGGCATTTATGTGGGCATATCTCATTTTACTGCATTTTGCAGAGGTTCCTTTTTATCTTTTTTTAAAAAAACAAATTGAAGGTTTCTGGCAACCTTGAGTTGAGCAAGTCTTCTGGCAGGCACCATTTTTTCAACAGCATTTCCTCTGCACATCCATGCACTGCATGTTGGTAATTCACACCATATTTCAGACTCCGTTGCTATTATATTTTTCATGGTGATCTGTGATTAGCGATCTTTGATGTTGCCATTGTCATTGTGTTGGGGCACCATGAACCACCATAAAACGGCAGACTTAACAGATAAATGGATGTGTGTTCCAAATGCTCCACTGATTGGCCACTCCCCTGTTTCTCTCCCTTTCTCTCCCTCTATTCTCTGAGACATAGCAGTATAGAATTTAGGCCACTTAATAAGCCTACAATGGCTTCTATGTGCTCAAGTGAAAAAAAGAGTTGCACGTCTCACTCTAAATCAAAAGTTACAAATGATTCTGTTAAGTGAGGAAGGCACATTGAAAACCAAGAGAGGCCAAAAACCAGGCCTCTTGCCCCCCAAAACCAAGTTGTGAATGCAAAGGAAACGTTCTTGAAGAGTATTAAAGAGGCTGACTCCAGTGAACATCTGAATGATAAGAAAGTGAAATAGCATTGTTACTGATATGGACAAAGTTTCAATGGTCTGGGTGATCAACGCAGCCACAAGATGTCCTTAAGCTAAAATCTAGTCCAGAGCCAAGCCCTAACTTTTTTCAATTCTATGAAGGCTGAGGCAGGTGAGGAATTAGCAGAAGAAAAGTTTGAAGCTAGCAGAGGTTGGTTCATGAGGTTTAAGGAAAGAATCCATCTCCATAATGTGAAAGTGCAAGGGAAGCAGCAGGTCGAATGTAGAAGCTGCAGCAAGCCATCCAGAAGGTCTTTGTTGCTGTCGTTTAGCTCCTACATCATGTCTGACTTTTTATGACACCATGGACTGCAGCACACCAGACTCCTCTGTCCTCCAGTATCTCCCTGAGTCTCCTCAAACTTATATCCATTGTTTAATGGACAGAGTCTGTGATGCTTTCTAACTATCTCGTCCTCTGCCGCCCCCTAGCTAAGATAAGTCATGAGGGTGGCCACACTAAACAACAGATCTTCAATGTAAACAAAACATCCTTCTATTGCAAGAAGATGCCATCTAGGACTTCCATAGCTAGAGAGGAGAAGTCAACGCCTGGCTTCAAAGGTTGGGCTGACTTTCCTATTAGGGGCTAACGCAGCTGGTGACTTCTAGTTGAAGCCAACGCTCATTTATCATTCAAAATCTTAGAGCTCTTGAAATGATGTTAATTGTACTCTGTCTGTGCTCTATAAATGGAACAACAAAGTCTAGATGACAGCTCATCTGCTTACAACATTGTTTACTGAGCAATTTAAGCCTATTGTTCAGACCCCCTGCTCAGAAAAAAAAAAAAGATTCCTTTCAAAAATATTTCTACTCATTGACTATGCACTTGGTCATCCAAGAGCTCTCATAGAGATGTACAAGGAGATTAACACTGTTTTCATGCTGTTAAAACTTTAACAGATGAGGCGATGCTTCTGTTGGAAGAGCAAAGAATGTGGTTTCTTGGGATGGAATCTACTCCTGGTGAAGATGCTGAGAAGACTGTTGAAATCACAAGGAAAGATTTAGAATATTAGGTAAATTTGGCTGATTAAGCAGCTGTGGGGTTTGGGAGAACTGACTCCAGTTTTTAAAGAATTTTGACTGGAAGTAAAATGGTATCAAACAGCACTGTAAGCTACAGAAAAATTGTTGGTGAAAGGAAGCATCAGTTCACGCAGCAAACTTCACTGTTGTCTTATTTTAAGAAATTGCCATAGCCACACCAACTCTTAGCGGCCACCACCCTGATTAGTCAGCATCCGTCAGCATCGAGGCAGGAACCTTCACCAGCAAAAAGATCACAACTTGCTGAAGGCTCAGGTGACGGTTAGCACTTTTTAAGCAATAAAGTATTTCTCATTAAAGTATTTATATTTTTTTAGATATAATGCTATCGCATGCTTGAGAGACTATTGTAGTATAAACATAACTTGTACAAGCACTGGAAAACCAAAAGGTCATGTATCTCACCGTGTTGCAATCTTGTGCTGGTGTGGAACTGAACTCACAATATCTCCAAGGTTTGTAAAAAATATCAGAACCAGGTTTTCTACCAGGGAACTTCTTTCCTAGTGGGTAGTGGTGTGCTGGTAAAATTCATACAACTGATTCTTCTGGGGAGGTAAAAGCCCCAGTTTGTAGTGTATACTGATTTCCATAGTGTAACTACTTCCACCTTGCTGACTTCAAGCTACAAAGTAAGTGGGGTCACTGAGCAGAGATGCACACTCACTCACCTGTGTCTCAGCCTTAAAGACCATAGGAGGAAATTACCATCAATAAAGGGCTTCCCTCATAGCTCAGTCAGTAAAGAATCTGCCTGCAATGCAGGAGACCCGGGTTCGATTCCTGGGTCGGGAAGATCCCCTGGATAAGGAAATGGCAATCCACTCCAGTATTCTTGCCTGGAAAATCCCACGGACAGAGGAGCCTGGCGGGCTACAGTCCATGGGGTCACAAGAGTCGGACCCGACTTAGTGACTAAACCACCACCACCATCAATAATAGTAAAAGTTGTGATTAGAAAGTCATGTTTCTGAGAACTTATTGCCATTTGTTCCTAATATTCATTTAATTTATATGCTTATATGGTTTGATTTCGGAGAAGGCAATGGCACCCCACTCCAGTACTTTTGCCTAGAAAATCCCATGGACAGGGGAGCCTGGTAGGCTGCAGTCCATGGGGTCGCTAGAGTCAGACAGGACTAAGCAACTTCACTTTCACTGTTCACTTTCATGCATTGGAGAAGGAAATGGCAACCCACTCCAGTGTTCTTGCCTGGAGAATCCCAGGGACGGGGAAGCCTGTTGGGCTGCCATCTATGGGGTCGCACAGAGTCGGACATGACTGAAGCGACTTAGCAGCAGCAGCAGCATGGTTTGATTTTATAGTTTAAATGTAATGTTTAACAACAAGCACAAAGTCTCTGGACTTTTCACAGTAGATTTGGTGAGCCCACCAAGCCAGCTCCAGCACACTCATCAGCTCAGGCATCTGGTTTCTCCTGCTGACTCTGGGCAAAGATGGTGGCAGGAGAAAAGAAAAAGTTTTCTGGCAAAAGTCCAAAGGCTTGACAACACACTCGGTAGGTCAGGCCACGGGGAAGAAATTGACACACACACGTTTTGGGGGAGGAGGGGTGGGTTAAAATGGTGTGACCTCTAAGAGTAAAAAGGCTGGCTTAAAACTCAACATTCAGAAAACTAAGATCATGGCATCCGGTCCCATCACTTCACGGCAAATAGTTGGGGAAACAATGGAAACAGTGACAGACTTTATTTTCTTGGGCTCCAAAATCACTGTGGACAGTGACTGCAGCCATGAAATTAAAAGACACTTGCTCCTTCGAAGAAAAGATACAACAAACCTAGACAGCATATTAAAAGTCAGAGACATTACTTTGCCAACAAAGGTCCATCTAGTCAAAGCTATGGTTTTCCCAGTGGTCATGTATGGATGTGAGAGTTGGACCATAAAAAAGGCTGAGCGCCGAAGAATTGATGCTTTCAAACTGTGGTGCTGGAGAAGACTCTTGAGAGTCGCTTGGACTACAAGGAGATAAAACCAGTCAATCCTAAAGGAAATCAACTCTGAATATTCATTGTAAGGACTGATTTTGAAGCTCCAAATCTTTGGCCACCTGATGCAAAGAGCCAGCTCATTGGAAAAGACCCTGATTCTGGGAAAAATTGAGGGCAGGAAGAGAAGGGGGTGACAGAGGATGAGATGACAGTATGGCATCACTGACTCAACAGACATGAGTTTGAGCAAACACCAGGAGATAGCAAAGGACAAGGAAGCCTGGAGTGCTGTGATTCAGGGGGTCGCGAAGAGTTGGACATGACTGAGCGACTGAACAACAATGTAATAATATACATATTTGCCCTTTGTCTCAGCAATTACACTGTGGGGCAATTATACTTTTAGGCACTTCTACAAGAATGAAACATATGTGCAAAGTTATTCATTGAGGCATTGAGCAAAATATTGTGAACAACCCAAATTTAGATTAACAGGGAATTGGTTGGATAGTCTATGTAATGTCCACATGATGAAATGCAATGCAGTCATTAAAAAAGAAATAATTCAGGATATATTGTTAATTCTTTTAAAAAGATGCAGTAAAATATATGTAAATACTCATCTATCCTTATAAGGCATAAGGCAATACATGAAATTAATAGTGTGTTAGTTTTCTTACTGTATAATGTTGCTTTCAAAGACACATACTATCATTCAAAGCCTCTCCAAGAATTAAAAAATCTACATATCAGCCTCTCAAAGCAGGTCAGTGGTTTAAAAAAAAAATGTAAATGTTTCCAATACTGCATCATGAATCTGACTGTAATACTGTGTTCCATAAAAATTTTATTATGGTTAGTGAATAGGCTTTGCTGCATGACCACAAAGTCCCTTCATGTCTGATGTTTGGTTACGTTGAATTTGATCTGATGGCTGTAGCACACAGCATCAAATCTGAATATTGACTTCAGCATCCACGAATAACAGAAATCACTCAGCTTAACTTTTCCATTTTTAAATTGAGCATCAGTTTGTGTGTGTGTGTGTGTGTGTGTGTATACACACACGCCTGTGTGTGACCCTGCTACCAAAAACACACTAACACACGCTTGCTGTAAGCTCAGGTTCAGCAGAAACCAATGAACCTTAAAAAGAGTCTTTTCAATCTTGGGCTGGGAAAAACAGCAGATTACAAGGAGCAAATCGTTGTTCTAATAGCAATTTTAATTGCTGGTTATACTTTGAATCCACATTACTTTGAAAGAAAAGGCAGTGCTGATACCTAGTGCTATCAAATTTGGAGGTCTGAGCGGTTCAGTCAAATAAATTACTGAATCGCCCACTCTCAGCATCATTCTCTTGTTTTCCATCCTCTTAACCTCATGTGTCAAAGAAGGATGAATTCCTGAAATAAAGGAAGTCATCTAACATCTAAATCTCACATTGGAAAAATACTGAGACTTTAATTTTTCATGGCAAAGCTATACTAAATATTCATAGAATTTGGCTTTCCTTGACACACACGCAGGCAGCAGAAATAAAACTGACTGACAGTGGATAAAGAACACAGGCAGACAGGCACAGTTCATCAATCTCCTCTTTGAACTTGTAGCCTCACTGAAGCTCCCAGTAATACACCTTTGGGGACAAGCTGTTCCGGATGGTACCTTCCAGAACCTAAGAGGCTGGCTCCTCTGGGAAGTTGTTCCCTATTTGTTTGGTTGGCAGCATTGAACAATGCTAGTGACAGGTGTGATGTGGGGTGTCACACTGTGGGAACCGCCAGCCCCCGTGTCATCTCTCTGGACTGTCTACCCCACCAGGCTGTGTAGTCCTGGGCTCAGCTGAGCAGCCCTCCTGAACGGGGGCTTCACCTTGAACTAAAGGCAATGAAATGCTTCCACCAACACCAGTCCCCCCAGAACTGTCTTTGAGCCAGCCTATCGATCTTCTTGAACTCTCCAAGCAAGGGGGAATCTCCTCCTCCTTTGTATAAGGGGGTTTGAGGGGTGTGTGTGTGTGTTATGCATCAGATCTCATGTTATCCTCGTGGTGAAATGTACGAGCATAGACACCAAAAGTCATAGGGCTGGAAAGTGCTTTAAAACTGAACCTGTCACGTATCCAGCCTACCACGTCTTTACTGGAGTGGATTCCGAAAGTGAAAGTCACATCTGACTCTTTGTGACCCCATGGACTATACAGTCCATGGAATTCTCCAGGCCAGAATACTGGAGTGGGTAGCCCTTCCCTTCTCCAGGGGACCTTCCCAACCCAGGGATTGAACCCAGGTCTCCTGCATTGCAGGAGGATTCTTTACCAGCTGAGCCACCTGGGAAGCCCAAGGGAGGAAGAGGATTCTAGAAGGGGGATTTTTATGTTGGGAATGAGTGGGCTTTGTTTCATTTTGTCACTTCCTTTGGAAAAACCCCAAACTTACAAGACAGTTGCAAGTACAGCTACGTATCTTTTACCTGCATTTACCAATAGCTAACATTTTGCTACATTTGCTTCATCATATAATGGCACCCCACTCCAGCACTCTTGCCTGGAAAATCCCATGGACAGAGGAGCCTGGTGCACTGCAGTCCATGGGGTGGCTAAGAGTCGGACACAACTGAGCGACTTCACTTTCACTTTTCACTTTCATACATTGGAGGAAGAAATGGCAACCCACTCCAGTGTTCTGGCCTGGAGAATCCCAGGAACAGGGGAGCCTGGTAGGCTGCCATCTGTGGGGTCGCACAGAGTCGGACACGACTGAAGCAACTCAGCAGTAGCAGCAGCATAGATAGATAGGCAGGCAGACACACACATATATATATGTAATAATTATTGTTATAAAATTAATTAAATGTTGCAGACAATATGACCTTTCACCCCTATAAATGCCTGTTTCAGCATATACTTCCTAAGAGCAAGGTTATTATCTTACATAGCCACAGCAATCAAATTCAGAAAATGTAACACTGACATACTACTACACTGAGGCTGTATAAGTGCTCTATTCCCCATTAAACTTTGACTCAGTTTTAGTATCCATTGATATTTGCCAGAATCAATTATACCCATGATAGTTGCAAATAGTGGAAGGGTTTTTCACTGGCGTTCTACTCTAAGCAAGTTTCTCCAGTTATTTGTTGGTAGTTTGTTTTGAAATTCATATATTTATTCTTAATAAAACTTTATATTATTGCATATGGACTATGGAGTGTGATGACGATTTACTTTCAATCTGTCCGAGATTTGACCACTGGCAGTTTGCACTGTTTGGTTGTTACGAATAAGGCTGCTTTAAACATTCCTGTACAATTTTTGTTTGAACACCTGTTTCAGTTCTTGGGGTCTTTCCTGTCCCATTTTGAAACCATTTGGCTATCTGGGTCTCCTTGAAATCCCTTGTGAATCGTAGAATTGGTTCTTCCATCCCTATAAAAAAGCCATTGGGACTTTAAGAACAATTTGACTGACTCTATAGATCGCTTCAGTTGTCATCTTAACCACAGATAATTTACCAGTTTTTCTACAATACCACCACCCCCTTTCGGGTCTATTCACTTTAGAGTTAGCTCTACACATAGATGCAATTTTATATCCTGTTTCTTGGAGTCTTTCTTTTTAAAACATGTATTGATTATTCATGACACAAACTACAGCTCAAAGAAATCAGAAGTGATTCCTATAAACATCTCCCATGAGTGGAAATATATTTTCTGAAAATGGAAGTCATTCCATAGTCCAAAAGCAGTGAAAACCTATGAAACCCAATGACCCAAGTGTAATAAAAAAAACAGGCATCCCAATGTAAACTGTTTAAGATGCTTAACAACAAGAACAACATTCTCTCTCTGCTCCTTCTTCTAAGTGGTATCTCCCAGAAAGAAGCTTGTACTCTGCTCATCAGAAAGTGTTAATTGCTCAATCGTGTCCAACTTTCTGTGACCCCATGAACTGTAGCCCACCAGGCTCCTCTGTCTCTGGGATTCTCCAGGAAAGAATACTGGAGTGAGTTTCCATTTCCTTCTCTAGGGGATCTTCCCAACCTAGGGATTGAACCTGGGTCTCTTGCACTGCAGTCAGATTTCTTTACCACTGAACCACCAGGAGAGCCCTCACCCTCCTCTGAAACTGCAGTTTCTATGGCTGCTGCAAACCTTACAGAGCTTGCCTGGCTCTGGTGGCTGGCGGGGGCTTGTCCTGGTGGTCCCACAGGACCACTGGAGACAGAGTCCTCAAATAGTTACCACCCTCCAGGAAAAGCAAGAGACAAACATTGGAGGAGCCTGGTCCTTCTGCAAAGAAGCACATTCACTTATCCTCACAGCTGCAGCCTGAGGGGCATCTTCTAATCAAGCTTATCTAGGACCTAATACAATCCTGTCCAGAGACATTGGAGTGCTCCTGTCTTCTTCGTGTTCTCATCCTTGGCTGTGCTACAGAATGCTTATTTCCCAGAGGGCAGCTTTCACATGTGGTTGGTGCCCTGGTTTTTGCAGCTGCTGCCCGAGGGTGGTGGGGGTGGGGGGGGCGGGGGAGATGTAATCCCCCTTGGTTACCTGGCTCAGGTGGCCACGGGGGCCTTGTGTTCCTGTGTCCCTTGGGACAGTAACAATCAGAGACAGTTCTTGGCAGGCTCCCAGCCCCAGGGCACCACAAAGACAGCTGACGGAAGTGCTCCCAGGCTTTCTGTGAAAGAGGCCTATTTGCTTGTCCTGGAGCTTAAGCTCAAGGGTAGGTATCTCGTGTGGCCCACATCTCCCAGGAGGCCCAGGCCAGTGGGCATCGGCTTAGCGCTGTCACTGCCTTGCTTCAGCTTGTCAGCATCCCTTGGAAATGAGCTTGTACATGAATCTAGTGCCCTGGATTTCATGGCTGATGCCCAGGGAGGTCCCTTCATTGCCTGGTTCTGGTGGCCAGCAAGGCTTGCATGCCAGTGTCCCACGGGATTGTGACAAATGGGGACAAAGTTTCTAGCCAGCTACCACGCAGGGCACAGCACAGAGAGCAGACTGAACACACCCCCAGTCTCTCTGAGAAAGAGAAAGGCTCACCCTGGAGCTCCAGGCTGAGGGGCAGGCTTCAGGTTCTAACACACCTAGGGGTGCACAGAGTTGCAATCCAGGGATGGAGACCAGTGGGGGCCACCTCTGCACTCTCCCTCTGCCTCACTTCTGGAAAGGAGCTTGTACACTCACCTGGCACTGATTTTTGTGATTGCTGCCAAGGCGACACCTCTGGATCGCCTGGCTCTGGTGGCCAGTGGACTTTTGCTACAGTCCCGTGGGGCTGCGGGCTTCCCTGCTTGCTCAGATGGTAAGTCTATCTGCAATGCAGGAGACCCAGCTTTGATCCCTGGGTTGGGAAGATACCCTGGAGAAGGTAACGGCAATCCACAACAGTATTCTTGCCTGGAGAATTCCATGGGCAGACAAGCTGGTGGGCTACAGTCCATGGGGTCACTAAGAGTCAGACACAACTGAGCAACTAACACTGTAAAGGCTGCTGCCTGAAGAATCGGCTTCCCGTCAGCCCGAATCTAAGTGCTAAGATTCTCCACTTTGGCCCTTGACAGGTATTGGCACACCCTCAACTACTGGGAGCCACTAAAACAGTCACTTAGACAATCACAAAAGTTTAAGAGACAATCAAGAGCAAGGGCAGAGTTAACGCTCATTTCCTACACAAGGCCACTTCTTCAAGACCGGGAGAGGGGGCTACTTTGTTTAATGCTTAGAAACAAACACAGAGAGTCAAGTAAAATGGAGACACAAAGGAATAGCCAAAAAAAAAAAAAAGAGGAAGAGTAATCACTTTCAAATCAATTTATGAGGCCTACATTACCCTGATACCAAAACCAGAGAAGAACACCACAAGAAAATAATAGGCCCATATGCATGATGCGGAGAAGGCAATGGCACTCCACTCCAGTACTCTCGCCTGGAGAATCCCATGAACAGGAGAGCCTGGTAGGCTCCAGTCCATGGGGTCGCTAAGAATCGGATACGACTGAGCGACTTCACTTTCATGCACTGGAGAAGGAAATGGCAACCCACTCCAGTGTTCTTGCCTGGAGAATCCCAGGGACAGCGGAGCCTGGTGGGCTGCCATCTATGGAGTCGCACAGAGTCAGACACGACTGACGTGACATAGCAGTAGCATATGCGTGATGAACAAGATGTGAAAGTCCTTGACAAAATACTAGCCAATGAAATTCAACAATATCTTAAAAGGATCATATGCTGTGACCATGTGGGATTTATTTCAGGGATACAAGGATGGTTCTACATTCACAATAATCAATGTAATACATCATATTAACCAAAAAAAGACAAAAATTATGTGATCATATCAATAAATGCAGAAAAAGCATACAATAAAATTCAATACCCATCTTATAATAAAACTCTCAACAAAGAGGATGCAGAGAGAATATATCTCAACCTAATAAAGGCCATACATGACAAATCCATATAATATGCTGTGTAGGACATCACAGTCAATGGTGAAAAGCTGGACGTTTTTCCTCTAAGATCGAGACAAGGATGCCCACTTTTGCCACTGTTATTCAACATAGTATTGGATATTCCAACCAGAGCAATTAAATAAGAAAAAGAAATAGGCGGTATTCACATCTGGAGAATTCCATGGACAGAGGAGCCTAGTGGGCTACAGTCTGTGGGGTCACAAAGAGTCAGACACAATGATGCGATTAACACTTTCACTTTTCACATATCAGAAAAGATTGTATAACTGTCACTATTTGCAGATGACATGAAATTACATATGGAAAATCCTAAAGATTCCATACACAGAAAAACTGTAGAATGCATTCAGTATAGCTTTGGGTTACAAAATCACTATACAGAAATCTAATGTGTTTCTATAAGCTAACCTTATGCAGTTTCCATAAATGTTATGGTCAAATTCAAATAATGCATTTCTTCGGGTCATTTTCAGCCACAAGAAGAACCATTTCATTTCAGTAATCAAATGTCCAACTGACGTTAAATAACCTTATTACTTTAAACCAATTCCTCTCCTCTAGCTTTGGCGTAATTTGACCTTGAAGGCTCATTCTTAGCCTGCTCTGGTTTTCTGCACCTGCTTTCACTCCCTAGGCTGCCCCTAGCTCCCACAGTGCTGACCAGGGACTGGGAAGAGCAGAAAGGAACCACTGGCAAAGACACTCTGTGTGTTTACTGTACCATATCCTCTTCCTTCATATATGGGCAAACTACATTTCCCAGCTTCCTCTGCAGTTAGTTGGGCTAATAAAAGTCACTTCCAGACCAAGTCAGGAGCCTGTGTACCTGGCCCACTCATCCTAAGGTCCCTCCTGCAACAGCCTTTGCGACCACGTGTTGTAGATGATATGGCAACAAGATGCAGCAAGGCACTCAAATCCCATCCATCCCTATACAAGCACAGAAAGAGCTTTCACTGTGTTAAGCTGATGTGACTTTCAGTTAATTGATGATTGCAGCATAATCAATTCTTCTATGACTGATACCAACAGTCGGTAGCTGCAACGGTGGCAACCACGCATTGTCCTCTGGTGCGGCAATTTCCAGACATTGACTCTTCCTCACCCAGGGGCACTTTCACAAGACCCTCAGATAGCCCCACCCTCCAAGACGCAGGCAACGCCCCTCCTCTACCTGGCTGCCTTTGACTCCTCAGCCGCTGACTTTCCCCTTGGTCCCTTCAGCCCTCCAGACAGCCCTCTTGCACAGGGTTTTTAAAGGACTAGGCTGGTCATACCTGGTCCAGAGGTGCCACATATATGATGCTCCTAATACAAGCCCATCTTTCCCTCTTTCTGCTTCTCTAGCCAGCTTTCAGAACCACCTGAGTTTAGATATTTTTTAAGCCATACATCAGATCCCAGTTCTTCTGTGACCTGCAAACTACAGGAGACGCATCAGACTTTCTGGGTGACTCCCTCAAAGCCCCACACGCACACACACTTGGCTTGAAATAAGGAGAAACAATTTCCTGTTCTGTAGCAAACACAGGAAATGCTACAGTTGTGTCCTGCTTTTCTCTTCTGAGAGATTCCTCCGCCAGGGTCTTGAGCCTACACTGTTTCTCCTGGAAATGGATGACCAACAGTGCTAACCAATCTCCCTCTGTCTCCTCGATCTTGAATTTGGACCTACTCTAGGGGGTAATTAACTTAGTGAAAGTAGCTCAGTCGTGTCTGACTCTTTGCGACCCCATGGACTACACAGTCCATGGGATTCTCCAGGCCAGAATACTGGAGTGGGTAGCTTTTCCCTTCTCCAGGGGATCTTCCCAACCCAGGGATTGAACCCAGGTCTCCAACTAGAGATACTTACAAATCACAACTGAACCGAGAGAAAAAATAGCCTTACATCCAATTACATCAGTTTTTTTGTTACTTCAGTTATCCAAAACCATCTGAGAGTTACTTTGCTAAAGACTCTGCTTCTTCATCAATAAAATGGAGAATAATAATAAAATGAAATCATGCATTCAATAAATGTTCTTAGTTTTATTATCACATGGAAACTAAAGAGGATTGTGTATACCAAGTGAGATAAAGCATGTAGAAATATTTTATAATATGGAAAGGACTATTTTGTGTAGGAAATATAGGAAAACTATATTATTTACACAGAAACTATGGGAAAGAACACAAACCTACCGGCACAAGCTATCATGGTAAAAAATTGCTGTTATATGATATGCTTAAATTGCTAAAAAAAACACACACACACAGAAGTTTCAAGGCAACCTATGAAAATGTGTTTTATGTAATCATTTAAAATTTATTTACTTATTTATTTTTGGCTGCACTGGGTCTTCATTGTGTGTCTTTCTCTAGTTGCAGTGAGTGAAGGCTACTCTTCGTTGCTATACCCGGGGTTCTCATTGCAGTGGCTTCTCTTGTTGCAGAATACAAGCTCTGTGGGCTTCCCAGTTGGTGCTAGTGGTGAAGAACCCTCCTGCCAATGCGGGGGATGCAAGAGACCTGGGTTCAGTCCCTGGGTCAGGAAGATCCCCTGGAGGAGGGCATGGCAACCCACTCCAGTATTATTGCCTGGAGATTCCCCATGGACAGAGGAGCCTGGCAGGCTGCAGTCCATAGGGAACCAGACATGGCTGAAGGAGTTTAACACGCATGCATGCATATGCACAGGCTCTAGACATGCAGGCTTCGGCAGTTACAGCACGCGGGCTCCGGAGTGCTGGCTCAGTAACTGTGGCCCGAGGGCTTAGCTGTTCAGCAGCATGTGGGCTCTTCCCAGGTCAGGGATCGAACCTGTGTCCCCTGTATTAGCAGGTGAATCCTTAACCACTAGACCACCAGGGAAGCCCCTACCAAGATTTCAAGCAGCAAAAATGCCAGGAACACCAAGGCCTTCTGTGACCACTGCTCCCCTCCCTAAGAATCTCTCTATGCCCCAGAGAGGCCAGTAACACCTGAGCGTTCCCTGGTCCGCATTCCATAGAAATCCATATCCTCCTCTCTGGGGTAAAGATTTCTCCTAGTAGGCAAATACCACTCCTAAACTCAGGTTTTGAATAAATCAGAGTTGCGTGTAACAGAATACTGATGAAGACTCAGGCCTTTCTTGACTTTTGACTTCAAAAAGCCACAGTGTTGATTTGGTTTCTTTCTTCCAAGCGCCTGTTGTCTTCCTGAATAACTTTAGGTCAGTTCTTTATCAATCATCCAAGAAGTGAATGCAATTATTTCTGAATGAAATGTATTTTCTTTTCCAAATGTATTTCCCTTCTCAACCTCATTCAGAAATCAGAAGCTGGATGGCTCCCATTTTGATGGCAAACGGCCTGGTTCCGTCAGTTTTGGCAAAAAGCAAGAACAAATAATTCTGACCTGAAGCTAATGGCTCCAGGCTTCATAGGACATTACAAATAGAAGGAAGCCAAAATCCTTGCCTAATGAAGTGTTGGGAGGTTACAGAATAAATTATTTCAAATTTATGTACTTTTTTTTCAGACACATGCATAAACCCACTAATTTTCATTATGAAATTACATTCATAAATATAGTTCAGCTTCTAGATCTATATTACAGAAATGCTGGCTCAAATATACTGAGATACGTGTATAAGATACTTCTACCCTGAGATACTCATTCAGTTTGCTTGGAACGCTCTTGGGTCAAATACTCACAGCGGTGGCCCCCTGACTTTACGCAGTTCTCTGTTCAAATGGTACTTTGCAGAGAGAACTTTCCCGAACCCCCTACCTAAAACAGATCCAACACTCCCCATTCTCTGCCACTGTGTTCAGTGGCACACACTGTGAACCTCACTGGTCTACCAGAACACTGCGCTGACCAGGGAGGTCATTTGCCCGGGTTCTACACGCATGTGTGAATGTCCACAACAGGAAAGTTCTGAGAGCCTCTTTGCCTCATGACAGTCAAGAGATGTTTCCAGGTGCTGTTTTTGAAACACAAATGGATAATTTTGCTGACAGATTCAACTTTTTAATGTTCTAAAAATAGGCTTAAAGTCATAGAAGTTACAAAGAAAGCACACCTTTATATACCTGACTTAGCTGCTAGAAGTCAATGTCAACGCCTTTACACTTATGTAACATTTTACAGTTTAGCAAAACACTTTTACACAAATCATGCCTTTATCCTCACCCAAATCCTCTGATGCCAAGCAGACAAAATCCTCATTTTACAAATAAGTGAACTAAAGCTGAGACTAATTACGTGCGCTGTTTACATTCACCCAGCTAAAATCGTACATTCAGTATAAGAATCCAGGAAACGTGATCTTTAATCCCTGACAAGTAATTAATGTCTACCTCCTGACTACATTTTTTTAAACGCAAACTTACAGAATTTTGCTTAATAAGGAAAACACTAAAGTAACAAATTTATTTGTAGGTAGTCAAATGTTTAATGAAATAATGAGTGAATAAGCAAACAAAATATTTTCAAGGAATAGCAACTATTGTTTTCAAATACACAACAACTAAACTAAAGCAGCAAAAAGAGATCTTTAGGAATCTCTCACAATAAACAGACAAGTGGTACTTTATGATCTGTACTTGCAAATTATGTATCTATTAGGTTAGCCAAAAAGTTTGTTCTATTTTAAGTAAAAATGAAAGATAATTTTCATATTCACCAAGAACTTTATTGAACAACGAATCCACTAACCAAAGGAACATTTTGGCCAACTCAATATAAGACCTCCTTGTAAACAACTGTTTGTCAACCATGAATGGATGTACTTAGGCAAACTGATATGTAAAAAGTAATTCAGCCAAATCCTATGGGAGTAATAAAACAATTAGAATCAGGGCAGCCGGAAGCTAAAGTTTTATATCTTAGGAGTGCTTCCTCTTCAGCTTTCCTGTCTCTAAATTATTAGTACGTTTTCCCAAGTTTAACCTTTGCTTTTCTTGTAGGTACCATAAAAAAAATCCCATGAAAATTAATTGCTATCATGGGAAAAATTCTCCGTGAAAATTAATTAGGATTGTAAAATTAAAGAACCAGTGCCTACATAATACTGAGCATTGTGGTGCTATTCGTACTCTTTTCCTTGATGACTTTATGGGGAAAAACCATCCTGTCCCAGTTCCTTGCTGGACCACAGACATCCCAGAAGTGCAGTATCAGCAAAGTTAAAACAGAAGAAAGTAGGGATTTCACAGCCACTGGCGGGGGCAGAGGGGGGTCGTTAATTAGGGCTTCCCAGGTGGAGCTAGTGGTAAAGAACCCACATGCCAATGCAGGAGACGCAAGAGACCAGGGTTCGATCCCTGGGTCAGAAGGATCCCCTGGAGTAGGGCAGAGCAACCCACTCCAGTCTTCTTGCCTGGAGAATCCCATGGACAGAGGAACCTGGTGGGTTACAGACCATGGGGTCACAGAGTCAGAGACAATTAAAGTGACTTAGCATGCATGCGTGCAAAAGAGCTGATTAGAGAACAACTGTGATGACAAAACATAGCTCTGATGGGCTGATCCAAAACTGGTCTCCATCTAAACTTTTCTAATTATATCTATATCGTTGACTTAAAAATAGTCTTGTTATGATGTATCTATTTTCTGCCAGGGACAGGAAAGGCTCTCTTATGCTAAGAGGCGGGAAAAAAAAATGCAAACATAAATCGTGGCATTGAATATCAAGCAAGATACAAAAAGCTTGGAGAAAAGAAAGGTCAGAATAGGTTGCAGTCCACAGGAAAGTGGACAGAATGAATGCACATATGCTAATGAAGTGGCAAGGCTGAGGGAGAAATTGTTAACAGGTGAGGAAGTGAAAGTGAAGTCGCTCAGTCGTGTCTGACTCTTTGCGATCCCATGGACTGTAGTCTACCAGGCTTCGTGGGATTTTCCTGGCAAGAGTACTGGAGTGGGTTGCCATTTCCTTCTCCAGATCTTCCTGACCCAGGGACAACAATGAAGATAACAGGTGAGGAGGGCCCCTCAAAGGTAAACAGGGGCGACAATGAAGATAAAGCAGAGATTTGGAAGCATGGAGCAATGGATGAAAAACTGTTGCCTGCCTTATCAGCAAACAAAGGATGCTGTGGCCATTAAGCCATCAGCTACGCCCAGCAGTGCACCCTGAGGGGACTCAGGATGGAAAAGAGCAAGATACTGGCCCCAGATAGCTGAGGCGCACCCAACGGAGCAGTATCCCTGAGCCCAGACTCTTGCATCTTTCATATATATGCATGCTAAGTCCCTTCGGTCGCGTCTGACTCTGACCCAATGGACTGTAGGGTCATGGGGTTCTCCTCTGTCCATGGGGTTCTCCAGGCAAGAATAGTGGAGTCGGTTGCCATTCCCTCCTCCAGGGGATCTTCCCAACACATATATATGGAAAAGCCTAAATTCATTAACTTAAAATGCCTGGTAGGGAGTAGGAGTGGGAGGGAGGCTCAAGAGGGAGGGGATATATGTATACTTAGAGCTGATTCCCGTCACAGCAGAAACTAATATAACATTGTAAAGCAACTGAGCGAGTGTTAGTCACTGAGTCATATCCAACTCTTTGTGACCCCATGGACTGTAACCTGCCAGGCTCCCCTGTCCATGGGATTCTTCAGGCAAGAATACTGGAGTGGGTTGCCATGCCCTCCTCCAGGGGATCTTCCTGACCCAGGGATCAAACCCAGGTTTCCTGCATTGCAGTCAGATTCTTTACCATCTGAGCCACCAGGTAAAGCAATTATCCTCCAATTAAAAATAAATAAAATAAAATGTCTGGTTCTGATGTTCTGACTACTTGGTTTTTGTTACAAAAACCCCTATCCACCCTGGCTCCTCCCTTACGTCTTTGGAGCCCTCCCTCAGAGTGATCTGAGAGGCCATCTTACAGGCTTAAGTCCTCAGAAAATCTGCCAAATAAAACATAATTCTCAATGTTTAGGTGGTGCATTTTTTTTCCCCAGTCAACAGAACTCAATTTCTAGAAGAATGGTTTTCCACTGACAGAAAACCAGCTTTCATCCTAATTTCAAACCTTAACATGTTTAACAGCAGTGTTTCAAACTCTTACCTATGTGTACAGGCTTAAGATTAGGGGGGCTACAGCTTAATGAAATGGCAAATTCCCCCCCAGCCCACATGTCAAAATATATATACTCCATGTTGAAATATAGATGTGCCTTTATATCTGCTACCAAAGACACAGTCCTCTTGTACACAGTCCTGCTGAACCATGGGTAACACCTCAAGACGAATATCTAACCTAGGTTGTAACCAAGTCTCCCACCCAACAGATGTATGTTCTTCGGTAAGAGCATCCCTGGAGTATTTGTAATGTCAGCTACAAACTGGCCCTTCCCAAGGGTGCTTGTCATCTACTTCCATAAGGATTGAATCATGTGCTGCTGCAGCTGCTGACCTTCAACACCCCCTGAAGGAGTTGAGGGTGGAGAGCAGAAAAGAGGCACTCTGTGCTCAGTGGGGAACCGGCAGGACAGGTCTTCAGATAGTTAGATGTCCTCAGGAGTTGATTTTATGAGCCCAGTTCTTGTCTCTCCTCCTATCTAGAAAAGCACTAAAATCCTTCATGGTGACACTATGCCTCGGGACTAGCAAAGTCTTCATGAGACTAACAGAAACCTTCTGGAAAATACGTGCTTGATTGCATGTACTCCCCCTTCACCAAAGTCACATCTATACTGACCTTCCCCCATGCCTCTGTGGAGCAGCTCTCAGAGCTATCTGAGGTGCTGTCTCCCAGGCTGCAGTTCTCATTTTGCCCCAAATAAAACTTAGCTCACAGCTCTCACATTATGCATCTTTTTAGTCCACAGCACATTCTTTAGTGCAGAAGGGGCTGAGTGGCATCTTCTGAGCTGGGACAGTACCCTTCTACAGCTATTTATCTCCAAGATAAGTACAGACACATGTCTAGGCTATCTAGGGAATTCTAATAAGACAAACATTTCTAAAGGCCACTGAAACACTGAAGTGTGCCAAGACCTTGTATATTCTCCTGAGGTTTGATTACAAAGTAAAACATTTGGGATGAGATGGTTACATCCATGCCTTAGACAAAACCATTGGTAGAAAATAAAATACCTAAATGTCTAGGTGTTAGCATCTCTTTAACTCTTTCTCTGAATTTATATAATCTAACTGAGTCTGTGTATATGTTTTCCAGTTCTACTAAGAACTAGTATAAAAACATTCCTAAGCTTTTTTTTTCATTACACATAAGCCACTAATCCCTTTAACACTTATCCAGTTTTTTCAAATATCATTACCATATTGAATTCTTAATGCCATACTTCTAAACTACTTCCAGAGCTTTGGAATCACTCACACTGCTTCACAATGCTGCTGCTGCTGCTAAGTCGCTTCAGTCGTGTCCGACTCTATGCGACCCCATAGACGGCAGCCCACCAGGCTCCCCCGTCCCTGGGATTCTCCAGGCAAGAACACTGGAGCGGGTTGCCATTTCCTTCTCCAATGCATGAAAGTGAAAAGTGAAAGTGAAGTCGCTCAGTCGTGTCCAATTCTTCATGACCCCATGGACTGCAGCCTACCAGGCTCCTCCGTCCATGGGATTTTCTAGGCAAGAGTACTGGAGTGGGGTGCCATTGCCTTCTCCACTGCTTGACACTAATCTCCTTCAAATCATCTTTGTATTTAGCTTCAAATTGTTTCTTCCCAAAGCACCAGTGGGCTTCCCTGATGGCTCAGCAGGTAAAGAATCCGCCTGCAATGCAGGAGACACAGGGACGCAGGTTCGATCCCTGGATCAGGAAGATCCCCTGCAAGAGGAAATGGCAACCCACTTCAGGATCCTTGCCTGGAGAACCCCACAGACAGAGGAGCCTGGTAGGCTCCAGTCCATGAGGTCACAATGGGTTGGACATGACGTGGCAACTAAGCACAGCAAAGCACCAGTGCAATTTTTATTTAAGTATCTTAGTGACGGCATCATTTCTGTTCAACCAGGTAGCCAGCCACCCTGCTTGGCTGCGCATCCAAGGATTCACCTGGAACAGACAAACCCCTAGTTTTGCAGTCTCATCTATCTCCCCCTTTCCACAAAGCTCTGCTCCAGCCCATCAGAAGTACTGCCTTCCCTGAACCAGCTGTGAACTTGGCTCATTCTATGTCTTCTGTCCCTGCTCCTCCTTCAAGATCTGGTAAGTCAGAATCCATCCCTGAGCCCCCTCTCCTGGAAGCACCCAGGGGCATGGGCAGGAGTCAGAACCGGCAGTGTGCATGGACCTCAGACTCTACTTCTCCCAGGGCTGCCCTGACACGCCCCTGTCCTCGGCCCACCTCCTGTAGACTCTGCTGTCTGATTTATCTCCCAGCCTTTCGCCCTTTAACCAGGTGTTCTGGTCCCTCTGACTTTCCTCCTGTCTCTGGTTTAACCTCTGTGCCTCAACTCAGTATCAAAACAATCCTGTCCTCCCGCTCCAGACTTTTGGCTGATTTTTTATTATCTCTTCCTTCCGCTCCTCCTGACTGCCTCCCAGCTACTTCAGCCTGATCCTTTCCCCCACTCCTAGGGAAGAACTACTATGAAATATCAGCCCTCCTCCAGGAACCTCTAGAAACCCCACCCACGGTCCAGCCTGGAAAAGGCCAGCCAGTGGCTCCTGCAGCCCCTTCCTGGCCGTGACTGCCATCTTGTGGACACAGATAGTAACTGCACTGGGGCTGGCCTCAAACACCACCTAAGGACCAAAAGACTTCTTCATGACAAACAAGGTACCTTAAATACTGCCTTTCGCACCATGCCTATACTGGGTGTTCCAGGCAAATGAAAGTTCTGTTGTTGTTGTTGTTCCATCACTAAGTTGTGTCTGACTCTGCAACCCTATGCACCACACCAGGCTTCCCTGTCCACTATGTTCCAGAGTTTGCTCAAATTCATGTCCATTGAATCAGTGATGCCATCCAACCATCTCATTCTCTATCATCCCCTTCTCCTGCCCTTCATCTTTCCCAGAATCAAGGTCTTTTCCAATGAATTGGCTCTTTGCATCAGGTGGCCAAAGTATTGGAGCTTCAGCTCCTTCCAATGAATATTCAAGGTTGATTTCCTTTGTGAAATGCAAGTTCCAGGTTTGCTCAAATACTACCCCTGGTAGGGGTATTGGGGTACCAATCTCATAAAACATCTCATATAAAACCCTCTATCCTGCAGAGCACTTAGCACCATGCTTTCTCCTGAGCTCTTACTAAATGTTCTGGAAAATTCCGAATCTAGCTGTTCAAACCACGGCCCTATAATTAACTTGGAGGCGACGTACCTCAACTGCAAATCAAATGCCAGGACACTTTGCCTACCAATAGACTAGATTCCAAAAGGCTATTTTTAGCTTCATGTGTTTTGTGAGAAATTTAAGCTTGCAGTCTCTAGATACAATCCCACTAAATATGAGTGTGGATCAGACCTTTGAAGTTTTAAAATAAGGCAGATTCTCATTTTCCTTGTGAACATACATTCTGTAGACAGCTCTTTTCTCTTTTTTTCATTCTGCTACGTTTTCTGTATTTGCCCTTAGTCCTGGGGATTCTGTTTGCCTCCCTGCCCTCCCCACCTTCCACCCACATCATATCTTTCTCTTCCCTGCTCTGTGGCCAGGAGACTGAGCAATGCAGATGAAACCCCCGAGCTCTCTGACTTCCTGTGGAGTTGGGTCCTTGAAAGGAAGGAACACCTTCAGGAAAGCCATGTATTAGTTGGCTGGGGCTGCATAACAGTAAACTGGCTTGACCAACAGAAGTTTAATTTTTCACAAATAGGGAGGCTACAAGTCCCAGATCAACGTGTCAGCAGTGTCTGGCAGGGTTGATGTGTTCTTATCAGGAAAATACCTAGATAGAGATAATAACCAGCCTCTTTCCATATCTCCTGAGCCCCTGTGACTTGTGAATCAGTAGCTTCATGGCCACAGGGGAGAACTAAGCCAGCCCAAAACAGAATAGTCAACTTCTGGGTGAGGCAGTTGACTATAAGGAAAGAATAATAGTCTGGAAGAACGGAGGAGGATTTGAGAGAGGCAGGAACTTGGGAAAGAAAAGTGTTGGGAATACTATCAACTTGCTTTTTTTGTTGTTTATCAAGGACAAAATATGGATGAGCCGGCAATTCCATTTCTGGGTATTGATCTAAGGGAAATGAAAACACTAACTCAAAAAGCTATCTGGACCCCCATGTGCACTGCAGCGTTATTCACAATAGCCAAGGCATGGAGACAGCCTCGCTGCCCACCAGGGGAAGGACGGATGAAAAGGCGGCACACACTCGGGGCTTCCAGGTGGCTCGGTGGTAAGGAATCCGCCTGCCAATGCAGGAGATGCAAGAAACGCACTTTCAGTCGCTGGGTCAGGAAGATCCCCCACAGAAGGGGATGGCCACCCATTCCAGTATTCTTCCCTGGAGAACTGCATGGACAGAGGAGCCTTGGCAGGTTACAGTCCACGGGGTCACAGAGTCAGACAGGACTGAGTGACTGAGCACATATACATATATATGCAAGAGAGGTAGACAAACACGACATACGTACACACAAACTGAGTGACTATTTCATGTGTACATACACATGCTTACATGCACCCATGCATATATATGCACATTATACACAATACACACAATCGGTATGTGTGTACATATAAATGTTTATATGCATATGTACAATGTATGTGTCAGTTTAGTTCAGTTGCTCAGCCATGTTCCAACTCTTTGCAACCCCATGGACTGCAGCACACCAGGCCTCCCTGTCCATCACCAACTCCCAGAGCTTGCTCAAACTCATGTCCATCGAGTCTGTGATACCCTCCAACCATCTCACCCTCTGTCGTCCCCTTCTCTTCCTGCCTTCAATCTTTCCCAGCATCAGAGTCTTTTCCAATGAGTCAGTGCTTCACATCAGGTGGCCAAAGTACTGGAGCTTCTATGATGTGACAGGAACTTCGTTAACATTTTTATGTATCAAGGTAGAGGTGGCACACAATATTATGCTAGTTTCAGGTGTGCTGCTGCTGCTAAGTCGCTTCAGTCGTGTCCGACTCTGTGCGACCCATAGACAGCAGCCCACCAGGCTCCCCCGTCCCTGGGATTCTCTAGGCAAGGATACTGGAGTGGGTTGCCATTTCCTTCTCCATCTCCAGCATCAGAGTCTTTTCCAATGAGTCAACTCTTCGCATGAGGTGGCCAAAGTACTGGAGTTTCAGCTTTAGCATCATTCCTTCCAAAGAACACCTAGGACTGATCTCCTTCAGAATGGCCTGGTTGGATCTCCTTGCAGTCCAAGGGACCCTCAAGAGTCTTCTCCAACACCACAGTTCTCTTAGTTCCCTTCATATATTTCACCCACCCCCTCACCTTCCTTTCCTCTGATAAGCCCCCTTTTGTTCTCTGTATCTATTCTCTGGGTCTATTCAGGTTTTGTTTTGCTTGTTTTGTTTTTATAGATTCCACATATAACTGGGATCATATGGTATTTCTCTTTCTCTGATTTACTGCACTTGGCATAATACCCTCTAGATTCATCCATACTGCTTCAAATGGTAAGATTTCGTATTTTTATGGCTGAGTATGAGTGGATACTTTGCTTTCATATCTTGGCGATTGTAAATAGAGCTGTAGTGAACATTGGGGTATAATATCTTTCCAAATTATTGTTTTTGTTTTCTTCAGGTAAATACCTAGAAGTGAAATTACTATATCACATGGCAATTTTATTTTTAATTGTTTTGAGGAACCTCCTTGTGTGGAATAATTTCTCTTGATGCCAAGGAATTTATATTCTAACAAAGATGAAAATCACACCACGATTGCCTGAGCTGATTCCAGTAGTACTTGTCAGAAGGCGAATGATGCAATTCACCATGAGAGTTAAATGGTCTTATTAGTATTCGGGGAAACTAATCATGGGGAAGATAGCTTTGAGGAAAGCAAGAATTAAAGAAAAGCTAGAAGATGAGCATTGTTGTTCAGTCACTCAGTTGTGTCTGACTCTTTGTGACCCCATGGACTGCAGCACACCAGGCTTCCCTGTCCTTCACCATCTCCCAGAGTTTGCTCAAACTCCTGTCCATAGAGTCAGTGATGCCATCCAATCATCTTATCTGCTGTCATCCCCTTCTCCTCCTGCCTTCAATCTTTCCCAGCATCAGGGTCTTTTCCAGTGAGGCAGCTCTTCACATTAGGTGGCCAAAGTATTGGAGTTCCAGCTTCAGCCTCAGTCCTTCCAATGAATATTCAGGCTTGATTTCTTTTAGGATTGACTGGTTTGATCTCCCTGCTATCCAAGAGACTCTAAGAATCTTCTCCAGCACCACAATTCGAAAGCTCTGATGGTTAGATTCTATTTTCCGAATTAGGCCTCCCCAGGTGTTACATGTCCTCACAAGTGCAGAGGAAGCTTAAAGCATGGTGTCAGGCTCTACCTGGTCAGACTTTATGCTAAAGTGACAGCGTGAACTGCTGACATCAGAGTCATCAACTGACTCGGTCTTGGCACTTCAGGATTCAAAACGAGATAATTCACAGGGATTTCAGTTTAGAGAGTAGTTACAAGCACGTTAGTTACCCCAAAGAGTTGAGGCTCAGCAAGAAATTCAACAAAGCAGAGCTTTGGAACTTAAAGACAGTAGAATAAGACAGTGAAATGGATCGAGAGCAATTTGGCATCTTCCCAAAAAGGAAGAAGGAAATGGGGAAAGAGTGCTAGTTTTTTATTCTACATCATTTGATTTTAAATGGCTCTGAAGCATACCATCCTGTTTGTACAGTTCTGGAAATATTCAAGGCACCCTTGTGTATCCACCGACACACTTATCCTAACAATATTCTGTCTTCTGCCAGGCATGTCTCAATCATGTCTGCAAGTTATATTATGTGATTTTATCTTTCCAGTAAACCCACAAGGTGTATTCTAATGGAATTCTCACTTTACATGCAAGGAAACTGAGGTTCAGTGAGGTTTGATCATTTGCACAATAATTTTACAGCTAGAAAATGACAGTTGTTGTTTAGTCTCTAAGTCATGTCCAACTCTTTTTCAACCCCATGGACTGTAGTCCACCAGGCTCCTTTGTCCATGGGATTTCCCAGGCAAGAATACTGGAGTGGGTTGCCATTTCTTTCTCCAGGGCATCTTCCCAACCTACGGATCAAACCCATGTCCCCTTTATGGGCAGGCGGTTTCTTTACTGTTGAGCCACCTGGGAAGCCCTAGTCCATTGCAGAGCTGCCATCTAAATTCAACTTCGCTGGCACTAAGTGTCTACTTATACCATAAAATGGATTAACTAGTCATATGCCAGGGCCACCTTCTGGCTGTGCCACTTTAAGGTCTTGATACCTCATCTGTAAACTGGAAAAGCTGCATGCAATTTGCTCTAATATCGCTCTGGCTGTAAAATTATTTGGTGTCTCTTAACAATAGTGCAGGAAGCAGATGACAAGAGCCCCAGGGGGAGATATAATTGTAATTTCAGATTGTGATCACCAGATGACAGCATTGTACTTCAGGCTGACATGGTTCTCAAGGACAGATTTTGCCACCAAGGAACTCCGCCCATGGGCCTGTTAGGAAAAGCAGGATCTTTCTCCTAAAGGCATCTGCTCAGCATAGAATTATCCAGACTGTATACAAGCTGGGGACAAAGCAAGGGCTTCCCTGGTGGCTCAGATGGTAAAGAATCTGCCTGCAATGCAGAAGACCCAGGTTTGATCCCTGGGTTGGGAAGATCCCCTGGAGAAGGGAATGGCTAACCACTCCAGTATTCTTGCCTGGAGAATTCCATGGACAAGAGGCACCTAGAGGGCTAGAGTCCGACAGTACTGAGCCACTAACACTTTCACTTTCAAAGCAGGGCAAATCACTTCCACCCTTTCTCAATCATTTTTAAATAATCTGTGCAAATTTTAAAAGAACACGAAAATAGTCATTCTGGTGAAAAAATCAGAATTTCTTTGACTTCCTCACATTTGCTTACCATTTAAAATTGATTTCCTCTTAATTTACATGGGTTGGCTACAGAAATATTTCTACTTCTTAGGGTCTTTAGAAGGCTTAGTCTGGCATTGATCGAGTGACTGATAAACAACATGCGTTTTGCATCTTTTTTATATTCATGAACAGTCTTTTTCAGAAATGTAATACTTCACAAGGAAAGATGTTGGCTCATTACTTCGAGTTGGAAGTTTCTCCAACCTTATACAGACAAAGCTGTGAAGACACTTCTTACTTGACCTAGATCCTCAAACCTCTCTCTTAAAAGATACAAGACTTCCTGCCTGCTCTGAAACTTCTCTGAACACAGAGAAGAGATCACCCCTTTTACTCGAACACCATGTTTCTTCCTTCCCTAAAACCTCCAGGTCTGGGCACTTTCTCCATCAAAATTAGGATTTCAGACACCCTCTTCCTTGCATTTCAGCCTGGAGCCCTGGGCGACAAGATGGTTCTGACCCAACTGTGCCCACCCACCTGGTTCTCTTTAAGGTGGGCAGGGGCTGCCCATGCACAGTGACCCAGGAGAAACTGACCCAAGATTAATGTTGCCTAAAAACTCCCACACAGACGTCAGTTGTGAACTGCGAGAGTCCTGTAAGCAGAAGGGGAATATAAGGTGGCAGGCACTTTCTCTCACTGCAAAATATTAAGTAACCACACATCAGAGACATGGAACAGACATACAGAGTATCATTAAACAGGGAGGGAAAACTGAACCTCTCAAGAGCCACTGGAGAACAATCGCAAGTTTCATTTCAATGAGGGGTCCCAGGGAAGAGAGAACAGAACGCACAGAAATTGTATAAAGTGCAGGGAGCATCGTTAAAACTCACAAGTGACTGTTGTTTTTCAGTCGCCAAATTGTATCCAACTCTTTGTGACCCCATAGATTGCAGCATGCCAGTATTCCCTGTCCCTCACCATCTCCTGGAGTTTGCCCAAGTTCATGTCCATTGAATCAGTGGTGCCATTCAGTCAATCTTAGGAAATCAACCCTCAGTACTCATTGGAATGACTGATGTTAAAGCTGAAGCTTCAATACTCTGGCCACCTGATGTGAAGAGCCAACTCATTGGAAGAGACTCTGATGCTGGGAAAGACTGAAGGCAGAAGGAGAAGAGGGTGACAGAGAATGAGATGGTTGGATGGCATCACAAGTGACAATGGTCCTTTATTCTTGACATCTCTGGGGTTTCACCCTGAGCTCTAGAAAAATCCATTTATTGGTTGCTAGGAGAGAAGGATGGTTACCCTCTGCATTTCAAAATCCCCTCCAAGCTGCCCTCAATAGGATAGAGGAGGCAGCGAATGAGAGCTCAAATTCCCATGACCTCCGCTGGCCTCTTTGCATCTGTCTTTGGCTTGACCTGACCTGAGGATATATACTCATGACCTAGCACATCCATGTTTACTTTATTATTACCTCTTCTCCTGGATTCAAGGATAACACAGCTGTCATGCCATCACCTCATTGTCTGGTTTCCAAAATAGACACCAATATTCACCCTCCTCTAGTTTAGGGAGGAAATATCACCTACCCATGAGATCGACATAATTGTCATTTCAAACCGAGACATTAATTGGTTTCAGAAAACATTGGCCCCAAAAATCATAACCAAAGAACACACATCAAATTTATAAAGTAGATCATTCAGTCCCTTAAAACAATTCCTAGCGAACTGCTTGCCCACTGGGACAGGCACCGCCTAGTCTAAATTGTTTGTGATGCTTAATTGAACACCATAGGCTAATGACTGACTAATTCAGAATTCCTGATACTTCAGACATACAGGGCTCTCATTCACTCATTCATTCATCAAGCTTTCATTCAATATTAATTAAGTGCATGTCTGGCACCTGTCACGGATTGGGGATAGCATCGTGGCGAGCCCAGTGTGCACTCACATGGAGGTGAGAGGCTGCCGTCAGTGCCGTGATAGATAGTTCATGTAACAAAGATGAAAGCATAGACTATGGAGAACAGTGTGGGGGTTCCTTAAAAATCTAAAAATAGGGGGAACCCACCCAGAGGCCTGATGAAAGAGAAGGGAAGTAAGCACCCAGTGAGGCCACTGGGCTGGTTTAGGGCCACGTGAAGAGTGAAGCCTCAGTTTCAGGTGGTCTTTTTGCAGAGCTCCAAGCAGAGCGTGCTTCAACTCGCAGCTCCAGTGGCAGGGAGAGGAGGCTTAGCATTGGGCTCTCCGGCTTGAGATGTGCTCGTACGAGTCTCATGAAATCAGGGATGTCACCTGCCCGTGTCTCTGGGACCAGCGCCTGGCATGAGGCAAGAATACTGAAGCGAGTTGCCATTTCCTTCTCCAGGGGATCTTCCTGACCCGGGGATTGAATCTGCATCTCTGGGGTCTCTTTCATTGGCAGGTGGCTTCTGCACCACCTGGGAATCCTCAAATGCGATGGGTGTAGTCTCTGGGGAGTTTTGAGGAAAAGAATCAGTCACCAAAAGGACCCCTCCAGCTGCTGAATTGAGAAAGACTGGAGGTGGCAGGAATGGCAGCAGGCTCTGAGACAGAGGCCAACCAAAGGGTGCTGCTGGGAACCGAGGTGAGCAACTGTCTTCTCACTTGAGACACTTTTCTTGGACAATGTGAAGTACTCCGGCTGCCGTGGTTGTAATGGTCATTCATGTGCTAATGTCCCAAGTCTAGTTCTTCCAGCCCAAATCTATCTCCTGAGTCTTAGTCTCACATATCCAAAGATCTACTGGTCATCCCCTCTTTCAGTGGGTCAAGGGTGCCTCAGGCTGCACTTCATTGTCTGAAACATTAGTCTTCTCCTGCGCTCAGTGTATTTCACTACTGAGGTCATGTGGCCACGCCTCTTGCTAAAGGCTCTGTCTTTTAGAGGCCACTGCTAACTTACGTTAGTGGACAAATCTGTGCTGGCCCATGAATGCTCCATAAACACATCGTTATGGTTTTGTTGATCAGATTCTCTGCCCATACTGCTGGCTTGAAGGATTGAACATAGCATAGGTAGGTTTGTTTTGTTTTGTTTTTCAATTGAAGGAATTGTTTTACAGAATTTTGTTTTCTGTCAAACCTCAATATGAATCAGCCATAGGTATGCATATATCTCCTCCCTTCTGAACCTCCCTCCCATATCCCTCCCCATCCCACCCCTCCGGGTTGATGCAGAGCCCCAGTTTGAGTTTCCTGAGACATGCAGCAAGTTCCCCACTGGCTATCTATTTTACACATGGTAATGTAAGTTTCCATGTTACTCTCTCCATAGGTAGGTTTAACTGGGACAGGATGATGGGGTGATGCTTTAGAAGACAGTTCAGGACAGGGTGCCATAGGGTCAGGTGTTGAATACTCAGAGGATAGAGGATCAGAATTAGAGTGGATTCTTTGTATTTTGCAGTTTTGACCAATAGGGGCTTTGACATTGGACAGATAATTCTGACTTTGTCACTTTTGTTACAAATAGTAAACTTACCATGAAGCCAATACACAAGAGTTAAGGCTCTGTGGATATTATAGAATTTTAAAATGTGAATTCAGTTTTCTTACATCTCTCTTGGGAATTTTTTTTGTCCACTCCCTATTATAATTTTAGAATTTACCTTTCATTCTTTTGAATTTAAGCAAAGGAGCTAATTTTGTTCTGGAAAACATTTAGTTGGAAGGGTGTAAGATTCCCTGTTCTGTGATCTTTTTAAAAAACATATAATTTGTGTGTAAAGGAGCTTAAGCAATAACTTCATCTTTTTTTGTCTCTAATAAATGGTTTTTAAAAAGACTTCCCATGTGGTCCAGTGACTGGGACTCCACACTCCAAATGCAGGGGACCTGGGTTTGATCCCTGGTTGGGGAACTAGATCCCACATGTTGCAACTAAGCAACCAAATAAATAAAATAAGAAATACTAAAAAACAAAACCTAAAAATAGAGCTACCATATGATCTAGCAATCCCACTCCTGGGCATATATCTGGAGAAAACTCTAATTCAAAAAAATACATGCACTCTAGTGTTCATTGCAGCACTATTTACAGTAGCCAAGACAAGTTCAGTTCAGTCATATCCGACTCTTTGTGACCCCATGAATCATAGCATGCCAGGCCTCCCTGTCCATCACCAACTCCTGGAGTCCACCCAAACCCATGTCCATTGAGTCGGTGATGCTATCCAACCATCTCATCCTCTGTCATCTCCTTCTCCTTCTGCCTTCAATCTTTCCCAGCATCAGGGTCTTTTCAAATAAGTCAGCTCTTCACATCAGGTGGCCAAAGTACTGGAGTTTCAGCTTCAACATCAGTCCTTCCAATGAACACCCAGGACTGATCTCCTTTAGCCAAGACAAGGAAGCGCCCTAAATGTCCATTAACAGAGGAATCGATAAAGATGTGGTATATATACACAATAGGTATTATTCAGCCATAAAAAAGGAATGAAATGATGCCATCTGCAGCAACATGGATGGAACTATAGATGATCACACTAAGTTAAATCAGAGAAAGACAAATACCATATGGTATCACTAATATGTAGAATCAAAAAGAAAATGATACAAATGAACTTATTTACAAAACAGAAATAGACTCATAGACTTAGAAAACAAATTTACAGTTACCAAAAGTGAAAGGGGGATAAATTTGGACTTTGGAATTAGCAGATACAAACCACTGCACATTAAAGAGATAACAAGGACCTACTATATATCTGTATCCAAAATCTTGTAATAACTTATAATGGAACAGAATTTGAAAAAAATATTTACATGTATGTATAACTGAATCAATTTGCTGTAACCTAAAAGTAATATAATATTGTAAAACAATATTGTAAATCAACTATACTTCCATAAAAAAAAGAAAAAAGTGGTGGCATAAAGCATAATATAAAGTTGGCAACATAAATCACCATGATTTTTAAGACGATTTCTAAATCTATTGGTAAACATAGAAATATAGGAGGGGAGTTACTCAAAATGTCAGGGGACTGACTGCTTCCAAGTTAATATTTCTGAAGTTTAGAAATCTTATATAAAATAAAAAAATAAATAAATTTTTAAAAAATAAATAAAAGATGAGAAAAAAAAATAAAATAAAACCTCTCCACTATCAAAAAAAAAAGAAAGAAATCTTAAACTTCAGCTCTTCCTAGGCCTGCTAGTGTTGGCAATGGCAACAAGTGTTGGCCGCATCTGCAAGGTCGAGGCCATGTTCGGTTCCAGTGCTAAGATCGTGAAGCCCAATGGTGAGAAGCCGGATGAGTTTGAGTCCAGCATCTCCTAGGCCCTCCTGGAGCTGGAGATGAACTCAGCCCGCAAGGCCCAGCTGCGGGAGCTGAACATCACGGCCGCCGAGGAAACTGAAGTTCGCGGTAGCTGGAAAGCTGTCATCATCTTTGTTCCCGTTCCGCAACTGAAGTCTTTCCAGAAAATCCAGGTGCAGCTCATGTGTGAGCTGGAGAGGAAGTTCAGTAGAAAGCATGTCGTCTTCATTGTTCAGAGGAGAATTCTGCCTAAGCCAACTTGAATAAGCCTTATGAAAAATAAGCAAAAACATCCCAGGAGCCGCACCCTGACCACTGCGCATGACGCCATCCTGGAGGACTTGGTTTTCCCAAGTGAGATTGTGGGCAAGAGAATCTACAAGAAGTTAGACAGTAGCCTACTCATAAAGGTCCATTTGGATAAAGCACAGCCGAACAACATGGAACCCAAGGTTGAAATACTTTCTGGTGTCTTATAAGAAGCTCACGGGCAAGGATGTTAGTTTTGAATTCAAAGAGTTTCAGTTGTAAACAGAAATGACTAAATAAAATATTATTCATGATTAAAAAAAAAGAAATCTTAACTTCATAGTAACAATATTTTTGGAAGACACTTTAGCCCATAAGGCAACAGTACCCAAAAAAGGGATGCAGATTACAGTAAGGATTAAGGAATATTTACAAAGTCTACTGTTTCAGTTCAGTTCAGTTCAGTTGCTCAGTCGTGTCTGACTCTTTGCGACCCCATGAATCGTGGCACGCCAGGCTTCCCTGTCCATCACCAACTCCCAGAGTTTATTCAATCTCATGTCCATCGAGTCGGTGATGCCATCCAGCCATCTCATCCTCTGTCATCCCCTTCTCCTCCTGCCCCCAATCCCTCCCAGCATCAGGGTCTTTTCCAATGAGTCAACTCTTTGCATGAGGTGGAAGAATGTATTGAGCATCCGTAATCAATTCATATAAATTAAAACTACTTGGTTTTATCTGCAAGTGAGAAGACATAATGTTGCAAATACCTAATACCATAAATGCACTGAATTTTTGCACGCACACACACACAAAATCAAAACTCACATTATGTATTGCATTTTAAAAGTCAGAGAAAACTGTGGTATATATACAGAGATTTTGCATTTCTGGATATCATTACTGACCGGTGGGTAGGAGGGTGACAATAATCACTCACCATCAGAAGTGATCCTCGTTAATATCCCTCAGTATCCTCTGCTTGCTCTGGCTTCATCTTTCTTTCCAAATTGTGCTTGTCTCTCCACCTGGAATATCTCCTGCTCTAGAGTAAATGCCCTTTGTTCCATGTAATTTACAAGATTTTCATAACATCGAACAACATCTGACAAGGTTGTGTTTCATGTGTCTGTTACAAACCCCCGCCCGCTGTCTGGATCATGGAGCTCAGACCACTGAGACACAGCCCCTTGTATCTTGGCAAATCACACCCTTGTGCCCTGAAGCAGACTGCTCTTTCATTCCTGTGGTGGTGTGATGCCAAAATGGATAATCATAATAACAGAACTCTTTCAGAACTACCCCAGTGTTTGGATATCTTTGGTGTTTATCCTCTTAAAAAAAAATAAAACTTCTTTCAGGCAACACGTGTTTTATTGAGAGCATGTGAACAACGGTCGCTGTACTCAAGGAGCGCACAGTCTCTTGGAAAAGATGAGATGAATGCACATGAAATTGCAGTGCGTTTTCCAGGTGCTTGCGACAGAGCAGCAGAGCCTTTCAGTTCCATGGGATCTCAAGGGAATGGTCAGATGAGGTTGCTACTGTGGGGACCTCAGTAGGGGCTGGAGGCAAATGAAAAGGGCAGAGAACTCCATCAGGAATAAAACAGGAGGGAAAAGCTAGAGCTAGTCTTCCCTCCCTCAATGTAAAGAAATCCAAGCCACACCAAGTATCACCTCACACCAGTCAAAATGGCCATCATCAAAAAACCCACAGGCAATGAATTCTGGAGGGGGTGTGGAGAGATGTGAACTCTCTTACACTGTTGGGTGGGAATGTAAGCCGCTGTAGCCACTATGGACAATGGTATGGAGGTTCCTTAAAAAACTAAAGATAAAACTACCATGTGGTCCAGCAATCTCACTCCTGGGAATATATCTGGAGAAAAACATGGCTCAAAAGGATGTATGCACCCCAGTGTCCACTGAAGCCCTGTTTACAATAGTCAAGACATGAAAGCAACCCGAATTCCATTAACAGAGGAACAGATGAAGATGTGGTGCATATATACACAATGGAATATTACCTGGCCGTTAAAAAGAATGAAACAACGCCATTCACAGCAACATGGATGGATTGTCATATGAGTGAAGTCAGAGAGAGAAGTATCATATCACTTATATGTGGAATCTAAAAAGACATAATACAGATGAACTTATTTATAAAACAGAAACAGACTCACAGACTTCGAGAACGAACTTATGGTTACCAGGGTGGGAAGGGATAGTTAGGGAGTTTAGGACTGACATGTACACACTGCTGTATTTAAAGTGAATAACCGGGATGGGGTGGGAGATGGGAGGAAGGATTAAGAGGAAGGGGACGTATGTACACCTATGGCTGATTCATGTTGATGTATGGCAGAAACCAACACATTATTGTAAAGCAATTGTCCTCCAATTATAAAGATAACAAAAAATGAAATAGATAACCAATAAGGACCTACTGTATAGCACAAGGAATTCCGCTCAATGTTATATAACAATCTACATGGGAAAAGAATTTGAAAAAGAACAGATTCATGTATATGTGTAACTGAATCACTTTGTTATACAACTGAAACTAACACAACATTGTTAATCAACTATGTTCTGTGCTTAGTTGTGTTCAACTCTTTGTGACCCCACAGACTGCAGCCCACCAGACTCCTCTGTCCATGGGGATTTTCCAGGCAAGAATACTGGAGTGGGTTGCCATGCCCCACTCCAGGGGACCTTCCTAAACCACGGATCGAACCCAGGTCTCCCACCTTGCACGTGGATTTTTTACTGTCTAAGCCTATTCCAATGTAAAATAAAAAGTTTAAAAAAAAAAGAATGAAAAGAAATCCAAGTCACTAAGAATTGTTAACAAAAGTCCATTACCAAACAGTAGGTGATAACAAGGTGTCAGTGTTAAGTTCATCACTTATAAACAACATCCCCTCTGGTGGGGGATGTGAATGGCCAGGGAGGCTGTGCATGTGGGAAACTGGGGATTTATGGGAAATCTCTGTACCTACCTCTCAATTTTGCTCTGAATCTAAAAGCGCTCTAAAAGATAAAGTTGGGTTTTTAAGGGGTTTCCTTTAAAAACTGTTTCTCTCCAGCCCAGCTTCTCAGTTGAGTGCAACCTGACTCCATGTGGCCTCAGGGCTGGAGGCGGTGCCCTGACCCCAGTCTTCTGCTCCGTTTCCCAGTGGTGACTCTGCAGTGTTCTCCTTATAGGAACTTGGCCTGCACTCCCCAGCCCTCCCCTGTGTTTCTTCTCCTGAGGAACGGTGGGTGGATTTGTGAGGAAAGCATTCTGTCTGTTTCCTTTCACTCCGTGCAAATGTGCTCACGGCTAGGCCGGCGCCAGCCGCCTGCACTCCTCCAAGTGGGGCCACCCAGAGGCTGAGCTGGGCTGGGGTCCGGGACTCTGCCAGTTGCGGTTCCAGCCCCCCTGGATCCCATGACCCACACCAAAGTGTGTGCGGGGTGCCAGAGGGTCCGGGCTGCCAGCTGGCGGTGACTCGCCCACATGCCCATCTTCCAAAGATGACAGCCCTTTGGACCAAGGAGTATGTCATGTTCTGAAACTAAAATCTCATCATGGGCCTGGCTGTTTTATCACTATCCCCCACTACACACTGCTTAGCAGGACTGGTGGAAAAACAATCCACGCTGGTCTCTGTCCCAAAATAAATAGGACAATTGGCATCACACTGATGAGTTTGGAGCGAGGGAGAGGAAAAAGTAACCTGCCAGCCAAGAGACAACATTGAAATTTTCAGTCCCAATCCAAGACAGAGTTACTGGTGGCTGCAGCTTAGAAGACCATTTACAGAGACGGCCATTCAGCCACTTCTATTCGAGTCAAAGCCCACAGGCTTCTTACTCAGCAGTGAAGATGCACAGGAATAAACAATTCTGTCTACAGAAGGAAGGACAGGGTTAACTTATCACCCAAGAGCCCATCTGATCTTGCCTGCTGGGATGGCTGCTTCCCACAGGTTTCCATGGTGCTCGAGGGCATTAGGGTCCCAGACAGGGGAGCTCAGGGCTTTAGGGATCACAGAGCTTATCGGAAACCCATGAGGCCACCCAATAGATCCCCAGCCTCTCAACATTTGCTGCCATAGCTCCCGTAAATGAGAATGAAAGTTTGGGACCGACATGTACACTCGGCTATATTTAAAATGGATAACCAAAAAGGCTCTACTGAATAGCACATGGAACTCTGCTCAGTGCTATATAGCAGCCTGGATGGGAGGGGAGTTTGGGGGAGAATGGAATCCTCAAGTGATGGAAAATCTTTGATACAGTAGAAGCCCAGAATTTATCTCTAAGAGACATACATAATGCAAGACTTTGGAGGGGAAGCAGGAAAACAGAGAAACAGTATCATTTCTCCAAAGGCCAGCTTTCCCGGTGGTGTATGTGGGCGTGCTCTTTGCACCTCTGACTCTGCAACTTGGTGGTGATTTGACCCAAAGAAGAGCCCTGGTGGCCTTCATGCAGATACAAAACTCCACTCTGTCACACCAAGTCAAGAGATGCAAGAAGAGAGACCCGGCCAGGACAGTTTTCAGTAATTAAGGGTCCTGGAAAAGTCACTGTTATTGAGAGACCTGTGGGTGTTGGACAGGAAATCATTTGTCCCTTCCAATCACTGAATGCACAGTGAGCACAAGTGGGAGTCTGGGTCACCTCTGGGAGAACATAGAGGGTAGGTGTGTCATCTACCATCAGTGAACATTTGGAAAAAGTACATGCCAGTCCTTAACTGGACAAGAACCAAGGCAGGAATCTAGCCCTAGTGAGGAAACAGCAGGATGGACAGGAAGGCACCAACAGCTGAGTTAGAATGAGATGTGTCCAGTTGGGTGACAGAGACATGTAGGACATAGTGGAAATGCAAAGAGGGGCACCCAATCCAAGGAGTGGCCCCTGAGTGCCATCCTCCACAAGCACAGAAGGAAGTGGGCCTCGAGAGAGTTCAAACTGTGATACCGACCCTAGTTCTGTCCACTCCAGGTTCCCTGAGCAGATCACTTGACCCTCCTGAGCCTCAATTTTCTACATAAACTGAGCTCAGTGATTTGTTCTAAAATCAGCCTGGATGTTGCTGTTGAGGCATTTTGGAGACATGATAAACATCTACCATCTTGCCAACAAAGGTCTGTACAGCAAAGCTATGATTTTTCCAGTAGTCACATATGATTCTGAGAGTTGGACCATAAAGAAGGCTGAGCATCGAAGAAGTGATGTTTTTGAACTGTGATGTTGGAAAAGACTCTCGAGAGTCCCTTGGACAGCAAGAAAATCATATTCATTGTAAGGACTTGCTGAAGCTCCTGATACAAAAAGCTGACTCATTGGAAAACACTCTGATGCTGGGAGAGATTGAGGGCAAGAGGAGAAAGGGATAACAGAGGATGAGATAGTTGGATGGCATCATTGACTCAATGGATATGAGTTTGAGCAAACTCCAGAAGACAGTGAAGGACAGGGAAGCCTGGCATGCTGCAGTCCATGGGGTCACAAAGAACTGGACATGCCTGAGCTACTGAATAACAAAGTCAGTCGACTTTAAGTAGATTATTCCCAACAATGTGGGTGGGCCTCAGCCAATCAGCTGAAGTCCTGAAGAGCAAAGACTAAGGTTTGCTTGAGAAGGAATTCTACCTCAGGACTGTAACTGAAAAGTTCCCCCTTGGGTTTCCAATCTGTATGCCCAATTGCTCAGTTGTTTCCGACTCTTTGCAACCCCAGGGACTGTACCCCACCAGGCTCCTCTTTCCATGGGATTCTCCAGGCAAGAATACTGGAGTGGGTTGCCATGCCCTCCTCCAGGGAATCTTCCCCATGTCTCCTGTGTCTTCTCCATCACATGCAGGTTCTTTACAGCTGAGCCACTGGGGAAGCCCCAAGTTTCCAGCCTGCCAGCCCCCAGAAGCACACGAGCCAATTCCTTAAAAGCAAATCAACACATCTCTCCGTCAATTTCTATCCCTCTCCCCTCATTGGTTTTGTTTCTCTGAAGAACCTTGACTGATTCAAGGATTGATTCAGTAAAAAGAAAAGTGATGAGAGGGATTTAAAATTATGTAATTTCATAAAACTAAGAGATTAAGAGAGGAAAAATCCCTCTCAAAGAATTGAGCTGGGGACTTCCCTGGTGGCCCAGTGGCTAAGACTCCATGCTCTCAATGCTTGGGGCCTGAGTTTGATCACTGGTTGGGGAACTAAGATTCCATGTGCTGCAACTGAGATCCAGTCCAGCCAGACAAATAGTTAAATAATTATATTTTACATTAAATTAAAAAAAAAAAGAATTGCCGTAGGCATCAGTAGGAAATATTCCTTGTAGAAATGAGAGCTGTCCACCCATGGATTGACTGAACTTTATGAAGACATCTTTGGGTCATATGGATAAAGAAGTTGTCACATATATACAATCCAATATTACTCACTCATAAAATAGAACGCATTTGAGTCAGTTCTAGTGAGGTGGCTGAACCTAGAGCCTGTTATACAGAGGGAAGTCAGTCAGAAAGAGAAAACCCAACATAGTATATTAATGCATACTTTCAGAATCTAGAAAAATGTTATTGATGAACCTATCTGCAGGGAAGGAATGGAGACCCAGATGTAGAAAATGGACTTGTGGACACAGGTGGGGAGCAGGAGAGTGGGATGAGTGGAGAAGGTAGCATCAACATATATACACTCCCAGGTGTGAGACGGATAGCTGGTGAGAAGTCGCTGTGTAGCACAGGAGCTCAGCCGGGCGCTCTGTGATGACCTGGAGGGCTGGGATGGGGGAGGGGAGGGAGGCTAAGGAGGGAGGGGATGTATAATCATGGCTGATTTGCCTTGTTGTATGGCAGAAACCAACACAACACTGTAAAAGTTTTTTTTTTTAATATATTTAAAGAAAAAAATAGAGTACATCTTTGGCACAAAACTGGGGAAGTGACTGCAGCCACTGGACAGTTCATTTAAAACCTGGTATCTACAAAAGCAGGTCCCACATGTTAATCCGCATCAAGCTAGATATGGGATTAAGCTGGACACCACAAAGAACAACCAAAACAGATGGAAGCTGCAATGCCCAGCAGAGGGAGTGATGCCTTGGTGCAAACAGTGGTCGCCAGGGGTCTCCTTGTGGCGGCTGACCTGTTGGGGAGGACCTGGACACAGTCTGGGGACTTTCAGAAATCCCTGAAGTGACTTTGCAGGAGTGGAATCAGCTTGAGCATGCCTGCGCTGTGTGTTGCCAGCCAATAAAACACAATTTTCAGACAGTTTTGTTACTAAACCACAATCAATTGAAACATTTGGAGGTACATGGTTGTGGCGGGTAGGCTGTAAGCTTAAGTGCTGTGTGTTATGTATCATGTAATTCCTGTGTGTTTATTCACTCTTCAAAACTTCAATATCCACAGAGCTGCAAATGAGCTAGTAGCACCAAGGCTCAGCCTGAATGAGGTTTTCTGTCTAGAGAGGTATTAATACAGGGATGCATGCATGCTAAGTCACTTCAGTCGTGTCCAACTCTGAGACCCTATGGACTATAGCCCGCCAAGCCTCTGTCCATGGGATTCTCCAGGCAAGAGTACTGGAGTGAGGAGCTAGTTCCTTCTCTAGGGCATCTTCCTGACCCAGAAATTGAACCTGCATCTCTTGCATCTCCTGCATCGGCAGGCAGGTTCTTTACCACTAGTGCCAACTGGGAAGCCAAAAACAGGGATACCTAAGTCAAAATGATCTTTTTTCATTGCACCCAGAAATCCATCTCTTGATAATCGGTCCCTTGCTTTAAGGCTTAAACAATCTCAAAATCTTCACAGGTTTAAACACAAACAACCCGGCAGAGCACACAAAGAAAAGTCTTTTTTTCTTTTCCCCCAAGTGATGACTCATTCTGTCGTCTGGGACTAAATGCAGCATACATTTCACGAACGAGAGCAGGTTGGTGCATTTAATTCCAGCCTGGAGAAGGACTTGCAAACCGCTTCACCTCTCAAAGCAATAAGAACTTCAACCAAGAGGACATTTTAGAGTCATTCTTATTTCAAGTCTTCTATCCTGGCCTAAAGTGGGTCACTGAAACTCAGATGAAAATTATAGAAGTAGGGACTTCCCTGGCAGTCCAGTGGTTAAGACTTCACCTTCCAATGCAGGGGGTGTGGGTTCAATCCCTGGTCAGGGAGCTAAGATCCCACATGCCAGAAAAACAAAAGAGAAAATAGAAACAATATTGCAACAAATTCAGTAAAGACTTTCTAAAATAAATTACAGAGGTGGTGGTTGAAAATACCAACCTACTACATTGCTATTGACATATACACCCAAGCTAATATCTGCTGCTATAATCTGCTCCTGTTTAGTTGCTAAATCATGTCCGACTCTTTGTGACCCCATGGGATTTTCCAGGCAAGAATACTGGAGTGGGTTGCCATTTCCTTCTTTGTGCAAAACTCTTCTTTTTTTCCTTCTCTCTTCCCTTCCTTTACTTTTTTCTTCCTTCATCTCCCTGGGCCCCCATCATGTACCTTCCTTAACTCTTAAACCCCCTCCTGCCCACAACCATAGGCAAAATAGAAAAGTGAATCAGCATGTGACCCATTGCTAAGTCTAGAGTAAAAACATCACCCAGATTATCTCCCCACTAAAATAGTTGGAATTCCCACAGTCGGGAAGGGAGAGGAGGCAAGTGACATTCCACCGTGCGTTTCTGGAGGACTGCTTCCAGTGGTGGGAGTCACAGAGGACTGCCTAAGACTTCACGGGGCATAATTTCTGCCCTTGCTGGAACTGTGAGAACATCTGTGGGTCATGAATCTTTGAGGAACAGTTGACACTGTGGATCCCACAGCAGTAGGCATTTGGCAAGAATCACTTAAATCCATCACTTGCTTAAATGTACCTATCAAATGCTGGGTAAAGTGATGACAAGCTAGATACAGAGGTTCCTTCCCTGAAGACGTGTGTGGCTCAGTCATGGCAAAAAGTCCTAGAGATTTTCCTTCATTTGCTCATTTCCTACATGCCCAAATAACAGGGGAGTGTTTGGGACTCGTCCAGGAACCAGAGGGGGCTTCCCTGGTGGCTTAGTGGTAAAGAATCCACCTGCCAATGCAGGAGATGTGGGTTTGATCAGGAAGATCCCTTCTTGGAGGAAATGGCAACCCACTCTAGTATTCTTACCTGGAGAATTCCATGGACAGAGGAGCCTGGCAGGCTACAGTCATTGGGATTGTAAAGAGTTGGACAAGACTTAGTGACTAAACAACAAGAAGGAACCACAGAGGCTCAGAAACGACCTCACCAAGAAACACCCAAGGCCAGTCGTAATGATACATAGAAAACAGGAGACAACATTGGAGAACTCCGTTTTAAACATATAGATTTTAAAACTGGAAGGATACACCAAAAAATGTTATTGGTCATTATCTCTGAGTGGGGTATGATAAATATTCTCCTCTTCTGCAGGTAACTCGAGCAGCTCCTGCTCTCTCACCGGGATCAGACCTCTTCTCCATTCTATTGTGGAGCACAGCCCCTCCTCTCATAGGCATCCTTTCTGTGAGTTTGAGGCACTTGACCTTCCTTTCCCCAAGCAAAGGCAGGCACGTGACCAGGACCAGCCAGAGGATGCTGGTCAATGGCTGCCCACAGTGGCTAGGTCAGGGATGTGCATGGGCTCTGACCTTGGACATCAGCACCTTCCCTGGAGCATCAGGAAAGAGGCATGTCTTCTCTCTGGGTCACTGTCAGCTGGTGAAAGTGAAAGTGGTTTGGTCGTGTCCAAGTCTTGGCAGTCCTATGGACTGTAGCCCACCAGGCCTCTCTGTCCATGGAATTCTCCAGACAAGAATACTGGAGTGGATTGCCATTCCCTTCTCCAGGGGATCTTCCCGACCCAGGGATTGAATCTGAGTCTCCTGAATTGCAGGCAGATTCTTTACTGCCTGAGCCATCAGCGAAACCCAAAACTCAGCTAACAAGGCCGCCGTTAACCTAGAACTGACAGCGTGACTTTTCTTGTGGTGGTGGTTTTGCCACCTCATTAAGACAGCCTTCTGACACAAAGCCAAGATGCAGGAAAGTAGAAACAAAATAGGAAGAGAGAGAGACTCGCTCAAGAAATAGGACCTCTATGTAGGAAAAACTTAGGGTTACCAGGGCTTCCCTGGTAGCTCAGATGGTACAGGATCTGCCTGCAATGTAGGAGACCCAGGTTTAATCCCTGGGTCAGGAAGATCCCCTGGAGAAGGGAATGGCAACCCTCTCCAGTATTCTTGCCTGGAGAATTTCATGGACAGAGGAGCCTGGTGGGCTCCAGTCCATGGGGTCACGAAGAGGCAGACACAACTGAGCAACTAAGCACACACACACACACACACACACCGGGGAGTAGCGGGAGGGATAAATTGAAAGATTGGGACTGACATATACATATGACTATAGGCCTGGCGTGCTGCAATTCATGGGGTCGCAAAGAGTCAAACATGACAGCGACTGAACTGATATATAAAATAGAGAACTAATAAGGACCTACTGTATAACACAGGGAACTCTACTCAATACTCTGTAATGACCTATATGGAAAAAGCATCTAAAAAAGAGTGGATGTATGTATAACAGATTGCTGTACACCTGAAACTAACAACACTGTACATCAATTATACTCCAACAAAAATAAAGGAATATGGTATTGGGTTTATGGGAGAATGGACACACGTGTGTACGGCTGAGTCCCTGCCCTGTTCACCTGAAACTACCACAACATTGTTAATTGGCTCTACCCCAGTACAAAATGTTTTTGATGTTTAAAAAAATATTTTTAATGTGATCTCTAGAAAGAATATCATCTTTCAGTCCAACATTACCGTTGATCCAGAGTTTTCTATTAATAAAACCTCACCAAAGCTCTTGACTTTTTTCACATTGAGTCATACATTTTCCTGTGTTCAGATGAGCTTGGATGGGTTTCTGTCATCTGACAAGAAGAGATGCCTGACACATCCTTTATGTACTTTTTTCACTTCCCAGATTTTGATTATGAATATACATTGTTTAAGTAGTCAGATATTGTTGGTTTATTTTTTAAAGATAATTACACAAGAAAGTCTGTAATTCTGGTTAGAGTTGTCATACTGCCTAGTCTATTGCATTTTTTTTTTTTAACTGGGAAAAGAAAATAATTTTTTATTGATTTCTCCTAGGTCTTCACAAAGATCTTTCTTAAAAATACTCTGTATTGACCTATATGAGAGAAGAGTCTTAACAAGAATGGATATATGTATATATATAAGCTGATTCACTTTGCTGCACACCTGAAACACAGCATTGTAAATCAACTATACCCCAATAAAATTCTTTAAACAGTTTTTGGAGTTAATATATGTTCTTTTGCATAAGGTGGTCAACCTCCAAGTGCCCTATAAACCTACTCTCACTAGCTCATTTCCAAGAATCTAGTGTATTATTTGTGGATTGTTTGTTCTCTCACCCTTTCTATACTGAATTTTTTCTTATTTTCACTATCTAGCCTCTGGGTAGCCTCCTTTTATAAGTGGCTCAAAAGCATCAAAGAGACAAACTAGGTTTTCCAAGCAGACAGAGGACAGTGATGTAATAACTGCAAGTCCAAAGCCCCAGGGTATGACTCATGGTCTACAGGGTTGTCCGACTTAGTCTAGACCCACAGTCCTTTACAGAGGCAGGACTTGTCCTTCCAAGCATCACAGATGTCAAATCCCAGAGTTCGTCCAGAAAAATCATCAGAAAGTCAAGAATAATGTCTGAGTCTCAACTTCCACAAATCAAATAAGGAAGGAAAACAGACTACAGATTTGTCCTCTTGCTAATATTTCAAGTCTGCTTTTTAACTGAAACAAACTAAGGCTGGGAAGAAAAAAAAAAAAAAAACTTGCCAAAAAAATAGCACAAATCCCACGATGACAAGGGAACAATAAGTGGGTCTGTCCAAGCCTTACAATTTATGGTGAAGAATCACACTGCATGTCATGTGGTAAGCTGCAAAAAAGAGAGAGAGAGAGAAACTTTAAGAAAGGAGATGATTCCTAAATCTGCACTGAGAGAGAGAAACCTTCAAACAACCCTAATATGGTCATGTTGTGAGTAACTGAACAACTAAATTGAGTCTATTGTAAGAAAACAAATTTGTTGAATACAATGTGGCAAGTTCAAAAGAGAGAGAGAGAGAAAGAAACTGTAAGAAGGGAGAGGAAAATTACTTTTTCTGAGACTTTTTTTTTAAAGAGGAAATAAGGCAGAAATGTTCTCATCTGATTAAGCTGGCGTAATGGGCCTGCTACAGGGTAACTATAGAGGAGAAAACTCAAGAAAAGGAAAAGAATATAAGTAATCATCACTAAAAATATTCGGCAGAAATTAAATCTCAATGTCTACTCGGGGAAGAACTTCCTTTTCTGAAGATGGCCTGATACTGCTTTTCAACAGCTTGAGTGACACCTAGTGTCCAGCCAGGGAAGTGAAGTAGTTCGCTAGTTGAGAATCACATGAAAGCTTCACATCCTCTGTGGAGGATTAGTTAAAACAGACCCTCTTTGTTCCTTTCATCTCAGAAACATTTAACAGAAGCTGCAGGCAGAGTTGTTCAAGTGACCAGCATTGTCAACATTAAGCATCATGACTGTGGGCAAGTCACTTGACTCTGGACTAAATACCCCAGTGTTTTCCCTTCAAGTCACAAACGGCTATTTGTCGAAAAGTTTCCATGGAGAAACATACTGCAGGAACTGTTGGTTAAATAAACGCCGATAGGTTTCATTACTGCAGAATTTCTCAGAGTTTCTTTTTAAGTTCCTGTGCATTGTCAGTTTCCAAGAGTAAGCTATGAAATGCAGTGTCTTCCAACTTGACTGCATGGAGAACAATTTTTTTCCCCCAGAGCATCTTGGAGGACAAGGTTCCAACAGAACTCTGAGAAATGCTATGTTGAAAGTCCCTTCAGTTCTAACATTTTATGACCACATGTGGTTAATTATAAATTATTAAAGGCAATACCATCACTAAGGCTACACAGTTAAATGCCATAGTTTAGACATGTTGTATCAAATTTTCACACACATTAAAAAAAAGCAATCAAAGTCAAAATACATCAGTGTTTGAACTCTAGAACTTATACATTAAGTGCTTTAAAATCCAATTTCAGGGATGGAGATTCAAGACGGAGGGGACATATGCATGCCTACAGTTGATTCATGTTGATGAATGGCAGAAACCAACACAGTATTGTAAAGCAATTATCCTTCAATTACAAATAAATACATTTTTAAAGCCCAATTTCAATCTAAATTTTAAGGCAACTTTAGATTCCATCAAGCTTATTTTCCTATTAGTTTTTGTTCCAAGAGCTGTTAAAGTATATCTCCTGATGGGCTATATAATTCATTCCATTTAAACTTCATGTTAATTCACTTATTTAAAAAAAAAAAAGGCAGGAGGACAGGAGGTGGGGGAGGGAGAGAGAGCAGCCCCTTGATAACTCAGTTAGGTAATCCTGCACCCTTAATTAGATGAGAAAAACCTTAACTTTATCCCCTGTTTGACAGGAGCACAGAGATACATTCCAGATACTGCACCAAAAAAAAAAAGAAAAGAAAGAAAAACCTTTAGCAAACAGATGGTATCATTCTGTAACTAAAAACATTCTCTAATCATATTTAAATTACTAATATGCATTTCAAGGCTTATTAACAAAATATAGTATTGATCAAGACCTTCTAAGGCCAATTAACGTCTCCAATGTATAGATGTAAAGACTTCGCAAATACTTCTCTCTCTACTTAAGAAGCAAAAGGATTCCTCTTCTTCCCACATCCTACTCCCCGCCCCCTGGACTCGGAGTCCCAAGATTTCCAGGGAAATCTGAAGTTAACCCCAAGCCCTCAGGTTCCTCAGTTCAGTAAACTCGCTGAGAAGGGGACCTCCCCACCCTTCGCCAGCCTAAACTCCCCACTCCCACTCCTCTATTTACTGAGCATTTCAAAAATATACTGACTTTTCTACCAGATATTTTATAGTTACCTTGGTCTAAACCTAATCCTCACAATTGTCTGGCAGAAGGACGGGAAGGAGGCTGTCACCCTGTGTATTTACCATGTGAGGACACTCAGGCTGGGAAAGGAGAGGGACCCAGTCTCCCAGAGCCTCCCAGAGGATTCCCACTCCATCGGGCTCCACACTAGGCTGCGGTCCCGAGCAAATAGCGGGATGCTTCTCTTCAGATTCTGACCTCACCATTTATTAGATGATGGTTTTGGTTAAGTTCCTTAACCTCACTAAGTATCAAATGGGCATATTGTGGCAGACACTTTATAGAAAGAGAAGGATTAAATTGGTTAGTACATGCAAGAAACTAATCATGGATTTTAGAACATAATAAATGCTAATTAAAGTTTCTACTAATGACTTAATTTCTTTATTCTTCCAAAATGTGTATTGAGCACTCACTCTGTACAAAGCAAGGGAGCTGTGGTCATTGCCCTCATGGATGCTGTAGTTCTTTTATTATCATTGTTATCATTTACATGAGCTCTTGGGCTTCCCAGGTGGCTAGTGGTAAAGAACCTGCCTGCCAGTTCTTTACCCAGGAGATGAGGGTTCGATCCCTGGGTCAGGAAGATCCCATGAACAGAAGAGCCTGGAGGGCTACAGTTCATGGGATCTGCAACTGAGCACACACACACAAACAGTAACAGGAGTTCTTGAGCTAATCCTCTAAAGCAATGTAATAGTATACTTTTCCCTCTAGAGGGAGCTCAAGGAACTGCTTCACTCCACCTTTAAAGAGTTGTTTTTTGTGTAGGTCAAGGACAAAAGAGAATCCTAATATATAACTAGATCATTAATCACAGGATATAACTTTTGTGAGACTAGGTGTAGCCTTTATGGGTAGTACAAACAGAACTGAATTGGAAAAAAATATATTTTTTGGAATCTTTTCTGCATGAAACCAATTTTTAATTGTTCTTGTCTATTCATGTATATGGTATGAGAGACTTTTCCAAGCATTATCCTTATCTTTTAGCCTTTTCATACTGTTCATGGGGCTCTCGGAGCAAGAACACTGAAGTGGTTTGCCATTCCAAATCAACCCTGAATATTCATTGGAAGGATTGATACTGAAGTTGAAACTCCAATACTTTTGACCATCTGATGTTAAAAGCTGACTCACTGGAAAAGACCCTGATACTGGGGAAGACTGAAAAAAAAAGAAGAGGGTGACAGAAGATGAGATGGTTAGATCACATCACTGAGTCAATGGACATGAGTTTGAGCAAACTCTGGGAAACAGTAAAGGACAGGGAGGCCTGGCGTGCTGCCATCCATGGGGTTGCAGAGAGTCAGACACGACTTAGTGACCAAACAATACTCCCTATCTTTGGAAGCCCAGAAAGAATAAAGGTGGGCTTTAAAAAAAAAAAAAAAAAAAGCAGGTATACAGTGGGATGCTTCGGCTTTCCACTAGTCTAGGCAAAAAGGTTTATCCTGCTGGCCTGACCAGGTTAACAAACCACATAGTGGGTTTGGCTTTGATGTCTCACTAGGATTAAGGATGCATTTGCCTCAAGAGCGTTCCATTCACTTAACTCTTGGGACCCTCATAGGACCGAATGCAATGACGCCAGCGTTTGGATACTGTTCACAGACCAGCTAATAATACAAAGGAGAATTTTGTAACTTTTGTATAGATGGAAAACAGACTTGTGCTTGCCAAGGGTGAGGAGGTGGAGGAGGGACGGATTGGGAGTTTGGGATTAGCAGATGCAAACTAGTTTATAGGATGGATAAACAAAGTCCTACTGCATAGCACAGGGAACTATGTTCAATATTCTGTGATAAGTCATAATAGAAAAGAATATGAAAAAGAAAGCATATATATATTATATATATATAACTGAGTCACTTTGCTGTACAGCAGAAATTAATACAGCATTGTAAATCAACCACACTGCAATTAAAAAAAAAATCAGACCCATATAATGATCCTGTTTCTCTGAAATAATGAAAACTAGCACTAGAAAGATAAACTCATTTGCTTCAGGTCACAAATCTAATTAGTTTTGAACAAATATCAGCAGAATGGCTTGTAATAGTTTAATAGTTACATTATTTCAACAGGAACTCCAATTTTCAATAAACTCTTCATGTAATCAAAATAAGTGACTTGAGACAAATTAGGATAGGAAGCTACTCCAAAAGGAAAATTATTTTAGTAAAGATGATGGAAGGTATTTTTGTTCTGTTGCCTTTGTTTTGTTCTTTTTAAGACAACAGAAGGACTCTGAGTTCATACATCAATCTGAATGAAAGAATTTTCTTTAGAAGCCTGGCTGACAAGGTTGCCAGGAAATCAAGAGGTCATGTGTCTGAAGAAGTGAAGTCGCTCATTCGTGTCTGACTCTTAGTGACCCCGTGGACTGTAGCCTACTAGGCTCTTCCATCCATGGAATTTTCCAGGCAAGAATACTGGAGTAAGTTGCCATTTCCTTCTCCTGGGGATCTTCCCAACCCAGGGATTGAACCTGGGTCTCCTGCACTGCAGGCAGATGCTTTACCATCTCAGCTACCAGGGAAGCTGTGTCTGAAAAAAACCACTTCTAATTGTGCTAATGCCACAGAAGAGTGCAACTCAAAGAAATTATTTTTAATGCAAATTATTTAATACTTATGAAAATTGTTATAAAACACGCCTGCTTTTCATTTAGAACCAAGATCAAAACTATTAACTTAATTTTATCCTCCTTATGCATGTTCAGACCTAGAACATAAATACACCCCAATACATACCAACGCACACATACAGCACACACATGCGTGTCCTTGTGGACATGCCCATAAACGACATTTCCACTCAGAGCACTAATCTCACTCCCTTCCCTTCTCATGAAGGCGTGGTGGTGACACAGAAGCTGGATGCAGGCAGAAAAGATGATTGCAGTGGAGAAAAGGAAAATTTGCAGAATGTTGGATAAAACAGATGAGAGATGAGAAGGGCTATTCTCTAATAGCACTTGATTCATTTATTACCTACCTCGACATGATTTTAAGTGACTACGATCTTATCAAAACTTCCTTGTTATAAAACACTATCAGAAAGCACATCAGTGAAGTTACTCAAGGTTGCCCCATATTGTAATTCTAAAACAAATGGAACAAAACTGGACTTTTGTTCTTTTCTTTGATCCTAGTCGATCTGTAACTGGTATGATATCACTGGTGCCATGTCTAGAGTAATAATTCACAGAATCAGAGGATTTCTGCTTCAGGAAAGAACATAGCCCAATGCTCTTGCTACAGCAACTAGAGGTAAAAAAGTGGATGAATTACCAAGAGCATACTTCAAATAGGGCTTCCCCAAGGTCTCAGTGGGTAAAGAATCTACCTGCCAGTGCAGGAGACACAGCAGACCCGGGTTCAATCCCTGGGCCACGAAGATCCCCTGGAGGAGGAAAAATGGGCAACCCACTCTAGTGTTCTTGCCTGGAGAATTCCACGGACAGAGGAGCCTGGTGGGCTACAGTACAAAGGGTCACAAAGAGTTGGACACAACTGAGCAACTAAGCACGCATACTTAAGATAAAGCAGAGTTATGAGGTGTGATGGGAACTGGGTAAACAGGAGTCACAAACCAGGGCAAGTCTTTCCAGGGGGAAGGGGTGGGGTCTTGGCTGATTCTGGATGAGGACTGAGGAAAGTGAAATCAGCAAGGATTCTGGCAGTCTGATGGACTGATTAGAAACAAGAGATATCCAAAGGGGGCGAGGCTTTCCCCCAGAGGACTCATGCTGGATTCTGGCAGAATGGGCAGGAGGCTGGGAAGTGAAATTCCCCATAACTCATGTTTCAGGAAACACAGTCCCTCTAGAAGGATGAGGTCTGCCTCAAACATATGAAGCAATTGGAACTCTCACATGTTACTACCACACTGGAAACCCCTTTGACGGAATCTGGTAAACACATATATGTGATGATCCAGAAATTCTACTCCTGGCTAACTACCCAAAGATATGGACAAGGATGTTATTTGTCATATCCAAAACTGAGGGGAAACCCTAATGGAGTTGATAAGTAGAGATATATTTACATAATAGAATACAAAGCAAATTAAAAAAAAAATTACCACTATTTTCACCAACATGAGTGAATCTCAGACAAAATGTTGAGGAAAAAACTCCCCTCAAACAAAAAAGAGTGCATACTGCATGATTCCATCTTTAATGAAGTTTAAAAATGAGCAAAACCAATCTTCAATTATATAGGTCAAAATAGTAGTTAGTTTTATGGAGGTATCAATCGGCCAGGGGCATGAGGAAATGTGCTTATATCAATCTAATGGTACTTCCCTGGCTATACACACACATAAAAATTCATTAAGCTGTACATTTATATAAAACCTCAATTTAAAAATTAGAGGAAAAAAAACCCCTACGTGGAATAATTTAATTTTAGAACCAGAAAGAAGCTTAGTGATCATCTTAGCCAATTTTTATTTTACATTTTGGAAACCAAGTCTCAGGAAATTAAGAAACTTGTTGATGCTATGCAGGTAATGTATTCACTTGTTCAGCAAGTAATTACTGGAAGCTTACTCTTTGCTGACACCGTATGAAGATACAGGTTATCAAGACAGACACGTCACCTGTTTTCATGAAATTTCTGTTTCTAGCTGTAGAAACAGAAATTAAGCAAATAACCTAAAAAATAAACATGTAACGGCAGATTGCGATAAACGGTGTGAAGGACCAACACGTGGTGTCTGAGTGATCACACCTGGAGCACAGGCCCACCTGGTGGACAGATTCCTGCTCCCTTGCTTCCAACAACACTGCCTTTTCCCACCCACTTTGAACTTTTAAAAAACTAGGAAGAAATTCTAAATCTTCATGAATTTATTCTGGAGAATGTCTCCAGACTTCCAATTTCTCCAGACTTCAAAGGGCAACCTTTAATTATAAACCACAGGCAAAACAATAAATAAATGTCAAGGGGGGGTGACCCTCAAGAATTGCCAAAAAGGACTCCATTTTGTCAGGAAAGGAGCTGCTCAAGTTTGGGGACTTGACATTAGCTTCCTGTTACATCTCAGCTCTTTAGATTCACGAGGTGGATGGCCCGGCAACAGTACCTCAGCCCCTTTTCCCTCCCTCTCCTGTTTATATGACATTTATGTAGGTTCAATTGTTATAAATTAGACAACTTGGAAAACAGGACCAAGATAAATCAATATCAAGACAGCCAAGATCTCCATAATAAAGTTAAAATACACACCACGTCTAATTTCTTCAGCAACTCACAGTCTGTGACTTCAAGGATTTGTTTCAAATGACGCCGGCTTCCGCTCAGGCAGATTATCTTTCCAAAAAAGCTGCTCAGCTTTGCCTGCAACAAACATGAGTCTTCAGTGAGTTCAGTTTTCTTTGATAAGAAACACCCATAGAACCACTGAACTTCCCAGATGGCTCAGGGGGCAAAGAATCTGCCGGCCAATGCAGGAGACACAGGAGAGGCGGCCTCAATCCCTGGGTCCGGAAGAGCCCCTTGAGGAGGAAATAGCAACCCACTCCAGTATTCTTGCCTGGAGAATCCCATGGACAGAGGAGCCTGGCGGGATACAGTTCATGGGGTTGCAACAAGTTGGACATGACTGAGTGACTAAGTGCATAGTACCATTATCTTAAGTTTGGGTTTCTGAGATGAAGATTTGAGTGAAAGTAGTTCATTTCGGAGCTTACCCAAGACATCACCAGCGGGAAGATGGCGGAGTGAGAGAGAGAGACGGAAGGGAGGGACTGCGTACACCTGAAATGAATCAGGCTGGTCCTGATAAGAGCCTCTGGATTGGTCCACCCAAGGGCAAGGAGGCTGGGGTACTTATTACCATCCATTACCATCCATCAGCGTTTGAAAGCCTCACCTGGGGACCTAGCTCCCTGGTGCCTCCAGCTATCCTTGTGTGGGCTGAGCACACAAGTGGAGGAAAATGGCAAATGCTAAGGGATTATGAGTGCCCACCAACAACGCTGGCCACACGTGCAACAAGTAGTTGAGCATTAGTGCAAGAGTGTGCAGGAGGTTGGTTCTTAAACACGAGTATCAGGCGTGTAGAGGAAACTGGTTAAACGGTTCGGTAGAGAGGATTCAGTTGAGAGGATCTAAGGCACATTCTCTTTCAGAAAACAAAAATCATGGCATCTGGTCCCATCACTTCATGGGAAATAGATGGGGAAACAGTGGAAACAGTGTCAGACTTTATTTTTTTGGGCTCCAAAATCACTGCAGATGGTGATTGCAGCCATGAAATTAAAAGACACTTACTCCTTGGATGGAAAGTTATGACCAACCTAGATAGCATATTCAAAAGCAGAGACATTACTTTGCCAACAAAGGTCTGTCTAGTCAAGGCTATGGTTTTCCAGTGGTCATGTATGGATGTGAGAGTTGGACTGTGAAGAAAGCTGAGCGCCAAAGAATTGATGCTTTTGAACTGTGGTGTTGGAGAAGACTCTTGAGAGTCCCTTGGACTGCAAGGAGATCCAACCAGTCCATTCTGAAGGAGAACAGCCCTGGGATTTCTTTGGAAGGAATGATGCTAAAGTTGAATCTCTGATACTTTGGCCACCTCATGTGAAGAGTTGACTCATTGGAAAAGATGCTGATTCTAGGAGGGATTGAGGGCAGGAGGAGAAGGGGATGACAGAGGATGAGATGGCTGGATGGCATCACTGACTCGATGGACATGAGTTTGAGTGAACTCCGGGAGTTGGTGATGGACAGGGAGGCCTGGTGTGCTACAATTCATGGGGCTGCAGAGTCAGACATGACTGAGCGACTGAACTGAACTGAACTGAACTGAAGGCACATTCTTGGCTTCCCAGGTGGCTCAGTGATGAAGAATCCACCTGCCAATGCAGGAGACACAAGAAGCACAGTTTCGATCCCTGGATTGGGAAGATTCCCTGGAGAAGGAAATGGCTGGAGAATTCCATGAACAGAGAGGAGCCTGGCAAGCTATACAGTTCATGGGGTTGCAAAGAGTCAGATATGACTGAGCACACACACAAGGCACATTTTTTACTTTAAAAATTGAAAAGCAGTATGTGAATTCAGATGGCCAACAGGCAAAGGAAAAGATATTCAACATCACTAATTATTAGAGAAAAGCAAATCAAAATGATGATTAGGTACCACCTCACTCTGGTCAGAATGGTCACCCTCAAAAAGTCTACAAATAACAAATGCTGGAGAGAGTATGGAGAAAACGGAACTCTCCTACACTGTTGGTGGGAATGTAAATTGGTCCGGCCACTATGGAGTACAGTATGGGAGTTCCTTAAAAACTAAAAATAGAACCACCATATGATCCTGCAATCCCACTATTGGGCATATATCCTGAGGAAACTATAATTAGAAAAGATATATGCATCCCAATGTTCATAAGAGCACTATTTACATACAATAGCCAAAACATGGAAACAACCTCAACGTCCATGAACAGATGACTGGATAAAGATGTGGTATGTTTATACAATGGAATGTCACTCAGCATAAAAAAGAAGAAATAATGCCATTTACAGCAGCATAGACGGACCTAGAGATTACCATACTAAGCAAAGTAAGCCAGACAGAAAACATCATATGACCTATACGTGAAATCTAAAAAAAAGATACAAACGCACTTATTTACAAATTAGAAACAGACCCACAGACAGAAAACAAACTTACAGTTACCAAAGGGGAAAGGGGTGAGGCAGGGACGAATTAGGGGTTTGGGATTAGCATATACACACTACTGTATATAAAATAGATAACCAACAAGGTCCTACTGTAGAGCACAGAGAGTTATATTCGACATCTTGTAATAACCTACAAGGAAAAAGAATCTGAAAAATAAAATACACACATATATATATTCTGTAGCCCACCAGGCTCCTCTGTCCATGGAATTCTCTAGGCAAGAGTACTGGAGTAGGTAGCCATTCCCCTCTCAGGGGATCTTCCCAATCCAGGGATCAAACCCAGATCTGCTGCACTGGGCAGATTCTTTACCATCTAAGCCACTGCTGCTGCTGCTGCTGCTAAGTCGCTTCAGTCATGTCCGACTCTGTGCGACCCCATAGACGGCAGCCCACCACGCTCCCCCGTCCCTGGGATTCTCCAGGCAAGAACACTGGAGTGGGTTGCCAGTTCCTTCTCCAATGCATGAAAGTGAAAAGTGAAAGTCAAGTCACTCAGTCGTGTCCGACTCTTCGCAACCCCATGGACTGCAGCCCACCAGGCTCCTCCACCCATGGGATTTTCCAGGCAAGAGTACTGGAGTGGGGTGCCATTGCCTTCTCTGCTAAGCCACTAGGGAAGTATATATATTTTTGTATGTATGCTGCTGCTGCTGCTAAGTTGCTTCAGTCGTGTCTGACTCTGTGCGACCCCATAGATGGCAGCCCACCAGGCTCCGCTGTCCCTGGGATTCTCCAGGCAAGAACACTGGAGTGGGTTGCCATTTCCTTCTCCATTTGTATGTATATATATATATGTATTATTTATACATATATATATACTTCCCTGGTGGGAAGTATAGATATATTATAGATATATCTTATATATATACATATATTACAGTAGATATATAATATATATTATAGTTGATATATTATATAAAATATATTATTATATTTATAATATATTTTATATAAAATAAAATATATATTATACTCTATAAAATATTTTATAAATTATACCTTACAATATATTTAAATAATATAAGTATGTAATTTATATTATATTACATGATAATATATTTAATAATAGTATATAATTATAATATTTGGTTATATTAATTATACATATTAATTATATATGTATAACTGAATCACTTTGCTATGTACCTGAAGCTAACCAACATTGTAAATCAACTATTATTATACTTCAATAAGAAAAGAGAACAAGGGATTTTAAAAATGAAAGCAGTATGTGAATAAAGCTCTCTCTTCTTCTGTTATTACATAGAACTGTGGGCCATCTGTGATCCAGGTGTAATAATCAGCAGAATTGTTTTTTCCCAATTGGATGATGACACCGGATCTTCAGAGTTGCAAGAGTCTAGTAATCACTTTCAGTGGAAGCGTGAGCAAACAACAGTGATGCCTGGTATCCAGGGAATTTATATATGTAACTTCATTCATTTTTAATTTCATGAAAGAAAGAGAAACTAAAAGGAAGCTAAAGGAATCTCTACACTTTAAATAAACCTTTATCATAAGAAATTATTTTCTAATGCATTCCTTGAGGGTTAAGGAAAATTTTGAAATCAATTAAGGGATTGGAATTTTGGGGTTTTTTTAAAGCTAAATCGTTCAAGTTAAGGTGAGATAAATTGTCTTTCTCTAATAGATGAAGTCATTAGCACAATGTCATGTCCTCAGCCCCATCTCCTGATTTTGTAAGTTATGTTTTTATTTTGTCAAAATAGAACAACTCACAATCTTTTCATTAGCCCAATTTTTGCAATTACATCATGTTCACTTGATATTTAAGTGAAAACACTGCTCCTCACTGGGCTTCCCCAGTGGCTCAGCAGTAAAGAATCCACCTGCAATGCAGAAGTCGCAGGTTCAATCCCTGGGTTGGGAAGATCCCCTAGAGGGGCACATGGCAACCCACTCCAGTATTCTTGCCTAAAGAATCCAATAGACAGAGGAGCCTGGCAGACTACTGCCCATACAGTCGCAGAGTCAAACATGACTGAAGTGACTTAACACGCATGAATTGCTCCTCACCGATCATTATACTACAGCTTCCCAACAACCTCAGTTCAGTTCAGCTCAGTTCAGTTGCTCAGTCGTGACCCCATGGACTGCAGCACACCAGGCTTTCTTGTCCATCACCAACTCCCAGAGCTTGCTCAAACTCATGTCCATTGAGTCGGTGATGCCATCCAACTATCTCATCCTCTGTCGTCCCCTTCACCTCCTGCCTTCAATCTTTCCCAGCATCAGGGTCTTTTCCAATTACTCAGTTCTTCGAATCAGGTGGCCAAAGAATTGGAGCTTCAGCTTCAGCATCAGTCCTTCCAGTGAATATTCAGGACTGATTTCCTTTAGGATTGATCTTCTTGCAGTCCAAGGGGGACTCTCAAGAGTCTTCTCCAGCACCACAGTTCAAAAGCATCAATTCTTCAGCACTCAGCTTTCTTTATGGTCAACAACCTAGATTCTTTATCTTTTTAGTTGGCTGAAATTTCCGGCCAAGTAGGTTTTCAAAGAAGGGCTCTTGACCATTTTTTTAATGATAGGCTTTGTCCTTGAGTGACACCTTGGCTGGGAATAACATACTTGCTTCACACTTTCCATCCTTCAGAGCTTCTCCAGAGCCTTTCTCTCTTACCTTAGGATGTCACACACTGCTCTGAAGGAGTCTGACACCAGCTCCAAGTTCTACCTCTGTAAAGGACTAGCTCTCAGCCTAGGATTTTCAAGAATTTTTCTTTGATTCTTGGAAATATCGCTGTTGAGTATATGTATCCATTTCCCTAGAAAATGATGAGATTTCTAAACATGTGTTTTGTTTCCTTTCTGTCTCCCTGTTTTCATTTCTGTCAGACCAGGTTGTCATGTCTCTGAAAGGAGTCCTGTTTCCTGTTTCACCTTTTTCTACCCTACACTGGAGCCAGAAGACAATCACGACACCTCCTCATCCGCCTTTCTCCACATGGGGGTCAGGATTCTGTGGCTTCTGAGGAGCAGAAGGGAAAGGAGTCGCTTCCCATGCTCTGCTGCCGTTTTGTTTTGCTCCCTTGGGGTCTCCTGTTTCTTTTCTTTGCTGCCACTGTTCATGGGTGACTGCATTCTTTTACTCCTGATGATGGTTTTTGCTGGCCCTTTACTATGTCTTACATTTCTTATTCTGTAAGGCAGTTTGATTAGTCCATCTTAACATAAGTATTCCTGGGTTTTATATTCTTAAGTTCCCCAGCTAATGCACATGCCCACAAAGAACAGTGACGGATGTAGGTGTGTGGTCAGTGGTGTCCAACTCTTCTGTGACCCTATGGATTATAGCCCACCAGGTTCCTTTGTTAATGGGACTCTCCCGAATACTGAAGTGGGGATTAGGCACAGGGCTTCCCAGGTGGCTTAGTGGTAAAGAATCCTCCTGCCAATGCAGGAGACATAGGAGACAGGGTTCAATCGCTGGGTGGGGAATATCCCCTAGAGAAGGAAATGGCAACCCACCCCAGTATTCTTACCTGGAAAAAAAATAAAGAATACCGGAGCAGGTTGCCATTTCCTCTTCCAGGGAATCGTCCCCACACAGAGGTCAAACTCAATCTCCTGGGATTCCAGCATTGACAGGAAGATTCTTTACCACTGAGCCACCTGGGAAGCCCGATGTATGTCTTCTTATGCCCAATAGCTACTCACTTTTGATACTTACCCTCTCTGAGATTCAGTGTGACTTTCTCTGCAAAAGAAGAATAAAATCTTCCTGGCTACAACTTGATTGTGAAGTTGTGATGACGCACATGAGTTAACGTGTAGTCACATATTTCAGAGAACTTTCTCACACTCAAGAGAGCCAACAACATGATTGTATTTTCTACTTTCTCTTTACATAAACTGAAGAATTACTCAAACTGGGGTATTTAGTTTTTACACCAGTTTGGGTCCTACAGTTGCTAAACTAGTTACCAGCTTTTTCAGGGATTTCATTCTCTGCTACTTTTTAGTTAGAATAGTTGTTACTGTGGATAAATATAAAATTCCTTCCTTTTTTGTAATTTTTAATAGTGATTTTTTATAGTGATTTTTTCTGAAAATAGTCAAAGTGGGGCAGTTTCAAAGATTATTTTTAAATGGCCGATTCATTTACTTGTAACCAGAAACCATGCCATAAATGGAGACTAAAGCAGCTAAAGGAGAAAAAAGAGAAACAAAGATGAAGCAGTAAGTTCTCTTAACAATACTGTTCATGGTGGGTGGGTGACTGCAGAAAAACAGAGCAGCAAAAAGAATTTCTCTCCAGTTCCACCCCAGGGACAGGCAGAGCCCAAGACAAAGAGCTGAAAGCAGAGTTGGGAGGTCCATGCGCATTTTACTATCTATTAAGCCAGGAAGGTAAAGGGCATGAAATACGTGCCCCCACTAATTCCAGTATTCTTGCCTGGAAAATCCCATGGACAGAGGAGCCAGGCGGGCTGCAGTCCATGGGGTCACAGAGAGTCAGACATGCCTGAGCACACAAACACAACCGATTCCTAGGACCAAAAGCTTTGTGCTGGCTTGCGAGCATAATCAGGGGAAAGGCCATCTCCAAATGAAGTTCTGTTGACTCCTTTAAAACCTCATAACTTTATCCTGAGACAGATACAAGGAGGAGTTTATCAGATGCATTTATTTTTATGGCTAAGTTTTCTTGTGTGTTCAGTCATTCAGCTGTGTCCAACTCTTTGTGACCCCATGGACTGTAGTCCATCATGCTTCTCTGTCCATGGGACTCTCCAGGCAAGAATACTGGAGTGGTTGCCATTTCCTTAGGATTCTACTAATAAGGCACTAATCTGTCGAGTGCAGCGACAGATAAACTTTCTTTTTGCCTTCCAAGAACATACCAATATCTCTGTTCCTTGCTGTAGACTTTCCATCTCAGAAAGACCATGAAAGACACCTGGCTTCCAAACCTACTTACCTGCACTTCCTGAGATCAAAAGGCCACTTCTTAGCACACACAAGCTTTTCTGCTCAAGCTTCAGGGACCCACATCCCACAGCTGTGTTCAGACAGGGTCAGTGACAGCCCATTAAGAAGTGCTTTCAGGATTCCAGAATCTAGAGGTTTGGAAAACAGCCTTGGGATGCCTCATGGACCCATATGAAAGGAGCCAAACAGTAGGGTGAAGAAAACTTGGCTTAAATGACAACGTGTTTCAAAGCTGGGTATATTTTATTTATAAATAACATTTAGATACAGAGGTTAATCAGAGATTCTCCAAGATCCCCCAGAGTATTAGCACAGACACACCAGAGAGGAAAGAGAGCATGTTTATGGGTTTCTGCCATCTGGCAGCTAAACCCAAGGCTGGTTCTATCCAGACATCTCAGTAGACAGAGGGCTGATCACTTGTAAAATACAAGCATTGGATTTATTTTTTCAATCATGGATACTCCTGACTCAGTTCCCTTAATACCTTCATTCCTATTATCTAGGTTGTACAATTATATTCCATCCATTATATAACTTCGACTTAAATTCGTTCTTCAACTGTCATGAGTATTACAGAAAATTATGAATAAACCACATTTGAAGGTTCACCCCTCTGCTCCCTCCCTAATCATTCTCCCTGTAAATTTATTCCATCACATTCCACATGGTGTGAGAGTGTCTAACAGAACTGATGAGACACTGTTCTCATTTATTTCTCAACAGTATCCATTCTGGAAAGTGTAAATAGTGGGATTTTAGAAGTCTGTCAATATCAGTCACACTTCATTCGCTGGTACTTTGCTTTTTAAAAAACCGTCAGATGTAGACACTGACACTCGGAAGCCCAAAAGTTTCTAACAAAGGTCAGACTCTTCCTCTGTTCTCAGAAGCACCAGCTCAGTAGCTGTTGGGGAGCCCAGGAAATAGGACAGCAGGGACACAGAGGGCTGTACGGCCCCCACGTGGAAGGGGAGCAGAACTCATTGTGTGGCAACACAGGTGGTTTATCCATTTGCACACATACACTCCCATGACTACATTCACAACACGGTCGCTTTGTTGATCTCACTGTATTTTCACATTTCAGAGAGTTGAGAAAATGATTTTTCCCATTTTACATGTCATTCATTCCAGATAGATATGATATTCATAGTTTCAAAAAACAAAAATCTAATTTGTGGATGGGAGAAGGAAAGTTCCTATTTGCAAATTACTAGTGTATATGCATAGTCTGATGGCCACACAGCATTTATAAGGCCTCAGAGCTCCCTCCGAGGACCCTGCATCCCATAATCAGACCCCAGGGCATCTCAGGATGGAATCTACAATCCCGGCTGTTCTTCACTTGTGCACTTAGGTTCACCTGTCTTACTTTCACTGTGAAATAGAAAAAGAAATCTGTAATATTTCACAAGGCTTTCTGCACAGGGAGAAAATATCAGCTATCAAACAATTGAGAGAATTGAGACTGAGTCCTTGAAAATCTAAATTCTTCCTTTTTTTTTTTTTTACAAAATAATATAAATACATGCCTCTGTAAGATCCTGAGGGACTTAGAATTTACCTTTTCTTAATATGATCTTGGGCCTGAACCCACTTTATTAAAGCCTTCAGTTCCATATTTGAGGAGGACTGCAATGCCCTTCCCTCACCTTTCTAGCAAGCCTTATTTAAATATTGTAAAGACCACAGTAGGGCACTCGGTGCTTCAGCAGAGAGAACTGGTGAGTTAAGTTACAGGAAGAATGCATACAAGGCCAAATAAACAAACAAGACAGAACCGTTTTTTTAAAAGAACTTTAGAAATGAATTGTGCTGCAAAACTACACCTGTGATGGCAGTGTCTTGTCTGCCTATTTCAGAGGCACTGCATTAATAGAAACAGGGCTGTCTGATGCACTTGCCAGGACAGAGCCCCTCGGCCGAGGGCTAGCTCGAATTCGTCCTACTGCTAGGTGTGAATGACTCTTCGGTTTGCTTTACTGGCAACGTTTCTGGTGACACATCCTACACTTGAAAAAGGGCTGGAAACCAAGCGTGTGATAAGAGCGCCGGCCGTGTGTTACTTCTCGTGCTTCTTGGTCGATTCTCCCGTGCCCGGCCGGAGGCTGCCCCGGGCGGTGTCGCCGGCCCTGGCGTCCCTCCTCCGGCTCTGGCTCTCCCGGGAGACCTGCTGCACGGCCCGAAGGATGGCATTCTGCACGATCTGTCTGCTGGTGGTCTGCAGCTTCGCCTCTTCAGGCTCACTTCCAGGCTTCTCACCTGGCCAAGAACAGAAAGGGAGGGGAAAGCACAAGGTTAATTGGGGGTGTGGGAGGTTAAACAGGCCAGGGCTGGTAGGAAAAAAGAGGCTAATAAATAAGATCTCTAGAGGGGCCCACCACATTAGTTGTGAGGAGCCCTGCACAGCAGGGGGCTACCCTGATGGCTCTACCAGTAAAGAATCCACCTGCAATGCAGGAGACCCAGGTTTAAAACCTGGGCTGGGAAGATTCCCTGGAGAAGGAAATGGCAACCCACTCCAGTATTCTTGCCTGGAGAATTCCATGGACAGAGGAGCCCAGTGGGCTACAATCCATGGGGTTGCAAAGAGTTGGGCACGACTGAGTACCTAACACATACCACTCTTGTCTTCCTGTCTCCCTTTCCAGCAGAATCTCCACGGGTCTGCCCCAGTGATGTGCCGAATTTCTACTCCCATCCTCCCAGCATCCTCTGGTGGTTCTGCTTCTCTAGGCTCTCACAAGAGCCTGCCTCCTTCCATCTCATCGCTCTGTCGCTTCTGACTGCATCACCCTCAGCTGCTCATTGTTGTTCAGTCGCTCAGTCCTGTTCCACTCTCTGTAACCCCATGGACTGCAGCACGCCAGGCTCCCCTCTTCTTCACCATCTCCCAGAGCTTGCTCAAACTCATGTCCATTGAGTCAGTGATGCCATCCAACCATCTCAGCCTCAGTCACCGCCTTTTCCTCCTCCCCTCAATCTTTCCCAGCATCAGGGTCTTTTCCAATGAGTTAGCTCTTCGTATCAAGTGGCCAAAGTATTGCATGAGTGGGGCTCATTAACGCAGATCCCCTCTGGGGCTGGAAGGAAGCCAAAGAGAAAAGGAAGGGCAGGGCATTTTCTTTGGAGGAACTGTGGCGGACCCTGCGAACATCACTCTGCTCACATTTTACTGGGGGAAATGGAGCCACGTGGCCACACTTACCACACAGAAGACCACAAATACAGTCACCAACCTGATAGCCATGTGCCCAGCTTACGACTCAGGGAGGCTCTATCACTAAAACAAAAAAGTGATGACTTCCATGCAACGGCAAGGCTAAAGTGAAAAGCAAGAAGACATACACCCGCGGCAGGCCCCAGCTGGCCCTCAGGGAGATCGGCTGAGACCACCAAGCAGCGTAAGTGCGTGGGCAACAACGAGGTACCAAAGGGCCAGGGGTGCCCCAGAAAGAGCATCTCAGCCAAGCCGGATCTGTGTGAATTCTCAAATGATCCTTGTGTGAAGTCACTTTTCACTCTTTGGGTGGAGGACAGATGGCTCTAAGGGTAAGAGCAGGATGAGTTCTTAACAAGAGACAGAGAAGGAAAAGAAAATCTACTCTGAATTTAGCTGTGACCTAACATCCAAGCTAAATCGTCTTCTCCTCGCTCATCCATTATGAAGAAAAATCGATTAAGAAGTCAGAGGCAGTCTGTGAGATTCTGTGTCTGGGGGATCCCTTCGGGGATTTGCAAGGCAGGTTTAACCTTAACTGCCCTCATCACCACTTTGCTCTGGGTCAGGAATTTCTACCTATGCCAGAGCATGTGGGACAAAAAGAGGTGCAATGAGCTCAAACGGAGAAAGAGAAGGATGAAGATGAGGGTAAAAGCCACTCAGAGCATTTAAGAGAGGAAAAGCAAAACAAGAAGTTATATACGGAACCACAAAAGACTCCGAATAGCCAAAGAAGTTCTGAGAAAGAAGAATAAAGCACGAGGTGTCACATTTCCTGATTTCAAGCTATTTTATAAACACTACAGTAATCAAAACCATGCAGTGCTGGCATAAAAACAAAGACACAGACCCATGGAACATTAGAGAGAGCCCAGAAATAAACCCATGCGTGTACGGTCAACTAATACTCGACAGTGGAGCAAAGAATACTCGAGATAAAAGACAGTCTCTTCAATAAATGGTGTTGGAAACATGATGGACCCAGGGAGTGTCACACTGAGTGGAGTAAGTCAGATAGAGGAGAAATATAACATGACATCCCTTATATGTGGAATCTAAAAAGAAATTACACAAATGAACTTACAAAACAGAAAGTAACTCACAGACTTGGAAAATGAAATTATGGTTGCCGAGGGAAGGGACAGTTAAGGACTTTGGGAAGGTCATGTACACACTGCTATATTCAGAATGGATAACCAACAAGGACCCTCTGTACAGCACATGGAACTCCACTCAATGTTAGGTGGCAGCCTGGATGGGAGGGGAGTTTGGGGGAGAGTGGGTACATGTATATGTATCGCTGAGTCCCTTCATTGTTCACCTGAAATTGTCACAACATTGTTAACCAGCCACGCACCAACACAAAATAAAAAGTTGAGAAAATATAAATTTTTTAAAAACGGTGCTGGAAAAATCAGATATTCACATGTAAAAGAATGAAACTAGGCCCTATCTCATACCACTCACAAAAATTAACTCAAAATGGATTAAAGATAGATATAAGACCTGAAACCATACAATTCTAAAAGAAAACACAGGGGGAAAAGCTCCCTGACAAGGGTCTTGGCAACAAGTTTCTGGCGAGACACCCATAGCACAAACACAGCAGAAGGCGGAGCCGCAACTGAAACCCTTAGTTTTGCCATTTACTTACATGCATGAAACTTACTTGAAATTAATGAATCACCTACACGTTGCAGGTGGCCTGCGCCTTGTGTTAAGTGATGTAAACGTCTGCTAGCCTACTTAGCATTTACCAAATCGTTTTGGTATTTCACAAAAGATGATGAATCGATTTAATTAGCTTTAAACTCGAAACGCCCAATATAAACATGCTGAAATCAAGAAATCGAGATGTGACTGAATCTGTCTTCAGCATCTTTCCACCCTGAGGGGTAACCCCCTCCCGCATCCCCCCACATGCAGTCAGGCACCCATCCCTGTGGGCAGTTTCTGGAGAGACCCCCCACACCCTGGGGCCGGCCTCCAGAAGGCTGCCATGAGCCCTTGTGTTCGCCTCCTCCCCTCAGATCCTGCTGTTCCACCGGGCACCTGCCCCAACCGGAAGTCATCAGAGGACCTCAAGTGCAAGGTGGTTAATAACAGGTCCTAATTCCCTATTTATATCCATCAAAACCATGCTTCTAAGGACCTTAGGAATATACTTCTGCTAAAAACGTACAGTTTCCCCCCCAACATCCTAAGTGTCATTTGCCTCTATGACATTAACCCTATTATGTTCCAGTTTGATGGATTTTGGAAAAGGTCAGTATTCCCATTTTTGAGGCCGATTAGTGATTTTCCCTGGATCACACACAGCTGGTGGTAAAGGCTGTATAAGAAGCAGCATCTCTAGCTGTCACCTTTCCCCACTGGGTCACTAAATATGCAAACTGCAGACATCCCTATGAGGGCAGCTCAGCTTTTGCTTTTTGTCATAGACACACACACACACACACACACGGGGAAAAAAGTTTTTCACTCGAGGAAACTGAGGCAGGAAAAATGCTCGCAAAAATGCCACCTTGGAAATGTGTTAGGTATTTAATGTTCTGAACACTTGGATAGCAAATAACTCCATCAAGACTGGGTTGTGAGTTCAGAGAGACCCAAAATGCTGTTCTGGTCTCCACATGGATTTCTGAAAAACTCAGCTACAAGTTTCCCTCCTTCCACCCCAAAGATGCAGGAAACCAAGTCCTCCAGCCCCCACTTTCTTGCAGTGAGCAGCAGCTCTAGAATTTCTGTGCAGGAGAGATTCAGAAAGGGCAATGTAGAGGAACAGGGAAACAAGAGTCTGACTCCAAACTAGGGTATATGACACTTTTCACAAGAATGAAAATGGACATCCTCCACATGTCCATCCCTCCAACAACATGGGGTGGGAAGGACAGACCACCCTATGACAGCCACTGCCCCTCTTCTCTTCAGCTCATTTCTCATGCGTGGCCATGTCACCCACTGCCCCTCCTCCCCTCCTGGAGCCCCCAAACGACCCCAGCTGGCCCAGACTGTGGGCTCCTGCAGTCCCCAACCCCAGGGATGTGCCAGGAAAGGAGAGCAGGTAGGGTCATGGATGGCCGCTCCAGGAACATGGGAGCCATGCATGAAGGGGACAGGAAAACTAAGGACCATGTGAACCCATGTGTTTAAAAAGGTGACATACTAGGCCCGAACAGGAAGCAGAACAAACTTGGGGATGCTGGGGGAACTCGAACTCTCCTCTCTCTGGGAGCCAGGTCCCTACCCCAGAAGTCCATCCCCAGAGGCTCAGCTCCCCCCACCACCCCTCCAGCGGGGCCGGCCAGGTTCTGCGGCCTCTGCTGTCCCCTGGTGGCCACTCCTGGGGTTGCTGCAGACCGGGATGGAATGTCCGTAGACATAGAGCTGTCTGCCCTGCTCCCTAGATGGGGTGTGGGTGTGTACACGAATGTTTATATGTATGAATGTGTGTGTGAATGTGTAGATGTGTCAGTGTGTAACTGTGTGTGTGAGTGTTGTCAGGGGAAACCTTTGAGACAAGACTGTGGTTTCATTTTATCACACACACTTAGAATCACCAGGGCATCCACAGTGCTTTCTGATCACAGAAAGCCTGTGTGCTGTGCTTAGTCATTCAGTCGTGTCCGACCCCATGGACTGTATCCCGCCAGGCTCCTCTGCCCATGGGGATTCTCCAGGCAAGAATACTGGAGTAGGTTGCCATACCCTCCTCCGGGGATCTTCCCAACCCAGGGATCGAACCAGGTCTCCCCCATTACAGGCGGATTCTTTACTTCTGAGCCACCAGGGAACCATGAGGTCATTTATAGTTTGTCCTTCGAAGAGCTCTGAAGCAGCTAGAAACACAATCCAGAGTTTCCTGTCCTCATTCAAATGAGAATTACTTGACTGAATTACCAGCTCTTGTAAATATTTAACGAAAGGTTCTGAGTTCCTGGTCAAAACTAGGCTCACACTCTCCCTTTTTACTCAAGATAGAAAGGGGAGAGGGAGGCAGAGGAGGAAGGAAGGAGAGAGGAAAGGAGGCAGGAAGTAGCTGATCCTCGTTCTCTGAGTGCCTTCAGAGGCATCCTCAAAAAACAGAGACAAAAATCCTCTTGTACTGTCCTCCTTAAAGATGAACAGCATAATCCTCACAATCACCATTTTCTGCTAAAGAAGGAATCAGATTCCCAGCTGTGACAAGTCATCAGTGCAAGATTAAATTTTAATATTTTACCTAAATAATCTCTCAGTAGTAATTCTTTGTCCCGGATGGGGACAGGCGTATACAGCAGGGGCCTGAGAAGGACAAGCAGAGACACACTGTGCCTAACAGAAAGTAAGATGTTTCTTACTCTCCTTGAAGGAGCAGTTTCCCACCCTTTTGAAGATGATTCCACTGTCAGATTAAAATATTTCACAGATCTCCTCATGCACAACCCAATGACAAAAAGAGGCTATAAACTGAGAAATGTTTTTTGATGAATGTGAATGCTATTCATTTCAACAGAAAAGGAGTTCTGTGAGACTGTGTCTTCCAACCACAGGAAGTGGGAGCTACAGGCATGGGATCCCCATGCCCTGAAACAGCGCCATGGCCCCTGGGTCCTTCTGGCTCCCATATAAGCCAAGAGATGCGGGAAGCAGTGAAAATCAGACAGATGTTATCTACGAATTCCTAATGGAGGAACATGCACAGGAGCTGGGGCACAGTGTGGAACTAACCTTCCTCCGGCCATCGTCCAGTTCTGCCCACTCCAAAGGGGCACCTGACCCCATGCAGCAATGCCCCACTAGCGTTCTGACCTCAGCCCAGAGAAGAAAAGCTACTTCCTTACGGAGGAAGTCTCCCATCAAGAGGGAATGAGTGAACGAATAGCCGTCAGGAATGAACTGGCCCCCCGTCTGCCGACAGTGGCCTGACCTGTGCTGCTGGTCTGTCCCTCCTCACTAGACCATCAGCCCCCAGGACACGACCCCATCTGTCCTGACCCCGGAGCCCAGCCCCGGTCCACAGCAGACACTCAGGATCTGCTCAGTGAGGGACTGCCACCCCAGGCGCCCAGGTTCCGTTCTCCAACCTGTTCTGTCTCCTCCCTTCCCTGCTTTTGGCCACCTTTGCTACCTTTTGCTGCTTCACTGTGATAAAAGTCCAGTTCAGGAGGAAAGCGCCCGGGAGATACCTTTCTGGCACCAGCCTCCGTGCAGAAAGCACCCTGGCATGAGAATATCAGAAAGGCTGCTCCAATTTCCTAGCCACATCTAACCCGGTCAATTGCCGCTTTGGAAATTTTACAGCAATTTCTTCTCTCTCATTTCCTACTAGCCAGTTTTTCTCCTTTCTCTCCTCCTTTCCCTTCCTTACAGGGCCCTTGTCAGTTCTCAGCACCCTCTGCTTGGTTTCAAATACTTTTCAGAGAAAGGCAGTGTGGAAAGGCCCATCGGATGTTGCCGGGTGATTTTACTCCTATTGGCCAAGCGTCTGCCATGAAGACTCCCCAGGCGTTTATCAACCCCCTGAACCCTGCACACACCAGACTCTACTGAATCAGTTTACACACAGGTGCTGGGAGGCCATCAGCCTGTGCAGAGGCCCTGGCCTAGAAGCATGGGGTTCGAAGTGCACCTCTGGTCCTTTCTGAGCTCTTAGGAACAAGCCTCCCCTTTATCACACACTATACACAGAACCCTCTGATTCATTTTTGAAGCAGAGGAGTGAGAAGGCAAGTCACCATTGCTTCCTCTACAAATCGGACAAAGAAATAAGAGAGTCGCCTTCCTCAAATATGATGTCGAGTCTCCCTTAGGGCAACAACCTAGTAGATGTGTTTTTTTTTTACTCTGAGTTTTACAGAACCATGAGAATCTTGGCTCTTGTCACTGTGTTGGGGTTAATTAGAAAACAAGAACAGGTGGCTGGAAATAGAAAAGGAAGTGAAAAGCAAGATCAGATGCTTTATGTCTTTTTTTTCGTTCCAGTGATATTTCAGAAGGAAGAGAGACTGAAGGAAAATAACCCCGACATGAGGAGCGGCTGTCAGACCCACGGAACATGTGTCTCACTCTGGGTCTCAGGGAGCCTTGGCGGTCAGCCTCAAAACCCCAGGTCAGGGCACAGCAAATGCACCACACACTTGGTGCAAGAATCAGACTCAGAGAAAAGAAGAAAGGAAGGGAGGGAGAGATGAAGGGAAAGGGCAACAGTACTGCTGAGGATGCAAATGAGCTACCCCAAAATAAAACTAAATTACTAAATTCCGATTGAAACTGCAGGCAGTGCCTGGAAAAGTTTCTACCAAGTATATCTCAGTCAAGCTACAGGCACTCTCAGGGCATCTCATTCCTCAATTAAATCTGACTTTTATATTAAATCTGCTATATTATGCTTCAATAACAAAATGTTTTGATTATTCAGAAATCATTTCAAAAGGCACTATGAAAGGTACAGAATGAAGACTTTATATTATGTTTTAAAAATATGATCTATGGAAAACCTCCTCATATCCATGCTTGAAACTCTTTGTATGTTAAAGCCATGTTGTCTTCTTGGCAGCCTTCAAGCTCTTTTTTCAATATTTGATTGGCATTAACAGACATGGATTAAAACGGATTCTAAGAAGTAAGAAAACTAGAAGATACACTACTAAATCTCTGAATCATTAACAGGTAGAATATTTGCAAATGAGTTTTTAAAACACTGGCAGATAATGTTAACAATATGCGTGTTCAGAAGGCTGAACAGTATGACTCAGTATCTTTGGGATCCATCTGGTAGACTTAGGGGAGTCACATAATGTACTGGGCAGTTTATTTTAAAAATCCAATAGTACAACAATCAGACCTTTTTAGAAAACTGGGAAAGGGGTAGAGGTTGTCATTCTATCAAATGAACAGAAAAGATGATACGCATTTGAATATATAGCATAGGCAGATATTACACCTGGAATATATCCTCTATTTGTGAATATATTTGGACTATATTCTCTAACTGTGTGTAGAAAATTTACAGCAAGATGAAAAAAAGGATGGCTGGGCGGGAGGGGGGGGGACAACTCATATTTTAATTTAAAATTCACATGGAAAAAAAACAAAAATAAATACACATGGAAATGATTTTATGTAAAATCATGTTAACCCAGGGGGGAGGAATAAATTAATCCCAGCAAGATGACAAAAAGATAAAAAATATGCCCTATTAGTGCCTACTCTTATTACAAAGTTCATTTGCCTTTACAGAGTAGAATTCTGTGAAGTTGAAGGTGAAAAAGTGAACGTTGCTCAGTCATGCCTGACTCTTTGTGACCCCATGGACTGTAGCTCACCAGGCTCCTTTGTCCAAGGAATTCTCCAGGCAAGAATACTGGAGTGGGTAGCCATTCCCTTCTCCAGGGGATCTTCCTAAGCCAGTGATCGAACCCGGGGCTCCTGCATGCAGGCAGATTCTTTACCATCTGAGCCACCAGGGAAGCCCTTCTGTGAAGCTGAGGAGTAAGTAATTCACTGCTTGTGACTGATGCTAAAGCTGAAGCTCCAACACTTTGGCTACCTGATGCGAAGAGCTGACTCATTGGAAAAGACCCTGATACCAGAAAAGATTGAGGGCAGGAGGAGAAGGGGGCAACAGATGATGAGATGGTTGGATGGCATCACTGACTCAATGAACATGAGTTTGAGCAAACTCCGGGAGACAGTGAAGGACAGGGAAGCCTGGAGTGCTGCAGTTCATGGGGTTGCAAAGAGTCAGACATGACTTAGCAAACAAAAAGCAACACAATTTAGAGCCACTGGTGGTTTCAAATATACGAAAATTTTGTACTTATTTTGCTAAATGAATTTTTCATTCACTCAAAAGAAAATTAACTCAGGAAAAGCAAGTGAAAAATGTGTATCTAACTTCCCCTTCATTATCTCTAATCCAATGAACTCAACTGTTTTGCAGTGAGCACACAGTGGTTGAAAGTGACCTTGGCTAATCCTCAGTCTCCACCCAGTGCCCCAGACAGCCAGGTGATCCTTAGAGAAAGCAGTCTGCATTTCCTACACGGCAGAACCCACACTGGGCGTTGATAAAGGTCTGATATACAAATCCAGCCCCTAGGCTACTGAGTAAGCTGACACGATTCACTGGACCTCTCTGGGTTCAACCTGCCTTTTCTAAAAATCCTCTCATATTCAGCATTGTAAAATGTGCTATGCAATTACTGCGATTAGCTATTATTTTCATGGCTTTTAAACTATGTGGCTTTTAGTAAATCAATTAGAATGTACACAGTATCCAGAAAGATTATAAGCATCTATTAGTGAGAAGGTTCCCTGAACTAAATAATCACCTAAATTACCTAAAGTGTCCCAAGTCCTCCTCCAAACCAAACCCCCTCAATTATTATATTACCAATTATTGGTAGAAATTAAAATTCTCACATCTTAAAGGAAAGCAGTTGTGGGTTTGGTTTTGTTTGTTTCCTGCAACAAAATGCTAGCGTTTTAGTTTTTCTGAATTACTACATTTAATCCTTCAGGCGCTCCTCAGTTGACACTTTTCCCTTTTCGTTTTGCCCTGGGAAGCATAAAAAGTCTTTGCTACTCTCCTTCTCCCTCCATCTCCTCCCCCACATCAAGCACCTAGAACCACTGTCGAGGGCTGCTTCATGGAACAAGGCACTATTTTTTGTCCAAAAGCAGCAAATTTGATTCTCACCACAAATTTCCATATGCTCTATGGAGTAAGAACCATATTTAAACCACAACCCCACGATAAACACACAGGAAAGACGAAAGCTGCTGATAAATATCAATTCCAGAAAGAAAAGTTTGCTCGGCATGGATAAAAAGAAGGTCAGACCCGGATTTCATTCTTGGCTCCTACTTTATCAATCCACAAAATGACATTTGAAATTATTTGCTTAGAAGTTGATAGAGTGTGATTTAAGGTCATGAGAATGTTAATCACAGTCTGCATCTTCAGCAACTCTAAGCCAGAGTTCACTGAGGCATGTTTCCTTTTGAATTAGTCATAGGCACTACTTTTAAATATGTTTCTGCGCCTAGAGTCACGATAGTTTTCAGTCTGAAAACCGTAACACGTGACTGGCTTAGATGGCAGTGACAGCGATTTACTACATTAACATACATAAATGTGCTGCTGGTTATTAAAGAATGGCCCCCTTGTCTAGCGTATGAATAAAAAGTGAAGAATTAAATGATACAGGAAGAGCATTACATGTGATTTTCATTTCTACATATTCAAATGTTTTTAAATTAGATAATCATTAAGGCAGTGTGATCCTAGCACCAAAACAGATGGAGAAACAGAACAGGTTAGAAAACCTGGAACCTGACATTTGGTGAAGAAGGCAATTGGAATAATTAGAGAGAGGTAGTAAGAAAACTGAGTGGTTTTGTTTTTTTTTTTAATTTTTTAATCTCTAACTCCGGATGGATAAAAACTGGTGAATGGTTTTCTAAAATGAAGAACATACACTACATGCACTACAGTAGATGTATATGGTCGGAGAGAGAAATGCCACTGAGAGTGGAAGACAAAAGGGAAAAGAGAAAGTAAAAAGCAAGGGCTCTGCATGGACCAGTGAGGATGGTGTGCCACGAACTCAAAGTGTTATCAGTTAAATTTAACCCATTCGAGTTCAAAAAGAGAGGGAGGAAGGGAGGATCAAAAATGTAATAGGAACCATACATCTGATATTGGGGAGAAAAAGTCCTTCTAAGAATAAAAACAAAGAAAGAAACCACAAAGAAGATGGATAAGTTTTACTACACTACAGTAAAGTCTTCCATATGTCATGAAACACACAAACAATTCTCAAAAGCAATAAAGTAGGAAAAATATTGGCTATACACAGAAAAAAGGATTGATATCTTAGTGTATAAATAGGTCTTGCAAATCAATGACAACTCCAATATAAATAGGAACGAAATATAATGAGCAGTGGGGATGTAGCTCAGTGGTAGAACACATGCTTTGCAGGTATGAGGTCTCGGGTTTGATCCTTGGCATCTCCACTTTAGCTGAACTACTGTTTCAGCTGACTTCTCACTGTTTAATCCTTGAAAGGAGTAATATTAAAACATAAATAATGGAATTATAATGAGCAATTTACAAAAGAAATAACCAAATTGATCCACTAAGCCCAAGCATTAGCCTGTGCACCTTCCAATGCATAAAAATGTAAAAAAGAATAAACCCACAACCACAAAAAGAAGATAAAATGGAACAGAGGACACCAATGAAGACAGACCTTTAAAAATTTCTGGAAGAAAAGCATATGAGATTGAACAGACATAGGAAATGGGAAAAAGCCACGTTCTGAAATATGCTATAAGAGCACTGCCAGGGAAGTGGGACCCAATCAGCCCAAGAGAGCAAAGAGACTCTGGGATTGCAATCGACACTATTATGGAGCAGAAGTAAGAAGTAGGGTTTAACACAGGCAGAATGTGCAAAAACAGCAGCAAGATACATTCATCCAGTATAAACAATGGAGAGATGATGGAATGCATCTCTCCCCAGGCAAAACTAAGCCAATGAAAACAATAATAAAATGATGGCTAATCTCTGCCTCATGTCCACAATACAGCTGCAGTAGATCCAGGCATCACAACTTCATAAAGCAATCTCCAGAGGCAGAATGTAGCTATTTCCAAGAGCTAGGAACTTTTTACTAGACGCCTTCTCCCTTTTCCACCCTGAACCAATCATTGGCAACAAGAACAGAACTACCATTATAGCCTAGATGGTTATAGGCTACCTGAACCACATGGATAAAAGGTTGAAACCAGGACAAAAATAGGACTCTTACCCAGATGAAGGAGAAGTTGCTACTGTCTAGGCGAGCGTCAGGGTCTCCCATATCAATATTATTAATTTTGCAGGAATACCAGGCAACATCATCCTATCAAGAGTCTATAACAATTGACTTTACAACAGAAGTGATGTTTTACAGGGCAGTCTCATAAACCATTGCCAAGTCATATAACAGGAGTTTATTAGTAATAAACATGATAATATCTTGAGTTTTATGACGTTGTCCTGGTTCTACCTTAAATATTTTACTTTTCACCGATGCCCACTGAAAACTTTTCCCTTACAGTCTAGCTGGCGTTAGATTACACATCACATTTACTTTTCCCACGTTGCCTTCTTTCATATTTCCCCTAGCTGAAGTGCTCTATGCCAGTCTTTGATGCTGCTGCCGCTGCGGCTGCCTCTAGGTAACCTGTACTGGACACCTGCCACGTTCCTGGCACAGTGAGCACGTTTCATGAATTTTCTCCTTTGTTCCTCTATCTGCAGGAAGTAGCGCGGTTTCTCCCACAGCCAGGAAGAAAGATAGGCCCTCAGGCACGGCAGACTGTAGAGGGGACCACCATTCCTCTCCCTGCCCCCAACCCAATGAGTCCTCCCGGATTAAAACCTATTCATATTAACTGCCCACCATTACAGCCTATGCTGAGCAAGTAAGTCATGCTTCGCCTGCAGCCCCTCAGTCTCATACTGGCCTGAAGTTTTAGTAACTGTAACCGCTGAAATTTTACATCGAGAAAATGTCAAATCTGCCTTTGGGAGCCAGCAGACAGACCTTGTTTTGCCCCAAGTTTCCAGGAGGACAACTCAATAAGCATTAGCTTAGCCAAGACCAATGGAAATGGGCTTTTTCTAGGGAGAGCACTGGCCAGGCTGTGCCAACATAATGATGATCACAGAGGCGTCATTAAGAAAGAGAAAGTTTATTTGCAAAGAACTGGTCCAAGGTAGCGAGGCTCCCTCCTGCAGTCTCACGTCAGCATCTCAGCCTGTGGGAGTGGGCTTGGGCTGGGGCTTGCTGGGCCCTGGGCTGGGAGGTAAAGGCTTCTGAAATGAACAAGGGCCACCCCCCACCACATCGCAGCTCCCTCCTGCCACCTGATGACCTGGACTGTGCCATGTACTTCTCATCTGCCTACTTCTTCAGGTAGTCTCCTGGTACAGTTATAAATATTTGTATATGAGACTGGCAAGCTTTCATACATATGGGATATTTTTTTTAAATATTATGATTTTTAACAAAACTACTGCCTTGTATGCATTATGTGGCAAAATAAGTGGTATTAGCAGTTTGGGTAGAATTTCATCTGATCCTATCAACCACAAAATAAAAGCAGAAAAGCCAATTTTGCAACTGAACACAAGTATACTACAAGATAGAGAAAAGGGCTATTTCTTCTATAATCAGATCTATCTTTGATTCCAAAGCTCTCTAGAGACAGAGCATTCATTTCTTGTCTTAATCAATTATTTAGAGGTCTATTTCCATGATTGCCAGCTCTGTAAGTTTCCAGAGTCTGACCTGAAATAACAAGCACTCACAACTTTGGTCTCATGACCTGAGTTCTTTCACTGGATGGCTGGGCAAGTTAGCCTCTAGCCCTTGGCTGCCTTATGCTGAAATTAGGGACAACTGATAACTGCAGAATTCTCTTTCTAACCAGAGAACTTATACAATCCCCTTAGCACATGTTACATGCTCTGCAATACCAACAGCACGTGTGCTTACTGCTTCCTGTGCTAAATATTTTATTTATGAACTGACTCACAAAAACCACATCAAGCAAGTCAAAGGTTCTGTTTTCCCAAAATGACCACAATCATATCTCTGGTCTCCTATGTTCTTCAGAACCTTGCGATCCCTCATCAAGAGATGGATTCTATTCCCTTCCCCTTGACCTTGTTTGAGCATTTCGGAAAGTCTCAATTAACAGAATATGGGATAAGGGATGGCTGACTTCTACGGATAGGCAATACCACACCCACATGGATTTTTCCTCCCTTGGGATGTTCACCGTGGATCCAGCCACCACAGTATAAAGGAGGTCAGGCAACGCGGGAAGGCCACGTAGAGATGTTCCAACCAATAGCACCCAGGTCGAATCTCAGCTGACAGCCGGCATCAACCATCAGCTGACGGAAGTGCACATGGCTTCAGATATTCGTCATCCCAAAGAGCTGATGCCGTGGAGCAGAGACAAGCTGTCTCTGCCAAGTGCCCATCCCCAAATTGAAGATTCATGACCCAAATGACTAGTGTCCTGTTGCTAAAGCCACTACGTTTTGGGGTGGTTTGTGATGCAGTAGTAATAACTAGAATAAGGTTGGTCATGTTTTATCCTTCTTTATACATGAGGAAACAAGCCAAAAAAAAAAAAGACTATGTAAATTGCCCAACATCATACAGCTTGTAAGCAGAATTCAAACCGAGGCAGCCTGACTCCATAAACTGGGTTCTGACTATACTGTATACTTCCTTAATAAGTAATTATTGATAGAACGATTAGTCCTTGATTCATAGCCCTATCTATTCCTTATGATACTTCATAGACCAAATTATTTAATATATTTTACATAATTTTAATATAATTATATGCATCGATATTTTCCTCCAAGAAATCATGTTACCAAAGGCTAAGACGATTCATAAAAATGTTTGAATAAAATAAAATAAAAACGTTTTTTAGGGAGAAAAAACCTCCATCAGAAAAGAGTTTTCCTTGGTCTCTTTCTGTTGGTACTTTCCAAGAATGTAAGAAGTTGAATTCTTACTGCCTGGAGAAGAAATTTCTAAGGTGCCTGACTCAATTCATTTATACCAAATCTATAAAACTCCCTCCTTCATATTAATTGTGAATATCAGCGTCCTGCCAATGAAGAAAAAACTCAAGATGGAAGAAAATAGAGATGGGATGTAGGTAGCACACTTCTTGCTTGAAAGTTTACAGCATAATCAGATACTTTGAAGAAGGACAAAAGATTTGGTGAAAAGTCTTACTTAAATATTTTCTGAGTTCTAATGCATGAGGATTATTTCATTTCACAATTGGTTAAAAATCATTTAATCATTAAAATTCTGCAAATAGACACTGTAACATGCAAACTAAAGAACCTAAGAGAACCATATTAATTACTACTAACCATGAAAATGCTCAGATCCTCTCCCCAGAACTTGCTTTGACTGACCAGACACTGCTGCATAATACATATGAATTTCCTTCAGATGTAATAAACACAATCTGAAAGCCTTTTGTAGAATTAAACAAGTTTTTAAAATATCACATTATGGAGCATAGTAGGTGTTTTCTGGTGTGTGTTGTATTTTATTGCGTAGCTGTCTCAACTTCTGCATATTTTTTGTTTTCCAAATCATTGATTCAAGATACTGACATTTTCCCCACGTCCAAAAAGATGATCAGCCATCAGTGACATAAAAGACCAACAAAAGCAGCTGGCGACTCAATTGTGAGCCAAAACAGAAATGAGGGGCTGACTTTGGTTATATTCTAATTGGAATAAAATCATGTCCTTTCCTTTGATGGAAAAAACAGTCAGGATACTGGGTAGCTGTTTTTCTAGTCTCTGTGACTAAGCTTGATAAGCCCCCTGAGGGCAGGGGTCATGTCTGTTTTACAGGAGCCCATGTCTGGCACAGAGTGTTTGCTTCATAAATAATTAACAAGAACCAAGCTCTGGGACTTGCCTGGTGGCTCAGGTAGTGGAGAATCTGCCTGCAATGTGGGAGACCTGGGTTCGATTCCTGGGTCAGGAGGATACCCAGGAGAAGGGAATGACAACTGGGAAGGGAATTCCAAATATTGGAATGGGCCACTCCAATATTCTTGCCTGAAGAATTCCATGGACAGAGGAGGCTGGCGGGCTACAGTCTATGGGATCGCAAAGAGTCAGACACAACTGAGCAACTAATACTTTAACTATGACTTTTTTTCAAGCTCTGGGAATTCAGAAAGAAACTTCAGAGAATGGTCTTGAATGCCGGGAACACAATCATTAGGCCCTGGAGCACACGGAGGGTGGTCAACAGCAGCAATAACTGCCATATGAGCACCTGTCCAGACTGGCCCTTCTTTGCCATCATCCCCACCCCTGCCATCTGCTGCACATGGTTAGAGACCTAGAAATGGGATAACAACCAGAAAAGGGGTGGAGGATTGATTCTGGGCTGTCTGGGACCTTTGCTCACACCCGCCCCCCTCCCGCTGCACACATCCTGGTACAGGAAGACAACAAGCCAAGAAAGATGCTTGGAGCACTTGCCCTGGAGCCTCCCTTCCCACTGCCCTCCCCTCTGCGCCCCCCTACCCCAACCCCCAGTTCATTCCACACACTCTGCTCCCTGCACTACATTCTCTGGCTGCCTAAGCCAGCTCTTCGCCCATGGACATTTCTTCCCCCTTTCCCATGCTCAGAAAAGTCACAAGAGTACTGTGGACCCTGGTACTGAAGATGATGCAGCCTGGCTAGGAGAGCCCGGTGGACCCTGGTACTGAAGATGGTGCGGCCTGGCTAGGACAGCCTGGGAACCAAGGCACGAGACGGGCCAGGCTCTGGAGGGCCACCGCCTGTCACTGTCCTGCCCCAAGGGAGAGGCAGTGCCCATGAGGGTTCCCTTTCAAGGGGGGCACTGCCTACTGGGACCCTGAGGGCTGCGCAACACATCCAGAAGCTGTCGAGGTCCACCTTGGAGAACCTGTCCTCATCAGCAAGATGACAGCAAAGAGCAATAAGCAGAACTGCCCGCTCAGACAAAGCAGAGAGGGGCCCGACGACTGCAGGGTGAGCAGAAAACGGTGGTCTCCCATGAAGTGACCATGACACGGAGGATCTCGGAGCAGAGACCACCAGGGGAACAGCTCCACAGACACAGAGAGAACTGGCGCTGTGTGCAGACCTCAGATGCTCTTCAGACACAGAAGACCAACCTTTCCAGCAGTGCCTTTGGTGGGGGGCAGGCCTGGCTACCACACAATGTTCAGGGCATCCCTAGCCTCAAGCCAGGAGATATGCCAGCAGCCAGGGCCAGGTTCACGGGCATGTGACTGATGCAGTCATATGGAGCCCCACCTTCAGAAGGCTCCTGTGCAGGATTTAATGCTCTGCTGTTGCTGTCTTGAAAGTCTTAACAATCATATCAATGAACTTGAGTTCTATAAGTGAAGTTGGATGGGATGATGGAATACAGACCTGCCCAGAGGAGATCCATGCAACACATCATTCTCAGCCATCCCATACGCATGTTTGTGTAGCTTCAGTGATGCCCTGTGAGCACAGAATTGCAACGGATGAAATGTATTCCCAGGTGGCGTAAGTGGTAAAGAACCCACCTACTAATGCAGGAGATGTAAGAGATGTGGGTTCAATCCCTGGGTCGGGAAGATCCCCTGGAGGAGGAAATGGCAACCCACTCCAGTATTCTTCCTGGGAAATCCCATGGAGAGAAGAGCCTGGCAGGCTACAGTCCGTAGGGTCTCACAAAGTCAGACACAACTGAGTACCTGTGATATGTATGAATTCAGTGAGATGCAAGGCCCCCAGGCAAGCACTATTGTGTTTTGTCTACAATAGAGGGACAGGTTTAGGGGAGCAGCCACACTTGCTGTTAGAACCACAGCCTGCTTAGAACCCGGGAAGAAGGCAGTGATGTCTATGAAATGTGCATGACCAAGAGACCCGATCACATTCTTTCTCGTGCCTACCACTCCCCTGAATTAGGCAACAACCTAAGCTGAAAACAACAACACAGAAGGAGAAGGAAAGACAGGATGGCCCTTAGTTCCTTTTTACCAGGCCCTCCTGAGTCATCAGGAGCATAAGGTCAATGTTGGTAGAACATGAGCATATCATGAAGTGAAATAAAGACAGTTCAGTAAGTTTTGTGCAGTGTTTCCACTGTTCTGGTCAGAAGTATACATGTATGTTGCTGTTGTTGTTTCATCACTCCACCATGTCTGACTCTTTGCGACCCCGTGGACTGTAGCCCTCCAGGTTCCTCTGTCCATGGAATTCTCCAGGCAAGAATACTGGAGTGGGTTGCCATTCCCTTCTACAGGGAATCGTCCCAACCCAAGGATAAAACCCAGGTCTCCTGCACTGCAGGCAGATTCTTTACCATCTGAGCCACCAGGGAAGACCTAACAGATTGAATAAATATATGCAATTACCTAAAGTATTTATCTCCCACCCCTCCCACACACACCAACCTTGGCATTCTCAACATTCCAGCTCCATTCCCACTAAGGCTACTAAAGGCCTGTCTCCCCAGGCCAGGGGGCAATGACTCTCACTAAGAGCTCTGCTCTAAGGCACTGGGAGGGAGAGCAGCAATGCCTGTCCTTTTTCCTGAATTCCATTCTTGAGGTCTTGAGCTCCACCCTACTATCATTGCTCCAAAGGCACTAGAAAGAACACATAATGAAGAACACATAATGTTGTCCTTCTTGATGTAAGTCAGTTTTAGAGCAAAACAACTATTACGTATGGATTTGTACAGAATGGCCTGATTGGTGGGGAAATAATTTATTCTGAAGCATGAGTCAGATTGCAATTAAGTCTATAGGGCACTTCATTCCAAATTCCCTGGCTAGGGGGTGATCAAAATCTCATCTACTATACTGCAACAAAGACTGGATTTCACTTTTTATTCCTGAAACAACCTAAAATTTAAATGGGAAGGCAAAAAAAAAAAAAAAATTACACAAGAACATTAGAAATAAATTCCATGGAGAGAAAAATGAACAATTTCTATCAGACAGCACAACACAGATGAGGACTCTATGAAGGCCTCTTCTCTAAATACTAAAGAGATCATTCAAACATAGTTTATGAGATTTGTTCAGATACATTCATAATCTGAATATATTTCACATACTGAGGCTTAAGGTCTACTGGAAGTCCACCATCTTGGACGCAGTGGGGAATAATCACTTTATGTCGTGTCCTGGGGTTATGTCATTCTTGGAAAGGTTGTGCCCTGCCCTCTTCCTGTCTCATTCCTAACAAGATTTACAAAGGACCAAAGATAATGTTCAAAGAAGAGTATCTAAGAATGTGTGTGTGACCAATGACACACGATCACAAAATGGGAACTTAAGGCTCCAGGAAAAAAAAAAAAGGCGTAGAGAATGTGAATCAATATCTCAAATCCCAAAATATCAATTTACCCTAAGTAGCAATGAGTTGGTGTTGGACAGGGAGGCCTGGCGTGCTGCAATTCATGGGGTTGCAAAGAGTCAGACACGACTGAGTGACTGAACTGAACTGAACAAGTTAAATATGAAAAATATACCAAATATTAAAGTATACCTTTACCAGAAAATCATCATTCAGATTTAATTTTAGAGATGATTAGAATCATTCAGATCAGCAAGACAGCCATCTGCTTTCAAGCACGCAGCTGCGCGCCTCTGAACAGCAACTTACCATGATTCATAACTTATTCATCCCAGGATGCTCTCTGACATCTGCTTTATCATCAGTTCAGTTTGTCATGCATTTCACTTCAAAGTTTCACAACCTCCATCCAGGTGACACAGTGAACCAGTAAGGTAGTCTTCTTGCACAAAAAGAATCAACTGTATAGCTCCCCAAGACTGATGATCCAATCATGAAACCATATACATGCATAAGTGTATAAAACACACATCCTTGGGCTGTCCCTGGTGATCCAGTGGCTAAGAGTCCATGCTCCCAATGCAGGGGGAACCCAGGTTTGACTCCTGGACAAGGAACTAGATCCCACATGCTGTAATTAAGACCTAGTTGGAGAAAGCAATGGCAAGCCACTCCAGTACTCTTGCCTGGAAAATCTCATGGACAGAGGAGCTTGGTAGGCTGCAGTCCATGGGGTCGCTACTAGTCGGACACGACTGAGCAACTTCACTTTCACTTTCATTTTCACTTTTCACTTTCACACATTGGAGAAGGAAATGGCAACCCACTCCAGTGTTCTTGCCTGGAGAATCCCAGGGATGGTGGAGCCTGGTGGGCTGCCGTCTATGGGGTCGCACAGAGTCAGACACGACCGAAGCGACTTAGCAGTAGCAGCAGCAATGGCCATATAATGGAGAAGGCAATGGCACCCTCCAGTACTTCTGCCTGGAAAATCCCATGGACGGAGGAGCTTGGTAGGCTGCAGTCCACGGGGTTGCTAAGAGTCGGACATGACTGAGCGACTTCCCTTTCACTTTTCACTTTCACGCATTGGAGAAGGAAATGGCAACCCACTCCAGTGTTCTCGCCTGGAGAATCCCAGGGACGGGAGAGCCTGGTGGGCTTCCGTCTATGGGGTCGCACAGAGTCGGACACGACTGAAGCGACTTTGCAGCACAGCCATATAAATATATAAGTAAAATATTTTTAAAAAAATACACAATCTTAGTCATTGCCCTTTAAAACAATAATGTCAGTAATGGCTACTGTTCAATCCCCTGTTGGCCAGGAACTTCAATTTCACCTTTATCACCACTCTGGAAAACAGATATTCTGACCTTCAGTTAACGCGGGAACAAATCACCAAGATAACATGACTTAGCCAGTGCCACTAAGTGTGGGCATGGCAGAGCTGAGCTATTTGCATCCAGGCCGATCGGTCTCCAAACCCAAGCTTCTGCAGCAACTAACTTTGAATAACTGAAATATTCTCATGAGTGGTCTAGAGGAGGAGAGACTATACTTAACCCAGTGCCATTTATTCTCAACCCAAGGAACGTCTTGCATATAGCAATTAGTTAACATAAATGCTTTAGAAATGGTAAGGCCCTGTGTAAACCTGTTAGACCTTTTTGCTCTCCAGGTCATCTTTTGCCAGTTCTGGCTGTCTACTGTTTCACTCTCCATTACTGACAGCTGCCAGGAGAAGATGAAGAATTCAGCAAGTGTGAAAGGATGGAGCCTGTTTCAGGGTGGTTGAAAGAGTACCTCGTGTCCTCTAACTTGGCAGAAGAGATGCTCAGTACACAGAGATTCTCCTCAAAAGAGACTGGTTTTATCTATTTTCTTTTGTCTCTAATTCTAGTGTGCAAATTGTTGCTTGCAATGTATTTTAAAATGACATTGTGTACAGAAATAAGTGCATTTGACATCAAACCTTGGTTCTGAAACCTAAAATTGGTCAGGCATTCTGCACCTTACTTTTACCATCTGTAAAAATGGGAACAATGACAACTTTGCTCTATGCCTCTTAAAAATGACATGTAGAAGACAACTAAATGGCATGAAAAGATAACGGTACATTGTGTAAATAGTCACATCCAGAAATAACAGGCATGTCACGATAACGTTTTTGCTGAAAAAAGTGGGAGATGTAGTTATAGAGGCAATGTCTGAGAAGTTATATATAAAATATCAACAGTTGCTGCTGGGTAATACTGTGATGTTTATTTTCTTTTTGACTATCTGTGCTTATTAAAATTTCTAGAACTATAACAGTAAAAATGTTCAATTGATGAAATACTGTTAAATTTTAAATGATGATGGGGAATTAGAAAATGCAGTAATTATACAAGAAAGACATCCCGGCAGTCAGTAGCTAACTTACCACCTTTAAAGCACTACATGTGATTAAAAAGCAAGACCCAACAATATGCTGTCTATAAGACACCCACAGTGGATGCAGTGATAAAGGTATTAAAGTAAAGGGATGGACAATAATATACAGATAATTCTCATTATTTACAGTAGTTATATCCTATAAAGTCACTGCAAACAGTGAATTAGCAAATATGGAACTAATGCTCCCAAGGAAAACACAAGGATTAGGTTCCTGCAAGCCTCTTTTCCTCCTCCATAAGACACATCACAACTTTATTATACTTAGGACATTAGACAACACCTCAGCATTACAATGGCACCCCACTCCAGTACTCTTGCCTGGAAAATCCCATGGACGGAGGAGCCTGGTAGGCTGCAGTCCATGGGGTTGCCAAGCGTCAGACACGACTGAGTGACTTCCCTTTCAATTTTCACTTTCATGCATTGGAGAAGGAAATGGCAACCCACTCCAGTGTTCTTGCCCAGAGAATCCCAGGGATGGGGGAGCCTGGTGGGCTGCTGTCTATGGGGTGGCACAGAGTCGGACACGACTGAAACGACTTAGTAGCAGCAGCAGCAGCAGCATTACAACTGAGGGCCATCTTAAACAGTGAAATCACATACACACACACACACAAAGCACAAATTTGTAAAAAACTAAATAGACCACAAAAAGCACATTTGTTTACAGCACAAGAACTGAAACAAAACAGCAAACCACCTCCTTGTTCAACCTCAGCTAAGAATATGTATGTCAAGCAACTCAAATTTTTTTTGCCATTCCATACACGTCTTTGAATGACACAGAAAAAGTGCTGTGAATACTGATTTCATTTGATGTGTTTTACTAATAGCTTTTAGTGAGTAGGAAAACTTATAAATATGGAATCTGTGAATAATGAGAATCAACTGTACCATGCAAGCAGTACTCAAAGGAAAGCTGACGTGACAACATGACTATCAGTCAAAACAGACTTCAGAGTACGAAAAATTACCACAGATAAAGAGGGACACTGCTGCTAAGTCGCTTCAGTCGTGTCCGACTCTGTACGACCCCATAGACGGCAGCCCACCAGGCTTCCCCATCCCTGGGATTCTCCAGGCAAGAACACTGGAGTGGGTTGCCATTTCCTTCACTACTTAATGATAAAAGAGACAAATCACCAATAAAATGCAACAATCTTAAATGTATATGCACCTAATAAGAGATCAGCAAAATAGATGAAGAAAAAGTGATAAAACAAAAGGGGAAATGGAAAAATTGGGTTTTTTGCTAGAGGCTTCAACATTCTTCTCCTAGTAGTCAGTAGACCAAGTATGCTGACTATCAACTAGAAAAGAGAAAAATGAACGTCATCAACCAACCGTATCAAAATGACATTGATAAAGAGCTTCACCTGAAAAGAGCAGATACACAATCTTACCAAGTACACATGATTCATTCACCAAGACAGACAATGCTCTGTCTCAAAATCAGCCTTACCTAATTTAAAACAATTGAAGCCACAGAAAACTTATTTTTCTGACCATAACAAAATTAAACTAGAAATAAATAAGAGAACGATATGTAGGTGATCTTCAAATAATTGGAAACTAAACAACACAGATTTCACAAAATTCCAACCAAAATCTCAGCAGATTTTATGTACATATGGGCAAGCTGATTCTAAAATTTATATGGAAAGGCAAAGGAACTACAATAACCAAATCAATTTTAAAAGAGAAAAACAAAGTTGAAGGACTTGCACTCCTTGATTTTAAGACTTACCATATAGCTGTAGTCATCAATATGTGTGGTGTTAGTGGAAAGATAAGATGAATGAAATAAAGAGTCCAAAAATGGGCCCACACAAATATAGTCAAATAAATCTGGACAAGTTACAAAGGTAATTCAATGGAGAAACAGTATCTTTCTGAAAAATGGATTAGAACAGTTGGATATTCATATGCAAAAAAAAATAAACTTGACCTATAATTGATACCATATACAAAAATCAACTTTGTTGTAAGTCATGTCCAACTCTTTGCAACGCCATGAACTGCAGCAACACCAGGCTTTCCTGTACTTCACCATCTCCCAGAGTTTGCTCAGATTCATGTACATTGAGTAGGTGATGCCATTCAACCACTTCATCCTTTGTCACCCCCTTCTCCTTCTGCCCTCAATCTTTCCCAGGATCAGGGTCTTTTCCCATGAGTCGGGTCTTCACATCAGGTGGCCAAAGTATTGGCACTTCAGCTTCAGCATCAGCCCTTCCAGTGAATATTCATGATTGATTTCCTTTCAGTTCAGTTCAATGGCTCAGACATGTCCAACTCTTGCGATCCCATGGACTGCAGCTTGCCAGGCTTCCCTGTCCATCACCAACTCCCAGAGCTTGCTCAAATTCATGTTCACTGAGTCATCAGTAATGCCGTCCAACCATCTCATCCTCTGTCGTCCCCTTTTACTCCCGCCTTCAATCTTTCCCAGCACCAGGGTCTTTTCTGATGAGTCAGTTCTTCGCATCAGGTGGCCAAAGTATTGGAGTGTAGCTCTTGAGCATCAATCCTTCCAATGAATATTCAGGACTGATTTGCTTTAGGATAGACTGGTTTGATCTCCTTGCAGTCCAAGGGACTCTCTAGAGTCTTCTCCAACACCACAGTTTAAAAGCTTTAATTCTTCAGTGCTCAGCTTTCTTTACAGTCCAACTCTCACATCCATACATGACTACTGGAAAAACCATATCCTTGACTAGACGGACTTTTGTTGGCAAAGTAATGTCTCTGCTTTTAAATATGCTGTCTAGGTTGGTCATAGCTTTTGACCAACACTTTTGACCAAGGAGCAAGCATCTTTTAATTTCATGGCTGCAGTCACCATCTGCAGTGATTTTGGAGCCCAAGAAAATAAAGTCTGTCACTGTTTCCATTGTTTCACCATCTATTTGCCATGAATTGATGGGACCAGATGCCATGATCTTAGTTTTTTGAATGTTGAGTTTTAAGCCAGCTTTTTCACTCTTTCACCTTCATCAAGAGGCTCTTTAGTTCGTCTTCTCTTTCTGCCATAAGGGTGGTGTCATCTGCATATCTGAGCTACTAATATTTCTCCTGGCAATCTTGATTCCAGCCTTTGCTTCATCCAGCCCAGCATTTCGTGTGATGTGCTCTGCATATAAGTTAAATAAGCAGGGTGACAATATACAGCCTTGATGTACTCTTTTTCCAATTTGGAACCAGTCTGTTGTTCATGTCTGGTTCTAACTGTTGCTTCTTGACCTGCATACAGATTTCTCAAGAGGCAGGTCAGGTGGTCTGGTATTCCCATCTCTTGAAGAATTTTCCATAGTTTGTTGTGATCCACACAGTCAAAGGCTTTGGCATAGTCAATAAAGCAGAAGTAGATGTTCTTCTGGAACTCTCTTGCTTTTTCGATGATCCAATGGATGTTGGCAATTTGATCTCTGGTTCCTCTGCCTTTTCTAAATCCAGCTTGAACATCTAGAAGTTCATGGTTCATGTACTGTTGAAGCCTGGCCTGGAGAATTTTGAGTATTACTTTGCTAGTGTGTGAGATGAGTGCAATTGTGCGGTAGTTTGAGCATTCTTTGGAATTGGAATGAAAACTGACTTTTTCGAGTCCTGTGGCCACTGCTGAGTTTTCCACATTTGCTGGCATATTGAGTGCAGCACTTTCACAGTATCATCTTTTAGGATTTCCTTTAGGATTGATCAACTTATTATGGAATGAATGTTTGTTCTCCCTCCAAAATTATTATGTTGAAGCCCTAAGCTCCTATGTGATGGTATTAGGAGGTGGGGCCTTGAGGAAACAATTAGGTGTAAACTTCATGTAAATGAAGTGTTGACGGGGGTCATCTAATCCCATGATTCAATCTAAATGTAAAATTATAAAACTTTTAGAAATTCTCCCTGACACTGCTGCTGCTGCTAAGTCACTTCAGTCGTGTCCGACTCTGTGTGACCCCATAGATGGCAGCCCATCAGGCTCCCCCGTCCCTGGGATTCTCCAGGCAAGAACACTGGAGTGGGTTGCCATTTCCTACTCCAATGCATGAAAATGAAAAGTGAAAGGAAAGTTGCCCAGCTGTGTCTGACTCTTTGTGACCCCATGGACTGCAGCCCACCAGGCTCCTCCATCCATGGGATTTTCCAGGCAAGAGTACTGGAGTGGGGTGCCATCGCCTTCTCCAGACACTGGGTTAGGCAAAAAGTTCTAAGACATCATCAAAAGTAAAATCTTTAGAAGAGGCAAACTGATAAATTAGATTGCATCAAAATTAAAAACTTTTGCCCTTAAAAATGGTCCAAGTGTTAAAAGAATAAAAAGTCAAGCCACAACTAGATGAAAAATATTTACAAATCACATATTCAACAACAGATTTGTATCTAGAATATATAAAGAACTCTGAAAATGCAAGTATAAGAACACAAACATCTCCCCACAAAATAGGCAGAAGATTTGAACAGACACTTCACCAAAAGAAGATACAACTTCAACAAGGACCAGCTGTATACCAAAGAGAGCTCAATACTGTATAATAACATAATAACCTATATGGGAAAACAGTCTGAAAAAGAGTGGGTAGATATATATATATATACATACACATATATATATATATAAAACTTAATCACTGTGCTGCACACTTGAAACTAACACACTGTAAATCAACTCTATCCCCGTATAAAGTAAAAATTAACTTACAAAACAAAGATGCACATATGGCAAATAAAATTCTGAAAAAAATTATCAAAATCATTGGCCATTAGGGAAACGCAGAATAAAATGACAATGAATACCATTACATGCCTGTTAGAAAAACAACTGGAATTCATAAACTGCTGATGATAGTACAGAATGGTACAAATTCTGAAGAACATATACCTACTATAAGATCCAGTAGTTCCAAGCCTAGGTATTAATATTTATAGACTCATGAAAACCTATGTTCACACATAACATGTACAGAAATGTTTATCACAATTTTATTCATAATCACCAAAAATTGAAAATAACCTAAATACTCAGGCAAAGGGATAAATACCTTGTGAATCCATCCTTACAATGGAATACGACTCAATAATAAAAAGGAATGAATTCTTGATGTAGGCAAAAATGCGGATGAATCTCATTGACATTATACTGAGTAAAAGAAGCCAATCTCAAGGGTTACACACCATATGATTCCATTTATATGATATTCTGGAAAAAGCTAATCTGTAATAGTGGAAAATACATCAGTGGTCACCAGAGGTTAGGGGTAGGAGAAAAGGGCTAATTACAAAAACAGAAGCAGGAAAAGATTTTTTGATACAACAGAACTGTTCTGTGGTCATTACACCATTCTGCGCATGAGTTATAACTCATAGAATTGTACATCCAAAAAGAGGTCAATTTAACTGAACATAAATTTTTAAAAATAATAAATTAATAAAAGTTTAAAAAAAAAAAACCCTTTATGCCAACAGAAGAGAATGTAAGTTGGCAGACTGTAAACCTTACAGTTAAGACTGCCTGCTATATAATTTATTTATTCATGGATCTCTCAGGAATTGGTAATAGGTTTATGTAAATAAAGAAAAGCTATAACCCCCTTGCAATATATATTTTCTTAAATACTTTTGACAGCTCTCTCTAGAACTATTTTTGCTAAATGTTTTTCAAACTAAACTTAGAAGTCAAGGGAGTGTGTGCATGCAAAATCACTTTAGTCGTGTCCGACTCTTTGGGACACTATGGACTATAGCCCACCAGGCTCCTCTGTCCTTGGGATTTCCCAGGCAAGAATACTGAAGTGGGTTGCCATTTCCTTCTTCAGGGGATCTTCCCAACCCAAGAATCAAACCTGCATCTCCTTCTTGCAGATGGGTTCTTTACCACTGAGCCACCGGGAAGACCCATGAATGGTATAAGAAGAAGGAAAAGGGTAGAACTGAATTGTCTACCCTATGTAAAGTGAAAAAAACACCCAAAGATCCTGCCCAACTTAAGCTCTGTCCCTTATAATCTGTAGATTAATTGAAAGAAGAGAATGCAAAAATATGGTAAGAGTGAATCATAACTAGAGTTATATGAACTTCATTCCACTGTATTTGGACTTAAATTGGCTTCATGAATCTGTCACTTTTCACCTTGCCTTTAAGGTAAGCAGAGAGGCAGCAGGACAATTCAAAGACAGGCCACTGTGTGCAGGCAAGGCCAGAACTAGACCTCAGGCTTCTTGTCTCCCTTTGCTAAAATCCAGAAGAGCTACAATGGGTTTTGAAGGACACAGTGCCCACTAACCCAATGAACAGCCCATTGTTAGTTTGTTATTGTTTTCATCTTGAATTATCTAACACTTTTTAAAATAAATGTTGGTATAATCATAGCACTTGTTTCTGTTCCCTCCCTTCAGGAGTGTCAGGTTGGCTTGGAGAAAGCGGTGGGGGAGTGTTTCCCTTGACTTAGTACAAAACATCTGGAGCTCCAGATTAAAGAGATTTAGAAGAGCGATAGTCCTAGAAATGGGACGGTGATGCTGAAAATTTAGCAGGGTTAAAAAAAAATAATTCATTGTTCTGATTTTCTTTCAGAATAATGTTACAACGATCAGTAGACGAGCAGGTAATTGACATAATATTTTAAAAGCATCCTGTCCTTATTGCCCCAAAATGCTTATGACTTTTCAAGAGAAATTCAAAATTGCAGAAATGACCCAAAAAGTGTTTCCCTATGGGTTTCTGTACATATCCTATTCAGGTCAATTTATGCCATCTCTGAGGGTTATAAAGAGATGGCACTAATTCAAAACTTGGGGGAAAATGGAAAAATAAAGCCTTATCTACATTGTGGGCTGCTTAAGTCAAGTCAGTCCACTCCAGAAATTACCCACCACTCATTTCACAACCTTTCACCCACAATCACACCTTAGGAGAATCCCTGTTCAATCCCTATTTTGGGAAGATCCACTGGAGAAGGAAATACCAACCCACTCCACTATTCTTGCCTGGGAAATCCCCTGCATAGAGGAGCCTGGCAGGCTACAGTCCATGGGGTTGCAAAAGAGTCAGACATGACATAGTGACTAAACAACAAAGTTAACATCACCCAACAATCCTAACTCAACAACACCAGCCCATCTCCCACCTTTGAAGTGTAAGAACACTTCTGTTTTGCTATGTCTGACCTTGGACCAAAAGGCAGCTACCTCTGAAAATGGTATAGCATTTTGTCAGGAAGATAGGCCCTGAGGTATCGGGGGAGGGGCAGGGAGGAAGAGAATCTGGAGTCAGAAAACTCCAACTGAAGTTGACAAGATTATCTGGAACCACCACTATTCCAGGAGAAGGTAAGCTAGAGATGACACTGCTTACCTCAGAGGGTAATTTGAAGATCAAACGAGATAAAGACCTGAAAATGCTTTATAAAGTGTTAGTCACTCAGTCATGTAGCCAGCCAGGCTCCTCTGTCTACATGATTTTTCCAGGCAAGAATAAAGAAGTGGGTAGCCATTGTCTCCTCCAGGGGAGCTTCCCCTCCCAGGGATGGAACTGGCATCTCCTGTGTCTCATGCACTGCAAGCAGATTACTTACCTGCTGAGCCATGGGGGAAGCCCCATAGAGCATGCGCTCTACTACTGAGCTACACCCCCACTTATAAAGCATTAGGTAGCCTGGTAGGCTGCAGTTCATGGGGTCGCAAAGAGTCAGACACGACTGAGCAACTTCACTTTGACTTTTCACTTTCATGCGTTGGAGAAGGAAGTGGCAACCCACTCCAGTGTTCTTGCCTGGAGAATCCCAGGAACGGGGGAGCCTGGTGGGCTGCGGTCTATGGGGTCACACAGAGTTGGACACGACTGAAGTGACTTAGCAGCAGCAGCAGCAGCTTATAAACGCAACAAGGAGCTGCTGTTTCCCAATTTTCCAGACCCTGGGTTGGTTGAATGTTCTTCGCTGAACAGAACCTGACCCGCCTTGAGTTATTTGGGACAGACAGCAGAAGGGCTCTGCCTGCAGAACTGACAGACACTCACTCCTGCCTCCTCAGCTGGTTTCGGGGAGGTGGGTGGGGGCGGGGTGAGGCTTCCTTTTCGCCTGTTTTTATTTGAATTTTTTGAAGACCAGGCTCAACTCTTAACCTTAGGGGGAAAAAAGAAATGCATTTTACCTTTTACCTAGCTAGCTGAGGTCCACAGCCACAGCGAATGCAAACCAACCTTTCAAGTTAAAGAATCACAACAAAGTTAAAGACTTTCAGGCCTCTCTCTTTTCCTTTCTCCTTCCCGCCGACCCGCCCCCACCCCGCCCCCGGCCAAGCGGTCTTCAGTGATACTACTATCAGAGCCTGTCATTTAAGAGAGGGGGTGAGGGGAAAAGACGGAAGGTCGGTCCCGGAGAGAGAGCTTCCTACATTAACAACGGTCAAGTTTCCCTGCCACTCCCTAACTCGACTGACCTCAGCCGAAACACTCGCCCAAGTCCTTCCTGCGGCGGGAGGGAGGCCGGGGGCGGTGACTCAAATACACCGGCCCGCCGGTCAACCGCAGGCAAACCTGACTCTTGGCCAACTTGTAGCCACAGACAGCAACAAAAGCACAGAAGTCCTTCACCGCTAGCTCCAAAAACACACTGCAACCGCCGGCGGCGCCGCAGTGGCAGCCTCGGTACCAGGTCCAGTTCTTTAAGGAGTACGCGTCCCTCCTCCGCTCTCCGTCCCACTCCCCGGGCGGCACACACTTCTCTCCTTCAGGAAGTCCCTGGTCCCACTCCCCGGGCGGCACACACTTCTCTCCTTCAGGAGGTCCCTGGTCCCTCTGCCACTTCTACGGAGGGGGAAGCGGCCCTGAAGAAGGTTCCCACCGAAGTAGCCCGAAGCCCACTACTCCGTGCCCCATCCCTCCGCCCTCCCGCTCAGATAGGGGCGCGTGCTGCTGGCCAAGGTCCCCGTTCTCAAGATGCCGGAGTCCGACGGGACACGGAGGGGCAGGCGGGAAGCAGTGATGGGGCAGGACGGAGCCTGAGGTTCTTAGAGGACAGATGGGGCGGGTTTAGGGGAAGAGGGACACTCTCTCTCCCGCGGCCCTCCACCCCCACCCCGCCACCGCCCGCTCACAGACAGTAACTCCAAAACGCACAGGTGCCCCGTAAGATAAAGGCCTTTTCTCTCTATCGCCTCTCTTCTCTCCCTTGCTCCCCTTCGGACACCTGGTGGAAAAGCAAGGTGCCAGTGTACCTGGAGCGAACACCATGATTTCCTCCAGCCGCCGCACCCCAAGGTAAGGAGAGACAGACGGGCAGGCGGAAGGTGAGGGGCAGGCCACGGCTTGGGGGCCGGTGCACGGCGCGCTGGGCGCGGGTCGGGCGGTCAGCACCTCGGACAGCTCTGGCCGCGCGGTCCCGGCCCCGCGCGCTCCACCTCCACAATGCACCGCTCTGCCCGGCGCCGCGACGCGAGGAGCGGAGGCTGCTGCTCGGTCCAGCTGTCATGCCCGCGCCAGCGCGGCGCACCCGCTGCCTGGGGAGCAGCACCACTTCCACCGAGAGGGACCGACGGATGAGGAAGAGAGAAAAGGTAAAGGCCCGGCTTCCCGGCAGGGGGCAGCTAATTGCTTCTAATTACCTGCTGTCTCTCGCCGCCCCCCGTGGATGTTGGACTGGCATTTAGGATGAGTTTGCCCTTTTAAAAAAAAATTTTTTTTTAACTCAAAAAGCTTTACTCTAGAGGCTGACTCGAGTTCTCCGAGTTGGGTTGGCTCAACAGAGGGGTGGGACCCCTCTGTTTAGTTATGGGGTCCTTGGAGTCCATGACTCCTCTCTCAACATAAGGTCAGAAAGGATGCTGGAGGGAAGAACAAGTTGAGGATGGAGCATGTGAGGAGGGCGCCACATCAGGCCCCCTGCTCCCAGGCTGCTCTGAAAGCTCCGAGCTTGGACACCCTCAAGGTCATCGTGTGAGAGATAGCAGGGCTGTCCAGAGCAGAGGAAAGAGGCATAGGTGAGGCAGGTCTCCTCCACCAACACACACACACACAACCCCTGTGAAAGGTGGGGCAAAGAGAGTTCCCTTCAGGTGTGAGAAGAGCCCTGAGACCAATCAAGAAACATCAGTGCTTTCCCTGCCTTTATCCAAATGAACACCCACCCAGGTGTACACCCTGTTCTATTCTGAAGTTACCCAGACGTGGCCACCACCGTGCTCACTTCAAGCTTCTAATACACTGTTATTTTAAAACATTTTCTCCTTCTGCCAAGAACTGCTTGTGTGGTGTGGACAGCCCACACTAGATATTACCCAGCTTGAAACAAATCCATCTGGGTTACAACCCCCGAGCTAGGGTGACATAAGGATCCTCTACACTCAAAGCAAACATCAGTGGCTTTGGGTTTTAGCCTGTTTTTGAAGCTGAGTGGAGTTTTCCAAGAACAAAAGGTGATCCAGGTCATCACTGGTGTTTCACTGGGGTTTCTTTACTTGTACCTCTCCCTGGAAAATGTAGCTTTTCTGAAAACACCAGAATTTCTTACTAATTTGGTTGGTGGCCATAAGCTCTACACTCTTGGCAAATAGCAAGCATTCAAATGGCCTTACTGGCACTAGTTTTGTTCAAAGCCATCTGATAGATTGCAAATGCAAATAGTTTTACAGCTCTTGGACTACAGTTTGCATGGAGGCATATGGGCAGTCTGAGCAGAAAACAATCAGTACTGCTCTTAGCACCTGGCTCAACACAGCCTTGAACAGATGGGGCTTGCCTCAGCAGCAACAAGATGCAAGTCATCTGATGGGCAGGATGAAGGGTGTGTATATTCAGGATGTCGTCTTCCCACTTCTTGGGTTACACCAGAAATGGGAAACCAATGATGCGTCACTCTCTCTGCTTTATTACTGACAGAAGTGCAAGACACTATTTGAAATACTCTTTAAACAACTGAAAGACCTCATTTAACATGCTCAAAAGATCTCTCATAAGCTTAAATTTTAATGAGTTTATTCCCTTAGTGCATAAACAATTTACTCTTTATTAAGTTCAAGAAAAAGCAATGGAGTGTAGGAAGATAAAAAAGGCTTGGGAATCAGTCTGACTCAAATAGAACATCTTCACTATTTACTAGCTGTGTGACCTCAGATAAGTGACTTAACTGTATTATCTGCAATAGAAGGATTATGGTATCTTGAATGTTTGTTGTGAAGATTAAATGTGATAATGGATTAATGGATTTATTAAGAGCACTGGTGGTTTAGTCACTAAGTCCTGTCCAACGACCCCAGGACTGTAGCCCGCCAGGCTCCTCTGTCCATGGGATTTTTCAGGCAAGAATACTGGAGTGGGTTGCTATTTCTGTCTCCAGGAAAAAATAATGGAGTGTAGGAAAAGAAAAAGGCTTGGTAATCAGTCCGCCTCAAGTATTAAACACATTCCAGGAAATTACTGGGAGTGGAGGACACCCTGAAAGTGAAAGTGAAAGTCACTCAGTTGTGTCTGACTCTTTTCGACCCCATGGACTATACAGTCCATGGAATTCTCCAGGCAAGAATACTGGAGTGGGTAGCCTTTCCCTTCTCCAGGGGATCTTTCCAACCCAGGGATCAAACCGGGGTCTCCTGCATTGCAGGTGGATTCTTTACCAGCTGAGCTATGAGGGGGAACACCCTACAGGAATGAAAACTAAATATGTTAGATATTCTCCTAACCTGTAATTCTCCAACCTGACTGTGCACGTGAATCCCATGGAGATCTTGTCAAAATGCAGATAATGACTCATGAGACTGCAGGGGGGCCTGAGATCTGCATTTCTAACAAGCTCCCTAGTGATGTCCTTGCTGTAGGTGCTGCTGGTCCGTGGGCTACATTTTGAGTAGCAAGATGTTGATGTATTAGCATTTTAAAAGAAATTACTTTTAGCACATCTTTTAAAATATTTAGAAACACACCCTTCATCCTGCCCATCAGCTGACTTGCCTCTTGTTGATGCTGAGGCAGGCCTCATCTGTTCAAGCCCATGTCCCTTTTCAGTCGGTCCCAATCCACCTCTGCATGTCCCCAAGTCCCTGATCTGCTTTCTGTCACTATAGCTTTTCCAGCTTTTTCTAGAATTTCACATCAATGGAATCCTACAGTGCGTGCTCTGTGGTGTCTGGTTTCCGTTGCTCCGTACATTGTTGAAATTTACCAACGTTGTACCTCTATCTGCCACAATTTGTGTAGCTCAATAGCGTTGATGGACTTCGAGGATGTTTTAGTTTCTGGCTATGATGAATAAAGTTATTGTCAATGTTCTGCATAAGTCTGGGTGTGGATCATGTGCCCAGTCACTCTGTTCTCTGATAATCACCTAGGAGTAAAATGCATGGGTCTTAGGGTAAGTAACAGCTTAATGCTATAAGAAACTATCAAATTGTTTTCCAGGGTGGTTGTAACACTTTACATTCCCACCAGAGTTCTAGTTGCTCCTTGTCTTATATCTCATCAACACCTAGCATTGTCAGTCCTTTTACTTTTCTGCCTTCTACAGGGTATGTAACGATACCTTACTATGGTTTGAATGTACAGCTGAGAATGCACTAGCCAATGGGATCCAAGTGGTAAAAAAATTAAGCCATGGGGAACTCTCTAAGGAGGAGAATAAGAGGTTGTTCTGGATTAGGAGTTGTGAGGTTGAAAGATGAGCTTCACAAGAGCAAAGTAAGAAAGCTGCCAGGACTGGAGATAGGCTTTCTTGGTTTAAGGTGGAGACCTGAAGGACAGCAAGGTCTCGAGAGCACCTCTGTAAGTGACTGCAGAACAATCCCCAGGGAGGAAGTGAAAGAACCCAGAGACTGAAGTGAGCGATGCAGAGGTCACTCTGGAAGGCTAGTGGACAAAGATGAGGAGATAATGGGCCTCACGGCTTGGCTTCCATCAGCGGATGTTGGGCAGGGGCATGGATAGTTAGAACTACTGAGAAGTTGCCAGATACATCTAAGGAGAAGACAGTTACAAGGTCTTTGAATAAGCCAATAATGCATAACTAGCATGGTAACAGGCTTCTCTGGGGTGGCTCACAAGGTAAAGAATTCACCTGCAATACTTCCTTGGCGGCTCAGACAGTAAGGAATGTGCCTGCTATGCAGGAGACCTGCGTTCTATCCCTGGGTAGGGAAGATCCCCTGGAGAAGGAAATGGCAACCCACTCCAGTATTCTTGCCTGGAGAATTCCATGGACAAAGGAGCCTGGCAGGCTACAGTCCATGGGGTTGCAAAGAGTGGAACATGACTGAATGACTAACACTTTCACTTTCTTTCGTGGTAATTGATTTTTACACCACTTTAAGTAACAACAGTAGACCTTAGGCTAGATCTTACTGCTTTAGAGAGAGACTGACCTGAGTTCAGAAAATAAACAATCATTTTCCTAGCATCTGAATGTTAAAATAAGTGCTTGAAATGCAGAGCAGGGGCTAAAGTCTTGAAAGCCGAGGCTTTCAATCAATTGCCAGAGCAGAGGGGAAAGGTTTTGGGTCCCAGCCTCAAGGTTAAGCTTGTAACATAAAGAGAGTCGGAATGAAAAACAGGAAAAAAGCATAGCCAGTTTTGCATTTGTTTTATTTTGTTTGAAAACTCATTCAAACCCGAAAGGAAATATTTTGCATTTATTTTGCTTGAAATCTCCTTTGGGGCTTGGAGGCAAGGTTTTTGTTTTTGTGTTTGTTTTTTTTTAACAAGGATAGATAAGAAACTATACATTTAGAAAGATCTCCAAAAAAAGGGACTGTATCTCAGCCTGCCCCCAGCCCCGGTCAATCCATGGAGAGGCAGGGCCCGTCAGCTACAAATTGGCCCTTGCCACGTGTGCTTGCCATCCACCTCTACAAGGATTACATCATGTGCTGCCACAGTTGCTGACCTTCAACACTCCTGGAAGGAGTTGAGGGTAGAGAACAGAAATGAGGAATCTGTGCTCAGGGGAAAAACTGGCATGACAGGTCTTCAGATGTTCTCAGGAGCTGATTTTATGAGCCCATTCTTGTATCTCCTCATATCTAGAAAAGCACTAAAATCCTTCATGGTGACGACTGTTCCTCGTAACTAGCAAAGGCTTCATGAGACATCACGAGAAACTTTTTGGAAAAATACTTGCTTGATTGCACATATTCCCCTCTACCAAAATTACATCTATACTGACCTTCCCCCCTGCCCCTCTGGAGCAATTTCTCAGAGCTATCTGAGGTTGTTGTCCAGGATGCAGTCTTCATATTACCCCAAATAAAACTTAACTCTCATGTTGTGCATTTTTTTCAGCCAGCAGGCCTCAAGGGGAAATGACTTGAGAACCCAGATGAACTTGGAAAAATCCCAAGAACTTCATCTGACTTCCAAGGGTTCATAGCTCAGAAAGTTCTCCAGCCTCTTGAAAATTTCCAGGCTGAGGCTAGAGGGATAATGTACAGATGGCAAAGTGAACAGTCAGGCACTTGAGCTTCAGGGTCACCTTCTAGGCCCCTTCCAGCCCTAGAGAACACCCACACACACAGAAGGGCTTGGACACATAGGGACAGATCTCAGGCTCCATCTCAAGATGGGTCCTCAGGTCAGAATAAGGAAGGCTCCAGAGGGGCCAGACGCCATGGAGAGACATGGGCATCTAAGACGATGGACCAGGCATCAAGTCTCAAAAGTAAAGGACAGACAAAGTCATGCCTAGGCAGAGTGCTTGCTCAGTTGCTCAGTCATGTCAGATTTGCAGCCCTTTGGACTCTAGCCCACCAGGCTCCTCTGTCCATGGAAGAATACTGGAGTGGGTTGCCACTTCCTTCTCCAGGGGATCTTCCCAAACCAGGGATCAAACCTGCATCTCCTGTGTCTCCTGCATTGAAGGAGGGTTCTTCACCTACTGAGCCATCAGGGAAGCAACACCAAAGGCAGAGCAGGTACCTGCAAACTGGACACCCTCCCCACCCCCTCCCCTTGAGTTCAGACACAGCCTCAGAAGAAACGTGCACAGTGGAGATCCTGTATTAGCTATTTAAAATCCAGAACTTTACCCAGAAATTTCTGAGTAATCAATCATTTTGACTGGGCCTGCCTAGAAGTAACTAGATTAAGTTTTCTACTATCAGACAAAATGATAAAAAGATTGGCTCTCAGTTATTAAAAAAAAAAAAAACCAAAAACCTTTGTTCCCCATCTGAGGTTTGTGACTCTCTACCACCCGCACTAAGTGCTTTTTTTCAGTGCTTGTTTAGGACTTGCACACAGCAGTTCTGGCCAACTGAGATGCTCTTCCTTCCATCCCAATCCAAGTTTAGGTATCACTCCTGGAGAGGTTTTTCCTGTCTAACTAATCTTGGTATGTGTAACCACCAACTACTACTACACACACACACACACACACACACACACACACACAAATATACACACCGTTTATTTTCTAATAGGATCCTAGATTCATTTTTGTTATCGCCCCTTCCCCAACTTGGTATTTCATAGTTATTTGATGTGGTTAAGACTCCATGCTTCTACTGCAGAGGGCATGAGTTCAATCCCTGGTCAGGGAAATTCCACATGCCATGCAGTGTGGCCAAAAAGAAAAAGAAAAACAAACAAACAAACGTGGAAAGGTAAAGTTTAATGGACAAATACCCACAGACATCCGAGCCTCTGTCCACGGAAAAGCATTCGTTTGACCCTGGTCTGATATCTGAGATTTTAAATGAACAGCCACTTCAACACAGAGGGAAGATATACACACTGCCAGTATCTTCACATATATTTACATCTGAACAAAATAACGTCGTAGCTCACTTAATCTGTATGTACCCCACACATATGCATATACATACATAATGTGTGTATTATATGAACAAAACTGCCCTGCCATGCAGACACTTGGAGTTCACACTTACACTTTTCGTAAACCTTGGAAAGGATGGTGTCCATTCCCATAAATCCTGCTCTTTCTCTGTCTCTGTCTCCCACCTTCCTTGTCTCCCTCTCTGTGTGTGCATGCCTGCACACTCAGTCATGTCCGACTCTTTGTGACCCCGTGGACTGTAGTCCGCCAGGCTCCTCTGTCCATCAGATTTCCTAGCCAAGAATACTGAAGTGGGTTGCTATTTCCTCCTCCAGAGGATCTTCCTGACCCAGGGATCAAACCTGCATCCCCTGTGTCTCCTGCTTGAAGGAGGGTTCTTTACCACTGAGCCACCAGGGAAGCCCCTCGCTCTCGCTCTGCTGCACCCTTATTTCTCCCTACAAGAAGTAACTTTTTTGAGTGGTAAGTCGAGGAGAGAACCTGATACTTGCTGACTGACCCTGCTTCCTCCCTTGGCCTCCAGGGAGCCGGGAGCCTGCAGAAAGTCTGTGTCTTCCTCTGTTCCCCATGTGATCACACCCTGAGGGACGATGCAGGAAGACCTGCAATGTTCCGCACTCCTGTGACTCTGGTGGGTGCAATGATCTCATCTGGGAATTCAGTATCACAGAGCCCATTGGCCTGCTCCTCTAATCCACATTTTCCAGCATCACACTGACCAGTAATAAAACAATGTTTCAATCTATCCCAGCCCGACTCCTTGGCCTCATCTGCTAATGGGTTCGAAACTCCCCTCAGCAAGAAGTTCATCAGAACCCCTCCAAAGCCAGTGTCTCAGAGCACAAATCCGGGCTCAGGTGATCTGTAAGAACTCTTCCAACTCCACAATGAAGCCTAGGACTTACACGCCTGCCTGTCAGCTGGAGGCAGCTGAGATGGAGACAGAACATCATAGACTCGTAGATTCTAGAAGCGGAAGGAAAATAGGATCATCTGTTCACAGCTTTTCTGTGAGAAAACCAATGCTCAGAGAGAGAGGCTCACATGGTTCCAACAGAACCAGGACTGTGACCCAGGCCCCCTGACTCCCACCCAGTCTAGTGAGACCTGCATCTCAGGAAAACCTGAGTATCAATCCCACTCTTTCCTGCAGAAGAAACAAAACAAAACAGTGAATGTCTTCCAGAATGTTTTTCTCCTAACAATCCCTACTTTCCCCACATGTTTATGCTGACTCATGGCATAGCAAAAAAAACAAGTAGAAGATAACGTCCCTCTTAAGTACTTCTCTCTCTGTGGTTTTGGTCCATCAAAGAAAAACCTGTGATTTCCTGTAATCACCTGGGTAACTGAAGACATGCCGGCCGATGATTCATGATCATCAACCTCGAAAGCACCCGTGACGTCGTTTCCTTGGTTGGTGATTTTCTCTTCTTCTACCTGCTCTAAACCACAGACAGACACCTCCTGCACACACAGCTGGTCTTTTCTCCTTGTCAGGGGCACTTAAGACCTCAGGCCACAGCGTCCTCTCCTCCCTTGTCTACCTGGACAAACCCAGCTGTACAGGAGCCCAGATCCTCCTCCTTCCTTCCAGTTACAGCCGGTCCATACCCTTTGACCCACCTCTGGCCACTCTTCCCGTTGTCCTCCCACCTGCCCAGGTGAAATGCTACCATCCGTCTTCTCTGCCGGCTCCTGTGTGCTCTGCTGGTCCCTCTCACCTGGATCATGCCCAGCAACATTTCAGCTCAAATCTCTTCCAACAAAAACAGAAAGCGTTCTCTCTCAAGGCCACTCCCACCTCCACTGTGACCACATTCAGGGCCAGACCAGATTGCTCAGTGGACTGAGTACTCAGGTACCCTCTCCCACGTGTAAAGTCAACATTAAAACAACGAATAGAAGGCCCAACAGAACTGTGAGCTGTTGGCAATGACTTCTTTAGTTCATTGTTTCAAATTGTCAAGTACTAAATTCTTGCATATTTGTTTTGCTATGAGCTTTGCCTTCAGCACACACTCGATCTGCTAAATGGGTGGGTGATCCAGAATTTTTGCCCGTTCTCTTATATTCACAACCAAACTAATTAGATTTTCTATACCTTGCTGTCTTCATTTCCTTATCTCTCCTCTCTCCATTGCATCAATCTGGCTTCTGCCCTAATCACTCCACCGCGAGGCCTATTGCCGAGGTCTTCCCTGATTTCCGAGCATCTCACGGGTATCTCTCAGTCCTCATTTTAACTCCAGCTCTCAGAAGACTTTGACTTGATCAACCTCTCACTTTCCTTTTGGAACCACTCTTTTTTTCTTGGCTTTGTGATTCTGTGATTTTCCTTCCTTCTCTGACTCCTCCCTCATCTCTGAGCCTTTAAAAGTTAGGGAATCTAAGTTCCTAAGGAACCTAAGCTCCTCCTGGATCCTCTTCTGTTTTTACTTTACAGGCTTTCTTTAGGGAACCCCATCCAGTTCTATGGTTTTATTTATCACGAATTTTTAGAACTCTACAATCGATCATTCAAAACAGAGCATTTTTAAGAGTAAAGGAGGGCTACTACTAGCAATTAAGCCCAGACTGTTCAGGGCCAACTTGGATACATGGTCACCCTATCTCTATGCCAGTGAGTCCCAAATGCATTGCCCCAATGAAGACCTCTCCTCTAAGCTCCAGACTTATAGAGCGACTTGCCTACTCACTATATGCACTTGGATTCATTCATTCTCACTTTTAACAAACACTGAGATTTTTATAGGTCGAGCACAGTCCCTGATGCTATGACAGGGAACCAAGAAGACAAGGCTTCTCTCCTCATTACACTTACATTCTCCTTGGAGAGGGAGGAACAAAAGCACAAACATATAGAAACAGGTATTTTTCACCAGGATGAATGTTGCTATGGAGAAAAATTAACTGGGAGAAGGAAATAGGGAGCGAGTATTGGGAAGAAGTTGGGAATTTTAAATAGTAGTGATCAGGTAAGCCCTTACTGAGCACAGAGCCAGATGACCTAACCCAGTCTCCCCTGCAGTCAGGGGTGACAAGGTGACTGATTTGGGGTCAAAGGAATGAGTGCCAAGGATGAGCATCACTTCCGGTCTGTCCTCTGTTCTCTTCCCCATCAGCTAGACGTCAGCGCACATGGGGATGGAAGAAGAGCTGCTCTGAGCCTGGGTCCCTGGAAAGAAGGCTCACAACTTCTTTGCACTGACTGGACTTTACATTCAGATCAGATCAGTCGCTCAGTCGTGTCCGACTCTTCGAGACCCCATGAATAGCAGCACTCCAGGCCTCGCTGTCCATCACCAACTCCTGGAGTTCACTGAGACTCACGTCCATTGAGTCAGTGATGCCATCCAGCCATCTCATCCTCTGTTGTCCCCTTCTCCTCCTGCCCCCAATCCCTCCCAGCATCAGAGTCTTTTCCAATGAGTCATCTCTTCGCCTGAGGTGGCCAAAGTACTGGAGTTTCAGCTTTAGCATCATTCCTTCCAAAGAAATCCCAGGGCTGATCTCCTTCAGAATGGACTGGTTGGATCTCCTTGCAGTCCAAGGGACTCTCAACAGTTTTCTCCAACATCACAGTTCAAAAGCATCAATTCTTCGGCGCTCAGCCTTCTTCACAGTCCAACTCTCACATCCATACATGACCACAGGAAAAACCATAGCCTTGACTAGACGAACCTTTGTTGGCAAAGTAATGTCTCTGCTTTTGAATATGCTATCTAGGTTGGTCATAACTTTCCTTCCAAGGAGTAAGCATCTTTTAATTTCATGGCTGCAGTCACCATCTGCAGTGATAAACATCTATTTGGTTAAGCCACTAAAATTTTTGGAATTTACCCAGCAGCTAGGGTCAACTAACACAACAGTGATGCTATTAGCCCAGTTAGAGATTCGGCAACAGAAGCTGATGCAGAGATAAGGATTTCAACTTAGATTTAGTTTGATCCTTTTGACACACGGAAGCAGTTGAGAATAGTGGTCCAGAGGTGAGAAGAGAGCTGGAGGCAAAGATCTGGAAGTTTTGGAATACAAAGAAGTGGAGTCTTGTCCTAATTTTAACAACAAAGGGAGAAGGTGCACAGGAGGAAAAGATAAAGACCCAGGATGGAGGGTGCCAGCATTTCAACAAATGCATTAAAAAGAAGAGACAGAAGGTAAGAGAAGATTTTCTCAAAATTTTTCATGATTGGTATTTTTAACAATAAACCCACATGGTTGGTCTTAGAATTCTGTCCTTTAAAGGACCAGTTAACCTTGTTAAACTGAGAGTCACAGAAGCCATATTATTGCCTCCACTATTAAAATCTAGAGTTTAATGAATTCTTTAATGCCTTGTTTCCCACACTGAAAGCTCCAAAAATGCAATTAAACCATCCTTCCCACCCAAAATGCCAAAATTCATTTAAACACTGTATCCAGCTTTGCAACCAACAAATGGCCTCTGATAAATCCTCTGACATTTACAATCTCTTTGGTAAAGACACTGTCTTACCTGTATCATCAACATCCTAATTTTTTATTGCTTCCAAAATGCTTGCACGTGCATTACTCATCTGATTCCCCTACAAATCTGTAAAGGTTGGTGCCTATAGCTGGGGCTCCAGGCACACTGACAAATGATCAAGACAGACTGTTACCTTAGTACAGCGCCCACATCAAAGCAAAGCACATTCATTCCAGGAGGCAGGAAGACTGTCTCCTGTGGATATCTGCAAGAAAAATATAACCATTTAAAATGCTATTTCAATTCCATACGTGATCCATTCATCAAGCCCGTATAGTTTATGAGTCTCACAAGTCTTTTTAATGTGATATCAGGGGACAGCTCACTTCCTGACTCACATTTTGAGTCACTGTAAACGATGGCCCAAAGAGAGTGAACAAGTGATAAAGGTACATGCTGGAAATAAAAACAACCATTCATTTGCTGGTCACACTGTCCTTTGTTATAACTGCTTTTAGCAGTTTGAAATATATTCTGAGTAACCCCACCCAGACAGGGACATGGTTCTGCATTTATTTGCCTAATGGAAGTAACTGTTTTGAAATATTCCTGATGTCACTTCTTTTCTAAAAGATTTGTGAGTCAAATAAAAAATGACTTTGAGATGAGTTCTCCTACAAATCCCCACGTTTGCCTAGGCCACTTCTTTGAATGTCTTCAAGGTTTATTCTAAAATGACTAAATGTACATGTAGCTGATTTTATGTTTCAACCTGGCAAGATGATGGTAACTAATTGTTTAGTCAAAGATTGGTCTTCATGTTGCTGTGAAGGTGGGTTTTTTTTTTTTTTTTTTGATGTGATTGACATTTCAAATTATTGACCTTAAAGTGGAGAGTGGAGAGTGAAAAAGTTGGCTTAAAGCTCAACATTCAGAAAACGAAGATCATAGCATCCGGTCCCATCACTTCATGGGAAATAGATGGGGAAACAGTGGAAACAGTGTCAGACTTTATTTTTTGGGGCTCCAAAATCACTGCAGATGGTGACTGCAGCCATGAAATTAAAAGATGCTTCTCCTTGAAAGGAAAGTTATGACCAACCTAGATAGCATATTGAAAAGCAGAGACATTACTTTGCTAACAAAGGTCCATCTAGTCAAGGCTATGTTTTTTCCTGTGGTCATGTATGGATGTGAGAGTTGGACTGTGAAGAAAGCTGAGCGCTGAAGAATTGATGCTTTTGAACTGTGGTGTTAGAGAAGACTCGTGAGAGTCCCTTGGACTGCAAGGAGATCCAACCAGTCCACTCTGAAGGAGATCAGCCCTGGGATTTCTTTGGAAGGAATGATGCTAAAGCTGAAACTGCAGTACTTTGGCCACCTCATGCGAAGAGTTGACTCATTGGAAAAGACTCTGATGCTGGGAGGGATTGGGGGCAGAAGGAGAAGGGGACGACAGAAGATGAGATGGCTGGATGGCATCACTGACTCGATGGACGTGAGTCTGAGTGAACTCCAGGAGTTGGTGATGGACAGGGAGGCCTGGCGTGCTGCGATTCATGGGGTTGCAAAGAGTCGGACACGACTGAGCGACTGAACTGAACTGAAAGTGAGCAGTTACTCTCCGTGACTTGGGTGGGCCTCACTCAATCAGTTGAAGGCATTAAGAGCAAACACTAAAGTTTTCCCAGAGAATTCTGCCTGAGCTTTCAACTTCACATCTCACCAGGTGGTGCTAGTGGTAAAGAATCCTTCTGTCAATGCAGGGGACTTAAGTGATGTGGGTTTGATCCCTGGGTTGGGAAGATCCCCTGGAGTAGACAATGGAAACTCACTCCAGTATTCTTGCCTAGAAAACTCTATGGAAAGAGGAGTCTGGTGAGCTACAGTTCATGGGGCTGCAAAAAATTGGACACCACACACACACACAGAACCCTGTACAAAAGTAGGTGTGTACCATCATTCAATATATTTTCAAGCCTTTTAATACATCTTGAGACTGCACAGAACCACACACACACACACACACACACACACACACACAATGGGCCTGGTTCTTGTTTGTAAAAAGTAGTTTTATTTCTGTAGGAAATACACTTGAAAGATATTTTCCTATAGAATATATCCACGAATGTACCCTTGATTAAAGAAGAATTAGAAATGACTAAAAGAAGAATATATTAGGGTTCTTCAGAAAAACAAAACCACCCTATTGACCTCTTTTAACCTCAACTGTCTCCCTAAATGCCTTGTTTTCAAATAGTCACACTGAGAATCAGAACTTCAATATATGAATTTTGAAGTCATGTATGGGTGTGAGAGTTGGACTGTGAAGAAAGCTGAGCACCGAAAAATTGATGCTTTTGAACTGTGGTGTTGGAGAAGACTCTTGAGAGTCCCTTGGACTGCAAGGAGATCCAACCAGACCACTCTGAAGGAGATCAGCCCTGGGATTTCTTTGGAAGGACTGATGCTAAAGCTGAAACTCCAGTACTTTGGCCACCTCATGCGAAGAGTTGACTCATTGGAAAAGACTCTGATGCTGGGAGGGATAGGGGGCAGGAGGAGAAGGGGACGACAGAAGATGAGATGGCTGGATGGCATCACTGACTCAATGGACCTAAGTCTGAGTGAACTCAGGGAGTTGGTGATGGACAGGGAGGCCTGGCATGCTGCGATTCATGGGGATGCAAAGAGTCGGACATGACGGAGTGACTGTTCAACTGAACTGAACTGAATTAGGTCCATAACACACTTTAAGAAACTTGATAAAGAAGAGCAAATTAAACCCAAAACTAGTAGGAGAAAGTAAATAATAAAGATTAAAACAGAAATAAGTGAAATAGATAACAGAAAAACAATAGATTCCATGAAATCAAATGTCTTGTTCTTAGGGGAAAAAATTTCAACAAAATTGACAAACTTTAGCTAGACTGAAGGAAAAAAAGATGTAAAAACTAAAATCAGAAATGAATGACACTGCAACCAACTTTACATAAAAAGAATGTCATGACTAATTGTTCACCAATAAATTAAACAAAATTGAAAAATGTCCTAGAAACACACAAATTACCAAAACTGACTCAAGAAGGAACAGAAAACTGGCTGAACTGAACCAGATGGAACGTGTTCCTTTCATTCATACAGAGGCGGCATTAATCTCGACACGGTCCCTTCCAATCTGCAGACCCTGCGCCACCAGAAGTTCAAGCTCATCTTCAAACACTTGACATTCGGGAAGCTTCCGCCAACGACCCACTCGACTTTATAGCCAGAGTAAGTGTGTCAACTCTGAGTTACTTGTGTCCTTAGGAAAACAAAAACACAAACCTACCAAAGAACCAGCAAGGGCTTCATAGAGCCGGGAGGCTAGGATGCGATAGGCTAAGGCGTCAGGCACCTGGGAGGTTGGAAGCCTCCTGGCAGGTTGGAAGCCCCAAAGGACGGCCTATTTTGCAAGCACGGGAGGCGGGCGGGGGTGGGCGGGATTATTAGAACTGCCTCCTCCTGGCTGTGAGGTTTCGGGCGTAACATGTTAACATCCAGCAATGTGGAACCTCAAAAAACCTCAAAACACTGCGTGGTATATCGGCAGGGGCCGGGGAACCTGCAGCCTCCCAGGGATGCGAGGCTTCTCCTTTAAGCACCTGCGCGCGGGCCCGCGGAGGGAGCCTCCCGGAAGTCGCTGCGCGCTGCCACGGAGTCAGATTCCTCCGCCGAGGGCGGGGTCCGGTCCCGCGTCTCGGCCTCCACTCTACCCTAGGTTTCCTCCCTTCCCCGCCGCCCGCCGGCGTCAGGACTCTCAGCTCGCCGCTTCTGCAGCCAGTAGTGCTGGCGACCCTGCCCACGGGCGCTCGGGCCTCGGCCCGGCCTGGACTGCGGGGGCCGGACGCGCCGCCGCCGTGACCCGCCCCCGAGCGACACGCACTTCCGGCGGCGGCGCGGCGGCGGGCGGCGGAGCGCGGTGGGAGGCGATGGAGGCGCCGGCGGTCCTGATGCAGGACGTCCTAGGCCCGAACCACGCGCTGCGCAGGGATAAAGGCGCGATCATGGACCAAGTTCGGCGGCTGCTGTGCGAGAAGACCGACCTGCTGTCCCAGGCGTGCCCGCCCGCCTGCCCCGTGGCTTTTCCCGAGATCTTCCGATACTGCGAAGGCTGCTTCAGACCGCCCTGGAAGATCTGGGCCACCTAGGAAGTGCCCGAGCTTGTCACACCCCCGGGGACACCGATGGAGAGCTGAGGCCCTGAGACGGATGCCAGGGTTCGCGTGCCTGGCGGCCAAATATTGACCCATTTACTCTAGGAATCTGTTTTCCACATACTTTGTTTGTGTTCTGAAACCACAACAGTTTCAGAGATTGTGCCTTTTAGTCGGAGAAGTCCAGGCGCTGGACAGTACATTTGAAAAGTACTTCCTTTTAAAATGTAAATATGTATTTTACGTACTTGGGGTTACAGGAGAAGCAGATGAGTAAGACCAAGTGTATCTCCACAGGAACACAATTCTGAGAAAAAAATTCTAAGTGCATGTTCTGATGTCGTGTGCAAAGAATGGCATATTGGATTCTTGTTTTATGGCCTTTTTTCACTTTTCACCTCATGGTTTTGAACTGCATGTTAATATGACTGGAAGCCAACACAATACTGTAAAACAATCATTCTCCAATTAAAAGTACATTTAAAAAATTAAGTACGTGTTAAAAACATGTGCGTCTTACAAGGAGGCAGAAGACTCGAGTAATTTTTATGTTTGCTCCTGAATGATCAAAGATGGTATTTTTTCAAGAAGGGTGCAACTAACAGCAAAAAGAATGGTGGGGCTGGGGGGCCGCGGGGGGCGGCGCGACGTGCATTCTTTGAGCTGTGTAGTCAGTTATTCTGTGTGAGATAACCTGGCTCCCTTCCTTTTATGTAAATTACTTGATAGTTTTGGCCTCGGTTTTTCTTCTGTAATTAAAGGCATAACTTGATCATTACAATTTAGTTCAGAATTCTGTGATTCTCTTATGGGGCCAAATAAGGGGAAGAAGAAGAAAAATCAGAGTCCTTTTAAAGAAAGGAGTTCTTGAAATCCTCTAGGGACCAAAGTCTGTACTACCTTTCCTTAAATGTCCATGGATTTTGTCATTCTGATGGTCAGTACAGTCTCACTGAAATAGCTTAAACTCCTAGTTAAGATAGTTTGTATTAGGAAAAACTCATCTCTTGCCACCTTGGTGAACAGTTTACATACATAAGGATTGTAGTGAAAACCTCTGATTATATTCCTGCATGATTTGGTTAAATACAGGTTATGGCAATTCAAATACAACACAAATGAACATATCTACGAAACAGATTCAGACATGGAGAACAGACTTGTTGGCAAGGTGTGTGTGGGGGTGAGTTGGGGAGGGAAGGATTGGGAGTTTGGGATTAGCAGATGCAAACTAGTGTATAGGGAATGGATAAACAACAAGGCCCTACTGTGTAGCACAAGGAACTATTAGTGTATTCAGTATCTTGTGATAAACCATAAGGGAAGTTATATGAAAATGGTCACTTGGCTGTACCGAACAAATTAATACAAACTGGAGAAGGCAATGGCACCCCTCTCCAGTACTCTTGCCTGGAAAATCCCATGGATGGAGGAGCCTGGAAGGCTGCAGTCCATGGTGTCGCTGAGGGTTGGACACAACTGAGCGACTTCACTTTCACTTTTCACTTTCATGCATTGGAGAAGGAAATGGCAACCCACTCCAGTGTTCTTGCCTGGAGAATCCCAGGGACGACGGAGCCTGGTGGGCTGCTGCCTATGGGGTCGCATAGAGTCGGACACGACTGAAGCGACTTAGCTGCAGCAGCAGCAGTACAGTTGTACAGTACAATACAATTATTGTAAATCAACCACAATAAAGTAAATTTTAAAAAATAATAAAATTGGGCTTCGCTGGTGGCTCAGTGGTAAAGAACCCACCTGCCAGTGCAGGAGACACGGGTTTGATCCTTGGTCTGAGAAGATCTCGTGTGATGCGGAACAGCTAAGCCCATGTGCCACAGCTACTGAGCCCGCTCGCCCTAGAGCTTGTGCTCTGCAACGAGAAGCCCGTGCACCGTGACTCAAGAGTAGCCCCTGCTCACTGCAACCAGAGAAAGCCAGCAGGCAGCAATGAAGACCCAGTGCAGCCATAAGTAAATACTTTTTATAAGTCAGGTGAACTTAAGGGTTCATGCGGAGGTCAGGGGTGGGGAGTGCACAACTGTCTTATTTTGAGTTTGGTTTATATGGCTTTATTTGGGCATTTTGTAATTTTCCAGAAAACCAGGCAACTCTTCATCTGTTCAACTAGAGAATGCACCTAGAGCCAGAAGTGCTCGTTTTGCACAATGCTGCTTTTACATCTCAGTCACGCACGTTTTTACCGTTGGATCATCTAATACATTTCTTTCAGACATCTTCCTTTCCTGCCAACTAATTGAAGGTCATGGACCAGCAGAGCAGGGACTGCCTTTGTGATGCAAACTACAGATAACTATTCAAGTTCAGTGAAATCCTTCACCTTTCCTAGATCCTTTTCAAGTGGCCATGCTGTCAACAGTTGTCTGCAGTGATTCTTAAGCTTTCGGAGCATCAGCCCCTCCTGAAGGACTTATTAGAAAGCACATGGTGCCTGGCCATATCTCCAGAGTTTCTGAGTGGGTCTGGGGTGGGATCCGAGAATATGCATTTCTGACTTCTAGTTCTAGGTGATACTGATGCTGTTGGTGTGAGGGTGAAAGAAATTAGAAGTAACAAGAATATCAAATGCTCCAGGGTGCAAAGAAAAAGAGATCATTAACTTTAGAAAACCCCCTTGTGGGCTCTTTCTCTGCCTTTTGAAATGTATGTAGATCTTTGTAAAGGCTAAGTAAGCCCCTTGCCCATTTTACAATACAGGAATTTTTGAAAGGGGCCCTGGAGCCAGCACTTAGAATGTAACCATCAAGAAAGCCGTAATAGCACCCCCCCTCCCAGTTTCCTGGGAGTCTAGACGCCTAATTCCAGCGGTGGCAGGGGGGTGGGGAGGTGGGGGTGGGGTTTGCTGTGTGTGTCTGCGTCTGTGTGTGTGCGTGCGTGCACCTAAGTCCCTTCAGTCATGTCTGGCTCTTTTCCGCAACCCTGTGGACAGTAGCCCACGAGGCTCCTGTGTCCATGGCATTCTCCAGGCAAAAATGCTGGAGTGGGTTGCCATGCCCTCCTCCAGGGGAATCTTCCCAATCCATAGATAGAACCTGTGTCTCTTAGGTCTTCTGCATTGGCAGGCGAGTTTTGTACCCCTTCAGCTCAGTTCAGTTGCTCAATCGTGTCTGACTCTTTGCGACCCCATGGACTGCAGCACACCAGGCCTCCCTGTCCATCACCAACTCCCAGAGTCTACTCAAACTCATGCCCATTGAGTTGGTGATGCCATCCAACCATCTCATCCTCTTTTGTCCCCTTCTCTTCCTGCCTTCAATCTTTCCCAGCATCAGGGTCTTTTCAAATGAGTTAGTTCTTCGTATCAGGTGGCCAAAGTATTGGAGTTTCAGCTTCAACATCAGTCCTTCCAATGAATATTCAGGACTGATCTCCTTTAGGATGGACTGGTTGGATCTTCTTGCAGTCCAATGGACTCTCAAGAGTCTTCTACAACGCCACAGTTCAAAAGCATGAATTCTTTACCCCTAGTGCCACCTGGGAAACCCAATTTCAGCAGGTACCTGTTCCCAAATGCCTTCTGTTGTAAAGACAGAAGAAATTAATTTTTTCCTTCATATGAAGGTAGTTAGTCCTCTCACTTGAGCATCAGTTACCCTTTATCTTGAAAACATGGAGGTAATGGGTTTCATTTTCCTGACTGCCTAAATGGGTGTGATCTCTTGACGTCTTTGCTATCTGTTTAGTGGCTTTTCTGTGATTCATATCACTTTCTGGTTTAATGCTAATTCAAAACAAAACCATTTTCTTTCTCTTCTATCTTTTTGAAGAGGTTTTCTAGGTTGACAAGAGATTTTGTTTTGATTCTATTTTTCTGACACCGGTCAGGGCCACACTTTGAGAACCACTGCACAACAGGAATCGACCTGTTGAATTTAAAATTTCTCTCTAGAACTTTACCTTGTTGGTCTCAGCCTGTGGTATTGTATTTGATTTTTGGTCGGGCTGGATCTTTGTTGCTGCTGTGGACTTTCTGCAGTTGCGGAGAGCATGGGCTACTCTCTAGTTTTGACGCACAGGCGTCATTGTGGTGGCTTCTCTGGTGCAGAGCACCAACTCTAGGGCCCCCGGGCTATAGCAGTTGTGGCTTCCAGGCTTCAGTCAGTTCAGTCGCTCAGTCATGTCTGACTCTTTGCAACCCCATGGACTGCAGCACACCAGGCCTCCCTGTCCATCACCAACTCCCAGAGTTTACTCACTCATGTCCATTGAGTCAGTGATGCCATCCAACCATCTCATCCCCTTCTCCTCCCACCTTCAATCTTTCCCAGCATCAGGGTCTTTTCAAACGAGTCAGTTCTTTGCATCAGGGGGCCAAAGTATTGGACTTTCAGCTTCAGCATCAGTCCTTCCAATGAATAATCAGGACCGATTTCCTTTAGGATGGACTGGTTGGATCTCCTGGCTGTTGAAGGGACTCTCAAGAGTCATGAGTCTTCTCCAATACCACAGTTCAAAAGCATCAATTCTTTGGCACTCAGCTCTCACATCCATACATGACTACAGGAAAAACCATAGCTTTGACTAGATGGACTACTTTGCCAAGTAATGTCACAGGCTTAATAGTTGTAGCATACAGGCTTAGCTGCTCTGCAGCATGTGGTATTGTCTAAGATCAGGGATCAAACCCATATTCTCCTTCATAGGCAGGCAGATTCTTTACCACTGAGCCACCAGGGAAGCCCCAGCCTGAGGTATTTTAAATCTTTGAATTTTCCAGTTCTGAGTCTGTCATTCTCCCTACTTTATAACAAAGTTGATGAATTGATGAATCTACAAAATTGATGAATCTATGTTTTCCAAACCGTTAGTCAGTTCAGGAAGGAGGCACCAAGGGTCCCTGTAACTGCAATGCTTACATTATTAGTCACCAGCCAATCATCTATTACTTACTCTGCTAGGGCTGTGGACATAGTACTAACAAGACAATCCTGATTCTCCAGAAGATAAAGAAACTGGCCATCATCATGCTGGACTGCAGCAGGGAGGAGGCAGAAGGAGTGTGCCTGTGATGGCACCAAGGGGTACCCCAAGCCCCTTGGATTAAATGTTTGTGTCCCTCCAAAATGCATATGTTAAATACTAACCCCCAGAAGATCCCTTCTGGGTTGGGGAGTTTATACATGCTGCTCTATTTAAAATGGATCACCAGCAAGGACCTATTGTAGAGCACAGGGAACTCTACTCAATGTTAGGTGGCAGCCTGGATGGGAGGGGAGTTTGGGGGAGAATGGATACATGCATATGCACACAAGGTTGCTCTGCTGTTCACTGAAACTATGGCAACATCGTTAATCAGCTATACCCCAATACAAAATAAAAAGTTCAAAAGAAAAAAAAATGAAACCCTAAGGTGAAAGAGGAGAGTGAAAAAGTTGGCTTAAAGCTCAACATTCAGAAAACGAAGATCATGGCATCTGGTCCCATCACTTCATGGGAAACAGATGGGGAAACAGTGGAAACAGTGTCAGGCTTTATTTTTTGGGGCTCCAAAATCACTGCAGATGGTGACTGCAGCCATGAAATTAAAAGACGCTTACTCCTTGGAAGGAAAGTTATGACCAACCTAGATAGCATATTCAAAAGCAGAGACATTACTTTGCCAACAAAGGTCCATCTAGTCAAGGGTATGGTTTTCCCAGTGGTCATGTATGGATGTGAGAGTTGGACTGTGAAGAAGGCTGAGCACCGAAGAATTGATGCTTTTGAACTGTGGTGTTGGAGAAGACTCTTGAGAGTCCCTTGGACTGCAAGGAGATCCAACCAGTCCATTCTGAAAGAGATCAGCCCTGGGATTTCTTTGGAAGGACTGATGCTAAAGCTGAAACTCCAGTACTTTGGCCACCTCATGCGAAGAGTTGACTCATTGGAAAAGACTCTGATGCTGGGAGGGATTGGGGGCAGGAGGAGAAGGGGACGACAGAGGATGAGATGGCTGGATGGCATCACTGACTCGATGGACATGAGTCTGAGTGAACTCCGGGAGTTGGCGATGGACAGGGAGGCCTGGCGTGCTGTGATTCATGTGGTCGCAAAGAGTCAGACACGACTGAGCAACTGAACTGAACAGAACTGTACTGAAGCCCCCAACATGCTTGGGAGTAATTAGGTCCTGATGGTGGAGCCCACATAAATGGGATTAGAGGCCTTACAAGAAAAGACTGGAGAGCCTGCTTCCTCTCTCTTCCAGGTGAAGATGAGGAAAAGAAAGAAAGTGAAGTCGCTCAGTCGTGTCCAAGTCAGACACCAGTGAGCCACTAACACTTTACTTTGGAGACAGAAATTGCGGACTATACGGATAAATAGCTGTGGGGGGCAGGGGGAGGTTTCTTCCTCTCTCCCCGGTCAGGAATATTGCAGGCCCTATTTCCATTTTTCTGCATCCCCTTTGTTTCTCTCCAAGAAGGAAGGAGGGAATAAAGATTGGGCAGAGCTCACTAGTCTTCTGACATCTCTTTCCTTGTGGATGGGTCTGAGGACACTTGTAGCCCCACCGTTTGCTCAGGCAGAGCTGGTCCTCTGCTTCTTACTGTCGCTTTGCAGTTTGTCACTATGACAACAGACTCCTAACTACATTCCTTCTTACTCCCCTCCAGCCCACTGTCTACACAGGTCATGGTTACTTTTTTTGTTTAATTTCCTCAATAGTTATTTGATTTACCTGATGAGACTTGGAAGTCTATTTTTGGCCTGCAACAATGTGGATGTTAGTAAGAAGCATTTCCAGTCAACTTTCTTCTTCTTGATGCAGAAATGATGCCATTTTAATGAAATAGTATTATTCACACTTTCCATTTTTCTCACTGGCCTCTACTGCTTGGCATCACCCCTTTGTCAGGAGAGTGTAAATATCTGCATCAAAAACTAAAGCCACACAGAATCTCCTGCTGTTTTAAAAATGAGAAATGAATAGGTTGATAGAGATATTTTCCATGTTTGAAAGGCTTATTAAAAATAAAACCCCAAGAATCCATTACAGGTTATGAAAAATGCATTGACTGACATTTGATGTTCAAGCAGGCTCCAAAAGAGCAGGATAATTAAAGAAGATAAGTAAAAAATCCAAGAAAATATATGAAGCTTGACTAATGAGCATGTTTAAAATAAATAATGCATCTTTGAGTTATTGATGATCTTATAATTCATGAATGCTGAGAAAAACATAACAAGGAGTGATTTGTAAAAAGTCATCAAAAACAAGGAAGGACATAACCAGCTCATTGCTTATCTTGTAACTGATTAAAGCTCTAAAAAGAAAGGGGAAAAAAGCAAAACAGGGTGGAGGGGATGGATAAACAGAAAGGAATCTGATTGAATAATGTTTCCCCCCAACTTTTTTGTCCACCCAAGAACTTAAAACGTGACCTTATATAGAAATAGGACCTTTGCAGATTTAATTGGTTAAGTTAAATTGAGAGCATGTTGGATTAGGATGAGTCCTAAATATAACAAGACTGGTGTCCTTTTAAGAGGAGAGGAAGCAGAGAGCCATAGAAACATGCAAGGCAGATAGGCGAGTGGCAACAGAAGCAGAGACTGAGCCATGCAGGGGAGGTCAAGGATGCCAAGGCATAAGTTGTGAAAGAGGCATGAAAACCCCAGAGGGAGCATGGCCCTACTGAAACCTTGACTGATGCTCCCTGAACTTTGAGAGAATAGATTCCTCTTCTTTGAAGCCACCCAGTCTGTGGTACTTTGCTATGGCAGCCCCAGTAAAGTAATACAGAAGAAAAGAAAAAAAGGGAGGCAGGGAGGGAGAGAGAAGAAGGAAAAGAGGAAGAAGAAGAAAGTAGGGGAGGGAGAAGGAGTGGGAAGAAGGGAGAGGAGAGGAAAGAAAGCAAGGGAGAAAAAAATTAGTATGAATTTCAGACAGTAAATCATGCCTTAAAGAACAGAGAAAGATCATAATCTGTGAGTCTCTCTCCTCCCCTGGCAAAGTCATTAAACTAATCTGACCATTGTGAAAGACTCATGGTCAAATTCTGACTTATTTTCTACTTCCACGGAGACCTTAATAGGCAGAACTCGGTCTCCGCTTCTATCTCCCCAAACTCTGAACCTGAATCCCCTGCAGGGCTTCTCCTAGAACCTGGTCTGCCTGGCTCTGACCCATTCAAGACTGAGATCTTCCATCCTGAGACCTGGGCACCAGGGCTGTGCCTGAACAGCCCGGGCACCAGGTCTCTGTGGACTGGTCCTTAAGACCAGATCTGGTTGTTCAGTTTATCTGACTACCTAGCCTGGTTCCCCAAACCCTAGGGTCTGTTCTGCTGTGAAACAACTAGGTTTGGGTAGAAACATGAGTACTTGCCAGATTCCTCCCTGGGAGGGGTTAAGAGTGTAGACTTTGTCAAAACTTCCTATATATGCATAATTTCCTTGAATAGAACAAACGTTTGGTACTCTAGAAAACTTAACACATGAACATCTGGACGTGCAAAAATCTATGAGAGCCAAGTCTTTATGTGCAGTAAACTGCCAATGCCATTTTGAAATTATGAATTAGCTTCAATCTCTTAGACGTATAGCTTTTATACTTACAGGGATTAAACACACACATACACACACTGCCTTTTAACAGATTTTTGTGGGCCTAGAGGAAAGTGCAATTGCAAACAATATGGTTTGTTTATGCAATAATAACAGCAGATATCAACTGAGATCTGAACAATCTGTCACCGTTATAGTGGTTTCAGCCCATAGAGAGGCAAGTTCAGGACGAAGTATTCTTGAAAATTCACGTTACAGTTTTTTTTTTTTAATTTTATTTTATTTTTAAACTTCACAATATTGTATTAGTTTTGCCAAATATCGAAATGAATCCGCCACAGGTATACATGTGTTCCCCATCCTGAACCCTCCTCCCTCCTCCCTCCCCATTCCATCCCTCTGGGTCGTCCCAGTGCACCAGCCCCAAGCATCCAGTATCGTGCATCGAACCTGGACTGGTGACTCGTTTCATACATGATATTATACATGTTTCAATGCCATTCTCCCAAATCTTCCCACCCTCTCCCTCTCCCACAGAGTCCATAAGACTGTTCTATACGTTACAGTTTTTAATGCCGAAACTCACTGTGCAAAAAGCTAAATACCAGCAGCATCCATGCTCTCAATGTTCCAAAGTAGCCACCTCTACTTTTTTTTCATGGCACTTAACTTCTTGCCTTGTTAAATAGTATCTGTGACTGAGGGATTACATTATGTCACTTTTCTCTGCCTCCAGACTTATGTCTAGAAACCAGAGACCAAGTTTTATTCATCTTTGTATCCACTTTTCTCACCAATATTCACAGCTTAGAGCTTTCCTTGTGTGTTTAACTGCCAACTGGGAGTTAATTTGAGAAACAAAGTTGGAGATGGAGAGTTAGGGTGGATCAGTAAAGGTATGTGTGTATCTCTTTGTATCAGTTCATGATAATTCCTTCTTAGCTAATATGATAGTGATTCTCATATTGGAATGTTGTACACATACCTTTTAAAATTAAAAAAAAAAAAAAAAGATTCTCATCGATCCCTGAGGCTGGCTTCAATTATTAGAATGTCACATAAGCATATACAAATTAAGGCAACTATAAATCCTTATATGAGTGAAATATATGGAGCTCTCACACAACTATTAAAACTACAAATTAATATAAACCAAATTTCAAAACCAACAATGGGCTTAAATTCTATTTTAAAGAAAACAGTAGTATTATGGTTATGAATTATTAAGATTATGACAACCTAATCATCTAATCCACCAGAAATGTCTTGAGCTTCTATCATATGGAGGTAAAAAAAAATGTACATCTATGTGGTTTACCTATAAATGTTTAAGGTACATGTTACTTTACCAAAGTTTTTGATTAATTGATCAATCTTTTATTTGCTCAGTGCCATTTGCAAGATTGCAACTCTTAAGCACTAAATCTACCTTGATCCTTATTATTCCATGACAATACTGGAATTTTCTGGTGTCCAAATACAAAAAATAGAACATGCAAGCAACTGGCAGTCATGCTTGCTTATCAGAGTGCCTTCCACAAAATACTGGGCATTAATTTTTTATTATTATAAAAATAAAGACAATATTTAGAATTTCTTACAGAAAACATGCAGTAGTATTATGGGTATGAATTGTTATGGGTAATATATTAATGAAAAATTTCATTCCTAAGTAAAAATATTTTTTATAGGAACCTTCTAAATGAGAGTCTTTTAAAGACTCTCCAGGAAACCACTGAAAAGGTTATTCCACCCCTTTTATGTGACTTTCACAAAATTAGACTGAATATGATACCATACAGAGCATGCAGTAGACTGAAAAAGAAAGATTCTTATCTTCAAAGGATCAAATTATTACTGGTTTCTTCAAATTTATCCTGAAAAACTGAAGCTATTTCTATACCCCCTACACCTGCTAGTGTAAGTGTTAAAAGAAATTGTATGAAACTGGTAGAAATATAAATAATACCACCTTTCTGAGATGTAAACTGGCAGCTGGTAACAAGACTTTATAATTTTCTATATATCTTGACCCAACAAGTGATTTTTATCTTGATTAAACCAGTCAATCCTAAAGGAAATCCACCCTGAATATTCACTGGAAGGACTGATGCTGAAGCTGAAGCTCCAATACTTTGTATACCTGATGTGAAGAGCCTACTAACTGGAAAAGACCCTGATGCTGAGAAAGATTGAGGGCAAAAGAAGGGGGCAGTAGAGGATAAGATTGTTAGAGAGTATTACCAACACAATGGACAGAATCTCATTGAACTCTGGGAGATAGTGAAGGACAGGGGAGCCTGCCTTGCTGCAGTCCATGGGGTCACAGAGTCAGACATGACTTAGTAACTGAACATCAACAAGTCTGCCTCCTAAGATGAATCTGAGGGACATATCCTGTGCTGAGATGTGAACAAATATTTGGTCAGAATGGTGAGCTTTGGACACACAAAAAAGTGAAGTCGCTCAGTCGTGTCCGACTCTTTGCAACCTTTTGGACTGTAGTCCACCAGGCTCCTCCGTCCATGGGCTTTCCCGGGCAAGAATACTGGAGGGGGTTGCCATTTCCTTCTCCAGGGGATCTTCCCCACCCAGGGATCAAACCCGGGTCTCCCGCATTGCAGGCAGATGCTTTAACCTCTGAGCCACCAGGGAAATAAAAGCTTGAATAAATAAACTATTTCAAATACTGGACTAATACACAAAAACAAAATTATACTGTGCAAAAACAGTATTGTTACTGAAAAATGCTGTTCAATGAAAGAAGCATGATAAAAACAGGGTATATAACATGATCCTATGTTTATTTAAATACATAATACAAGGTAGCTTAAAAGAAGCTTCCCCGATAGCTAAAGAATCCACCTGCAATGCAGGAGACACAGGTTCGATTTCTGGGTCAGGAAAATTCCCTGGAGGAGGAAATGGCAACCCACTCCAGTATTCTTGCCTGAAAAATCCCATGGACATATGATCCTGGTGGGCTACAGTCCATGGAGTCATGAAGAGTCAGACATGACTGAGCAACTAAGCACAAGCATAAAAATAGAGAAAAACGTCTGGAAGGCACACACAAAAATGTCAAGAGAAATTTACACAGTTCTAGGATTATCTAGGGAATATACTGTAAGGGATAAAACAGACTGAATTCCAATTATAATGGAGTTTGTATTCCAGTGGGGGAAAGAGAAAACAAACAAAACAATTAATTTACAATAGTAAGATACAGCAGGGAGGCCTAGGAGGAGATCACTGGAATTTCCTGGCAAGAGAGAACTTAGAACTAGGGTGGTCAAATGCTGGCTTCATTGTGAAGGCTAAGCCAGTAGGGGGTTCTGTGTCTAACATGTAGGATGCAAAAGAAAGAAGAGGTTTTATAGCCTCAACAGGTGGGAGGATGGGGTTGCCATTCGGTAAGACAGGAAAGATCGAGTGGGGAGATCTGAGGGTCAAATCAGGAGGATGATTTTGAATTTGTCATATCCAAGATGCCTACCAGAAATCAATATGGAGACCACGTGTGATGTAGTTAGTATGCAGAAATCCTTCTCTCCAAGAACCTCCCCTTACCCCAAGTATGAATCCAGTGCTCTTTCCCTGTGGGGCACCACCAACACCCCACACCCATACTCCCCTTGCATGAGACTACAATTGCTTACAGATCTTTCTTCCCTCACTTAATTAATTATGAGGATTCTCACTGTATCCCAGGCTCCTCCTACAGGACCTGGCTTGTAATAAAGTGCAGTAAGTATGGAGTTGGACCATAAAGAAGGCTGAGCACTGGAAAATGGACGCTTTCCAACTGTGTTGCTGGGGAAGACTCTTGAGAGTCCCTTGGATAGCAAGGACATCAAGCCAGTCAATCCTAAAGGAAATCAATCGTGAATATTCATTGGAAGGACTGATGCCGAAGCTGAAGTTCCAATACTTTGGCCACCTGATGCAAAGACCTGAATCATCAGAAAAGGGCCTGATGCTGGCAAAGACTAAAGGGAGGAACACGGGGCAGCAGAGGATGAGATGGTTGGATGGCATCATCAACTCAATGGCTGTGAATTTGAGCACACTCTGGGAGATGATGAAGGACAGAGGAGCCTGGTGTGCTGCAGTCCATGGGGTCACAAGGAGTTGGACACAACTTAGTGACTGAACAACAACAAAATATAACTGAGTTACTTTGCTGTACAGCAGAGACTGACACAACATTGTAAATCAACTATAGTTCAGTTTAAAAACTTCAATTAAAACTCTAAGAAAACCCAAAATAATCCAATTAAACATAGTCAAAAGACCTGAATAGACATTTTTCCAAAAATATATAAATGGCCAGAGATCAGATCAGATCAGATCAGTCGCTCACTCGTGTTCGACTCTTTGCGACCCCGTGAATCGCAGCACGCCAGGCCTCCCTGTCCATCACCAGCTCCCGGAGTTCACTCAGACTCACGGCCATCGAGTCAGTGATGCCATCCAGCCATCTCATCCTCTGTCGTCCCCTTCTCCTCCTGCCCCCAATCCCTCCCAGCATCAGAGTCTTTTCCAATGAGTCAACTCTTCGCAGAAGGTGGCCAAAGTACTGCAGTTTCAGCTTTAGCATCATCCCTTCCAAAGAAATCCCAGGGCCTATCTCCCCTAGAATGGACTGGTTGGATCTCCTTGCAGTCCAAGGGACTCTCAAGAGTCTTCTCCAACACCACAGTTCAAAAGCATCAATTCTTCGGCGTTCAGCTTTTTTCACAGTCCAACTCTCACATCCATACATGACCACAGGAAAAACCATACCCTTGACTAGATGGATCTTTGTTGGCAAAGTAATGTCTCCGCTTTTGAATATGCTATCTAGGTTGGTCATAACTTTCCTTCCCAGGAGTAAGCGTCTTTTAATTTCATGGCTGCAGTCACCATCTGCAGTGATCTTGGAGCCCCAAAAAATAAAGCCTGACACTGTTTCCACTGTTTCCCCATCTATTTCCCATGAAGTGTTGGGACCGAATGCCATGATCTTCGTTTTCTGAATGTTGAACTTTAAGCCAACTTTTTCACTCTTCACTTTCACTTTCATCAAGAGGCTTTTGAGTTCCTCTTCACTTTCTGCCATAAGGGTGGTGTCATCTGCATATCTGAGGTTATTGATATTTCTCCCGGCAATCTTGATTCCAGCTTGTGTTTCTTCCAGTCCAGCGTTTCTCATGATGTACTCTGCATATAAGTTAAATAAACAGGGTGACAATATACAGCCTTGACGAACTCCTTTTCCTATTCGGAACCAGTCTGTTGTTCCATGTCCAGTTCTAACTGTTGCTTCCTGACCTGCATATAGGTTTCTCAAGAGGCAGATCAGGTGGTCTGGTATTCCCATCTCTTTCAGAATTTTCCACAGTTTATTGTGATCCACACAGTCAAAGGCTTTGGCATAGTCAATAAAGCAGAAATAGATGTTTTTCTGGAACTCTCTTGCTTTTTCTATGATCCAGCGGATGTCGGCAATTTGGTCTCTGGTTCCTCTGCCTTTTCTAAAACCAGCTTGAATATCAGGAAGTTCACGGTTCACATATTGCTGAAGCCTGGCTTGGAGAATTTTGAGCATTACTTTACTAGCATGTAAGATGAGTGCAAAAACAAGCACATAAAAAAGGTGCACAATTCATTGCTTCCTTGTAGCTCAGTTGGTAAAGAATTTGCCTGCAATGCAGGAGACCCCAGTTCAGTTCCTGGGTTGGGAAGATCTGCTGGAGAAGGGATAGGCTACCCACTCCAGTATTCTGGCCTGGAGAATTCCATGGACTGTATAGTCCGTGCAGTCGCAAAGAGTCAGACACGACTGAGCGAGTTTCACTACTTATTAGAGAAATGCAAATTAAAACCACAAGGAGATATCATCTCATGCCTGGTAAAATGCCTGACTTCACTTATATGTGGAATCTAAAAAACAAAGCAAATGAATAAGCATAACAAAACAGAAACAGCCATAAAGGGAACAAACAGGTAGTTGACCAGGGGAGGTGGGGAGAGAGAAATAGGGAAGGGAGATAAGGAGGTACAAACTTCCAGTTACAAAATAAATGAGTCACAGGTCTGAAATGTTCAGTGTGGGGAGTAGAGTCGATAATTACCTAATATCTTTGTATGGTGGCAGATGGTAACTAGACTTACCATGATGATCATTTTGTAATGGATGAAAACACTGAATCACTATGTCATGGACCAGGAACTAACAGTGTTGTAGGTCAGTTATACCTCAGAGACAAAGTCATAGGAAAAGAGATTAGGTTTGTGGTTATCAGAGGCGAAGGGGTGGGGAGGGAAACTGGATGAAGGTGGTCAAAATGTACAAACTTCCAGTTATAAGATAAATAAGTACTAGGGATGTGATACTCAACATGACAATCTACACTGGTGTATGTTAAATATGAAAGTTTTTAGGAGAGTAAATCCTGAGTGTTCTCATCACAAGGAAAAATACATTTTTACATTTCTTTAATTTTGTATCTACATGAGATGGATGTTCACTAAATTTACATGGAAAAAAAATCAAGGAAACTCTTATGGCCTCATAATTCAAAGAAGTGAGCTTTGGGAAATAATGATTAGTTACACAGCACCTAAAATTAATTCATCCCTACTATTTTTCATTCCTCAATTCTCAATGCCACATTTTATTACAGACTATCAAATATAATCCTATTTATGCTTATCAGACCAATTGATCCAGTAGCCTTCCAATCTGGTTAATACTTTCTGCTTCATACTGGCTGAAAGCTTGCTGGAAGATTACAGAAGAGCAGCTAAAATATTCTAAGATTTAGAAAAAGCCAGTCCTCATACACACATCTTTCACTTAATTAAATGTACAAGAATGAAGTGTAATTAATTTCCTCTTATCCATCTAACCTTCTCTATGGGTCATCCAGTTTGAGGCTGGTAACATTTTAAACCAATTATATTTGATCTTACAAAACATTTTAAAGCTAAACTTCCTGTCTGTTAAATTATGCAAAAAGTGAATTTATCTTTGAAATATTAAGCAAGAGTGGAGTCAGCTGAGCAAGGAATCACTGTTTGCATTTTGGCTGAAGAAATTAAGAGATTATGCAACCAGCCCAAAGTGGTGACAGCTTGAAAACGGTAGAGATAGAACCTGAATTTAAGTTTTCTAGCACCTTTCAGAGAGAAGGGAGTGGATGGGAGAACTCCTGACATAGGTAACCATTTTTATACATATAAAGAGTTAATCCTGGTGCCAAATTCGATGGTTTCTGGTCTGATGGGATTTCCCTGGCTCACTGCATAACAGACGTGTAAAGAAAGCAGACGGCTAGCTTTGTTATTTTGCAATCATCCATGACATTCTGTCTGCAGTTTTCCACATTATTTGGGGGCAGCCTCCAGACTGGAAAAGAGACAAAACATTGTTGGTTAGTATTTAGGCCCCTTGCATGGGAAACATGCACAGAAATTAAAATACTGGTACTAATTTATTGTACAAACTTAGAGGCAGCAGTTTACATAAATGCCCCCTCTACCCTCCAGTTGCTCCCCTAACAGTGGGCTGAAGGTGGTAAGAATGTGGGCAGGGTCAGAGTTGCTCCTCTGCTTGTTTGAGGGCATATAACACCTGTGACTAAGGGCACAGGCCCTGGAGACAGATGGACTGGTCCCTCTGTCATGGCTCTGAAAACAATTTGATGTTGGCAGCATTTGTAACTTCTTTGAATCTTGACATCTTAATCCATAATAATGCGTACCCAAGAGTCGTCACAAATCATACAAAGAGATTGTCTGTATAGTGCCTGATACCTGGTAAACATTCAACATGTGCTAGTTTTTATGCTTTAATTCCCGATCCTCTTGATATCCAGTGACAGAAGTTCAAAGCGACAAGTGAAAATAAAAAAAAAGGAAAAGAAACAGCCATGATCTGTAAGAATCACTTATAGGAATCATCTATAAAAGGCTTCTCCCCTCTGATTGAAACCAAAAAAAATAACCACATTCCAAGTAAGTGGAACAGCACAGGATGCTTTGCACAGAGCTCCATCGAAATGGTAGGGCACCTCATGGTGATTTAAAAGCAACAGATGAGATTTCATGTTTCCCTTAGCTGGCTTGCTACCCTGCCCTGACCTGTGCACTCTAAAGGAAGACCTCATGAATCTCAGCTGGATATCCTGTATTGCTCATAGAGGTCCCTTCTTCCCAGGTATTACTATCCTTGTTCAATGCTGTAAGAAGCCCAAGTTATCATGCTTTTACTCTCCTAACTCTCTCTACATCAGTACCCTTTTTAAAAAAAAATATTCATTTGACTGTGCTGGGTCTTAGTTGTGACATGGGGACCTAGGTCCCAGGGATGGAACTCAGACCCCCTGCATGCAGAGTCTCGGCCACTGGACCACCAGGGAATTACCTAAGTACTCTTACTTGACAACAGCATTCATTATTTTTAAGAATAAACCATGGTCTCTTTTTACACGGCTAGTTCCAAAATCCAGTATCAGTGAGAAAAGTAGAGAACCATTCTATGAAAATGGTCACATTGAACAAATATATTTCCTTAGTATACATTCAAAAGTCATCTGAGAATGTTCCTTTTGGACAACCAAACTTCATGACTATGCATTCAAAATGTTTACTTACATCCTAACGTATATTCCATGAACTGCACTGAAATACACATGAGAGCAGTTTTTAAAGCATTTTTCACATTTATGGTTTCTTGTAAAATTTAGTAAAACTTGGGGAAGTCACTGTTTAACTCCATCCCAGAACAAAAGCTTCATGAGAAAGGGACAGGTGTCCGTCCTGCTCACTGTTACCTCCCAGTGTCCAGTCCAAGGCCTGGCACACACGAGACGTCCAGGAAGCATTTGCTGACCCATACACTTTAATCTTAATCGACAGAAAGTAGTTTAATGTAGGATCGATGGAAATATCCTCCAAAAAAAAGAGCAAAGTGATTCAGTACAATGGTATTCTGGAACTAAAAAAAGGCCCGAATTCCTGAGCAGTAGTGTAAGTCCCTTTTGTGAGAACGCAACAAGTCATCCTGGAATTCATGCAAACTAGAAAGGCAAAGGTCAGGTGTAGGCCAAATACATGCAATATCTGAAAAGGACATATAAACATATCTCCCCAAATGCATGATTTCTGAGAGGAAACTCAAAAGCCAGCTGTCAAAACTGCAATTCTGACTCTGCCATCACACATGTTTCCGAATAGCAGGGAGCCATCCGGAGACCAGTGTTTACACTTGACCACACTCCCATGAACCACTTAAAGGATGGGAGACTACAGAACCAAAGACAACTCTTAGAGGAATACAGGAATTTGTGAGGACAAGGCTGTGAACTGGTTGAAGATTACAGAAATGCTAAGATAAACACATCTTCTACAGATATCACCTGATAAGAAGGCTAAGTGAGATCTAGGTCTACAGCTTACGGCCAATGATTGACAGATGTCAAAGTCAAGAGAAATTCAATCTTGTTTCTGCTTCTCTATTGAGAAAGCCCCTTAAGCAGGGAACAATTTTGGTGCACCTCAAAAGCAGTAGGTGTGTACTGGTTATCACTAATTTTTACAGCAGACCGTGAAGAAGAAATCCCAATCACTGTTTTAGAAATAATGAAATAAAGGCTCAGGGCAGCTAAGAATTTGCCTAAATGTATGTGATGTAATGTGCTCAGTTGCTCAATCATCCCGACTCTTTGAGAGCCCACCAGGCTCCTTTGTCCATGAGATTCTCCAGGCAAGAATACTGGAGTGTATTGCCATTTCCTCCTCCAGAGGATCCTCCTGACCCACCTATCAAACCCTCATCTCCTGCGTCCCTTGGATTGCAAATGGATTCTTTACCACTGAGCCATCGGGGAAGCCTAAACGTATACGTTAATTGAAAAGCAGAATTGGGATCCAATTCAAGCCTGACTTGAAAATTCTTCCCATGAACCCACCATCCCTCCTTGCTATACTGAAAAGATTTATGTGAAGAAAGGTAACTGGGAGCATCTCTGGAAGAGATCACGGAGTCACAACTGAGGAAATCTGTTGTAATCCAGATAAATCACACCCAGGGCCCCTGAGATAAGATCAGTATGGTGATCTTTAAGGAATCAGGAAAACGCCATCTTCGTTTTTTAAAAGACTGCTGAAGACAAGACTGGGAAAGGGCTACCCTACTAGCCAGGGGCCAAATCTCCCTTTGTATCTCAGGGTTCAGCACTTGGCCTCACACAATGCTTAATACACGCTGAATTAAGGACATGCTATTTTCACCATGGGCTGCCCTGGTGGCTCAGGTGGTAAAGAATCTGCTTGTAATATAGGAGACCTGGGTTTGATCCCTGGGTTGGAAGATGCCCTGGAGAAGGGAATGGCTACCCTTTCCAGTATTCTTGCCTGGAGAATCCCATGGACAGAGGAACCTCACATGGGTCACAAAGAATCGGACAGAACTACTCACATACACTTATCTTCACGTACCTGAAGCTTTGTCATGTGGGGTTAAACCAATTTTGAACAGTTCTAAGGGGAAGAAGGTTCAAAGAGGCAGGCAAAAAACATACAGAATTCAAGCCACAAGGAGCAGTTAGAGGTCCCAGGATAGGAATGGGTGTTCACCAGGGGGCAGGGAATCCCTACCATTTTGAGTGCTCACAGGTTTCAATGGAGGATTAGAAGGAAGGAGGAAATACACTTAGGCCCTCGTCTGTCCCTGGAATGATTTTCAGTGGTCACTTTGCCTGCAGTTGGATGTCTTTATTATGGTTCCCATACATTTGGTGGCGATGTGGAGTTAAGTGAGAGAGAAGCAAGCAAATGCTCAAGGTGAAGGGCAGAGAAGAACCTGAGAGTTGTTCTCCCTTCTTTCCTTAACTCCTAACTCAGAATTCAAGACCAGAAGTTCTGTTAAACTAGTTCATTTCCACTTACACAAAAGGCTTTTACATCTGCTGGGGGAACTAATCACCACTAACACCACTACTTGGGAAAATGAATTCTAGGTTCCCAAAGACTTGAGTTCCTGGAGTTGGGAATGGCAATCCACTCTCATATTCTTGCCTGGAGAATCCCCATGGATAAAGGAGCCTGGAGGGCCACAGTCCATGGGGTTGCAAAGAGTCTGACACAACTGAGCGACTCAGCACAGCACACAAAGACTGTTGGGCCTCCCCAGTGGCTCAGCGTAAAGAACTGACCTAATGCAGGAAACACAGGTTTGATCCCTGTGTCGGGAAGATCCTCTGGAGGAGGGCACAGCAACTTAAACCAGTATTCTTGCCTGGAGAATCCCATGGACTCAGGAGTCTGGTGAGCTACAGTCCATGGAGTTGCAGAGTTGGCATGACTGAGTATGCATACACAATGACTGTATGACTGTATGACTAAGTTATAGATAACCTTACACAACATAATCCATGAAGTTGGAAACTACATCAACCAAAATCAATCACTTTCATCATAAACACCACCACTGCTTCTCCCCACCACAGAATAGGAGGAATTTGTTACTATCATCCTTACTTGATAGTGACCTCTGTGATTTTTAACAATTCTGAATTTGTGATCAATTTAATGAGAAGGCAGATTACCTACATTTCAGACTAAAATTCCCTTCCTCAATCATTACCGAAGCCATGCAAGTTGGCATAAAAGCTACCACCAACTACCATCAATGTTTGTAGACATTCTCTTTGAACAAATAGAAAAAAAAAAAAAGTAGACGGTTTTCATATAATGAAAAAGTAGTTCTAACAGTGGACAGAGAACCCTGCACCTGCTCCACAAGTGAAAGGTAGACTCAGGAACTGATACTTACAATCATGCCCCCAAATGAAAGAAGGAAGCTGTCACATCAGCAAGGCAAGTCTTACCGTATTTACTGCCCAGTAGGACTGTTTGCAGAGAAGGCAATGGCACCCCACTCCAGTACTCTTGCCTGGAAAATCCCATGGACGGGGGAGCCTGGCAGGCTGCAGTCCATGGGGTCGCTAAGAGTCAAGACACGACTGAGCGACTTCACTTTCACTTTTCACTTTCATGCATTGGAGAAGGAAATGGCAACCCACTCCAGTGTTCTTGCCTAGAGAATCCCAGGTATGGGGGAGCCTGGTGGGCTGCCGTCCCTGGGGTCACACAGAGTTGGACACGACTGAAGTGACTTAGCAGTAGCAGAAGCAGGACTGTTTGAGTGTCAGTAAGCTACAAATGAACACAAAACACCCCACTTTCAGACTGGCGACCCTGATCACAGGACTCAAAAAGAAGTGGTAACACACTTCTTGTATGATGCACAGTGAAGTCCACCAGCCACAGGAAGCCAAGGACCCCATCTTGACTGACTTCCCTGGCATCAGTTCCATGGGAGTTTCCCCATGGGACATAATCCTATTATAACATTCATATCCCCAACAATGTGCATGGGAAGCTGCTATCTTCATTTTACATTCTGCACACCTATCAGTAGGGATCATCTCAGATCAATGGTGTCCCAAGCTCTCAGTCTAGCCAAATGGTCCCATTTGTTTTATACCTTGCTAAAAGGCACCAAACCTCAGAGGGCAATCAAAACGACAAACAGCATTTTTTTAAATTAAATGACGTCTGATACTGCTGTAAAGCAGCAGCATACCCACCCAATGCTAGGGGCCATCAGAAAAACCACCAGGGATGTACCCCAAATGCGGCTCCAATTCTGAGTTGCCAGGCTAGAACCAGGCAGACACTTGGATGCTTTGTGGGCTTTAAAAATAAATAAATAAAAAGTGATTCTTTAACGATACTATTAGAGCTTCAAAGGGCTTCCTTGATGCCTTAGCTGATAAACAGTCCACCTGCAATGCAGGAGACAAAGGAGATGCAGGTTTGATCCCTGGGTTGGGAAGATCCGCAGGAGGAGGCAACGGCAACCCACCCAGGATTCTTGCCTGGGAAATACCATGGACAGAGGAGCCTGGTGGGGTAGCAGAGTGAGCATGAACATGAGAACTTCAAAAGAATTAAAATGTATCTTAAAAAAATATTAAAGTATCATCTATATTTTCATTCTAATACTTGGAAATACAAAGTAGTAAAGTTGACATTTCTTTCTTTTCCACAGGGATGGTCTTGATCCCTGTCTCCTGTACAATGTCACGAACCTCATTCCATAGTTCATAGCTGTGAAAAGAGAAGCAAAAAGCAAAGGAGAAAGGGAAAGATATAAGCATCTGAATGCAGACTTCCAAAGAATAGCAAGAAGAGATAAGAAAGCCTTCCTCAGTGATCAATGCAAAGAAATAGAGGAAAACAACAGAATGGGAAAGACTAGAGATCTCTTAAAGAAAATTAGAGATACCAAGGGGACGTTTCATGCAAAGATGGGCTCGATAAAGGACAGAAATGGTATGGACCTAACAGAAGCAGAAGATATTAAGAAGAGGTGGCAAGAATACACAGAAGAACTGTACAAAAAAGATCTTCACGACCCAGATAATCACGATGGTGTGATCACTGACCTAGAGCCAGACATCCTGGAATGTGAAGTCAAGTGGGCCTTAGAAAGTATCACTACAAACAAAGCTAGTGGAGGTGATGGAATTCCAGTTGAACTATTTCAAATCCTGAATGATGATGCTGTGAAAGTGCTGCACTCAATATGCCAAAAAATTTGGAAAACTCAGCAGTGGCCACAGGACTGGAAAAGGTCAGTTTTCATTCCAATCCCAAAGAAAGGCAATGCCAAAGAATGCTCAAACTACCACACAATTGCACTCATCTCACATGCTAGTAAAGTAATGCTCAAAAGCCAGGCTTCAGCAATACGTGAACCGTGAACTTCCTGATGTTCAAGCTGGTTTTAGAAAGGGCAGAGGAACCAGAGATCAAATTGCCAATATCTACTGGATCATGAAGAAAGCAAGAGAGTTCCAGAAAAACATCTATCTCTGCTTTATTGACTATGCCAAAGCCTTTGACTGTGTGGATCACAATAAACTGTGGAAAATTCTGAAAGAGATGGGAATACCAGACCACCTGACCTGCCTCTTGAGAAACCTATATGCAGGTCAGGAAGCAACAGTTAGAACTGGACATGGAACAACAGACTGATTCCAAATAGGAAAAGGTGTACATCAAGGCTGTATATTGTCACCCTGCTTATTTAACTTATATGCAGAGTACATCATGAGAAACGCTGGACTGGAAGAAACACAAGCTGGAATCAAGATTGCCGGGAGAAATATCAATAACCTCAGATATGCAGATGACACCACCCTTATGGCAGAAAGTGAAGAGGAACTCAAAAGCCTCTTGATGAAAGTGAAAATGGAGAGTGAAAAAGTTGGCTTAAAGCTCAACATTCAAAAAACGAAGACCATGGCATCCGGTCCCATCACTTCATGGGAAATAGATGGGGAAACAGTGGAAACAGTGTCAGACTTTATTTTTCTGGGCTCCAAAATCACTACAGATGGTGACTGCAGCCATGAAATTAAAAGACACTTACTCCTGGGAAGGAAAGTTATGACCAACCTAGATAGCATATTCAAAAGCAGAGACATTACTTTGCCAACAAAGGTCCGTCTAGTCAAGGCTATGGTTTTTCCTGTGGTCATGTATGGATGTGAAGTTGGACTGTGAAGAAGGCTGAGCACCGAAGAATTGATGCTTTTGAACTATGGTGTTGGAGAAGACTCTTGAGAGTCCCTTGGACTGCAAGGAGATCCAACCAGTCCATTCTGAAGATCAGCCCTGGGATTTCTTTGGAGGGAATGATGCTAAAGCTGAAACTGCACTACTTTGGCCACCTCATGCGAAGAGTTGACTCATTGGAAAAGACTCTGATGCTGGGAGGGATTGGGGGCAGGAGGAGAAGGGGACAACAGAGGATGAGATGGCTGGATGGCATCACTGACTCGATGGACATGAGTCTGAGTGAACTCCGGGAGTTGGTGATGGACAGGGAGGCCTGGCGTGCTACGATTCATGGGGTCGCAAAGAGTCGGACACGACTGAGCCACTGAACTGAACTGAACGTGACACTGGCATTTCCTTCCTTCTCACAAGGCAGATTCAGCGTAAGCATGTTTCAGAAGTAACTTGCTGTGCAGGGAGGTACCCTAGAACTGCTGGACACGAGGGCTTCATCATCCACAGGACACTATAGCCAGCTAGGTGGGAGAGAGGCAGGCTTCATGACCAGGAGACAGGAGAGCTGCCATGTCACAACCTCGCTGCCCAGAACACAACAAAAACATGCACCCTAAACACAGATGAACCCAGCACTGGTGGTGGAAATTACAACACAAATATATTTCTCATGCAAAATAGGACCAATGACACATATTTACACGATGCAAATAAAGTGCTGAAAGCGCTTTCTTTTGGGGACACCACTGTGATTATGTGGTTTCAGTGAAGGTCAATGCTACATGGGGAACTTGCAACTCTGTATAACCAAGATGAAGACAGTATAGAAAATGCACTTGGGTAGAAACCTGGGTGTGCGACAGGCTGCTAGGAAAAAAACAAAAACAGGAATGACAGAAGTATATTTTCTTTTATATACAAAAACAAAGGCCCCAGGTATGATTTGCTGAAGTAGCCATCCACAAGATGTTAAATACTTTTCCTTTGCTTTGGTTAAAACAGTCTAGGAACAGCAATTGGTTCCCCTTCTATGAAGAGCATATAAATACAGCGACACAACTGCTTTTAGGAGAAAATAAACAACATTTAAGAAAAGAAATTAAATTAGTTTTAAACTAAACATTTACCAATAAATAAGATTCTTAAAAAGGTAACATCTTCATCCTACAATCATGGGCATAACATATACACCAGTTTAAAAAATAAACTTTCTCTCACAATAATAATTACAGGTGTTAATGCAACAAGCTAGGAAATGAAATTACTTTAATGTATCTTAAGAAAAAAAAACCCTAGCAACCAAAAATAAATCTTAAAAATCAACATTTTTTGAAAATGGTACATTCTAAAAGAACTAATTCTTTATTACAGAACATAATTCAAACTATTGTTGGTATTTCAATGTATTCCTAAAGAAATACATTCTTTAGGAATTCGTACACCAGAATTGGAACAGCACTTATAATTCAGTTTACGGCTATGAAAAGGCAATCATCTTCCACTTAAAACTTTAATCAGTGATGAAATATACTTCAAGAACATAAACATTTGGTCTGACAATCTTTAATATTGGTTAAAAACAGACTGATGTTTGTTGCTGATGGAGATATCGTTAATCCCATGTGCAAAAAAAGTGCAGCTGTCTACTTGTACTTGAGATACATAAGACCAACGCTTCTGTACTATTTACACAGGTAAAAGATTTTAAACATAATGATTTCAGGAAGGACACTGCATCTTCTTTATGGATAATCACGTGATGCCGAGAGCCCAAAAGCTTGATGACACTCTTTAAGTTACACAAACGTACCTGAAGAGGTATACCTGTTCTTGGCCTAATTTTGATCCTGAACAAAAATCCAATTTCAAAATCAGGAATTATTTTGATCTAGGAAATCTTGGACTTGTTGCAAATATGCAAACCTTGTCTCTGAGAGCCAGGTTCCTACACTTCCTTTTCTAACCCTCTCAGCACTGGTCAGCCCATAAACCCCATCAGCTGCAGAGTAGCAATACCCCAAACAAGAGTGAAAAAACTCAGCCCTCAAACGACTGACATGCCTTCAGGTCATGTGACATCTTTAGGGGCACGTGCGGGCAATCAAAAAGGATGAAGAAACACTTCAGCAAAGCAACCATTATTTGTCCACAAAAACCATGAAAAACAGTGATAGAAAACTAACAAACCAAATATATAAATCTGACACCATTTTGCATTTCCGGAACTTGTTTTCCTATCTGTGCACGCAGGGTTCTTGGTCAACCACCCACCCGTATTGCCTGCGTCTACACGAAGTACTTTTACTAAAGTTCTTAAAAATGTCGCTGTGACCCATAAGTCACACAGAACGGTGATGGTCAGGAAATCAGTCCACTCAATTATCACTCTGTGCGGTGCTCTTCCTGGTGCAGCAGGCGGAGAGGGGGACTTTTAAAAAGGGACAGAAGTTTCTCACTTCTGAACTGGGCCCAGGAGTTCTCAAATTAAAATCAGAAATCATAAAAAAAAAGGTGGGGGGGCGGGCGGGGGCCGGGTGCTTACTGGCAACATTAATACAACACACCAGACGGGACAGTGAAACAGTTTGGTCAGAAGCAAGGAACGGTTATTTCCTTGCAAAGTTTTCGAAACACCCAACCAAGCACTGCCTTATGTCCAGCGAGTACAAGTTCTCGGTAAGTTTCCAACGAAACGTGGCGGCTGGCGTTCATGGCTCGGGATGCGGGATGCGGATAAAGGATGCTGAGCATCCCTGGCGCGCGTGCGCATCCCGGTCCCCCACCTCTAGCTGCAGGCGATGGTCTCCAGCTGCTGCTCGGCCTCCGCAGCCATGGCCGCCGCCTGCAGCTGCTCGGTCTCGCTCTGCATGGCGCTAGGGGTGACCTGCTTGCGCTCGCTGTGCATGTTGTTCTCGTGCCGCTTCAGGTCGGACGCCTTGGCGAAGGCCTTGGTGCAGGAGCCGCACACAAAGGGCTTCTCGCCGCGGTGACGGCGCTCGTGGTCCTTGAGGTGGGACTTGTGCTTGAAGGCCTTGTCGCACATATGGCAGGCGAAGGGCCGCTCGTTGCTGTGCACCCGCTCGTGCTTCTTCAAGTCCGGGGCGCGGATGAACGACTTGCCGCACACCTCGCAGCTGTAGGGCTTGTAGCCCGTGTGGATCTTCAGGTGCTCCTTCAGATGGGCCTGCGTGGTGAAGCCCTTGGTGCACATCTCGCACACGAAGGGCCGGTCGGCCGTGTGCAGCTTCTCGTGCTTCCTCAGCCGACCCTCGTCTGAAAACGTCTTCCCGCACGCCTGGCAGGCGATCTGCTCCCGGTGGTGCCCGTACAGCAGATACTCGAACTTCATGTCGCTGGCCGCCGTGGTCCAGCCTGGGGTCTGCTCATCCTTCACTTCGCTCATCCCATCGTTAAATGCTAAGGCCTGAGGGGTCTGGGACCCCAGGTCCTTGGACTCGGGGGTCTCCATGGACTCTACCTCCTGGCCGTAGCAGTTGACCTTCCGTACCTCCTCGCTGCCCAGCTCTTTCAGGATGGCCTCCTGCACCCTGAGCGTCGTCGTGGGCGACTTCCCGTCCTCCTGACTCGGGGGGGTGCCTTCTACCGTGTCATCCGAGGGGCTGTCGTCCTGGTCTCCGATTTCCTCCACGTCATCATCCTGAGGGTCGGCAGCATCCCCAATGGGGCGGTTGATCTTCAGGCAGTACTTGCTTTTCGACTGACCGTTGTTTTCGTCCGGGCTGGACACGTCCCGCTTCTGAGAGCAGAGTTTATCCAGGAACCGGATGCCGAGAATCTGACCGGATGACATCATTAAGTTAACATCTTCTTTTTTCACGGAGATCTTTGCCGTGTACATGTAATTCAGGACCTCTTCAAATATATCGGAACGGAGGAAATCTATTTCTATTACTGAGGAACTATCTACCTCCAGTTTCTTGAAAAGCTTTTTAAAGTAGGTGCTGCAGGCAGCAAGAACGCACCTGTGCGCTCGGAACTTCACATCCTCGACCACGATCGCGATGTCGCAAAATTCTCCTTCCAAGCGTTGCTCGTTGAGTGTTTTCAGAAACAGAGTTTTATGATCATCGTCATTATATTTAATGGTTTCAGACATACTGATGAAAAACTCCTACAAGAAAATGTTTATAAAGAAAAAGAATTTTGGTCATTATGGACACTACTTTTCCATATAAAAATTTCAGGGAGATTTCATTTTCTGACCACTTTCCAGTCCCTAACAATTTCAGAAAGTCACTGTCAGGAGGGGTTCAAGAATAGGAGGAGAAAAGACAGATCCAAATTTAGGGATTTCCACACTGTTCCTTCTACTTATCTTCACCGTACTCAGCGTATGCTTACTCATAACAACAACAACTCCTACTGGGCACGCAATACCTGCCTGGCATTGTGCTACGCACTTTTCATGTTTTCACAAAGGCACTGATCAAATGACCTTGAGAGATAGGCATTGTTATTACCCTACTTTACCAATAAACTGAGGAACCTGCCCAATATTCTAACTATTTAGTGGACCGTCAGGGCTCTGCTGCTGCTAAGTCGCTTCAGTCATGTCCGACTCTGTGCGACCCCACAGACGGAAGCCCACCAGGCTCCCTCGTCCCTGGGATTCTCTAGGCAAGAACACTGGAGTGGGTTGCCATTTCCTTCTCCAATGCATGGAAGTGAAAAGTGAAAGTGAAGTCGATCAGTTGTGTCCGACTCGTAGCGACCCCATGAACTGCAGCCCACCAGGCCCCTCCGTCCATGGGATTTTCCAGGCAAGAGTACTGCAGTGGGTTGCCATTGCCTTCTCTAGCAAATCCAGACACTCTAGCTCCAAAACCAGTGCTTCCTGATAACTAGAGGTAATAATGACAACTCAGCTTCAAGGTTTAAGAAAACCGTTTGGCAAGCATCCGCCAGTGCCGTCTGCTGTGTCTAATTTCATGCCGAGGAAGACTCAGTACAATAACTAGCAGCTCTCAAGGTTCTGCTTCCTTGACGCAAGAGACAGATCACTCCTGCAGACCCAGGGAGGGGAATCATTTCCAGAACACTCCATTCAGGGTTGTCCTCTAGTCTTCACACCAGTGTTGGGCCACTTCTGAACAAGGGGCAAGGTTTAATAGGACCCTCAGAGAATCAGATGACATTTGGGAAGACAGTGACAAGCAGCTTCATTCCCCCTGGATGCCAGTCTATCTGTCATCCAGATCAAAGTGTCATCAGACCTGGATGCACTTGACAAGTGCGCTGGGGGGTTTATGAGAAAAAGAAATGGAGAACTGGCACAGAAGAATCTGCCACGTGTTAAAGGAGCAATCTTTTTTAAACTAATGTGTCCTGGGTGTTTCTTTTCAAAAACCTTGCTTTTCTTTTATTCAACCAAGCATAAGTATGAGGAAAATACCTAGTCCCCTAAAGAATGCTAGTACATAACTGAGAGACGTTTTAAAGCTGACACCAATAAGATTCTAAAGACTTAATATGCAAAGTCATAGTTACCATGAACAACTCAGGCTATTATCTTAATGCTTTAAACACCAAAATCTTCGGATCAGAATAACTCTGATCAGGGGCACGCCAGTCCTACAAGAGAAAACGACATACAAGAGTGAAGTTGGCTCTTTCCCTATCCCCAGTTGTAAACAAGAATGTTTTCAAAAATTGATTTTTAAAAAGAAACTTTCCTTTTTTGTCCTGTCACTGGCACCTGTACCCATTTTCAGGTTGGGAACAAAGAGGAGGGTGGCTGGCAGCGTCGCGTTCAGCTCTGAACAGATATGAAGGAGAAAAGGTAAGGGCTGGAGCACTGGCAGCCTGGAGGGGGTGTGCAACGGGAATGGGAAGGATGGGCTGGGGAACCACTAAGGGAGTTCCCCTCACTAAGCCTCTGTCTATATTTGCAAGGATGCTGATTGCTGCACAGATAAAGTGAAAGCTGTTAAGTACCTCGTTCCCCTACCATTTCCTGCTGGATACATAGCCTTCCAAATTTTTTTCTGCTTGGCTTATATAAACATAGACTATATATTTTTTACATCGATAAATATAGACAAAGTTAAGAAAAGTACATATACTCAACAGTTAACAGTGGGGGAGAGGGAACAGTAGCTGTTTACTTCTATCCACTCTTCCGTATGATGTAGTATGCTGCTGTTGCTAAGTCGCTTCAGTTGTGTCCGACTCTGTGCAACCCCATAGACGGCAGCCCACCAGGCTCCCTCGTCCCTGGGATTCTCCAGGCAAGAACACTGGAGTGGGCTGCCATTTCCTTCTCCAATGCATGGAAGTGGAAAGTGAAGTCCCTCAGTCGTGTCTGACCCTCAGCGACCCCATGGACTGTAGCCTTCCAGGGTCCTCCATCCATGGGATTTTCCAGGCAAGACTACTGGAGTGGGGTGACATTGCCTTCTCCGATGATGTAGTATATAGTTACTTAAATCACTCTGGTTTTGAAGCTTGCACTAGATAACTCCAGGTGTGTCTGCCTCTATCCCTACAGGGAAGCTCAAAGGATTCTTTATTTTTTCCAGTTTAAACTCCATTTTACAGACCAACATTCTGAAAAACATCAAGCCTTCTCTACTGAACGGTGACCACACAAACTTGAGAATGGCAGAACCAGAGTCCTGAAAACCCTCTACAGAAAAGCAAAAACATCATAAAGCTGCCTAAAGTGGCAGGTTGTTTTCTTACTTGCCAAGTGCGAGGACTGGGCAGAATGATTTCTAAGGGTGCACCCTAGCCTGAGGCCACCCCCAAGGGAAGGCAGCCTTCCTACCAGGTTACTTCCTACAGTCGTTCTCTCTGGAGCTTGTGGGATAAAGGTGTAAGGACCAGGTACAGGAGAGGCGTACAGTACCCATGGCAACGTACTTAGATTTTTTTTTTTTTTTAAGCCTATGTGTTATTTGGTCCCACTCTATCTCTCCATATCTCCATTTTCCCCCTCTGTTGAGATGTTCCCATTGCTAAGTTCAGGTGAGTCAAACGGGAAGATCCCCGTTGCCAGTATCCCTACAGGTGGAGGGCAAGATGCCGCTCCAACCACACCTCCTGGACGAAGCTGCCCATGCATGTCGCTTCTCCAAAGCGTCGGCGCGGGGGCCCCCGCTAAGCCGAACCTACAGAAGCCGCGGCGACCAGCCGGCCGCCTCCCCGACCCCGGGGCCGCCGCGACAATGGCGGCGGCACCACTTCCCGGTCGAGAGCTCGCCGCTTCTGGATGGGAAGGCAGCAGGGAACCGAGCGCAGGACCCGGGCAGCCTCCGGAACCTCTCCGAGCCTCGCTCCCATCCAGCTCGGCCCGGGAGGTGGGGGACGGGATCCAGCGGCTGGCATTCCTTCCCGAACAAAAGCTCCCGCCCGGAAAGCCGGGCGGAGCACCAGCCGTTTTCCCTTTTAGAATCGGGCTCTTCGGCGCGGGCTAGGGCCGCGACTCCGAGCGCGAGAGGGAGGACCCACGGCGGCCCCGGCGGCGGGGATCGGGAGCGGGCGTGCGGCCGGGCTCCGCAGCCCCGCGACGCGCCGCGCCGCGCCCCGCTCCGCCCGCGAGCCCGGAGCTCGCGCCCCGCGCACTCCCCGGCCGGCTCGCGCCGGGCCCTCCCCCGCCCTCCCGCGGCCGGGGGCGGGGGCGGCGCGCGGCCGGCTTCCCGAGCTCCGCGGGCGCTCCCGGGAGTGCGAGCGCGGGGGTCCTGGCCCCCTCCTCCGCGGGCTGCTGGGGGGCGGCGCGGCGGGGCCCGCGGCGCGGAGGGGCGGCGCCCGGCGGGCCGCGCTCGGCGCCGGGCTCCGGGCCGTCCCCACCCCCACCGCGGTGCACTGCGGCGGTGCGAGCGGGGGCGGCCATAAACTCCGCCGCCGAGGCTCGGCGAGCGCGCGCGCGGGGCAGCCACTGTCGCCGCCTGGCCGCTGCCCGAGCCCGCTCGCCGGCCTGCGCGGCCCCCGGAGCGCCCCGGCCCCACGCCCGGCCCCGCTCGCGCCGCGCCGCCGAGGCCGCCCGCACCTCCTGGAGCTGACGGGTGCCCCCGAGCGCGGCGAGAACGCGCTTCTTCCGGGCAGCCCCGCCGCGCCCGCCGCCCCCGCGCCCGCCTCGCGGCCGGCCCGGGCCCCTTCCGCACCCCAGGCCCGCGCTTACCTGCAGCCTGGCACAGCCACAGACACTCGCCGTGGGCTCCCCGCGCTCGCTGCACGCAGGCCGGGGACGGGATGGACGCGGGGCGCGGGGGCACGGTGGGTGGCAGTGTGTTTTGGATTTTTTTTTTTTTTTTGGAGTTTGGGGAGGGGGCGGGGTGGGGGGGAAATCGTGCACGTCCCTGATGGTAGCAGCCCTCCTCCTGCACGAGCACAGAATGTCTAGCCGGCCGCGAACACCCCCACCGGCACCCCCCCTTCCCGTGCATGCGCGGTGCGGGCCAGGGGGAAGGCGCGCCGCCGGCTTGCGCAGGCACGGAACACGACCGGGCCTCTAAATGGGCAAGCGGGGAAAGGGTTAATCCGGGACCTTGAGACGCTTTCGTTGGAGTCTACGGGGCCGCCCCCGGAGGGCCCTGGCCTGCGCACGCGCGCGCACGCGCGCGGGTTGGAGCGCGCGGAGCCCGCGCGCGGGAGAAGGGGGTGGGCGGGACCGGGGCGGAGCTTAAGAGCGGAGGAGCGAATGCACGAGCGCCGCTCTCGGGCACCCGCCCCGCCTGCCGCTCCCGCCTCCCGCTCGGACTCCCGAGCTCCCGCCCGCGCCCTGCGCCGGCGCCGGCGCGGCACCGGGGACGCGGGAGCCCGGCGCTCCCGTGCGTGTGCATGTGCGTGGGCAGTGCCGCCCTCGGGCGCGCGCAGGCCGGGCGCCGCGGCTGCGGGGCTCGCCCGCGAGTTCCGGACGGGCGTTCCGGGCACCCTGTCTTCCGCGCTCGCCGGAGACTGCGAGACGCGCGCTCGCGGGCGTTGGGTCTTAGCGGGCATCGCCGCCGCATTTTGTCTATGGGCGAGTTATAGGAGCTCAGTAAGCGTTTGTAGAAGAGATGCAAAGGTGACAGCTTTTCATTTGGACTGTAAGGGGCGATCCCAATCCCAGGGAGGCAAGGGATCATACACACACGCATACCCAACAGCCCCAAAGCTCGGGAGCCAGTCAGGGACGCGCCCACGCTGCCGCATCTCCCCGGAAACTCGCAAGGAAAAGTCTCGGGGCTGGAGGCCGAATAGCCCATCCCTGGCGGTGGAGCCCCTGGGTTCGGGTTCTTTTGCAGCTTCCTCGGAGAACTCTGATAACTCAGCGCCGTTCCTACATCCCTGTTGAGCAGAGTAACGACTCCTGTGCTGTGGGAGCATCATCGCTCCCATGCGGTGACGGTCCTGGCGAGTCCCTCCCGCTTCCCGGTTTTCTGCTCATCTACGCACAGGAAGCTGGACGCCGCCGCGGCTCCCTCGCGTCACTTGTGCAGCTTTGTCACACTTGTTTTAACAGCGTTTCGCCAAAACATTCGTATTTCACATCTAAAAATTAGAGCAGGACCATCCTTGTGGGCTTGTGCGATAATTACAAAAATTAACGCTTGTAACGGGTCCATAATACACCTTGAAGAAATTATATTATGATTGTGTTAAATTCCAAAGAAATTCTGTTCGTCCCGAGGTGATTTGTAGTACTAACTGATGTCGGTTTCAACGTTTCCAAAAGTGCTTTTTATACACATCCTTTTTGATGTTCACAAAAGCCTGAGGGTCTACTGAATGAAGCGAGGTAGAATAGACCAGTTCTAAAGTCAGACATACTCAGCTCAAATAGTGGGTATATGATTTAGCTTCCCTAAACCTCACTTCTTGTTCTCTGATAAGAGCAGGAAATTGTGAGGATTATATGGAGTAATGCTCAATTAAGTGATTAGCTCAAATACTAGCACGATGGTGTTAAGTGACCTGCCAAGTCTGTCTGTTTAGTGGGTTTCAGTGGCAAGAACAGAACCAGAACCATCAGGGGTCAGGCCCACACTTCATCCCTAGGTGGCCCACGTCCCCTCTGACGCCACGCTGGGCCTGATTATTCTTATATGTTTGTTTAGTCGCTAAGTGGTGTCCTTTGCAACCCCAGACTGTAGCCCACCAGGCTTCTCTGTCCATGGGATTTCCCAAAACTTTTAAGGTTATATTTCAATCTTGTCTGTGTTTTTATAGGGGGATAATAATAGCAGTATATCATAGGATTATGTTATCAAACGATAAAGCTGTCATTTCATAGAGCAGTGTGTGGGCATAGCTCTCTTAGTTATGGTTCATCGTTCGATGCAAACACTCCCTGCATACCACTTAATTGCATAGCTTTATATACTCATTCTGCATATATTGATTACCTATCTACTATGTAAAGACTGTCTCTTGGCATATGGCTAGGTAAAGTCTTTCAGGATTTGGCTAATCTGATCCAATTAAAATGGCTCAGAAGAGTTGTTGAGCAGCAGAATGCAGTTCTCAAGTGACAGATCCTTGACATCTTGATTTTGTATGAATTATTCCTCTTTTTCATTTGCTTTTTTGTGCTCATCGCCTGGGCTCTGACCGACTGTCCCTTGCTCCATGGGAATCATGGGGTGAGTGTAAACGAAAGAGGAAATTCCGTGGGCTGGAGGAGGGAGGAGGGGAAGCTACAAAGGAAGGGCTTGACCCAGACCCGGCACCTCGCCTTACACAGCAGCCTTACCTCGGTGCCACCCAGCATCCCTTAGGCCCTCCATAAATACGGGCTGACAGGTAAGTGACGACTCACACAGTACTGTGGGGAGTTACAAGGACACGCTGTGGGGTTGATGTGGGCTCAGGAGCTTTCTGAAACTCACAGATCTGAGGCCCTTGAAGGAAGTCTTCTGCCTCTCCTGCTCCAAATGCTATCACTCTGTGGGACTCTCAAGCCAACAACTATGCTGGGAACACACTGTTCCTCCCCCTAGGGTGCTCATGGCTGCCTCCTAATTGGAACCTGCTTGTAAGGCGGGGACCTCCCTGGTGGTCTAGTTAAGAATCTGCCTGCCAATGCAGGGGACATGGGTTTGATCTCTGGTCTGGGAAGTCAACTAAGCCCTGTGCCCCAACTACTGAGCCTGTGTCTAGAGCCCGGGAGCTGCAACTACTGAACGCATACATTCTGAACCCATACAAAGCCTGCATTCTGGATCCTGGGCTCTGCAACAAGAGACACCACCGCAGTGAGAAACCTGTACACCACAACGAAGACCCAGTATACCTGAGAATAAATAAATAAATAAAAATCTAAAAAAAATTAATTGTAAGGCAGGAGTCTGGGGCGCCAGGGCCTAGAGTGGCTTTGGAATGGCCCCCAAGGGACATGGGTGATGTTAGGTCATTTGCATGGAGTTGATGTCTTTATCACACTGACCTTGGGCCCTCTGATCAGTGGAAGATATGCAGAAAAGTGGGCACATGTGTTCTGAACAGAGGCTTTGAGAAGCAGCTTATGTTCCTCTCTTTGGCCTGGGTTTGTGCGGTCTTCCGTGAGGACTGGGCCTAGGTTGCCACTGTCTCGTCTGCCTGGGCCCTCAAATGACAAGCAGGCCTCAGAGAAGGAAGCTGACCTGAAACCCAAGCCCTGCCAAGCCCAGGCAGGCGACAGCTCATCCACAAATTCGTGAGTGAGAAAGAAACGCTTGCTTCTTTAGGCGCCGGAAGGCTGTGTTTTATGCTTTGTCATTGCAGCCAAACGTAAAACACCTGCTTGAGGAACAGTGTCCCACCAAGTGCCAGGAGCACTCTCCCCTTGCTGCTCTGAAAACGCTGGACATGGTACATGAACAGGAAGCAGACTTAATCCAGGACGATGCGGAGGTAGGGAAACACACATTCAAACATGATCACATGAGTAATTTTACAACTGCACATTCTGATAATGCTACTAATAAAAAGGTACAAAGCTCAGAGTGTCATGAAACAGAGGAACTCATTCTGGTTGCGAACTCAGTGAAAGCTTCTTCGAAGATGGATATTTGAGACCAGAAGAGTGAGGGAAGACAGGCATCTTTGGGGTTGGGGGCTAGCATTTCAGGCAGACAGGGAATAGCATGAAGGAAAAGATGGAAGGGACTTGGTGGGTTGAGGCTCTAGGAGAGGACAGAGTGACCAAAGCTCAGTGGGCATGAGACAGGTCAGTGGAATAGCGGAGCTCAGCACATCTGGGGCTTTGCAGTCCATAGTGAGGGCTGTGCACAGTGAGTGCCATCAGAGGGTAAACTAACATTTACTTGGGTAAATATATTAATCTTATAACTAGGGTAAATGCACGCTATGGAAAGCAGATATAGACTTTGAATTTCAAATACCTCCAATGGTGTGACTGCTCATGTAAAACTTTTCTCATAGTTCAGGTTATGGGAAATGATTTTTTGACACCAGCAACTGAAATCCTATCTTTCTTTATCTAGGAAAAAAGTTAATAATTCACTCATGAAATTTTACTTTCAAATGAAATACATTCATCACACTATCCTAAGAAAAGACTCTGATCAAACTTCCATTTGAATGACTATATGAGGACTTAACAACAGCACTGAAATGAAATGAGTGAAAATGCTGAATTAGCGGAGATACAAAACACTACTCTGTTTGTGGATCAAGAGAAGAAACTTGTTATTAATAGAGAGCAACAATAGAAATACTATATACTATCTGGAAATCAAATAAAAGGAAAGCTAATTACTAATGAGATTCACATTTACAGAATACACATTTACAGAACATTATCCTTAGAATTATGTTCCCATGAGGTTTTCACTGGAGTTACTGTATAAACACTTAAATGATAGCAATGAAACCAAAAGAGAAAAAGCTCAAACTCATTTTAGAAGAAAGATCAAAAATTATTATTGCTGTGTTTCTGGATGATTTCAGGGTCTTGTTAAGAACAAAAATACCTTAATTATACTACCTAGAAATAGAATAAAATGGAAACAATTAATTGATAAGATTCACATTTAAAGGATCTACAGTTATAAAACATTATTCTAAGAATTCTAATTATATCAGACTTCCACTTGAACCACTGTATTATCTCTTAATTAACAGCAATAAAAGTAATGGACAAAAAAAGTTTTCTTCAGTAGAAAGAAATATAGTTGCTATATAGTTCTGTATCTTCAGAAATACGTTTATTGGAAGATGCATCTGCTTAAAGATACTTCACTCTTGTTTTCCAGCTTTGTAGATACAAGATTTAATTGAGCCCTTGCTATGGACATTTCTTGTTGCCCATTTTGGTTATGCTGGGCCAGGGAATTCCCTTGGTGAAGTGAATTTCTGGGGAGGTTTATTCTCATATTCGAGAGAAAGAGAAGAACAGGGTATCCTGAGGAACTGCCCCTTGGACCTTCTCTGTCATACCTGACCTCTAAAGAGAGAACCTAGGCTAACAGCAACCTTTCAGGTGGGAGGGGTGAATCAAAAAATTTCCAAACATCTTCCAAGGTAAGGAGCACAAGGACAAGCTTTGCTTTGCCCATGGGGAAAAACTGTTGAACAAAGATGGATTGGCTGCTACCATATGACCCTGCAATCCCACTCCTGGGCATATACCCAGAGAAAATCATGGCCCCAAAAGACACATGCACCCCAGTGTTCACTGAAGCACTATTTACAATAGCCAAGACACAGAAGCAACCTAAATGTCCATCAACAGAGAATGGATAAAGAAGATGTGCTACATGTATACAATGGAATATTACTCAGCCATTAAAAAGAATGAAGCAATGCCATTTATAGCAACAGGGATGGACCTAGAGAATGTCATACTGAGTGAAGTCAGGCAGACAGAAAGAGAAATATTATATGACATTCCTTATATGTGGAATCTAAAAAGAAATGATACAAAGGAACTTACTTACAAAACAGAAAGAGACTCACAGACTTAGAAAACAAACTTATGGTTGCTGGGAGGAAGGGATAGTTAGGGACTTTGGGAAGGTCACGTACACACTGCTATATTCAAAATGGATAACCAACAAAGACCTATTGTACAGCACATGGAACTCTGCTCAATGTTATGTGGCAGCCTGGATGGGAGGGGAGTTTGGGGGAAAATGGGCTCTTGTATATGTATGGCTGAGTCCCTTCGCTGTTCACCTGAAACCACAACATTGTTAATCAGCTATACCCCAGTACAAAATGTTTTTGATGTTAAAAAAAAGATGGAGTTGGCTGAATGAAAGGATCCTTCCCCTATAGGCTTGAACTTGGTGGGGAATCTGGTCTACCCTGGGTAGACCTTCACACCAAGACAGACTTTGTCTTCCTCCTCTTGAAGCTGGTCATCCAGAGGATGCTCTCATGGTTCTCTTGGGTTAACATTAGAGGAAGCTGGGTGAAAGGTTTATAGGAACACTTTATATTTTTGATAACTCCTGTATATATATTATTATGTCAAAACAAAAAGATTCTCTGTGTAGGTAATTATTTTTCTCTGGTTTCTTTCAAGACTTTTTCCTTGTTTTAGTTTTCAGCATTTTAATTATGATATTTCTGGGGATGCATTTTATTAAGATTATCTTATTTGGGATTTACTGAGCTTCTTGAATCTGCAGGTTTATATATTTCTCTAACTGGGAGAACTTTTCAGCCATTATTTCTTCACATTTTTTTTTCAGCATCACATTCTTTCTCTTCTGAGATTCTAATGATAGAGACATTGGATTAAAATTTTTTTTTCTCTTAGGATTATAAGGCTTCTCATTTTAAAAAATATTTGTTGCCCTCTTGCTCAGACTGAATAATTTCTATTGCTCTCTCAAGTTAACTGATTTGCCCTTTTTCACCTCCAATCTGCTAGTTAGCCGACTCAGTGAGATTTTTCATTTCAGTTGTCTATTTCAGTCTGAAATTTACATTTTTTTCTTTTAGTCTTCTATTTCTTTTCTGAGACTTTCTAGTTTTGTATTTAAGAGTGTTCCTAATTGTTTGTTGGAGAATTTTAATAAAACTGCTTCTAAGTCTTTGTTACATAATTCCAACATCTTTGTCATCTCACTTTTACTTTCTGTTGACTGTCTTTTTAGAAGTGAATTGAGATTTCCTGGGTCTTTTCATACAGAGTAATTTTGAACTGATTTTAAATACTATGTTATAAGACTCTGGGCCATGTGAAATCCTATGGGAAAATGTTGATTTCTTTTTCTTTAACTTTTAGCAGACAATCAGCTAGGTTACATTCTGGTCAGTCTTTAACATAGGCTCAGAGGGCTCTTGCTTGGTATTGTGTGCTGTGTCCTCAGTCAGTGTCTGACTCTCTGAGACCGCTTGGACTGTGGCCTGCCAGACTCCTCTGTCCATGGAATTTTCTAGGGAAGAATATAGGAGTGGGTTGCCATTTCATACTCCAAGGGATCTTCCCAACCCAGGGCTAGAATCTAGGTCAACCCACATTATAGGCAGATCCTTTACCATCTGAGCCACCAGGGAAGCCCCCTTGCTTGGAATATTTGGATGCTATTTGGATCTGTCACAAGTGTTCTCATGCATTGGCCAGCATAGGACCTGGGCGGCAATCAGTAGTTCAGGATCAGATCCTTCCACATGCAGCTCGAAGGTGAACCTAGGATTTATAAACAGCTTTATGGCATTGCTTTCCTGGATTTCTTTCTTTCTGTGACTGCCTGGTAACTTCTGCCTTGCTGGGGCTCCTTTCTCTATCCTTCAACCAGGAATTGGGGGCACCTGCGTGGCTGCCCCTGCATCGAGAGCCAAGCAGTAGAAGAATCAGAATGAAAAAAAAATTGGCTTGGTGATAAGGTTGCTTGTTTTCTGATACATTTATTTCAAAGAGCTATGTCTACATTTCCTCCTCAGGACTGCTTTTCCCTTTCCAACATATTTTTCTGTGTAGTTTTATTTACATTCAGTTCTATGTATTTCTTAAGTTTCTTTACGACTTCCTTTTTAACTCATGTTATTTAGTAATCCAAGTGTGATAAATGTTATTTTGTTTCTAATTATATGGAAATTGTTTGAGTTATCTTTTCTAGGGTAGCTTCTTATATTGAAAGAATATAGTAAGAAGAATTTTTATATTTATTTTGTGTGTGTTAGTTGCTCAGTCACGTCCAACTCTTTGCAACCTCATGGACTGTAGCCCGCCAGGCTCCTCTGTCCATGGAATCATCCCGGCAAGAGTATTGGAGTGGGTTGCCATTTCCCTCTACAGGGATATTTATTTTACCTTTATCCAGATTTAGAGGGGCTTCCCGGGTAGCACTAGTGGTAAAGAACCTGCCTGGCAATGCAGGAGACACAAGAGATGTGGGTTTGACTTCTGTGTCGGAAGATCCCCAGGAGGAGAATATGGCAACTCACTCCAGTATTCTTGCCTGGAGAATCCTATGGACAGAGGAGCCTGGAAGACTACAGTCCATGGTTTTGCAAAGAGTCGGACACGACTGAAGTGACTTAGCATGCAAATTTACCAGTTGTTAACATTTTGCCACTGTTTGTTTAATGTTTGTTGAAGAGGAAATGGCAAAACACTCTAATTTAACGATGACCATATTTTTCCAGGCAGATTCTAGCAAGGCTTCAGTCTCCTGGAATTAAAATCTTCTAAGGGGAAGTGACAGTAGTGGGTGGATCATGATGGCAACAAAGAGGGGTAGTAGGTTGGATAGTTCGATGATCAGACGGTCACAGCTATGGGCTTTTATGGAGAAGAGAGGGGGAAAGGTTTGGGAAGAGAAGGTGGGCACCTCTCAGCTCTAGGCAGGAGCACAAACAGTCACTCTCCAGAGGGGTACAGGGAACCACATCCTCTGGTGAGGACCAGTGTCCAGCAGATGCCTGACAGCAGTCCTTGTCAGTCTTGGCTACTCACAGGCATCATCTGGGGGGTTTTAAAGATACTTTCCCTGTGGTCTCACCCTCAGAGTTTCTAATTAATTGTGTTGGGGGGTAGACTGAGTAATCTGGAGTTACAACAGCTCTCCAGGTGATCAGAAGGTATAGCCACCCATGAAAAATCAGCAAAGAGGAGGGGGCCAATCAAGGACATTCAGAGTGTCAAGAGATTTACATAAGATGATTCTTTTAAGATATTAACACAGTTCCTGGAACAGAGTCTGCTGTTGGCTTCTCTCTTCAGGCTCCAGTGCTTAACTTCTGGCATGACTAAGAAGGGAACATTTGCTCTGCAGGACAGGGTTGACACTAAATGGATAAGGACATCACAGTGGAATTCTTCACTCCATCACGTTAATATCTCTACAGCCCTCATCCATCTTTCATGATTGGCTCATAGTTCTTTCCAGAAATGAGCCATTCTTCAGCTTCCATGCCTTACAAATGAGCCGGCAGATGAGGTCAAGTGGAATAAGTAGGAAGTTCATTTTCTCCTCTTAATCTAGTTGACGACTCACACAGATTTGTCTGCATAGCTAGATACCACTTTGATTCTAAATTCTGTGAATCAAAGAATTCATCCTTTGGGATGAATAGGTTGAGCATGAATTTCAGCCAGTTAATCTATTAGCTGCTACAATATTCAAACTGTAAAATAATAAATGTAACAGATGACCCTAAATATTCCATGACTATCTTTATGCTTAGGGAATAAGCTAATATATTTTCCCATGCTTCTCTTATCTGATATTAATAAAAGTCACAGTCTCAATCGCCAGTTAAAAGAGGAACAATTCAACAGGAGTCCTAAGAAATTCATCAAGACACATAGATCTTTTCAGAGTCAATATTTGAGCCAATTCTGTAATAGGAAAAGGAAGTAATCTGACAGATTATGTCATTGGCTTCTCCTACTGTGTCCTCAGCTTTGGAGGGAAACTGTTTATCTTTCTAAATAGATCTTTTTGGAAAAATCTACACTATATTTAAGGGCTTCCCTTGTGGCTCAGATGGTGAAGAATCTGCCTGCAATGTAGGAGACCCAGGTTTGATCCCTGGGTCGGGAAGAGCCCCTGGAGAAGGGAATGACTTCCCACTCCAGTATTCTTGCCTGGGAAATCCCATGGACAAAAGAGCCTGGTGGGCTATCGTCCATGGTGTGGCAAAGAGTTGGACACAACTGAGTGAACACACACTCAATTTTCTAAAGAAATAAATACATATGTATTCCAGTTTTCTAAACTTTGGCCTCTAATTTCACTCAAGTGATGAGTGAGCAGGGAAGCCCACATAATACATGGACCACAGCAGATTAATTTTATGCTTTTCCCATAAGCCATGTGTTCTGCATGCATTTGTAGATTTATGATAGATTTTACCAGTCTACTAAATATCTCCATTCTCGGCTACAGTTATCCATTGAAGACAAATAGATCATATTTTACTTTAGAATAAAAAGAAATACATGAACAATCCAATTTCCAAAAAAAGAACAGCAATGTATTCAATTATGGGGCCATCAAGAATGAGACAGCTGCTTCCAGGAACCCATGAAACTGGACTGAGAACAGGAGGAAAAGTTAGAGAAGAAAGAAATGAACAAAGAGAGTGGAGGAGAAAGAAGGAACTGCTGGGCAGCAGGCAATCCATTTCATCCACAAGATTTTGTAGTTGCCTTATTTCTTTTTATTGTTGTTCACTAAGTCATGTCCGACTCTGCTACCCCATGGACTGCAGCATACCAGCCTTCCCTGTCCTCCACTATCTCCTAGAGTTTACTCAAACTCATGCCCATTGAGTCAGTGATGCCATCCAACCATCTCATCCTCCATTTCCTTTTGTGATCACTCAATTTTAAACCTGAGGAGCAAGTGGGGCTTATCAGACTTGGAAATTAATATTCAAATGTTTTCATAATGAATAGAGTACTGAATACACCCTGTACTGATACATTGCCTTTGCATGTGTGTGATACCTACACACTCACTGATCATTGTTATGGCCCCTGTGCGTTTCCATTTTAGAAGGGAAGCGACTGTTACAGGATTTAATCCAGAAGTCCTTCCATATGGCCTACTACCTCATTTTACAGACGAAAAGACAAGAAACTAGAGGTGTTAGCACCAGCACTTGTGGCTAGTTACTGGTACAGCCTAGAAACAATCTCTGGTCACCTGGTCCTGCAGACCTGCTTGCTGGCTTCTTGAGGGTAAATAATAATAATGTAAACAGTGAATGCCTGTACAGTAGTCATCATGAGTCAGGAAGTCTTCCAAACACTTCACATGTATTCATTCATGTATCCTTACAACACTCCAAGAGGTAAGCATCCCCATTTACAAGTGATAAAATTGGAGCACATCGAAATTAAAGAATTTATCAAACATCATCCACCCAGCAAATGGCCGGCCAAGGATCTGAACCCAGATCAGCTCACTCCAGGATCTCTTAACCACTATACCAGTCTGCCCTGACTCAAAAGGTGATTTTCTTGCCTCTTAGCTTCATTTTCACTCTCATGAATAGAAAGCTTTAAACTGTTGTTATTGTCTCAAGCTTTCAAAGGAGCCTCAGGTTGCTGGCTGTCGACAACATGGAAGAGATTCTCCCAAGTTGAGCTGAAATAATTATTTTGCTCTCTTGAGCCCACTGGGACAGTTGCTGAGTTTCTCCTTACACTGGTCCCCTCCACCTTTGCCTTCACAGTGCATTGAAAAGAGGCTCCTGGATCATACATTAACTCTAGAAATGTCCCACTTCTGGGCATATATTTAGAGAAAACTCTAATTTGAAAAGATACACACACCCAATCTTCATTGCAGCCCTGTTTACAATAGCCGAGATATGGAAACAACCTAAATGTCCAACAACAGAGGATTGTATAAAGATGTGGTACATATAGACAATGGAATATTACTCAGCCATACAAAGAATGAAATAATGCCATCTGTGGCAACGTGCATGGACCTAGAGATGATCATACTAAGTGAAGGAAGTCAGACAGAGAAAGACAAATATTGTATGATATCACTCATGTGGAATCTAAAATATGACACAAATAAACTTATTTCCAAACTGGACTCACAGACATAGAAAACAAACTTATGTTTTCCAAAGGAAATCAGTCCTGAATATTCATTCATGGAAGGCCCGATGCTGAAGCTGAAGCTCCAATACTTTGGCCACTTGATGCAAAGAGCTGACTCATTGGAAAAGACCCTGATGCTGGGAAAGATTGAAGGCAGGAGGAGAAGGGAGCGACAGAGGATGGGATGGTTGGATGGCATCACCAAATTGATGGACATGAATTTGAGCAAGCTCCAGGAGCTGGTGATGGACAGGGAAGCCTGGCATGCTGCAGTCCATGGGGTAGCAAAGAGTTGGACACGACTGAGCGACTGAACTGAACTGATGTTTTCCAAAGGGGAAAGCTATTGGGGTTGGGGGATGGGAGAGGTTAAATTGGGAATTTGGGATTAGCAGATACAGACTACAATATGTAAAATATAAACAGCAAGGACCTACTGTATAGCACAGGGACCTATATTCAATATCTTATAATAAGTTATAGTAAAAATGTGAAAAAGAATATATATTATATATATAAATGAATTACTTTATTGTGCACTAAAAACTAATGCAACATTGTAAATCAACTATACTTCAATTAGAAAAAAGAAAAGAGGTTTCGATTCAGTCATTCTCTTCAGAAACGCATATTGAGCACCTGCTATACATAAGGGGTTGAGGACAGAGCTATGAGCAAGATAGACATAATCCTGCTCTCAGGGAGATTGTCATTTGTTCATGGTAGGGAAGTGGGGACGGAAATTTGAGATGGTAGAGAGAACATGTTCTCACCATACCAGCACAAAGGAATTAGCTGCTGAAGAAAAAAAAAAAGATGTAGCAAATTGGAGCTACAGAAATAGTCACCCCAAATAGATTAATAAGTTCATGATTAAATGCTAGGTAGGATCCTGGTAATGTTTTAGAAGAGACAGTCATCATGACTATGACCATAGTAAGTTCAGTAATAGTGGCATAGACAACGTAAGTGTCACTTCATTTCTAATATCCCTTAAAAGAAATCTGTTTGCCAAAGTTTGTTTCCCAAATTTCAAAGGGAGGGGCCCTTATCATATCTGTATTTTAGGGGAAGTAAGTTGCAGAATGTGTGAAATTCAAGAGGGGACACATTCTTTTCTGGTCCCAAATAATCCTCTATCCTCCAAAGACAAAAATTTCCGAATGTACCTTACAACATCCTGCCGGTCTCCGGAAGCTGAAAATATTTTAGTGCCTGAGATTTAAGCTAAAAATAATTCTTTCATTTTTATCTGCTGACAAGAGGGAGCTTATGATATCTTCTTTAATAGATAAAAGTCCATGGAATGGGTTATATCTGATAACTTATCTTTAAAAATCTTCATGCAGAAGGCTGACTTTATTTTGAACTTCCAGCTCGTGGGCATGCATTCCTACTGTTCAGATTTCATTATTTATGATTCTCATATAACTTTAAGAATAGGCAGTTAGACAGGAAATAGAGGCAATTACTTAGTCTACTAGTCAGCATTTTTATTTATTTATGCTGACTCATAAATTCCTTGATATGGTCACATCATGCCAACTCTTCCTTAATTTGCATGCAGTCCCAAGAAGGAATTATGACCCTGAAATCACAGCCAGAAATCTCTCTTTCAGCTTCTATGACTCCATAGGGCATCCATGGATAACCAGTTTGTCATTTGTTCATTTTTGGCCTTTGCTATTATTTTGTCCCCACACAAATCTCTCGCCAAATGTTTCTGAAAGCAGCACAGTGGTTTTCTCTTGGAACAACCCACTGTTGGATGCTTATATTTCTTCAGCCGTCAAATTCAGTAACTTGGTCTGAACTGCTATAGCTCTAATCATGAGTAAATCAACGCTTCATGCAAAATTTCTCATTTTTATCGTCAAGGTGTTAAATGCAATTGAGAATCATAAAAAGATTTATTCCCCTGCCAAGTACAAAGGACAGTAATCGAGTATACCCAGAATCATTATAGTCACCACAGCAGCCAGACAGACCTGGAATCCAAATGATCTTTAAAATCTGTCATGCATCTCAAGTCTTTTTTTTTTTTTTTTTTCTGCCACACTTTCTGGTCTTAGAAAAACAAATATTCATCTCCATAGCCTTTAGTTGAGGTGGTCACTATGATTTCTGTACAGTGCTATGAAATTAACATTCACATGTATATTTCTCGTGGGTCCCCTGTATGTACAGCATGCTATTGGGAGGGCATTGGGTTGGTAGAGCTGATATTTTAGAAATGGAATAACTGAGGCTGGGAAGCTAAATGACTCATCTAGGATGATAAAGGTACCAAGCAGCACTGAGGATGCTAGAATCCTGACTCCCTGACCACACCCCCTTCTCTGTACTCCCTTCAACAAACCAAATAAAACAAATGAAATTAGGAAGTAGAGGCGATGTGTCTGACAATGGACAAAAGGACCTTGTTGCTGGGATGGACAAGCAAATGTAACCTTTAGTTTAGTTCTGTTAAAATACCACAATCCTCTAATTTTCATTTGATGTCTGTAGTTCCTGTAGTTTCTTTCACTCCTTTCACCAGTTGCATTGGACAAACATACCCTTTGGCTGAATGTTGCATTTTCTTTCAGACAATGAAAACAGTATGGGCTTTAGAATTTATCAACCTAGGTTTGAAGTTCAATTCTGTTACTATTTGTGTGACCTAAGGGCATGGAAAAAAAAAAAAATCTCTTCCAAGCAAAAGAGAGGGCTTCCCTGGTGGCTCAGTGGTAAAAGAGTTCGCCTGCCGATGCAGTAGACACAGGTTTGATCCCTGGTCTGGGAGGATCCCACATGCCATGGAACAACTAAACCTGTGCACAACTACTGAGCCTGTGCTCTAGCGCCTGGGAGCTGCAGCTGCTGAAGCCCAGGGACCCTAGAGCCTGTGCTCCACAAGAGAAGCCACAACAATGAGAAGCCCGTGCACCGCAACCAGGAAGCAGCTCCCACTCGCCCCAACTAGAGAAAAGCCCAAGCAGCAGTGAAGACCCAGCACAGCCATAAATAAATATAAAATTAGTCTTAAAAAGAGGGTAGGTGAATGAAAATTCACCTCATCAAACTGCTGGAATGTTTTTAATGATAGTTCCATGTACGCACAGTGCCTGCCCCAGTGAAGGTAATCCACATGTGTAAATGCCGTTCCTTTGATATGACCACATTCTGCCTTTGGCGTACATTAGATTATGTGCTTGTTTCCTAGCTACAGTGCGTTGCAGTGAAGGCCAAGAGACTAAGGGGAAAACAGGGCTAAGATGAATTCAATACACATCCTCTAAGTATAATACTTATGTGTATCCACATGATGAAGCATCTATTAAAGCACCCAGAACCTCCTACTGGAGCAAAACTCTTAGTAATTTATGTTATTGTTATTTAGTCACTAAGTCATGTGCAACTTTTTTGAGACTCCACAGACTGTAGCCCACCAGGCTCCTCTGTCCATAGGATTTCCCAGGCAAGAATACTGGAGTGGGTTGCCTTTTACTTCTCAGGCTGACCATCCTGATCCAACCTGTGTCTCCTGCACTGCAGGTGGATTCTTTACCACTGAGCTACCAGGGAAGCTGGTCTGCAAATTTAAGACTTACATTTAGAAAATGGTGAACAATACAGAGATACTTTCAATCCAGAGCCACAAACACACATGAAAGGCTGTGTGAACCTCAGTGTACCTGGTTAGTCTACCATTCCCTCGTTTATTAAATAAACATTTACTGAGTTCCTATTATGTGCCTGGCTTCCTGGAGCCTGTGTTTCCAGGTAAAGAAGCATCCAAGAGTTAGGATGGGCATTCTTGAGTTCTAATGTGTCTCTGGTGGGTGGGGAAAGATGGGCTTCAAGTAAACTTGGAATCCGTGTAATTTCACATTGATCTGAGACTGAGTCCCTAGAACTGTGGAACTGTTTCATGATGGCAGGTGTCCAGAAGGGGGAGCTAGCCCCTTCCGGTCCATGTCACCAGTGCTATTTCAATCAGATTTAGGGGCTGGGGCTTCCCCGGTGGCTCAGACGGTTAAAAAATCAACCTGCAATGCAGGAGACCCAGATTCGATCCCTGGGTCGGGAAGATCCCCTGGAGAAGGGAATGGCTACCCACTCTAGTATTCTTGCCTGGAGAATCCCACTAACAGATGAGTTGGCCGGCTATAGTCCATGGAGTCACAAAGAATCAGACTAACAACTGAGCGACTAACACTTTCACTCTGGGCTTACCTATTGTGACCTTCTAAGCAGCTGGCCCCAGAGATCTAGACACATCTGGGTAAATGGGAAAATGACATAAGAATGTTCCTTCCAATTTTAATCATGAATGTCAAAGGTAAAGGAAGCCTTAGATTACCTTACCCTTGCCTCTGTTTTATAGATAAGGAAACTGAGGCTCAGAGAGGCAGAGACTTGCCTTACATATGCAAGTGTGCATCATATTTATACTAAGAATTATCTGTTGCTTATCTGAAATTCAAATTTAACTGAGCACCCTGTGTTGTTATTTGCTGAATGTGGTAACTCTAAGCCTGAGTCATCATGTCCAACAAAATAAAATGTTAATCCAGTGTAAGTTTTGAAACAGTGTGTTCAGCCCTGTTCCTACAGTCATTTTTAAAGGTCTGAGTAGTATTCTTAACTCATATTATTTGGGGATCTGTAACTTCAAGGATGGGCTTCCCTGATGGCTCAGATGGTAAAGAATCTGCCTGCGATACAGGAGACCCAAGTTCAGTTCCTGGATCGGGAAGATCCCCTGGAGAAGGGAATGGCAACCCACTCTAGTATTCTTGCCTGGGAAATCATCCCATGGACAGGGGAGGCTGGTGGGCTGTATAGTTCATGGGGTCGCAAAGAGTCAGAAATGACTGAGTGAATAACAACTTCAAGGATACCTTTCTTTTGTTGCAACGCAAATGAATTTTAATAATGATCTGAGATCACTTATATAATTGTAATTAAACTTAAGTATTTGAAATATATATATCTGCCCTATTGAAGAATAATTCTAATTGGTAGTGGGCCCTGTTCTTTTTCAGAATTAATCTGATAACCATTGAGAAAGAGATTGACATGACATTCAACTCCAAAAATGACTGCATCAGAGGTTCCATGATACATTTTCAGTGCCTCACTGATCAAGAGGCTGGTGATTGAAATCTCTGGGACAGTGTCAGCAAGGAACCCATCCCTTGCTGTTTCACAAAAGCCAACATCCCAGTAATGACTGTTTCTTCTTGTAACAAAAAAGACAGTAAAATCAAAGGGGAAATATTCAAAGTACAGCGAAAAGAATTGGCATCAGAAAAGACGACGAGTTGACTGGAGGAAAGTAGGAAAAGATTTTTGAAGTTCTCCACTGTGGGGGCATTCTACAACCACTGGCTTTGTCTCCTTTTTTCCTCAAGATTTTATTATATTGTTTTTTTATTCTGTGTTAGTTTCTGCTGCACAGTGAAGTGAATCAGCCATATGTATACATAAATCCCCACCTCTTGAACCTCCCTCCCACCTTTCCCCCACCTCACCCCTCTAGGGCATAACGGAGTACCGAGCTGAACTTCCTGTGCTTTATAGCACGTTCCCACAAGCTGTCTGTTTTACACCTGATAGTGTATAGATGGCAATACAAAGGAATGAAACTGGGTCATTTGTAGAGATGTGGATGGACCTAGAGTCCATCACATAGAATGAAAAAAGTCAGAAAAACAAATATTGTATATTAATGCATATATGTGGAATCTAGGAAAATGGTGCAGATGAACCTATTTCCAGGGTGGCAATAGAGATGCAGATATACAGGATGGCTTTGTCTCTTATCCAGTTTCCTTCCCTATAGTACTAACCCTGTGCTTCCTGGGTGTCTGCTGGAAACCAGCAGTAAGAGAAAAGGTTTCCACCTGTTAACATGTAAACCCAAGCAGCCCGCGTCTGCATGGAGGAACCCGTGACTCAGCGATGCTCAAAAGCAACGTCAGAGGTGAAGCAAACCTGCCTTCTCCAAATGCCTGATGACCATGTTCTAATAATCCACCCTGCAAGTTAGTGCCCATTGGCAAGTGCACAGGGCAGAGACGAGCCAGGACAGAAAACCCCTCAATGGGTGCAGTAGAAAAGACACAGCTTCAAAGGTTCTAAATTTTGGACATCACTCTACCAGCAAAGAGCTCTGATTCTAGACAAGTTCTTCAGCCACCCCCTTTATAGAATGATGAACCTGAACAAGACTAAGCACCCTATCCTACGAAGCTCCAAAGAACCTTAATTTAGCAATAATGATTACCTTTACTCCAAACCTTCACTTCCCTTGTCCATCTCTCCCCACAAACCTGACAAAGCCCTCATCTTCCATCAGCCCAAATCTTCCTAATCTTTGCATCACCACCCCCAGGCAGCTGAGAAGCATGGGAGAAAGTGTCTCTATTAAGAAGGTCGGCGCCACCCCAGACCTACAGCCTGCAGCCTCACACAGCAAAGGAGACCCTTGGCTTCAGGCGACTAGAGAACCCCTGGGCCCCTGCTCTGCAGACTCACTGCTGCCGCAAGGCTCTCGTCTTCCTGTCGCAGTAGAAGGGTCTCTCCCTAGATGATGCTCCACTGATTACCATTTCCGGGGTGTGTAACTTTCTTCCATTTTACTGAGGATTTCCTCAGCATAAAATGTTTATATAATCTAATATTAAAAAAAAAAAAAAACACCTCCCTTGTCTGTCCTGATGGCCGTTTCCTTTCTTGAGTTAATCTCTTTGAAAGGGTGGTCTGTAACCATCATGTCCACTTTCTTATTCCAATTCCTTCTTTCAATCACTTAAAAAAAATTATCTATTTTTAATTGAAGAAGAATTGCTTTACAATACTGTGTTGTTTTCTGCCCTACATCAATATGAATCAGCCATAGGTATACATATGTCCCCTCCCTCTTCAACCTCCCTCCCCCCTCCCACCCCATCCTACCTCTCTAGGTTGTTAGGGAGCCCCGGTTTGAGTTCTGTGAACCATACAGCAAATTCCCACTGGCTATCTGTTTTACACATGATAGCGTATATGTTTCACTCACTTGTACCTGGCTTCTGCCCCAGCCACCCCAAATCATCACTGCCTTATTGCTGAAGCCAGCGGACACATTTTAGCCCTCAGGCCTAAAATAGCGCTTACACTGAAATGTCCTTTCTGTTGTCTTTTATGATCTCTCTTTCCCTTAAATGTTAATCTCTCCCGCGTAGTGTCTCAAGCTCTTCTTCCCTGGTTGGATTAATGTGCAACTTTCTAGCTCTCATTTTTCCCAAACTGAACTAGTCATCCAGCTTCTTAAACCCTCTACATTCTCCTCAATGTGAGGGAGCAGCAGTTGCTTGATCACCAACATCAGAAACCTTAGCACCATCCTTAAATTCACCATTTCTCTCACCTTCATTGCAATTGATCACTGAATCATATCAGTTCTGCCTCTGCAATGTTACCTTCATTATCAGGCAGATCTGAGTTTGTTATCACCACCAACCATAACATCGCACTGAAAATTTTAGAGGTTCCAGAGAACCGAGAGGGTACAGCCCAGCTCTGCACTGTGGTCCTCAAGGCCTTCTGAAAGCCACCTCTTACATACCACACTGACCCAGCCACTCTCTGCTGTTGTGCTATTTTTGTCCAAATGGGTGCCTGTGGTCTTCAAAATGTCTCCTGCTGGTACTCACCCAAGGCCTCTGCACATGCTTCTCCGTCTGCTGAACTCTCTCACTGCTTCTCTGACTCGTATCTACACAGGCTTCAGACTCTGTTCTGGTGTGTTCTCCACCAAAAGTCTTTCTTGGTGTCCCAGGCTAGGTTGGTCTAGCCCAGTACCTGGAATATAGCAAAACTTTGGAAGTTCAATCATCTTCTTCCATGATTTTCTCTTTTAAACAATTCAATTTACCCTAATTTCATATGCCTGGCCTCTAAAGTATCTGGTTGGCCAAAAAGTTCCTTTAGGGTTTTTCCTGTGACATCGTATGGGAAAACAAACTTTCTGGCCAACCCAATACCTGAACTTTATTTGTACTTTACTCTCTGTTCTTTGAGTCTTTATCCCAATTTCAAAGGGGAAGATCCCCTTATGCTTAAGATAATGCTCAAAAGAGGATGGTAGGAGGGTGAAGGTAGTCAGTTTTCTGCTTCTGTAGGTGGAGCTGAGGAAGAGTGGGTATTACTCTGCTCCCCACATGTTGGAGAATTGATGTGGATAATCAATAGTCAACTGAGACCAAAGCAACCTCAGAAACTCAAGACAGATGATGATGAACAGTACACAGTAATTGCATAAATGAATCTCACAGACTCAGTGTTGAACAACAGAATCAAGACACAAAAGAATAATACAGTGTCGCTTAAACTAGTGACATACTGAATGTGAATTTCCAAATTTAATAAAAACTACTACACAGATTTTCAAAGTTCCACCATTTTACACTACTTATAGTAGTTAAGAGTTCCAGTTACTCCACATTCTCACCTTTTCTCCTGTTTCATTTCTCCAATTAAAAGAAAAATTAGCCCTTCTGAGGTATATGTGTGTAATGTACAGTGTATTGTTTTAATTTGCATTTTTCTGTTTACAAGTGGTGGTGTTGGTAAAGAATCATCCTATCAATGGAAGAGATGCAAGAGACCCAAGTTTGATCCCTGTTTTGGGAAGATCCCCTGGAGGAGGGCATGGCAGCCTACTCCAGTATTCTTGCCTGGAGAATCCCATGGACAGAGGAACCTTGTGGTTACAGTCCATGGGGTCACAAAGAGTCGGACACGACTGAGCAACTGAACTTTTCCTGTATGAGTTTTATGGTCCCCTGTTGAAGAAGCCTTTCCTTATGTCATACTAAACATTTGTATTATATTTTCCTTTCACATTTATATCTAAAATTAAACTAAATTGATTAATGTGTAGTGTGGTGTCGAGGTCAAGATTCATTTTGTATGTTTGGATATCTAATCATCCCAACAACTTTTATTGAACAGGTCATTTTTTCCCACCTTGCTTAGCTGTGTGACCTTTTTCAAAAATCAATCATCCATGTAAGTGTAGCACTGATTGTAGATTCTCGGATCTATTCCTCTGTTGTATGTGGTGTATTTGGCTATCTTTGCAGAAAAACGACACTCCCTTAATTACTATAGCTTTGTAATAAATCTTCTTATTCAGTAGAGTAAGCCCCCTTTTTTTCCCTTCAATATTTTTTTCAGTATTCTTGGCCCTTTGCATTTTCAAATGAAATTTACAACCATCTTGTAAGTTTTATACAAAAGAAACTGCTAGCCTTTTTCAATGAGATTTTATTAAATCCATAAATCTATTTAGGGAGAATTAACTTCCTTAACTTTAATCCATTTATATGAATTTCATGTCTTATATCAATATTTCCAAATTTTTAATCCATTAGCATGTCATTTCATTTATTTTGGTCTCAATAATTTTTCTTTAGTTTTTGGTATGGTTGTTTTGCTCATTTTTATTTTGACTTATTTTTAAAATTTCATATATTTGATGCTATTTTGAATTAAATAATTTAAAATCATATTTTTAAACTGTTTACTACAGGTAGGAAGAAATACATTTGGGCACTTGATGATTTTGCTAAATTCTAATTGTGTCTTATTTTGTATTTGCCTTGCATAATTATGTCATCTGCAAAGAAAATTTATTTTATTATTCCAATCATTATGCCCTTTGTTTATTTCACTTATTTGTTTGCTTGTTTATTGCCTCGCTGTGGTGGCTAGGACACATTACAGTGTTAAGTGTTAAGATTGGGAACCTTGTCTTGTTTCCAACTCAGAGGAAAAGCTTTGTTTTACCATGAAGTATATTGCTTACTATAGGGTATTTGGTACTCTTTATTAGATTAGGGAGCTATTGTGTATTAATAATTTACAAAAAGTACTGAGCTTTCATGTTGAGTTTTATCAAATGCACTTCTATCTTTTTTTATGACCATATATGATCTTTTCTTTATTATGATAAATGAATTGTACTCATTACTTCTCAAGTGTTAAAACCATCTATGTTCTTGGAATAAATCCAACTTGTTAGTGATGAATTATTTTTATATAACTTGGACTTTATTTATTTATTTATTTATTTTTGGTTTAGGATTTTACACATATGTTTATTAGTGTATGCATGCTTTGATTTTATGTAAACTTTCCCATACTAATAATGACTTCTTCCCAACAAGATGTTCTTGTACAAATGAAAATGTTCTCATTGCTTATGAACTGAATTATGTCCCCCTTGAAACTCATGTTACAAGACTCATACCCAATGTGACTGTATTTAGAGATAGGGTGTTCTGATGCTGGGAAAGATTGAAGGCAGGAAGAGAAGGGGATGACAGGATGAGATGGTTGGATGGCATCACTGACTCAGTGGACATGAGTCTGAGCAAGCTCTGGGGGTTGGTGATGGACAAGGAAGCCTGGCGTGCTGCAGTCCATGGGGTTATAAAGAGTTGGACATGACTGCAGTCCACAGGGTTACAAAGAGTTGGACATGACTGAGTGACTGAAATGAACTGAACTGAGGTCACATGAGTGAGGCCCTAATCCAATAGAATTGGTGGCCTTATAAGAGGAGGAAGATCTCTCTCTCTATCCCCTGGTGCATGTGCTGGGGAAAGATCATGAAAGGACAAAGTGAAAGGCAGCCAACTACAAACTAGGAGAAGCACTCTCATCAGAAACCAAATTTCCTGGCACCTTCATAATGGACTTCTAGCCTTTAGAGCTGTGAGAAAGTAAATATTTCTTGGTTAAGCCCCCCAGGCTGTGGTATTCTGTTATGGCAACCTGAGAAGACTAAGTAAGACATCACCTATAGCCAAAGAAGAGAGGTATAAAATCCCACCAGTTACATATTTATCTCGGGGTGTTGTGTGCTTTTTTTTTTTTTTTGGCCACTCAACATGTGGGATTTCAGTTCCCCAACCAGGGACTGAAGCTATACTGCGGCAGTAGAAGTGCTGAGTCTTAACCACAGGACCACCGGGGAAGGCCCTCTGGGTGTCTTTAATTGCTTGTCTAGCTCATTACAACCCCCACATGAGTGTACTCTGATACAAAGACTAAACTGCAAAGGCAATAATCATGAAATTTCTTTGTACCAAGTAATATAGAAAATGAGAATGAAGGCAAAAATATTCAAATTCATGAAAACAAGAAAAAAAAATATGCCTAGCTGCTACAATCATTGTTTCTATTACTGATGGCAAGGTTATAGTTGATACTAACAATTTCATTTTTTCTACTAATTCCATGGTTCCTGGGCCATTTAGGGCTAGCACCTAAACTACTTGGGAATTTTGACTTGGTGAAGTAAATTGAAGTTTCATTTCTGAAGGGTTCTAATTCTTAATAGTCCTGTCTTTGCTAGGCTGCAGTCGTTTTCTGCTCACTTAAAAAAAATATTTATTTTACTCATGTATTTGGTCCCTCTGGGTCTTGGTTGCAGCAGGCAAGATCTTTTTTTCTTTTCAGTCTTAGTTGTGGTATGTGGCATCTAGTTCCCTGATCAGGTATCAAACCTGGGCCCCCTGCATTGGGAGCACGGGGCCTTAACCACTGGACCACAAGGGAAGTCCAGTTAACTTGTACAAATGGGCAGGGAAGTAGTAAGAAGTGCCCCAGGAAAGTCTTCTCATGTCCAGATTTTATTCACTGATGTCATTTCATAGTAGCAATCAAAGTTTCACTGACTTGATGATCAGAATCCATTTCCCCAACTGGTCTCTGCTAGTCCAGGGACACAGAGACCTGAGACGGCCAGGTGGCACTCTGTGCTTCTAACCCAACACATCCTGCAATGGTGTCTCCTGGTGGAAGCATTCCTCCCTTGGGAAGTAAGACCGTGAACGAAATCGGCAGAAGCCAAATGTGTAGGAATTAGAAGCAAAAATTCTAGGAGTGGCTTATTAGATTTGATAGTGAGAAGAGCCACTCCCAGACCCACCTTAAGACCCATATATGCTGGCAGTTGGAAAAACGGCATCACAGACTGGGTGCTGTCTCAAAGCATATTCTGTATGGCAATGCCCATCTCATACACAGAATGCCATCTCTTCACTGCACTACGCTGAATCTTCAGGAGGCCGTCTGTTAGCTCTGTCAGGCTAGATGCCTCTCAGTAATAGAATGTGTAAAGACCAATGAATTCCATTTCTTCTCTTATTATGAATTGCTTTTCCTGATGAACAGCAATGTTCTGTGGAGTAGTTTGATGATAGGTAAGATGTTTCCTATTTCCACCAGAAATATTTGGGGCATAAACATTGGGGGCAGTGAGGTATGGTATTAGCATTAAACTGACATATAGACCAATAAGATAGAATTAAAAACCCAGAAATAAACTCTTGCATATATGGTCAACTAACATTTGACAAGGTACCCAAGGTAATCAATGGGGGAAGGACAATCTCTTCAATAAATAGTATACTGGGAAAATCGTATATGTGTGCGCTCAGGCATGTCTGATTCTTTGAGACTCCATGGACTGTAGCTCACAAGGCTCCTCTGTCCATGGGATTTCCCAGGCAAGAATACTGGAGCAGGTTGCCATTTCCTCCTCCAAGGGATCTTCCTGACCCAGGGATGGAACCTGTGTCTCTTGCATCTCCTGTATTGGCAGGTGTGTTCTTTACCACTGAGCCACCTGGGAAGCTCTGCTGGGAGAATTAATCACAGGGAAAAAAAAAAGAAAAGAAATGGGATCTCTGTTTTACACCACTCATGTAAATTATCTTAAAATGGATAAAAGCCTTAAATATTAGACCTGAAGTTGTAAAATTTCTGCAAGAAGACATATGGAAAAAACTCCTTGACGTGGATCTTGGCAATGATTTTTTGATATGACACCAAAAGTGAAGTGACAAAAGCAATAATTAATAAGAGGACTGCATCAACTAAAAAGTTTCTGCCCAGCAAGAGAAACAATCAAGAAAATGAAAAGGCAACCTATGGAATGGAGAAAATATTTGCAAACTGTTACAGGGTTAGTATTCAAAATATATAAAGAACTCACACAATTCAACAGCAAAACCCCAAACAATCTGATTTAAAAATGGGCAGAGGTATACATATACCTGATTCATGTTGAGGTTTGACAGAAAACAACAAAATTCTGTAAAGCAATTATCCTTCAATAAAAAAATAAAAAGAAAAAAAAAGGGTAGAGAAACTGACATTTTTACAAAGAAGATATCCAAATGGCCGGAAGGCACATGAAAAGATGCTCAACATTACTAATTGTTGGGGAAACATAAATCAAAACTCAGTGAGATAGCACCTGATGCCTATTAGCATGGATATTACAAAGAAGACAAGACATACCAAGGGATGGTAAGGATGTGGAGAAAAAGAGAGACCTTGTGCACTCTTGCTGAGAATGTAAATTGGTGCAGTCACTATGGAAAACAGTATGAAGCTTTCTCAAAAAAATAAAAAATTAGAACTATCATGAGATACCGCAATCTTGCTTCTGGATATACACCTGAAGGAAACGAAAGCAGGATGTTAAAGAGATAACTGCTCTCCCATGTTCACTGCAGCACTGTTCACAACAGCTAAGACAAGGAGACAACCTACATGTCATCAACAGATGGATGGATAAAGAAGATGTGGCCTGCATGCATACAATGGAATACTATTCAGACCAAAAAAAAGGAAATCCTGTTATCCGTGACAACATGGATGAACCTTGAGGGCATTACGCCAAGTGCAATTAAGCCAGAGAAAGACAAACAGTGCACAATTTCCTGTATATGTGGAATCTAAAAGAGCCAAGCTCACAGAAACAGAGTAGAGTGGTGGTTATGAGGGGCTGGAGGCAGAGGAGATGGGGAGATGTTGGTCAAAGTATACGAACTTCCAGTTGTAAGATGAGTAAGTTCTGGGGTTGTAATACAAAGCATGGAGAGTATAGCTAACAATACTCTATTATATACTAGAAAGCTGTCAAGAGAGTAGATCTAAAATGTTCTAAATGTTCTCCTACACATCAGAAGTGGTACTTGTGTGAGGTGATGGAGGCATTAACTTACCTTGTTGTGGCCATAATTTCACAGTATGTACACCCATGTATCATACCGTACCCTTAAACATACATGTGTGTCAATTACATCTCAATAAAGCTGGAAAAAATAAAGCAGAAGAAAAGAAAATACAGGCAGGACTTTCCTGGTGGTCCAGTGGTTAAGACTCTGAGCTTCCACTGCAGTGGGCACAGGTTTGATCCCTGGTTGGGGAACTAGGACCCTGCATGCCTCGTGGTGTGGCCCAAAGTAATAATAAGAGGCTGAGGATAAACTCTAGGGAGAGAAAAGAAAGCTTACAAACAAGTAAGAAAAGCAGCCAGGGAAACAGGAGAGAAACAAGAAAAGTGAGTGATGTGGTAGCTAAGGAAACAAAACATCTCAAGGAGGGAGATTGCAGTGGGGTCAAATGTGCAGAGAATGAGTGACTGGGAGGTCTTTGATGACCTTGGTAGAAGCAGAGTGGAGACCAAAGGGAAGCGGTGGGTGGGCTGAAGTCTGAGCGGAGGCGAGGGTGTAAAGCAGCTGTGGTCGGAGTGGGGCGGGTGAGAGCCAGGTCAGCTTCCTGAGTTGCCTTTGTAGTTCTTGCTCTGCCCACTGGCTCCCAGCACCCCCACGCCCACATTCGTACATTCCTCCACAAGAACTCCTGGTGGCAGGAGCCCCGTACATCCTGAAATTCGGTGATAGAATTCCTAGACATCTTTCTTCCTTCATCCCTCAGTCCCACCCCCATCCCCCGACTGCAGGCTCAAATGGTTGTTATCCACAGCCTCCGAGCTGGCCTCTCTACCGCTGGCTTGTTTGTTTCTAATTTGCCTGTCACACAGCACGCTGCAGTCAACTTTTAAAATAATGACACTCCAGAACATGTAGTGAAAAAAGTCCATGGAATTCTCCAGGCCAGAATACTGGAGTGGGTAGCTGTTCCCTTCTCTATGGGATCTTCCCAACCCAGGGATCGAACCCAGGTCTCCAGCACTGCAGGTGGATTCTATACTGATGAGCCACCAGGGAAGCCCAAGAATACTGGAGTGGGTAGCCTACCCCTTCTCCAGGGGATTTTCCCACCCGAGGAATTGAACTGGGGTCTCCTGCATTGCAGGCAGATTCTTTACTGGCTGAGCTGCATGAGAAGTCTAAATTATTCAGCACAACTTCCTAGGTTTTCCAAGTTCTGGGTCCCATCTCTCTGTCGCCTCTTGACCAATGAAGCTTTGTTGTTTGTTTAGTCACTAAGTCATGTCCTACTCTTTTGTGACCCCATGGACTTTGGCCCACCAGACTCCTCTACCCATGGAATTTCCTGCAACAATACTGGAGTGGGCTGCCATTACCTTCGAGGGATCTTCCGGACCCAGGAATCGAACCCATATCTCCTGCATTGCAGGCAGATTCCTTATTGCTGAGCCACCAGGGAAGCCCAGTGAAACCTATGCTCTAGTAACATTCGACTCGGCAGACTTTTTCAAGCAAGCCAAGGTCTCGTGTATTTCCTTTTTTCCAGGTGTTTGGAAGCCTTTCTACTCATCTTTCAAGATCAGCTTTAAGCACCTCTTCCACGGTAATCCCCTCCCTGTCTATCCCATGACCACTCCTGCCCTTCACTCTTCCTTATTTCTGCTATTGTTCGCTATCCTTTATCCACTCCATCCTTTGTTGTGTTGTATGTTTACCTTCCCCAGTAGATGATGACTTCTTGGAGCACAAAAACTATGGTCTTCATCTTTATATTTCTAGGATTTATGACAATGCCTGACATGACAGGTGAATCTTAAATTTCTGTATCATTGGAGGGGCGAGGGAGGCTCATGAAGGAGGAGATATATGTATTTATAGAGCTGATTCACTTCATTGTACAGCAGAAACTAACACAACATTGAAAAGCAATTATACTCCAACAAAAAATTTTTTTTAATTGTTTTAAATTTAAATTAAATTCTGCTAGAGGAGCAGTACTGATATTTCTGGCATCAGTGTTCCTGCTTCACCAGTATCGAAGGTATGTCTGCAGCAGGTGAAGAATGCATGTCTCATCATCACTCTAAGTCCCCAGTTGTCCCTGGGCTCCAATGAGCAAGCATCCTCTCCTCAGCACACCTGGGTCTTTTATTCAAGTCCACCTGGGACATCAAAGGCCTTTTTTCCTCTCTGGGGGCTTTGGAGCTCTTTTCTTGGCTTTTCCATCCAATCGGCTTCCTAAGGATTCTGTCCCAGAAACCAGAGGGAGCCCCACGAGCTGGCTGTGAAAGGGAATGCCAGATGGCTATTGCCTGCTTGTCTCCTGACTGCGGACTCAAGGCTAAAGGGGATTTTTGTTTTGGGGAAATATCAAAAGCTGCTCTAGCACCAATGAGGCCTGTCTAGGTAAAATTCAACAGCTAGAATTATTCCAAATTAGCCTATCTTTTGGACTGCAAGGAGATCAAACCAGTCAATTCTTAAGGAAATCAATCCTGAATATTCATTGGAAGGACTGATGCTGAAGCTGAAGCTCTAGTACTCTGACCACGTGATGCAAAGAACTAACTTACTGGAAAAGACTGATGCTGGGAAGGGCTGGAGGCAAAACAAGGAGGGGAGGCAGAGGATGCGATGGTTAGATAGCATCACCGACTCAATGGACATGAATCTGAGCAAACTCTAGTCGACAGTGAAGGACAAGGAAGCCTGGAATGCTATAGTCTGTGGGGTTGCGAAGAGTTGGACACAACTTAGCAAGTGAACAACAATGACATATCTTGTACTCTTCCATTTGATTATATTTTTTCTGCTTTTATCCTGTTCATATCTGCTTTAGACCAGTTGACAATGGGTACAAATGATTTTTTTCTTTTTCTTTTTCTGGCTGCGTCATGTGGCATCTTAATTCCCCAATCTGGAATCGAACCTGTGCCCCCTGCATTAGAAATTTGGATTCTTAACCACTTGACCATCAGATAAGTCCTAAGCTTTTTCTCAGTCACTTCTTCAAGTAAATCACATTTTCAACCAGGCTGAGTTGCTTTAAAACGCCCCTGCCCCCTTGCTTGCTGCTGCTGCTCCTGTTGCTAAGTCGCTTCAGTCATGTCCGACTCTGTGCAACCCCAGAGACGGTGGCCCAACAGGCTCCCCCGTCCCTGGGATTCTCCAGGCAAGAACACTGGAGTGGTTTCTTAAGGAAATCAATCCTGAATATTCATTGGAAGGACTGATGCTGAAGCTGAAGCTCTAGTACTCTGGCCACGTGATGCAAAGAGCAAACTTACTGGAAAAGACTGATGCTGGGAAGGGCTGGAGGCAAAACAAGGAGGGGAGGCAGAGGATGCGATGGTTAGATAGCATCACCGACTCAATGGACATGAATCTGAGCAAACTCTAGTAGACAGTGAAGGACAAGGAAGCCTGGAATGCGATAGTCTTGCCATTTCCTTCTCCAATGCATGAAAGTGAAAAGTGAAAGTGAAGTCGCTCAGTCGTGTCTGACTCTTAGCGACCCCATGGACTGCAGCCCACCAGGCTCCTCCGTCCATGGGATTTTCCAGGCAAGAATACTAGAGTGGGGTGCCATTGCCTTCTCTGCCCTTGCTTACTATTGTAGTTTAACTCTTGAATTCTGATGGCAAAGAAAGAAAATGACTCTATGCAAATATCTCCTTGTGATCAGTTAGGCACAACTGAATTCCCATCCACTCAATTGATACCAACATGAGGCATGGAAGATGGTTCTTATTAGGCCGGCTTGTATTAATTGTTCTTGCTATAAAGTGATTTCTACTTCATTTATATAACACTTCATTTTTAAATGTGTTCTAAGGAATAATCTGACAGGGTCTAATTTGACCATTTTGATGGATCAGTTATTTCAAAGACAATAACTTGCCTTATTAAATGACTGAAGTTATCATCACCTCCACATGGGTTTTTTGGAACTGCTCTATCTGAATGAACCAGGAACATCTTTATGTACTTGGCTCACATACACCATATTTTTGTGTGTTTCCTCCTTGGGCAGATGAGACCCTAAAGATGGTAGGAAAACCACAAGCAGCCACCAGTGAGGGCCAGGGTCCAACTTCTAAGGCCAGACTCTTTCCCCCCTAATAGCCAAAATGGGGTTCACTTCACTGCCCCACTGTGTCTAGCACGTGGGCTTCTCCCTATCGCTGTGTGTGATTATAGACTAGGGTAGGATCATACTTTGATGATATAAAGAGGATGGCAATCTGATTCTTTACTTGGTCAATTTTACTCCTATGTGGTACAGGCTCAGGGTGAGTTGCTGTTTACCTGTCTATAAGTTTGCCATGTTTTTCTCTTGTTTCCTAGATCCCAGGCTGATTCTGGCAAAGCGATGCTTCAGTGTAAAAGCTGTCATTTACTGAATTACTCAGTAGCCCCACTCCCCCCACCCCCCCCCCCCCCCGCCCTGCAGTGACTTTTATTAATACAAGTCCTTCCTGAGTGACAGCAATGAGAATCTTGATGTAAAAGGTGTGACTGCCTAAAGCCAGTGCTACTCAGGACCCCTCTAAGAGCCCTTTCATCACTTGAGCCTCAGGACCCAAAACTGTTGCACCCAGCAAAAGCCTTGACCATCTGCAGAGGTGGCCAGACTGTCTCATGGAGAAATATTGCTCCAGGGCCTCGGAGCTTTCAAGTTTACTTTAGAGAACTCTTCATTCAGACAAACCCAGACCTAATGACTTGTGAGACTTGAGGACAACAAAGATAATGTATGGAGATTTGCAGAGGTAAAACGAGTTCAGCAAGTGTCTTATCTCTTTAGAAGAATAAATGGCCATGTTCTTGGGAAATCTAATTTGTTCAATAACAAATTGCCCCAGAAAAATGACAACCCATGGTCAAAATGTCACAAGACTTGTTGTGCAATATTCCAGTGTTGAATTGTTTATTCAATAATATTGACTGTCACCTAGAGGTTACAGCCCAAAGGAAAATATCAAATTATGTGAGATTTTATCTGTAGTGCGTAAGTCAAGCTCAAAGGGAAATTGTATTAAAGCAAAACCAAAAGTCTTTGAATGTCTTTCTGGACCCTTGGAGAATGCAAATCACTTCTCATATTCAGATTAGCATTCCCAGGTGACTTCTTTTAGGTTGATGTCCATGTTGATGCCAGAGGTGATGCCACAATCACTCCATTCAAAGGCTTGCCTAGTCTTGGGTTTGGAGAAGAGTTTAGTTTCCAAGCCAGGTGTGAATGACAAGTGTCAGGTTATGTTAAAGTCTCCAGTCAAGTGGAAGCTACATTCAAAGTCTGACCACTGCCCTCCACCAAAGGAATAGGAACTCTATTGATAGATAAAGAATCTGGCACAGGGAGTGAAAATAATTTAGTAGAGCCCAAACCTATATGAAAAATACTGTTAAAGAGTCATTTGTACATTGTTCAAGGATAAGGTGAGAAAGACCCAGAGGTGCATTTTTATACCTCTGTCCTCATTTCTTTCAATAACATAAAAGTCAAACATGAAATGAGCAGGGTGTGGGTAAAAGGATGTAGTCTATAAAATATGACATGATTACATTAGAAGACATTTTCATGTTAAGAGTTTTTTCCAACTGAGGCAAAGAGGAGAAAGAAACCACCTCTGGCCTTAAGATCTCTTAACCTTAAGAGGCAAGAGACTTTGGGGTGCAAGGAGTTGGGATTGACTCTTCTTGGCATGTGGATGAGGAAGGTAGGGATGAGTGTTGCTCATGGAAGAGTTAACAGAGAAGAATCTTACAGAGTGCCTTTAGGATGGACGTGGTGTTAAAAAAAAATTGCATTTCAGATATAAGAATTTAAGATGCAGTGTTGAAGGGGAATTTAGAGTTTAACTCTTTAGCTGCAACTATTTTAACTAAATAAAGAGAAGATGCCTTTGCAGGCTGTGACCAGCTCAGTATCACACGGTTAGTGATGGAGCCAGATGGAAATAACTGAGAAGAAAAGCTGCCCCGTACTATCCACATCGCGAGGGCTGTACTTGCAGCATCTTCCTTAGCCCCCAGCTCAGTCTTCCTTTCCAAAGAAGGTATCTTAAGATCCAGAGAAGTGACATGATTTGTCCAACTAAACTGAATTGTCTATTAAATGGCAGAGCGCATCAAAGCCCTGAGGCCCTGCATTATGCACTATTCCCCAGGTTTTAGAAATCCCAGAGCTAGTTTTCTTTCCATCCTCCTACATTACCTTACAACAATTTATAAAAGATCGCATTTAAACCAGGTACTTCCTTGTAAAGTCAATTAAAACTCCTAGAAAGAAATTAGAATTAAACACGTAATTGTGCCTTTAGGCCTCGCATTCTTTCAGCCTCAACAGGATGTACTATTCATAAATCTTGTGAATGATACAAGCGTATTCATGTATTCATATAAATATTGAAATTAAATCACCATTCCTATTGTCATTGCAATCGTCACAGATAATGGATAAGATTTATCTCCCTTTCAAATATCAGAGGGAGAAAAATCTAATGAAAATGATTGTTATACACTGATGTCCAGAGGGGTTGTGATACTAAGATGATTTAGTCCCATGAATATTTCCAAATTCATTGAAAATGCATATTGATGGTCTTAGAGCTCATGTATATATGCAACTTATACAGAGAATAACCTTGAATTGTTGTTGTTTAGTTGCTCAGTCATATCTGACTCTTTGTGACCCCATGGACTGTGGCCTGCCAGGATCCTCTGTTCGTGATATTTCCCAGGCAAGAATACTTGAGTGGGTTGCCATTTCCTTCTCCAGGGGATCTTCCTGACCCAGGGACCAAACTCATGTCTCCTGCTTGGCAGGCAGATTCTTTCCCGAGCCACTCGGGAAACCCATGAATTAGTCAACAGATATTGTTATACCAGGGTAAGGGGTATCCCTTGAAACCTGAAGAAGAAAACTGAGGGCTAGTAAAAGTAATTCTGATATACAGAGCAATAGTAAATTTACAGATGCGTAGTCCTTGGAGGTAAAGACAGAAGAAACTGAAATTATAATGGTGTCACCATGTCCTGGGAGAAGGCAATGGCACCCCACTCCAGTACTCTTGCCTGGAAAATCCCATGGAGGGAGGAGCCTGGTAGGCTGCAGTCCGTGGGGTTGCGAAGAGTTAGACACGACTGATCGACTTCCTTTCACTTTTCATTTTCCTGCATTAGAGAAGAAAATGGCAACCCACTCCAGTATTCTTGCCTGGAGAATCCCAGGGATGGAGGAGCCGTCTATGGGGTTGCACAGAGTCAGACATGACTGAAGCGACTTAGCAGCAGCAGCACCATGTCCTGAGACCATTCATGTGTTAGTCCACGGGATCTGGGGGAGGGCTGCTATGTCTATCAAAGGCTTGGGAAAATACATGGGAACGAGCTACAGAAAACTTCTGACCCTTAGTTATCTGTCTCAGTGACTCTCAGTAAATCTTCCTTACGCATCTTCAGTGAGTGGCTCAGCAACTGAGACCCTGTAAGGTCTATCAATCAAGGCCATCTGAGCATCTACTAAACATAGGTCACTTCAAAGACATCTGCATTATTGGAATCTGTAGCCAAGGGAATCTGAGCAAACTCCAGGAGATGGTGAAGGACAGGGGAGCCTGGCGTGCTGCAGTCCATGGGGTCGCAAAGAGTCAGACATGACTAAGCAACTGAACAACAGCCAAGCAAAGAAAACCTCAAAAAAAGAAAACAAGTTCCTTTACTGATCTACTTGAAGTCTCCCTTTCTGGATTTCATTTCCTGGAGATTAACCTCTTTCACTGAACCTCAGCCCTGATCCAGGAAAGGACTATACCTTCCAGGGTAAATGACAACTTTGCCAGAGGGTTAAGGGATTAGTCTAAGAGACATTCGGAGGCATCCATCATATTCTATAGGGATACAATGGAAAACACCCACATTAACGTAGAAGATTCCTGCAGCTAGGAACACCTGCGCTGGGGGTTTGGCTTTCACTGCAGTGAGAGTCAGATTTTTTCCACAGCTGTAAATCATTCAGGGAAATCAGAAACTGGAGAGTCCACGTGATTCTCCTCGAGCACTGCTTAAGACTTTCAGGTCATAGAATTGGTCCTACAGCACAGTGTTAATTACTCAATCATGTTCAACTTTTTGTGACCTCATGGGCTATATAGCCTGCCAGGCTCCTCTGTCTCTGGGATTTTTCAGGCAAGAATACTGGAGTGGGTTGCCATTCCTTTCTCCAGGGCATCTTCCTGACCCAGGGATCAAACCCAGGTCTCCCGCACTACAAGCAGATTCTTTACCATCTGAGCCACCCAACTGGTATTGAAAGTGTAGGTGTGTTATTTGGCTAAGAAATACACAACTGATTTTCATTCCTGGCTTATAGACATCAACCTTACTTCACAGCTGTTCCCTACCATGAGCCAACCTGAGTTAAGAAAGATTTTCCTGACCTTTGCATGGTCTAGTTACTTCATTTATGGTTTCTTTTCTTGGCAAAGATTTTAAATATTCTACAGTCTTTTTTAAAAGATAGCTTCTGATTTCCAGCTATGCACAATAAAGTCTTCCTTGCTGTTGGATTAAAGTTTTGTGGCATTTCTTATATTATTTTAAAGATTTTGTTAATGCCAGTTACATCCGTTGTACCTCTGGCTTGAATTTTTGTCTAGGCTAAGTTGGGAGGCCGACTTTTATCTTCTAGAAAGACAGCTCTTTACATCAGCACCGTTTATAAAACAAACCATTCCTCCCACTGGGTTAAATGTTTTTCGTAAAGTAATTCTCACTCACCAGTGTTGTCTGTTGCTCCTTCTGTCCCGCGGACTTTGTCTCCATTATGACCCTAGCACCATCTTTTTCTGACGGAGGTGGCTCTACTCTGGGAGCTGCTCCATGGCCTGGGATGGCCCCCTCATGCCTGCTCAGATCTCCTGCAGGAGAACCCAGCAGGTCAGCCCGGAGGAGCTGGAGAGCTGCATGGGGCTCAGTGTAGGGGCCAGGAAGCCCCCAGCCAGTGGCTGAGCTGGCGTAGCGGAAGCACAACTCACTTCTACCCAGAGTGGGACGCCCCCAACTGTGGAAGTTTCGCTCCACCCCAAGCTCTCCACTCTCAGGTTGTCTGGGACGCGGTGGTCATGACTGCTTGGCATCTGCCCTTGCAGCTTCCCTTCCACAGAGGTCAAGCCTCATCGGGGTCTGAGGGCTTCCTCCCTTTTATAGGCATTCTTTATCCCCACCCCCACAATCCCCCCCCCCACACACACACAAATTAACCCTTTCCTATCCTTCCCTGGTGGCTCAGGTGGCAAAGAATCGGCCTGCAACACAGCTGACCTGGGTTGGGTCCCTGGGTCGGGAGGATCCCATGGAGGAGGGAATGGCAATGCACCCCAGTATTCCTGCGTGGGAAATCCCATGGACAGAGGAGTCTTCTGGGCTACAGTCCATAGGGTTGCGAAGAGTCAGATACGACTGAAGCGACTAACACTTTGGGTTCTATCTCAATGCTTCCCAAGGATTCACACTTAACACCCAACATAAACTGTGCCACCCCAGCCTCACCCAACTCCTTTTCCTCTTGGCTAGCCTTGGTCTTTTATTCTTCCATAGACACATGATCAAGATACTACAGAATCTTCTCCATCAAAGGAAAAAAAAAGCTGGGATTATAAATAAAAGCACATTAAACTTAGATACCAGTTTTGGGAAAATTGACACAATTTGTAATTCTATATTTAACTATGTATTTGCTTTCTGTTTACATCTCCCACTAAACTGTAAATTCCATGAGGACACATATTTTTTTGTGTGTTTGTTTACCTCTCTGTACCTAACACACATCCCAGTGCCAGTTCATAACAGATATGTGATAGATATTTGGTGAATAAATGAAATAACTGACATCCAAGTCTCCTCATTTTAAAAGGTAAACAAAGACACTTATGGCAGGGGGCTTCCCTGGTGGTCCAGTGGTTAACACTTCACTTTCCAATGCACGTTCGATCCTTGGTCAGGAAACTGAGATCTCACATGTGTCACAGCCCAAAAAATCAAAACATAAAACAAAAGCAATATTATAACAAATTCAATGAACACTTAAAAAAGAAAAGATTTAAGACAGACAATATATGATGAGTAGAGTAGTTGTTACTAAGAATATTCTTTAGTAATTGGGCAATATATGATGCTGTTTTTATTACCCATAACCGATTCTCCAATACAAATAGATTTTTTTATTTAAAAATTTTCATTTTAGGGGCTTCCCTGGCAGTCCAGTGGTTAAGACTTTGCCTTCCAAATCTAGGGGTGTGGGTTTGATCCCTGGTCAGGGAGCTAAGCTCTAACATGCCTCTCAGCCAAAAAACCAAAGAACAAAACAGAAACGATGTTGTAACATTCAAAAAGACCAAAAAAAAAAATCCTCATCAAAAATAAAATCTTAAATTACTTTTCTCCATTTTAGATATATTAGCTAAATGTGGAATACATTTGCCTATGGAAACAAAACATATTAAGTAGAAGTTAGACTCTCTGCCTATTCCACAGTGTATGCAACTCTTGAAACTATATTTTGGATTAAACGGGCTTCTGTGGAGCTAATAGCTATTTGGAAAAGTGTTGTAATAAGAATAAAAGTATTAACCTATTCAGTTAAGAAAACAAGAGACTCCACTCTGCTCTCTTCACCACTCCCACCTCTGATAAGAGAAAAGGAGGCACTGCCCAGGGCAAGAGCAATTCAAATGCCATCTCCATCACTCAGTGGCCAAACAACCTTGCACCATCTACCTGACTGGAGAAGGAAATGGAAACCTGCTCCAGTATTCTTGCCTGGAAAATTCCAAGGACAGAGGAGCCTGGTGAGCTACAGTCTATAGGGCTGCAAAGAGTCAGACACGACTGAACACACATGCATGCAGTCTAAGTCTCATTTCTGTACTATCTGTAGTGACAACGATGTCACCTTTCAGCTCTTGTTCTTCATTAGGTGAGCGTGCATCTGACTCACCTGGAGAGGGCTTTTGAACCAAAACACAAGGGTCCTGATCCCAGACTGGGGTGGGTCCTAGGAATGGGGATTTAAAAACCTGCTCAGGTGATTCTGATGGGAACTCATCAGCCAGGAACATCTAAGTTATGCTGTAGTAATAAGGAACCCTGCATTTCCCAGGGCTTAACACATAAACATTTATTTCCTATGCATGTTGCACATTCCATGTGGGTTTAGTGGGGTGGAGCATTCAGCTCCACAGTTATTCGAGTCTCAGGATCACAGAGTCTCCATCATCTGGGACACTCCCATCACCACAGCAGGACAAATGAGGCGTGCCATGCACAAGCAATAAGTATTGGTTCTGGAAGTGACCTTCGTCACCTGCTCACAGCATTTTGGCCAAAAGTAGTCCCATGATCCTGCCTTCCCACAAGAGGGGTGGGCAGTGATCTCCCCTGGGTGCCCAGGAAATAAAGAAGAACCCATTTGGTGAGCAAAAGTAATGTCTACACACCGACAGTGTTAAGAAGGACTGCATTCAATTCACTAATTAAATGAGATACTGAAAGTAGGGTATTACTTATATAATATGGTACCACTGCACTTACATGGCTATTTAAAGTTGAATACAATTTAAAATGCAGTTCTTCAATCACAGCAGCCATGTTTCAAGTACAAAATAGCCTGAAGTGGTTTGTGGCTACTCCACGGGCAGCTCAGATGTGAAAGATTTCCATCACTGCAGAAAGGTCCATTAGACAAGGCTGCTCTAGTCCACAACACGACTCCTTCCCTTTATTCTATACCCACAGATGGCTGTCAGCAGAAACGTTCCATGTGCTGGCAACTGCTCAGAAGCTTTCCACATGAAGGGCATTTGCAAGCTAGATGTTCACAAGGCAGAGCATGGAGGTAGTGCGCTGGGGGAAGGTGTGTGATACATTTTCAGGTTAGCAAAGAAAGAAAGTGAAGTCATTCAGTCGTGTCCAACTCTTTGCAACCCCATGGACTGTAGCCTACAAAGCTCCTCCGTCCATGGGATTTTCCAGGCAAGAATACTGGAGTGGTTGCCATTTCCTTCTCCAGGGGATCTTTCCAACCCAGGGATTGAACCCAGGTCTCCCACATTGTAGGCAGACACTTCATCGTCTGAGCCACCAGGGAAGTCCAGGTTAGCAAAACTAATGATAAAAGGCCTAGAGTAAAGAAGGACAGGTGTACCTAAAAAAGGGTCACGTGGAAGACGTGTCGGTCAAAAAGGGGATAAAAGTGGTTGTCAAAGCAAACCTGTAAGGATTATGATTAAACACATGCAGAAGGCAGGGAGAACCAACTTCACATGCTTTTACAAATAGGAATCTTATGCAAAGTGGTCTAACCAACCTCCATCTCTACTGAAAACAGAATCAAAAGTGATGGGATTAAATTTGATCTATATATAGGGTAGAATGCATTGGGTGAAAAATAGCTGATTGCAAATACTCATCTATAGTATTGTAAAATGGGAGATGTATTACATATTTATAGTTTGGAGAACACCATACTATTTGAAAATGTGGGACAACATGGAGATCATTTTGCTGAATGATCTCTTCTAAAATCTCTTCTAAAGCTGTGATTCTATTTGGGGTTCCTCACATATCCAGTGACCTATGACTCTGTAACTGTTTAGGACAGTGACTCAAAGTGTGGCCTGCAAACTCCTGGTGGTCCCCAAGAAATTTCAGCTCAAACTATTTTCCTAATAACACTGAGATGTTATTTTCCATTTTCAGTGCTGACATTTGCTCTGAAGGTGCAAAAAAGCCCTAGTGAGTAGAACAGCTGGCCCTTTAGTATAAATCCAGTGGGTCAAATCCATTCTATCAGCCGTTGTGTTCAATAGACGGCACGTGCAGCAAAAAACAAAACAAAACAACCCCTAAAACTTAAAAATGCTATTTTCACTAAAAATGCCCTTGAGGAAGCCATAAAAACCACTACTTTTGTTGAATCTTGACCCTTAACCTGTCTTTGAATGTTTTGATGGTGACACTGGAAGTAGGTGAAAAGCACTTCAGTGGCTACTGGGGCACAATGGTTGCCTGGTGGCTGTTTGAGCTGCAAACATGGGGGCTTCCCTGGTGGTCCAGTGGTTAAGACTTCACACTTCCACTGCAAGGGGCCAGCTTTGATCTCTTACTGGGAAACTAAAATCCTGCATATGACACAGTCAAAAAAAAAAGTCTGTGGGTTACAAGCCCAACTAACAGTTTATTTTATGGGATGTGACTGAGAGACTAACCATAGCTAATCAGGCTTACGGATTTCGCAGATATTTTCTCAAAGACCAAAAGAGGTTTCCACTTCAAGGAAAAATACTTCAACTGAAATTATTTCTGCCAATAACAAAAGTCAACTTTTCAAGTGAAAATTAGAATAATGGAAAACGTGTCTTTCCCACTGTAAGCTTTTCAGTTTTCTAACCCTCCAAGATTTTTAAGTATTGTGACATTAGTGGTTGTATGAATGAAGGAGGTTTTTCGGGGATTATATGATGAAATATGTCAGTGCTTAAAAGATCTGTGTAATCAATCCAGTGAGCCAACATTTTTCAAATGACTGATGCATCATATTACAATCATTGTGTTCAGTTGCTCAGTCGCGTCCAACTCTGAGACCCCACGGACTGTAGTTCGCCAGGCTCCTCTGTCCATGAAATTTTTCAGGCAAGAATACTAGAGTGGGTTGCCATTTCCTTCTCCAGGGGATCTTCCTGACCCAGGGATTGAAACCACGTCTTTTTGTGTCTCCTGCGTTGCCGGCGAATTCTTTACCTGCTGACCTGTGGGGAAGCCCATCACAATCATAATTTAAATCATAAGTGTGAGATGCAAGTCAATGCTCAACAATATGTGAGTGTGAGAAGAATGTTGATAACAGCTTCAGAGTCCCCATAAATCACTAGTGGAGTTTTAGTGCCGTGTTAAACAATGCTCAAAATTTTGTGAAAAATATTCTTTTCTTTTCCAACTACATGTCTGTGTGAGATGATTTTCTTCATATACTTCAGCCAAGATAATATACCACAACAGATTGAATGCAAAGCAGATATTAAAACTCATCTGCTTTTCTATTATTCTAGACACTAAAGAGATTTTTCTTAAATGTAAGACAGTGTTACTGTTTTCACCTTTTGGTTTTGGAAAATAAACCATTTTTTAACAAAAATATATCTATTAACACAAAATGGATTTATTATTTTAAAATGGATACATATTTTAACATTTCTCCACTTCTAATAACATAAATACTAGTAGATATAACTGATATAAAACACCTCTCTTTGAGTTCTCACTTATCTTTAAGAGTGTGAAAAGGTCCTTGAAACCAAGACATTTGAAAACTATTTGAGACCTTGTTGTTCAGTTGCTGAGTCGAGTCTGACTCTTTGCCACCCTGTGGACTGCACCACACCAGGCTGATCTGTCCTTTATTATCTCCCGGAGTTTGCTCAAATTCATGTTCACTGAGTTGGTGATGCTATCTAACCATCTCATCCTCTGTCACTCCCTTCTCCTTTTGCCTTCAATCTTTTCCCAGCATCAGGATCTTTTCCAATGAGTCTGCTCTTTGCATCAGGTGGCCAAAGTATTGGAGCTTCAGCTTCAGGATCAGTCCCTCCAATGAATATTTGGGGTTGATTTCCTTTAGGATTGACTGGTTTGATCTCTTTGCTGTCCAAGGGAGACACTTCTCCAGTACCAGAGTTTGAAAGCATCAATTCTTTGGTGCTCAGCCTTCTTTAATGGTCCAACTCTTATGTCCATCCATACATGACTATTGGAAAAACCTGGAGAAAAATTGGAGAAGGAAATGGAACCCACTCCAGTATTCTTGCCTGGAAAACCCTATGGACAGTATGAAAAGGTTTGGGACTTACTCTGCACTTTATAAAACAGAAAACCATGGACAGCTCCTACAGATGCTTTAATTGCACTGGGAATACCTAAGATCTAATGCAAAATAAAAAATTATAGAATTCTGCATGTTTACTCTATTGATCTTAAACATTACAGACCAGGACAAACATTTTCAGAGAGTTTTACTGCCGTTAGTGAAGTCACTAAGTCGTGTCCGACCCTCAGCGACCCCATGGACTGTAGCCTACCAGGCTCCTCTGTCCATGGGATTTTCCAGGCAATAGTACTGGAGTGGATTGCCATTTCCTTCTCCAGGGGATCTTCCCAACCCAGGGATCGAACCTGGGTCTCCCACATTGTAGACAGACACTTTACAGTCTGAGCCACCAGGGAAGACTGCCGTTAAGTGGACATTAAATTTATTTTTATTTAAAATATCTGACTAAATGATCTAAAACTGCCAGAATGACACACATTATGGGATAAGGTGCTATATTTTTCATAAATATGGATAAAACATAAGCAAATCCTGTTTAAAAGGTACAGTCATCTAGAAGAACAATTTTATTTTAAAAATGTACTAGGATTATATGAGCAGATGCACTACTAATTGCTCTTTAGTTGCTATGCAAGTGTTTCCAGGGTAAGTTTTCTTGTTATATAACTATTCTACTACTTGTGGTAGATGCTTATTTATTTATTTTTTTGGTGCTTTTTTTTTTAAATTAAAAGTCCCAATCATGGTGTAAGAATGTGAAATTAAACAATATGCACTGTGATTTGCTAGAACAGTTGTTAAGAATAAAGTCAGGCACACTGATTTGCTGTTGTTCAGTTGCTCAGTCGTGTCTGACTCTGCAACCCCATGGACTGCAGCACTCCAGGCTTCCCTGTCCTTAACTATCTCCTGGAGTTTGCTCAAATTCATGTTCACTGAATTGGTGCTGCTATCCAATCACTTCATCCTCTGTCGTTCGCTTCTCCTCTTGCCTTCAATCTCTCTGAGCATCAGGGTCTTTTCCAATGAGTTAGCTCTTCACATCAGGTGGCCAAAGTATTGGAGCTTCAGCATCAGTCCTTTCAGTGAGTATTCAGGGTTGATTTCCTTTAGAATTGACTGGTTTGATCTCCTTGCAGTCCAAAAGACTCTCAAGTCTTCTCCAACACTACAATTCAAAAGCATCAATTCGTTGGTGCTCAGCTTTCCTTATGGTCTAACTCTCAGACCCGTACATGACTACTGGAAAAACCATAGCCTGACTATAAGGACTTTCGTCAGCAAAGTGACGTCTCTGTTTAATACATGGTCTAAGTTTGTCATGACTTTCCTTCCAAGGAGCAAGCGTCTTTTAATTTCATGGCTGTAGTCACCGTCAGCAGTGATTTTGGAGCTTGAGAAAATAAAATCTGTCCCTGGTTCCACTTTTTCCCCATCTATTTGCCATAAAGTGACGGGACCAGATGCCATGATCTTAGGCACACTCATAAAAACATCTAAAAATAACTACACCACTGAACTTCCTTCAAAACTCTTCAGGTTGCTAAGAGTTTGTGGTTACTCCTAGATTGGAAATGACTTGTGATCACTGTGGTTTTTTAAAAAGGCAATGAAAAAGGAAAAAAAAAAAAAAAAAAGGCAACAACATTCCTCAGAGTTGAATCACACTTAAAAATTTTTTTTATTGAGGTGGGTCTTTGTTGCTGCACATGGGCTTTCTCTAGTTGTAGCAAGTGGGGGCTAGTCTCCAGTTGCAGTGTGTGGGCTTCTTCTTGCAGTGGCTTCTCTTGTTACAGAGCATGGGCTCTAGAGTGTTCAGGCTCAGTAATTGTTATACAGGGGCTTACTTGCCCCGTGGCATGTGAAATCTTCCAGACCAGGGTTCAAACCATGTACTCTGCATTGCTAGGTGGATTCTTAACCAGTGGACCACCAGGGAAGCCTAGGCCACACTTCTTGAGTAGCAGTTTGGAGCTAACTTTCAACATATTATCGACTAGAGACAACGTATTAGAAGATGTCTTTTGTTACCCGAACATTGACCAGAGACATTTCATTATTCACTTACATAACAATTCATGAGCCACAGGCATTAATTTCTGCAAAAATCCCCTGAGTGAATGAGTTAAAATACAGTTCAACAGCTGAGGCTAACAAAAAAACACCTTAAAGTCATCATACCCAGAGTCTCTGAGCTTTATGAAAGGCTATACTTGGGGTTGGAGAAGGCAATGGCACCCCACTCTAGTACTCTTGCCTGGAAAATCCCATGGGTGGAGGAGCCTGGCAGGCTGCAGTCCATGGGGTCACGAAGAGTCGGACACGACTGAGTGACTTCCCTTTCACTTTTCACTTTCATGCATTGGAGAAGGAAATGGCAACCGACTCCAGTGTTCTTGCCTGGAGAATCCCAGGGACGGGGGAGCCTGGTGGGCTGCTGTCTGTGGGGTCGTACAGAGTCGGACACAACTAAGTGACTTAGAAGCAGCAGCAGCAGACTTAGGGTGGCAGTGAGGAGCATCCTCACACTGGGTCAGGAGGCAGCTCACTAAGGATTCTTCTGGTGCCCAAATACCCTGTATCCTTTGGCTGCTCAATCCTGGATGACAACTTTTCAGAAATCAAACTAGGTAGCACTCCCCCAAATGAATTCAAGCTCCTGACAAAACTGTTGAAAGTAGAGCAAAATGATCCCTGAAATGTAGCAGTGTCTTACAACATCATCGCAAATACACTGGAAAGTGAAATGTTACACAAATCTGATGACGTTTAAATTTAGAACGCATGTGATATTTGAGTGGGCTAAATTTCCATAAGGCAGAAAATGCCTTGAGAGGCTCTACAATCCAGTACTGGTATTTTCTGAGTTAGGAAGAGGAATTATATTTGAATTGCCTTATATATGCAAAACTATATACTCTTAAAATATGTAAGAGTATGCTAAGTTTGCATTTAAGATAGACTTTGGAAACGCACACACGTTCTCTGTGTAAAAGAATAAATCAAAATTATAAGTACACAATTACCTAAGAGTGCAAAATGTAGATGTTGATAAGGGGGAAACTAGTTTTCAAAGGCAAAAAAGAAAAAAAAGCTAACTGGGTGAGTTGATTTCTCAACTCCTATCTCATTCCACACTTCTCAGATGGCTCAGTGGTAAAGAATCATCCTGCCAATGCAGGAGACCTGGGTTCAGTCCCTGGGTCGGGAAGATCCCCTGGAGAAGGCAATGGCAACCTACTCTTGTATTTTTGCCTGGGGAATCCCATGGACATAGGAGCCTGGAGGGCTACAGTCCATGGTGTTGCAAAAGAGTTGAACATGACTTAGTAGCTAACCAACAACAGCAATAATCTCGTTCTCAGCACCAGCTGCGAATAGAACCCTGTGAATTACGTTTGTTGAATTCTGTCTGAATTAACGTTTGCTGTTACTCTCTTCCTTCCACTCACCCTATACCCAAAGTACAGGTGGGGTGGTGTGTTCCCATCTCTTATCAACAGTGTAGAAAAAGTGTTTCCACTTTAAGTTAATTAATATGCCCCATGAGCCCAATTCTTTCCTTGGTAGGAGTTCATCCCTAATGTATTTTGCTGATGTAATAGGCAAATCATTGATCTTTCTAATAGTAGGACCCCTGAAGGATGCTCAGCCAACAGAGTGTGCCTGTAGGGAAACTGACAGTGGATGTCACAAAAGTAAGGGAAGGTTGGCCTCAATAGTACCATCCTTTTCTTTTTTTGGTGTGGGAGGGGGCATGCCACCGCTTATGGGATCTTAGTTCCCCAGTCAGGGATTGAACCTCCGCCCTCAGCAGCGAAAGCATGGAGTCCTAACCACTGACCACCAGGAAAATCCCCCTCCCCTTTTTTAAATTATAATTTTTAGTTTTGGCTGTGCTGGGTCTTTGTTGCACACGGGTTTTCTCTAGTTGTGGTGCTCAGGCTTCTCCCTGCTATGACTTCTCTTGTAGGGGAACATGGGCTCTAGGGTGTCGGGCTTTAGTAGTTGTGACTCATGAGCCTTAGAGCACAGGTTCAGTCATTGTGGAATCTTCCTGGACCAGGGATAGAACCTGTGTCCCCTGCTTTGGCAGGTAGATTCTTAGTCCACTGAGCCACCAGAGAAGTGTCCCCTCCCTTTTTTAAGACCCCCTCCCCGCAAAAGACGCCACCTCCTTTGCCTCCTTTGTCCTTCAGTATATTATCCAGAAGTTCAAAAGGGGGATAGAAATGTTTACCTTTAACTTGTCTTAATTCTTCATAGTTACAGGTCTGCTTCAGTTCTTTAATATTTCACTTTTATAAACATGCTCTAAATTAAAGGTGAAAGGACCTAGGACTTGGCTGGGATCTGGTATTGAGAGGCAGGATGCAGAAGTTTTATGATAAGTCTAGACATTAAAGAGGGATCTCTGAGAGGTCTTGATGTTATTTAGAAGAGACAGCTTACATAGGAAGCACAGATTTAGAATAAATGAGCTGCAAAGAATTAGAATGAGGACAGCTGGGGGCATCAAACAGGCACACATGTATGTTTTAACCTGTTTGGAGTGTTCCTACCCATGGAAAATCACCCCCTTCCCCTGATCCAGTCCTGGAAAACTTAAGCTCTGCTCTAGATTTGGGTCATAGTCAGTCAATCAGGTAGCTCAACACCCCTTCCCCCAAGTCCTGCAAGTTAAATTTATTTGTAAAAAGTTTGAAATCCAAAACATAAGTTCCCAAATACCGAAATTACACAAAGGTTCTAGAGCCTCTAGGCCAGCGCACAGAACCCCACTTACCAGGGCAACTGCAGGTGAGTCAAGGATTAACGTTAAGGAACAAAGTTTGTTTTTGTCCGACACCCAGCAGGCTGAACACTGAGCCCCCATGCTCTGAGATGGGACTTGTGGACAAGGCAGCTTAATGCAGAAAGAGAACAAAGTCTCAGGCGCAGCTCCCAGAAGAAAGGGGCTAGGGTGTTCCTGGATGAGCTGGCCTCACAGGTTCAGGGAGCACAGGGATTGCGGGAAAGGTAATGGGAAGCAGGTGGGGGGGCCTCCTCATTCTGCGCAGGCGCAGCTCAGCCACAGGCCTGTGCACCTTAAGAAGGGAGGTACTTGGCGCAGTCTGACGGTGGAGTTTTCCACCCTTTGAAGTCAAAAGGTCACCAAGCTGCGGGACACTCGCACGTGCCCAGATGGAGGGTCAGTGGTCCTATCCAGTCTCAACCAGTTCAGCTCCAGCTAGACACAGCTGGTCTAAGACTCTGGAAGAGAACTGGGTCAAGCATCTCATTGTTCAGGCTCTGTGCAGCTGGAGGACATGCGAACCTTGTCCAGCCACAGTTAGTGAGGTTACAGGTGAAATAGATTTAACCCACGCTCACCCACAGTTTCATTAACAGTGATGGAACCCTCCTGTTAGGCAGGGCGTTTCTATGAAAACATTCTGTGGCAAGACGCCAGGCACCGCTTGCGCTAGAGGAGCAGGTGGTGGGTGTGGAAATCCCTGGTGGGTGAGTCTAGAAGAACAGGGCCATGGCGTTGAAAAGCAGCCCCTTTCCTTCCTAAGGTCTAACTTTGCCTCTGGGCTGGGTGAGGAAGCCCTACACTACTTGAGCGGTGTCTACCTGCGATGGGGGAGGAGGAGGCAGCACAGACGTGCTGTTGTGGGCAGAGAGATCATTTATAGCATCTGAGCATCACAGGCACTTGCCAAGTGGCACTAGTGATAAAGAACCCTTCTGCCAATGCAGAAGACGTAGGTTCAATCCCTGGGTCAGGAAGATCCCCTGGAGGAGGGCATAGCAACTCAGGCCAGTATTTTTGCCTGGAGAATCCCATGGCCAGAGGAGCCTGGCAGGCTACAGCCCATAGCGGTGCAAAGAGTCGGACACAACTGAAGCGACTTAGGACGTATCCACGAGCATCATAACTAGAAAGGAATGCTTACAGCTTGTTGGGCACTATTTGAATTGTCTTATATTCAAGTCATTCTCGCAGCAAATGACATTGCCATTTTTTAGGTCAGAGCTGGTCATGTACTGTCATTTTGATATGGTTCAGACGAGCCCTTTACAACTCTCCACCTGAAGATGTGAAAGAAAGAGCTTAACTAACTGCCCAGCGTCACAGAGCTGGTTGTACAGATCAAGTGTTCTTGGGGGAACAAATGGCACCCGCAGAAGAGGATGACCGAGACATTGATGAAAGACTGCTTATGGTGGGGGTTAAGTGAAATCAACAGGATGGGGAAGCTTCTGGAAAAGCCATCCTAGACAGGTGTGGTGGGCATCGGGAGATGGCTTGAGCTGTCAGCAAAGGGCTGAGTTGTGTGTGTGTAGGAGGGGTGACTTACAAGTCACCTCTCATGGTGCATGGCCTTATAAATGGTGCTTGCATTTTTCTTTGTTCATGTCTGTAAAGGCCGAGTCAGGTGTTCATTCTTTACAAAATAGAGCACCTGTCAAAAAATTCTGTATGAGCCATTCTGGGCACAGCAGGGGCATCTCATGGAGCATGGCAAGGGAATGACAGCTAGACATTAGTCATGCGTTCTTAAATAACATCCACTTATCACTAGCCCTTTATTAATGGGTACCTAACTGCCCAGCACACTCAGCTGGACTTCTGCCTCCCCCTGGTCTTCCACTCCTGCCAGATCACTTTTAGAAGGGGAATGACAAGCTAACATGCCAATAACAGAGTTCTCAAAAGTCAGCTACATGCAGAGCAGGCAGTCCTTCATAAGGTCCTGGATCCTGCGTGTCCAGGAGGAAGCCTGACTTTCTCCTCAACCTTCTAAGCTCACATCGCCCGGTCAACATTTCCCATCGACGTTCATGTGCTCTTACCTGTGACTGTCACCTGGTCTTGAGTTTGTGGCAGCCTCTTTAATTCCTGCTAGGTAGCTCCAAGCACAGATCCAGGCTGTGCTGACTGGTCCCTCTGCTCCCAGTTCCCACCTTCCAACCCACTCCCTTCCTCCACTGATTCCCACCTGCTAACCCTGATGGATGGAAAACTCTCGCTTTCTCAGAAATGACTTAAAGAAAGCTGAGAGATGATTTTGACATAAGCAAGTCAAGCTGTCTCACCTGGATGGTTGAGGATGCCTTTGACCCTAAGGATGGTGGTTTTAGTCCCTAAGTCATGTCCGACTCTTTTGGGACCCTGTGGACCGTAGCCCGCCAGGCTCCTCTATCTATGGGATTTTCCAGGCAAGAATACTGGAGTGGGTTGCCATATCATTCTCCAGGAGATCTTCCCGGACCAGGGATTGAACCCGTGTCTCCTGCAATTGTAGGTAGATTCTTTACCACTGTGCCAAAATTTCACTATATTTTAGAACCCAACAGAACATCCCAACCAATACCAATAAGACCTAAAGCTGGTTCAGTTTCCCCAGACACTGCTGATAATTTTCTCTCCAGAAAGAAAGGGGGTAATGTCATGCTTCAAATGGATCACCTCTGTATCTTTTTGTAGGAAAATCCCCTCCACCTTAAATTCAAGTTTTTTAAATTCAAAGCACCTAATGTTTGCATATAAACTTTATATTGTACTTTTTTGAGAGTCATGTGACAAACAGGCTGTTACAAGGAATTTATTCCAAAAAGCAACTTGAAGAATCTGTCCTGAGCTGAGGTCAGTGGGGGTCATTTCCTTCACCGCCTGTCTCCACGACACTGTGTAATGAGGAGAAATATGAATACATGGAAAAATGCTGAAAAGGTGTTTTGAATTCTCAAAGGAGAAATTATTCATAGTATTATTAGTATTAAGTATATCACACAGTACTGTCAGACTTTTAAGTCAGGTATGAAGGATGGCATAAACTAATCAGACTGTCCTACCTATTTCTGGTATTTGAGAAATAGGTATAAAAAATAAAACAATATTTTTTTTTACTAAAAAATTCCATTGAATTTCTTAGTTTTATCTTTTTAAATAGTTTTGATAATTCTCCTTGCACTTGAAGAACATGTTTTCCTATTTTTAAACTTTCCCTACATGGCAAGCTATCACTTATATAAATCTAGAATTATAAAGCTGGAAGAAATTCAACCCAGCTCCAAATTTCTTGGATATCTTAAGCCAGTCCCCAGAGCCAACACTGTCGTACATTTTGTTTTTCCTTTATCACCTCTAGAGAGGAGATTCCCCACAACCTTCATCACCTGCTCCAAGCTGCTCCACCCCCTCCTCCATCCCCACCCTTCCCTCTACAGCCCTGTCTTTGGACTTCAGCCATGGCTCCTCCTGGGGTCAGACGTTGCAATCAGTAGTCCTTTGGTGACCCTCAGTCACTTGTACTGAGGCGTCATCTCTCTTGGGATGTTTCCCTTACACCTCTGATGGTCTCCATTAAATTGTCATGTAGGTTAACATTCCCACAGTTAGCAGAACAGAAGAACTGGCAGCAGATGGCTATTTGGAAGCATCAAGTGCCAGACTTAGAAACTGTTCCTGGTGAGAAGCTTCTATTTCCTGAGTCCTGCTCTTCACCCTCCTGATGTCTGATGAACTCCACATACCTTAAGGATCAATTCCCAAGTTACTTCTCCTGTCCTACTCAAGAGATGCTCTTTCTCCTCTGGGCTAATTGTCACTTGGGCTTCCCAGGTGGGTCAGTTGTAAAGAATTCACCTGCCAACGTAGGAGATGCAGGTTCGATCCCTGGGTCGGGAATATCCCCTGGAGAAGGAAATGTAACCCACTACACTATTCTTACCTGGGAAATCCCATGGACAGAGGAGCCTGGCAGGCTACAGTCCACGGGGTCGCAAGAGTTGGACACAACTTAGTGATTAAACAACTGTCATTCATCACTGCAGCACCTCCCATCACATGTATTGCAGACGGATTCTTTCATCTGCCTGCTCACCTCTTTACGAGCATCCTTCTGAGTGGCCGTGACTGCCTTCCTCTCTGCTGCTGCTGCTGCTAAGTCTCTTCAGTCGTGTCCGACTCTGTGCGACCCCAGAGATGGCAGCCCACCAGGCTCCCCTGTCCCTGGGATTCTCCAGGCAAGAACACTGGAGTGGGTTGCCATTTCCTTTTCCAATGCATGAGTGAAAAGTGGAAGTGAAGTCGCGCAGTCGTGTATGACTCTTCTCGACCCCATGGACTGAAGCCTACCAGGCTCCTCCGTCCATGGGATTTTCCAAGCAAGAGTACTGGAGTGAGGTGCCATTGCCTTCTCCAGCCTTCCTCTCTAGTGTAGTTTATTTCAAGGCTTTCTGAGTCTGTGTTGGGTGATTATAACCAATGCCGAAGCACTTTGTGGGGCATCATTGCAATATTTTAAAAATTATTTTTGGTGCCTCCTTGTAAACTGTCACTTTGGTGATTCTTATCAGTATTTCCAAGGCAATTCCTGTTGCCCTACAATTTCTTGGACTGGAGTTAGTATTTCCATCATGACTACAGGCAGTACTTGTATTGCCTTCATCACTTGACCATCCTGCTTCTTAGTGCTCAGGGGGCCACCCCCTCTTTCTGTCACAGGCTCCCAATATGTGGAGATTATAGTATTGCCTTAGGCTTATTCAGCACTAGAAACATTCCTTAAGTGATGCTGAGAATACTGTCTCAATAAGTCTTCACAATAATTTTTATGTGGGTAAGTTACTTTCCTTTTCTAGAAGATGGATCACTGTAGGTCAAGAAACTTGCCACCCAGCTCTTCTCAGTCCTAAATCAATGCTCCTTCTACCAGGAACAACCAGAAGTTGCCCCAGTGCCTGCCATCTTTAGACCTCAGGCATCAGCAGCATCTGAGAACTTGCTAGAAACACTCATTCTCAGGTCCTACCCCAGACCTACGGAGTCACGGGGAAACTGTGTGTGTTCCAATGCATGCTGGGTCTGAGATCTCTTTCTGAAACCAGTGCCCCACCCCCCACTGGCTGTCCATGGCATTCATCTGCAGTCTCTTAAAAATATAGTAATGCTGAGCCCCACCTTCAGACCAGGACTCAGATGCTCCAGCAGCTCAGACTGTAGCATCTTTAAAAACAAATTCCCAAGTGGTTTTAATGTATGTTTAGGCTTAAGACCCACTGCTCTAGAAAACACAGAGCTGGAGCTGCCTGTGAATTTCTTCTTAGTCCTCGGGGAGTATCCCTAGGAAAGGTATTGGAAACGCAGCACCTCAAGCATGTTCTATATTGTCACTTAGCAACTCTCTATTCATACAAAAAGGGCCCCTGCAAATATAAAATCCCAACACAGAAAATTAATACAGTGAATCCGCCAATATGTGCACACCCTGCACTCACACCTTATCCGACGAGCCATGTCAGAATCTCGGGATCATTGTGTGTGTGGTTTTGGTTTCATGCTGAACATTGCAAGACATTGTGCTGGCTGCCTCATAGCCATGGTTTCATGGACAATATCAACTCAGCACGAGGGTCATCACACACCCCGTGCATCTTTTTTGCCCCTCTGAACAAAGTGAATGTTGACCTGGATACGGAGAAGGATCCTAGCTAGGGTCTTTCTCATTGCTTGAATCCTAATAAAAAAAGATTTTTGCAGCCCAAGCAGAGGGCTATTTTTTTCACAAGCAAAAGCAATCTGTTCTTCCTGAGATAAATCAGTTTGTGTTCTCATGTACAGAATAAGGGATGCCCAGCGTGGTGGGAAGTGGGGGACAAATCAGGTCATTACATCAAACTACTGCTTTCTGTTTTACAAAGAACATTCTCAGGTGTTTCTATAGGGTACTGACTGTCATAGAACCAAAGAGTTTTCACCATAACAACCTTTGCAATTGGCTGTTGTTCCCTTTTTATGTTGAGTTAACCGAGGCTCAAATGCTCAAGTCATTGCCTTAAGGTGACAAAAAAGGGGCGGAATGCATGGTTGCTGAGTCCAGTGTTTATGTGTTTTGTTTTAGGCCATGCTTGCTTAAAGAAAGACAGCACCGGTGAGAGACAGCTTTATGCAGAGGAAAGTAAAAATTAAGCACACCCAGAGAAGCATCATCTTTCAATTATACTGTGGTAACACTTAAAAATTACTTACACAGTATACTAAATTACTGCCCATCAAAAGCAAATGCACTTCCTGAACCACAAATATGTATTCATACAAAGCAAACCTTATTCATTTGGAAAGATTTCGCATGGAGTGTTACTATAAATAACTTCATTATCTGTAATGGAAACTCAGCTATCACCATTCTAATTAGAACATGGTTAAAGAAATCCATGTTGAACAAAGCATCTGTAACATTTGGTGAGGGTAATAATGGCTTTGAGGTTCCAGGAAAAAGTCAGTTTTCCAAATTTCTCATTTACATCTCTCTCACTGTTCCCGAATCAATGGTTTAAAAAAAAAATTATATATATATATATAATAAAGGTGACAGACACTTGAAGAAACAGGAAAAATACAACAGCACAAAGAAGAAAGAAAATCATTGTATGTTCCCTCCTCTGAAAATCACTGGTACCATTTTGGCTGATGTTTCTTCTTTTCTGTGCACAGACAGTATGTCTGCCTGCTCAGCATCATCATGTATAAACTGTTTTACCTACTTATACATTTACTAGGATTAATTCCTCTATCAGGTCAGTATTCTACAATTCTTGGGCATTGTACAGACTTCCATCTTAGGAAAATTTATAAATTTTCCACTTTGCTGAATATTTACTGTTTAAACACTTTGGTTTTTATGAATAACATTGTGGCAAACAGAACGGTACATTAACTTCTATAAACTGTGTTGGATTTAGGAAAAATTTTCCCACAGTGGATTTGCGGGGTCAAAAGTTTGTAAAAAACTCGAAAATACATGTCTTCCTTGATTCTACTGCAAATCTGTAACTGACACTCCCACGAGAAGTGGCTTTTGCTTTGCACCCTTCCAAAGCTTAGACGTACAGTGGTGTTTTGGCTGATAATTGTAAAATCACAGTGTATTAAAACGTGCATTTCTTTGTCACTGCATGTCTTCAGGGATCACTTAGATTTCAGTATTATTCAAGGAGAGTGTTTAAGCCTGAAATTCAGCCCCAGAATACTCTGGTTCCTCCTTGTTGCATGGGGTGCCGTGAAAACCCACATATTATCTTGGTTGATAAGCTCTCCCTTGAGCTTGCAATGCAAGAACCTGTCCAATCCCTTAAAAGATTACACTTATCTCAAAGAAACATAAGAGGCTATTGTGGGTGTGTATGTGTGTAACACTCCCGGGAAAGCATTAACTCCATCATTCTTCCTCAGAATTAATCAGCTCTGATAAGAGACGATTTGGCAAAATGAAATGTCATTTCTGAGAATACAATTTTACATGCACCAATGACCTGCCACAAAAACGTATACCAAAAAATGGAATAACCCAATTTTACTTAGTAAATACCTATTAAAACACGAGGCCGTGTTGATGTATGGCAGAAATCAAATCAGTGTTGTAAATCAACTATCCTTCAATTAAAAAAATAAGTTAAACAAACAAATATGAGGCCACCTCTACAGCAAGTCACAGCAGATGCTTCTGACACTGGTTAATTGACCACAGTGAGAAAGATAAGGGAGAATTTCATGGAGGTACCTATAACTCTCATTTGTCAGTTAGGAGCATTTTAGAGCCCTATTGTAGATTCCACATTGGTTTTCAAAAAATAGCTACAATTGATGTTGATTTAGAAAATATAACGTAACAGATGTGCTGGAAAGAATGAAGGAAATGGATTGTTTAAAAAAATTAACGGAAGAACCCTACAAGTTGCATGAACTCACACAGTGCCCAGCGTAAGGGGCGTGGTGGTCTAGGAAATCAGAAAGGAATAGGGAATAGAGGGCACTTCGCAGGTGGTGTGAGTGGTAAAGAACCCATCGGCCAATGTAGGAGACGTAAGAGATGTGGGTTCGATCCCTGGGTCGGGAAGATTCCCTGCAAGAGGGCATGGCAACTCCAGTATTCTTGCCTGGAGAATCCCGTGGACAGAGGAGCCTGGTAGGCTATGGTCCATAGGGTCGCAGAGAGCCGGACACAACTGAAGTGACTTTGCATGCACAGGGAATAGGGGATGGGAAAATTCTTCCAGGAGAGTGAAGCTGCAGGAAATCCCCACATTATTAGTGTTGCCCCCCTCTCTCTTGCTGGGGCAGTGAAGTTTCAGCATCAATGCAGCTCTGTCCATTAATCCCAACACCGCAGAAGGAGCCCGAGGTGTCCATGAAAGCTATGCCTCACACCCGGGCTGAGCTCCATGCTGGCTCCACTGCGCAGAAACCGTGGAAGGAGGGCTATTGCCTGGTCTTAGCCATTTGCTCTGTGACTCCAGAGAAAACATGAAGATTTTGGAGGACTCAGCAACTCCACAACGAATGTTTCTGCACATCCCTGTGTGATTAGCATGGAACTGCAGGTCATCAGCAGGCTGGACCACAAGGGGCTTCCTGGGTGGCTCAGCTGGTAAAGAATGCAGGAGATGCAAGAGACTCAGGTTTGATCCCTGGGTTGGGATGATCCCCTGGAGAAGGAAATGCTAACCCACCCCAGTATTCTTATCTGGGAAATCCCATGAACAGAGGAGCCTGGCAGGCGACAGTCCATGGGGTTGCAGAAGTCAGACAGGACTGAGTGAGCAGGCACACAGGCTTGCACACAGGCCACCAGTGGCTGGACCACAATGCCTTTAGGTTTGTAACTTGCTCTGCTCGTTTGAGAGATTCATAAATTCCTGTTTTCTTATGACGCTGGACCTGAATTTTTGAGCAAATTGAGAAGCAAGCATTTATTTTCTGGGAGGCAAGTAGGTAACCGGAGTGGAATTCTTCAGTTTCTGCAAGTGTAATAGCTAGGGTCTTTTAGACGCCTTGTTCAGTCACTAAGTTGTGTTCAACTCTTTGCGACCCCATGGACTGCAGCACGCCAGGCCTCCCTGTCCATCACCAACTCCCGGAGTTTACTCAAACTCATGTCCATTGAGTTGGTGATGCCATCCAACCATCTCATCCTCTGTTGTCCCCCCCTCCTCCTGCCCTCCATTCTTCCTAGCATCGGGGTCTTTTCCAGTGAGTCGACTCTTCACATCAAGTGGCCAAAGTATTGGAGTTTCAGCTTCACCATCAGTCCTTCTAATGAATATTCAGGGTTGATTTTCTTTAGGAATTGACTGGTTTGATCTCCCTGCTGTCCAAGGGACTCTCAAGAGTCTTCTCCAACACCACAGTTCAAAAGCATCAATTCTTCGGCGCTCAGCTTTCTTTGTGGTCCAACCCTCACATCCATGAGACTATTGGAAAAACCATAACTCTGACTATATGGACCTTTGTCAGCAAGGTGATGTCTCTGCTTTTTAGTATGCTGTCTAGGTTGGTCATGTTATAAAGTAATGGAAAGCAGATAGAGATTTTGGTACTAGAAGTGGGCACTGCTGTCACAGCAGTATGTGACAGTGATCTGGAATAGTAGAAGGAAGCTGGAAAAAGTCTGAGAAGCACGTTAGAAGGAAAAGAAAGCTGAAAACATGTAGTTTCCTTGACAATGTATAATTTCATAAAAATGAGTAAGCCCTTACTGCTGAGGGCAGAGGAACATAAAATGCTAGGTTTGGTAAACACAGCAATACAGACAGCATGGTGACTATAATAATTAATACCATATTATTAACATATATTTAAAGGTTAAGAGAGTAAACTTTAAAAGTTCTCATCACAAGAAAAAAAATTGTGCTGTGTATGGTGACAGCAGTGACTGGATTTATGGTGGGTTTATATTCACAACATATACAAAATATGAAATCATGATATTGTACCCTGAAAATAATACGTAAATTATACCTCAATGAAAATTTCAGAAAAATAAATAAAACCAGGAACACAGGTACAACTTGGATAAAAGTCAGCAGACCAGGTGCTGGCATCTTTGGGAGGCCACTTGCCATTTTCCTATCAGTAAAAATGTTAACTTTTCTCAAGATAATTTTGGACTGGCTTCAAGCACAATTAAAATGATGCTTCAGTTCCTAAAATGAACACTTAGTATTCATAGTAAAGACAGACTGAGGACTTCAGAGAGAAATAAGAATCTGACTCCCTCAATAGGGCTGAGATATGTGGTCAAATAGGGCTTCCCAGGTAAAGAATCCACCTGCCAATGCAGGAGACACAGAGTCAATCCCTGGGTTGGGAAGATCCCCCGGAGGAGGGCACAGCAACCCGCTCCAGTATTCTTGCCTGGAGAATTCCATGGGCAGAGGAGCCTGGCAGGACACAGTCCAGGGGTTTGTGAAGAGTCGGACACCACTGAGCAACGTAACACAATAAATGTGGTCAAATATATTAATAATATTCTGGAAAAAAAATTTAATGATGAGTTTTTTTTAAGTTGGGAAGTGAGGGACGAAGTATCAGTGGATACACTCAGGCGTTAGGTGGGCAGCTGGCAACAGAAAGTCTGATTCTTAGTCCCCGGCACTCAAGGAGCTTGAGGTGAATGAGCCTCGGGAACACACGTGGGGCCTGCAGACCGGCCTCCTCATCTGCTCAGCTCTGGTGCTAATGCAAGACAGAGGTGTCTCTCCGGTAGAATTAAAAGCCCCCAGAAGCACTGGGTTTTCAACACAGCCTCCCTTCTAACAGAAAAGCAAAAACTGTGAAAACGAGGTTCTGTGATACTCGTTGTACTTTTCCAGGCTTCCATAGGCAACCCAACATTTATCTACACGTATTTTGTTCACCATCTCTCTGTACTTTTTATCCTGGAAAAAAGACAGGCTCTCTCTATCCTGCAGATGAATGAGGCCTTTGATGTCATGCAAATGTTAGCTCTGGGCCAAATGCGTCTGATCCTGAAAGTATTACACGTAGAGAATTAGAGATTTAAATGCATTGACCATTTTTATTTTGCTATGCGGAAACATACATTCACCAGGGGCTGTGCGATGCAGTTGACAGTGAAATGGAGAATATATCTTCTTGAAGGCTATTTATAACTCAATGCTAGATAGTTTAATTACAGTGGAAATTCTGTACAGTTTAAGGCTTGGCTCTGAACTAGATTGTAAATATGGACCAGATTTGGAAATAAAACACTTTTTTCAAGTAAAAAAAGAAAATTAAAAAAAAATACAAGGAAGGAGAAATGAAGAAAGAAAAAACAAAAGCAACTGAAGCCCAACGAGTTTTCCTGGAGTGAAGTCTCATCATTACAGTAAACTAACAAAAATACCGGTTTTCTTTCCAAAATAATGACATTTTACATATTTAGGACTCGTCAGGGTACCCTGGGAAGCTTTCCAGACTGAACACGGACCAAAGCAGACGACAGGGAAGAAATCACATTAATATGCTAAAATCAGTACTACCTTGTAACGAATTAAATTAGATTACACAAAGCAGGATTGTGAGCATTAAATATTTCCGGAGAGTCATTACTGTTGATGGGTGAGAGTAATAAACCAGAGGAAACAAATAACAAGATTCAAGTTGTTTACTGAATAAACTCGGTTATTGGCACATCTAATCTGGGAAAAACCTGACACAGCGGACCTAGACAGCTTCTAGCAGTTTAGGGTAATCTTCGTTGATCTGTAAACAAAAGATGTGTCACCTAAGAAATTGCAGTTTTGTTTAGACTTTAACCATCATCAGCTATGAAAGGCATGGACTGTTTCGTGTGTTACATGAGATCACGGTTTCTATTGTTGGTTATGAACGTGCAGGTGGAGCTGAGAACGGAGACACGGTGTGAAAAGTAAAAATGCTGCTCTTTTTGTAACTGTATTGTTGCTTCATGCAATATTGGTTTAGTGGTGCTGATTCAGATTGCTTTATTATGGGAAGATCTCTCTGCCAGTGTCTTTATTAAATGGTCAAAGTCAGTTCTTCTGGATTGAAATTGTCCACAGGCAGATACAAGTCAGTGGGTTAGAAGAGGGAACGCCATATAGATTCTGGTTTTTCCTAATGGTTTGCATGACTGGCTTCGTGTACAGCCTAGGTTATTCCTGTAGAAGAGAGATTTGATCAGTTACTCATTTGAGAATATATGAGAGTTTCCCTCAGACTGAAGTCAGGTGGCAAGTATCTTACAAGGTTATTAAATGCTCTTCTGGACAAGATACTGTAAAACACCAGTGTATGTCATGGATAGGCTTCTTCTGAAATAACCTCATCATTACCCAAGTGGCTGACCTCACTGAAGAGAAACTTTTTCTTTTTTTGCTTTCCTTCTTAATTTGAATATGATGAGTGCATTTTATATTTTTCCTTTGAGAGAAGCCACTTTATCAATCTAGGTTTCTTAAACCAATGTTAGAGAACTAACTTCCTTTACACAGGTAGAGCATTTAAGAGACTTTTATTACATAACCAAGTGTGCAAGGAGCTGCATTCAGCACTCAAAGCCCTCCAAGGATGTTCAGTGCTCATCAAGTTCTGGCGGGCGGGTTAGTATGCATGACAAGTCTGAGCACACACACGAGATTCGGTCTGCTTGTGATGCTGGCCAAACAGCAGCTGGAAAGGCATGCATTTCCTGAAGGAAAGCAGGACCACAAGACTGCATTTTTGCCTCCTCCTGAGACACAGTGCTACGCTCGGGGGAAAAAAAAAATTCCCAAAGAATATAGGAAAATAGATAACATCCACAGTGAGAGTGAGTGGTTTGGTTTCAAATTGTAAAACAAAGCAAAACAAAAGCTTAAACAGGCCAGAACCAAACACAGTTGAAGAAGCAGCTAACAATGGGATAATGCTGGCATCAGAATGGGCGTCATTTCATTCCCCTAGTTTTTGGAACGCACAAATTGCACCTCTCAGAACAAAACCATATTAGAGCTGATTAGGCTACATGGCCAGTGAAATAAAACAAACATGACCTTTCAGACCTGGCTAATGAGAGGAGCATGGACTAAAAGGAAGACATGCAGGACCAGGCAAGCAGACTCTGCTTTCTCTTTATCCTCTAACTGGCAGGGGGGACATCAAAAGTCCATAGTATGGAGCCTGTAAATCTGAAACAAACCAGTATCCGCAAACCAATTCTCCATCCTCTTGATACCCAGCCCTGAAAATGCCAGTGAGAGAAAAAGGAGAAAAGGAGGAGGTGAAGGGAGGGAGAGAGGGAAGCCCCGGGCCACATGCCAGCCGAGGCCAAGCCTGGAGAAGCAGCACCCGCCTCTTACCTGGGCTCAGTCTTCTCCATCCTCCGGGCTGATCTCTGTCTCTTTATGGACCACTACTTTGGTCACTGACATGTCAGGATGCTGCTCTTTGGCCTCTTTAATTGCCTGAGCCAGCGCCTATCCCCGGGAGATCACAGGAGGGCAGAGACAAAAAGGAGGTGGAACATGCATGATCAGAGCAAGGAGGAGACTCACGAGCTGGATCTATCTACACAATTCACAAATGGAGCGCAACGACCGCCAAGGGGCTTATACGCTGTGTGCTGGGAAGTTAACTCGGAAACCGTTCCACTACAGGCTGGACTGAGGGCAGCTCTGGGCGAAGTAGGGCCAGCTGGTGTTTCTCGTGGCTCCCCGCCAGGGCATCCACCCTCTCTCACGAGATACCTGGTCATGGTCAATGTCCGCATCTCCAGTGATGACGATTCGCTTCTCAATCCTCGTCTCTGAAATGCCTCCTTTCACAGTCTGAAAGCAACAGACAAGTGTTATGACTTTACCATCCCTGTTGACTGGGGGAAATGGTAGAAAATGCTGACTCAGCTTTAAGTAGCTTCATTTATTCTTTAAAAGTGGACACGGACTCCTATGGCAGTTATTTACAACCGTTAATTTCAGAAGTGAAGACAGAATAGATTCCTTTGGGTTTGGCTGGCTGGTGTTTCTGAAACGTCTGTCATATGCGAAGCAAGGGAGCGAAGTACTACGCCAAGGGCGTTGGAACACATGTTCCTAAGCAGAACTCGGCAGGTGAGGCTAGAAGCATCAGAAACACAGCAGCTGTGAGAGCTCCAAGGCAGTGCCTGGCATCCTGGTGTTCATGTAGCTGCCTGCAGGTGCAGCGCAACCTGGGGGTTCTGCACGGACACCTCCCTGGATCTGTTCCCAGTCCACTTACTTTGGTGATGTGGGTGGTGGTCGTGGTGCTGGTGGTTTCAGATGTGATGGTCTGCGCGCTCATGAGCACACCTGGCTCCAAGTCAGCACCGAGATCGACCTAAGCAAGCCAAGCAGGAGACACGACACATTACCTCTCCAGGACGCCTGCTCTGTTGCTTGAGGGCATGGTGATGACTTAGTTATCTGCACAATCTCTGTGCTTCCCTGATAGCCCTGAGCGCTGCCACTGACTCTAGACTGGACCAAACACGGCCGCTGTGAACTATTATTAAAAGCCAGGACTACAAAAGATCAAAATGTAAGAAAATCCTTCTTGGGAGGTCCCTGGTGGTCTAGCAGTTAGGATTAGATGCTTTCACTGCAGTGCTCCAGATTCAACCATTGGAAGAAGAACTGAGATCCTACACGCTGTGCTGCGCAAACAAGTCAAAAGAAAAAAAATTCTACCCAACCAATCCGAAAGGAAATCAACCATAGATAATCACTGGAAGGACTGATGCTGAAGCTGAAGCTCCAATACTTTGGCCATTACACCTGATGCAAAGAGCTGACACATTGGAAAAGACCCCGATGCTGGGAAAGATTGAAGGCAGGAGGAGAAGGGGATGACAGAGGATGAGATAGTTGGATGACATCACTGATTCAACAGATGTTGAGTTTGAGCAAACTCCAGGAGAGAGTGGACAGTGAAGGACAGGGAAGCCTGGTGTGCTGCAGTCTCTGGGGTTGCAGAGTTGGACACAACTTAGCAACTGAACAACAACAACCACCACCTTATTTATGAGATTTATGTGGGAAGTTTGTAGAGGATGTGGCACATAATAGGCTTACTAAATGGTCACTATTGTTAAAAACAACAAAAACAAAAAAACACAGGACTTCAGAAGTGTAAGCAGGGGCTGGTGGAACTAGCGCTTTTCCTTATCTAAACAATGAGGGAGATAAGATTTCTGAGCCTCTTTCTACATTTTGGCTTCCCTCATAGCTCAGTTGGTAAAGAATCCACCTGTAATGCAGGAGACCCCGGTTCGATTCCTAGGTTGGGAAGATCTGCTGGAGAAGGGATAGGCTACCCACTCCAGTATTCTTGGGCTTTCCTTGTGGCTCAGCTGGTAAAGAATCCACCTGCAATGTGGGGAGACCTGGGTTCAATCCCTGGGTTGGAAAGATCCCCTGGAGAAGGGAAAGGCTACTCAACTCCAGTTTTCTGGCCTGGAGAATTCCACGAGCTGTATAGTTGGGGTTGCAAAGAGTTTGACATGACTGAGTGACTTTGACTTCACGTCTACATTTTCAGACATGTGAAGACCTGCTTAAGTCACCTGCTCTTCCTTGATCAGTAATAAAGTTACAATTATTGCACTGTTTTTGATAGAGACAATTGGGTCCTCTGAGTCTTCTCATAGATTCAGTATCATGTAATTACACTTAGGGCTTCCATGGTAGCTCAGACAGTAAAGAATCTGCCTGCAATGCAGGAGACCCAGATTCAATCCCTGGGTCGGGAAGGTCTCCGGAGAAGGGAATGACTACCCACTCCAGTATTCTTGCCTGGAGAATCCCATGGACAGAGAAGCCTGGCAGGTTACAACCCATGGGGTTGCAAAGAGTTGGACATGACTGAGTAACACTTTCACTAATTACGCTTAGGTGCACGAAGTCATGCATGGGGTAAAACAGGTGCCAGGGCTCTGGGCTTCATAGACTGTCTTACCTGTGATGATTCATATGTTATGGTTTTTGTTTCTGTGTGAACTACTGGCACTTCCTTGGTAGAAATTTCTAGCTTTACTTCTCCTGGTGAAACGCTGCCAAAGCTGATGGTTTCTGTCTTCACAGTTGAAGACTATACCAACGGGAAGGAAGCAGAGTGGTTCTTAAATTTTGCACAGACACATATATTTTCCCCCTCCCCTCTTGGTGGCTATATAAGCACAGGTTAGTATGAAATAAATGTTTATGTATTACATGGGGGTAAGTTGGGGAATGAGGCATAAAACAGATATATGTGAGTCTCCCAGAATTCATATGGAATGTTCCAGGTAAAGGAAAACATTTTGAAGGAAATTGAAAAAACACCCACATTTTTATATTCCCTCTTTTCTATCTCAAGAACTAATTTTAATAGATTAAAAACCATAAATTAGCCTTTTATTGAATAACTTCTTAGAGAAAAGGAGCAAGTAATAAGACATTGAACCACCCCTGCCTACATATACTTCTGGAATCTCAATAAAAGAAAAGAAAGAATAAATTCTAGCACTTGGTACTTGGGCAAGCCTGGCTATGGCCCTTCTGGATAAGTATACTGATCAGAAATAGATCTATCAAGTTTTCTGATATCTTGGCTGGCTATGCATCTCCCAGGTTTCCTGCCAATTACAGTAATTACAAGAGTAAGAACCATTTCCTGGAACTGTAGATTATTAATCATCATAATCTATGTTTGCATGTGATCCCAAAGATGAAAACCAGCACAGAGACCCACAATTGCCATGCAAGAAGGCAGTTAAGAGGAGAAACAAACTGCTCTTGGAAAAGGAAGAAAATTATCAACACATAGCCCCGCCTTTACACTTAACTAAATTTTAGGGACTTGCTTTAGTGCTACAAGGAATATTAACTATTAGTTACCTCAAAATGAGGTTTTTGTTCCAAAGTTTCTGAAACGTGGACGGCTGCAGTCTGCTCCTCCTCTGGCTCACAGGAAGCAGTGGCCATTTCGTCCTGCTCCACAACAACTTTATCGGCCACCTCCCCTTTCTCCTCCTTTGCCCCCTCAGTAAGAGCCGAGCCCTCCTTCTCTTTTGCGCCAGAAGTATCAGCAGGTGCTGCCTGGGTCGCAGTGTCCGCGTCATCTCCAGCCACGTAACAAGCATCCCCGCTCGCATGCACATTCATCACGTGTCTCTCCTCCACCAGCACCGTTTCCTGCACAACCTTCTCTACACTCGGTGGCTGGGGCTGCTGGGCTGTTTCCGTCTCTATATCGCTGGACTCCATCTTGGTTTCTGTTTGCTGCATGGGAAAAAAAAAAAATTGTGGCGTCAGCATGACTTTCCACCAAGAAAAGGTCAAAAGGCAAAAAAAACAAAAGAAGCCACTCACTGGGGTACCTGTGCTTATACCCGGCAGCACTGACAGAAAATATAATTTAGCTTTCATCCCCCCCACCAGAATCTCTGATACCCCAAAACACACACTCAAACTTGTGCTGCTCCTTTGGGATGTCGCAAAAGAAACAGAATGCTGTATGAAATGCAATTGAAAAATCAAAACAAAACGAAAGCATTGGGGCACATGCCTATCAGTCTCGGCGGCTTCTCCAGACCTAACAGATGACATAAGATGCTTTAAAAATTAAATGCTGTTAAAATGTGTCAGCAAGATTACTTTCTGAACATCTGAAGTATGTTCTTATAATGGAACTGAAGACATGTGATGTATATGTGGGGCAGGCGCAGAGGGGTGGAAGTGAAGACCCTCTTAGGTATTTAAGGCAAAGCCACCTGGATAGAAAACACACACACACACACACACATCAAAAAAGCATAAAGAAAAGGCAAAAAGGCAGAGAGGGGACACGGGGCATGGAAACAAATGGCCACCTGCACCCAGCTTTGAGAAGTGGAAGTGACCGCGCCTATGAACTCTGTCGGTTTTCTCGCGGACTCTAATAAGCTGAGGATTTCTGAGCCGTCCATGAGCTTTTCGCCAGAAGTCTGTTTGGTCTGAGTGAACAGAGAAATGGAGAGTCAGGCACAGTGGTTGGGACACATGTGGGCATGTACACATTCACAGCTGGTGAGACACAACGGTGGGCGTGGGACCCAGGGCGAGGGATGGCAGGAGCTACAGAAAGGGAGGGGAAACAGCCAGTCATCAGGGTGAGCAGGGGCTCTGGTTCGGGAAAGCAGAGAGAGTTCCTGGGTTGGGGCGGTGCCGGGTGAAGCCGATCCTTTCCTGGCCCCGCAAGGCCGGCAGCACCACCCCACCTCGGGGACAAGAGCTGAAATAAAACGGCAGGTGTCTCAAGGTGCACGTCGGACGGCGTGGTGACTTTTAACCATGAAAACAACCAAAAAGCTTGGGTTGGCGGCTCTCAACATAAGCCAAACAGCCAGAGAAACGGAAAGGCTGGGGTGGAAGGGCTGCCTCTGCAAACAGTCATGCTGGAATCGGAAACGGCGGCCCAAAGGCGGCCCCGGTTACCACGACTTGGGATGCAGCTGACTCGGTGACGACATAACGGGCAGTGGCGACAGTGACGGCCGGCTCCTGCGAGTACCTCCACTCGGACAGGCTCTTCTTGCGGGGACCAAAGGGCCCCACCTTCAAGGCCTCGGCCTCGGGCTCCGCTCGGCCCAGTCGTGGGCCCTCCAGGCCAGCATCCCTCCTGGACACCTGGGCTTTCCCCACAGCATCGTCCTCCGGGCTCTGCCGTCGGGACTCGGCTTCCTTGATGGGGGCCAGCGACTCTGACAGCCTCCGCTTTGGGGTGTGGACCTCAGCCCCTCTCCTGGCCCTGTCCTCGGTCACAGCTCTGAGGACCTCGAACTCAGCCAGGACAAGGGGGGTCTTTATGGACTCGGCCAGTCCCCGCTCCACAGTGGAGGGTGACACCACCTTCTCGCCTTCTCTGCCTTTTCCAGTCATCGTGACAATTTTTCCGGACACGGTGTCATAGGACTTTCCGAGAGTGTATATCTTCTGCTTGTTCTCTTCCTTCAAGTGCATTTCTTGGGCCAAGTCTTCGAAGCTCTGCACTTCCATGGTGCTCGATCCTAAGAGGTCGGTGGGGATGTCACCAGTTCTACTGCTCAAGGTCACCACCTTGTACGTCACAGTCTTTTTCGAATCACCATCAGCTACCTCAGTGGGCACTTTGTCTACAATAACCCAATCCTCTGTGCCCTATATTTGAAATATAAAAGCTAAATTAGAAATTCTGATGGTATTTCATTTCTAAAATAAGAATCCTTTAAAAAAGGCGATCTAGATGAGAGCTACACTCGGGTCTGGGAGGTGAGTGTCCAGGGCAGGGGTTGTGATCTATTAATTACGGCTGCAATCTCTTCTCATCTGAAATGTATTAACTCTAGCCTTCAACTCAGAGTACGGTCTATTGTAGACCTGCAATTTCAGATTTCTTGAAACACTTTAGTGGTAAATTTTGCAAGGAATATATCTGATCTTGTACTCAATGTCTGATCATTTTGTATTTCAAGATTATAAAACCTTTTTGAAGCTGTTGTACATGTTATTCAGCTTTACTCAGGTGGACACAGAAAAGACTGTTTTCCATGTGAAATAGAACACTGCACTTCACATCTGTTGTTCTCACAAAGTACGTGCCAGCATTTCCACAAACTTCTGTGAAAATCATTTTCCGTGTTTGTGAATTATATTTCCTTATATGGGTGCTGGAATCCACTCTAGCACTTATTATCCATAAATAGAGTGCACCTGTGTTCCAGGCATGGTAATGAACCATTTCCCACTGTTAGCACATTGTTCAGAGCCTCTTAAAAAAATTGGCTATACTTGTCTGCACACTGTTCCGAACTTATTTACAACCAAAGTTCATTGTCTCAGGAGTTTCTTTGACAGTTTCCTTAGTGTTAGTCCCAAAAAGGCAGAAGAAATGGGAGTTATGAAACTTCTGTATTTGGGAAGCCTATGCAGAGGTTAGCAGGTGACTTAGTCTAACAGGTTACAGAGGGAAGAGAAACCAAGCCAGGAGCAGGGAGTGCCTTGCTTGACATTTTGATCTCGGATGTTTTTTACTTTCTTATTTATCCTTGCCTGAAAACTTTAAGCTAGAATTGGAGGGGGTGGGGCTTAAGAAAGAAGATTACAGACCCATCTATAGACTGGTGCTGGATTAAATGCAATGAATTGAAAAATAACCTCAAGGGTCGACGGGACAGTTTTCTGGAAAATGATTTGACGAGAGGTAACCACAGAGATTGCTGAGTCTCCTTCCTGAATTTTCTGTGTCACACTCCGCTAGTGGGAAAACCAATAAAAGTTCAGAACTTTCAAAGTCAATCAAGGTCATCTGAATTACCATGGCTCTATGGGTGAAAGAGACAGTAAAAAGGCCCAATAATATCATTACAAACTATAATCATGATGCTTCAATGACCAAACACAGACATAATCACTGAGAAGCAAAGGCCACAAAGAAACGATGGCTAACGGATAACCAAAATAGTAAGAAAATTCCCTATTTTCCCTCCCCGGAATCTAGGCAAAAATGATATACCTACCTTGGTGGCAAGCAAGGTAAGTTTTAAAAGGAAAAACTAAAGATATTTGAATGACACTGAAATCTGAAGAGCAATTCCCTCTGATTCCTTACTGTTTGTTTTTTACCTGAGACTCAAAGAATGGAGAGCTTCCTTGCTGCAAAAATAGAACCTTTTCTGAAATCTCCCTTTCTTCTTCAGTCTGTTTGAATAAAGGGGGTTGGGTGGGAGAGGAGGAAGCAGACAGTTTCCAAAAAAGCAAGTTAGGAAGACAGCTCTTTTCTTGTGCTACACATATAATAGTCATTCATTTCTTTTCCCCAGAAGAATTACTGTCTGTTAATTTGGAAAATTAATGTCAAAGTTGAATAATTATTTCCAAAGTGAAACAGATTATTCTGTGACTCTCTCGTGTTTTTAGAACTCAAACATTTCTAATTTCTACAAACACAGAACATGCAAGGGTGGAATAAAGGACTTCCTGGAGTCTCAATAGGTGCTTATATGGCTGTCATCTGCAATACTGTAGAAATGAGTATTCAAATGAAAATGCTAAGATTAAGAAAAATAAGTTGGGAATAAATCCTCACTTCCATTTCTGACAAATTCTTGATCATATTCTGCACTGAAGAGCTGCCTGATGCAGAGGAAGGAAATGCACATGGATCACTGTATTACCTACTAATCTGAAATACCCAGCCTAGCTTGAGGTCTTTACTCTACAGATAAACATAAAATATTCTCAAGATTATAGCTTTATTTGAACTTTTATAACATGATGAGTAATTCTGAAAAGTCAGCTTCAGAATATCTTGGTGAAGAATTAAGTACTTCAAATCGTACTCATCTTTAACATATAAACTTAAGAAAAACACTACACATGTCATGTTAAAATAGGTGTTTTCCTTTCACCTGTTTTTCTTTCTTTAGTATTAAAAATGCATAATTCAAGGGACAATACATTAATTACTGAGCCTGTGTCTCTGCACAGGCTCGGTAGCTAATAAAACTCCACAGAATAATGATAGAAAGGACATTTTAGTAAAGCCATTTAAAAATAATAACAGAGTTCAGAGTATCTAGATGAACGGAACTTTGAAAATAAACCTTCTTGCTGTTTGTTAAACAGTATAATTTTATCAGAGGTATTTAAAATTCCTATGTATGTGTTTACAAAGCTTTCAGTACTCTACTTAATCATTTTCCTGCAAGAGGTTATAGAGGAGCATCTGGAATGTTCTCCAGAAGGGCCTGCTGACAGATTCTGATAGCACTGCTCTCAGATGCTCCTTTTAAATAAGGAACAAAGAAGACGTTTTGAAGGGGAAAAAAAATTTCTGTCCTGCCCCATTTTGGAGAAAGATATTGGAAGAGACAAAATGTACCCTGTGGCATCATTAAATGTGGATTTATGCTTTAAACTTTCAATCAGAGCCTCTTTTTCCAACAGAAATAAGAAACAGGAAGGAAAGGTTGAAATTATAGGTACTTTTCAGAATACCAAGACTAGGCTTCTAATTATAATCACTGAGCTAAATGTTTTTCCTAGGATGAAAGCATAAAAAAAAAGACCCAGCAGCAGGAAAACAGTGGTTTTCAGCATATCCTGTTATCTGACATCAACTAATTTAAAAACGTCTGTGTCTGTAATTAAAAATGTCCACATGGTCTGCATTCAGAACTGTGCCTATACGTATATATACACCCTATAACAGAAAAGGGTAACATGAGGGGACAAGTATTACCATTAATCCTATGTATGATCGACTCCAACCCAGTGAGTTTGACTAAAGAGAAGTGAAGAGTTATTGATAAAGAAAAGCTAGTGATTGAGACATTTACTAGGGGTTAAGACAGAGTCTGCCTGCAATGCAGGAGACCAGGGTTTGATCCCTGGGTAGGGAAGATCCCCTGGAGAAGGAAATGGTAACCCACTCCAGTACTCTTGCCTGGAAAATCCTATGGATGGAGGGGCCTGGTGGGATATAGTCTATGGGGTCTGAAAGAGTTGAACCCAACTGAGCGACTTCACTTTCAAGACAGAGTCAGATGCACACTCTATTTCATTTAGTTACTTAAACATTCATGTCTGTGTCATAATTGGTACACAAGGCCCTATAGTGGCCTGCAAAATTCACAGAGCTGTTACTCGCTCATAAGGGTCTCTATGGAGCTGTGACTTTCATTTCTGCTTAGGTTGAGGGTTCTCAAATTTGGTTGTGCATTACAATTATGTGGAGAGCTTTTAAGTAAGATGAAGGTGAAAGAGGAGACTGAAAAAGTTGGCTTAAAACTCAACATTCAGAAAACGAAGATCATGGCATCTGGTCCCATCACTTCATGGGAAGTAGATGGGGAAACAGTGGAAACAGTGTCAGACTTTATTTTTTTGGGCTCCAAAATCACTGCAGATGGTGACTGCAGCCATGAAATTAAAAGATGCTTACTCCTTGGAAGAAAAGTTATGACCAACCTAGATAGCATATTCAAAAGCAGAGACATTACTTTGCCAACAAAGGTCCGTCTAGTCAAGGCTATGGTTTTTCCAGTGGTCATGTACGGATGTGAGAGTTGGACTGTGAAGAAAGCTGAGCGCCAAAGAATTGATGCTTTTGAACTGTGGTGTTGGAGAAGACTCTTGAGAGTCCCTTGGACTGCAAGAAGATCCAACCAGTCCATTCTGAAGGAGATCAGCCCTGGGATTTCTTTGGAAGGAATGATGCTAAAGCTGAACTCCAGTACTTTGGCCACCTCATGCGAAGAGCTGACTCATTGGAAAAGAGTCTGATGCTGGGAGGGATTGGGGGCAGGAGGAGAAGGGGACGACAGAGGATGAGATGGCTGGATGGCATCACTGACTCGATGGATGTGAGTCTGAGTGAACTCTGGGAGTTGGTGATGGACAGGGAGGCCTGGTGTGCTGCGATTCATGGGGTTGCAAAGAGTTGGACACGACTGAGTGACTGAACTGAACTGAACTGAATGTGTGAAGTGCACCTCTAATTAAATCAGACTCTGATGCAGAACCCAGGTATCAGTAGTTTAAAAGTCTTGTAGGTGATCCAGAGTTGCACCCCAAAGTCTAAATGCAAAGTCACAGAAGTCAGATTCAGAGAATAAAGATGATTCTCTCTAGCATGTATAGATGATCCATGGTGAATGGATTTTTCTTTTTTTGCCCAATTTAAGGGCCATCTGAGACCTGAATAGCAAAAGTAAACTTGGATAAGAAAGCAGAAAAGTGCATAGAGCTGATTCTAGGTATTCATGACAATTATGGTCTATACAGTTGCCATGAACACTGAATCAGTGAACACTGGACTAGTGAATGCTGAACCATGGCTCCTAAGGGAAAGACAGTCAGGTTCCTGGGTGCCTCTGGCCATGAAATTTTCATCAACTGATCAATGCATAACCTTGTTTTATGTGTGTTTCTGTTTAAAGACCACTTCTTTAATATATATTATTGATCCATTAACACTGAACTCACAGTCAGCAGCACTGTAACTTAATCCTGAACAAAGCTTACCTAACACACATATTTTCCTATAAGGAACATCACAGCCTTCCTGTACTTGGGAATACTAGAGAGCACTTCGGCGCTATGCCTGGAGGTCATTTTAGACAGCAAAAATCACCAACAAGAACATAAAAAAGCAAAAACGTGGCATTCAACAGGCTTTGAAAAGGACACCTGCTTACAGTATGAGACATGAAACTTGTTACCTGTTCAACCTTATCTGGGAATGCCTTGAGCAACTATTTATTTTTTAACCATTTTGCACCTGTCTGCAAATTATCATGAAAATGTTTAGTATTTTAGGATTACAATAAATTTCAGTGAGTAGTTGAATGTGCACAATCTGGAATCCATGAATAGGGAGGGTTGATCGTGCTAAGCTTGCTGCTACTGCTGCTAACTCACTTCAGTCGTGTCCGACTCTGTGCGACCCCATAGATGGCAGCCCACCAGGCTCCCCCGTCCCTGGGATTCTCCAGGCAAGAACACTGGAGTGGGTTGCCATTTCCTTCTCCAATGCATGAAAGTGAAAAGGGAAAGTGAAGTCGCTCAGTCATGTCCAACTCTTAGTGACTCCATGGACTGCAGCCTACCAGGCTCCTCCATCCATGGGGTTTTCCAGGCAAGAGTACTGGAGTGGGGTGTGCTAAGCTTATATACCAGTAAAACTGCCTGCCACCTTAAAAAAGGGGACAGCACTGGCAGTGTATAACTGCTAACCTGTATTGCACTGTGGTTAGAATGTGGAAATTCTCAGTATTCAAATAACCACAAAGGAATATTCCCCTGGTGGCTCAGATGGTAAAGAATCTGCCCACAATGTGGGAGACCAGAGTTCAATCCCTGGATCGGGAAGCCCCCTGGAGATGGAAATGGCAACCCACTCCAGTATTCTTGCCTGGAAAATTTCATGGACTGAGGAACCTGGCGGGCTACAGTCCATGGGGTCACAAAGAGTTGGACCCAACTGAGCCACTAACACTTTCACTATTCCCCTGATACGGACTAGGCCTGTGACTGCATCACAAAAAGGCTGCCATGGGACGTATCTGTGGACAGAAGATGTAGCGGACACCCTTCACATCTCATCCATCTACCCTCCATTCCATGGGTTCTATGTGCGGGTTTGTCTGGTTTACAAAGTTCAGGAGGATTTGCTATCATTTGCTTCTTTGGGGCATCGTGGCCTCTTGTCTGCTGTGAACTCAAACATTTGAAACGTGAAACAACTGGCAATAAAATTCACACTTTACATTAAACATACATTACATTCTAAGAATATGATCCCATTACTACCTCATTGTATTTCCAACTCCTAATTTTCTTAATTGTTCATAAGTTGGTAGCAAAAGAGATTTACTTAGGGTTCGACCACCATAGATAAAGAAAAAGATGGTTCATTAAAAATCAGGGGTCATTATATTATCTTTCCAAAACAACACTGTATCACTGAGATTGCCAAAAAAAAGTCCAACTAAGCTTGGGGTCACTAAATCAAAGTTCCTTTACCCTTCTGACACAAATAATATTACTTTGAGATGTCACTTAAAAAAATTAAGTTAAATACCTTCTTTTAGAAATAATTAGACGTCTTTCTAAAACTGGCCAATTACTGTTTTAATTAATTTTAAGTGAGATACATTAAACAAATGGGTAAGATCAAATGAGTAATTTATCTAGAAAAATATCTCACCTCTAAGATGAATATCTTCTGTTTATGTGTTTTTAAACAAATATGCTTTGCATATGCCTAGCAGCTGGGAGGACACAATTATCTTTTGTGCTTTTCACACAACCAATAATGAAAGCCATGTTAAGTCTGAATATAGAAATGAAGAATTTGAAAGATAAGAACTTGCAGGGTTGTTCTTAGGGCTGTCTCCAGGGCCCTCAAATGAGTATAAACTGGGTGTCATCCTACTGGGGAGAAGTGTTAGATGGAAGCCCCCAAGGCAAGGGAAGTGGGCACAGCCCTGACTGCCCAGCCCAGGAAGGACCACTCTTCTGGGACTTGAAGCTACTTAGAGCTGCTTTCTCAGAGCCCCTTTGATAAAAGAGTTGATAACCCCTGTTTCTAAGAAGCTCTTCTTTATATCCAGCAAGTCTTCCTATAGTGTCTTCCCTTCTGGGTGGTAGAGAAGCCCTGAGGTACACCATCTGCATAACCGCTCAACAGACACTTGAACGCAGTTACAAAGTCAGCTGCTGATGCCTGGGCTATGGAAACCAAGTGCTTGCTCTTCTGCAGAGGACGTCTTTCCTCCACCCTTTAATCCTTTTGTAAAAAAAATCCTTTCTTAGGTCTATTGCAGTTTCTCTGCATCAACAAGGACAAGGCAAGGACATGGCAGCCGTATCCATGTCAAGTTTAGTATTTCAAACCATCACCTCTTCAAGTCATTAACGTTCTTTGGATTCATCAATGGGCTTCCCTGATAGCTCAGGCCGTAAAGAATCTGCCTGCAATGCAGGAGATACAGGTTCAATCCCTGGGTCAGGAAGATCCCCTGGAGGAGGAAATGTCAACCCATTCCAGTTTTCTTGCCTGGAGAATTCCATGGACAGAGGAGCCTGGTGGGCTATAGTCCATGGGGTCGAAAAGAGTTGGACACGACTGGGATCATCAATGTTATTCTCAAAGAATTAGAGGATTTAATAAGCAAAAAGAATTTCTTTTACAAGTCTAATGGCCTAGACTTCTACAGCCCCTGGTTTATTATCACCACTCTAACTTTTCCAAGCACACTACCTGAACCTCCATTCAGAGAGCCTGCTACCTCCCAAGTCCTTAAGTGACAGCAGAGGAAGAGAGGCTTGACTTTTTCAGTGGCAATTTATTTTGTGCTTTTGTAACTTAATCCAGTATCTGTCATCTTCAGAGCCAGTGTGTCCTTCCTTATTTCCAGCCCTTATAGAAATACGGTGAGCTATATGTAGAATAGCTAGTGTGAAGTTACTGTATAACACAGGTTGCTCCTGGTGCTCTGTGACAACTTAGAGTGGTGGGATGGGGTAGGGTGTGGAAGGGAGGCTCAAAAGGGAGGGGCCATCTGTGTCCTTATGGCTGATTCACACTGTTGTATGGCAGAAACCAATGCAACATTACAAAGCAATTATCCTCCAATTTAAAAAAAATATAAAACTAATAAATAAAAAAGAAATAGGGTAAATCAAATTTGACCAATGATGATAAAACTAATCTGACCATAACTCATGAATGACAGTCTTACTAATACAGGAACTACAATATTTAAATCAATCTGGAAAATCTGAAACTTTTTGTTGTGAAACTCTAAACAATCTGAATGAAACTTGCAATGCAGGCAACTCGGTTCGATTCCTGAGTTCGAATCCTGGGTCAGGAAGATCCCCTGGAGAAGGAAATGGCAATCCACTCCAGTATTCTTGGCTGGAAAATCCCATGGACAGAGGAACCTGGTGGGCTACAGTCCATGGGGTTGCAAGAGTCGGACACGACTTAGTGACTAAACCACCACCACCACCAATGGTACAAGAATATTTTGGTCACTGGACTTTTCATTTATTCTGCATAAAAAGGCCTTTTTCAAAATGATTGAAATGGAGATACATCTTGTCATTTTTTAAAAAGTGGGACTGGAACTGTCAAGAAAGTCAGGATTGTGGTCACTTTAGATAAACAGCTTTCAAAGGAAGTTTAGAAAATGACTAATACCTAAGCATTGCATATAGACTCCTGCTTAAAAAGGAGTTTTCTCCCATAAAGGCCTAAGTTTTAATTTTATTCTGTTCTATCCCATCTTCCTGGACAAATGTCTTTCAAGAAAGGAATCTTGGTAAGAAATAACTTAATCAATGTGATGCTAGAAAGAAGCTGATTTTAAAAATGACTTCTTTTGATAGACAGATAAAGAAAGATGACGTGTAATGGTCTACAGTCAGATTAGTTCCACTGCCACTGTGGGTCCTACATCAGGGGAGCCTTGAAGTTACACCAGCTGAGTCCTCTCGCCGAACATTTAAAGAGAGTATTTGTTCTATGTGGAAAGCTCTTACTCAAAAAGACCTCTGGCGTTTACTTTCCCTCTTAAAAATCAAATAAAAACTGATTATAAATCACAATATAAATGTTTATATATATATCAGTTAAAATAACCAGTTTTTAAAAACTATATATGTTATAAACAAAAATCTGGCCTTTACTTTCCCTCTTAAAAATTAAATAAAAACTCATTATAAATCATAATATAAATGTTTATATATAAGTCAGTTAAAATAACCAGTTTTTTAAAAAGTGTATGTATATATATGTTATAAATAAAAATCAAATACCAGTAAAAGCCTAGTATAGTATTCCCAGAGGAAAATATGTCCTGAAATGTTATCAACTCCAGAACAATGTTCAAACATTAGACCATCTCAATAGGCCTCATCTTGCAAGTGATGAGAAACATTTATGGGCCTTCAGGGCGTTTCTTCAGGCAGCGAAAGTACATTCAGAAAAAGTGACAGTTAATTCATACAATAGGTCAGTGTCTTAGCTGTGAAATCTAGAACAAGCAGCCCTGCCTGCACCACAGTGTCCTCGGTCATTCCAAGGCACCATGGGATGAGATTACTCACTCCCTGGCCACCCAATCATTTTACAGGTTATACACAGACAAGGGGTGAGATTCTATACTCAGAAGCCTTCCAGATCCCTTCCCTGGAGACCCTGTAGAGGAGTGACGCTAGTGAACTGAAGACGAGTGCAGCCTGACGCCTGAATACCGACCTCTTCGGGTACCAGCGGCTCGATCATGGGCGCATCCTCCTGCCGGGCGGCTAGTCGCACGGGGGAGGTGGAAAGCCTCTTTTCCCACTCGTTCGTGATGGCAGTGTCTGTGGAGGTTTCTAAAAAGGTTCTTTTCAGCTCACTAATATTGGTCTGATGTTTCATCAGGTCGTCTTGGGTTTTATCTAGCTCCTATATTCAGAACATAGAGAATCCAACAGTCAACGTTTTACATTTGATTTCCTTTCTGCACGTGCTCGCTCTCTTTTTAAAAGTAAGGTCGTTATCTCATTAGTAGTCAAAATAAAAAAAAAAATTCTGATCAGGGTTCATGACACTACCACAAACATTCTGGTGAAAATGTGATATTTCCAAGGAAAAGCGAGGGAAAACAAAATCTCCATCACACAAGCATAAAAATCAAAAGTTTCAAAGGTCAACTGTAAAGAGTGTAATTCACACAGAACCAGAGAATTAAAATAAATACACACACAGGAAAGGGGATCTACATCTGGGGGGACAGGAAGGAATCAAAGGAAGCAGAGAAGTCAACCACACGTAGTCACAGGTGAGAACACACCCTTCATGCATCATGGTACGAGCCCACAGGTGTGCCCCTGGAGGAAAACCAACACACACGAGCATGCACTGGTATATACCAATACCAACCTCTAACATAAGATTACTATGTTTGACATACACATTTTCACCCTTTATTCGCTTAATCAGACTATTCTGAAAAAAGTGGAAAAGAAAGGAAAGGTAAGGGACATGATAAGTCACGAAAACAAGTGCCACCCTGCGCACGGCACCAACACACGGTCACCGCCACGGAGCATGCTGGAAGATCTGAACACCGGAGACCAACAGTGACTTATCGCACGCTGCTTTTTTTTTGGCTTTTGTTCCATTTTGAGTTTTCTACCTGTGCCTTGAGCTCTGCATCTTCCTCCTGGTCCGACTGCCAGCATCAAGAAAGAGTGGGAGATAAAGTCTTACCATGCCATCGACTCTGAGATCGAAGGATGGGGTCTAGATAAGCCAGCTACGCGGGGACACTTGTTTATGCTTACATTAGAGGACATTTCTTTCTTATATGTGAACCACAATGTTCTCACCCACAAATTATGAAGCTTAATGAGATGATGAGAGCAAAAGACTCCTTGCTCGGTGGGTCTTGGACGCTTCAACTTGGAGACTTCCAAGTATGACAAGCATACACCCTGTGTGGGAGGTGACAGCTAGGACTTGACGGGTTGTCCTTACATTAGAAATGGTTCAGGAAGTGTGAGGGGCCACATCAAAATTAAAGTTCACCAAACGGCTATGAATACCCAATGATGAGTGCTCTGAGTCAATCTTTCCCATAATCCTATGAGGTTAGCTATTATGATCCCCGATGTGTAGACTAGAGAAGTGAGACACACAGAACTTAACACAAAGGTTCTCACGTTAAAAAATTTCTTTAAACCTTGAATTTGTTGAGCCCACGTACTTTAAAACAAATTTAGGAAGAGGAGAGGGCTGATACTGGGTAACTAAGAAAATTAAAATAAATAAATAAACCTCCCTCAAGTCCAAAATCAACCACAAGAGGAGGTCCAGAGTGAAGTTATGGATGAGAAGCAGGTGATACTGGAGCAGGCTGCCTTCAAGGTGAGTCTGTCTGGGTTTCAATGGGGACCAGACTGTCTAACCTGAATGCCCCACTCTGAACTACTGTTACAACCAGCTCCAGATAAAAGAAGAGCTCCAATAAAAATAACGCTTTTTATTTATAAAAAGTGTTAGAGGGCTGGTGGCATGTTGACTCTACAATGGTGGTGGGTTCATAGCTCTTCGTTTTATTTTTAAAATGCATAATCTATCTATGTTACATGTCTTCACTTGCATGCTTCAAATGTAATACAAATTTTAAAACTACTAGAAAATTTAAAGTAGTATTATTAAAATATTTTTCGTTTATAGCATACGTTACGATTACAATGAAATTTGTTGAATGTATCAGTAGCTACCTGTAACTAATTCTCACAAAATTAAGATGCAATTGGGATATTTGGCATAGAAAATGATTATACTATAATCAGTTTATATGTGACTGCCTAAAAGAAACTGCTAATAATTTTCCAGTATTATCTTTAAATTAACAAATGATGATTTCCAAGTTTTGAATTGAACTCTGCCATTTCCAAAGGAAAAAAACAATTAACTCCATTTTGAAATGTTTTCCTGAAAATATTTTCAGTGAAATGATGTGTAAATACTACTTGTAATATTTTTAGTTCTTCCTAAATACCCAACTAGAAAATATTATGATTGGATAACATAAAAAACAACCTAATGTAAACACTACAGCAAAGTGAAAAATAAATTCTGTTAGCACTTTAGGAAATGAACATCTTGATTTCCACTACTAGAGATAAATATTGTTTTTTGCAGATATCTTAATTAGTTGCTGATAGAGATGATTTAAAAAACAACAAGCCATATACATATTTAATGAACCCTAAAAATTAATAAAATTAAATAATAGCACAGTTTTTCTCCTATCACTGGTCAATGTGATAATTTTTCTTTTTTCCCATAAAGTACTAACAGTAATTTGCTAATTTTCTCTTCCCTGGGGAATTAGTTTCTTCTGAGTAACCTAGACTATATCCAGACTACAAAAAATGAGTTAAGAGAAGTATTATAATTTTAATAAGCATTCTGACCATTTAGGATTTTAAAATGTATTTGTATTCAGTAAACAAGCTACTTAAATTAATTGTGACCTTCCCCCGACATCTTCCCCCTCCTATTATGGCTATCATACATAAACTTCTGGGTTAAGGGAATACATTTTTTAAAATGTATTATCAGTTTAGCCAAGAGTTTTCAAAATGCAACCCCACAACCGACAGAGCCACTGTCACCTGGGAATTTGTTAGAAATGTAAATCCTCAAGCCTACTCCAGACTTTCTTCTGAACGCGAATAGAAAACTCTAGGTGACTCTGATGCAGGCCAAAGTTTGAGAACCAGTGGGCTAGGCAGCAGAATATTTTTAACTCCTATTATTAAGGTAGCATTTCTCTCCACTCTAAATGCCAAAATGCTAAATGCAAGCTGCTAATAAACACAGAGCTGGCCCTCAGAGCATTGTCATCAGGCAACGGGCCGAGCCCCTCGGTTACAGTACCAACCTCAGTGGCGGTGGTTTCCCCATCAGCTGCCGTGTCTGTGCGCTCACTGTCCGTCTGTGGGTGGCAGAGGTGATCAGGTTCCAGGAGAAAGGCAGGAAGAGAAAACAAATCATCTGGTCAAAGCAGGTATGTCCGGGTCCGAGAGCCCAGTCCCTTTCTCTGTGCCCTGTAAAATCGCACTACCTTCCCACAAGAATGCAGGTGCAAACAAAAGCCAAAGGTAGGCCAGAGCCAGGTCCCATCAGCAGAGACACTCGGAGGAAGACCAGCAGCACACGGCCCGCCTGAACCGCAGGACGCGCGTTAGCCAGGGTGCCATGTCTGCTGCTGTGTCGTTCTCCCGCCCTTTTAACAGAAACCCCAAGAAAGATCTAAAAATGTTAAATGCAAATAAAATTGCAATCTATATATTTTTTTAAAAATTCTAGTATAATAGGTCACAATTGAAAGGTAAATAAACAAGTACATTTAAATAAAAAGCTACTATAAATAGTCACTGGACTTTCAGCCCCTCATTTTTTATATCATTTTGATAATTTGCATCCATCTAAGACCATCAGGCTATCTGCATTACCCTTTAATTCTAAAAAGCACATGCCAGTGACTCTGGCCTATGTTTTATGTATGAAAAGTGTAACTTAACTCTCCAGCAGCATTGGTAACTAGATATTTTTAAGACTATATATTGTTTACTTTGTCCCACCCTCCAATAGAAAGAGGTATATAAAAGTATGGAATTTGAATATCTTGTTCCAAATAAACATTCAAATGAAGCAAATAATAATAATAATAGTAATGAAAAATAAGGAGAGAGGGAGGGAAAGAGACATTTAGTTGGAAACAAATAAAACAAAGCACAGCATTTTACAGACCCTAGGTTTTCACGGGAGAATTACAATAGGAATTTCAGGACTGATTTTTAATCTGTTTTATAGACGTTTACGATTTTGAACAAACACTTTTCTTTTTTTTTTTTTTTCTGGAGGAGAGAAGAGCCATGGCCATTGAAAAGGAGACCTAAACATCTTACATAATATCAACTGACTTTCCCTTTGAAACTAGCAACTATTAAAATTCCCTTGAATGAAGCTGTGTGATTAATAATTTGTAAATGACAATCAAAACTCGGGGTTCTAAGGTTGTGAATCTGCCTCTTAGATCTTTCACTGCAAAGAACATGGGTTATCAAGAGGGAGGGCTGGGACATGATTAAGTTGACACAACTCTTGGCTGGCTTGACTTTTTGACCTGCTCCCAAGCTTTCATTTCCTATATTCCTGAAAGAAAAGGAGTTGTCACTCATGCTTGCCCTATGCACCTAAGTCTCTATCCTGGCAACCTGCTCCCGTGCCTAAGCGGGGCAGGGAACCCTTTCCAATAGATTGGTAAAGAAACCACACTGACAACTGTCATGACCCAACCATCTTGGCAACACCTGGCAGGGGGGTGGCTATTAATCTTCTTATCAGGTGACCCTGGTGGTGCATTAACATGGTTTCACCAACTGACAGTCTAGGGCAAGGCTGGTTTGATTTAGGAAGACAGAGTTAGGTTGCTGTTGAAAGGTACAGAACAACTCAAGGAAACCTTAGGCTTTCGAGAACAAGTAAAAACGACTTGGTTCAGAGGACTAACTAGCTGTGCCAAAGGCCTCGAATGTTCTTCAAAGTATTTCTCTTCCCCCTTATGTTACTTCCCCTACGGCTTTAGAATTCACTTCAGCAGCATTCCAAGCATCTTGGTACTGGAATTACCGCCACAGTTAATAATAAGAGAGAGGGGTCTCATGTCAGAATGACACCAGCTCTAATGCTTGCTATTTAACTCTGCGGCACGAGGGGAATGTTTCATATTTGAATTCCCATTTCCTTCTTGGAAAATGGGGAAATTAATAGCCCTAACTACCTGACACACACAGAGCTAAAAATGCCTATAAAATCATAAATATTGCTATGAATATAATACTGGGTTGGCCAAAAAGTTCAGCCAACTCAATGTTTCACCATTATTGCTGTTATTTTTCCTAGGTATACACAAATAAATAGTAGCTTAGGCCACATCTAAGCTCCTTTACATTCCTACTTAGAACCTAGTCAGTCAGTCCTTCAACAAATATAGTACCTGATCAGTAAACAGTTAAAGACTGAAGTCATAAAGGCTGAATAAAACAACTTTTATAGCAACTGTTTGGAGAATGGCAACCCACTCTACTATTCTTGCCTGGAGAATCCCATGGACAGAGGAGCCTGGCGGGCTACAGTCCATGGGGTTGCAAAGCGCTGGACACGACTGACCAACGGAACATGACTAAGTAAAACTGCAAAGTGTGTGCTGTACCATGGACTATCATATGATGTGTTTACACAATTTAAAGTGTTAAATCAGGTGGTCAATCTTTTCCTCCAGATTTAATCCATCTCCTTTTTTTGGCATCATCAAAAAATGCTTCACAAGTTGACACACAATTTATGGTGAACTAAGTTCATCTTATGTCTTTTGGGAGATGTAGATGATTTAGTATTCAGCCCCTCTGTATTTGAGCCAAATTTTAGAAGGACAAAAGAAAAAAATGGCCAACTGCCCTACAGTTTGAAAGGATTACAGCTCTCTACACTGGATTTCACTCTTGAGAAGGGCTGGGACTAATGAAGCCACAGCCACATGCGACAAATGTAAGCAGGGATGTCAAAATATTTAAAAAGCATTCCAGTCATTAGTGATTTTGCAAAACGAAAGTGACAGAGCTGAACTGCATGTTACAAAGTCTCCCGGTTTTGCTGCCAAAGTGCTTGAGGCCCAGGGAAGAAAACAGGCCGTGTCAACAAATGGTGATTTTTTTTTTTTAAACTGAATGACCTACATCTGAGTTTTCTAGCTCAGCTTGAACCAGAGCACATAGCTCTTAACATTTGGGGTTAAGAGGCGACACTGAACAGATGGCCAAATACAAGGTCATGTGGCAGGAGGCTGTCATGGGTGGCCAGGAAGGCTGCCGAGGCCAGAGCTGGTTCACGGTCTCAGGGGTTTGCAGGAACAAGGAGGGTTTATGACACACCAGCCACGCTGCCACCAGCTTGCAAGGAGTAAGTGCTGTGATTTGTTTTGCTGATGTAACGCAGACATGCCCAAGTAGAACATTAATTTTCATGCACTGATTACAACAAGATGTATACCCTGGATTAGGCACAAGATCTGTGTGGTTGGCTACATAAAAGTTCAGTTATTTAACAATGCAGAAGAACATAAAATGGCAATCTTTTTGCCTTCTGTGAGCTGGATGACTAACTCCATTGCTAAAGGAATAGATGATATCCAGGTTGGAAACCAGTTAATAGTACAAACAGCTTTTGTAGATGATATTGTGTTCTTAAAGGCTGTATGTTTAGACCTACATTGTTTGATAATGCTTCTACTGTGAGAAACAGATATTCAAGACTAGGATTTACAGTGGTTTTTCTCTTAAAATATTTTCCATGTGTGAAAATAGTTCTATAACAGTTAAGATTTGGATCTAAGTCATGTAAGATCCAAGAACCTTGCAAAGGGTTCTTAGACAATATCAAATTGAAAGGCTAAACTTTTCTTTAGAACATCTCTCAGATCATTACCATTTTTTCCCTGCTGCCACAAAGAAATGGTCATAATACAACTAAATATAGATGCTTATGCACCTTGCAATGCTATACACTCACAGGTGTGCTGGAATTATCACTTCTAGCTGAGCACAGACCTGAATAGACTTTCTTTCCTTTTTAAAGTGCTGCTTTGACTTTGTGATTTTTTTAACTGCTAGGTGTATCGAGTTTGTCTCCTGCCACAAAACCCTTGTTTTGTGGGAAGAGAATTGCTGGAGGAGCTAGGGGGAGGTGTAGGTGGGGGTGGGGGAGGAGGGGTGTCAGCCAGAGGCCTGTTGGCAGCTTCTGTACTTTTCCTGGCGTCTACTGAAGGCTGCACAAAGGGAAACCGCTGGGCTATTCACGTGCCAGTGCAGTGGTGGGAAGGGGAGCAATTAAAAGGAAAAACTACCAGCTACCATGTCACCTCCCCCAGTGGCTCAGATGAGGGATGCGGGTCAGCCCACTTTCAGGTACGGAGGTGGAAGGCTCAAGTCCTTTCCTGGCTGCCAGCCCCAGAGGCTCACCTACCAGACTGTCTCCACGTGGGTGGATCTGGGGCTCACGCTGGCCTGACAGCATGGTTGCCTCCCAATACCTGATCTGGCATTGCTTGTGCTCAAGGAATTTCAGCCCATTTTTATGGTGTATAGAAACCTAAAATGAGTCTCTCCCTGACTGTGTTTGAAAACCGCTGTTTTCAACTTCAGCTCTTTCTGCTCCCGTTTCTGACCCTGCCATAACTGATGTCACTGGGTGTTTTAAAAGGCTCCAGCCTATCTTTCTGACTCAACACAACCACAGGATTGGACTTTCCTCCAGGAGTCACACGGACAGTCTGGCAATGACCGTCAAAGAGCGGTGGGGGCATTTCAGAACCTCCAGGGAGGAGAGGGAGGCGCTTACAACCTTGGAAAGCCACCCTGGTGGTGATGTACCCTCAAGGGCGGGGCCCCTTCCCCGCACCTGGAGCATCCTTTACTGGGCGCGTATCAGCACAGAGCATCACTGCATCAGGACACGTTTTGGTACCTTGCCTCGTCTAGCTGAAAAGTTACTTTATCTGTCTTCTGTGTCCTTTCCTTTATTGAATGGTAACTAAACAGAGCCTTTATTTGACCCTGAGTTCCTACAGAGCAAACGGGTTATTTATGTATGATTGCCTCGAGGCTGAGTGCTTTCCCATTCGCAGGAGGCGGTGGGTGGCAGCACGGGTCTGGCTGGGCTCAGCCTGCTGTGTCCACATGGTGTTGTGCCTAACCCCGGGGCTGGGGGGGGCGCATCCCCGGCACACAAAACCTCTGCACGGAGTGGCACAGACGGTAAATGAGGCTCTGAAAGGAGGACCACTATCGCAGCAGCCGTCTACCAAGTGTTTCGGACTGAAGCCCCGAACACGACAGGGACGTGTGTTCTATGCCGAGGTACACACCTCTTCCTCTGAACTGTCACTCGGGTCATTGTCTAGTGAGGCACTCAAGGAGGCCGCCTTGGGCTCCAGGTAGCAGAGGCACAGAGCCAGAGGGAAGGAGAGAGTGAGGGCATAGGGCACTGAGAAGGAGGCAGAGAGCAGGAAGAAGAAGATGAAGAGGAAGCAGGGCACGAGGGAGGGCGAGCGGATGGGGAGATAATGCTGCAGGCTCTGGGGCAGGAGGGCGCTCTCGGACAGGTTGGGGAAGGACAGGTAGCCATCATCATCCAGGAGAGAGGGGAAGGACCCAGGGAGCTGCAGGGAGAAGGAAAACAGGGTGGCCCCTCTGCCCGGCTGCGGTTTGTAGCCGAGAGCCACGTCGTGGTCCCCCGGGCACGGCTTCCCTCGGCCGTCAGGGTCCGAGGCGGGCTCCCCGTGCTGGCGCCTGGAGTCTCGGGCCAGCTCGACCCCCAGCGGGGACTGCCCGTTCTCCTTACACCTCCTGCGGAGCCCTGTGGGGGATGCAGGGGGACGGTGGGCTGATGGGGGGAGCGGGGGGCATGAGTCGGTGCCAAGCCCAGGTGACTGATGTGAGGGACAGCGAGAGAGACAGAGAGCAGCGAACAGAGGTGCAAAAGGACAAAAAGAAAACTGCGATTAGTTAATTTTCTTATGGGTACCGATATAAAATCGTCAAAACAAGAATTTCAGCACTGGGGTCGTTCATGAATCTTAAAGCATTCGAGGTACATGCCAACGCTCCCATGAAGAGCCATCGTTTTCCCCATTAGACCCTCAAGCCAAACATAGGGTAGGCTGTAAAAAAAGGTTGGAGGGGAAGATATCTGTGGGAAATCTCAGTATCTACATGTTTCATACGATTCAAAACTTGTGTTTAGACCAACAACTCCATGAATGGTTAGGATGCTGAGAGAAAATATAACTCTGATAACGTAAAACCAAGACTTTCAATAACTTCTCCTGATGTCCGGCTACCAGATCTGTCATGAGGGTTCAACTGGATTAAAATCACAGTGAATCCAATTTGCGGTCATTTAAAGCAAAATCTCCAGCATCACCTGTCCTTGGTTAGTCGATGATAGCCAAAACAAGGTGGGTTTCCAAATCAAGAAGTTTCTGGCCCCATTCCTATCTGTAAGCAGTTCCCATGAGGGAAATCCACAGTGAACACAGTAGGAACATGAAGTCTCCGTGAAGAACCGAGGCTCTTCTGAAAACTCCTCTTCCGGCTCCATTTACCCATGGTGTACCCAGAGGAGCCTGAAGAAGTGCTTTCAATAAGCTAACTAGCCGAAAAGACTGTGTTTTTTTGTGATGTGGTTTATCAGTGTTTACTCTGTATTATGTGTGATCCATAAGTAATAGAAAGACACAATTTCCCAGTCTTCTGCATTTTCTTAGCAGAGGAGTGGTATGGTTTGAGTCTTTAAGAGGAAGATCTAGGCCAGCATCACATGAGTTTGCTCCCAGGGAGGGCTGTGCAGGGTTCTGTGGGCATGTGAAGCTCTTCACACCCTCCCTGGCCCCACGGTCTCTGTGACCACAGCCAGCTTTCTCTGCAGGTGGAGGGGGACTGCTGAGCGAGGAGGTGGGGTGGGCAGCGGGTGAGGGGAGAGGAAGCAGGCAAAGGCCAAACAGGACCTGGGTCCAGTGTAGAGGCCGCTGCCACCAAGGAGTTCAAGACAAGGTCACCTGGAGCCTGAAGATGACCGCACGTCCACCGTGTGTGTGTGTGTGTGTGTGTGTGCAAGTGTGTGTGTGTGCATGTGTGTACGCACATGTGTGTTTCTGCCTAGTGTCCTGATAGCATGGACATTACCCAGCTTGCTTTGTGGCGGTTATCCAACCCTGACTTGGGAAGTACAGAGGCAGAGGGTAAGAAAATGCACAAATAAAATGATAGCATGGACCTACTATAATGCAGAAGTGTCTCTTTTTTGATATCAGACAAATATGTCTTTTCCTAATACTCACATTTGATGTTAAACATTGTACTTACACAAGACCTTGCACAAATCTCATTGAACTGAGGATAATGCAAAAGTTAAGAGCCCTCAGAAGGCTGCCCTGTCACCTGCGGTGATCATCGTTGGGGAAACACATTCTTAAAGGAATCAGGGACCAGTCGTTTAAGTACTGTTTTCAGTAACACACCTTCATTTTGGTTAACAAAATAAAAAGAGTGCTGTGTTCCTTTTGGAAGATGGAGAAAAATGAAATTACGGCTTAATCTTTTACGCGGCTGATTAGAGTGGATTTTTAATTTTTTTTTTTAAAGAGTGGTTTTAAAACAGCTTTGTGGTGGTGGGGGTGGGGGTGGGGGGAGGGAGACAGCAGGCAGTTACTGCAGCAGGAGCTTTGGGCCCCAGCCTCTCAGAAGGCATCTGGGTCACGGCGCTCTGACTCTCACAGCCACGGTCTCCTTTGTCTTTCCATTCTCCGGTGGCACAAACGGCACCAAGTGACACCGGCTCAGGGCTCCATCTCACGTAAACAAATCCCTGATCTTCTAAAATCAATAAAGTAGGAGTGGATCATTTCAGGAGCAAAGGACAAGTCATTTACTTTTATAGCTTACTTCATCTTATTCGGCTTTCCTGGTGGCTCAGAAGATAAAGAATTTGCCTGCTAATGCGGGGGACCTGGGTTCGATCCCTGGATCGGGAAGATCCCCTGGAGGAGGGCATGGCAACCCACTCTAGTATTCTTGCCTGGAAAATCCCATAGACAGAGAAACATGGTGGGCTACAGTCCATGGAGTCACAGAGAGTCAGACACGACTGCGACTAACACTTTCATATTATTTACACATCCCTGAAAGTGGAGTGTTAGCCTGGGCAACTTCCAGAAATCATGGGACGCACTGGTTTTCAAGTATATTATCATTTTCTGATTAAGACCTAGTTAAAACCCGCCTTAACTGAAAAGGAGGTGTGTGAAAATGAAAGTCAGAACAATGCACATTTTTGTAGCTAAAGTGAGCCAGATATCCTTGTTGTTATGCCCTGTCTTTATTTTTGAGTTAGGCAAATTAGTTAATCTTACCCTAAGAAACTCTTGCCTGGAAAATCCCATGGACGGAGGAGCCTGGTAGGCTACAGTCTATGGGGTCGCAAAGAGTCGGACACGACTGAGTGACTTCACTCATTCCCTCACTCGCCCTAAGAAAAGGGCTGTGCACTGGGTTACTGGGATGTTCTATCATAAACAGAATGATGATACGTTTGCCAATCTGCCTGTTCAGAAGTCTCTGTTACATTCTTACCAAAAGTATTCTCTACAGAGCCCCAGGGGAAATTCCCACCCCAGCCTCTACATCTGAAGAGCCCGCCTGCAAAACAGCACTTTTGAATCAAGTTTAGCATCAATTTTAGCATCACCTCTAAGTTACACAGTATTTTTATTCTGCAGTTTCCTTTCTCCCTGTACATTCCTGGGTTTCCATGATTAATACATATAAACCTCCTACTGTATTTTTTGACTTTTATGGGAGCTGCTCTGCAAGATACATAAACCGGAACCAGAAGGATGCTATCTAGATGTTTTTTGACTTTCATTTTCTCAAAAAGTTGCTTTGTAGTGTTGGAACTCCAGAAATAACCATAATGTTATTTTTTTTTTTAATAAATTGAATTTCAGATGAAATGAAGTGACCGAATTCAGCGAATCAAGCACCCTGGAGAAATGACTGCCAAGTTCACCCTCCATCTCCCCTGTGAAGTCTGCCTTAACCCTTTTCCAAAATATATTCACTGGCTACTTTAATGATGAGGTTAAAATCAAAAGACTAAGAGAGAAAACAGCGTATGAATATGCAAGCTGTGGTCACTCAGTTACTTGCAGTCAAGAGTATGGCAAAGTCAATACCGTACATCTAGATAAATACACAGCCCTTGGGTAGGAGAATGGGGCCAGAAACAAAGAAAACAGCTTTAGCGGCAATTCTGAATTTTAAGCCCAAACACAAATAAATGGGTTAATATGCCGCCAAAAGTATTTTTAAGATCTACAAACAGGACAGCTGTTGAAAGTCTTACGTAGCACCTAAGTTGTTCAATAAGCAGTTTCAAAAAGTTAAAAAAGGGATCTTTCAGAGGAAAACTGTGGACAGAAGAAATAATAAAGACTGATAGTATGAATGTGACTAACGCTGAGCTATGAGTCAGCCTAAGTCTTATGTACACATTCCTGCTTCACATTCTCAGCACCATTCAGGAGTTCTTTAGAATCTGCAGGCGCCCTGGGAGGCAGAGGGGAGATGTACCTTTCCCTCGTGCCGGACGGCAGCAACCGGCGTGGCTTCCTCGGCCTTTTTCCGTCTGTCCTCCTCCTCGTCCCGCTCCTCCTCGGCCTTTTTCTCCGGAGTCACAGTGGTGATCAAGTTGGTCTGAGACATGCCCTTTGTGGTGATGTACTGGCCAGTACCAACCTCTGCAGCGGACACAGAATCCTTCATGTATATTTCATGGTTTTCATTCACTGACGCTAAAAGCAGATACAATTGGAGAAATAAAGTCTGAGATAGTTAAGTCAGAAGAAGGATGGACGCCACCCATTGTCCTATTACAGGGGAAAAAAAAAGCAAAAACCCCCGTAAAGCACCAGGTTTCTCTTCAAAAGACACATCAGCCTTGCAGTTACTCTCATCTAAGCAACAACGCAGTTTCATATTTCTGTCACCTGTAACTGCGTCTAAGCGTGATTTCCATGCTCATCTCTTAAAGCCACCAGCACAGTGTTCATCCACTCGCAGGCTCTCTGGTAAGGATGTGTGTGAGGGTGGATGTGAGTGGAAACCGGGGAGCAATGAGTGACTACTGAGCCACTTACCCACAGAGTCAACCAGCTGGGCAGCAGCACTCGGAGGCAAGTTCCACAACTAACAGCAGATGACTGCCCTCCTACACTTGACTTTAAGCACATCTTTGGAAGTGCCAGTCGTTGAGGAGCACTGAATTTTTTTGTAGTGTTATTGCTATTGCTACTACTACTATTGTTATTAGTGGTTGAAAAGTCTCTCTCTCCTACAATATAAAAGCTACCTAAGTTATACTGAAAAGCAGCCATCTCAGCAGGGATGATACAATTCGGATGGCAGCTCTGCTCAACTGAAGTGCAGAAATGTTTTAATTTTTACTGCGTTTTAAAAAGACTGCCACAATGTGCATACATTCATTCGTCTCTGGTATTTGGGGAAAGGAAGACAAACACTGCTAATGTAATTCATGCAACTGCAAAGCATGCAAATGTAAGAGATGTAAGACCCAGCCCTTCCTCCCAGCTAAAATGTCTTAGTGAAAGAGATACCTGATTTAATTAAATTTTTTGAAATTTGTTACTCATTCTTTTAGGGTTTAGGTATCACAAAATTTACTAAAATTTAGAAAGGTTACTTTTCAAATCACAGGCAAAATTTAATCTGCTTTCATATTTTTGGGAGTTTAAGACATAAACGTTAAGAAAAAAAACTCTGAACTCCTTTGAATAGTAAACCATTTCACTAAAATACCTTCACTAAGATATTTTACATCTCCATCTAGTGACAAAAAAGCTTGTATGAGACAGTTTCCTAAAAAGGCTTGTTAGGCTTTTCTCATAGAAGATGCAACCTTGCAAAAAGCAGTAGCTATTCCAACATGCAGCCATGGTCCCCGACACAGCAGCACAGAAAACATACGAGAACCGGCAGGACCCCAGAGAGTGGGACAACACACACTAGCGTCACTTTGGGGCGGGGGAGAGAGACACAGCACGGAGTTAGTACACTGGTTTCACAGTTGGCTTCTGTCTTCTCAGCAATCACCATCGCACAGAGGGTCCCAAGGAAAACAGCATTCACAGCAAATGTGTCCCCTTGGGTTCACATCACAGAACCACGTGAAGGACATTCAGGGCAAAAAGCTGTGATTCTACATGAGCTCCTCCAACACTGACTTAAAGAACACACACCAGTTTACACAGATGCTTTAAAGAAGAGCAGATGAGACGATACGGAGAGAAGGTGCCACTGCGGATGTGAACTTTCAAAGAACTTAATTCAGCTTCGAACAGTCCTAGTAAACTGTGTTTCCCGAAAGCTTGGTTCTCAGAGATTCTAAAAATGGAACACTCTTGTAGAAGGTAGGGAAAGGTAACTGACCTTCCTAGGCCCGCTCACAAGAGCCTAAAGAATGACTCTCAATATGCCTGCTGAGGTCTCAGGGTCACATCTGGAATAAGACTGCTTTCACCAGCGTCTTATTCACTCTTTGCGACAACCCTGCCAGAGGTGGCCATGATGCCACCTTACAGATGGCGCCTAAACCTGGGACCTGGAGATGGTCAGCCACTCACCCACTGCCGTACCGGGAACGGGTCTGGATTTATCTACACCAGCTGAGCGTTCTTCCCACTTCACTAACAGAACTCATAAGAAGAACAGAGCACTAATAACACAGGTTTGACTCCCTCTATAAACTTTTTAAAAATTTCTGTAAACTTTGTATAAAGTACTCCACTGGGACAATTCGTTTTTCATTTTATGTGCATTGTTTTCATTCACGTCATTAGAATCTGCAAACTGCAAAAGGAGCTCTTGGTCATGGCAGCAAGTCAATTTACAGAGGCTTTCTCTTCTTTTCTTCAGTCTGCTCACTGCCCCACCCTCCTTATTCCACTGTCACTGCAAACTCTTTGGTACATATTTTCCTAACTTTCTCTATATCCACACAAGCATAAGCACAGAACATGGTGGCGGGGGCAGGGGAGACACCGGGAAAGTACAATGTAGGAACTCAGTGTGCTCAGTACTGTTGGATATCACGGCTTCTTAGCCCCTTCAGCGGCTGGAGCCAAGAATCAAGAGTTATAAATTATGACTTCATGTTGTTGGGCTTCCTGATAGCTCAGTTGGTAAAGAATCCGCCTGCAATGCAGGAGACCCTGGTTCGATTCCTGGGTTGGGAAGATCCGCTGGAGAAGGGATAGGCTACCCACTCCAGTATTCTTGGGCTTCCCTTATGGCTCAGCTGGTAAAGAATCCACCTGCAATGCAGGAGACCTGGGTTCGATCCCTAAGTTGGGATGATCCCCTGGAGAAGGGAAAGGCTACCCACTCTAGTATTCTGGCCTGGAGAATTCCATGGACAGATATATTCAGATAAAGCATTATAGGATTCTTTATCTCCCCTCATTCATATTTGTATCTCCTTTTGCAGTCAGAATCAGGATTTCTAACAACATCAATGCAATATAGCCTTTTAAGTCAAGAAATTTGGGGAGTATGTCACCCCAACAGTCACATCAGGGCTTGGTGAAAGGGAAGGAAGGACTGAGACTCTACAGTGAGCTGAAGGCAGAGAAGGTCAAGGGGGAGGTGATCCCAGGCATCTGTAATAATAACTTTTGATTCTATTTATGCTTTTGCTTATTATTAAAATCATATACTCATGCTAGAAACATCACTTTGTATGTCCAGGACAAGGTCCCTATAACACATCTCATGTCCAGGAGCTCTGGGTTAGGAGACAGAGGCCTGGGGCCTAAGTCAAGCCTCACAGTCATCCCATGGAGTCTGGAGGGGATGGTTCCAGGACCTTCGAGGACAACCAAAAACTGGATGCTCAACTCCCTGACACAAAACGCTGTACGTGGCACAGCGATTACATTCGGCCTCTGCTCTGTGGATCTCACTTCTGAGGATACAGATATTCTGACTTTAGCTGCAATGTCTTAGAGCAGAAAAGCACACCAGTGTGTAACTCTGCATGGCCACAGAAAACTGCCCCATGACGCAGAAACTTGCTGAATACTCCCTTTTATGCCTTAAAAATGTTACTTAAGTGATTGAGTGATTCTCTCCCCATCATACGCACACCTGACTTAAAGGTGGAGAATGTTTACAGCCACCCTCCCAGCCCATCTGCTGGAGTGATTAATATAAACCAGGAGGAGGTCACTTGGAGCCCTTCACTGTTATTTGAATGTCATCCTTCCTATAAGCTATTATTCACTGACAGATAAAAGTCACATTTCACTGCTGACATTTCTAAAGGAACAAGAGATACATTTAATGCAGTTTTCTTTCTGAACCAAATGATCTAAAATAAACCTGATAATCATTTAAGATCTGCTGGTGAGAGAAGCAAATGATGTAAAAGTATGTGATTCCTATACTGAAGAATAAGAGCATCCTTCTCCAAATTCAGGGTGCCAACTTATGAAAGCTGCCTCATTCTCCAAGTACCATTCTTTTGTGTGATTTTACATAAACCTACCATGGCTTCCCTGGTGGCTCAGGTGGTAAAGAATCCGCCTGCAATGTGGGAGACCTGGGTTTGATGCCTGGGTTGGGAAGATTCCCCTGGAGATGGGAATGGCAACCCACTCCAGTATCCTGGCCTGGAGAATCCCCATGGACAGTGGAGTCTGGTGGACTACAGTCCCTGGGGTCGCAAAGAGTCGGACACGACTGAGCGACTAAGCACGGCACAGCAGACATCAGACTCACAAAGGCACCTTTTTTTTTGCCCATGCCATGTGGCATGTGGGAACTTAGTTCCCTGATTAGGGATAGAATCCATGCCTGCTGTGTGGAAGCATGAAATCTTAACCACTGGATTGCCAGCGGAAGTCCCTAAAGATTTTTTTGAGGTTAGGGGTTAGTTAAAATTTTCCATTTGATCGAAGACCAACAAGTGCTTTTCATTCCATACTATCCCAGAGCAATGATATCCATCAAAGGCTCACGATGGTCTCACACTACTTGGTGGCCACCAGCAGTCCTTACGAGCGCCACCTACCTCCATCCAAGCTGCGGGACATGGTATAACGTTTGCTGGACGAGCGCTCGAAGTACGGGGCTGGACGGTCTATCAGCGCGCTGGCTCTTCTGGTCTGGGCCTGTGTCCTGCCACTGTACCGGAACTTGGAACCCAAGGTGAGGAACTTCTTTGGAGGCGCTTCTGGTAACAACAGTCTACAAAGATTAAAGGAAAAACATCAGAAAGACGATTAAGCTAAGTATTAGGAATGCTAACTTATTTTTATTTATTTTGGCTGTGCTGGGTTATCCTTGCTGTGTGGGCTCTTGTCTAGTTGCGGGGAGCGGGGGCTACTCTCTAGCTGCAGTGCATGGGCTTCTTGTGGTGGCTTCTCATAGGCTCTGGGGCCCCCGGGCTTCAGTAGTTGTGGTTACCAGCTTCTAGAGCACAGGTTCAATGGTTGTGCTGCATGGGCTCGGTGCATTTGCTCTGTGGTAAGCGGGGTCTTCCTGAACCAGGGATCGCAATTGTGTCTCCTGCATTGGCAGGAGGATTCTTTAACACTGAGCCACCAGGGAAGCCCCAAGAGTGCTTTCTTACTCTGTTCTGAAAGGTAAAAAGTGCTCTGTGCACCAGAGGTTTAATAGCCAACTTGCAATTCAATGAATCTGATTTTGTAAGAAAAAAAGTCAATTCACACAGTGTGTATCAACAAGGGATGCTGTAGACATGCTATGGGGGTAGAGTTGGGATTAGGTGAACTTGACCATCCCATGGAACTGGAGGGTCTGTGGTTCTACAAATCCAGTGAACAACTAAGTAGGTGGTATCAGTGAATGGTGATAATTTGTTATTTTGTAGACACAAATCTGACAACTTTACTGTGTGTCAACAGAGGAGTTGAGGGTATTAAAAAGTTATTTAAATAGCAAGGAATGGACTGGCCATCTGAAATAGACACCCTATAAAAATAGGGAAAGCCACTAAAGATAATAAAGGGACTGATAAGACAGGTAACTATAAGACAGTTGAAGGAAAACCCTTCAAATTTAGTCAGAAGATCTTTAGGATTTATCAAGGCATCTGACGGCAACAAACTTGAAGGATAGAAAGAATTTTGCTGCCATATTCTTTCTAACCACCTTTTTCAGTAAGGTGATTCCAATCACCCTACTTCCTTAGGACAAAACCAAAGTGATTTCCACCCACCTGAAAAATGTATGGTGTTCTACACATACTTTCCATAAACGCTTGGCGGCTCGATGGTTTGGCAGCTTAAACCCGATGGTGCTTTCAAATTGTTCAAACTAAATTAAAAAAAAATGTTGGAGAGCAGAGTGAAGTTTGGAGTCATAAATAACATGAAAGCAAATAACATACAAAATAAAAATACCACCCATAAATTTTTCTCTACTCCCTAAATCAATTGCTATATACCGATTTCATGCTACACACATTCATTCATTAAAAAAAAAACTTCTTATATCAATCTCAAAACACTGCAGGTACAGACAACCACATTACGCATGTAGTAAATGTTGCATGTACAAGGATTAATCTTATGAAAACTAAACACAGAAAAGGACAGAATCTGTATTCCTTCCAGAGACCAATTTGTCCTGATCTTTTAAACCTAATGTTCATGGTTTCTCTCTGACATCATGACATCAGCTGGAACACAGAAATGAATAAAACATTTAGAGTCTACAGCAGCCTCAGGATGACATTCTCTCCTTGTATCTGGTCTAGAAATATGCATATATTCTATGTATCCGATGACTTGGTATCAGATATTGCTGATTTTATTTGTTCATTGGAAGGACTGATGCTGAAGCTGAAGCTCCAATACTCTGGCTACCTGATGCGAGGAGATGACTCATTGGAAAGGATCCTGATGCTGGGAAAGATTGAGGGCAGAAGGAGCAGGGGGTGACAGAGGATGAGATGGTTGGATGGTATCACCGACTCAATGGACATGAGTTTGAGCAAGCTCTGGGAGACAGTGAAGGACAGGGAAGCCTAGTGTGCTGCAGTCCATGGGGTTTCAAAGAGACACAACTGAGTGACTGAACAACAACATGGATTACCATGTTAGATGCTAACATCTCTCATCACTATCTACATTTGTCCTTCAAGATCCAAGGGGATGAGTCCCAGGCCACCCTGGATAACAAAACCCATCGATGCTCAAATCTCTTACATAGATAGCCTAGTATATGCATATAACATACACAACCCTCCCACAGACTTTAAATCATCTCTAGATTACTTATAATGCCTAACATAATGTAAATGCTAGGGGAAGAATTTAAGTACAATGTAAAATGCTATGGAAATAGTTGCAACAAATTCAAATTTTTAGCTTTTCAGAATTTTCTGGAATTTTTTTCCCTGAATATTTCTGATCCATGATTGGTTGCATCCACAGATGCAGAACCTTGGGATGAGAAGACCCGACTGCATAAGATCAAGGATTGGGAGAACGTATTTTCATATTTTTCAGTATGTAGACTTGAGATGACACTCACTCCAAAGTGAAATAGCTAATTTCCTGAGTAACAGATTTTCATATCATTATGGCAGATACTCAGTAATTTTTTAAAAATTTTCTGAAGACAGGATCCATCAGGCCACCAGAGGGCAATCATCTTAAACAGTAAAGCCTTTCCCAAAGAGCTCAAACCCACCAGACTACCGGTATAATCAGCAGCAAAAGGAAATTACGTGGCAAAGAACCAAGGGAGGGGTCCTGTGCAAGGCATGTGAGCTTTCATATGCTGGACCTCTCTTCCTTGTTCATTGAGAGGGACTGGGCAGGGGAGATGGGGGGAACATCATGGGTGACTGTAAATGCAGTTGCTTTCCCCAAATTCTCCCTCCCTCTGATGGTCATGCGGCAGTCATGGGAACTCACCCCACCTAGTGCACCCAGTCAACCGACAGACCAGAGGACCAGGGACCCCGACTAAACCATCTTCCACGTGTTCATCCTGCATCTCATACGGACCACACGCTCTGCTGAAGGACCACACACTGTGATGCTGAGGGCAGGGATTTTACAGGAAGAGTCTCCTCAGCACAAGGATGAGAGAGGGCCGGCACTTTCTGAATGCTTATCTTTCTCTGGGCTTTGGATTCATTTCTTTCAACTTCTTTGGAGCCTTTGTGTCACCAGTAATTCCTTCTCACCCTTTCTGCTCAGCCTATAAACATGGTTGTAAAAAGTGAGGGCAGGGAGGACGTTCTCTGAGCTTGTTTCTGCAGAGCCGGGGTCAGGGCTGAGGGGCAGGAGGAGAAGCCTCTGTAGCCCACTTCTCACCTGGCTGCCACCTGCCCGGTCTTCACTCCTTTCTGAGCTCCTACTGTCACGACAGGACCTGCCTGCGAAGTTCAACCCACTCTTCTCTGTTCCCATCTGAGAGGCTCCTCTGCCCCATTTGGTACTGCTGGTGAACCAGAGTCACTGCATCTCATCATCATTATATATCAGCCATGACTGTTTCTGGCTAGTCTTTTCTTCTCTGGATGCTTTTCTTCATTGGCCTCTGGTCCTCTTCTGCCAACCCCTCCCTTAAAAAGTGGTGTGTGTGTGTGTGTGTGCGTGCATGCGCACACGTGTGCGCACACTCTGTGGTTCAGTCGTGTCTGATTCTTTGCAACCCCATGGACTGTAGCCCACCAGGCTCCTCTGCCCATTGGATTCTCCAGGCAAGAATACTGGAGTGGGTTGCCATGCCCTTCTCCAGGGGATCTTCCTCACCCAGGGATTGAACCTGTGTCTCTCGTATCTCCTGCATTAGCAGGCAGATTCTTTACCACTGAGCCTCCAGGGAAGCCCCTGTACTACACTTCATCTTAGCCAAGAAGGCCAAGAAAAAGTGGCACTACCCATAATTTTTGTTTTAGGGTCTTTCCCCCGCTTGTCCTCATTGAACAAGAATTACTTGTTCTTTGGTAATTTCTTCCAGGCCTAAGGCCTTGAATAAAATGTATTATACAGTTGACGACACTCTTCAAATCTTTTATTTCTTACTACGCAAGGATCACCATCACCCAAAACTCTGTTGCAAAGAAATGTCAATCTTTTTTTTTTCTGAAATTCTCCCCCCTTTTCTTTCTTATCTAATAATATCATCGCCATCAACCTCTCATGCAAACCCAAAGCCCTCTGATTTTCCTGGACTCTCTTCTTCTTCCTTCGATCCTTCCTGCATCCTGTCTGCAGGATCATGGCCTCTGCCTCTGAAACCTCTCTCAGATGTGCTCTTTCCAGTCTATTCCCACAGCCTCTGCCCTAGTTTAGGTCCCATCACATCACATTACTAAGTTGCTGAATCTCATCCCAAAATATCCACCGAGTATGTCACATCCCAGTTTAAAGCTCCCACGGCTCATGGTGGTCTCCAGATGCACTGCTCCGACTTCCCCTTCTGGCCCCTCACTACACTCACTCCTCGTCTATGGAATATTATCACACTTGGATCATGACTCTGTGATTCCAACTGTCTCAGTCTGTTTCTCTGCGAAACAGAAACTCCCTACAGGACAGGAACAAGGTCACATTTATCTTTCTATTCTCAATGCCCAACACAGTTATTGTTCAGTCACTCAGTTGTGTCCCACTCTTTGCGACCCCGTGGACTGCAGCACACCAGGTTTCCCTGTCCTCCACCATCTCCCAGAGTTTGCTCAATCTCGAGTCCATTGAGTCGGTGATGCCATACAATCATCTCTGTTATCCCCTTCTTCTCCTGCCCTCAATCTTTCCCAGCATCAGGGTCTTTTCCCACGAGTCGGCTCTTCACATCAGGTGGCCAAAGTATTGGAGCTTCAGCTTCAGCATCAGTCCTTCCAATGAATATTCAGGGTTGTGAATATTCACACTTCAGTAGTGTCTGACTCTTTGCAACCCTTTGGAATGTAGCCCACCAGGCTCCTCTGTCCGAGGGATGCTCCAGGCAAGAATACTGGAGTGGGTTGCCATGCTCTCTTCCAGGGGATCTTCGTGACCCAGGGATCAAACCAGAGTCTCTTATGTCTCCTGCATTGGCAGGCGTGTTCTTTGCCACTAGCACCACCTGGGAAGCTGGCCCAACACAGTTCTTGGCAATAAACAGATGCTCACTTAATAAATGCTCCATAAATCAAATATATCTTGGTCATAACATGCAGTCTTAAGGAAATATAAAAAATTACTTTAATTTCATGTATTTGTATGAAAAGCTTGTAGATTATTTCAGTCTTCAAATACAAGTTTGACTCTATATTTACATTAAACACAATTGCCTGCTTTATAGTCTGATTCTTTAAACTTTTGAGAACAAAACTGATACATAACATTATATTAGCTTCAGATGTACAACATAATGTTTTGATATTTGGACATTTTGTGAAATGACTACCATATAAGGCAAATTAATTATCCATCACTGCAGAGTTACAATCTTGTTTTCTTATGATAAGAACTTCTAAGATCTATTCTACCAGCAATTTCAAATATACAATATAGCATTATGAACTACTGTAACCATTATACTCCATATAGTGATGCTTGAAATTGCATTTTCCACCCATGGAGAAGTTGATTTCGAAGACAGGAGGTAATTCTATACTCTACCAGAAAATGTAGAGGCTAGATGAGCTGAAATCAGGGCTTGGACTACTTCCATTATATTAACTACTTTAATTAGAAATTGGACATATATATTATCTGTTATGAGATAATAGCAGATATTTACTATGTATTATGTGGAAAAGACCCTGATGCTGGAAAGACTGAAGGCAAAAGGGTGTGGCAGAGGGTAAGACTATTAGATGGCATCACCAACATGATGGCATCAAAGGACACGAATGTGAGCAAACTTCAAGAGACAGTGGAGGACAGAGGAGCCTGCAGTCCATGGGATCACAAAGAGTCAGACATGACTTAGTGACCGAACAAGTACAATGTTGGCAAGAAATAGATACGGAACCACTAAGGAGGCTGTAAGGTAATCGTGGATATTTCTGCCTAAGGAGCAAAGATTAGTTAACAATTCTGATTCTTTCATTAGTCTCTCTGATTGAAAAACAAAAGAGGAGAAATGTATCAGGCTACTGAACTTGCACAATTTACACCCAGTTTTGCTTGCTCTAATCTTTCTTATACTTTGAAGCACACTACCTCTATGTTATTCCCTTTAGGATGCTATCAGATTTGGAGGACAAAGAGGATGCAGAGACAGCACAACGGGACAGATGGGGAAGAAATCTATTCTTTATTCACAAAGAGGTTTAGCAACTAAGTTTCTTTTCTACCACAGCACAAAAAAACACAAAACATTATTCATGAATCCTGCTTTTACATTAAAATATGCAAAAGGAAAAAATCATTCAATTAATGTATGCAGTGGGGAAAAATTAGGACAAAACAATAAAAAGGGAAGATAAGATTGTATGCACTACTGTTTTTTGGACAAACCTACAATAAATTCTCTTAGGCAGTTAGCTATAACTCACTATGTCCTGCCAAGTTCCAAACATGTGAGCAGGGGATTTAAACTTCTGTTTGATCATTTTTTTGTCTTTCACATTCATTAATCTTATCAGAAAAGTCTTAAAACCTCTTGGTTTAGGGTTAAATAGACAAACTTTTATTTTTTATTTTATTATTAAATATTTTACAAATAGAGTTGCTGTTGTTTAGTCGTTAAGTCACGTCTGACTCTTTGAGACCCCATGGACTGTAGCCCGCCAGGCTCCTCTGTACATGGGGTTTCCTAGGTAAGAATACTGGAGTAGATTGCCATTTCCTTCTCCAGGGGAGCTTCCTGACCCAGGATAGAACCCACTTCTGCATTGACAGGCGGCTTCTTTACCACTGAGCCACTACGGTAACACACAAATAGAGTCCATGGGTGCAAATAACTATGTAATTATGAATTTTCATTTTTGAACTCTTCTTAAAGATTTATATCAAATACTTTTATTGACTATCTACTGTCACAAAGTTATCCTAATAAAGCTGCTGACCAGGTAAATTTCTACTAAAAAAAATTTAGAAAAATGTTCTGTTGGTTCTTTGGTAACTTTCTTCCCAACGTACATGCAAATTGGGGTCTACTTACCTCTCCTGGCCGGATCTTAATGTAAAAGTTGTTCCGTTTGTATGAAATTTTTAGAACCTTTGGCCAAGCAAATCTGTTGATGCGAAGTCGGTCACGATATATCAACAAACCACTTGCACACACTCCTAACATGATGTCGACTCCTTCAGAATCCTGAAAAACAGCAGCGAGAAACAAGGAATGGTAACGAAGGAGTCCTAGGCTTATCAGGTATCAAAGTATATTTTAAATTAAATGCAATTGCATCATGTGATACATGGCACAAGAATAAAGAGATCAGTGAATGATAACAGAGGCCTAAATTGGATTAAAAAACATGCTACCTTTTAGAATACAAAGTTAGAATATCAAAGCCATAGAGAAAAATAATAATGCATCTACAAAAAATGGTCATCTAGAAAAACAGTTAAAATGTAATATGTGTCTATGTATTGCTGAATCCCTTGGCTGTTTGGGCTTCCCTGGTGGCTCAGCTGGTAAAGAATCCACCTGCAATGCAGGAGACCTGGATTCGATCCCTGGATTGGGAAGATCCCCTGGAAAATGGTAAGGCTACTCACTCCAGTATTCTGGCCTGGAGAATTCCACAGACTGCATAGTTCATGGGGTCACAAAGAGTCGGACATGACTGAGCAACTTTTGCTTTAAATTTGGCTGTTCAGCTGAAACTATCAACATTGTTAATCGGCTGTATTCCAATACAAAAGAGAAGATTAAAAAAAAAAAAAATGAAGCAATCCCACTGCTGGGCATACACACTGAGGAAACCAGAAGGGAAAGAGACACGTGTACCCCAATGTTCATCGCAGCACTGTTTATAATAGCCAGGACATGGAAGCAACCTAGATGTCCATCAGCAGATGAATGGATAAGAAAGCTGTGGTACATATACACAATGGAGTATTACTCAGCCATTAAAAAGAATACATTTGAATCAGTTCTAATGAGGTGGATGAAACTGGAGCCTATTATACAGAGTGAAGTAAGCCAGAAAGAAAAACACCAATACAGTATACTAACGCATATATATGGAATTTAGAAAGATGGTAACAATAACCCTGTGTACGAGACAGCAAAAGAGACACTGATGTATAGAACAGTCTTTTGGACTCTGTGGGAGAGGGAGAGAGTGGGATGATTTGGGAGAATGGCATTGAAACATGTATAATATCATGTATGAAACGAGTCGCCAGTCCAGGTTCGATGCATGATACTGGATGCTTGGAGCTGGTGCAATGGGACGACCCAGAGGGAGGGTATGGGGAGGGAGGAGGGAGGAGGGTTCAGGATGGGGAACACATGTATACCTGTGGCGGATTCATTTCGATATTTGGCAAAACCAATACAATATTATAAAGTTTAAAAATAAAATAAAATTAAAATTGCAAAAAAAAAAAAAAAAAAAGAAGGATGAGCAACTCATCTATTTCCATTTATGGCTGGGTACACTATTTAAGCCTCCAGGTTGGAACCTATAAAAGGCTTGTCTGTAGCTCTGATTTAAGTATGAAAAATACTTTAGCCATTTAAAACACATTACCACTAAATAATAGCCTTGTGATGAAGATACTCATTGCTATGGAGATCTGTTAGTGGAGACTCTATTCACCCAGGTATCCTGGACTTATGATGTCCATACTGCACATAGAGGAGGTCATCCAGGTGAAGGTGTGTTAATTGCAGTGGTGTTCAGAGCCTGGGTTCTCATCACTGGGTGCCAGGTCTGGCCGGACCACTTTACATACATTACTAATCTTCACTAGCATTTTTCTGAGCTAGTTGCTCTTATTATTCCCACTTTACAGGCAAGAAGACCAAGGCACAGATAGGTTAGCTATCCATCCCAGCTGAACATGGGCAGCCTGTTTCCAGGGGCAGGACTTAACTAATATGGAGACTAGCAGACAGGCCCCATCCTTTCCTTTGAGTGTTTTGGGGTTTGTTGCTTTAAAAAGAGCCTTGATTTTTTAATATATCATTATAAAATTTGAGTATAAAATAATTTTTTAAAGTGTGCACCTCCTCCCCAACAGGCCCCCAACACACACTCACCGCCCAGTCGTACTCTTAATCACTTGGTTTCCAGACAAAAAATATAGATGAACTTAATATATATGTATAGGTTTGTTCTTAAGAGATTTTTTTGATACGGATTGTTTTTAAAGTATTTTATTGAATTTGTTACATTATTGCTTTTCTCTGCAAGGTATGTGGGGATCTTAGCTCCCTGAGCAGGAATTGAACCTACATTCCCTGCATTGGAAGGTGAAATCTTAACCACTGGGCCACCAGGGAAGTCCTAGGCCTCTTTTTTTTTTTTTTAAACACAAGGGGGATCGTGCTGTATTTGCAACTTGCTTTAGCTACCTGCATCCTACATCTTTAGGTCACTTCCTAGGGAGGTGTGATGAGGGGTCCCGGGGGTCATCAGAGATGTTATGTGAAGCTCAGGAGACGCCCCATGACCCGTTTGTGTCCCTTCAACGTTGTGTTCAGGTGAGATCAGGGTAAAGTGAGTATCAGCGGTGTCCTACGTGGGCTAAGGACAAAGTTCAGAAGGCAGGGCTGTGTGTGAGGCGGAGCCCCCCACCCGTTTCTCACTGGTTGTTGTAAAAAGGGTCACGGAGAGGCAAAGCTGAGGTCTGGGGACATGTCATTGTCAGGGCTGTCTCACTTTGAGTCACTGCAGCCCCAGCAAAGTGGGGAGAGAGACACAAAAGAACCCAAACAGGGGCTTCTGACTCATCCGTATGGGGGTGGGTGGACTGACGTCCTAAATCTCGCCAGTACAAAGCACAGGAGGAACATTTCCAGAGTCAAAAATAAGTATTCTGGTCCCTCTCTGGGCATGGTGAGGTTACACATACAATCTAATTGACTTAAAATGAAACATTTCTCCTTGGAAACGTATTGCTCCATTAGACACGACCTCACTCTAGAGAGATGGAAGGAACTGACGGCAGGATATGATGACGTAATCAGATTTCAGGGGAATTCAGAGACCAGAGACCACCCACCATTTATCAAGGGCTGTAACTGTAAGAGCAATTTACAGAGCTGTCACCTGACACTGGATGTAGCGGCACAGTGGATGCTTAGATCCAGATGATCTGCTCTCGGGACCACCCAGGTGACCCCTCAGGCCTCAAGCAGATGTGTGTACGTGAGCAGGGCTGCTGGAATAAGGTCTCCTGAGTCACGGTCTTTGTGATGAAGAACTAGTAGGAAACACGCCTTTGGACGTTTACAACCTCTTCTATTATTATGTTTCATATCACTCATGAGTGTCCTTGAACCCTGAGAAGGTGGGAAACTATTTGTGGGGCCTTCAACACACTCACTTCTCCTGTGGCCCCCTATCATTACTGCGGCCAGCACACCCCAGGCAAATGTGCTGCCCCAAACTCCCCTTCCTCCTCCTCCTCCTTCCCCTGACCCAGGCTGGGGAAGAACCTGCTCTGTTTATCTCAGTGACCTACATGCTCAGCACGGCACCTGCCTAGCACATGTTAAGCTACTACGGATGGGTTGGAAGAAAAAGCAAATGAAGAAAGAAAATGTCAGGAATAAGCAGGGCTTAAAACTGGATGAATGTTTCCATTTCATTAAAGACACAGCAACCAAAAAATGGATTATTATTTTTTCTTTTGAACTTTTTGTTTTGGGGTAAAGCCAATTAATAATGCTGTGATAGTTTCAGGTGAAGTGGGAAGAGACTCAGCCATACATATACATGTATCTATTCTCCCCCAAACCCCACCCCTCATCCAGGCTGCCACATAAGGAACAGAGTTCCATGTGCTATATAATAGGTTCTTGTTGGTTAAAAAAAGGATACTTTTGATATCTATCTAGGGGCTTCCCTTGTGGCTCAGCTGGTTTAGAATCTGCCTGCAATGTGGGAGACCTGGGTTCGATCCCTGGGTTGGGAAGATCCCCTGGAGAAGGGAAAGGCTACCCACTCCAGTATTCTGGCCTGGAGAATTCCGTGGACTGTATAGTCCATGGGGTTGCAAAGAGTCAGACACGACTGAGCGACTTTCACTTTCACTTTGATATCTAGGTTTCTGCTGCAGCCCATAGCATCTAGCAGTAACTTGACAAACTGTATTGAAAGCTATAACCATGTGTTTGGGGACATGTGTTTAGCAGGGAGCATTGACGGAAGACCTGGACAGTCTCAGCCTGTCCCAGTTAAAATAAATAAACCTACTATCCCTCAATCTAAAAGCACTGTTCCAACTTCCCCATCCTTTATTATCTCCTGGTCCACAGGATATCCAATATGGATTTATATCTACATTTCTGAATCTTATATGAAATAAACGCCTCTGACAGAGCCTTTAGAGTGATACTAAACGACCAACAAGCAGAGACAGTCTTCTTCAGGAGAAAAACAAAGTATTAAGAACAGGTTTTTCCAAAACAAGGGACCTTCACCTAATGTAGGTTATTTATTCTTCATGGAGAGCTGTTGAGTCCAAGATCACAGTTCAGAATTTCTAACTAGGTGTTAAAACTCAGGGCCTTTCGATACTATCCACAGCAGAGAAGCATCTCACTTATAACCGGAAATTAGCTTTAATGTAATTCAGTAAATTTCCTCCTTGAAATGATGGAAGGCAGTTGCAGCAGAAAATGAAGCCCATAACCAAATCATTTGTTATACTTAGCATTCAGATGAAATCCTATCACAGGCGGCACTGCCACTTCCTTAATTCTTTCTTTTTTAATTGGCCTAATTTCAAATCACATTATCGAATGAAAAACCAGCTATCTATTTTAATTTAGTCGTTAAAGCCATGTTAAGTGGCTTCGTTTTTCCCGATAGGAACAGTGACACATCCTGAGCTGCCCTTCTCCTAAACAGAGGCCCATATCTTTCATTTATTTATTCTCCCTGGGTAGTGAGTGAGTCATCGTATGTATCAAAAATAGCTTTTGATTCACTCCAATTTCCAAGCTACCTTCATTTTTGTCTTATTTCTTTATCTTTTGGCCATGCAGGGGAAAACTCTGAGAAAAACAATCTAAGTGTGTGTCCTTATTTTCTTTTTCAATTCCTCATTCTACCTTATAGCTGACATAAAACTATAAAACGCTATGTGATCTGAGTGCCAACTAAGTGAAAACCTGTAATAATTAACTGGCAAGTAAACAGAGCTACACCTGCTGTTGTAATTACACACAAATGTCAGCGCTCTTGGCTCTGCTGTACCAGCATTCCCCGGTGAAGCCCCAGCCAAGTCTCAGAGATCCTGCTCGTACTGGAGCTTTTGGGCCTCAGAAGTTGCTCATCCTGAGTGATGTACAAATGATGCACAGACAAACCCAGTCAGAACGGCACTCATTTGCTCACTATTATCTTGTCCAAACTCATTCTAAACCCATCAGCTTTCCAAATGCAGCATCAACAGAAAGTACAGATCATGTATTTCCCCTCCCAGGGGTCCCCAGCGTTGTTGAGATGTTTGCCTGAACAGAGCCTGCCAAAACCCTCTTCACTTACTGGCCCCAAACTTGACTGTATAAGACGCTCGCTTGCCTGGCAGCCTGTTGCGTGCACGTTCTTGTGAGGTCTGGACCGTGAGACCATACCACTCCGTGCACCGGAAGTCAAGGCATGTCCCCACCCAGGAGGACGTCACTGTATCAGTCCAAGTCAGAAGCAGCTGCCCCTCAATTTCAAGCATGGATCTCTTCAACACTGCTGAAGGACCAGAATCTATCTCTAAGAGCCTAACACATCTTCTATGCTTTGATGATACAAGATTTCAGGAAAGCCTCTGCTTCCACGGCACTTCTATTCATAGCTGTCAGATAACAGACTAACATTCCAATGCTCACTCTCTCACTGTTGAAAAATACAAAGATTCCAGAAGTGTGACAGGGAGTAAAAGCAGCTAGTACTTTCTCCGCAATCTTAACCTGCCTACCTTTCAACCCCAACTTCTCTCTTCCCGAGATCCTGGAATCAAGATAGAGCCTCAACAACTCACCCAGTGACTTAGCCTGGCTGGCTAGCTTTACTTGAACTCCAAAATAATCCTCTTATTTCAAAGCACTGATTCTTTGTCACAGCATCTAAACCTTATGAAAGTAAAAGCGTTAGCAGCTCAGTCGTGTCCGACTCTGTGATTCCACAGACTGTAGCCTCTGTCCATGGAATTCTCCAGGCAAGAATACTTGAATGGGTTGCCATTCCCTTCTCCAGGGGATCTTCCCAACCCAGGGATCGAACCCAGGTCTCCTGCATTGCAGGAAGATTCTTTACCATTTGAGCCACCAGGGAAGCCTAAACTTTACAGACAGTTTTAAAAATTTAACAAGAATTTACTGACTGCCTGGTGGATGTCCAGAACAAGGGTATACATAGCAATTTAGCACACAATATTTGTGACAACCGGGCCTTGTACACACTTCCATGAAATCAGAAAGTCTGGAGTGTTAAAGTGTATACCTTGGCATGGTGTAAATCGACCCCATACATGGAGAGTTTTTTGGCGTTTTCCAAAAAATGCATCTCTGCTTCTGCTGGCGTCATTCCTCTGATAAGAAATGAAAAGTATTAATTACAATACTGTTTCTTTTTTTTTTTTAACAAACCTGGTGAAAGATAGTGTTAGTTGCTCAGTCGTGTCCAACTCTTTGTGATCCCATGGACTGCAGCCCACCAGGCTCCTCCGTTCATGGAATTCTCTAGGCAAGAATACCACAGTGGGTTGCCATTTCCTTCTCCAGGGGATCTTTCTGACCCAGGGATGGAACCTGGGTCTTCCTCATTGCAGACGGATTCTTTACTGTCTGAGCCACCAGGGAAGCCTTTGAACCTGGTGGGGCTGTAATATTTCCCACTTAGCTCACATGCAAGTTCCCACAGAGACACTGATTTGTGCTCTAAGGGAGGTAGGGTGCGGGGGAGAGTATCAGAAAAATGACTTTTAGCTGAAACAGCACAAGGACATCCCAAGTGGGAGTGGAACCACCAACCACCCAGAATGTATCAGACCCAGAACCTCACTCCACTGTGTACCATCCTCAAGCCATTAACCTGGAGGTCCCAGGAGAAGCAGGCAGTGCAGGGGACGCCCACCCACCGAGCACAGCTCAGACAAGATGCTCTCCGGGCCCCTGCCGCTCACCTGTGGCTCTTGTGCAGCTCGATGACCTTGTCTTCCAGTTCTTTCGTGTGGTTTGGGGCGAAGCGGAACTCGCTGATATAGTCGCTGCCACACTCGTCCGGGTCGTAGTCACCCAGTTCCGACTGCACGGTGTAGGAGCCCAGCAGGGCCAGCGTGACAAAGGAGCAGGGCAGCCTGCCGGACACGATGTCGTCACGCAGCTGCAAGCAGAGGTAGTACCTTCCGGGGGCCAGAGGGCGGGTGGAAAGCCAGAGTTAGGAGACCGGAAAGGAGCCCGCACAGTCCCAGGCGGGCAGCAGGCAACTTCTCCCCGCGCAACGACCCGCTGGGACACTCTGTCCAGCATCTCTATTTGGATCTGCACACCAAGGGAAGACATACTTGGCCACAAAATGTAATATTTAAGGGCATCTAGTGGCAACTCCACGTTTGTCATCAAACATAGATGCGTTCATGATGCACAGGGTAAAGGAAACCTACAGACTGTCCCTCTAACATTAAGGTAATGCTGAAGGTCAAACTCTCTGGGTAGGGGGAAGGCAATTCTAATATTAAAACAGTGCTCTTAAATATAATGATGAGACCCCAAAGCCTAAAGGAAGACTCATTTTGCTATCTAGATGAAAGGTCCTGCCATGGGACCAAGATAAACTGTGGCTGTGCCATCACAAACATGGCTTGCCACCTCCTGCATCCTGAAATGAGGGTCTCTTTAGAGTGGATGCCTTCTCCTGTGTTAAAGTCTCATTTTTTAAAATGAAGATAACTTAAACTGTTATGAAGACTTTGAAGAATTTGTACTTAAAATCTCTTCACTAAAAGTAAACAATTTTAAATTGGGGGAATCCAGAACACCTTCTGTATAATTTTGCCAATATTAAATATCTCCATTAATAGTTGACTTTTATCTTCTGTTATTTTGCTTCTAAGAGTTATGGATATAATACTAATTGGAGAAGACTCCACAGTAAATGGAAACATTGATGAATTTTAATGATACTCTTCACGGCCCAGAATATGAGTATAAATGATAAAATATACCTTGCACTTTTCACATAAAAAACAAACTGCTGAAGCTGAGGGCTATGATTAAGTCTTAAGGTCCCCTCGCAATATGGCTTTTAAAGGTGATGATATAAATGCTGTGTAATCTAGATACAAAGATTTCTACAAATTTCACAGGTTCTAGTCAGTTAGACAGCATCACCGACTCAATGGACATGAATTTAAGCAAACTCCAGGAGAGAGTAGAGGACACAGGAGCCTGGCGTGCTGCCATCCGTGGGGTCACAAAGAGTTGAACAGGACTTAGCGACTGAACAACAACAAACATGACATAAATAGAAAGGAATCATGTACTAGATTTCATATCCAAGTATATACAGGCTGTCTAACCACAAATTAGCCACAAATTAGCTGTATAGCCACAACATTACTAGAAAGTATATATAAATAAGAAATTATAAATTGTTCTTTGATTTAATGTACATATAAAAGAAATCTTCTGGAACTAGTTTTTCCTCTTCTCTGACATGTCTACTGGAATTATTTTTCATCATAGCAAGTGACTGAAACTTTTGAGTAATTTCTCTTTCCTGAAAAGCTTGCCAAGAAGGATGTACAGCTACACTGTACAGTATCACTCTGACTGCTTATAAATTTACTACAAAACACAGTAGAAGACCTGGGATTCCAAAGCAGAAAGCACTTGAAGAGGCCTAAAAAGACATGCAGCAAACCCAGGATCACTTCATAAAGAGATTCTTCCTTACACTCAAAGCTCAGCCACCGGGCCAGACCGATATTCCTTTCTTAACGTTCTTTCCCCAAAACAAATGAATCATTTTCCTCGTATATAGAAGGCATGGAAGGTAAACTCTTAAATGTGCATGTGTTTATGTATATTTGTGTGTGTGTGCATGCCTGTGTGTACACATACACAAATACACAAAACAGCCACCAACGTATCAGACTGGTTATATACAAAGGCATACGCATCTGAAGACACATTTCCAAGTTTTAAAGCAGGAGCACCAGGAGTTGCCATATTATTTCAGGCTGAATCCCATCCAATTTGACTGCAGTGGGAGGATGACAGCATCTCAATTCCGTGTTTTCCCACCGGGGTCAGGCAGTAGGAAGTATCAGCTTAACACCAAAGATTCAACTGTGAACAGATACCATTCGGCAAATCTTCTTATCAGATGTTTGCTCCCATTCAGCTGTCTTCTGTTCGCCCTTTGGGTGCAGTCGACTAAGAAGCTCACCAGGTGTAAGCCTGCTCCCTTCCCCAGAATTTAAGAGAAGCACAGCCCCCAACATGACTGCCTTTTTCACAGCCAACTTTCAAATACCTGGTGATATCCTCAGAGAGCTGGGCAGGGTCTGGTGGGTAAAATTTCACATTAAACGAAAAGTGCCAAGCACCACCTATGGAGAGGAGAAAAAATTTATAACAAAATTGCAGACAATCCCTTTGTACTTATTATACTAACTGATAGCTAGAGCTGTCTTAACTCTAGGCACTAACTTGCTGACAACTCTGAATCATCCCTGGAAAATGGTGACTTTTCTGTTCAGTGAAATCCGCAGGTAACGCGGCAACTACACTCAATCTCTTATCTCCCCCATTAAATCCTTTACTGGAGCTTCTAACAAGCAAGGAAATTGACTAAATTTGCTCCCTTTCTCAGGGACGAAGGTAAGCTTTGGGAAGAGGGAAAAATAGTAAACGGTATGGAAAGGCCTCAATTGGACAAGACTGGAGCTGGCCGGATCCATCCTCTGAAGTTCTGGGGAGCTCACATACCAACACTGCAGAGATAACCCCGTTTCCCTTGTCTTGTCTGTTTCGTTTCTACAGGTCAGATCCTCTAATAATACATGTCAAGGGACTATTCAAAATATTTTTATTTTACAGGAAAAGTCTGCTGTCATATTAAGGGATGATCTGCTCTATGGGTCATTCGGAAAGCTCTCTTCTCACTCGGGGAAATTTCTGATTAAAGAGACACTGCGGGTATTTTCTGTGCATCCCCAAACCCACCCCTCCTCATCATCCCCTGATCAGGATGGGTCCTCACTGCACGCTGCCATTCCTCTTCCTCTAGCATCTCTTCTGGCCTCTCCAGTGGGGAAGCAGGTCAACCAGACATCAGCTCACGGGTACCTGCTCTTGGGCCAGTCTACACACATATGTGAGACATCATGAGCTTCCCTGAGCTCTGCCTTTGATTCATGCTCTTTGGCTCAGAAGGTAAAGAATCCACCTGCAATGAGGGAGACCCAGGTTTGATCCCTGGGGCAGGAAGATCCCCTGGAGAAAGGCATGGCTGCCGACTCCAGGATTCTTGCCTGGAGAATTCCATGGACAGAGGAGCCTGGCGGGTCACAGTCCACGGGGTCTTAGAGAGTCGGACACAACTGGGCGACCTAACGCTTTCACACCTAACCAGGTTTATTACTTTAAATGTGGGAAAAAACACATTTTTTTCCCTACATTTACTCTCTCTGTGGTCACCCTGTCACATGTTTTCCTCTTGCTCTTTCCATTTGACCTTTTAGCATGGCACATTACTGAGGCCTGGGTGCTCCTGGCTGGGAACTGTTCTCATTTGTTCTCTGCACCCAGTTAGCACAGTGCGAGGGCCTGCTGCTTCTTAACGGCTGCAGAGAAGAGCCTCTGGGTCTCCCAGCTCTGGTGCTGGAGGCCTTTCCTCTGAGCCACACTCTTCCTCTCGCTCTGTGATTCCTGTCCTTGCAGTTCCACCCTTATGCTTCAAACACTTTCCTAGGCTTTCTTTCTTTCTTTATGACTGCTCTGGGTCTTTGCTGCTGCACGTGGGCCTTCTCCAGTTGTGTCGAGCTGGAGCTACTCTCCAGTTGGGGTGCACCGGCTCAGCAGGGGTGGTGCAGGGGCTTAGTTGTTCCTCAGCACGTGGGATCTTCCCGGGCCAGGGATTGAAGGCATGACCCCTGCATTGGCAGGCAGATTCTTTACCACTGAGCCACCAGGGAAGCTCTTTCCTAGACTTCTAACACACCCCATCTCGCCTCCTCATTCCATGACTCCTGGAAGCTCCATTCTCTCCCAGAGTTCTTCCCAAATATTCACAAGAAAAGTGCCAGCATGATAAGTACACGCCAGCTCTAGCCTTTGCATTATTCTCTTGCTTGAGTAGCACATGCTCAGGCTGCATAGGTTACCTGTGTTTCTGTCATCAACGGCATGGTCCATTTATTAATTCTGGTTTGTTCTTGACATTATTACTCATATTACATTTAGGTTTCCACCTGGCAGGGATCCCTCTTAAGTTGACTTACAAAGGACTTAGCATGGGACCAGGTATTACTGGGTGTTTCATGTCATTTCTAAACCACCCAGAAAATATTCCCAAAACACCGGCTCTAAGAGTTACAAGTCATAACATATCTGTCAATCAAATATATTCTTAGTGATTATTCTTCCCCCTGTTCTTGAAAAAGTCCTCCTGTTATTCTAAAAATAATCTGGTTTGATTTTACTCTCCTATTGATCCCTGTTCACTTCCTGCTAAAACAGAACACTTGCCAACAGTGAAGTTTACAATGGGAGCTGGCTCACCCCCAAGCAACTGGAATGAAAGCTAATGGATTAGTTATGGGAAATGGATTTATTGCTCTTTTATAATTTTCATCCACTTTAAAGTGAATCCAATGAATTGTTTAGCAATGTAATTAAATAAACTCATAATAAATTCAGGGTAAACACTCTAAGTTGGAAACTAAGAGGTAATAAAAATAGAAGAAAGATATTTCAATGCAAAAATCCTCATTACAGGAAAGTGAGTTTCAAAGGACTGTGGGCCTGAGAAGCATCTGAGGGGCTTGGTAAAAATGTCAATCCCTAGGCTCCACTCTACTCTACTCCATAGCTCTGATCTCCACAAGGAGATCAAACCAGCCCATCCTAAAGGAAATCAACCCTGAATATTCACTAGAAGGACTGATGCTGAAATTGAAGTTCCAATACTCTGGCCACCTTATGCAAAGAGCTGACTCACTGGAAAAGACCCAGACGCTGGGAAAGATTGAGGGCAGCAGGAGAAGGGGGCGGCAGAGGAAGAGATGGTTAGATAGCATCACTGACTCAATGGACATGAATTTGGGCAAACTTCGGGAGATGGTAAAGGACAGAGGAGCCTGGCATGTTGCAGTCCATGGGGTCCCAGAGAGTCAGACACAACTTAGTGACTGAAGAACAACAAGTTCCACTCTCAGAGGTTTTTATTCTGGAGATTTGAAACACAGCCAAGGAACCTATGATTTCAATAAACGCCCTTATGGTTCTCATACAGTTGGTCTTGGGGACCACACTTTGAAAATCACTAATCCTAAGGAATTCATTGGAAGGACTGATGCTGAAGCTGAAGCTCCAATACTCTGGCCACCTGATGTGAAGAACTGACTCATTGGAAAAGACCCTGATGCTGGGAAAGATTGAAGGCAGGAGGAGAAGGGGGTGACAGAGGATGAGACGGTTGGATGGCATCCCTGACTCGATGGACATGAGTCTGAGCAAGCTCTGGGAGTTGGTGATGGACAGGGAAGCCTGGCATGCTGCAGTCCGTGGGTTCTCAAAGAGTCTGAGACACTACTGAGCAACTGAACTGAACTGAAGATTATAACTCAAATGACAATGAGGTCTCATAGGACATTATTTTGAAAAGTGGGAAAGCTTAAAGAAAACATAACCTATACCATAATCAAGGGGAAAAAAATCCAGTGAAATGAGGCATAAAATTTGAAATTAATATGCAAGGCAGATTTAAACTGAAATATATATCCCCATAGAGAGTTTGGTAGGAACAAATCACTGAGAAGCTATGGTTATGCCATAAATAGGCCTGTGATCCTGAATCTGCTCAGATGACTCTGGTTAGAGACTTCACAATTGGAGGAGTCTCAATGCATAAAAATGACATTCTATAACACTGATATAGGCTTTTAAATTACAAATTTATGATAATTAGAAAACTGTGAAACTAAAGAGAATTCATTATTATGCAAAAATTCTAACTTTAGTCTTCTATGCCTGCCAAATCTTAAAATGTCTAAATATACTATGTTTATAGCATAAATGACTATCATATATTCTATATCATAAAATCACTATATTATAAATACACTATATCCTAAAATAGTAGATTCAGAAATTTTAGATCTGTTAGGCATAAAAGATGACTGGAATAAGAATTTTTTTATAAGCACAAACTCTACAGGCTCAGAATTTTCTGTTTCTCATAAATTTGTGATTTAAAATCTCTATCAGCTAGATTGCCATTGTCTTGAAAATCTCATGCTAGAGAACTACTGTGGGGCTACAACATAAAAATAATGGAAATATCCTTTTATTATGTGTGTTTAGAAGAGAAGGTGATTGTACAATAATTACATGAGGCCTGATAATACTTTTCTGCCTTGATACTAACAGAATGTAACTTTGGTGGAAAGAAGGTATTTAGTACCCAGGAAACAATGAGAAATATAGATAAAAACACCAAATTCCATTTCCAAAAAAATCCCAATTTTCTGTGCCTCCTTTGTCTGCACGATTATCTCTTGGTTTTATGTTTCTGTCACAAACACTGTCTAATCTACACGAGGAAAATTTGCTTTAAATCTCATGTCTGATTGTCCCTTTAGCTTGTCTCTTAGAAAGAAAGGTAGGACAAAGGATAAATGGGAAATAAAGAGAGAGAGACAGAGAAAAAAAGAATTCTATTAACAGCAAAAAAAACTACCTGTTGATACATACAGCCTTTCCTGCAACACTACTATGATTTATCCTTGAACATTTAATAGATTTTCAAAGTGCTTTGTGACTATAAATCACCCAAGTACGAAATAGTATTTTATTAATTAGGTCACTATAAGGAACTTAAATAAAGCACACAAAATGCTAAGACATATTTCAGCACATCTGCTTTTAATAACTCCATAAAAAAGTTCTCAGAACGTATTCATCATCTTAAAGTTTTTACTGGACATCTCTGGATAAAGGTGTGTTTTTATCTACTTATCACACCTGTAGCTTTCCCTGGTTTCAATCCCAATTTATTTCTATCAAACTACTTCATTATCAAGTTTCTTGTTAGTGATGACACCAAATTCCTCTCAAAAATATGGTAAAGATGTTTTCACTGTACAAATAATTCATCAGGCTCTCTACTATCTGAGGAAAAATTCACTATTTTGAGATATTACCTAGCATTAAACCATTTCAAACTGCTTACTACTAATTACTTTTTATTTGCACCTAGGGTATTTGGAGGTCTCAGCACATTCAAAGGCACTAGAAAGATGTTTCTCTTTTAATAGTAAACTGTTGAAAACTTCAATGGAAATGATGTTCTTATTAATAAACTCGTCTTAAATTTTGTCTCCAAATAGAATCAGTTGCTCTGGAAAATTAAACTAGATTTCATGGACAAAAAAAATGAACTGCTTGAAAAAATTAACTAGTTATTTGAAATTATAAAGTATATCTACCTGTTATCATTTATCCATAGTAAAAAGCAATAGCCACAGAAAAGGGTTAAATAAAAAATTAGTTGTTCTCAACCCCTTACCCCGCAGGGACATTTCTGGGGGGTATTTACTATTAATAACATTCATGCTCTTCCCAAATATCCACATACCTATATACATGCATAACTCTGTCTTGCTGCACCGTACCGCACCGCACGCTGGAGTCTTAGTTCTGAACCCTCACCCCCTGCAGCGGAAGCGTGGAGTCTTAGCTACTGGACTGCCAGGGAAGTCCCTATGCATAATTCTGTTTAAACAAATATGATTTATTTCTTTAAGGTCTCACTAATGAGAGCTAAAACTATACTCTATCTCATTCTATTTAATAGCTACCTAGTATTTCAAGGTATGGCTATTTCATGATCGATTTAATCATTTCCTTATACATGGATATTTTAAGTTGAAACAGTTTTCTGCTATGCCAATGGTATTACAATGAACTTTCCTACACGTACACATATGTACATACTCCTATCTAACACACACACTGATAACACTTCTACAAGTAAAATTAGGGGTCAAAGAATAAGTACCTTTTAAATTCTAATAAATATTGACAAAAAGTGTCTTCTTAAAGGGTTATATTTCTCCCAATTGAGTACAAAATTGCCAGTGCAGGGAATTATTAAAATTTTAAAATCTTTGCTCTGGAAAATTAAACTAGGTTTTATTGATAAAAAATGAACTGCTTGAAAAAATTAACTAGTTATTTGAAACTATAAAGTATATCTTTTACCATTTATCCATAGCAAAAAGCAACAGCTATAGAAAAGGGCTAAAAATTAAAAAAAAATCCTCTCTCTCAACTGCCTATGCTACAGTGCCATTTTCACTGAATAGGTGAAAAAATGTCTCATTTTAATTAGCAGTTAATTACTACTAAGATTTAGCACCCTGTCTAATACTTATTAGTTACCTGTTTTAAACTTTCTGTGTTGCTCCTGTAGTTGTTTTGTCCATTAGGAAATGTGAAATGTGCATTTCTTAATTTGCCTTTAGGGGCTAAGGAAAGAAGCTATCATCAGATAATAAAATTCAGTCTGACTTGTTATTAAATGACTGTTACTTCTAGCTTGACTGCTTGCCTTTCGTACTTTGGTTAGGCATAATATAACATTAATAATTAAATTTGGAACTTTAAAATGATTGTCAATGGGGGCACCACTTGATTAAATCACATCTCACATCTGTGTACAGGCAAGGGACTAGGTCAAAAGTCATGTCATTTTACTCCCAGGTTGTCATAATTCATAAAGGGTGATGGGTATCTGAGCCAGACAAATCTGCCAAAAATAAAACTTGAGATCTTAATCTGTCTTTCAAAATACTGTATCCACACCAGCCATGTGGGTAAGAGGTACTAATTCAGATAAGCCCACAGTTTGGAAATCTCCCTCCCATTTCTACACAAAATAATCCAAAAGAACTTACTTCGAATCTGTTTTTTAATTTCCTTAGCAGGATCCAACCAGTTCTGAAAAAGAAGTGAGAGTCTGAATATGAATCAGAGAAGAACAGAAATGATTTCGTGTTGAGTGGGTAGAGACACGGGCTAAGTGCATTTGGGAGGGAGCAGGGAATGGCTATCGGAAGGGCCTCCAGCTGGGTCCTGCCCCTAATATGTCCAGCTGCCTTCACTCGTCCCGAGAGGGCCCAGGCTCTTGTCTCTTGAGAAGATGTGTGTATGTGCAGGATTTAGGCTGGACAAAATTCTTTTACAAGTGCCTTCAGAGATTCAAGCTAGCATAGAAAGAGAGTAGAAAAGATGGTGGATTCTATGTTCTAACAAATTAGGAGAAAAAAATGAAGAAACAGCCAACCCCCAGTCACTGCAGAGGATTGGTCACAGGACCCCAGATGACTGAAATCTGGGGATGCTCAAGTCCCTGATATGAAATAGCACAGTATCTGTATACAACCTATACAATCCCCTCACATACTTGAAGTCATCTCTAGATTATTTCTAACACCTAATACAATGGAAATGCGATAGAAAGAGCTGCTGGTACACCAGCAAATTAAAATTCTGTTTTTGGAACATTCTGGAATTTTCTAAAAAAATATTTTTGATCCTCTGTTGGTTGAATCTGCAGATGCAGAACCTGAGAACACATAGAGTTGGCTACGTGTAATGTGACTCCACTGATGTCCTAGCTGTTCAGCTTCCCATGTAGTGACTTCTGTGATTATAGATTTTAAAGCACCTTCTTAAATGCATTCCTAACAAACAAACACTTGTTTGAGACTTTATGATTTTCTTCATCAGAACACTCAGGCATTTCATGATGAAGTGAAGACATCACCCAGTGAATCCAGCCAAGATTAAGTACGATTCACAGAATGACAACCAAACAAGTAACATTTATGAACACGATTGTGGTGGCTCAGTTTCCAGTATTAAGGAGACAATTTGTTCTTCCTCATTTCTCAGGTGGTTGAGAGGATAAGTGAGGAAAAGGCCTAACGAGGCTGCATCAGCTGTGAGAGTCTACAGAGGCAGACTGGATACCTAAGACAAGACCCCTCTCATATTGTGACGCAGCCAGAATATGAAAGCATAATGAGATGAATTAACAGTAAGATGGCATCCAGTGGACATGTTTCCCGTGTATCAATGTATTTGATTCTCAGTGGCTCAAATCCACTGACGTATTATCATACCCTCCCCAAAGCACTATATAAAATGCTTTTCTGGAAGCATAAAGAACTCAAGCATGAAGAGCAGAAACACTGACTTACTGTTTCCAAAAGACTCAAGATTGAAGGAAGTTGTCGATAATTTCCCTCATGAAGAAATAAGGTGATAAACAGCATTTAGGGCCTCAGACAGTACATGTGAGGTGTAGGGGTGCGAGGGGTGGGTGGAGAAGACGATCTACCGATTCAGTGTCAGTTCACTTTCTTGCAGTGAAGGGCAGCTGAAGCCAGAAGATTCTCTATAGCTTTGAACCACTCACCTTCTGGTTTTCAGCATCTCGATATGTAAGCCCAAAATAGTCTTTCTCTAGCAAATTCAGATGTTCACAGACTTTATCAAACAGCACTTGGCCTCTGGAGCGTTTCTGTGAAGAACAAAACAGAAAAACAAGTTACCAAAAAAGTTCTTCAATTGCCACCATTAAAACGGGTACACTTTAAAATGTTGCTTGTTGTAACTGTTCAGTAAATGATGAGTGGGTGTGATCAGTTCAGTGGGGTGCCATTGCAGGAGATGTAAGAGATGAGGATTCGATTCCTGGGTTGGGAAGATCACGTGGAGTAGTAAATGGCAACCCACTCCAGTATTCTTGTCTGGAAAAAAGGCAATCATCTGGGGGAAAAAAATCCATCAGCTTAATTTATGGTGATACACAGCATCTATCATGTTTTCATGTGAGACTTTAAAGCTCTTTCAACTTGGCCTTGGAGTCTGAGATGGATTAACCGTCAGCAATTAAGCTAAACTACTTTTTGTTTGCATAGTAGCAACATTTCACATCTTGTACATTAAGCATATTTGTCTTTAAGATTTAATACAGTAAGAGAAAAATAAGAAAATTGATAAACAATGGGCATGCCAAAAAAGAAAGTATTCAGAAGATCTGTAAGGTGGTATGTATTACTGTGCAACTGCAAATATATTGGAAATTACTCAGCCCCCTCAAGCATGACTATTTAGGAGAAAAGATAAATTTAGGATAGAAAAGTGAAGCCTGGTTTATAGCTAGCTAAATAATCAATGTTGTATTTGAATAAAGTTTAATAATGTATGAAAATAAATTACATGATAGCAAAACTGCTTAACACTCAACGGATATGAGTAAATGGTATGACAACAAAATGCTGCCTGCTAGTTTAAATCTTATATTTGTAAATAATGGAATATTGCTTCTGAAAAATTCTTAATAAATTATAAAGTTTTCACACACAAAAAACAAACTGGTTCTTCTGATGCTTCCATTGGTAAGATCTCCAGTTTAAGAGAAAAGAACACAGAGGTGCAGAGGACTTAGATGAGAGAGGCAGTCTTGCTGCTGCCTATGTTGGTGGCTTTAACAGATAAACCTAATTCTGAATCTTCCTTATGTCCCCTACATCTGTGCAGACCTCTCTCCCTCTGTAAAATGGGTATGATGCCATCTATTTATTTGCAGCGTTGTTGTTCACTCACTCAGTCATGTCTGACTCTTTGCGACCCCATGGACTACAGCATGCCAGGCTTCCCTGTCCTTCACTATCTCCCAGAACAAAAACATTCAAACTTGGTCCAATGATTACACACATCAAGCATCCCACAAACATCAGCTGTTATCAGCCTAAGTGACAAGTGGCAGAATATGTAATGTAGGACTCAGTTTGCCTTTTTGTTGCAGGAGAACAAACACAGCTCCTTGTGGGGCTGATAAACATCCTTAGTACTAAAATTCTGCTAGTGGTAAAGAACCAGCCTGCCAGTGCAGGGGACATAAGAGATGCGGGTTTGATCCCTGGGTCGGGAAGATTCCTCTGGAGAGGGCGTGGCAACCCACTCCAGTATTCTTGCCAGGAGAACCCATGGACAGAGGAGCCTGATGAGCTACAGTCCACAGGGTTGCAAAGAGTCAGACAGGACAGAAGCAACTCACCACACACACAACATTAAAATATCCTGCTCTGGGACTTTCCTGATGATCCAGTGGCCAAGAACCCCTACTCCCAACTGCAGAGGACCTGGGTTCAATCCTTGGTCAGGGAACTAGATCCCATATGTCAAAACTAAGATCTAGTGTAGCCAAAATAAATAAACAATTTTAAAAAATACCCTGCTGTTTAAGATATCAATTATGTTTATTGCCTAACTGCTTTAAGCAGAACATAATATACACAACACATACACATACAAATAAACAGCAGTGTCTGGCCAAGTACTTTCTCAATGAGCAAAAACAAACACAGATAAATAAATAAACCTTTCTCTACAGAAACTTCTACTTTCTTTGACCCAGCGGACCTCAGCCAGGCCCTCAATGGAGGACTTATCCTCCTCGTGCTGCAGGCAGCCTTGGACATCGTTTTAACTACCTGTCTTCTTCCTCTTGTTTAACAGGTGGAAAGCCTAGCTCAGGCGAGACCACTGTGCTAGCTGGTTCTTACTTTTCTGGCTCCTCACCATTTGATTTCTATTAATGACCCATGTGAGAGTTGGACCGAAAAGAAGGCTGAGCACCGAAGAATTGATGCTTTCCAACTGTGCTGCTGGAATAGACTCTTGAGAATCCCTTGGACAGCAAGGAGATCAAACCAGTTAGTCCTAAAGGAAATCAACCCTGAATATTCACTGGAAGGACAGAAGCTGAAGCTCCAATACTTTGGCCACCTGATGCAAACAGCTCATTCGTTGGAAATGACCCTGATGCTGGGAAAGATTGAGGGCAAGAAGGGAAGGGGTTGATAGAGGATGAGATAGCTCAATGGCATCACCGACTCAGTGGACATGAATTTGATCAAACTCCAGGAGATAGTGAAGGACAAGGAAGACTGGTGTGCTGTAATTCATGGGGTGAAAAGATGGGGGTCACATGACTTAGCGACTGAACAACAATGACCCACAGCTTTCTCTTGAATAGACTACTTTTCTTAAACATATTTGAATACTATATATTTATATACACACACACATACATATACTTTTTAGTTTTCCACTATTTTACACCTTTAATACAATATTAAAATTCATTCATTAAATTAAATATAATCACACACAAAATTCTTTTCAGGCTTTCTTTTCCACAAATTTCTATATTCATATTAGTTTGGCCTTTCTTTTTTTTTTTCCCACATAGAAATAACCAGCTTCAGGGCAAAATTACTTTCTTTTTCTTTCACTAACAGTTTGTAAGACAATAACATAGTGGTCCATTCTTAACCCTGAGGGGTTTGGGGGGATTTGTTTCTGTCTGTTTTGGCTCTAAGAACCAAGACGGTTTGTTTAGAATCTACTATAATGTTGTCGTTGTTGTTCAGTTGCTAAGTCAAGTCTGACTCTCTGCAACCCCATGGACTGCAGCACACCAGGCTTCCCTGTCCTTTACCATCTCCCAGAGTTTGCTCAAACTCACGTGCATTGAGTTGGTGATGCCATCCATCCATCTTGTCCTCTGTCATCCCCTTCTCCTGCTTTCAATCTTTCCCAGCATCAGGGTCTTTTCCAATGAATCGACTCTTCACATCAGGTGGCCAAAGCACTGGAGCTTCAGCATCAGTTCCTTTCAGTGAATATTCAGGGTCGATTTCTTTTAGGAGTGACTGGTTTGATCTCTCCTACTATAGATGGTTGGGCTTCCCTTGTGGCTTAGCTGGTAAAGAATCCGCCTGCAATGCGGGACACCTGGGTTTGATCCCTGGGTTGGAAAGATCCCCTGGAGAAGGGAAAGGCTATCCACTCCAGTATTCTGGCCTGGAGAATTCATGGACTGCGCAGTCCATGGGGTCGCAAAGAGTTGGACACAACTGAGTGACTTTCACTTTCACTACAGATGGTTATATGTAAACAATGAAATTCCTATCTACTAAATCTCACCACAGCCGACAGCCAGTTGGATGACACCAGAAAGGCCTCTCACGTTATGTGGGCCTTCTCCTGCTCATCCTTAATTGAGAATGGAAGACTCCATAAGGAGCCAGGGATCACGGACTCGAGGATATAGGGCCCCTGTGCTCATGGCCAACATCACTATGATCACAGCTCACTGCCCCAGAGCCTAGACATGGCATCTGCACACGTAAAGGGAAAGACCCTGGTGATGGCTGGAGTCGAGACAGGACACAAAACAGGACTATTTTCCAGCCCCACACAAGTTCCCCTCTGTAATCACTCTCACCTCCCCCAAACTGATAGTTTTTACACAGATGATTTTTTTCTAGCATATTATTCGAGTTTTTCAAGTCAATTATTTCTACATGTTTGACATCATGTGCATCTTTGGGTAATAGTATCTAAAATATGACTAAAGCTCAACAGTCACCCGGAATTTCTAGAGAATTTATGTTAAATATTTGTTTCCCAGAGAAAGGATGTTCATGAAGTGATCAAATCTAGGCACCTAATTTTCATGGGGTGTGTTTATATATTGCTATAATGAGTCAAGAATTCAGTAGATTCAAAAACGTTTTTTTGGACAGAGTTATTCTAAAATCAATGGATAATTTACTTAACTGGAGACAAACACTTTTTAATCTCATTTGCTGTTTCCTGAGAGTTGATAAGTCATGTCTCTGACTCAAATGCATTCGCAGTTCATGTAACCCTTCACTATTAACACATGAACATCATGAAATCCTGAGTTTGCTTTGCAGTTACAAACCAAGGGGCTTCCCAGATGGCCCAGTGGGTAAAGAATCTCCCTGCCAACGCAGAAGACACGGGTTCAGTCCCTGGGTTGGGAAGATCCCCTGGAGAAGGAAATGGCAACTCACTCCAGCATTCTTGCTTGAGAAAGCCCATGGACAGAGGAGCCTGGTGGGCTACATTCCACGGGGTTGCAAAAGAGTTGAACACGACTTAGTGACTAAACAACAACAAACCAATGATGGACTGCCCTCTCTTGACCCTTTTTTTCCTCTTAAAACTGGATTTCTAATAGAGAAGATGAGGATACAGCTATCACCACCACTCAAACACAGCAGATGAAACAAGTCTTTCTGCAACATTAATGAAACTTCCCGAAGTCAAAGCTACTCCAGGATTTTTATGTCTGTAAAACACTGGTTCTCAAGGCATAGCTTATCAATCAGCATCACTTGGGAAGTTTATATTAAAATGTTTATTTTCACTTTCACTTGTCTGCTTAGAGAAACAAGTTTTAAAAATTAACTTCAAAATGTTTCAGGATTGGGGAATTTCAAACAGTTCCAAAAGTAGAGACAACAGTATCATGAAACCCTGTATACTTATCGCCCAATTTTAACAAATGCCTTTTGAAGATCACAACCTTGGTTCATCTGAGTTTTGCTCCCCTCATCCTACCCCACAGTTATTTGGAAGCATCTAAGCAAATAATTTTGTCTCTATTTATCTTAGCATTTAACTCTGCTCTTTCAAAAAGTATAATTGCAATGCCTTCATCACATTTAAACAAAATTAGCAATCAGTCCATACTATCACCAAATGTGTAGTCAGTGCTTTAATTTCTCCAATTGTTTCAAAGATTTTCTTTTCATTTTCTTTGATAAGCCCATACATTGCAATGCTGCTGCTGCTGCATCGCTTCAGTCGTGTCCGACTCTGTGTGACCCCATAGACGGCAGCCCACCAGGCTCCCGTCCCTGGGATTCTCCAGGCAAGAACACTGGAGTGGGTTGCCATTGCCTTCTCCAATGCATGAAAGTGAAAAGTGAAAGTGAAGTCGCTCAGTCCTGTCTGACTTGTAGCGACCCCATGGACTGCAGCCTACCAGGCTCCTCCGCCCATGGGATTTTCCAGGCAAGAGTACTGGAGTGGGGTGCCATTGCCTTCTCCGATACATCACAATAGGCTGTCATATCTCCGTAGTCTCTCTGAAACTGCAAGCTTTCCATTTATCCTGGTTTTCCTGTTGAAATGAACTTGTTTTGGAAATCAGGTCATTTGCCTGCAGAGTTCCCTCAGTCTAGACTTGCTGCTTGCATCTTCATGGTGTAATTTAACACGTTCCTCTGTCTTTTGTATTTTCTGTAAACTGACAGTAAAATCTAGAAGCTTGACCAGAATTCTTATTTGACTGTTTTCTATAACAGATGCTATGTAATTTCATCAGGAGGCATACAGTGACTCCTGCCTTTTTTGTAATATTTTGTTGTTGTTAGTTGCTAAGTCATGTCCAACTCCTTTGTGACCCCAAGGACTGTAACCCGCCAGGCTCCTCTGTCCATAGGATTTCCCAGGCAAGAATATTGGAGTGGGTTGCCATTTCCTTCTCCAGAGGATCTTCTTGACCCAGGGATTGAACCCATGTTTCATGCATTGGCAGGTAGGTTCTTCACCACTAAGCCATCTCGGAAGCACAGTCACTAAAGATTGTTGCCCTAGACCCATCGAATTGAGATGGCAAGATGGGAATATTCTAATCCTCATCATTGCTCCCCCAATGATCAGTTGGAGCATGTCTATGAAGAGAGTCTCTTTGTCAAAATTATGTATCCAGTGACATAATTTGATGAAGCCAGGATCAACACTCACACCTTCTCCTCTGTTCAATTCCAAGACAAGTTGGCTCCCTAGCATCATCTAAAAGTCACCAGTTAGAATTTTTGTCTTACATTGTCACTATGAACTCACGGAGGTAAATCAGGCTTGATGTGTTTCAGTCCATTATGGGTGTTACCCTTAGTGAAGCTCTAAATGTCCCTAAATGCTCTGCCTGGCCTTTTGCTGTCAACTCTCATCCTTCACGACGCTTCTCTAGTGCCACTTCTTTATAGCACTTCCTGTCCTCCCAGCCAAATGTGATGTCTCTTGTCTCTGGACATTTGAGCACTTCTGGTACCAAGAGGGCACTTTCCACATTCCACTTTACATTGCAGCCGTCTATCTGTGCATCACCTTTTACCCCGACCGACTATAAAGACATTCTTCATGCTATCAAGCCAGTTATACTTTTTTTTTTGCCATGCTGTATGGCAAGTGGGATCTCAGTTTTCCTACCAAGGATTACACCCATGCCCCTGCATTGGGAGCATGGAGTCTTAACCACTGGACTTCCAGGAGAGTCCCTCCTACACTTTTTATGGAACCTCATTTTGGTCAAATATCATCAAGAGATTAAAAAGGTAATGTGATGGAAATTTACATAAAATTTTTCTTGCCAGCATATCATAACCAATGTTGCAGAAGCAATAATTTAACCTAGGGTTTTCAACCTTGGACCCTGGGAACAGTGAAAAAGACACCAATATCCAGGAACCCATGTCAGGACAAAGAAATCAGAATTTCTGAAGGTGGGAGCATGGTCTTCGCAGGTTATCAAGATCTCGTTTGCAGGTATGGTTGAAAGGTACACTTAAATTAAGTTTACAATTTAAAAACTCTTAAATAGGAGGACTCCAAAGCAATGCTTCTTTTTTTGATGAAATGTGTAACTTTTTCATAACAGTTTCTTTCAGGCCTCTTAGACCAACACTGATAGCTACATGATAACAAACTTTATTTACATACAGACACAGTCTTAAAATCTTAAGATATCCTTTCCAACAAATTTTCTTAAAAAACGTTAAGTTCTCAAGAAATGAAAAACCAGTCAAATGTTGAAATAAAATGATACAAACGAGCAATGATAAATCACCAAACTATAAAACCAACCAGTAAACAAACCAAACAATGAATTTGCATTGAAAACTATGAACAAGGTACACAAAATTAAAATGTTTATTGAATTTTAAGTGGTGGCATTTTCCCTTGGGAGAGCCAAAACATATAGACTTTAACTGAAGAACCTGCTGCTGCTGCTAAGTCACTTCAGTCGTGTCCAACTCTGTGCGACCCCATAGACGGAAGCCCACCAGGCTCCCCCATCCCTGGGATTCTCCAGGCAAGAACACTGGAGTGGGTTGCCATTGCCTTCTCCAATGGATGAAAGTGAAAAGTGAAAGTGAAGTTGCTCAGTCGTGTCTGACTCTTAGCGACCCCATGGACTGCAGCCTACCAGGCTCCTCTGCCCATGGGATTTTCCAGGCAAGAGTACTGGAGTGGGGTGCCACTGCCTTCTCCAGAAGAACCTGATACCATACTAAAAAATGACCCAGGTGGGATAAGAAATATCTTGATTTCCTCTTTTGTGATTGAGCAGAAGCATTCACATCTTGCCCAGCACGTTAGGGAGGAGACCAGAAGGAACAAACACACAGGGCTCTGAGCCTGGGGTGGGATGGAGGGAGGAGCTGCTCTTGGTGCACGTGTGTGCGTGCTGCGTCGCTTCAGTTGCCTCCGCCTCTGTGTGACGCTGTGGACTGTAGCCTGCCAGGCTCCTCTGTCCACAGGAATCTCCAGGCAAGAATACAACCCCTGGAGTGGGTCATGATGCCCTCCTCCACCTGGATATTGAACCTATGTCTCCTGCGTTGGCAGGTGGATTCTTTACCACTAGCGCCACCTGGGAAGCCCACACCTGGGCACATGCCCTCCTAAAAGGCCTGGAAACTCTGGCTTGATCTGTGCTCCCAAACATAAGCCCAAATTGTACTAAATCTCAGCACAAGACTTCAATACAATTTGTCTTTTCTTTCAGTCTCACAAAGCTATGAATCAGTCGCTAAGAAAGGCTAAACGCTGAAATTAGAGAAATTTGTAAAGTCAAGTATAATGTCCTTGCCTGAGAAGATGGGCTGCAGTTCTTATTTTCTGGAGCTGCACAATTATGGAGAAAATGAAGCAGAGACTGTCGTCCTGCCTGAGAAGTGTAGCTAATCAGTGGTTCCTACTCCTTAAAAGGGGGACAGGGGGCGGGAGGCGGGGAAGCAAAGCCATCAGCACCAAGGTTGCGGGTACATCCTTGAGGCTCCTCAGGATCGATGTGTCCATTTCTAGAAACTGTTGCTTAAAAAAAAGTCTTGTTACATTTCATTGTTCAGTTGTTGTGTCCACTGCAGCATACTAGCCTCCCCTCTCCTTCATTATTTCCCTGAGTTTGCTCAAATTCATGTCCATTGAGTTGGTGACGCCATCCAACTATCTCATCCTCTGCTGCCTGTCTTCTCCTTCTGCCCTCAATCTTTCCCAGCATCAGGGTCTTTTCCAATGAATCAGCCCTTAGCATCAGGTGGCCAAAGTATTGGAGTTTTAGCTTCAGCATCAGTCCTTCCAATGAATATTCAGGGTTGATTTCCTTTAGGATTGACTGGTTTGATCTCCTTCCTGTTCAAGCGACTCTCAAGAGTCTTCTCCAGCACCACAGTTTGAAAGAGTCAATTCTTTGGCGCTTAGGCTTCTCTATGGTCTAGATCTAGCATCCGTACATGACTAGGAAAAATTATAGCTTTGACTAGATGGACCTTTTCAGCAAAGTGATCTCTGCTTTTTAATATGCTCTCTAGGTCTGTCATAGCTTAGGCTAAACCACATGTGTTAATACAAGGAAATATATACGATGTTGAGAACTAACAGAGAAATTGACACTTCTGTACCTTTATTTCAGCTGCTTTGAAATTTGAGGATGCACCAGCCCTGTAAGTACTTCCATCTCTCCACCATGTATCTTCCTCAAACAGATTGCTGATTTTCTCCTGCAAATTATACCTTCCCATAGATTGATGCACTTTGTGAACTTGCATTTCTGTCCCCCAAGGACAGGAAACTGGACACCCTTTTTAATGTCCCCAACAGAATGTCCTAAACACCAAAAACATTCAACATATGTGTCTAATAAGTGCTCCTGGCATGAATCTGAAGGAGGAATTTCTCCTCACATTACCTTGGATTAGTCTTGTTGCAAAATGCCATCTCTTTTTTCATGCTTCCTTCTGTAACTGCGTATTTCCTCATTGAATGCCTCTCCATTCTCCTCACTTTTAAAGGTCAAATGGAATTCTCTTAATTTCTAAAAGACGGCATCACCATTTGCCTGGTGTTTAGGAGCATCTGAAGAGCTCCACAAACTGACCTGGCTGGAGCCTGAGCCTAAATCGGACACCTGGACTCCGTGTAAGTCATTTCTTCCTCAGTTTTCCCTTTTCTGTTTGAAAAATGTTCTAATACTGTCTGCCCTGAAATTTAAGTGTTGTTGTTTTCTTTTAAATCTACATTTAGAAAATAGCAGGAGTCCGTGGTCAACTCATGAATAAAAGATGATGACGGTGTCTGGTCTGTGACAACAGCCTGAAGTCCCCGAGAGAGATCTGAGGCCGGGAAGGTCTGAGAAGTGCTACGTGGCCCCAGCTGCCCTGTGTGCATCCACTTACATTTGGGGCTTTCTGTCTCAAGTGTACTTTCAATGCCAAGTTTAATAAGCACAGCAGGAAGTCCATTATCCCCATCACTACTGCCAGAATCCACGCCCCAAAGGGCAGGACTTAATGGAAACTTCAGCCTGTGTGAAGTGAAGTGAAAGTCCGTCAGTCGTGTCCAACTCTTTGCGACCCCACGGACTATACAGTCCACGGGATTCTCCAGGCCAGAATACTAGAGTGGGCAGAATACTAGAAGCCGTTCCCTTCTGTAAGGGATCTTCCCAACCCAGGGATAGAATCCAGGTCTCGCGCATTGCAGCTGGATTCTTTAGCAGCTGAGCCACCAGGGAAGCCCAAATCCCAAGTGTGATCCAGACAGCGAATGCAAGGAGGGCTGATGTGAGAGGCAGAGATGAATTTTTTCTGCCTAGACGTTATGTGTCTCACTAGCATGTTCTTTAAATTCACAGGCAATTGGCTTTTCAGAAAACCATGACAGTTCTTTTAAATATTAATAAGTCCATTAATAGTTATTCTGCCATTTTCTTAAACTCGGCTCAGTTGGCAGTGCCGATACGGAGAGGCCTGTGAAAACAGGAACTCAGAACCACATCCTGGTGTTGCTTGGTTTTTAAACAAAACAGTAATTTATTTCCAATTGTCTAGAGATTAGACAGTTGTCTAATGTCTCAACTGTCTAGAGATTGGAATTCATCTAGCATTATTTAAATATCTTTAGGATGCAGTTTTAAAGATATTATTCTTTTCCAATTCAAGTTTGTTTCCCTATCATTCTATTCTAAACGAGGCTCATCAGACAGCCCCAGCGCTGGACCCTGACTCTACAACTAGCTGGCTGTGAGGTGAGACAGTCACTGAAGCTTTCTGAACTTCACTCCCTTCCTTAAAAAATGGTAATAATATCTTTCCTTACTCATAAGACTGTTGCATTAATTAATACACAGGAAAGGACTTCCCTGGCGGCCTGGCGGTGGTTAAGACTGCACTTCCACTGCAGGGCGTGTGGGTTTCATCCCTGGTTGGGGGAACTAAGATCCTATGTACCTCGAGCCCCTTGCCCCTGCAAAAAACCCCAAACATAAACCCCCCTGATGACCAAGGAACCTTCACAGCAGCACTGAATGCAGACCTTCCGTCCTCTTCCATAAAACAGAAATAAAATTTCTTAAAAAAATAAGAAACACAGGAAAGCATACAGATTGCCTAGCCTAGGGGAAGCCATTACCAATCAATGCTGGTGATTATCAGTTGGCCCTTATCATAAGGAATCCAATTTATTCAGGGTCCTTTTCTATTGTTGTTTTTCTTGTTTTTTTTTTTTTTTGCAAATTCAGGGTTTCTAATGTTGAAATTTGGGAGAGAGACTGAAGCCTTTTCATCTGCAGTTAAATCACCCCTATGTCTCATGAAAAACAAATCTCACTCTACAGGTCAAAGTGGGAAATGGCTGAAAAGAGTATCATTATCAGTAAACCAAGGGAACATTCCATTACCCTGTGCAAATACAAACACAAAGTGGTTTTTCACACGCACTGGGTGTACTGGCACACTTAGGTACATCCTAGGCCAAACATGAGAGTTACGAATTATCACAGATACAGCCTGCAGCACAGCCAGAGCAAGAAGGGAGAGTTCACACGCGGAGAGCCCACCGAGGTTCGAAATTCTCTGCAAAAACACGTTCAGCACCTATACAAGAACCCCTTCGTGCACGTGAAGCTCCTCCACTGCTTTTAGGAAGACGTCTTTTTCTTTCAGCCACAATCTGTTTCTGCCTTCATTTGTTGTAGCCATTTCATTCTGTTTGAAATCAGACTTCTGTGCTCAGAGCCGAGTACCGTGGCCGATAATAGCTTTCCGGTGAAGCACGCTTCTTCTTGGCCAGCAAAAACACTGGGCTTGCTTTTGTACAAAGAGTTTCACATCACACGTATGAGATGTTGGCAGCGAACTGTCAGACAACATTTCCTGCTGTTAATCTGCTAGGGATTCAAGTCACTAAGCCAATGAGTGCCAAGTGAACGCAGAGAAGGAAGCCTGGGGAAGAGGGATGAGGGAGAGACACAGACTTTTAAACCTGAATCACAAAAAAGAACCACAGGCCCTAATTCAGAACAACAGGGGACTTGGAGAAACATTTCCTGGGAGCTGTCATTGTTGTTCAGTCACTAAGTCACGTCTGACTCTGCGACCCCATGGACTGCAGCACGCCAGACTTCCCTGTCACCATCTCCAGACTTCCCTTCACCATCTCCCTGAGTTTGCTCAAATTTATGTCCATTGAGTCAGTGATGCCATCCAACCGTCTCATTCTCTGTCACCCCATCTCCTCCTGCCCTCAGTCTTTCCAAGCATCAGCATCTTCTGCAATGGAGTTGGCTCTTTGCATCAGGTGGCCAAAGTATTGAGGCTTCTGTTTTAGCATCAGTCCTTCCAATGAATATTCAGGGTTGATTTCTTTAGGACTGACAGCTTTGATCTCCTTGCTGTCCAAGGGACTCATGAGTCTTCTCCGACACCACAATTCAAAAGCATCAATTCTTCAGTGCTCAGCCTTCTTTATGGTCCAACTCACATCCATATATGACCACTTTCCAAGACAAGTCTCCAAAAATAAGAAAAATCCAACAAAATCCCCAATTGTGATTTACAACTCATTTGGTCAAGTAAAGACCTGGAGGCGACGCAGATGCTGACAGTGAAAATATAACTTTTCATATTATACATTTAACAAGTATAAATTTGTAGAATGGTCACTTTTCAAACCTATACAGCAGGGGTTCCCAACTTCCAGGATCTACAGCCTGATGATCTGAGGTGGAGATGATGTAACAACAATAGAAATAAAGTACACAATAAACGTAATGTGCTCGAATATGCTGGAACCATCCCCACCCCTCCAGTCCGTGGAATCATTATCTTCCAGGAAACTGGTCCCTGGTGCCAAAATGGCTGGGAATCACTGCTAAGGCAACGATGAATAAACCTGAATAAAAACAGTCAGTGCTTTAAATAAATAGGTCTTAAGTGAACCAGTGTCCTTTTCAGCAACTGTCTCCTCCTATTAACAGGACAAGACTGTGAGCAAGCACACAGAGGAAGATTTCAGGGTTATTACATAAACTACTCTCATAATTTGGGGCTTCCCAGATGGCGCTAGCGGTAAAGGACCACTTGTCAATGTAGGAGACGTAAGAGATGAGAGTTCGATCCCTGGATTGGGAAGATTCCCTGGAGGAGGGCACGGCAACCTATTCCAGTATTCTTGTTTGGACAATTCCATAGACAGAGGAGCCTAGCAGGCTATAGTCCAGGGGGTCGCAAAGAGCCAGACATGACTGAAGTGACTTAGCATGCATGCACACACTCTCATAATTCAAAAATGTAATTATATCCTTTCACCAGTAAAATTGTGGGTTTAAATTAAAATAATTGTGTAACCTATGAAAAACCTATAATGAAAATAGAAATGTCTGGCAAAAAAAACAGGATAGGTGATCAGTTCAGTCGCTCAGTCCTGTCTGACTCTTTGTGACCCCATGAATCATAGCATGCCAGGCCTCCCTGTCCATCACCAACTCCCGGAGTTCACTCAGACTCACGTCCATCGAGTCAGTGATGCCATCCAGCCATCTCATCCTCTGTCGTCCCCTTCTCCTCTTGCCCCCAATCCCTCCCAGCATCAGAGTCTTTTCCAATGAGTCAACTCTTCGCATGAGGTGGCCAAAGTACTGGAGTTTCAGCTTTAGCATCAGTCCTTCCAAAGAAATCCCAGGGCTGATCTCCTTCAGAATGGACTGGTTGGATCCCCTTGCAGTCCACGGGACTCTCAAGAGTCTTCTCCAACACCACAGTTCAAAAGCATCAATTCTTCGGTGCTCAGCCTTCTTCACAGTCCAACTCTCACATCCATACATGACCACAGGAAAAACCATAGCCTTGACTAGACGTACCTTTGATCACACTTTCAACTATACTTAGGATCAGTCTGGCCTTCACTGAAAGCATATCATCTTTCAGATTAGCATTTAAATGCAGTAGATGAAGGGAGAAGTCTTTGCAATCATCAAACATGTTGATCCTACATACATATGTTCTCCAGTTCTGCTGGACACAGGCAGTAGCCTATGTAGACTCCCTGGGTACTGCCAGGTCTATATGCCCAAGGTCAGGACGGTTTTTGGACCATCCGCTCTGGATCAGGGACATCCTGGCTTAATGCTCCTGAGCTGGCAATCATGAAAAGCCAGCGTTAATCCCTTGGCCTGTCAGCTCCTGCTCCTGGGGGCAGAGGCGGGTGGAGCCTGCTCAGCTCTGCACAGGCCAGGACTGTTCTAGAACGAGACGCGCCCCGCTGCCTTAGGATACACGAGGTCCCCCCTCACCCTGCAGCCATCCTAAGAGATCACTGAACCTCGGAGAATGTCACTCTGCTGACACCTGAACCTCAGATGGTGATTTCTTGGCATTCTGTGGTTATATTTATTTTTAAAGCATGAATTGCATTAGCAAACGGTCACAAAATAACAATCACAGAAAAACTGAAATGACAAGGCTAACTGAATCCAGAAAACGAATGGCTTTTAAAGTAGGTACAGGCTTTTGCCCTAAACAAAGAGCTGTAACATTCTTTCACTGACAGGAAAATTAAAACAGTTCTATTCAAGCAAAAAGTCAAATATTACAGTTTTGTTCAGATGATTCTGCTTATTTTCCTGTGCTTGCCTGAAAGCAGCCATCTTTCCTGGACCTTACTAGCGTTCGGGGTTAAACTGGGAGGTTCGGGGCTGAGAGACTTTGGGAAGTTCTTCAGGACTCGGGTGACCCTGCTCCCCCTTCTTTGAAGGGTGATCCTTGGAGCCAGTCCTGCTGGCTCCCTCCTGGCTTAATAAGGACTCTGGGGCAGTAGGATGCCTGGGGTCTGAGAGGTTTGGAGGGGACGTGAAGTGAAATTCCAAGGAGGTCACCCCAAGATGTTATCAAATGTGTTTTCACTTCTGCTTTTATATCCCCCAAAAATCTTTGTGAGAATAAACCCACGTGGGAAGACCAGAAGCCGGCTATCGGATTCAGTTCCAGCAGCACAGCCAGCCAGCGTGAGGACGCAGTCAGAGCCCGTGACAGCGGGGAGGAGCCCCTGACCTCCTGCTCCATCACACAACCTTCCTCCAGTTCCTCCCCACTCCCCCTGGATTCCTTCTGCCAAACAAAGTCTGCACAAGCTACCTTCACACTCTGGGTCCCCCCAACACCCTCCCTCATCCTTCAGATTGCTCCTCAAGCATCCCTTCCTCCAGGACCAAGTCCCAGAGAACGTTTTTTACAGCTCCTGCATCGCACTTGTCAGGGTGGCAAATTCCTGCTGGTTTGCTGATTTGAGTAATGTTAGTAGAAGTGGGCTTCCAGTGAACAACAGGGGTGTTTTTATTATATGGACGCTGTGAGGCGAGCGTTCAAAACACGGGTTTTATGGATTCATCTCTTCCCACCTTCTTCCTCTCATTTTCTCTTGGTGCTGCTTTCTGCTTATTCATTTTCTTCTCATTATATTCCATGTATATCTCTATATGCGTGTGTGCTCCATTGTGTCCAACTCCTTGTGACCCCACAGACTGTAGCCCACCAGGCGCCTCTTTCCATGGGATTCTCCAGGCAAGAATACTGGAGTGTGCTGCCATTTCTTTCTCCAGGGGATCTTTCCAACCCAGGAATTGAATCCGAGTCTCCTGCATTGGCAGGCAGATTCTTTACCACTGAGCCACGTGGGCAGCCTACATGTACGTCTGTAAAATACCTTAAGAACATGGCTGAGTACACATCATAGAAACCCTAACTTAAAATAAAATGTATTTTTGAAACAAATTATCTTTAGAATTTGGGTGGGTTTTTTTTCCCCTATGAGGATGAATTCTTGACCTGGTATTATTAAGGAAGCTTGTCACAACATGATATTTTGGACAGTGGTTTTTTTTTAAAGGAATAACTGGAGACATGAACTGAAGCATTTTGCTTCAGGTAATCCTTGAAAAGCATCCCGTGCGTTTGACAAGTCCAGTCTAGGGGCACTTCCCTAAAGAACGTGGCGGCTCTTTAGTGACTTTATTTGCTGTCACCATGGCATTCCATAAGAAATAACAAGTCTCTTTATTCCTTCCGAACACCATCCTAAGAACCAATTCCTTGTGCTCACTGTACGTCCGCATACCATCACTCATGCCTACAAGCAGCCGTGGGATGAATACAGTGCATTCCTAAGTGCAAATATGACTTCGAGATTGGAATTGCTTTCACCCTTATTGGAAAGTGACCCCAAATGTGCATACCAGTTACACACAGCTGTCTGTCACACAGGACACACACATTCTGATGCAGCAAAGATGCCTTGTTTGTCGTGGAGAAGAAACCCCCACTGATCAAAACCTTTCATGAATTAGCATCTAATCTGGCCATTTAAATTTGCCATTTGTAGACACATCCTGGAACCAAACCACAGGAAACAGTCACTAGACAACACTAACAAAAGAGACGAGTCTTGGCAGGACAAGCAAAAGACCCAAATTCCATTTATCTAGAGATAAAACATCCACACTAGAAATCCAACAAGGGATATCATACCAGGTTATGAGAAGCTAACGTTCTTGATAGAACTGTGATGCATTCCAACGAGAATCCCACAATTTAAAATCTGTGATCTAGTCTGCTGCTGCTGCTGCTAAGTTACTTCAGTCGTGTCCGACTCTGTGTGACCCCATAGACAGCAGCCCACCGGGCTCCCCGGTCCCTGGGATTCTGCAGGCAATAACACTGGAGTGGGTTGCCATTTCCTTCTCCAATGCATGAAAATGAAAAGTGAAAGTGAAGTCTCTCAGTCATGTCCGACTCTAGCGACCCCATGGTCTGCAGCCTACCAGCTCCTCCGTCCATGGGATTTTCCAGGCAAAAGTACTGGGGTGGGGTGCCATTGCCTTCTCCTATGATCTAGTCTAGAAGAAGCAAATAAAAACCTGGAAGTGCACTGGCTGGTCATTACAAACCACAGAACTGAAGAGGAAAAGAATCCGTGGTTTTACAGCTCTTGAGAGAAGGAACCTGGATTCAGCTTAAAGCCCATCTGCCCTAGACCAAAAGGAGGGGGAAGACGTGGGAGGAGGTGGTATTTCCTGAATGAACAGCAGGCCATGACCACAACCCTGAACTGGAAAACTGCAGGAGACTATGTATTGGGTGGGTGGAGGCAGGGAGAGGGTATTGTTTTCTAATTTGAGATTTAAAGAGTTAAAAAAACTTTCTGAGTAATACCACCCCTTCACAGTTACGGATGATCACAGGATGACACATTATGCTAATGTAAAATTAGTCCTAACGTGCTGTGTGGTAAGTTGCTTCAGTCATATCTGACTCTTTGTGACTCCATGGACTGTAGCCTGCCAGGATCCTCTGTCCACGGGATTCTCCAGGCAAGAATACTGGAGAATACTGGTTGCCATTTCCTCCTCCAGGGGATCTTCTCAACCCAGGGATCGAACACCGTGTCTCTTATGTCTCTTGCATTGGCAGGTGGGTTCTTTACCGTTAGCACCCCCTGGGAAGCCCAGTCCTAATAGTCTTGTTTAAATTTTTTTAATTTGATGTAGATCATTTTAAAAGTCTTTATTGAAAGAATGTTACATATACATTGCTTCTGTTTTATGTTTTTTTGGGGTTTTTTTTGGCCCTGAGGATTGTGGGATCTCAGCTCCCCAGCCAGGCTCGAAATCTGCAGCCCTTTCATTGCAAGATGAAGTCAAAACTCCTGGACCAGCAGGGAAGTCCCCTGTCTGGTTCAAGTGTTCCAAGAAACAGGGGTCAGGCATTCCTTAGAGGAAATGTAACGTTATTGTCCTTACCACTTTGTGTAACTGAAATTCTAATGTACAAAGGACAGCAAAGAGCCAAATTAAAGAAATAAAGGGACAGCTGGCATCGGACAGGAGGGAGAACAAGAATCAATCACAGTGAATGACACTATTTCTCCATGGACGGTCCCTGGGGCATTCCATGGCCTCATCTTTTCTGCTTTCAGTACTGCCATGCCTTGACGGCAGTTAGAAAGTAATACTGGGAATGTTTCTCTGTGGAGAGTCTCTCCTGAACCTTTTTGAAGGAGACCCATTACTCAACCACAATTCAAACATGCTTGCTCCTTGGAAGGAAAGCTAAGACAAACCTAATTGACGTGTTAAAAAGCAGAGACATCCCTTTGCCGACAAAGGTCCGTCTAGTCAAAGTTATGGTTTTTCCAGTAGTCACATATAGATGTCAGAATTGGATCATAAAGAAGGCTGAGCACTGAAGAATTGATGCTTTTGAATGATAGATCTGGAGAAGACTCTTGAGAGTCCCTTGGACTGCAAGGAGATCAAACCAGTCAATCCTAAAGGAAATCAACCTTGAATATTCACTGGAAGGGCCGATTCTGAAGCTGAAGCTCCAATGCTTTCGCCATCTGATGAGAAGAGCTGACTCACTAGAAAAGACCCTGATGCTGGAAAAGATTGAAGACAGAAGGAAAAGGGGGTGACAGAAGGTTAAACGGCAGCATTACCGACTCAACGGACGTCAGTTTGAGCAAACTCCGGGAGACAGTGAAGGATAGGGAAGCCTAGTGTGCTGTAGTCCATGGGGTGGCAAAGAGTCTTCCCCTAGACCCGCCTCTATACAAAGTGTAATCGGTGAAGAACATGACTTCTCCTCTATAAGATGCTGAGCAACAATCCAGCCAAAAAATGTGAGATGATATGTGTTACATCTCCACGTTTATGGTAATGTGTTATACAGCTGCTGCTGCTAAGTCACTTCAGTCGTCCGACTCTGTGTGACCCCATAGACAGCAGCCCACCAGGCTCCTCCGTCCATAGGATTTTCCAGGCAAGAGTACTGGAGTGGGGTACCATTGCCTTCTCCGAATGTGTTATACAGCTAGAAAACCAATTTCCTGGATGGCTCAGCAGTAAAGAATCACCTGCAGTACAGGAGACACAGGGGAAGCAGGTTCAATCCCTGGGTCAGGAAGGTCCCTTGGAGGAGAAAATGGCAACCCACTCCGGTATTCTTGCCTGGAGAATCCCATGGACAGAGGAGCCTGGTGGGCTATAGTCCATAGGGTAGCAAAGAGTCAGACAAGTCTGAGCATCCACACGCACAGAAAACCAGTATGTGCAAATACTCAACCCTGTTAGCAAGTCAAGCCCATCCTTCCCGGCCGGCCCTTGGCCTTCCCTTTTCACTCTCAGCTGCTCCTGACGTTTCAAATTCTCCATGTGTACTTTTCTCATCTCCTTATCTGCCAAAATTCTAAACAGAACTGTGTAAATATCCTGAGTACAATAAGAATTATTCTGGAAATTTAAAAATAAGTAAATAAAATAAGTGAATGCTACTTGACTTAAATATCACCACAGGGAAAGTCAGCCAACACATTCTAATAATAAATATATGCCAAAAATATGATCGGACACGTGCATACCATTTTTAACAGCATGAACCACTGCGGAGGAATCTTTGCTCGTAGGGAGGTATTTACAGTCAGCTAAAGATTTGGAGTCATGCTTTTTATGCATCAGCCCTATTTCAAAACCTAGATCCTAAAAAAGAAAGAAGAATCTAAGAAACGTGCCTCAAACAGCCACTCCCAATTTCTTCAGGCAAGAGAGAAAGTTCTCTACAAAAGCAGAGAATCTGTCTCAGCATGAAATGGAAGTGAGTTGAGTAGATTTCCAATTCTTTGCTTTTTCTGAGTTGCTCCTATTGTCCCTGGTTATTTGCATTAAAACCAAGCACATCACAAAACTCCTCAAGGATAACAGGCTCACAAAGACTCTCTTATTCTCTACTTGCTGCTGCTGCTGCTAAGTTGTGTCCGACTCTGTGCGACCCCATAGACGGCAGCCCACCAGGCTCCCCCGTCCCTGGGACTCTCTACTTGCTACAGAAGGACAAATACAGGATGACCTGCATTTTGTTGCTGTTCTTGTTTAGTTGCTAAGTCATGTCTGACCCTTTTCGACCCCATGAACTATAACCTGCCAGGCTCCTCCGTCCATGGGATTTCCCAGGCAAGAATACTGGAGTGGGTTGCCATTTCCTTCTCCAGATCTTCCCGATCCAGCGACCGAACCTGGACTCCTGCAATGCAGGCAGATTCTTTAATCATCTGAGCCACAAGCGAAACCTGCATTTTTAAGACATTCAAAACTGTGTGGTCTCAATGCTCTGTGGTAAAGAGCTGAATGGGATGGAAATCCAAAAAACAGGGCATATTATGTATATGTATAGGGCTTCCCTGCTGGCTCAGATGGTATAGAATCTGCCTGCAATGCAGGAGACTCCGGTTTGATCCCCAGGTTGGGAAGATCCCCTGGAGAAGGGAATGGTAACCCACTCCAGTATTCTTGCCTGGAGAATCCCATGGACAGAGGAGCCTGGCCAGCTACAGTCCATAAAGTCACAAAGAGTTGGACACAACTGAGCGACAAACACACACACACACACACCATGCAGATTCATTCTGCTGTACAGCAGAAACTAACACAACATTGTAAAGCAACTAAACTCTGATTTAAAAAAAAAATAGTAAAGAAACCTCTTCAAATAACACTACTCAGAGTTACCAAGGAAGAAACTGGAAACTATACTGAATTAAGGCTTACTGGAACTAGAAAGACTGTAAAGGGACTTCTGAAGGGATCAAGCGTGAAGGAAAAGCGGGTGACTTAGTCGGACACCTTCTCTAATAGAGTTTCCTACACATTTTGAGGAGTTCATCACCAACGCCAAAGACCACTGCCTCCTCACTCACCATAAAGTGGGAATTGGCTCAGGAGAGGAGGCTAGTGCTGAAAGCCAGATATGGAGTGTGTTTAATTATCTTCAGCACACATTCAGGCTTGTTAAACACCTACTGATTTCTGGCATAACAGCAACAGACTCTTAGCCACATCTTCTGTCTGATCTCAGCAGGTTCAAGCTGGGCAGCGTGAGAAAAGCAAATTTCCTGTTTAAGGTCAGTGTCTCAGTCCTCACAAGTGGGTGTTGAGTGCAGTTACTTCCTGTTTAAATTTAATAAAATCATTCAGCATTTCCCCAACTGCCAGATAAATGATTAGCTCATATGGAAACACTGATAATCTTTCCAGGTTGGGGGAAAAAAGCCTATAAAGGGACAGTCAAGATGAAATTTACTTTCTCAGATTTAAGAAATACTTTCCAGTGTTTACTATATTATAAGGTAATAAGCTGTGCTGTGCATGCGTGCTGTCACGTCTGACTCTTTGTGACCCCATGGACTGAAGTCCGCCAGGCTCCTCTGTCCATGGGATTCTCCAGGCAAGAATACTGGAGTAGTTTGTCATTCCCTTCTCCAGGGGCTCTCCTTGACCCGGGGATAGAACCTGTGCCTCCTACGATGGCAGGCGAATTCTTAATCACTAAGCTATCAGGGAAGTAACAGCTGGCTATTTCCTTTTAAATTACAAGGGTTTTCAAACTGGTGCTGCTGCTGCTAAGTTGCTTCAGTCGTGTCCGTCTTTGTGCAACCCCATAGACAGCAGCCCACCAGGCTCCTCCATTGTCCCTGGGATTCTCCAGGCAAGAACGCTGGAGTGGGTTGCCATTTCCTTCTCCAATGCATGAAAGTGAAAAGTGAAAGTGAAGTCGCTCAGTAGTGTCCGACTCTTAGCAACCCCATGGACTGCAGCCTACCAGCTCCTCCGTCCATGGGATTTTCCAGGCAAGAGTACTGGAGTGGGGTGCCATTGCCTTCTCTGGGTTTTCAAACTACAATCCTCATATTCAGCTCTCTTCCTGTGCCAGTTGGATGCTGGACTGTAAGGCATACATGGCAGTCAAATCCTGACACTAACTGCTGCCTGACTGTGTGCACTTCCCTCTAAGACCAGATCAGCTAGTATGTGGATGGACACCACGAAATTGTGTGCAAGCTGGTTTTCTGTGACTATTTTACTGTGTCCCTAAGACAAGGACTTTAAAATCACTGTCCTCCAGGCTTCCAGAACCTACCTCTGCACTTTGCTGGAATGTGAGTGCAGGACTGAACTAGAGTTTACACTGTCCTCTGACCCTAAGAACCTGCTATTCTACAAGACTTGAGCTCTGCTGTCCAAGAAGGGACAAGGTCAAAGACACCTGCCTCTGACATTGAAGGTAACAACAACAAAAAAAGTGGTATCACATTCAAGAGATGATCCACCATGTAGACATTTTCCCAGGTTGTGAACTAACTTTGAAAAGACTTTTCTCATTGTGTGGTTGATGCCAGTAGCGTTCTCCCTAAACTTCCCGCAGAGCCAAGACTATGGCCGGAAGAAGTAAGGCATCAATTTAAATGCTAACAAAAAGGAGACGAGCTATAATCTTGAAAATTATAACCTGTCTTTCATGGGGAAAATGCTGTAATTATGAAATGAACTGGCAATTGATCAGGAAAACTGGGGGAAGAGATCACTGTATTGTGGAAAGTGTTTCTCTCCAGAAAGGATGGTGAGGGTCCCAGATCAGACTTGCCTTTCCACTCTGAGTAGGACACGCAACAACTGTACAACTGGCTCCCAGTCATTCTACGTTCTGGCAAGGAGTGGAGATCAGCTGCAGCTCTGGTCCCTTCCCCACTTTGAAGAGCTTCTGCAAGACACTTCCCCAGCTGTTTTCCCCTTCTTACTCAAAATTAAAAACTGCTTGTTCCAAGTTCTACTCTTCACAGAATATCTTTTTTTTTCAATTGAAGTAGAATTGATTTACAAACGTGTGTTAGCTTCTCATGTAATGCAAACTGAAAAAAAATATTTTTTTCAGATTACCTTCCACTATAGGTTATCACAGGGTATTGAGTATAGCTCCCTGTGCTATACAGTAGTGCCTTTGTTTACCTACTTTATACGCAATAGCAGTAGTTGCTGTTTTTGTTTTTGTTGCTATGTGGTGTCCAACTCTGCAACTCCATGGACTGTAGCCCACCAGGTTCCTCTATCCATGGGATTCTCCAGGCAAGAACACTGGAATGGGTTGCCATTTCCTTCTCCATGGGATCTTCCAAACCCAGGGATCGAACCTGCCTCTCTTGCGTCTCCTATATTGCCAGGTGGATTCTTTACCATCATGCCACATGGGAAGCCCGTATAGAGTAATGGGTATACTTTAATCCCAAACTCCTAATTCATCCCCCCTCTTTTTCCCTTTAGTGACCGTAAGTTTTCTGTCTGTGATTTTCTTTCTACTTTGTAAATAAGTTCATTTCTATCCTTTTTAAGATTCCTCATGTGATATCATGCTTGTATTTCTCTGTCTGACTTACTTCACGTAGTATGATCATCTCCATGTCCATCATGTTGCTGCAAATGGCATTATACTATTCTTTTTTATGGCTGAGTAATATTCCATTGTATATATGTACCACAACTTCTTTATCCATTCTTTTGTCAATGGCCATTTAGATTGTTTCCGTGTCTTGGCTACTGTGAATAGTGCTGCTATGAACATAGGGGTGCAGGTATCTTTCAGGGCATCTTATTTCATGATAGTATAGCCTGAAGCAAGGCCTGGGTGGTCCTTTTGATAAATTAGATTTAAGAAGTCTTGAGAAGATGACATCCTTTCCATCAACTCAACCCGTCTCTTAGATGAGGATGAGATGGTTGGATAACATCACCAACTCAATGGACATGAGTTTGAGCAAACTCTCAGAGACGGTGAAGGACAGGGAAGCCTGGTATGCTGTAGTCCATGGGGTCACAAAGAGTCGGACATGACTGAGCAACTGAACAACAACAAAGAGAATTCTGGAGCAGAGGGCAGGAGATCTGGGCCCTAGCCCTTCATGGTCCTTTCCAGGCTGTGTGTCCTCAGGCATAACATTAACTACTCTGGGCCTATTTCCTCTTCAGTGAAATGGGACAGGAGACAAAGTTATCTCCAATGATCCTTCCAGATCTAAAACTGTGACTCCTGAGGAAGAGAACACCCTGTCTAAGCTTGAAGTCTTTGCATCATTTGGTTTTCAGTGTCTGGAACGTTGCAGGCCCTCAAGAAATGCTTTGTATCAATGTCTTCCTTGTCATCTTTTGCACACTGTGTGATGTCAGTTCTAGGGACTAGAATGGTTGTAAACAAGAAAAAAAGAAGGCTCATTAAGACGAATCATAATTAAGACCCCCTTGTTAAAAACTGTTTCAGTACCTGCCATGTACAAATCAATCAATGTTTTCTACAAAATACAGAGATGTGAGTGAGATGCCTGCTGGAGACACCACCTCAAGAGATGTTTGGAAGCTGTAATCAAGGGCCTCCTCTAGGAAGGAGGCTAAAGAAGCTCAACTAGTGGCAGAGACTCCTGTCCTGGGACCTGAATCAGCTTGGAGCTATGTGCCTGGGAGGCTGTGGTCCCTGTTACTTTTTGAAATGAAAACTAGGAGAAAAATTTTAACACCTTTAGTAAAAGAGTTTGTTTCTCTTAAATCTTCAAGAAGTCAAATCTGAACACCTTGGAAAGACTGCATGCTGACTATGTCAGGTAAATAAGAAGGTGCCTGTTAACAGTCCTCGTGTGTCCCTGTTCCTATGGTTGCTCAAAGAGTCACTGCACAAGGAAACTGAGTTTATTAAAGCCCTTCTGTGGTCAGGAGTCCACTGGTCTTCAAGCTGGAAGGCTCAGCTGCAAGATCGGGCCACTTGGTCACAAGACATAACAGATGTTTTGATGTAGTAAAACACAGTTGAACAGAAACCCATTGAGGTTAAATCCAAATTTACACAATTATACAGAATCAAAACCTCTGAATCATGTAGTAGTTGAGTGAATGATACTCATAGTGGTTTTAAAAAAATTCTTATTTTTTATTTTTCACAACTACAACTTCCATGAAAGGCAATAGGTGTTCTATTCAACCTTCTGTGTGATAGCAAATCTATGTGTTGTTCAATCAAGAACTTCTAAGAGCTTCCCTGGTAGCTCAGATGGTAAAGAATCTACCAGCAATGTAGGAGACATGGGTTCAATTCCTGGGTTGTGAAGATGCTTGGGAGAAGGGAATAGCAACCCACTTCAGTATATTTGCCTGGAGAATACCACAGAGGGGCCTGGTGGAGCAGCTACAGTCCATGGGGTCGCAAAGAGTCAGACACTACTGGGCAACTAACACAAACTTTTTCAAGAACTTCTAAAGGGACCATAAGGCATTTTAATCATGTAACCTAGAGAAGATGGAAAATTCAGACAGTGATTTTGTTTTTCCAACTAAACCCCAGTGAGTAGAATACATGAAACAGAAGCATGATATGGAAAGTTAATTGGATCACAAGCAAGATAGGGTATTTGGAAAATTTTTAACAGTCCCTTTCTAATAGTTAGAAGGTGATGAAAGCATATTTAGGACAGAGGGCAAAATATTCCTTTATCCTCCCTGGTCCCTTGGAAGCATCTCTGAATGGTAGCAAGAAGTGCATGTTGGAGTAAACACTCTGGATTTTGGAAGGATCTGAGTGGTACTCAGTCATGGAGTCCATCAACCTGCAGGCCTCTGGGCATGGCCAAAGCTGCGGGGATGTCTGAGCTACAGGCTTCTAAGGTTTTACTGCTACACTTAAGTCCCTTCTGTATTTGCCCAAATCTGATGCAAAGCTCTCTCCAGAGAGGCTAGAGTTCTTTCACCTATGGGCATCGTCCCCTGGATTCCAGCCCCACATGGGATTACCTGGGGCTCACAAGCACTTGGTCTTGCTCAGGACTAAACCAGCAACACAGTGGGACCTTGTGAAAAACAAAGTCTGCTTCAAGGTCTACCTTCTGCCACTTTTGAGGTAAAGCTTGGGACTCCTCCACCCGTTGGGTTTCTTATGGAGAACAAACCAAACTACATCTGAAAATGACTTAAAATATGGATGAAATATGGATTCAAAGTTCAAACATGTCTATTTTATTTTCCTAAAACCAAATCAGACTAGATGAATATGGTGTCAAATAAGAGGAAGCATTTCTAACTGGATGGTCATCAGAAAGTACACTGTACGCTAATCAGACCTGGAAACAATGAGAGTGAAATTAAAATAAAATAAACATGATAAGCACCACTTCCTCTATTGTTGTGACTGGTATTTCTGTTTATTTTCTCTTTTAAAATTCAAGGTCAAGAACTAAATAGCAATGATGATGGTGACAAACTGGCCATAGGAAGTAGCTGGCATTCTCTAAAGATCCAATAAAAATGACAGGAAGGGAAGGGCAGTATTGGTGATTTTGTTGGCAAATGTGACAATCCTGGGGCCTGCAAACATTGCCCAAACATGCATATCAAATTGCTGATCATCGGATTTTTTTCTTATATTTTATGTGTAATTAGTTCTTTTTATATTTTAGATAGTCATGATGAAGAGTTTGAAAAAAATGACTGAGGAAATACATCTCTCAAATGGAAAACACCCACTGTTACAACGATCTACGGCTACTGCTGGAGGGAAATTTGAAAAATCCAGCACAATTGGAAAGGGCTTCCCATCAAACAGAGGGGGCGGGAACTGTACACTTCATGAAGTCACTGTTTTCAGAGAGCAAAGGCTTCTTGTATCTTGATTTTCAGGGTCGCTGGGTTTCCTCTGCTGCAGCACTACTGGGCAAGGGGAAAAGCTACCTGTACCATCAAAAGAAGAGAGAATCAGGTACAGGTAAGGTGTGTGTGTGTGTGTTGGCAGGGGGTCCTTTGCTGGCAACTATAAATTCTCATGACACAGTCGTGGCAAACTGAGCCTTGTTGATTTTGACGGTGAAACATTAAAGGCATTAAATAAGCCAGAGAGGAAAAACAGCTAGGCACATAGATTTCATTAAAATAAAATGCCTTGTTTGAGGTCTATTCAATGCAAAAATAAAGAGGGGGGGGGGGGTGGTGGGGAGATATTCCTCTTACTGTCTCCTCCATTCTATTCTTAATTCACTTGCTCGAGTTGGGGACAGGGGTCGGGAGTGGTAATCCTGCTTCTCCAGAGTTTTGTGCTTCTTCTCTCCATGAGTCTTAGAACAGGAAAAAGCACTGGAAGCCATCAGAGCTACTGGTTTCCACAGATGCACCTACGCTTTCTGCTGGAATTCTCCCTATGTGAAAACACTATCCACTTTCTTCCAGACTGTTCTTTAGAAAACTCTGGTAGTCCTGACTAGAGGATTGCCAGGGAACCCTATTTACTCCATTATATAAATATAATTCAGTAGAAAGACTCACCCTCAAGTTAAGGAAGAAAGCTTCTCTTGACTTAAATTTTTCCAGAAGGTGGATCCACATTGGAAAAATGCAACGTTGCTAAAGGTTACAAAAGGGCTTTAAGCTTCATAGTAAAGCCCAGGTAAAATTATATTATTGGATCTTCTCGTTTCCAGAATAAACATCTGAATCAATAATTGAATACTTTGGGCTAAGAAATTAGGCAAAATCAGAAGCAGCAGACAAACTGCAACAAATGGATCTGTGTGTGGCAAACCTCAGAACATATATTTTACTCCCCACCCATTTTTCCTATTCAACCAGTCGGTGACAAACAAGCCCATTTCACTAAGCAACCCACTAACAATTGTCAGGTTACAGGATGACAAAAATTCTCTAAATTAAGATGATAAATGAAATCACTTTTGATTTAAGAGTTTATTTAAAAAATTGTTTTCTATGTCCCTGTAATCTGTAGTGATTTGGTAATGCAACCCCATCCCCACCCTAAATGATGTTATCAATGTGAAATGAATTTGAACCTTCTCTTCCAAGAAAAGCACTAGTGCGTTGAGCGCATTGTGTAGACTACAAGGAATGAGGCAGGGGTTACAGGCAGAGAACACAGGGCATCAGGTGGGCTTGGTGCTGGCTGTGTCATGAGAAAAGAGAAACTGAAATGAACAACCACACACAGAGGTCCAGATTCTCAGCACCCCTGGCAGAAGAGGGGGCCAGTGGAGTCATGCGGTGGGCGGGGTTTAAGCAGAGGGATGTGAAAAGGACCAAGGGCAGGCAGCTGGAGGCAGAGGAACAGCTCTTTAAATGAAAATATTAAATCTAAAACGGGAATCTCCCCCAGCTCGGCGCAAGGAGAAGATGCTGTGGATGGCGGGTGGTGGACCTGGCAGACTTCTAGCTCCCGCCTGAGTTCGCGCCCAGCCTGTGTTCTCGCGATACTCAGCGACCATCCGTGTCTCTACGGCTCTCAACAGCCCACGTTGCTCTCAGCTGTCAACTTGGTCTGGCCACACATCTCTGATAAAAGTCATTCATCTGCCCTTTCTCTCAAAGGAATTTTTTTTTGTTTTCTTTACAGAGAGAGCACAGAGGAGCATATGCTTTTACACTCGAGCTGCAGATGTGAATTTTAAAACCCTTTTACACTTGAGCTGCAGATCCTACTCATTGTCCAAGCAGGAAAAGGACATTCACCATTCAAATTACCCTACCGCTCCTGTGTACAGAAATCTGTAAGTTTCCTCCAATTAACAACCCTGCCATAAGTAATGCAAACAGAAAAAGTAAAATTCATTTCAATGACAGCTCACAGCCAGGATATTAAAGAAAACCTGATTTTTTAAGGCCTCCAAAATGTTTTTCCTACCATGGAAAGTATTAGATAGTTTGCCTTCTTTTTTTTTAAAGAAGATCACATTTTTCTCTTAATTGTAACATTTTGGGGACTTTACAAGTATTTTCAGTAATTTGATCCCCTGTGAGAGAGACTGGAAATAATTTTGTATTTAGAAACTGGGTCTGAGTAATTTTCCAGAGATCTGGAAAAACAAAGAGACATCTTGCATGCTTTAGACCAATATACCCCAGCTCTTCAATATCTGGGACAAAAAAAATATACACTTACCTCTACATCACAGGTATATTCTGATCCATCCAGAAGTATCACTTTGCACTGCATGCTTTTAGGCTTTTTGACGATCTTCAATGGAGATCGAGATAGTTTGCTGCTAGATGATTTCTGAGAAAGTTTATCGTCTTCTAACTGCTGATATTCGAGCTGCTTGGCAGGTCCGGCAGCAAACTCCTGGTCCTTGTCAGTGACCTGTGGAGAGCAAACAATGGACAGTTTTCATTGCAAGACAGGAAATAAATATTGCATTGCTCAGGCAACCAAAGGACACTGTAGAAACGGGATTTTCTATTTCCTACAGGATGAGGGATGTCTGAATTAGGATATAAGGAATGGATACACATACACAAAAATAATACTAACAGGTACACCTAAATAATTTCTGCCACCTGAATGTACCCATAGGGACTTCTTTCAGTTTGACTCAAGTATTTATACGAGAAGTGCTGAGCTCTCAGTGAATGCCATCAAGTTTTGCCCAAGCAAAGAAGGGTACAAATGACTTTTAAAGATTTTTTTTTTATATGGACCATTTTTAAAGTCTTTATTGAATTTGCTACAATACTGCTTCAATTTTATGTTTTGGTTCTTTGGCTCTGAGGCATGTGGGATCTTAGCACCCTACCCAGGGTCAAACCTGCAAACCCTTCCTTGGAAGGTGAAGTCTTAACCACTGGACTGCCAGGGAAGTTCGGGCTCCTGACTTTTTAAAAAGGCATTGGCTCTCACAGACATAGTGAGCAGATGTATAGTTATCAGAAGAGAAAGGGTGAGGGGACAGATTAGGAGTTTGGAATTAACAGATACACGCTTCCCAGGTGGCACTAGTGGTAAAGAACCTGCCTGCCAATGCAGGAGACATAAGAGACGCGGGTTCAATCGCTGGGTCAGGAAGATATCCTGGAGGCAGGGCATGGCAACCCACTCCAGTATTCTTGCCTGGAGAATCCCCATGGACAGAGAAGCCTGGAGGCCTACAGCCCATAGGGTCATAAAGAGTCAGACACAACTGGAGCAACTTAACATACACTACTATATATATATTAAACTAGATAAGCAACAAGGGCCATACAGCCCAGGAACCTATCTTCAATACCCTGTAATAACCTATAATGGAAAAGAATCTGAAAAAAAAAATGTGTGTATAACTGTATCACACTGCCGTTCACCTGAAACTAATACAAATTGTAAACCAACTATACTTCAATTAGAAAAAACAAAGGCATTGGATAGTATAAGCCTTAAAAGTAAACAAATCATCTAAGATTGAATCTAATGTATTCTGCTTCTTTCATTCACTGGGTCGAGCTGTTTGGCAGGTCCTTTACTCCATGACCCATACTGCTCCATAAACATACCAGGTATCTTATAAACTGTAAAGCCTACAGAGTTTTAAGGATTAATCTTCTCAGTAATTTTACAACTGTTAAAATACGTGATTTAGCTCTAACTCAATTCAACGAAGCTAGCAGTACGAAATTAATTAAAAATAATCCTTTAAGTCTGCTTCCCACCCCCCCCCCTTCATTGTAATGAGCCAGTATAAAAAAATATCAAATCTGTTCAAAGGCTTTAATCTGCTTTCAAAGCCTAACAGTCCAGTCCAAGCTAGACTCAGAACTTTAAGAGGGAGCGATCCTACAGAACAGTAACATTCTCCCTTGAGTCAGTCCCCTTGGAATCTCCCTGTGCCCTCTCTCCAATGACTTTTTCTATCCCTCTTCTATCTATTAGATCACCACCAATGTATATCAACCCATGGGCCCAACCACCTCTTCTAATGGTCTGCAAATACACTCTGAAAAGTCCAAAGAAAGATATGTTCTTAGAAAATTCTCTTTTCTGACCTCTCCATTTTGTAAAGGAGGAAGCTGACGTCCAGAGGACTTGAAAAGAGTTCTGGAAACACTGAGATAACCACAGAAGAAAAGTGGTTTAGAGTCACACTTCTCTTTAGTTTCCATTGTCTGAGTATAGAAAGTCAATCCTTGTATTAACCATGTATGTCTAATTATACTTGGGTATAGAAACTCTTCTCCCACTTTCATGTTTATTTCATTTCAGAGTGAAGAGGATAGAAAAATACAGCCTAGTAATTTAAAATTGCTGAAGATCTGAAAACAAACAAAACCCTACAGCCACCATGTCTACACAAAAAGAAAAGGGAAGGGAAACCGTGATGCCAACACCTGCTCCTTAGATTCTACCTGACAAAAAGTTAAAGGATAACCCACAGCTCCCTTCACAAAATGTCGATCAGACAGAGCATGAAAATAAATGTTATTCTTTTCCTTTTGACCCCCTACCGCACCACATGCAAGATCTTAGTTCCCTGACCAAGAATTGAACCCATGTCCCCTGCATTTCAAAGTGCAGAGTCAGCCACTGGACCGCTAGGGAAGTTCCAATATGACTCTTTATAGAGTTTAAAAGCAGAACTTAAGTACTATGAGAAAAGAAATAAAATAATCAGGCTGTCAACATACAGTTTAATGTTATAATTATATGTTGTGTTTTTAAAAAGACATGGGGACTTCATGTCTCTTCTTTTGATGTTCTCTAGAATTTCTAGCTTGACACAGACACTTTCAACCTGTAAAAGGTCAACCATATGTAGAGATTCCCAGATTCCCTTAACCCATGAGTCAGTAACCTAAAACATACCAATCCCAGGTTTGAAGTTTGAAGACAAAAAAATTTAAATATGGATTCATTCAAGGCCCAGGTATAAATCATGCTTTATATTTTGTAGGAAAATTTTTAAAAGGAATAATCACATTTCCATGACAACTTAAACACATTTAGGTAACCAAGTTGAATATGTCCATGGCAGAGAGAAAGAGAGCAGCTTGAACACCTACTAGGGACAGCTGGTAACCTTAAGGTCAGAGTAGCCCCCGGGGAAACATTAGAATAGTTCTGAACCAGTGTGTACATGCTTAGTCGCTGAGTCATGTCTGACTCTTTGCGACCCCATGGACTACAGCTCAACAGGCTCCTCTGTCCATGGGGATTCATTCTCCAGGCAAGAATACTAGAGTGGGTTGCCATGTCCTTCTCCAGGGGATCTTCTGAACCCAGGGACCAAACCCAGGTCTTCTGCATTGCAGGTGAATTCTTTACTGTCTGAGCCACCAGAGGCTTAAATAAACAACTGGGAGCATAATTAGAGCTGCCAGTGCAGTGTCTAGCCTCCCTGTAAACTCAGATAAAACCGTGGACCCGCAGTCCAGATTTCAGTGTGAACTGAAGTGCTTTCATCAAAGAAAGGCGTTACTAAGCAAGGCTGTGGAATGTCATTCACTGAAAGTCTTAAAACAGCTTAAGTGTCCATCTGCCAGGGGAACAGAAGAGGACAAGCAGATGATCTCCCCCGTCCCCTGGACCCCCCACGTTCCTGCTAGTGCTAGGAGACCCAGGCCAGAGCAAAGCCTGGAAAAGCTCAGCAGACATTCATTCATGGTTCTGAGTTGGAATGCCAGAGGTACGGGGCGATGCAGGCTCACCTCCTTCCTCACCGGCGTGCTGTGTGCTGCCGCCTCCTCGAACTGCTCCGGCGCCTGGGGCTGCTCCTCGGCGGCCGGCTCTGGGCCCGGCTGCGCCCCCGGCTGCGCCCCCTCGTGCCCCGCCGCCTCCTGGGGCTCGGCCTCCTGCTCCGGCTTGGATTCCGAGTCTGATCCTGATTCGGTGGTCATGGTCGATTGTTCTGCAGGCAGAGAGAGGGACAGTCCTATCACTCGGGGAACCAGCACCCAGAATAGGGAGAAACGCTAAGAACCCAACACAGACCCAGCAAGCAGCCTTGTCAAGTTCACCACTGGCAAGGGTGCCCGTCGACGGCGCAAAATGAACATTTAACTAGCAGTCAAGTTGATTCGGGGCCATCACGGGTTTTCCTCCTATTAGATTTTCGCCACAGGTGACAGGGAAATGACACTACCATCCTAATAATTACCTAACTTAGATACGTTTAATTTCAGAAACATGAATTTGCAGTATCAGCTGAAGATACATTTTAGTCTCTGGGAAGGATGATCTAATAATGGAAGCGGGTACAATTTCTCACTCTTCTCCTCCTCCCCAGGGACCCTGCTCTGCCCCTCCACAGCCCTGAATCCATGCATTCTTCCTGGAACAAACGTCTTTCCTCTGTGATGTCCCATAACTGTTATGCCCTTCTGAATGAGCAACCACAGTATAACAGCGGCTCCTTAAGTACTGCCGGGCCTGTCCCACACTGGACCACGCCAGCCCTGGCCATGGCCGGAGGGAAGCCAGACAGCATCCCCTCTCCTGCTCATCACAAGTTCACTCTCAAAGGTTTCTTCTCAGCTCCCCCTCATTTCCCTTGAGTGTTGAAGAAGTCTGTCTCATATTCCATCTGAAACTCACACAACAGATCTGGACAGAGAATAATCTGCTCTTACATCCTAAAAACGACGGTCTAAGATATAACCGCCATGTTCTTATAATTTACTTTTCAAGACACTAGTATTTTGTGCCTCAGTTTCCACATCTGCCAAATGGGAGAACTGAACATGATCACATCTAAATAAGCTATTCCCTGCTGTTACCTTTTTCCTACTACTAATAGACATGCTGCCCTAGTTAAAGCTGTTTCTTGCTCTAAGCAAGAGAGCTTCTATACCACTGGTCACCATGTCATTTTAAGCAATTTCTGATCTCAGGTGTATGGTAAATATTTCAAAAATGAATATCTCAGATCATCATATAATTTCCCTTCCTAATCCTAATTAAGAAGAGGTGGCAAGAATACACAGAAGAACTGTACAACAAAGATCTTCACGACCAAGATAATCATGATGGTGTGATCACTCACCTAGAGCCAGACATCCTGGAATGTGAAGTCAAGTGGGCCTTAGAAAGCATCACTACGAACAAAGCTAGTGGAGGTGATGGAATTCCAGTTGAGCTATTTCAAATCCTGAAAGATGATGCTGTCAAAGTGCTGTACTCAATATGCCAGCAAATTTGGAAAACTCAGCAGTGGCCACAGGACTGGAAAAGGTCAGTTTTCATTTGAATCCCAAGGAAAGGCAATGCCAAAGAATGCTCAAACTACTGTACAATTGCACTCATTTCACACACTAGTCAAATAATGCTCAAAATTCTCCAAGCCAGGCTTCAGCAATACGTGAACCGTGAACTTCCAGATGTTCAAGCTGGTTTTAGAAAAGGCAGAGGAACCAGAGATCAAATTGCTAACATCCGCTGGATCATGGAAAAAGCAAGAGAGTTCCAGAAAAACATCTATTTCACTTTATTGACTATGCCAAAGGCTTTGACTGTGTGGATCACAATAAACTGTGGAAAATTCTGAAAGAGATGGGAATACCAGACCACCTGACCTGCCTCTTGAGAAACCTATATGCAGGTCAGGAAGCAACAGTTAGAACTGGACATGGAACAACAGACTGGTTCCAAATAGGAAAAGGAGTACGTCAAGGCTGTATGTCACCCTGCTTATTTAACTTATATGCAGAGTACATCATGAGAAATGCTGGGCTGGAAGAAGCATAAACGGCCATCAAGATTGCTGGGAGAAATATCAATAACCTCAGATATGCAGATTACACCACCCTTATGGCAGAAAGTGAAGAGGAACTAGAAAGCCTCTTAATGAAAGTGAAAGAGAGTGAAAAAGTGGGCTTAAAGCTCAACATTCAGAAAACGAAGATCATGGCATCTGGTCCCATCACTTCATGGCAAATAGATGGGGAAACAGTGGAAACAGTGTCAGACTTTATTTTTGGGGGTTCCAAAATCACTGCAGATGGTGACTGCAGCCATGAAATTAAAAGACGCTTACTCCTTGGAAGGAAAGTTAGACCAACCTAGACAGCATATTCAAAAGCAGAGACATTACTTTGCCAACAAAGGTCCATCTAGTCAAGGCTATGATTTTTCCAGTGGTCATGTACGGATGTGAGAGTTGGACTGTGAAGAAAGCTGAGCACCAAAGAATTGGTGCTTTTGAACTGTGGTGTTGGAGAGAAGACTTTTGAGAGTCCCTTGGACTTCGAGGAGATCCAACCAGTCCATTCTAAACATCAGTCCTGGGTGTTCTTTGGAAGGACTGATGCTAAAGCTGAAACTCCAATACTTTGGCCACCTCATATGAAGAGTTGACTCATTGGAAAAGACTCTGATGCTGGAAGGGATTGGGGGCAGGAGGAGAAGGGGACGACAGAGGATAAGATGGCTGGATGGCATCACTGACTCGATGGACGTGAGTCTGAGTGAACTCCGGGAGTTGGTGATGGACAGGGAGGCCTGGTGTGCTGCAGTTCATGGAGTTGCAAAGAGTCGGTCACGACTGAGCGACTGAACTGAACTGAATCCTAATTTTATGGTAAAAATATATCAAGCAAAGAATTAGTATCACACTTTAAGCAAATAATACACCTGTTAGTATGGTGTAGAATTTGTATGCCCAATAAAACTCCATAGTAAAACCACCATTTAATTCCCATTCTCACAATACACATTGGAAGATGCTTAACACTTTGAAGAGGGAAACATTATAAATACTAATCTATCTTATAAACTGAATGTGGTGCTTTCTATTTTAGGTAACTTTTTACCATCACCAGCTATTCTGCCTGTTGAATAAAACACGTGTCAACCTGGCGTGTGCTCAGTTACCATGTAAATGTAAACATCAATCCAAGTGCAGGGCCACCCAGGGATCTACATAAAACCAGTACAATTTTTTCCTCCTTATATTTTAGATTTTCAAGCAAATCTTGAAGGTAAATATGATATTCTCATTTTTAAGCTTATAATACAGAGTGTCAAGTCTACAGAAAAAACAGTGGAGGGGGAGGGAGAGGTGGTGATTGTGTAATTCAGAGACTATAGCTGAATTCTTCCTTTTAGAAGGGGAGGAGTCATTCTAATAATCAATTCAACTTGCCCAACCTTCAGGGAGTACCAGATATGAGTCAAGCCCTACTCTTGGTTTAGAAGCAGAGATAAATATGTTGTAACCCCCTGCCACCTCTTTGACTATCTTCTCCGGATTTCCTTACTATTTTTTAAACGTAAGTATTTTTTTCCACACAGGTAACTGTGGTATATACAGCTCATACGACTGCACTCTAGACCTGAAAGCGTGTTAGTCGCTCAGTTGAGTGCGATTCTTTGCAACCCCACGGACTGTAGTCCGCCAGGCTCCTCTGTCCATGGGATTGTCCAGGTAAAAATACTGGAGTGAATTGCCATTCCCTTCTCCAGGGGATCTTCCTGACCCTGGGATCTCCTGCATTGCAGGCAGATTCTTCACTATCTGGGCTGAAATCTTCTCAATACGTGTTAAGATAAAAATCTTTCTAAACATAAAATTAGCCTGGGATTCACTCTACATGAAACAGAAAGGTAAAACTCGTAAAGAAATATCCCAATTTTGACTGCTACTATTCTAGCCATGAAATCACTCAGCACCTGGTTTTTGTCTTTAATTCCATGTCTTGTCTCTAAGGCAAAAAGCCAGCTCCACAAAGGCCGAATAAAAATGCAAAATGGACAGAGCCCAGGAACCACCTATCAGCTATTTAAATAGTGAAATAACCTAGCATTATTCTCTGCCTAGGAATAACTAATACCTGACCTGGCATATATCACATTTATCATAGAACCGCACTTCAAATAAAATCCTACGCCCTTGTCAAAATTTCCTCAGCATATCATTTCCCCTAACACTAAATATATAATACAAGAAATATAAATCATTGCTGTTTTTTTATTAGTCTTAATAAAGTAAAATTTCCTTGCTGTGGGAGGGATTGGGGGCAGGAGGAGAAGGGGATGACAGAGGATGAGATAGCTGGATGGCATGACCGACTCGATGGACATGAGTTTGAGTGAACTCTGGGAGTTGGTGATGGACAGGGAGGCCTGGCGTGCTGCGATTCATGGGGTCACAAAGGGTCGGACACGACTGAGCGACTGAACTGAAATGAACTGAAAGTAAGAAACTTTAAAAATGTAAGGTTTTAAAATTCTGGAATCTCACTAGAATCAATATTTAATTCTAACATCTGAAAGGGCATAAGGTCAAATTGTACCTATGAGCAAACTGTATCAATGGCCTCAACCTGTAAATTCAATTTCAAAACTTTGAAAATAGTCTTCCTTCCCTATTCACATGCCAATATAAGTGAGCAATAAACTGATTTTTCAATAACAAACAACTAAAATCAAAGCTTCTTAATATGGTCCTTCTTACTTTATGTCATTAGTTTAATAATTCTATAATGTACATCTCCAATCTTAAACCCAAGTGCCGAAACATTCTTTAGTATTAGATTTGCATGATTTTTACAGTGCTTTGGTTTTTCTTTTTCTTATACTCAATTCTTTGCTTTCCTGGATGACCCCCGCCATTTAAAATTGCACATTATCCTTGCCAACTCACTAAAGATGACTATTTTCCAATGCTCCCTTCTCTTCTGATAGATTAATTTTGTATGACCTAAAATCAGCAATCATTCGGTGAGTGGAAGGAACAGTATCACCTGTGATCACAAACAGAAAGTGACACAAAATGCTTATGCTCAGCTTTGGCTAAACTGGGCCTTTTCTCTATATTAAATTTACCTTGTTAACTGTGTTCTGCTTCAGCTTAAAAAAGTTTGGAATCCTAGAAACTCTAAATCCTCAAAACTGGTATAAGGACTTTTGCTACATGCACTGGGATGATGGCAAGAGAAGCCTTCTTTATCTTTTCAAGAAACATAAACTGTATTCCATGATGCCTCTTTTCAAGGCTGTATTTACTCCATGACTACCAAAAGAAATGGTAATTAGCTTCCAAAGAGGCATGGCGCAGGTGTGAATGAAATCCTTCCCAATTCCTGATTCATTTCTCCTTTAAAAAATGGTCCCTGGCATTCATCTGAGGCTTCGTTTCTTTTCAGCTCTAATTTTTCACTCTACAGAAGAAAAAAGTCAGTTTATCCTCATTTTTTTCCACTTATAGAAGTAGCATCTCTAACTTCTCCATCTCCTGACTGCCACAGTAGCTTCTGCATTCAAATTTACCTACATCTCTTGCAGATAAGAAAATTCAGTGACATTTTATTAAAAGACACAAACCTAGGATTTTTCCTGCAGGAGAATGTTTCATATAAATCTCTGTCCTTACATATACAACAGGATTCCTGTGGAGTAACAAAACATTTCATAAAGAAACCCCTTCACACCATTTACCTGCCTGGGGGATTGTAAGACTAATGATTTTTAAGAAAACAAGCCTTTTCTCCCTTTGATCTTTCAAATATAAATGTACAGAAGAGAGGCTAGTAGATCTTGATATACTCAGCTTAAGTATTTGTGACTCCTGAATACTATTCACTGATCCATTAAAACTACCAACTTCAAGCAAGTGAAAATCAGTGATATCCCATGACTCTTCTGCTGCTGCTAAGTCACTTCAGTCGTGTCCGACTCTGTGTGACCCCAGAGACGGCAGCCCACCAGGCTCCCCCGTCCCTGGGATTCTCCAGGCAAGAACACTGGAGTGGGTTGCTACTTCCTTCTCCAATGCATGAAAGTGAAAAGTGAAAGGGAAGTCGCTCAGTCATGTCCGAACCTCAGCGACCCCATGGACTGCAGCCTTCCAGGCTCCTCTGTCCATGGGATTTTCCAGGCAAGAGTACTGGAGTGGGGTGCCATTGCCATGACTCCTCTAGTGGAGTCTATTTGCATTAAAAAAACCCCAGTATCCACTAAACACACCCCCACACACCTAACAACTGCTCCTGACCTTGCATCCTACCCCTCTGCAACCCCATCTTCACCCTTCCAGGATGGCCCTACCTCTCTACTCTTCTTTACAGTCATGTTCTGGAAAGAATTAAAAAAAAAAAATGCTCAAGCAGTAAAGCATCCGCCTGCAATGTAGGAGACACAAGAGACTGGGGTTCGATCCCTGGGTTGGGAAGATGCCCTGCAGGAGGAAATGGCAACCCATTCCAGTATTCTTGGAAATCTCATGGACAGAGGAGCCTGGTAGGCTATGGTCCATGGGGTCACAAAGAGTCAGACACGAGTGAAGTGACTAGTCATGTATATATACATACACTCACACACACACACACACACACACACGTGTGGGTGATTCACTTTGCTGCATAGCAGGAACTAACACAACACTGTAAAGCAATTATATTCCATAAATTTTTTTTTTAATTTAAACAGAAGGAAAACTAAAAGAACTTCACCCCCATGCTGTCACCACATCCCCATCTCCAGTCACCCTTCAGGGTGGTCCCCATTTTTCTACTAAATCCTACTGAGGTCACCGATGACCTCCCTACAAGCCAGTAAATCCACGCGAGTCCCTTCCCATCTCTGAATTCTCTGTGTTTTTGACACATTCAAGATCTTCCTCCTCCCTTCTGCCTCATTTCCATCCTCCTCTTCACATTCATCATCTCATCCTGTTTCTAAGCTCTGCAGGTCTTTGGAATTGAGCTCCTCCACTTGGTTCCCAGCACAAGAGCACATCCGAAATACAGGTTCCTTACTCTGTGACTTCTCTGAGCTTCAGACCCACAGACACAACTCCACTGCCCGTCCTGTTTCCCTGGCTATTTCAGGGGCACCTAAGACTGAACGTTTCTTCATCCAAACCATTGGCCCCACCCCCTCCCAGCCCCCAATCTGGTCTACTTCCATCTTCCCCATGTCAGTAGGTGTCCGTCTGTCCAGCTGCTCACGGTGGGGATTGGGACCTCTCTTTCCTCACTCCCAATTCCATCCCCTTCACACTTGTCAATGTCACCTCTTGAGCTGTAATTAAAGAAATAGACCTGAGAAACTTCTAGGCACAAGTGACCAGTCAGGCAAAAGCAGAAGGGCGTGAGAACTTGTGTACATGTCCTGGCGTGAGGGCACGTGGTTAGTGGTGGCTGGACCACGAGAGCTACGTGGCCGGTGAGGCGAGCTCATGAGACCAGCCAGGCAAAGATCAGGCCCTGTGAGGCCAGCCGGTCCTCGCTAAGGGGTCCTCATCCCATCACACAGAGGCCGTTGTGGCAGCCATGGGGATGACCAACATCAGCTCAAAATTAGACCAAGTTGACAGGCCAAGAAGGCCTTGATGGGGCAGCAGTGGACGAGACACTCCTCAAAGCACAAAACAGTGAAATTCAAAAAATTCAAAAAAATCATTATAAAATATAGAAGACAGTGGAGGAAAGAGGAGCCAGGTGTGCTGCAGAATATGGGGTCGCAAAAAATTGGACATGACTTACCCAGTGAACAACAATGCTGTAAAGTATCTCTGAAACCTTGACAGTAATGAATGGCAACGATGCCTGGGACCAGTGGCAAGGACAATTCTGTTTTTTTTTCAAAGACGTTCTTGGGCCATACTAATTTCAAATCTTATAAGCCAATAGACCAAAGCCTATGAAGGTGTCAGACTTTAAGTTTGTAGAAGAAACAGAAAGAGTTTTTATGGCAACAACACAATAATTCAAAACCACTTTCACAACAACCATGGTAAACCTGGAAAGGATGATCAAGTCCCATCAGTATGGAGACAGGTTTCATAACAGTACTGGGAATCCACGACTCAGAATTTTTAAAACAAAACAAGACCAACACCCCCAAACAAGGCCACAGCCCCCCGCTTCAAGGAACGATCAGTCTGACAGGCTACTCTGAGAAGCCAAGTAACACGGTGCCCAGGGTGCAAGAAATCTGCTTCGAGCTGAGAGTTGTCCACCAGCCCGCGGGGCAGGCTCATGGGAAGTCACCTTGGGTAAAAAAGATAATCGCTAACCTTCAACCTCAAGTTAAAGGACTAGCTTTAGAAGCAATCAAAGATCACAGGCTACTTCGGGAAGACAAAAGGGGAATGGGGATAAATAAGAGCAAGGATGAGGCAGGACGCTGAGGGCCGGGCAGCCACGCAGCAACTACCCTCAACTCTACCACAGGTTCTGGGACCCCAAAGAACCTGGCTTCTCCCTCTGTTCTAAGAGGCTGAAATTCTAGGATTCCTGAAACCTGAGACACTGTTGTATGAACAGCATGATGGTGGCGGTGGCTTTAGTCACTCAGTCGTGTCTGACTCTCTGTGACCCCATGGACTGTAGGCTGCCAGGCTCCTCTGTCCACGGGATTTCCCAGGCAAGAATACTGGAGTGGGTTGCCATTTCCATCTCCAGGGGAACTTCCCGACTCAGGGATCGAACCCACATCTCCTGCACTGGCAGGAGGATTCTTTACTGCTGAGCCACCAGGGAAGCCCATTAACAATGAGGTCTAAGGAAATTTTGTCCTTTAAGTGAGGACCGAGACTAACTGATCTCCAAGAACAGGAAGCTCCTAGAGCAGCAACTGCTCACACTCTGGTGGGAAAACCAGCCTCCTGGCCACTGTACAAGTGCAAGGCTTCATCAGCTATTTGAGTCTCTTCAAGTTTGATTTAATTCACCAAAGCAAGACATTACCCAGATAATCCTAAGAAACTGAAACAATCTCTTAGTTTACTGAATACACTTGAAAACCCTAAATAATTTTTTCAGCAACTTTTTAGCTTTTCAAGTTCAAAGATGCTTACCTCTATGTGTGAGCAGATAAACAAATACAGTTTAGAAAACAGAATTTAAAATGTATGGCCAACAAGGATGTACTGTATGGCACAGGGAACTCTGCTCAATGTTATGTGGCAGCCTGGATGGGAGGGGAGTTTGGGGGAGAATGGAAACATGTATATGGACGGCGGGGATGGCAGAGTCTCTATGCTGTCCACATGAAACTATCACAGCATTGTTAATCGGTTATACCCCAACACAAAATAAAAAGTTTAAAAAAAGAAAATAGATAGGGTGATTATGTAAGTGTCCATTTTATGAACATGTGTCCACATTTTGAAATCCAACTGATGGGAAATGCCAGGGTATAAAACTCCAATGTATCTTTGAAATACCAGGATATTTTGTAGTTTCCATAGTCCTCTAAATACATTTCTATAAAACCAGGGGAACAGCTGGCTCCCCCTCTAGAGGAAAGGGGACTTGCACTGGTAAAGGATTTTAACAGAATTCAGTGACACCACTAATGGGAGGAGAGGCCAAGTTCCCAAAACCATTAAGCTGCTGGCAAGTTAGGTCTATAAAGCGAGTGGCAGAACAACAATCTCAGTTTTGCTTTAGTACACCTGCATTACGACCACTGGGTTAAAAGCAAGGACGGCCCCAAACTTGGATTCCTGAACCCCAGACAGTGGGGAAAGGGGCCTGAAGGGTCCGAGAGATTGCTTTGGTATTTCCAAGGATATTGTACATTCAGAAATGACACGGCTGCATATAGTGGCCGAGTCTCTCTGTTTCTGCCTGGGCATTTATCAGCTAAGGTTAGAAATACTGGCTACATCATTGCTTCGTTCATGAATCCATCCCTTCCACAAACATGTGCTGAATGTGAGGCCCGGGGACACATGAGAAGAAGACAAACAAGTCTCTGCTCTAGGGGAGCCTGCCTTCTAATTGAAGGAGACAGAGAAATGAAAGACGTCAGCCCCAGGGAGACGGTATTAGATGAGTGAATCTCAAGTTGGGTGGGGCTTCCCAGAGGGCGCTAGTGGTGGAGAGCCTGCCTGCAGTGCAAGAGACTTGGGTTCAGTCCCTGGGTTGGGAAGCTCCCCTGGAGGAGGGCGTGGCAACCCACTCCAGTATTCTTGCCTGGAGAATCCCATGAACAGAGGAGCCTCGTGGGCTGCAGTCCATGGGCCACCCACAGAGTCGGAGCACACACCAAGTGGGTGGGTGGCTGCTGACGCTGGGTGGTTAGGCAGGGCTTCTCCAAGGAGGGGACATTTCCAATATCAGGCACAAGGGCTGGGACCATGCCTTCCAGAAGCCTAGTGCCCAGGCCCTAAGGATGAAATGAGCCTGTGCTCCACAACAGAGAAGCCACTGCAATGAGAAGCCCATGGTTAAGGAAAAAAAGCTGGTGTCGGGAGCTGGGACTCAGAAGGTGCAGGGGGAGGGCCACCATGAAGTAGGTGATGTAAGTGGGGTTTGGGGCCTTGCTAAGCCAGCATATGAAGCTGGGTTTTATTTTAAAGGCAGTGGAGACTTTTAAGGGGAGCAGTCAGAGGGTCTTATTGATGCTTTTTAAGAGACGACTCAGGGCCTTCCCTGATGGTCCAGTGGTTAAGAATCTGCCTGACAATGCAGGGGACAGGGTTTGATCCCTGATCTGGGAGGATTCCACATGCTGGGGATCAACTAAGCCCCTGAGCCACAACTAAAAAAGCCTAAGCACTCTAGACCATGTGCTCCACAAGAGAAGCCCATGTACCGCAACTAGAGTGTTGCCTGCGTTTGCTGCAACTAGAGAAAGCCCGTGCACAGCAATGAAGATCCAGTGCTGCCAAAAATAAAGAAAGAAATGGTTTTTGTTTTTGTTTTTTAAAGAGAGAAAGACCATGCTGGGTTTGGAGTGAGGGAGCCAGGATGGGAGCAGGGGGAGCAGTGAGCGGGTTACTGTAGTCCAGGTGAGGGAAGACGCTGGGAGGAGACGAAGGAAGGGCAGGGGTGCCTTCTAGGGTATTGGAAGCTATGATCCGAGCCTTGTGCAGGCAGGGGAGATGGGCTAGCTGGGAGATACAACCGCTTAGCATTGTTAGGTCTCATAAACACAGGGACCCTGGGGGTGAGAAGACCACACACTATGCACTCATTAGGCAGGGAGCCCAGCCACAGGCAAAGATGAGGCTGCAGTCCTTCTGGGCGCTGCCGCATCTCTAATGCAGATCTTCAGGGAACCCAACGTCATTATCCATCATTTCTAAACACATTCAGGTGAGAGGCAACGCCTGGCTGCATGTGTAATGAATGTCTTCTTCTGGTCTAAGTGACAGCTCCAGTCTTCCCAGAAAAGCAGATTAACACGGAAAAGCTTTGGCCCTGGGTGTAGAGCATGGCTTCCTAGACTTCATTTGGGTACCGAGCTCATAGCTAAAGGGCATCTGGACCTATATGCTCATTTCACACATAACGTGGCTAAGAATTTCAGTCTCCATGAGATTTTAATGTGATTATCACTGAGACGCTGTCATCGTCAGCAAAGAGGTGCTAGTAAGTTTGTAGAACACTTCTGCTCCTATCAAAGGGTTTAACTTAAATGACGAAGCTGTCTACCCATGAACCTTCTCTTGCCCAGGTTGGATCTAGAAGCACCTTACCAAGCACAGGGCAGCACTTTTCACATCATGTTTACATTTTTTCACTTGGACAAGCATTTGAATGAATTAGTCAATGCACAGCAGAAATATTTTAAGGAGCTTTCCTGTGATAAGAAAGTGCCAAGCACTTATTTTTAGGAGTTAGAATATTTGAATTCTGTTTCGTACGAGCTCTGTTTACAGCCATGCATTTGGGTTCCCTATCACTGAAATAGAGTTCAGGACTGACCACGACTTCATTTCCCTCAGCCAGAGATGCTCCCACAGAACCCTTGGGGTTATAGGCAAAAAATTAAATCAAAATGGAAATTTCAGCCACCAATGAAATCCATCAGAAAGGGCAAAAAGACAGCCCTTATGTCAATATGAATCCTGGAAAGTCTAAGAGAGCAAGCTAAATTTAGCAACATTCTCTTCATTTACTGTTAAGCATAAATCACTCTAAGGAAGAAACTGGCATTATATTCTCTGTGTGTGGATCGTCATTCAAACAGCATTATTTGCTTCTTAACTCACATCTTCGCCAATATTAGAAAATACTGCCTTATGGCTTCCTCAAAGGAAGATTCAATTTGCAAAATGCATAGGAGCTTCCTGAGTTTGGAGTAATTTCTTATCGCCTTTCTGTGCTTTCCCTAATATTATTTTGTAATTAACAGGGTGTGGTGCTTGAGAAAGTAAAGGAACTTGTTCACAGGGAACCCAAGGTGTGCAGGACAGATAGGGGCCGGGAAGTCATCCTTGCCCAAGGTCATATAACAACCACCACTGGCCAACAATTAAATCTGAGTTTTGGAGGACTTCCCTGGTAGTTCAGAGGTTGAGAACCCACCCTGCAACGCAGGGCATGCGGGTTTGATCAGTGGTTGGGGAACTAAGATCCCACATGCTGTGCAGCAACTGAGCCCACACAACAAAGATCCCTCGTGCAGCAGCTAAGACCTGATGCACCCAAATACACAAATGAGTTTTTTTTTTTTTAATCTGAGTTTCTGCTTCAGATAAGACCTCTTCTACATGAATTCTGCACTTCAGTGATAGCAATTAAACCTACCCTTAGCCTTCTGTCCCTATTTCAGAACTGGACAGCTTTCCAAAGTCATTGTTTTATGTGATCATCTACAATTCCACAATGCTACTTTATTCCTTTACTCAATGTAAATCAAACATTAATAAATTTAAACTTCTATAACATTACATTTTGGTTTATAGACTATTCTCCCTACTACTTACTTGTCTTTATGCACTTATCTTTACTACTTAATTTATCTTTATATATGTGTATATATGTGTGTGTGTATATATATATATATATAGAACATCACAATTTTAGTTTCTAATCGACTGCAAGCTCTTAAAATTCTATACCAGGTTGCCAACTTATTTCTGGAAAACAAAATGATCATTGTTGCTTTTAGAGAAAATATGAATGGTACTGACCCTGCTTCTAGATTCTCAACAATTTGTGACTTTCCACCGATAGTGGCTTTAGCCTCAAATATCCATCTGAGCCTAGACTTTAACCAGCTCCAACTTTGAAAGTGTTGTTCGTGGAGGGCCTCAAATGGACAAGACACCAACAACATGCTGTCCGACTCCACTGTTTGAAACTTTTCAGAATTCCACGGCTACAATCCAAATAGGAAAGAAAAGGAGATGGCGTGTTTCTTCTGGCCAATTCTGCCTCGATGAAGAACTTATTAGCAAAAAGATATCTTTGGCACCTTAAATAGGGAGCATATTTCTCTACTACCCAGCATCTGACTCTGCATCTGTGAGAAATGAGGTGTGAACCAGAGAGAGTGAATAAATTAAAACAGAGTCAGACTCTGTGCCGTTAACCACCACTCAGGAGAGCTGCCCGGCTCTTTCTGAAATGGGTCTCTCTCCCTTAGAACCATGCGTTTTCAAAACAGGGAAAAGGTCATGGCTAAAACTCCCAACCTCTGCACTCAGTGAGGGACAACGTCCCCTCTGGTTTCTGGGGCAACCTGGCCGAGAAGCCAGGGTTCGGGCTTCTCTTTAGAGTCGTCAGCACTTTAGGGATTGAGGCAGGAGATCGATAGGCCCAGGCTGAAAATAGAGTCTGTCCTCTGTGCACAGATACTCTAAGCTGAAGAGGAGAAGCAGCTGAACCCCAGCCAGATACAAGACCACACATTTCTCACTCTCAAGGAAGTCAAGGTCAGGGAGACCTTCCTTACACACATGAACAGAAAGGCGCTGTGGAGGTCAAAAAGGAATGATGCCCACCTACCCAAAGCCCTCTTCACTGGAATCCATCTTGACTAAAGAGGCGCATGCACATGTGGAAGGACCTGGAGATAAACCGAACATTGACTCAGAACTGGGCAAAGCAAGATGACTGGCCAAAGGAAACCCGGAAGAAATGTCCCATCTAAGTGATTCACTTATCTTCCCATATAAGTGAGGAGAAGGGGGCGACAGAGGATGAGATGGTTAGATAGCATCACTGACTCAAAGAACCGGAATTTGAGCAAACTCCAGGAGATAGTGAAGGACCGGGGAGCCTGGCATGCTGCAGTCCATGGGATGCCACAGAGTCAGACACAAGTTAGCAACTGAACAACGAGTGATTCAAACTACCGCTATCATGGCCGAGCAGCATCTTTGTAGTTGGTCCACCTTCTCCCCAGACTGCTGACTTGTCTGCTTAAAGCACTTTTCCTTTCTACTGACACTTGCTTCTCAAATGATTGGTTTTGAACGGCGAGCAGCTGAACCTGAGTTTAACAACACTGTAATAAGTGATCTTTAATATTACTATTATGACTCACTGAAGGCTCAGATAATGGTTAGCACTTTTTAATAATAAAGTGTCAAGTTTTGTATAATATTTTTAAGACATAATGCCATTGCACACTTAACAGGCTACAGTGTAGTATAAGTGTAACTCTTATGGGCACTGGGAAACCAAAAAACGTGTGTGACATGCTTTATTGTGTGTCTGGAACCCACCCTGCAACAACACCTACGTGTGAACAAATGACTGAACCTCTAAGTCCCGTGTCTACAAATAATGTCTTGGGAACTCAGATCCAATCGAGTCTGACTCCTAAAAGCCGGGGCTGTTTTTGTGGTTTATTGCCATGAACAGAAACGAATACAAGTTGAAAGCTCTCAGCTCTTCCCCGAGTAGAATATGCTAAATTCAACCAGCTTCCCTTTTTAATCCTGACATTGTCTTGACACTTAGGTATTCCAAAGCCAAATTAATAGAATTTGGTTTTCACCACAGTTCCATATCATAGAGTTTCTGCCCCCCCGACCCCTGCCCCATTAATCAACTAAGTGTTCAGAACTCTTGTAAGAGAGGAAATGGGAGCTCCTCTGGTACTCTGGATCCTTCTACATTTGGGAGTTTTGACAGGTTGTTGAGTCTTTGCAAACTTCAATTCAAATGTGAGGCCAAGTACTGAATTATTCTGTTTCTTACCATAATGCATTAGTTTTTATCTCTATGCTAGCAATGGAAGGAGACTACAAAGAATGTTCTTAAAGGATCTCCCTGGCACACAAATGAGCTGCTTAGAGACAGTGTCTGGTCCAGTTTTCTGAAGGCGCTGATAAGAGGATTCTTTACTCCAGGGCTGTTCCCTTGGTGCCTGTAGCACTGAAGAGGTTCTCCATTTGCACCTCGAATCCTTTGTAATTAAAGCTTTCAGAGACTGGCTCAGCCACCATCCGTCCTGCCCCCCTCCCTCAGGTGACTCAGCAGATAAAAACACAGCCCAGTGCAGCTGCCTTCTAATGGCAGATTATGATCTACTGTTGTTCAATCGCTTAGTCGTGTCCAACTATTTGCGACCCTATGGACTGCAGTATGCCAGCCTTCCCTGTCCTTCACCATCTCCGGAGTTTGCTCCAACTCATGTCCATTGAGTCGGGGATGCCATCCAACCATCTCATCCTTTGTCACCCCCTTCTTCTCTTGCCCTCAATCTTTCTCAGCATCAGGGTCTTTTCCAACGAGTCAGCTCTTTGCATCAGGTGGCTTCAGTACTGGAGCTTCAGCTTTAGCATCAGTCCTTCCAATGAATATTCAGGGTTGATTTCCTTTAGGATTGACTGGTTTGATCTGCTTGCTATCCAAGGGACTCTCAGTTAAGTCTTCTCCAGCACTCCAGATTCCAATTAGGGGGGGTTGAATTTCCCACCCAATGTACTAAAACAAGACTGAATGGCTACAGGTGTGCTATTTTATTTATATGCTTTTTCTCTAATGGGGAACTAAGCCAATAAACAGCTCTTTCAATTTTTAAATCCACACATTTCCAGTTCAATGGGGATTAACTTAAAACCCTACAGACAAAAATAAATTTGAAGAAAAACAGAAAGGTTGAATCGAAGTTCATCTTTAAAAATTTTCCTACATTCTTTACAGTCTAGGTTTCCAGAAAAGGTTTAATCACAGGCAAACCTGCTTCACTTCAAATGTTGATAATTTTAATTACTGCACTTTTCACAATGTAATTAGTTTTAAATCCTTTCACTTGTCTGTTGAAAGCAAACTAAATCTAACTGGCAGCTTTATACATAAAGAAGCTACAATAAGAAGGGTTTTCTCAAAGCAGACTCTGCCAGGGTCAGGCTGTGAAAAATACTGTTGTTGGTGGTTAGTCCCTAAGTCGTGTTTAACTCTTTGTGACCCCTTGGACAGTAGCCCTCCAGGCTCCTCTGTCCAAGGGATTTCCCAGGCCAGAATATACTGGAGTGGGTAGCCTTTCCCTTCTCCAGGGGATATTCCCAACCCAGGTCTCCCACATTACAGTGGGATTCTTTACCAGCTGAGCCACTGATGCTTCTGATGTAGGGCAGGAAAAATGAAAGGCCAGAGGAAGATAGATTAAACTGTTCTCTGACAGCAGGGAAGCAATGCTTTCTGCTGGAAGGAATCGGAGAGCAACAGAAACCAGACAGCTGGAGAGGGTAGTGCTAATGACTAACCCTGGAGAGGCTGTGGATGAAGCCTGCGGTTTTCAACATTTAGGCTCACCAAGCGAAGACGTGTGTAAGAGAGAAACCAAAATGTTGACAGATCATTTCTAGATGGTCGACTCTTTCTCAGATTTTGTACAAAAGTATTATTTATATAACCAGAAGAAAACAAATCAACAAAATATTGCTGCTTCTCTTTCAAAAAGATTTTTTCCATATGAATCATTTTTCAAGCTTTTATTGAATTTGTTACAATATTGCTTCTGTTTTATGCTTTGGTTTCTGGCCCTCAGGCATGTGAGGTCTTAGATCCCCTACCAGGGATCGAACCCACAACCCCTCCCCATTGGAAAGTGAAGTGTTAACCACTGGACCGCCAGGGAGTTCCCAAAACATTGTTTCTTAAAGGTATGTGGGGTTTTTTTGGCTGCACGGGGTCTTTGTTGCGGCACACACTCTCTAGTTGTGGTGCATAGGTTCAGTTGCTCTGTGGCATGTGGGCTTTTCGTTCCCCGACCAGGGATGGGAGCTGTGTCACCTGCATTGCAAAAGGGATTCATAACCACTGGACCACAGGAAAGTCCCTTAAAAATATGTTTATCGCATCTTTAAAATAATCTGTTCTCTAGGTGACTATCCTAATATCTTAAATTGGCTTTTTTTTTTTAAAGGACTCATCCTAAAATAATTGAACACTTCAGAAATAGGCCTATTTATCTGCCACTAATATAACCCAGTGCCACCATTCAGTAGATAGAGCAAACCAGTGAAGGCTTAAGGTGTGCACAGGACGATACGCAGACCACGTGTATATGTATCAGAATCATCTGGGGCTCTGGTAAATTTCCATAGTCCTCAGAATTAACCACTGGTGCAGAGAATCTTCCTCACAAGATGCTTGGGTTCAAAGCCCACTAATTCAACCAGAATCCCTGGTGGCCGGTCTTAAGCCTCCTTAATTTTTAAAAGCCACTCTGGGATTCTAAAATGCAGACTGGGATGAAAATAGTGAGCTAGCATTTCTGCAGTTTTAATAAGCACCCAGGTCATCCCCACACTGAAGTTTATTAATCAGTGGCCCAATCAGAAAATTCACAGCCCTAAAGTTATTGATGGAAAAGTGAAAATGAAAGTTGCTCAGTCATGTCCGACTCTTTGTGACCCCATGGACAATACAGTCCATGAAATTCTCCAGGCCAGAATACTGGAGTGGGTACCTTTTCCCTTCTCTAGGGGATCTTCCCAACCCAGGGATCGAACCTAGGTCTCCCACATTGCAGGCAGATTCTTTACCAGCTGAGCCACAAGAATACTGGAATGGGTAGCCTATCCCTTCTCCAGTGGATCTTCCTGACCCAGGAATCAAATGGGGGTCTCCTGCATTGCAGGTGGATTCTTTACCAACTGAGCTATCAGGGAAGCCCCTAAAGTTATTAAGCAACTGTATCTGGAGGCAGAAATGACAAATAGATCACAACAAGTCATTGGCCCTGGTCAAGGCCATCAATTTCGGCTTACTCTTGCTTGTGTAAGCTGAAGCACCCTTACTGTGTTTCACGTCTCCCATATGTACATGTCGTTTTGCTTTCGCTGGTTTATGCAAAATGTACATGCAGACTGTATGCTTTCCAACGTTAAGATCTTCACTTCAGTAATAGAGCAAGATTCATTCCAAGGTCTGTTCCACAACAGTTACATTCTTCTGCCTCAGTCATGCTCAATCTTCTTTCTAACAGACTATTATGTAATAACTGATAGAAAGAATATTATCTGTGTGTATTAGTGATGATGATGACTGAAATAAGGTTGAGAACACCTGACTTCTTTAACGTTGAGGAAATCTTCCTCCTCTTTCCAAGGAAGCACCTCCCTTAAATTGAAATGAGGTCCCCATGAAGAGAGGACAGTGGACAGACACGAGAGGGGTGGACAGAAAAGGGAGGAAGAAAAACCCTGCTAATTACAATTCAGAGATCTCCTTCAGATTTTGCCTTCATGAAATCTTACCACCTACCAGCCCTGAGCCTGTGCTTTCAATTCAATTTCACAAAAATTGCTGAGTCCTCACCCTAAGTCAGGGTCTTGGTTGCCTAACAGAAGAGGTCACAGATATATCAACGTTTTATTTCTTAAGAAGAGCCCTCATGACTAAAACCCTCTTATCTACCCAATCCTGAATGTAAAGAAAACCAGACCTGGGCTAAGATTTAGTTCAGTCTCCTTTTAATTTTGAGTGCTTGGGTAGCGTCACCTCTCGCATCTCAGGTTCTTCATCTTTAAACGAGTGAACATCTATCTTACGAGGTCACCATAAGGACTAGAGACGTATATACAACACCTGGCACATAGCAGATCCTCAATACACTATAGCAATCGTGATTGTTGTTTTTCTTATTAATTTCTCAGAATGTTCTTTGGAAATTACCCAATGTGGACTATTCCTCAATAGAACAGGAGGTGAGATAAAAATCTAGATTTTAAAGAAGCTTCAGGAACTTTCTTGGTGGTCAATGGCAACCCACTCCAGTACTCTTGCCTGGAAACTCCCACAGAGGAGCCTGCTAGGCTGCAGTCCATGGGGTCGCTAAGAGTCGGATATGACTGAGCGACTTCTCTTTCACTTTTCACTTTCATGCACTGGAGAAGGAAATGGCAAACCACTCCAGTGTTCTTGCCTGGAAAATCCCAGGGACGGGGAAGCCTGGTGGGCTGCCGTCTATGGGGTCACATAGAGTCGGACACGACTGAAGCAACTTAGCAGTAGCAGCTTCCACTACAGTGGGCACAGGTTTGATCCCTGGTTGGGGAACTAAGACTCCACAGGCTGTACAGCCATAAATAAATAAATAAATAAAAATATTAAAAGAAGCTTAGTTCCCACAGTGGGAAAAAGACATAGCTGGGTCCTTGGCCAGAAAAAGCACAGTCACTGTTATCTCTAGCGGCGACACCTTGGAAATGTCACAGAAGCACAGATGTTTACTGTCAGGTATTCCTTCTTTACGGCCCCTCTGGACCAGAGCTGGGACACAGCAAGAGGGCCTCCAGATCTGAGACACTCCTCCTCCTCAAGTCCACCTCTGAAGATGGTCCCCAAATGCCTGGAGTCTGCAGGGCAGTCTGGACCCTGGAGCTGAAGGATACCAGGCCACCGCACAACCCAAGAGTGTGGCTGGAGTTAAAAGCACAGCTGACCCTTGAACAATGCAGGGGACAGGGGCCCTGCCCCATCACACATAACCACAGTCAGCCCTCCGTACACTGGGTTCCTCCTGTGCATCCATGGTCCTGCATCCCTGGATTCAACCAATCTTGGCTGAAACAGAAGTTGCTGTGTTAGTCACTCAGTCATGTCCAACTCTTTGCAACCCCATGGACTGTAGCCCATCAGGCTCCTCTGTCCGTGGGATTGCCCAGGCAAGAATACTGGAGTGTGTCGCCATTCCCTTCTCCAGGGGATCCTCCCAACCCAGGGATCAAATCCAGGTCTCCTGCATTGCAGGTGGATTCTTTACCATCTGAGCCACCAAAGCCCGAAATAGTATGTACCACTGAAAAAAATCTGCCTGTAAGTGGACCTGAGTACTTCCAACCCATGCTATTCAGGGCAGAGTGTCTTGTACACTAACCAGGATCCCTACTTCATGCAGAAGACACCTGCTCCATGTCTATCTAAAGAGGAGCACTCCTTTCTGTGTAAAATCCAGATGTCAAAAATGTGCTATCCAAAAAAGTGCTGTGAAGAATGAGCCACCCCTCCCACATCCACACCTGTCTCCCTTAGGAGGCTCTGCTGAAGGGAGATCTGTCCAGGGCAAAACTTGTAAAGAACCACGGAGCAACCAAAGCTCACCCAGAACATCAGCATGAGGTCCAAGAGACAGAATATAATCTACCCCTGAGTGACCGACTGAACAATAGCCACCTCATATTCAGCACTGACAATCTGACAGGAGTCTCTTCTCTTTCAAGGGGGGTTAACCAAAAAAAGGCAAAACAACCTTAGTATTTAAGATATTTAAGCTCAAGTTAATCACTTTTGCCAATTGGGAACAGTTACTGATCTCTGTCTAAGGTGTTCAAATCTAACGGATAATGTAAAATTTGAGCTTTGTCGCTTACCAGCTCTGTGAATTGCAGTAAGTTACTCAAACTCTCTAGGAATCCATTTTTAGTCAGTTATAAAATGTAGATAAAATACATCTTATGATTGCTGGAATTATAAAAAATAAAATATATAGAGTAGCATTTAATACAGTTTAACACACATAGGAACCATTCAATGAATGGACCATCCTTTTTAAACCAGTGGATCAATTCCTGTTGTTGCTATTTCCTGGTTAGAATGTACTCCAATATTAGGGAGTTAAAAAAAAAATGAACATTTTGTTAAAATCCAAAGAGGATTTGGGCAAAGTTCTTTGAAACTTATAGAAATATTATCTTTTCCTTTAGAGTTTTATAGCATTGTTAGTGCTAATCTACTCATAATTAATAAACCAAATTAAGGGACAGGCTCAACGCTCTCCTGGCTAGTCTGTCAAAAAAATCACAGCCGCATATATCATTTCTGTGCACTTGTCATTTCCAGTAACCTGCTTACGTGAACTCCGCTGAAAACCCGGGCCTGGGAGATAATTATCTTCCCAGGACTCTCTCAGGAGGGAGATAAGGAAAAGGCATTCAGACAAAGGTTACACGGGACAATGACGCCCTCCATCAGCCAGGGAGACGATGAAAATAAGTTTTCTGGGTAATCTAGGAACCACAACTATGAAATCATAATTACTAGAGTCTAATCCTTATCAGGTCCGGAGAAGGAAATGGCAACCCACTCCAGTATTCTTGCCTGGAGAATCCCATGGACAGAGGAGTCTGGTGGGCTAAACAGTCCATGGGGTCACAAAGACTCAGACACAACTGAGCGACTAACACACACACACACACACACACACACACACACACACACATAATCCTTATCAGGTCCTAAAAATATTTTGTCTTCTTCATTCAGCTTCCAAAAGTCACGAAAAAAACAAGCAAAAAATGAAAAATACACCACTTTGCAAGCTATGTTCTCCTCCTGGTGATGGGGAAAACAAGACCAATTCACTAAGTCTAATATTTTATTAACACTGACCTTAGCAGAAGACACACCTCCCACTAAAATCTCTTCCGTTTGCTCTAAACCTTTTGCAGAGTATTCCTGTTTTTATCTTTCTATTTTCTCCGTGGACTCCCTCATTCCCCATTACGAGAAACAGACTCAGACAAAGAGAACTGGCAGGGAAGAGAGTTCAGTGTAGCAGGAAGAAGGAACAGTTGGAAATGTAAATGGGACTGGAGGCATTAATCTTCCTACTTCACAGTTTGCTACTGGGGAATCACGCTCACCTGAAAGGAGCTGAAGGAGATCAAAAAGTCAAGTCGCGGGCCCCTAACTGAATATGCTTAACCCGGGGCACTGGCACCAACCTGCTCGCCTTCTATTCAAAAGCACTTTGGGCAAATTTCTACTAATAGGATTTTTGTTGTTCTGCCATTATTCTGCTTTGTTTTCATTTGTAAGATAATTATTCAAATCATTTTCTATAATCCACCTTCATTCCAAACTATCCACTCATTCAGTAACATTTCTTAATATATCCTGCATCCTGAAAACATGAGGCTCTGATACCTTATTTTTGACCTGGCCTACTTTTTCTTTTCCACTATGGTTTATTACAGGATGATGAATATACAGGATGCTTAATACAGTTCCCTGTGCTATACAGTAGGGCCTTTTTGTTTATCCATCCTATATATAATATTGGGATGGCCAAAATGTTCAGCTGGGTTTTTCTGCACCATCTTATGGAAAAACCCAAACAAATTTTTGGGCCACCCCAATAGTTTGTATCTGCTAATCCCAAACTCCCAGTCCTTCCCTCACCAACCCCAAACCCCCTTGGCAACCACAAGTCTCTTCTCTATGTCTGAGTCTGTTTCTGTTTTGTATAGAAGTTTATCTGTTTCATATTTTAGATTCCACATCACATAGTATCTGTCTTTCTCTTTCTGACTCACTTCACTTGGTATGATCATCTCTAGGTCCATCCGTGTTGCTGCAAATGGCCTTATTTCATTCTGTTTAATGGCTGGGCAACATTTCATTCTAAGTACGTCTATCACGTGTATATGTGTGCACCACATCTTCTGACCCACTCATCTGTCCAAGGGCATTTACGTTGTCTCTGCGTCTTGGTTACTGTGAATAGTGCTGCTATGAACATAAGAGTGCATGTATATTTTTATAGTTTTATTTGGATTATTGGAGAAGGAAATGGCAACTCACTCCAGTATTCTTGCCTGGAGAATTCCATGGACAGAGGAGCCTGGCAGACTGCAGTTCATGGCGTTGCAAAGAGTCAGACATGACTGAGCGACTTTCACTTTCTCTGGATATATGCCCAGGAGTGGAACTTCTGGATGGTATGGTAATTCTGTTTTTAGTTTTCTGCGGAACCTCCATATTTTTCTCCATAGTGGCTGCAGCAATTCACATTCCCACCAACAGCATAGGAGGGTTCCCTTTCCGCCACACCCTCTCCAGCATTTGTTACCGGTAGACATTTTAGTGACAGCTAATTTGATCAGTGTAAGGTGATACCTCACTGTAGTTTTGACTTACATTTCTCTAATAATCAGTGATGTTGAGCACCTTTTCATGTTAATTTGGCCTACTTTTGATTTTTGCCGCTAAACAACATGTTGTACCTACATGACAATCATTTAAAAAAAACTAAGTACATCAAACAAGTTACTTACAGCTCACCATCATCAACCCGGACTGGAGTCAGGAGGTACCTGCACTCCTAGAACACATACACTTAACCCATAATAGAGATCAGGGAAAGCTGGATTGTAGTATCAGTTTTTTTCTTTAACTTTTATCTTTTATGGGGTATTATGGTATAGGTGAAAAAGTTGGCTTAAAGCTCAACATTCAGAAAACAAAGATCATGGCATCCGGTCCCATCACTTCATGGGAAATTGATGGGGAAACAGTGGAAACAGTGTCAGACTTTATTTTACTGGGCTCCAAAATCACTGCAGATGGTGATTGTGGCCATGAAATTAAAAGACGCTTACTCCTTGGAAGGAAAGTTATGACCAACCTGGATAGCATATTCAAAAGCAGAGACATTACTTTGTCAACAAAGGTCTGTCTAGTCAAGGCTATGGTTTTTCCAGTGGTCATGTATGGATGTGAGAGTTGGACTGTGAAGAAGGCTGAGCGCCAAAGAATTGATGCTTTTGACCTGTGGTGTTGGAGAAGACTCTTGAGAGTCCCTTGGACTGCAAGGAGATCCAACCAGTCCATTCTAAAGGAGATCAGCCCTGGGATTTCTTTGGAAGGAATGATGCTAAAGCTGAAACTCCAGTACTTTGGCCACCTCATGTGAAGAGTTGACTCATTGGAACAGACTCTGATGCTGGGAGGGATTGGGGGTAAGAGGAGAAGGGGACGACAGAGGATGAGATGGCTGGACGGCATCACTGACTTGATGGACATGAGTCTGAATGAACTCCGGGAGTTGGTGATGGACAGGGAGGCCTGGCGTGCTGTGATTCATGGGGTCGCGAAGAATCGGACATGACTGAGCGACTGATCTGATCTGATGGTATAGGTGATTAGGCTTCCCAGGTGGCTCAATGGAAAAGAACCTGTCTGCCAATGCAGGAGACATGGGTTTGATCCCTGGGTCGGGAAGATCACCTGAAGGAGGAAGTGGCAACCCACTCCAGTATTCTTGCCTGAGAAATCCCATGGACAGAGGAGCCATGGCGTCGCAAAGAGTAGGACACGACTGAGCACACATATAATGGATTAACAATGTTATGACAATTTCAGCTGAACAGTGATGGGACCTGGCCATAAAAATACATGTATCCATTCTTTCCCCAGCTTCCCTCCCATCCAGGCTACCACAAAACATTTTGAGGTGTTAAGCCTTGCAGTAAACAGCCCAGATTGGTGTATTAGATGCATCACAGAGGCTAGAAGGTGCAGAATGGATTAGGGAATAGACCAAGACCCAGTGAAGACTATCTTATGGCGATCCAGGCAAACTATGAAGGCCTGAATAATCACAGCATCATGGAGATGGAGATGAGTTGGGATGGCGAGCATCAGATCTCCTTTTCACCTCCATCATTTAACTCCCACCAGAAGCTGAATCAGAGTCGTCACACTCTCCCACCAATAACCTGAGTGAGAAAGGGCTGGCTATGCGAATGCAGGTACAAGACACACCGGTAGCCCCCAAGTTCCAAACAGCATGCGTGTTTATGCCACACCTATATAAAAACGCTGGAGCTTCTGGTAAGGGAACAGGAGCGTATCCTTCAGAAAAAGGATCCACAGAACATGGCAGGACAAGGGACATCACATCAGGAAAGGGACCTGGGCATCAGTGGGCGGCCTGTGTGGGTCTCCTGTTTGGGAACTGGGTTGCACAGTTGGCAGAACTCTCTCCCAAGTCACACCTGTCCACCTCTTTCTAGGCACACTGTAGGATGTCCTTGTGAACCTGGGTCCCTCAGTTACTACCCTGGGTAATGACCTCCTGCCAAACCATGATGCACATGGAGCTCAAGCAAGAAGTTCATCTTTAAGGTGCAGATCTGGGGTTGTTAAAGCAGCATCGCCTCACCTATCCTAACCGTCAGAGCATAAAGGCTGCACGTCTGGTGTAATGAGGGAAGAGAAAGCCAGGGATGTTTGTGCTGGGTTGCAAGGACCTAGGAAAACAGAAAGGATGGGATGACCAGATAAAACTGAAGGTGGCAGCCTAGAAAATTGTCAGATTTTCCCAACTGTTCAAGCCATTCATGGGTCTCTATCTGTAATGAAGACCCAATACAACAGAGAGGGTATAAACTCTACCATGGGTTCAGCTGGCTCCATGATTAATCAGCTGTGTAATTTTGGGAAAGTTACTTAACCTCTCTGAGTTTTAGTTTATTAAACAGGGATATTAATCTTGTCTGCCAATCTTGCCAGTTTATGAGAATTCAACGTGATAACTCATAGGATTTATATAAAAATTATCACATTGAATTCTCAAGTCCACATTAGGTACTCAAACATTAGCTGTTATTTATCATTCACAGTTCAGATTCCTAGGCCCAGTATGTCCAGAATGTAGCATCTATAGTTTTAATGGTATATGCCAATAGAAAATCAAGATAACTTTCATGCACAACAAATCTGATGATAAAAAAAAAGACACAGCAAAGTTAAAGTTGCATTTTAAAACTTGAATCTCACTTCAATAAAAAAGTCATTATTGACTCTGGTTTGGTTAATGCAGAGGCAAAAGCATAACTACAAGGTTACAAAAGAGGAAGAAAATGAGCATTTCCCTCCGTGTGTCTTATACATTAAATTACAACTCTTAGTGACACTGCTGACATAAACCCTTATGTGATGATTATTTCAGTATGAGGCACTTCCTTCCTGCCTCAGCCTAACTGAAACAGAACGCCAGAGCAGCTGCTGAGACAGTCCTCGCCGCTGATTTCAGTGTGGGGTTGACCTTCCCTTTACGGGAGAAGACAACAGCAAAAGTTAATACGTATCTTTATATCTGAGGCCAATCAAAAATGGCGTAAGTGTTCTTGCACTTTTTGTAAGAGTAATTCAACAACCAAAATAAGACATACATAACACATTATGTATAAGACGTAAGACATTATGTATGTCTTTACATAAATAGTAAAAAATATACATTATACAAAAAGATCACGCTTGAAAAACATTTTCTTCCTCCCTTTATGGCTGCATGTGTGCTCAGTCGCCCAGTCACGTCCAATTCTGTGTGACCCTTTGGATGGTCACGTGCCAGGCTCCTTTGTCCATGGGATTCTCCAGGCAAGAATACTGGAGTGGGTTGCCATTTCCTCATCCAGGGGATCTTCTCAGTGCAGGGATCAAACCCACATCTCTTGTGTCTCCTGCACTTTTGCTGCTGAGCCAACAGGGAAGCCCATGCGTAAGCATTAGAGGCTACCTGCAAATAATTATTCCTTTCATTTCCAAAGTAGTTTTCTCCTCTTTAAAAGCCAAACCTTGCCTTATTTGCACCGCATATTATTAATGTATGTATCCCTTTTATCTTTATCAAGAAATGTCAAAATACTAACGAAAGTTACAAAGAAACAATATATTTTCGTATGACCCTCTTAGGAAAAACACTTAGCCTGAGAAATGTATTCCTTCCGAGAACTCATTAGCACTTTCTTGGCATGACTTTGGGCCTGGTGGGTTGTTTTTTTTTTTTTTTAAAAAAGAGGGAATATTTCTCACACCATATGCTTCCAACAAGAAGGTGGGATTTCCTAGGTCCGAGAATCCATCAGTGTAGGCAGGGCACAGCTGCACCCAGAATATTCTGACATGCCAAATTACAGGTCTAGAACATTGATTTCCTACACTATGTTTTAATCACCAAGACACGGAAGAGTCAAAATGTCTCAAACACACAATTTTGAACAATCAAGGGAAGGGATGTGTTCTCTTGCCCACAGGGTTTGAGCCAGAACCACTACAGTGACGGACCACGGATGCATTTTTGCTAACACCAAGGACGGTAATTATCACAAGTGTCTAAGGCCAACATCTGCTGGACAGGACACTGTGTTTTTCTTCTCTCTGCACTGTGTTCCCTGGTGCCCCAGGCAAACAGCTGTCATCTACATGCCGGCCTTCTGCTAACACTCTGTAATTCCTCAGGGGCTTCCCAGCCTATAATTAGACTCCCCAGCTGCCTCAGTGGAGGCTGCTAGGGGAGCTGAGAGGGCTGTGCTTTATATCATCCCCTAAAATGTCCTCTTCAAGACGGAGCTGCTGGAAGAACACGGATCGGAATTTGGCCTGGGAGGCAAACGGGAATTCTTCCACCACTGGCTATGAACAGATCTAAGAGCAGTGTCTGCTTTCAGATGCACTGAGCCAGTCACGTGGGTGGGGACTTGAGACTCAGCATGAAAAATGGGGAAGTGCAAAACCATAGGAGAGATCTTCCGATTCAAAGCTGCAGAGAGCATCAGCACTGGAGCCGATACCACAGCTCCCGTGGCCTTTTACATAATTTTCCTTTCCAGGCACCATCGTCAAGATGAACCAACACAGCACAGCAAGGAGGAACTAAGAGAAGGCAGATGAAAATCCCATCCTATTTCAAAATCATCCGGGTTCCCTGTCTCAGAAACGAGAGTATTAAGTCAAAAAGTCAAAGAGGGAGCAAGCTTTACATTGGACTGAATCTTTGAAACAAAAAGCAGCCCAATTCTTAAGAAAATGAGTAACTTTTTCCAAACACAGAGGACCACCCACCAACTCTCTGACCTGGTCCAATATTCATAGGAAACAAAGGCACAGAAGCAGATTTTCCCAAAGGAGAAGAACCTGCTGTCCTGGCAGAGGGAAGCCTGTGGCTAGGGTCATCCTCAGACTCCTGAAAACCATTATTTCCTTGCCTAGAGAAAGGACTGTTATAATGGACTGAAACTCAAGTGCCCATAAAAAGCGAGATGCCCCCAAAGCTGATAGCTGGTACAGGCAGGGTCCTCAGGGCAACGAGATGTTCCCGACTAACAAACATATTGGATGCTACAGATGCCTCTGGTCTCTGGACCACATTGGAGCCCCACTTACGGGGTGGATATTCACACAGTCTATGGATGCTCTCCTGGGCAACTGATACCTGGCCACAGCTGAGAACTGGACTTGCCACCAGCTTCTTCAAATTGAAAGCTCAAGACCACAGCTAAGACCAAAGGTTCAGCCACACTGTGGGCTTCTGAAATGCCAAAGACAAAATTAAGAGGATACTTTAAGGAGATACTGAAAGAATGGACATGAGGACCAGCCCTCCCATGCAATCAAGGACCCTGCTGACTACCAATGTTCTAGGAAGGGCAGGGGACTCCTGTTCTCACTTTTATGACCGGAAGTCACGCGGTCAAGGAGGCACTAGGAAGTCCGTGCTGGTTCCTGACACTATCAGCTGCTTCCCACATGAATGTTTCTATAAACTGAGGCTCTTTCTTTCCAGTCCCCCAAAAGAGGTCTAAAACCATCCTTGATGGAAATAACTGTCAGTGTTCCTCACACTCCACGGCTCCCTAAACCAGAAATGCTCAACACTGCACAGCCAGGACGGAGAAGGCAATGGCACGTCCCCACTCCAGTACTCTTGCCTGGAAAACACCATGGACGGAGGAGCCTGGTGGGCTGCAGTCCATGGGGTCGCTAAGAGTCAGACACGACTAAGTGACTTCACTTTCACTTTTCACTTTCATGCATTGGAGAAGGAAATGGCAACCCACTCCAGTGTTCTTGCCTGGAGAATCCCAGGGACGGGGGAGCCTGGTGGGCTGCCATCTATGGGGTCGCAGAGTCAGACATGACTGAACCAACTTAGCAGCAGCAGCAGCAGCACACCAGGAACTCCTTTCCACAGCATGTGACTAGACTATCATCCTGGGTATCAGAGCCTATGAATTTGTGTGTGCATTCTCAATCATCTCCAACTCTCTGCAACTTCAATGACTGTAGCCCACCAGGCTCCTCTGTCCATGGGACTTCCCAGGCAAGAATACTGGAGTGGGTTGCCGTTTCCTTCTCCCAATCCAGGGATGGAACCCGCATCTCTTGCGTCTCCTGCATTGCCGGCAGATTCTTTACCACTACTGCCACCTGGGAAGCCCTGTGAAGCTGGGGAATGTAAATTCATTTCAAGATTTGCCTAACTAATCAGAACCTTCTGTAGAGCACAAGGAACTCTACTCAATGCTCTGTGGGGACCCAAATGGGAAGGAAATCTAAAAAAGGGATATATGTATGGTTGGATGGCATCACCAATGGACATAAACTTAGGCAAACTCCAAGAGATGGTGAGGGATAGGGAGGCCTGGTCTCCTGCAGTCTATGGGGTCGCAAAGAGTTGGACACGACTTGGCGACTGAATAACAACAAATGTATATGTATAACTGATTCACTTTGCTGTATAGTAGAAACAGACTGGTTCCAAATAGGAAAAGGAGTACGTCAAGGCTGTATGTTGTCACCCTGCTTATTTAACTTATATGCAGAGTACATCATGAGAAACGCTGGGCTGGAAGAAGCACAAGCTGGAATCAAGATTGCCGGGAGAAATATCAATCAGCTCAGATATGCAGATGACACCACCCTTATGGCAGAAAGTGAAGAGGAACTAGAAAGCTTCTTGATGAAAGTGAAAGAGGAGAGTGAAAAAGCTGGCTTAAAGCTCAACTTTCAGGAAACAAAGATCATGGCATCTGGTCCCATGGGGAAACAGTGGAAACAGTGTGAGACTTTATTCTTTTGGGCTCCAAAATCACTGCAGATGGTGATTGTGGCCATGAAATTAAAAGACGCTTACTCCTTGGAAGGAAAGTTATGATCAACCTAAACAGCATATTCAAAAGCAGAGACATTACTTTGCCAACAAAGGTCTGTCTAGTCAAGGCTATGGTTTTCCAGTGGTCATGTATGGATGTGAGAGTTGGACTGTGAAGAAAGCTGAGCGCCAAAGAATTGATGCTTTGGAACTGTGGTTTTGGAGAAGACTGTTAAGAATCCCTGGGACTGCAAGGAGATCCAACCAGTTCATCCTAAAGGAGATCAGTCCTGGGTGTTCTTTGGAAGGACTGATGCTGAAGCTGAAACTCCAATACTTTGGCCACCTCATGCGAAGAGTTGACTCATTGGAAAAGACCCTGATGCTGGGAGGGATTGGGGGCAGGAGGAGAAGGGGACGACAGAGGATGAGATGGCTGGATGGTATCATGGACTTGATGGACATGAGTTTGGGTGAACTCTTGGAGTTGGTGATGGACAGGGAGGCCTGGCATGCTGCGATTCGTGTCACAGAGTCCAACACGACTGAGCGACTGAACTGAACTCAACATTATAAAGCAACTGTACTCCAGTAACAATGAAAGATTTACCTAAGCAAAAAAATTAATGATAGATTTTTTTTTTAATTCAGCCATCAAAATTCATATATTCACACTACTACAAATGTCCATAGGCAGAGATAACCAAGAGTAGACTGTTTAACAAAATCTGCTGATTGGAACAGTTAAGACCAGTGTATGGGCAGCTGCCCACAGCCAATTTGTCATATTCCAAAATGTAACCTGTAAAGTGGTCGTTGAAAGCCCCAAAGCCTGTTTTCCACACAGAGGCACGCATGTGTGCTGTCACTTCAGTTGTGTTTAACTCTTTTTGACCCTATGGACCGTAGTCCACCAGGCTCCTCTGTGCATGGGATTCTCTTAGCAAGAATACTGGAGTGAGTTGCTGTGCCCTCCTCCAGGGGATCTTCCATGACCCAGGGATAGAAGCTGCCTCTCAAGTCACCTGCATTGGCAGGCAGGCTCTTTACTACTAGCGCCACCCAGGAAGCCTTTTCCACACAGATACTAGTGCCCTAAATTATAGTCAGGCTTCAAGGACTGCCTATAAAAATCTGAAAACAGAATGAGCATGAGAACAACATTTTAGTGGAATCCTAAAGGGCCCTGGGACTCCTTAAACTCAGTGGGAATGAGCGTGGGGAGGAGGTCTGGGTACTGCTCTCAAGACAAACACTGTGGCTTTGTCTCTGGTTTATGGCTTCATCACCAAACATGTCTGGAGAGAGAGATGGCAGCCCACGCTAGGATTCTTACCTGGGAAATTCCATGGACAGTGGAGCCTAGTGGGCTGCAGTCCATGTGGTCACAAAGAGTCGGAAACAACTGAGTGACTAAACACCACCAGCAGACATGTCAAGCAGTCCTCGGCACATGTGAGTGAGTAAATGAATGAATGAGTCAATGAATGAATAAGTCAATGAATGAATGAGAAGAGGCACCCGCTACACCCCAAAGCGTGACACGTCAGGGTCTGGCACGATCCATCAAGAAGAAGCCCTCAAAGTAGAGCCAAGGAGGGAAAGGCAAGGCTTGCTGTCCATTCAAATGTTCTCATAATGGAAATGGCTTAAAAACTGATCATTTTTAAACTGAGAAAGTCTCCTTTTCCCCTGACTGGAGCCCCAGGGGGTTGGCCTCCCCAGAAGACACATGTCAAGTGTTTTGGGTATTTCCCCAGAAGTGCCCCAGGCAGAATCAAACACCAACATGGATGCTAACTCCCGCCTTTAAACAAAACAGAAGCAGCTTGGACACACGGCTCTGCACTGCACTGTCTCCACCACCTGCACGGAGAACAGCCATGGCTCCCCCTTGCCCCTGTCTCGCCGCCCCCCTAAACATTGGCTCCCCTAGGATTCCTGGCCCCAGGCTCCCGGTCTCTCCTTCCCCTCTGACTGCTCAGTGGTCTGCAGACCCTGGAGAGCCACAGGGCTCATGCTTGGATAAGCTCTGCTCTTCTCCAGCAACAGTCAGTCTGTGAAGAGTGCACGCATCCTGGGATGTTCTTCCCTCCACACCATCAGGCTTCTGTGCCCCACCCCCCTTTCAGGCTTTGCTCAACTGCATCTTTCCCTGAAGGCTTCCCGGAGTGCTACGTGCTCTCAAAACTGCCAGTCCACCCCCCCTCTTTCTCCTCTCCCTTGCTGTGTCATTCCATAACACTCATCAGACGTTGAATATCCTGTTATTGTAATTCATGGCATCCAAGGCACAGAAGAGGAAAAAATGGTAATGGTGACAGATTTTATTTTCTTGGGCTCCCAAATCATTGCGGTCAGTGACTGCAGCCATGAAGTTAAAAGACACTTGCTCCTTGGGGGAAAAGCTATGACAAAGCTAGACAGCATATTAAAAAGGAGAGACATCACTTTGCCAACAAAGGTCTGTATAGTCAAAGCTATGGTTTTTCCAGTAGTAATATACAGATGTGAGAGTTGGATCTGAAAGAAGGCTGAGCATCGAAGAACTGATGCTTTCAAACTGTGGTGCTGGAGAAGACTCTTGAGAGTCCCTTGGACAGCAAGGAGATCAAGCAAGTCAATCCTAAAGGAAATCAACCATGAATATTCATTGGAAGGACTGATGCTGAAGCTCCAATAGTTTGGAAACCTGATGCGAAGAGCTGACTCAGTGGAAAAGACCCTAATGCCGGGAAAGACTGAAGGCAAAAGAAGGGGGTGGCAGAGGATGAGATGGATAAGTAGCATCACTGACTCAATCAACGTGAGTTTGAGCAAACTCTAGGAGATAGTGAAGGACAGGGAAGACTGGCAGGCGGCAGTCTATGGGGTCACAAAGAGCTGAACAAGACTGAGCAACTGAACACCAACAAATTTATGATTTATTTTCTACTTCTCACCTCTAGAGTATAACTTTCAGGACACCAAGGATTTTTTTTTTTCTTGGCTTGTTTCTATCTTTGGTTCCCAGAAAAATGCCTGGCACTCAATGTTAGGCACTTGGTAAATCTTTGTTGAATGAAGTAACGAATAAGCAACATGTTTTGAATACTATCGCTTACCAGCTTCCTTATTGGGTGGAGAAAACGATCTCCTTGTATTTGATACTGCTTGGTACCCCAGCCTAGGAGAGTGAGCGTTTATGCACTTAGTCCCCTCTGAAAGGACCTTTTAGGGTCTCTCCATTGTTTCACTAAAGGAAATCAACCCTGAATATTCATTGGAAGGACTGATGCTGAAGCTTCAATACTTCTACTTACAATGTCTTCCAGGAATTCAAACTCAATGTTTCCATGATTAAATTGCTCTTTAAGAAGGAAATATTTAAAAACTGGTCATGTTAAATCCAATTAATGATAAAACAGGTTAAAACAGCAAGGAAATCAAACCAGTGAATCCTTAAGGCAGTCAACCCTGAATATACACTGGCAGGACGGATGCTGAAGCTGAACTTCCAATACTTCGGTCACTTGATTTGAAGTCAACTCATTGGAAAAGACCCTGATGCTGGGAAAGATTGAGGGCGAGAGGAGAAGAGGGCGAAAGAAGTTGAGATGGTTGGATGGCATCACCGATTCACTGGATGTGAACCAGGGCAAATTTTGAGAGATGGTGAAAGGGCTAGGAAGCCTGGCGTGCTGCAGTCCATGGGGTTGAGAAGAGTCAGTACTTGGAGACTGAATAACAACATTCTTTCACTACTTAGAATACAAACACACACTCTTCTACATGGACACACATTTGCAGATAAAAATGAGGATTAAAATGAAAAGAGTTGAGCTTTTCCTTTTGGTACAAATATCTCAAAGGTTGACACGAGTAAGAGGAGGCTCAAGTGTCTGAACCCATTTGTTGGGCAACCGAGCAGGCGATGTGTTTGCTTGGATGTGTGTCGAGTGACAGCCCGCGGAGAATTATTACAATAAAATTATAGGGTTGATTGGAGAGAAAAATTGCAGGGACAGCAACTCACGCTCGGCTTTGAGAGAGGAAAACAGGGCAGAAACAACAACAAACCCTCAACAGTTGTTTTTTTTTTTTTGGTGAAAGCACACAGCACGTTGCAAAGGAAGCCCGTCCACGTGGCAGCGGGGCCCGTCTGCAGGTCCAGATGCAGATGACTGCGGGATGTCCTTGGGAAGATGGTGACACAGCTCGGAACTCCCAGGAAAGAAGGGGAGACTGCTGAGGGAGAAACCGTTTTCTCTTCAGCCCTGTTCTCCAATCCACCCTACATCTTAGGAACTCCTGATACGTCAGGCTGTTTCCCATTTTTTTCCTTTTCAAAAATTCTCAGGCAAAAGAGTCACTTAGCACTTACAACCAAGAACTTTGAAACAACATATCCAATGCCAAGTATGTTTAAGAGCACAGGGTGGGGCCTCTGAACTGCTCCGGGCTTTGTCAAGAGAAGGTACTGAAGCCACCAGCTGTGTCTCCCCTGCTCAAGGTCCCTAAGGAGGCTCTGCAGAGCACTGGGGACATCCCGTGTTGGAGGAAGCCTTCGCAGGTGTCTCCTTGCTGAGTTCCTGCAGGACCACTGCTGCCCCTGACCATGGGATCATCTTAGCTTCAACCATGAGGTCCATCCGACACACAGGATGGTCTGTTTTTCCTTAGAAAGGACTCACCCTCCTTCCCCTGCACTGAGGGGGATTCAGCTGAGCATATCTGGTCCCTTCCTCCTGTGGTTAGTTATCCCCCAGCTTTGCTCTTCGGTCCTCAGGGAAACACTGGGAGGGAGTGTTTCACCCCCTTCACTGTGCTCCCCAAGTGTTATAAATGAGCACAGCCCAACCTACAACGTCCTCAGGGATGAAAGCCTCAAACACAGCTCAGGAACGAGACTGCTTCATCTTTTGCGGCAAGTCAAGGTCCTGTCCCTGCTCTTCGGCTACATTTCCTACTTCCTGTTGGGTGTCCTGACACACTAACAACAGGTAGTAACCAATGATGTTTCAAATGTGTCAAACCAGAGATGCCCCCAAAGAAAGATGCTTCAAATCAAGGAGCGAGCAATAGAGGCCAAAGAAACTAGGTCAGCAGATTTATTTCTGAGCTGAAAAAGTTGGATATGTTTTTGAGTCACAGAGCATTAATCACAGAAGACAATCCAGCTAAATTGCTTGCCTCACAAGGGCAAGGATGGAGCCAGGTCAGAGTGGTTAAGCACCTCCCAGGAGTTAAACTGTGGTGGTTAGAAAAGGCCCAAGTATAATAATACATTTACCATCAGAGTATTATTTTGTTATTAAGGTCACTGCCCATCAAATAGGAGAAGGCAGTGGCACCCCACTCCAGTACTCTTGCCTGGAAAATCCCATGGATGGAGGAGCCTGGTAGGCTGCAGTCCATGGGGTCGCTAAAGAGTCAGACATGACTGAGCGACTTCACTTTCATTTTTCACTTTAATGCACTGGAGAAGGAAATGGCAACCCACTCCAGTGTTCTTGCCTGGAGAATCCCAGGGACGGGGGAGCCTGGTGGGCTGCCGTCTATGGGGTCGCACAGAGTTGGACATGACTGAAGCGACTTAGCAGCAGCAGCAGCAGCAGCCCATCAAATAAGACAAATAATAAAATTGTTCTTCCACGTACAGTATCTTTCAGGAATTCAAACCCAATGTTTCCACAATCAAAGTGCTCTTTAAAAAGGAAATATCTAAAACCTGCTCATGTGAAATGCAATTAATGATAAAATAGGTTAAGACAGCAAGATCAAACCAGTGAATCCTAAAGGAAATCAACCCTGAATATTCATTGGAAGGACTGATGCTAAAGCTGAAGCTCCGATACTTCGGTCACCTGATGCAAAGAGCTGACTCACTGGAAAAGACTCTGATGCTGGGAAAGATAGAGGGCAAGAGGAGAAGGGGACGACAGAAGTTGAAATGGATGGATGGCATCACCGACTCAACAGACATGAGTCCGAGCAAATTCTGGGGACAGTGAAGGTCAGGGAAGCCTAGTGTGCTGTGGTCCATGGGGTTGCAAAGAGTCAGACACAACTGAGCAACTGAACAACCGCAGCAGCAAGTACCACAGAATCACCTACCCTAAATGAAACAAATGCATTCAAATCACCACACTGTCCTCAGTACATCTCCCAAGAAGATTCCTTCCATAGGAGAAACAGTCAATGCACATTTAACACTTCTGAAGACTGTGGTGATGCTGTTTCTACTGAACGGGATTTCAACATTATCCTCTTTCCAGTATCAGATAAAAGAATGCCAAGAAACAAGACTGCTCTATCAGGTAATTCTATTTCACTTTTATAAAGCCATAACAACAATTAACAAACCCTTTAAAGCAGTTTCCAACTTGCTAATCTGGGTCTAAGACAGAATCCAGACTGCCTATGCTGAGAAATGATGGCTTCAAAATGAGTAATGGCTGTTATCAGACCACCTAAAACCAGAGAAGCCAGAGGCAGGGCACCAGTGCGGCCTGCTCAGAACTATTGTGTGGTCATGCATGGATGTAGGTCAGGAGGAATAATGATGGGGGATGATGGGGGCAGGGGGTGCACGCTAGCCATGCCCATGGTCATCAGAGAATATCTAAGCTGCTATCCAGAAAAACATCTATTTCTGCTTTATTGACTATGCCAAAGCCTTTGACTGTGTGGATCACAATAAACTGTGGAAAATTGTGAAAGAGATGGGAATCCCAGACCACCTGACCTGCCTCTTGAGAAATCTGTATGCAGGTCAAGAAGCAAAGAGACACTGATGTATAGAACAGTCTTATGGACTCTGTGGGAGAGGGAGAGGGTGGGAAGATTTGGGAGAATGGCATTGAAACATGTGAAATGTCATGTATGAAATGAGATGCCAGTCCAGGTTCAATGCACGATGCTGGATGCTTGGGGCTGGTGCACTGGGATGACCCAGAGGGATGGTATGGGGAGGGAGGAGGGAGGAGGGTTCAGGATGGGGAACACATGTATACCTGTGGTGGATTCATTTTGATATTTGGCAAAACTAATACAATTATGTAAGGTTTAAAAATAAAATAAAATTAATTTTTAAAAAATAGAAAAAAAAAAAAAAAACAGTTAGAACTGGACATGGAACAACAGACTGGTTCCAAATAGGAAAAGGAGTATGTTAAGGCTGTATACTGTCACCCTGCTTATTTAACTTAAATGCAGAGTACATCATGAGGAATGCTGGGCTAGAGGAAGCACAAGCTGGAAATAAGATTGCCGGGAGAAATATCAATAACCTCAGATATGCAGATGACACCACCCTTATGGCAGAAAGTGAGGAAGAACTAAAGAGCCTCTTGATGAAAGTGAAAGAGGAGAGTGAAAAAGTGGGATTAACGCTCAACATTCAGAAAACGAAGATCATGGCATCTGGTCCCATCACTTCATGGGAAATAGATGGGGAAACAATGGAAACAGTGGCTGACTATCTTTCTGGGTTCCAAAATCACTGCAGATGGTAACTGCAGCCATGAAATTAAAAGACGCTTACTCCTTTGGAAGGAAAGTTATGACCAACCTAGATAGCATATTCACAAGCAGAGACATTACTTTGCCAACAAAGGTCTGTCTAGTCAAGGCTATGGTTTTTCCAGTGGTCATGTATGGATGTGAGAGTTGGACTGTGAAGAAAGCTGAGCACTGAAGAATTGATGCTTTTGAACTATGCTGTTGGAGAAGACTCTTGAGAGTCCCTTGGACTGCAAGGAGATCCAAGCAGTTCATCCTAAAGGAGATCAGTCCTGGGTGTTCATTGGAAGGACTGATGCTGAAACTCCAAGACTTTGGCCACCTGATGTAAAGAGCTGACTCATTTGAAAAGACCCTGATGCTGGGAAAGATTGAGGGCAGGAGGAGAAGGGGATGACAGAGGATGAGATGGCTGGATGGCATCACCAACTTGATGGACATGGGTTTGGGTGGACTCTGGGAATTGGTGATGGACAGGGAGCCCTGGCGTGCTGTGGTTCATGGGGTCGCAAAGAGTTGGACACGACTGAGCAACTGAACTGAACTGATCTGCTTTACCACTCAGTCAGCTCCCCTTTATCAACCAGGCACATTCAACTCACCATCCTGAACTCAAAGGCTCATCCAAGAACATGTCATTGCTGGCATCAAGAAAAAAGGAACATAACGGAAAACAAATTTCTCAATGGAGGGAGAACATTCCATTTCACCAATGCTTCTGGAATACCTGGATAGAGAAATTCCAGGTCTCCACCCTCCCCAAGAGTAGACAAGATACACAGATTCAGAGAAAAATACTGTCAATAAAAGAAGCAGAAAAAAGGGCAGTCATGAAAGCTTTCTTTTGGATAAGAAATTCTTCAAAACCAAGTTATAAATTATTTTGCTGATAGGATACCATGACTATCTATCCTTATATGTTGGAATCACTTCCTATGGCAATCCAAGTGGAAATTTATCATTTGTTTTCCTTTAATTAGAATGCACATCTAATCAAAACCTCACTATCGACTTGATGCTTCATTAAAGAGCCCAGAAAACCAAGCACACTTTGATTTTCCAGCACTGAATACAAAGAGTGAAAACGAGAGGTGTACGAATTATCTTCCAAATTACAAGAAAATGGAATATTCATCGGTAAGGAAGAGGGGCAAAAAAAACGTGTTTACCTTTGACTGTGCTAATAATGGAAGGGAAAGAAGGGGGCAGGCCAGATGGCATGTCTGGGAAGGTACAGATGATTGTGGAAGTGCTAATTCTTGAGGAGGGGGAAAATTACGATACTCTAATGAGCATAAAGAACTGCAAGTCCAAATTAATTGAAAATGACTGGAACCCAACTGTCACTCTGGGAAGCATGGCTGAGCTCACAGCTCAGAGCAGGAAGGTCTCGACCTGGTGCACACACACTGGCTCCTTCACCTCTTGGCAAGATACCTCGGGCCACACAGGCCAGCTTTTCCCATCAGGGGGGCCTCACTTACTGAAGCTATATTTACAATTCAACATTAAATCACTCTGAACACAACCGTATCCACTAAATCAAAGGTTAAAGATGGATCAATAAAAAGTTCTCCTTCGTAAGCTCACATCTTCTTCTTTTATTTTTGGATTGATAATGAAATGTGTTTGTTTTCTAAAAAAAAGAAGACTCCTGCTTGTATGTACAATGTAGGTTTATTCATAGTAGACAAACCACCACAACTAAAAGGTCGACAATAAAAACGTGGCAAATTCCTATCACATCGTATCTTGAAGGACTCCTTCAGTTAGCTGGGTACTGAGCAGCACTGTTCTCAAAGCTGGGGTCCATGGTGAACAGTACAGATGTTAAGTCCTAGAACAGATGAAGCAGATGCTCTGGTTGGGGGAGGCACACGACAGACACAAACAAGTAAAACATATACTCATATGAAGAAAATGGATGCAGAGCAGGGAGTCAGTGCTGGGTGGGGTGAGAGGCGATGGGGTGCAGGTGCAGAGGCAGGACGTCTTAGGCTGATGGGCAGCAAGGACACTCATCCCTTGGTGTCTGTCTTGGGGAGGGGTGATTGATTCCAGGACACCCTCAGATACCAAATTCCATAGAAGCTCAAGTCTCTTATGTAAAATGGCACATGCTCAGTCACTCAGTCATGTCTGACTCTTGCTACCTTTCAGGGACTGTAGCCTGCCAGACTCCTCTGTCCATAGAATTCTCCAGGCAAGAATACTGGAGTGAGTTGCCATGCCCTCCTCCAGGGGATCTTCCTGACCCTCCTTTAGGGGATATTCCTGACCCAAAAGATCAAACCCTCATCTCCTGCATTGGCAGGTGGGTTCTTCACCACTGAGTCACCTGGGAAGCCTATAAAATGGCACTGTATTTGCTTAACCCCTGCACATCTTCCCATAGACTTTAAATCATCTCTAGATTACTTATGGGATTCCCTGATGGCTCTGCAGGTAAAGAATCTGCCTGCAATGCAGGAGACACAGGTTCAATCCCTGGTTCAGGAAGATCCCCTGGAGGAGGAAAATGGCCACCCACTCCAGTATTGCCTGGGAAATCCCATGGGCAGAGGAGCCTAGCAGGCTACAATCCACAGGGTTGCGAAGAGTCAGACACTATTGAAGTGACTGAGCATGCAGATTACTTATAATGCCTAACACAATGGAAATACTCGGTAAATAGTTGTCAATACAATGCAAATGCTATGTAAATAATTGTTGGGGGCAAATTCAAGTTTTGATTTTTGAAATTTTCTGGAACATTCTAAAAAAATATTTTTCAATAACACCTAACACAATGGAAATACTATGTAAATAGTTGTAAATACAATGCAAGTACTATGTAAATAGCTGCTGGGGACAAATTTACATTTTGCTTTTTTTGAACTTTCTAGAACATTCTGAAGAAGTATTTTTCAATCCATGGTTGGCTGAATCCAGGGATACACAGCGTGAAGATATAGGGTTGTACCATGTTCTGAGGTGAGAAGCACAATCCTGTTCAAGGCCTGGTGAGGAAGCCATGAGCTCTGGTTAAAGCATCAGTTTTCACCCCCAAGAACTACACCATGGGCTCCTGGAGGTCATGGAGCCTTCAGGATGAACAAAGCTGCAGAGGGACAGGTACAAGACACTGTTTAAAGTTGCTTAAATGTGAACACCACCACAAATAATTTAGTGATGCTATAGAGAATCCTAGGAGGGAGGGAGGTACAACTGCAGAGGAGAACACAGGGAAAGTAAGCAATTTGGGATAGTGCTCTCTCTCTTAAAAAGTGATGTTTTTAAGAGATAAAAACATCATTAAAAAGTGACATTTTTAAAAAGTTTTATCTCTTAAAACTGGATGTGGGATACAGAGGTGGTCACTGTACCTATTACTCAACTTTTTCAGGTATCAGAAATATTACACACTATTTCTAAGAGAGATCGTCACCCCATCTCGACGTCCTCTGAGATCTGAGTTAAGACCCATCCATGGGTCATCCTGACACGGATCTCTACGTAATGGACAAGGCTGTCCAGTATTTCTAATCTGCTGTGATCAAGAATATTTTACCACTGGTGGAAACGTTTCTGGTACAAGGAGACAGGAAACAAATTAAGGGACTGGAAAAGCTGTCATCACTTTCCTAGCTCTCAAACGACACATCAGAGCCTTTTAGGGTCCACAAACAAGGGCTGCACAGAAGGCCGAAATCTATGTTCAGTGCTTTCCACTGTCAGCAGTGTCACCTTAGACACAGCCCCTCATCCACGTAGGAGGCGGGCACTTTTAGCCATGTCACCTCTGCTTCTCAATGTACTTCTTTAAAAAAAATAAAACGCCATGGATACCAGGACCTCTTATATGCAGGCGTGTAATTCACACCTCACCTGTATGTGGGAAAGATTCCTGGGGGCCTGGGCTCCCCCAATTCCTGCTGCCCCCACCCAGACCTCTACCTCCAGCAGTTCGCTCCATCCTCAAAACCAAGGAACGCAAGGAAGCAGAAACACCAGGTGCTCCCAGAGGAGACGGGTCCTGCTCTCTGAGTCCCTGTGAGACACCAATGTCAGCAGCTGAACCAAAGCTGTTTCAGGCACAAGACAGCCTCGGTGCTCCTGGGTGCCCAGGAGCCCTGAGCACTGCTCCTTCTAAACACGCTTCCAGGTGTGTCTGCCCCCCATCCCCCTCCTCCTCTGCACACCCTATTCACTCACCCTCTCCCGGGCCTCAGCTTCCAAGGCATTAATAGCATCCTTTTGTAATGAGTCCCCATCTTGATCTAGAAGCTGGACTGCTCTGGTGTGAAAGCTACCGGACATCTCTCCCTGGATGTCCTGTGGACCCCATGGACCTCTGCAACACTGTCACCTCCCCAGTGTTCTTCCTGGATCCAGTCTCATCCCTCAGTCGTGTACCATGTCTGACTAAGCATCCTTTCCCCCTTGGCCTTTGTACCTGCTTGTCAGTCACCCCACAAACACCCCCTCTCTAGTCCACTCTGGATCCTACCAGACCCTCCCCTTCTCCACCACATGCTGACTCCTGGCCACTGTTCAGGTCTAGGTTAGACCTCACTCCCTTCTGCCAGGACCACATCCCAAGTCTGAGTGGTGAGCTTCTTGGGGAGAACTTGGAGCCCGATGCCCCTTTCACAGGCAGTGACAGCTCTGTGCCCTGGGGGAGCCCAGCGAGTGGCTGCTTCTTATTTTCATTTTTGCTCTGTCGCTGACACCGGCACAGTGCTAATGCGAAGTCCTCAGGATGTATTTCATCATCAGGAGAAGGAATGAAGGCACAGGATGGTGGGAGCAAAGCATGGAAGAAATCCAAGATGTTTCTTCAACTAAATGTCTGCTACCTTAACTCACTAAAAAAAAACAAAACACTGATTATCATCATATTCTACATCTTACAGCTTGAAAATTGGATTGGATCAATGGAAAAGTACCATTGGCTCATGACAGTGACAAAAACAGAGACGCTACTTTGCCAACAAAGGTCCATCTGGTCAAAGCTATGGTTTTTCCAGTAGTCATGTACAGGTGTGAGAGTTGGACCATAAAGAAGGCTGAGCGCTGAAGAACTGATGCTTTCGACTCGTGGTGCTAGAGAAGACTCTTGAGAGTCCCTTGGACTGCAAGGAGATCAATTAAGTCAATCCTAAAGGACATCAACCCTGAATATTCATTGGAAGGACTGATGCTGAAGCTGAAGCTCCAACACTTTGGCAACCTGATGCGAAGAGCCGACTCATTGGAAAAGACTCTGATGCTGGGTAAGATAGAAAGCAGAAGGGGGCAATGGGATGAGATGGTTGGATGGCATCACTGACTCAATGGACATGAGTTTGAGCAAACTCCAGGAGACAGTGAAGGACAAGGAAGCCTGACATGCTGCAGTCCATGGGGTCACAAGGAATCAAACACAACTGAGCGACTGAACTACATGAAGGTGATTCCGCAGGAAGGAAGGGTTGTTCTACACTCCTACATGAGAATTTACATCTCTGAGAGGTCCAGAAGCTTTTTAGTCAAGTCACAAATCCAAGTCTTTGGACACCTTTCGTGTGCACCCATGAGAAGATGAACTGGGACACAGTAAAGTTCTGGGTTCGGGTGAACCACATTTGCAGTAAGAATTCAGAAAAGGGTGGAGAGAGTCCCTTGGACTGCAAGGAGATCCAACCAGTCCATTCTGAAGGAGATCAGCCCTGGGATTTCTTTGGAAGGAATGATGCTAAAGCTGAAACTCCAGTACTTTGGCCACCTCATGCAAAGAGTTGACTCACTGGAAAAGACTCTGATGCTGGGAGGGATTGGGGGCAGGAGGAGAAGGGGACGACAGAGGATGAGATGGCTAGATGGCATCACCGACTCGATGGACAGGAGTCTCAGTGAACTCCGGGAGCTGGTGATGGACAGGGAGGCCTGGCGTGCTGCGATTCATGGGGTCGTAAAGACTCGGACATGACTGAGAGACTGAACTGAACTGAACTGAATACAGGTTGAGATCAGAGGCAGGTGTAGGTTTCATAAACACTGACACTTAAACGAATTTTGGAAATGTTCTCTAAGAAAAAGATGATACAGTTTGAATTTAAACTTAAGTATAGGCTCCGTTCAGAGAAGGCAATGGCACCCCACGTCAGTACTTTTGCCTGGAAAATCTCATGGATGGAGGAGCCTGGTAGGCTGCAGTCCACGGGGTCGCTAAAAGTCGGATATGGCTGAGCGTCTTCACTTTCACTTTTCACTTTCATGCATTGGAGAAGGAAATGGCAACCCACTCCAGTGTTCTTGCCTGGAGAATCCCAGGGACGGGGGAGCCTGGTGGGCTGCCGTCTGTGGGGTCGCACAGAGTTGGAAACAACTGAAGTGACTTAGCAGCAGCAGCAGCAGCATAGGCTCCATTAGTTTCATGCATGGTTAAGCCCACATCTGAGTGGGAAGGTTCAAGAGATCAAACTTAAGAAATAAGAAAAGAATGCATGGTCTCAGTAAAAATCATATCACAAGAAAGGTAAGGTACAAGAGAGGGCTTGGTGAGTATAAAAGCTATGTTTTCAGTAGCTGGGCTTCCCTGGTGGCTCAGATGGTTAACAGTCTGCCTGCAATGCAGGAGACCTGAGCTCAATGCCTGGGTTGGGAAGATTCTCTGGAGAAGGGAATGGCAACCCACTCCACTGTTATTGCCTGGAGAAAATCATGGACAGAGGAGCATGCCTGGGACTACAGCCAGGCGCTGTACGAGGCCCAAAGACATGCAGCTGATGGAAGATGTGACTCTTGCCTGGCACCGATTACCACCTAAGGGTTGATGTCTCACTTGCAGAGGAAGGGTGCAAACAAGAAGGACGGACTTAACTAAATGTTAACCGTCCCCAAGTTACAGTAGCTGAAGCAGTCCTCTACACCCATCAACACTGTGACCTGGTCCTGCTTCAGAACATTCATCCCAATCTGAAATCCTATTTGCGTATTGCTGGTCCCCCAGCTTGAAATACAGCATCCAGGAGAGCAGAGGTGACTCCAAGATGGTGTCTGAAGACACCTGCAGAAGGCACAGTGAGAACTGAAAGGCTATCTGCTGGGGGTGGCGACCTGCTGGGTCTCTACTGAGACTGGGCCATAGCGTCAGACAAGCTTCTGAAGACCCTTAGGCTGCATCGAAACTGTAGGTCCAAGAACTGGAAGCTCCCTCTTTTTTTTAATTTATTTGGCTGTGCCAGGTCTTAAGCGCAGCATACAGGACCTTTAGCTGCAGCATGCAAACTCTTAGTCGTGGCATGTGGGATCTAGTTCCCTGAGTAGGGATCAAACCCGGGCCCCTGCACTGGGAACGCCGAGTCTTAGCCACTGGACCACCAGGAAGTCCCCTGGAAGCTCCCTCTTGAGTTCATTTTTCTTTGCTGTTGCTTTTGTTGTTCAGTCACTCAGTTGTATCCAACTCTTTGCAACTCCATGGACTGTAGCCCACCAGGCTCCTCTGTCCTTCACTATCTCCCCGAATTTGCTCAAATTCATGTCTGCTGAATCAGCGAATTCATTTTCAGATCCTATTAAATCAATGCTTTGTTTTGTTGCCCCCATATGAAAGTTAAGAATTTCACAATATCTTGAAAATATCTGTAAGACCCAAAGTACTCAGCCTGATTTTGATCAGCAGATCACATTTTCTCATAGAAGCATCTCTGCTTTACTAACTTCACTCCATTTTTCTATTATTCATCATAAAGAGAGAAAACTAACCTCAACTGAAGATGTATTAAAGAGCCACATATTTTCAATTAGACATTCATTTCATACTCCAGACCATTACACTACATGATTATCATCCCTACTTAACAGATAAGAAAACTAACCCTTAATCCTACTTCCTTAACCTTTTAAATTTTATATTCATTTCCTAGGGCTACAAAAGTGGTAAATGATGGATCAGCCATACAGAAACCCAGACAAGGGTCTTTCCTCCATGCTGAGCATTCTCACAATCATTAGGACTATTTATTTCCAGTGTATTATCTTTATTAAGACACTAGCCAGTAGGGCTTCCCTGGTGGCTCAGTGGTGAAGAATTCGCCCGCAATGCGGGAGACTCAGGTTTGAGCCCTGGGTTGGGCAGATCCCCTGGAGAAGGAAATGGCAACCCACTCCAGTATTCTTGCCTGGGAAATCCCGTGGACAGAGGAGCCTGGCGGGCTACAGTCCACTGGGTTGCAAAGAGTTGGACGTGACTCATCAGCTGAACAACGACAGGAATCCGTGTCTATTAATTAGACACTTGTGATGTACCAGGTACCACATGCAGTGCTTTGTGTGTACTGCATCATTTAACCCTCATAACCTCGGGATCTCAGAGAAGGCAATGGCACCCCACTCCAGTACTCTTGCCTGGAAAATCCCATGGATGGAGGAGCCTGGTAGGCTGCAGTCCATGGGGTCGCTGAGGGTCGGACACGACTGAGCGACTTTACTTTCACTTTCATGCATTGGAGAAGGAAATGGCAACCCACTCCAGTGTTCTTGCCTGGAGAATCCCAGGGACAGGGGAGTCTGTTGGGCTGCTGTCTATGGGGTCGCACAGAGCCGGACATGACTGAAGTGACTTAGCAGTAGCAGCAGCAACCTCGGGATCTAAACATTATGGCCATTTTGTAAGTGATCAAATAGACTCAAAAAGTTAAGAGACTTGACCCACATCACACAGCAACCACATAGCAAGCCTAGGAGCCCATCCCAGGGCTGTCAGATTCCAAGACACACATTGTTATTGTTGTTGTTTTAGTCACTTTCCAGGTGAGTGGTAAAGAATCCTCCTGCCAATGCAGAAGATACAAGAGAAGAGGGTTCAATCCCTGGGTTAGGAAGATCTCCTGGAGAAGGAAATGTCAACCACTCCAGTATTCTTGCCAGAAAAATTTCATGGACAGAGGAGCCTGGCGGGCTACAGTTCATGGGGCCACAAAGAGGAGCATACGACTGAGCAACTGAGCACAATTATCAACAGTGGCCTCTAGACAGTGCAGTTTCTTCTGCTTGTCTTTCAGTATTATTAGAAAATATTTTACAGGGAGTATGCATTATTCTTAATACCTGAAATAACAGAGAGGTTTTAACTGGAAGGAAAAATAGGAATGAAAATCATTCCATCTTCTGAACATTTCATTTTCCACCCTAATCAGTCCAAAAGTAATAATTAGGCTTCAACTAAATACGATCACAAAAAATATGTCATGAGTTGCCAAAATATCAATCGCTGAAAGGAACTAGCATTACATACAATTTCTGAAATTTTTTGGATTACTCCTTTAACAAAAGGTCATCTGTCCCCAGACTCCTGTTCTTCTAATACACCCTACATTGATCACCAGATGAACACTGTCTTTCCTACTCCACTACTTTCAATGGCTCCCTAGTACCTAGCAAAGTGCAAAATGTTCCTTAGTCTCATATTCACCATAAGGCCCCACACTCTCTCCTGAGACTCATCTCTTATTACTCTGCAGGGTAAAGACTACATTCCAGTTACCTTGAGGCCTCCTACCTTTCAGAGTGTTCTATCTGGAATGTATTCTCAATGACTAGTCAAAGTCCAACCATCTTTCAAGGACCCAAATGGAAAAGCCAAACTTGAAAATGAAAACCGCTCAATAGGTTTTTCCTACAGAGGGATGCACCTCAGTTACCAAATACATAGAAGGGGGCATGTGAATAAGCACTGAACATCACAGAGCATTTTTAAAATTTGCATAGCCAAGTACAAACCCTATCTCATAAAATTCATGACACTGTTAATTCTAAGAAATAAAGCAATACGTAGCACTCTGCCAATTAAGTGGTGACTCATATGTTGGAATTTTAATTTTCTAGTTATTTAGAGAACTCTTTTACACTTAATTACATATTCTCTGCATGCACAAAGAGAAACAAAATAAACTAGCCAAGGTACTCAAAAAAATTCTATTACAGGTCAAAATCCAACTTTCTCAAATTGCATGCTGATTCAGTTACCGTGATCTATGCCTTTACACAGGAAATACCACCTATGTTTCTTCATGGGTGATGCGCTATTTCTTATGCGTGCTCCATTATGTCTCCAAGATTTCCTTCCAATCAACTGACACCCAATCTCCAATTTTTGACGTCTGCGTCTTTATCAATGAATTCAGTTGCCAGCTTTCTCTCTGCCATATGGCTGAGAGCAACTGTAAGACATATCCCAATTTCAGAGATGTGCAAATGTGGAAAAAAAAAAAAAAAGGTTTGTTTTAGAGAAAGGATGAAATGTGGAGCTTGACTAAAACACAGAGAAAGTCACTACTGGAGAATGTAAATACAACATATATAAAAAAATGACCAAAGAAGAGAGATCTACATAGATGGCTAATGGGAAGCTGTTATAAAGCACAGGAAGCTCAGCTCAGGGCTCTGTGATGACCTAGAAGGGTGGGGATGGGGGAGTGGGGTGGGAGGCAGACTCAAAAGGGAGGGGATATATGTATGCATATGGCTGATTCATTTCACTGTACAGCAGAAACTAACACAACATCTTAGGGCAATTATATTCCAATAAAAACATTAAAATAAAAAAATTTTTAAGGAGAAAATAGTTTTTCTCTTCTTAGTTCAACATCAAGATCAATATGATGGCCCAGCCCTCATTCTGCTTTTGTCTCCCTCCATCTGATCCCTCTCCCCTTCTTCTGAGTACATCTGCTCTACTGATGTCCCCATGACACCAATTAGAGATGGCAGGAAGGGAAGCAGGCTGCCTGCCCATCTTCTCTCAAAGAAGCCGTCCTTTTTTCTCACGGTACCTGCAGTATTCTCTTCTTGGATCAGACAAAACCTCTAGAACCTACCTAATCTGAGCTGTGGCCAGAGCAGCAAACTCGTTATGAAGAGGACCGTGCGGTTAGAAACAGCTGCATACAAGAGTCTGAACATTCTCATTTTTAAGGAAGTGGCCATGCTTTTTAAGCCTTGTCGACTATTCTTTAATAGTGAAGCATAAGTCACATATGGCCTCACTTCTTAATCCAATTCCATAAATATTTACTCAACACCCTATGAGTTTAGACCTGTGCTGGTCTGGGAATGAAACTCCAAGCAAAAGGAAAATAAGTCCCTCCAAACAACAGGCACTCATTCAGTTTAAGTGGAGAGAAAAAAACAGTGCATGAGGCAGAGGAAGTATCCCAACTGTTCTCTAGATTGAATACAAACCTTTCTGCTTTTGCTTTTTTTTAAAGTCTGTAAGGAAGGGTTATAAGAACAGTGCATCAAAATGTCAGCCATCTAAAAATTAAGTTGTCAGCTTTTTCCTCTGTACTGCAAATTACCAAAGAATTAGGGGTTTGGCGCTAATAGAAGCTTACAATTGTGAAGTGTGCAATTTAGCCAATCATGGTTAAGTCTAAAAATGCAACACCAAAGACGTTTCAACGAATCGAGCTGCAGTTCTGGTACTTAATTTCAACTTCTCTATTTGGGCTATCCTTCCTTTTTTTTATTTTCCTTCCCTTTTGCGTTGGCAATGTGTTCTGGACAGTGACATGGTTAAATGAGAACTGCTCACAGGTCCCACGCACATAATATCCTCACATGAGAAAAGGTCAGTCATCTTACTGAAGAGGTGGCAAGAAGACCCCAGGCTGCAGCTGTTCTGTGGGTCTCCTTTATGCTCGCATCACATTCAAATCAGGAATCACAACAGGAAACTGATTAATCACAAATTCGGGTGCGGCCTGTCTGGGATCATCTCTGCACTAGAATGCTCAGTTCAGAGAATTCAAAAGTGCTAAATTATAAAATCATCTACACATAAACCAAAAACTTACACAGAAATCAACTACCCCAAATCACTACAGGTTATCTTCTACACTTGTGAAACCTCTTGCTTTCTTTTGCCCATCTTTTTTTTCTAATTGCCAATTGCAAACACATCACTGGAAAACACATCAGACAGAACACCGTCTACCCAGAAAAAGACCGTATCTCGACAGATACCACACCACACACTTTTGAAAGACAAGACTAACCACCTACACCAAGAATTTAGCAAGAATGCTACTTAGGTACAAAAAGAGTAAGAAATATACTGACTCTATTCTCTGCATTAATATATACTCGTTAATTAAATATGATTTTTCAATGGCCCTCCTAAAAAACTAACAATATTTTCCTTAACAGGAGGAAGAGTCAATCATTTCTACTACTGCACACACACACACAAACGCTCTGCTTCCTTAATCTATGAAACACACTTTCCCATGCAGGCTTGCATCCATATCTCATGCTTCAAACAATACCTTATGGTGCAGTTCAACTGGAGAAAGGACAGCCTCATTCATGGATCAGGCAAAGTTAATGCCGGCAAGATGCTTTAGACGGTCTGGTGTTGCTGCCCCACCCTTGTTTCCTTTGAGCCATAGTGATGTCACAACACCAGACAGGGCAGGGCAGTGACTTCATGGCTCCAGACCCTGCTTCTGAGCACACATTTCTCTGCAGCCAAGAGGAATGAAATGAGAGCAGAGCTCTCCAGGAGTGCCCGACGAATTCTCAACAAGCTAGCAGCTGTGTAGCCTTCCGAAAGAAAGAGATGCTGCATTGATACCATCAGAGATCTCTCTAAAGGAAGCGGTGCCAGAGATAAACCTGAGTCATGGTTTTCCATAGTAAGTCTCTATTTCACTATAAAGCTGACGTTCACAGGAAAACAATGGTTGGATCCTTAGAAGAGGCTGGGGAGGAAAGATGACCAAGGAACTCCAGGACTTAAGTAATCTCCATGAGAGTCAAATTCTCAAGGAAAAGAAACATGTCTTTATTTTTCAGCTCACTCTTGGAGTTCTATTTTACTGGAGAGGACATGAATTCTATTTTGTGAATTTTAAGGCTTTTTTTTTTTTTTTCCAAAAAATCACTAACTTAAATACACTGGATAGTATGTCCCTGCCATAATAACCCAACAAACTGTAAATCAAGGAAGGATTCACAAAATACTGACATCATAACATCTTTGGTCCATGAACAGTTGCCTCCCTTCTCCTTGGGCAGCCCCTTAATGCATTTGACCAATGTTTCAAGACCAAAGTATGGACAAGATAGCTTCTGACCAAGTTAAAAAAAAAATCCCAGGTCTCCTATTTCAACACAATTCAAAGTTGGCCCAAGTCCAAGCACTGTACAAGAACTGACAAAACCTGCTTTTAACCTAAATCGCACTGGTACAGAAGAAATGACTTAAAAAAAAATGTAAACAGCTCTCTGAGATACTGACCTTTGACCTCCATCTTCTCAATCCTTCAGCTCCAAGGGGTTTACACATTAAATAAAGCAGCCACTCTTCCCACTACTGAGAAATCATTCAGAAAACACGTTCTGCGCTGCCAAAATTATTTGCCTAAAGTATATTAGCTCGATAAACTGTGTGCAGTAACTCGTGCATCTGGTATGTTGCTTTTCTAAACCACTAGAAAATCATAATGCAAATGAGACTATTTAGTATTCAGCTATTTTATTTTCATCAATGCCTTCTGAAATTAACAAATTAAAGTCAGGCTTCTCAATATGGAATTTATTTCCTCTCGAAATGACTTTGTTACTCCAACTAAAGTTTTGAAAGTCTGATACCAAAATTAACGTGCATTTTTTAAAAAAGCTTTTTGATCCAAGATACGAATCACCTCCCGTTCCCCAGAGTTTACTCAAACTCGATGCGCTCTTTTTCCTTAATAGGGCTTTTCTGCTCAATTTGCTGTATAATTGCTGTGTCTAGGGTTCCCAGATCATAAATGGAGGTTTACCATTTTTGTTTGAGACATTAAAAATCAGTGTAAAATTCAAAAAGACTGTTTTTAGTGCTTGGTCTGATCTGATGGCTCTTCTACTAGGAAAGTTAATGCTACCAGGATAAACTCCAACGCACACCTGGCCGCCCCGGAGACCCTAAAATGGACCCCCCCCCCAAAAAAAAAGGAAGAGCGGGATATCTGCAAAAACAATTCCGCCAGACTGAGGTTTAAAAAAAAAAAAAAGCTGAAACACCAAGTTAAACACGAAAATGCAAGCGACGCATGACAGGGCTGCCTGGCCCTCAGGATTTCTCAGGCCGGCCTCCAGGCGTAATTAACAACACATGTTCTCTTTATCTTTCTACGTGTTCTGCAACCATCTCAACTTTAACCCTGGGCTGGGACTGAAGGAGAAAAAAACCCCTAGACAACTTGGGATCCGGAAATCTGAAAACCGAGGAGACACCGCTCCCGCGGCGAAGGACCACAGGGGCAATAGACTAGGTAACCACACCCACCGCATTGCAGAAGCCGTGAACTTGGCGGGGGGGGGGGGGAGCGGGAAGGAGGGGAAGGAGGGCGAGAGAAGAGGGGAGACCCCAGACAGCAGGGGCCCCCGCGGCAGGCTCCGGGAAACACCCGCCCGGAACTGGCGGAGACCCCGACTCCCGGAGTCCCGAGCCCAGCGCCCCGGCCTCCCCGCCCCCAGCCGCCGCAGCGCCGCCCGCGCACACGCCTCCCGGGGCAGTGCAGCCTCACAGGCGCCAGGTGAGCTGCGCCGCCCCCGGGTCCCTGGCCCCGCAGGTGCCCGAGCACCCCCTACCCCAACTCCGCACCCCGTTAGGAGGACGCTGCCTCGTCCCCCTCCCCGGCCACCCCGCTGCAGCCTCCGCCGCCGTCCGGGGGCCGCCGCCCGCCCCACTTCGGCGAAGCGGACAAGTTACATAAAAGCGGCGGCCGCTTGGAGCGCAGATGCTTTTGTGCGAGCGCACCTTACCGGCCCCGAGTCTGCCAAGCCCCGCGCAGACCCTCCGCCGCCGCGCGCAGGCTTCCCCGCGCCCCAGGCGGCGCCGCAGTGTCGCCCCCGCCCCCACCCCACCCCGAGGGGTAACTCAAAACATGGCGCCCGGGACGGGGGGAGGGCTCGGAAACTGACCGAGCAGGGGCCAGCCGCCCCTCTCGGCCGGAGCTCCGGGGGAGGCCCCCGGGGCCGGAGGCCGGGGCTCGGGCCGCGCGCCTGCCCTGCGATGCTGCAGCGCAGGGCGGGCGAAGCGGGCACGTCCCCGGGCGCGGCGCCCCGGCTCGGCCAGGGGGCCGGGGGTCCCTGCGGGGGTCCCGGCGGGCCGAGCGGGGAGGGTGCCCGGCTCCCGCGGTTCGCGCGGCTGAGCGGCGCCGCAGCCACGCGCCCGCCCCCGGCCTCCGGCCAGCCCTGCGCCCCCGGCGACCCTCCGCCTCCCTCGGCCCCCGCGGCCCCGCAGGCAGAAAAGTTACCTGGGCTGGGCCGGGGGGCCCGGGCGCGCGGCGGCGGCGGCGGGGGGACCGGCTGGGGCGCGCGTCCTCGGCGCGGCGCGGCGCGGAGGCTCGGGCGTGGGGAGGCAGCCGCAGACGCGGGCGCTTGCCGCGCTCCCCGCCCCGCTGGCAGGAGACTCGGGAGGCTCCGCGGGCTGCGGCGGGGCACACGCCCAGGGACGCGCCCGGCCCGGCTCGGCCACGGGGGAGGGGGCGCTGGGGACTTCAGGGCTGTCGTGCCGCCGCCTCCGCCTTCATCCCGGCGCGGGGTCGGGCTGGGGAGGACGCCTCCCAGACCGCTGCCAATCGCCTGAGCCTCCGGGTTTCTACTGCGATCACTGCCGGGCTCTCTATCCGCCCCCCACCCCCACCCCCACCCCCACCCCTCCCAGACACCCCCGGGAGAGTGGGGGGAGGGCGTACCTGACCTTCAGGTGAGTTATTTACTGGCTTGGGGACTGCAGGTTCCCCCCACCCACCTTTTTGAAAGAAAAAAAAAAAAAAATCAAATTGGCGGTGTTTTGCACCGGGTTGGTGTCCCAGAAAGACTAAGTTAATGGAGAAGATCTGAATTAGAGGTTGAGGGAGGTTTCCTGTTTTCCAGGCAGCCTCCTGCTCCCCACCGTCTCCCCATCCCCAACCTAAAGCTGCAGTTACAGGTGGTCTTCCCGGCCTAATGGGAAGTCATAATTGATAACGCTTCCCAGTGAAATGGCGGGGCCTGGGGCGGGTGGGGAGTGGTTTGCAGGTTTGTCTCGCAATATCACAGCCCTAGCCAAGTAACCAAGGCACATTTATTAAAATGTTTAAGGGCTTCTCCAAATACTCCTAGTCACCTTTCTGGGAGCTCACCGACTCATTCAGGGAGGGAAAAAATGGATTTACACAAGTACTGCGTTTACTATCGAGTGCCAGATAAGTGGTGCACAGTTAAATGGCTGCGGCAGAGCTTCTGGACCGGGTCTGTGGGTAACCCCGTGTTTCCAGGACAGGGAAGATGGCAATAGAAAGGAGAGAGGGCTGTACAGTGCAGGGAACCATATTCAATGTCCTGTAATAAACCTAATGGAAAAGAATAAAATGGAGGGGCATTTTTCAGACTGTATTAGAGACAGTTGGAAAACCATGGTTCCTGTGTTTCTGTGGAGTGTATGGGCCTGCATTCTTTAGGTTTGCAGCTTTGGGAAATTTTGAGGAAGAAAATGTGACTTGAGTCATGTCATAGGAAAAATATTCTGATAACACTGCAAAAACTAGAAAGGATGGGCAGACAGGAGGTGAGTATGGCATTGTTCCAAGGACCAGAGATAACAAAGACCTGAACTGTCTTTTAAGTGACAGACAAAGATGACAATTCACATACTGGTTGTGCTTGGTGATGACCTATGTTAATTTCCTATGGGGGCCACAAGAGTGTTTAGAAATATATATACACATATATGTAACATCTGTGCATATATGGTGGTTTGTGTTGCATATGAGATCTGTGAATAAAGAAAGGATTTTTTTTTCCTTTTTTATATATCCACACTAAACAACTTTCCTTTAAAGTGGACTTGAACAAATTGTATTGTTTACAGTATACACTGCATTGGCATTATCACTGGAGATACAGATGGTTTCATATTTTCATTCATTTTATTGCAGTATTTTTGCTGTTTTTTTTTAATTGAAAGCGAACCGCTTTCTCCCTGACTGATGAATCTTGGATCTTTCTAGTGATGGAAAAAATCAGCAATAGTGTAATGAAGGTCTATTTTCTTGGGAGAAAATGTTCAAATACTAAATAGCAGTTTTAAAAGTTAGAAGTACCTAACTATTCATCCTAATACTGCATGAATTCAAAATTTGGAGTAAAAACCATCCTGCTTCATAATTTAATAGTTAACCTGGGAAGTAATTATTATGAAACTCTTTGGGGTTGACCAAGGCTCTCTACTATTCTTTTTTGTTTTTCCTAGCACACACGTGGAGAAAAAGAAAGGCCAAACAAAAATTCAGGAGCATCACAGGGCTAGCTCGTCAGTACTTGCTTGTATCTCTGTAATAAACACTCTTCTTTCTACCTTGTGAATATCATGCCAAAGCCGCTGCTAGTCATCTGTCTCCCCACAGTGCCTCACTGGGTACATTGCAAGCAAGCAGTGAACACTTCTGCTAAATGAATAAATGGACATGGAATAAAGAACTAAGTTGTCACTTGGACGGTTCTGTTTCCTCACAAAGGACTATTTCCAAAATGCTTATGTTTAAAAGCACTTAGGGTTTCACAAAATAAAAAGACACTATCACATACTAATGCTGTTTAGTATCTGACTCTTTTGTGACCCCATGGACTACAGCCCACCAGACTCCTCTGTCCAGGCAAGAATACTGGAGTGGGTTGCCATTTCCTTCTCCAGGGGATCTTCCCAACCCAGAGATCAAACCTATGTCTCCTGCATGGTCTTTACCACTGAGCCATCACATATTAATACCTGCTGAGTAAAAACAATAATATAAAGACTATGCTTATGAATTATAACTCTCTTTGGGAAATAAGGAGCTCTTCCACCTGGAGAAGAGAAGGAAAGCAAAAAGAAGATAAGGTGATGATGCCATTATAGTTGATGGCATTATATTCGTAAAACACTAATAAACACTCTACATCCCTCCAGCTATCAAAAATAAAGCCGCTCTACCCCCAGAGAATTTGATATTCTTGTCTGTGTAAGACCCCTCATGGTGCTGCTTCAGTGGGTTACAGAAAAGTAGTTCTTGGGTCAAAGAAATGCCTTTCATACAGTCCCAGAGTGAGTGCAGATTTGGCCTGAGAACTCAGATTCCAGATTTTCTATGTTCATACAGGAAATGCTGAAATAATCCATGAAACGTGGGGCAAGGATGACCCCAGGCCATGACTCCAGCCCTTAGTTCTTTCTGGTCTCTCCCACTAAGAGAGGCTTACCCTACAATGGGCTTCCTGAGATTGCTCTCTTGTAGGGAAGATACAGGCTTCCCAGGTAGCTCAGTGGGTAAAGAATCCACCTACAATGCAGGAGATGTGGATTTGATCCCTGGGTTAGGAAGATCTCTTGGAGAAGGAAATGACAACTCACTCCAGTATTCTTGCCTGGGGAATCCCATAGACAGAGGAACCTGGAAGGCTACAGTCATAGGTCACAAAGAATTGGACACAACTGGAGTGACTGAGCACGCATGCACGCAGGGAAGATACATCACTAAAGGCCAAGAAGCTATCCAGAATTCTAGCCGTGGTCTGGAGAAAAGGG